>NC_052078.1:18280037-20680037 GCF_015852505.1 Tachyglossus aculeatus | reverse complement strand
AAATGGTTGGATTATGATGCTCATATAATAATGGAGAAGGCTCTCTCAGATACTTGGCACATGTCTATAAAGCTATACATATCTCCAGGCCTTGTAACTAAAGGTGATATTACTGACAGTGATTGCTAATTATGCATGCGAGAGTGCCTTAATTGGTAACAGACAGCCTCTGCAGCTACCATTGGCAGGACCTGTCACCGCTTATGATTCTGCTTCTTCCTGCTCTTGCCGGCCTGGTATTTTGTCTTCAAAAAGTTGGTAGATTTCTGAAGCATGATTTCCTTGTTTTTGTCTTTTGTTTCCTGAAAAGCTGAAAACAGAAAAATTTTGCATGAACAGGAGGTTGAAAAATGTCTCATAGCCCTTTTGGGAATGGAAAATGATGGGACCAGAGTGGCAGCTTCTCAAGCTATTTCTGCCATGAGTGAGAATTTAGCCAGCAAAGAATATTTCAACAGCCAAGGTGAGTCACAGAGGAAAGACTACCGCAAAAATCTTTCAGTGTTTGAGCCTGCCGTAATTCAATTCAAGTTATATTTGTGTAAAATATCTTTCCAAAGGGATTCCCCAGCTGGTTCAGTTGCTAAGCAATGACAATGACGAAGTGCGAGAAGCTTCAGCCCTTGCTCTGGCTAATCTGACAACAGCCAATCCCGTCAATGCAAAGTGAGTATCAAGATGTTTTACAGTGGCTGGCTCTAAAATGCTTCGGGCTGGGATGATTATAATATTTTGGCTTGTGAAATCAGTCTCCAATCTTAATAGGCAGGTTTTTGCTGTGTACCTTCTCTAGGTTTATGGGAAATCTAACAGGCTGAATTATCTAGTATGGATGGGTTTGGAAGGATTTACAAGATTCCTGCAACTCCTGCTTTGCGGGAAGGATTTGAAAGCCATCTAATTTAGGCTTAGGTTACCGGCAGTTAAAATTACACTGGAAATGAAGCTTTTTGCCAAAACCTCCAAAAAAATTTGAAAATTTTCTAGTCTAAAGAATTTATTTTGGCAAATTTTAAGTGCATAAATAGTAGGAGAGAAATCCTGAATTAGATGATGAGGTTAGGAGCAGAGAAATGTGTTTCATGAAGGTTACAGAAATTTTAAGTAACTTTTACAAAGAAAATGATCACTTTAGCCTATTCTATCTTGTGTGTCAGTGGTTCCCAGTCTTTTTCAGATCCCACTTCCTCCCTCCATCTTTATCTTCTCTGCATTTGGTTTAGTGGGCTCTAAATCAGGGCCCCACTGGCAAGCATAGGGAAATCCAAGATTGCAGTGATCCATATGGCTCAGTTTTTAGTTGATGTTCCCGGAGCCTTGATCTTGGATTTCCTTGTGAATGGCAGGCACATTCTCGAGTTGGGAGTTTGTTTCCATGGGAAATTTGAGCTTCTCAAAGTGTCCTGGGGTGTTGAAGCCTTCTGATCGGGCAGCTCTGTAACTGCCATTTTTCATAGAATGGCAAGGCTAAAGTTGTATGTTCTCACCGGGAATAAACATCCCCTCTCCCTGCTAATACTCACTTTCTCTTGCTCACATATATTTTATGATAGTTAAGGGCTCTTAAAATCTACTAGGGTTTTAAAGTAATGCAGGGGAAAAAAATGAAATCAGCCAAACAGCAATAAATTTAACAAGTTACGATCTTTCTTGTACAATCTTACAAAGTTACAACCTGGTAGTTTCCTAAATGAAGAGTCATCATCAAAATAATGGTGAGAACATACACATTTCTGGACTGATATTTCGCTGCAGCGAGCAATTAAAAAACAGCCTATTCAGTAGTTCTCCAATCTAGTGTGAGGAAGCAAACAAAAGCACACCAAAAATGCATCTACCATTTCCAGAATCATTGAGAGTAACTTAACTAGTCTCCAGGGTATGGGGGCAAAGTCATGATTTCATGAAAGAACCTGACAGAGCTCAAATCCAAGGACTGGAATAAAATGAAATAAATATATTTTTATGAGGATAGTCATACTCCATTGGGCAAACCAGACTGTCATCAGACAAGGTTTTAAATCGGATTATAGAAAATTAGGCAAGGGCATCAGGCTTTTATATCATTAATTAGTCTAAATTTCAGTTTACTTTCCAGTTAGGATTTTTATGATTACCCAGCTAAAATGAGAGACCACGGTAGAACAGTATGTTTTTGATTATCCTTCCATATTTTAATTTTACAAACATAAGCAATTTATTTTTAAAAATCTTAACTCACTTTATATCTAATTTTATGGTTGCAAGCTCCTATATTATTCTGACTTTGTTCCCTTACTGTTCTTTCTGTTTCTAAACACTTCCTTTTTTGAATAAAGAGGGCTGAGAATGAGAGATTGGAGTATCTTTCAGCTGCCTCCCAGTTCTCCAGAAATTTAAACTCAGTCTTTTAAGACTATGTCTCTAAATTTTGAGCTTCAACGTAAGGCTTTTCCAAATATCACTGTAGCATTCCGTTTTTTTTCTGAATTAAAAACCATTTAAAAGTAGAATTCATGACTGAATCATTGGCCCATTTTTAGCTATAATTGTGCTTAAAGGATTCTAAAACCATTGGAAAGTATAACAGTGCTGGTAGTGCTGAACCCCTTCTACAAATCCCCAAGAGTAAGCCATCCCACCAACTACAGCATGTAAAACGAATTTCAGTGACTGAACAGCTAATTTTTAGAAAGATGGATTTGTAAATATATGATTTTCTTCCAGCTTCCATATCACAAAACCAAATCCTTTTGATTCAAAAGCACATGATATATCTCACCTCACATAAGATCAGATCTGTTCTGAATGTCTTTTTATTCACTATTTATGCAAAGAAAGTGCACTGTGAAACATGATTACATAATAATAATAATAATAGTTATTTGATGTGCCTGGCACCTAGTAAGCGCTTAACAAATACCAGAAAAAAAAAGCAGGACAGGGAGCAGGAGGGGAGAGCAATGGGGTGGTGGCAGTTCTAAGTGTGAAGTATTTCTAGGACCAAACTCTAGTAATAATAATAATAATAATTGTGGTATTTGTTAAGTGCAATATGCCAGGCACTGTACTAAGTGCTGGGGTGGATACAAGCAAATCGGGTTAGACACAGTCCCTGTCCCACATGGGGCTCACAGTTTCAGTCTTCATTTTACAGATGAGGTACTTGAGGCACAGAGGAAGTGAAATGACATACCCAAGGTCTCACAACAAATTAGAACCCACAACCTTCTGCTCTATCACTACATCAAGCTATGCAGAAATCAGTGAATCAACCAGTGGTATTGACTGAGTGCTTTCTGGGGGCAGAGCACTGTATTCATGTATTCATTCATTCATTCAAGTACAGTCCAGAGAGTACAGTTCGAGTTGATAGACATGTTCCCTGCCCACGATGAGCTTCAAGTCTAGAGAGGACAGCATTTCTAGTTCACCCTATCCCAGAAAGACCCGGGAAGGAGGAAATGGCAGTGGTATAACTTGGCTGCCTCAGCTGCAGGTTTCCTAGCTGCAGCATGATAACAGCTGCTTTGGCGCTGAGGAGTTGGGCAGGTGTAAAGTCTGGTAGTGTGGCCTGTATTTTCCCAGTAAAAGCATCAGTAGCTGCCCAGAGAACTCTCAATGTCTTGCAAGTGCCAGGCCCAGGGGGAGCAAGCAGATCATACCACCTTTGCAACAGTCCTGGAAGTGGTTGAGATTCAGGCAAGGCTAACGTTAATTGAGTTCCTGTCTCGGAACCCTTCTCAGAAACTCTGAGGTTACCATAGTGCTTGACCTGACAGCACATTTGGGTTTTTCCATCTCCCAACTATATCCCCTCACTCAAGGCTTTAAAATAGTCAGCTCTCCCCCCTCCTACCTTACCACCCTGATTTCCCCCCATAACCCAGCCCACATACTTCGCTTCTCTAATGCCAACCTACTCGCTGTAGGTCCATCTCACTGCCGACCCCTTGCCCATGTTCTCCCTCTGGCCTGGAACTCCCTCCCCCTCCATATCCGACAGATGATCACTCTCCCCACACTCAAAGCCTTATTACAATCCCATCTCCTCCAAGTGGCCTTCCCCGACTAAGCCCCCATTTCCTCTACTCCCTCTCCCTCATTGGTAAAATGGAGATTGCGACTGTGAGCCCCAGTTGAGGGTGACAGGAACTGTGTGCAGCTTGATTTGCTCGTATCCACCCCAGTGCTTAATTCAGTGCCTGGCACATAATAAGCGATGAACAAATACCGTGATGATGATTATTATTATTAGATGAGGTAACCGAGGCAAAGAGAACTTAAGTAACTTGCCCAAGGTCACACAGTAGACATGTGATTCCAAGGCCCATGCACCATCCACTATGCCGTGCTACTTCTCACTAGGCCAGGCTGCTTCTCTACCCGTTGCATGACCTCGGGCAAGCCCCTAAACCTCAGTTTCCTCATCTGGAAAATGAGAACCTCCCCCTTTGTGTATTCCCTGTGGTATAGAGACTCTCCGATCTGATTGTCTTGTATTTACCCCGGGGTTAAGCACAGTGTTTGGTTCATAGTCAGCACAGAGACTCTCCGATCTGATTGTCTTGTATTTACCCCGGGGTTAAGCACAGTGTTTGGTTCATAGTCAGCAGTCAATAATTACCGTTATTATTATCATCATTCTTATTATAGCTATCAATCACTCACAGCTTCAGGCCAAACAGGAAGCAGGCAAGAGAAAGCTGTGTAGTCTTAGGAGCCTAACCTAGGATTGGATTTTCCAGCCATACCTACAGAATTTGGCCAAAAGTGCTAGCTGCTAAATCCCCTTTGATTAGCTTGCTAATGATCAGGACTGTTAACACCTGTAAGAAGAAAGCCAGAGTTGTGAACATTTTTCCACCCACTGTGCTGACACAAGAAGTATAGACGCCGGCTAAACATACTTCACCTACAGATCAGGGAAAGGAGCTATATTGAAGTCAAAAGGTGATTGTGTCAGGTACAAGCTTTATCAATCAATGGTATTTATTGAGCGCTTACTGTGGGCAGAGCATTGTACTAAGCACTTTGGAGAGTACACTATAACAGAGTGGGTAAACATGTTCCCTTCCCGCAACTAGCTTACAGTCTAGAGGGGGAGATGCACATTAATATAAATAAATACATGATAGATATGTACATAAGTGCTGTAGGGCTGAAGGAGGGGTGAATAAAGGGTGCAAATCCAAATGCAAGGACAACACAGAAGGGAGAGGGAGAAGAGGAACTGAGGGCCTAGTCAGGAAAGACCTCTTGGAGGAGATGGAACTTCAAGAAGACTTTGAAGGTGGGGAGAGTGATCATCTGTCGGATATGAAGAGGAAGGGCATTCCAGGCCAGAGGTCGGCGGTGAGATAGATGAAATCGAGGTACAGTGAATAGCCTAGCCAAAAGAAGGCTAATGGTGATTTCTCAGCTAGAAAAGAGTTGTTGCACTTAAGCATTTGAGAGTAAGCAGTGAAAAACTTAGCCCTTACTCCTACTCACAGAACTTCAACCATATTCTACAGCGAGTTTAAAGCAGATTTCCAAATCAGCAGCCTGAGAGGAATTCTTGTATTTCGGGACCTTCATTCTGTGCATTAAGTTAATACACTCAAAACTATTGGGGGTCATAGGTGGTTGCCAACTCTCCTAAGTGCTTAGTACAGTGTGCTGCACATAGTAGGCATTCAGTAAATGCCAATGGTGATGGTGATGATGGTAGTTGACAAGAGAATGCTCTAAAATGCTAGGTCCTAGAGAGATCACTACATGTAAACACTGTTAGGAACAAATGACTTTCATATCCAGGCCAAAACCTGGAGGCCTTCCCAGACTGAGCCCCCTCCTTCCTCTCCCCCTCCTTCCTCTCCCCCTCCTCCCTCTCCCCATCCCCCCCCCCGCCTTACCTCCTTCCCCTCCCCACAGCACCTGTATATATGTATATATGTTTGTACAGATTTATTACTCTTACTTGTACATGTTTATTCTATTTATTTTATTTTGTTAATATGTTTTGTTTTGTTCTCTGTCTCCCCCGTCTAGACTGTGAGCCCACTGTTGGGTAGGGACTGTCTGTATATGTTGCCAACTTGTACTTCCCAAGCGCTTGGTACAGTGCTCTGCACACAGTAAGTGCTCAATAAATACGATTGAATGAATGAATGAACCTACTTCTGATATGTATGGTTGATGATATAAATGTCCACCGATAAAATAACTTGATCATTGCAGCCATAAAGAAAGCATTTGCCAAGAACTAAAGGGTTATGTTAGCTATGCTAGTTCATCTGATAATTTTTGTTGAAAGCCAGAATATGATCCCATCCTTTCATGCCTTCCTGTTCCCTCTCAGACTCTGAGATCTGGTTTGGGAAGGGAGAAGCTGGGGATTAAAACAAGTCCCCTATAAACTGAGCAAGCTAAACCTGGTTATATATAGTCAGCCTAATCACAGGGGAAAATAGCATCATCCCATCTGTACTTTCCTGGTTTACGTAGTATTACATTGCACTCTGGTGTGAATTATGAATAAACTATTATATCATTTCCTTTCCAAAATCTAGTACCGCAATTTGTAATGCCCACAAAGCTCCAGGATTGAAGTGTTATGATTGGCTCGTGTTAAAAGTAGGCACGAAGCTGAATTATTGTGTGTGCCAGAATTTGCTTATCCTTGATTAAGATCAAGGCAGTCTAAAGTCACAGAACATGAGGAATGTTGGCTTATATAGAAGAGAAAAATATGATGTCACTTTTGGAATCCTCTACCTTTTTTGTTCATACAGGGCTGTTTCGTTTTAGGGTAAAATCTAACTCTTCCTGGAATTGAAGCAGATTATGTTATTCTTTTAAAGACTCTGCTACTATTTCCAGGTAACTAATGTGAGGGATTTGCATACTACCAGTCTGTGGAGTAAATTCCACAGAATCCAACATGCTAGCTGTCCAAGTGCTGACGGAATTGTATTTTCCCTTAGGCCAAATCACATTAGAACACATTTTTACTATTAATTTATAACATCACTGCCATCTGTTGGGCTTGAGGAGAACTTGTACACGCCACCCCAAGAAAACAGAAATTGGTCTTTTTGGATTTTTTTTCTTTTCTTGTCATCATCATCATCATCATCAATCGTATTTATTGAGCGCTTACTGTGTGCAGAGCACTGTACTAAGCGCTTGGGAAGTACAAATTGGCAACATATAGAGACAGTCCCTACCCAACAGTGGGCTCACAGTCTAAAAGGGGGAGACAAAACCAAACATACTACAAAATAAAATAGAATAGATATGTACAAGTAAAATAAATAAATAGAGTAATAAATATGTACAAACATATATACATATATACAGGTGCTGTGGGGAAGGGAAGGAGGTCTTGTCCAAATCTGATCTAAACTTGGAACTTCTACATGAGATGAAAATAAATCATTCTGACTTTTTTTTAACAAGGTTACCATCCCTTTTAAGACATAGCCAATGCAATCTAAAATATGAAATGGAATACATAGATCCTGTCAATATATGGATCCCAGTAATGTGTTTTAGAGCTGAAACACAGGTAGAAAACTTGTCCATGAATTACCTTACAAGATGAATTTGCCAAAGGAAATGCACGCAGCTGTTTTTAACACTAGTTCTCCATACTGCAGAAGTGATTCTTGTAAATTACCCAATGAGAAGGACTAAAAATTCTGAGAAGGCCTGGTAATCCAGTTACAGAAGGCAGCATAGAACATTTTAAAGTCCAGATTTGCTAAAATCCAGTGGCTATTGTAAATTGGTATGTATATTTTTAAAACGTGGGCAGAAGCCATTTGGACTTTTCCCTGGTGGTCTGCAGTTTTCTAAGGACTGGAAAGGCGAACATTTCTTTCATCTAAAGTGGGCCAGAGGGTTAGGGGGAAGCAGTTTTGATTAACTTCATAGTGCTTAGAAACAATCAGTCAATCAGTGGTATTTATTGAGTGCTTACTGGGTGTAGAGCACAATACTAAGTGCTTGGGGGAGTTCAGTAAAACATAAATTAGTAGACATGATCCCTGTCCATCATGAGCCTGTCTACATGTTTTGTTTTGTTGTCTGTCTCCCCCTTCTAGACTGTGATCTCGTTATTGGGTAGGGACCGTCTCTATATGTTGCTGACTTGTACTTCCCAAGCGCTTAGTACAGTGCTCTGCACGCAGTAAGCGCTCGATAAATGTGATTGAATGAATGAATGAATGAATGAGCCGGCGGTCTAGATAATTAAAGTAAATTATTGTTATGCACATGAGTGATGGGGGGTGAATATCAAGGTCTTAAACTGTATAGATCCCCATTGTGCTGATGTACTAGGGAGTTTTGGAAATTCCGAGACTGGGGCAATGATCTGGTAGCTGAAGCTTCACTCTTGCGGTACACATGGTAGTGTACAGCACTTACGTACTTATCCATAATTATATTTATATTAATGTCTGTCTTTCCCTCTAGACTGTAAGTTCATTGTGGACAGGGAATGTGTCTATGTAGTACTCTCCCAAGCACTTAGTACAGTGCTCTGCACCCAATAAGCGCTCAATAAATACAATTGACTGACTGACTAGTGTTGGCCCAATCATCTCTGAGCTGCAAGCATGGTAGCCAGAGAGTCCTGTTTTCAGATGGCCTATCACCTTCCTAGTTCTGATATGGTACCAAATGCTCTTGTGTCTGTTTTTTTATTTTGAGTGCCAAGTTTCTGTCTGCTGCAGCTCCTGTTAGCGAGTTCTGTGGCTCAGATGGTGCAGCAGGCTTGTTTTTTTTTTAATGGTATTCGTTAAGCACTTACTAGGTGCCAGGCGCTGTACTAAGCACCGGGGTAGATACAAGCTAATCAGGATGGACACAGTTCATGGGGCTCACAATCTTAATCCCCATTTTATAGATGAAGTTACTGAGGCACAGGGAAGTGAAGTGACTAGCCAAGTGGCAGAGCCGGCATCGGAACTCAGGTCCTTCTGACTCCTGGGACCGTGCTCTTTCCACTAGGTCATACTGCTTCACATGGACCTGGGGAGTAGAGCAGTTAGGAGGGTCAGGGTATCCCAGAAAAATGTCCTAGGTCAGATCAGTTCAGGCCAAATTAAGCGGATTTCAGCAAAATGGCAGGTGTGTGATGTCAGGAGTAGGAAGGTCATGGGTTCTAATTCCGGCCCTGCCACTTACCTACTGTGTGACCTTAGGCAAGTCACTTCACTTCTCTTTGCCTCAATTACCTCATCTGTAAAATGAGGATTGAGACTGTGAGCCCCATGCTGGGGACAGGAACTGTGTCCAACCTAATTTGCTTACATCCACCCCAGGGCTTAGTGCAGTGCCTGGCACAAAGTAAGTGCTTAACAAATACCATTATCATCATCATCATTACTTCAAAACACCTCAGGGTGTGTTTTGGTGGAATGCCATTGTTAGCTACTCTAACTGCAAGTGGTCCTTGGCCACTGCTCACTCAGAGGTAGCAAGAGCTGGGTCTGGGCTTTTGGGAAAGGGAAAGAAAACATAGAGGGGCAGAAGTTCTGACCCCCATTTTTTTTTATGTTACTTGTTAAGGGCTTACTACGTGACAAGCACTTTTCTAAGCGCTGGGATAGGGAAAAGACAATCAGGTTGGACACCGTCCCTGTCCCACATAGGGCTCAAGGTCTAAATTGGAGGGAGAGGGATTTAATCCCTATTTTACCAGTGAGGTAACTGAGGTACTGCACACAGTAAGTGCTCAATAAATATGATTGATGGTGATGATGATGAGGTACTTACCCATGGTCACAGGGCAGACAAGTGGCAAAGCTAGGCCATGCTTCTTCCCTGCTACCCTACTGGGAAGAGGAAGAGGGGAGTGGAAATAAGGAGGAAGTGAAGGTGGAAGTCCTAGGGAAGGGGGTGAGGAAGGAGAGAGGGGAAGAGTAATGAGGCACACCTTGGTCATTCCAGCTGCATCTAGCTCATTTCTAGCAAAGGCACATAAAACAAAGTTCCAGGTAGAGTCCAGATGCCGAGTGGTGGGGTGAAGTAAGTCTTTTGGACTATTTAAATGCAAATGATGTATAATTGTCATTCATTCACCAGGTAACACCTTCCCCTCTTCTTCTATCTCATTATCAGGTAACAGTAAAGGTTTATCTTTCGTTCTGTTTGTTAATTCATCTTGTTTAGTATTGGGGGGATGAAAGCATGCTCAGAGTTGCCTAATACTTTGCTTACGGGTACTATCCTGAAAGTTCATCCCTAATGGAACTAATTTGATGGTTTTTCTGAAATGAGTTTAAATTGGAAGGAATTTCACAAGCTCGCAGCTAGGCTACTGTGCTTTTGGTGGTTGCTGGGAGAAGTGGATGGGAAATTTGATCTTGGCAGGATAGGCGCTGGATTTTTATATCTTTTTAAAAACAAGATAAATCAAATTCTTATCGGCTAGGACTCAGAGATTCTGACCAAAGTTAAATAATCTTATAATTTAGGTTGCTGTTATTACTGAGCCATTGGTTATAGGGTTAATACACGAAGATCTCAAAGGATAAAATTGTCATCTATTAATGAGGTTATGGGCTATAAATCTAGGGGTGGAAGCATTTTGAATGTGGTGATATGGCGTTTGTAGTAATGTTAAAGTTTAATATCACTTATCTTGGCATTGCATAATAGTCTATTACCAAAATTTATATTTCTGAAAAAAAATCCATCCCATCGGCTCACGGTGCGAAAAGAATTATGTCTTAATACTGACCCCTAGTGGCAGTTTAAATGTAAATTTTGTGGGGTTTTCCTACTGAGGCGTAATTCTATTTTAACGTAAGGCAAATTCACTTTATTTTTCAGCATTTTTTAATATACCCAAGCAGCTTTCAGATACACTGGGGCTAGAAAGATGAATTAATTATAATGCTTGTCCTAAAAGATAGAGTTCTCCAGGTGGAGCATCACAACTTTTTATTTTTCTTTATTTTTTAATTTTATTTTTGGATTTGTTTTTTTTTGCCTAACGGCTTTAACCCAATTTAGATCTGAACTTTAACTATTTAATCCTAAAATCCAAAGCGGTTCCAAACCTGGGTTTTGGTTCGGGGATCTGGCAGAGACATCAGAGATAATCTCTCAGTTTGAAAAGGAAAATAGTGGTCAGAGATGCAGCTCAAGCACTCCACGGTACTTAGGAAGGTTGGGAGGATTTCCACCTAAACTAGTCAAGCCGACTCCCTGAACACCCCCTACCTGGACTTTGACAATCAAGCTGCCTGCTTTGTTAGGTTAAGTCAGGGAGAACTTGGTCATTGAAGGCAAGGAAATCTGCCTTCATCTGAAGGAAACCTGCCACCCTTACTGCCCCAATTCTATGCAACTAAACCTGAAATAGTAGTAATAATAATAGCAGTTGCCAAGCGCTTACTATGTGCAAGGCACTGTTCTAAGTGCTGGGGAGGATACGAGGTGATCAGGTTGTCCCACGTGGGGCTTACAGTCTTAATCTCCATTTTACAGATGAGGTAACTGAGGCACAGAAAAGTTAAGTGACTTGCCCAAAGTCACACAGCTGACAATTGGCAGAGTAGACTGTAAACTCTCTTTGGGCAGGGAACGTGTCTACCAACTCTGTTACATTGTACTCTCCCAAGCATTTGGGACCGTGCTCAATAAATTCGATCAATTGTTTAACTAAACAGGCAAGCTCCTCTCTGGCTTTCATAAGCCATTTGAAGATAAGGCAAAGGAGACCAAGGCTACAGGCTTCCCAAGTCCTTTGGGAGAAAGAGGGGATATAGGAAAATGGGGACCTGGCTCTTCCTCTTAGAGAGAAGCTGGTGGAGTGCTGGAATTGGCAATCAAGGGAGAGGAGGGTCATCTATCCTCACTTCCCTGCAGGAAGAGTCGAGGATGTGGACTGAGACCCCCTAACCACAGAATGCCAAAATTTTAGAAAAGGGTCACTGGTATTTATTGAGCACTTACTGTGCACAAAGCACTATAATAATAATAATGATGGCATTTATTAAGCACTTACTTTGTGCAAAGCACTGTTCTAAGCGCTGGGGACATTACAAGGTGATCAGGTTGTCCCATGGGGAGCTCACAGTCTTCATCCCCATTTTACAGATGAGGGAACTGAGGCACAGAGAAGTTACGTGACTTGCCCAAAGTCACACAGCTGACAGTTGGCGGAGCTGGGATTTGAACCCATGACCCCTGACTCCAAAGCCCTTGCTCTTTTCCACTGAGCCACGCTGCTTCAAGCACTTGATATAATGTCCTGCCAAGCTTCAGCCTGGATATATATTATCCCTCACATGAGAACACAGAACATGCCAACAACTCCGTCCCTCTCTGTAAAGAGCGAACACTGAACTTTCATCAGAACACACTCTGGTTGCTTTTAATACTGACTTTATCCAGAAGAACACTAGCAGCTTTCAGGTATCTAGAACCTGGGAACCCAGGCCGAGAGTTAGGAAGTGGGTGAGTTGAGACCAGTACCCAAAAAGGTGGATGGTTGAGAGAAACATTGTAAAGTCAGGATAAGTCAAAGGATCTGATATTTGGGAAACGGGTGGTTGTTGAGTCTGCATTTCTCTAAAGATAGTCTGGAAGAGAAATGACGATGATCCACAACAGCAGATGAACATGGCAGAGAGTGTTTAGCAGAAGCAGGTTGCATCACAATGTGATTTGCTAAGGCTGACTCTCATCAGGTTGCAATGAATTCAACCAGTCAATCAGTAGTATTTATTGAGCAGAGCAAAGCACTATGTGCAGAGCACTGTATCAAATGCTTGGGAGAGTATAATACAACAGAGCTAACAGCCACTTTCCCTGCCCATAATGAGCTTACAGCCTGGAGGGAGAGATGACAGGAATCGTCTCCGCTCAAGTGACTCTCAGTGTCTGCTCTCAACCTCCTATGCACCATGTAGAGGATTGCTATATTTTGTGAGAAGGAGGAATTTTTTTAATGAACACCACAACTCACTTGCTTCCCTTCCCCTTCCTTCCTCTCCCCCTCGTCCCCCTTTCCATCCCCCCATCTTACCTCCTTCCCTTCCCCACAGCACCTGTACATATGTATATATGGTTGTACATATTTATTACTCTATTTATTTATTTATTTATTTATTTATCTTACTTGTACATTTCTATCCTATTTATTTTATTTTGTTGGTATGTTTGGTTCTGTTCTCTGTCTCCCCCTTTTAGACTGTGAGCCCACTGTTGGGTAGGGACTGTCTCTATGTGTTGCCAATTTGTACTTCCCAAGCGCTTAGTACAGTGCACTGCACATAGTAAGCGCTCAATAAATACGATTGATTGATTGATTGATTGATTGCTTTATTTTTTATGGTATTCGTTAAATGCTTAGTGTGTGCCAAGCACTGTTCTAAGTGCTGGGGTAGATATGAGTTAATTAGGTTGGACGCAGTTCCTGTCCCACATAGATGTAGTCTTAATCTCCATTTTACAGATGAGGTAACCGTGGCACAGAGAAGTTTAGTGACTCACTCAAGGTCACACAGCAGACCTTCTGATTCCCAGGCCCATTCTCTACCCACTATGCTGGTTCGTATTGTATTTAGATAAATTGGATTGTGCGCTCTTAGAGCATCACAGAGTGTTTTCAGAGAAGTGAACGTTCCCAACCCCCGGCTCTCTTCAACATGAGGATTACAGGATTCTCCTGCCCCAGAGACCCAGTTGGCTTTCTCGACCACATTTTTGGCAAGGCATTTGTCATTTTAACACAAAGAAGGAGAAAGCTTTTACATCTGAATTTATGATTAAATATTGCTGGCTCCTGCTCTTATCTGAACTACTGTGCTTGAGCATTCAGCACTCTTGTATGTGACAGAAAGCACACAAAAACTGCATCATTAATTACTTAGGGGATAATGCTTCATGTCAGAGATGTATATGAAGAAATAAGTTGCTTTGATATTTGATTGAATACCAAAGGGAAGCTGAACCATTTGATAACCACAAAAGCCATTTATTACCCCTATTCCACCACCTTGAACATTATCCCCATTTTACGACTAGACAGAAGAAATCAAGAAAGTGCCATTACAAATAAAGGAAGATGGTTCTTTCCTAGTGATGGGAATTAATTGTTGGCAGGATGGTTCAGCTTTTGAATCAGGGGTATGCCTTGTATGGAAATGAAGTGTTGTGATTGAGCATACAGGTCAATAAGGATCTTAGTGTCATTTGCAAGGAGATTGCGTTTGATTTTCCGGAGCTGTGATTGACTGAAATCTTTTTCTTGTCACATAATCAGTAGCAAAAACATGTACAGTGTTGCTGGTGGCACAAGTTTAGCGTCCAAATTACCTTATGATATATCGCACAATATCATAATATGTCACATGGTTACACCAATCTCTTTGCAGCTACTTTATGACAGATCATAATATTGTGCATCATACCAAATGGTGTTTCACATCACCAGGCATATCTTTATGCTGTAAACAGTTTTGTTTTACATGGTTTGTACAGTTCTTGGGTTTTTATGCATTTGCATTTTTCTCATTATCTTTTGATGTAAGATACCAAACTAAAATGTGATTGCCGTGTAAAGTAGTGGGTTTTTCACAGTGCATTTTAATGGGTGTGCCTCGAACTGTCGGAGAAAGTCTCAATCCAAAGCATTCAGTCAGAATTGATAGCTGCTCGATTTAGGAATATAATTCTTCTGGGATGTTTCCAGAAGTCAGGGAATGACAGCAACTTACCAGTATACTTGGAGAATAAGACTGTGAGCTTCAGTTTATTTAGCAAATTCAAATTGAATGCTGTAACACCACTATTACACAGTACAAAATATTGTACAAACCCCCTTGAAATGCATACCACAACAGGATAGTTAAGATTGTGAGATAGGGACTGTGTCCAACCCAATTACCTTGCATCTACCCCAGCGTTTAGTACAATGCCTGGCACATAGGTAGCACTTAACAAATACCAGAATTATTATTATTAGTATTATTGTTGTTGCTCCATGTCCTGAAATGGAAAAATTTGGTGAACTCTGTGAATCTACTAGTCAGATCCAACTAGCCAGTAAGAATGACAAGAAAGCTGATTCCCTGAACCCTAGGTTTAAATGGTGCCTTGGTCATCTAGTATGCTCCCCTGTGTGGAGGGGGAAGGGTCATGTAGACATGAGAGCACCAAATCTCCAAATGTATACCTTTTTTTGTAGTTTGTTTAATGGTATTTGTTAAGTGCTTACTATGTGCCAGGCACTATTCTAATAGCTGGGGTAGGTACAAGGTAATCAGATTGGACACAGTCCTTGTCCCACATGGGACTCACAGTCTTAATCCCCATTTTGCAGATGAGGTAACTGAGGCACAGAGAAGTGAAATGACTTGCCCAAAGTCAGACAGCAGAGAAGTAGCAGAAGGACCTGGGTTCTGACTCCCAAGCCCGTGCTTTTCCCATTAGGCCATGCTGCCTGGTTGACTCTGGGACCAGGCAACCAGCCTATTTTTGACCTTCCTTGAGGGTTTGCAGCCATTTCAGGAAAGTCCTGGAACTAGGAACCAAAATGTCTCCCCTTGGGACTCCCCCCACCCCTCCAGAGCACCCTCTGGAACCAGGGAACCCTCTAAGGAGGTTGAACTAGGAGTTAGCCCAGGCCAGGAGCAAATCTCCAGGTTCCTCATTCTCCAAGCCAGGCTGCAGAAAACACCCCCTTCCCCACCACCTCCATCTGCAGTGTTTCACTTCAGCCTTCCTTGAACTGAAATATTCCAAGAGGCCATACCATAATACTAAAAGAGCCCTGGTCTGAATCTGGACCCCATACTGGAAACCATATGGCCAAAGACAGTAGCACAAAAAGCACCCACCCCTCACCATGGTGAGGTAAACAGCTGCGTGTCTGTTATATTGTACTCTCCCAAGTGCTTAGTACAGTGGCCTGCACACAGTAAGCGCTCAGTAAATATGACTGAGTGAAGTAGTGGAATGCCGGTTGAGCTGTATCATCACTGGTAAAAGTATCAATCAGTAAATCAGTCGTATTTATTGAGCACTTACTGGGTGTAAAGCACAATATAATACAGCTGGTAAACATGTTCCGTGCCCATAAAGACCTTACAGTCTAGAGGGGGAGACAGACATTAATACAAATAAATAATGAATATTGACATAAGTGCTATGGGGTTGAGGGAGGAGTGAATAAAGGGTGCAAATCCAAGTGCAGGGGCGGTGCAGAAGGGAGAAAAGGAAATGAGAGCCAAAAATATGGAAGACTTCATGAATTTGTGTGTCGTCTGACCAAACAATCATCTAGATTGTCACTTGCGGTAGGCTCAGCAGGAATCCTGAAAATAGCTAGCTAGTGTGGACAAGCAGCTACCAAGGCAGCTAGCCTGGCATCATCAATCGTCATCATCATCAATTGTATTTATTGAGCACTTACTGTGTGCAGAGCACTGTACTAAGCGCTTGGGAAGTACAAATTGGCAACATATAGAGACAGTCCCTACCCAACAGTGGGCTCACAGTCTAAAAGGCGGAGACAGAGAACAAAACCAGACATACTAACAAAATAAAATAAATAGAATAGATATGTACAAGTAAAATAAATAAATAAATAGAGTAATAAATATGTACAAACGTATATACATATATACAGGTGCTGTTGGGAAGGGAAGGAGGTAAGATGGGGGGATTGCACTTGGGTGAAACAATGGCACTATGCTGTGATCACTTTGGTGAATTTTGAACATGTAATGTGCTGTACCACTGCCCACCTACTTGTTCATTGCAATCCAATTAGTGGTATTTATTGAACACTTACTATAGAGTTCTGTACCAAGTGCTTGGGAGAGTGCAAGCAACAGAATTAGCAGACACATTGCCTGTCCTAATGAGCTTACAGTCTGAGCTGGCATCAGGAACCTGGCTGGCAGTCTCCCCCTGAGGATTGTAAGCTCACTGTGGGCTGGGAATGTGCCTGTTATTGTTGTATCATACACTCCCAAGTGTTTACTTAGTACAGCGCTCTGCACACAGTAAGCGCTCAATAAATATGATTGACTGACTGACTGACTGGCTGGCAGGGATGTGGAGTGTCGGTGGTGCTACACAAACCCCGAAACCTGTGATACCATAATCAATTCCTTCATTACAGGTTCTCTGTCCATTTGTGGTTCTCAAAGGGAATATCCATCACCGCTACCCAGATGGTAAGGGCCTGAAGTATTCAAGCAATACCGAGCCCACACTGCCACCGAACATTATTCTAGATCTCACCAAACTGATCTCTCAATCAGCAGTATTCATTGAGTGCTTACCACGTATAGAGCACTGACCTAAAAGCTTGGAAGAGAACAGTGCAATAGCGTGGGTAGACATGATCCTTGTCCATGGGGGAGTCAGACATTAAAATAAACTAGAGCTAGGGGAAAGAGCAGAGTATAAGGATGTGGACCTAAGAACAATTCCCCTTTCTAGCAAAATTAAACTTAATGTGATTAAAGTCGAGAAAAAGACTATTTTGGCTTACAGTCTGGTACATTTGTTTGGCCCTCTGTAGACAGGGAACATGTCATTTGCTTGTTTTATACTTCCCGAGCACAGAACGGTGCAACAAACTCAGTGATTCCTCAATAAGAAGCATTTCTACTATCCCTACTACTCTTACTACTAATTCACTTTTAAGAATTAGCAGCCCTTGATTTTCCTGTTTGTATACCAGAGATTTCCTATTTCTTTCCAATATTGTGTATTTGGAAGGATATGAAAAATTCAGTTATTGATTTATCTGCAGATAGCTGTTGCAGGTTATTATGCTAGCTATTAGTAACAATTTCCAAGTAAATTGAGATGGGAGTTCTTTGCTTGTTGGGACAGATGGGTTTTCTTTTTGGCTTTCTATTTCGTTTCTTGGGTCTGCTTTCTGATCTCTTAATAGTTTCACCCTTGATATGTCACGGTTTCGTACACTTTTTTTGCAGGTCAACAGGTCATGAATCTTTTTATATTATTTTACCATGGCATTTGCTAAGTTAGAGAGGTGACATTTTATATAAAAACTATTTCATTTTCCCAAAAGCTTTTGCTGTCGTGGAACAGGATGTAGTGACTGGATTTAACTAGTTTATATCATTGTTCCTACAGCAAGCTTCCTTAAAAAAAAAATCATGGTGTCTGAGAGTGGGGGAGATTGCCCTAAGCAAATGTGAGCCAAACCAAGGCAAACTGTGACCCCCTGACTAGGGATTTGGCCGGTCTCGTGATTGTGAAATTATATGAAAGGCTAGTTTAGGCAAAGCTGCCTAGAGACAGAGATGTGTGAGCTAAGTCACCAATGGTGGTCTCTTTCCATCCATTGTGTGGTTCCATGATATAGTCTTTGTGAAATGAAATTGTTTTTATTTCAAGCACCACTCAGCTAGTAGAGCAAATCCAAGCGTCTTCTGGTGCCACCGTCCAAATTGGAATATTGGGTTTAAGGGACCAGTGGCCTGCCCCAATGAAGCCTGTTTATGGTCTGATTATTAGGTTCAATTTCCCATCCCTCCTTCGACTGAAGTAACGTGATCTGTGGGAAGGAGCATGGGACTTGGGTCCTAGTCTCAGATTTGCCGTTTGCCTGGTGTGTGACCTTGGACAAGTCACCAAACGTCTTTGTGCCTCAGTTTCCGTATCTGTAAAATGGGAGAAAATGCCTTTTCTCCCTCCCTTCCTCTTAAACTCCATGTGGGGCAGGGACAGAATCTGATCTGGTTATCTTCTATTTTGTATCTACATCAAAGCTTGGCACCTATTAAGTGCTTAATAAACAGCATTACTATTATAGATGGCAAAACTATTTAGCAAGTCATCACACTTGTTCAGTATTTCTAAACAATCCTATTTTTATAAATGGCAATCATGCTAGGATCAGATTATGATTTTTAAAACTTGTTTTGTTTATGTGCACTCTGCTTACCAAGCTGTAATTAAGTTTTGTAGATAAAAACTTGAACATCGTACTTTGAAATAGTAATGGGATCTTAGCTCTGCTGTTTGCCCGCAAGACAAGCTGATATGTCTGGGTACTTTTTGTTCTTTCCAGCCTTTTGTGTGCCTCTCTGTGCAGTGATATGCAATTTAACAAGAGCTGGGTTAGGCACACACATAGTTTGCTGGAATCCTCTGGCTTTGACTAGCTAGATTTTTATTCTCATCAACTTACTATCCTCATAAAGAACAGAGAAATAAGCAGAAGATAAAGATGAACGTGACGAAATGTATTTTTGACAAAGAAAAGACAGCAAAATTGGAGAGAAGAACAGCTCATACACTGTTCCTTGGTGATGCATCTTTTCTTGATCCATTGGAATTACAAGAGAATCAGCTCACATGAAATATAACTGATTTCACTCAACAATAAAAAAATTTCCCTTGCTCAAAATCCAGCTGTATCAATTGATATCCTTAAACTTTGTGTGTGTGTTGGGGGCCGGGGGTGGGGATAAAGGGAGGGGGATATAGTTGCTGCTGAAAAATATGCATTTCATGTAATTTAAAATGCAGTGTTCTTATTCTATGCAATAGATAATGTGTTCAAAATTTCCAAAGACAAAGTACAAATTGCCAAGTACCATATTCAAGGAAGAGCTTTTCCGGTTGTTGTTTTTTAGCTTTATTTTGTTTTTTTAAAGTAGCACTGTTTTCTTTCTGGTGGACTAATTGTATTCCCAAACCTTGCTGTTTGGGAGCCGGTCTTGCTATTTGATTTTGAGTTTGGCATGTAGGTGATATTGATCCACTACCCAAGAAAATGTCTGAGGTAGGCTAAGGTCTCACAGTCATGTAGAAGTGATTCTTTTTGAATAAAGCATTTTGGTGGGTTGTTTAAACTATATGGGAAAAAATGTGTCCAACTAAATAATGTATACATTGTTCTCATATGGTAAGAGTCCTAGCCGTATTCCTCCTCCGCCTCTTCCTCCTACTAGTAGCAGTAGTACTTTTTATTGTTTGGGACAGTTCAACAGAAGCAAAAAATACCCACATTCCCTACCTTCGAAGAGCTTAACATGTTCACTGTTTTCTACCATTTCTATAATTTGTTTTCACTGTAAATTCAGCAAATTGCCCTGAAGAGATTTTTCCCGAGTTTAGGGCACTTTAATCCCAATTCATTTTCTCTCTAATCTAACTAGTGCAGCTGCTGAAGCTGAGGCTATTGAGCCATTAATAAATGTCCTGTCTTGTAAAAGAGATGGAGCTGTTGCAAACGCCGCGATGGTCCTCGCCAACATGGCTACCCAGGAGCTGCTGCGTCTCAGCATACAGAGTCACGGTGTTATGTCTGCAATGGTAGAACCACTGCATTCCTCCAATTTTGCAGTCCAGAGCAAAGTCGCCCTGACTTTGGCTGCAGTCGCCTGCGATGCTGATGCAAGGACTGAGGTGAGAATTTGAACGTCCTCTGAAAGCCAGTGAATTGGTGGTTTGCTTTTTTACCAAGCCTTTCAGTTGTCACTGTTCTTCTTTACATGACTTTTGGTGTTTGGGATTTTTTCCTGTGAAAACCTAAAACATGTCCATTTATCAAAAAGACTCTCCCACAGTTTGACATTTTTTTTTACCCCTGCTTGACAAGGCTTCCTGAATTGATCATCTTGTCAGGACAGTCTGAATGACAGGACTATGTACACCCATTTGGGGCCATGAATGATTCTGGTTCATTACGTTACTCCATCAAATAAGAATTTAGAGATGTTGGTACAATTCTTTACTCACATTTAATGTATTTTAATATTTGCAACCAAAAGAATTGGACTTTCTAATGCCTCTAAAATTTGTTTCTGCTCAGGGTGAAAAGCCAAACTACCCAAAAAGGCAGTCAGTTCTTCAATGATTGACTTTTAGGGATATTTACTTAAAAATGAAAAATTTGAAAACTTGACTTTTAAAATATATTTCAGCGTATAGTAGTATGACTTCATTAAGAGATTACAGGAGACATGAGTTCTAATCCTGTCCCTTCCACTTGCTTGCTGTGTGACCTTGAGCAAGTCACTTAACTGTCTTTAAAAAAAATGGCACTTGTTCATCACTTACTATATGTCTAGTACAGTTCTAAGTGCTGGGGTAGATACAAGTTTGTCAGGTTGGACACAGTCCCTGTACCACATGGGGCTCACAGTCTAAAATGAAGGGAGGAGAATTTAATCCCCATTTTACAGATGAGGTAACTGAGGCACAGAGAAGATGTGACTGGCCCGAGGTCACACAGCAAGCTGTTGGCAGAGCCAGAATCAGAACCCAGGTCCTCTGACTTCCCAGGCCTGTGCTCTTTCCACCAGGCCCTGTGCTTTGGTTTCCTCATTTGCAAAATGGGGATAAAATACCAGTTTTCTCTCCCTCTTTAGACCACATGCCCCGTGTGGGGCGGGAACCGAGGCCGGTCTGATTATCTCACCTCTACTCCAGTGCTTACCAGAGTACTTGACACATAATAAGTGCTTAACAAGTACCATCACTGTCATTTTCGTGACCACTCATACGCTTTCTGTTCTTAGTTACGAAATGCAGGAGGCCTTGAACCCCTTGTCAAGCTCCTCCGCTCCAAGCATGACGAAGTCAGGCGGCACGCCAGCTGGGCCATCATGGTCTGTGCGAGCGACGAGCCGACGGCCCTCAAGCTGTGCAAACTGGGGTAAGGAGAACCTGGGCCCAGGCTTTCCTGATCTTGGGGAAGCTGCTAAAAAATCAGAGACCCAAGCGTGAGAGTTAAAATGTACATTTTAAACAAACCAGACATATTCAGCAACTCCAATGGAAAGCTGGTGATGCAGAGGGTGAATATGTTTCTGATTTCCAGTGCTCGGGACTTACTGTATTTACGGATTGCAGAATTTTCTGTTATATCTAAACTTGCTCATGTGGTAGTGAAAATCCATCCAGTACACTCCGTTGTAACAAAGAACAGAGAAACTGATAGAAATGCGTTGTTACTGGCTTTAAAGGTTTTCCCCTCCTACCTTTCTTCACTGATCTCCTACTACAACCCAACCTGCACACTTCATTCCTCCCAGAACTAACCTCGAACTCATCTTCCTCACCATCGATAACTAGCCCACATTCTTTCCCTGCTTGGAACTTGCTCCCCCTTTATATCCAGCCCTTCTAAAATCACATTTCCTCCAAGAGGCTTTCCCCAACTAAGCCCTCATTTGCCTGTCTAAGCCTTCCCTTCTGTATTGCTTAAGCACCTGGGTCTGCTCCCCTTAAGGACTTTGATATTCACTCCTTCCCCAACCCCAGACTGTGTCCAACCTGATTAGCTTGTATCTACCCCAGAACTTAGTACAGTGCCTTACTTACTATGAAGTGCAAATCTCTTCTCATGAACTTTCTCTTTTGACATTGGCTGGAGAAATGTGACTTAAAAACTCTATATTTTGTCTATCTTATTAGCTGGGGTGGAATTTGTTTAATTTTGAGAAAGAGGGGTCATAGCATTACCTCTGAGAGATGACTGATTTGGCTCAGTAGCCCTGGTGCAATGAGGTGTTTGTTTTTTATCACCAGAGCTTTGGAAATTCTTGAAGAACTTAATCTATCCGTAAGGGGCAAAAATAACTTCAGCGAAGGCGCTCACAGCAAATTGCTCAATAACAATCTTTCTCTCAAGTACAGTCAAACTGGCTACTTATCTTCAAATAATATAATTAATGATGGATTCTATGATTATGGCCAGGTGAGTTCATTTCAGTCATTCAGTCATTTGAAGACATCCAGGTGATCGACCGATCAGTAGTGTTTATTGAGCCCCTACTGTATGCAGAACACTGCACTAAGTGCTTGGGAGAGTGGATGTGATTGTGTTTCTCATCCTCAACAACGGATGATCTTGGGGCCAGTCAAGGACTTGTGCGAAAGAGGTTATTGGATAGCTAGAGGTTGGCACAACACCATTCACCCTCTCTCGTCTTTGCCAGCTGTATTCCTGCTATAGGGTAGTCAGTGCAGCAGCAAGGGAGTAGCTAGGGAGAGGTGCACGGCACACTGCAAATTGCAGACTAGAGTAATATGTACAAAACCTATCTTTGGCCAGTCACCCAGTAAAATCTCTGCCCTTTAGGAGTTTACAGTCTAATGGGAGAGTCAAACAAAAAATACACTTTACAGACAGAGGAAAAAGAGAATGGAAAGATGGATTTGGGGAGAACTAGAGTAGGTAAATAAATGCATACCAAAATAACTATGGGCAACTGTGAAAGGTGGTAGTAGAGAACCTATGATCTGGGGAGAAGAAAATGAATTGGGAAATGCCTTCTGGAAGACATGGGATTGTAGGAGGGCTTCGAAGATGGGGAAAGCAGTGACTTAGATTTAAAGGGGAAGGGAATTCTGGGCTGGGAGAATTGTCTGAGGGAAGGATCAGAGGCAGGAAAGTCAAATAGAGAGTGAGGTAAGAGGTATTTTGGGGAGGAGCGAAGAGAATGGCTGGTGAAGCCAATAGAAAGCCCTGAGAATTGTGGCAAGGAATTTCTGCTTCAGTGCAGAGGGGAATGAGTAGCTATTGGAAGTTTTCGATGAGTGAGGTTTTAAAGGAGATGAACCAGACGCAGCAAGTGACGTGTAGCCTGAAGGTGGGGAATGGCGGAAGAATGGGCCAATGGGGGGTTTTGTTGAAAAATATTTCTCTTAAAAACATTTCTCCTTAAGTATTTTGGAATCATATAATAGATTCACAAAAGGTTACTTAAAAAAAATTTTGAAATGGGCTCTTCACCTTGCACAGAAGACCTGAGTTGTAGTTATGTATTCTCTTCCAATTTAAAGTCATCACTGGTAGCTCAAGTATTCTAGTTTAAGTTTAGGGATAAAATTAAGAGAACTTATCTCTTGGGAACAAATGGTTTTGGGCATTGTATTGGAATCAGTATCAAACAGTTATAAGGATAGAATTTCTAATTTGAACTCCAGTTAAAATGCAATAGCCCCAATCCTAAATTTTTGGAAGGTACCTAGTAGAAACTGACTTCTTAGTCAAACTCCTAAGATATCTCAAACTCCTTTATAATGTTAATCTCTTTATGATTTAGGAGTAGGGGTAATTAAAAAAAACTGTATTTATACTTCTACTCTTAGGTTGCAACCCTGTGAGCTAGTATGTATGAGGGTGGCTACTGGAGTCTATTACTGGAGGTTATTTTAATCTTGTACATATACCAGAGACCTTTGGCTGGTTGATGTTTAAAACAAGAAAGAGCTAAAAGTGAAATAGATCAACGTCTCTTCTTTACACTAAAGGGAACAATAACAAACTTGGGTGAGGGGGAGAAACTCTTGTCCATATAATATTTTGATCCTTTCCCCCCTGAATTACGGTTTTCAAAACATTCATTTAAAATGTTAAATATGTCTTTCTTCCTTCAATTTCATGTCTATTTACTCATTTTTTGGAAATTAGGCTCCATCTGTAATACTGTGTACTCTCTTTTTCTTTCTTACAGACAAAACCTGGTACCAAATTCTTGTCTTTGGAAGAAATCAGTTCCCAAGGACTAACTGATAGTCGTGCAGTACTCTTAGTTAATTCGAAATTTCCGGAAACGTAAGTTGCTTTCTGGGGAATCAAAACACAATTCCTTTTTTTCAACTACAAGCAGTACGAGTAGGCCCTGGGCAGAGAAAGCCAGTGGGCTCATCTAATCAATCAGGAAATGGTATTTGCTTACTGTTACAGAGAACTGAACTAAGCGTTTGGGAAAGTATAATCCAAATACATTTAAATCAGTCTCTTCCCCCTTCCCCCGCTTTCACTTCTGGCACTAATTAGGCCAGAGTAGAGGGGCAGTGGATGAGGGGCATAGTAATTATAGTAATAATAGTGGTGGTATTGGTTGAATGCTTACTACGTGCTGGGTACTGTACTAAACACTAGGATAGATGCAAGATAATCAAGTTGGTTACAGTCCCTGTCACACACAAGACTCCCAATCTAAAGGAAGAAGAACAGCTGTTTTAATTCCCATTTTTACAGATGAGGAAACTGAGGCAGGTGGCTCAATCTACCTCTCCCCTCCCTGACCCCCATCAAGGGCCTCTGGGAAAGTGGAGGGCTATGGGAGAGTGTCTCTTTTACTCCATGTATGAGGTGGTCCAGCCTGCAAGAACATGGGTAGGATATAAGGGAACTGCAGTTTTTTGCTTTGCTTTTTTTTAATGGTATTTGTTAAGCACTTACTATGTGCCAGGCAGTGTACTAAGCATTGCACTGGTTCTTGGAATGTGCTGTGTCCTTTTCAATCTACTTGACCCTTAGTTTGATAGGGTTGGCTCCCCTAGTTTATTATCTAGCCATAAAAATAGCTAATGGGCTTGCCTCATAAAGAGCCTTGTCTCTATTTTTGATCCAGATCTTTTGTGGTAGATGGATGCATAGCTACACAGAAGTTTGTTTTTTTTTTTAAATAAAGGCATTGTCTCTGTTATGTGACACGGTCATTATTTGCATATGTCTTCACCTAATCCCTGAGCAGTTTGAACTTGTCTGTTTTGGTGTTTTTTTTTCAACACGGGTTGCATCATGTTTTGTTTTTTTTCTTTTCAAAAAGTTTTAATGTCTGGACACAAGGCATTATTGCCAAATGGATTAACTTGTGGGAAGCAGCTTGGCTGGTGTAAAGAGGAGAGGCCTGGGATTCAGAGGACCTGGTTTCTAATCCCGCTCTGCCACTTGCCTGCTGTGTGCCTTTGGGCAAGTCACTTAATTTCTCTGTGCCTCAGTTTCCTCTACTGTGAAATGGGGGTTAAATACCGGTTCTCCCTTCTACATAGACTGTGAGCCCAGTGAGAGACAAGAGATCATTTCTGACCCAATTATCTTGCATCTACCCCAGCACTTAGTACAGTGCTTGGCACGTAGCAAACACTTAACAAATGCCATTATTATTATTGTTTCCTTTTTCTTACAACTTGAAATTTGTATAATTTCAGTACGCCACCTCCATCTTCTGGAGATGATAAGGTACTAGAACATTATGGACGTAGCACCTCATCTTCTTTAAGAAAATCAAGTAAAGAAAAAGCCAGGTGAGAAAATAGTGACTTTATCAGCATTTCTTGGAATTTTCATATATCTTGAAAAAGAGTAGGAAAAAAGATAGAAATGATTTTCATTTTTCATTTTCATTTATTTTCGCTTTCATAGTATAAATAAAGTTGAGTGATGGCTTATAAAATGAAGTTTATGGGTGTGTACATGTGAGTTAACCTTGGTTATGCTTTTCACAAGTATCTAAAGCTGTATCATTTTAGTACTCCACAGCCATCTCCTTCGGACGAAAAGCCAGAACTTCTTGGACGAACGATTACTTCTGTTAGCAAAGGCAGCACTAAGGAAAAAGGACTAAGGTGTGAATTTGCTGACGTTTCACTTTGAGTACTTTGTGCCTAGATGAGGAAAATGTAAATGAAACAGTTGTGAAGCTAAACCTAATACTGGCAGGGATGGAAACTAAATCACCCCGATTGTCTCTTTCTCTCCGTGGTGTGTGGCTCCATGATAGCCTTGGGAAAATGAATTTTTTTTTTAATTTTAAGCACTACCATCTATTGGAGCAAATCCAAGCATCCTTGGGTGCCACTGTCCAAGTCAGAATATTGGCTTTAAAGGGACCAGTGGCCTACCCCAATGAAGCCTGTCTATGGTCTGATTATGAAATTCTATTTCCCATCCCTCCTTTCATTGAAACCATGTGCTCTGCAGGAAGGAGAAGGGGGTCGGGAGTCAAGAGACTTGGGTTCTAGTCTTAGCTTTGCCCTTTGCCTGCTGTGTAACCTTGGGCAAGTCACCTCACTTTTCTGTGCCTCATCTTCCTCATCTGTAAAATGGGGATAAATGACTGTTTCCCTCACCCCTCTGAGCCCCATGTGGAATGGAATATTTCTGATCTGATTTTAGTGCTTAACAAGTATCATTGTTATTGTTATTACTATCATTGTGATGATGGTGGTGATGATGATGATGATGATGATAGGACTTTAAAATCAGAAACATGCCTAAGAGGGGGAACTACGAGTAAGAAGGAATTTCCTGGATCTGAATTTGGCCACCTGAGCCCCTGTCGGTTCTCTAGGGGTTCTGATATTGCTTACAGCTCAGTGCTGTTAGATAATCTTACTATCTACTTAAAAATCCACCACCCACCAGGGCCTTTGCTCTCTCAGCATTTTTATTTTTAATGATTTTATTGAGCTAAGTTTGTTGTGTTTCCTTTGAAATTTGAAGTTTATTTAATTTCTTGCTCTACTCTGGGGCTTGCACCAACAAACAGTCCCCAAATTTTTGGTTTTAGTGAATCTGAAGCAAAAATTGATGCTTGATTTCCAGGGAACCCCAAAAAGCTCAGTAGTTACAGTTAGGGTTTGGAACACTTCAGTACTGACCAAAAGCACAGTAAGTGTACCTTCGTTTTTAAAGTTTTGTTTCTGGTTTGTCAAAGAAAGGGGAAAGGAAGAAAAGAGGAGGAAAAAATCAAAGAAGAGGAGGAGATGCCACTTGCATTCAAGGTCGCTCCAGCAGCACGTCTTGAAGAGAAAGAATGGCTCCCACCGGCTGACCCTGATCTCTGTGAATATGTCACTGAGGTGTCCAGAACAATCCTTCCCATCACCAACCCGCAGGACCAAATTCAAGCTCTTGCTCAGTAAGTTTTTTCCCCTTTCAATTTTTGAAATCTATTCCAGTCAAGCTCTCTTCGATCTGCCAGGGCTCGTCAAGAAGGAGCGTAAACTGGATTCGCTCCTAAGTGATAACAGTGGTATTTGTTAAGCCCTTACTATGCGTCAAGTACTGTGCTAAATGCTGGGGCAGGTACAAGGTAATCAGATTGAGCACAGTGTCTCTCCCATGCAGAAGAGTTCGTTTTGGGGGCAGGAAATGTGTCTTATATTGTTGTGTTGTACTCTCCCAAGAGCTTATGCAGTGCTGTGCACCCAGTGCTCAATAAATGCAATTGACTGATTGACTTTCAGACCAGATTATCGGCTACAAATAAAATCCACAATGAATTACTGCCAGCTATTTTAGGAACGAGTCAAGCATTTAGGTCACTTTAGGCTCATTGATATTTTACGACATGCTTTAAGAAAGCGTAATCCCAGTTTCATTTCTAGTCAACAAACATGGGAAAGTTCATTCATTTAATCACATTTATTGAGCGCTTCCTGTGTGCAGAGCAGAGCACTGGGAGCGAGAGGGGTGCATTGGTTTGAGTTGGCCTCACCCCCCGATGGCTGTATCTGCTAAAAGCTTTGGCGGAATAGGGAGATGAAGATAACTTTCTCTACACCAGGTTTAGGGAAAGGCAGGGGTAGAGGTGCTAGGGTGGGGGAATCAGTCAATTAGTGATGTGCACTGAGCACTTACTGTGTGCAGAGCACTGTACTAAGCAGTCAGACATCCGTTTGTATTTGTTGAGCCCTTATCGTCTGCAGAACACTGTACTAAGCACTTGGGAGAGTACAATATAACAATGAACAGACACACTCCCTGCCCACAATGAGTTTACAGTCTAGAAGGGGAGACAGACATTAGTATAAATGAGTTACAGATACTTACATTTGTAAGTAATGTGAGGTAGGGGGATGAATATTTAGGAAAGTACAATACAACAGAGATGATAGACACATGCCCTGTCCGCAGTCATCATCATCATCATCAATCGTATTTATTGAGCGCTTACTGTGTGCAGAGCACTGTACTAAGGGCTTGGGAAGTACAAATTGGCAACATATAGAGACAGTCCCTACCCAACAGTGGGCTCACAGTCTAAAAGGGGGAGACAAAACCAAACATACTAACAAAATAAAATAAATAGAATAGATATGTATAAGTAAAATAAATAAATAAATAAATAGAGTAATAAATATGTACAAACAGTCCTGTCCTGTAGAACTGACAGTCTAGAGGGGAAGACTGGTGTTAAAATAAATGATGGCCGTGGAAAGGTGTTTGGAAATCTGCTGACTGGGCCACCAGGCGTTTAGAAATCAGTTCCCTCATCCCCACCTCAGGAGGAGTTTGGGATTAATACTAATTGCACTACAAGGGTGAGTCACTGCTTGTAACTCCAAAGCCTTTCACACGGCTCCATTTCTCCTTGTCGTCATGTGGCATTGATTTTAATCTTGCGTTCCAACAATCGGGAAAATTATCACTCATTTCCAAAATGCTGTTCAACATTTAATGAAAGTACTAGAATTGCAACATGTCTAAATGGCCCGCGGACAGCACATTGTTGTGCTAATTAGCTTAATGTGGAGCTTGCTTATAGTAATTGAACAATAAAAAGTAAAGCAAACACAACAAAGATCA
Organism: Tachyglossus aculeatus; assembly: GCF_015852505.1. Classification (NCBI taxonomy): domain Eukaryota; kingdom Metazoa; phylum Chordata; class Mammalia; order Monotremata; family Tachyglossidae; genus Tachyglossus; species Tachyglossus aculeatus. The sequence goes on along the minus strand of NC_052078.1, from coordinate 20,650,726 downwards.
GAAGGCAGCTTTTATGCATGCTGAAGGTTCTATTTGTACCCATGTAATTATGCGATGAAGCCTCGTAAATAAGATTGAGAAGACTGATTCATTTGCTCTTGATTTAAATTAAAACAGGTTTGTGGCAGAAAAGATGGGCGGTCCAATTGAAAAAGATGGATTACATAAATTCAGCTGGGAACTTCACATAAGTGAAATAGAATTTGCTCTGAAATCCAATGTCATACCTATTGGGAAAATCAAGAAAGGAATCTTCTACCACCGAGCTTTGCTTTTCAAGGTATATTAAGCCGTGTTCATCTCATTTACAAACTATACCAGAGATTTGCTTTCATGACCATACGTATTGGAACACATACAAACAGGGAGCTCGGGCCAAAGTAGCTTCCATTTAACCTTATAGTGTTAATCTCCCGTTTTGGTTCTGTCTGTATATACTGTCTGAATATAAATCTTTTATCACCAGAATACAGGGAGCTTATTTGCTTTCATTCCCAAAGCTAACTGAACTGGAGACCTTCACATTAAAGTGACCTGAAAATCTACTTTTAACTGTGAAATCATTTCTAAGCCATTCCTCCTTTTCCCTGTCAAAGGTGCATCCTTTGTTGCTCCAGTCTTTTAAGTGAACTCAAACCGTCTGGCCCTTCTCCGTGGCTGACGTGCCACCTGTAATTAAAAATCCAGCTCGAACCAGAAAGCCTGGCACTATCTCTGAACCTTTCTTCCTCCTCCTGATGGGATCGTTTGATTTAAGGGGCCAGTTGTCCCATCTGGGGCAGGGCGAACCCACCTCTGGAGGGGTGTGTGTGGATATGGGTGTGGGTGTTCAACTGTGGGGGTGCCTTGATTTCTTCTAAAGAGATGAAGAGGCGATGGCCTCTTTAATGTTCGTTCATCCCTCCCTGCACCATCTACCAGGTCCAGATTCTCCCAGCTGGTGAGCTTCTCCTGCCTCCTCCAGCCTTCCCTTCCCCTCCAAAGGCCCACTCCCTCCCCCCTTCAATCAATCAATCGATCGATTGTATTTACTGAGCACTTACTGTATGCAGCACACTGTACTAAGCATTCCTAGCGACTGCCCCTCCGTCGACCGGTAGGATAGGAGAGGAGGGAGAAAGGGAGGGAAAGAAGGGGCAGTGTGTGGCTGAAAGGAGCTTGGAACAGTCACCCAGTAACCTGGTCGTGAGCGGCCCATTCCAGCCTCCCTTTTCTCTGGTCTCTCCCAGCTCCTAGGAGTTGAGCTGATGTTTACCCTGGAACTCATTGCTTCCTGATCCCTGCAGGTGATTTCTCCAGGAGTCCCAGCCTGACTATTTATTGACCATTAGGGCCTTCCCTTTAGTCTCCTCGGTCTGGATGGGAGTGTTGGGTCAGTTAGGGGTGGGGGCTTGTTGCTTCTTTCCCCGTGGCCTGCCCACTCACTCACGTTTAAGAGGTGAGTGAGCCAGGGGACTGGAGAAACTTGGGGGTCAGCCCCATAAACTGCTTAGCAAGCTGGGTCCCCAAAGACCTTTCACTTGGTTAATTCCCAAGCACCCTGCACCGAGTGAATGCTCAAGAATGCTGCTACTACTACTAGTACTACTGTACTACTACTACTGCTACATCTGCTGCCTGAAAGAATTAGCCTTGGAGCTTAGAGTGCAGGTCTAGCCTACCTGGCAGTAGAGTGGGAAGGCTGGGCATGGCAGGTAGGGAGCTCGGGGGAGGATATTCCTACCAACAAGTCAGAGAGCAGGTAACCGGCTCCACCACTTGTCAACTGTGTGACTTTGGGCAAGTCACTTAACTTCTCTGGGCCTCAGTTCCCTCATCTGTAAAATGGGGATGAAGACTGTGAGCCCCACGTGGGACAACCTGATCACCTTGTAAATTCCCCAGCGCTTAGAACAGTGCTCTGCACATAGTAAGCGCTTAATAAATGCCATTATTATTATTATTATCATTATAACCGCTCTTTTGGGTTTTTCGCAGGCTTTCTACATTGCCCCACCCCCTGGAAACCCAGTCCTCCCAGTTAAGGATAGGAATGGAAGGGAAGCAGCATTGCCTAGTAGAAATAGCCCAGGCCTGGGTGTCGGAGGACTTAGGTTGTAATCCCAGCTCCACCGCTTGCCTGCTGGGGACCATAGGCAAGTCACTTAATTTCTCTGTGCCCTAGTGTGTAAAATGGGGATTCAATACCTGTTCTCCCTCCTACCTAGACTGAGAGCCCCACGTGGCTCACTTCACGTATCTACCTCAGGGTTTGGAACAGTGCTTGACCCAGAGTAAGTGCTTAACAAATACCATTTAAAAAAGTAGCCCTGCATTGGATTTAAGAAAACCTATTCCCTGAAATTCCATATTACTCCCACTATTCATTCATTCAGTCATATTTATTGAGCGTTTACTGTGTGCAGAGCACTGTACTAAGTGCTTGGAAAGTACAGTTTGGCAACAGATAGAGACAATCCCTACCCAACAAAGGGCTCACAGTCTAGAAGGGCTATTGACGATAGCCACTCAGGGCAAATTGAAATGGGTGACCTAGCGATTATGTGGATAATTCAAGCAATCTAGTGCACTGTTTCCTGAATTATCAGGAAACTGGAGCAGGTTTGGGCCTCATGTACTCAGATAACCCCAGCCAGTAAGCACTTTATGTTAGAGAGATAGTCTTTGGGAGGGAGGCTGAGGAGTGAGAGCAGCAAACGTATGTAAGTCGAACACTTTTGTGTGGAGTTGGGGCTCAGTTTGGGGAAGTTTGTGTGGGAAAATCTTCCATAAATAATTGGTCTACCAAAATCATGTATTCTCTCTCCTCTCCAGGCCCAAGTTGAGGTCTCTATGCTTCCCTCACAAGTGATTATTATGTAATTAAGATGGAAATGGAGCAGGGCGACCAATTCTTTTCCTTCAGTGAAAGGAAATGAAAAACACAATGCATTTAATCCCCAAGGAGGGCTAAATTATAGTCCAGTGTATGCTTTGGGTCAGGCTACTGTTTTTTCTATTGTGAATCATAATTATAGTAATATTAAACGCCTGATCAGAGCTTTGTGCAACGGGAAGTTGACATGGCGCTGTTATCCAGACCTTCGAAGTCTAGTTTAGAAGCAGACTTATTGATTATGTTAATATTTGGGAAAGGCCCCCAGGATGGCAGGTACTGCCCAGTCTAGGAGCTAAAAACTGAGCCTGACCCACATTCAGATGCATGCAAGGAGTTTTTAGGTTTAAGAAACTAACATCACAGAGAAAGCGGGAGGTCTGACTGGGTCCATCATCATCATCATCATCAATCGTATTTATTGAGCGCTTACTATGTGCAGAGCACTGTACTAAGCGCTTGGGAAGTACAAATTGGCAACATATAGAGACAGTCCCTACCCAACAGTGGGCTCACAGTCTAAAAGGGGGAGACAGAGAACAAAACCAAACATACTAACAAAATAAAATAAATAGGATAGATATGTACAAGTAAAATAAATAAATAAATAAATAGAGTAATAAATATGTACAAACATATATACATATGTACATATGTATATATACAAACATATATACATATATTCCATGGAGAAGGGAGGTGCCATCTTCCTATCAAGGGGCAATTGGGAGATCAAAGAGGGGTTTGTTACCAGCAGCCAGTTTGCCCACTGGCCTCCTGACCACAGTTCGAGTCCCGGTTTGTGGTCTGGAGCCTGCACCCATCCACATCATTTTGTTCCCTCCCACACATGGTGTCTTTTTTTATTATGGTATTTGTTAAGCTACGTGCGAGGCACTGTGCTAAGCGCTGGGGTAGATATAAGCTAATCAGGTTGGACACAGTCTATGTTCCACAATGGACTCACAGAATTAATCTCCATTTTACAGATGAGGGAACTGAGGCCCAGAGAAGTGAAGTGACTTGCCCAAGGTCATACAGCACGCAAGTGGCGGAGCCAGGATTAGAAGCCAAGCTCATGCTCTGTCCACCAGATCTCAGTCTTGTGCAGAATCAGAGACATTGTCATCCTGGTTCCTGCCAGAACTTTCCATATTTTTTAATGGTATTTTCTAAGCGCTTACTATGTGCCAGGCACTGTACTAAGTGCTGGGGTAGATGCAAGATAATCAAGTTGGACACAGTCCCTGTCCCACACAGGGCTCACAGTCTTAACCCTCTACATGTTCCCAAATTAGTAGATTTTTTGGTCAGTTGCACATTTGACAAAATCCAAACTAGCACGCTCGCTCCGTCCTCGCCTTACCCCGTAATGTTCTTTTCTTTCTTTACCGACTGCTTGCTTTCTGCCTTAGGTTTTAGCAGACAAAATTGGCATTGGCTCCAGTTTAGTCCGTGGAGAATACAACCGCGCCTGGAATGAAATCAAGTTAGTTAATGACTCTACTAAAGGAATCACTGGATTTCTCCCTCCTCCACAAGTTTATATCGTAGACCTAATGTTTCATCCCGGTAATCTGATGAAGGAAAGAAGTGCAGAGGCACAGCGCTACCAGTTTCTTTAACCTAATCCAAGAGATGTTCACATGGGAAAATAATTCGTCAAAGAGGTTTGGATGTTTGTAGCACAGCGACTGTCGTTTGCTTTATTAAATACCTTTAAAATGAATTTCATCTTGTGTTTCACCTCTGCTTTCACTTTCCAATTTAGGACGTAAGGAAACTTACAACCACCATGCATTCATTCAACTTGATTGTGCGCTACAGGTAACAATTTCCCAAGTAGAAACACACTATCTTGGCTTGCTGACGGGATGCTTTGAATTTGCCCAATAAATGGGTTTCCAGTGGCATCTCTGACCCAGGTGGCCTTTTTTCCTGCCTCTGTCCTTCTAGATTCACACCCAGCTCAGCTGGTGGCTGCTGTAGCAGTTGCTGTGGCTATCACCGTCCCCATCCTCATCGCGTGAGTTCTTTTTAAGTTTCTACTGTTTGCCACACATCCTAGTAGGTGCCTATTTGGTATGCAAAGCACTGAACTGAGCACTTACTGTGTGCAGAGCACTGAACCAAGTAACTGTTTGCAGAGTACAGAACCGAGCACCTACTGTAAGCAGAGCGCTCAACTGAACACCCACTGTGTGCAGAGCACTGAGTGACTACTGTTTACAGAGTGCCAAATTGAGTGCCTACTGTGTGCAGAGCACTGAACTGAGCACCTGTTGTGCTGAGCACTATCCAAGATCCCTTTTTATAGCATCTACCAAGTGCTTACCATGTTCTAGGCATTGTGCTAAATACAAGCATATGAGATCAAACACAGTCCCTGTCCCACATGGGGCCTCCCAATGTATCATCCTCATTTTACAAAGAGGGAAACTGAGGTGCTGGGGGGTTAAGTGACTTGCCCAAGGCCACAGAGTAGGCCAGTGGTGGAGCTGGGACTCGAATCTGGGACTTCTGACTTCCAGTTCTCTGGGAGACTACAGTCAGTGTACTTTAGGAGACTTGGCCCCTGCCCTGAAGAAGCTTGCAATCCAATGTGCGGAGACAGACAAACACAGAGCACATACATAAGGAAAAACATAAATGTAGCCAGTTAAAAGACTAAAATAAGCAAAAATTAAAGAGGCAAATGAACTAGTGGAATGAACTGTGAGCCCCTTGAGGAACAGGGTCCATTTCTAACTCTAATCTTTCCCAGGGCGTAGTAATAATAATACTAGTATTGTATTATTATTATTGTTGGGGTATGTGTTAAGCTCTTACTGTGTGTCAAGCACAAGTTAATCAGGTCAAACATAGACCCTGTCCCACATGGGGCTATGAGGGAGACCAGGCATTGAAGCTCTGTTTTACAGGTGAGGAAACTGAGGCACAAAGAAGTTTAGTGACTTGTTCATGATCTCACAATCAATCAATCAGTCGTATTTATTGAGCGCTTACTATGTGCAGAGCACTGTACTAAGCACTTGGGAAGTACAAGTCAGCAACACATAGAGACAGTCCCTACCCAACAGTGGGCTCACAGTCTAGAAGGGGGAGACAGAGAACAAAACCAAACATACTAATAAAATAAATAGAATAGATATGTACAAGTAAGATAAATAAATAGAGTAATAAGTATTTATTATACTTATTGTAATAATAATTATAATATATTCACCACAGCAGGCAAGTGGTGAACCCAGGTCCCCCAACTCCCAGGCCTGTGCTCTTTCCACTAGACCACACCGAGTACTCTCAGTAGAGTACACTGTACACAGTAGGCATTTAATAAATACTAGTCCTACTACAACTGAATAAACCAGCAAGTTTATTGGAAGCCCAGCAGGCTTCGTGGACCAAACCATTAGCTGGGAACTGCCGACAGTTTGGGGCGGGGGGAGAGGGGTGAAGGGGTCTCCCCCCATCACGGGCTGCCTCCAGCTGGCCTGGGCAGCCTCTACATGGAGAAGGGAACCCAAGGCTGGAAGCAAGAAATTGAGAGGCCCCAGAGAAGGAAGGGTAAACTCTCCCTCCGGCCCCTAGAAGGGTTGATATTTTTGGTTTCGAATGACGGCCCAGTCCCACTGTCTCGTGTGACTATTAGCCAGATCAACTTGGGGGTGGGGGTCTCCGCTTCTGAGTAGCGACCCGCTACGAGGGAGAAACTGGCTCGGGAACTAGACGTGGGAGACAGCCTGGCGCCTGAAATTCCCATTCCCTGGGTAAACGGCTGTCGCTGAAGGGATAACTTCCCAAATCCTGAACATTCGTCTTCTCTTCCCGCAGCCGGCCCGGCCCGGGAGCTGCTGACAGGCCACAGCTGACGTGGGCCATTAGGGCTAGGAGCGATCAGCTTGCTGAGCGCTGAGGGGGGTCGAGGTGCCCCCCCCCCCCACCCCCACCCCATAGGCCCCAGGGTGGAGAATCACCTTGGAAATCGAGTTTGGCAACCATCGTAGAGCAAGGTTAAAGTGCAGGGGAGAAGCCAATCTCCCGGCTGCCAAGGAGAAGGTCCCCATCTCTCTTGGGGATCCAGCTTGGACAGCTCAGATGGGATGAAGCTGTCAGCCTGGGACTCCTGGAGAATTTCCTTTAAAGAGGTGAATTTGATCAGGACCTAACTGGTTTCCTTGTCTGGCCACCAAGGAAAGAGGGAACATCTATAACAATTCTTACCCCCTCACATCCGGGGCTTGCTGGGAAGAAGCGGTGGGGTCTCCAGAGACCCTCCCCGCCCGCCCTGGGAGCCCAGCACTCTGCCCCCACCAAAGCATGCCAGGCTCAGGGGCTCTGGATTCAGCATCGGAGGAGTCGATCATTTCTGCAGTTTCAATTCAGCAGGTGCTTCCATGTAGCATATTATTATCATATATAATATGATAGGAGGCCTTCCCAGATTGAGCCCCTTCCTTCCTCTCCCCCTCGTCCCCCTCTCCATCCCCCTCATCTTACCTCCTTCCCTTCCCCACAGCACCTGTATATATGTATATATGTTTGTACATATTTATTACTCTATTTATTTATTTATTTTGTACATATCTATTCTATTTATTTTATTTTGTTAGTATGTTTGGTTTTGTCTCCCCCTTTTAGACTGTGAGCCCACTGTTGGGTAGGGACTGTCTCTATATGTTGCCAATTTGTACTTCCTGAGCGCTTAGTACAGTGCTCTGCACACAGTAAGCGCTCAATAAATACGATTGATGATGATTGATGATATATGTAGATATGTTTGTACATATTCATTACTCTATTTATTTTACTTGTACATATCTATTCTATTTATTTTATTTTGTTAGTATGTTTGGTTTTGTTCTCTGTCTCCCCCTTTTAGACTGTGAGCCCACTGTTGGGTAGGGACCGTCTCTATATGTTGCCAATTTGTACTTCCTGAGTGCTTAGTACAGTGCTCTGCACACAGTAAGCGCTCAATAAATACAATTGATTGATTGATTGATTATGGCTTTGTTTTGATGGGTCCTCTCCCTCAGTGATAATATAATGATGATAATGATAATTGCTGATTGACAACTTTTATTATTACTACTGCTAATAATATTACATGGTATTTAACTGCTTACTCTGTGCGAAGCACTGTACCACATAAGTCCGTCAGACACAGTCCCTGTCCTATGGGCTCATATTCAGAGGGGGAGAGAGGACAGGTCTTGAAAACCAATTTTACAGATGAGGAAACTGAGGCACAGAGACGTGAAGTGACTTGGCCAAAGTCAGACAGCAGATAAGAGGTGGAGCTGGGATTAGAGTTCATGTCATGTTGGAGAAGCACTGTGGCTCAATGGAAAAGAGCCCGGGCTTTGGAGTCAGAGGTCATGGGTTCAAATCCTGGCTCTTCCAATTGTCAGCTGTGTGAGTTTGGGCAAGTCATTTGACCTCTCTGTGCCTCAGTTTCCTCATCTGTAAAATGGGGATGAAGACTGTGAGCCCCCCGTGGGACAGCCTGATCACCTTGTAACCTCCCCAGTGCTTAGAACAGTGCTTTGCACATAGTAAGCGCTTAATAAATGCCATAATAATAATAATAATAATAATGTCCCCTGACTCCCAGGACTGTGCATTTTCCACTAGGCCACACTGCTTTTCTAACATCAGAATTTGCCTCTCTATAGCACATTCTTTCCAAGGGCCCCAGAGGTGTTCTCAGCCTGGTGGGCGGGGTTCCCCCCATCCCCACCCGAGACCAGAGGGGCTCTGATTGCTGACGTCCTTTCACAGCTGGAGGATTCAGGCCACAGAAGGGAGGAGTGGGAAGCAGCATGGTCTTGTGGAAAGAGCACAGGCCTAGGAGTCAGAGGACCTGGGATCTAATCCCGACTCTGTCACGTGTCTGCTATGTGACCTTGGGCAAGTCACATCACTTCTCTCTGCCTCAGGTACCTCATCTGTAAAATGGGGATTCAAGCTCTGAACCTCATGTGGGGCAAGGACTGTGTCAAACCTGATTAGCTTCTCCAGTGCTTCATACAGTGTCTGGCAAAACCAAATACTATTAAAAAAAAAAGAGGGACCCTCCCCTGGCAGTGGTTTCTCGCAGTAATGCTCATAACCACTACTGAAAGGCAGTACCCCAAGCCCGAAGCCTCCGGGCTCCCTCCTCCCCCCCCCCACATCCCCCCCGCCTTACCTCCTTCCCTTCCCCACAGCACCTGTATATATGTATATATGTTTGTAAGTATTACTCTATTTTATTTGTACATATTTATTCTATTTATTTTATTTTGTTAATATGTTTTGTTTTGTTGTCTGTCTCCCCCTTCTAGATATGTATATATGTTTGTACGTATTTATTACTCTATTTTATTTGTACATATTTATTCTATTTATTTTATTTTGTTAGTATGTTTTGTTTTGTTGTCTGTCTCCCCCTTCTAGACTGTGAGCCTGCTGTTGGGTAGGGACCGTCTCTATATGTTGCCAACTTGTACTTCCCAAGCGCTTAGTCCAGTGCTCTGCACACAGTAAGCCCTCAATAAATACGAGTGAATGAATGAATGAGTCCCCTCCTTCCTCTCCCCCTCGTCCCCCTCCCCATCCCCCGCCTTATCTCCTTCACCTCCCCACAGCACCTCTATATATGTATATGTGTTTGTACATATTACTCTACTTATTTTATTTGTACATATTTATTCTATTTATTTTGTTAACATGTTTTGTTTTGTTGTCTGTCCCCCCCTTCTAGACTGTGAGCCCGTTGTTGGGTAGGGACTGTCTCTATATGTTACTTGTACTTCCCAAGCGCTTGGTACAGTGCTTTGCACACAGTAAGCGCTCAATAAATTCGATTGAATGAATGAATGAATGACATTCCCCTTGGACACGTGGGGGCCTCTGACCCTCCCTACATCTTGACTAGGCCGGGGCGCCCACGCATCCGCCCTCAGAATTTGGGGAGCCCTGTGGACCCGCCCGGACACTTCCCCTGCCCTACATCTATCAGTCAATCAATTGAGCACTTCAGGTGTGCAGAGCACTGTACTAAGCACTTGGGAGAGTACAATTCAACAGAGTTGGCAGACACGTTCCCCGCCCAAAACGAGCTCGCGTCTACCTCCATTTATCCTCATAATATCTCTCTGAGGTAGGGAGATCAAGAGGTAGGGAGAGGTGGGCCTTCCCCATTCTACTACTGAGGAAATGGAGGCCCACAGAGATCAAGGGACTAATCCAAAGTTACACAGCAGGGTAGGAGCAGGGTTAGGCCAGGAATCCAGCTTCCTGACTCCCAGCCCCGCGTACTCTTTTCTCTACACCAGGCTGCCTCCCTTGAATCCAATTGAAATCTCTCCCGTTTGAATTTCACCCATTTCCTCTTGATCCTCAGTGGACAGTGACCCAGCTGGTCAGCTTGAACATCACAGTTTTGGCGATCGTTAATTATACCCCTTCATCCTTCTTTTCTCCAGACTCAACAACTTTAATTCCTTCAACATTTTCCCACCTTTTTTCTGTCCCTTTAATATTTGATATTCACCCCCCTCTCAGCCCCCCAGGACTAATGTATCTATCCCTAAGCGTTCCCGTTTCCCCTAGCTGTAATTTATTTCAAGGTCTGTATCCCCCTCTAGTCTGCAGACTAGATCATTGTGGGCAGGGATCATGTCTACCAACACTACTGTACTCTCCCAAGTGCTTAGTGTACAATAAGCGCTTAAGAAGTACCACTGACTGATTTCATTTTTATTGCTCTTTTCTGGGCCCTCTTCAGTGTTTCCATCGTCTTTAAAGTGGACCGCAGGCTCTGCGCGGGTCTGTCTGGGGCAGAGTGCAGAGGCAGCGTTAGATACCGACTCCTGCTTATCACCCTCCTAGTAATATATTTTCGGAACTACAATAACACACTTCACTTGCGGGGCAGGGTAATATCGACTTGCAACTTGAAATAGAGCTTGGGAGACATCATAATGCAATTAAATGAGCTTCAATAGGCTAAACAGGTTTGTTAATACAAGAATAATTCATGCTATACATTGTGTACCTGACATTTAACAGATGTTAGTGCATTCCGCAGTGCAGGCAACAATTGTGACATTGTAATTAATAACTACCCGGTTATCTCCAGAGACATGAGAACCCTCTCAATGACACAGCCTCCGGAGGGGATAAGCTTATTCCCCCTAGGAAATATTCACATAATTCCCGGAGGGGCACGGAAATTCCTGACTCCCGGGAGCATGTGAATGTGCGGAGAGATGAAGGAGCAGAGCCTGATCGGCACAAAAGCACGTCAGCCCCGCGCTGTTCGCATGGGTGACCAGGAAGAGGCACAAAGCATCACAAAGGCAACGTGGCTGGAAGATTGAAATGGTTTATTTTGTCTTAAATCCAGGCCAGGAAGCAAGTTTTGTTCTGGTCTTTAATGGTATTTGTTAAGTGCTTACTATGCGCCAGGCACTGTACCAAGTTTTGGGGTACTTACACTCCTCTGGACTGAAGCTTGCTGTGGGCAGGGAACATGCCTAACCTCTCTGTTATCACTCCCCCAGTGCTTAGTACAGTGCTCTGCACTCCATTCATTCATTCAATCATATTTATTGAGCGCTTACTGTGTGCAGAGCCCTGTACTAAGCGCTTGGGAAGTACAAGTTGGCAGCATATAGAGACGGTCCCTACCCAACAGCGGGCTCACAGTCTAGAAGGGGGAGACAGACAACAAAACAAAACATGCAGACAGCTGTCAGAGTCGTCAGAACAAGTGGAATTAAAGCTAGATGCACATCATTCACAAAATAAATAGAATAGTAATTATGGTACAAGTAAAATAGAGTAATAAATCTGTGCAAATATATATACAAGTGCTGTGGGGAGGGGAAGGAGGTAGGGCGGGGGGATGGGGAGGGGGAGGAGGGGGAAAGGAAGGAGGGGGCTCAATCTGGGAAGGCCTCTTGGGGGAGGTGAGCTCTCAGTAGGGCTTTGAAGGGAGGAAGAGAGCTAGCTTGGTGGATTTGTGGAGGGAGGGCATTCCAGGCCAGGGGAAGGATGTAGGCCGGGGGTCAATGGCGGGACAGGCGAGAACGAGGCACAGTGAGGAGGTGAGCGGCAGAGGAGCGGAGGGTGCAGGCTGGGCTGGAGAAGGAGAGAAGGGAGGGGAGGTAGGAGGGGGCGAGGGGATGGACAGCCTTGAAGCCCAGGGTGAGGAGTTTTTGCTTGATGCGTAGGTTGACAGGCAGCCACTGGAGATTTTTGAGGAGGGGAGTAACAGGCCCAGAGCGTTTCTGCACAGAGATGATCCGGGCAGCAGAGTGAAGTATAGACTGAAGTGGGGAGAGACAGGAGGATGGGAGATCAGAGAGGAGGCTGATACAGTAATCCAGTCGGGATAGGATGAGAGATTGAACCAGCAAGGTAGCTGTTTGGATGGAGAGGAAAGGGCGGATCTTGGCGATGTTGTGGAGGTGAGACTGGCAGGTTTTGGTGATGGCCTGGAATCAGTCCCATTGATTAATTGATTGATTTGGGTAGATACAAGCTAAGCAGTTTGGACACAGTCCAACTGGACAGCTGGCAGAGCTGGGATCAGAATGTGGGTCCTGTCTCCCAGGCTTCTCCTCCTTCCTGAGCCCTGGTTTTGGCCTGTGATCAAAATCCCGGCTCAGCCAGTTGTCAGCTGTGTGACTTTGGGCAAGTCACTTCTCTGTGCCTCAGTTACCTCATCTGTAAAATGGGGATTAAAACTGTGAGCCCCCCGTGGGACAACCTGATTGCCTTGTAACCTCCCCAGCGCTTGGAACAGTGCACATAGTAAGCGCTTAACAAATACCATTATTATTATATGGCGGGGGGAAGAGGAAGGAGGGGGCTGAGTCTGGAGCCGCTGATCTGGGAGCCCCTCCTGGGGCAGCCACCGGAGTTTGCAGGCAAGGCAATAGGGGCAGGATGGAATCTCCAGTGGCTCCCAATCAATCTGCGCATCAGGCAGAAACTCCTCACCCTGGGCGTCAAGGCTGTCCATCCCCTCACCCCCTCCTACCTCACCTCCTTTCTCTCCTTCTCCAGCCCAGCCCGCACCCTCCGCTCCTCTGCTGCTAACCTCCTCACTGTGCCTCGTTCTCGCCTGTCCCGCCATCGACCCCCGGGCGTGGAATGCCCTCCCTCTGCCCATAATAATAATAATGTTGGTATTTGTTAAGCGCTTACTATGTGCAAAGCACTGTTTTAAGCGCTGGGGAGTTTACAAGGTGATCAGGTTGTCCCACGGGGGGCTCACAGTCTTAATCCCCATGTTACAGATGAGGTAACTGAGGCACAGATAAGTCAAGTGACTTGCCCAAAGTCACAGCTGACTAGTGGCAGAGCCGGGATTTGAACCTATGACCTCTGACTCCAAAGCCCGGGCTCTTTCCACTAAGCCACGCTGCTGCCTCATCCGCCAAGCTAGCTCTCTTCCTCCCTTCAAGGCCCTGCTGAGAGCTCACCTCCTCCAGGAGGCCTTCCCAGACTGAGCCCCTTCCATCCTCTCCCCCTCGTCCCCCCTTCATCCCCCCATCTTACCTCCTTCCCTTCCCCACAGCACCTGTATATATGTTTGTACATATTTATTACTCTATTTATTTTACTTGTACATATCTATTCTATTTATTTTATTTTGTTAGTATGTTTGGTTTTGTTCTCCTGTATATATGTATATATGTTTGTACATATTTATTACTCTATTTATTTTACTTGTACATATCTATTCTATTTATTTTATTTTGTTAGTATGTTTGGTTTTGTTCTGTCTCCCCCATTTAGAGTGCGAGCCCACTGTTGGGTAGGGACTGCCTCTATATGTTGCCAACTTGTACTTCCCAAGCGCTTAGTACAGTGCTCTGCACACCGTAAGCGCTCAATAAATACGATTGATTGTTCTGTCTCCCCCTTTCAGACTGTGAGCCCACTGTTGTGTAGGGACTGTCTCTATATGTTCAATCAATCAATCAATCGTATTTATTGAGCGCTTACTGTGTGCAGAGCACTGTACTAAGCACTTGGGAAGTACAAGTTGGCAACATATAGAGACAATCCCTACCCAACAGCGGGCTCACAGTCTAAAAGGGGGAGACAGAGAACAAAACCAAACATACTAACAAAATAAAATAAATAGAATCAATATGTACAAATAAAATAGAGTAATAAATACATACAAACATATATACATGTGCTGTGGGGAGGAGAAGGAGGTAAGGCGGGGGGATCAATCAATCAATCGTATTTATTGAGCGCTTACTGCGTGCAGAGCACTGGACTAAGCGCTTGGGAAGTACAAGTTGGCAACATATAGAGACAGTCCCTACCCAACAGTGGGCTCACAGTCTAAAAGGGGGAGACAGAGAACAAAACCAAACATGCTAACAAAATAAAATAAATCATCATCATCATCAATCATATTTATTGAGCGCTTACTGTGTGCAGAGCACTGTACTAAGCGCTTGGGAAGTCCAAGTTGGCAACATATAGAGACGGTTCCTACCCAACAGTGGGCTCACAGTCTAAAAGGGGGAGACAGAGAACAAAACCAAACATACTAACAAAATAAAATAAATAGAATCAATATGTACAAATAAAATAAATCATCATCATCATCATTAGTATTTATTGAGCGCTTACTATGTGCAGAGCACTGTACTAAGCGCTTGGGAAGTACAAATTGGCAACATATAGAGACAGTCCCTACCCAACAGTGGGCTCTCAGTTTAAAAGGGGGAGTCAGAGAACAAAACCAAACATACTAACCAAATCAATCAATCAATCAATCAATCAATCAATCGTATTTATTGAGCGCTTACTATGTGCAGAGCACTGTACTAAGCGCTTGGGAAGTACAAATTGGCATCACATAGAGACAGTCCCTACCCAACAGTGGGCTCACAGTCTAAAAGGGGGAGACAGAACAATCAATCAATCAATCGTATTTATTGAGCGCTAACTAACCAAATAAAATAAATAGAATAGATATGTACAAGTAAAATAAATAAATAGAGCAATAAATATGTACAAACATATATACATATATACAGGTGCTGTGGGGAAGGGAAGGAGGTAAGATGGGGGGATGGAGAGGGGGACGAGGGGGAGAGGAATAAATAGAGTAATGAATACATACAAACATATATACATGTGCTGTGGGGAGGGGAAGGAGGTAAGGCGAGGGGGCTCAGTCTGGGAAGGCCTCCTGGAGGAGGTGAGCTCTCAGTAGGGCCAAGCGGCGGTTGTCCCCGAGGCTGACGAGTCGGTGGGGGGGGGAGGGAGGTTGCCAACTTGTACTTCCCAAGAGCTTAGTACAGCGCTCCGCACACCGTAAGCGCTCAATAAATACGATTGATTGATTGTTCTCTGTCTCCCCCTTTTAGACTGCGAGCCCACTGTTGGGTAGGGACTGTCTCTCTATGTTGCCAACTTGTACTTCCCAAGCGCTTAGTCCAGTGCTCTGCACACCGTAAGCGCTCAATAAATACGATTGATTGATTGATTGTTCTGTCTCCCCCTTTCAGACTGTGAGCCCACTGTTGGGTAGGGACTGTCTCTCTATGTTGCCAACTTGTACTTCCCAAGCGCTTAGTCCAGTGCTCTGCACACCGTAAGCGCTCAATAAATACGATTGATTGATTGATTGTTCTGTCTCCCCCTTTCAGACTGTGAGCCCACTGTTGGGTAGGGACCGTCTCTCTATGTTGCCAACTTGTACTTCCCAAGCGCTTAGTCCAGTGCTCTGCACACCGTCAGCGCTCAATAAATACGATTGATTGATTGTTCTGTCTCCCCCTTTCAGACTGTGAGCCCACTGTTGGGTAGGGACTGTCTCCATATGTTCAATCAATCGTATTTATTGAGCGCTTACTGTTGGGATTGATTGATTGATTGATTGATCAGCGGGGGCGGTTCGGTCCCTCTCCCGCCCGGATTTTAGGCCGGGCGCTGAGCGAGCCCGGCGCTAGGGGGCCTCCTTGAGCCGGCGGAGCGGAGGGGCGTGTGCGCGTGCGCGCGGCCGCGGCGGGTGGGCGGGGCCTCCGGGCGCGCGACATGTTGTGCCGTGTCCTCCGTGGCGCCTCCCCTCGGGCCTCCGCGGTACTGCCGCCCAGGCTGGGGAGGGGACGCGGGGCCTTGGCCTGGCCCTCACGCTCGGGCGCAGGTAAGGGAAAGGGGGAAGGGCACCGGGCTCACCTCCTCCAGGAGGCCTTCCCAGACTGAGCCCTCTCCTTCCCCTCCCCACAGCACCTCTTTCTATAATAATAATAATAACGTTGGTATTTGTTAAGCGCTCGCTATGTGCAAAGCGCTGGGGTGCATACAAGGTAATCAGGTTGTCCCACCTGTATATAGAATAATAATAATGTTGGTATTCGTTAAGCGCTTGCTAGGTGCAAAGCGCTGGGGTGCATACAAGGTAATCAGGTTGTCCCACCTGTATATATAATAATAATAATAATGTTGGTATTTGTTAAGCGCTCGCTATGTGCAAAGTGGTGGGGTGGATACAAGGTAATCAGGTTGTCCCACCTGTATATAGAATAATAATAATGTTGGTATTTGTTAAGCGCTCACTATGTGCAAAGCGCTGGGGTGGATACAAGGTAATCGGGTTGTCCCACCTGTATATAGAATAATAATAATGTTGGTATTTGTTAAGTGCTCACTATGTGCAAAGCGCTGGGGTGGATACAAGGTAATCGGGTTGTCCCACCTGTATATATAATAATAATAATGTTCGTATTTGTTATATATTATATATATATTTGTTACATATATACATATATATGTATATATAATTATAATAATGGCATTTATTAAGCGCTTACTATGTGCAAAGCACTGTTCTAAGCGCTGGGGGGACACAAGGTCATGAGGTTGTCCCACGTGGGGCTCACAGTCTTCATCCCCATTTTCCAGATGAGGGAAGTGAGGCCCAGAGAAGTGAAGTGACTTGCCCAAAGTCACCCAGCTGACAAGCGGCAGAGCCGGGATTTGAACCCATGACCTCTGACTCCAAAGCCCGGGCTCTTTCCCACTGAGCCACGCTGCTTCTCCAGTAATACCAATACCAATAATAATGTTGGTATTTGTTAAGCGCTCACTATGTGCAAAGCGCTGGGGTGGATACAAGGTAATCAGGTTGTCCCACCTGTATATATAATAATAATAATGTTGGTATTTGTTAAGCGCTCGCTATGGGCAAAGCGCTGGGGTGGATACAAGGTAATCAGGTTGTCCCACCTGTATATAGAATAATAATAATGTTGGTATTTGTTAAGCGCTCGCCATGTGCAAAGCGCTGGGGTGGATACAAGGTAATCAGGTTGTCCCACCTGTATATAGAATAATAATAATGTTGGTATTTGTTATATATATATATTTGTTATATATGTACATATATATACATATATATGTATATATAATAATAATAATAATGATGGCATTTATTAAGCGCTTACTATGTGCAAAGCACTGTTCTAAGCGCTGGGGGGACACAAGGTCATGAGGTTGTCCCACGTGGGGCTCACAGTCTTCATCCCCATTTTCCAGATGAGGGAACTGAGGCCCAGAGAAGTGAAGTGACTTGCCCAAAGTCACCCAGCTGACAAGCGGCGGAGCCGGGATTTGAACCCATGACCTCTGACTCCAAAGCCCGGGCTCTTTCTCACTGAGCCACGCTGCTTCTCCAATAATACCAATACCAATAATGATGTTGGTATTTGTTAAGCGCTCACTATGTGCAAAGCGCTGGGGTGGATACAAGGTAATCAGGTTGTCCCACCTGTATATATAATAATAATAATGATGTTGGTATTTGTTAAGTGCGTGCTATGTGCAAAGCGCTGGGGTGGATACAAGGTAATCAGGTTGTCCCACCTGTATATAGAATAATAATAATGTTGGTATTTGTTAAGCGCTCGCTATGTGCAAAGCGCTGGGGTGGATACAAGGTAATCGGGTTGTCCCACCTGTATATATAATAATAATAATGTTGGTATTTGTTAAGCGCTAACTATGTGCAAAGCGCTGGGGTGGATACAAGGTAATCAGGTTGTCCCACCTGTATATAGAATGATAATAATGTTGGTATTTGTTAAGCGCTCACTATGTGCAAAGCGCTGGGGTGGATACAAGGTAATCAGGTTGTCCCACGGAGAGGGCTCACAGTCTTCACCCCCGTTTGACAGATGAGGGAACTGAGGCCCAGAGAAGTGAAGTGACTTGCCCAAAGTCCACAGCTGACAATAATAATAATGGCATTTGTTAAGCGCTTACTATGTGCCAAGCGCTGTTCTAAGCGCTGGGGTGGATACAAGGTAATCAGGTTGTCCCACGGGGGGCTCACAGTCTTCACCCCCGTTTGACAGATGAGGGAACTGAGGCCCAGAGAAGTGAAGTGACTTGCCCAAAGTCACACAGCTGACAGTAATAATAATAATGGCATTTGTTAAGCGCTTACTATGTGCCAAGCACTGTCCTAAGCGCTGGGGTGGATACAAGGTAATCAGGTTGTCCCACGGGGGGCTCACAGTCTTCACCCCCGTTTGACAGATGAGGGAACTGAGGCCCAGAGAAGTGAAGTGACTTGCCCAAAGTCACACAGCTGACAATAATAATAATGGCATTTGTTAAGTGCTTACTATGTGCCAAGCACTGTTCTAAGGGCGGGGGGGGGGGGGGGGGGTTACAGGGTGATCACGTTGTCCCACGTGGGGCTCACAGTCTTAATCTCCATTTACAGATGAGGTAACGGAGGCTCAGGGAGGTTAAGTGACTTGCCCCAGGTCATACAGCAGACGGCTGGCGGAGTCAGGATTCGAATCCATGACCAAAGCCCGTGCTCTTTCCACCGAGCCACGCTGCAAGTGGCGAAGCCGGGATTTGAACCCACGGCCTCTGACTCCAAAGCCCGTGCTCTTTCCACTGAGCCGCGCTGGTGCTTCCCGCAAACGTATATGTTTGTGCTTATTTATTACTCTATTTATGTTATTTGTACATATTTATTCCGTTTTATTTTGGTAATATGTTTTGTTTTGTTGTCTGCCTCCCCCTTCTAGACTGGGAGCCCGCTGTTGGGTAGGGACCGGCTCTAGATGTTGCCAACTTGTACTTCCCAAGCGCTTAGTACGGGGCTCTGCACACAGTAAGCGATCAATAAATATGAATGAATGAATGAATGAATGAATGAATGAATGAATGACCAGCGCGCGCCCCCGCCCCGTGACCGCGGCCGCGGGGACTGCTGGGCGCCAACGCCATCGTCCTCCTCCCCTCAGGGCCTCTTCAGACGAGCGCTGTGGCCCAGTGGAAATCAATCAATCAATCAATCAATCGTATTTATTGAGCGCTTACTGTGTGCAGAGCACTGTACTAAGCGCTTGGGAAGTACAAGTTGGCAACATAAAGATCCCGGGCTTGGCAGTCAGGGGTCATGGCTTCTAATCCAGTGCTTAAGTAAGCGCGTAACAAATACCATCATTATTATTGCTATTATTATTAATCCCGGCTCTGCCACTTGTCAGCTGGGTGACTTTGGAAAAGTGATTTCACTTCCCGGTGTCTGTTTACCTCAAGGTAAAATGGGGCTAAGACTGAGAGCCCCCATGTGAGACAACCTGATTACCTTGTATCCACCCCAGCGCTCAGAACAGTGCTTATGAATTGATATGAATGTATGTATGTCTGTACATTTTTATTACTCTATTTTACTTGTACATATCTATTCTATTTTATTTTGTTAGTATGTTAGTATGTTTGGTTTTGTTCTCTGTCTCCCCCTTTTAGACTGTGAGCCCACTGTTGGGTAGGGACTGTGTCTATATGTTGCCAACTTGTACTTCCCAAGCACTTAGTACAGTGCTCTGCACACAGTAAGCACTCAATAAATACGATTGATGATTGGAGGGAGGTAAACAAAAGTCGTAATTATGGCCTTTTGCTCTTTCTATTTAAAGATTCATGTTCTCCTACTCAAAATGAGTCAACCACTGACGGGAAAAAGAAACTGACTCCAGAGCAATACTATGTTACCAGAGGAAAAGGAACGGAGCCGGTAAGAGACTCAGAAGTCATTCATCTAATATCCAGAGGGAAGGCACCCTTCACCATACACATCCAGCGAGCTGGAAATCCAACCAGTTCATTCACAGAGAAAACATTCCTCTTCAAAGCCACTGGCTGGCTGGCCGTTATCCTTATCCTTCTGCCCCCTAAATAATAATGGCATTTGTTAAGCGCTTGCTATGTGCAAAGCACTGTTCTAAGCGCTGGGGGGGATACAAGGTGATCAGTTTGTCCAACGTGGGGCTCACTGTCTTCATCCCCATTTTACGGATGAGGTAACTGGGGCTCCGAGAAGTTAAGTGACTTGCCCAAGGTCACACAGCAGACACGTGGGGGAGCTGGGATTCGAACCCATGACCTCTGACTCCAAAGCCCGGGCTCTTTCCACTGCGCCATGCTGCTTCTCTAAAGGATATGACCTTAAATTCAGCTCAGCACCACATTAGCTAGTCAACTGATGTCTGTCCCTATGCTTCCAGATGGTCTTCACTGTGAGACAGAGGAGAACAGACCTGGAGGTTTTTGTTGTTTTTTTTTTGTTTTGGCTTTTTTTTATAGTATTTAAGTGCCTACTATGTGCCAAGCACTGTACTAAGCAATGGGTTAGATACACGCTAATCAGGTTGGACATAGTCCCTGTCCCACATAGTGTTCACAGTCTCAATCCCCATTTTACAGATGATGTAACTGAGGCACAGAGAAGTCCAGTGACTTGTCCAAGGTCACAGAGCAGACAAGTGGCGCATGCTCTATCCACTAGGCCATGCTGCTTCTCTGAGATCCTTATGGTGCTTGGCACATAGTAAGCGCTTAACAAATGCCGTCATTACTATTATTATTATTATTATCATTATTATCGTCATCTGACGGAGTCCAGATGACAGCTGGCTGACTCATGTGGGCTTTGTGACCAAGGACCCACCGTTTATTTTGTTTCTACTTTTTAACCAGCAGGTGCTGGGCTGATTGGCTTGCCTAATGCCTCTCCCCCATCTTTGTGAGGGGTGGTCAGTCTGAGAGGAGGAGCCCAATCTTTCAACCAAAAGGCACAAAGGAGCTCGAGGGTCTCCGACCGTGGGCAGGAGAGGTTCTGTAGGGTTGATGCCTGCCCCACTTAGAGAGGTCCAGGAGCAGCTGTGAGTGGTCCCCTCATGCTCTAAGTAGTAGTAATAATATTTATGAAGTGCTGACCGTGTGCAGAGCAGCGTTTTAAACGCTGGGAGAGAATGTGCGGTCCCAGACACCTAAGGAATGATGAAACGATATTGAAAACAATGTAAAAGACAGGGACAAATGCACAAGAGAAAAGCAAGGATCAATAGGGTACTGCTGGCGGAGGGTTAGAAATTTAGCCTCCTCGTGACTCCGAGTCCAAGTCACCCCCGCAGCTACTGCTGCTTTGGATTGGTTTCTGGGGGCCTAAAATCTCTCTGTGCTGTTGGGTATTTATACGTGTGCCGTCCACTCGGCTAACCTTGCAAGTCCTTTTGGACTGATTCTGGAAGCTTCTGAGCTTCATCCAGAAGGGGCCTGGGGAAGACATGAACTAAATGAGCATCTGCCTTCCATACTCCTTCCATTCTAGATTGTAAGATCCTTGAGGGCAGGGATGTGACTACCAATTCTATTGCAGCGCTTAGAACAGTGCTTCGCACATAATAAGCACTTAAAAAAATGCCGTCATTATTATTATTATTATTATTGCACTACGCTCTCCTAAGCTCTTAGTATAGTGCTCTGCACCACAGTAAGCACTCAATAAATGCCTTTTGTTGATTGAAGTTAGAGGTATAAGGGAAACTGTGTTTCTTTTTAGCCTTTCAGTGGGATCCATTGGAATAACACAGAACGAGGAATGTACCACTGTGTGTGCTGTGACATGCCCCTGTTCAGGTAAGAGCCAAAGCAGCTCTCTCAGAGAGCATCCATGATTCAGCTTTTGCGACACTGAGCCTGTTGTCTTGGACTTTAGCTGCAGGGTTTTGGTTGAGGCAGCGAACAGTGGAACAGAAGACGGAATGTACTAGCAGGCTTTCAGCCCATTGTTTTTAGAATTGATCCAGATCGTCTCATGTTTTAGCCTAAAATGTACCTTTCTTGTATCCCGGTATTGGGAAAACATAGTCATTGGTGGCCTTCCAGCAAGAAATACATTTTTTCCAGTTAGAAGGGAAAAATCAGGAGGAGTTTGATGATATAATAATAATAATTGTGGTATGTGTTCCGTGCTTACTGTATGCCGAGCACTGGGGCATATATAAGATAATCCGGTCCCACATGGGGCGCACAGTCTAAATAGGAGAGAGGCCAGGATATTTGACCTCGAGATTAAAACTGGAAGGCCTTCCCAAGCAAACCAATTTAGACCTTCATTGAGGAAATGAAGGATTTTAGGAAAAGAAATTCCCAGAAGTCCTTTGCTATCAGAAGTGAGTGTAAGAGTAAGTTTAATCGTCCCTTGATTTCAAAGCCTCTTTTAAAGTCAGTCGGGATCGGCAACAAGGCTTTGTTGTTTAGATGCGCAAGGAAACAGTCTAAAAAAGGAAAGCGGATGAAAACGAAAAGGAAAGCATCTTTGAAGTTCCGTTTTTCAGAAGTTGAAAGATCTTTCCTTTCTCCCGCATCTCCTCTAAATTGGCTCAGGATAAAATATAAATGAAGGAAGGCTGAGGACTCCTGTACACACAGGTTCTAGCACTGCCGTGCCTGTGTGCTGCCTTCAGGGGCATCCGGGCCCTGCTATCAATCGCTCAATCAGTAGAATTTATTTTAGCGCTTTTTCTTTATGGTATTTGGTAAGCACCTGGCACATAGTAAAGCGTGTAGCAAATACCATTAAAAAAATGGGCCAGGCAGTGTACTAAACTCTGGGGTAGATTCAAGCTAATCAGGTTGAACACAGTCCTTGTTCCACATGGGGCTCACCGTCTTAATCCCCATTTTACAGATGAGATAACCAAGGCACAGAGAAGTTGTGACATGCCCAAGGTCACACAGCAGGCAAGTGACGGAACTGGGATTAGAACCCAGGTTCTTCTGACTCGCAGGCCTGTGCTCTATCTACTAGGCAATGCTGCTTGTGTTGCAGAGCATTGTACTAAGCGCTTGGGAGAATACAATAAAGTTGGTAGACGTGTTCCCAAGGAGCCGTCAAGAGAGGATTGAGCCGGTGTCCCCTCGGACTGGGCGAGAAGAGGCCCAAGTTCCATACTATTTTTCACCTTCATTTTTTCCAATTTCCCACAGTCATCTGAGGGTGAGATCAAAGAGTCGCAAATAGTCCCGTCCACGGTGTCACTTTGCACACCTCAATTTTCTGTTTTCTTGTGTTTGCAAATGTTATGGGGATTATTGATTGTTGGGTAACTGAAATCAAGTCTCTAGGTGACTGGATTCTTTCATTAGCATCTACAAATGATTTTGCCATGAAGCTGACCATTTTGGAAAATCTGGCCTTTTGTTACAATGTTAGACTCATTAATAATGATTGGGATTGGGTTCCTTCCACATATAAAGTGGAAACTATTTGGAAAGAGCACTGGTAGGTAGAGATGAGATTATTCCCAGTAACTGAAGAGCTTTTCTGACCTTCTACTGTCTGAATTTTGTGCGTCGTAGGACTCTTCCAAGGCTTTATTTTAACCCATCCAGAATCGTGGGAAGGCCCTGATCTCTGGAAATAGTCTATAAGATGTACAGAATGAAGTGGCTCTGTGGAACTAGTGTTACTACACGCAGAAAGCGATTATCTCTGCAGTTTCATTCTGCACTCTCACGTAGCAGAGCCTATAGGGTGGAATGCAATTTGTTCACCAGAAACCTTGAGACGATAGGCAGGAGAACTGCGTGGTTCAGCGACTAGAAAAGACCATCTTTCCCCCCGTTTGGCCCCCAAATCCCCATGTTATCTGTGGTTTAGAAACGGCACCTTTCCCAAGCCTGCTGTCGCACAGGTGTGCTGTGTGGAGCTTCGAGTTCGGGAAAGGGCTCTCTCTGCCTTTCATTTTTCGGGACTATTCGCCCAGCTTCCCTCACCTTTTCCTCTCCCCTCTTGGGCCTCGTGGTGTCCTCTGATACGGTCCGTGGCTTGATTGGATTATCTTGTGGCCGTCCCAGCATTTAGCACCGTGCTTGGCACACAGTATGCCCTAAAGTATCATCGTTATTGTTGTTAATTATTGGTATTATTATTATCATTATTCGTATCAGACCTCTGCAGAGTGTGAGGCGTGGAATCTGAGGGGTGAGGAGAGCAGGATAAGGGGCCCCACAGGTCTAAAGTGGCATAGATAATGTCTGGGTTCTAGGGGGTTGACGGGCCGTTTCTCTGAAGGATCAAGTGTGCCCGGCACAGCGAGTTCCACACTCCCAGAGGAGATTCTCCACTGTGGACTTGTCTTTTTTTTATGGTATTTGTTAAATGCTTCATCATCAATCGTATTTATTGAGCGCTTACTGTGTGCAGAGCACTGTATTAAGCGCTTGGGAAATACAAGTTGGCAACATATAGAGACAGTCCCTACCCTACAGTGGGCTCACAGTCTAAAAGGGGGATTCTTCCTCGTGGTTTCAGTCTCTTTACACTTTCAATCTCACTTCTCTAGTTACATACTATAGAAATGATTCCTGAAAGTATAGTCTTGCTCCGTGTCAGGTACTCTATCAAAGTGCTGGAGTAGATACAAACCAACTAGGTTGGACACAGTCCTTTATCCCACATGGGGCTCCCAGTTTAAATCCCCATTTTACAGTTGCGGTAACTAAAGCCGGGAGGAGTGAAGTTACTTGCCTAAGGTCACACCACAGATAAGTGGCAGAGCCGGGATTAGAACACAAATCCCAGGCCCGTGCTCTATCCATGAGGCCGTGCTGCTTCTCGCATGGCCTCTTTTTCCCGTGGAGTTAGGAGGCTCAGCCCTTGAACTGCCTTCGTGCAGCTGGCTTTGCAACCAAGCTCCCTGGGTGTTCATGGGGTAGCCATTTTCCAACCCCTCAGGATTGAGAGCGACGTCACCGTCAAAATCACAAGGAACCCAGTCACCCTGCAGCCTCTCTGGTGGACGTGCAGAAGGCAGGAATCTTGTTTGAAGCGCAGTGGGGGTGGAGAAGGGGAACAAGAGGAAAGAAGGAAACGGGCTCTTATCTGATCGTGGAAACCGTCCCCCTTCCCCTCAGTGACTGCGATCGTCTCTCCCCCAGTTCGGAGAAGAAGTTCTGTTCTGGCACTGGGTGGCCTTCATTCCTGGAGGCCCACGGGACTCAGGGCACCGATGAGAGCAAAGCTGGCATCCTGAGAAGGCCTGACCACAGCCTGGGCCCAGCTCGCACTGAGGTTGTCTGCAAAAGGGTGCGTTTCCCTGGGATCCGCTCTGAGCGTGCTGGTCTGGGAGGGCTGCTTCCTGCTGGGGTTTCAGTCAGGTGGCGATTAGATGTACCCAAGGGTCAGAGGCCCCGCCGGTCACTGGCAATGGGATCAGGCAGGAAAGAGGCCTGGGAGGGGCCTCCCCAAGCCCCCCCACCTCAGTACTATCCTGTCCCAGCGCCCTGCGGCCTTGGCAAGATAAGGACGGGAAACAAGCTTTAAAAGTAAAAAGGTGCATAAGGAGGGCTTGGAGTTGTGGGGTCCCTGATGGCGGGGTGGGGGCTACAGGGAAGCCACAGTGGTAGTCAGTTTGGGGGCCCACAGGGTGAAGGAGGTGTAGAGGGCCCACAGCAACAGATGTTAGAGTAAAGGAGGTTGAGGCAAGTAAAGATGAAGTGGATGAAAAGCCTCTCCTAGGCAACAGGAAGGGGAATCACAGCAAATGGTCAGAAATGGGTGACAGCAAGTGAAAATACCTGACTGACACGGAATCCCACAGATCTCCTAAGCACCCCATTATACACGCTTCTCCATCCCGGAAAGGGCTTGGTTCTCCCCGCCCTTTGGTTTCTGTGTCTCCTACCCAGTTTACACCCTGCACGGGTCTTCCTTCCATGACAGATCAGGAAACTGGGACCTTTCCACTCCCCTGGCCCAGACAGCTGGTCACCAGATCCATCCTGCTCAAAGAGCCCACGTTCCACGATTCTCAGATTCTCCCAAGAGCCTTTTAACAGGAAGACTCAGACAACTGAGTATGGAGAATTGGCCTTCCCCCACATGGTTACTTACCCAAACTAACGGTTTTATCTAAACTTTCACCCATGAGGATAACCCGTCTTGCGCTCCTTCAGATCTTGAAGCCAACATTTTCAGATAAGGACTTGGTATAAAGTGGAGATGGGGATACCACAAGCTCTTGACTTGCGCATAATAGAAGCAGCAAAATAGGCTAATCTCAAATGCTAACCTTCAGTGGGCAAGTCAGAGTGCCTTTTTAATGCCCAAATTGGATTTCTTCCATGGGTCGAGCTGAGTCCAGAGGACTAGGTGAACCACTTGGTGAGGGTGGGAGGGAGGGAGAAAAAGAAAAAAAACCACCCCCCCTTCCCGCCCTCAAAGACTTTATGAAGCATCGAAGCAACAGGCTCTTGCCACTTGTCTTGAACCATCAGACTTGAGTCGACTACCCCACTTAGCACTGGCCAGTCAGTCAATCGTATTTATTGAGCGTTTACCATGTGCAGAGAACCGTACTAAGCACTGTGGAGATACAGTATAACAGGCACATTCCCTGTCTACAACGAGCTTACAGTCTAGAGGAGGAGACAGACAATATAAATAAAAAAAAATTACAGATATGGACATAAGTACTCTGGGGCTCGAGGGCGATGGGTGGTGAATAGAGGGAGCAAGTCAGGGTGATGTGGAGGGGAGTGGGAGAAGAGGAAAGGAGGGTTTAGTCAGGGAAGGCCTCTTGGAGGAGATGTGCCTTCAATAAGGCTTTGAAGTGGGGGAGAGGCATTGTCTGTTACCTCTTGTCACCTGGTTTGTGTCTGAACGGGAAGACTCGTCCCCAGTAGGGGCCTGACAGTGGGTTCTGGTCCGCAGTGTGAGGCCCACCTGGGCCATGTGTTTGACGACGGTCCTCCGCCGACTGGACAGCGGTTCTGTATCAACAGCGTCGCGCTGACCTTTAAGCCAAGTTAGAGGCAGGCCAACTCAACCTAACTCCGGACGCACGACCCCACCCGGCCCGCAAGGAACGCTTCTTCTCGAATGGCACTGGATTGAAAGTCTTGCACGTGGGAATTTGAAACTAAATCACGGTTAGAGTATTTTAGAGTGTTTTCACCAGCCGCTCCCTCCCTGCCTTTAGTTCTGAACGTTTAAGGATGTTTGATCTTTACCCAGAATATGAGTCAGCTCATCTAAACATTTTATGAGTCGTTTGTTCCAGCAATCAGGTTTGTAAGTGGTCTGCAGTTAACAGGTACTTGTAAAGGGTGGTGACACAGGAAAATGAATGTTGAATTACCCTAGTGGATTAAACAGTCTGCATTATTTGGCTGTAAATGGAAAAGATTTGGGAAAAATAAATATATGTCTCTTTTGAAGGGAGGTTCTTTAATCACTAGCTTATTTGTTTTCTGCATTTAAATCATCCTTATCCACTGGCTTTCAAAGACAAGCTACAGTAGCTCCCTGTCGCTGTAGGGAGGTTTGAGAGGGCCACAGAACACTCCCTGTTATCTGTCATTCAGCCAGTCTGAACAGTAGAAATTAAAGGCAGAATCCCGACCCTCAAGGAGCTTTAAGTTTAACTGGGGAGACACACAAGCTACAGAGATTAATTTAGATAGGAGGAAGGAGAGAAGAGTGCTGAATATGAAAATTGCAAAGTTCAAAAGGGCTGTGGGTGGTTGTGCGGGCATAGGTGGGAGGATGGGAGTGGGAGAGAGGAGAAATTAATCAGGGAAACCTTGCTGGAGGAGAGGGGGGTTCAAGAGGGCTTGGACCTGCAGGATCTGGGAGACTTTGCCAGTCAAGATTCTTGTTTCTGTCTGATGTTGAGACACTGATTCCTCCCAAGAACAGGAGTGCAGGGGATACCTGGTCTCGCATGGCCAATCAATCCATTAATTAATGATATTTATTGAGTACTTACTATGTGCAGAGCACTGGAATGAAAACTTGGGAGAGTACGCTGCAGCAGAGTTAGCAGACCCATTCCCTGTCCACAACTAGCTTACTAGTCCAGAGGGGGGAGACAGACAATACTAGAAATAAGTAATTTATTAATTAAAGATACATAAGGTGCTGTGGGATTGAGGATGGAGCAAATATCAAATGCCCAAAGGTCGCAGATCCAAGTGGAAGGGAGAGGGAGCTGGGGTAAAGGAGGCTTAATCAGGAAGGCCTCTTGGGGGAGATGATGATGATGGTATTTGTTAAGCGCTTACTATGTGCAAAGCACTGTTCTAAGTGCTGGGGGGATAACAAGGTGGCCAGCTTGTCCCACATGGGGCTCACAGTCTTCATCCCCGTTTTACAGATGAGGTAACTGAGGCACAGAGAAGTTAAGTGAATTGCCCAAAGTCACACAGCTGACAATTGGTGGAGCCGGGATTTGAACCTGCGACCTCTGACTCCAAAGCCCGTGCTCTTTCCACTGAGCCATGCTGCTTCTCTAAAACACCGTTCGAAGCGCTGGGGAGGTTACAAGGTGATCAGGTTGTCCCACGGGGGGCTCACAGTCTTAATCCCCATTTTACAGATGAGGTAACAGAGGCACAGAGAAGTGAAGTGACTTGCCCAAAGTCCCACAGCTGACAATTGGCGGAGCTGGGATTTGAACCCATGACCTCTGACTCCAAAACCCGTGCCCCTGCCTCTCCACTCAATTCCGTGAGGCCGGCAGCAAACTGGCCAACTTCAGCCTCAGTTGGGCGCAGCCTGGCTATCACTTGAGGTGCAGGGGGGAGTCTGGCCCGGAACAACACCCCTGTGCCCTGGAATCGAGGACTCGTTCAGTCACTCGTGACCGGATACGATCAGGTCCCCCAAATCCAAAAATCACTTTAAGCACTATGTAAATAGCACTGACTGATTGAATGGAGGTTCCCATTTCTGTAAACCGATTCTAACTGACCTTTCAAAGTGGTCAAAGAGAAGCAGCGTGGCTCAGTGGAAAGAGCCCGGGCTTTGGAGTCAGAGGTCATGGGTTCAAATCCCGGCTCCGCCACTTGTCAGCTGGGTGCCTTTGGGCAAGTCTTCACTTCTCTGGGCCTCAGTTCCCTCATCTGGAAAATGGGGTTAAGACTGTGAGCCCCCGGTGGGACAACCTGATCACCTTGAATCTCCCCAGCGCTTAGAACAGTGCTTTGCACATAGTAAGTGCTTAACAAATACCATCATCATTATTATTATTATTTTTGGATTTTGGGGACCTGATTGTATCCGGTCACGCCTGGCTGAACGAGCCCTCGATTCCAGGGCACAGGGGTGTTGTTCCGGGCCAGACTCCCCTCCCTGCACCTCAAGTGATAGCCAGGCTGCGCCCAACTTTCCCTGTGGGCGGATCCCTCCTTCCTCCTGCCTGGAATTCCCTCCCCCTTCTTATCTGACAGACCTCCACTCACCCCTCTTAAAAGCTCTATAAATATCATGTCTCCTCCAAGAAACCTTCCTTGACTAATCTCTTCTCTCCCCACCCTTTTTTCCCTCCCTCGGGCTTCCGAGCAGGGGTCTGGACCCCCTAAGCACTCATTCCAACACCAACGTACTTATGTACGTACCTGAATGTTCCGTTCCTTCCCCTCCTGGTAATTTCTTAAAATGTCTATTCAACTTTTCTTTTTTTGGTATTTGTTAAGCTCTTGGAAGAGAGGACTGGACTTATGTGCTGGGGTAGATACAAGCTAATCAGGTAGGACACTGTCCATGGCCCACATGCAGTCAATCCCCATTTTACAGAAGAGGTAACTGAGGCACAGAAGTTAGTGACTTGTGCTTAATAAACACCATAAACTTTTTTAAAAAGTATGTGAAGGAGTGAGTGTTCTAGCGTGGATGTGTATGAGGGTTTGCGTCGAGGTGCCGAGTATGTGCGTGGGTTGGCAGGGGTGAGAAGCAGCATGGTGTAGTGGGTAGAACACGGGCCTGGGAATCAGAAGGTAGTGGGTTCTAATCCCTTTTTCGCCACGTGTCTGCTGTGTGACCTTGGACAAGTCACTTCACTTTTCTGGGCCCCAGTGACCTCATCCGTAAAATGGAGATTTGCTGAGTATGTGCATGGGTTGGCAGGGGTGAGAAGCAGCATGGTGAAGTGGGTAGAACACGGGCCTGGGAATCAGAAGGTCATGGGTTCTAATCCCTTTTTCGTCACGTGTCTGCCGTGTGACCTTGGACAAGTCACTTCACTTTTCTGGGCCTCACTTTTCACCCGTAAAATGGGGATTAAGATTGTGAGCTCCATGTGGGAGGTGGATCGGGTCCAACCCGATGATCTTATACCTCCCCCAGGGCTTAGTACAGTGCCTGGCACAAAATCTCCAGTGGCTACCAATCAATCTGCGCATCAGGCAGGAACTCCTCACCCTGGGCTTCAAGGCTGTCCATCCCCTCGCCCCCTCCTACCTCACCTCCCTTCTCTCCTTCTCCAGCCCACCCCGCACCCTCCGCTCCTCTGCCACTAATCTCCTCACCGTACCTCGGCCCACGTCCTCCCCCGGGCCTGGAATGCCCTCCCTCTGCCCCTCCGCCAAGCTAGCTCTCTTCCTCCCTTCAAGGCCCTGCTGAGAGCTCACCTCCTCCAGGAGGCCTTCCCAGACTGAGCCCCTTCCTTCCTCTCCCCCTCGTCCCCCTCTCCACCCCCCATCTTACCTCCTTCCCTTCCCCACAGCACCTGTATATATGTATATATGGTTGTACATATTTATTACTCTATTTATTTATTTATTTTACTTGTACATATCTATTCTATTTATTTTATTTTGTTAGTATGTTTGGTTTTGTTCTCTGTCTCCCCCCTTTTAGACTGTGAGCCTACTGTTGGGTAGGGACCGTCTCTATATGTTGCCAACTTGGACTTCCCAAGCGCTTAGTACAGTGCTCTGCACACAGTAAGCGCTCAATAAATACGATTGATGATGATGATGTTGATGACCATCCCGGCCAGGCCCCGGGGCAGCGCCGCCGTGCTCCGCGCGGCCACCAGAGGGCGCCAGAGACCGCTCAGCCCCAGAAGGGGAACCCAAAGGCCTGCGGACATTCATTCATTCATTCATTCATTCATTCATTCATTCATCCGCTTGGATCTATTGGGCGTTCACTATGTGCGGAGTACTGTACTAGCCGCCTGGCCGGGCGCATTCCTTGGGATCAGCCCAGGGGAGGCCGAGCGGCCCCCGGCGCCTGTGAGCCCACTGTTGGGTAGGGACTGTCTCTATATGTTGCCAACTTGTACTTCCCAAGCGCTTAGTACAGTGCTCTGCACACAGTAAGCGCTCAATAAATACGATTGATTGATTGATTGATTGAACCGGCCTGGCTCCAGCTTCCTCCGCCCCGCACAGAGAAGCAGCGTGGCTCGGTGGAAAGAGCACGGGCTTTGGAGTCAGAGGTCATGGGTTCGAATCCCGACTCCGCCACATGTCTGCTGTGTGACCTTGGGCAAGTCACTTAACTTCTCTGAGCCTCAGTTACCTCGTCTGTAAAATGGGGGTTAAGACTGTGAGCCCCACGTGGGACAACCTGATCACTTTGTAACCCCCCAAGCGCTTAGAACAGTGCTTTGCACGTAGTAAGCGCTTAACAAATACCAACATTATTATTATTATTACCTTCGCCCGCTGCTTCCCCCACCGCGGCAGCGGGGAGCACAACGTGCTTGTTCGCCCTAATAATAATGATATAATAATGATAGCATTTATCAAGCGCTTACTATGTGCAAAGCACTGTTCTAAGCGCTGGGGAGGTTACAAGGTGATCAGGTTGTCCCACGGGGGGCTCACAGTCTTAATCCCCATTTTACAGATGGGGAACTGAGGCACAGAGAAGCGAAGTGACTTGCCCAAAGTCACACAGCTGACAATTGGCAGAGCCGGGATTTGATGGCATTTATCAAGCACTTACTATGTGCAAAGCACTGTTCAAAGCGCTGGGGAGGTTACAAGGTGAGCAGGTTGTCCCACGGGGGGCTCACCGTCTTCATCCCCGTTTTACAGATGAGGAACTGAGGCACAGAGAAGTGAAGTGACTTGCCCAAAGTCACACAGCTGACAATTGGCAGAGTCGGGATTTGAACCCATGACCTCTGACTCCAAAGCCCGGGCTCTTTCCACTGAGCCATGCTGCTTCTCCCTAGTGGGCGCCGGCCAGGGAGCGGGCAGGCAGGCAGCCCGCCCTTTAAGGGCCAGTGGAGACGTGGCCGTTTACCCATGTTGGAGCACGGGCAGAGAAGCAGCGTGGCTCAGTGGAAAAGAGCCCGGGCTTTGGAGTCAGAGGTCATGGGTTCAAATCCCGGCTCCGCCAATTGTCAGCTGTGTGACTTTGGATAAGTCGCTTAACTTCTCTGTGCCTCAGTTACCTCATCTGTAAAAATGGGGATGAAGACTGTGAGCCCCCTGTGGGACAACCTGCTCAACTTGTAACCTCCTCAGCGCTTAGAACAGTGCTTTGCACATAGTAAGTGCTTAATAAATGCCATTATTATTATTATTATTATTATTATTTAATCCCTCCTTCATGGATAAGGAAACGGAGGCGTAGAGAAGTTTTAGGCGGCTTCCCCAAGGTCACAGAGCAGGGAAATGGTGGATCTGGAATTAGAACCCAAGTCTCCTAACTCCCAGTGCTTAGAAGAGTGCTTGGCACATAGTGAGTGATTAACAAATACCACAATTATCATTATTGTCATTACTATTATTAAATTCCACAATCATTAGTGGCCTTACCAACAAACACCAGTTATTATTAACATATACCGCGATTTTAAATATTAATAAATACAACTGATACTATTAACAAATTCCACGATTATTAACAGATGCCATAATCGCTACTGTTATTATTATCATCATGATTGTTGTTATTCTCAGGGAATACCAAAATTATTATTATTGTTGTTACTGTCATTTCTTCAAAGAGACACCCCACCCCCAGGATGAGGGCCGGGCGAATCCCTGGAGTTGTAGACTGGCCTAGCCCTACCCAGCCTCCTGGGGCTTTGGTGGACACTGTCAGTCAGTCGTATTTATTGAACGCTTACTGTGTGTCGAGCCCTGTACGAAGCGCTGGAGAGAGTACCCTAGAACAATACAACAGACACGTTCCAAGCCCACAACAAGCTTCCAGTCTAGAGGGGGAAAAGCTGGGGCTGGTCCAGGATTCAGCGAGCAGTGCCTACCTTCCTGCTCGTCACCAGTTCTAGGGCAGCTAAATCCTGCCGCCGTCCTAGACTGGAAGCTCGTTGTGGGCAGGCAAAGTGTCTACCAGCGCTGTTCTATTGATTGGACTCTCCCAAGTGCTCAGTACAGTGCTCTGTACGCAGTAAGCAGCAGGGCTCAGTGGAAAGAACATGGGCTTTGGAGTCAGAGGTCAATCAATCAATCATTTATTGAGCGCTTACTGTGTGCAGAGCACTGTACTAAGCACTTGGTAAGTACAAGTTGGCAACATATAGAGACGGTCCCTACCCAACAGTGGGCTCACAGTCTAGAAGGGGGAGACAGACAACAAAACCAAACATATTAACAAAATAAAATAGACTAGATATGTACAAGTAAAATAAACAAATAAATAGAGTAGTAAATATGTACAAACATATATACATGTATATATATATGTATATATATATATATATAGATAGATAGATTACCTTGTAACCTCCCCAGCGCATAGAACAGTGCTTTGCCCATAGTAAGCGCTTAACAAATACCATCATTATTAATATTATAACATGGAGAGACGGTCCCTACCCAACAACGGGCTCGCAGTCTAGAAGGGGGGGGGGACAGACAACAGAACAAAACATGGAGACAGATGAGGGAGCTGAGGCCCAGAGAAGTGAAGTGACTTGCCCAAAGTCACACAGCTGACAATGGGCGGAGTCGTGATTTGAACCCATTACCTGTGACCCCCGGGCTCTTTCCATTAAGCCACGGTGGGTTCAAATCCCGGCACCGCCAGTTGTCAGCAGTGTGACTCTGGGCAAGTCACTTAACTTCTCTGTGCCTCAATTACCTCATCTGTAAAATGGGGATGAAGACTGTGAGCCCCCCGGGGGACAACCTGATCACCTTGTAACTTCCCCAGCGCTTAGAATAGTGCTTTGCACATAGTAAGCGCTTAATAAATGCCATTATTATTAGTAGTAGTAAGCGCTCAATTTAATTTGAGGAACGCCCCGTTTATCCTCAATTCAATTTCATTCAATTTGACTGAATGATTTCCCGAGATCGTTGTGGGCAGGGAAGGTACATTGGACTGTCTGCTCACAATAAGCGCTCTATCAATGCGATTGATTGATTGATTGATTGATTGATGGCCTCGGACTCCGGCTTCACCTGTTTCGGCGGGGAGAGAAGCCCATCAGCTGGGTGCTCTTTCACCAGGCGGCCAGCAGGGGGCGGGGGCAGTAGTCATTCATTCATTCATTCATTCATTCAATCGTATTTATTGAGCGCTTACTGTGTGCAAAGCACTGTACTAAGCGCTTGGGAAGTACAAGTTGGCAACATATAGAGACGGCCCCTAGCCGACAGCGGGCTCACAGTCTAGAACGGGGAGACAGATAACAGAACAAAACATATTAACAAAATAAAATAAATAGAATAGTAAATATGTACAAGTAAAATAGTCATAAATATTCAGTCATTCATTCAATCGTATTTATTGAGCGCTTATTGTGTGCAGAGCACTGTACTAAGCGCTTGGGAAGTACAAGTTGGCAACATATGGTCCCTACCCAACAGCGGGCTCACAGTCTAGAAGGGGGAGACAGACAACAAAACATATTAACAAAATAAAATAAATGGAATAAATATGTACAAATAAAATAGAGTAATAAATATGTACAAACATACATAGATATATGCAGGTGCTGTGGGGAGGGGAAGGAGGTAAGGCGGGGGAGGGGAAGAAGGGGGATCGGTCTGGGAAGGCCAAAGTGGCTGGACTATTGAAGCACTGGAAAGGTAAAGGCCCGGGAGGCCTCCCGGGGAAGAGGGAGTGGTAGGAGACAACTTTATTTAGGATTTGAGGAACGCCCCTTTTATCCTCTAGACTGTAAGCTTGTCTCTAGACTGTAATTTTGTTGTGGGCAGGGAACGTGTCTCCCAACTCAGTTGTATTATACTCTTTCAAGCGCTTAGTACAGTGCTCTTAACACAGTAAGTCCTCAATAAATGTCATTGACTGATCCCATCCAGGCAGCCGGGGGAGAGCCTCTCTGGGCTAGCGGGGCTTAAGGCTGAGGTGTGATGTCCTGGGAGACGCAGGACAAAGGCGGCCGCTTCTCTGGGCCTTGGGACGCGGAGGATACTGAGGCAGAGTCTCTCGCTGCTGCGGTCCTGAGGGTCAAAGGGAAGTGGAGAGTCAGGTCCAGGCAGCCCAGGGCCTTCGCCCCATCCTTGAACCACTGACCAGATGGACAGTGGCCCTGGAAGGGGGAATCTTTTAGACTGTGAGCCCACCTTTTAGACTGTGAGCCCACTGCTGGGTAGGGACCGTCTCTAGATGTTGCCAATTTGTACTTCCCAAGCGCTTAGTGCAGTGCTCTGCACATAGTAAGCGCTCAATAAATACGATTGATGATTGATGATGATGAATCACCACGGCTGAGCTGGGGCCTGGTAGCGGCTGGCCCGGAGGGGGCCGGCCTGGACACAACCTGTCCGGGCTGCACAGGGGCGATGCCTTAGGAGGAGGCAGCTGTCACGCCAACTCACTGAATGAATGAATGAATGAATGAATGAACGAACTCATTCCCTAGCCCTGCTCTCTAGGATGAGCTGCCAGAGCGCTCCCTCTCCCCCGACTGGGGAAAGCAGGGAGAGCCCACCCCAAGGCTAAAGGGAGAGGAATCACCACAGGTGTCCTGCCAGGTTGGCCTGGTGGGAGGGGGGCAGGGGTCACCGGTGACCTCCACTCTGCGGCCCCGCTCCCGGACTGCTGCTCTAAACATCCCTGCCCTCAGCCCTTTTCTGGGGATTTGGGGAGCAGAGATAGGCAGGTTCTGGTGGAGCCGGGGTGGGCAGAGCAGGGGTGGGCAGAGGAGGGCCGGGCCCATCGCCTCCCCTTCAGCACCACGGCCAGAGCCCCGCGCCGCCCGGGATCCCCGTTGCCACCGCCTCCCCAAACCGCCCCTGCCCCCTGCCCCTTCCCTGACCTGACCTGATAACAAGAATAATAATAAAAATAATAATAATAATAATAATAATGGTATTTGTTAAGCGCTTACTATGTGCGAAGCACTGTTCTGATCTGATGATAGTAATAACGTTGGTATTGGTTAAGCGCTTATTATGTGCCAAGCACTGTTCTAAGCGCTGGGGGGGATACAGGGTAATCGAGGTTGTCCCACGTGGGGCGCACAGTTTTAATCCCCATTTTGCAGATGAGGTAACTGAGGCCTAGAGAAGTTAAGTGACTTCCTAAAGTCACACAGCTGCCAAAGTGGCGGAGCCGGGGGGATTAGAACCCATGACCTCTGACTCCCAAGCCCGGGCTCTTGATCGGACCTGATCTGGACAAAGCGACCCTGAGGCCTGAGGACCCGGCGGGGGGGGGGGGGGGGGGGAGCCCTGTCGCGCGTGGATTCCCCCCCGTCCCGCTCTGAGCGCCCCCAACTCAGCCACGCACCCGCGCTCACATCATCATTATCATCATCAATCGTATTTATTGAGCGCTTACTGTGTGCAGAGCACTGTACTAAGCGCTTGGGAAGTACAAGTTGGCAACATATAGAGACAGTCCCTACCCAACAGTGGGCTCACAGTCTAAAAGGGGGAGACAGAGAACAAAACCAAACATACTAACAAAATAAAATAAATACACTCACACACTCCCAGCCGGGGCAACCCAGGCGCTCCCGGCCCCCAGGAGGGCCCGGAGCCGCCCACCTCCCCCCCGGGAGCCCCCAGCTTTTGGATTCAGAGGTCATAGGTTCAAATCCCGCTCCGCCAATTAGCTGTGTCACTTTGGGCAAGTCACTTAACTTCTCTGTGCCTCAGTTCCCTCATCTGTATAGTGCGGATGAAGACTGTGAGCCCCACGTGGGACAACCTGATCACCTTGTATCCCCCCAGCGCTTAGAACGGTGCTTTGCACATAGTAAGCGTTTAACACATACCATCATTATTATTATTATAATTCTTACTATAATCGGGACTGTATTTACCATGCGCCAAGCCCTGGGCTGGGCCCTCGGGTACATGCAAGATCGTCGGGTCGGACAGAGTCTCTAAGGGGATGGGAGGACGGGTATTTAACCCCCGAAGACGTTGAAAAGACCTAAGGTCACTGCCACTTTTCTGCCGTGTGTCTTTGGGTAAGCCACTTCCACTTCTCTGGGCCTCAGTTACCTCGTCGGTAAAATGGGGATCGAGACTGTGAGCCCCTCGTGGGACGGGGACCGCGTCCCGCTCGATTTGCTTGTGTCCACCCCAGCGCTTAGTAATAATGATGGCATTTGTTGAGCACTGTTCTAAGCGCGGTGCCTGGCGCATAGTGAGAGCTTAGCGAATACCACAATTATTATTACTAAGTGCGGGGGGGAGGAATTAGAACCCAGGTCCTGGAACTCTTCCCACTAAGCCAGGCTGTTTCGCAGTTGTCTTGTCCCTCCCCTCTCCTTCCCTTTCCTCACCCCGTCGTGGTTCTTCATTCCGTCCTAATGAAGGCCCCGGATTCCTGGTCTCGGAGCCTTCCCGAGGGCCTTGAACTGGGGGTGGGGGTGGGAGGGGAGGGAGACGGATCCCCCCGCCCCTCCCTGCGGCTTTGGAGGGGGAGGCCTTCGCCTTCTCAGCCCTCCGAGACGCCTCAAAATCCAACCCCGCCTTTCAGGACCCGTCTCGCAATCCCGGAGGGGGTTGGTGTCTGTGTGTGTCTGTGTGTGTTGGGGTGGGGTGACTTGCGCCTCCTCCTCCCCCCCCGCCCAGGCCCAGCAATAAATACATTTTTTATAAAAGAGACAGAAGAGGGGGCGGGAGGGGGGCGAGCCAGCAGATACCTGTTCCCGTTCGGCAGCCCGTGGCAATCGGCGGGAGTGACCATATAATTTGATTTGCCAGGCAATCTGCAGAGCGACCGCCCGTCATTTATAATGTTCATTGAGCGTTTTGCTGAATTGTGTCCGTCCTGAAAGCCGGGCCCCGGCGGCCGCGCACAAGTGGCGAGATTCCCATGGAGCGGCCCAGCCTGCAGCTTGCGCGCAGACGGGAGCCGCCCCGCTCCAAGCCGGGACCGGACCGGGACCGGACCGGAGGGCAGCGGACGGCACCGGGCAGCCCTCCGGGCCTCCATCACCGGGTTGAGGGCTCTGTCCGTCGGTCCGGCTGGCCGGGGGTCGGAGACACACACAAACACACACACACACACACACAGACACACACACGCGCGCTCACGCCGGGGGTCGGGCGCCCGTTGGGGGGGAAGGGCCTGGTTGCCGTCCAGATGCCGAAATTGTATTTTGGGGGCTCTGGGCCCCCCGCCCGCCCGCGCGCACAAGTGTCGGGATTCCCATGGAGGCGGCGGGCAGGGCAGCCTGCAGAGCGGCCCCGGCCCGGCGGGCACACGGGGATCTGTCGGCGCGGTGACCCGGGCGGGCTCCCCGTGAAAGGGCCTGCAAGCCGCCCTCAGGTACCAGCTCCGGCCCTGCCCGCCGGGGGGCCGGGGGTCAATCAATCAATCAATCAATCAATCAATCAATCAAACGTATTTATTGAGCGCTTACTCTGTGCAGAGCACTGTACTAAGCGCTTGGGAAGTACAAGCTGGCAACATATAGAGACAGTCCCCACCCAACAGTGGGCTCACAGTCTAGAAGGGGGTCGGGGACCCGGGGCCACCCGCCCTTCTGCAGGTGCCGCGGGACGAGCCCCGGTCCAGGATCCAGCCCCCCCTCCCCCCCAGCCCAGCAGTTCTTCATTTCCTCTTTTCTGCCCTTTCGGGGAAGCCGGCTGGGGCCCAGCCTTCCCCCCGGCCAACGGCCTCGGATTCGTGGGCCGCCACCGGGCTCTGCCCTACCCATCAATCAATCAATCAATCGTATTTACTGAGCGCTTACTGTGTGCAGAGCACTGTACTAAGCTCTTGGGAAGTACAAGTTGGCAACATCTAGAGACAGCCCCTACCCAACAGTGGGCTCACAGTCACCTGGCCAGGGCCTTGTGGGCATTGGAGGGAGGGGAAGGAGAAGAGAAAGAAGCATGGCCCCACGGAGAGAGCCCGAGTACGGGAGGCGGGGGCCCTGGGTTCTAATCCCGGCTCTGCCACTTGTCCGCCGTGTGGCCTTGGGGAAGTCACTTCACTTCTCTGGGCGTCAGTAACCTCATCTGTAAAATAGGGATTAAGATCGTGAGCGCCCCCCCCCCCCCCCCCCCCCCCCCCCGTGGGACGTGGACTGTGTCCGACCTGATTATCTTGTATCTACCCCGGTGCTTGGTACAGTTCCTGGCACAGAGTACCCGCTTAACAAATAGCAATGAAAGAAGGAGCCCAGCTCCCACAAGCACACCTGCTGCTACCTTCGCCATCCATTCCTGATCCCCCTTGGGGTCAGCCCCACCGCACTGGGTGACACCACAGTGCAAGAAATACGGCCAAGGGCCCTGTTTTAACAGGCAGCATCGGGGCTCTAACTGTTCCCTTGGGGGCCTGAAAAAGTTCATCCCCTTCGACGCCCATGTGTCCATGTACCCGGCTTTATGTCCCCAAAGCGGTCCAGGGAAAGAGTGGAGAAAGTTTGCTCTCATGGAGGGGGAGTGGGGAGGTGGGGAGGGGGACCGTTGGCCAAACCCATTGTTCCGAGGGTTTGGGAAGAGAGGAGGACTAACCGTTAACAATGAAACTGGTCAAATTGGGCTCCTCTTTCTACCTTTGGGGAGCCCAATCAATCCATCCGTCAATCAGTCGTTTTTATTGAGCACTTCCTGTGTGCAGAGCACTGTTCTAAGCGCTTGGGAGAGTACACCACTCCCAACAGTATCACAGACACATTCCCGGCCCACGGGGAGACACCAAACCTTTCCTGGTACCATTCTGCAGAACTCTGGGGCTTGGAGAATTCAGGATGCACTAACCTAATCCCCTTCCCAAATGCCCAAGGGGAGATTTGAAGCCAACGTTTCCTAAATCCCGTGCAGGCACTAGAGATTATATCCTGGAGATGCAGGAGGTGGAAAGGATCAAGGCCATTGGCCGGTCGCATCAGGATGTGGGGAACAGGAAGAGGTCACCTCACAGGAGAACTGATTCTACTCTTCAGTTTTACTTTGAGGCATTCCTGGGAGTCTTGGAGACTGCCCTTCATAGTCAGTCAGTCAATCAGTCAATCAATCAAGGGTATTTATTGAGCACTTAATGTGGGCAGAGCACTCTACTAAGCACTTGGGAGAGCAGAATACAACAGGAACAATCCCTGCCCTCGAGGACCTTAATGACAAAGGAAGAATGATGACTGAAATGGAAAAAACACAGATTTTCATTTCCTCCCGGAATTATTCTGCAGATTATGACATCCCAGCCAAAGGACGTGAAAAGTTTTTATCCTGAATTTAAGTTTTTCCTTGGCTTGTACTGTGGGGAGGAAAAAAAAAAGCTGCACGTATTTTAGTCATTTGCCACCTCCTGTATTTAGCAGCCACTTTTCATTACATCAGATCTCAAATATCTCAGAGACAGAAGGCCGATGATTCTTTCTGACACCTTCTATGCTGTATCAAGCCATCCATCAGTCCATCCTTCAATCGTACTTATTGAGCACTTACTAACTACATGCACAGTACTAAGGGCTTTGGAGACAGAATTGGCAGACACGTTTCTTGCTCACTAAGAGCTTACAGTCTGGGTGGGGAGGCAGGGGGAGATAGGCATTAATACAAATAAATAATTTATAAGTTAAAGCTGTAGGTACCAAAATAGCCAAAGAGCTAAGCGGGTGACTCTGCTCAAGAATGGATGGGTACTACATTCCCACTTCTCCCTCTGGAAAGTTAAAGGTTCAGATGGTTTGGACATTGCCCGAGTAGCTCCCAAATACGGTCTTGTGGTCTACCGTCACCTTGAACCTCATCAGACTCCCAAGCAGGGGATCAATTCCACCATGTGATGCTTGGTGTGCTGCTCGGGGGAGAGAAGACCCGCAAAAGAGATGGTTTTTCTGGTGCATAAATTCTGAAGGGAGCCTTCCAAGCCAAGAATCTGTTTCAAGATTCTTGAAAGGAAAAATCTCTCCTGAGACCCTGCTTGGCACCAGATTTCGGTCCGGTTTAAATTTAAGAAAGGCCAGTCTAAGCAGCCTTCTCTGTCAGAACGGTTTCCCAAGGAGTCGAAGGAGTGGGGTGCTCAGGGGTGGAACGGCTTGCTATAGGAGCCCTGTCTCCTATAGTAATAACCGTGGCCTTTACACGGTCTAGAGGGGCACACTTGTCATGCACCAGGCAGGGATTGTTTCTACCAACTCTGTTGTAGTGTGCTCTCCCAAATGCAGAGTATAGTGCTCTACCCACATTGAGAGCTCGAGAAGTACCCTTGATTGATCGATTGACTATCAAGGGCAGTCTCCAAGGCTCCCAGGAACGCCCCAAAGCAAAGCTGAAGAGTACCTGATCACCTTGTAGCCTCCCCAGCGCTTAGAACAGTGCTTCACACATAGTAAGCGCTTAACAAATGCCATCATCATCATCATCATCATCATCATAAATAAATGCCCTCCCTCCGCACACCTGCCAAGCTAGCTCTCTTCCTCCCTTCAAAGCCCTACTGAGAGCTCCCCTCCTCTAGGAGGCCTTCCCACACTGGGTCCCCTCCTTCCTCCCTCCCTCCTCTCCCTCCCCATCCCCCCGCCTTACCTCCTTCCCCTCCCCACAGCACCTGTATATATGTATATAGGTACGGATTTATTACTCTGTATTTTACTTGTACATATTTATTCTATTTTATTTTGTTAATATGTTTTGCTTTGTACTCTGTCTCCCCCTTCTAGACTGTGAGCCCGCTGTTGGGTAGAGACCGTCTCTATATGTTGTACTTATATGTTGTATTATTGAGCTCTGCACACAGTAAGCGCTCAATAAATACGATGGAATGAATGAATGAATGAATGAATGAATGAATGAATGAATGAATGGCCCAAGGTCACTCAGTAGGCCAGTGGGAGAGCCGGGATTACAAGCGGGTCCCTCCGCGCCCCGGGGCAGGCCCACCCGGGCTGTTCCCGCTGCGGCTTAGTGTTTCCCTGCGGAGCCCACTGTTGGGTAGGGACTGTCTCTATATGTTGCCAACTTGTACTTCCCAAGCGCTTAGTACAGTGCTCTGCACACAGTAAGCGCTCAATAAATACGATTGATTGATTGATGGATGGGAGGGTGAGGAAAGGGTCCTCACTGTGCCAGGCCGGGCGCGGATCCCCCACTTAAGGGGGCTGAAGCCTCCCAACCCGGACACCAGGGCCTCGAGACCTCTCCGCGCCAGGCCTCCCCAGACAAGGGACCTTCTGTTTGCACATATTTATTACTCTATTTATTTATTTATTTTACTTGTACATATCTATTCTATTTATTTTATTTTGTTAGTATGTTCGGTTTTGTTCTCTATCTCCCCCTTTTAGACTGTGAGCCCACTGTTGGGTAGGGACCGTCTCTATATGTTACCAACTCGTACTTCCCAAGCGCTTAGTCCAGTGCTCTGCACACAGTAAGCGCACAATCAATACGATTGATTGATTAAGGGGGCTGAAGCCTCCCCAACCCGGACATCAGGGCCCCGATACCTCTCCGCGCCAGGCCTCCCCAGACGAGGGACCTTCAAGCTTCGTTCGCGGGGCCGGTCCCGGGGGTCGGGGCACTTCCGAAATCAGAACGGGCCTTAGGGGGCCGCCCCATCCCGGGGCACGTCCTGGGCGAGTGGAGGGTGCGGATCCGGCCCGGCCCTGCCAGCCCCAGGCGAGGGTGAGAGGTGGGGC
The DNA here is from genome assembly GCF_015852505.1 of Tachyglossus aculeatus. NCBI lineage: Eukaryota > Metazoa > Chordata > Mammalia > Monotremata > Tachyglossidae > Tachyglossus > Tachyglossus aculeatus. Next base: position 20,607,724 of record NC_052078.1, on the reverse strand, counting down.
GCGCAGGCTCTCCCCCAAGCCCACCGCCCGTTTTAGACTGTGAGCCCACTGTTGGGTAGGGACCGTCTCTCTATGTTGCCAACTTGTACTTCCCAAGCGCTTAGTCCAGTGCTCTGCACACAGTAAGCGCTCAATAAATACGATTGATTGATTTTGTTTTGTTTTCCGTCTCCCCCTTCTAGACTGTGAGCCCACTGTTGGGTAGGGACCGTCTCTCTATGTTGCCAGTTTGTACTGTCCCAAGCGCTTAGTCCAGTGCTCTGCACACAGTAAGCGCTCAATAAATACGATTGATTGATTGATTTTGTTTTGTTGTCTGTCTCCCCCTTCTAGACTGTGAGCCCACTGTTGGGTAGGGACTGTCTCTATATGTTGCCAACTTGTGCTTCCCAAGGTCCAGTGCTCTGCACCCAGTAAGCGCTCAATAAATACGATTGATTGATTGATTTTGTTTTCTGTCTCCCCCTTCTAGACTGTGAGCCCACTGTTGGGTAGGGGCCGTCTCTCTATGTTGCCAACTTGTGCTTCCCAAGCGCTTAGTCCAGTGCTCTGCACCCAGTAAGCGCTCAGTAAATACGATTGATTGATTGATTTTGTTTTCTGTGTCCCCCTTCTAGACTGTGAGCCCACTGTTGGGTAGGGGCCGTCTCTCTATGTTGCCAACTTGTGCTTCCCAAGGTCCAGTGCTCTGCACCCAGTAAGCGCTCAGTAAATACGATTGATTGATTGATTTTGTTTTCTGTCTCCCCCTTCTAGACTGTGAGCCCACTGTTGGGTAGGGGCCGTCTCTCTATGTTGCCAACTTGTGCTTCCCAAGGTCCAGTGCTCTGCACCCAGTAAGCGCTCAATCAATACGGTTGAGTGATTGATTGATTGAAGGGAGGGGCGTGTCCCCCAGCAGGTGTCCCAGCAGGGCCGCGCGCAAGGTGCAATAGGCGCCTAATAGGCGCCGGCCCCGCCCCTCCCGCGGTCCCCGGGAGGTTGGCCGGGGCGGGGCGGGGCGGCGGGATTGGCTGGGGCGGCGGGGCCCCGGCACGCGCCCGGGGATGTCCCTATAAGAGCCCTCGCGTGCCGGGACGCCGCGCCAGCCCCGCCGTCGTCGCCTCCGCCGCCGCCTTTCCCTCCCCTCCCTTCCCCTCCCGGGCGCACGCGGCCCGCACGGGGAGCCCGGGCCAGCCGGGGCCCGGCCGGGGGGCGGGGGGCCAGACCCTCCCCGCCCCGCCCCGCCGGGATGGACGCGATGCTCCTGGACCACTTCCCCGGCGGGCTGGACGCCTTCCCGTCGCCCTACTTCGACGACGACGACTTCTTCACCGACCAATCGTCCTCCCGGGACCCGCTGGAGGACGGCGACGAGCTGCTCCTGCTGCCGGGGGCCGAGGCGGCCCTGCTGTACCACCGCGGGCCCCACGACGGCAAGCGCCTCCCGTCCAACCCCGCGCCCGGCGGCCCCGACGGCGCGGCCTGCGGAGCGACCCCCTGCCTCGGCGGGGGCGCCTTCCCCCGCCCCCCCGGGGCCTCTCCGCCGCGGCCGCCGCCCCCACCACCCACCTCGGGCCCCGGGGGTCCGTCCCCCGGCGGCGGGCCCGGGGCCCCGGGGGCTCCGCGGCGGCGGCGGCGGGGCCGGTCCGAGGCGGAGCTGCAGCAGCTGCGGCAGGCGGCCAACGTGCGGGAGCGGCGGCGCATGCAGTCCATCAACGACGCCTTCGAGGGGCTGCGCTCGCACATCCCCACGCTGCCCTACGAGAAGCGGCTGTCCAAGGTGGACACGCTGCGCCTCGCCATCGGCTACATCAACTTCCTCAGCGAGCTGGTCCGCGCCGACCTGCCCCTGCGCGGCAAGGGGGGCGCGACGGGGGCCGGGGCCGCCGGGGGCCCGGGCGCCGACGGCGCCGGGGGACAGGCCCGGAAGGTCATCATCTGCCACCGGGCCACCCGTAAGTCACCAACGGCCCCACCGGGGACCGGGGACCCGCGGGGGAAGGGCACCGGGGGTGGGGTGGGGACCAGGACCAGGAGAGAGGCCCACACTGGGTCTGACAAACACACGCGGGGGGCACACACCAGTTGGGAAACTCAACGGGTGGGCCTGCAAAAACCCACCCTCAGGACCTCGAACAACAGGCCCAGCCACCCGCACTGACCCACCCAAGGGTCAGCAGGCCGAGGCCCCCACACATGCACACAACTGCAAGCGCGCACACGGCGGAGCTCCCTTGCCCGGGGCGGCGCGGCTGTGCAGTCCCGGGAAAAGGCGAGCCCTTGCTGTTCGGGCCACTGCCCCCGACGGAAGGGAGGCCGGTAGAAGGCGCGGACTTTCAGCGCGGGTCCTTCCTTCATTCAATCGTATTGGGCGCTCGCTGTGTGCAGAGCACTGTGGTAAGCTCTCGGAAAGTACAATTAGGCAACAGGTAGAGACAGTCCCTACCCCGCAACGGGCTCACGGTCTAGTAACCCTTCCGCGCCCAAAGACTCACTTGCGTGGCTCGAGGTAGGACTGGTGGGGAGAGGAGACCCCCCCCCTTCCCTCCCCTCCCTCCCTCAGAAGAAGCGGGGCCGGGAGGCGTGGGGACAGTCTCTCACCGTGTCTCTGTGTGTCTCTGCGTCTCTCCTACCCACACACCGCCTCTGCCCCTCCCTCCGTCCCCGCCAGGCTCCGCTTCTCCCAGCGACCCCGACTACGGGCTCCCGCCCCTGGCCGGTCACTCCCTTTCCTGGACGGACGAAAAGCAACTCAAGGAACAAAACATCATCCGCACGGCCAAAGTGTGGACTCCCGAGGACCCCAGGAAAGTCAACTGCAAACCCCCCTCGCTCAACAACATCGAGAACGAGCCGCCCCTGCCCTGCGCGACTTGAGAACGGTGGGGCGGGGCCGGACCCCTCGGTCCTCGGCTTGCGGGTGTGGGGCCAGTGTGAGTTGCGGATGTGTGTGTGTGTGTGTGTGTGTGTGAGAGAGAGAGAGAGAGAGAGAGGAGAGTCAATGCGTGTGTGGACATAGCTCTATTATAAATGTAATTTAAGAAACAAATTTTTCTAAAGGCAATCAACCGTTTGTTATTTATCTATTTATTGCCCAGTAGACTGGATGAGCTCGAATGGTCTTTTGTGAAATGCAAAATTTTTATCTAATTTATCTTGATTTTGTTTTAAGAAAAACCGACAAAATATGCAATAGTGCCTAATCCCTTAGCGCCTTTCGGGAATGCGCTCCTGCGAGGGGGCGGGGGGGGGGGGGGAGTGAATAATCTGCCCTGAACCCGGACTGTTACTTATTACCAGAAGACGGACTGGCCCTGCGCATGGTCAATAAATCCTGATTCACCCCTTCGACGCTGTCATCCGTCTGGGGTAGGAGACGGAGGAAGTTGGGGCGTGGGGGGGTAGAAAAGAAAAAAGTGGCGGGACGTTGGGTGGGAGGGAGGGAACAGGGCAGGGGGCTGCAAGGACCAAGCGGCCCGGCCCCTCTATTTCGAAAACTCTACAGGGACAGTCCCAAACGCGCCACATTAGAAGGGGAAGACGGGGGTTCTGCGTGGGGGGAGGGAAGCGATAAAGACAGCTCGTCGAAGTTAAAATTTCCCCTCTCCTCTCCTTCGCCTCCATGGAGGAGAGAGAGAGAGAGAGTGTGTGTGTATGTGTGTGTGTGTGTGTGTGTGTTGAGGGGGTCCCCTGCCGACCCCCGGTTTCTCCCCGTCCAACGCCGGCTCCGAGACGCGTCGGGCCCAAAGGTAAAAGACGATGCCCCGCAACCTGGAAGGGGAAGGGGAGAGGGAGGAAAAGAGGGAAGAAGGGAAGGGAGAGAGGGAGAAATGGGGGGGAAGGAGGGAGTGAAGAAGGTAAGGAGGGAGGGAGAGAAGGAGAGAGAAAGGAAGAGAGACGGCGGGAGAGAAGGGAGGAGGAAAGAAGAGGAATGGAGGAAGGGAAGGAGGGTGACAGGGCGGCCCTGGCAGGGTGGCCCGAGGCCTGATTGGAGGCGTCTGGGCACGGGAGGTGGCGGCCAGATAGACAAGGTATAATTGCTAATCCCCAAGTAGCCACTTTGTCCGCGCCCTGGCCAACTGGGAGCAATTAGTCGACGGCGCGGCCAATGGCTCTATCCCAGGTAGCGGCACATGGAGCCTCTTTAGCGCCGGCCGCGCTCAGCACAGTGCCAGAGCCCCCTCAGGCCGCCCCCGGCCAGGGGGGCTCCGAGGGTCCGCCCCGTACAATGCCCGAGTCCCCTCAGGCCGGGAGGGACGGAGGGAGACGAAGGAAGGAGAGAAGGGAGAGTGATAGAGAGAGAAATGAATAAGGACACATGGGCAGAATTCGAGAGAGGGGCTTTAAAGGGATAGGGGCAGAGAGACATGGAGACGAATATTAATATTCCCGATTAATACTTGTCTACCAATAATTGATGAGGAGGAGGTTCTAACAGGGCCGAACCAGAGACCCAGGCCAGAGGAGCAGGAGGGCTCCCCGCAGACAGAGCCCCGAGGGGGGGAGATGGGCAGGGAGACTTCCACTAATTCGATTTCTCCCCGTATTAGGTCCTCATTAAGCCCCGAAAGCCGTTCTCGTCCAAGGGTCTCCACTAGGCATGTAATCGCATTACTCTGATTAGAAAGTCAAATACCGGCCCGGCTCCGACTCCGCTGGGAGCCCGGGCAGCGCCGTACCGTGTCCTTGAGCGGTGGAGGCCCACCGGAGGCCCGGAGCGGGTGGCGGTGATCCCGGGGTCTCCGGGGTCTCCGGGGTCCCCGGGGTCCCAGGCCGGGGCGGGGGGAGAGGGAGGAACGCCTGTTTTACTTGTATTGCCGTCTGTCTCCGTAAACCCGTTGTGGGCAGGGATGGTCCCTCTCAATTGCTGTATTGCACCTTCCAAGCGGTTGGTACAGTGCTCTGCACACAGTAGGCGCTCAATAAATACAATTGCATGAATGAATGAACTTCCTGGGGGGTGGAGTCGGGAATGCCCCTGGGCACTTTTCCGGGGATGCATCCGGGGCCGGCCAGGCTCGGGTAGCAGTAGGTAAAACACGGGCCTGAGAGTCAGAGGACCTGGGTTCTAATCCCGACTCTGCTACATGTCTGCTGTGTGACCTTGGGCAACACACATAACCTCTCTGTGCCTCAGTTCTTCATCTGTACAATGGGAATTCAAATCCTGTGCTCCCTGCTACTTGGGCTTTGAGCCCCACGTGGGGCAGAGACTGGATGCGAATTGATGCTCTTGTATGAACCCCAGCGTTTTGTACAGTGCCTGGCACATAGTAAGCGCTTAACAATAATAATAATTATTATTATTATTATTACTGTCCCTGCCAGGACGAGCATAGGGGCAATCCGAGAGGAGAGGGGCCTCAGCCCCCGACCCCCCAACACACACACACACACACACACACACACACACTGTGGTTTCAAAGCGAGAAAAACCATTTTCCAGCGGTCTCGAGGCCCGTTGGAACCCTCTGCCGCGGGCACCGCTCTAGCACCAGGAGAGTTGGGGTGAGGGCCCCCCCTCGGCGTGCCCACCCACCCATCAGGGGAGATGCCGAGGGGCAACCCTCTGTGGGAGGAATATTTTTGTGTCTCTCCCTCTGGGAGCCTCCGCCCCAAGGACCGGCCCGTGGAGATGGCGGGTCGGCGGATTAAAGGAGGTGTTTTTTTTTTAAAAAAATAGCATTCGTTAAAAGTTTCCCGTGTGCCAAGCACTGTACTAAGCGCTGGGGTAGATAAAAGCTAATCGGGTTGGACACAGTCCAGGTCTCACATGGGGCTCCCAGACTTAAGCCCCATTTTACCGATGAGGCCCAGAGCAGTGAAGTGACTTGTCCAAGGTCACACAAGCAGACAGGTGGTGGGGGCAGGACTAGAACCCAGGTCCTTCCGGCTCCCAGTGCCCTATCCACTAGGCAGTATGTGTGGGAGCCGCCTGGTCTGGAGCCTCGCCCCGCCCTGAGATTTGTGATAAAAGGAAGCGGGAGGAAGTCCCCCCAAGAGGCTCTTGGTAGGTTTGAATGCCCGCGCCCCCCACCTGCCTCCATTAAACTTGGAAGGAGGGTGAGGGAAGCGCCTCCTCCTCCCTCCTCCTCCACCTCCATCGGCAGCCTCCCTCTTCCTCCCTTCAAGGCCCTACTGAGAGCTCACCTCCTCCAGGAGGCCTTCCCAGACTGAGCCCCTTCCTTCCTCTCCCCCTCGTCGCCCTCTCCATCCCCCCCATCTGACCTCCTTCCCTTCCCCACAGCACCTGTATATATGTATATACATATTTATTACTCTATTTATTTATTTATTTTACTTGTACATATCTATTCTATTTACTTTATTTTGTTAATATGTTTGGTTTTGTTCTCTGTCTCCCCCTTTTAGACGGTGAGCCCGCTGTTGGGTAGGGACTGTCTCTATGCGTTGCCAACTTGTACTTCCCAAGCGCTTAGTCCAGTGCTCCGCACACAGTAAGCGCTCAATAAATACGATTGATGACGAGGATGACCCTCGGGGCAGGGGCTTGTGTGCAAAGCGCCCAGAAGGAGGGGGGTGTTGGGTCGGCCTCGCCCACCCCCGGCTTCCCTCCCGAGCCAGAGAACGCGTGAGAGGGTTTGGGGCGGGGGGCAGTCGGGCGACGGGGTGCCCCCCCACCCCACCCCAGGCTGGCAGAGGCCCCCCCGGGCACTGTGAAATCGGCGACCCGGAGTTCCCAGGGCCCCTCGCCTGCCAGGCCCGGGATTAACGTCCCGCCCTGGCGAGGGTGTGCAACCCCTGCCTTCGGCGCACTCGTCCCATTTCCATGAATGGGCCTCCGCCGTGGCACCGCGGACCAGCTGCGAAGTGGAACAAACACCAGTTGAGTGCGTCTCCCCCCACCTCGCCTTCTTCCTCTCCCCCCCCCTTCTCTCTCTCTCTCTCTCTCTCTCTCTGTCTCCTCTGTCTCTCTCCCTGTCTCTCCCTCCCTCCCCGTCCCCGTCTCTCCAAAGCCTCCTTTGGCCCGGGAGAATGGTCCTAAAGAACCCCGCCCCTCGGACGGCGGTTTCGAGACCTGGAATCGCTCGGAGGGAGCGATTCCCACGACGGGCTGTGAGGTCTGGCCAACAGGTGCTCGATTTGGCCGAGGGAGATGGGGAGAGCCAGGGACGGACAGCTCGGCTGCCAGATAAAGCAGACCGCCCCAGCTCCTCTTTGCTTTACATGCCGTGGAAGCCGCGGACAATCGCAATGATATCTTTATTGCTAGGTTCATGTCCTGGGCTATAACATATCAATCCCTGTCGTGGTGCTCTAGGATGCACCTGGTATTTCAAACTTGTTCTTTTTTGTGCTTCTGGGTCCTGGACTGCAGCTGCTTAAAACAAGCAAAGAGAGAGGCTCTTACAATGTCTCCAAGACGTGTTGGCATGGTTTGCTTGTCTTTAATGTACCATTAACTATTGTCTTTACACAATATGGGAACTGTAAAGCATGACATGTGTTATAATAAAACACATTTTCAATGATACACTTGGACTCGAAGCTGGGATGCAAACAAACAGGCCCAAATCTTGTTTTGTCTCCCTGGCTGAGCCTACTGGCAATTAAACTTAAGACCACCGGCCCCGCCCCCGCCCCCCCGCCCCCCCCCCCACCCCGATCGGCCAATTAAATTTTATGTCTCCTAATTTTTCACATAGAAAAAAAAAAGTCTCCGAGCCGGCCCCTACAGACATCGATTTTCCCGCTATCACCTGGCGTTCGGACCTTCTTTCCATTTATCAAGAAGGAAAACGTCAGGCGTTACATAAAGTGACTCTGTTCCCATAAGGCTCTCACCACCGCGGGCCATTGTTTTCCCTCGTTAATAACTCATTACCAGGATTTAACAAATCGGGCATTACATATGTTTTGTGTCCCCATATTTTGATCCGTCCGATTAAGCAGATGTTACGATTGAAAATTGAAAAGTCCGAGGCTCCTCTCGTCCGAGAACGAGGGCGGCCTCAAACAACGACCTCACAATGAGATTCAGAAGATCTTCAGAAAAACATTTACCCCCAATAAACGGGCTCCAACCCGCTCCGTGGCCACCATTGTGCGCGGGGGGGAGGGGGGATAATTAGGTTTAATAGGAAGAGGTCCGCGGGGTTTTCAATGCCAGCATCACAGGTGCGGGCTGGCACGATGAATGATCCCCCTGATTTTTGCCAAGCTCAAGGGCCCTTCTCTCGGACTTTCAAGCGCACGGGAAATATTGTCATTTCTTTGAATCGGCAGCGTTGGTTCCAGGCGGAACAAAGGCGGGGGCGGGCGGGGCCGGAGCGCGTCGCGGAGGCCGCGCGCAAGGGCCTGCCCCTCGGCCGCCGCACAAAGGCCGCTCCGGCCCGGGCCCCGCCGTCGTCGTCGCCGCCCCCCCGGCCCCGGGACGGGCCCCGGGACCCCCCCCACCGCCGCCGCCCCCCGGCCCGGCCCGGCCCGGCCCCGCGGGGGACCCCGGACTCCCCTCCCGCGGCCCTCCGGCGGCGCGGAGGGGCGCGGAGCGGGGCGGAGCGGCTTGGGCTTTGGGGCCCAGGGGCGCACGGTCCCCGGGCTCGCCAACCTCCGGGCCCGGGCCGTCCGCGGGTGGGGCCGCGGGGTCCGGCGGGGGTCCGGCCGGGGGCCGTCCGGCGGCGGGGCCCGGGGGTCTTTGGGGTCGCGGGGCCCTCCCGGGCCGCGCCCCCGCCGCCCCCTCCGCCGGCTTTGCGCACGGAGCTCTCCAAGGCGGCGCGGGGAGGCGCGGGGGCCTCTCCTCTCCTCTCCTCTCCAACCCGGGGCTCCGTGCCCCGCCCGCCTCCTCCACGCCCTCCCGGACCCTCCCCGCTGGCTTATTTATTATTTATTTCACTTGTACATATCTATTCTATCTATTTTATTTTGTTGGTACGTTTGGTTTTGTTCCCCGGCTCCCCCTTGTTAGACTGTGAGCCCGCTGTTGGGTAGGGGCTGTCTCTCTATGTTGCCAACTTGGACTTCCCAAGCGCTTAGGACAGTGCTCTGCACAGAGTAAGCGCTCAGTAAATACGATTGATTGATGGATTGATTGCGCCCCCAACGCACACCCACACCCCTCCGCAGACACACAAACACACACACACTCCGGTCCGCGCGTGGCGAGCCCCTCTCCGGGACCGGAGGGGGTTCCCTGGCCGGGCCTGTTTTTGAGGCTCCCCTCCCGCTGCCCTCGGTGGGGGAGGTTCGTGGGCTTACACCCGGGACCTGGGGGCGAGGGGTCTCCCCAACTCCCGCTCCTGAAATCGCCGCGTTTTGGGGGGCCCCAAACCTTTGCTCCTCTTTCCTTAGGGGCAGCCGGACACCGCGGCCAGGGCGCCTCGGCTTGGGCAGCCCTGATCACACACACACACACACACACACACACACACACACACACACACACACACACACACACACACACACACACACACACGTGTGCCAGGTCCTCACAGTGCCAGGGCCGGATCGAGATCCAGGCCCAGGCCCAGCCCTGGCCTTTGAGGGGATGAGGGTGTCCGTGTGAGCCCGTTGTTGGGTAGGGACCGTCTCTATATGTTGCCAACTTGTACTTCCCAAGCACTTAGTACAGTGCTCTGCACACAGTAAGTGCTCAATAGATACGATTGAATGAATGAGGCTGGGCCGTTGGGCGCGGGCCTGCTCCCTCCGGGGCCGGACAGGGCCGAGGGGAGTCGGGGACCCGGGAAGGGAAGGGGGGAAAGGGGGGACCCGTCCCCCTCGGGGCGCCGGGAGGTGCTGGTCACCGTCGCATTTCTAGACTGTGAGCCCACTGTTGGGTAGGGACCGTCTCTATATGTTGCCACCTTGGACTTCCCAAGCGCTTAGCACAGTGCTCAGCACACAGCGCTCAGTAAATACGATTGATTGATTGATTCACCACAAACGCGACGCGGGCGACAGCCCCGCTCTTTATCACGCGACTCCGGGGGCGTCGAGTGGCACTTGAGGGTGGACCAGGCGGGGGACGTCTCGGCGCAATTATTCGCAACTTTCTCATACTTTTAAAAGCATCCTCGAAGCCCCTTTGAGATCCGCTCAATAGGTCCCCCACCCCGGGCTTCCTCCTCCCCAACGTGCCCGTTTCCAGCGCTCGCTTTCATCAAGGGCTTGAATTGTGTTGTCAAAGTTGGGAAAGGGGGTGGGTGGGGGCTTGGAAAGTCTTGGAAATCGGTAGGTTTTGCAGGTGTAGGATGGGATCACAGCGTGCTCTCCCCAGCGGCCAGAGGACGGAGGCAGGGCCAGCTGCCTGTTTGCAGAGGATTTGGAAGACGCCACCCCACCCCACCCCCCCAGGACCAAACACAGCGATAGTGACCTTTCCGCGGGGGGACCGGGGCCGGGCCTTTGACTGAATTAGCCATAAAGCCGTCTTGCTAGAACTTTTCTCGCCCCCCGCGCCCCCGCCCCGAAAGCAAAGAAATACCGCGCCTAATAGAGCCGTGCGGCTCACAGCTTGTTCGTGCCTGACAAGAAATATGATGGCGGCGCGGGACGCCGGGGTCCTAATAATAATAATAATAATAGCATTTGTTAAGCGCTTACTATGTCCTAAGCAATGGGGGGGATACAAGGGGATCAGGATGGCCCACATGGGGCTCACAGTCTTCATCCCCATTTTACAGATGAGGTAACAGGCCCGGAGAAGTTAAGTAACTTGCCCAAAGTCACACAGCAGACACCCTTTGTGAGTTCTTATGGACAGGTTCCTTTTTCTCCTCCTCCTCCTCCTCCTCTTCCTTCTTCTTGTTCTTCGTGCGGACACGCTGGCTTCCCGAGAAGTTTCCTTTCCATCCGTGGGGGAGCCGGGATTAGAACCCACGACTTCTGGCCCTTTCCACTGAGCCACGCTGCTTTTTCCATCACTGACAGTCAGGGAGGGTTGATAGGTGATCACCAAGCGCGGAGCCCCCTTCCCAAGGTCAAGTGGAAGATTCTTGTTTGCCGTTTAACTGGGGTTTGTTAAAAGATAAATAAATAAACCAACCCGGAACAATGCCGGCCTGTTCCCCGTCCTCGGCTCCCTAGAGCGACCAGAAACCGGGTTGGCCGGGTTTTCCTAGGCTGTGCCGGCCGAGCCACGGGCAGGAGCAGGAGTGGGGGTGAAGGTCGACCCTTTCCGAGGCGCCGGAGACGGACGTGGGCGTGCTGTCGGCGGGGGGATTCGTCCAGCAATCCATCAATCAATCAATCGTATTTATTGAGCGCTTACTGTGTGCAGAGCACTGTACTAAGCGCTTGGGAAGTTGGCGTACAGGGCTGTGTGTACGCTCTGGGCGTGTGTGTGCGCATGGGTGGGTGCGGGAGCACGTGTGGAGGGATGTGTGGATGCACGTGGGTGCAGAGCTGAGGAATCCTCTTCCAAATCCCGCAGGGATCAGGAATTTTGCAGCGGGCCGGAGCCACTCCCGGCTCCCGGCTCCGCCGGGCAGGACCGGCCAACCCATTCGTCTCGCCGGCCCCCAACCTGTGGCTTTCCGACTCCAACCAGCGCTAACCCTTTGTGAGTTTTTATGGCCAGGTTCCTTTTTCTTCTTCTCCTCCTCCTCCTTTTCCTCTTCCTCCTCCTCCTCCCCTTCCTTCTTCTTGTTCTTCGTGCGGACGCGCCGGCTTCCCGAGAAGCTTCCTTTCCATCCGTGATGATTGATATTTTTTATTCAGCCAACTTTTATTTACCTTGCAAAAATGTTGGGGACCCATGTGATAAATTAGATATGCAAATTTCTTTGAATGGTGTGGTAAGTGTGTCTAGCTGGAGCTGAATGAGGCCATGCAAGTCGGTCTGTGCGCACTCCGGACCCCAGGGAGCTGATCAAAGCACCTATTCTCTCCCGTCCACAGTATTCTCCTCCGAACTATTTCGATACAATATGTTTCCATGATGCACTTAATGTGGTAGGGACACAGAACTCATTACAACCTAGCTAGGTCTGCCGACCTCTTTGTTCCGCGGCATAAAGTCAAAGAAAAAAAAAAAGGCAAGCCTTTGCCAGTTGCCAGCTTTCTGAAATGCTAAAGCATGCGTCATTTTTCACCAGGTCTCGTCTTGATATCCTCAAAAGACAAACTACGAAACCGGCTTCAGCCCTTTCTGGCATTAATTACGCCGCCGCCCAGCCGACCCGTTTTGTGTGTGTGTTTTTTTTCCCCCCTTTTTCCTATTATATGCATTTCTCAGCAGGATTTTTCTCTCTCCCCCCACCCCACCGCCGCCGGCTCCGTCCCCCCACCCCTCCCGCAAGACCAATGCAGCTGCGAGTGAAACTATGAATGCGTTTTTATCGCTATGGAAAGAAAAAAAGGAGCGAGGGAGAGAAAAATAAGGGGGAAAGCGCGGCGTTGCGTTTGCAGGACCGGCTTGGGCGAGGGGGCCCGGGGTGACGTCCCCGGAGGCGCCGGGACCCCTTTCCTTCCCCCTCCCCGGGGGGATTCGACGGCTTGGACCCCCAATTCCGCTGGCGGTTCCGGTCCTCGTGGTGGGGGGCTACCCACGGGACCCCCCCCCCTCCCCTCGACGGGTCCGGGCCGCCCGGAGACCCCGCTCCCCTTCCCCCCGGGGCCGGCCCTGCCGCCGCCCGACAGCCGTGGCTGGCCGCCAGTTCTGGGAAAGATTCCAGCCCTGACTCCGATTAACCCTCTCTGGTGAAACTCTGCTGGAAACCAACTCACCAGCAATTGCCATTAATCTACTTACTAATTAAGCCAATTCATTTCTAAAGGAGAAAAAATTCCTTTCTTTGGCCAAACCGATGGGAGGAAATCTGAAAGAAGAGCCAAACTGTGTCACTGTAATTCAGCCGGGGACTGCTAGAACGAGGTGTTGATATATAGCGGGGGATTGAGAGCGAGTTTCTAGGGCAACAACCCACGGAGGCGGTGGTATATAGTGCATAGGAGATGAGGCTCGAATAACGCGGGGCCACCCTGTGCCACCGTGGCCTGGGCCCGAGAATAAGGCGTCTTTTCTCCCCCTGCGGTGGTGCGGCTGCTTTTACGCACTGATGGATGGGCTCGGCGCTCGGGGCCCGGCCCGCAGCGCACCGACGGGACCTCGGAGCGGACGAGGGCAGGACTGGGGGACAGGGCAGGACCCCCCCTTACCCCCTTTCCCCCCCCCCAATCCACCCCCCCCCCAATAAAGAGGACCGGCCCCTCCTCAGCCGAGCCGGCTCCGGGATCCGGAGCGCCTTTACGCACGCAGGGCCCGGCCCGGCTCGCCCAGCGGATTGGTGGTGCCACCCCTGACCCCCAAAAAGTCATTTTGTGCCAAAGGCCCAGGCCATCTGGGTCTCTCCCCACCTGAAGGTGCGACTGCGGGGGCAGGAGATGGGGGAAGGCCCAAGTAAGCCCAGGAGCCGGCCTTTTCGGCCTCCCTGGCGTTACTGCCGGTCCCTCCTCCTTGAGGATGATGATGGCATTTATTAAGCGCTTACTATGTGCAAAGCATCATGATCAATCGTATTTATCGAGCGCTTACTGTGTGCAGAGCACTGTACTAAGCGCTTGGGAAGTACAAATTGGCAGCATATAGAGACAGTCCCTACCCAACAGTGGGCCAGCACTGTTCTAAGCGCCGGGGAGGTTACAAGGGGATCAGGTTGTCCCACGGGGGGCTCACAGACTTCACCCCCATTTTACAAATGAGGTAACTGAGGCCCAGAGAAGTGAGGTGACTTGCCCGAGGTCACACAGCAGACATGTGGCGGAGCCGGGATTCGAACCCCTGACCTCTGGCTCCAAAGCCCGGGCTCTTTCCACTGAGCCACGCGGCTTCTCCTTCCCACTGCCCCTGGGGGTGGGCGGTGTAGACGGCGCCAGGGAGCACGATTCTAAGAGGATTCCCCAAAGAGGCCCGTGGCCTTCTTTATTGCCCCCCCGCCCCGGGGCAGGGCACACGTTGGGTCCCACCGCGAAGCCGGTCAGGGCGGGGTCGGTGGTCCAGACGACGGCTCCTCCTCCTCCTCCTCCCTCCCTGCCCCCTCGGCCCGCCCTTTGGATGTGTCCATCGCTCCCTCTGGTCCCGACCCGGGGCACGGGTCGGGGCTCGGGGCGGGAGGGGCGAGTCCTGAGCCCTCACTGCCATCCATTTCTTCCGGGCCCGGCCCCGGCAGGCTCCCTGCAAAAGGGACAGACGGGGGGGGGGACAGTGAGACCCGGGCCCCGTGCTGGACGCCGCTATAACACTCGGAAAGGCCCGGGACCCAGTCTTTACCCTCCTTCTCCTTCTCCTCCTGCCCCCCACCTCACTCCTTAGGCCCAGAAAAGCCCTGGGGTAGGTCCATTGCCCATGGGGTTGATTCTTGTCCGGTTCTGTGGTCTTTCGTGGAGCGGGGGGCGAGGGTGTGGGCTGGGAAAGTACCCACGCTAGGCCCTGAGCCACACTGGCCCCCACGCTCCCCAGCCCCTGCAGAAACCACATGCCCGGAGCCAAAGGGTCAACAAGCCCATCTCCTCATCCCTAGGAGAAACCAAGTTTCATCTTCGTGTCTGGAGGCAGCTGGGAAGTAGCTGGGACAGTCCAGCTGTGCCTCTGTGCTAGCCTCCACTAGACTGTAAGCTCCTGAAGGGCAGGGGTCACATCTACCATTACCTAGTGTCTATTGTACCCTCCCGAGTGCTTAGTATAGTTCTCTGCGCACAGTAAGTGCTCAACAGATACCTCTGGTTGACTGACTGGGCTCCTCCCAAACTCCCTCCTACTTGGACTGTGAGCCTCCAGGTGGGAGGGACTGTGTTTGACCTGATTAACTTGGACGTAGCCCAGAGCTTAGGAGAGCGCCTGGCACAGAGTGAAAGCTTAACAAATATGATAATGTAGCAATGATGATAATGATGATAATGATAAAAATAGTAGCTCCAGCGAGTCTCCTGGGCAGCCTAGGCGCTAGGAACAAGCCCCGCACCCAGCGGCCCACACTGCCTCGGGTTGGTGGCCACCTGGACTGGGCACATTTAGCAACCAGGAATGGTGCTTGGCTTTCTGATGTTCCAGCCAGGAGCCGACCACCTTGGAAGGGCCGTGTCTGTTCTTGCCTGGAAAGTCAGACCAACCAGCGATCGGGCTTCCCATTGGATGTGGTGGTGAAGCTGGGTGGAGGAAGGGACCCTGAAGGCCTCGAGCAGGAGTTTAAAGTGGATGGCTGCAGGCTTAGGAACCGGAAACCAGCAGGGAAAGCCCTGCCTTAGCCACAGGACACCCCTCTCTAAACTGGAAACGAGACTCCGCTGCCGTCTCCGCCAACGCAGTCTTCCCCATCCGGTGGGAGCTCTAAGAACATGTGTTTCCGCTAAGGATGCGCCCAGGAGCCAGACCCCTTCCAAACCCTGAGGTTAAAACTCAAATCCCCGCTAACCGTCCAATGCCGAGTCACCTCGACCTCCGAACTTCTGATTTTCCTTAAGTAACTCTCTTAAATAATAAAAAAAAATAGGATGTAAGCCTCCTTAAAAGACTAATGACATTTCACAGGTAATGCAATTTAGAAAGCAACACTTCCATGTTTTCTTTTCCAACAATGTGCATTTTTGTAAACTGCTATAAATTGCAATTCAAAAGCACTGATCTCGCCATCCCCAATCATTTTTTATACTGATCAAATGAATGCAGATACTCCCATTTGGGAGGGGCGACATGACATTTCACTTGGCAGTTCTAAACAGGTCACAGACCTTTCACAGACCCTAAGGCAGTGGGAGGGAGCTCTTTGCGAAACCGTGTAACCAAATCAAACCAATGGTTACCCCTTTTCAATACCATTGGAATGGTTTGCACAATGCTATTCACATAGCAGCACAGACACTGAAAGGATGGTCATCCAATGGAAATTTCTTTTCCTTTGTTTAATCTTCAGGGCTCAAAAAGTAATACCCCAAGGAAAACAGTTCCATTTTGCCGGATGAAAATAAACAAAAACAATATGCCCGCGCTCGTCTTAGCACGTTGCGCCCCAGGCTCACGGGCAACATTTATGTGTAGCCCCATCCACGTATATGTATGTATATGTATGTATATTTATTGGAGATGTTGCTTTGTTAGAAACCATAGGCACAAAGACACAACATGGCTGCCCTGGAGATGACCTATTGCTTTCAAGTTGCTTGAACACATCAGAATTTCCATTGTTAGGGTTGATTAATTGAAACTGATAAGTTACCATGAATAAAGATTGTTTTTCTGTTTAATGTGGTGGGCCTGATTTGGTAAATGCTTCATTCATGTAGCTTTGCAGGGCAGCATATGGGCAAGATTCATTCAGTATCACAAACATATACGATTTATTATGCTTGTATAGCCACGACTAAAAGCCCTTTCTATTTTAATGGCAAAGTTGGAATGAAAAATTCCACGTAAAGAGCCACTAGTAACGTTAAGTGTGATTTTTATCATTAATTCCTAAGAGTTTCGGGCTCTTGGCAAATGAGAATAAGTTAAAGGATGTAAAATGAGGTTCCGGAAAACAAATGGATATACGTCAGACTAGAACTTTAGCGTCCTTTCCTGGTTTATCTGTCCGGTTTGTGGACACATATGCAGGGAACATGTTTTATGGTCCGGTGTCATCTTGTGTCACATACCATTGATAAAGTTATCACTAATGTTGCAATGAGATGCTGTCATTGTGCCTCCGAGCTCTACATTCCTATGGAGTATAATTAGGGGAGACCCAGGGGCTTGTTTAGAGAATAAACAAGGCAACTTCCCAACCTTGTGTTTTTTCAGGGAAGCATCCAAAGACACATATATCATTTGACTTGTGCGATGTTATATCGAGAATGATGGTTCGATTAATATTTAATAGGAATTCTATTTTATATTTTTTTTCCCCTCAATTTCCTCCTTCAGGACTCCTGAAGAAGGTCTGTAGAGCCAAGTAAAACTGAAAAACTGGTTCATGGGAAAGGCAGATTTTTCTCATCTCCCCCCCACCCCCCAAAAACAAAACCTATGGATTTTATAGGTCTCTGCCATTCTGCTACTGAGTTACTTTAACTTCTGCCATCATCAGGCACAATGGCAATAGCAACAGAGCTGAAAGACAAGCGAGTGCTTTTGTATCACACAGACAAACTAGAGAACTGTTGCTGTCACTTGGTATCTTACCCAGTAAAGTCTTCAGGGCCTGACAAATAGTTCAAGTTCATCCAGTGTTTCTTTAATTAATTTAAGCTGGGTAATCTCGGTTCAAACTCTTGAGCCGAGTAATAAACCAAATTGGTCACAGTTGGTGTGTGGTTAATAAAGGACTGGATGTGCTTTGGGGAGTTTATCTGGGTGCCATTACATGTAAAATCTCCTCCTATTCCTGCAGCATGCCTTGTTAGCCCTGGAACTTAAGTTTGTAGAGAAGATAAACTTTCTCTGTGATCCTAGGAAACGGATTTGCTCTCTAGATCAGGAGAAAGGTCGTGAGTAAAATATATTCTTTATACAGTTCCCCCTGAGGTATTTCCTGCCTTATCATTTGGGGATGTTATCATCATCCTCATGAGTAGTATTTATTGAATGCTTATTGTGTGCACAGCACTGTACTAAGTGCTTGGGAGAGTACATACAACAGAGTTGGTAGATTCAATCCCTGCATACAATGAGTTTAGAAAGGTACCCCTCTCAAGATAGTCTGCGAGACACGATAAGATCTGCTCCGTGCCCTGAAAAGTCTCTTGAGCTTTATGGCTCTTTGTGGAAGATGAACAGGAATCTGAATATTAGGTGAGTTTGTGGGGCACGGGGAGGGGGAGGATTAAATGGGGTGGTGCCAAAGGTAGCAGAGAGCAGGGAGGAGGACAGAGAGCAGAGATGGGTAAGGAGGAAGCAAGTGTTTCTAATCGGGCCCTTTCTCTGGGTGAAATTTGCAGAGAGGCAGAATTGCAGGGACTAATCATTTAATAGGTCAGTCTGCCAGATGCACCCCCAGTTTTTATCCTCATGATGGCTGTTGGCTTTCACTTCCAACTGACTACCAACCTATTCCTCTTCGACCTTCAAGCCATGTTTGCATGGGATTTAATACTTGAGTTTAAAGGCTTATATACCTTACAAGCTACTTTTTTAAACAGGTGAAAATGGTCAGCATTGGGGGTGTTCTATAAAATGCACAATTTGACTTAAGTTTGGGTTCTCTTACTTTTAAAAACAAGCAGCTGTCTTTGAGTAGTAGAAATCAAGCTTTTCATCCTCAGGACCAGACTCCTGCTTTTATTCTTTGCTTTCCCCACCAATAATGAATACAGTTGCATATTGCTAATACTGACTTTGCCAAATTGCTTAAGTTGATATCTGTCACTTTCCAAATCTGGAAATCTGTTCCTAAACTAACAAAGGATGAATAGTTTGGAAGGACATTGAAGTGCTAAGTGTGGCTCTCACAGAGGCATGACTATTTCAGATGTTTATTAAAAACATCACCAGAGATATTGTCTTTTGTGAATTAATGAACCACTTTTAAAAAATTGGAAATGACTTCCTATTATGCTTGTAATTTTCTAATTCCCAAAGGATGTCTCTATCTATGAACAATTAATCTGAATAATAACTCAAACATCAAAGCACCAGATTTTCTTTTTTTTTTTCCCCACAACTCCTAGGAAGCAAGGTAGGTATCTCCCAGTTTTCAGATGGATAAAAGGAATCTGGTGATTTCCCCACTATAATCCAGCAGGAGCTAAAACTGGTCGTTAGAACTCCAAGCTGAGTTTTTTATTCAGTTTAGTACCGCTTTCTAAACAGTGCTGTGCTGCCTGCTGTTCATTTCAGCTTACTAAAATTTCCCAGTAATGCTAATACAGTAATACCTCCCAATTTATTCAAGTGTCTGCCCCTTTCAATAGACTGTAAGCTCCTTGAAGGCAGGGATCATGTCTAATCATTCTGTTGTCCTCTCCTAACTGCTCAGTACCCTGCTCTGCACAATGAATACTGTGTCTGCAACCCTCTGGGCCCGGGCTCTGCTCTCGGGAGCAGAAACTGGCTTACACCACGAGAGGCACGGCATGATAACCTGAATCCAGGGCTTTGGAGGCCCAGTGATCTGGAAGGGTTAAGGTCTCCTTCTTCCCAAGACTCCCATCTACCCTGGCAGAATCAAGCCCTGCTTTCCCTGATGGCCTTTATGAATCATTTTACAACCCTGCTCCTGATATTATTTGGATGCAATAACTGCATTACGGCACAGTCAACCCTCTCCTAATAATGCAAGTTCTAGCTGAAGGGTTCTTGGACTACATTTACTAATAACTGTGGGATTTGTTCAGCGCTTTTTAATGTTCCAAGCATTGTACTAAGTGCTGGAGTAGATACAAGACCTTCAGGTTGGATGCTACTCCTGTCTTACATAGGCTCAGCGTCTGAGCTGGAGGGAGTACAGGTATTTAATGCTCATTTTACAGAGGAGAAAAATGAAGAACACGGCCTTACCACCCGGCAGCCACTCATTCAGTCGTCTTTAGTTCATACATTCTTTCATTCAATTGTATTTACTGAGCGCTTGTTGTGTGCAGAGCACTGTACTAAGCGCTTAATCCCTGTGTTTCTAGGTGGTGCTTTCACTACCAAAGCGCCTTACATTACTTAATTACATTAGAGAAACAGCCTGGCTTTAGTGGAAAGAGCCAGGGCTGAAGAGTCGGAGGACGTGGGTGCTAATACCGGCTCCGCCACTTGTCACTCTGTGACCTTGGGCAAGCTGTTTAACTTCTCTATGCCTCAGTTACATCTGTAAAATGGGGTGAAGACGTGGGACAACCCCACGTTGTATCTACCCTAGCACTTAGAACAATGCTTGGCATATAGTAAGCGCTTAACAAATAGCAACATTATTATTATTATTAAATGACTTGCCCAGGGTCATAGAGCAAACAAGCAGGAGAGCCGGAATTAGAATCCAGGTCCCCTGGGTTCTTTCCACTACGCTGTATTGCTTTCCTGAGCAATAAACAGATTGAAGTCCCTAATTTATGCTTTCCACATATTTTTGACAGGGTCATCTAGATTTTAATTTTTCCATCCTTAAGCAGCACTTTTAACCTGAAACAGTCATCAGTGCTGCAGCTCAATTTGTAAGACTCCATGAGCAACAAATGGCTGCATTTTCTATTAGAAAATATACTGATTTCAGAAAAAAAATTCCAATTTTAAATTGCCATGGAATTCTACTCATTGGGAGTGAAAATAAAAGTTTTACAGAGTCATTGATTCTGTTCTTTTGAATTCTTAATAAGAAAGAACAACACATCCCTTAACTGGTTTTTTCCTGGATTATCTCGGGAGGGTTAAAACACAATGTAATCTAGGCCTTTAATACTAGTTCCTCCTGTGCATCAGATATTTATGTTTGAACTTTCTCTTACTGACAAGCCAGGAAAAGAGTCACTGTTACTTTGAGGTTTTATCTCTGAGATTCGTGTCTTTTGTGCTCATTAAGAACATTTCTAGAGATTACAAAGTCAATAGCAGCCAATTACAGGGCTGTGAGAAAGTCTTCTTGAGTACATAAAATCAGTTGCCCTGTGTATCATACAATGGGAGGCTTAGATGCTAAATTTTATCATGACTAATTAGCAAACAAAATTAATAATGTTACAAAGTCTTAGGTTAGCTCTTCCTTACCAAATTGCTTTGCATTTCTGCTAATAGCACTTTCTTTCATCTTGTCATTACTCTTTGTAAATTCTACATTTAATAATTTATTTGCTTAATCTCTTTTTCCTGTAAACTACCTTCTCACGCATAAGTTTGTTTAAAATTTGACAACGTGTTTAATATCATTTTTAACCTCTGCATCTATGTATGCAAGTAGTCTGGATAACTGAAGTCTAAAAATTATACTCTGAGCTTAATTATCAAGCCGTTTCTAGCCAATGTGCCTGAAATAGTATGAGAAATGAGGTCAGAATACATAGTCTGGGACTGAATTTCTGGGACTCAAGAAATTGCATATGTACAAGTTTCTTTTATGAAAATATATTTCATTATCAAAGAACACGAGACCATTCATGAAACTGTACATCTGTACTGATCCTTTCATTTCAGAATTCTGTGTTTTAAAAGATTTGTTGCCCTTTGAGCATATCAGCATGAGTTGATAATAACACATGCCCGAGGAAGAAGTTAAGTTTCCAATTGGGAAATCCTGGTTTTTACCAGGAGTGTTGTCCATTTCACGATGCACATTTATGAAAGAGACCTCAAGGAGTTGTGAGACCATTTTTCCCCACAAATAAAGGCAGATAAAATATTAAAGAGTTACTGTGAGCTTAAGATGCAGGCCTCTGTATTGGGGTACAATCTTCCTTGTGGTTTTGATCATCATCATCATCATCAATCGTATTTATTGAGCGCTTACTATGTGCAGAGCACTGTACTAAGCGCTTGGGAAGTACAAATTGGCAACACATAGAGACAGTCCCTACCCAACAGTGGGCTCACAGTCTAAAAGGGGGAGACAGAGAACAAAACCAAACATACCAACAAAATAAAATAAATAGAATAGATATGTACAAGTAAAATAAATAAATAAATAGAGTAATAAATATGTACAAATATGATCATTCAATTCCACCAGAAATAGGGTGGATTCTTTAAGGTTCCCGGGGAAGAGAAAGTTACATTTGCTCCTCCGAACTGATTAGCAGATGGCCTGAGAGAACTGGCCTGGAGCTATCAATCAATCAATCAGTGGTACTTATTGAGCGCCTACAATGAACAGAGCACTGTTCTAAGTGCTTGGGAGAGTACAATACAAGAGAAATTAGCAGTCACGTTCCTGCCCACAATGAGCTTACAGTCTAGAAGGGGAGGCAGACATTAAAATGAATAGCTACAGATGCTATTTCCCAACAAACTGCGAAGGATAGTCTAAGTTCTGTGAGCTGGGTTTTAATTCTTGACGGCATATCCACTGGGCCTGGGGCTATGGGTTGTCTTTGTGTTTGGCTGAAGGAATAACGTGCTAAGGGGGGTGAGTATCCATGGTGCTGAAAGCCAAGACCGTTACATGTGCGAAGTGTGGGAGTGCCAGGGAACACTTAGAGCAGGAACTCAACCTCATCAGTGTAGTGGTATTAGCATTTGTTAAGCGCTTATTGTGTACTGAGTGGTGTACTGAACACTGTGAAAGACACACAGGTGGGAATTAGACGGGGCCCCTGACCCGAAGGAGGCTCACAATCTAAAAAATCATCAGTGTAAAGGCTAAACTCACAGTGGGCAAGACAGCAAGAAAAAAACCCACTTTTTTGGTATCCTTTGTAGATTCACTATTTGATGATTCCCTGGTACTCTTTCTCCCCTCAAACACACAATTACCTGACTTCTAAGAAGCTTACAGCCCTCCCCATGTTCTGCTAAACTGGCCCCAAATATCCAATTAGGAAGGGGAAGAGGAAGTTATTTTTTCTGATTTCCTCAGGGGAGACTGAAGTGAAGTGAGTCTCAAGTTCACATTTTGGATGAGAATGAAGAGGTAGAGGTAGAGAATGAGGAGGAGAAGAAGGAAGAAAGTTGGAGGAGGAGGAGACAAGGGAGAAGGGAGAAAATGAGAAAAAGGAGGAAGGAGATAAGGAAGAGGAAACAATGGAGAAGGAAGAGGAGAGGGAGTTGCAGGATATAGGAGAAAGAGAAGGAGGCAAAGGAGAAGGAGGAGAAGAAGCAGGAGACACAAGGAGGAGGAAGAGGAGACAAAGAAAAGGCCAAGTGTGATGAGGAAGAGATTAAGAAGAAGAGGAAGAGAAGGAGAAGAAAGAGGATCCAAAAAAAGGTGGCCATGATCCACCAGCTCTTCCCAGGTACAATACACCTTCATTATTATCCCCAAAGATTTTTCAGAAGGGACAATGTAACATTCTCTAAAAAAATGCTAGTGAACTACGGCTGCTCTTTGCTAGACTTTGAGTACTTTGAAGGCCAGGTATCATGTCCACTAATTCTACTGTGCTTCCCCAGCTCCAAGTAGAATGCTCTGCACCCAGCAGACATGTACTGAATGCTATTGATTGACTGAGCATCCAAAAGATAACTGTACTAAAATTCTGTTTTTCTTATATATATATATATAAAATCAATTTCAACTAGAACAAATACTTGCATTGGAGAGAAAAGGCACACACACACACACACACACACACACGCACACACAAAGAATCTCTCTGCCGTTAGTGCAATTTCTGAGCTGGAATGATGGATACACACACATATGTACTCCTCCACAGAACAAGTTAAACAAACATGATTCTTAACCCCTAGGAAGTTTATACTCTATGGCTGTTTCTTTTCTATTACTTAGTTAACCTTGTATAGGCATGCCACATAGTGCAACCGAGCTACGTTGCTGGAAAATGTGGATGTATTGTGGGGTTCATTTTCCACCAATATACATGCAGTTGTTATTTTTTTTTTGGCATTTGTTAAGTGCTCACTATGTGCCAGGCACTGTTCTAAGCCCTGGGGTAGATACAAGATCATCAGGTTAGAAACAGTCCATGTTCCACATGGAGCTCACAGTGTTAATCCCCATTTTACTGATGAGGTAACTGAAACGCACAGAGTAGTGAAGTGACTTGCCCCAGAGATTAGAACCCAGGTCCTCTGACGCCCAGGCCCATGGTCTTTCCACGAGGCCACACTGTTTCTCTCTGCTATCGAAACTCAAGGCCAAAAGGGTTAAAAGCAGGAGCATCCCTCTTTCAGAGGATTGTCCGGTCGCATTTACTAGTGTGTCCCCTCCACTACTCTGACCCAAGCCACAGGCCCTGAAGAAGGTGTGGGCAGTGGGGCAGGGATAGTCAACTGTCATCTTTTTTTACGGTATTTGTTAAGCACTTAGCATGTGCCAGGCACTGTACTAACCGCTGGAGTAGATATGAGGTAATCAGGTTGGTCACAATCCATGTCCCTCATGGGGATCACAGTTTTAACCCCCATTATACAGATGAGGAAACTGAGGCACAGAGAAATGAAGTGACTTGCCTGTGGTCACCCAGCCGATAAGTGATGGAGCTGGGATTAGAACTCAGGTCCCCTGTCTCCAAGGCCCATGCTCTTTCCACTAGGCCACACTGCTTCTCATCTTCTTTAGCTAATTGCTACACTGGGTGTATGTCAGAGGGAGAGTAGGTGGGGAGGCAGCGGGGCCCATTGCAACCATCAGGGAGAACAAGCAGGCCTTAGAAACCCGCTGGCTCCAAGCCTGTTTTCCAGGCAGTCCTGACTCTGTTTTTAGATGCTGAAGAAGCAGTGAGTAAAATAATAATGATAATAGTAATAATTGTACTTGTTAAGCACTTAGTATGTGCCAAGCACTGTTCTAAGCGCTGGGGTAGATACAAGCTCATCAGGTTGGACACAGTCCCTATCTCATATGGGGCTCACGGTCTTATCCCCATCTTCCAAGCACTATTCTAAGAGCTGGGGTAATCAGGTTAGACCCAATCCTTGTCCCACACTGGGCTCCCAGTCTTACTTAATCCCTATCTTACAGATGAGGTGATTGAGGTACAGAGAAGTTCAAGTGACTTGCCCAAGGTCACACAGTAGACACGTAGCAGAGCTGGATTAGAACCCAGATCATTTCGACTCCTAGGCCTGAGAGGCTGGTTCCTATTTGTAAGTTCTCTTTTGAGCACATTCATGATACTAACAGAAATCCTTACCATCATTGCAGGCCGGCACGTTCTCTGCTTCAGATGGGATCCCATCAATCTCTTCCCCTTCCACGGGAGGACCTTGGGCATCTGTGTCAGGCTAAGAAGGAACATTTTCTTACTGAGGCTATACATAGGTACTGGTCAGTGATATCAGAAATGTTGGGGCAGAGAAAAGGGACATACCAAAACGGAAGGACATGATGGGTTCTCTGTAGCAATATCCACCTGAGTTGATGAGGGTGTTATGTATAAAGGAAGATCTTTCTGGAAGAAACAGAGTTTGTGACAAGCATATTGAGATATCAAGGCAAAGTATGAAGATGAGCAAACTTTGTAAATAGGAGTTGGAGCCTTGCACGATGGGCTCAGGTAGCTGAGAACAGGAGGATTTTAGTACTATTCATGGCTCAATGGAAAGAACCGGGCTTTGGAGTCGGTGGTCATGGGTTCAAATCCCGGCTCTGCCAATTGTCAGCTGTGTGACTTTGGGCAAGTCACATAACTTCTCTGGGCCTCAGTTACCTCATCTGTAAAATGGGGATTAAGATTGTGAGCCCCCCGTGAGACAACCTGATCACCTTGTAACCACCGCAGCGCTTAGAACAGTGCTTTGCACATAGTAAGCACTTAATAAATGCCATTATTATTATTATTATTATTATTATTATTATTATTACTATTCATTTTGTTCATCTGTAGCCAGAGGATAAGCGTTTCCTTTGAACTGGAATATTCGCCACCACCAAATAATAACTGTGGTATTTCTTAAGCTCTTAATTTAGTGCCAAGCACTGAGGTAAGTACAGGATAATCAGAATAGACACAATCCCTTTCCCACATGGGGCTCACAGTCTAAGTAAGGGGGAGAACTGGAATTGAATCTCCATTTTACAGATGAGGAAACTGGGGCACAGAGAAGTTAAGTGGCTTGCCCAAGGTCTCACAAAGCAGACAAGTGGCAGAGCGGCATTAGCTCCCAGGTCCTCTTCTGACTTCCAGGCCTGTGCTTTTTCCACTAGGCCACACCGTTTCTCTAGCTTATAAAGAGCAAGAGTTTTTAGTCAATCACAACTCCATCACTGCTGTACCAACAAATTAGTCTTTGGACTTCAAATATCTGACAGGCTTTTGGGCATCTTTATTACCACGAAGAAAAATAGGATATTGGTTTTAAGGAAAAAACACTCTGATTAAAATCTTTATAATGCATGAATTTAATTTGTGTCCCTTAATTCACTTTTTGTAAAAGGATGAAGAGTAAACATTATCATTACAGTATTTGTTAAGTGTTAACTCTGTGCCAAACATTGTACTAAGCACTGGGGTAGATACAAAATAATCCTATTGGACACAGTCCCTGACCCACATGGTGCTCACAGCCTAAATAGGAGGGAACTGTTTGTTAACGATGCTGCAACAAGAGTAATTGTTGGAACAATCAGACTAAAGGAAATGCAAAATTTCAAGATTTGATACTTGATAAGATGCCATACGATCCAGGACTATTTGGTCATGACCAGTTTTCAAGTCTTGGCAAATAAGCAGGTTTTGTCTGATTGTGCCCAAGTACAAACGCAGTACTTGGTATTAGGACAGGTGCTGGGGTGCTTAAAACCTGCTCCTTGTCCACTGCCCAATACAGTGGCTATTGGAATGCTTGACTGGGAGAAACGGGAATTTCAAGATGGAAGCTCAGCTATTTCAGCCTTCCTCTGGCAGTGACTAATGGCACCACTGGGCTAATGCCAGGAAAACCATTGGCACTGCCCCTGCTGCTGTAGCTATTTCCCCCAAAGGTGCTGGTGTCTCAGGGCATGCTCTGAGATGGGGCCAAGCTAACATCACTTCACTTTTCTGGGCCTCAGTTCCCTCATCTGTAAAATGGGGATTAAGATTAAGTGTTTCTTATAGTTTCCAGGCTTCCCTGAGGATGGAGGACTAGGGAAGGAAACACTGCTGTTATCTCTGCCAGTGAAGCAGATGTGCTATTTGGTGGTTTCTGGGCCTTCAAAGCAGGACTGGAAGCTTCAGAAAGGTTGTTCCTTTCGGCAGGGCACCCTACCCCTAATGATAGACTGGCGTTTAATGCTAGCTTTGCTCTGTGTAGATTTGAGCCCCTTATGAATTTTTCTAAGGGAAAATTATTCCTCTGCAGATCCAGCAACAATATCCTGCTCGAAAAAGCTGATTCTCACTGTTTGGGAGGAAACAATTTAAGAAAGGCCATGAGCTGGTGGCCATATACTGTTGTTCATCTAGGTCAGATTCTGAAATTATCAAATTAAATTGGAGAAGCAGCGTGGCCTAGTGGAAAGAAGCATAAACCTGAGAGTCAGGAGAGTGGGGTTCTAAACGTGGCTCCATTACTTCATCATCATCATCAATCGTATTTATTGAGCGCTTACTGTGTGCAGAGCACTGTACTAAGCGCTTGGGAAGTACAAATTGGCAACATATAGAGACAGTCCCTACCCAACAGTGGGCTTACAGTCTAAAAGGGGGAGACAGAGAACAAAACCAGACATACTAACAAAATAAAATAAATGGATAAATAGAATAGATATGTATTCTATTCTATTCATTACTTGCCTGCTGTGTGACCTTGAGCAAGTCACTTAACTTCTCTGTGCCTCAGTTTCCTCAGCTGGAAAATGGGAATTAAATATCTATTCTCCCTCCTATTTAGACTGGGAGCCCCACATAGTACAAGGACTGTGTTTGACCTGATTGCATTATATCTAACCCAGTGCTTAGGACTGAACTGAGCACACACTAAATACTTCAAAAACACCACAATTCTTATTATTAAACATCTACAGAATGAGATTATTCCGTATTTTCCTTGGAAAACAAGAATATATTTTCTCATACATCAGCAGTAAACTTTAAATTCACTGAAACAATTCTCAGAGCACACCCAGAACCCCCAATAAAGCAAATCACGATAATGACAAATAAACACACTCATTTAATCTACATACGGAGTAATTGAAGGATGTCTCTGGAATCACTGCCAACTGACGTTGCAAAGTGTGCCTAAGAAACATCTCATCCTTGAGGGCATGCAGACTGAAAAGAGAGTACAATAAAAATGTAACTGAAAATGTAAAAATAACTTTCCCTAAATTTTTAGTGATTCTGTGATCATTTAAGGGGGTAATTCTGACTTAACTGTGAGTTACTCAGAAACCAATGTGTAAAATTGACTTTTCAGCGCTATGAAAACATTGAAATCTTGGTGATGTCAGCAACTCCTTCCCCACATCCTTCCTCTGCCCAGGAATTCCCTCCCCTCTCACATCTGAAAGATCCCCACTCTCACCATCTTCAAAGCCTTATTAAAATCACATCTCCTCCAAGAGGCCTTCCCTGACTAAGCCCTCATTTTCCTATTCCCTCTCCCCTATGTTTCACCTATGCAATTGGATCTGTACCCTCTAAGTACTTGATATTCACTCCACCCTCTGCCCCAAAGCTGAAATGTGATTTATTTTAATATCTGTTTCCCCCTATATTCTGCAAGCTCCTTTTGGACAGGGAGTGTGTCTACTGACTCCGTTGTACTGTGCTCTCCCAAGAGTTTAGTACAATGCTCTGCACACACAGTAATTACTCCATTCATTCATTAATTCAGTTGTATTTATTGAGCTCGTACTGTGTGCAGAGAACTGTAAATATCACTGACTTATAATCTGTTCTAGTTCAATTTTTTTGCTTTTCATAGTCAAAGCAAACAAGACAGCCTATTATGAACTAATATGGCATTAGTATGTAGGAGGAAACAATACTGTGCTCTTAACTCCTTCAAGATTACTTTAATGAGATACTTTCACAAATAACACTGAGCCAACCTGAGTTGGGAACACTGTACCTGTTCTGGAGAATATAGAATTTCTTTTGCCATATTTTGCTTGACAGGTCAGCTTGATTTCTAAGCCTGAAATTCAGTTTGAAATTTGTTAAGTTGTTTGACTAGGTTCAGAGAAGTTTCTTGAAAAGAGAATTGGGGTCCAAACCTTTCAATGGACTTTTTCTCTTTCTCTAACTTCCTGTTGAGCTTTTCCAGTTCATCTTGCAGTGCTCTTTGTTCCTCGTGACTCTATTTTTTGGGGGGAGAGAGCAAATGCGGCACAGAGTGTTAATACATACATACAGGATTGTATAACAGTTGCATGATTTTGCTTTTGGACTTTTAAAGATGGGTTACATTGGAAAGAAAGGGAGATTATCGATGACTCGTGTTGCATAGCTAGAGGGTCATCAGTCCCTGAATTTTCTGTTGTAAGAATCTGAATATCTTATGAAACTGTACCTTCATAAAACTTCTCTCTGGAAACCTGCGATACAGCTTCGTGTCACGTTTTTCATGTGCTAATTTTCCTTCTCTTTCCTGTTTTTCTTCACTCTGAAAAGAAAATGAACTGGGATGAATTTAAGCCTCAAATCACTCTACCAAAGTTGGGTTTTCCCAGGCAAACCTGAGTTTGAGGATTTGGGGTAAGGGGGTTGGAAGAGGACTATGGAGCTAATCCAAGCCTAAAACTGACTTTGGTTTGAATGACCTAGATAACTGCCTTAGCCCAACTGTTGACAAAACTTTTCTGCGTACCACTGACCATTTTCTTACACTCAGCATTTCACTGTGATTTTGAAATTGAGTTGTTTTGTCCCCCTGAAATCAACTCGGCTACTGAAAATCTATCGCTTTTGATGGAAACAAAGAGAAATGAGACCAGCCCACCTATGAAATGTTGGCCAAACTCAACACCCCGTGTGTGGCCTTAGCTGTGGCCTAAGGATATAGAACCCTTGTGGGTATATCTATAATTCCATTTATTTTGATGGTATTGACACCTATCTACTTGTACTGTTTTGCTGTCTATATCCCCCTTCTAGACTGTGAGCCCGTTGTTGGGTAGGGACTGTCTCTACATGTTGCCGAATTGTACTTTCCAAGTGCTTAGTACAGTGCTCTGCACACAGTAGGCGCTTAATAAATACAATTGAATGAATGATCTAGTGGGCCTTAAGACACATTGAGCCTATCCCAACCTGTCCAGCAGGCCATCGGGAGGCTCCTAAGTGCAGAGAAAATCCCCAGGGAGAACTGACTGTTTCCTGTGCAGGGAGTGGTGCGTGTTGAGCATCCCTGAAGTAGGCTGTCAAGGCTGCCTGTTCCCTGAGACCACCAGACATGAGACCATTCCCCAGTCCCTGCAGGGAACTTGCCTCTTGCTTCTGTTATATCTTCCCAAGGACAGAGTAAAGTGCATTGTACCTGTGGGTGCTCAATAAATACTATTACTAGTACTACTGCTACTACTCTTATGGGCCTGGAGTCAGAAGGACCTAGATTCCAATCCTGGCTCTTCCACTTGTCCGCTGTGTGACTGTGACTTTGGGCATTTTACTTATCTGTGCCTCAGTTCCCTCATGTATTCATTCATTCAATCGTATTTATTGAGTGCTTACTGTGTGCAGAGCACTGTACTAAGTGCTTGGGAAGTACAAGTTGGCAACATATAGAGACGGTCCCTTGCTTGGGAAGTACAAGTTGGCAACATATAGAGACAGTCCCTACCCAACAGCGGGCTCACAGTCTAGAAGGGGGAGACACAACAAAACAAAACGTATTAATAAAATAAATAGAATAGTAAATATGTACAAGTAAAATAGAGTAATAAATCTGTACAAACATATATATAGGTGCTGTGGGGAGGGGAAGGAGGTAGGGCGGGGGGATGGGGAGGGGGAGAGGAAGGAGGGGGCTCAGTCTCTGTAAAATGGGGATTGAGACTGTGAGTCCCATGTGGGACAGGGACTGTGTTCAACCCTATTTACTTGTATCCACCCCAGTACTTAGTACGGTGCCTGGCACATAGTAAGCGCTTAACAAATACCACAATTATTAACATTACTACCACCACCCTATTACACAAGGTAAGAGTGGTCATCTTGTTGCCTATGATTCTCTCCTCTGTCAGAGTGGCTTAAGTCAAGAGTTCCTGACAATGGGGTTTAGCTCCCCATGCTCACCGAGCACCCTGTGGAGAGCATCTAGCTAAGACCACTTTTATTTTTTGACGGTATTTGTTAAGCTTTCTATGTGCCAGGCACTGTACTAAGCACTGGGGTAGATACTAGCTAATCAGATTGGACACAGTCCCTGTCCCACATAGAGCTCACAGTGTTAATCCCCACTTTACAGATGAGGCAACTGAGGCCAGAGAATTTAAGTGACTTGCCCTAGGTCACGCAGCAGACAATTGGCGGAGCCAGGATTAGAACCCAGGTCCTTCTGACTCTAAGCCCGTACTCTGTCCACTAGACCATGATGCTTTCCTGCTTGCATGGGTATGGAGGGAGTAGGAAGGTGGGCTGCAGGTTCATCTTCAGAATCTGGGAAAGTCCATTGCCAGAATCATGGGGTAAATTTCCCATGGCCTTGTCCACTTTGTGCAAATAGTAGCTTGGTTTTTCTCCACATACAAGGATTCATTCATTATTTCCAAACAGTAAAAGGTTTTCATGTCCTCAACCATATATCAGGTTTGGTCTTCAAGTCCCCCCTTTCTGCTTCCAGTAAATTTCCCCATCCAAATTTACATGAAAGAGAGGCAGCTAAAGAAGTGGTTAGCTGGGAAGCAGCAAAGCCTAGAGGATAGTGCAAGGGACTGGGAATCAGAAGGCCCTGGGCTCTAAACCCGGCTCTGCCACTTGTCTTCTGGGTGATCTTGGGAAAATCACTTCACTTGCCGTGCCTCACTTACCTCATCTATAAAATGGGGATTAAGATCGTGAGACCCATGTGGGACAGGGACTGTGTCCAACCTGAATAGCTTTATCTACCCCAGTGCTTAGAACAGTGCTTTGTGCTTAACGAACACCATAAAAAATTAAAATAATTGTTCAATCACTTTAGAAGACTGGTGATCTCATGGAGACTAAAGCAAGTTCATTTTTTTCCTTTAAATCTGTGCACATGGACTATATTGTTTGCCCTTCTAGGAATGGAAGTTTCAACTTTGCTCTAGCATGTTAGGTTGAATCCAGTCCTCCTTCCCTTGAAACCATCATTTTGTTTTGTCAGCTGCTCACATTCCTCTTTCTCTGGATTAAACATGCTGATCTCTAGGTGGTCAGTTGGCTGGCAAGTGCAAACAACAGCCATTTAAAGAATAAGTAGAAGTAGAGGTGATAATGAGAAATAAAGGAAGCAACATGAAAACAGTATACTTTATAATGAGAAAATGCAAATGAAATTGATTGTGAAGAGAAATGTCAGACTCTGACAACAATAATGATCACATTTTTTTCCCCAGAATTTGAAGAGTGAAGCTTCACTCGTCACTCCTTTCTCTCATAAGAGCTTATATTTCATATTGTACTTTCCATTTAAATGTTTAAGATCTTTAATATATCATTGGTAATGGAGAAGGTTTCCAAAGCTGGGATAATCAATCGATCAGTGGTATTTATTGAGCACTTTCTCTGCACAGAGCATTGTTCTAAACACTTTGGAGAGTACAATAGAGTTGGTAGACATGAACCCTGTCCTCAAGGATCAAGCTAGGAAGGGGAGACAAAATACTAAAATAAATTACAGGTAGGGGAAGCAACTGGGTACCAAGATAGGTATGGAAGTGGGAGTGGGGGCGGAGTGAAAGCATAAGGATTTCGAAAGGTAAGGAATCAAGTGCGTAGGTGACACAGTAGGGAGGTAAATAGGGTGGGGGAGATGAGAGTAAAGTGTCTGAGTGTGTTTTGATGAATCTGAATCAGATTATTTTGTTCCTTCTTTAGTCGGCTTCCAGGAAGGCATGATCGGAGTGACTTGCCTCACTGAAATTAAACTCGACTGGCAGCTTTCCAACTGTTATAAAGCCCATTGCGTCTCCTGAAGAATACTCACAGCCCCGGCCTCTAGTGCCGTTGTCCCTCACTTTGGGCAAGTCACTGCTCTGTGCCTCAGTTACCTCGTCTGTGAAATGGGGATTAAGACTGTGGGCCCCATCTGGGAAACTTGATTACCTTGTATCTACCCCAGTGCTTAGAACAGTGCTTGCATGTGGTAAGCGCTTAAGAAATGCCATTATTATTATTATTATCTGCTTATGCCGTGTCTACGCTGGCGTTTGGTTTGGTGCTTGGCACAGAGTCAAGCTTATTTCTATTGTCATTAATCGGACGGGCTGGGGTGTGTTTGTGTGTGTGTGTGTGTGTGTGTGTGTGTGTATGTATATATGTTTGTACATAGTTATTACTCTATTTTACTTGTACATATCTATTCTATTTTATTTTCTTAGTATGTTTGGTTTTTTTCTCTGTCTCCCCCTTTTAGACTGTGAGCCCACTGTTGGGTAGGGACTGTCTCTATATGTTGCCAGCTTGTACTTTCCAAGCGCTTAGTACAGTGTTCTGCACACAGTAAGCACTCAATAAATACGATTGATTGATTGATTGAGAGATTAGTCAGAGAAGGCATCTGGAGGAGATGCGAATTTTAACAGGGCTTGGAATACACACTGTTGGGTATTGTGTCTGTTCTAGGCATTATGTGAACTATAAAATGAAGTGTGCCCTAGTGAGAGCAATGTAGCCCTCTTCATGTAGTTATAATAATAATAACTAGGGTACTTGTTAAGTGCTTACTATATGCCAAGCATTGCTTTAAGTGCTGGGGTAGAAGATACAAGTTAATCAGGTTGGACACAGTCGCGGTCCCATATGAGGCTCACAGGTCTAAGTAGGAGAGAGTAGGATTGAATCCCCATTTTACAGATGAGGTAACTGAGGCACAGAGAAGTTAAGTGATTCCCCCCAGGTCACATAGCAGACACATGGCAGAGTCAGAATTAGAACCCAGGTCCTTCTGACTCCCAGTCCCGTGCTCTACCCACTATGCCATGGTGCTTTTCTATTCTTTAAATACTGTAATAATGTAATTCCTTTGACTTTCACCTTAAACACCTTCATCAACAACAGCATTTTTGAGTGCCTACTGTATGCAGAGCACTCACTGAACTGGATACTTGTGAAAAATAATTTACCTGGTGGACAGATCTCATTTAAATGGTAAATGAGAGCCTCCTTTTCTCTTAAATGTGCTTACTGCAAATTAAATGATTTAATGTAGTACATTATTTCAATTACACCTAATAATAATAATAATAATAATGGTATTTGTTAAGCGCTTACTATGTGCAAAGCACTGTTCTAAGCGCTGGGAGGATACAAGGTGATCAGGTTGTCCCAAGTGGGGCTCACAATCTTAATCCCCATTTTACAGATGAGGTAACTGAGGCACAGAGAAGTTAAGTGAGTTGCCCAAAGTCACACAGCTGACAAGCGGCGGACCCTGGATTAGAACCCATGACCTCTGACTCCCAAGCCTGTGCTCTTTCCACTGAGCCACGCTACCTCTCACTATGTATTTAGAACATGTATTTATGCATGTATTTCGAAGTTCCTCACTAAAGCAAAAATTCTATTATTTTTCATATCTTCTGCTGTAACAGAGCCAATCTTCCTGAGTAAACATAATCTGTATCAGTCATGTAAAAACCCTTTAGAAAGTCTTTGGGATCAGTGCAGGTGTACATCTGGATATTATTCAGCCCAAACAGTATGGCAATATAAACACCGGACAGTTTGCTAGCTAACATTGTAATCGTGTATTTAATGTTAACAGCCTGTTTCCTCTAAGATTATCAGCAGAGCCACGAAAAAAAAGGGAAGTGAAAATAGGAAAAAAAAAAACCAGACACCGTGGATTTATTTATACTACGTCCTCAAAGGGAGCTCACTGTGGGCTTCATAGTCTCTGTAACCGTGTATGCCCAACCATGAATCTCAGTATTCAAAAGTATCTCTCTGTCACTCCGTGGCCAAGACCAGGTTCAATCAATCAATCAATCGTATTTATTGAGTGCTTACTATGTGCAGAGCACTGTACTAAGCGCTTGGGAAGTACAAATTGGCAACACATAGAGACAGTCCCTACCCAACAGTGGGCTCACAGTCTAAGAGGGGGAGACAGAGAACAGAACCAAACATACCAACAAAATAAAATAAATAGGATAGAAATGTACAAGTAAAATAAATAAATAAATAAATAAACAGAGTAATAAATATGTACAACCATATATACATATATACAGGCTCAGACACTCTTGGGCACAGGCCTGGTTTAAAGCAGGGACCCCCACTGTGCTCACAGCTTGCCCCTCTTCCCCCCAGCATCAACAACAATATTGCCTTAGTACCTCCTTTTTTTGTGGTTAAATGGCATTTGCTAAGTGCTTACTACGTGCCAAGCACTGTACTAAGCCTGGAGAAGAAACAAGCTATTCAGGTTGGACTCAGTCCCTGTCCCATATGGGGCTCACAGTATTAATCCCCATTGTACAGATGAGGTAACTGAGGCATAGAGAAGTGAAGTGACTTGCCTAAGGTTTTACAGAAGACAAGCGACGGAGCCAGGATTAGAACCTTGGTCCTTCTGACCCCCAGATCCGTGCTGTATCCGCTGCGGAGCCAGGTTCCGCAACAATGTGGGAAATTTTACTTTGTGGGGAAGCCTTCACTGCTGTCCACCCTTTGCCCTAGCTGGCGATCAGACAGGTCCCACCCTTCTCTCTCATTGGAGAAGCAGCGTGGCTCAGTGGAAAGAGCACGGGCTTTGGAGTCGGAGGTCATGGGTTCAAATCCCGGCCCCGCCAACTGTCAGCTGTGTGACTTTGGGCAAGTCACTTAACTTCTCTGTGCTTCAGTTACCTCATCTGTAAAATGGGGATGAAGACTGTGAGCCCCCCGTGGGACAACCTGATCACCTTGTATCCTCCCCAGCGCTTAGAACAGTGCTTTGCACATAGTAAGCGCTTAATAAATGCTATTATTGTTATTATTATTATTATTATTCGTTCTCCAGGCTTCAGTCCTCCCTGTGAAGCTACAGAAAATAGGAGTCATTTCCTTTCCCAGGGCCTCTTATGTCTGCCCATGCTGTGCCACTGGATGGCAGGTGCCCCTGCCCATCCCCTCCCACCCCAACCAATCTGGCTCTGGTCCTGGTGAAGCAATGTTTTTTTCCCCCCCCTAAAGTCGTTTCACCAGTGCTGTTGCTTGCCCTATCCCTGCTTGTAGCATACGTTCCTCGGGACTGCCAAGCTACTGGGCTGGGACTGGATGGGTTAGGCGAGGAGGCCTGATCCTGTCCCACTTGTGGCCATTTGTCTGGTTTTCAGATGGCACGGCTCCTGTCCGGCAGGGAAAAACATCACCAGAAAATAATAATAATAGTTTTGGTAGTTATGTGTTCATTCATTCATCCATTCATATTTATTGAGCGCTTACTGTGTGCAGAGCACTGTACTAAGCGCTTGGGAAGTACAAGTCGGCAACATATAGAGATGGTCCCTACCCAACGATGGGCTCCAGTCTAGAAGGGGGTGACAGACGACGAAACAAAACATGTAGACAGGTGTCAAAATCTTCAGGACAAATAGAATTAAGGCTATAATATATATAAAGTTATGTTTACTGTGTGCCACCGAGTGTACTAAGTTCTGGGGTAGATACAAGATAATCAGTTCCTGTTCCTCAGGGGGCTCATGCTCGCATGTTTGGGTCAAGGAAGGGAGAAGAGAGGAGGGAAAAGCAGTGTGAAGATCCTGGTGAGTGGGTGCCATCTCTCCCGAGGGGGCTGGGTACAGCATCTGCAGTAGAACAGTGCTGCGCACATAGTAAGCACTTAATAAATGCCATTATTATTATTATTATTATTATTACTCCCACAATGTATGTGCCATTGGTGCCCAAGAGCAATGGGAACTGTGTCCAACCTGATTTGTTTGCATCCGTCCCAGCGCTTAGTATAGTGCCTGGCACATAGTAAGTGCTTAACAACTAACACAATTATTATTATTCCTGGACAACCACCGTTCTGCCCAGAAGATAAAACCACCCCATCCTTGCCCCTACCAAATTCTTTCCTGCCCTGATACATTTCAGTTAGCATCTTTGCTAAGATTAAAAGAGAGGCAAAACTCCTGCTAATCTCTGACCTTAAAGGATGATGGTCTTCCATTATCTATCCTGTGTCCTGTGTGAGCTGACAAAATCAAAGATAAATTTCTAGAATTACGGTAGGAGTGGTGGTTCGTTTTTGTAATACTTTCCATCTAGGAGGGAATTGAAACTTGCGACAGATTTGAAAGAACATGGGCCTGGGAATCAGAGGACCTGGGTTCTAATCCCAGCTACATCACGTACTTGCTATGTGACTTATGACAAGTTACTTAACTTCTCTGTGCCTCAGTTCCCTCATCTGCAAAATGGGGATTCAATCCCTGTTCTCCCTCCTACTTAGATTATGACCCCCATGTGGGACCTGATTATCTTGCCTCCATCCCAGTGCTCAGTACAGTACTTGGCACATAGGAAGTACTTAGCAAAAACCTTTTATTATTATTTTCATTATTTTTTTATTATATGCTGAATCTCTCCATCTCTAAAGTGGAATGAGGTACCCCTCGATTTTAAATTGGAAGTTTTTCAATATTCACCTGCTCAGCTCCCCGGTTCCGTAAAATATTTTCTAGGAATTCAACTCAACCTTGGCTTGGGACCCCCCTGTACATGAAGTGTTTTAAGAATATCAAAAACCCAACTCCACACAATAAAAAACTATGAACAAATACAAACTTCACTTGGCAAGACATTCTTTCTACATAAATCAGGCAGAAATGCGTCTGTCATTTTTTTTTTTCAGATCGGCTACACGTTCAACTTATCTGTCAGCATGTGTGCCATTCCCACAAAATGCCACAGATTTCCAAAAATAAGTATGATTAATTAGATAAGTTTAATGGTTGACGCAGAATGGCCCTGCACCCAACTACTGTAGCCACCGACCAATGTTAAATTCAGAAAATTCTCTTGCAGTGAGTTTCAGGAAACCTGCCACTATAAAGCTCTACACAGAGAAAAATCTAAGGAGTGAAATGAAAAAATTTGGTCTAAATGGAGATCACCTAAAAATTTTCATGCATTATATGGGAAAATTTTACAAGTGAGAATTACTTAGAATCAATCAGTGGTATTAACTTAGCATGTACTGTGTGCAGAGCACTTTTCTAAGCCCCTAAGAGTACACTAAAGTTAGTAGACACGATTCTTCCCCACAAGGAGCTTACAGTCTTGTGGATCTACAGTAAGAATAATAACTATAATAACACTGACACCGAGAGGAGGCACAGATCCCAATTACCCCAGTTCTCATATAACGTGAGGGTCATGTTCTTGGGACACCTCACGATCAGGAAATCTCATGCTACATTAGCCACTCTGATGCCATGCTCACGTCCCAAGCAGCTTCTTCCAATAAGGTGACCCACAGAATCCGAACAGACTCATGTTGTTGGAGGAATGCTCCTTAATTCTCTGAAAGGATTCAAATTGAATTTTGAAAACGTTCATTCTAGCAGAACTGATAGTATTTATTTGTTCACGATATTAAGCTTGGGGAAGATCCAACAGCAGTAACTTGATGTCCAAAGAAACATTTTCAAGCTTTGAGACTCCTTGAAAATAGAACCAAAATAAATGAATATTTTGCTCTGTAAAGGGTAGGTTTGTGTTTTTCCCTCAAAGTGGTAATAAATGGTCATGGGAAGTTTAGAAGTATTTTATTGTTCACACAATCAGGTGGGAATCTGGTCTTATGGTTTGGTGAGGATTTACCTCCTCACTCCTTAAAAACTCCAGTGGTTGCCCCATCCATCTCCACCTCAAACAGAAACATCTTACCATCGGCTTTAGGGTGCTCAATCAGCTCTTCCCTTCCTACCTATCCTTGATGATCATCTACTGCAACCCAGACCACACACTCCGCTCCTCTAACACTAACCAACTCTCTGTTCCCCCGTCTTGTTTCTCCTGCTGCCCACCGTTTCCTCCCTCTGTCCGGGAACTTCCCTCCTCCTTCATATCTGCAGGCCGCTAGTGTCCCCTCCTTCAAAACCCTCCTAAAATCACATCTTTTTCAAAAGGCCTTCCCTGACTAAGCCCTCATTTTCCCTCCTCCCCGCTATGTCACCTTTGCACATAGTTGTGTACCCCTTAAGTACTTTGATACTAACTCCAGCCCCACAGCACTCATGTACATAACCTTATTCTCTATTTCTCCTATCTGTAATTTATTTTAATGTCTGTCTCCCCGTGTAGACTGTAAGCTCCAGGAGGGCAAGGATCGTGCCTACCAACTCTATTAGAGAAGCAGCTGGTCTGGTGGATAGAGCATAGGACTGGGAGTCAGAAGGACCTGGGATCTAATCCTGGGTCGCCACGTGACCGGCTGTGTATGACCTTGGGTGAGTCACTTCACTTCTCTGGACCTCAGGTTCCTCATCTGTAAAATGGGGATTAAGACTATGTGCCCATGTAGGACAGGGACTGTGTCCAACCCGATTATCTTGTATCTACCCCAGTGCTTAGTTCAGCACATAGTAAACACTTAACAAATACCAGTATTATTATTACAATTATTATTACAATTTTTACTTTCCTGAAGTACTTGGCCAGCACACAAGGTCTGGTTTGGGAACGGCTCCCAATTGCATGTAAAACAGATTGTAAATTCATTGTAGGCAGGGAACATGTCTGTTAATTCTGTTGTATTATGCTCTCCCAAGTGCTTAGTTCAGTGCTCTGCACACAGGAAGTGCTTAATAAATACAGTTGATTGATCAATTGATATGTCTGTGATGAAATGTACCCCTTATTACAGTCATTCAAAGTACAACCACACGTTGAATATAACCCGGTTGTATCATGGAGTGTGTCTGGCTAAGACAAAATGCCCATTTTCCAGCTTTGGTGGAAAATGCCCAAGCATTTAATCACGTGAATACAAGCAGCTGAGTGTCACTGCATGGTAGGCAGGCCCGTGTAGCTGGACAGTTCTGATTTCAGGACGCTGGTATATTTCAACACAAGTAATACTTGGTCCTCACCTTTCACAAGAGTCTCTTTGTATCTAACTCATTCACCCTTACTAATCATGTTTCTTATCTGAGACAAAAAACAAGATATCAAGAAACTGTCATATTCTCAATGGTGTAGCCCTGGAAGCACCCTGTCTGGGACTGGTTCTATATCAGCTGGATCGCTGGGACCTGATAATTTGAAATGTGGCTTTTATAGCAGCTTCATCCTAGCTTTAAATTTTGGTGGCTCTGCTCTTCTGGGTATAAGGGGGAGGAAGAGGAAGATTCAGTACTTTTCTGACTACTGATACAGACTTCCCTGCCTTCCCAGACATCTGTAAAAGGAGAAAAACACAACCATGACTCCCCACAGACAAACATTTCACTAATAATGAACCAATCGTTTTAATAGTATGGTAAGTTTACTAATATACTGGAATATAGATTTCTAAAAGTGATTGCAAGGCAAGCCTACCATCAGGGCAATTTGCATCTTATAAAACTCCCAGTTACAATATTGTTGATGGTAGGGCAGTTTTGCTGAAGGGCAGGAGGATGTTGCACAACTTTAAAGTTTGCCTTGGGAGCAAAATAACTGTATCCCAATTCTGTTGCCCAAGACAAATTTGCCCAAAGCACAATTGCCGTCTCCTCTCCTGAACCCTGAGAGTGGCATGGAAAGTCTCCGAATTTCTTTCTTGTCAGAAACAAATGAAAAGGAGCACATTTAATTTGAAATTACAATTCCACTTTCAAAGTTCCAATGTGTCATTATTTTACGAACAACATGAAAGGCAGATCCATTAAGATCTTGGGAAGTTTCAGGGTGCTTTTGGATGAAACAGCCTGCACCCAATGCTAAAAATGCACTACGTTTTTCATGTTGAATTTCAATAGGTCATAAATATAAAGGGTAGAGCGAGAATGGGCTATAATGGACTCTTGTTACAATGAGTGGAAACAAAGGCACTGTCAAATCGACTGGGTCAGAAATGCACAGCCAGCAGTACTTCAGAGCGAGTTACTTGAAAATGTGACTTTTTAAGATTTCAGGAATATCTCTCCTGTGTCTCCTTAAAAACGGGTTATGTCAGTACAAGTATCTCACTGAGAGGATGTCTAGAGGGCAGGGAATGGAGTTGAGGAAGTGTGTGGTTTTTGAGGTATCCCTGTATAGTAGTTGAAGTAATCAGAAACTCGATATTTGTTGTTAAATACCCGTGAGTGACTGAATAATAAGGCCTCAATCAAGCAGGGAGGGGTAGAGCAATTAAAAAAAAAATCCTTTCCTTCCCCTCCTGGTTACCTGAGAAGCATTTATAGGTCTATGGCTATGCTCCCTCTTTTTTTAAAATGGTCTTTGATAAGTGGGTACTATGTGCTAGGTACTGTACTGAACACTGGGGGAGATACAGGCTTATTACGTCAGGCATGGTCCACATACCAAATGGGGCCTTACAGTCTTAATATCCATTTTACAGGTGAGATAACTGAAGCACTGAGAAGTTAAGTGACTTGCCCATCGTCACAGAGCATACAAGTGGCAGAGCCAGGATTAGAACCCAGGTCCTTCTGACTCCCAAGCCACTTAACCACTAGCCTATGCTGCTTCTCCTCCACTACTAAGTGCTCTTGTAGTCTCGGTGCAGTTAGCCACAAAACAAGGTCCCAGCTGCTCTAAATTCATCCACTCCTGCTCATACCCCTGGCTCACATGCACGGACACACACTTACAAACTCGGTCACAGGAGACATATAAGCTAGAAGTGTGTGACCCTTAATGATGGGGTGGGTGGGTGGGTATTCTGGGATGAAAGGTAGGCTGGGATTTCTGTCAGAGCTTTAATGGGGGGCCCTATCAATCAATCAAACAGTCGTATTTATTGAGTACTTACTGTGTGCAAAGCACTGTACTGAGTGCTTAGGAGAGTATAATATAACAACAGACACAACAAGCTCACAGTCTGAGGGGGCAGACATTAATATAAATAAATAAATAGATAAATAAATAAATTACAAATATATACATATATGCTGGGGGGAATACATGAAGAGTTACAGGAAAGCTTTGTGGAAAGGGTCAGTGACCGGATTGTTTTCATGATTCTGCCCCTGATTAGTTGGGGGCAAATTAATTGGGTAACCCAGAACTAGCCACCTTAGTTCTTTTAGTTCTCTACTCAGATTCATCATCTAGGAAAGAGAAAATGATGATGATGATGTTGGCCACTTCTGCTCATCTCACAAAACACCAAAGGGATGGGACCGAGACACTGTCACCTCTTTTTAAAAATAGTATTTGTTAGGCACTTACTATGTGCCAGGCCCTGTGCTAAGCACTGAGCTAGATACGAGCTAATCAGGTTGGACACAGTGTAAGTCCCAAGTGGGGCTAACAGTCTTAATCCCCATTTTACAGATGAGGTAACAGAGGTACAGAGAAGTTAAATGACTTGCCCAAGGTCATACAGCAGACATGGGGCGGAGCCAGGATTAGAACCCCTTTACAATGGGTGACTCCAAGTGAGGTGCACGACTGACAACTGGACATGTGAAAGTTAGCACAGGTCATTTTGCAGGGCCTGAAGCTGTTGCCTAACAAGGTTGTCAAGGCACGAGTGTATCTGTCCTCAAAAAACTGAATGGCCAAAAGGCTGACGCCTGGAGGACCTCTCTCCACTCATCAATCATATTTATTGAGCGCTTACTATGTGCAGAGCACTGTACTAAGCGCTTAAGTCTCAAGTCCAATCTCAAGTCCCCAAGCATTAGTGTCAATGGAGCAGGTTTGGAGGTTGGCCATCAATACCTTTCTTAACTGTTTCTGCTGGCCAGCTCTGGAGTGTGCTTCAACACTGAGCGCTCCAGAATGAAAAGGGCTCCTAGTCTCACCAGAAAAGCCCAAACCTGAAGCCTGGGGGAAAATAGAGGTCCTTACCTTCTTTTGAGCTTCAGTTAACGTTCTCATCCCTTCCATATCCTCCATGTGCTTTTGAATCTGAAGAGATGAAGCCAAAAGCAGGATTACTCACTAGAAGCAGTCTGCTCATGAGTAGGGAGGACTTATCTCTGGTAATTTTACAGGGTCTACCTGGGGTCTATCTGGTCTGAGAGTCAGGAAGGGGAAGATGCAGGAAGGGCTTTGTAGACCTCATGGGCTTCTGGATAGTAACTTGTAGAGACAACAGCTTAGAGTCTGATAGTTTCTCTTAATTCTTGATTGCTACCCATCTTGGGACAGGGAAGATTAGCAGGGGGAATTTCTTTCCTTTCTTTCAAATGGAGCTATTTTCCCTGTGCCCCAAGCTGGCTTTCAAACTCTTTTTTTCCCGGAGCACCATTTCAGCTGACCCTCTCCTAGGTTTTCTTTATTTTTAAATCTCCTGCAAGACTACCAGTTCACAGAGGTAGCTGAGTAATATTCTGATGAGGTAGAAACTGCAGCCACGATGGTGGAAAGAGAGTGTGTCCTAGAGAGAGTGGGGGAGAAGAGGGAGGAGGAGGAAGAGAAAGGAGACAAGAAGAGGAAAAAGTAGAGGAAGAGGAGGGAGAAGCAGAAGAAGAGGATAAGGAGGAAGAGGAGGAGGAAGGAGAAGAAAAAGAGAGGAGGAAAAAGTAGACGAAGAGGAGGAAAAAGTAGAGGAAGAGGAGGAGGAAGAGAAAGGGGAGAGGAGGCAGAAGGGGAGGAGGAGATTGACTCTTTGAGTTCAAGGTCGTAACAGGGGGAGCTGGTAGGGGCTAAAATGACTCTTGAAAAAATATTTTTAGTAATATTTCTGACTATTTCACTGCCAGTGTTGGAGCCAAATTGAAAAAAACAATGGCAATAATAAGGCACAGAGAAATTCCTAATTCATGTTAGCAGGCATAGATATGGGTA
Organism: Tachyglossus aculeatus; assembly: GCF_015852505.1. Lineage (NCBI taxonomy): Eukaryota > Metazoa > Chordata > Mammalia > Monotremata > Tachyglossidae > Tachyglossus > Tachyglossus aculeatus. The sequence continues at coordinate 20,564,218 of NC_052078.1, read as the reverse complement.
TGCCCAAATCGTAAATCCTTAGGAATGAATATATCATTGCCATAAAATTTCAAAAATAGTAGAAACTTTGGTTTCTTTCCCTACTTCAAACCCTATGAAGAAAGCTAATGCTAATAAGAATCAAAAGTATGCCCAATAGTTGAATATTCAGCAAAGTAAAAATTAAACTCCTCTTTCAGTTAGAACATTAAAAGCTCAAGTTGGGGGTGGGGAGGGAGAGAGGGAAGAGAAGGCGGCTGGGGGGATGGGAAGGATGGGAAGAATCAAAGTCCCTCACTAGACTAGAGAAGAATTCTGCTTTTATATTCCAGGTATCTGGTTGCAAAGAGTTTTTGAGATAAGAATATTTGTTAAAGCAAGCCCATAGCTGAGTAGCTAGATAACCCAAATTCATCCTTGTTTTCTGCGTTTACAACTTGGCTTCCTAGAAGGCTCCATTGTGGTCCGGAAGCATTGTTTTTCATTAATTTCTATGACAAGGGACCCAAAGCACATGGTGTTAAGAGTAACAAAACCAAGGGAGTAAAGCAGCCCATGACTTGGCACAAAGTTTGACAAGCTGTAAAAAAGCGCATGCTTAAATATCTGAAGTGGTGTTGATTTTCTATGAACAAGCTTTTCTCTTCTAAACAGTATCATATTCTTTTCCAGCACATTTAGGACGCAAGTCAAGCTGTGTTTTATTTTTTATTATAATAAACACAGTCAGCTTTCTGTAACAAAGACATACTAGTGGTGATCGGTTGCAAGCCAACCATAAGCTGGGGGGGAAAAAAAGTCAACTGATAAAATAAAGGACCAGCCGTCTGGAAAGTTCTGTTTAAAGAAAAGAAAATAAAAAAGGCAGTGTTCTTATGAGACTAGCACAGAATGCCAAAATATCTAGATGAGGCTTTGTGTCTGCCATTACTTATGACTACTTGTAAACACAAAATAACACATCTTTCAAAACAAAAGAGCTCTCCTAGTAAGTATTTTCCTTGTGTTTCTGTACTAAAACACTTCAAAGTATTTTTAAAATATTTAATGCTATTTCACATCTCACATCTTGCCGTAAGTTGGATTTTCTAAAATGGGACTCAGATTTCTACAGTGTATTTACATTTTTTAAAAAAATCACCTCATGACTAACTTTAATCCTAACAGTAAGTAAATAAGACCTCTTACAACGGACAAGTGAGAATTTCACTCTGAACAGAAATCAAACGGAAGTGTCCACATTTATAAATGATCGTTTTAGAGCTTTGAACTTAGTGATGTTTCATGAATAAAACATGAGAGTCTTACCATTTGTTCAACTAAAACCCTCTCCTGGTCAAGTTCGAGTTTCAATTTTTCTCTTCCTGCAGTTAACTGAAACAGATATAAGAATATAGTTTGGGTATAGATATCTTCAGTTCTTCCATAATCTTTCTTTTCAATGGACTTCAGGAAAATTTGGGTGTAAGCCATGTTAGAGAGCCCAAATGCTTCAGGAGAAGGGGAAGTTAATTCTTTTTGAATAACATGAACCAAAGAAGAATGAAGTTTGGACAGATTATTTATAGGAGCATCTTCCACCCTTAGAAAGTTTCCCTGAAACTCCACATTGTGTCCTATTGTTATTATTCTGCAGGGGCCCAGATAAATGTGGCCCTTATGCTGATAGAAGAAAGCACTAAGAAAAGCTCAGTGTCTCCTTTGTATCTACCCAGCTTCCGCTTATTGTAGTTTCTTGTGGCATAATTGATGGAAAGCACCATACCAACTGGGTCACATTAAGATATCTTCAAATAATTTGGGGCTACTGGACAGGTGGCATGTCCCTTTCTTGTCTCAATTTACACAAACTCCTTCAGGGAGCTCGCCTGCTCCCGAGGCTTTTATTACCACCTCTATGTGGATGATTCCCAAATCTACTTGACTAGCCCAGACCTCTGTCCTTCTCTGCCATCTCACATTCCCTCCTGCCTTCAGGATATCGCTACATGAATGTCTCACCGGCTTGATGTCTCAGACTCAGTCTGTCTAAAACTGAACTCGTCATCTTCCCCCTGCAAAACATTCTCTCCCACCTCACGTTCTCAGCACAGTTGATGACACCACCATCCTCTCCATTGCTCAAATATGCAACAGTGGCATCATCCTTGACTTCTCCCTGTCTTGAAATCCTCCATATTCAGTCAGTCACCCAATGCTGTTGGCTCTAATTTCACAACATTTCCAGAATCCATTCCTTCCTACCATCCAATCTGCTACTTTGCTGGTCTGAGCACTTGTCAGATCCTGGCTCGCTTACTTTATCAGCCTTCTTGTAGATCTCCCGGCCTCCAGTCTCTCCCTTTTCCAGATCACTGCTGCCCGAATCATTTTTCTAAAACAAGGTACTGCTCACAGCTCCCCACTTCTCCAAGGCCTTCAATTGGTTGGCCATTCTTCTCTGCATTAAGCAGAAACTCCTGACAATTGGCTGTAAAGTTCACAGTCGGCTCTCTCCTTTCTAATAATAATAATTGTGTTGTTAAGTGCTTACTATGTGCCAAGTACTGCATTAGCCAAAAGATCATCAGGTTGGACACAGTCCCTGTCCCACATTTTGCTCACGATCTAAGTAGGATGGAGAACAGGTATTTAAATCCCCATTTTACAGATGAGGAAACTGGAGCACAGAGAAGTTAACTGACCTGCCTAAGGTCACACAGCAGGCAAGTGTGACCTACGATTAGAATTCAGGTCCTCTAACTCCCCCCATGCCAATGTTCTTTCAACTAGGCCACACTGCTTCCTATTTATCCACCTCAGTTACAATCTTTATTTTCTAAAGCCAACCTACTGTGCCTCATTCTCATCTCCTGTTGCTGACTTCTTACTTCCCAAGCACTTAGTACAGTGCTCTGCACACAGTAAGCGCTTAATAAATATGATTGAATAAATGAATAAATGAAAGCCCTTCCTGGCTACCTGGAATTCCCTACTTCATATCTGACAAATTACAGCTCCATACTCAAGGCCTTTCTGAGATCATATCTCCTCCAGGAGGCTTTCCCTGAGTATTTTCTAATCTTCCCATTTATATCCCACGATGTCAATTCAGCCCTTCTCTGACACCCAAACCCTTAAGTCCCTACAAACACATAGAGCTAGCTTAGCTTCATATCTTATACATTGTTTCACTTTCCCTATCTTTATCTTTCATGCTAGAATGTAAATTCCTTGAGGGCAAGAACCATGTCTTCTATCCCAAGCACTTAGTTTCAAAATATCAAAAAATGATATTGATTTATTGACTTATTGACCATTGGCCCTGCCCTGAGACATCTCCAGGGAGATTGATTCAGAGTTTTGGGTCACTTTAGCAGAGGTCTGGAATGGAATTCTAGCTTGGTCTGGGACTCACTGGATTCAGTCATTTAATCGATGATATTGATTGAGCACTTACTGAGTGCAGAGTACTGTACTAGGCATTTGGGAGCACAATAGTAGTAAGATGCACATGGGATGTTGTGAGAATGAAAAAGATCAGAGATGTGAAATTAAAAAATAAAACAGTGTTCTACAGATTCAGAGTATCATACTGGTGGAGGCTTCACACATTTATTTCATAGCTTCTGAGGTTTGCCTCAATTACAGGCAAGATACACTGAACCCTACACTTGAAAATTAAGATCTTTCTTTTTGTGCTGGTTATTGCCAAAGGGGGCCAGCAGTAAATTCCTTTGTGTACTGAGTTGGGCGATAGTCCTCACTTTTTAGGGCATTTTGACCTCCTGGACTACATACGGATGGGCTAAAAAGTGTTTGCATTTAAAGCTACTCTTACAGTTACCACAATTTTAAGGGGCAGCTCTGCTCCAATCACTAAATGGTGTGTGGGACCAGAATGTATTGGGGCTGAGCCAGGCCCTATGAGATCTATTCTCAGGCAGTGAGGAGGCTGTTGCCTGGAAAGAAGGGGCATTCCCGGGGGTTGAGTCAGCTCACTTCCTTGCCAGGCCCCTTCTTTGATAATTGTTTTAGCTGGGAGTATGGCTTGTGAGGATTGGGAGACCGGTAAAAGGCGGGGTCCTGGGTTTTTAGACCATGTCACTGTTTATGAGTTAGGTTTCTCCATTCCTGGACTTGGGTTGATAATAATAATTAATAATAATGATTACAGTATTTGTTAAATGCATACTTATGTGTCATGATATTATGTTCTGGAGTAGATACAAGATAATCAGGTTGCACATAGTCCCTGCCCAACATGAGGCTCAAAGTGAAAGTAGGAGGAAGAACAGTTATTGAATCTCCACTTTATTTAGTTCATTCAACCATATTTATTTAGCAGTTACTGTGTGCAGAGTACTGTACTAACCACTTGAGAGAGTTCAATACAACAATAAAACAGACACATTCCCTGCCCTCAACGACAAGTGACTTGCCCAAGTTCACAAAGCAGACATATGGCATTAGAATTTAGGTCCTAATCTGGGTGAGCTCGTTGTGGACAGGAATTGTCACTCTTTATTTGGTGTATTGTACTTTCCCAAGTGCTTAGTACAGTGCTCTGCTCACAGTAAGCACTCAATAAATACGACTGACTGACAATGAATGAATGAATCTGGACATCAAGAATCAGATTTTAAAAAGAAAAGACAACGAAAGCAGCAAGTGCCTCAGCACTGAGAGGGACAGTCATTTCAGGCACAAAGAGTGGAATGGAGTGTCGGTTGCCTATTAGTCTTGGTCCAGTTTCACTTGCCTGCCAAAGTAGACTCTCATAGTAAGGAGAGTAATCTTTGATTGGAAACCTCATGACTCTCTCTGCTCCACACAGTTTTTCTCCCTCTTGCACAAAGTGAAAAGACAGCCCGAGTGGGAAGGTTAAAAATCCCAATTAAGAAAAGCAGCATGACCTGGTGGTTAGAGCACTGCTCAAGGAATTAGAAGGACCTGGGATTTTATCCCAGCTCCTTGTCTGCTGTGTGATCTTGGGCAAGACTCAACTTCTCTGGGCTTTAGTTATCTTATCTGTAAAATACATCAAAAGGAAGCTGCTAAATATAGCCTGGGCCCCCACTTTCTTTCCAGAGATGATGCTTCTGAAGCATCATTGTTTAGGTCCTTGGGTTCTGCTAGCTTGTTTCTTTTTGTTTCTTGTTTCTTGTTTCTCAAGTCCTTACTCAAACCATAGTAGGCTTCAGTTGTCTTTAGATTCTGACTGCAGGATCATGGAAATATCATCAAATTTCCAGTTCAAGCTCCAGTCTCTCCCTAAAGTTCTGCTCTATGCCCTGAATGCAATGAAACTAAATGGAAGGAAAAAAAGAATCCCACTAATACTTCAGAGGTTGTCTTCAAGGCAACGAACCCTTGTTTGATTATCTGGTCGCCCACGAAGGCCAACTAAATTTTGAGGCTTCAGGGACCCTTTTAGTGTCGCAGCATGGCATAATAGAAAGAACACAGGCCTGAGAGTCAGTTCTAATCCCGGCTCTGCCACGTGCCTGCTGTGTGACCTTGGACAAGTCTCTTAACTTCTCTGGGCTTCAGTTACCTCATCTGTAAACTGGGGATTAAGAGTGTGAGCCCCATGTGGGTCAGGGACTGTGTCCATCCTGATTAACTTGTATCTAATCCAGCACTTACAACAGTGCTTGGCACACAGAATGGCACATACTATTATTATTATTATTATTATTATTAGGTCATTTATCAAAATGAGTCTTCAGAGATTACCACTAGTGAGAGAAATATACTCAGGTTGGGATTGGGCCCAATAAGGAAGAGCAACCAGGTCTACTGCCAGTGAGGAGCACTAAGGAAAACTGACTCAGGGCCCAGAAAGTGTGCTGAAGTTGCCCGAGAGATGCAAGGTCCAAGACAGGCTCATAGAAAACAATTCCAGCATCACTTTCCTTCTGCTTTCCCTGGGTGGGCTCAAGTCCTCAGGATGGGGGTGGTGGAGATCTCTACCAAATCCCCACCAGCCATGGCATTCCACCCATGCTCCCACCAACTGGGACCCTTTCCTTGGTTCCCATTAGCCCAACCAGAAGGTGGTCTCTGGGCAATACTTCCACAAGAGTCCTCTATGCCAAAGGGCATGAGAAGGGCAAGGACCGATGAAAAGGGAGATTTGTTTCGAAGACAACCAGGGACTATCCTTCCGTGGACCCTTAAATGACTTCAATAAATGAGCCCGTCACTGTGAATGCTTCTTAAAATGGTACCCTTTGAAAATTTAATTCCTAAATCAGGGATTCCCCGTGATTTCAAACTAAACTACAAAATGGAGGATTATTTTTATTGGGTGGGCGTTACTTGATCTAGGGGGTCATGTCTGCTAGGGTCTCCGAATAAGTCCTCCGATTGTATGATCTCACTGACTCCCATTATGCCACGCCACATTGGCAAAGGAGAACACTAATTCAACTACACGTGCATAAAAACAGACAGACCCAGTCGTAGACGTAATACTCAGGCCACCAATTATCATACTATGATTTACCACTCATGAGAAATTTGTTAGGCTTCTGCTAAAACATAACTTTTACTCTACAAACTTCACATTCAGCCACAGTTTAGGTTCACAGGGCTAGAAAGTCAGAAAAAGAGCTATGATTCCATTGGTTTTCCAACACACGGAAAAAAGCCGATATGGAGAGGAACCTCTGCTGACCATTAGTCATACTAAAATAAACAATGTGGAAGAATGAAAATGAATCATGTCAATTTTTTATGCCTCATAAAACTATCTGGACATTGTGTGAATTCCCCAAGCAGGAAGATATTTCAATTAAAAAGAGTCATTCATCAATGTCAGAAAGTTACAGTACCTTTTCAATAGTTTTCTGATCATTTTCCCTTAGCTCTTTCATACTTATAATTTCAAATTCTGAAAACAAAAGGAGAGAAAAGAAGACCATGAAATTACACGCTTATGTCCGTGCATTCATACTGCGTGCTCCAGGTCAGTCTGGACGCCCAGTGGAATGCACAGTGGACGAAAGTCCTAGCGGAGCTGTGACCTTCACAACCGCCCTTGACATTCACAGCCTTCTTCCTGCTGTTCAGCCGGCTGGTCAGATTGAGATTAAGAAGTAAGTTCAAGAGCCAAGTGTGGCTGAGTGCCCAAAGCTTTTCATCAATACTAGCAGCAGACATTTTTGCTGTTAGTCACAGCCAATACAAAGTGCTTTAACAGGTGGTTCTTTATGGCTCGGAACTACCAGAAGTTGAAAACATCACTACATCAAATGATAAGCAGAAATTTGCAATGTTGAGCACCAACCATTTTTATTCTCAACATCTGAATGGATTGTCTCTTAGTTTTGTTCCCATACACCTGAGGACCAGCTTTTCACACATACATTTAATGCACCATCAAGCAATTACTGGGTGATAAAAGAATTGTGAACAATATAACATTTTTGTTCTTGTGCATGCTTAGTTAAAAAAAAAAGTTTTGCCAAAACACAATAGACCTTTCAAAATTTGCACTTTGAAAGGATGAACAACAAAATGGAAGATGTCATAAAGGGACTCATTCGCATGAAATGTTTCCAAAATTTTATTCTATTTTATACAGGAGGCAGTGATAAACAGCTAAACTCTAATTTGCTCTGTGATTTAAAGTTCACCTCATTGGTGAAGATAATTGAAAACTAACTGGATCACAAATCGTGGATCACCTGTATTTTTTAAACCTCAGTTACCAGGTTACCCTACTACTCAGGTTTGGTAAGCGAACATAATTGAAAGCCTCTATCCAATAAGCTAAGATGTGCACACCGATAACTAACAGAGATATTCTTTCAAAATTCCTTTAAAAGCACATCTGCTGAAATCAAAATGAATGCACTTTTCACTGAAATGGCACGGAAGGATCGAAAAATGTCTGCGTATGACATCTGAAGGACTGACAGTTTGGGATTTCATTTTTTTCCTAAACTCTTGAGAATTGTGTGTGTGTGTGTGTGTGTGTGTGTGTGTGTGTGTGTGTTTGTGTGTGTCCAAACATTACCTAAGAGTTCGTTTTCTTTTCCATTGAGTGCTATGGTTTCTTCAAGGTCTGAAATAATATTGGTCAGTTTCGCATTTTCCTTTCGGATTTCTGCAATTTCCTTTTCCAGGGCTACTTGGTCAGTGGAGCTCACTGGGCTGAGATCCTGGAGGATGAGAAATTGCCCATTTCTAAGCAGGGACCGGGAGATTTAAATATGCAGCCCAAGAACAATAAATCTACAGCAACACCATCATATAATTTTCTGAATTCTATTAGACACTTACAATATGAATAGGCAAAAAAGGAAAGAGAATCTTTCTGGAAGAAAGGCTGCCGTACATTATGTACAAAGACCATAACGCATGGGGACATTTTATTGACAGGAATAATGCATATCATACTGTTTGTGTGCCCTCATCATTCAGGTCAATTTATTATGGAGGCTGAGTTGGGGAAGGCAGCTGGGCCTACCCACCCACACTTCCCTCTGTGTGTTTATGAAGTGCCGTCCGTAACTAGGCAGGCCGGGGGAGACTTTGGACGGCCAACCCAGGGGGCTGAAGAGTGCGTGGCTAAGGAGGGGGGCTTGTAGTCTTTGTGCCATTTCTCTGTGTCAGGGCTGCCAGTGTCAGGAGGAGCACATCACATGTCAAAGCGGTGAAGTTTTCAGGCTGGGAGCCGCACGGAGTCCATCAGGCTCTCTGATATCAACACAGTTGGTTTTCTACTCGGTGTAGGACCTACCCAGAGGCAATTCATATTCTGAACATTAACATGGCTTTGCATGCCTGTCACACTTCGACTGTGCAGGCGTTTAATGCTATTGAAGACTTCGGTTTAAATCTCTATGCAAACAGTGATTACCTTGTAAGAAGGTTTCAGGATAACTTACAACAAAAGACTTTAAAGTTATAGTTTTAGTAAAGCAAACTCATTTACATTTTTATTATGTGTGTCTTTTGTTTAAATCTTGCCATGTCCATTATGGGGGAGTCTTTTTCTTACGCAATTGAAGCTTATTGGGATGGCTAGTCTTTTTTCTTGTCTGTTTCAATGCTATTGAAAACATCTGAATATACTCTCCTATGGCTGTCTAGATTTTACTGCCCCACGTTTCTTTAAAATTAAGATAGGAGGGATTTTAGAAACCCGGAGAGAAATGTGCATTTAACCGAGATATCCAACTGAATTCAGAATCTCACAAATATTAACCAGCCCCCTTTCCGTAAAGTTATTTCCTCTTTGTGGAAAAATAAATCTGAAGTATTCCTCGTTTCACTCTATAAGGATAATGCCTGTATCTGAGAAAGCCGGGACCTTTCTCCTCGCTGACCTTCTGAGCAAGAGGGAATCTCAAAACCCGGTGCTTTATGGCACTAAAAACAAAATTAAGGGTTTTGAGTCATGATCAGCTGACTACCTTTATAGTTGCAAATATTGCATGGTGACCAATTAAAAAAGGCCTTCCGCCACAAAAAAAGTTACAATATAGGGTGCTGTTCTTTGGAGATAGCTCTATCACTGTGCTAATGGGAGAGATGTTTAGATCTATAAACCATAAAAGGAGGATTTTGCCTATTGCCATTCCCACTGATTTTCCTGGGAAATGGGTGACTAAAAAGTCCCAACAGTGCTTTGCAGGTGAACTTCCCAATCTTTATTTGTAGTTTTTCTTTTAGATCACATATGAGGAAATAAGTATGTAACTAGGTTTTACATTCCTTTATAGTAACCGTTAAAGCCATTCAGTACATATTTTCAATGCTTTATGGTACTTTTTCCCTAAAAATGAAATTTTAGTTCACCCTTCCGTTCACCTTTTGGCTGGCTCTGAACTCATTTTTAAGGAGGAACATCCACCTAAATGCGGAAAGCATTTAACAAATTGGGACGTTTTGTTCAAAACGGAAGGAAACTCAACTTTGGAGTCATTAGTTGGTATTCTTGCCCGACATTGTCCAATTCTAGGCTCTTCCAGGATGTATTTACGGGATCAAAAGGCCTTTTAAATAACTGAAACAGGCCTTAATAGGCTTAAGCATTAGTTCTTCTCCCCCCCTGGCAGAATTGGAACGTCAGCAGCTGATTGCACGAGGAGCCAGCCAGTCATTATCACAAACTAAACAAGGGCCGAGTTGAATTAATCAGGTGGAGTGTCACATTTTAAAGTGGTGATTTAATACCTACCCCAGTCTCTTTATCTTATTGCGTAGGAGCCCCAACTCGGGAAAAACAGGAAAAAAAAATTGGTTATTTTCCCACCTAGATCAATTTAGAGCGGGGGTCTTGGCTGGGGTGGGCTCTAGCGCCACCATCTGTTGCGAACAAGAACTGCACGTCATTAGCGATTCAGTCTCCTGCCGCAATGAGGACACTCATTAGCAAAACGAACAAAGGGATAGTTCTCTAGAGCTACAGTCATCTGTTACACTTTGAGTGGCAGGTTTTGTGGTGGAGTTCTTGCTCCCATCTGCCCGCAGCAGTAGATTTTGGCTTGCTTAAAACCAGGAGGCTTTAAACTAAACCGGGGGAGCCGAAGAGGGTTAGGATGTGGGAGGTTTCGACCCCATTCGGGCGCCAGTTGTTTAGGCCGGTTGGCTTAGCATTATTCTGGGGCTCATCTTTCAAGGTTATGACATTATAAAGGAGGTTGAGAGTGATTTTTTTTTAAGTTCAAAATGAATGAGCTCAGATGGACGGCTCTCCTGAATCTGAATGGATCTTTATTCGCCCATGGCTGGGGTTTGAACCCTAGGCCTGGTTGATGACTCCCAGTTTTCAGAAACGCCTTCCACGCCCTGTGCGCCGGTTCCATCTCCATCGATCCCAAACCACCCTGTTGGGGCCAGGAAAGGTCCTAAAGAGCAGGTGCCGTTGGCCACGTTGGGGGGTGGGGGTCGAGGGGGGGAGTCTTTAAGAGCCTTCTCAGTCCCCCTCCCTCCACAACTGCCACAGAGAGCAGTCGGGCATCTGAAAACCCCATTGGGGGCAGGGTGGGGGTTGCCTGATGTATGCCCGCTGCCCCTGACATCCGTACAAGCGAGCAGGTGCTCTCTCAGATGAGTGACAGCCAGGGAAGCAGCCCACTGGGGCCAAGCGGTCCTGGGGAGCCGTCAGTCCTGAATGACAGCTCTGTTTTGGAGCTGTCAGCCAGGAGTAAAGACCCAGTCTCCGAGGGGGGTATCTCCTCCCCCTCTTGGGGTTGGTAAGAGGAGAAAACACAAGGGAACACCATTCGAGGGAAAGCCGAAGCCTCCTTTATTTCCCAATTCATTCAATCGTATTTATTGAGCGCTTACTGTGTGCAGAGCACTGTACTAATGTCTCACTACCCCCTTACACACACACACACACACACACACACATACATCTATATCTATCTATCTATATGTATATAGATAGATAGATATCCTCTGCCCTCTACCTTTTCTAGAAGGTTAGCTAAAGATGCAGGAAAGAGGCCCCACATCCAGAACTGGGCAACTCCTCACTTTTCCTGATAGCATTCCACACTAAGTGCTAACTCTGTGGGCAACAGGGACTTAGTGTCCCATGCTAGGTTTCTAGATGGGGTAAAGCCAACATTTTCACCCTTACAGAAGTTTGGGCTGCTTCACCCATGCCAGCACTCTGGAAGAGCTTGAGACCTTCCTAAATAGAGCTGAAGAGAATCGTAATAGGACATTGATAATATTGATGCTTTTTATTAAGCACTTTCTATGTGCTAAGCACTGGAATAGATACAAGATAATCAGATTAGACACAGCCTCTGCCACTCACAGAGTTCACAATAGGAAAATGGGTATTTTAATCCCAATTTTAAAATGAGGAAACCAAGGCACAGAAAAACAAAGTGACTTACCCAAAGTCACACACAGTCTCCTGGCTCCCAGACCTGGGCTCCTTTCTTTGGGTCATGCTGCCATCCCCATTAAACCCATTAGCTTTTCAAAGCCTGCCTGCCCCTCCCAAACTCTTCTCACCGAACCCCCAAGTCCCTCTCCTTCTATCACTCCTTAAGTCAAAATGAAATGTGGCTACGTGTATATATCCATCATGGCTCTCCAAACATCCTTACAGCCTTACTCCACTCTCTCCAAAAGACTATAAGCTCCTTGAGGGCAGGTGTCTACCAATTCTGTTGTATTGTACTGTCTCAAAGAGTGCTCTGCACACAGTAAATGCTCAATATATACCAGAAGCACTCAATATATACCACTGGTTGATTTTTCAGAAAAGCCCAAGCGTTCACACTGAGTATATGAACTGGAAGACTGTCCTAATTATGGAGTTCAAATCCTAACTTTCATATAGATATTTTAATTCCCTTGCCCCCTGGGCCTACTAAAATACGTTATTCAAAAGCAATTAGATAAAGATTTTCCCACAACATTCTCAGAGGGGTCTTATCGGTCTTAAAAAAAGAGCAGTAGATTTGGCAAGTATATAGGTGGTCGGAATATAAAGGTGGTAGGATTACAAATAAATACTGCAGAACATTTTCTCTGATACTGTGTGTCTACCACCTTTAAAAGGTGCATCTCCTCAGATTATTTAGAAATTAAACTTCAGGCACTTGGCTGTGTGTATTTTTTATACCACAGGGTGGGGCAGTTGGATAAAAGGTGACCTGGAAATCAAGCTTTCATTCCTGTCTTGTGCCAGGGATTTTCATAAAGTGACTTAGGATCTTAATCAGGAAGTTACTCTTTGGGGATTTAAAGTATTTTTTTGGTAAGGTTTATTTGATTCCCACAAGATTCCTCCTGCTCCTCCACACTATCCCAAATATTTCTGCCCTCATCCTCCTCCCAACCCTCACAACTCCAGTGTTGCTGACTGACTCCTTCCCTCCTCCTTTCCCATCTCCTTCCCCATCTCCTTCCCCATCTCCTTCCCTCTCTCCTTCCCTCCTCCTTCCCCATCTCCTTCCCTCCTCCTTTCCTTTCTCCTTCCTTCCTCCTTTCCCATCTCCTTCCCTCCTTCCCCTCCTCCAGGAGGCCTTCCCAGACTGAGCCCCTTCCTTCCTCTCCCCCTCGTCCCCCTCTCCATCCCCCACATCTTACCTCCTTCCCTTCCCCACAGCACCTGTATATATGGATATATATTTGTACATATTTATTACTCTATTTATTTATTTATTTATTTATTTTACTTGTACATATCTATTCTATTTATTTTATTTTGTTAGTATGTTTGGTTTTGTTCTCTGTCTCCCCCTCTTAGACTGTGAGCCCAATGTTGGGTAGGAACTGTCTCTATATGTTGCCAATTTGTACTTCCCAAGCGCTTAGTACAGTGCTCTGCACATAGTAAGCGCTCAATAAATATGATTGATTGATTGATTGATTCCACTCCTCTCCTTCAATCTTATTCTTTTTCCTCTTATGGGTAAATAATTTTGTTTCTGTCTCTCCTATTAGATTGCAAGCCTCTTGAGGGCATGGAAAGTGTCTTCTACCTCTGTTGTACACTCCCAAACGTTTCTCTGCACATAGCAGACCCTCCAGTACTCTCGTGCACTCTGGGTTACTGCCATCCCACTATACATGGAACCTGAAGAAAGGTCATGCATTATTGCTGACATACCCTGAGGTTACTCCCAAACACTGTGGGCATAACAATTCCATCCCGTTCTCTCCTCTTCCAAGCAAGTTTCCTTCACCCTCTCAACCAAGAACTTGGTCCCATTCCTCCTCCTTCCCTCCTTCCTGTCCCTGCTCCAGGATTTATTTATTTATTATTATTATTATTATTATTATTGAGCCAAGCACTGTTCTAAGCACTGGGGCAGATACAAGTTAATCAGATTGTCCCACATGGACACTTTTAATCCCCATTTTTCAGGTGAGGTAACTGAGGCCCAGAGAAGTTGTGCCTTGCCCAAGGTCACACAGCAGACATGTGGCAGAGCTGCGATTAGCCTGGCATTGTGACTCCCAAGAGTCACCAAGACTGTGCTCTTTCCACTAAGCCACGACATACCAATTCTGTTATAATCATCATCAATCGTATTTATTGAGCACTTACTGTGTGCAGAGCACTGTACTAAGCGCTTGGGAAGTACAAGTTGGCAACATATAGAGACAGTCCCTACCCAACAGTGGGCTGTATTGTCCCAAGTGCTTAGTACAGTGCTCTTCACACAGTAAGCACAAGATAAATATGATTGATTAACTGATTGAGAGGGTCCCAGCTAGGCCCCGCTTACATTTTCCTTCTCTTTTTTTACTGATAGGAGCAGATGTTTGACCAGGACATCGTGTTAAAAAAAAAATCCTTGAGGTTGGGAATGGGGAGGCAGGGGAGAAGGAGGCTGAGTTTGGGATGCATAACGAGAGACGGGAGGGATTTACAATGCCATTTTTACTTATTTGAAGGGCTCAGACATCATGTTGGGGCTGGTTCTAGGATGAAATCAACCAAATTGCATGCACGTCTGTGGGAAAATGTTACCTATAGTACAGCCATATCGTCAAGTGACATAATCCTGCTGTATTGTATGGAATGCCTATGGTACTGAATGATTGATTGATTGATATAATGAGGCAATCTCCTATTGGTCTCAACTGTTGTGGAGGAACAGAAACATCCTTTGACAACACTATAAGGTGTGGGCAGCACTATTTAGGAATGTGCTGCTCATTTCCTCTGGGGAAAGGTTTATTTTATGGTATTTGTTAACTATTTCCTGGGTGCTAGGCACTGTTCTAAGCCATGGAGGAGATATAAGCAGCGTGGCTCAGTGGAAAGAGCCCGGGCTTTGGAGTCAGAGGTCGTGGGTTCAAATCCCGGCTCCGCCAACTGTCAGCTGTGTGACTTTGGGCAAGTCACTTTAACTTCTCTGGGCCTCAGTTCCCTCATCTGTAAAATGGGGATGAAGACTGCGAGCCCCCCGTGGGACAACCTGATCACCTTGTAACCCCCAGCGCTTAGAACAGTGCTTTGCACATAGTAATGCTATCATTATATAAGCTAATTGTGTTTGACACAGTCTGTGTCCCAAATGGGGCTTGCAGTCTGAAGCCCTGTTTTACAGATAAGGTAACTAAGGTACAGAGAAGTGAAGTGGCTTGTCCAAGGTCACACAGCAAAGAAGTGGTGGAGCCAGCGTTAGAACCCAGGTCCTTCTGACTTCCAAGCCTGTGCTCTATCCACTAGACCACGCTGTTAGAAAGTGGCACTACTCTTTGACAGAAATTCCACTACATTGTCTTGAGGCCGACGGAGACTCTTATCAGCCTCAGTCCTTTAGCCTTCCGGATCGAGAACCTGCACAGAAGGATTCTTTTTAGTTTTTTTGTTTCTCTTTTATGGTATTTGTTAAGTGCCAGGCACTCTACTAAGCGCTGGGATAGATACAAGCTTAACAGGTTGAACACAGGCCCAGTCCCATGCTTGGCTCATAGGCTTAATTCCCATTTTTCAGATGAGGTAACTGAGGCGCAGAGCAGTTAAGTTCCTTGCCCCGGGTCATGTGGCAGACACTCAGCGGAGCCAGGTTTAGAACCCAGGTTCTTTTGACTCCCAGGCCTACTGTCTATCCATGCTGCTTCTCAGCAGCACTGGCGGTAGTGCGAGTGGCTTGCACGGCATCGGATAGAGATAAATGGAAAATTAGCCCATGCTAGCTAGCAGGGCCTGGAAGGAACAGAGCCAAACCCAATTTGCCGGGGAAGAAAGTTGGGGCATGGTCAGAGAAGGGGAATCTTACCACTCCCACCCATTTTAAACGGCAGGAGCACTCAGTACTATTTCCAATCAATCAATGGTATTTTCTGAGTGCTTACTCCAGCAGAGCATTGTATTAAGTGCCTGGAAGAGTATAATACAACAGAGTTGGTAGTCACGTTCCCTGTCCACGATGAGCTTTCAGTCTACAGAACTATATTGCCTATTTCATTGCCCATACTCCATTGGGCCAGCTGGGAAATTCTGATTCCTGCCCCAGAATGGTGGGATTTCCTTGCTGGGCCAGAGGTGACTGAGGAGGCATCTTATAAGTGCTCCCAAACGCAGCTGTATGCCCTCCCCAATTACAGAATTCTGCTGGAGGGGAGAGTACAATAGAGTAGGCATGATCTCTGCCCTCAAGGAGTTCACAGTCTACCTAGGAAGACAGACACTAAAATAAATTACAGGTAGGAAGTTAAAGAGTTAAAGATATGAACATAAATTCTGGGTCATAAGCACTGGGTGTGGTGGGTAGCTAAGTGCTTAAGTGGTGAACTCAAGTGCCTAGGTTGGGAAAGAGAAGGGTTAGAGTGGGAAGAAGCTCCATCCAAGAAGCCACATGGCCTAGTGGGTAGAGCATGGACCTCGGGGTCAGAAGGACCTGGGTTCTAATATCGGCTCCGCCTCTTGTTTGCTTTGTGACCTTGGTCAAGTCACTTAATGCCTCTGTGCCTCAGTTACCTCATCTGAAAAACAGGGATTAAGACTGTGAGCCCCATGTGAGACATGGCCTATGTCCAGCCTGATTAGCTTGTATCCTTCCCAGTGCTTAGTACAGTGCCTGGCACAGAGTAAATACATAACAAATGTCATTACAAAAAGATCCATCTGCAATAAACCTCACTTGGATTCATTCATTCATTCAATCGTATTTATTGAGCGCTTACTGTGTGCAGAGCACTGTACTAAGCGCTTGGGAAGTACAAGTTGGCAACATATAGAGACGGTCCCTACCCAACAGTGGGCTCACAGTCTAGAAGGGGGAGACAGAGAACAAAACAAAACATATTAACAAAATAAAATAAATAGAATATGTACAAATAAAATAGAGTAATAAATACATACATATATACATATATAAAGGTGCTGTGGGGAGGGGAAGGAGGCAAGGGGGAGGGGGAGGAGGGGGAGAGGAAGGAGGGGGCTCAGTCTGGGAAGGCCTCCTGGAGGAGGGGAGCTCTCAGTAGGGCTTAAGCACTGTGCTTAACAAATACCATAAAAAATAAACTGCAAGCAAAACAAATTATTTTCTCAGTGCCTGTGATAATCTCTTAGCTCACTGTGGGCAGGGAACATATCTACCAATTCTGTTATACTGTATTTTCCCAAGAGCTTAGTACAGTGCTCTGCATGCAGTAAGAGCTTAATAAATACGACTGACAAATTAAACCTTATGTTGTGGCAGGGAGACAGGACAATTTTGGTTCTACTTCAGAATTTATCAAATTTGAAGAACTATTAAGTGATTCAAATTGTTTCCTGGTATTGACTCTTCCTTATGAGGGGAGGGATTCTGTTATTCTGCTGTTTTGGTAGGGGCCGGGGGGGGGGGTTCCTCTTTGCAAGAAGGGAATCTTGGTTACAGAAGTCCAAAAGATCAGAATAAGGAAAATTTCCATAAGAAGTTTGGTTCTATTCCCCCTTAATTTTCCTCTTCTAACTTACCACTTTTGGGCATTCATTTTCCTGATAAATTAGTATTTCTTCTTTTAATGATTTAATTAAAGCGTCTTTCTCTTCAAGCTTCTTCGTCAAAACGTTTATCTTGACGGCGAGCACATCTGTGCCCGCCGCTTCCTCATCAACCTCAAAGTACTTCTGTAAAAAACAAATTACATAATGGAAATACAGATAAAATTAACCTACTGCTGTAAATATTCAGGCCATTCAATGTGACATACCCACTTTTTGAATAATTTTCAGACTTAGAAATATATTGCATATAAGCATATTCATTCTCATAAATTAAACTTTGATTATAGTATGCTTCCGAAAGCTGTGAAAAGCTGATTATCTGAACTAATTGGGATAGAGGCTAATTTGGATAATTAAAAAATTGGATACCTTAACATATTTGGTTATCTTGAAGAGACATTCAGCCAGGTTTGTTCAGTTATCTGAACTTTTGAAAAATCATCTGAACCTCGAGTCCTGATGCATCATGAGCAAGTAGGTGTGCGGGTTAGCCTGTGAGTGATGGTGTGCATGAGAAAGCATTCATACATGTATCATTCATTCATTTCATTCATTCAATCATATTTATTGAGAGCTTACTGTATGCAGAGCACTATACTAAGTGCTTGGGAAGTACAAATTGGCAACATATAGAGACGGGCCCTACCCAACAACGGGCTCACAGTCTAGAAGGGGGAGACAGACAATGAAATAAAACATAGTAACAAAATAAAATAAATAGAATAGTAAATATGTACAAGTAAAATAGAGTAATAAATCTATACAAACATATATACAGGTGCTGTGGGGAGGGGAAGGAGGTAGGGAGGGGGGGAATGAGGAGGGGGAGAGGAAGGAGGGGGCTCAGTCTGGGCCATGGCTGATATCAGTCTGGTATCAGTGGCCATGGGTGAAAGTGCCTCTCTGTGGTTTGGGGTGGGTGATGGTGACAGTCTGTGAATAAGGATGAAATAAGAAAGGGACTCTTTTTTCAAATGAAAACTGTAAAAGCAGAGACAGGAAAGGAGCTTAATTTAATCTACAAAGTCAGGTTGGAGAATGGGTCGTTCTGCTTCCATATTGCTTTGAAGGTTGCCCTGATCTTAAGGGCTCAGAAATACAATTTCTCATGTTTGAAAGTTTAACAATAAAAGAACTTCCATGATAATTCCCATTAATCAACCCGTCAAACAATCAATGGCATTGCTTGAGTGCTTACTGTGTGCAGAGCACTATACTAAGCGCTTGAGAGAGGACAACGCAATGGAGCAGGCAGACATGTCCCCTGTGCACAGGTAGCTTACAGTCTAGAAGGAGAAACAGGCAGTAATATAAATAAATAAATTACAGATATGTACATAAGTGCTGTGGGGCTGAGAGTGAGGTGACTATCAAGTGCTAAAAGGGTACAGATCCAAGTGCATAGGTGATGCAGAAGGGAAAGAGAGGCGGGGAAAAGAGGGCTTAACTGGGGAAGGTCCCTTGGAGGAAATGTGATTTTAATACCACTTTAAGATAGGGACAGTGATTGTCTGGCATATGTGGAAGGGGAGAGAGAGAAGCAGCATGATGTAGTAGTGGACAGAGCATGGACCTGGGAATCAGAAGGTCATGGGTTCTAATCCTGGCTCCACTATTTGTCTGCTGTGTGACCCTTGGGTGAGTCACTAACTCTTCTGTTCCTCAGTTTTCTCATCTGTAAAATGGGGAATAAATATCTGTCCTTCCTTCTATTTAGACTGTGAGTTCCCGGTGGGACAGAGACTGTGTCCAACCGTACTATCTTGTATCTACCCTTGTGCTTAGTACAGGGCTTGGCACATAGTAGGTGCTTAACAAATATTATTATTACGTGCCTAAAATTAACTCCTAGCTTAGAATTCATTCATGCCAAGACAAGTGTTCTGGTCCCTGGGTCAGCTAGGCATTATCTCCTTTCCTATGGTGCCCACGAACCAGGCTGTCATGGGAAAAGATTCTCCCGCATCTCAGTGGCCTGTCTGCTGTCACTGGTTGCACTGTCTCCTGCCTCAGACTGTAGGAGGGCCTGGTTAAAGGCTACTGAACAATCCCTTGAACAGGGCCCAGTGAGGGATCAAACCATCACATCTTCCAAACCAAACCAGGCCTTCCTTGGTTGTATTCTCTTTCAAAATGCAAACCATGAACAGCCCTGAAGCTTCGGTGCTCCACAGGAGAATTTATAGCAGCCTCGGAAATGGTTCTCAAAAAACCTTGTGCTTAATTGTATTTAACTTCACCCTTCTTCAACCCAAAGTAACTCGATGCAATTTTCTTCTACTGACTCTTCTCCTGCCTCGCCATCTCCTTCTCTTTCCTCAGTCCACCAGGCAGCGAAGGCCCATTAATTTCCACGCAATAAATGTATCCTTTCCTGTCCCTGTTTTGTTTGAGAATTTATAGCAGCCTCGGAAATGGTTCTCAAAAAACCTTGTGCCCAATTGTATTTAACTTCACCCTTCTTCAACCCAAAGTAACTCGGTGCAATTTTCTTCTACTGACTCTCCTCCTGCTTCGCCATTTCCTTCTCTTTCCTCAGTCCACCAGGCAGAGAAGGCCCATTAATTTCCACACAGTAAATGCATCCTTTCCTGTCCCTGTTTTGTTTGGTGTCCACAGGATTCTTGGTTCGTGTCTCCTCCCAGACCTAGAATCCCATGAACACCAAACAAAATGGGAGGAGGAAAGAGAGGCAGAGTGTACATTTCATAGCTTACAGACTTTGATATACCGTCAGAAGGTCTTGAGGTTAATTATTTAAATGACTCTCCGAGGAAATCAATTCTTTTTAGGCACGTAGTAAAACATGAAAACACGCCCAAATCAATGAAATGTAACACTTTGTTGGAAACCAGTTCACTGCCAGGTGGATGTGGTCAGCTGACCATTTCGGATACCTATCGATTCTGAATTAAGGAGGTGTTATTTTATACATGGGTTTTAAGTAATCTTTGGAAATGATCAAGTGGGTGTAGAAAGGGGATTTTTGCATCAGCAAGCACTGTCAGTGAAAAATTCTGAATTTTTTTTGAAAACATGAGAACCTCATGAGAAGCAATGTGGCCTAGTGGAAAGACCATGGGACTGGGAGTCAGAGGACCTGGGTTCTAATCTAAGCTCTTCCACATATCTGCTGTGTGACCTTGGTCAAATCACTTAACTTCTCTGTGTCTCAGTTACCTCATCTGTAAAATGGGGATTAAGACTGTGAGCTCCATATGGGACATGGACTATGTCCAACCTGATTAGCCTGTATCTACCCCAGCACTTAATACAGGGTCTGGCACATAGTAAGCACTTAAATACAATTAAAATACAAGAACCTCAAAGGTTCTTGATCCTGAAGGCTCAGGACTGAGGCCAGAAATACTATAAAACAAACAAACAAAAAGACCCATCACCCTTCTCGGAAGTATGCTACTAACATATATTGGTTTCACAGACACAGAGATTTACATGGTCCGTGGTCAGACTTTTGAGCTTTCACTGCCAATTTAAATTCTTTTGGGTTCAACAAAAAGGTGACAGTTTCAATTCGGGAGTGCTGGACAGAATCAGAGAAGAAACAGCAGAGGAGCCACTTGTCAGCAATGTGGCCAGTATCAATGATACTAAATTGGGTTACACTGATGTAACTGATTGATTCTCCCGCTGCTGCTGATAAATCTGGGTTTTCACTTGACAAGATGGGGATTCTTAGGTCTCTCCACAAAAGATGCTCCTGAGTAAGCCCCCCTGTTCAGTTTCACAAATGAGCATGAGTGAAATGAATATGTGAAAGATTTGGAATCGATTACCTGTTTGTTAATCCAGAATTTTTGGAGTACTAGAGACCCTTGCCCCAAAAACATTTTTGTGGAATTCCTCCTGCAGCGAGTCCTCGGTCGCATTTAACAATAAAGGATGTTTTCAATTATAAAACAGCCAACTAGTGGTGCATGTAAGTAGATGTATACATGCATGCATGCATTTATGCATGTGTGTAGGTGCATCCATATAGATTATGGCCTCCAATTGGTTACAGTAGTAGTATTAGTAGTAGTAATGGTATTTATTAAGCACTTACTACATGGAAAGCACTGTACTAAGTGCTGGGAAAAAAAATACATGACTTAGATATGGTAATGGTTCCTTCCCCTCGAAGGAGCTCACAATCTACGAAAAAGGAGAGTGGCAGGAAGGCAGATACAAATACAAAAGACAGAGGTCGACAGACATGGAGAAGCAGCATGGCCCGGAGAAGCTTCATGGCCTAGTAGAAAGGGCACAGGTCTGAGAGTCTGAGGACCTGGGTTTTAATCCTGCCTCCTCCAATTGCTCGCTGTATGACCTTGTCACCTAACTTCATTGTGCCTCAGTTCCCTCAACTGTAAAATGGGGATTAATTACTTCTTCTCCTTTCTACTTAGTCCGTGAGCCCTTGCGGGACAGAGACTGTGTCCGACCTAAGTAACTGGTATCTACCTTAGTGCTTAGAACAGTGTTTGACACGTAGTAAGTGCTTAACAAACACCAGGAAAAAAAGGAGCAGAAGGAGAAGCAAGCTCCTCCCAGTTCACACCAGCAGTCTCAGAAAGACACAGTTGTGGTTACGGCAGTGATCTCAATTATTCTAAAAGTTGAGAAGGTGGTTGCCAACTGCTATTAGCTAACAAGGTGCACACGGTAGAACATTTCTCCAGCAACAACCCAGGCTCTTCCACCTAAGTCAGTTTTTTGGCAAAGTGATCGATAGCTTGTGGCCAGTAATTAGATGATGTTACGAATTTGTGCTAATGTTTACTCACTCAAAGTGGGTTTTAGGGGCATGTTTGTCTGGTGCTAAAAACATTGCCAAATTTTACAGCCTCAGGCAAGCTGGTGTTTAGTGGCCCTTGGTTGAAGAAGAAAATCGCTTGCTCAGCAGTTGTTCTGCTCTTTAAACGGCTCCCCACCAGGACAGGGAGGAAGGTGAAAATTTG
The DNA here is from genome assembly GCF_015852505.1 of Tachyglossus aculeatus. Lineage (NCBI taxonomy): Eukaryota > Metazoa > Chordata > Mammalia > Monotremata > Tachyglossidae > Tachyglossus > Tachyglossus aculeatus. Next base: position 20,541,862 of record NC_052078.1, on the reverse strand, counting down.
CCTGTAAATTATGGAGAGATCCATAATGTCCACAAGTAAAAGCAATGTAAAGTATGATCAGAAAGAAAAAAGACCTCAATTTCAGCATGAGCAACAATAAAGATGTTTTACCTTGGGTAAAACTTAAAGGGAGACTGGTGATTTTGTTAATTACTCTTTGGAGGGATGACAAAGCAATTTATTTCACAAAAAAATGGCAAAAGAAAAAACAAAAACCAAGCCTCCAACCTCTTCCTTTCTCTTCTGTTGGCTCAATGGCCCCTCTAGGCAGACTAAAGGAAAAATGTATTGCATTAGTAACTAAATGCAACATGACCTTTGCTTGTGGCAGGCACATTTCAGCCCTGGAATTTCAGAATATGTCTTTTGTAGGCATTGTAATGATTAGATTAATATAGGGAAACTTGGAGTGCTACATAGGAGAGTTCAGGTGACAGATTGAATTTTGAGTTTTCTTATTCTTCTGACTGCTGGAACTGAAAAATTGTGAATCAAACGTTCAGCTGATTGTTCACTAACTGTGCAGACCTCAAGGCACTTGACATGAAATGCCTAATTCAAACTAAAAAAATCCAAATACCCTTTCCTAGAGTGATTGAGTTTTCTCTCAAGAAAAGAAAGGAATTATTGATAGTTTTTATCCCATCCACCTCTAAAAATCCTTTCTCTTGACCCATATATTTTCCACTTCTAATGCCTTGCCTTTCCCACTGATTTTCCCAGATCAATTACAGCTATCCTACAGCTGTACATACAGCTAGGTGTTTCTATTTCTAGAAACAGAACACTTACTTCATGAAACCAAATGTGGTAGCATTAGGTTGTAATTATAAAACTGCCTCACTACACTCTCTTCTTTTTCACCTGCAATTGAAACCTAACGATTTCATAAAAGAATTGCTTTTGTAGGAGAGTGGCAAACTGATAAAGGGAAACTCACTGTCATGGAAATTTTGCTACCGCTAATCTTTAATTCAAGTCTCTAGAGGGCAGTAGGATGTAGCATGGAGGTTTTGAGAAAAGGAAGAAGAATGCATGGGAGACATTTTCATTTTTTGCATTCCAAAAGAAATTTCCTTACAATGACTTTGGATTTCCAGTGAAGGTTGACATCTGCTTCAGTTGTTTCAGCATGCAGCATTTTAGCTGCCTGAAGCCTACATCTCAGGGAATTCATTGCACCGCTGCTCCAGAATCCGCAGAGATTCCCAATTTGCTCCCAACTGTTGTTTCCACAAAACTGCAGCACTGAAGCCCCATGTTCAGTGTGGGAGCCGCAGGACCCAGTTTTATGGTAAAAGGAGGATGAGGCTCTTAGGGGAGGAAACCACCCTGTACCGAATGGTGAAGCCACCCCTTTTAAGTATTCCTATCAAATAATTGGTAGGGAGAATCCTCCACCCATTCCAATTTCCTGTCCCACTCTCTCTTGCACCTCTGAACCCAACGATAATCTATCACATCCCTAAGGCAGCAAGCTACGGTCACCATATTGTGGCCCAGGCACTCCCATGTTATTTTGATTTTAATCCCCTCTCCCTATGCCTTTCTTAGCAGTCCTGGATCGAGATGCATGTAGTGCGTTATGGAATGGAACACTTGGAATTTCTCAGGGGACTGACACCTTTCAACATCCCTGCCATTCGTGATCTGATGTTGACGGGGCAGGAGAGAAGGTCAGTCTTCAGAAGAATCTGATCCAGGATCAAGGTCAGTGAGGGGCACTAAACGCCACACAGCTCATTGTGCACTGTGTTGGACAGGCATTAGAAAGGAGATGCGGGCGACAGCAGGGCACGGGAAAAGGGTTTTGGGGGTCAGGTGGTATGGCGTCCCATCAGGAGGGGCTATTTGTCCGTGCGATGCAATATGAGGCTGTTCTTTTTGGTAAAAACAGAAGCAACAAACAAAATTAAAAGTTGTGCCTCTCTCATCCACAAAACAGTTGAATTTTGGTTGTGAGGGAGGAAGTCTGGGGACACAGGAAGGGCTGGGCAGGGAGTAGGATTTGGAGACAAGGAACTGTCTGGCTGGGGGAAGTGAGTGAAGGGGAATGCTGAAGCAGAAGAATAGGCAGGGGCAGGAATAGGGAGGGAGGCAAGTGCTGCAGAGGAAGGAGATGAGGGAACACACTGAGAAAGGGGTGGGTCAGCAGAAGGTGACCAGATGCTCAAATATAAAAGGGGCAGGCCCAGCTCCCTCTTAAAGTGCTACAGGACACATTCATGTCTAGAAAGACCTAAAGAAAAAATCATGGTTGGCCAGTCAGTCAGTCGTATTTATTGTGCGCTTACTGGCTGCAGAGCATGTACTAAGTGATTGGGAGAGGACAATACAAGAATAAACAGAAACATTCCCTGACCACAACAAGCTTACGGTCTGAAGCAGCGTGGCTCATTGGAAAGAGCACGGGCTTTGGAGTCAGAGGTCATGGGTTCAAATCCTGGCTCCGCCAATTGTCAGCTGTGTGACTTTGGGCAAGTCACTTAACTTCTCTGGGCCTCAGTTACCTCATCTGTAAAATGGGGATTGAGACTGTGAGTCCCAAGTGGGACAACCTGGTCACCTTGTAGCCTCCCCAGCGCTTAGAACAGTGCTTTGCACATAGTAAGCGCTTAACAAATGCCATCAGTATTATTATTATTATTATTATAAGAGGGGTTGGCTGGGATGCATTTCAGCCAATGGGAAGGGATCACATAGGAAAGAGACTGTAAGTTCACTGTGGGCAGGGAATGTTTCTACTAACACTGTTGTACTTTCCCAAGTGCTTAGTGCAGTGTTCTGCACACAGTAAGCGCTCATTAAGTACGATTGATTGATTGAGAAATGGGGTGGAGGTGGAGAAAAGGGTGATGAAAGGTCAGGAAAAGGGAAGAATGCAGTCGTCTGGGCCCTGGACCTGAAGGGTCTGATAAGTCTCTAAATTCCACTTCTTTTCTTGTTCCGTTACCCTCCTTTCTCATTTTCCCTTTTCCCTTCTCTCTCTCCTTGTCTATTTGGCCCTGTCTCACCCTACTTAAGGTGTACAGTTATCTGGTCACTGTATGGTAGTAGACGTGAAGTGGTTTGGAGTGTGAGGTAAAGGAAAGAAGCCAAAGTTAGCCCTGCTTCTCTCTCAATCAAGGGTATCTATCGAGAGCTTACTGGGTGCGGAGCCCTGTACTAAGAACTCAGGAGAGCACGCTAGAGTGAGTAAAGGCGATCCCTGACCTCCAGAACCTCTGTGAACCAACCCCTCTCTCAACTCCCTCCTTGGTCCTTTCTCTTTCCTCTTTCAACCCCTCCCTGGTTTGGCCAAGATAATTATTTTGGAGGGTAGTAAATGTCCATCTGTGGAGAAACTTCACAACCAGTATTTTAGCTATAATTCCAAAATATTAGAAATCTGAGAAATGATCTTGAATCAGAAAACAGTGACATTTTGCACTGGTCAGATGATGGTAACTAGGTTCAGAGTTCTCACATCTGCATTGAGTAGTGATAATATTTATTAAAGGCCTGCCAAGTATTATGCTGTAGGGAAAGATACACAAATGAGAATGAGACACAAACTTTGGTTTTCAAGGAGCTAAAAATCTAGTGCAAATTACTGCTAATATGTACGATTAGCTTGAGGAATAACTAAAAAGAAATGATGATCTAAAGCTCCTGGAGACAATAAGAGCGCACAAATTAAAACAGAGGAACTGTAAATATTTTAGCATCAGGTAACTTTTGTTATGGCATTTGATAAGTGCTTACTATGTGCCAGCCACATGGAGCTCACAGTCTTAATTCCCATTTTACAGATTAGGTACTTGAGGCACAGCAAAGTGAAATGACTTGCTCAAGGTCACACAGCAGACAAGTGGTGGGATTAGAACCCAGTTCTTTCTGATTCCCAGGTCCATGCTCTATCCACTAAGCCACACTGCTTCGCGGTTTCTTGTTTGACAATCATTTTTCAAGTCAATTTCTCCAATATGTTCGCTGGATATAATTTTTAGGACTGTTTAGTTGTGGGAAATATAAATTCCTCTCTAAGTACTGTTTCAATTTTGCTACCTGTACTATCAATATTATATCTCCTTTTTGTTTGGATAGTTTTCATTAATAGTACTTACGTGTTATGGTACTAGAGCATAACACACTTATTTATAATGTGTTTTCCTGGTGTTTCAATCAAGTTAAACCCACCTTGTAACTTGCTTTGATGATAGCAATGGCATCGCTTAGTTGCTGACAGAAGCTTTTTCTCATTTGAGACTCCTTCTGCAAATCAAATGTAAATAAACAATTATTTCATCTAAAACTCATAGTTTGTTCTGACAGGAGCAATGGTACCATTTCATTGCTGACATATGCTTTTTTTTATTTGAGCCTCATTCTGCATAGCAACTTAAATAAACAGTGAATAATTTAAGTATTTTCACCACCAACCACTTGTTTGTTCTGGCCCCTTGGAAGCTTCAGGCTAAATTAAATCCTTTACTTCTATGATACTTCAGCCTACCGTGCCTTTCTCCCAATTCACCCACCTTCAGTTGGGGAAGTTTTCAGGTTAGCAGACTTCTGGGTGCTCTTCAAAGCATCAGAGCTAGAAGGGGACATGATTTTTTAGGGGGTGGCCTTGAAAGGGCCAACTTCAGGGGGAAAAGGTTCCTTTTCTTAGATACCCCAATCGTGTGCTTCTCTCACTCACCTCTTCTGTTTTCCCTTTCACTCCACCCTTTGCCGCCACCTTACTGTTAATGAATCAATCATTGGTATTTGCTGAGCACTTACTGTGTGCAGAGCACTGTACTAAGTGCTCGGGAGAGTACAGTACAGTAAAATGGGTAGACATCATCATCATCAATCGTATTTATTGAGTGCTTACTGTGTGCAGAGCACTGTACTAAGCACTTGGGAAGTACAAATTGGCAACAGAGCTTTCAATCCCCTCTGCTCTTTGCTCACTTTAAATACTAGGATTTACTGATGGAGGCTGGGGCATGCTTGGTACATTATTCAGGGAAGGTGCCACGGCCTTCTGGGACTTCCCTTTCCCTCGAACCATCATTTTCTTTTTCAGGGCCCTCTCTCTGGGTCTCACCTCCCCTGAAGGCTCAGGCCCAGTGACCAGGCTTCACTAAGGCCTTTACGAGGCTTGAAGAGTCCTGCACACATCCAGGACATATTTATTACTCTATTTATTTATTTATTTTACTTGTACATATCTATCCTATTTATTTTATTTTGTTGGTATGTTTGGTTTTGTTCTCTGTCTCCCCCTTTTAGACTGTGAGCCCACTGTTGGGTAGGGACTGTATGTGTTGCCAATTTGTACTTCCCAAGCACTTAGTACAGTGCTCTGCACATAGTAAGCGCTCAATAAATACGATTGATGATGATGATGATGCACAGGCTCAGAGAACCTTCACCTCCCCTCACAGTTCCTAGCTCGAGTGCTTTAGTAGGAAGGAAAGACTGGCTCTCGGCGTTCAGCGTTCCACACGGAAAGGATCGAGAAGATCCGTACCTGTCGATGATGGGATTCGATCGCTTTCAGTCTATCGTTTAGCTGGGTGAAGAGTTTCCAAGATTCCTCTTGAAGTTTTTTTTCAAACTCTGTCTGAAGGAAACTTTTGAGGAATATAAAATCATGCTGCAGGGACTTGGTGATCTGGAAATGTAAAGATGGGCAATTTTATACGCAAGCCAACTCTCTCCCTCTCTCCCTCCGTCCTAACCCAGAGCTGATCCATGGCACCTGGGCCACTTAGATGACTGTGTATTGGGACTGTAAAGTGGCAAAGACAGGATTAGAACCCAGGTCCTGTGACTCTCATACCCATGCCCTTTCCACTAGGCCATGCTTCTTCTCAGAACTTGGCACAATCAATCAATCAATCAATCGTATTTATTGAGCACTTACTGTGTGCAGAGCACTGTACTAAGCGCTTGGGAAGTACAAGTTGGCAACATATAGAGACAGTCCCTACCCAACAGTGGGCTCACAGTCTAGAAGGGGGAGACAGACAACAAAACAAAACATATTAACAAAATACTAACTACTTTGGCCTGGCCACTCTCTATCTCCCTATTCACCAACCCATTCTTCTCCCACTAAAACATACAATCAATCAATCAATCGATGGTATTTACTGAGCGCTGGGGAGAGTAGTGCAACAGAGTTGGTAGACATGATTTCCGTCCTCAAAGAGCTCACAACCTAGTCAGTCAATCATATTTATTGAGCGCTTACTGTGTGCAGGCACTGTACTAAGTGCTTTGGAGGGTACAATACAACAATAAACAGACACATTCCTTGCCCACAATGAGCTCACAGTCCAGTGTGCCCAGTGATAGTTGAGGCCAACTCTGGAGAACGGTGGGACCACCTCACCCCTGGAACTGGGACGGGAAAGGGAGGGCCAGACCCCACCTTAGTGACTCTGCTCTGCTCTGCCATACAAATGGGGGCTGGCTGTAAGTTGGAGCCATGACTGGGCTAAGGGCCAGGCTCTACCCAACCCTGACCTCATGGGAAACAGATCCCTACCTGCGTGTTCAACTCCAAACACTTGTGCGTGTACGCCCAGCCCTGGGTGAGTTGGCATAGACACACCCCAGTCCCGGATGCAGGTGGCCTCTCTTTCCTTCCACATCTCTCCCGATATTCCCCCTTGATTTAAGTGAAGCACTGATATCCCCACCAGACTTGGTGTTGATGAAAGAAGCAGCTGCTCTTATATAACGGAGGTACCTTGGCCTGCTGAACCTCATTTTGAAAAATTAATTTAAGACATGTATGTATATATAAGAGGAATGTGAAGATAACGACAGTGAAGGTGCTTTAATGCCACCTCACATTGAGAGCCCGGAATCTTGAAACTTACTTTCAGCATGGTTTGAGTGGTCCGAGTCATCTCCTTCAATTCCTTCACTTCACTGATGTCAGTTTGGGTGGAGTGGTCTGTGTTGAAGAAGCCCACTTGAATTTCATCTGAAATAGAAACCCTGAGAGAAACAGAGAAAGGTATTTCTGCTGTCTCAGCATGATTGCTAAAGAAAATGAAGTTAGCTTTCCAGATAAATTCAAATAAATGTCCCAGGCCACAGAAATTCTCCCTAATTGCCAAGAACAGGCCCTAGGTACTGACTTGCCAGGGGTGAGCACTTTGGACCCAATCCCTGACCCACATGAGGCTTACAGTCTAAGCAGAAGGGAGAACAGGTACTTCATCCCCATCCCCAACAGGTACTTCATCCCCACGGGAAGCAGCGTGGCATAGTGGAAAGAGCCCGGGCTTTGGAGTCAGAGGTCATGGGTTCAAATCCTGGCTCCGGCAACTGTCAGCTGTGTGACTTTGGGCAAGTCACTTAACTTCTCTGTGCCTCAGTTACCTCATCTGTAAAATGGGGATTAAGATTGTGAGCCCCATGTGGGACAACCTGATCACTTTGTAACCTCCCCAGCACTTAGAACAGTGCTTTGCACATAGTAAGTGCTTAATAAATGCCATTATTATTATTATTATTTTACCGATGAGGTAACTGAGCAAAAGAAAAATTAGGTGACTTGCCCAAGGTCTCACAGCAGTTACGTTCTGGAGCTGGGATTAGAACCCAAGTCTTTTGGCTCCTAGGCCCATGCTCTTCGCACTATGCCGCCCCAGTCCCATGTTTGCTCAGCACTTCATGAGGACTCAAGGATGGAGACCAGAAGGAGAGTGCTAGACTGTGAGCCCGCTGTTGGGTAGGGACCGTCTCTATAGGTTGCCAACTTGTACTTCCCAAGCGCTTAGTACAGTGCTCTGCACACAGTAAGTGCTCAATAAATACGATTGAATGAATGAATGAATGAATGAATGAGTACTGCCTCTGTTTCCCCACTTCATCATGGCCTTGTTGAAGAAACAGGATCTGCCCTGGCAGAAAGGTGTTGTTGTGAATGTATTTCCCCTGGGCTGTTCTAAGGAGGGTTGAGCATGACAGCATGCAATTACCCCTTATGTAACTGGACCAATGTCCGGACATTCAGTAAGGATGTTTAAAAACCACAAGAAGGTGGGGCCAGGAGCATAATGCCTTCAGGAGTGACAAGGCAGCTGAGAAGAGGTAAGGAAGGCATCTTTGCCCTTCCCCGCCTAGCCACCTCTTCAGCCTCCCTGTGATTGAGCCCTTAGGTAATGAATGAACTGACGGGCACATCTGCACATGTATGTCTTTGCCAAGAGCCCCAAAACAAGTATTTTCAGGTTGGCATTTCCCTGGTACACAAACCATTGGCAGGGAGATTGAGTATTGGAAGGGACGCCAATTTGTACTTCCCAAGCGCTTAGTACAGTGCTCTGCACATAGTAAGCGCTCAATAAATACGATTGATTGATTGATGGAAGATTGATTATTCAGGAGACTGAGTGGAGAATTGGGGATGGGAAATGGGAACAAGCATGGGGGGGTGTTGTGGAAGGGTGGGGCAGAAGGATGGAGAAGAGTGGTAGAAGGATAGGGAAAGGAATTTGGGGGAGGGAATGGGAGGTGGTAGGTGGAAGGGAGATGGAGGTGAGGGAAAAGGACAGAGAAGGGAAGGTACAGGGATGGGGAAGGGGAATTGGGGGTGGGAATCGGGGGCGGTTGGTGGAAGGGATATGGGGTAGGGGAGAAGGGCAGAGAAGGGAAGTTAGAGGGTGAGAGGAGGGAGATAAGTATGAGACAAACACCATTAAAATAAAGAGATTGGGGGGGGGGCAGCTGGAGGAAGGGGCTTGGAGAGGAAGGAGACTTGGTGGAGGGGAAGCGTGGGGAGGCCCCTGGTTACCTAGTGGTGAGCTTCAGCTGCTCTAAGGAGAACTCGATGTCTCCGAGCACCTCCCTCCAGCGCTCGGCCCGGGGTGCCGGGCCCCAGCTGGCCATCGAGGAACCTTTCCACCAGTCTCTCGGTGAAGCCACCCTTGGGGTGGCCCAGAGTCTGTTGTCATAGCAACACCCAGGTCTCGGGCCACCCCCTCCCCCGGAAGTGAGGGAGCCTTCTGAGTGGACGGGAGGGAAGTGTCATCATTTCTTTAAACCTCCTGAACCAGGCCCCGGTGTCCACCAGAAGAGTTTATGGCTTCACTCTCACCTTGTCCCCACAGAGAAGCATCTCCTATTCCCCACCACCCGCCTGCTGCGTGGCCTAGTGGATAGAGCACTTACCTGGGGGTCAGAAGGACCTGGGCTCTAATCCAGTCTCTACCACTTGTCTGCTGTGTGACCTTGGGCAAGTCACTTAACTTCTCTGTGCCTCAGTCACCTCATCTGTGAAATGGGGATTAATCAATCAATCAATCGTATTTATTGAGCGCTTACTGTGTGCAGAGCACTGTACTAAGCGCTTGGGAAGCACAAGTTGGCAACACGTAGAGACGGTCCCTATCCAACAGTGGGCTCACAGTCTAGAAGGGGGAGACAGAGAACAAAACAAAACATATTAACAAAATAAAATAAATAGAATAGGTATGTACAAGTAAAATAAATAAATAGAGTAATAAATATGTACAAACATATATACATATATACAGGTGCTGTGGGAAAGGGAAGGAGGTAAGGCAGGGGGCATGGAGAGGGGGAGGAGGGGGAGAGGAAGGAGGGGGCTCAGTCTGGGAAGGCCTCCTGGAGGAGGTGAGCTCTCAGTAGGGCCTTGAAGGGATTAAGATTGTGAGCCCTATGTGGGACAGGGACTGTGTCCAACCTGATTACCTTGTATCTACCCCAGTGCCTAGTACAGTGCCTGGCACACAGTAAGTACTTAACAAATACCAGAGTTATTATTATTATTACTATTCAGATGATGCTTTTGTCCCAGGGACCTTCTAGCCAGCTTCCCTCCTAGCCCTGGAGCCTCTCCCAGGTTTATTTCCAGTTCAACGTCCCTCATTTTCGTGGCAAAGCTGCTGTGTGACCTTGGGCAAGTCACTTCACTTCCTTAGTTATCTCATCTTTAGAATGAGGATTAAGACTGGGAGCCCCATGTCGGACATGATCTGTGTCCAACTGAGCATCTTGTATCTGCCCCCGAGCTTAAAACAGTACCTGGCGCATAGTGAGCACTTAACAAGTACCATAATTATTATTAATTAGTACAATACCTGGCACAAAGTAAGCACCTAAAATAAATAAATAAATAAAAGAAAGGTGCAGCATCTAAACTAAATAAATAAAAGAAAGGTGCTACAAGTTCGGCAATCTATAACTCTCCCACCCCTGCCATGGCTTGCTGCAACCTCCCCTGGTGGAGCCTCATATTCTATTATCACCATCCACACCCCAATCCCAAATTCCCCTTCACACAACTCCCACTCCCCGGATGAAGTGGTCTGGTCCGTTAACCCTCGCCATTCAATTCTTAAACCCAGCCCTAAGTAACCATCTTCCGTTCCTCAAGGTAACCTCAGAGCCTCGTTCTCCAAAGAACAAACCAAGGGTGGATGTTGGGAAAATCTTTCTTCACGCTTTAGTGATGCCTATCCCTTAGCGAAGCACATCGTATCTGGGCTCCACCTTTCAGGTCCAGGTAAGAGAACCCTCCCTCTCCCGCCCCCCAAAATAATAATAATAAAAAACTACTGAATAACTTAGGTGAGTTCCTGCAATCTATAGGTGCTTTTGGAGAAGTTCCAATTCAAATGCTAACTGAAAGGGGAACAGTTTTATGCAGCCCCAACCCTAAAGGCAAAATGTGGCCTACTCCATACATAGTGGAATCTTCTTGCGGTAGATATAAATTCAATTTGATTGACGTTGCTGCTTTTCCTAGCCTCATAAACTTCATTCAGTACCACACCTTGGTGTCCCCTACCCAGCAAAAATAGTTTTAAAAAACCTCTGCCAGGGGCTCATAAAATAATCACGTTACCTTTAAAATTTTCCATACAAGTTGGACATAGTCCCAAGCACCTAGTACGGTTCTCAGCGCATAGTAAGCACTCTACAAATACCATTGATTTACTGATGGGGCAGAATTCAATCTTTCGGAATGAATACTTGGAAATATTTTATTCTAATAATTGTGGTAGTGTTTAAGCGCTTCCTATGCACTAAGTACTACGTACTAAGCTTTTGTAGTCTCCCAAGCGCTCTGCACACAGTGAGCCCTCTGTGAGCCCGCTGTTGGGTAGGGACCATCTCTATATGTTGCCAACTTGCACTTCACAGGTGCTTAGTACAGTGCTCTGCACACAGTAAGCGCTCAGTTAATACGATTGATTGAGTGAATGAATGAACTGATTGATTGCTGAGCCATCGACCCCCGGCCCACGTCATCCCCCGGGCCTGGAATGCCCTCCCTCTGCCCATCCGCCAAGCTAGCTCTCTTCCTCCCTTCAAGGCCCTACTGAGAGCTCACCTCCTCCAGGAGGCCTTCCCAGACTGAGCCCCTTCCTTCCTCTCCCCCTCGTCCCCGTCTCCATCCCCCCCATCTTACCTCCTTCCCTTCCCCACAGCACCTGTATATATGTATATATGTCTATACATATTTATTACTCTATTTATTTATTTATTTTACTGTACATATCTATTCTATTTATTTTATTTTGTTAGTATGTTTGGTTTCATTCTCTGTCTCCCCCTTTTAGACTGTGAGCCCACTGTTGGGTAGGGACTGTCTCTATATGTTGCCATCTTGTGCTTCCCAAGCGCTTAGTCCAGTGCTCTGCACACAGTAAGCGCTCAATAAATATGATTGATGATGATGATAGGGACTGTCTGTATATGTTGCCATCTTGTACTTCCCAAGCGCTTAGTCCAGTGCTCTGCACACAGTAAGCGCTCAATAAATACGATTGATTGATTGATTAGTACAGTGCTCTGCACACAGTAAGCACTCAGTTAATACGATTGAACGAATGAATATACTGATTGATTGCTGAGCATCTCACGCCTAGTACACCGCTCTGCACATAAAATGCCCAATAAATACGATTGATTAGGTCAGTCACTCGTATTTATTGGGCGCTTCCTGTGTGTAGAGCAAGAGCACTGTACTAACCGCTTGGGAGGGAACACCACAACGATTTAACACCCTCCCTGCCCACAAGGAACTTCCAGTCTGGCGGGGGGGGGGCTGGATATTAATAGAAATAAATAAAATGACGGATATGTACATAAACAATGTGGAGTTGGGGAAGGGGATGACTTTTAGACTGTGAGCCCACTGCTGGGGAGGGACTGTCTCTTTATGTTGCCAACTTGTACTTCCCAAGCGCTTAGTACAGTGCTCTGCACACAGTAAGCGCTCAATAAATACGACTGATTGATTGATTGACTGACTGGGCCTCGCGCGCCTCAGCCTCAGGCGCCTCAGCCTCGCGCGCATGCGCGACAGCTTCAACGTCGCGCATGCGCGAAGGCGCCCCCGCCAACCCCCTCTCGATCACGTGGTCCCCGTGTGGGCACGTGACCCCGCCCCCACCTCCGTCGCATCTTTACCTCAGCTCTCCAGCTGAAAACGTAATATTTTTAAAATAATAATAATAATAATAATAATAATGGCATTTGTTAAGCGCTTACTATGTGCAAAACACTGTTCTAAGCGCTGGGGGGATACAAGGTGATCAGGCATCATCATCATCAATCATATTTATTGAGCGCTTACTGTGTGCAGAGCACTGTACTAAGCGCTTGGGAAGTCCAAGTTGGCAACATATAGAGACAGTCCCTACCCAACAGTGGGCTCACAGTCTAAAAGGGGGATTTCCCTAAATTTCCCTAAATCAATCAATCAATCGTATTTATTGAGCGCTTACTATGTGCAGAGCACTGTACTAAGCGCTTAATGAGGGAAATCAGTAAGGCTGGCTTGGAGGAAGCTTTCACAAGACAAATCATATCTGGAATTCCTTAACTTCCACTTCACTACCCCCTCCAGACCTCCCAAGAATGCAGAACATAAGCGATTTAAAATATTTTCACATTCAGATGCTGAAATAATATAACTAAGATGGTCCGAAGTTTTAGATTCATGGGATAAAAAAAATGGAAACCAGAACTACACCTGGAGAGAAAACCAGCCAGTTCAATCGTACACCTGTCACACTAATGTTTAGATTAGTGCAGATAGTTTAAGGTGAAGTCGCATCCAATAACACGATGGAATCGATCAACTTTTTCTTAAAAATAGACGGTAGACGATGGAATTGCACTTAATTCTGAATGAATTCAGATAGGTCCTATCGATTCCATGTCTTGCTTAGTCACCACTTTCCTCACGGCTTCTTCCAACTCCCCCTTACGAAAAGCGCTCAGAACGAGCACTTGTACATCCTGTTTAACTTCCGACGTTTGGTTACGACAGGTCAGTGGACCACTTAGTACACTTAGTACAGTACTAAGCGCTTAGTACAGTGCTCTGCACACAGTAAGCACTCAATAAATACGATTGATGATCAGGTTGCCCCAGGTGGGGCTCACAGTCTTCATCCCCATTTTACAGATGAGGTAACTGAGGCACAGAGAAGTTAAGTGGCTTGCCCAAGGCCACACAGCTGACAAGCGGCAGAGCTGGGATTCGAACCCATGGCCCCTGACTCCCAAGCCCGAGCTCTTTCCACTGAGCCACGCTGCTTCTCCTTTGGTTATTTTAAGTTTTTGGTTTCCCGGCCTCCCCTGGGAAAAAGGTATAAAATGTCAGCTTCAAATAATAATGAAAAAGACCCACAGGAAACTCGGGCCTCGTTATGAACTAGGAGGCAAGATGGGGCAAAGCTGTGATGTCATGCCTTTGGCCTTTTAATCTAATCACCGGCTCATGCTTAGGAATTTGAAAGGAAGGCCTCACAGTCCATTCCATCATTATTATAATTCCAAGAGTCACTAGTGAGCAGCTTTACGCAACACCACTAATTGGCAGTCAATGCGTAGCGACACCAAAACATACAGAGCCTTAAAATACACATTTCTCATTTATATTGTGTTGTAAGGAGCAGAACTGGGCGGCTGATGACTCAATCATCTCTGGAAGATATTGTCAAAAGGCGGAGAGCCCCTTTCCTCAAGATTCTTGCCCCTGGAGACGAGCCCAGCACCATGGATGAAGAAACAAGGTGCCATTAGCTGGGCGATTGTATGGGAAAGGGTATATTAGGTTGGGGATAGTATAAAGCTAGATTCGTGTGAGTGAGCCCACTGTTGGGTAGGGACTGTCTCTATGTGTTGCCAATTTGTACTGCCCAAGCGCTTAGTACAGTGCTCTGCACACAGTAAGCACTCAATAAATACGATTGATTGATTGAGTGAGTGAGTTTTTAGTCTGGTGGCCATTTCGAGAAGAAGTTGGCCGCTTACTGGAATGGTCACGATGTTTGATTTGGTGGCAGTTTGGTCCCCATCGGCAGAGATTGCATCTTCCACTTTGAGCTGTAGGAAGATGCATAGAAACCTCCCTGAACCCCACCTGGGATAACTTCCTGCCAAACTCAAGTGTTAGGGATCATCGCTAGTCAGAGAGACCTTCAGGAATGGGCTATCCAACATCCCTACTTTTTCTCATTTCCATCCCTACCTTTCTTTCCCTTTAGATTCCACTGCCACAGGAGAAATTCCCCTTGTTCCCTAAAGTCTCTGGGACAATTTGTCTTTGCCTGGAAGTTGAGGTCACGATATGAGAATCATGCCCGGGGCTTCAGTCAGGTTTTAAATAGTTATCACTGTAAGCTGTCATTGTTGTGGTGAACTTGAAGTGCACACATTGCCAGCGACCATATTTTAGTCTTTTATGGGCAAGATCGGCCCGCAGAAGTGACAGTCATTTCATCTGACTCATCCTGTTTGGTTCTTCCATGAATGCAAGTTGACAACGGACAATTGTATTCTATGTCGAGCGGGCTGCATCCAGCTCTGGTCAAAACGTTGTGTTGTTGGATCTTCCTACTGTGTTTCTGGCCTTCTTCACCAACGTTTTCTGCTTATTGTGATCCCATCTGATAGGCAGGTCCATCAGTTGCCCAAGCTATGAGTCTCCTGGCCTCCTCAACTTTATTTTACTTTGCATGTAGAATGTGTTTGTGTGTGTGTGCGTGTGCACGCACCATATCATTACTCCTTGTTTCTCCCTGGATTGCTTCATTTAGAATCTGCATTATTTAGTTTGTCTTTGGGTGACAGTTATCTCTTCCTCAGTGCATGTTGTCCAACAGTATTCCGATCTTGAACCAGAAGTGTACTCAGCAAAGGACAATCTGTTTTTTATGCCAGGTGTGCCTGGAACTTCAGGTTCCCACATTAACCTTTTCAGTCATCCCTGCACACCTCTGGGTCACCTTCATCTCAGTGACATCATTTAGGAGTGTGAAGGACAACTGTTTATAGAAGTGTGTCTCCATTGAGATATTCCAGTTATAAGCCATTCCTCTCAGGGTACTTGCCATGTTTTATACTGTGAACCGCATTTTCACCTACTTTCTAAATTACTTCCTGGATTGGGTCCTGGTTCTCTCTTGGCTGCTTCTGACTTGGAGGGACTTCAGATGAGTGGAGGGTATTGTAGAATGTTTTCCAATTGGATAGAGCATGGGCCTGGGAATCTTAAGGTTATGGGTTCTAATTCCGACTCCATCACTTGGTTTCTGTGTGATCTTCGGCAAGTCGCTTCACTTCTCTGTGCCTCAGTTACCTCATCTGTAATGAGATGCTTTGATTATTGCCACAGTCTGAGTGCTAAGGTGATGTAGAAGGGAGGGAGAATATGGCAGGGAGATGAGAGGTTAGTCAGGGAAAGCTTTCCAGAAGGGATATGATTTCTGTAGGGCTTTGAAGATGGGGAGAGTGGTGATCTGTCAGATAATAATAATAATGATAATAACAACAGTAATAATTTTGGTATTTGTTAAGCGCTTACTATGTGCCAAGCACTGTTCTAAGCACTGGGGGAGATACAAGGTAATCAGGTTGTCCCACATGGGGCTCACAGTCTTAATCTCCATTTTCCAGATGAGATAACTGAGGCACAGAGAAGTTAAGTGACTTGCCCAAAGTCACACAGCTGATAAATGGCAGAGCTGGGATTAGAACCCATGACCTCTGACTCCCAAGCCCATGCTCTTTCCACTGAGCCACGCTGCTTCTCTAATATGCAGGGGGAGGGAGTTCCAGGCAGAAGGATGCATTTGAGCAATCAATCAATCATGTTTATTGAGCACTTACTGTGTGGTAGAAACGTTTCCTGCTCCAATTATCTTACAGCGTAAAGGGGAAGACAGGCATTAATACAAATAAAGGAATGACGGATATATACATAAGTGCTGTGAGGTGGACAGAGGGGTGAACATATGGTGTACATGCAGGTGCAAGGATGACGCATAAGGGAGTGGGAGAAGAGAAAATGAGGGTGTAATTGGGGAAGGCCTCTTGGAGGAGATGTGCTTTTAATAAGGCTTTGAAGGTGGGAGAGTGATTGTCTGTCAGATATAAAAAGAGAGGTTGTTCCAGGCCAGAGGCAGAACGTGGATGAGAGGTCGGCAGTGAGATAGATGCAGTTGAGGTCCAGTGAGTGGCATTGGAAGAGTGAAGTTTGCAGTCTGGGTTGTAGTAGGAGAGAAGCAAGGGAAGGAGAGAAGCAAGGGAAGGTGAGGGGGCAAGGTGATGGAGTGCTTTAAAGCCAATCCTGTGGAGTTTCTTTTTGATACAGAGGTGGATGGGCAACCACTGGAGGATCTTGAGGAGTGGGGAAACATGGAATGAATGGTATCTTAGAAAAGTGATCTGGTTAGCAGAGTGAAATATGGATTGGAATGCGGAAAAACAGGAGGCAGGGAGGTCAGTAAAGAGGTTGATGCAAACAAAGCAGGGTAAGATAAGTGCTTGAGTTAACGTGGTAGCAGTTTGGATGGAGAGGAAAGGGTAGGTTTTGGCGATGTGGTGATGGTTGAACAGATGGAATTTGGTGACATGGAATATGTGGGTGGAGCAGGGGGTGAAAGGTGAGTGAAATGAGATGGAGGCACAATCAACTTGCCTCTCTGCCCCGACCCCGGCTTGACCCCATCCCGGCTCTACTGGACAGGCCGCATCTTGTGCCCTGCTCCCCGTGTCTGCCAAATCCACGCTCACACCCAGACTCACGTTGGGGCAGGGAAGAGCGACTTGGTGGGTGCGTAATCTGTAGGCACCACACCTTCCTCTCTGCCTGGAGAAAAGAAATGTTTTTGCTGAATTGTTTTTTGGCCCCGCAGAGAATGTCACCTTGATGGCTGCATTGGGTGGTTAGGGACTGAATATCAAAGCCTTTCTTCTTATATCGGTACCCATGGAGAGTCAGGGATCGTGTCTAATTTGCACCTGTGTATTTTTTCCTAGCATTTAGTACCCTGCGCTGCGCAAAGTAAGCCCTTAAATACTGTTACTACTACTATTAGGAAGCAGCATGGTTCAGTGGAAAGTGCACTTGGGCTTGGGAGTCAGAGGTCATAGGTTCTAATACCGGCTCCGCTGCTTGTCAGCTGTGTGACTTTGGGCAAATCATTTAACTTTTCTGGGCCTCAGTTCCCTCATCTATAAAATGGGGATTAAAACTGTGAGCCCCACGTGGGACAATCTGATAACCTTGTATCTTCCCTAGCACTTAGAACAGTGCTTTGCACATAATAAGTGCTTAACAAATGTCATCATTATTATTATTATTATTCTTGTTATTACTACTACATTTCCCAGAAGGCGAGCTAAGGCCCCAAGGGGTGAAATGCTTTGCCAATGTTCCTGCAGTGAATTTCAGGCCTGAAACTCATTCATTTGTGCTGTTTGTTGCTTGGCCAGAGCCTTGTCCAAGGGGGTTGTTGGCATTGAGGGGGGCCTGCAGCCTTGGCGCTGAATAACATGATCGGACTGGAAGTTGAAAGGAAATGGTTCTGCCAAGTGGTGAATCCCAGGCCCTCATTTAAGATTCTGGTTGAGAAAGGGATGGGTCAATTCTGGGTGTTTCTCAGAGGATCTGGGACGGGGTGGGGGCGGGTGGGTGGGGGAGTTGGAGTTACACACTTTCAAAGCAAATGCAGCCAATGGAGGAGAATCAGAAGAAGCCTTCTTTTATTGTAAGCTTCTTGAAGGCAGAGACCGGGTCTCTAATTACCCTATTGTAAGTGGTTAGGACAGTGATCTGCACACTGAAAGTGTAAAACGTGGGCCTGGGACTCAGGAGGCCCAGGTTTCCAACCCTGGTCCGCCACATATCTGCAGTTTGACGTTGAGCAAGTCACTTAACTTCTCTAGGCTTCAGTTACCTCATCTGTAAAATGGGAATTAAGACTGTGAGCCCCATGTGGGGCAGGGACTGTGTCCAACCTGAGTAACGTGTATCTACCAGTGCTTAGAGCGGTGGTAGGCACATAGTAAGCTCTTAACAAGTATTATAATCATTATTGTTTTTAGTAGTAGTGGTAGTAATAATTATAATGATTTTTGTTATTATTAGTAGTAATAATAATGAAACACCATCGTCTGTTGTCACTGGACAGATTTTCTGTTGGGGAAAAGATCAATCATATTTATTGAGTGCTTACCAGGGACAGAATAACATACTTAGTGCTTGGGAGAGTACAGTATAATGGAGTTGGTAGACATGTTCCTTGCCCACAACAAGTGGGGCTTTAGGGA
This sequence comes from Tachyglossus aculeatus, assembly GCF_015852505.1. Taxonomy (NCBI): domain Eukaryota; kingdom Metazoa; phylum Chordata; class Mammalia; order Monotremata; family Tachyglossidae; genus Tachyglossus; species Tachyglossus aculeatus. The sequence goes on along the minus strand of NC_052078.1, from coordinate 20,523,271 downwards.
TTGATGGGAGATAGACACCCAGAAAGATCAAGGGTTTTTTTTTTTTTTAATGGTACTTAAGTGCTTACTATGTGCCAGACACTGTCCAAACACTGGGGCAGATTCAAGATGATCAGATTGGACAAAGTCCATGACCCACATGGGGCTCACAGATGAGGTAATTGAGGCACAGAGAAGTGAAGTGACTTGCCTAAGGTCACACAGATAAGTGGTGGAGCCAGGATTAGAACCCAAGTTGTCTGCTTCCCAGGCCCGGCCTCTTTTGCACTAGGCCACACTGCTTCTCAAGGTACCAAAAGTTCCAAATTAAACTGTTCCAACCCAGACACCCGAGGTTGTAAATCAAACCGATCCGAACAGTGGGGAGAGGGAGGACATGGTGTTTCCATAATGGTGTCTCCTGTCTTTTAGCTAAGCACCATTGTTTCAGAGTGAAAAGCCCCGTTGCAAAATTGCTCCAGCAGTTCAGGGCTGTAAGGTATCTTGAACGAAAGGAGGCCATATCGAACGTGAGGAATAATGTGGGTCTGATGGTATACCACCTACAGATCGCATTAGCGGCTGATGAACACCTCTCTGTTGTCATTTACTGCTCTGCTGGAATCTGTGAGCTACGTGTACTAAGAAAGTCTGAACTGGTGCCAGACCGAGGGAGGATTCCCTCATTCTGCAGATTCTTCCACAGAATAGTTCGTCCGCAAACTCTCGTCATCCGGGACAGGCCCAGGCCGGAGTTTGAAGCCAGAGGGTGGCAGGTTCCAAACAAACAGAAGGAAACACTTCTGCATGGTAAGCACGTAGACAGAGTAGCAGTCATATTTAATTAAGAACGTACTGTGGGAAAAACGGTGTACTCAGTTGCGGGTAAATGTACATGGATGAGAGAGAATTAGAGAAGGTCTCTGGCCCTCCAGGGGCTCACAATCTAGAGTAAATACCATAGCACTTACAGACCAAAGGGCTAACGAGCAGTTTTTTCCTCCTTAGTTGCCACCTCCAGGAAGGGCTGTTCTGACCGTCCTAACAGCCACTACCATCGTCACCCCAACCCCAGTGTTCTCAAAGTTGAGACAGCCACGTGCTGTGGCTTTGTCCTCGTGCTGTGGCTTCATCCTCGTGCTGTGGCTTCGTCCTTGTGCTGTGGCTTGTCCTTATGTCGTCATGTCGTCCTCACGGTATCGCGATGGAGAGAGCAGGACAGGCCCCCATGTCGGGGGGCGGGGGAGGAGGTGTCTGTGGCAGGTCTTCTGGGAGGTGGGGCTTGCACTGGAAATCCTTCCCACCAGAAATGAGGTAGATGGAAAATAGCACCAGGTCCACTGGAGGTTGATAAATTCAGGATGAGAGGCCTGTGGTGCATTTCTAAAGGGAAAGTTAGGGTTGTAGGGGGAAAGGTAGGGGTGTCAGATGACCCATCTCTAACCATGAGGAGGACCACTGATTGATAATGGTGAGAAGCATCATGAGAAGCAGCATGGCCTAGTGGATAGAGCACGGGCCTGGGGGTCAGTTCTAGTCCCAGCTCCATCGCTTGTCTGCTGGGTGACCTTGGACAAGTCCCTTCACTTCTCTGTGCCTCAGTTACCTCATCAGTAAAATAGGGATTAAGACTGTGAGCCCCATGTGGAACAGGAAGTGTGTCCAATCAGATTAGCTTGTTTCTACTTCAGGCTTAGTACGGTGCTTGGCACGTAGTAAGCACTTAACAAATACCACAATTATTATTAATAATGGTGGCACTCATGTTCATAATGCCGTATTTTCTGACCAAATTAATTTTAATTGCATTCTTCCTTTTCCTCATTAATTACTGGCTCAGTCACTACTCACTTTTTTTTTCCTTTTCCTCCCCGCATTGTGACGGTGACCTGCTTTTTTTGCCAGCTCCTTGAGGGATTTTGGGCCAGTGTGACTTAGTTTACTCATTTGTAATGGGGATTAACAGTAGTATACAGGGGCACAATCTGAAGATGAGCAACCATTTTTATCTCTTTGAAATAAAGGTGCAACCACTCTGTCCATTATTTTGACACTTTTCCCAAGCTCCATAAGTCATTTCACTACAAGCAAACAAGCAACACTAGCCTATTTTACAGGCACATCAGAGTTTGGAATGTGCCCAGGGTTGCACCGTGTGTCAGTAGCTACAGAGATAATAAGAGATTGTGTGACTGATTTTTTTTTGCCTGGTATTTTCTGAGAGTCTTCAGCGTGCTGCTAGCTGCCTAACTGAACAAACATAAAGATCTGACCCTGCTACGGAGCAGGGAACACCATTTGTCTGGAATAAGGCTTTCTTTGATTTATTTTATCCCTTCCTGTGAATTGTCTATAGAAACCCAGGGCAAGTTTTAGCTCTAGCATCTTGTTTGGGGAGGGTTCGGCCCAAGCCTCTCCTCTCAGAGCGATCGTGCAAGTAGATAGCACCAAATTCAGCATCCCCAGGTGTGCCTTGCTCCCCAGCTGCAAAAATGTCAGGTCAGTCAATCGGGAGTATTACTGAGTGTGTCCTGCAGGTACAGCACTGTACTAAATGTTTGAGGGAGTACAATGCAGTAGAATCGGTAGACATGATCCAAGCCTACAAGAAGTTATGCATAGGTGGCAACTTCCAGGACAGTGAAGGGGAGCAGTGTCCCCAAGGATTTTTCCCAGCTGTGGGGTGAAGCCATTCTTTATATACAGTGTGGTCTAATGGAAAGACCACGGGCCTGGGAATCAGAGGACCTGGTTTCTAATCTAGGTTCTGCCACCTGCCTCTTGTGTGACCATGGGCAAATCACTTCACTGTTCTATGCCTCAGTTTCCTCATCTGTAAAATGGGGATTAAACCCTTCTCCCTCCTATTTAGACTGTGAGCCCCGTATAGGACAGGAGCCGTGTCTGGCCTGATTCACTTGTATTTAGTACAGTGCTTGGCTCATAGTAAGCACCTAACAAATACCATCATTATTATTCTTTCCACCCCCACAGCTGTTTGAGCCAGACAGTCGGCCTCACTCTTCCCAGGCCTCCAACCAGACCCAAGAGCTTCCGAGAAGGAACCAATTTGAGGGTGGGCCTGAAAAAAACCCCAAATGATGTCTTTCTGACATTGGCCTTTCCCCCTTGAGCCTGCCTTTCTTAAATTCCATCCCACTATTAGTCATGCCCCCTTTTTTGCCCCTGCTCTTCGAATGAAAAACGGTTACCTGCAAGTTGGAGGATGGAGGTGAGACCCTTTCTGCATGTTCTCCCAGCCTAGCAGGTCCCTATGTGGAAGTAGGCCACCATAGCCAATAGTGATCCCATGCAGAAAGCATGCTATATTTCCCCACGTGGGCAGGGATGGGAGGTCATCCTCCCTTGCCCCGGGCCTTGTGCTTGCTGCGGCTGGCCCTGGAGAGGAGCTGCCATCCGTTGGACGGAGATCAGTTGGGGAGGGTGCTTTCTTCTCCACGATTCACTTAATGGGAGTGGGTTTTAAGGTTCCCAGAAGGAATCCTGAAGGTTTGGCCTACCACTTTCAGTCGTTGAATAAACTCCCAGCAATTTGAAAGTGGCAAAATACTCTTAAGAAGTTACCCCTCTGCCCATGTCTCTGCTCTGGCCCCCTGCGGCTGCCCATACTAAGGTGTCCGAAGGCTCTGATCAGGGCTGGGCCCACTGTCACGCTAGCTGCTGGGCCCAAGGCTACCCGTCTCCAAGAACCTGATCCCTGAGGCTTTCTCTGAGCCCCCAAGAGACCAGAGTCAAGGAAGATGTGTGTGACCTAGTGGAAAGAGCACAATCCTGGAAGTCAGGGGGTGTGGGTTCTAATCCCAGCTCTACCACCTAACTGCTGTGTGACCTTGAGAGAGTCACTTGACTTCTCTGTGCCTCCGTTTCCTCATCTTTAAAATGGGGGTGAAATTCCTATTCTCCCTTAGACTGTGGGCCCCATTATAGGTCAGGGATTGTGTCTGACCTAAATATCCGGTATCTCCCCCAGTGCAGTACTTAGCCCATTGTAAGTAATAATAATAATAATAATAATAATAATAATGTTGGTATTTGTTAAGCGCTTACTATGTGCAAAACACTGTTCTAAGCGCTGGGGTAGATACAAGGTAATCAGGTTGTCCCACGTGGGGCTCACAGTCTTCATCCCCATTTTCCAGATGAGGGAACTGAGGCCCAGAGAAATGAAGTGACTCGCCCAAAGTCACCCAGCTGACAGTTGGCGGAGGTGGCATACGAACCCATGACCTCCGACTCCAAAGCCCGGGCTCTTTCCACTGAGCCACGCTGCTTCTCAAGTACTTAACACACATTATTATTATTGTTATTATTATTATTTAAGAAGGAGGCCACCCCCTCCTGGTTACCTTTCCCCCATCCCAGATGTCACAGGAGGATAGCTATGCTTCCCTCATTGGCTGTAAGAAAATAATACAAACCTTACCTTTGTTTCTATTCAAAATGTGCTTTTAAAACTATCATCAAAAAAAACATAGCCCAATGACCCATACTATGTTATAAAACCTCTTAGGTCTCTTGCTAAAAGAATATGTTGCACTTAGTGTGGAATATTGTAGTAGTGGTAGTGGTGGTAATAGTAGTAGTAGTGCACCGTCTTGTCTTATGCCATTGAGTCATCGACCCGTAGTGATACCATGGATACGTCTCTCCCAGAACACCCCACCTCCATCTGCAGTCATTCTGGTAGTGTAGCCGTAGAGTTTTCTTGGTAAAAATACAGAAGTGGTTTACCATTGCCTCCTTCCACACAGTAAACTTTAGTCTTCGCTCTTGATTCTCTCCCATGCTGTTGCTGCCCAGCACAGGTGAGTTTTGACCTGTAGCAGATTGCCTCCCGCTCGTCAGCCACTTCCTAAGCAAGGAATGGAATGGATATGCCTCTGCCTGGCTCTCCCTCCCGTAGTCAAGGCTGGTAGAGTACTGGGAACTCTCCAGGTGTGACCCTGAGAGGCATTACACTGTACTGAGGTCCGATGTGACTAACCAGCCATCCAGTAGTTCCTCGGTTCTGATGTTTCTCTAAGGAGTGAAAGTTTCAAGGCCAAGCCTGTTGAAATGATTCCGGATGGATTTTCGTGTGCTTAGAGAACCAAAGCCCCAGAAGACGTTTCCACAGACTGAATCTTGAACTTTTTAACTGCCTCTGACACAGAGAGAGCTGCCTTCCCCTTGGACATCATTCGGTTCTGCATTAAACCAGGCCTCAAGACTGAACAAGTCACTTGCTGACTCATACAACCATAGAGGCAAGGAGCCCAGACACCTGTGTTTCTGAAGCCCGTTCAGGGTGGGGTTCGTAAATGACCCAAATGAATTCGTTTTGCAAAACATGCCAGCGAGAATTTCCAGTTAGCACAGAAAACTGGCCTAGTCCATTCTAGATAGAATCTCAAAAGGATCAGTGTGTGAGTCTCCTCTGCTGCAACAGAGGCAATGTGACCTAGTGGAGAGGGCACAGGTCGGGCAATCAAGGGGATTGGGGAGTGAAGGGGCCTGGACTTTAGTTCCCCAGCTCTACCAGTCACCGGCTATGTGCCTTCAGGCAAGGCACTTAACCTCTCTGTGCTTCCGTTTCTTCATCTGTTATCGATGAGAAAGTGCTGCGGGAAAACGATTTATAAGCAGAAATTGTGGGACGAGACGAAAGAGAAAGAATCCTGGTTCCAGTGATTAAACATAATAGTCTAAGCCCACAAAATCTATTTGAGCTGACACATTGGATGGTGAGATAGCCTTAGTGGGAAATGTGCCTAGATAAACTTTATTTTACAATCACTATAAAACTAAGGCTGAGTGACTTTGTCCAGGCACTGTCCTTGTAATGCCATGAACCCTCATTCTGAGAGAGTGGATCCCCCTCCCCTTCACCCTCCACAATTTTGTTGTTGATCCTTCAATCCACTGAAACCACTCTCTCTTTCTTACCACCTCTAATGGATTCCACTCAGTCCTAATCTTCCTCAACCTCTCAGCTGCCCTTGACACTGTGGACCACCCCCTTTTCCTGGAAACACTACCCAACCTTGATTTTTTTCTCCTGGTTCTCCGGCCATTCATCATCAATCCCTTTTGTCCCCCTGCCCTTCCTCTGCTTCCCACTCCCTATAGACTCAGTTCTCATTCCCCCTTCTATTTTCAGTCTACACCCTAGGGATGGGACTCAGGCAGAGACTGTCACCATCTTTCCCTTCTCCCCATCTCCATCCCCATCGCCCCCCAGCCTGGCCTGGTTCTTGTATCCCTGGAGGTCCTGGGGGCTGCAAGCTGAGGAAGAGGCTGGCTCCAGCAGTGAAACATATTTTAGAAAAATGTAATAAGTGGAGCTCAACTTGGGCAAAGAGGGTAGGCCCTGAGCACAGGCAGGGAACAGATTTAGGGGTGTAAGGCGTAGGAGGTTGCATGGGAATTATATGGAAATAAAAAAATAAATGAAAGTTCAGGTGGGACATAGGAGAGAAAATTAAGATTTGTGGAAGGAGTGGGAGAGGATGGGCAGAAGGTAAGGAGGGAGTGGGGTTACCTGATTGACAACTAGGGATGTCGGGGTAGGACAGTATGGTTGAGATATTCTAGTGAAGAAAAAATTGGCCCCAGCGTTGACTTGCTTAGCCAAGCTAGAAATGATGTCCTGACTGCTGCTGTTTTGCTTGAAATAATGTGGTCGGCATCTCCCGGTCCCCTCTGTGACCTAGTTCTGTGTTTAACAAACCCACCCCATCAGCAAATTCTTCCTTCTCTCTAACCTAAATCCTGAATCCCTGTAGACTTTAGGCTTTTTGAGGGTGGGGATGGTACCCACAGCTCTGTTGTGCTCTTCGAAGACTTAGTACAGTGCACTGCCCACAGTAACTGCATGATAAATACCCATTATAGTTTGGTCCGTTTACCTCTTATTCTATTCGTGGCAGAGATGGAGAACAAGTAACTGCCCTCTTGCTGTTTGTGAGAAAACAGGAAGGTCTTATCCTTCCCCTGAATGATTTTTGTTCCTCTTTAAGCATCTGCACTGTCCCCGCAGTGGTGATGGAGATTGTTCTGTGTGTTGTCCCAGGCCAGGATGTCACAGGGGGGAGGTCACTGTGGCTCCAGGCCAGTTCATTCATTCATCATTCAATCGTATTTATTGAGCGCTTACTGTGTGCAGAGCACTGTACTAAGCGCTTGGGAAGTACAAGTTGGCAACATAAAGAGACGGTCCCTACCCAACAACGGGCTCACAGTCTAGAAAGGTCATAAGGTCTGCATTGCCAATGTCCTTCCAGCCCAGATTGGAGTTCCTACCAGGAAATACCACCACTCGGAGTCTAGAGAGGCTACACATTGCTGCAGTCTTTTTTCCTGGCCTTGCCTGCTCTGGACAAGACCATCCCTTCCCTCATCTCCCCTCCATCATTCTGGCCCGTCTCTTCCCCTCCCCTCCTCCAGAACCTTCTTCATTACTTTTTTTAAATAGTATTTGTTAAGCCCTTACTACCAGGTACTAAGTGCTAGGGAAGTTACAAAGTAATCAGGTTGGATACAGTCCATGTCCCCAATGGGGAGGAGAGTCTTAATCTCCATTTTACAGATGAGGTAACTGAGGCCCAGAAAAGTGAAGTGCCTTGCCCAGGGTCACATGGCAGACAAGTGGCAGAGCTGGGATTAGAATCCAGGTCCTTCTGTCTCCCAGGTCTATGGTCTGTTAAAGCTGTGAGCCCAACATGGTACAACCTGATGTACCGTGTATCTACCCCAGCGCTTAGAAAGGTGCTCAGCACATAGTAAGCACTTAACAAATACCATAATCATTATTATTATTATTACTAGACCACTCCACTTCTTCATAGTCTTCTTCTGTATGGCTCATGCCAGGCCATAGAGCCCCCAAAGATCTAGCCACTCCTGAGGGATGATCGCTTCAAACTTAGTCCCTCTAAACTTGGGCCTTGTCCAGAGTTTTCGCGACCACTTGGGCCTGTGGAGTCAGGGCCAGCCTGGCTCCAAGTCTTGTGGGAAGGCCCAGTTAGGGTGGCTACGAGGTTCGAGGAGGAGAATCCTCTTAACTTGCTTCTGCCATGCAACTCTCCTAATCTGAAGAAAGTGAGGTGAGCCAGTGGGAAGCTGTTTGGCCTAATAGAAAGAGCACTAGCTTAGGACCCAGAGGACCTGGGTTCTGATCCTGGCTCTGCCATTTGTCAGCTTTGTGACCGCAAGCAAGTCGCTTCACTGCTCTGCGCCTCGGTTTTCTCGTCTGTAAAATGGGGATTCAATACTACCTGTTCTCTCTTCCCCTTAGACTGAGAACCCCCTGTGGAACAGGGACTGGGTCCAACCTGATCATCTTGTACCTACCCTAGTGCTTACAATGATTTCTGGCACGAAGTAAACACTTCACAAATATTATTATTATTACTATTATTATTAATAATAATAATAATTACTCCTTGAGGTGCTTGGAGCCAGATGTGGCCCAGTGCCGGCTCACATGGGCCCCCCTTTCCCTCTCCCCCGGTCATTGTTCTGGCATGCCGTTGGGCCTGTCCAGTCCTGTGTAGAGATGCCATTTGCTCTGGGAAATTTGCACTGGGCACCATCCGTTGTGAACAATGCCACCTCCCCCGTCTCCTCCCTCTCCCCAGCTCCTCCTGCCAAAAGCTTCTCCGCACAGCAAATGACCTCCAAAGCCTCCACTGATTATGGCCCCTGAAATCCTACTAATAATAACTGTCATATTTGTTAAATGCTATGTACCAAGCACTGTGCAATTATGCTTGCTCTTTCCTTCCTTCATTCTTCGTTTTTTGAAAACTGCCACAGGGTCAGTGTATTATGCCCTGTTTGTCCTAGGCTTTTTGAGACTTTTATCTTCCCAGAGCCAGCCTTTTTCTGTCATGCATTGGTTCGGTTTGTCATCCTATCCTAACAGACCACCCTCCTTCTCCACACATTTTTGCCCAGGCCTCCCCAGGTCTAAACAAGGTTGGGGGCTAACCAGGGCAGTCGATTCACTGCCAATTACCAATCCCATGGATTCAAGTTAAAAAATAAGCAAAAATAATCTGCCTTTACTTAATTTATTCAGAAAGGCTGAGTGGATGATCCCGGTTTCTCTTCCTGATTGTGAAATTCACCGCGCTGCCCTGGCCGGCACCTGGGTTTTCAGGGATCTTTACATTTTGCTTCTGGTCTTCCTTCCAGCTATTTTAAATGTTAATGACTTACTGTAATCAAAAACGTTAATGAACACATGGTAGCACTGTCCATTTCAGGTCAACAAATGTAGATTCGGGTAGCTAGCTGAATCCAGCTAGGAATATCAAGGAAGTCCCTGCTTGAGCTTTCTCTCCCGCTCTCCCAATCAGTCAGTCAATCAATGATATTTGTTTAGTACTTACTGTGTGCAGAGCACTGTTACTGTTCCTCTCACTTAAGGGGTATATAGGCAACACAGAGGGGAGGGCAGGTAGGGGAAATGAGGGCTTAGTCAGGGATGGCCTCTTGGAGGAGATGTGATCTTAGAAATTTTTTTTGGAAGGTGGGGAGAGTGGTGGTTGGTCGGATACGAAGGAGGAGTCAGTTCCAGGCCCAAGGGAGGATGTGGGCAAGGCGTCGGCAGAGATATAGACAAGACTGAGGTATAAAGAGTAGGATAGCTGTAATAATAATAATGATAATAATAATGGCATTTATTAAGCACTTACTGTGTGAAAAACACTGTTCTAAGCACTGGGGATGTTTCAAGGTGATCAGGTTGTCCCACGTGGGGCTCACAGTCTTAATCCCCATTTTACAGATAAGGTAACTGAGGCACAGAGAAGTTAAGTGACTTGCCCAAAGTCACACAACTGACAAGTGGCGGAGCTGGGATTAGAACCTATGACCTCTGACTTCAAAGCCCAGGCTCTTTCCACTGAGCCACGCTGCTTCTCTGGCTGTAGAGTGTTAGACTGTAAGCTCCTGGTGGGCAGGGATACAAGTCTACCAACTCTGTGGTATTGTACTCTCCCAAGCACTTAATACAGTGCTCTGCATACAGTAAGCTCGCCAAGAAATACCATTGATTGACTGATTGACAGTGTGTTTCCTTCTCCCCATCCCTCTCCCTCTGACTCTGCCTATTTTATGTTATTTTAACCATCCGTTTACACTCTGACCATACATCTAGTACTCGAGCACTCTAAAAATAACACGGGTACCAGCATCCCTTCTGCGTCATTGCATACCACACAAGTTCCCCAGCTGTTTGCATGACTTGGTTTGCCTTTCGAAGTATCTGAAAATCTCCTAGAATTTGTAGTGTAATCAGTGGTCATAGTTAATTTTAGCTGTCGGAGACATGAGAGAGTTTTTATTTATCGCTGCTGACGTGGCTTTAAACCACGATGGAAATGTAATGAGATCAAGCATGGATTGCTGTGCTCTATTCTATCTGTGCGATACCATCATCTTCATTCGCTCTAATTATAATGTAACTATGAGGCACATGTGGGTCAATGGTACAGTTTAATCTGAGCATTCTTGAAGAATGGTGTAGAAGAGTTTTGCAAAATAAAGCAGACATGACAGTGCTCATTTTAATTAAAAGATTTCCCAAATTTAAACCTTTTAAGCTTCTAAGTGTTCTGGGTATGGGTTTGCCCATTCTGTTGTATTGTACTCTCCCAAAGGCTTAGTACAGTGGTTTGCACACAGTATGCCTTCAGTAAATGCCATTGATTGATTTTAGGGATATTCCCTTTTTAGTTAGATATACCGTATGTTAAAAATAATTATTTTTTCAGCCACTGAGTCCTGAAAAAATATTTTACTGAAAATGTACCGTATACTATGTTTTGAACAGAGAAAGCAGATTATTGAAAGTCAAAACACGAGAAAGGATAGCATCAGTGAATGGATTACTATCATCATTGACAACAGAACTGAATGACTACTTCATATGTATTGAGTACCGTACTGGATGCCAACTGTATTATAATGTCTGAAAATGTCTTAAAATGGTGAAGATCGTAATACTGAGTACTTTCTTTGTGCAAAGCACTTTATTGGGTACCTAATGAGGGCAGAGCTCTGTCCTAAGTGCTTAACTTCTCTGTGCCTCAGGATCCTCATCGGTAAACTGGGCATTCAAAGTCCTATTCTCCCTCTCACTTAGACTGAGTTCCATGTGGGACAGGGGCTATGTTCAATCTGATTATCTTTTATTTACCCCAGCACTTAGTACATTGCTTGGCACATAGCAAGCACTTAACAAATACCACAATTATTAGCAGCATTTTCAGCATCTTTAAAGTGAGTGAAGTAGCACTAGTGTGTAAGTGGTCCCAAGATTCTTTAAATTTCAAAAATTAAACTATAACCTGTGGAGAACTTTAAGGCTTCCTTTGGATTGCCCAGGATTGTGGAAAATCAAATGCATCATTTGTTCGTTTGAAGATCATTTCTAAGAATAGATCATATGCTGTCATCTGTTACTCCTGACAAACGGCAGGACTCCATCCATCCCTCAGATACTGAGTTGAACCCAGTGGTGACTCTGACTCATAAAAATGACTCTGACATTTATAGAACAGGCCACACAAACTTGACTCAGGATTTTGCCTTGACACAAAAGACACAGGGAATCTGCAAGATGTCCACAGAGACTAGATTCATATTTGGCTACAGGTTGTTTTTTTTTTAAATGGTATTGGTTAAGTGCTGTCCGTGTGCCAGGCACTGTACTAAGTGCTGGGATAGAGAGAAGCTAATCAGGTTGAACGCGGGACATGTCCCGGGAGGCTCACAGTCTTAATCCCCATTTTACAGATGAGGTAACTGAGGCACTGTGAAGTAAAGTGACCTGACCAAGGTCACACAGCAGCGCTGCCATCGTTCCCCTCAATGGCTACATCTAGGTGGGGGTTTCTGTGCTCTGTAGTCCCTCTGGTTCACCCCACTTTTCCTAGCCATCTCAAAAGGGACAAAAGCACGTCATTTATTCCTCCCAACTCTAGAGTGACCCTGGAAATAATGGGGCCCTGCTAACTGACCAGAGAACTGAGCTCAATGCACACTGTACCAGAGCACACAGTAAGTGCTCAATAAATTCTTCTTCTTCTTATGATATTTGTTACATGCTTACTATGTGTCAAGCACTGTTCTAAGTATTGGGGTTAATACAAGTTAATCAGGTTGGATCCAGCCCCTGTCCCACTTGGGGCTCACAGCCTAAGTAGGAGAAGCAGTGTGGCTTAGTGGAAAGAGTACAGGCTTGGGAGTCAGAGGTCGTGGGTTCTAAACCCGGCTCTACCACTTATCACTTAACTTCTCTGGGCCTCAGTTCCCTCATGTGTAAAATGGGGATTAAGACTGTGAGCCCCATGTGGGACAATCTGATTAGCTTGTATCTACCCCAGCGTTTAGAACAGTGCTTGGCACATAGCACTTAACAAATACCATTATTATTATTATTATTATTAATTGATCAAGATCCCAGAGTTGATAACCTCAATAGCTGAAGTCACCAGTACTTGAAGGGTCTGGGTAAGGGTTGGGGCTAGGGTTAAAGTCAGGGTTTAGGGATTAACATTGAGGTTTAGTGTTGTTGACATTTGGACTGCCAGTGATGGGAAATTAGGCAAGTATTGAATTGTTGAGGGCCTGTAAAGTCGTGGTTTTTGAAGATTCATTTTACTTCCCTTCCAGGAAATCTCTGTGCATCCCCTTGAACTTGTTCCAATGAATAGTGAATAAAGACTACTAACTATTGACATATTGTCCTATCACTAGTATCTCACTTCTGGAGGGCTTCGTAAATGAATTGACAAGCTTCACGGACTGTGTCCAACCTGGTTAGCTTTCGCTTAGTACTGTGCCTGGTACAGAATAAACACTTAAGGTACCACAAAAAAATAGGCAGTACTCTTTCTCTTCAGAGATTCCCACTGGGATTTCAGGTATCCTGATTCCTTGACTCATCTTTCTGTGACTCATTTAGAGCCCTTACAACCTGCTTTTAAAGTTTATCTTCTTCTGTCAGACATCCCAAGTAAATACTTCATGCCGCTATTTTTGAGTCTCTGACCTCACTTGAGGAGGCTAGAGGTAAATGAAGTTTTCTAGAGATTTGAAGTCCAATAGAACTTGAGAAAGGATAGGACAAGTTTGGGAAGTTGTTGATTTCCCCCATTCATTCATTCATTCAATTGTATTTATTAAGTGCTTACTGTGTGCAGAGCACTGTACTAAGCACTTGGGAAGTACAAGCTGGCAATGTATAGACCCCAATATCATAGCCTTCCATTTTCCCATTTCTGTAAGTGGTTTAATGGATGAGAAAGGAAGAGACATTCCACTGGATTTAAAACCTTTTATAGTGTAGGGTTTCCAGTGGCTTACAATATTTTTTACAAGAATCCAATCATTCAGTAACTGGTGCTAAATTATTTAGAAAACATTTTCACTGGTAAATGTACAGAACAATTCAAACCCTGAGTAATGTTCTTCTGAAAATGACTTTTTTTAAAAGGAGGTTTAGACTAATTGGTATTTGAGTTGGAAAATTGCTGCATTGGAATCTGTTCAAACTTTTAGAACAAATGATTGGACTAACCCATTTTTTTAGACAAACCATCCCTAGAACCCCTAAGCACCAGTATTTTAAGAGAAACAGGTTTAGTGGAAAGAGCGTGGGACTGGGGGTCAGCGGACTGGGATCTAATCCTTGCCTGCTGTGTGACCTTGGTTAAATCACTGAATTTCTCTGTGCCTCGGTTTCATCATCTGCAAAATGGGAATTACATACCTGTTCTCCCTCTCCCTCAGACTGGGAGCCCTGTGTGGGGTGGGGACTGTGTCCAACCTGATTATTCTGTACCTGCTCCAGTGTGTGGCCCCGAGTAAGCACTTAACAAATACCTGAGTTCTCAGTATTAGCTCATCTGCAGACAGCATTTGGCATATTTATTTCACTCCAAACCAGAACCAGATTAGGACCTTGGAGGAGTCCTGGGCTAGTGGGCTGTAGAGTAGCCTCCTAGGCTAGAGTTTGGCCCTTATCCCACACCCTACAGGAACGTTGCCCCCACCCCCAGGTACCCACTTTTCCTTCCCAACATTGCCAGGGCTATTTTTAGCCCCTGCAAAGTGGCCGTGGCAGAAGTAAGAACAGATGGGACGGGCAGGGGAGGGGGAATAGGTGCCAAGGGCTCCTTTGGCAGGGGTCATCCTTGGTCCAGGTGAACAATCTGGCCCTACTTTAAACAGGCCAAGTTTGAGAAAGTCTGTTATACGGAGCATCTCCTCGCTTGCCTTGAGATTGATTTACGTCCCGTGCCTCAGCACTTAGTGAATCTCCTCTTTAATTCCTTCCTTCCTGTTAATGAGCCCAAGGAGGTCTGATGCGAATACTGTGGTACTTTAATCCAGATGAACTCTTCAGCAGCTCCAAAATTCTATTAATATTTCTGTGATTACGCTGCTCTTACCATCATAGGTGATGTTCTCTTCTTTTTTTCTCAGGTAACCTCCATTGTGGTAATTTTTGCAATGGAAGTGTATCTTGTTTTGGTGTTTGGTATTTTAGGATCTGGGTTCTAATTCCAGCTCCACTTGTCTGCTGTCTGACCTTGGGCAAGTCACTTAATTTCTCTGTGCCTCAGTTACCTCATCTGTAAATTCGGGATTAAGACTGTGAGCCCCCCGTGGGACAGGGACTGTGTACCACCTGATTTGCTTGCATCCACCCCAGCTGTTAGTACAGTGCCTAGCACAAAGGGTGCACTTAAAACACATACCACAATTATTAAACAGTTGGTACAGCATCTGAGCTTCACTTGTGATCACAGTGTACTCTAAGACAAGCAGTAGTAAACTTTTACTCAGTGTAGCTGGCCAGGAGTCCTGCCCCTGCTAAGGGAGAACCGGCTCCATCCCATCTCAAGACCTTGGCGTTCCAAGCTCCCCGATAAGGCAGACATTTGGACAGGATGAAACAAAGGAGAGGAGGATGCGTGATGTGCCCGCTTTGGTAAATGGTGGATTGACCAGACCAAAAAAAATGGTATTTATTGAGCACTTACTATATGCAGAACACTTTATGAAGTGCTTGGGAGAGTACAGTATAACAGAGCTGATAGACATGTTCTGTGCCCACAATGTAAAATATAGAAGCGGGGATAGATGGTAATATAAATAAATACATTTAGGATATGTACATAAGTGCAGTGGGGCTTTAGGGCGGTGTGAATAAAGGGAGCAAATCCAAGTGCATGGGTGACCCAGAAGGGAGGGGGAGAAGAGGAACTCAGGGCTTAGTCAGAGAAGGTCTCTTGGTGGAAATGTGCCTACAGTAAGGCTTTGAAGGTGGGGTGAGTTGGATATAAATAAACTTATACCACTGTTTCCCCCACTAGACTATTAGATCCTTGAGGGCAAAGGTCTTGATGGCAAGACGAGGAAGAGAAGCTTGGTTAGATCCCCTCTCCTGCCCTCACCTACATCCTGAATAGAGGCAGCACAGTGCATGTGGGGTCAAACCTGGGGACGTCATCAGATCCCAGCAAAGCATATCAGTACCCACAGGTGGCTCATGTGCCCACGACTGTGATCCCGCCTTGCAGAGCTCAACCGCATCATTCATTCATTCATTCATTCATTCAATCGTATTTATTGAGTGCTTACTGTGTGCAGAGCACTGTACTAAGTGCTTGGGAAGTACAAGTTGGCAACATATAGAGATGGTCCCTACCCAACAGTGGGCTCACAGTCTAGAAGGGGGAGACAGAGAACAAAACAAAACATATTAACAAAATAAAATAAATAGAATAAATATGTACAAATAAAATAAATAGAGTAATAAAATACATACAAACATATATATATATATATATACAGGTGCTGTGGGGAGGGGAAGGAGGTGGCATCACCTGTGCTACATGGGTGGAGACCCCCCTGGGCCGGGTGCCAGCCAGTGGGAACTTGGGGAGAATGTCCAGGTTGCATTTGAATTCCCACCCGAAAGCTGTGAAGTGTGCTAGTTTGGCAGCATGTGGACCAGCCAGCCCCGACCTTGTACCACGAACTGTTTTCCGTAGCGAGTATAATTGTATTCGTTGACAGAACTAGCCAAGCAAGTCAGCAGTTCGGCTTTTGACGAACTCTTTCAGGCCAACAGGGCACCTCGTGGGCCTGAAGGCATTACTGTAGCCCTGGCATGACACACGCTTGGCTTTTCGCGTCCTGCAGGCAGGGCCGACGTGTCTCCAAGCGTCGCCTTAAGAGTGAATGCTAGCCATCGGTGCCCTTTTACACAGCATTGTCTTTTATTGAAGATCTCGCAAGGTTGCTCAGACATTCCCGATGAACTGGCTTTGTAGTCAGCAGGGTTAGTCTCCTAATCCTTTGCTTTAGACTGGAAGCCCTGGAACCAGAATATATTTTTAGACTGTGAGCCCACTGTTGGGTAGGGACTGTCTCTATATGTTGCCAATTTGTACTTCCCAAGCGCTTAGTACAGTGCTCTGCACATAGTAAGCGCTCAATAAATACGATTGATGATGATGATGATGATATTCTGGGGCAACAGGGAAGTGGCAGAAGGTTTGGAAAGGTCAGATCATCAATCCTGCTTTCCATTACCATTGTTGCACACAGCTTCATGTATTGGTAGGGAGACAGGTCAAACTGAACTCGTCAGCTTCCTTCCTTAATCCCTTTCCTCTTCCTAACTTTCCCATCACTGTTGACAACATGACTCACTCTCCTTGTCCAGCGAGCTCACAATCTTGGGGTCAGTCTTGGAGACGAATGCCCAAATGTGTAGGTGAAACAGAATTACCGAAGTGGCAATAGGGAGGGGAATAGGATAGAGAGATGAGAAGTCAATTAGAGAAGGCCTCTTGGAGGAGATGTGATTTCCCAGTGGTTTTGAAGATGGGGAGAGCAGTACACTAGATTGTAAACTTCCTCCACGGTCTCAATCCCCACTGATGAGGCACAGAGAAGCAAAGTAATAATAATAGCAATGGCATTTGTTAAGCACTTACTATATGCCAAGCACTGTCCTAAGCGCTGGGGTAGATACAGGGTAATCGGATTGTACCACGTGGGGCTGACGCTTTTAATCCCCATTTCACAGATGAGGTAACCAAGGCACAGAGAATAGACTTACCCAAGGTCACACAGCAGACAGGTGGTGGAGCCGGGATTAGAACCCGCGTCCTCTGACTCCCAAGCCCATGACCTCTCCGCTAAGCCACGCTGCGACTTGGCCAAGGTCACGTACTTTTACTTCCCCAGTGCTTAGTACAGTGCTCTGCACACAGCGCTCAATAAATACGATTGGATGAACGAATGAACATGGCAGACAAGTGGCGGAGCGGAGATTACAACCCACGACCTTCTGAGGACCAGGCCCGGCCTCCATCAGCTACCGCATGATGTTCTGCCTCCTCCCCTTCCCCGCCCCGAGACCCTCGGGATTCCGGGCACCCCTTCCCGGGAAGTTGCACGGAGCGTGTTGCAGGAGGAGCTAGGACTGTGAAGCCTTGGGCAGGCCCGGCCAGCTGGGCTGCTCTTTGCTCAGGGCGGTCACTTCTGGGCCTCGTCTCCCAGGCCTTAACCCACCCTGGGTCTGGCCCCTGGGGGCTAGCTATGATCAGAACTGCCCTCCCTGCCCACAAAATCAGTCCGCTGGGCACTGCCCCTAACACCCACCCACTGCTGCTGGGAAGCAGCGTGGCTCAGTGGAAAGAGCACGGGCTTTGGAGTCAGAGGCCGTGGGTTCAAATCCTGGCTCCGCCACTTGTCAGCTGTGTGATTTTGGGCAAGTCACTTCACTTCTCTGGGCCTCAGTTCCCTCCTCTGTAAAGTGGGGGTGAAGACTGTGAGCCCCTTGTGGGACAACCTGATTACCTTGTATCTACCCCAGCACTTAGAACAGTGCTTTGCACATAGTAAGTGCTTAACAAATACCAACATTATTATTATTATTATTATTATTATTATGATGATGCTCTGCGCACAGTAAGCGCTCAGTTAATACGACTGAATGAATGAATGAATGAACTTATTGACTGCTGAGCCATCGACCCCCAGCCCACGTCATCCCCCGGGCCTGGAATGCCCCCCCTCTGCCCATCCGCCAAGCTAGCTCTCTTCCTCCCTTCAAGGCCCTACTGAGAGCTCACCTCCTCCAGGAGGCCTTCCCAGACTGAGCCCCCTCCTTCCTCTCCCCCTCCCCCCTCTATCCCCCCTGCCTTACCTCCTTCCCCTCCCCACAGCACCTGTATATATGTATATATGTTTGTACGTATTTGTTACTCTTTATTTATTTTATTTGTACGTATTTATTCTATTTAACTGAGAGCTCACCTCCTCCAGGAGGCCTTCTCAGACTGAGCCCCCTCCTTCCTCTCCCCCTCGTCCTACCCCCGGCCTGAATGCCCTCCATCCGCACATCCGCCAAGCTAGCTCTCTTCCTCCCTTCAAAGCCCTACTGAGAGCTCACCTCCTCCAGGAGGCCTTCCCAGACTGAGCCCCCTCCTTCCTCTCCCCCTCCCCCCTCTATCCCCCCTGCCTCACCTCCCAGGCCTTAGTACCATGCTGTGCACAGAGTAAGTGCTCAGTCAACACTATTGACTACTTGACTGATTGACAGATGTATCAATCAACGGTTTTTATTGAGTACTTTTTATGCAGAGCACTGTACTAAGTTCATGGGAGAGTACGACAGAGTTGTTAGCCACGGTCTCTGCCCACAAGGAGCTTACCTTCCCCTCCCTACAGCGCCTGTATATATGCATATATGTTTGTACGTATTTATTACTCTATTTAATTTGTACATATTTATTATATTTATTTTATTTTGTTAATTTGTTTTGTTCTCTGTCTCCCCCTTCTAGACTGTGAGCCCGCTGCCGGGTAGGGGCCGTCTCTATATGTTGCCAACTGGTACTTCGCAAGCGCTTAGTACAGTGCCCTGCACGCGGTAAGTGCTCAATAAATACGATTGAATTCATTCATTGAATGAGTTGAATGAATAAAATGGGGATGAAGGCTGTGAACCCCGCGTGGGACAGCCTTGATGACCTTGTATCCCCCCGAGCGCTTAGAACAGTGCTTGGCACGTAGTCAATCAATCAATCGTATTTATTGAGCGCTTACTGTGTGCAGAGCACTGTACTAAACGCCTGGGAAGTACAAGTTGGCAACATATAGAGACAGTCCCTACCCAACAGTGGGCTAATCTCCTCACCGTTAGGCCTCGTTCTCGCCTGTCCCGCCATCGACCCCCGGCCCACATCCTCCCCCTGGACTGAAATGCCCTCCCTCTGCCCATCCGCCAAGCTAGCTCTCTTCCTCCCTTCAAGGCCCTACTGAGAGCTCACCTCCTCCAGGAGGCCTTCCCAGACTGAGCCCCTTCCTTCCTCTCCCCCTCGTGCCCCTCTCCATCCCCCCCATCTTACCTCCTTCCCTTCCCCACAGCACCTGTATATATGGATATATTTTTGTACATATTTATTACTCTATCTTGTACATATCTATTCTATTTATTTTATTTTGTTAGTATGTTTGGTTTTGTTCTCCGTCTCCCCCTTCTAGACTGTGAGCCCGCTGTTGGGTAGGGACTGTCTCTATGTGTTGCCCTGTATATATGTATATATGTTTGTACATATTTATTACTCTATTTATTTATTTATTTTACTTGTACGTGTCTATTCTATTTATTTTATTCTGTTAGTATGTTTGGTTTTGTTCTCTGTCACCCCCTTTTAGACTGTGCGCCCACTGTTGGGTAGGGACCGTCTCTATATGTTGCCAACTTGGACTTCCCAAGCGCTTAGTACAGTGATCTGCACATAGTAAGCGCTCAATAAATACGATTGATTGATTGATTGATTGCCGACTTGCACTTCCGAAGCGCTTAGTCCAGTGCTCTGCACACAGTAAGCGCTCAATAAATACGATTGATTGATTGGGCACACAATCTAGAAGGGGGAGACAGAGAACAAAATCAATCAATCGTATTTATTGAGCGCTTACTGTGTTCAGAGCACTGGACTAAGCGCTTGCGAAGTACAAGTTGGCAACATATAGAGGCAGTCCCTACCCAACAGCGGGCTCACAGTCTAAAAAGGGGAGACAGAGAACAAAACCAAACATACTAACAAAATAAAACAAAATAGAATAGACATGTACAAGTAAAATAAAGAGTAATAAATACGTACAAACATATACTTGTACTTCCCAAGCGCTTAGTACAGTGCTCTGCACATAGTAAGCGCTCAATAAATATGATTGATTGATTGATATATACATATATACAGGTGCTGTGGGGAAGGGAAGGAGGTAAGACGGGGGGCCAGGGGGAGAGGAAGGAGGGGGCTCAGGCTGGGAAGGCCTCCTGGAGGAGGGGAGCTCTCCGTCTTAGTCGGCGCCTGACAAGTGCCAACATCATTATTTCAATCAATCAATCAATCGTATTTATTGAGCGCTTACTATGTGCAGAGCACTGTACTAAGCGCTTGGGAAGTACAAATTGGCATCACATAGAGACAGTCCCTACCCAACAGTGGGCTCACAGTCTAAAAGGGGGAGACAGAGAACAGAACCAAGCACACCAACAAAATAAAATAAGTAGGATAGAAATGTACAAGTAAAATAAATAAATAAATAAATAAATAGAGTAATAAATATGTACAACCATATATGCATCTATACAGGTGCTGCGGGGAAGGGAAGGAGGTAAGACGGGGGGATGGAGAGGGGGACGAGGGGGAGAGGAAAGAAGGGGCGGTTATCATTATCATTATCATTATTATTATTATTATTATTATTATTATTATTATTATCCGTGCGGTCCTCCCTCTCGGCCGCGGAGGGCTGAGGAGAGGCGGTGGCCGGAGGGGGGGCGGGGCGCGAGGCGTGAGGCGGGGCGCGAGGCGCGAGGCGGGGCGCGAGGCGCGGGGCGGGGCTCGTGGCGCGAGGCGGGGCGCGAGGCGCAGGGCGGGGCTCGAGGCGCGGGGCGGGGCTCGAGACGCGGGGCGGGGCGCGAGGCGTGAGGCGGGGCGCGAGGCACGGGGCGGGGCTCGAGGGGCGGGGCTCGAGGCGCGAGGGGCGGGGCGCGAGACGCAGGGCGGGGCGCGAGACACAGGGCGGGATGCGAGACGGGGCGCGAGGCGCAGGGCGGGGCTCGAGGCGCAGGGCGGGGCTCGAGGCGCAGGGCGGGGCGTGAGGCGGGGCTCGAGACACAGGGCGGGGTGCGAGGCGGGGCGCGAGGCGCAGGGCGGGGCTCGAGGCGCGGGGCGGGGCTCGAGACGCAGGGCGGGGCTCGAGGGGCGGGGCGGGGCGCGAGGCGTGAGGCGGGGCGCGAGACACGGGGCGGGGCGCCAGACGCAGGGCGGGGCTCGTGGCGCGAGGCGGGGCTCGAGGCGCAGGGCGGGGCGCGAGGGGCGGGGCGCGAGACGGGGCGCGAGACGCAGGGCGGGGCTCGAGGGGCGGGGCGGGGCTCGAGGGGCGGGGCGGGGCGCGAGGGGCGGGGCGGGGCGCGAGGCGCAGGGCGGGGCGCGAGACACGGGGCGGGGCGCGAGACGCAGGGCGGGGCTCGTGGCGCGAGGCGGGGCTCGAGGCGCAGGGCGGGGCGCGAGGGGCGGGGCGCGAGACGGGGCGCGAGACGCAGGGCGGGGCTCGAGGGGCGGGGCGGGGCTCGAGGGGCGGGGCGGGGCTCGAGGCGCAGGGCGGGGCGCGAGGCGGGGCTCCAGTGGCTCCCAATCAATCTGCGCATCAGGCAGAAACTCCTCACCCTGGGCTTCGAGGCTGTCCATCCATCCATCCATCCATCCCCACGCCCCCTCCTACCTCCCCTCCCTTCTCTCCTTCTCCAGCCCAGCCCGCCCCCTCCGCTCCTCCGCCGCCAACCTCCTCCCCGTACCTCCCTCTCGCCTGTCCCGCCACCGACCCCCGGGCCTGGAATGCCCCCAATCCCTCTGCCCCTCCGCCAAGCTCGCTCTCTTCCTCCCTCCAAGGCCCCGCTGAGCGCTCCCCTCCTCCAGGAGGCCCTCCCGGACTGAGCCCCTTCCTTCCTCTCCCCCTCGTCCCCCTCTCCATCCCCCCCGTCTTACCTCCTTCCCTTCCCCACAGCACCTGTACACATGTATATATTTTTGCACATATTTATTACTCTATTTATTTTACTTGTACATATCTATTCTATTTATTTTATTTGGTTAGTATGTTTGGTTTTGTTCTCCGTCTCCCCCTTCTAGACTGTGAGCCCGCTGTTGGGTAGGGACTGTCTCTATGTGTTGCCCTGTATATATGTATACCTGTACAGATGTGCACATTTATTACTCTATTTATTTTGCTTGTCCATATCTATCCTATTCATTTTATTTTGTCGGTACGTTTGGTTCTGTTCTCCGTCCCCCCCTCTTAGACTGCGAGCCCGCTGTTGGGTAGGGACTGTCTCTATGTGTTGCCCTGTATATATGTATACCTGTACAGATGTGCACATTTATTACTCTATTTATTTTGCTTGTCCATATCTATCCTATTCATTTTATTTTGTCGGTACGTTTGGTTCTGTTCTCCGTCCCCCCCCTCTTAGACTGCGAGCCCACTGTTGGGTGGGGACTGTCTCTGGGTGTTGCCAGCTTGGGCTTCAACTGAGCGTCGTAAGCGCTCAGTAAGTACGATGGATGATGATGACGATGACGGGGCTCGCGGCGCAGTGCCAGCGGGGCCCGCGTGACCCGGCCTCGCGCGCGGCGGGGTAAACAAGCCCCCGAGGCCCCGCCCCCGGCCGGGTGAGGCCGGTTTCTATTCCGGCGGCGGAGGCTCATGGTGCGGGGCCGCCCTCCCTCCCGTCGCGGCGCCCATAAAGGTCAGCCGGCGGGCCGGCCATGCAGCTGTACGGCCCGCTGTGCCCGCCCTACCCCGCGGGAGGTCCCGGATCCACCACCACCGCCAAGGCCTCATCGCCGCCGCCGAGCCCCTCCGGGCGCGGTGACCGCCCGCCCCCTCAGCCCAACGCCGCCGCCGAGGCCGCCATGCCCGCCTTCGCCTCCTGCTTCGAAGCCGGGCCCGGGGGCTCCTGCCGCCCCACTCCTCCGCCGCCTCCTCCTCCTCCTCCTCCGCCTCACTACAAGTCTACAGCGCACATGACCGTGCAGGGCCTGCCCATCCGCCGCGGGCCCCCGGCCTGGCTGCTGGAGGAGCTGCTGCTCCGGCCGGACCGGCCCGAGCCCCGGAGCCCCCCTCCGCCGCCGCCCCCTCCGCCCGTCCGGCCCGACGGGCGTGACGAGAAGCTGTCCCGGCAGCACCTGGCCGAGGTGGACAGGCAGGACCGGTACCTGCGGCAGCGGGGCAGGTTCCGCTTCCACATCATCCCCGACGGCAACTGCCTGTACCGCGCCGTCAGCCGGGCGGTGCACGGGGACCAGAGCCGCCACCGGGACCTCCGGGAGCGGACCGTCCACTACGTGGCCGACCACCTGGACCAGTTCGGGCCCCTCATCGAGGGCGACGTGGGCGAGTTCCTCGTCGCCGCCGCCCAGGACGGGGCCTGGGCCGGCTACCCGGAGCTGCTGGCCATGGGGCGCATGCTGGGCGTCACCGTCCGCCTGACCACGGGCGGCCGGCCGGAGAGCCCCACGGTGGCCACCATGAGCCACTTCCTGGGCCCGGAGGACGCCCGCAGGCCCGCCATCTGGCTCAGCTGGCTCAGCAACGGCCACTACGATGCCGTCTTCGACCGCTGCCACCCCAACCCCGAGTACGACAGCTGGTGCCGGCGGGCCCAGCTGCAGAGGAGACGGGACGAGGAGCTGGCCAAGGCCATGGCCGTCTCCCTCTCCAAAATGTACATTGAGCAGAACACCTGCTCGTGAGGGCCTCGCCTCGCCACCCCGGGGCCACCGACAGTGGAGGTGGGCTTTGTTTTTTGGTAGTCGTCGTCGTTGGACACTGACACTGACCTCTCGTCGGGGTGGTGGCACTTTGAAGCTTCCAGGTAGACTGACTGTAAAACACCTGCTCTTGAGGGCCTCGCCTCGCCACCCGGGGCCACCAAGAGTGGAGGTGGGCTTTATTTTTTGGTAGTCGTCGTCGTTGGACACTGACACTAACCTCTCGTCGGGGTGGTGGCACTTTGAAGCTTCCCGGTAGATTGACTGTAAAACACCTGCTCTCGAGGGCCTCGCTTTGCCACCCAGGGCCACCAAGAGTGGAGGTGGGCTTTGTTTTTTGGTAGTCGTCGTCGTTGGACATTGACACTAACCTCTCGTCGGGGTGGTGGCACTTTGAAGCTTCCCGGTAGATTGACTGTAAAACATCTGCTCTTGAGGGCCTGGCCTCGCCACCCAGGGCCACCAAGAGTGGAGATTGGGTTTATTTTTTGGTCGTCGTCGTCGTTGGACATTGACACTGACCTCTCGTCGGGGTGGTGGCACTTTGAAGCTTCCCGGTAGATTGTAAAACACCTGCTCGTGAGGGCCTCGCCTCGCCACCCAGGGCCACCAAGAGTGGAGGTGGGCTTTATTTTTTGGTAGTCGTCGTTGTTGGACATTGACACTAACCTCTCATCGGGGTGGTGGCACTTTGAAGCTTCCCGGTAGATTGACTGTAAAACACCTGCTCGTGAGGGCCTCGCATCACCACCCAGGGCCAAGAGTGGAGATCGGTTTATTTTTGGTACTCATCGTTGTTGGACATTGACACTAACCTCTCATCAGGGTAGTGGCACTTCGAAGCTTCCTGGTAGATTGACTGTAAAACACCTCCTCGTGAGGGCCTCGCCTCACCACCCAGGGCCAAGAGTGGAGATCGGGTTTATTTTTGGTAGTCGTCGTTGTTGGACATTGACACTAACCTCTCATCGG
Organism: Tachyglossus aculeatus; assembly: GCF_015852505.1. Taxonomy (NCBI): domain Eukaryota; kingdom Metazoa; phylum Chordata; class Mammalia; order Monotremata; family Tachyglossidae; genus Tachyglossus; species Tachyglossus aculeatus. The sequence continues at coordinate 20,498,435 of NC_052078.1, read as the reverse complement.
GGTGGTGGCACTTTGAAGCTTCCCAGTAGATTGACTGTAAAACACCTGCTCGTGAGGGCCTCGCGTCACCACCCAGGGCCAAGAGTGGAGATCGGGTTTATTTTTGGTAGTCGTCGTTGTTGTTGGACATTGACACTAACCTCTCATCGAGGTGATGGCACTTCGAAGCTTCCCGGTAGATTGACTGTAGCGGTGTGGCCTTAATCGTTTCGTTCAAATGCTTCTCGCACCCGGAGGTTGCCCTACACCCAAAGGAGTTGCCTGGGGGTCCCAAGCGCCGGCTGGCCCCGCTGCGGTGGAGAAGGTTGTCGTAATAATAATAACGATGGTATTCAGCGCTTACTCTGTGCCGAGCACCGTTATAAGCGCTGGGGTAGATACAAGGTCATCACGTTGTCCCACGTGGGGCTCACAGTCTTCATCCCCGTTTTCCAGATGAGGTGACCGAGGCACAGAGAAGTTAAGTGACCGGCCCAAAGTCACAGAAGAGATAAGTGGCAGAGCCGGGATTCGAACCCACGACCCCTGACTCCCAAGCCCGTGCTCTTTCTACTAAGCCACGCTGCTTAGGAGCTTGGCACCCCGTTTCTTAGCCAGACGATTTCTCATCGTGGGTGTTCTTCCGCTCGTTTTCTATAAAAAAAAAAAAATGTATTTTTGCACAGTATTTTTTTGTTTTTAAACTGGCGTACTGTACCTCCATCTCCGACGCGTCTCGTTCGGCAAGTGGCTTTCGGACGTTAAGCCAGAAAAATGCTTTGTAAGGAGCGTTATCTTGTACTGTCTGTGATGTTAACTCTATTTTTTTTATCCTCTTCGTAATTAGGTAATGATTTTAGTACGAATATGGTATTTGTTTTAAGCACTTACTACGTGCCAAGCACCGTTCTAAGCTCTGAATGTTACCGGATGATCAAAGTAGTCCATTATCAGAAAAAAGGGAAGAGACTTGTTAGTCAAAAGCCTTCCTTTTCTAGAAGAGCGCTGCATTAAAAAAAAAAAAATCTCCCTGTATTCATGGGGGAAGTTTTGCCCCTAGAACAGAACAAGTGTGTTACGATTTGGCCGGATCCCTGATGTTCATAATGAGGAGCCTGCTGTTTTGATACTCTTTTACTTTAAAGTGGCCTCTGGTGCTCACGCTTTTAAAAATTTCTTTTTATTGATACCTTTAAATAGAAACTGTATAACAACACAGTCTCCTGCTGTAGAGGGCACAACTTTATAACGAGCTGATCACCTGCTTTCACAACAGCCTTGGGTTAACCTTGGGATTGGAAAAAAATAAGAGTGCCTCCGATTTACTCGGGTGGTTATTATTGTAGCAGGAGGATGGTATTTTTTAAACGTCAGTCCCTCTGAAATTCTCCCGAGGTTAGAATGGGATTTGCCATGTTTTATGTAAAATGTATCTGGACAGAGCTTGCTTGGTTTGCTGGGTGAAACATTTTATGTTTCCAATCTGAAGGTTACTTTTTCCAATTCTACAAGCGTCTTGTCATATTTATTAAATAATCCAGTTTGTACTTTTTTACTTGTAATATTTTCGTGGGTTTTTGGCATTTATACAGTATTTGTATAATAAGACAACTCTCAATTACTGGAATGAATAAAATGCATCATTTTATTTGGCTTTTACCTTGTCTCTCTGAGTAGCAAGGCCAGTAATAGTTTTTTCTTTTTTTTCTGCTGCCCTCTGGGTAGCATCCCTGGGTGGCGGTGGTCTTTTCTCACCCATCCGGGGCAGTCCTCAGCTAGGGAGGCAGCCGGGAATTATGTGCGTTAGGCAGTCATGATAGAGGACGGGGTCAGTAGTTTCCAAAGGATAAACCTAACCCCAGGGGTACATTTTCAGGATGAAATCCCTGAGGTGGTGGCCACTATTGTTTCTCTTACCCAAGAACGATTTGCAGAAGCCACAGTTGGACACTTTTGAATTCCTCCAAATGCGCTGGAACAGGGAGGTTAAAACCTTGGCAAGCACACTCAGTGCTGAGAGCGATTTTAAAACGTTTTCCCCCGTTAGGGCCATTCAAAAGTCGTATTTATGTACGTATGTAAGATCTGTGTTCTGGGTTGGGGTGAGAAATCTGCTGGTGCACAGATGCATTTCAGCAGAGTTTATGAAAAGTACTGCTTATTTTTCAGATGAATTGAGAAATATCAAGTTAAAATACATGAAATAACATCAAATGTCTAAAATGGTTACAGGCCTGACTTTTTTTTTTTTTTTCTCAGTACGACCAAATCTCCACACAAATAGGCTCTCAGATTTAGGTAAATAAGAATGGGTTTTTGAGGGGGCTCAGTCTTCCTCCAATTCATGTTTTCTTGTAAGGATTTCATATAAAAATCTGTCAGTAGCAGTGTCACTCCTGGATCAGAACAATGGGCCAGTCAGCTTATCTATCAATCAGGCAGTCAGTGATACTTATTCATCAATCATCATCAATCATATTTACTGAGCGCTTACTGTGTGCAGAGCACTGTACTAAGCGCTTGGGAAGTACAAATTGGCAACATATAGAGACAGTCCCAACAGTGGGCTCACAGTCTAAAAGGGGGAGACATTGAATGCTTACTGTGTGCAGAGCATATTACTAGGCATTTGGAAGAATACCGTATGGCAAGTTGGTAGGCGTTCCCTGCCCACAGGGAGTTTACAATCTACAGTCATCAATAATCTGTAGACTGTAGTTGTGGAGGCAACAGGATGCTTGAAGGAACCAGATAACGTTGCCTGCCTTGATATCCTTTTGCTGTTTAGACCGGAACCATCCTGCTAACATCCCTGACTTTTCTTCGAGTAACCCCTTAAGTGGACTGCTTGTCTCTGAGTTTATCTAAGATCTCTGGAGCCTGCTGAAGTCATCTGGCTGCCCAGCTTCTTGGGGGGTGGGGGGTGTTAGAATCCTAGATGCTTCCCATCCACTTCCTATTTATTTGCTTCAAACCTTCCACCCTTGAGCTTTGGTGGGTGCTGTGTCATTCTGATGCAGAATTTGGAGAAACTCCATTCCAGGTCCACTCTAACCTTCCCCTTTGTGACCTTGTAGACTTTAGTCATGTCCCCTCTGGGCTTTGGCTTTCCAGAGAGGGTGTACAAAGTCCTAATAGCGTGAGCTCAGAACAGGAGTCTAAGCTAAGCTAACAGTCGGGTTCAGTCACGATTTCAGTGGGTTTGCCGGCCCAAAGAAGTCCTGAGGTTTTATGAAGAATGGCCATTCGTGCTGTTCTGCCAAGTGGAAATCCGACCAGATCATTTGGATATGACTAGTTTGGCTGGTGCTTTTGAACCAAAAGCTCTGCTCCCGCCGTGTTGCTGATGTCCCTCAGTTAAAATGTCCCCACGAATAGAAACTAGGGTTTTGTAGCTTGAGGGATCAATTCAGTATCAGGGTAAAAATTTAGGAACCTCTACACATCAAGGGCTGACTCAATCTTTGCAATTGAAATAGTAAGTACTTTTGGTTTGAATCACTACTGCTTTTGAAAGGGCTCTTCAGTTATAGCATAGAAAATATCCTTTGTAAAACCCATTAGAAAACTTTGGGTCTTTCAGCACACTGGCGATGGGGAAAACCAATTGGGTGGGGATTTTTTGTTTTGGTTTTTAATCTTTGCCTGTATATGGTTTTAGGAGCCGCAGATTGCAAAAGGGGACTTCATGTATGAAACTGGTTTGGTTTTTAATGGAACATTCCTCGTAATCCCAGAGATTAGTGAGTAGGGTACAGCATCGGGATAATACAGAACAACCCCAGATTTACGTGTCGGGTCAGGCGCTTCAAACCAAATTTAACGGGGCCTCTCCGTGCCGTCCTCTTAACAGGGTGATCCTGCAGGGTTGGGGTGTGACGCTCGGGAGCAGAATCAGGTTGCCGAGTGTTCCACCAGCATTCGTCAAAAGGGCTTTTCCGAACGTCAGCCTTAACATTTGGGGAGGGGGGAAGCACCTCTTCGCGATCCAGCTACACCCAGCCCAAATCCTGTGTCTCAACTGGAAAACCGGGCCTAACCCGCTCTCTGCTGTGGACTCATGCAGCAGGAACGGCACAGAGAAGTTCGTAGAATCTCATTTGCTCCCTCCGTATGCCTCCCCATTAACTGAATTAAACTGACCCTCACCATTACATGGAATTAAATCGGCCAAATTGTGAGTACTGGCCTTATGTCTCTTAGCATTTCCATGTTTATAATATTTTGGAGGGTGTATTTTGGGCAAATTGTGAGTACTGGCCTTATGTCCCCTAGCATTTCCCTGTTTAGAATTTTTTTGGAGGGGGTATTTTTAGGCAGCTACCGTGTCAAATTTGTCATGTTTCTGTTCTGTTCTAATTAGCAAGAAATGAGATAATTGTTCCCAATCATACCTAGCACTAGAATTATTCTGATCATGCTTGATCATCAGTAACTAGGCAGAGACTGTAGACCGTAAACTCATTGAGGGCAGGGAATGTGTCTGTTTACTGTTACATTGTACTCTCCCAAGTGCTTAGTACAGTGCCCTACACACAGTAAGCCCTCAAATACGGCTGAATAAATCAGACTGAAGGGATCCTTGTCACATACAACCTGATATCAATCCCCTCCTCTATCCTACACACATGCACTGCTCAACCACACACTCTGGCGTGGTCACTTGAAGGCAAACGGGATCTGTTCCTGGGGCATGGTGTGTAATCCCATCTATGCTGACGCTGCCTGGGTGCGTATTCACTTTGCATCCTCTGGCAGGCTCAAATAGACCACTACCCTGTTCCGTATGTATATGAGTGTGCATATGTATAAATAGATGATTGACAGTTTTGAGAAGCAGCATGGCGTATAATGATATTTATAATAATTATGCTAAGTGCTTACTATGTGCCAAGCGCTATTTTAAGCACTGAGGTAGATACAAGGTAATCAAGTCGGACACAGTCCCTGTCCCACAAGGGGCTCAGTCTTAATCCCTATTTTACAGATGAGGTAACTGAGGCACAGAGAAGTGAAGGGACTTGCCCAAGGTCACATAGCAGACAAGTGGCGGAGCCAGAATTAGAACCTACGTCCTCTGACTCCCATGCCTGGGCTCTTGTCACTAAGCCATGCTGCTTCGTGTTCCTTTTACCTCATCTGTAAAATGGGGATGACAGGGACTGTGGCCAACCTATTCGCTTTGTATCTACCCCAGTTCTTAGAACAGTGGTTGGCGCATAGTAAGTGCTTTAACCAACACCGTAATTGTTATTATTATGAGAAGAGCATTGTCCTTGGGAGAGGACAATATAATAGAAATAGCGGACATGTTCCCTGCCCATAACGAGCTTATAGTGAGGGGGAAGATAGGTATTAATATAAATAAGCAATTTGTAATGTGTAATTTAAAGATATGTACAGATAAGGTAGGTCAGAGCTTCAAAGAGGGTCTGGTCTTTTGAGCGACCCCCACATCCTCCCTCTGGCCCGTGCTCTTCACCCCTGTGCTTTGAAAGGTCCGAGAGAGGAGCCGAGGCTGAGGTTTCTGCCCAGACTGCGATCCTCCTAGACTGTGAGCCCACTGTTGGGTAGGGACTGTCTCTATATGTTGCCAATTTGTACTTCCCAAGCGCTTAGTACAGTGCTCTGCACATAGTAAGTGCTCAATAAATACGATTGATGATGATGATCCTCCGCCGTCTCTGCTGGGGTAAAGCCCGGGGAGACCTTCAGTTCTGACCGTCTGCCCAGCGTGTAACAACCGAGCAAAGCTTTGAAAGAAATCGTCAAAGTTGAAACTCTCGTGGTTGTAAATTGCCGACTCGAAGGGGGACAAGTCCTCTGTAATTGATAAGAAACAAGCAAGGGTACTGTCTGATTTCGGGAAGGTTTTCCCTTCAAAAGCCTTAGGGTTAGCCCAGTAACTTTCACTTGGAGCAGTTTTAGATAGTGACAGGGTGTTTGGGGTGCCTAGTTTCTCTCAGCATGCAGGAAAGGCTGCCCAGAATTAGCAATTACAAAGGAATTTCTCCACCCTTCCTCTCCCCTCCTCTTTCCAGACCAGTGTGTCATGTAACCCTGTGTCTGCCAACTCGTGACGTGAACTAGGGGTATTCAGTTCTAATGCCAGACAGGAAACACTCTGGGTTTCAGCTGGCTATCCCGTGAAATAGGAGGCGGCAACAGGCATGAAACAAGGAGGAAATAAATAGCAGACGCAAGGGGAGACGTGCCAAAGAGTGGGGCTGGATTATCTGTCGTTCCTTTGCTGTTACCTCCCTTAGGGAGGCCCCCTAGACTGTAAGCTCATCATAGGCAGGGAATGTGGACATGGAAGTGCACAGAGAAGCAGTGTGGTGTGGCGGATAGAGCCCGGGCCTGGGATTCAGTAGGACCTGGGTTCTAATCCTGTCTCCACCACATGTCTGCCGTGTGACCTCGAGCAAGTCACTTCACTTCTCTGTTTATTGTTATATTGTACTCTCTCAAGCGCTTAGTACGGTGCTTTGCACACAGTAAGTGCTCAGTTAATACGATTGATTATGCCTGAGTTATTGTGCCTGAGTTACTTCATCTGTAAAATTGAGACTGTGAGTCCCAAATGAAACAGGGTCTGTGTCCAACCCGCTTTGCTTGTATCCATCCCAGAGCTTAGTACAGTGCCTGGCACAAAGTAAGCACTTAAAAAGATACCACAGTTATTATTATGTGTCTACCTACTCCGCGGTACTCTTCCAAGCACTTAGTACCAGTGTTCTGCATTCAGTAAGTGCTCAATAAATACCATTGATTAGGCAAAACAGCTCATCTAAGAGGAACATCTGCTATCTTGAACTTGAAAGTGAAATCCTGCCTGTGAGCCCATGAGGGCTGAGCACTAGATTCCAGGGGGTAGAAGGGTCCTTGATAGGGCAGAAGTCCAGGGATTTTAGCACAGTGTTTGGCACATAGTAAGCATTCAACAAGTACCACCATTATTATCAGCAGTAGTAATAATAGGAGTATCACTATCTGTCCGGGGCCCTTCTCTTGATCGAGGCTGAGGAATGTATTTCATTGAGCTGGTAGCCAGAGCTGCTGAGAAGCAAACGGCGGCTTGCACCGAAGCTGCCACGACAACATATTTGGTGGTATTTTCACAAATAATAAGCTTCATTATCCTTGGGTTGAAATGGCCTCAGTTTGAATTCTTTGGCAAAAATGAAAAATTCCTCCCAAGTGGAGAGTCCTGTGGACTCACCATCCTCTTTCATCCAAAAAAGCATTTGTGAAGATTCCAGGCGGTTGCTTCCGTTTCGGACACCTGCGAGTTAGGGTCAAGATCAAGAGAGGCCAGTTTGTGCCCTGGCAGCTCCACTATAGAGAAGGCTGTTGGGTTGGTTATTTTCTGTTTTTGGGCTGTGTTTAAACCCTGTAGAAGTAGTAGTAGTAATGATATTAGCACTGGTCTTTATTAATAATAATAATGATGATGATGATGATGATGATAATAATTATGCTATTTGTTAGGTGCTTACGATGTGCCGGGCACTGTTCTTACTTCTGGGGTGCTTACAAGCAAGTCAGTTTGGACACAGCCCCTGTCCCACATGGGGCTCGCACTCTTAATCCTCAGTTTACAGATGCGGTAACTGAGGCACAGAGAAGTTAAGTGACTTGCCCGAGGTCACAGAGCAGGCACATGATGAAGTTGGTATTAGAACCCAGCTCCTTCTAACCCACAGGCCCGTGCTCTATCCACTAGGCCACGCTGCTTCTCCAGTAGGCCATGAGTGAACATTTAGTAAGGGCCGAGACCCACAGGGGTGATTTGGGATGAATTTGGGGAAACCGCTTTGGGCTCAGGGATGAGGGGTAGGGGTCAGGTTGGGACAAAGTAGCCCTTGGCTTGGAAATCTTTGCATCACTGGTGGGTCTGGAGGTACCTCTAGGGACCTGCTTCCATCTAGACTTCTCTCTTTGATGCCCGCCTGTGACTTTCCATCCAACATCAGCCTCAGGCCACAAGCATTTAGTACAGTGCTCTGTACACAGTAAGTGCTCCATAAATATATTATGCTCTACTATTTCCCCTTTCTGTCCCCTTTTCCCCTTTATTTTAATGTCTTCCCCCTGTAGGCTGTAAACTCTATTTGGGCAGGGATCAGGTCTAACAACTCTGTTGTATTCTCCCAAACACTCAGCACGGTGTTCTGCACACTGAGCACTCAGTAAATATCATTGACTGACTGAGTGCAGGTGTGGGCTGTTGGTGAGTGGAAATAAGTGCTTCAGGTGAATCCTTGAGACTTCAGGGGCACAATGGCTAAAATTTGTGGAAATCCCCCTATAAAGACCTCATTTCCTCCACTCTTTCACCCTTCTGTATCACCCTTGCATTTGGATTTGCACCCTGTATTCACCCGATCCTCACCCCCACAGCACTTTTGTACATATCCATAATGTATATTAATGTCTGTCTCCCCCTCTAGACTGTAAGCACCTTCTGAACAGGGAACATGCCTACCAACCCTGCTGGTATTGTGCTTTCCCAAGTGCTTAGTCTGGTGCTCTGTATTCAGTACGTGCTCAATAATTACAATTGATTGATTAAGGAAAGAGACAGGACTTTATCGTCCCCAGGTATAAGCTGTGCAGTTCACTGGCACAGATGAAGAGCTCATAATTCAAGACCTCATTTTACAGGGGAGGATGCAGAAGCACACAACAAGTGTGACTTTATTGAGGTCGCAACGTGAGCCAGCAAAAGTCAAAACTTTCAAAGACGCCGGGGCTTCTGGCCAAGTGGCAGCATTTTGCCCTTTGTTTACCTGCTAAATCCTGCCAATTCTCATTCCAAAACATTCCTCTCTACGCAGAGACCCAAAAACCTGATTCAAGCTCTGGGTTTCAGCCGCCGTTAGCAGCCTCCTCGCTGGTCTTCCTCCAGCTTCACCATCCTTCAGTCCATAATTTTTAGACTGTGAGCCCACTGTTGGGTAGGGACTGTCTCTATATGTTGCCAATTTGTACTTCCCAAGCGCTTAGTACAGTGCTCTGCACATAGTAAGCGCTCAATAAATACGATTGATGATGATGATGATATTTCATGTAGCTGTTTGGATCACCTTCCTCCATGGTTATTCAGCACACTCCTTCCCACAAAACCCTCCATTAATAACCCATATTCCTCCACACCAGACAAGAACTCCTTACCACTGACCCTACCAACTCTCTTTTTTTTTATTTTGTTTGTTAAGCACTTACTGTGTGCCAAATGTGTAGTAAGGGCTGCGGTATGTACAAGCTAGTCAGGTTGGGCCCAGGCCCTGTCCCACACAGGACTCACAGTCTTAATCCCCATGTTATGGATGAGATTACTGAGGCACAGAGATGTGAAGTGACTTGTCCAAGGTCACACAGCGGACAAATGGTGGAGTCAAGATTTGAACCCAGGTCCTCCTGACTCCCGGGCCTGTACTTTCTCCACTTGTGGGAACTGTGAGGGGGTGGGATTCTGGCTCAGGGAGGCTTAGCTGCCACACAGCAGACAAACTGTGCCAACACCAGGTGAATGCCAGTAAGGCCCTGCAGCGTGGCTCAGTGGAAAGAGCGTGGGCTTTGGAGTCATAGGCCATGGGTTCAAATTCTGGCTCCACCACTTGTCAGCTGTGTGACTTTGGGCAAGTCACTTCTCTGTGCCTCAGTTACCTCATCTGTAAAATGGGGATGAAGACTGCGAGCCCCCTGTGGGACAACCTCATCACCTTGTAACCTCCCCAGCGCTTAGAACAGTGCTTTGCACATAGTAAGTGCTTAATAAATGCCATCATTATTATTATTATTGTCGAGGCTATCTCCCTCTTCTAGACTCTTGGGTAGGTACCGTCTCTATATGTTGCAAACTTGTACTTCCCAAGCGCTTAGTACAGTGCTCTGCACACAGTAAGCGCTCAATAAATACGATTGAATGGAGTGAAGGCTGCTTGGGAAGCATTGCAGCCTAGTGGAAAGAGAACAGGGCTGGAAGTCAGAGGACTTGGGTTCTAATGCTAGCTCCAGCATTATCTGCTGTGTGACCCTGGGCAAGTCATTCAACTTCTCTGGGCCTCAGTTTCCTCAACTGTAAAATGAGAATTCAAAACCCGTTCACCTCCCTACTTAGACTGTGAGCCCCATGTGGGAAAGGGACTCTGAACTGATAAACTTGTCCCTACCCAACGCTTAGTATAGTGCTTAATTTGGTATTTGTTAAACACTTACTACACGCCAAGCACCGTATTAAGAGAAGCTGTGTGGCTCCATGGAAAGAGCACAGGCTTGGGAGTCAGAGGTCATGGGTTCTAATCCCGGCTCCGCCATCTGTCAGCTGTGTGACTTTGGGCAACTCACTTAACTTCTCTGTGCCTCAGTCACTTCATCTGAAAAATGGGGGTTAAGACTGTGAGCCCCACGTGGGACAACCACCCCACCGCTTAGAACAGTGCTTTGCACATAGTAAGCACTTAACAAGTGCCATTATTATTATTATTGTTATTATTAAGCACCGGGGTAGATAGATACAAGATAATCAGGCTGGAATCAGACCCTGTCCTCATGGGTTCACAGTCGAAGTAGGACAGCATGCCTGACACCAAATAAGCGCTTAACAAGTGCCATTATTATTATTATTGTTATTATTAAGCACTGGGGTAGATAGATACAAGACAATCAGGCTGGAATCAGACCCTGTCCTCATGGGTTCACAGTCGAAGTAGGACAGCATGCTTGACACCAAATAAGCACTTAACAAATGCCATTATTATTATTATTATTGTTATTATTAAGCACTGGGGTAGATAGATACAAGATAATCAGGTTGGAATCAGACCCTGTCCTCATGGGTTCACAGTCGAAGTAGGACAGCATGCTTGACGCCAAATAAGCGCTTAACAAATGCCATTATTATTATTAATGTTATTATTAAGCACTGGGGTAGATACAAGATAATCAGGCTGGAATCAGACCCTGTCCTCATGGGTTCACAGTCGAAGTAGGACAGCATGCTTGACACCAAATAAGCGCTTAACAAATGCCATTATTATTATTATTGTTATTATTAAGCACCGGGGTAGATAGATACAAGATAATCAGGCTGGAATCAGACCCTGTCCTCATGGGTTCACAGTCGAAGTAGGACAGCATGCCTGACACCAAATAAGCGCTTAACAAGTGCCATTATTATTATTATTGTTATTATTAAGCACTGGGGTAGATAGATACAAGACAATCAGGCTGGAATCAGACCCTGTCCTCATGGGTTCACAGTCGAAGTAGGACAGCATGCTTGACACCAAATAAGCACTTAACAAATGCCATTATTATTATTATTATTGTTATTATTAAGCACTGGGGTAGATAGATACAAGATAATCAGGTTGGAATCAGACCCTGTCCTCATGGGTTCACAGTCGAAGTAGGACAGCATGCTTGACGCCAAATAAGCGCTTAACAAATGCCATTATTATTATTAATGTTATTATTAAGCACTGGGGTAGATACAAGATAATCAGGCTGGAATCAGACCCTGTCCTCATGGGTTCACAGTCGAAGTAGGACAGCATGCTTGACGCCAAATAAGCGCTTAACAAATGCCATTATTATTATTAATGTTATTATTAAGCACTGGGGTAGATACAAGATAACAAGATAATCAGGCTGGAATCAGACCCTGTCCTCATGGGTTCACAGTCGAAGTAGGACAGCATGCTTGACACCAAATAAGCGCTTAACAAATGCCATTATTATTATTATTATTGTTATTATTAAGCACCGGGGTAGATAGATACAAGATAATCAGGCTGGAATCAGACCCTGTCCTCATGGGTTCACAGTCGAAGTAGGACAGCATGCTTGACGCCAAATAAGCGCTTAACAAATGCCATTATTATTATTATTGTTATTATTAAGCACTGGGGTAGATACAAGATAATCAGGCTGGAATCAGACCCTGTCCTCATGGGTTCACAGTCGAAGTAGGACAGCATGTTTGACACCAAATAAGCGCTTAACAAATGCCATTATTATTATTATTGTTATTATTAAGCACCGGGGTAGATAGATACAAGATAATCAGGCTGGAATCAGACCCTGTCCTCATGGGTTCACAGTCGAAGTAGGACAGCATGCCTGACACCAAATAAGCGCTTAACAAGTGCCATTATTATTATTATTGTTATTATTAAGCACTGGGGTAGATAGATACAAGACAATCAGGCTGGAATCAGACCCTGTCCTCATGGGTTCACAGTCGAAGTAGGACAGCATGCTTGACACCAAATAAGCGCTTAACAAATGCCATTATTATTATTAATGTTACTATTAAGCACGGGTAGATACAAGATAATCAGGCTGGAATCAGACCCTGTCCTCATGGGTTCACAGTCGAAGTAGGACAGCATGCTTGACACCAAATAAGCGCTTAACAAATGCCATTATTATTATTATTGTTATTATTAAGCACTGGGGTAGATAGATACAAGACAATCAGGCTGGAATCAGACCCTGTCCTCATGGGTTCACAGTCGAAGTAGGACAGCATGCTTGACACCAAATAAGCGCTTAACAAATGCCATTATTATTATTATTGTTATTATTAAGCACCGGGGTAGATAGATACAAGATAATTAGGTTGGAATCAGACCCTGTCCTCATGGGTTCACAGTCGAAGTAGGACAGCATGCTTGACACCAAATAAGTGCTTAACAAATATAATATGTAAATAATTAATAACCCCAAGCTAGGCCTTCTGGATAGTAAGTAATCAGGGGTGCAGGATTGTTTTATGGAACCAAATGAAGCTGAAAAGAGTCAGCTTCCCCCAGAAGGTTGTCTCAAGGAGTGGGAGGAGATACCTGAAATGAGTCTGGTCTAAACTCTAGCTCAGCTTAGATGCAAGAAAAGGAGCATGGGCAGAATTGTGGATGCAGGAATGTTTCAGGTGTGACAGGAAGGGGATAATATTGGCCTGGGAGCTCAGTGAAGCACAAAGGCCCTAAGGCCACAGAGCCTATTCAGGATATCTCTCGGCCTTGCAATTTGCCATGTTTCTGCTCATTCCACTTACCATGCTACTACCGGGTGCTTCCATGCAATTTTGCATCTAGCTCACGTTTCAGTGCCACTCATTAAAAGTGCCTCTAGTTTCTTCAAGCGATGAAACATCACTCTCTCTATGGTAACAAATGCTTATAAACATTCCCCTTTCAAGCACGACTTTGTGGGAAAAGAACACGATTTGTTTTCAGTCCGTTAAAGCGGGTATCGGTCAACCTGAAAACAAGTCAGTAGTTTGAATGTCATTGAGTTGGCTTGGCCACACCAGTGCCCTTGAAATCTCGAAGTCCATGAAGGTCTTGTGACTCTCTGCTGAGTCAGAGTCAATAAAAGTCATTGTTGTTGCAAATGCAGCTTACCCTTGTTTCCTGCATTCATTTTTCAATCCTACTTGTTAAGCTACTACTGTGGGCCGGGCACTGTACTAAGTACTGATACAAGCTAATCAGGTTGAACACAGTCTCTGTCCCATATAGGGCTCACAGACTTAGTTCCCATTCTGCAGATGATGTAACTGAGGCACAGAGAAGTGAAGTGACTTGCCCAAGGTCACAGCAAACAAATAGCAGAGCTGGGATTAGAACCCGCGACCTTCAGACTCCCAGGCCAGAATTCTGTCCACTACACCATGTGCACCCAGTAAGTACTCAATAAATGAGTGATTGATATGGTCATTAAGTTATTTTTATTCAGTTATTAAATTCACGCGGAGGACCATTGGAAAAGTTAATTCAGAGGCAATTTCTGGGCTGAGCTGTAGGTAGATTCCATTTGGTATTTGGGGGGGAAGATCTTGATTCCTGAAGAAGGTATGGGTCACAGGGGATTTGGGAAAGGATCCTCTTTAACCAGGTAGTCTGAGGGAAACGGGATTCCCCACCTGTCTCTTGGGCTTGATGTTTTGTCCGCGCAACTTTTACTGATTTTTTTCATTTTCAGTCTGCTGAGAGGCATCCAGGCCTGTCTGAAGCTTGGTTCAGTCCTGAAATGAGGGTCGGATTTCAGAGGGGAAGACTGTTGAGATGGTCTCTTACGTAAATATTTTGAATCGATGAGAAATGTTCAGTTCTGAATGGCAAGTCGTGCTGTGATCTCGGGCCAAATTTCCATCCCTTTGCTAACTCCCAGTTGTCTAAAATGCTGAATTCATGACTTTTTCCTTTGTACCATCTTGTCGCAACACCTGCTGTTTATAAAGAAGGCTGCCCTAAGGGAACACAAAGTACTTTAGATTCCTTTTATTCTCCTCCCGGCACCTCTTGGGAGGGACACACAACTTTAGCACTATTTTTCACTTGGGAAGGGCCAGAGACAGAGGGACCAAAAGGAATCAGCCCCAGTAGGGGTCAAGGTGGAATCAAGAAAGAGAGTCAACAATTCTCCCCAGCTAGTATCCAGTCAGTCAGTTGTACCACTGAACACTTACTTTGTGCAGAGCACTGTACTAAGTGCTTGAGAGAGTACAATATAACAATAAATAGATACATTCCATGCCCAGAACAGAGCTTTCACAAACTTATTTTCCCCACTGAATGGAGAATTACTGGGTTAGGCTGGTTCACAAAGGCTCTTTGGGCTGACTCCAGTAGTCCTTGACAGAGAAGCAGTGTGGCCGAGCGGAGAAAGCAAGGCGCTGGGAGCCAGAAGGACCCAGGTTCTAATCCCAGCTCCACTATTTGTCTGCCATGTGACCTTGGGCAAGTCACTTAACACACAGTAAGCGCTCAATAAATACGATTGATGATGACAACTTCTCTATGTTTCTCATCTGTAATATGGAGATTAAGAATGCGAACTTGTGATCTTGTATCTACCCCAGCATTTAGTACAGTGCTTGGCACATAGTAAGCGCTTAACAAACACCATAAAAAACTAAAAGGAGCTTACAGTTTATATAAATCAAGTACTCCCCTATATTTTGTTTTTGCCACAGTCATAGACTAAGGCAAGACTCTTAGTCTTACCTGATTGGACCGAGGTTCAACCTATTGCTGTTAAACCCATACTAGAACCATATTACTAGATTATGAGTAGTATTTATTGAGCGCTTACTATGTGCAGAGCACTGAACTAGGCACTTGATGTTCCATTTGGATGATGGGTCAGTGTTGTCAAATGGCATCGTCCAAATCTTTGCCATTAACTATCATGACATGGATGTAAGCTTACTGTGGGCAGGGGATGTGTCTACCAACTCTGTAATAGTGTAGTCCCCCAAGTGCTTAGTACAGAGCTCTGCACATAGTTAAGCGCTCAATCGATAAGATTGATTGATGAGACACCGAAAACCCAGGTGGATGAGGAATGCTTTACATAACCATTATTTCAGTGGTGAGAGGGCATGAGAAGCAAGGTGGTTTAATGGAGTTTTGATAACATTTCAAACGTTTATTTACTGTGGCAAGAGCTCCTCTGAATGATGCCGTACAAAGCTTAGCTCATTACCCTCACCACATTTGAAGAAAGAACAATGAAATATTTGTTTATCATATGAACAGTTGGCTAGATAGCATTCTTCCTGTCTGGTTAACCCTATGTGGTGAAATCTCTGGATCAACAAAAAGGTGTCATAATCACCCTTGAAGTGTGGTCTTCTCTGAGAATCATAGATGTTATAATCAAAATGCAGGATTTGGGTTTCCCTTGACCAAAATTTCTCATAGAATCCCATTTACAGTCTCTCTTAGACAATAGCCCTTTAGTGTCTTCATTCAGTTCATTTCTGCATGAATCACCATAGAGTTGTTTTTAAACCCCCTACATTATTGGAACAAAAGGTTATTCGAAGATGGGAACAGAAAGACAGAAATTGAGTTAGCATTAAAAGATCATTGTCTTAAGAATCCATCACTTCTTCCTTTAAGTGAAAAAGAATGGTACCGAAGAGGACTATGGGTGTAGATTAAAATTGAATAAGCAATTTGTTCTTTTTTTATGTGTCTGCACTTTGGAGGAGCAGGCAGCAGGGAAGGGAGAATTCTTTTTTTTTTTTTTAATATTCACAGTGTTTGTTGGGCACACAGTCTTTTTGAACCTCACCAACACATATGGATAAGGGCTAACCGTCAGGAATAATTCAATCAGTGGTATTTGAGTGCTTACTGTGTGCAGAGCATTATAAGAAGAGTTTGGGAAAGTATGAATACAATAGAGTTGGAAGACATGATCTCATAAAGAACTTACAATCTGTAGAATGTCAGCCTCAGATTCAGAGATCAAATGGGTAGTTTGGATCTGCCATGCCAGAACCAGCGTAGTTTCTCAGCTCCAAAGTCTGTTAATTACCCAGTCTCCTCTTCCTGGGTGAAATTTCTCTTCCAACCTTAAAGCAGCCAAATGAAGTTTTTTTGTTTGTTTGTTTTTAATGGTATTTGTTAAGCGCTTACTTTGTACTACACACTGTAATAGGCACTGGGGTAGCTATAAGATATTCAGGTTGGACACAGTCAGTGTCCCACATGGGGCTCACAGCTTTAATTCCCATTTTCCAGATGAGGTCACTGTGGCACAGAGAGGTGAGGTAAATTGCCCAAGGCTGCACAGCAGACAAGTGGTGCAGCTGGGGATTAGAACCGAGGTCCTCTGACTCCAAGGCCTCTGCTCTTTCCACTAGGCCATGCTGCTTCTCCCAAGTTCTTTAGCAAGTCTGCCGGCCTGGGTGAATCTCCACTGTGACCACTAGACTTACATCTTGATAAGCTGGGATCAGACTGATATTATGGCAAACAGAGGAAATAATTGGATCCTCACTCTGTTAATTAGGAAGCAAGAGAGACGGCAGCCGTCAGCCATTAATCGTTTTCCGCTTTGACGGTGTTTCTTTACCCAAATCCCCCTGGCCGTGATAGAGCACAGTAATAGCAGGTGCCGAGGGAAAATTGCTGTGAGGATGTGTACAATGTTATGACAGTTGGGTTGACAGAGATTCCTCCGGTCACAGACATACACAACTAACCAGAGAGCATGGAGGATTCTTCTGGATTATGATCCAGAAAGAAAATGAGACTGCAGAGGAGACTACTAGCAATGGATGCATATTTTTTTGCACCTAGATTATCCGTCTGTCTACCTACCTACCTATCCATCCGTCTGTCTATCTGCCCATCTATCCTTTGAGTTCAAAGATTCTACTTCTGAAATTGAAAACCCTCTACAGCTCAGCCATCTCTTCTTTTTAGCCATTATCCCTTCCTCATCCCTCCCACAGCTACAAACCCCACCAACTTTACCAAACATACTACTGGAATAGATTGATCAATCAATCGTATGTACTGAGTGCTTACTGAGAGCAGAGCACTTTACTAGAGAGTACAACACAACAGTGTTACAAACAATGTAACAGACACATTCCGTGCCCATAGTGAGTTTACAGTCTAGAGGGAGAGACAGACATTAATATAAATAAATAAACACAAAACCTTTAGGTTGAACACTGTCCCTGTCTTTCATTCATTCCCATATTTATTCAGCGCTTACTGTGTACAGAGCACTGTACTAAGCACTTACATGGGGCTCACAGTCTAAATGGAAGGGAAAACAGGTGTTTAATCTCCACTTTATAGATGAGGGAACCGAGGCACAGAGAAGCGTAGTGACTTGGTGACAGTATAGTGCTAAGCACTTAGTACAGTGCAGTGATTTGCACACAGTAAGTGCTCAATACGATTGAATGAATGAACTTTGTGACTTGCCCAAGGTGACAGACAGGCAAGTGGCAGAGCTAGGATTAGAACTCAGGTGCTTTGACTCCTAGGTGCTCTTTCCACTAGCCATGCTGCTTTTCAAGTGGGATGTAACTGAGTTTCAAAATCTGTATAAGTGCTTTGGGGTGGGGGTGTGGAGGGGGCTCCCCAAGTGATTGGTGCGGATGTGAGGAAATGGCAGTGGGGTGATGTGGGTGGTGAGATGGGAGGTTAGGCAGGGAAGACCTTTTGGAGGAGATGTGATTTCAGAAGGACTTTGAAGATGGGGTGAATTGAGGTCTGGGACAAGTGGCTCTTTGGGGGCAATAGCTGCAAAAGCATCATGAGACAGGAAGAGAAAAACAACAGCAGACACTTCCAAAAACAAGCGGTCATGAAACAAAGGCCAGTCTGTGTGCATGGCGTGGCTGAGACTGTAGCTTCCACATCACTCCTTTCAGCCACACACGCACCCCTGGGGGGACTTCATCTTTCGATGGCGTCTCCTTCAAGCACAAAGGATGGCTGTGTATAGGATCTGAGAGAAGAGTATCAGTGATGAACAAATCCTCCCCACGAAAAACGTGCCTTTTAAACCCAGCCCAAAGCGACTGAAGAAACGGTCACTTGGATGGCATTCCGTGGTCCACTTTCAGTGGCGGATCTCACTTCCAAACAATCATCCCTGTTGTTCTCCACCTCCTGGATGTGCAACTGAGGGACCCCCACTGCCGCAGGCCTCTTCCATCCAGGTTCCTTTTCTGTAGCAGGCAGTTATGACCGAAGGAGAGACCGCTTGGTCAGAAATGTTGTTCTTGTGCTCAAACCCACGGCAGGCAGGTTAACCCTTCTGGTGCTATGTGTTTGGCAGATTAGACCAAGCAGTGTTGCTTGCCTGGAGCATTCAAAAACCCAGTGTGAGTTTCGACTAGACTGTGAGATCAACTCAACTTTCCAAGCGCTTAGTACAGTGCTCTGCACACAGCGCTCAATAAATACGATTGAATGAATGGACTAAACTAGGCTAGATGACTGTAAGCTCATTCTGGATAGGAGGCTTGTCTACCAACTCTGTCGTATTGTAATAAATACTTCTAGTACTTGTTAAACGCTTACTATGTGCCAAGAACTGTTCTAAACACTGGGGTAGATCAGCCAATCAGTCGTATTTATTGAGTACGTACTGCGTGCAGGGCACTGAACTAAGTACTTGGGAGAGGACAACACAACAATTAATAGACACATTCTCTGCCCACAACAAGCGTACGGTCTGGAGGAGGGGGCAGACATTAATAGAAATGAATTATGGATATGTACAGAAGTGCTGTGGGGCTGGGCGATGCAGAAGGGAGTGGGAAAAGAGGAAATGAGGGCTTAGGAAAGGCCGCTTGCAAGAGATATGCCTTCAATAAGACTTTCAAGGTGGGGAGAGTAATTATCTGTTGAGAGTGGTCCAGGCCAGAGGCAGGACATGGGCGAGAGGTCAGTGGTGAGATAGATGAGATCAAGGTACAGTGAGGAGGTTGGCATTAGAGGAGCAAAGTGTGCGGGCTACATTGTAGTAGGAGAGTAGTAAGGTGAGGTAAGAGGGGACAAGGTGACTGAGTGCTTTGAGGTCATTGGTAATAATAATAATAATGGCATTTTATTAAGCGCTTACTCTGTGCAAAGCACCTTTCTAAGCACTGGGGAGGTTACGAGGTGATCAGGTTGTCCCACGGGGGGCTCACAGTCTTCATCCCCATTTTACAGATGCGGTAACTGAGGCCCAGAGAAGTTAATTGACTTGCCCAAAGTCACACAGCTGACAATTGGTGGAGCCGGGATTTGAACCCATGGCCTCTGACTCCAAAGCCCATGCTGTTTCCACTGAACCACGCTGCTTCTCATTTCTGTTTGATGTGGAGGTGGATGGGCAGCCACTGGAAGTTCTAGAGGGGTGGGGATACATGGACTGAACGTTTTTGTAGAAAAATGGTCCAACAGTAGAGTGAAGTATGGTCCGGACTGGGTAGAGACGCAAGTTAATCAGGTTGGACGCAGTCCCTGTTCCACGTGGGGCTGACAGTCTAAGTAGGAGGGAGTAGGATTTAATACCCACTTTACAGATGAGGTAACTGAGACCCAGAGAAGTGGTCACCAAGCAGACATGCAGCTGAGGCGGGATTAGAACCCAGGTCCTCTGACTCTGAGGCCTGTACGCCTTGATCCCGGTCTTGAGCACCCCTGAAATGGTGACATCCTCTCAGGCTGCTGCAGAAAGCGGGTGGCATCCCTGAAAAGACTGGAGGTGGCAGTACAGGAAAAGACATCCCCCATCAGCTCCAGCACCACCAGTTCTGGCCAGAAATCCTGAAGCCACAGCAGACAACCAGGTAGAGCCTCTTCTTTCCGCTTCCGCACTCACGGGGCACACGCATCGTGAGTCAAGTGTCACGTAGGTGCCCCCCGCCTCCCACTTCCCCCTCCCCTTCCCTCTCTCTGCCCCGGCCCCCAAATGCACACACACAAAGGCAGGTTTAATGGGGAAAGAAGAGAGAAAAACAAGAAGCAGCTCTCTTCCCCTTCACCGGCTCATTTCCAATCAGGCCTAGGGGCAATGGCCAACTAGGAGAGGAAGCAAATCGAAGATCATGTGAGGCCTTACCCCCTTGAGTCCATTTTTCTCACCCTCTGAATCCTGAGCTCAGAGGGCTGCGTCCCTCTGACTAGCCCAATCCCAACCTCTCTGCCCCCAGTCGTCTAAGGCAGGGAGATCTGAACCCAGCTCTGCCACTTGGCTGTGCGACCTTCAGCTAACTTTTCTGTGCTTCATCATCGTCATCGTCAATCGTATTTATTGAGCGCTTACTATGTGCAGAGCACTGTACTAAGCGCTTGGGAAGTACAAATTGGCAACATATAGAGACAGTCCCTACCCAACAGTGGGCTCACAGTCTAAAAGGGGGAGACAGAGAACAAAACCAAACATACTAACAAAATAAAATAAATAGAATAGCTATGTACAAGTAAAATAAATAAATAAATAAATAGAGTAATAAATATGTACAAACATATATACATATATACAGGTGCTGTGGGGAAGGGAAGAAGGTAAGATGGGGGGGATGGAGAGGGGGACCAGGGGGAGAGGAAGGAAGGGGCTCAGTGTGGGAAGGCCTCCTGGAGGAGGTGAGCTCTCAGCAGGGCCTTGAAGGGAGGAAGAGAGCTAGCTTGGCGGATGGGCAGAGGGAGGGCATTCCAGGCCCGGGGGATGAAACTGTGCTTCAGTTTTCTCATCCGCAAAATTCATTCAGTTCCTTCATTTAATCAATCATACTTACTGAGAGCTTTCTGTGTGCAAAGCACTGTACTAAGCACTTGGGAGAGTCCAATATAACAATAAATAGACACATTCCCTGCCCACAACAAGTTCACAGTCTAGAGGATGGGGATTCAATTCCAGTTCTCCCCTCCAACATAGACTGTGAGCCCCGTGTGGGACAGGGACGGTGTCCAACTTGATTATCTTGTATCTACCTCAGTGCTTGGCACATTGTAAGCACTTACCACAGTTACCGTTAGACTGTAAGCTCCTTGTGGGCAGGGAACGAGTCCATGAGCTGTGGTATATTAAAGTGCATTGGCATCTGGCTTAGCCCCTTCCTTCCTTTCCCCCTCGTCCCCCTCTCCATCCCCCCCATCTTGCCTCCTTCCCTTCCCCACAGCACCTGTATATATGTATATATGTTTGTACATATTTATTACTCTATTTATTTATTTATTTATTTTACTTGTACATATCTATTCTATTTATTTTATTTTGTTAGTATGTTTGGTTTTGTTCTCTGTCTCCCCCTTTTAGACTGTGAGCCCACTGTTGGGTAGGGACTGTCTCTATATGTTGCCAACTTGTACTTCCCAAGCGCTTAGTACAGTGCTCTGCGCACAGTAAGCGCTCAATAAATATGATTGATTGATTGATTGATTGAATAGAGCAGAGGCCTGGGAGTCAGAAGGTTAATAATAATAATAATAATAATAATAATAATGGCATTTGTTAAGTGCTTACTATGTACAGAGCACTGTTCTAAGCGCTGGGGGGAATACAAGGTAATCAAGTTGTCCCACGTGGGGCTCACAGTCTTAATCCCCATTTTACAGATGAGGGAACTGAGGCTCAGAGAAGTTAAGTGACTTGCCCAAGGTCACACAGCAGTCATGTGGCAGAGTAGGGATTCGAACCCATGACCTCTGATTCCAAAGCCCGTGGTCTTTCCACTGAGCCATGCTGCTTCTCTAATAGTTACCACCGATTCATTCATTCATTCATTCATTCATTCAATCGTATTTATTGAGCGCTTACTGTGTGCAGAGCACTGTACTAAGCGCTTGGGAAGTACAAGTTGGCAACATATAGAGACGGTCCCTATCCAACAACGGGCTCACAGTCTAGAAGGGGGAGACAGACAGCAAAACAAAACATATTAGCAAAATAAAATAAATAGAATAGTAAATATGTACAAGTATATGTACATGGGATTTGAACCCGTGACCGATTGACTGACAATCAATCATATGTAGAGTACTTATTGTGCGCAAAGCACTGTACCAAGTGCTTGGGAGAATACAGTAGCAGTGTTGCTCAATGGAAAGAGCACGGGCTTGGGAGTCAGAGGTCATGGATTCAAATCCCGGCTCCGCCAATTGTCAGCTGTGTGACTTTGGGCAAGTCACTTAACTTCTCTGGGCCTCAGTTACCTCATCTGTAAAATGGGGGTGAAGACTGTGAGCCCCACGAGGGACAATCTGATCACCTTGCTTTGCACATAATAAGCGCTTGACAAATGCCATCATCATCATCACAATAAAGTAGATAGTTTCCTGCCCTCGAGGAGCTTCCCTGGGTGGAATTCTATGCTCACATTTCTTTGCAGTTCTTTTATTTTCTCTCTGTGGGCCTGGGACCTCCAACTCTCCAGCTCTGCTCAAGCCCAGTGAGTTGTGTTCATCAGCTGTTGTCGGGCAGCTTAGAGGGGAGGCAGCATGGCCCTCTGGAAAGAACAGACAACTGGAAGATAGAAAACCCGGAGTCGAATCCCTGTCTCTCCACCGTCCTGCTGAGTGAACTTGGGCAAGTCACTTAACATATCTAGACCTCAGTTTCCTTATCTGCAAAATGGGGAAAAAATATTTATCCCCCATCCCTCTTTAGACTGCGAGCCCAGTGAGCGGCGGGGACTGTGCCCTAGCTACTTATGTTGTATCTCTCCCAGTTCATGGTACTTAATAAGTGTTTCGGAAGTGTCATTACTACTGAGAGAAATTCTGGGGGGTGGGGGTTAAAAGAACGCAGTGCTCCGAACTTCACGCAGGAGGGAAAGCTGCAGAGAGCGTGCAGGATGAATATCTGTGAAGCTCAAAAGCTGGAGGTCCTTTGTTTTCATAAGTAGCTGGCACAAAATTCTCCCAGCTGGGCCATAGTGATTAGAATTTCTAGCTTGGCCCTCAGTGAGCAGCAAACCACCCTGGTGCTGATGAAACGTCAAACTCTGGGGAGGCCGAGCCCTCACACGGGGAGATTTGCTTTTCTTCATCACCCTCAGACCCCACTCCCTGGTCTCTTTGTTTTCCATGTCATCAAATCTCGGTCTTCATTTGCTTTCCCTCCGGCAAACTTCCCTTCTCCTCTCTCTGTCCTATTCATTCGTTCAGAATTTCCTTCCCTCTTCTTTGGTTGCTCTTCCTGCTTTACCTATTCCTCCCTATTCTCCTGAAGATCTTGACTCAGTGAAGAGTCTTTCCTTATCTCTTCATTTCAACAATCATGCTATTGTGCGCCTGGAGAGAGCAGGATAAGTGGATAAGGGCAAAGGTATTTCCTTTCACAGATGCAAGACACTTTCTTCCTGTATTCCCTGGCTCCTGCCTCTCTTCTCTTCACTCTGTTTTGTATACAACTGCACAGATATCATCCCTTTAAATTGCCAAAGTACACCACTCCTCTTTTGGCAAATCTCCAGGGGCTCCTCATGGCTACTCCTAAAAGAACCCAAAGTTCCTGACCATCAGCTTCAAGGCTCTTGGTTCTTTCTTTCCTGTCTTCCCTCTTCTCATGATACACTCCCACCTCATGGTCTTCAGACAATCAGTCAATAGTTTTGACTGAGCACTTACCGTCCTGCTCCACCATTTGTCTGCTCTGTGGCCTCGGGCCAGTCCCTTGGCTTCTCTGTGCTTCTGTTACCCCGTCTGTAAAGTGGAGATTAAGACTGTGAGCCTCCCTGAGGGACATGTATCCCACCTGATTAGCTTGTATCTGCCCTAGCGCTTAGTAGTGCCTGGCCCATAGTAAGCACTTAAAAAATACCATGAAAAAAATATCTTAGTACAATAGAAGTAGATAAGATTCCTGCTTTCAAGGAGCTTACTATCTTGTAGGAGAGACAGATGATAAAATTACTTACAGGGAGGAGAAGCAACCACAAATCAAGATATTGGACCCTCTTTTTTGGCTCTCCTCCCTTTGATACATTGCTGAAGCCATTCCCTTATGCCAGGGTTAACCTCTCCTCTTGGGTTTCAACAGACATATCTCCCCCTTCCTAAAGCCCTCCTAAAATATCACCTCCTCCAGAAAGCCTTTCTGGATCAATCCCAACCCGTTCTAGTCATACTGCCTCCCATGCCATCTCAGCACTCTTTTGCAATCAGTCAATCATATTTATTGAGCGCTTACTGTGTGCAGAGCCCTGTAGTAAGCACTTGGGAGAGTACACTACAACAATAACAGACACATTACCTGCCCACAAGTTTGCAGTCTAGAGGGGAAGACAGACATTAATATAAATAAATAAATTACAGATATGTACATAAGTGCTCTGGGTCTGCAAGAGGGGGGAATGAATAAAGAGAGCAAGTCAGGACAACATAGAAGGGAGTGGGAGGAGGGGAAAAGGAGGGCTTAGTCAGGGAAGGCCTCTTGGAGGAGGTGTGCCTTCAATAAGGCACACCTGTCGGTTATGAGGAGGGACATGGCAAGAGATCGATGGTGAGATAGATGAGATCAAGGTGATGTGGGTAGCTTGGCATTAGAGGAGCAAAGTGTGTGGGCTGGATTGTAGAGAAGAGTAGCAAGGTGAGATAGGAGGGGGCAAAGGCGGTTGAATGCTTTAAAGCCAATGCTGTGGAATTTCTGTTTGAGGAGGAGGTGATGGGCAACCACTGGAGGTTCTTGAGGAGTGGGAAAACATGGAGTGATCATTTTTTGTAGAAAAATGATCTGGACAGCAGAGTGAAGTATGGACTAGAGTGTGGAGAGACTGGGGGCAGGGAGGTCAGCAAGGAGGCTGATACAGTAATCAAAGCAGGATAGGATAAATGATTGGAATAAAGTGGTAGCAGAGGAAAGGGATGGAGAGGGATGCAGATGGAGAGGAAAGGGTGGATTTTAGCGATGTTTTGAAGGTTGAACTGACAGGTTTTAGTGATGGATTGAATATGTGGGTTGAATGAGAGAGGAGTCAAGGATAACACCAAGGTTACAGGCTCGTGAGACAGGAAGGATGCAGTGATGGGAAAGTCAAGGGGAGGACAGGGTTTGGGTGGGCACACCGTGGGAGCTCAGTACAGTGTGGTGCTGCTGTCCATTTGGGGCTCCGTCCAAGGGCCCCGTTGCAGTTGATGAATGGAGAATAACTTCACAAAATGCCGTTCACAGCTTTTTTCTGAGCAGCTTCAATGGTTTACAAGTGCAACCAACAGAAATCTCGTAAACACTGAGCATTCAGCTCATTTTTAATCTCGCACACTTAATTTCCCCCTCAGCATATGGGGTGCATAAAAGAGAATATAAAACTTTAGCAAATTGAGCCTTACTTGTGCTTTATAAAGAAGAAATTGAATTGCTGTAATGGCAGCTGCAGCTGGCTGCCTGCTTGGTACATTCCATGCAAATCTTGATTTTTAGTACTTATTTAGTAAACACTTAGAGGCTAACCCGCTCCCCAGACAACACCCAAGGACAGGATTTCTTGTCGTGTGCCCTCTGCTTATGTTAATTGGAAAAAATGTGATAAGCACGCGATTTGCGAGAAGCAGTGTGACCTAGTGGAAAAAGCCCAGTCCTGGGAGTCAGGGGACCTGGGTTCTAATGCTACCTCTGCCACTTACCTGCTGGGTAACCTTGGGCAAGTCACTTAACTTCTCTGGGCCTCAGTTCCTTCCTCTGTAAAATGGGGATTCAATATCTGCTTTCCCTCCTTCAAATGCGAGCTCCATGTAGGACCTGATTATCTTGTCACATGCTTGACACATATGCTTGGCACATAGTAAGCCCTTAATGAATACCACAATTATTATTATTATTATTGTCATTAATAAGACTGGCAGAAATCTGGATGGCTCTGAAATAGTTGTAGTATTTAAGTATATCAATCAATAAATCATATTTATTGAGTGCTTACTGTGTGCAGAGCACTGTACTAAGCACTTGGGAAGTACAAGTTGGCAACATATAGAGACAGTCCCTACCCAACAGTGGGCTCACAGTCTAGAAGGGGGAGACAGCACTATATGCCAAACACTTTACTAAGCTTGAGTAGGTACAGGTTAATAATAATAATAATAATGGTGTTTGTTAAGCGCTTACTATGTGCCAAGCACTGTTCTAAGCGCTGGGATAGATAACAAGGTTTTTAGGTTGTCCCTAGTGGGGCTCACAGTCTTAATCCCCATTTTACAGACAAGGTTACTGAAGCACAGAGAAGTTCAGTGATTTGCCCAAAGTCACACATTTGACAAGTCCAGTCCTTCCTGGGGCTCACAGAGTAAGTAGGAGGGAGGACAGGTATTGAATCCCGTTTTGCAGATGAAGGAACTGAGGCACAGAGAAGTTAAGTGACTTTGCCCAGGATCACACAACAGACAAGTGGCAGAACTGGCATTAGAATCCAGGGCCTCTGACCTCAGGCCTGTGTTCTCTCCATTAGGCTAGGCTGCTTCCCAATCATTAAACCATGGCAATCCTTCTAAATCTACAGCAGCTGTTTGAAGCGTCTACAACAGTGACACAAATGGAGCCTGGATATCTGTGAATCTAGAACTCTGCATTTAGGGGAAACAAAATTGAACAAGAGCTCTTAACTAGTTCTCAATCTAGAACTAGGAGGAAGATGTCATTTTAACACCCTAGTGCAGTGACAGATTCGTCCTCCTCTATCGTGCAGCGAGAAACTACAGGTAATAATAATAATAATGGCATTTATTAAGCGCTTACTATGTGCAGAGCACTGTTCTAAGCACTGGGGGGGATACAAGGTGATCAAGTTGTCCCACATGGGGCTCACAGTCTTAATCCCCATTTTGCAGATGAGGTAACAGGCTCAGAGAAGTTACGTGACTTGCCCAAGGTCACACAGCAGACGTGTTGGAGTCGGGATTTGAACCCATGACCTCTGACTCCAAAGCCCGTGCTCTTTCCACTGAGCCGCATCGCTTCTCTAAAGCTAGGTAATCCTAGCTTTTGTTCCCTTGAGCAAAAACTGCATGGGTTCCACTTGTAAACCCTCTGCTATAAATAGGCAGAAAATCAGGAGCAAGATGAGACCATCTTTAAATTGCCTTTAAATTGTCACACCGAAAGTGTTTAATAACGCCAACTAATCCAGAACAAAAGAGAATTGCTGGGTGGAAAAAACAACAACAACAACCTTCTGAACAAAAACGAATAATAACAATAATTAGTGTATCTTTTAAGTGCTTACCAGGTGCCGAGCACTCTGTTAAGTGCTGGGGAAGATCAGACAGAGTCTTGCCCAACATTTGTGCCCACAGTTCTACAGGGGAGGGAGAACTCTCAGCCTCCTAGTCAATCCTATTAATCAATTAGTTGATGGCTGCCTGAGATTGTAAATAAAGCATGGTGGTAAGAGATCTGCTGGCGAATAACGTGGTACTGGTTCACTCTCACTGGGAAATGCACCAATCTCAATCAATCAGTCGCATTTATTGAGTGCTTACTGAGTGTGAGGCACTTAGGAGAGTAATAATAATAGTTGATTCATTCAGTCGTATTTATTGAGCACTTACTGTGTGCAGAGCGCTGTACTAAGCGCTTGGGAAGGACAAATCGTCAACACATAGGGACGGTCCCTACCCAACAACGGGCTCACAGTCTCGAAGGGGGAGACAGACAATGGAACAATTTGTTGATTGTGTACAGTGTGTCAGGCGCTGTTCTAAGCGCTGGGGTAGATACAAGCTGAAGAGCTTGGACACAGTCCATGTCCCACAATGGGCGCACAGTCTTAATCCCCGTTTTACAGATGAGGTAACTGAGGCAAAGATAAGTTAAATGACACACAGCAGACAAGTGGTAGCGCTGGGACTAGAACCCAAGACCCTCTGATTCCCATGCTCTTTTTCACTAGGCCACGCTGCTTCTCTAATTCAACAATAAAACAGACCAATTCTGTCCACCTTTCTTTATCCTTGCTCTCTGTTCGGAGGCTTCTGATCAGCCACAGAGGATCCTAGAACTGGTCTGGTTGATGATGATGATGATGATGATGGCATTTGTTAAGCGCTTACTATGTGCAAAGCACTGTTCTAAGCGCTGGGGGAGGTTACAAGGTGATCAAGTTGTCCCACAGGGGGCTCACAGTTTTAATCCCCATTTCACAGATGAGGTAACGGATTTCAAGGTCTGGTTGCAAGGACGCTGATGCTCAGAAGATGAAGTCGCATTTTCTAATTTCAGATAAATGTACTTATATTCGTCTCCCTCCCGAGAATTGAATGTGTGGCTCAATAGAAATCTATTAGCTCCTTCATATGGAGAATTCTACATCTTTCCTCCCCTATTACTGTAGGCTTGCTCTTTGTAATGGGATAATTATGTCAGCCCCTACCCTCACCTATGCTGCCTAGATAAATCAATCAGTGGTGTTTATTGAGCACTTACTGTGTGCAGGGCACTGTACTAAGCTACTGGGAGAGTACAATATCACAGAGGTGGTAGACACATTCCCTGGCCACCACAATAAATGAAAATACATGTGATGCTTTTACAGCACTTTTAAGAGCTCGGTTGTTATGTAATCCTCTCCCAAAGGCATTTTTCTGTTCTAAATAACTAGAGCATTACGGTGCCTCCCATCTAGTAGATCTCAATATTAGTGCTTTTTTTAACCATACAAGCCTGGATTTTCTTCCATAAATTTCATCCCTCTACATCGTCTTATCTCCCTTGCCTACTTTAAATATTTTTTTCTCCCAAGTGTTCACACCTTTCAGCTATTTCTAAAGGGTTGGCCTTCTTATTCATCATCATATAGAGAAGCTTTTATTTCTGTTCTGATTATTTTTGTTGTTCCTTTTTCCAGTTTCTTCTACTGAGTGGCCACTGATTGGAGTATCTGAGCTAGGAACTAGCATAGGAAGCGGCATGGTGTAGCAGAAAGAGTTCTTCGGACACGGACGTAAGTTGTTCTTAGGTCTGGGCCACCCAAGTACACAAATGCAGGGTCCAAAATTCTCCTCAACACCCCCCAGTTCCATCCCATTATAATCCCTCCTTGGAAAAGATAGCTTTAATGCCTGGTGGGGTGTGATGGTGGGGGGAGATGAGTTAATGAGTAGTAGCATTTATTGAGTACCCACTTGAGTAATCCCCCACAATGAGCCCCTGGTGCATTAAAAGTTGGTTCCTCACCGAGTGACTCTGCCAGCTGCTTGCCAGAATGTGCAAATTTCTTCTTAGGGTGAGGAAGCTGGGGAAGTTGTCCCCAACTGTCCAACCTTAGTACAGTGCTCTGCACGTAGTAAGTGCTCAATAAATACAATTGAATGAATGAACCCTAAGAATGGTCGTGTCCAAGGCCTCAATTCGCATAGCTATCCACCAGTCTGAGGTTTGGGCCTAGGTCGTGAGCCACCCCAGAGGGATAAGGACTGTATCTAATTCCTATTTATATTCTTACCCAGCGCCTAGCCTATTGTGTTGCTTTGCACACAGTAAGTGCAGAATAAATACTATTACTGCTAGAGAGCCCCAAGCCTCAGTTGTCAAATCCCCAGAGCGTGAGGAAGAACTTGTGTGGCCCATCATCATCATCATCAATCGTATTTATTGAGCGCTTACTATGTGCAGAGCACTGTACTAAGCGCTTGGGAAGTACAAATTGGCAACATATAGAGACAGTCCCTACCCAACAGTGGGCCCAGAGGATAGAGCACAGGCCTGCGAATCAGAAAGACCAGGGTTCTAATCCGGGCTCTAACACTTGTTTGCTGTGTGACCTTGGGCAAGTCACTTCACTTCTCTGGGCCTGTTACCTCATCTGTAAAATGGGGATTAAGATTGTGAGCTCTATGTGGGCCAGGAACCCGATTACCTCTTATCCACCCCAGCGCTTAGTACAGTACCTGGCACGTAGCGCTTAACAAATACCACAGTGATTATTAACCTGGGACTCTAAACCTTCAGTGTGAGGATGGTGGGGAGAGCACATAGTCCTCCTCCTTCACTGTTTCTCATTCTTCCAAGCCTCTCCTAGCTGGGGCTGGCCCTGGAGGGACTTTTCCCCCAGGGAAACATTCCCAGTCAGCCGACAAAGTGATAAAGACCCATTTCCTGCCAGTTGTGGTTGGTTGGAATTTCCTAGGGGGGCATTTAGACCAGCGCTTGGGTTTGCGGCTTTCACCAGAGACCACGCTGCCACTGCCCCCATAGGTAACATTTACCGGCTGGGCTTTTATTTTTAGGGATGCTTCTTGGCAGTGCTTCGCACACAGTAAGCGCTTAAGTGTGTGACCTTGGGCAGGTCACTCGGCTTCTCTGGGCCGCAGTTACCTCATCTGTAAAAATGGGGATTAAGACTGTGAGCCCCACGTGGGACAACATGATCACATTGTATCCCCCCCCAGCGCTTAGAACAGTGCTTTGCACATTCATTCATTCATTCAATCGTATTTATTGAGCGCTTACTGTGTGCAGAGCACTGTACTAAGCGCTTGGGAAGTACAGGTTGGCAACATATAGAGACAGTCCCTACCCAACAGTGGGCTCACAGTCTAGAAGGGGGAGACAGAGAACAAAACAAAACATATTAACAAAATAAAATAAATAGAATATTTACGCACTGCTTTGTACATAGTAAGCGCTTAACAAATGACATTATTATTACTATTATTATTATTATCATCATTATTATTACTGTGGGTTCAACAGCCCCCCTGAGGAAAACCCCCACAGCCTCCCAGCTCACCCTCGGAATCAGTGAGCTCACACACTGGCCAACTGCGGGCACCCCTCTTCTTAATCAGCCGATCGATGGCATTTATTGAGCGCTTACTATGTGCAGAGCACTGTAATCAGTGCTTGGGAGAGTACAATCCCAAGTACAGAGAAGCAGCGTGGCTCAGTGGAAAGAGCCCGGGCTTTGGAGTCAGAGGTCATGGGTTCAAATCCCGGCGCATAGTAAGCGCTTAACAAATGCCATTATTATTATTATTATTATTATTATTATTATTATTATTAACAAATGCCATCATCATTGTTATCATTGAAAGATGTCAAGCAGGTGGGGGTGCATCAAATGGTGGGGGGGTTTGCTGCCACCTAGTGACTAAATAGTGAATTATTGCTAGGGTGGCTTCTGGTCTCAAACAGGCCCGTTTATTTGCATAATCAATCAATCAATCGTATTTATTGAGCGCTTACTGTGTGCAGAGCACTGTACTAAGCGCGTAATACCCGCGAGGTAACAGTTGGGCTCAAAGGACTTCACTGGAGAGGGGTTTTGATAAAGCAAGACCCCCTCCGAAGGCCCTCCTTTTTCAGAGGGTGGAGACTGTGGGAAAAACAAAAAAAAAAAACACAAATATTTCTAGGAAGATTGAAGAACTCACCCCAAGTGATTTAGGACTAGCTGAAAGAGACGTACTGAAAAGCGATTTTCTGTCCTTTCCTTCGTTTTTACCTTGGTTTATAATAATAATGGCATTTGTTAAGCACTTACTATGTGCCAAGCACTGTTCTAAGGGCTGGGGGGGATACAGGGTGATCAGGTTGTCCCACGTGGGGCTCACAGTCTTAATCCCCCTTTTACAGATGAGGGGACTGAGGCTCCGAGAAGTTAAGTGACTTGCCCAAGGTCACACAGCGGACATGTGGCAGAGCTGGGATTCGAACCCATGACCTCTGGCTCCAAAGCTCTTTTCCACTGAGCCACGCTGCTTCTCCCCTTTATGTTCTGCCCCTTAATCAACCTCCTTTGTTCTTTGGAAGATGCGTCCTGCAACTAGGATCCGGGACCATTTGGAAGAGAATTTACATGTCACAGATCTAGCGCTCCCTGGAAGAGAACTCTTGCATGGACAACCACACAGCCAGAGAAGAGGCTCCAAAAGGTAAGTGAGATTATTATTGTCTCGTATGGATAATGATAATAATGATGGTATTTATTAAGGGCTTACTGTGTGCAAAGCACTGTTCTAAGCTCTGGGCACTTGCTTGGGATGCTTGGATGGTACCTCCGTCAACTATTGTGTTTTTGTAGTGGGTGGTGTTTCCTGAAGAACATATATGTATTTGTACGTATTTATTACTCTATTTACTTATTTATTTTACTTGGACTTATCTATTGTATTTATTTTATTTTGTTAATTTGTTTGGTTTTGTTCTCCGTCTCCCCCTTCTAGACTGTGAGCCCACTGTTGGGTAGGGACTGTCTCTATATGTTGCCACCTTGTACTTCCCAAGTGCTTAGTACAGTGCTCTGCACACAGTAAGTGCTCAATAAATACGATTGATTGATTCCCAAGCGCTTAGTACAGTGCTCTGCACACAGTAAGCGCTCAATAAATACGATTGATTGATTGATTGATTGAAGAGTCCCTCCACAACTGGCAGTGTCCATCCCAGGGTTCTGGGGAGGAGGCTTGAGCTAAATATAAGGCAGAGCCTTTAGGGCAATGGTTTGTTGGTCAAATTAGTTTAGTGCTATACCTAGGGAAGGGGGAAAGAAGCTTGTAGACTCCCTTTCCCAAAGAGAAAGCTCATTTGCCTAGGATGTTAATCACTTGCGTGAAGTAATCAAATGCAGAGGAGCATTTGGGGAAGGAGGAGGGGGCTAGCTAAAGAAGAGGCACCCTGGACCCCAAGAAAGCACTGCCTTCAACTTGGGGCCCAAAGGAGCAGGAGTGGGGAGAGAGTCCAGTCCTTGTTTATACATATCTGTATATATGTTTGTACATATTTATTACTCTATTTATTTTACTTGTACATATCTATTCTATTTATTTTATTTTGTTAGTATGTTTGGTTCTGTTCTCTGTCTCCCCCTTTTAGACTGTGAGCCCACTGTTGGGTAGGGACTGTATATGTTGCCAACTTGTACTTCCCAAGCGCTTAGTACAGTGCTCTGCACACAGTAAGCGCTCAATAAATACGATTGATTGGTTGTTAACATCCGTGAGGCCAGGATCCAGGGAGAAATCCATGCCAGGCCTCTGAAAGCTGGTTGCCACCCAGGAGGCTTGCAGTGAAGACCAGGATGGCACCACAGAATCAATCAATCAATCAATTGTATTTATTGAGCGCTTACTATGTGCGGAGCACTGTACTAAGCGCTTGGGAAGTACAAATTGGCAACACATAGAGACAGTCCCTACCCAACAGTGGGCTCACAGTCTAAAAGGGGGAGACAGAGAACAGAACCAAACATACCAACAAAATAAAATAAATAGGATAGAAATGTACAAGTAAAATAAATAAATAAATAAATAAATAAATAGAGTAATAAATATGTACTATGTACACGTAATGTACATGTACGTACACGTACGTACCAAACCAAACATACCAACAAAATAAAATAAATAGGATAGAAATGTACAAGTAAAATAAATAAATAAATAAATAAATAGAGTAATAAATATGTACTATGTACATGTAAGTAATATGTACACAGAACAGCTGCAAAGGGAAGTATAATACTAGCTTTCAGGTAAGACTGGACTCCTGGGTCAAGATAAGAACAAGTTCTAGAGCAGGGATGAGTGGACAGTTACAGATCTGAATTCAAGATTCTGTTGTACCCACGCTCCACGTTGTTTCTGATAACTTGTGTCCTGAGTTCTAGGTGTTACGTAGGACCTACAGCAATCTTTTTTAGGACCATTAAATGGGCTTTCATACTGTGTTTATCCTGAACCCCACCCCTTCAAGGTTCTATAAACAAGTACACAAGAGATCTGATCTGTTTTAGTACAGTCTCCAGCCTCTCCCCTCTCACCTTCTGGAAGCATCTTCTGAGAAGCAGCGGGGTCCAGTGGCTAGAGCCCGGGCCTGGGGGTCAGGAGGACCTGGGTTCAAATCCCAGCTCCACCTCTTGTCTGCTTTGTGACCATGCGCAAGTCGCTTAACTTCTCTGCCTCAGTTACCTCATCTGTAAAATGGGAGTTAGTACTGTGAGCCCCATGTGGGAAAGGGACTGTGTTCAACCTGACTAGCTTGTTTCTATCCTTGCACTTAATGTAGTGCCTGGCAAATAGTAAGCGCTTAACGAAGTCCATTAAAAAAAAGTATTGCTTGGCGCACGTGTTTTCACTGGGTTTCTCCGCTTCAGGCAGAACCTCCTCCCACCTGGCTTCAATTGCTGTCTCTCTCACGTCACCCCATTTTACCTATCTGCTACTTTGTGCTCCCCAGTAAGTCGACCTTTCAAATGCATCTCCCTATCTCCTGTCCCACCACCAATCAATCAATCAATCAATCGTATTTATTGAGCGCTTACTATGTGCAGAGCACTGTACTAAGCGCTTGGGAAGTACAAATTGGCATCACATAGAGACAGTCCCTACCCAACAGTGGGCTCACAGTCTAAAAGGGGGAGACAGAGAACAGAACCAAACATACCAACAAAATAAAATAAGTAGGATAGAAATGTACAAGTAAAATAAATAAATAAATATATAAGTAAATAGAGTAATAAATATGTACAACCGTATATACATATATACAGGTGCTGTGGGGAAGAGAAGGAGGTAAGACCACCACCATCCATCAGTGGTGTTTCTTGAAAGTTTATTTTGGGCAGAGCGCTGTGCTATGTGCTTGGGAGAGTTCAGTACAGTCGCTAGAGCTTGCAGTCCAACAAGGGAAGACAAACATAAAAATAAATTACAGGTCCTCGGGCCTGGAACGATTCTACAGAGGAAGAGTGATTCTGCCGTTTGTCAAACCCTGTAAAGATTGGCAGCCGTAAGGCTGGTGTAGTCGTCCGACTCAGTGGTCTCCCGAGTCTGGGTAAAATAAGATCAGATCTTTGTTTTGATCAGTCATATTTATAGAGCACTTAATGTGTTCAGAGGTTTTATTATGTGCATAGCAAAAACTCTGCAGTCCAACTCCAATCCGGGCAGGCAACTAGCACAGTTTGGAACTGAAATTTGCTCCTGATGTGGGTGTGCAGCTGCTGTTGGACTTTAGCAAGGAGCAAACTTTTCGTAACCTCCCTCAAATCTGATGGGCCATTGCTCTCTCCACATTCAAAATCCTCCTAAAATCCCACCTTGTCCAGCAAGCCTTCCCTGATTAATTCCCCCACCCCAAATCTAACAAGACTCCCCAGCCATCTCTCATTTTTGTGTATTTATTTAATCCATCCCCAGCACTTTTGTGTGTGTTTGTGTTTATGTATATATACATATGTATAGATATGTTCATTTATATATGTATAGATATGTTCACTTATAGTGTGTGTGTGTGTATATATATATATATATATAGAGAGAGAGAGAGAGAGAGAGAGAGAGAGCTTAGTGGAAAGAGCTCAGGCTTGGGAGTCAGAGGATGTGGGTTCTAATCCTGTCTCTGCCACTTGTCTGCTATGTAACTGTGGGCAAGCCACTTCAGTTCTCTGTGCCTTAGATGCCTTGTGAGCCCCATGTGGGACAACTTGATTACCTTATATCTACCCTAGGACCTAGAACAGTGCTTGGCACATAGTAAGTGCTTAACAAATACCATAATAATAATAATTATTATTATATATACACTCATTTCAACTATAGGTTCAATTATTTTGATTACTGAGTTTAAGTAATTTTCTGTCTGTCTCCCCAGTTAGAGTGAAAACTCCTGTAGGCAGGGATCTTTTCTATTCTCTGTTTTGTACCACCCAAGCACTTAGTACAGTGCATTGCACCCAGTGGGTACTCAATAAATATTACTACTACCACCACCACCACTTTAGCATATCTTCTCTAGGCAACTCTCTTCTTTGAACCTCTTCCCTGACCCCGCTGACGATAGCGAACAGTTTGTTTTGAGATGTGTGGTTTGTGTGTCCTTCCTTACTGATCCTAATGTCTGGGGAAAGAAGTAACATGAACAGCGGCAGAGTCACTGCAAGTGAGGAAGTCTTCAGTAACTGAACAAGGGGAACTGAAGATTGGGCTGACATGGGGAGATGGGATTTATCTGCAAGATAAGACCAAGTCTGTGAAAATGATTGAGCCGCATTTTCCGGTCAACTCAAGCCAATAATAAATTACAATTTACCATTAACTAAAATTAATCTAATAGCACAGAAATGCCATTGGCTTCTAATCTTCTCCAGTGTATAAGAATTTCCTTCACTATCACCCTTTGCTTGCGGGAATGTCTTGATTCTTGGCTGTTGACAGAGCCTAAATATGGAAGTGTTCAGGCAAATTATTATTATTAGAATTGTGACCAAAAGAAACTGAAGATGGATTAAAATGTCTGGCCCTATAATCAATCAATCAATCGTATTTATTGAGCGCTTACTGTGTGCAGAGCACTGTACTAAGCGCTTGGGAAGTACAAGTTGGCAACATATAGAGACGGTCCCTACCCAACAGTGGGCTCACAGTCTAAAACCTATAACTCTCACCTTTCTGGAATCTACATTTTGCAGGATTCTAACGGGCTACATTTCCACAATTCTTCAATGGGAGTCTTGGAAAAATCTCAGCCAATTACTGAGTCAGGCAGAGGTTTTAAATCTAGGGAAGGAGGGACTCTTATTTTCCCTGTGCAGGACAGTGTACTAAGCACTTGGAGAGTACAGTAAAGTTAGTGCCCCTGATCCTTCCTCTCCCCCTCATCACCCTCTCTATCCCCCCATCTTACCTCCTTCCCTTCCCCACAGCACCTGTATATATGTATATGTGTTTGTACATATTTATTACTCTATTTATTTATTTATTTTACTTGTACATATCTATTCTATTTATTTTATTTTGTTAGTATGTTTGGTTTTGTTCTCTGTCTCCCCCTTTTAGACTGTGAGCCCACTGTTGGGTAGGGACTGTCTCTATATGTGGCCAACTTGTACTTCCCAAGTGCTTAGTACAGTGCTCTGCACACAGTAAGTGCTCAATAAATACGATTGATTGATTGATTGATTGATCTCTGCCCTTAAAGAGCTTACAGCCTAATAGAGTAAACAGGCATTAAAATAAGTGACAAGATGGAGAGAGTTACAGTGTTTAAAGATTATGTACCTAAGTGCCACCAGTGGGGAGGGGGTGATGGTAGAGTAAGTACTCAAGTGCTTCAATGGCATGGAAATGCTAAGGTGGCATTTGGGGGAGGGTTATATAGGATGGGGAGATGAGAGCTAAATCTGGGAAGGCATCCTGGAAGGAATGTAATTTCCCTTGAAGATGGGGAGAGCTGTGGTCTGCCGGATGTTAAGCAGAAGGGAGCATCTCCTGTTAAGCTAGCCGAAAGTGGAATAAGTTGACATGCTGCAAATTCAGGGTTGTTTTTCTTTCAATTAAGAGAATGAAAAAGTGACTCGGACAGGGTCAGTAAAACACGTGAGCTGATTAGCTGACTTGGAAACCCAGAAACGATTTCCTAGGGAGAAAGGAAATAGTGCCCAACTATTTTAGCTCACATTTCCCCCTCTCAGCCAGTCTTGTAGCTTGGTGGCAATCCAAAGATATAAATAGATGTATTTTGCTAGAAGCACCTTAGAGGGAGAGTTGATAAGGGTTGCTGACTAGTCTTTTGCACGATTATGTAGAAACTACATGGAAACAATTTATATCATGAGATATTTCTTTGTGATTTCAGTAAATAATGTCCATGACAATTTTAGCCTCTGTGGCCTTATCAGAGGGGACTTCCTGAAACAGATTTTCTTTTCCTTCTGTTAGGCCCCTGGGCAGCCAAAGAGGAAGGGAATGATTGATTAGCAAATTTTGCTAATGATTTTGATTGTCTGTTTGTTTTGCATATAATTATGTCTCTCCAGTAATTAGAATTCTCTCACAGCTCTCAGACGAGATATAATTTTGGATAAAGATTATGGCAGTAAAATTTGGATGGATCTGTAGTTTCCATCCAATTAGAATACAGATTTTCACAAACCTAGAGTGAGTTTGCTTTCCGAGACAAGAATGCTTTTGGGTTTTAAAGTGTAAAAGCATTTCAGCCTGTGGAAGAACACTAACATTACGAAATGGATGATCCTTTAAGTTTATACTTGGGCTTTCCTAGGAAACAATTCCTTCCTCTCTCAAGAAAGGAACAACCACCTATGACTTCTACTGGGGAGCACTTCTGAGGCTCTGCTGACTGATACTGGGGTCCTGACATCAATTCATTCAATCGTATTTATTAAGCACTTACTGTGTACAGACCACTATACTAAGCGCTTTGGTAAGTACAGTACAACAATAGTGACAATCCCTGCCTACAACGAGCTCACAGTCTAGAGTGGGGAAGACAGACATCAATACAAATAAATCAATCAATCATTGTTACTGAGCACTTTGCTGCATGCAGAGCTCTGACTGAGGGCTTTGGGTGCTCATGAAGGAATAAAACACACCCTCAAGGAGTTTACATTCTAGAGCGGGAGACAAACACTGAAATGATTTGTGAAAAGGAGAAGGAAACGGGGATCTATTCAGTGAGCTAGAGTAATTGGAGTGTGTGAGACGTACTCAAGTGGTGTGGGAGGTTGTGAGTATTGAAGTGCTGAAATCTCAGTCGAGCGGGGTTATAAGCAGAAGAGAAACTTCATGGCATTTTTGCCAAGCACTGGAGGTAAAGCAAATCATCCCTCTATTTCATTACTTGGATTAAGATCGACCAGACAATGAATCAGTGGTATTTATTGAGCGCTTCCTGCTTGCAGAGTGTTGTCCTAAGTCTCGGATCAAGTTTTTTAAAAGCAGGTGCAGTTATAAATTGGATTGAAGCAAACTTTGAGAGAGGAGTTCGTAGTTGTGCAGAGATGTTCAAAAGGAGTTAGCATGCTACTAGGTGCTAAGCAGAATGGCCTGGAGGAAGGAACATGGGACTGGGACTCAGGACCTGAGTTCTAATCCTGGCTCTGCTACTTTTTTGCCTCCTACAAAAACATATAAACAAATCACAAGTCCTCATTTAGTTAATGTTATGATGTTAAATTTTGAATTCCTTAAAGGGCACAGAATTGAGAACAGAAAAGCAGTTCTGCTCAGGGGAAAAAGCCCCGGCCTGGGAGCCAGATGATCTGGGTTCTAGTTCCCGCTCCACCCCACTTGTCTGCTGTGTGACCTTGGGCAAATCACTTATCTTCTCCGTGCCTCAGCTCCTCATCTGTAAAATGTGGTTTCAGTACCTGTTCTTCCTCCTTCGTACAGTGCTAAGTGCTTAGTACAGTGCTCTGCACACAGTAAGTGCCCCTTTCAGACTGTGAGCTCACTGTTGGGTAGGGACTGTCTCTGTATGTTGCCAACTTGTAATTCCCAAGTGCTTAGTACAGTGCTCTGCACACAGTAAGCACTCAATAAATACGATTGATGATGATGATAATAAATATGATTGAATGAATGTAGAATAGTGTGTGTGTCCAACCTGATGATCCTGCATCTAGTCCAGTGCTTAGGAGACTGCTTGGCATATAGTAAGTGCTTAACAATTACCACAATTATTATTATTATTGATAATAATTTAGTGATGTTTATCATTAATGCAGCATGTAGGAATTTCATGTTCCTCTTTCAGAGGTTCTGGAATGGTTCCTAACTTATAACATGCTAGGCTTTCGGGAGAACATATCCCACAGTACAACCATCCAAGACACTGCCACATCATCCAGGAAGGCGACCCTGCTGTCTCTGGGGTACACCTCTATTCTACTTTGGATCCCCTGCACTTCTACCTAAGAACTGCAGTCCTCAGAGTTGGAAACCTGCATTTTGAAATTGTGGTAAAACAGTCGTATTGATTGAGCGCTTACTGTGTGCAGAGCTCTGTACTAAGCGCTTGGGAGAGAACAATATGTGGCACATTCCCTGCCCACAAGTCTTCTACAGTCTGCTGTATGGGCCACGAGGGAGTTTTAAATGGTAGTGTCTAAAAGCGTGTGGAAGAGTCTCTCTCTTTTTTTAAAAAATGGTTTTAAGCACTTTACTATGTGCCAGCCACTGGAGTGGATACAAAATAATCAGGTTGGCCACAGTCCTTGTCCCAGGGGCTCGCAGTCTTAATCCCCATTTTACAGTTGAGGTAACTGAGGCCCAGAGAAGTGAAGTGACTTGTCCAAGGTCACGCAGCAGTCACGTGGTGGAGCTGGGATTAGAACCCAGGTCCTCTGATTCTCAGGCCCATGCTCTTTCCACTAGGTTACACTGCTTCTCTGTGGGGAGTAATCAGTTATCATTAATGCTGCTGCCTAAGCAATTAACTCTCTGGCTCCCCTTTCCCCGCAACTGCTGACTGGGATGATCAATCAATCAATGGTATTTATTGAGCACTAACTATGTGCAGAGCATGGTACTAAGCACTTGGAAGAATACAGCATAAAAGAGGTGGTAGACGTGATTTCTGTCCACGAGGAGCCTACAGTCTACAGGGACTATGGGTGAGGTACACAAGGCAGGAGGTCAATAAGTCTGAGCTTTCTCTTCATCGTGAAAAGATCCACGTGTCTTGTAAATGAACCAGGATTTGCATGCAGCACTAAATGACTGCAGAGTGGAGCTTCCTGACATCTTATTTGGAAATTAGCAAAGGGCTTCCCTCAGAGCCTAAATCTGGAACTTGAAACACAAAATGAGGATGAAGTTCTTAATGATTTTCCACATCCAAGCATGCTATATAATTGAGTCTTTCTCCTGGGTGATCTGCACTTAATCAATTGAACTGTGATATACCCTTACACACTGCAGTACTGTAAAACTAGCACTGGAGAGCTAATCAGGGCTGGGAGGATCTGCAATGAATTAGCAGCCTCTCATCCTAAATTAAGCCCTTCAACATATAATTATGCATCCCACACATTGAACCTATCTCTCAGGTAAATACATCTCCGTGGCTAATGTCTGGTTCCTCTTCAAAGGGGAAATCTTTCTCCACTTCCTCCCCCATTGCTCCCAGGCATGTCCTGCATAAGAGGCAGAGTGGCCAAGTGGAAAGAGCCCCATCCTGGGAGTCAGGGGACCTGGGTTCTGATCCCAGCTCTGTCACTTGCCTGCTGTGTGACCTTGGACAAGTCGCTGATCTTCTCTGTCTGTTTCCTTTGATCTGTAAAATGGGGACACAATACCTGTTCTTCCTCCCCCTTAGACTGTGAGCCCCATGTGGGTCTGTGTTGGATCTGAATGAATCCAGTGCCTGCCCCATAGTAAACACTTAGCAAATACAATTATTTATTTTTAAAATTATTATTTTCATTATTATTATACTTCAGAAGGATTGCTGTTGGCCAGGTGACATGCTGCTTAAGTTTAGCAATCACATCAATGGGAAGTGCTCACCCTTGGGTTGTCCCCCTCTGTGGAAGGAAGTGACTGTCTGCTACTCATTCATTCAGTCATATTTACTGAACACTTACTATGAGCAGAGCACTGTACTAAGATCTTTGGAGAGTAATCAATCGATCAATCAATCGTATTTATTGAGCGCTTACTATGTGCAGAGCACTGTACTAAGCGCTTGGGAAGTACAAATTGGCAACACATAGAGACAGTCCCTACCCAACAGTGGGCTCACAGTCTAAAAGGGGGAGACAGAGAACAGAACCAAACATACCAACAAAATAAAATAAATAGGATAGAAATGTACAAGTAAAATAAATAAATAAATAAATAAATAAATAAATAGAGTAATAAATATGTACAACCATATATACATATATACAGGTGCTGTAGGGAAGGGAAGGAGGTAAGATGGGGGGATGGAGAGTACAGTATAAAAATAAACCAACACATTCCCTGCCCACAGTGAGCTCTGAGGGAGGCCCAGAAACAAGGGACACTCAGTTGTTTTTTTTTTTTTGGGGGGGGGGGGGGGGTCCTCCACAGATAAACCCTTTCCCTTTCCCAAACCTGCTGGACACAGGAGCCCATTCCAACAGCCCATATGATGCTCTGTCATCCTTTGGATCCCCTGCACTTCTGTTGCAGAGTTGCATTTTTCAGAGGTGGAAAACCTGCATTTTGAAATTGT
Source organism: Tachyglossus aculeatus (assembly GCF_015852505.1). Taxonomy (NCBI): domain Eukaryota; kingdom Metazoa; phylum Chordata; class Mammalia; order Monotremata; family Tachyglossidae; genus Tachyglossus; species Tachyglossus aculeatus. The sequence goes on along the minus strand of NC_052078.1, from coordinate 20,456,258 downwards.
GGATAAGGCAGCTAAATCTTCCAGAATCTGCCTTCTGGATCACCTGATAGTTTTGAATGGCAGCCTTTAAAAGTATGTGACAGAGCCCCCACCCCTCTTTTTATCGTATTTTGTTAAGCGCTTATTGGTTCCAGGAATGTACTAAGCATTGGGGTAAATGCAAGAACATCAGGATGGACAGTCCTCTCCCACCTGTGGCAGGGAGGGGTTGGGGTGTTGTGGAGCAATGACTCACAGTCTCAATCCCCATTTCACAGATGAGGTAACGGAGGAACAGTGCGTTGCACATAGTAAGCGCTTTAACAAATGCCATTATTATTATTATTATTAAGTTAAGTGATTTACCCAAGGTCCCACAGCAGACAAGTGGTGCCCTACGCCCTGGATTCTGTCCCCAACCTGGCCCAACTAGCCTAGCCAGTCACCACCTGCAAAGGGTCCCTGGGCCAGTCAGAATGCTCAGGGGTGACTGCAGACAAAGACACCTTTTACTTAATAGATAGTTTATGCAGACCTCTGCTATTAGACTGAGCTCTTTGAGGACTAAGCTCTGCTAATTCCTCGGTAAAGAGCATCACTTAGTAGAGGGCCCTGCGCTTCAGAGAGGATAGTAGGACTGATTAAGAACATGTTTTATTGGCCCTAACTTGTGGCATCTGCAAACACATGGAAAATTCCAAATATTCATTCATTCAATCGTATTGAGTGCTTTCTGTGTGCAAAGCACTTTTAGACTGTGAGCCCACTGTTGGGTAGGGACTGTCTCTATATGTTGCCAATTTGTACTTCCCAAGCGCTTAGTACAGTGCTCTGCACATAGTAAGCGCTCAATAAATACGATTGATGATGATGAAAGCACTGTATTAAGTGCTTGGTAGAGTACAATATAACAATGGACACTTTCCTGTTTTATAGAATGCTGTGTTTTTGAACCTCCGGGTCAGCGGTCTCCTAAACTGTGAATTTAGTGTCACTTATTAACATGCATTTGGATATCACCTCAAGCCCTAGCTGACAGCTAAGAACCTTCGAATAACACTGACGGAGGTCAGACTGAGGCAGAGCCGGGCCAAGTAGAAAGGTCAGTAGAGGTCTCAAAGAGGATCACAGGAGATTGAGAGTCACTGGCAATAAATAATTCTATTAGTGGAGTTGGGATGGTAGGGGAGGAGATATTGCTCTTCTATGACCATTCATCACTGAGCCAGGAGCATGTCTGTTTACATCCTGTTTTGGCATTGTTTGGGGATGGAGCAGTCAAAAAACTTGACTTTTCCTTGCTCAAGTGTTCAGATGTAATCTCCACTTCGCAGTTGATACCTTTTCGTAGTCGCAATGGCCTCCTTCCCTTGTTAATCCCGGCTCTGCCAGTTATTTACTTTGTGACCTTGGTCAAGTCACTTCATTTTTATGTGCCTCAGTTACCTTGGCGCATAGTACAGTGCCTGGCATATAGTCAGAGCTTAACAAATACCATTATTATTATTATTGTCCTTGTTCTTTTTGAGCCATCAAACAAGTAATTGGTCATTTTTAGAAGCGTTTTCCCCACAGCCCCTGTGATTTTTGACTAGAAACAAATATCTGTAGGCCTCTATTTAACTAGGTCTTTTTTTGGGTTGGTGAGAAAAGTTGGTTTTGAGAAGAGATTTCCACCCCTGTCAAATATTCAGGGGCTCACTTTAATTAAAGCAAACTCGCAGCCTCACTGGATGAATCCAAAGCAAACTCTGACTGTCATCGTAATTGTGCTTTTATATTAATTTAACGAAATCCCGTTCCTTCTAGTAAGTCACTGAAGGCAGAACCACCAGATAACATCCACTCTCAAAGTAAAGTTCCCTAAACATCACAATTTGAGGACAGTTTGCAATTAAATCCTGCCTTTTTCAAAGGATGAAGATATGGGTGAAGATCTTTAACTATACCTTCCTGTCTGAAGTAGTGTTAATTGCTGAAATTCTCATAGCCCTCTAAAGAGGCTTCAAAGTATAATCAACTTTAGCATAGCATTTTTAGCCATTGAACAATTTTAACTTAATCTGATTGCTTTCATTCTTGCTGTTTCACAATTTTGAGTCAGTCAGCAGAGCCTGGAGGACAGAGCAGTTCACTAGGTGCTTTGGGAAGGTGGTAGTAATGATGATAATAATGACGATGGTATTTATTAAGCACTTACCATAGGTCCACCATTGTGCTAAATGCTAAGATAGATACAGGTAATCAGGTCAGACCCTGTCCCTCATGGGGCTCGAACTCCAAAAAGGAGGGACAGCAAGTATTTTAATCCCCATTTTACAGATGAGATAACTGAGGCACAGAGAATTTAAGTGATTTACCCAAAGTCACAAAGGGGGCAAGTGCCAGAACCTCCCTCTAGAGTAAGCTGATTGTGGACAGGGAGCGTGCCTACTAACTGTTGCATTGTACTCTCCCAGTAACTTAGTACAGTGCTCTGCACACAGTAAGCACTCAAAAAATACCATTGATGATGACGATGATGATGAAGTAAGTGCCCTGACTCCAGGCTTGTGCTCTTTCTCGTTGGCCATGCTGCCTGGGAATAACACATGCTTTCTAAACCATGTTTCTTGATATACACCTCATTACAAGTTCAGACATTCAGGATCGTTTCCTTTCTCTCCTCATTCTCTACAACACGGTGGGAAGATGATATCCTCTAATTGGACTCCAGCCCACCCCGTGACTAAGGTATTGTTTTTTAGTGGGCAGCATAGCATAGTGATTAGAGCACGGGCCTGGGAATCAGAAGGTCATGGGTTCTAATCCAGGTTCTGCCACTTGTCTGCTTTGTCACCTTGGGACAGCCGCTTAACTTCACTGGGCCCCACTTCCCTCATCTGTAAAATGGGGATTGAGACTGTGAGCCCCGCATGAGACAGGGGCTGTGTCCAACCCAATTTGCTAATAATGATGGTATTTGTCAAGTGCTTACTATGTGCCAAGCACTGGAGAAGATACAAGGTAATCAGGTTGTCCCACAAGGGGCTCTCAGTCTTCATCCCTGTTTTACAGATGAGGTAACTGAGGCACAGATAAGTTAGGTGACATGCCTGAAGTCACACAGCTGACAAGTGAACCCACGACTAAGCCACACTGCCCTTCTCTTCCTGCACTTAGTACAGTCCTCGCACATAATAAGCACTTAGCAAATGTCATAATTATTTTCGAGGTTCTTGAGACAAATAGTTGGGCCATATCTCGAGAGCTAATTTCTGCTTTCCTTTTTTTTCTTTACATGTGCTTCCTTGATAGAACAAACTAGAAATTAATTTATGGGATTGTATCTGGCTAAAATTAAGATCTAAGGTCTGCCAGTTAGTTTCTCCTATGCCTGGGCTGTTTACTCTGCATTTCTTTAATTTAGGGTCTGTTAGTTGCTTTTAATTATCCCATAGATTTGGGGATGTCTCTAGCCCATCTCTTAGACAGGGATTCCATCATCTTAAATGAAATTGTAAATAACTTCGTGATACAAAGCACACAGTCTTTGAAGATTCTAGATTTCCCCATTGATTTCCATGGCCACCATTTTCCAGGAATAGAACTAGAGAATTTTCATTCTTCCTCCTCTCAGTCTTTGTAAATAATTTGGGTCGATCTGTTTTCTCCATTAGAAGAGGGCACTATCTATTTCTTTGTTATTTGTGTTGGGAGGGAAATTGCCCATTGGAACTCATCCTAGAAGCAACTTTTCAAATAAACTTTTCCCTGTTCCACATGAGGCTCACAGTAAAAGAGGGAGACAACAGGTATTTTATCCCCATTTTACAAGTGAGGAAACTAAGTCACAAGGACAGGAAGGGACTTGCCCAACATCCCAGAGGTGCGACCAGAAGAACCCTGGCATCCTGACTCCCAGGACCATGATTTTTCCACTAGGCTACGCTGCCTCATTATTCATTCATTCAGTCATTAAAAACTGTATATTGATCCCTTACTATGAGCAAAGCACTGTTTTAGGAGCTAGGAAAAATTTCAAGGATGAGATTAGACATGGTTGCTGCTTCCCAAGGATACTTGAACTGGAGAAGGGGGAGACCAGAACATACCTGGGGATTGAATAGTCCGTATTGGGCCAAGAATTTACTGTGGAGATTATCTGCTTCATTCCCTGAAACATATCTGTATGCTACTCTCCGGCTTCTTCAAAGCCTCATTGAAGGCATATCCCCTCCTAGAGCCCTTCCCAGTCTAAGCCCCACTTTTTATCTCCCACCCCCTTCTGTGTCACCCTGACTTGCTCCCTTTTGCTCTTCCCCCCACCCCCATAGCACTTATGTATAAATCTGTCATTTTATTTATTTGTACTGATGTCTATCTCCCCCTTTCTAGACTATGAGCTCCTTGTGGGCAGGGAATATCGCTATTTATTGTTGTACTTTCCCAAGGGTTTAGTTCAGTGCTCTACACACAGTAAGCGCTTAATAAATATGATTGAGTGAATGAATGAATGCTGACACACAAACACCCACACAACCCATATGCATTTGCACAAAATATGTCCCATCATACATGTGGACACACTTGCACACACGGAAACCCACGTGGTAAGCACATTCTGTATACTTCACACATACACAGCGAATGCTTTTTTCTTCATACTCCTATCCAGGGAAGGCAACCAGCTTCCCACCTTCTCCACTGCTTCTGCCAAGCAAAGGAAAAAGTCTCTGCCTGACCATTGTATGCAGTTTATTGGAATGTTTATGGCCACTAAGGGAGCTCAGCAGGATCATAAACCGTGGCAGCTGGAAGCATTTAGCTTAAGAGCCCAGTGAAGGAGGTCAAAGGTGGCCCACCCCATCTCTGTGTCTGAGCTACTGAAAAGGCAGAGGCCTGTCAGAACCCGGAGCAAGTGACAGATAAGCCTTTCGGCATCATCGGCCTTGGCAGGTCCCCATGAGTGGAAAAGAGAAGGAGAGAGGCGACTTTGGTCTTCCTGCCTCTTCCTTCCACTCCTCCCTCCTCCCCCTGCTGCTCTTTGGTGGTCCCCAGCTTCCAGCAGCTGGCCCTGACTGGCTCCTGGAATCTTCCTTTTAGACTGTGAGCCCACTGTTGGGTAGGGACTGTCTCTATATGTTGCCAACTTGTACTTCCCAAGCGCTTAGTCCAGTGCTCTGCACACAGTAAGTGCTCAATAAATACGATTGATTGATTGATTGATTCCTCTGTCACGGTCCTCCATCCCAGCCCTATGGCAGCACTCCTATTTAGGAGTCACAGCGAAGCCCCATAACGTGACTTTCTGCTGAAGCTTTTCGTATTCTCCCATGAAATGGCTTTTAGGTTGCTGATGGTTCAGGGTGAAACAATCAATCAATCAATCAGTCGTATTTATTGAGCGCTTACTGTGTGCAGAGCACTGTACTAAGCGCTTGGGAAGTACAAGTTGGCAACATATAGAGACAGTCCCTACCCAACAGTGGGCTCACAGTGTAAAAGGGGGAGACAGAGAACAAAACCAAACATACTAACAAAATAAAATAAATAGAATAGATATGTACAGGTAAAATAAATAAATAAATAGAGTAATAAATATGTACAAACATATATACATATATACAGGTGCTGTGGGGAAGGGAAGGAGGTAAGATGGGGGGATGGAGAGGGGGACGAGGGGGAGAGGAAGGAAGGGGCTCAGTCTGGGAAGGCCACCTGGAGGAGGTGAGCTCTCAGTAGGGCCTTGAAGGGAGGAGGAGAGCTAGCTTGGCGGATGGGCAGAGGGAGGGCATTCCAGGCCCGGGGGATGACGTGGGCCGGGGGTCGATGGCGGGACAGGCGAGAACGAGGTACGGTGAGGAGATTAGCGGCAGAGGAGCGGAGGGTGCGGGGTGGGCTGGAGAAGGAGAGAAGGGAAGTGAGGTAGGAGGGGGCGAGGTGTTGGAGAACCTTGAATCTTCTCACCTGCCTCCTCACTCACACTCCTTTCCCCTGTAAATCCATATTACAGGCTTGGCACTTCCACAGTACCTAGCAGGGGTCAATCTGCCACCCTCCTGACCTCCCTGTGGGGAGTGGTTTGGCTTCATCATACTCGTGGAGGCCTCAAAAAGAAACAGGAGGACGGAAGCTTGCCCAGGAAGCCAGAGGTATTATCATGCAATCCTGGGTGGTGTGTGCCAGGCCTTGGCTGCCTTTCTGCAAGCCTCCAGCTTGACTGGAAGAGGCAAAGAATTTTAACTGATAGAAGCCAGGAGGTGTGACAGAAAGACCCTTTATACCAGGCATTTTAGAATAAAGCGTTAACATCAACACACAATCAGCACACACCCACACAACCACCACCAAGCGACATCCACATTTATGCAACACAAGAGAAACAGTATGGCCTGGTGGATAGAGCACAGGCTTGGGAGTCAGAGGGACTTGGGTTCTAATGCCGACTCTGTAATTTGTCCACTGTGTGACCTTGGGCAAGTCACTTCCCTTCTCCACGCTTCAGTTGCCTCATCTGTAAAATGGAGATTGACTGGGGGACATGGACTGTATCCAACCTGATTCCCTTGTATCTACCCCAGCGTTTAGTTCAGTGCCTGGCACATAGTAAGCACTTAACAAATACCTTTAAAGAAAAACAAACCCGCAAGCTCCCTCAGGAGGAAGGAGAAACTTGGAGGTTCACTTGTGGTTTTAGATGTATCCCTGCTTTGCCCTCCATCAGTTGATAGTTAGATTATTATGTTTTCTGTAGGTCAGCAGAAAAGAGATGTTTAGTGCAATATATTTTCATTTAGAGACCAGGCTCCCCTCATCATGTCTGCTGCTTCCCCCTCCTGCCCCTTCTCGTGTATGAATCTGTCCACCCCTGCAGTGGATTTCCTTTGAAGTTCAGGGTTGATTCAAGACCTTTTGTGTGAAAAGCTTTCGATGTTGAATCCATCTGGAAAATTTACATACTTCTACTTCACCACTTCATAAATTATCCTGAGAAAGTTGAATCTTTTTGTTCCATAAATAGCATGATGAAGTACTAGTGTTTCTATTATGGATCTGAATTTTTTTTTAAAGTGAGACCGTAAATTGATATGTTTCAAAGCCGTTTTCTGGGGAACTGGTTTATTTAAAGCTCATTCATTAAACAGCTGATGAATAGGCCTCCTACATTTTTTTTTCCCGTGGCTGAATAAGTGTTCATTCAGGAAGGATGGAATGAATGATCACCCAATAATTTCACCCTAATTTGTCTATGGGGATTTCCAATGTCATAAAGAGGTAAATCAGAATTCTCAGCACATTGACAGTCCTCTGAGCAGACGTTGGCCTTGGAGGGCAGTATCTTCTTGATGACCTGATCACATCTGGGGCGAGAGAGGAGATGGCAGTGATGATGCAGTGTGATTTTAGGGGTCTTGGAAAAGGACTTTCCCAAACTATCTCCTACCCCAGCTGCCCCCCAGGACCCTAATAGCATGACAGGAAAGAGGAACCATCACGGTTGTACATCAGCAACAGTCAGAGCAATGTGTTGAATAATAATAATATTAATAATAACGGTATTTGTTAAATTCTATGTGCTAAGCACTATTCCTAAGTGCTGGATTAGATACAAGTTAGGTTGGACACAGTCCCTGTCGCACCTAGGGCTCGCAGTCTTAATCTCCACTTTGCAGATGAGGAAACTGAGGTCCAGAGAAGTGAAGTGACTTGCTGAAGGTCACACAGCAGATATGTGGCGGAGCCAGGATTAGAACCCATGACCTTCTGACTCCCGTGCCGTAGCCACTAAAAATCTTCCTTGAGTGCAGTAATTGTGGTGCAGATTCATTGGGGAGCTGCCAACTCAGACCAAGTGAGACTGCCCAGCTAACACCTGTGAGGGTGCACCTTGTGGTGAAATCTAATAATAATAATAATAATAATTTAGGGACTTTCTCTTTAATAAGCACTGTTGTAAGCACTGGGGTAGGTGCAGAAAGAAAGGAGTTGGAGGGGATTCGGAGACCGAGGTAGTGCTAGATTGTAAGGCCCTTGAGGGCAGGGATCATGTCGGCTAATCTGTTACACTCTCCCAAGTGCTTAATATAGTGCTCTGTAGAGAGAAAGTGCGCAATACCCTTGTTTGATTGAGTGACCTAGTTAAAGGAGCATGGGTCTAGGAATCAGAAGACTTGTGGCTCATGAGAAGCAGCGTGGCTCAGTGGAAAGACCCTGGGCTTTGGAGTCAGAGGTCATGGGTTCAAATCCCGGCTCCACCAACTGTCAGCTGTGTGACTTTGGGCAAGTCACTTTGTTTCTCGGTGCCTCAGTTCCCTCATCTGTTAAATGGGGATTAAAACTGTGAGCCCCCCGTGGGACACCCTGATCACCTTGTAACCTCCCCATCGCTTAGAACCGTGCTTTGCACATAGTAAGCGCTTAACAAATACCATTATTATTATTATTATTATTATTAAGACCCAGGTTCTAATCCCAGTTCTGCCACTGGCAGTGGGCAATTTACTTGACTTCTCTGTGCCTCAGTTTCCTCATCTGTGAAATCAAGACAAGATACCTTCAGCACCTACCTCTTAGATTGTAAGCCTCATGCGGGATGGTGATTGTGTCTGATCTGATTATCTTGTACCTCTTACCATGCTTAGCACAGTGGTTGGCAAATAGTAAATATGTAATAAATGCCATTAGCATAGGTAGATCAGACTGGGAAAAAGTTGTTAGATTTCTTTCCGAAGGGGTGTAAGCAAACATCTCATTGAGCTAGTTAGGGAATTACTTTGGGAGTTTTCTTCAATGCTGGCCGAGGATGGGACGGCCAGTTAGTACCCCTCCAGCTTTGCCAAGACACAAGTGTTTCAGTTGCAGTATTTCAGATCGTTTGAGCGGAGGACTCGAACTAGTCAGAGTCAGCTGGTGTGACGGTTCAGATCTCTCCTGCACATTGTAACAGATTTTAATTTGGCACTGCGAACAATCTTGCATGAAGTCGAGGAGTGACTTTCCCTTTCCTTCTGCCTCAGAGATAGAGATGATCACCTCTCCGGGAGTTCTGCAGGATGAGCAGCAGTGCTGCTTAATGGCCAATATTTGATTATCCAAATTTTTGGGAAAATCTAACGATGGATGCCGGTTCATCCAGGGGTATCAACTGTGCTGCGTTTGTGATACTGATCCTGTTTGTGCAGTCATGATTGAGTTGCTGAGGCATAAACACAACCAACAGCTTTGCCTGTTGGCCGTATGAAATATCACTGGCTTGCTCAGCAGCACAAAACATATAAGGTAATTTAGCCCTGATCTCTCCTTGCTGACTTTCAGCAGTGTTTGATTTACTCCTACAGAGCACTGAGCTAGTCTGGTTATCCTCATCAAAGCTAAGAGAGAAATTTGCCTGAAATGCTGTAGCTGGTGGTTTTGTGTAAGCATGTCAGAGCAAATATTCAGCTGGACTCCAGAGTTGGGTTTTGTTTGTTCTGCCAGGAAGCTGTTTATGTGTTATGAGCTGAATCCTGGCATTTTGAAAATGTAGACAACAGCTTTTTCCTCAATTTCCAAACTAGCAGTCAATTCACCCTGCATTAGCGGGTCTGAATGGTATTCACTATGCAGGTCGCTCTTTTGGGATTCATCTGGCCCCAGAGACTTGATCATTTCCGTGAGATTTTCAGTAATCCTGGGGTACCATGAGGGTCATTCATTCATTCAGTGCAGTCACATTCATTTACAGTCACATACCTGCTCTCCCTCCTAATTCGATTGTGAGCCTCATGTGGGACAGGGTCATTGTCGGGCTTGATTAATTTGTATCTACCCCAATGTTTACAACAGTGCTTGGCACATAGTAAGCATTTAACAAATACTATAATAATCATCATGCAGTAGGGTGCTGACAGTGACTTTCCAGTTCATTATCTACCTACTTTGACCATTAGCCCCATGGGGGACTACCCCAGCCCTTAGAACAGTGAAAGCACATAGAAAGCACTTAACAAATACCATAAAAAAAGATTGTATTTCACTTTTCATTTGGTCAAGCCTGTGTCAGAGCCCTAGACAGCTCAGCTGCAGCACCTTCTGGAAATCCTCGTGCACAATGATAGCTACATTTGTCACTGGAGTTGTGAGTGTTCACTTTGGTTGGGTGCTCTCTTCACGAACACTCTCCATCCAGTGTGGGTGGCTTGTCATTTTGACAATCTCTCTCTTCTGAAGTTATTTAGACTAATAAATTCCAGTCAGGTGGCTGAGATCTTCATCTGGAAGCTTGTATTTGCCCCCTGAAGGGCTATAAACAGCATGATTTGAAGTCTTTTACATTGATGATAAGTGTTTTAAAAGTGTATGTGTGTGTGTAAAACATTTTAGAGAATATATTTATCAAATCTAGCTTCATTTTAGGTATCTAGATCCTTGTGGACAAGGATGGTGTCTATTAGCTCTCTTATACTGTACTTTCCCAAGCTCTCAGTACAGTACTCTACACATGGTAAGCGCTCAATAAATGCCATTGATTGATTGATATTGACTGAGTGCCTCCTAAGTGCAGACCATTATACTAATTGGTCCTTGTCAATCTTCTGTATTCACAGAATATGAGCCCTTCCAGGGAAGAAGAGGGTTGGGAGGGTCTGTATCTTAATGCCACCCAAATATTCTTTCCTATTGCTTAATACAGTCCTCTGCTCAAAGTAAGCATTTAATAAATACTATTACTACCACCACCACCAAGTGCTTGGAGGCCATCAGGAGAAGCTCAGGGAGTGATCTCTACCTTCGAGGAGCTTACAGTTTAATGGGGGAGACAAGGAGACGTGAATGGATGATAATTAAAAGAGTTTGAGTGTTGATATAAATAATCCACACTAGCATATGTGAAAACTAGTGTCCGGTAAGTGCGAAAGAGCGCTGGGGTGGTTAATTGGATTGCAGGACTGAAAAAGTGGAGGAATTTAATGAGGATCTCACACACATTCCCGCATTCCCTCCATTTTCCCTCTGTTTCTTTACCATCGTACATATCCTAATCTTTTCGACATCTTTCTCTGACCCTGCCTTCCTGTGTTTTGTGAGTTTTCTTCTCATTCAGTTTTTCTTTCAGCAAATTCTCTTTTCTCCGTCCATCTTTCTCTTTTTTCTTGGTGAAATGTCCCTCATTTGATATTTCTTTCTCTCCCCCCCTCAACACTTTTATGTCTGCTTGATCCTCATTGGATTGTAAATTCTTCCAAAGGAACCTTGTCTTTTAATTCCACTAGAAGTTCCCAAGCAGCTAGTAGAGTGTTCAGCACACGATGGGTGCCCAGTACAGTGCTCTGCCCACAGCAGGTGCTCACTACAATGCTTTGCACATGGTAGACACTCATTAATTAATTCAGCGACTCATTCGTGTCCTCCTCTTCCTCACCCAGACACAGATTCTTGAGCTTTGTACAAATGAAGTCTTTCCAGCAAGGACAAGAATTCTCCTCTCTTTTGCCTCCCTGTCATGCTTTGGCTCCAAAATTAAACCATCGTTACATTATACAGATTCACAAGGTTGATGGGACCAGGAGATCTGAATCCTTAAGGTTAGGTTAATGACTCCTGACTGAGGAACTATTTTTTTCAGTGACTTATCACCAGAAAACCCCTGGCAGTATCTTGCCTGAAGCTACTTGGAGGCTTAGGATATTTAGTCCTAAAGTGATTCTTCTGACTGATGGACAATTGATTGTTAATGAACAATACAATTCCTTCAAAATCCAACCACCTCTGTGATTAGAAAGCTTGACACAATATTTTTGCTTGCTCTGTTGATATAACATTTGGCTAAGCATATTTTTTATAATAATAATAATGATGGCATTTATTAAGCACTTACTATGTGCAAAGCACTGTTATAAGCGCTGGGGATGATACAAGGTGAACAGGTTGTCCCATATGGCGCTCACAGTCTTAATCCCCATTTTCCAAATGAGGTAACTGAGGCACCGAGAAGTTAAGTGACTTGCCCAAAGTCACGCAGCTGACAATTGGCGGAGCTGGAATTTGAACCCATGACCTCTGACTCCCAAGCCTGTACTCTTTCCACTGAGCCATGCTGCTTCTTATGTTATTAGTGCTTACTATGTGCCAGGCACTGTACTAGGTACTGGCATAGAGACAAGCTAATAAGGTTGGATAAACTCTGTGTCCCATATGGGGCTTCTGCTCTTAATCCCCATTTTACAGAAGAGGTAATTGAGGCATAGAGAAGTTAGGTGACTTGTCCAAGGTCACACAGCAGACAAGTGGTGGATCTTACCCTTTATTATACACATTCTTTGGTGCTGGAATTTCACCCAAACCAAATTCCCTTCCTTCTAATTGCTCATAAGCTAGCTCTAACTTGTGAACTGCAGCGTTCATTACGAAATATTCAAACTCTATCCAAATTCTGCCCCTTGAGAAAGTAAATCCACCGCAGTGAAATCTGCGGACGACCTTCCTCATAGGCTTTTGGAGAGGAAGGTTTATCTCATCTCGAAGTGGGTCAGGGTGAAGCAGCTTGCTGTGTGACATCTTTTCCTGACTTACATCACCCAGCTCCTGCTTGAGATTAGATTTTCTTTTCCTCCCCTTGAAGCCCTGCTTTATCCTTTCTAGATCTGACAGAATTCCCGCCCATGTGGTGTTGCTACACTTCCGGGTTTTCTCACTTAAGGTCTTTGTGAAATGTCTTTCCTTACTGAGCACCCTTGCTGAGGTTCCCTCCTTAAATCAGCTCCCCCATTGGTTGTCATTATCCCTACTGAACCCACTTTAGGACCTTCCTTCTCCCCTCCTCACTGAGCCTGCTCTCAGGTGACTACTTACCGCTGCAAAGACTCACCTAGCCCCGCTCCTGCTGCTCCCAAGGAGCCCTCTCCTGTCAGTCAATCGTATTTATTGAGCACTTACTGTGTGCAGAGCACTTTACTAAGCGCTTGGGAGAGTACAATATAACAGACACATTCCTTGCCCACAGTGAGCTTAGAGTCTAAAGCTTAGCCTGTGGCCTCTTTCTACTCTGCTACGAGGAGCAGGGAGCAGGTTAAATGGGGGAATAGGGAGGAGAATGGTGATGACAATAATTATAGTTGTGGGATTTGTTATGTGGTTACCATCTCCTTCTCCTGGAAACATTAGCCACCCTTGGCTTCACTGTTTGTGTCCTCTCATGGTGCTTCTCCTATCTCTCTGACACTCATTCTCAGTCTCTTTTTCAAGCTCTTCCTCTGCCTCCCACTCCCTAAATGTGGGAAGTATCTTGAGTCTCACTTCTGAATCCCCTTCTAAACTCCATCTACACCCACTCCATTGGAGAGTTCATTTGCCCCCATGGGTTCAACTACCATCTCTATGTGGACAATTCCCAAGTCTGTATCTCCAGTCCTGATTTATCTCCTTTTCTGCAGTCTCACATTTCCTCCTGCCTTCAGGAATCCCTACTTGGATGTCCCGCGGACACCTCCAATTTAACATACCCAAAACAGAACTCCTTATCTTCCCACCCAAATCCTGCCCTCTCATTTCTGTAGACAGCCCCACCATCTTCCCTATCTCACAAGCCCATATGTCAGCCTTATCTTTGACTCATCGCTTTCATTCAACCTTAACGTGCAATCCATCATGAAATCCTGTTGGTTCTTCACATCTCTAGAATCTGCCTTTCTTCTCCATCCAGACTGCTACCATACTGATCCAAGCACTCACCATTCCCTACCCTGACTACTGCATCAGCCTCCTCACTGAGCTTCTTTCATCCCCTCTCTCTCGTCTTCCATCCATACTTCATTCTCATGCCCAGATCATTTGTCTAAAAAAAAAAGGTCATTTCATATCTCCCTTCTCCTCAAAAACCTCCAATGGTTGGCCTTCTACCTCCATATCAAACCCCTTACTATCGGCTTTAAAGCAGTCCGTCGGTCCTCTCCCTCCTAGCATTGCACAGTTTTAGAGCACGGGCCCTGGGATTAGAAGGTCAAGGGTTCTAACCCCAGCTGTGTAACCTTGGGCGAGTCACTTAACTTCTCTGTGCCTCAGTTACCTCATCTGTAAAATGGGGATTGCGACTGTGAGCTCTCTGTGGAACAGATACTGTGTCCAACCCAATTTGCTTGTATCCATCCTGGCTCTTAGTTCAGTGCCTGGCACATAGTAAGTACTTAACAAATACCATTATTATTATTATCTAACCTCATTTATTTAATACTACAACCATATTCCAACATAACCCTCACACTCTGCTTCTCTAACTCCAATCTATTCACTGTGCCTCGATCTCATCTACCCCATTTATGACCCCTTTGCCCACATTCTCCCTCCCGCCTGGAACTCCTTCCCTCTTTATACCAAACAGCCCCTCAATCTCCCCACCTTCAAAGCCCTCCTAAAATCATGTCTCCTCCAAGAGGCCTTCCCAGACTGTGCCATTTATTTCCCCCATCTGCCCTCCCCTCTGGGTCGTTGATTCACTTGACTCTGTACCCCTTAAGCACTTTGAGGCTCACCCCACCCTCAAAGTACTTATATAAATATTCTTGTATTCTACTATTTCCCCTATCCCTAATCTATTTTAATGTCTGTCTCTCCCTGTAGTTTGAAACCCCTTTTGGGCAGGGATCATGTATTGTATTCTCCCAGGTGCTCAGTACAGAGTTCTGCACACTAAACCCTCAATAAATACCACTGATGGATTGATTGGCTGAGGACAGAGGCTTTGAAGAAATCCCACCCAGGGTCTGTAGTGTCATTTGCAGAGACTGGGGATTTTAGTGGGGGATGGGAACTGAGAAGGGTCAGACTTCGGAGAATCCTGACACTAAGCAAGGCTTGGAGTCCCTCCGCAAAAGCTGTGGGCCCATTGCCTTGATCACCCCCAACTCGCCAATCTGGCCAGAATCATTCTCCACAGAAGGCTTAAGGCAACATAGTCCAGATCGAAAGGTAAGTAGGGGTGTGGAGCATGGTTGGAGCCGGCTGCTACCCCAGACCTGGATATTGTACTGTTTAATGAAAGAAAATGCTTCTGTTACCATTTGTAACACGCCCTTCCTGAGACGTAGGTCAGACCTTCCTGTCCGATGGTGGTTGGCATCCCAGGGAAGTGAAGTATTTTTGTCACAGGGAGCATCTTTTGTACAAGCAGTTTACTAAGCAGGTTGAGCTGCAAGGCTGAACACCTGTTGTTGAGAGCGGGCATAAATGATCTCCAGACAAGAAGGCCCTCTTTACCTGTAAACTCTCTTCTTGTCCTGAAAGTCAGGAGCCTTAAGAGGCAGAAATTGAGATTGAGAGTGGGGGTGAAATAATCAATCGTATTTATTGTGCACTCACTCTGTGCAGAGCACCATACTAAGCACTCGGGAGAGTGCAGTGCAACAGAGCAGACAAGTTCCCTGCCCATAATGAGCTTTCGGTCTAGAGAGGGAGACAGACATTAATATGAATAAAGAAGTAATTTATAATATATAACTTAAAGACATGTACATAAGTGCCGTGGGGTTGGGGGTGGGGCAGATATCCGAATATCCACAGATCGATGTGCATAGATGACGCAGAAGGGAGAACAAGCCGGGGAAAAGAGGACTTAATCCAGGAAGGCCTCTTGGAGGATGTGTGACTGTAGAGTTCTGTACTAAACACTTGGGAGAGTACAGTATAATAAAGGTGGTAGATATGTTCCCAGCCCACAAGGAACTTACAGTCTAGAATTTCGTATATCACACCACACATCTGTATAAGAAGGAATCCTGAAAACCTCCCAGCTCTGAATAAAGAAATACCAGCTCAGTTTCACGGTTGTGAGATGGTCTGCCCCTCCGGCTCCAGAAGGAACGGAGAAGATTTGGCATAGGCAGTCTGAGAGACAGGACCCATTTTAGTTCCAGCTCTGCCACTGCTTACGGTGTGACTTTGGGCAAGTCACTGGCCTCTTCTAGGCCTTAGTTTCCTCATTTATAAAATGGAAAGAGGATAGACTGTGAGCCTTGTGAGAGACAGGATTTGTGCCTAATTTTATAACTCTCTACACCAGTGTTTAGCACACAGTAAGGACTTAGTAAATGTCATTGTTATTAAGATGAGGAAAACGGAGATGATGGGGAAAGGGAATGTAGAGAAACCAGGGTCGAAGAAAAAGGACCCACCCAGCATGCCAAACAGGGCAGGTGGTGGAAGATGTCTGTGTGGGCTCCACAAAGACAGGAAGTGGAGGGCCTCAAGGTCAACTGGGAAACGGGTTGCGATGACCCCGTGAATCTGCCATCTGGAAAGCATATTGTCAATGACTTCAAAATCCAAATGGGACAAACCAGCCTTGAAAATAAGTATTGGCAGACGCATACAGGGCCAACAGAAATCGAAACAGGCCCAGTGGGGTTTGGGTAAAACCTATTTGGAGAAGTAACATCCTCAAAGTCTACTGCACCCTACTATTCCCTGTTGGGTTTGTGGTATTCCGGGATTAGTGAGAAGCAGTTTGGCCTGGTGGATAGAGCATGGGCCTGGAAGTAAGAAGGACCTGGGTTCTAATCCTGACTGCTCCTTGTCTGCTGTGTGACCTTGGGCCAGTCACTTCGCTTCTCCGTGCCCCAGTTACCGCCTCTGTAAAGTGGGGATTAATACTTTGAGCCCCTTGTGGGACCTGATTATGTCCAGCCTTATTAGTTTGTATCTACTCCAGTGCCTTGTACATAGTAAGAACTTAACATATATCATAAAAAAGTGGGGTAACAGTAGTAATAGTATTTATTAAGCACATACTGTGTGCAGAGCAGCATACGAACTGATGGGGGAGATTACACATAAGGAATTACCCATGGTCCATATCCTTCGGGGGCCTGACAACCCAAGAGTAATTGCTGCAGATGGTTGCCAGTGTTTTCATCGAGAATCGGGGGAGTGGTGTGTGGGAGGAAGAGGGGATGGGAAACAAGTGGTATTAGTAAATGTGGATGGGACCAATGTGGATACTTTGGGCCTGGTTTTGAAATATTACCTGGGAAGCTGGAGTAGCATCTCTGAGTAAATCACACCTGAAAGATTTCTTTTTCTTCAGATTCTAATCTTCCCAGGATCGGCTGTTTATTCACCCACCACTATTAATCTGGAATGCTTTACTATGTATCAGCGTCTGCATAATTAGTCAGCTGACCTGCCTAGCGCAGAAGTGGGCCAAGAAAGAATTGAGCCAGAAAGGAATTTTTCAGAAGGAAAATGGTTTTTAGAAGGCACGTCTGGGCCTAGCTTGGGTATATAGGGCCCTTTTCAGGCAAAGCTGAATGGGATGAGTGGTTGTCATGATAGTAAAGATACTGGAAGCCAACAGACTGGTATGTACTGTACCTCAACATTCTCTTCAGAAATCTTGCCCTGCCTTTGAAAGGTTTACAGTCTAATGGGGAAGTCAAGCAGACATAAATTGATGAATATCCAATAGTTAAAAGATCGTGAACCTGGATTGAAAATAACCATTCAGTCATTCAGTCATATTTATTGAGCGCTTACTGTGTGCAGAGCACTGTCTAAGCGCTTGGGAAGTACAAGTTGGCAACATATAGAAATGGTCCCTATCTAACAGTGGGCTCAGAGTCTAGAAGGGGGAGGCAGCAGCGTGGCTCAGGGGAAAGAGCACGGGCTTTGGAGTCAGAGGTCATGGGTTCAAATGCCGACTCCACCAATTGTCAGCTGTGTGACTTTGGGCAAGTCACTTAACTTCTCTGTGCCTCAGTTACCTCACCTGTAAAGTGGGGATTAATACAGTGAGCCCCTCATGGGACAACCTGATCACCTTATAACCTCCCTAGTGCTTAGAACAGCGCTTCACACATAGTAAGCGCTTAATAAAGGCCATCATTATTATTATTAACAAAACATGTACACAGGTGTCAAAATTGTCAGAACAAATAGAATTAAAGCTATATGCACATGAGAATGAAAAGAAAGGTACTTAGTGTGATACATGCATACTGATCTGTGGAGAGGTGACTTTAATAATAATAACGGTAATTTTGTAAAGCACTTATTTTGTGCCAAGCACCTAGGGTAGATAAAAGATAATCAAATGGGACTCTGTTCCAATGGGACTCATGGTCTAAGAAGGAGGGAGAACAGGCATTGAATACCCACTTTACAGATGAGGAAGCGAGGCCCAGAGAAGGAAAGCGACTTGCCCAAGGTCACGCAACAAGCGAGTGGCAGAGCCGGGACTATTACCTGGGCCTCCTGATTCCCAGGCCTGTGTCCTTGAGAAGCAGCATGGCCTAGTGGAAATAATAATAATAATAACGGCATTTATTAAGCGCTTACTGTGTGCAAAGTACTGTTCTAAGCGCTGGGGGGGATACAAGGTGATCAAGGTTGTCCCACGGGGGGCTCACTGTCTTAATCCCCATTTTACAGATGAGGGAACTGAGGCCCAGAGAAATGAAGTGACTTGCCCAAAGTCACACAGCTGACAAGTGGCAGAGCTGGGATTCGAACCCATGGCCTGCGAGTCAGATGACTTGTGTTCTAATCCCTGCTCTACCACTAGTCTGCTGTATGACCTTGGACAAGTCGCTTTATTTTTCTGTGCCTGTTACCTCACCTGTAAAATGGGGATTAAAATTGTGAGCCCCATGTGGAACGTGGACTGTGTCCAACCTGATTATCTTGTATCTACCCCAGCTCTTACTCTACGGCCTGGCACATAGCACTTAACAAATTCCATTTTTATATATATAAAAAAAAGGACCTGTGTTCTAATTCTGGCTCTGCCACTTAGCTACTGTGTGACCATGGGCAAATCACTTCTCTGTGTCTCAGTTACCTCCTCTGAAGCATGGGGGTTAAGACTATGAGCCCCGTGTAGGACATGGACTAGTCCAACTCGGTTATCTGGTATCTTCCCCAGTACTTAGTACAGTGCCTGGCACATAGTAAGTGCTTAACAAATGCCATTAAAATAATACCATTTAAAAAGTCAAGAGATCTGGGTTCTAATCCCAGCTTCCCCACTTGCCTGCTGTGTGACCTTGGGCCAGTCTCTTCACTTCTCATGCTTCTGTGTCCTGCTCTGTATAATGGAGATTCATTCAATCATATTTACCGAGTAATTACTGTGTGCAGAGCACTATATTAAGCACCTAGGAGAGTACAGTACAACAATAAACAGACACATTCCGTGCCCACAAACGAGCTACCATTATCCCTCCAACTTTGATGCCCTGGGACCACTGCAGTGCTCCTGTCAGGTGCCGGGGTGACCAGGCTACCCCTCTCTCCTCGTGCGGCCACAGATCGAATTGTTCAGTTACCCGCCCAAACAGGCATCATCAATCCGGTGGTTGCATTTTTCACCTAGCTGACCTGTATGAACTATCGAAGGTTTCCCTTCCAGTTCCAAAAACAACAGCCATTCTCTACTTGGTCCTGCCCACCGTCCTTCAGACCCGCGATGCGAAAAGGGTTTTGGGGGATGGAGGCGGCACAAGTTTATGACGTATCTCACCCTTACCAAGTGCCTTCTCTTGTGGCTTATCCCAAAGCCAGCTCTGTTTTTCCTCAGGGTTGGTGGCCTGGTTACTGCTTAGAACTTGCTTCTTAATGATGTTGAAGAGAAGCCCTGGGGTTTTAGGCAAAGGAGCAGGATTCTCACATCATTTCCTACTCTTTCCCCTACTCTCTTCAGGGCTCACTCTTGTTCTGGCTGTGTTTGCCTTTGTCTAGCTCTATCTCCGTTCCTACCTACTTCTGTCTCTTTTTCTTTCTGTTTCTCCTTTTCTTTCTGCTGCCTCATTTTCCATTTAATTATCTCTTTGTCTCTGTCTCTATTTCCCTTTTTATCTCTGCATTTTTCTCTCTGTGTCTCTATCTTACTTTTTCTCTTCTCTGCCTCTTCTGTCTGTATTTGTCTCCATCTCTGCCTTGCTCTTTTCAGGTCTGAGTCTGTCTCTCTCTGAATCTCTCTGTATCTCTGTTTTTCTCTTTTTCTGCCTCTCTCACGTCTTTAGCACAGTCATCCTGAGATTTGGGTTTGAGCTTATCCATGTTCAGCCTCTTTTATTTCAATTCTGACCATGTCGCTGTAGATGTCAGCTGCCTGCCAGGCCATTTTGTAATTGTTTCTGATCCTTTTCAAGTTAAAGCTGCTTAGCTCTCCCTTCAGTCCAAAACCAAATTTAGCTACTCAAAGTTGATGGGAATTTCAGAGGCTGCCCATCGGAAGCTGTTTTATCCAATGAAATGGGCACTGCTTTAGAGAGGGACTTGGGCTTTATTTTTCAGTCCAGATGATGGCATGCCAGCTAGAATTGACTCATTTTTTTTGCCTAAATAGCTGTCTTTGTGATCCAGACCTTTAAAGGCATGAGAATATTGGGTACAATCTCTGGGCACTGGGACCAGCGCCGACAGGGAAATTTCCAGAAATCCGGCTTGCATTTTGCCTTTGGTCATAGGAAGCTCTTGTGCTGTTACCAGTGCTGGGGTAGAACAGTGTATTAATTGGGTGGCTTTGATATTTACCAAAGTGATATGGTCATTCACTGTACTGAGCCCTCCCTTCTAATCTTACCTCTTTGTTCCCCAGCGACCCGGGAGTGGAGACATCGGGGCATACTAAGAGGAGCCAGGAGACTTCTTTTAGCTCCTTCTGCAGTGGCGAATGGGGGCATAGCCATTGTACATCCAATTTCCTGGGGTGACTAGGAGGGGCAGGAGAACTAAACTGGTTCTCCTCTGGCCTGACCATCTTTTTCATGATTTATGGATCAGCTCTCGCCTCTGGACAGTTAGTAATAGCTCTTCTAATATTAAATTACTATCTCTTTGCCATCACATTAACTCACTACTTCACTTCACCTGTCCCCTTGCTTTCTGATAGCTGGTTTTGCTGGCGTGGACTTTCTGGGTATCACATCGCTTGAGGAAGCAGTGTGGATGAAAGAAATTTCAGACATCGTACGGTGTAAGCCAGAAGAAGTACAGAAAGCTTCAATATTGGAAAGTAATAGGAAAGAGGGGTGATGTAACTTGGTGGAAAAAAAATATGGATTGTAGTCCTGGCTCTGGCACTGACCTTGAGAAAGTTATTTACTGTCACTGCATCTCAGTTCCCTCTAGCCCAGAAGCTCCTTGTGATCAGGGAAAGTGTCTCACAACTCTGTTGTATTCTTCCAAGCACTTAGTACAGTGTTCTGCGCACAGTAAGCACTCAATAAGTACCATTGATTGAATGAGGGTAGTAATACTGGCCCCTCCCAGTTCCTGCCATTAGTGTGAGGATAAAGTGAGACCATGGGAAAGCACTTTGGGAAAATAATAATAATAATTTTGGTATTTGTTAAGCGCTTACTATGTGCAAAGCACTGTTCTAAGCTCTAGGGAGGATACAAGGTGATCAGGTTGTCCCATGTGGGGCTCACAGTCTTAATCCCCATTTTACAGATGAGGTCACTGAGGCCCAGAGAAGTTAAGTGACTTGCCCAAAGTCACACAGCTGACAAGTGGCGGAGCTGGGATTTGAACTCATGACCTCTGATTCCAAAGCCCAGGCTCTTTCCACTGAGCCACGCTGCTTCCCCATAGATATATGCTGCAGATACAAGGGGGCTTGTTATTTGTTAAGTAGTCACATCTTGTTTGCTCTGTCCAACCTCCTTTCCAAACTTAATTCTTGGGTTTCTTCTCCTGCCCTGACCCCACAAAGACTCGGAATAGTCTTTCAATTTATGAAGGCCATGTTCTCTTAAACCTTCTTTCTATGTTCCCTTCCTTCCTCTTGATAGCACTTCAGTTAGCACTAATCTCCTAGTGCTAGCATGGCCTAGTGGGAAGAACACAGGATTGGGAGATGTGGGTTCTAGTCCCAGCTCTGCACTGGCCTGCCGGGAGACCTTGGTCCAGTTACTTAACATCTCTGGGCCTCAGTTTCTTTACCTGCACAATGGGGATAAGGTAGATTGTGAGCCCCAGGCATGACGGACAGGAACTATGCACAATCTGATAACCTTGTATCTACCCGAGGGCTTAGTACCTCCCTCAATACTTACGTCCATATCTTTAAATGATATATTATACATTGTAGTAATGTCTGTCTCCCTCTTTAGACTGTAAGCTCACTATGGGCAGGGAACAGGTCCACTAATTCTGTTGTGTTGTACTCTCCCAAGTACATAGTACAGTGTTCTGCAAATAGTAAGCACTCAATAAATATCATTGATTGATTAAATTCCGCAAACTGGGTTCAGACTTAAGTCCAAGTCCAGATTGGGGAAGATGAAGTGACTGGGTGAAAATAGAAAGCTCCTTTTTACATCTAAGATGAATGCCAACTAAATACAATTGAATGCCAGCCCATACCAGAACCCCAGTACTAGTCCAAACCCTCTGCCATTGGGGCCAGAAGGTTGTAAAGTCCTTACTGAGGTTCTCCTGACCTAAATCCTCCAGCTATCCCAAGTGTCCCCTTCCCAAACACCCAAATTTGGCATAAAACCTTGCACTGTGCCATCCTGGGTCTGACCAGTGGTCCATCCAGCCTTGTAATCTTGTCTCCAGCAGCAGCCCCAAAGGATGCTCGGAGGCATCCGACAAACAGACTTGCTGTTTGCCATCAGGCATTTTCCGAGGGCTCATTCTAATTGGACCCAATCCCTTTAACCCCGTCCAAATCTCTTCCTCAAGAAGGGTATGTGTCAGTTCTCATCAACACTTTTGAGCTCAGAACAAGCTTCTAACTGGAAAAGGTCAAAAGACTCTCTCCAGTGTCAATAAATCAGTGGTCTGGCGTGACTAGTGAAATGAGTGGGGCTGCCTAAAGCTGCCCCTTAAAGAAGGAAGTGGACCAGGACTCAGTATTCTTGAGATCCTGATCCATGGCCCGCTGCGTTAATTCCCGCACAAGACCTTACAGGGGAGCTTAAGAATTACTGACAAGTTTGTGACACCGGGCCTCTCAAATAGACTCTCTAATCTATAAAGACGACAGTGTCCTCCTTGTAGTCCTGAGACTCAGAGGGTATTCATAAAGCTATCCCACTCTTTTGGAAATGAGTTCATTAGTCCTGCAAAAATGGACAAGAGAAATAAAAGTTCTGAAGAAATGTTTCAGCGCCCTCTGAATGGGCCACTGGGGAGTTGTTATTATTATGACTATAATGAAATAATATCATTGAGGTATTTCTAAAGTGCTTGCTATGTGCCAAGCACTGGGGTAGAGGCAGGATAATCAGTTTGGACATAGTACTTCATGGGGCTGGCAGTCTTTCAGAAAGGGAGAACAGGTTTTGCGTTGTCCTTTCCAGATCTGCTGGACTGAAGCTAGTATCTGTTTCACTCTGTACATATTGGTTTGTTTTACAAACACTGGTTCAGACTATTCTTTCTTTGTCAGTGTTATGTGGCACTGGTCTGCCCCACTGGGCAGAATCGCCTCCATCAAACCTTTATTGCCCTAGGGAGCCTCCCATGAGCTTCTGGGCCAATTTTCGTGGTCAAGATATCCCTGAGTAGTGTTCCACATATTTTCCTCTTGCTTTTGAAATCAGCCACAAAGGCTACTTCCACCATCTCTATGCCAGAAATGATGGTATTTTACATTCTCTTTCACCTTAGGAAAGTTCTTCTCTCCTTCATTTATATTCCCCCGGGGTGAGAACTTTTCTATTCCACAGATTCTGCTCATTACACAGAGAACAGGTGTCCTGGATGGGGCCGAAATACCCATTTACTACTCTAACCTTCAGACAATACTCAAACTCACCGAGAGGATGATGGCACAGAGTTCCTCTAATACGCAGTAAAGAATAGAAAAAAGAACCAACCAGATTGAGATCATTTTTATTCTAAACCCTTCCTCTCTGACTCCCAGCCCCCAACCAGGATCTCTTACTGGCTCAAATTAACCAGCTTGGTTGTGTCGCTAGCAATGGAAATTAATCTGTAGTTTATTGAGTCCAAGTTTGTTCTCGAATAACCCATGCTGAAGCATAAATGTTTTCCCACAGAGAGAATCCAAATTTAAGAGGCGGTGAATTCATAATGCAGATTAATTTTTCTCCTTCATAAGAAATCTAGAGCCAAAATATTCCTGGCTACAAACTGCCATCTGGCAAATCACATTCAGGCATATTCCTGTGAACTCCCATGTTATCCAGGGCTATACCAGGGTGCCCTGCATGGAGGAGGTGGCCCTCTCAGCCTTAGCTCCTGATTTAGTACCTGGGGCTGAGCAATTCGTGTTTTTAATTGAATTGACTACACCCCTAAAACACCTTTTGATTGATTGATTCATTCATTCAGTTGTATTTATTGAGCACTTACTGCGTGCAGAGCCCTGTACTAAGTGCTTAGGAGAGTACAATACAATAATAAATCTACGTGGAAGCTGGAGAAAGGGTTGAGAGCACACATGTGGGCAGGGATTGGGTCTGTTTATTGTTGTATTGTACTCTCCTAAGTGCTTAGTACAGTACTCTGCACACAGTAAGCACTCAATAAATGTGATTGAATGAATTCCCGAGAAAGGGTGGAGAGACTGATAACGCCTTTATAGATGGTGGAGTCATATGACTTAATCTCATAAATGAAACCCAGGTGACAGTAGTAAAAAATATTTAATACTAAGCACCTTCTGTGGGCAAAACACTGTATTAAGCATTGGGAATAGGTTAGAAAATACAGTGAGGTCTAGTTTAGCATTTTTATCCGTTTTCTGGTTTATTGAAATAGTCTACATTGATCTCAAATCACATGCCAATCTTGTAATGAAGCTATATTCTTTATCATCATCATTATTATTATATTAAACACTTACTATGTGCTTACTCTGTATCTGCATACATATGAAGTTATTTTAACTTTATAAATCCAATTAAGCAGTATTGATAAGAAACTGATTGTGAAACATGCTTTGCACATAGTAAGCGCTTAATAAATGCCATAAAAAACAAAACAAAACAAAAAAAGACCAGAACATATAAAATGTCATTCTATTTTTGAACCAGCAAGGAATTTCATCCATCCACTCACTCATCCAACCAAACAGTCAGTTATTCAAGTCAACTGTATTTATTTGGTGTCCCCCAATTTTTCACAAACCTTTTTTTTCCATGATCCTGAAATGCCTTTGTAATTCTAGTCCTCAGTAGATAACCAAATTGAGTAAACATGTCCTTAGTGGTTCTTTCTTTTATCTTTTTTTTTTTAGACTATTAATGTCTGGAAAACCATGAACTGGGAAAGTCATTGTCAGCATCCTCCTGCATGATGATTATTATAGTATTTAAGCGCTATGTGCCAAGCACTGTTATAAACACTGGGGTAGACACAAGTAATCAAGTCGGACGTAGTCCCTGACCCACATGGGGATCACAATTGAATTAGGAGGGAAAATAGGTATTGAATCCTCACTTTAAGCTGAGGAAACAGATGCACAGAGAAGTTAAATGATTTGCCCAAGTCACATAAAAGGCAAGTGGGGGAGTCAGGATTTAAACATAGGTCCTCCGACTCCCTGAGGCACAGTAGCAGGTTTGGGAATGCTGTTTGAGCAGTGGGAGCTATTGCTGGGCTATTTTGAGCTAACAACAATTGAAGAAATCCCATTACTCTGCAGATGAACAAGTGGGCTAGATTTCACTATTCCATAGATTTCACTATTCAGAATCTCCTAAAGCAAGGGAAGTAGTCTGAGGTGTAGGCAGCACACATCATAAACACGATGTCATCTTAAGACATGAAAAGACTCCGGCCATCTGCATCCACATTCCACTTGTCCTTAAGTTGCAACTAAACTAACAAGGCCCTTAAGTACAAAAAAAAAAAAATCGGAGTGGTGTTTCTAATGCAATAACTGAGACACTTTTGTACAGAGAATGACAGAAGTGAGGGTTACATGGGGCCATAGCTTCTGTTCTTAGTGGAGAGGAGTTTCTTTTTAATTAGCACCTAAATTGTCCTGAGCACTGCATCAATGAATGGTCGTGATGCTTTTATGGAAACCCACCAAAAGAAAATCCAGAGGGGATTTGAAGAGGAGGGCAGGAATGGGAGATTGAACTGTTTCAGGAGTAGCATAAAGTGCCAGCTCAGTCTATAAAAACCAGGTCCAGCCATAGGGAGTAAAAGGGGGAGCAGCGTGGCTCAGTGGTAAGAGCCCGGGCTTTGGAGTCAGAGGTCACCGGTTCAAATCACTGCTCCGCCACTTGTCAGCTGTGTGACTTTGGGCAAGTCACTTCACTTCTCTGGTCCTCCGTTCCCTCATCTGTAAAATGGGGGTTAAGACTGTGAGCCCCCCGTGGGACAACCTGATCACCTTGTAAACTCCCCAGCGCTTAGAACAGTGCTTTGCACATAGTAAGCGCTTAATAAATGCCATCACTAAACTAAACTAAAAGGTCAAAATCAGGGTCCTAAGGCCAACTTGCACTAGGTGCAGGGGGAAGGAGAGGGCGCTGAGGAGTTATTATTATGGTACTTGTTAAGCATTTACCATTAGCCAAACATCGTACGAAGTCCTGGAGTATATACAAGATAATCAGATTAATAATAATAGTAATGGCATTTATTAAGTGCTTACTACATGCAAAGCACTGTTGTAAGCGCTGGAGAGGTTACAAGGTGATCAGGTTGTCCCATGGGGGGCTTACAGTCTTAATCCCTATTTTACAGATGAGGTAATTGAGGTACTGAGAAGTTAAGTGACTTGCCCAAAGTCACACAGCTGACAGTTGGCGGAGCCGGGATTTGAACCCCTGACCTCTGACTCCAAAGCCCGTGCTCTTTCCACTGAGCCACGCTGCTTCTCTATTGATTGAACACAGTCCCACCTGGGGCTCACAGTCTAAGGAAAAGGAAGTGGGATTTAATCCCTGTTTTAGAGATGAGGGAACTGAGGCACAGATAAGTGAAGTGACTTGCCCATGGTCATACAGCGTACAAGTGGCAGAGCTGGGATTAGAATACAGGTCGTCTGACTCCTGAGTCCGTGCTCTTTCCACTAGGCCTTGGCTGCTTCATTGGTCAGTGTCTCTACTCTGCCCTCCAGGCATGCTGCCATGGCCCAGATGGGCAGCAGGGAGGAGAGGGCATGGGCAAACCCAAGAGTCAAGCTTGCTTGGGGCAGGGGGAAAGCCGCCTCTCAACTTCCAGGGCTCACACCCTGCAGGACTGTTCCGCGCTTAGATGGGAGGAGCAGAGATGATGATGGGTTTTGTTTCCTTTTTGGATGGTAGCATCGATTCAAATCACGAAGACATTTGTACACAATGCAAATCATAATAAAAACACTTATCTCTACTAGAGTTTGTAAAGAAGATCATTAGCCCATCTGTCACAGTGTCACAATGTTGATATCACGTTCTGCCTGCCAGCCTCCTGAAAGACATAAATGGGCTAATGATCTTCCTTATAAACTCTAGGAGATAAAGTGTTTTCCTTATGATTTGTTTTTCACCTTCAGCCAATGTAGCAGAATTCAGTGACAGTGCACAACCTGATTCAAATTAATCAGGTTGGATACGGTCCGTGTCCCACTTGGGGCTCACAGTCCAAACCCCCATTTTACAGATGAAGTAACTGAGGAACAGAGAAGGTAAGTGACTTCCCCAAGGTCACAGAGCCGACAAAAGTCAGAGCAGGGATTAGAAGCCAGGTGCTCCAACTCCCAGGCTCATGCTCTTTCCACTGGACCACCGTGTAAATAATGCCTTCAGTTCTTCCATTAGGTAAGGTTTCAGGACATGTGTTGGATAGATCAGAATTAGGAAGTAATGCCTCTCCCTGATTAGAATGCAGGGCAGCGTCAGAAGAAACAGTGGTATCCATTTGTGTGGATTCAGTCAAAGTGCAGGTACTGTAACATGAGAAGCAGTGTGGCCTGGTGGAAAGAGCATGGGCCTGGGATTCAGAGGGCCTGGATTCTAATTCCGGCTCAGCCACTCATTTGCTTTATGACCTCAGCATGTCATGTAATGTAACTTCTCTGCATGCCATCTGCTAAGTAAGGAATTCAATACCTGTTCTCCCTTCTTCTTACACTGTGAGCCCCATGTGCGACCTGATGATCCTGTACCTACCCCAAGACCTAGTACAATGCTTGGCACATAGTGAACATTTAAGAAATACTACTATTTTTCGTAATGCCAGAAACACTTGGCTATAGGAGCAACATAGCCTAATGGACAGAACACGGGTCCGGAAGTTAGGAGGCCTGGGTTCTCATCCCAGCTCTGCCACTTGTTTGCTGGATAACCATTGGCAAGTCTCTGTGGTTCAGTTTCCTCTTTTGTATCACTTAATGGTATTTATTGAGTGCTTGCTTTGTGAGCCCGGGCTTAGGAGTCGGAGGTCATGGGTTCTAATCCTGCCTCCACCACTTGTCAGCTGTGTCACTTTGGGCAAATCACTTAACTTCTCGGTGCCTGTTACCTCATCTGTAAAATGGGGATTGAGCCCTACGTGGAACAACCTGATTACCCTATATCTACCAATGCTTAACAAATACCAACATTATTATTATTATTACAGTACTCTGTTCTAGGGAAGTACAATACAGTAGAGTTGGTATATACGATCCCTGCCCAACAAGAGCTTACAGTCTAGAGGGAGAGAGAGATTTTGAAATAGGTTATGGATATGTACAGAAGTGCTGTGAGGCCAGGGGCGGGGTGAATGTCAAATGCTCAAGGGTACAGATCCAAGGGCATAGGTGATGCAGAAGAGAGACGGAATGGGGGAAATGAGGGCTTCAGGAAACCTCTTCACTAATTTCCCTTCCTCCCTCTTTAATAGCAGTAGTAGTAGTTGTAGTAACATTTATGAAGACTGTACTGGTGGGAATTAGACACATTCCCTGTCCCTCAGAGAGCAGGGAGAGATTGCGTGGGTTTGAAGAAAAATAGTGGGTCCGCTTGCGGAGTATGTATCCACCTCAGTGCTTAGTATAGTGCTTGGCACATAGTAAGCACTTAACAAATACTATTATTAATTAGTAAGCACTCAATAAATGTCATTGATTAATTTAACCTTAACATAGTCTTCATGGGCTTGACTTTCCATTCTTCCTCTCAGGCAGCAGGAAGACAAGGTCCTAGTAAATCATCTGCTTTGCAAACATCCTTACAGAATCAACCCACCCCACTTGGGCCAGGGCTACGGAGGAAGCCTGGCTGCAGAGACTTTATTATGACTCAGCTCTACCCGCCCCTGAAAATTCGTTCCTCTGCTCGTGATAAAAAATTCTCAGCATGTTTAGCCACAACTAATCCAATTCCCCCGTGCGCAATATGGTGTTTTACAGTTTGCAGTGTTGCAGTAATAGCACACAGTTAGCCGATAAGCATGCTTTTAAGGACTTATCGCTCTAGTATGCTGACTCAATTCAGAAATGATAATGCCATCATTGAAAATCACCACATGTTTTTGTGTTTTTCTAAAGGCCAGTGGGCGGGAGTGTTTTTTCCCCCTCCCTATAGGCTGGCGCTCAGAGTTTTCCAACCTGAATGCTCCTATAGTTTGGTTCTGTTGGCTCCTTTCTGGATGGAACATGCAATTTGGTGATATATCATCAGTGATCAGCATTCATTCATTCAGTCGTATTTGTGTGCTTATTAAGTGCAAAGCACTGTAGTAAGAGCTTGAGGGAGTACAATACAATGACAGACACATTCCCTCCCCACAACGGGCTCACGGTCTAGAGGAGGAGACCGACATTAATATATACATAAATAAATCAGCAGGGGGCACAGATTGAAGTACGAGTGACCTGTCTAGAATATTGAGGCATTCAGTCAATCGGTGTTATTTATTGAGTGCTTACTGTGTGCTGAGCACTAAACTGAGTCCTCAAGGGAGCACAATATAATCGGTAGATACGATCCCTGCCCTTAAGTAGTTTATCATTTAGTGGAGGTATTTACTGGATAGCAGAAGACTTGAGGGGTCCTAGGGAGGTCCAGGTCTGTGTCTGACTTGATTAGCCTGCATCCTACCCTAGTGCTTAGTTCAGGGCTTGGCACTCTTATTATTGCATCATGCTACTTCTATTTACATTGTTTGCCTGCATTTCTAGGATTTATATGGGGTATCTCCAGTCTTAAAATAACTTGAACTTGCTAGACTCACAAAACCATGATACTGATTTAGGGAGACTTTGTGAAGAAAATCCTTTTTATTTTTACTGGATACCTGAGAGAATTGGCTGAACAAATTGATTTTCTAAACAGATACCATGTGCTTAAGGAGCCTCCCCATGGAAATGATGGTTGGACTGTGATCTGTCACTTATGTCTCTACACTTGTACTCTATTTCCTATATCTGTAACTCATTTTTAATATCTGCCTCCCCCTCTAGACTGTAAGCTTGCTGTGAGCAGAGAACATATCTCACCAACTCTGTTGTATTGTACGCTCCCAAGAGCTTCATATAGTAAGTGCTCAATAAATACCACTGATGGATTGATACTGGACACCTACTGAGCACTATACTGCATTGAGCTATTGGGGAAGAACCAATAGAAGTAAAAAATGCAATCCCTGCCCTCAGTAAAGCTGCTGTCCAATGATCAGCCTTGTAGACGGAGTCCAAGAGACTTTTCCTGTCCTTAAAGTGGTTCTTAGCATCATGCACTCTTCACTCTGAGAGCTTTGTAGCCATTAAATCACTGTGGATGGAGGGTTCATTTTGGCTGCTTCGACCAGGGCTAAATGGCCTCTGGGCAAGTCTGTGAGTTGCTGCTCACTGGAAAGTTAGTCCAGATACCTGGCTCTGGTCACATTTTGTCAGGTCAGCCGACAGGGCCAGGGCCAATTTAGTCCAAAGACAGAGCCCATAGCTGTCTCAGGTGGCAAAATATTACAGGTTTGGAATTGCCATGGGATTATTTACATCAGCGACCAAACATTTTCACTGTTGTAACAAAAGACTGCTCAGATGGAAAATCGAAAAGACATGAGAAAACCTCTGTTTGGGATGTCTTCTTCCTCTGTTACTGTTGAGAACGGTGCTAGGGTGCAGGGGATCAGCTGATGGAAATTAAGGATCAGGAATTATCTCTTCATCATTCCTGGGGTCCCTGCATCACTAGGGGGCTGAGGGCACCCCTTTGTAAATAATGACAACTCAATCTGTATCATTTCAGAGAAAACAGCCTTAAGAAGGAAGATATATATTTTTCTGTACCTTTTTTTTTAATGGGAGACTTTGGGAAGAAAGTCCAAAGTTAAGTGCTTACTTTGTGCTAGGCACTGTTCTAAGCACTGGGGTAGATACAAGGTAATTAGGTTGGACATAGTCCATGTCCCACATGGGTCACGCAGTCTTAATCCCCATTTTACAAATGAGGTAAATGAGAGTTAGAGAAGTAAAGTGATTTGCCTAAGGTCATATAGCAGACAAGTGGCAGAGCCAGAACTAGAACCCAGGTCCTTCTACTCCCAGGCCTGTGCTCTATCCACTAGATCACACTGAATTTTTTTTTTTAAAGTAAAAATGCATTTCCCCTCTGAATTGTTGCTGTGATCACCAGGGAATACCCTTTAGCCATATAGTTAGGGAAGCTCCAAGATATATATTGGATTTCTTGAAAGGTTCCCATGATTTGGGGGGCTGAATGCTTTTTTTTTGTTATTACAACAGTATAAGGGCACCAAATTTGCATAATAGCACAATATGTATTCTGCAGTGTGTTATTGCCTGCCAAATGACATGTACTGAATGTGTCTTTTGATATCTCTTTTACTGAAGAAAGAGATGTCCCCAAAGACACCGAACCTGTTGCTAGGGTGAGGGAAAGCTGTTTCCAGAGATCCCTTTTTTGTATTTTGAATGGGAAATTTATTGGGAGACATCTTGCTGTCCATTTCTCACCTGCACGTGGCCCAATTTGAACTCCTGTGCTGTTAATTTCATCCCCTCACCAAACACTTCCACCGCCATGGAACTGAACAATGCATCCTGGGAATGTGGCCGCAGGAATTTCCGCAGCCATGGAGAAATGACTGCACTTAGGAAGGCTGCATTCAATCATTTCCAAAGACTTAAAATGCCCGAGACACTAAAATGAGGGTTGCAGAACACTTGGCTGAAGATGAGGCCTCGGTTCGCCCCCCATTAAAATAATATTACTCCATTGAAACAGAAGCCTTGCGGCCTTGGGAGGAGGAAAGGGGAAACATTGAGAGTGGCTGCTTTTTCAGGAGCAATAAAATTGTGTGAGGTTTCCTATTTTATGGAGGGCTGTTCTTTCAGCACTGAATCTTCAAATGTCGAGGGGGTATTTTCAACATGTTCCCCCATCTGCTTAGTGATTTAAGTTGCAGCACGAACTTAATTACTGCCCCCTAGTAAGTTGGTGGCACAGAGAGAAACAAAGTCAGTCGGCTCCCTTCTTATCAAGGAGGAGGTATATACTGAGAGTGGCTCTTCAGCGGTTTCTCTGGCCTTTCTAGGTTGCTGGTGATTCTGTCTCACCCAAAATCGAGACTCATTTTCCTGGCTCACTTAGAGATAAAAGTGCCACCATTTTGTCATATTTGATCTCTCATAGCTATTCCTGGCTAAGAGGCCTGTTGCCATTGAATTTTAACTCCTATACTATTGCCTTAGTGTAAGTAGCAGCCTGGAATTCTCCAGCTGCCCATTAAAGTGGAACAAACTATCCGTTCTCTCCTTCTCACTCAAATGGCTCCTTCTGGGCACATATGTCTTCCCCGTACTTAATGTGAACTGGACCTTTCAGTTGGAAAAAATGGAAGCCAGTTCCCTAGAACGGTGTCTTACACCAGTGTGGCTCAAGTGACCTCTGGCCCCTCCCCTGTACCCCCACCCCCGCAACATTCAACTTTCCTGGTGGATGAAGGAAAATTGCAGGTGTCAGAACATATATTAGCTTGTTTGATGATAGCCTGATGTAGGTTGATTTTCCATGGGTTTCATGAGATAATTATGAAGCACGAAAGCAAATCAGCGCACCTCATTGGCAGAACGTTCGTGGTGCCCTAATTTTGTATGGGGATTGATTACTGTTATTATTTATAGAGTGCAGTAAGTGTCCCTAACACTTTATAAACATGTAGGAGGCGAGTTCTATGCCAAGAGGGGCTTTTGAACTCATTCAGACAATTACAATATAAATGGGAAAAGACTTGGGGCTAAGTGGGGGAAGGCAAAAGCAAAATTGGAAGAAAAAAAAAAGAAACAGCGTGGCCTAGTTAATAAAGCATGGTCCTGGGAGTCAGAAGGACCTGGATTCAAATCCAGATTCTGTCACTTGTCTGTTGTGACCTTGGGCCGTAGCTTCTCTGTGCTTCGGTTACCTCATCTGTGAAATGGGGATTAAGATCCTGAGCCCTATGTGGGATGTGGACTGTGTCCAACCCGATTAGCTTGTATCTACCCCAGCGATTAGTACAGTGCCTGGCAGATAGTAAGCACTTAGCAAATTACAAAGAAAAAAGTTAGTTTTTAGGAGGATTCAGAAGGAATAATAATTATGGTATTTAAGTGAATCGAACATGGTTCTAAGGGCTGGAGTAGATACAAGCTAATCATCATCATCATCATCAATCATATTTATTGAGTGCTTACTATGTGCAGAGCACTGTACTAAGCGCTTGGGAAGTACAAATTGGCAACATATAGAGACAGATTGATAAAGTCTCTACCCACATTGGGCTCACAGTCTGAGTAAAAGGGAGAACAGGTAGTTAATCCCCATTTTATAGATGAGGAAAGTGGGGCACAGAGAAGCCAATCCCAAAGTCACAGAGCAGGCAGAGTTGGGACTATAACCCATGTGGTCTGACACCCAGGCTTGTGTTCTTTCCACTGGGCCATGCTGCTCCTAAGGAAGAAGCCAAGTCTTTTGGATTATTTCAGAACATCCTAGCCATGAAGCACAGTCAGTCCCACCTCATTCCCAGCTCAACTGAGGGCAGTGGCTGTCACTGATTTTACCTAAGAACCCCTGCCTATCTTGCTTTGGCCATGCAGGTAGTTCTGGGTGCCTCCGTTGGGCCCTGCCTCTGGGTTGGTTCTTGAGTTTTCTTGTTGTCCCTGACCTCTGGCTCTTCCAGCCCCCTCACTTCTCTCTCTTGAAATGAAATGAAGCAAAACTTGAAATGGGTTTTTCATTTTATTTCTAAAATGGAACTTATCTGTGGCCTCCTAAATACAAAGGTTAGTGTTTCTTAAACTGAGAGCCATAGACAACCTTAGGAGGTGATTTACTACGGGAACCCAGAAAAAAGATATCGAGAGGGAGGGAACTCTTCACTCATACACTTAATGGATGGTAACCTTTTAAGGCCGATTAGGCTTCGGGTTATGGCATAGCACAGCAGACGTGATCTTTGCAGCATGTCAAATCAATCAGTGGTATTTTTTGAATGCTTACTATTTGCAGAGCACTGTACTAAGCGATTGGGAGAGTACAATACAAAAGAATTAGCAGACACGTTCCCTGCCCAGAAAAGTGCAGGGGCCAGCAAGCACCAAGATCTCTTCACAGTTTTTGTAAACCACTGCAAAGCAGAAGAGCCCAGGACTGGGATTCAGGAGACCTGGGTTCTAATCCTGAATTTGCCACTGGCCTTCTGTGTGACCTTGGGCGAACCACTGGCCCTCTCTGTGATTGAGTTTCCTCATCTGTAAAAATGCCAGTTTTCTCTCTACCCCTTAGACTATGAGACCGTGTCCAATCTTGTATCTAGCCCTGTGCTTAATACGGTGGTTGGCATCTGGTAAAAATAATCACAATTTAAATCATTATTAATATATTCATATTATGCAGTTTTGCATATTGGGAGGGAGGAGGGGGTCAATCAGCATCTGATCACAGCTGGGCCTAAGCCAACTGTAAGGGACAAACAGGGCAAAGGGATCGGAGTTAGAAGAGTTGAGCAGGGAGGAAGGAAGGAAGGTTGAACATTGGACAGCTTCCAGAACGGATGGAAGGGAAACATTATAGTCTGACTGTGTCCATCCTAATTATCTTGTCTCTACCCAATGCTTAGTAAAGGGCTTTGGCACCTAGCAAGCACTTACCAAACACTACCATTATTAATTATGTAAGACATACAAATGATTGTAAATCACTTCACCAAATCAGCCAGACAGTATGGTTGATGGAAATGCTAAAGAAAACTCAGGTGATGTATTTTGCATGCACCAGGGAAGCAATAAAACCAAACGTGTATTGATAACACAAAGATAAGTGCTGTCACAGAATTATGTTACCTGAGCAGCGCATGAAGAGTCAACCTTTTGGTGTGCTCAATGTGGCCAGATCTGTGGGTCATTGATTCAATTTAATCGTACTTGTTGAGCACTTACAGTTTGCAGAGCACTCTACCAAGCACTTGGGAGAGTTCAATATAAAAATAAACAGACACATTCCTTGCCCACAACAAGCTTACCGTGAAGAGGGGGAGACAGACATTAATATAAATTAATAAATTACAGTCATATAAAGATTTCATTTCATTCTTTAAAAGACTGGCCCTGGCCAGTGTCCTGCCTTTGTCACTTATAGGTGAATTTCACCATCGGTGGAATCTTCTTTGAGCACAAAGGACAACTAACACATATACATATTTATTAATTATACATAACTTTATAACTAGTATATATGTATAAAACAGTATGACAGGTAACAGATTTGGTGTACATGTGTTATATATAATATATAATAATAATGTCTCTATATCTATATACAGTCTACCAACTCTGTTATATTGGACTCTCCCAAGTGCTTAGTACAGTGCTGTGAAAACAGTAAGCGCTCAATAAATATGATTGATATTTTATATGTATATATATGTCCTTGAAATTTTCACTCCCTGCAATTTCATCCTCCCCTTTTGCCTGAGTGCTGAGAGTAGAAGGAAGAGATCCAAAAAAAGAGGAAAAAAAAAACCCCATGGACCCTGGACACAAATATCAGAGTCAAAGGCAGGATAAAGAAAATAGTCGCAGGAAAGTGATTGTTGATCAGGCCTTGGTGCCCACATGAAAATTCCCACTTTGCTCTGAGGTTAGACCTCAGAAAGCCTCCCTGCTCATTTGCACTGGAAAAATCCCTCAGAGATTTAGTTTGGGAGATTAGTGTTTCCCCAAGCAGATATAAAGCAAAAATAAAGATTTCATTTCATTCTTAAAAAAAAAAGTGACTCTAGCCAGACTGGTTACTTTGGCCCTTCCAGAGAAGGCTCAGAAGTGGAGAGGTGGAGAAGGCCCCAGATTGAAAACTACCAGGAATGAAGCAAAAGCAGAGAGAAGACAGGAGTTAAGAGAATGTGGGGGATTGAAAGACTTTCAGGGCAGACGCAGAAGTCTTCACCTTCTGCTCTAATAACTACGACCGGGGCTCTTCCCAGAAGGAGGGAATGGTTCTTGTTGAAAGGAGAGGGTACTTCTTGAAATGAAACTGCCAGTGACTTTTGCTCAAACACTACGTGATTCTAATGTAATTCCTGTAGCAAACACAGTACCACCTGTAGAAAATGACAGGCACATATTTCTCTCGCAGCCCACAATTCTCATGTTACTCCAGAAACTGAGTTTCTGTTCATTCTACCTGATGATTCTTCCCGTTTTCTACAAAGGGAGGAGAGAGGAATGTGGTCTTAAGATTCCCTTGCTCCTTACAACTAAGTGAATGGATGCTCATTAAGTGCCCAGAGGATACACAGCTCATGCTAGGAAAACAGCAGTGATCTCTGACTTTAAGAAACTTGTAGTCTTTCAGGAGAGACAAGACAGGAAAACATAATCAACCTATATAAATGCATATGCCCCAAACAG
The DNA here is from genome assembly GCF_015852505.1 of Tachyglossus aculeatus. Lineage (NCBI taxonomy): Eukaryota > Metazoa > Chordata > Mammalia > Monotremata > Tachyglossidae > Tachyglossus > Tachyglossus aculeatus. Next base: position 20,419,513 of record NC_052078.1, on the reverse strand, counting down.
CCCTTCTGGATCAAAGATCAGATTGTTTGTGTGATTGAGTGTGGCGATCAATTAATCAATCAGTTGTATTTATTGAGCAATTACTGTGTGCAGGGCACTGCACTAAGCACTTGTACGGATACGTGTATAAGTGCTGTGGGGCTGGGTGGGGAGGTGGTGAATAAAGGGAGCAAGTCGGGGTGACGCAGAAGGGAGTGGGAGAAGAGGAAAAGAGGGCTTGGAGGAGATGTGCCTTCAACACGGCTTTGAAGGAGGAGAGAGTGATTTGTTGGGTATGGAGAGAGAGGGCCTGGCATAATACTACAATCACTACTAGTATTATTATTATGCAACAAAATACACAGCATCTGGTTCCATTTATGTTTCTCCCCTTCTAAACTGTAAGCTCGGTGTGGCAGGGAACATGCCTACCAACTCTGTTATATTGCAATAATAGTAATAATTGTGGTATTTGTTAAGCACTTGCTATGTGCCAGGCACTGTATTAAGTGCTGGGGTGGATTCAAGCAAATTGGGATGGACACAGTCCCTGTCCCACATGGGGATCACAGTACTTATTCTATGCAGATGGGACAAGATAGGTGGATCTTGTAAAAATAAACAAATAAATAAAAATCGTGCCATTCACACAGCAGAAACACAACACTGCGTAGAAGTGACAAAAGGGCAGAGTGGGATGTTTTTAGGACCCGATGAATTTTGTGGGAAACACTGGAATTTTCCATAAGCTTCTTCCAGACTCCAGTTTTCCCTTAATATTTCATACTTCATGAGATATTCATAACCCTGTGTTTGAACTGCTTGTGAAATGCCCTCTAATTTGCAGCGAAGTAATCTGACGGTAGTAGCAGCAATGGCCCAATCGCCTTTAAAGAAGCCTAAGTTCCTAACTGCTAAATTCAAAGGTACAAATGCATGGTAATCAAGACCAGCACACCAGATCAAATATTTATGTGGTGTCTCCACTGTAATTGTTTGGTTAAATTTCACACCAAGGAAGATACATAAAGAATTCATTTAGATAATCACCCTCTAGATAGTATCAAAACATGTCCTCCAATCCCTGGCAGTTTAGAGCTGATTGAAGCGGAGAGTCATGTTGAATTGGGAAATATGAAAGTATTCCAGGGTTTGTAAGTAATCTGCACATCTGCAATGGCATTTGGATGTTTCCAAGTTTGGTATTTTTGTTGTCCTGTGATTTTAGAAGACAACATTTCCTACGCACTCATGCACAGGCATACACATTTTTCAATTTTTGGCACACACCTACTGAAATGGGGCTTGCAGCCATGGAGATGCAGATCTGGATAGGAAGGAGTAGCTAAATTCCCTGGTATGGGATGCACCTGGAAACCACGTCACTCATGGTTTTCTGGCTGTCTCTGCAATTTTGTGTCCGGTTGGCTTATTCCCCGCGGCCAGGGTGGGTCTTTTCTGTGCAGAGGCTTCGGGTGCCGTGAGAAAGGGCAGGTTCGAGGAGGAGGGATGGCGGGGCAGTGGGGCCTAGTGGATAAAGCACGGATCTGGGTTCTATTCCTGCCTCTGTGCGATCTTAGGCCAGTCCCTTCCTTTCTATGTGCCTCAGTGACCTCATCTGTAAAATGAGGGTGAAGATTGTGAGCCCCATGTGGGACAGGGATTAGTTCCAACTTGACTGTGGCTTAGTGGCAAAGAGCCTGGGTCTGTGAGTCCGAGGACGTGGGTTCTAATCCCGGCTCTGCCACGTGTCTGCTGTGTGACCTTAAGCAAGTCACTTCACTTCTCTGTGCCTCAGCTGCCTCATCTGTAAAATGGGAATAAAGGCTGTGAGCTCCACGTGGGACAAACCTGATTACCTTGTATCCACCACAGCGCTTGGCACGCAGCAAGCGCTTAACAAATTATTGAAAAGCAGCGTGGCTTAGTGGAAAGAGCATGGGCTTGGGAATCAGAGGTCATGGGTTCTAATCCTGACTCCACCGCCTGTCAGCTGGGTGACTTTTGGGCAAGTCACTTAACTTATCTGTGCCTCAGTGACCTCATCTGTAAAATGGGGATTAAAACTGTAAACCCAACGTGGGACAACCTGATAGCCTTGTATCTACCCAGGTGCTTAGAACAGTGCTTGGCACATAGTAAGCATTTAACAAATACTACTATTATTATTATTATTTCCCCCAGGGCTTTGAACAGTGCCCGGCACATAGTAAGTGCTTAATAAATACCACTATTATTATTATCTCCCCCAGGGCTTTGAACAGTGCCCGGCACATAGAAAGTGCTTAACAAATACCATTAAGAAAAAAAAAAGAGTGGGGACTTTCTCTCGGTAATCCCGGCTCTGCCACTTATCAGCTGTGTGACCTTGGGCAAGTCACTTCTCTGTGCCTCAGTTACCCCTTCTGTAAAATGGGGATTAAAACTGTGAGCCCCACGTGGGACAACCTAATTACCTTGTATCTTTCCCAGTGCGTAGAACACTGCTTGGCACGTAATAAGCGCTTAACAAATACCGTAATTATTATTATCATCATCTCCCCCAGGGCTTTGAACAGTGCCCAACACGTAGTAAGTGCATAACAAATACCACTGTAATTATTATATCATCCCCCCCAGGGGTTTGAACAGTGCCTAGCACATAGAAAGTACTTAAAAAATAGCATTAAGAAAAAAAAAAGAGTGGGGACTCGGTGCCCCCGCATCTCTGCCGTGTCCATGCAGGCCTGCCCAGGGGCCAAGCTTTCCGTCTGGGACGTGTCTTTAAGCACAGAAACTTAGTAAGTGCTTAACAAATACCATTATAATTATTATTATCATCTCCCCCAGGGTTTGAACAGTGCCTAACAAATACCATTATTATTATCATCTCCCCCAGGGCTTTGAACAGTGCCCGGCACATAGTAAGCGCTTACCAAATGCCATTACAGTTATTATCGTCTCCCCCAGGGCTTTGAACAGTGCCTACCAAATACCATTATTATTATCATCTCCCCCAGGGCTTCGAACAGTGCCCGGCACATAGTAAGCGCTTAACAAATACCATTACAATTATTATCATCATCTCCCTCAGGGCTTTGAACAGTGCCTACCAAATACCATTATTATTATCATCTCCCCCAGGGCTTTGAACAGTGTCCGGCACATAGTAAGCGCTTAACAAATACCATTATTATTATCATCTCCCCCAGGGCTTTGAACAGTGCCTAACAAATACCATTATCATTATCGTCTCCCCCAGGGCTTCGAACAGTGCCCGGCACATAGTAAGCGCTTAACAAATACCATTACAATCATTATCATCATCTCCCTCAGGGCTTTGAACAGTGCCTAACAAATACCATTATTATTATCATCTCCCCCAGGGCTTCGAACAGCGCCCGGCACATAGTAAGTGCTTAACAAATACCATTATTATTATCTCCCCCAGTGCCTAATACCATTATTATTATCATCATTTCCCCCAGGGCTTTGAACAGTGCCCGGCTCATAGTAAGTGCTTAACAAATGCCATTGTTATTATTATTTCCCCCAGGGCTTTGAACAGTGCCCGGCACATAGTAAGTGCTTAACAAATACCATTATTATTTCCCCCAGGGCTTTGAACAGTGTCCTGCTCATAGTAAGTGCTTAACAAATGCCATTGTTATTATTATTTCCCCCAGGTCTTTGAACTGTGCCCTGCTCATAGTAAGTGCTTAACAAATGCCATTGTTATTATTATTTCCCCCAGGGCTTTGAACTGTGCCCAGCACATAGTAAGTGCTTAACAAACGCCATTGTTATTATTATTTCCCCCAGGGCTTTGAACAGTGCCCGGCACATAGTAAGTGCCTAACAAATACCATCGTTATTATTATGATCATTATCTCCCCCAGGGCTTTGAACAGTGCCCGGAGTATAGAAAGCGCTTAACAAATACTATTATTATTACTATTATAGTGCCGGGCAACAAAGTGCTTAACAAATACCATACAAAAAAAAGAAAGAGCGGGGACCGGGCGCCCCCGCATCTCTTTTGGGTGGATGCAGGCCTGCCCCCGGGCCCGAGCTTTCCGTCGTCTGGGACTTGTCTTTAAGCAGAGAAACTTCAGACGCCTGCAGCCTCTCCCTCGGGTGGCAAAATGTCCCGAAGCCGCCGGTGTCCCGCGGCCCGCACCGTGCTGCGTAGCGCTGGGCCGGGCCGCAGCGGGCTTCTCCGGAGGCCGGGAAACTCCGTGCAGCGAAGCGCCGGGCCGGAGGAGGAGGAGAAGGAGGAGAGGAGGAGGAAGGTCCCCGCCTCCCCCCTTCCCAATCCAGCCGCTGCTTCCCAAATCCCCCCCGTCCTCCCTTGGAGAGGGCGAAGGGGCGGTGACGTCAGGACTGCAGTCCCGGGGAGGCGGCCCGCCCGCCCCCCGGGGCCCGGGCCCGCCCCCCGGCCCCCCTGCCCGCCCCCCGCCCCCCCCCGGGGTCCCCTCGGCGCCGCTCCAGGTGACTTGAAAGTCGTTTCCGGGCGAGGACGGGCCCGTGGCTGCCGGGCCGCAGCGGGAGCAGCAGGAGCGGCGGCCTCGGCCTCGGCCTCGGCGGCCCCGGCCGGGGCTGAGCCTGACACTCCGGCAGCGGCGCCCGGCAGACTCAACCGGCCACAGACAGCTCCTCTGCCCTGCCCGTCTGCCCCGCTCCTCTAGCCCTGCCCCTCTTGCCCTCCCCTCTGCTCTCCCCCCCTTGCCCTCCCCTCTGGTCTCCCCCCTGCCCTCCCCTCTGCCCTCCCCGCTGCTCTCACCTCTGCCCTCCCCTCTGCTCTGCCCCCTTGCCCTCCCCTCTGCTCTCCCCCTGCCCTCCCCTCTGCTCTCCCCCCTTGCCCTCCCCTCTGCTCTCCCCCCTTGCCCTCCCCTCTGCCCTCCCCCCTTGCCCTCCCCCCTGATTCCCCATCTGCCCTCCCCTCTGCTCTCCCCCCTTGCCCTCCCCTCTGCTCTCCCCCTTGCCCTCCCCTCTGCTCTCCCCCTTGCCCTCCCCTCTGCTCTCCCCCCCTTGCCCTCCCCTCTGCTCTCCCCCCTTGCCCTCCCCTCTGCTCTCCCCCCCTTGCCCTCCCCTCTGCTCTCCCCCCTTGCCCTCCCCTCTGCTCTCCCCCCCTTGCCCTCCCCCCTGCTCTCCCCCTTGCCCTCCCCCCTGCTCTCCCCCCCTTGCCCTCCCCTCTCCCCCCTTTGCCCTCCCCTCTGCTCTCCCCCCTTGCCCTCCCCTCTGCTCTCCCCCCTTGCCCTCCCCCCTTGCTCTCCCCCCTTGCCCTGCCCTCCTGCTCTCCCCCCCCCCCCCCGCTGCTCCCCTTTCCCTCCTCCTCCGCTCCTCCTTCCCTGCCCCTCCTGCCCTGCCCCAACTCCAGCTGCACCTGCTGCCGCCGGCCCAGGCCGGCCCAGGCCCCGCGCGGTGGATGCCCGGACCCCGGACAGCCCGTAAGTGCCCCGCGGGGGACGGACCCCGGGCCGGGGGCTCCGCCGAGGGGCCGGAGACCACCGCCCTGCCAGTCACAAGGCCCTGGGTTCGAATCCCACCTCCGCCACCGGGCTGCCCCTTGACCTTGGCCAAGTCGCTTCCCTTCCCTGGGCCTCCGTCCCCTCATCTGGAAAATTCATTCGGCCGTATTTATTGACCTCTTACCGTGTGCAGAGAGCACTGTAGTAAGCGCTTGGAAAGTGGGGATGAAGGCTGTGAGCCCCACGCAGGACAACCCGATTGGCTCGTTTCCACCCCAGCCCTTAGTAGTAATAACGATGGAATTTGTTAAGTGCCGTGTGCCACGCACTATTTTAAGCGCCGGGGTAGACAAAAGGTAATCAGGTTGGCCCACGTGGGGCCCGCCGTCTTCATCCCCCGTTTTACAGATGAGGTAACGGAGGCACAGAGAAGTTAAGCGGCTCGCCCAAGGTCACACAGCAGACGCGTGGCGGAGCCGGGATTAGAACCCACGTCCTGTGACTCCCCAGGCCCGGGCTCTTTCCGCTGAGGCAAGCCTCTTCTCAGCACAGGGCTTGGCACATAGTCAACGCACCACAAAATGCCATCTTTATGATTTGCGGGTGGGGACCTGCTGGGGTTTGGGGGGAGGCGCAGGATCGTCGGAGGGGGGTGTGAGTGGGTGGGCCAATGTGACAATAGGAGTGCGCGGCCGGGGTGATTTTCCCCCATTTATAATGATGGCATTTGTTAAGCGCTTACTATGTGCGAAGCACTGTTCTAAGCGCTGGGTGTGCGCACGTTTGCGCGGACGACTTTCCGTGTTGTGTGTGGACGCGCACTTGTGAGCAGGTGTGTCAGCAGGTGGGGGGGGGGTCCTGCGGGGTCCCCCCCGCACCCCCGGAGGACGGGTTGCATCGTGATGGGGTCTGCTTTGCTGTCGTCGCGATGCGTTCATTCATTCAGTCGTTTACTGAGCACTTACAGTGTGCAGAGCACTGAACTAAGCGCTTGGAAAGTACAGTTTGGCAACAGAGACAGTCATCATCATCATCATCAATCGTATTTATCGAGCGCTTACTGTGTGCAGAGCACTGTACTAAGCGCTTGGGAAGTCCAAGTTGGCAACATATACAGTCCCTACCCAACAGTGGGCTCACAGTCTAAAAGGGGGAGACAGAGAACAAAACCAAACATACTAAGAAAATAAAATAAATAGAATAGATATGTACAAGTAAAATAAATAGAGTAATAAATATGTACATACATATATACAGGTGTATAGATAGTCCCTACCCAACAACGGGCGATTGCCAACCCTGCACCGACCCCACCTGAAACGCGGCCCATTTAGCCGGGCAGACTCACGTCGGTGAAAAGTCAAAAGTGAGTACCCCCTTCCCCCCGGTCTTGTGCCACCCCTTTCCCCCCCCACTGCGATGCGGCCCGGGATGTCCGAGTTCATTCATTGTCATATTTATTGAGCGCTTACTGTTTGCAGAGCGCTGTACTAAGTACTTGGGAGAGCTGTGCCCACCCCCAAGCCCTCCCACCACCCGCTACTTGGCGGGGAGGGGCGCCTCGGGCCCAAGGACTTCCCAGATGACGACCACCCACCGGGGAAAGGAAAAGGACTAATTAAGGAAGCTGCCCAAGTGCCCGGCCAATTCGCCCGGTTTCCCACAACTGTAGCGAGCCGTTTCAACTCCTCCTTATGTAACTTTCAGCAGGCACCGTTACTTCCAGTGTGATTGGAGGGTAGCTTCTCCTTGTTAATCCGCCTTGGGCAAACGCTCCAAAAAACAGGACAGCAGAGCTACGAGTCTTTTGCAGACCGTGCCCCTTTATAATGAGAAGCTGAGCAAGGTGCCTTTAGACCGTTGTAAACACAGTCGTGTGGTGCTTGCATGTTTGTGGGAAGCGGCAGTAGAGAAGAGGCAGCAGCTCTTTGGAAAATTCAGAGGTGCCCCTGAAACAAGCCCGGTTTCTCCTGAATTTCCCCAGGCTAGAAGCTTGATTATGATATGGATCACCTACACACAACCTCTACCGTTTTTCATAGAATCGGGCCCGGGTTTCTGCCTAGATTGAGATCGTAAACTCTCAGGAGACAGGTACTAAGTCTGTTCATTCACTTTATATAATGCACAGTAGTATACCCATGGGCACACATTATACAGTGAAATGATTGCCATGTGTGGGTGTGGAGGGGGGGCAGAGGACAAAATATAAGGGAAGGAAATTTCCTGCAAGTATTTTTGACAGTGTTGACCGTGAACTTCAAGTTTATTCTCATCACAAGATTTTGCTTTACAGTAAATGAGTTTGCCTAAATTGATGTTTTAAAAAATGTCACTGTTAGCCAGAGATAATGTGAATCTAATTCCCCACGATCGGTTCACTTGTCCTAGGTGCAGTCCTGCATCAGTGAGTTGTAAGGTGAATGGGAACCATACAGTGGCTATATTATTTAGTCCTTCGTCGGACAGTCTTTGGTCCTTCGTGCCATGTCTTTTTTTTTTCTTTTCTCTCAAAGGCGTATGAGCCTTTGGTATCGTGGCATTGGTCAGCCTCAGAGACAGCCATCTCAGCGTGGACCTTCCCAAGCGCTTAGTACAGTGCTCTGCACACAGTAAGCGCTCAATAAATACGATTGATTGATTGGATCACAACTATAGGGAATCAGATGCTTATGGTCGAGGGAGTTTTTACAAACGTTCTGGATCCTGGACTCGATTCTGTCTCTGACCTGCAGGGTGCTCTTTGGAAAGGCCAAAAACCTCTCTAAAACTTAGTGTCTTCCTGCTCTGAATTGAAGGTAATTTGGATTATATATATCAACCAGGTCTTAATTTCAACATATTGCTATTTTATATAGACTTTGCATGTGGCACTTTTAGAGGCATCAGATGGTGCTCTCCATTAGAAGGATGCTTTTTAGATATTTGTAATTAAAAAACAAGAAATAAAACCACATTTTCCAGTATTAAGTACCCTTCAAAAATGGAAATAAGGTGCTTAAAAAGCTCTGGAAAGTGTATTGCAAAACTTTAAGAACTGCATTTTAGAAGTAAATGAAAGTAAAAGGGCATATCCTTCAGTTCTTTGGCCAATTGTCTTTGTTCTTGTTTTTTCCTCTTTAATTCCAGATTTTTTTGATTCAGCCTTGCCAGGATTACAAATTTAAATGTTGATCCTATTCCCCTAAATTTTGAGTATATTAGGCACCAGTTTTCTTGGAGAAAAACCGGATAGAGCTTAAAGAGGAGGCTGGTGGGTGTGACGATGGGTAAGAAAAGGTGTAGGAATTGGTTCCTTTAAGACTTTGACTGAAACCAGCAGAGCCTAATTGAAAAAGCATGGATCTGGGTTCCAATTCCAGCTCCACCTTTTGCCTGCTGTGTGACTTTGGGCACATCACTTAACTGCTCAGTGCCTCAGTTTCCTCATCTGTAGGATAGGAAGTTAATAGCTGTTCTCCCTCTTCCTTAGACTGTGGCTCCCTGTGCAACAAGGACTGTCTGACCTGATTATCTTGCGTTTATCTCAGGGTTAAGTACATAGAAAGTATTGAACAAATACCACAAATGATGATTGTGATTATTATGACCAGACACAAGAGCTCCGTAGACCAGATTTGGAAATAGCTGGCTCAGATCCCATTGGCAGGAGCGAAAGTCAGAAGGAGCTGGGTCCTAATCCCGGTTGTACCTCTTACCTCAATAAATACGATTGATTGATTGAACTATTTATTTTATTTTGTTAGTATGTTTGGTTTTGTTCTCTGTCTCCCCCTTCTAGACTGTGAGCCCACTGTTGGGTAGGGACTGTCTCTATATGTTGCCAGCTTGTACTTCTCAAGCGCTTAGTACAGTGCTCTGTACACAGTAAGCACTCAATAAATACGATTGATTGATTACCTGCTGTGACTTTGGGCTAGACACTTCACTTCTCTGGGCATCAGTTACCTCATCTATAAAATGGGGATTGAGACTGTGAGCCCCATTTGGAAACATGGACTGTGTCCAACTTTATTAGTTTGCACCTATCCCAGTGCTTAGTACAGTGCCTGGCATGTTTTAAACAATTAACAAATACCATAAAAAGTGGCTTTGTGGAGGAGATGTCTCCTCCTGTTAGCCCTGTGTCTCTATCCTGGGGCCGGGGGAGCAGACCACCTTGCTGAATTCTTCTTCCAGGCTCCTCCTCACTGTAACTGCTCAGGTTGTGTTTAATCATGTAGGTCGTAGGCTCTTGTAGAGGAAGAAGCCAAATCTAAAGACCTTCTCTGTGCAGGTGTGCCGCTGCTTCATCCTGACCCATGGGGCTAAGCCCCAGTTTGGCTCACAGAGGGATAATAATAATAATGATAGCATTTATTAAGTGCTTACTATGTGCAAAGCACTGTTCTAAGCATTGGGGAGGTTACACGGTAATCAGGCTGTCCCATGTTGGGCTCACAGTCTTAATCCCCATTTTAGAGATGAGGGAACTGAGGCACAGAGAAGTGACTTGCCCAAAGTCACACAGCTGACAATTGGCGGAGCTGGGATTTGAACCCATGACCTCTGGCTCCAAAGCCCAGGCTCTTTCCACTGAACCACGCTGGTTCGTGATTAGCTGTGTTCAGGACAAGAAAGTCTCCGAAATGTCCACTTAACGGTACCTCGAGGCCGGTTACAATGCGCTATTTTCCCCCTGCCACGTTTTAGAATTTGACTCACTGGGAAATATTTTTAATCCTCAATGTTTGCTAGCTGTGCCTGGAAGATGAGTTTAAAAAAAAAACCACACACGCACACACACACACACACACACACACAACAAGGAGAACATTGATTGCATTAGAAATTGGCAGCAGCGGCTAAAAGCTAGGCCTTGGAGTCAGAACTCATATGTTTCCAGTTTTGCTCCTGGTCTAGTGGATGACCTTGTCCAGTCCACTTGACCTCAGCTCAGGGTGGCTCTCTGGAGCTGAGAAAAGCTCAACCTACAGCAGCAGCAGAAGCTGGGCCAGCAACCTTGAAGGATTTCAGAGATATTAGACTCCCAGGGCTGGAGCATAGCTACTGAGGGTGGCCTGTATAGGCTAGGTGCTCTGTGGGGGCGTGAGAGGAAGGGGTGTGCATGTGTGCACGCACACATATGCATGGATGTGTCCGAAATGCCTACCCCAAAACCAGGGCACAGGGACAAACCGGGCAATGAAAAGTGACTGCCTTCAGTTGCAGAAGAAGAACAGCTGAGAGAAGCAGCATAGCCTAATAGAGCACAGGCCTGGGAGATGGAGGACCTGGTTCGAATTCTGTTTCTGCCTCTTGTCTGCTGTGTGACTTTAGGCAAGTCACGTAGCTTCTCTGTGTTTCAGTTTCCTCAACTACAAAATAGGGATTAAGATGCTGAACCCCACTGGGACAGGGATGGGTGTCCTCTCTGATTATCTTGTATCTACCCCAGTGCTTCGTACAGTGCTTGGTACACAGTAAGGGCTAGCATGGCACAGTGGAAAGAGCATGGGCTTGGCAGTCAGAGGTCGTGGGTTCTCATCCCAGCTCTGCTGCTTGTCAGCTGTTTGACTTTGGGCAAGTCACTTCACTGCTCTGTACCTCAGTTCCCTCATCTGTAAAATGGGGATTAAGACTGTAAGCCCCACGTGGGACAACCTGATAACCTTGTATCTTCCTCAGTGCTTAGAACAGTGCCTTGCACATAGTAAGCGCTTAATAAATGCCATCATTATTATTATTATTATCGTTTAAAAAAACAAAAAAAACTGTTTAAGGGATCCTTATGTGTCTACCTTAGGGACAGTTTTTACTTGCAGGGGAGAAGGATCATTTTCAGTATTTCCTAGCTCTTTAAAAAAAAAAAAAACCCAAAGTAATTCTCTTTGTTCTCAGACTTCCAGAAGTTTTGATGCCCAAATAATACTGGGCTACTTAACTCGGAATAGCTGAACCTTCCCCTGTTTGTTTCCATTTGGAGGCAAAATCCTGTTGGTGGAATCATCATCATCATCATCAATCGTATTTATTGAGCGCTTACTATGTGCAGAGCACTGTACTAAGCGCTTGGGAAGTACAAATTGGCAACATATAGAGACAGTCCCTACCCAACAGTGGCCTCACAGTCTAAAAGGGGGAGACAGAGAACAAAACCAAACATACTAACAAAATAAAATAAATAGAATAGATATGTATAAATAAATAAATAGAGTAAAAAAATATGTACAAACATATATACATATATACAGGTGCTGTGGGGAAGGGAAGGAGGTAAGATGGGGTAATCTTCTCTTGGTGATGTCATAATTGTGTCTCTGGCAATTACATAGGCTGGCACAAATGGAAATGATCACATCAGGCTGTAAATGAACAAAAACCACTAGATGGGCACGTATCTCTGCAAACTCCATTTCAACTGACAATCCTTTAGAGAGCAAGTATTGTTTTTCAGGGCAGGAGATAGGGGTGAGGAAAGCTTGCTGATGTTTCCTCCATTTCTCCCCCACTCCTTTACTCCCCCCAAATGACACAACAAAATGAGGTGGTAGAGCCGGAAGTAACAATTAAGCTCCATTCCCTCTGCAGACAAATTCCCGAAGAAGCATAGCATATGTAGCCCTCCTACGGAAAAGGTGGCCCGCGGCCATGCAGCGTGCTGCTGCGTGAGCCTGTCACTGTCCTTTCTCCAGCTGAAGCAGAATCAAGTCTCCTTAATTGGGGAGGAAAGGCAGATAAGAGGCACCTGTGGCATTTCAGGATACAGGGTTGACAAGGAAAGATAAGCTCTTCTGAAAAAGTCCTAGTTCTATTCAAAATCTAAAGAATGTTCATTCTTTTTCTTATCATCATTGCCTATCCTGAGCTTTTTACAGGGCTGGGGCCTTTAGACAAGTTTAGCCCTGCCTCTGGAGCTGTTAGTGTTTCTCTTTTCAGTCCTCTTTTGACACTCCTGCTGTGACGGTCGTGTTTGTTGAGCACCTGGTGATTGTGTGTACACAAGGGCCAAAATGAACACTAAATAAAACAATCCAGAAATGATATGCTTATTTATGTCAGTCAAAGGGGACATTTGCACCTGGGTTTTCATAGGTGATTTTTCAGGATCAGCTAAAAGCTGTTTGTTATGGGCCCCCACAGGCAGGGTTCATTTGCCCAGTGGCTGTATCCACCCGTGTGTCTCCTCGTGGGTTGCCTGATTGAAGAGGTAAAGCCGCTTTGGGTTGGCCAACTCTTCTTCCTCCTCTTGGGAGCAGAGGAGCCCGCCATGGCCAATCAGTCAAACACTGTGTCCTATCAGAGATCCTCTCAAATTGGTATGGGGCTTTCTCCGAAGGAATGGGAGACCCTCCATGGTTGGTTGAGAATTGTCCATGCCATGCAGTGTGGATGTTCCGCCTTTGATCAGGAGGTCTTCCCGCTCAAATACTTAGGGGCTCCTGAGTGGTAGATAGGCCTCGGGATAGTTCAGGTCCAGAATGGATGTTTCAAGAGGGAAAAAAAATCCTCCAGAATGACTTTACACCAGGCAGACTTGGACTTAGCATTCTCAACCTCTTCTCTTGGTTCTAGACTCCATTTCACCACCCTCCTAGTGACAAAAACTCATTTCTCTTTGATCCTGTAAGGACGTAGAAAGTTTTCATGAGCGACATCCTCCTTCCCCAAGGACCTAGCGTGCTACTACATTTGATGGAGGTGAACCTTACCAATGGAGAAGACCAGATTTTTGGATTCTTAAAATTCCAGTTTGACCAGAGTCTGATTTCCTTTGGAGTTCTAGACTTAGCCAAGTTGTTATTTGAGGATGTAGCCTAGTGTTGCTTTGCATGAGTTTACGTAAATCAATTACAAATTTATGGAACTTGCACATCCGATATCCCTGAATAACTGAAGCAGTTACTTTCCATTTTTTCACTTGAGATTCAACTGGGTTACTGATGGTTTATGTAACTGCCCTCCAGTGGTGGTGGTGTTCTGGTTTGTTAAGTGCTTACTGTGAGTCAAGCACTCTACTAAGTGTTGGGGTAGATACAAAGTAATCAGGTCAGACAGAGTTCCCTAATGCACAAGGGGCTCTAAGTCTAAGCAGGAAGGAGAACAGGCATTGAAGTCCCATTTTACAGAAGAGGAAACTGAGATAGAGTTGTAACTTCTCCAAGGACCCACAACAGGCAAATGATGAAGCCTGGATTAGAACCCAGGTTCTCTAACTTCAAGGCCCATGCTCCTTACGGTAGGCCACACTGCTTTAGCTTTTAGAATTAGGCTTAGACAACTTAGTTTGTGTTGGTCATTGGAAAAATGTACAGGTCAAACCCTCCAGTTTACAGTATACTTTCCCAAGGACCAGATCCGGAGCCTAGATGAATGGTGACGTAGGTCTTTACTATATTCATTGCAAGAGTGGGACTTCTTATTTTCTAGTACTGCCTATTATTGTAAGTTATATGGGCTAATGACAAAGTCTGTATCAATTTTAAAGTCTCATTTGTGTAACTGTAACTGTAAGTTTTTATGACTCACATTTTAAAATTTCAACAATGTCCCAGGGAGATTTCAATGAGTGTTAAATAGATGGCTAGATAAATTAAACATGAGCATTTGAGTCCGATTCTGCCACCTGCTCTGGAGGAGCATAAGCTGCCCTACAATCTGGGTCAAGAAATCTACAAGGATCTTGGTGTGGGGGAGGGATTTTGTCACTCCCTACACCAACACAGTTCCAGAACCTTAAGCCGCGTTCCTGTGTGGATGTGTTGGAGAATCCATCAATCAGTGGTATTTATTAAGTGCTTTCTCTGTGCAAGAGCACTGTACTAAGCACTTGGGAGCATATAATGATTATTATGGTAGTTGTTTCACACCTACTGTGTGCTGAGCACTATACCAAGCACTGGGATAGGTAGAAGTTAATCAGGTCAGAATCACAATAGAGTCCATGGACATGATTCCTGCTCCCAGCCAGTGTAATGGGGCAGGCAGACCGTAGAATAAATTATAGATTGGGGAAGCAGCCGGGTATTAGCATATGGGCATAAGTGCTGTGGGGCTGGTGATGGGGTGAATATCAAAGTGCTTAGGGGGTGCAGATCCAAGTAAATAGGTGAAGGTACCCATGCCATTTGGGGGTGTGGGCAGTGGCGGGGGTGGCTGGGATGTGTTTCTGGCTGTTCTGCCATCGGGTTGGCCCAGGTGTGTATGTCCTTTGCTGCGCATCCCTTCCAGCATTCTTGATGCGCAGCAAGGAGGTGTTCTGGGGGAAGGTGGGGTGCAGAATTCTACGTCCACGTATGGTTCTCCATTCGAAACAGGCACAGCCCTGCCCTTAGAAAATTAACCAAGTTATTTTTCCCTCTGCAGTTCTTCAGGGAATTGGATTTCCTGATGGAAGAATCAGTCTTAATACCTTTCTTCTCTGCTCCTCAGTTTCACTGCTGACCATTAACTTCAAGGCAGTCTACCAGCTCACTCCCTCTTATCAGCTCTCTTCATCCCAAGATCATTTTCTCAGTGTAACTTGTTCTCAGTTCTCCCACCTCTGACCCCCTTACTTGTGCTCCTGCATGGTACTCCCTCCCGGGTCAGCTCCACCAGACCACAGCTCTCCCCGCTCTTCTAAGCCCTGCTGAAGATCTGCTTCTTCCATCAGGCATTCCCTGGTTAATTTCCACCTACCTGTTAGAACCAAGGGTCATCCTTTGTATTCACGTATAATCTTGGCATCTTAATCTACCCCTATATATTTTTCTCTTGGCCCTGTCCTATTCCTGGAATCCCACAGTGTTGTCTTTGTTTCCCTCTTGCTCTGATGGCTTGAAAACAATTTGTAGCTGTCAGTCTTTCCCACTAGGTTCTAAGTCCCTTGAGGAGAAGCACCACGTCTCTTAATTTTATTGTACTGTCCCTAGTGCTTAGTACAGTGCTCAGCTCCCTGTCAGCGCTCAATAAGTGCAGTGGATTAATTGGTCTTCCAAGTGAAATAGGATGTTTATAGGATTTTGGGGCATTCATTCATTTTAAAAATTAGATCTCCTTCAAAGGAAAACACAGTCAACTGTGTTTTAGCTTTCGAGGATTTTATTGCTCTGCAACCAAGGGGAGGCTTTTACCTATTTTTATCCAATTCCCTTAAGATTTATGACTTCTTAAAAGTCATTTTGATGAAAGGGAAATATTTGGTCTCCACTGAACGTTAATGGCTGGTTTGGGGGAGGATGAAGCTATAGTTAAGTAAGAATGCCGGAATGGGAGGCAATTATTCACATGGTCTGTCTTGTTTTTGAAAGTGTTTCCTTTCGCTAGCTACATCTTTCAGCTTTCATGGAAGCTGTTTCAGGCAAGCATGTACTATGTTTGTGGCTGGGCAAGCCCCTAAGGCTTATAGAGCATTATGGCAGGTACAATAATGCAGAGCTGGGTTCAGGGCAATTGGGACACCCACATTTGAGGGATAAAGGGAAATGAATTGAATTCCATAATCCCCCATCCATTTGCTTAAACAATCCTTTCGCTGAAACGGAGCACTAATGAAGCTGGGCTTTGTAGTTTATGATAGCATCATGACAGTGGTGCAGGCTGTCATCAGAGAAGCAGTGTTCCCTAGTGGATAGAGAGATCGTGGTGCCTGGGAGTCTGGAAGGACGTAGGTTCTAATCCCGGCTCCACCATTTGTGGCCTGTTACCTCATCTGTAAAATGGGGATTAAGACACTGAGCCCCAATGTGGTACAGGGACTATGTTCACCCTGATTTGCTTGTTTCCACCCCAGCGCTTAGTGCCTGGCCCATAGTAAGTACTTAACAAATACCACCATTACTATCACTGGGCCCGTCCTGTGAGCCCCACGTTCCTTCCATCCCCAGGGAGTCCCCAAAAGTAGTTCCCACCACAGTGATCGGGTCTCTTCGCTGTCTCGGCTGTTACAGTGCCTTGGGGGTGGGAAACATGGTTAGGCGGTGGGAGGGGGATGTGGTGGGTCCTAGAAGAGGGATCACTGATCAGGAAACAGCGGAGGTTGCCAATTTGCTGGGACCTGAAGAAGGCTTTGAGTTCCCCCGGGCTCAATTTGGGGCACCATTGCTATGTGCACCCAGAAACCAGGACCCATTTCAGTCGCCCTGTATTTTGACGGATCAAAGGATGGTGTAGACCTTTTAATGTCCACTTCTCTTACCCCTCCCCCCCCAGATTGTAATCTATCAATCCGTGGTCTTCCATTACTTCCTGTGTGCTGAGCACTCTCCTAAGCCCTTAGGAGAGTACAATATAATAGAGTTGGTAGGTGTCTTCCCTGCCCTCAAGGATCTTATAGCCTGGGGGGCAGACAGACATTAAATCAATCGATCAGTGATGTTTATCAGATGCTTAATGTGTACAAAACACTAGTAAATAAATTACAGATGGGAAATGGCAGATTGTAAGACCGTGGGCATGTGCCATAGGGGTTGGGGGCATCAAAGTGCTTAAAGAGTACAGACCCAAGTGCAAAGGTAAGCAGAAGGGAGGATTGCAGGCAACTTGATAACAGAGATTATGTCTACTGACCCCAGTGTCACCTCCCAGGTGCTTAATGCAGTGCTCTGCGACCAGTAAATACCACTGGTTGTCTGATTGGCCTAGAAATTGCGTTAATAAAGTTTCAGTGGCTTTGACTGTGCTATACCCATCAACCGGCAAGAGAAGCAGGCAAGATTAAATTCAGAACGTAAATAGAAACACTACCGAATATTGAGGGAGACGAGTTTTGCAAAGTAATTATGTGCAACTCCTGAGGGTTTGTAGGACTGATTTACAGACCATCCACTTAGAAATAGGAGGATTCAGGCCTGAGCTGCTTAAGGCTCAGTCTCTGCTGCTTCGCTCACTGCACTTTAGATTTTTTTTTACCCTCCGCTCCCTGTGTGGCTTTTAAAACTGTTTCCTCATTTCTCTTTGGCTCCCGTGCGTCCCTCAGCCCCTCGATTTCCCCTGCTTAGTGACACTTTATGAAATTCTTTCTTTTACCTGTTTTATGGCTAGGCTGGCCCTTCCCCTACCCACAGCCTCTTAGACTGTAAATCAGAGTTGCCAACTGCCGAGAGTGTGTTTTAAAACCCCAGTTTGTGGCGAGTACAGCCGGAAGAGCCCATACGGACAGTCACCACCCCTGTCCGACTCCCACTCCACCCAACGACTGCTCTCTGCCAGTCAGTCAGTGGTATTTATTGAGTGCTTACTGTGTGCGGAGCAGTGTACTAAGTGCTGGAAATAAAACAATATAAGAGACACGTTCCCAGTGCAAAACCAGCTTTCCGTTTAGACTGGGAGATAGTCATTAATATATATGTGCATATCTGTAATTTTTTTATATTAATGACTGTCTCCCTGTTTAAACTGAATGACTGTTATGCAGCTGTGGTCCCGAACATGACTGGATGTCAACTACTCTCCCTACTGATGTTGGGGTCAATGAATCTGAAGTAGTGATTTGTAGTTAGAATATTTTTTTATTTCCTTTTCTCTTTGAAAACCGTCTCAGGAGAGGTCTGATGCATTGTTGAAGTTCTCTGAAGAGACACCTTTTCAAGGAACCTAACCTGTACTCGGTGAGTTTGAACCAAGTCAAGATCCAATCGTGGTGCAATGTTTGATTTCTCAAAATCATTTAAAAAAATCCTTTCTTTTGTTTGAAGGGGTCTCCATCAAAGCTTAAAACAGTTGCCATTACAAAATGAATCCTATTATTGAGGGAAGGGTGCAAAGTGGGAGAAGAGCTTATGTTTTT
Source organism: Tachyglossus aculeatus (assembly GCF_015852505.1). Classification (NCBI taxonomy): domain Eukaryota; kingdom Metazoa; phylum Chordata; class Mammalia; order Monotremata; family Tachyglossidae; genus Tachyglossus; species Tachyglossus aculeatus. Next base: position 20,401,336 of record NC_052078.1, on the reverse strand, counting down.
ACTTAAAGACAACATCTAATCCTGAGGATGTTCATGTAAAATAAAGATGGGAAGAGGATGCTGCAAAGATGTTAAGGGAAAATTCAAAGAAATTAAAAGATAAAAGGAGGGAAGTTAGACCATAAGCTTACCTTTCGGACATTGTAACTCCCATGGAGAGAAATGAATGAGAAAAGAAATATTTCCTTATCTGGATAGCGTGGCCTAGGGGGCTAATTCCCAGGTGGGGAATTTGGAGATGTGATGACTCTTCACATCCGGACACCAGTTTGAGGCAGCCGTTTCTTGCTGAGGTTAGAACACAGGGCATAAGACTTGTGCCCAACTCCACTCCTTGTTCAGACTAGTGGTCCATCTGGGAGGCACGGAGAAAGAGAGAAAGAGGGAGAACAAGCAAATGAGACTGAGAAGGAATCGTCAGTGAAGTAGGAGGAGAACCAGATTAGCAGTGTCTGCAAAACCCAGGCCTGATAGGGGTCAAGGAGGAGAGACTGGTGCCCAGTTCAAAGGTGGCTGAGATGTCAGGAAGGTTTAGGATGGAAGGAATCGAGTTCTTTGGACTTGGCTTTCGTTCATTCATTCATTCATTCATTCAGTCGTATTTATTTGTTGGGGCCCTCGAGGGAGGGCAGTCTCAGGGGATTGTCTGGGTGTGTGGGCCACCAACCCCTTTTTGAGGCAAGCCCAGCCACCAGAATGTATCCGGGCCCTGCCCAGGGCTGCGGTCCCTTACCCACCCGGTTCCGAATCGGGGATCGTGATCGTTAAATCCTACAACGAGCAAACAACTTTCGGAAATCATTTCACAAACTCGAGTTGTTAACCGGGACGCCTGAATGCTTCCTACCATCTCCGGGCAGTGAGCCCAGCCCCCAGGGCAGCGGGGCCTGGCAGGGGTGGGCTGGCATCCGAGAGGGGATTTTGAATTTCAGCGTTGGAATCCCAGGTTGTTAAACCGGGCCCCCCTCCTTTTTTCCGCCCGGCCCCTCGCTCCCACAGCCCAACCCCACCCTGCAGGAAATGTACCAATTAATCTCTAACAGAAGAGGGGCGCAGCCTATTGCTACCTGGGTTATTATTTTAATTTGATACTTTACAGCTGTCAGCTTGACTTTGCTATTAAAGACCCCATACGTCGACCAGGAGTGGGGGAATAAAGTAGTCGGCAAAGCCCTTCTAGTCTTGTCAAAGAGCAAATGGAATGTTCTCTTTGTGAATAACTCCTTTAGCTCCTGATGCTTTTTTTTTTCTTAACATGGTAAACCCCTGCTGTTACTTTCACTCTCAGCATATGATATGCCTTGAATGGGATTACTGTAGTTCAACAGGGTGGCTGAAAAAGTCTGCCATATCACCCTCCAGCCCCGCTTCACTTCGGGCTGTGAGGGGGATCAGATCACCTACTCTCTGCCACTTGCCTGCTGTGACCTTGGGCAAGTCCTTTAGCTTCTCTGAGCCTTTGTTTCTTCATCTGTAAAATGGGGATTCAAGATCCAGTCTCCCTCCTCCTTAGATTGGGAGCCCATCTAACTTGTTTATTTTATATCTACCCCAGTGCTAGTACAGTGCTTGGCACATAGTAAGCACTTAAAAAATACCACCATTGCCACCACCCAAAAATCTAGCCTGTCACTTGGGGAGCCTGTCTTTGAGCCCAGGTGGATGCAAGACTCAGGCGTCCTTCGGTTCCCCTACAGTGAAGGACTGGCTGATCCTGTGGGTCTTTTTGCTTCTACTTTTCTCTCACTTGTATGTCATGCTTATGAGTGTGTGTTTGGATCTGTGCCTGTCTTCACTCTTCCATTGGACTTTAAGCTTCTTCTGGACAGGGACCATGTCAGTTTTACTTTTCCACACTTGGGCTTGTGTGGGCATTCATTCAGTCATTTATTGAGCACTTATTGTGTGCAAAGCACTGTACTAAGAAGCTTGGGAGAGTACAATATAACAATAAACTGACACACAAGGAGCTTACAGTCTGTTGCAGACATCAGTGTAAAATAAATTACAGATAAGTATCCTCACTTTTCTGCCCCTTCCCCACCCCCAGCCACTGAACCCCTTCCCCTATGAGCCTGCTGTTGAGCCTGCTGTTGGGTAGGGACCGTCCCTATGTGTTGCCGATTTGTACTTCCCAAGGGCTTAGTCCAGTGGTCCACACACAGTAAGTGCTCAGTAAATATGATTGAATGAATGAACACAATAAGAGTGAACACAATATATCACCCCATCTCACCTCCTTCCCCTCCCCACAGCACCTGTATATATGTATATATGTTTGTACATATTTATTACTCTATTGATTTATTTTACTTGTACATATCTATTCTATTTTATTTTGTTAGTATGTTTGGTTTTGTTCTCTGTCTCCCCCTTTTAGACTGTGAGCCCACTGTTGGGTAAGGACTGTCTCTATATGTTGCCAACTTGTACTTCCCAAGCGCTTAGTACAGTGCTCTGCACACAGTAAGCGCTCAATAAATACGATTGATTGAATGGTATGTATTTTCAGAACTCTAAATGACGTTTGTGGGGGGGTGTCACTCAGTCCCACCATTTTGGATTTGCACATTAGTTGGGGCCCGCAGGATAAAATTCATTTTGGTAGTGAAACAGTCCTGTTCCTTTCCCCCACTAGGGTAATTTCCTTTGAATAGGAGCATTGGATTGAAGGCTTCCCTGACCACAAAGGGTGCCCACTTTAAGGAGGACCGAATCTGAGAGGCTGGAGTAGATCAAAGAAAGGGAGGTGGACAAGCCAGTGGAGATTCAGGGAGGAGGCATTTCCGTGAGAAGCATCATGGTTTAGTGGAGAGACCATGGGGCTGGGAGTCTGAAGGACCTGGTTTCTAATCCCGGCTCTGCCAGTCGCTTGCTGTGTGACCTTGGACAAATCCCTTAATTTCTCCAGGCCTGAGTTTTCTCAACTGTAAAGTGGGGATAACTCTTCTCCCATGAACCTAGACTGTGAGCCCCAGGTGGGATGGGGACTGTGACCAACTTGATAAATTGGGACCTACCCCAGTACCTAAAATAGTGTTTGACACATAGTAAGCCCTTAAAAACCCCCATAAAGAAATGGGGTTGGGCCTCAGAGGGTTGTTAGCCGCACCCATATAGAACTGTACCCCTATCTCTTACTAGCTCCCAGGAGTCAACACAAAACTCGAGCAGCCCAAGGAATTTTTGGCCCTGGGGAAGGTGCGGTTGAGTTTTCCGCAAGGTTACCAAGAAAGAGAGAGCCCTATCTTTCAAGAATGCTCTAGGGAACTCTCCCTTTGAAGGGGGAAGAAGGGGAACGGCCCTACCCAGCGAAACTCTGGGAGGGAGATGTTGACCGGCCTCTATCCATCCTCTGACGTCGACGCACAGTTCTACATTCCCATCTAGAAAGCCCGTGGATCTGGACAGCCGGGTAAAATCTCATTAGGAGAGGGAATGGATGTGTCTGATGTGGACAAAGAGGAGGGCTATTCTAAAAAAGGCAGTGCCCATTATTTTTAGCTCCACCAAAAGGCCATTGCCTCTTGGACTGAATCAGCAACAGGCAGGGAACTGGGCCTGGAATTATTATGCTTGGAGGAAGCACAGGGAAAGTCAGAGTTTTAACCCCCAAGGGACTCCGCTCTGGCAGTTTATCACTGGGGTTCAGTCCCTCCCCAGCAAGCTTGGCTATAGGGAGATTTTGGGATTCCGGAGCAAGGAGGGGTAGGTTCAGCTCCGGGTGCCAAAGAGCAAAGGAATGATCCCTACTCCATTATGGCCAGCTGGTCTTTTTAGGTGCTGCATGGATTAAGCCCAGTCTGTTAGCTGGCAGCAGTTAACCCTGCTCTGGGCAACATCAACCAACCAGTGGTGTTAGAAAACATTTTAACTGTGAGCTCATCCTTTAGACTGTAAGCTCGTTGTGGGCGGGGACTGTGTATTTTTATTGTTATCTTGTACTCTCCCAAGTGCTCAGTACAGTGCTCTGCACACATTAAGCATTCAATAAATACAGTGGAATGAATAAATGAATGAACAACTAAAGAAATCCAGGACGGTCCTGATCCAGCTGGGACACGTGGTCACCCTAGATAGGAAGTATTGAGGTTTAAGAGCGACAGGTGACGAACAAAGCTTTGAAAACATTACCTAAAGAGAATTGTGTTATGTCGGGGGTCAGCACCCCAAATTTTGGCACTCGAGCTAATCTGCCAAGTCACTGTCTCTGGCTAGTGGGTCTTGAGTGGCGGCAGGGGTCCCACTGGGGCTCCTCTTCCTTGGTGGCTGTACCAGTTCCTCTCTGGCATCCGCCAACCTTCTCCCCACCTGCTCGCATCTTCTCTAGGGTGGCCCGGAGCCTCTGCATGTCTGTCTGTGCTGCTAGATGGCAGCAAGAATCCACTGTGGCCCTGGTTATTAGCTTACCTTTGATCTCATCTTCCCCCGGATCTCTACAACCCTGGCTTGAGTTTGTTCAGACACCTTTTAGGCCTTCTTAGGCTAAATATTCCAGTGGCCATAGAATACTAAGTATGACTAGAAGGGAGAGGTTAGGAGATGAGGATAGTGGGTGGAACTAATTTCCAACCCCTCCGTCATGAGCACTTTGCTTTTCGCACGGGCATCTGATGATGTCTTAATCACTTGGGCTGAAATATCGAACTAGGACATTAAGAAATCTTATAACATCCTGGCATAATTGGGCAAAACTGTCCTCCAGGCTATTTTGGGCAGCTCTCCAGGGCCCAGAGAACCTGTTACCTGTGAGCCCAACCCTGTTGGATGTAGATTGGTTCATTGAAAGGGACTTGCTAATAATTGTGATATTTAAGGGCTTACTATGTGGCAAGCACTGCATAAGATATCATATCCCACATGGGGCTCACAAAGGAAGAAAAGATATTGAATCCCCATTTTGCAGATGAGGGAACTGAGGCACAGAAAAGTTAAGTGACTTGACCAAGGTCACACAGCGGGTCAGTGGTGGAGCCGGGATTAGATCCCAGGTCCTCTGACTCACAGGCCTGTGCTCTTTCCACTAGGCTATACTGCTTCTCTGTAGATTGTTTTGTGGCGGTAGGTCAGTTGGGGGTTGGATTGGGGTCAGGCAACTTTGCCTTGTTGTGTCCAGGGTGTTTGCACCCAAGGTTGCTGAAAGGTCAACTCTAGGAGTCGGACAGAGCTCAGAGGTAGTTTCAGGTATTTTGTCAAGTTAAAATTCAAGATTGCCATTGGATTTCAAATCCATTGGAACAAGGCATAATTAAGTACAAACCAATACCAAAATGAAGCAGTGGCTGGTTTCCAGAAGGTTCTTGGAGTAGCTAACATCCACCGATGATTATAGTAAATGCTCTGGTTGCTCACAGTTGTACAAGTTTTTTGCTTCTTTCCCGGGCCTGCTCCTTCACCGAACTTTTGACTTACTGCAACTGGCATTTTACTGTAACAAACAGTTGATTCCATCTGGTCTTTAATGAAGACGAATTCCGTGGAACTGAAATTACATGTCGTGGGGGGTATATGGGACCTCAGACTAACCCCCACATTTGAGCCTTGATCATGAAAAATTCCTCCTTTGGGACTAATCAGGGGAAACAGGTGATTGATGGTTTGTGGGATAGCTTTATTGGGAATTTGAGCTATGGATGTGGAACTTTGCGTCCCTATAACAGAGAAGTCTTCTCATTTTGGTGGAATAGTTATCCCCATCTTCCTTTTTCATTCATTTTATGCTGATAGAAATTAGAGGAGAAAAGTCTTCCTTTAATTGACTATGTTTTTTTCTCTTTGAATTTAACTTTCATCTCTCGTACTTATCATGGAACTTTAAGCTGCAAGGGAATGTACCTTTGGGCTTTTTTAAGCTTCAATATGGTGACTATTTTAAGTAGAGTTCTGGGAAAAAGGAGGGCCTATTAAGGTCGTAGTTTTTTGTGTTTTAGAAGAGGAGGAAAAAAAGAAGTCACAAAACTTAATAGTAAAGCTCTGAAATACTCGCATGACTTTTTAAAAGTCATCCAAAACTGTTTTCCCTCTTTTCAGTCCAGCTTTGCAAATCGAACTTGCCCTTTTAAGTCATAAGGAGTCTGGCCCTAGGCAGCAGTGAAATTGGTTATTATGGGAGAACAGGGGAATGTAAATCTGAACAATGGAAATTGTAAGGAACAAGCAAATTAGATGATCAAATTGTTTGCTTATTCAAGAATGATTAGTATCAGAGCTAAAACCAATCTTTAAATGCAGGATTGCAAATCATGCAGAGATGGTTTAATGGAAGATGAGGGAGACCAAGGTGATGAAAATGCAGAGCAGTGTTTCTAGATACGACACCAGTAGCGGCATTTTTATGATTGCTCAAGTGGGCGGTTGGGTTTTAAAAAAATTTTTTTTTTTAATTAGAGGAGGAGGAAATTCTGAGATCATCGTGCTGAAACTTCAGCTGTAGCAAAACGAAAGCATTTAGTCTCTGTGGAAAAAGAGGGGTTAAAAATAAAAATCATCCAGGCAGCAGGGTGAAGGGTGGACTGGAGAGGAGAGAGGCTGGAGGCAAGGAGGTCTCTGAGGAGGCTGATGCAGTAGCCGAGTTGGGAGAGGATGAGGCTTGGACCAGAGTTGTGGCAGTTAGGATGGAGAGGAAGGGGCGGATTCTGGAGGTGTTGTGAAGGAAGATCTGACACGATTTGGTGACTGACTTGAGTTTGTATTCATGGTTCCATTGTACACTTGATGACTGAAGAAAATCAGACCCAAAATCCTCTTGTATTTCCGTGAATTTGAGGTAGAAATTTGTACTGAAATTTCCAAATGTCAGAAGGAACTAATTTCAAGGTACCCTGTGACAATCAGTTGGTTTCTGGGAGTAGTATTCAGTGCAATAACCCAACATTTATCCATCCATTCTAGAGATTCTGAGTAGCCCAGAGTACATCTTCTCTGTAGCAAGAGAAGCAACGTGGCTTAGTGGAAAGAACATGGGCCTCGGGATCCAAGGACCTGGGTTCTAATCCCCATTCTGCCACTTTTCTACTGTGTGACCTTGAGCAAGTCACTTAACTTCTCTGTGCCTCAGTTACTTCACCTGTAAAATTGGGATTAAAAATGGGAGCCCCATGTGGGACATGGACTGTGCCCAACCTGATTATCTTGTATCTCCCCCAGTGCTTAGTACAGTACCTGGCTACCATTAAAAGAAAAAAAAAAAGGTCCAAAGCAGTCCTAGTCCCGGGAACCCATCGCAGGAAATTGATTGAATTGATCAATCAATTGTATTTATTGAGCATTTACTGTGTGCAGAGCACTGTGCCAAGTGCTTGGGAGAGTACACTATAACAGAGTTGGTAGACATGTACCCTGCCTCCAACAAGCTTACAGTCTTGAGGGTGAGACAGGCATGGACAATGAGCTCTGGAGGCTGACCCTGAAAATCCATAAAAAAGTAGCGTGTTAGACGCTCATCCTCCGTCTCTAAGGAGGATCTCAGAGGAGTGGACAATCGAAAATTCAGACTGCCCCGTGAAGTCTCAAACTATTCAAGCCCTGCGTTTTGGGAGACAAGCATTGGGTTGCTGGTTTGGTATTTGATTTTTCTGACCCTGCTTTCTCAGGGTCCGCAGTTGCTTTGCTTTGGATAGAGAGGAAATAAATCCTTGTTTCCATGGTTGAAGTGTTTGCTCTGCTCTTTAAAATACACAGAATGGTGCCCCATCTGATTAGTGGGGCCCCCAGAAGTAGACCACTTTGCAGAACAACTAGAGGCAGAAGGTGCTTGAAAACACCTGCAGTAAGCTTGGAAAGGCCAGAAGCCAATTTGCCCGATGGAAGCAGGTCTTTTAGTTAGATAATCCATGAATCCACCCATTTCTCCATAGATCAGAGACACTGAAGGCTATCTTTCAATTCTTGTTTTTCTCCAGAAGACTCTCAATAATAATAATAGTGGTATTAAGCACTTACTACGTGTTGAGCACTGTTCTAAACTCTGGTGTAGATACAAGCTAATCAGGTCAGACATAGTTTCTGTTCCACAGTGGGTTCACAGTCTAAGTAGGAAGAACAGGTATTGAATCCTCATTTTACAGTTGTGGAAATAGGCACAGAGAAGTTGAGTGACTTGCCCAAGGTCGCACAGTAGGTAAGTGGTGGAGCTGGGATTAGAACCTAGTTCCTCTGATGCCCAGGCTCTTTCCACTAGACTGCCCGCTTCAATCAATCAATCAATCAATCAATCGTATTTATTGAGCGCTTACTGTGTGCAGAGCACTGTACTAAGCGCTTGGGAAGTACAGGTTGGCAACATATAGAGACAGTCCCTACCCAACAGTGGGCTCACAGTCTAGAAGGGGGAGACAGAGAACAAAACCAAACATATTAACAAAATAAAATAAAAGGAATAGATATGTACAAGTAAAATAAATAAATAGAGTAATAAATATGTACAAACATATATACAGGTGCTGTGGGGAAGGGAAGGAGGTAAGACAGGGGGATGGAGAGGGGGATGAGGGGGAGAGGAAGGAGGGGGCTCAGTCTGGGAAGGCCTCCTGGAGGAGGTGAGCTCTCAGTAGGGCCCGCTTCCTCATCACCTCTTCCTCTTTGTTTTCTCATTTGCCCCTCTAATGCTCAATCATTATCACCATCACCACAACTGATGGAGAAACTAATGTGTGCAGAGCACATACAATATGACATAAGAATAAGATGGAACCGTGCCCTCAAGGAGCTTCCAAGCTCTTGGAGAAGATAAGATGAGATAGATCGATGAAAAGTGCTTGTCCAAGGACCATCCTAGGATTCTGACCAACTAGATTGGCCACTCAAGTGACTGGTTGGGAAGAACATCTTTCTTAGCTTCTTGACAATGGACCCTTGTTTGGTTTAGTAGGGATCAGGATGAGCTAATTTCCCAGATAATCATCAGTGGTATTTATTGAGTACTTACTGTGTGCCAAGCACTCTACTATGCACTTAGTAGACTTGGGGAAGGTCCCTTGGCTTCATCTCCCACCTCTATTTGGGTAACTTCCCAATCTACCATGTTATCTGTGACCTCTTTCCTTCTCTGCAATCTCACATTTCCCTCTGCCTCCAGTGCATGTCTCCATGGTTGGCCTGCCAGCATCTCAAGCTCAACACATCCACCACCGAACTCTTGTTTTCCCTCCGTAATCCACTTCTCAATCTAATTTTCCCATCACAGTTGACAGCATCACCACCATCTTCACTGTCTCTCGAGCCGGTAACCTTGTCATTATTGTTGACTCGTCTCTCTCTTTCAACCTTCAACTCCTGTCTTTCTTTCTCCGCAGTGTTTCCAGGATCTGCCCTTATATTCCAACTGCCACTTCTGTGCCACTTATCCACTTAAGTACTAACAACCCCTCCTCTAGACTGTAAGCTCCTTGTGGGCAGGGAATGTATTTTCCGGCTCCATTGTATTGTACTTTCTCAAGTGCTTAGTATAGTGCTCTGCATACAGCACTCAGTAAATGCCACTGATTCACTGAACCGCTCACCACCCTCCCCCCCACATATTATATGCACATCCTTTTATCCTATTATTTCCTCTTATCTGGAATTCATTTTAGTGTCTTTTGCCCTTGCTAGATTGTAAACTCCTGGAGGTCAGGGACCATGTCTACTAATTCTCTTTTACTTTGCCAAGAGCTTAGTTCAGGACTCTGCACACAGTAGGTACTCAATAAATTTAATTAATTGATTGAAGGTTAGCCAAGAAGCTAGCAGCCTTTAAACTCAGGATGTGCTATACCAGTCTCAATTAAGAAGAAGCTTTTAAGCTTTTTCTTACTAACTGAAATGGATTATGGCTCAGGAGGGGCCAGACATCTGACAGGACTGTTTTGTTTTTAACCAGGGGAGGTGCAGCTTAGGAGCAGTGTGGCCTGGTGAAACAGCACAGGCTTCGTAGTCAAAGGCTTAGATTAAAATCCCACTCTGCTGCTGTGTGATCTTGGTCAAGTTATTTAATTTCTCTGGGCCTCAGTTTCTTCGTCTGTAAACTGGATATTGGTTGCCTGTTCTCCCTTGTATCTTCCCCAGTGCTTAGAACAGTGCTTGGTACATAATAGGAGCGTAATAAGTACCATAATGATAGTTATAAAGTAAAAGTGGAGTGTGTGTGTGTGTGTGTGTGCGCGCGCGCGCGTGTTGAAGGAGAGGGGCATGGTGGTGGTGTAATGTTGGGGGTATAAAACCAAGAAAATTGTCATTTTGGGGCATTCCTCCCAGCCCTGGATTTTTCCTTCAAACAGTGGCCCCAGAGCTGAGGGACTGTGAAGTATTGTTTAGCTTGCTTTCCCCATTAGATTGTAAACCCCATGAGGTCAGGGATTGCACCTTTTACCATTTCTGTGTATTTCCTAAATGTTCAAATGTTCATGGAGTTCTCTATCCATGTAAATACTGCTGACTATCATCATGGTAATGAAGAACCTTAGAAATGGTGTACCCCTTTCCAGTAGCTGGGTTATGCACTGATACTTTTAAAAAGAAAGAAGAGGATAGAGGCTGTCTCTGATTTTAAAAAGAAGTTTTGCAGGTGGCGACAAGTACAGCAGTATAGGGAGGTTGAGTTGCCCTCCTGAACATCCATCCTTATTGTTAGGGGCTTTGTGAAACTCCTAACCTCTGCCTGTCCAGATGGAATTTTCCCCTCAAGGGACTCATTATGGAGCTCTTGTCCATGAATTTACCCAAACCTCATGTGCGTACTGATCTCATGAGCTGCATGGTTTCCCAGGAGGACAACCGTTTACATGTTTCTCTCCCACTGGGGCAGTGGTTTGGTTTCATCTATTAGTTGTCACCCAGCTAGGGTTGATCCAAGGGCTAACTCATACTGGTTTACCACCTGCCTTGGTGGGGGGCCACCTGTCCTGTGGAGTAAAGACCAAGGTCATTCCAGAAGGTTAGGATTAGTGGGCTCCCAGCTGAGAAGAACTGTAGATTTTTAGAGAGTCCTTCAAACATTGGCCCTGCTAAACTTTCCTGGATCCATTTGCTTGAAGTTGCATTTCTGTATTATCCCATTTTCAGAGCTCGTCATTTCTATCTTATCTCCCATGGCAAGAATGTGCATGTCAGCTTGATTTTGTTTATATGGAGCACTCAATGTCTGGGATGAGGATTTGTATTTATTTTCTTAAGCTGAAGCTTGCCCAAACATTTTATCTAACTGTGAGCTGAATTCTTCCTCTGCCCAAGTCCATCACCAGGCCCTCAGGCCTCCACTCTTTCAGGCCACAAATAATGCCGACAAACCACCGGTGACCTAGAACACCCAGCAACCTCGTGTGTCCAATCCGGAGCTCTGGTCATTAAGGACACTAATGAACAGCCTAAGGTAGTTCAGTCAGGCATAAATAATGGCACTGTCGAGAGCAGGATGCTGCGTTTTCTTGAGGCGCGTGGTTTTTGAAGGTTATCTGTAGCTGTCCCAGGATGGAGATAATTTGTAGCTTCAGAAAATGAGGTGGACAAGCAAGAAGGCTCTCGCCAAGTATCCTGCAAAACACAGGATGCATTACAGATGAACAAGTGGCCCATTTGCCGGAGAGAGAGTGTAACTGATGAGTGGAAGCTCACCGAGACCCTGTGTCTGACACACCAGGGCCGGGAAAGAAAATGCATTCAGTGGCTTCCTGGAGGGTAAAATGCCCACCAGGGCAACATTCAAGGTTGCTTCCTGCCCCAGTAATGAGGGTTTCCCCTGCCCTCTCTCTCTCCTTTTAACCTCCCTGCCTTCCTCAATGGTAGCCTTGGAAATTAGGAAAATAATTCAGCATAATCCTCGCTTCTAAAAACAACAAAAAAAGAAGTAAACCAAGAACCTGGAGCCCTTGGACAATAAAGCGAGGAGTGGTTTGCCCCTGGGTGTCTCTTTTTTTTTTTCTTTTTGGTGTTTGTGTTGGGGGAGGTTTGAGGCCACTTGTTAAATCAAATTCCTGCAGAGTGTGACCAAAATGCCCCCTACTGAGGATGGTTGGGCAAATATTTTTTATGGTGTATGTTGAGTGCTTAAACTCTTTGTCAAACTCTGTTCTAAGATTTGGGGTAGGTACAGGTTACTTAGTCCCTGTCCCTCATGGGGCTCACAGTCTAAGTAGGAGGAAGCTGAGGCACAGAGAATAATAATAATAATAATAATAATAATAGTAATGATGATGATGGTGTTTGTTAAACTCTTACTGTGTGTCAAGCACTGTTCTAAGTCCTGGGGTGGATAGAAGGTAATTAGGTTGCACATAGTCCCTGTTCCACGTGGGACTGACAGTCTTAATCCCTATTTTACGGATGAGGTAACTGAGACATAGAGAAGTAACTTGCCTAAGGTCAGCAAACAGTTGGCAGAGCTGGAATTAGAACCCAAATCCTTCTGACACCCATGCCCATGGAGGAGGAGAGGGAAGAAGGCAGGGGAACTAACTAGTAAGCCCCAACTAGCGTGGTTTGGGTGGAGGAAGGGGCCTCACTGCACTCATTAACAAAAGCAGAAGGTCAAAAATCAGGAGGATCAAACCATGTTTATCTTGAGGATAGAAACCTCCGTTAGGAGTACCAGCATACTTGTGGCCCTAGGTTCTTCTGAATGTGTAAGGTCAACTTTTTGTGGTCCTTGGTCAGCTGCTGGCAAGCAGTGGAGACTTTGGAGGGAGTGTGGAAGAAGAGAGGAAGAGGGAATTTGCCCGAAAGCACTGGTGACGGGGAGGAATAGAGTGCTGAAATGTTTTTTTGGCAAGTTGAGGTTTTATATTCTGGGGGTGGGGAATTCCCATTATGTTTGGGACTGGGAAGTGAGGCAGGCTAGAATTCAGAGACATCCTTGCCCAGAGCGGCCCCCAAGGGCATCTTAATCAGTCACTGGTGATCGATTGATAAGCATGATTTGACAGTCATTTTATAGTTCAAATGCTTATCTGCTTTAAGATTTTGAACAGTGTATTCAAACAAATCCGGTACTGGTTACATAATGTCTTCAAAGTCGGGACTCGTAAGAATTTTTTTTTCAGATGAAAGACAATTGGGTGATCACATTCGGGGGTAGGCGAGAGTGATTGCGGGCCCAAGTGTGATTCTTGGGTCTTTTCCCCCCCCCATACCAGGGGCAAGATTCTTGCCAAGAGAATTAATGTTCGAATTGAGCATATTAAGCATTCCAAGAGCTGAGACAGCTTCCTTAAGCGTGTGAAGGGGAATGATCAGAAGAAGAAGGAAGCCAAAGAGAAGGGCATCTGGGTTGAACTAAAATGTCAGGTATGGGGGAGTTATCAGCTCTTCTGGTGCCAATGTGACCAATGACTGTTAAAAGGCTCCTGTGTGAAATTAGGATCTAGTGGGGCTTTCGAGTGAAAGTAAAGTCAGTTTGGCAGTGTCTGGTGAGGAGTGCCAAGCCCCTACCCAAGCAGTATGGACCCTACATTAGAAGTTTATACCTCCGGTTGTATACTCAGCACTAGTGTAGAATAAGTAGTCCTGCTAGACTGTGAGCCCATTGTTGGGTAGGGATTGTCGCTATATGTTGCTGATTTGTACTTCCCAATCTCTTAGTACAGTGCTCTGCACACAGTAAGGCTCAATAAATGAAATTGAATGAATGAATGAATTGGGCACAAAGGAGCGTGCTGAGGTCAGTGAACAACTCCCAAGCGCTTAGTACAGTGTACAGTTTAACAAATGCCATCATCATCTGATTATTTTGAGGGGTATTTACTACATGCCAGGCGCTGTAGGGGGTAGACAGGCTAGGATAGGTAGATATCTGTATATATGTATATATGTTTGTACATATTTATTACTCTATTGTTAATATGTTTGGTTTTGTTGTCTGTCTCCCCCTTCTAGACTGTGAGCCCTGTTGGGTAGGGACTGTCTCTATATGTTGCCAACTTGGACTTCCCAAGCGCTTAGTACAGTGCTCTGCACACAGTAAGCGCTCAATAAATATGATTGATTATTTTACTTGTACATATTTATTCTATTTATTTTATTTGATTTATATGTTTTGTTTTGTTGTCTGTCTCCCCCTTCTAGACTGTGAGCCCGCTGTTGGGTAGGGACTGTCTCTATATGTTGCTAACTTGTACTTCCCAAGCGCTTAGTACAGTGCTCTGCACACAGTAAGTGCTCAATAAATACGATTGAAAGAATGAATAAGCAGCATGGCCTAATGGCTAGAGCATGGACCTGGGTTCCAATCCTGGCTCCACCACATATCTGCCCTGTGACCTTGGCCAACAACTGGAGATTCTTAAGGAGTGAGGAGGCATGGACTGAGTGGTGTTTTAGGAAAATGATCCGGGCAGCAGAGTGAAGTAAGGACTGGAATGGGGTCAGTGTGGAGTCCTGCTACAATAGTCAAGGCCAGATACTACAAATGTTTCCATCAGCCCAGTATCACTTCGGATGGATTGGAAAAGGCGGGTTTAACAATGTTTCTAAGCTTTACCAGTGCTTGGAATGCATATGCCGTAGCCAGATTTGGGGCCCTGAGGGTGGTGGGCGGGGGGGGGGGGGGGAGGGCTGGGAAGCCAGAGATCGAAAAGGGGAAGGGCTCAGAGCTGGGCACGGACAAGTTTAACCAATTCTGGACCAATGAGGCTCTTCCAGCTCCACCAGGCTGGGGTTCCACTAGACAGCTGGGCCCTCTTGTTTTAATTATCGTATTTATTAAGCACTTACTTTGTGCCAGGCATTGTACTAAGCACTGGGGTGGATACAAGCAAATCAGGTTGGACACAGTCCCTGTCCCAAGTGGGGTTCACAGGCATAATCCCCATTTTACAGATGAGGTAACTGAGGCCTTGGAGAAGTAAAGTGACTCGTCCAAGGTCACACAGCAGACACGTGGCGGAGCTGTGATTAGAACCCACAATCTTCTGACTCCTATACCCTTGCTCTACCCACTATGCCATCCTGCTTCTCTTGTTTTCCTTTCCAACTCTCCTCCTTGCCACCCCTTCCATTCTGTGCATGTGGCAGAGAGGCCTGGCAGAAGCAGCCTGACCCATGGGGAGTTTGTGGGTCTTTTCAGACTTCTTACTGCCTGGTTGTTTCTTGAAGTAGTCCTTGCTGGAGGGTGGTTGGGGTTGGCCATGTTCTCACCATGGCTGTAGCCAAGAACCTTTTTGGCCCAAGGTGTTCCATATGTGGTCTGAAACCAAAGGAATGGGTGACAGCCAGGAAGGTGTTTCTGAAGGGTAGGCAGATTGACAAGGTAAATGGTGAGCAATTTTTTTAATGGTATTAAGCGCTTACTCTGTTTCAGGCACTGTACTAACAGTTAGTGTAGGTACAAGCTAATTGGTCACAGTCCTTCCCCAATATGGGGCCCCCAGTCTTAATCCCCATTTTACAGATGAGGTAACTGAGGCGCAGTGAAGTGACTTGCCCAAGGTCACACAGCAGACAAGTGATGAATCCCAGATTAGAACCCAGGTCCTTCTGACTTCCAGGCCTGTTTTGACCACTGTTTGTTCCAGGGGGAGTTTAGCATTCATTCATTCATTCAATCTTATTTATTGAGCGCTTACTCAATAAATATTCCTGGTCTCCATCTGCTTGTAACATGACCCTCAGAGTTGGAGAAGCTGGAAAGCATTTCAGGTAGCAGGATATAATTTCTCCACTGGAGGGATCAGGTCTACCACCTTTATTGTATTGTCCTTTCCCAAGTGCTCAGTATAGTGCTGTGCACACAGTAACACTCAGCAAATACTATTGATTGATAGATTGAGTTTCCTTGGGCGGGGCTAACACTCCGACCTCCTGAACCCCAGTGTAGGGACCAATTCTCTTGGCCTCATGGAGCCAGAAGTTGCCCAGAAGTCAGTCCGGAGGGGAAAGGAAGGGGAGCCCACAGGGACTTGGTAGGCAGGCAGAGTGGATGAGAAGCACTTTCTAGGAAGAGGGTGGTGAGAGCCCATCGGGACAAATCGGAGCCGGGACCAAGAGCACAGAAGACCCAGATCAAGGGTAGAGCAAGGACCTGGGTTCTAATCTCAGCTCCATCACTTGTCTGTTGGGTGACCCTGGGCAAGTCACAGCTTGTCTGTGCCTCGGTTCCCTCATCTGTAAAATGGGGATTAAGATTGTTACCCCCCTGTGGCAACATGGACTGTGTCCAACCTGTCTCAGTGCCTGACTCATAGTAAGCACTTAACTAATACCATTAAAAGAAAAAGGATGTGGGATGTCAGTCGTATTTTAGTGCTTACTGTGTACAGAGCACTGTACTAAGCGCTTGGGAGAATACAATGTAACAGACACAAACCCTGTCCACTATATCACAGAGAAGGGGCTGCCCCAGTAAACTTGTCTTTCAAAGCCATTGCCCACTTTTGAGACCAACCATTTTGTCCTTGTTCAGGTACCCCGTGACTGTCAAAAGTAATCTATCCTACTTATAGTTTCATGGAGCTATATGCCCAGCCTGGAATAATGGTGCAAATTAGCCAATCTAAAGGTTTTGCCTAGCTTTTTAAACTTTGAAATTTAGGACCTCCCCAGTGTGAATCTTGTTAGGTTATCCACACTGTTGCCATGAAAACGTTAGTGCAAAACAGTGAACGCACGAAGACAGGGAGCTGGGGGGTCAAAGGTTTGGAGAGGGAAGTTCTGCAAGCAGTTTTTAGTAATTTGTCTATTTCAGTGTCAGAGTAAATTTCCTGAGGAAAAATGACATCAGCAATTTCTTCCCACTGCTGGTGGTAAACTCTGATTTGTTCCCAGAGGAAGCTGTGCAGGTTGAACGTGTCAGAGGTTTGGATAAGTTCACTGATGAGTGGTCCAAAAGAGGTTACTACAGGGAAAGTTATAAATGTAGAGGGTAAAGTTAGGCTTGTTCCTTGAGGATGGATGTCTAGCAAGGCAATTACTAAGTAGCTCCTGCAAGTATCCCCCTGCCCTTGGCCAAGACAGGCTTCCAGTCTGATCTGACCCAGCAGTGGCGTTTCCTATTATTAAGTGTTGATGTATATTGTTGGCAGTGAGGGAAAATGGATTAGAATGTGGGATATTTCATTTTGCTGGAGGTGGTAGAAAGCTTCCCTCCACACAGTGAAATAAATTTGAAAACTATGAGAATGCATGCAGGCATTTTACTGTTACCTGGAGTCCTTAAGTAGACAGCTGCCAGTTCATTACTCCTGAAGATGAGGCCCCCATCAACATATTATGACAACAGCACCTACTGTTATGATTATTCATTTTCCCGAGTTGGGCCCAGCAATATTTTTCAGAAAAGGAACATTTGAACCAGTACTAAGCACTTGGGAGAGTAAAATATCAGAGTTGGTAGATACATATTTTTCTGGCCCACAAGGAGCTTGAAGTCTAGAGGGGGAAGACAGACGTTAAAATAAGTTATGCGTATGGACAGAAGTGCCTTGGGGGTGAGTATCAAGTGGTAGGGAGAAGGAGTGGGGAAAATGAAGGCTTAGTCAGGAAAAGCATCTTGAAGAAGATGGGCAGAGGTGGACTGAATCTTTGGGTACCACTGATTAGAAATGCAGTTTAATAATAGTGAAGAAACTTCAGGGTTAAATAGGACCACTGGTTTAGTTGTGGGTTTTAGCTGTGATACAACTGAGTCGGTGAACAAATCCAATTAGTCATTAGCATCCAAGGTACCTTGATAATAGAAGCTGGAATGGTTTCCATGTTAATCGAATGTTGCAGAATGGGTTTTGAAAACTTGTCTGCAGCCCCATTCCTTCCTACGCTCATTAGCTAGAAGCAGAGTAAAGATCACGTAACCAGCATTTCTCCCAGGGTTCCTGGAGTCCTGTTTCTCTCAGGCATTATACATTCATCATGTATTGCAATTAGTGCTGCACATAATCCTCCCTGTCTTCTCTATTATATTGTCTTCTCCCAAGCTCGTAGTACAGTGCTTTGCCTGCAGTAACTGCTCATTAAATAGCTTTGCTTTTCTCTTGGCCTGTTTGCATGATGATGGTGAGTGAGACTCATTCACACTCGGATTTGCACCCTTTATTCCCCCTACCCTCAGCGCTGCAGCACTTATGTACACATCCATCATTTATTTTTAATGTCTGTCTCCCCAGCTAGACTGTGAGCTCCTTATGGGGAGGGGACATGTCTACCAACTCTGTTATACTGTTCGCTCTCAAGTGCCTAATACATTGCTCTGGAGGGAGAAGGACCTAATGCCCATTTTGTAGATGAGGTAACCGAGGCCCAGAGAAGTGAAGTGACTTGCCCAAGGTCACACAGCAGGCAAGTGTTGGAGCCAGGGTTAGAACCCAGGTCTTCTGACTCCCAGGCTTGTGTTCTTTAGCACAGAATAAGGGAATTGCACTTGAATTTGCACTCTATTCACTTTTATTATTATTATTATTATTAATAATAATTGTATTTATTGAGCGCTTCTTGTGTGCAAAGCACTGTATTAAGCGCTTGAGAGTACAATATAACAATGAACAGACACATTCCGTGGTCACAACAAGCTCACGGTTCCGAGGGGATCACAGATATTAATATAAATAAAATAAATTACAGATATATACGCAAGTGCTTTGGAGATGGGAGGGAGGATGAATGAAGGGAGCAAATCAGGGTGACGCAGAATGGAGTCAGAGGAGAGGAGGGTTTAGTCAGGGAAGGCTCCTTGGAGGAGATGTGCCTTCAATAAGGCTCCGAAGTAGGGGAGAACAATTATCTTACCTCCTTCCCTTCCCCACAGCACCTGTATATATGTATATATGGTTGTACATATTTATTACTCTATTTATTTATTTCTTTATTTATTTTACTTGTACATTTCTATCCTACTTATTTTATTTTGTTGGTATGTTTGGTTCTGTTCTCTGTCTCCCCCTTTTAGACTGTGAGCCCACTGTTGGGTAGGGACTGTCTCTATGTGATGCCAATTTGTACTTCCCAAGCGCTTAGTACAGTGCTCTGCACATAGTAAGCGCTCAATAAATACGATTGATTGATTGATTGATTGATCTGTCCGAGTTGAGGAGGGAGGGCATTCCAGGCCAGAGGTAGGATGTGGATGAGAGGTTTGCAGTAAGGTAGACAAGGTTGAGGTACAGTGAGAAGGTTATTGTTAGAGGAACGAAGTGTGTGGGCTGGATTGTAGTAGGAGAGTAGTAGTAATAATAGTAATGGTATTTGTTAAGCACTGGGGTAGATACAGCGTTATCAGGTTGTCCCATGTGGGGCTCACAGTCTTAATCCCCATTTTACAGATGAAGTAACTGTGTCCCAGAGAAGTTAAGTTACTTGCCTAGAGTCACACAGCTAACAAGTGGTGGAGCTGGGATTAAAACCCACTACCTCTAACTCCTAAGCCCCCACTAAGCCATGCTGTTTCTCACTGTAGGAGGGGGCAAGGTGATCAAGTGCTTTAAAGTCAATGGTGAGGAGTTTTTGTTTGATGAGGTGGATGGGCAACCATTGGAGTTTCTTGGGGAAACATGGTCAGAACGTTTTTGAAGGAAAATGACCCAGGCAGCAGAGTGGAGAATGGACTGGAGTGGAGAGAGACAGGAGCAGAGAGGTCAGCAAGAAGGCTGATACAATAGGATAGGATAGGGACTCTACCCTCAGCCTTATAGCATTTATGTCCATATCGTCAGTGCTTTTTTATTAATGTCTGTCTCTGTCTCTAGAGTGTAAGCTCCTTGTGGGTAGGGAATGTGTCTACCAACTCTGTTGTACTCTCCCAAGTGCTTACTCTGCACCTAGTTAAGTCCTCAATAAATACAATTGATTCATTGAAGAGAAGCACTTTCTCTTGGATTTATCTTTCCTCCTTTCTCCCCTCCCTCCCCTTGCTATCCATGCCCCTCTCTTCTCTTAGACCCATTCAGGATTAGGGTAGGTACCATCATGTTATGAGCGGGAACGCCTTTGCTCCTTCTGTTGTATTGTACTCTCCCAAGTGCTTAATACAGTGCTATTCATATAGTAAGTGCTCAATACTGTTGATTGATTGATCAAGTGCCTTAATGTTCCCATTGTACTCATTTGAAATTTCCAATCAAATTAGGTTTTCCCAGTAATTTACGTAGTCTTGATTAATGAAGTAACGTAGCATCTGAGGTGGAAAATGTGGTTGGAAAGAAGAGCTATATTATGGTAGGCTTTCTTCAATTAGCTGCAATTTCAATATTCAGCTTCTTGGTGGGAACCAGTTCACGATGTTGTGTATTACAGGGAAGCGAGGCACTTCATGGAGGGATTTTCATGGCTCCTAACAAGTGGGTATTCTGCAGTCACTCAGTTCGTGGGGGAGAGGGAGCAGAAGCAGAGATTACAGAGCAGAGGCAAAAGTAGCTTTCCAAATCCATTTATTGCTGAGCTGCATATTTCCCAGAAGAATTTGCAAAAGGAAAGATCTTGTGATTCAATCAAGGCCTTTTAAATTTTGTTCCCAGAAAAATGCAACTTTGGGGGTGTATGTTTGCTGGTAGGTGCTAGAAAAGAAAATCAATGTCTCCCCCTTTGATAGAAGAGCCGAAGCCTGTCTTCCTGTAGGTAGGTATGGGATGATTGATCAGTCACCAGGAAATTCAAATTTCCCAACCGTCCCCACTTGGAACATTTTTCCTTAGAAGGGAAAATGATGAGTTTGAAGGAAGCCATTGTGAGCATAATGAGATCAGATGGCTTTTGCTTTTTGTTTCAAGTCAGTCAGTCAAACATATTTGAGTGCTTAGTATGTGCAGAACACTATACTAAGCTCTGGGGAGAGTTCAATCAATCATATTTATTGAGCGCTTACTGTGTGCAGAGCACTGTACTAAGCGCTTGGGAAGTACAAGTTGGCAGCATATAGAGACAGTCCCTACCCAACAGTGGGCTCACAGTCTAAAAGGGGAAGACAGAGAACAAAACCAAACATACTAACAAAATAAAATAAATGGAATAGATATGCACAAATAAAATAAATAAATAGAGTAATAAATATGTATAAACATATGTACATATATACAGGTGCTGTGGGGAAGGGAAGGAGGTAAGATGCGGGGGGGATGGAGAATGAATAGGCGCATTCCCTGTCCACAATGAGCTTAGAGTTTAGGGGCTTTTGCTTTCCTAACTGAGCTAAAATATTGATTCTAGAGCAAGGGTAGAAGGAGTGTTCTAGCCACAGAGATCCAGAAGTGGTGATGGAGCCAGATATTTCCCCGGCAGGAAATATGTCTGTTATATTGTTATGTTATACTCTCCCAAGCTCTTAGTTGAGTGCTCTGCACACAGTAAGTGCTCAATAAATACAATTGACTGACTGACTGGCGGTGCCTGAGGGGCTGTGAACCTTCCATTGGCACTGGGGAGCAGAGAAAGCTGCAGACATGGGTTGGGTGGGTAGGGCCAGGAGGAATAGACTGCAGGAATTGAGCTGCCCCTGTTTTCTCATGTTGCACTCAACCAAGCCAACTACAGATAAGACTACCTCTTTCTCTGCCCAGGAGACAGGAGAGGATCCCAGTCTTCTGCCTTTTAAATTTTTTTCACTATGGTATTTAAGCACTTACTATGTGCCAGGGACTGTACTAAGCACTAGAGCCTTGCTCTGTCTTCCCTGTGCTGCAGAGGAGCCTCCAGGTCCCCTTCCCCTGGGAAAATCCAGTCCAGACTCCCTTGTAGGAGGACTTGAGCGTTTAGTACAGTGCTTAGGTGCACTTTAAATGCTCAATAGGAAGCAGCGTGGTCTAGTGGCTAGAGCACAGGCCTGGAAGTCAGAAGGACATGGGTTCTAATCCTGGCTCTGCCCTTTTAGACTGTGAGCCCACTGTTGGGTAGGGACTGTCTCTATATGTTGCCAACTTGTACTTCCCAAGCGCTTAGTACAGTGCTCTGCACACAGTAAGCGCTTAATAAATACAATTGATGTGATGTGATATGTGGTATGCTGTGTGACCTAGGGCAAGTCATCTCACTTCTCTGTGCCTTAGTTACCTCATCTGGAAAGTGAGGATTAAGACTGTGAGCCCCACGTGGACAGGGACTGTGTCCAACCCAATTTACTTATGTCCCTCACAGTGCTTCGTACAGTGTCTGGCACATAGTAAGTGCTAACAAATACCATAATTATTAATAAATATCCTGAGGTAGCTGTGAGGGAGCCAGGGGCTGGGAGGATGCAGGGCAACACTCTGCAACTCTACAGGTGCTGCAAACTTTATCTTTGTGGGTGTCCAGATATTATTATTAGTAGTAGTAATAGTAATAATAATGGTGGTTTTTGTTGAGTGCTTATTATGTGCTAAGCACTATACTAAGGGCAGGGGTAGATACAAGATCATCAGGTCCCAGATGGGGCTCACAGTGTAATTAGGAGGGAGAACGTGTATTGAATCATCATCATCATCATCAATCGTATTTATTGAGCGCTTACTGTGTGCAGAGCACTGCAAGTTGGCAACATATAGAGACAGTCCCTACCCAGCAGTGGGCTCACAGTCTAAAAGGGGGAGACAGAGAACAAAACCAAACATACTAACAAAATAAAATAAATAGAATAGATATGTACAAGTAAAATAAATAGAGTAATAAATATGTACAAACATATATACATATATACAGGTGCTGTGGGGAAGGGAAGGAGGTAAGATGGGGGGGATGAGGCACAGAGAAGTGAAGCGACTTGCCCAAGGTCACACAGCAGGCAAGTGGCAGAGCTGGGATTAAAACCCAGGTCTTGTGACTCCCAAACCTATACTTAGTCTACTAGGCCAAGCTGCTTCCCAGTGACACCCTTACTCTTATGACATAGCGTGACTTGCAGTGTGGGTTGGCAGAGCTTTGTCCAGCATGCTTTAATGTCACTGGCAGCCACACTACACAGGGCTGCCATTTCGTATGATGCTGGGTAATACCCGCTTGCTCCGTGGATCGCCTGTTTCATGAAAACTTTGAAGGCGAAGTTGCCATCACACTAATTGTCATTCTCTGTGCGAGGAAATATGGCACCCCTCACCAGCAAATGGAAGTTTCTTTTCCACCAGTTTATATGAACACAAGTCTTGGAATGAATACAGGGAACTCGGTAGCCCTTAAGTTTATGTTGTTTTTTTCTTTTTTTCTAAATTGAGCCTTCCAATCAATCAATCAATTGTATTTATTGAGCGCTTACTGTGTGCAGAGCACTGTACTAAGTGCTTGGGAAGTACAAGTCGGCAACATATAGAGACAGTCCCTACCCAACAGCGGGCTCACAGTCTAGTCCTTCCTTCTGTGCTCCTTTAGCATCCAGGGAACAAAATCAGGAGTCCTGCTGCTGCTAATTTAACACCTGAAAACTCCCTGGTTAAGAAAGACTGTTTAGCAAAATGATAAAGTATTTGCCACATAGGGCCCTGGTAATTACCTTTAATTCCTCTGCTCCCTTATTTAAAATTCTGGGTTTTTTTTTCATCAGGGCAATTATATTTTATTTTTGACCCCTTTGATAAAACAAATGGCAGAGGAACTTAAACGCTGTTGAAAAGAAAAAAAGAAAAAATCACACAGTATAAAAATAGGTCAGTTTGGAGAGGTGCTTGAACTGATAGTCACTGGCCAGTTAATGGTCTTGCAAAATAAAGCAAGGCCAGTTTTTTGCTGATTAATACTCTGCCCAATCTGTTGAGCTTTTCACTTTCCTCAGGTGACCAATCTAACCTCCCTCAGAAAATCAAGTTTCAAAAAAAATAGAACAACGTAAGCATTTTCGGAGAGAGCACTCCAGTGCCGCCTTAATCTGTTCCCAGGATGAGGGTAAGGAAGGCTTTTGACAGCCTTTCGAGGGGAGTTTGACGGTGAGACTTCGTTCAGTACCCAAGCAAATATTTCCCTCATCGAAGACCCAGGGCTGCAGCCTCAGTTGGGACCAGTGCCGAAAGTCAAAAATGAAAGGAAACTTTAACCGACATTCTGACTTCTGATGGCTCTCCGCCTCTCCCCACCCCGCCCCTCCCCTTGTCCCCATGGCCCCCGAGTCAAGGGGACTCTCACTGGGTTGGAAGGGTGTCCAGCCACTGAAGAGGCCATGGGGCAAGCAGCCCAGGGCCTCTGGGACGAACAAAATGGGAAAGAGGGTACTGCGGTCACGAAACGAGCACGGGCCTGAGTGTCAGAACCTGGGTTCTAATCCTGACTCTTCCACTTGTTTGCTCTGTGACCTGGGGCAAGTCACTTAACGTTGAGCCCTCACTGAGCTCGTTGGGGGCAGGGATTGTCTCTGTTGCTGAATTGTACTTCCCAAACGCTTAGTACAGTGCTCTGCACACAGTAAGAGCTCAATAAATACAATTGACTGAATGAATGAATTTGTAAAATGGGGGTTAAATCCCCCTCGCTCCTACTTAGACTGTGAGCCGCACCTGAGACAGGGGCTGTGTCCAAACTGGTTATCTTGTATCTGTCCCCTCACTTACTATAGTGTAGTAAAAGACAGGTGACCCAAGTTGGGAGCTGGGTCCAGGGGCACAGTTTCTCTGTGGTCTGGCATCCAGAGGGTGGGGCCTCCGCTTGTGCCCCCACCTCACCCCCTTTGCTGCTCCCGAACACCCAGCCCAGGACATCATCATCATCAATTGTATTTATTGAGCGCTTACTGTGTGCAAAGCACTGTACTAAGCGCTTGGGAAGTACAAGTTGGCAACATATAGAGACAGTCCCTACCCGACATGATCACACGACCTGATTCAGGCCAATCCCATGTTCCTCCTAGAGTGGGAGTGGGATGGGACCTCCCCAGCCTTCCTTTAACTGCCCCTGTGAATTTTCCATCCAGTCTTGGGCTCTGTGACCTTGGAAAACCCTAGCTTTGGCATCTACTGTGAGTTGAGACTAAGCCGCAAGAAGCCCAGGAACCCGTTGGCTTTCATTTTACTTTTGCCCGTATCTCTGCCCTCCTCTTTTACATTGCCTTTACTTAATTGGAGTGTCCCTTGCTTTCCTCCGAAATTGCAATTCAGGGGATCCTGTCTATTTCTCACCTGTGTATGTGTATTCTTTCCCCGGGAGCTTTGCTCACAGGGAGTATTTTATAAATCCCATTACTGCTGTACTCAGGCAACACCTTCTCCCAGGGCTCCTCCTGCGGGGCCAGCTGACAGATCCAGGAAAGATTTCCCTCTCTGCCATTCCGGCCAGACCCCAAGGGTCAGGGATGGAAAGGAAGAGGGTGTGATGGCTGAATCTGCAGCTGGGAGAGCAGCTAAGGGTTTGACGAGGAGAAATCATGACAAACTGGGAAGTTATTGAGTATTTTGACCCCAAGGCAATTTTTTTTTTCCCTAGAGTATTTTTCAAGTGCTTACTTTGTCAGGCACTGTACTAAGCGCTGGGGTAGATACCAGCTTATCAGGTTGGACACAGTTCATGGTCCACTGTCTTAATCTCCATTTTACAGATGAGGTAACTGAGACACAGAGAAATAAAGTGACTTGCCCAAGGTCCAGAAAAATGGCAAAGTAGGAATTAAAACACAGGTCCTTCTGACTCGGAATAGCTCTAATCCACTAGGCCATGCTGCTTCTAGTAGTTGGAGAGGTTTGTGTG
The DNA here is from genome assembly GCF_015852505.1 of Tachyglossus aculeatus. Classification (NCBI taxonomy): domain Eukaryota; kingdom Metazoa; phylum Chordata; class Mammalia; order Monotremata; family Tachyglossidae; genus Tachyglossus; species Tachyglossus aculeatus. The sequence goes on along the minus strand of NC_052078.1, from coordinate 20,375,809 downwards.
TGAGAACCACTGGACTGAGAAGCAGGAGAGTCTCTAGATTGTAAGCTCCCTTTGGGAAGGTAATGTGTCTACCAACTCCGTTGTAGTCTCCCAAGCGCTTAGTTCCGTGCTCTGCACATAGCAAGTGCTCAATAAATGTGATTGATTGAGAGGGAGATGAGGAGGAGGGGGAAGACAATTGAGCAGGAGACTAAGGAAAAGGATCCACCCCAATCCAGGCATCTTGTTTATCACCCAGGGCGAGTAGATTGGTGTCAGCTAAATGCTAAGCAAGGCAGGCTTTCTAGCCCTTCTTCCACAGATAACAAAACCTCATGAAATTCCTGAGGACCAAGGGAGAAGATGCCGAGCAAATTTCAAGGAAAGTGTGAAATTCTGACCATTAGCACCTATTCCACACAACCTTGGCACTTTTGCAGCTTGAATGGACTTTCATCAGAATGACCAACTCTGCTAACTCAAGTGGTAGTTTTTACTGAGTGCCTTTTCTGTGGGGAGCACTGTACTAAGTGCTTGGGGATGTAAAATAGAAAGGGTAGACAAGATCCCTGCCCCTAGTGAGCTACAGTCTTGCTAGATCTCCTGGCCCTTTTATGTGAGGCTGGTGTTTTTTGATGGGGGAGGGGGTGAGTCATTTGGGGAAACTTCCACGTGAATCCTAGGAAGGAAGAGAGCCTGGGGATTGTGGTGGGAGGAGTGGAATCAATCAGTCAAACATATTTACTGAGCGCTTACTGTGTGCAGAGCACTGTACTAAGCATTTGGTAGGACAATTCGGCAACAGAGAGACAATCCCTACCCAACAATGGGCTCACAGTCTAGAAGTGGTTAGCTCCTTGTGGTCAGAGAATGTCTGTCATTGTTCTGCCATATTATCCTAAACATGTAATACAATGCTTTGCACTTGGGTGCTCAATAAATATTAAAATAAAATAAAACTTTGTGGTATGTGCTAAATGCTTACCATGTGCCCAGCACTGTGCTAAGCACTGGGGTAGATGCAAGGTAATCAGGTTGGATACCATCCCTTGTTGCACACGGGGCTCACAGTATAACTAGGAAGGAACACAGATATTGAATCCCCATTTTGCAGACATAGAAACTGAAGTACAGAGAAGTGAACTGACATTAATTGTAGTATTAAGCGCTTACTATGTGGCAGGCGCTGTACTAAATGCTGGGGTAGGTAAATGATAATTAAGTTGGACACAGTCCCTGTCCCACATGGGGGCTCACAGTCTTAATCCCCATTTTACAGATGAGGAATCTGAGGCACAGAGAAGGTAAGTGACTTGCTGAAGGTCACACAGCAGGCAAGTGGTGAGCTGGCATTAGAGCCCAGGTTACCTTATTCCTAGGTTCATGCTCTTTCCTTTCCTTGCTGCCTTGGGAAGGCCTGGGGTCTGGGGACTGAGAGCTGTGGGCTTCCTGATGTGTTTTATTTAGTGGACCGATAGTCTTAACTTGGGAGGGGTGAGCCTTTCTCTGCTCCCCCTACATTGCAGACTGAGAGAGATGCTGCCACGGAGCACACTGAGTTTTTTTTTTTTTAAACCTATATATAAAAAAACCCTCCAGGTTGAGCATCGGGGTTTGCTTGGTAATGATGTTTTTCGTTCCGGAATGGGTCATGGGACCTGGCCCCTTTTTAATTCTAAATTAATTGAAGCCATTTATGTTTTCAGTGGCAAAACTGTACAGTCAGACTTCATTAAACCGCCATCAATCAGTGCTCTTTCTCCCCTGTTTGGAGTGGCAAACATGCTGCGGGATATTGATTTTAAGATTAGCAAGCCCTCGAAGTAGCCCTCCAGTAAGAAGCCCACCCCAGAATGTGCTGCCTGAAGACCGGCCTCTTGGGACCCTCAGCTTTGTCAGTCAGTCATGCTTATTGAGCGCTTGTGTGCAAAGCACTGTACTAAGCCCTTGGCAGAGGACAGTGGACAGTATAACAATTTAACAGACACATTCCCTGTCATTTCTAGGGCAGCTGGCTCCCTGGGCAGAGCCCGATGGAGTCCCAATACTCCAGTGGCTTGGGTCTTGGTCCTTGAATTTCACCTAGCTGCCTTTCGGTTTCTGCAGCCAGGCCATGTCAGAGCTACTTTACACGGCATAGAGGGGCAAGGTCTTTGGTAGTTAGGGGTGGGGGTGGCATCCCTGCTCTGTCCTCCTTGGGGGAAAGGAGAGAAACTGGAGTTATTTGAACCCTGCTACAAGGAGGAGAAGGAATTTGGCAGTGGAAATGGATTTTGATTCAATCATATCGAGCACTTTGTGCAAAGCACTGTACTAAGCAGTGCAATATAACAATAAACACACATTCCCTGCCCACAACGAGCTTACAGTCTGGAGGTGTAGACAGGCATTGATATGGATAAATAAATAAATTACAGATATGTACATACGGGCTTGCAGATGCAGCGAGATTGGCGAGTTCCCAGCACCAAGGTTCAAGACACCTGTATATATGTATATATGTTTGTACATATTTATTACTCTATTTATTTTACTTGTATATATGTATTCTATTTATTTTATTTTGTTAGTATGTTTGGTTTTGTTCTCTGTCTCCCCCTTCTAGACTGTGAGCCCACTGTTGGGTAGGGACTGTCTCTGTATGTTGCCAACTTGTACTTCCCAGGTGCTCAGTACAGTGCTCTGCACACAGTAAGCGCTCAATAAATGCGATTGATGATGATAATGATGATGAGCCCACTGTTGAGTAGGGACTGTCTCTATACGTTGCCAACTTGTACTTCCCAAGTGCTTAGTACAGTGCTCTGCACACAGTAAGCGCTCAATAAATACGATTGATTGATTGAACAGTGCTTTTCACATAGTAAGCACTTAATAAATGCCATTATTATTATTATTGTTATAGAAACATATCTCAAATACCAATGTGGCATCGTGGGTGAAAGCAAGGACCTGGGAGTCGAAAGGACCTGAGTTCTAATCCCAGCTCTGCCACTTGTTTGCGGTGTGACCTTGGGCAAGTCACTTAACTTCTCTGTGCCTGTTACCTCATCCGCAAAATATGGATTGACTGTGAGCCCCATGTGGAACATGGACTGTGTCCAACCTGATTAGCTTGTATCTACCCTAGTGCTTAGTACAGTGTCTGGCACATCATCGTCATCAATCGTATTTATTGAGTGCTTACTATGTGCAGAGCACTGTACTAAGCGCTTGGGAAGTACAAATTGGCAACATATAGAAACAGTCCCTACCCAACAGTGGGCTCACAGTCTAAAAGAGTGGGCTCACAGTCTAAAAGACTGGGCTCACAGTCTAAAAGATAGTAAGTGCTTAGCAAATATCATTAAAAAGAATCTGCCACGTAAAATCTGGGGAAAATTTGGGGACAGCACAACTCATTTCCCTTGGTGGAATTTAGGATCATAAATCTTCTTTGATTCTGCATCATTCTGAGCGCCCCGAGTCCCGATGGAAAGTATCAGGCTATGAATTAAGGACAGAATTTGGGAGGAGAAAGGAGAGCTAGGATGGTGATGGATGACCAAAATTTCCTTTAATCACGCTGGCCAACAGTTCACTGTGTGTTTGAAAGTCCAATGGAGGGAGTTCAATAGCGGGAGCTTTTGTTTATGAAGGCATTTGAATGACAACTCATGCGTGATTCCAAACTCTTATTCCAGAATCTGCCCATTGGGTGATGAAATTAGCCGTCTGGACAGTCTGCATTAAAAATGAAATCTTCTTAATAGGAAGTAACCAGGTGGCATAATTCGGCATTTTCAACCCTTGAGGTGCATTGATTGGCTAATTGAAGAAATTTCTGTGACGGGATATTTCAACTTCTAGCCCAATGTCATCCCATAAAATAAGGCTGTGGGTTCACTGTTCTGTGGCTTCATTCGGCACTCCATAAATTCTAAAAATCATTTTGAACTGTAGCAGTGTTAACGTCTCTAGCTATAAAACATAATTATCCCTACGACATGCCTGATGATATTGGGAGAGCGCGTTTGAATCAAAATGACTTTGATAGAGTTGAATGAAGAACTTGGATGATTTCTTTGAAAATTAAAGGGCAGGTCATGCTCAGAAAAGACTCCATTGTTAAATGGGGGAATTACATTGGATCAGTGCCCAGCTCCCTAAAGGAGAATATCAATGATAATAGCCTGGTTTTCTCAGGGAACTTGAAGCCACATCATGGCAAGGGGATGGAGTGGAGGCTAATCTCGGATCTGAGGACGAAGAGTCTAATTTTCTTCACGCCCTTCTTGAGGGGTGCAAGTACCGTTGCCATGTGGTAACCTGATAATGTCAGAAATCATTGGTGTCAGAAAATTAGTGGCTTGTTGGAGAGTATTGGAGTTCAGAGGAACAAGTGTCAGTGATGCCTGGCAGCTTCTTCATTTGTAAACATGGAGATTATGCGACCTGACCACCCAGTAAACTTGGGTCAGCAAGGCGGCGCACATATATATGCACACGCATATGTATACACAAAGGCACACATAGATGCACCTCCTGCAGACTATAATCTGGGTGGTCAGGTTGCATAATCTCCATGTTTACAAATATATATATATATGTATATATATAAAATATATATATATATACATATAAATATATAGTCTGCAGGAAGTGCATCTTTGTGTGCATGTGTGTGTGTGTGTGTGTGTGTGTGTATATATATATATATATATATATATGTACATGTATATGCCTAGTGTAAGGAGCAGCTGGGAGGCAGAGGATCTAGATTCTAATCCTGGATCTACTATGTGACTTTGGGCAAGTCACTTCTCCGTGTTTCAGTTTCTTGATCAGTGAGATGGGGATTCAGGACATGTTCACCTTCCCACTTAGACTGTGAGACCCATGTGGAACAGGAACTGTGTCCAACCTGATTATCTTGTATCTACACAAGAGTACAGTGTATAGAGTACAGTGCCTGGCACAGAGTAAGCACTTAAGTACCACAATCATCATTATGATGATGATAAGGAGGAGCAGCATAGCTTCGATGCTGATGAATCGACTTAATTCCAGGACCTTATTGATCCTGTCTTGCAGCTTGATTTTGAGTAGCACATGTAGGTAACACTGATAGAAAGGCTCACGAAGTTAGATGCAATGTCTGTCGCAGCTCTGGGTTTCACAACTGTAGAAGTGGATGGAGAAGAATTACGGTTCTCAAGATCTTCCACTTGGTCTGGAAATAGATACCAGGTTGCCACCGCACTCTTATCAGTCAGTTTCTCAGGGAATATGCTGACCTTTTTTCTTCTTTCTTATCTAGCAGGGCCTCATTGGATAATATGTTTCTTAGGTAGAAGAATTCTGACAGCATTCAGGGCTTGCATCTATTACTCTGTATGTTCTCAAACAGCTAGTGCTTTGCACATAGTGGACACCCAATCAGTGCTGTTGATGATGGCAATAATGATGATTGCCTAAAGTGCCTAGAAGCAGAGTGGCCTACTGGAGAGAACACGGGCTTTGGCAGCAGAAGGACCTGGGTCCTCATCCTGGCTCTGCCACTTGTCTGCTGTGTGACCTTGGGCAAGTCACTTAATTTCTCAGGGCTTCAGTTACCTCTTCTGTACAGTGGGGATTAAGACTGTGAGCTCCAGGTGGGGCATGTACTGTGCCCAATCTGATTACCCTGCATCTACCTCAGAGCTTAGAATAGTGCCTCGCACATAGGGCTGAACAAATACCATAAAAAATAAACGGCATGAAAATGCTCCAGATGGTTCAGGAGAAGACTTAGAGATTTTCCCTGTAATGACACTTGAAAGGAGAAAAAACATCTATATACTGCTTCTAGGTGCTGGCTAAAGTTTAAGGGCTGGTCCCTCTTTAATGGAACTGCACCACAGAGGTGCAGCAGGGCCTAGTGGACAAAGCACCTACCTGGGAGCCAGACTACCTGAGTTCTAATCCCAGCCTGCTCTGTGACCTTGGGCAAGTCACTTAACTTCTCCGTGCCTCAGTTTCCTCAATTGCAAAATGGGCATTCAGTACTTTTTCTACCTCCTACTCAGGCTGTGAGCTCTGTATGGGGCAGGACTGTCCGTGGCCTGATGGACTTGTATCGACCCCAGCACTTAGAATAGTGCTTCAGAGAAGCAGTGTGGCTCAGTGGAAGGAGCCCGGGCTTGGGAGTCAGAGGTCATGGGTTCTAATCCCGGCTCTGCCACTTGTCAGCTGTGTGACTTTGGGTAAGTCACTTAACTTCTCTGTGCCTCAGTGACCTCATCTGTAAAATGGGGATTAAGATTGTGAGCCCCACATGGACAACCTGATCACCTTGTATCTTCCCAGTGCTTAGAACAGCGCTTCATACATAGTAAGTGCTTAACAAATACCATCATCATTATCATTGATACATAGTAAGCACTTAACAAATACCATAAAAACAGAAAGAGATTCCTTTATGATGGAGTTCCCTCAAAGAAGTTGCTGCCTGACAGTCAAGTTACCGTCCATCTGTTCTGGAAGACGTGCCCTCCCTTCCCTTCTCCGCCACCCTTCCTTTCCCCTTCTCCATCCTTTCCTCCCATATCCTGGTTTTTATCAATTCTTCTAGCGCCTGCCTCCTTGCCTAATTTTTCCTGAACAGTGGGTTTAGGCCCTGCATTTATAAGGTGCCTGATTGACCCCCACCTACCACTCTCAATTTGCAGAACAGCTTTAATAATAATAATTATAATAACTGGGGTATTTTTTACTAGATGCCAAGCTCTATATTAAGTGCTGTGATATGTACGTTGTAATCAGATTGGACACAGTCCCTGCCCCACATGGGGTTCACGGTTGAAGGGGGAGGGAGAACAAGTATTGAATCCCCATTTGACAGATGAGGGAAATGAGGCTCCGAGAAGTTGTGAGTTGTTCAAGGTCACCCAGAAGACAAGTGGCTGAGCAGGGCTTTAAGAAGAGATTCAGAACCGACGAAGTGAAGTGTGTGTGCAGTGATAGTGTATGGTCAAGTTTCCTGCTTTATGAGTGGACCAAGCTTCCTTTCCAGTGTCTGATAGGGAAGTTAAAAAATGACTCATGTAAATCATTAAGTATGGATAGCTTAGATGAATGGTCCAATTTGTGGATTCTTTTTTCCTTCATCAGTAGGTTGGCAATCCCAAAAAATCCAGGTGTAACTCTAGGCTAAACACAGTGTTAATGGATTGAACAGGATTGGCTACCTCCATTACTCCATGGAGTGAGTCTCAGCCTTAACTCCAATTGGCCTTTTCTGCTCAGAAAGCTTGCAGTTTGAAATTCCTCCAGTGAGAGAACCATGTTCAGTCATCAAACCTTAACCTGTGACCATTATGACAGCTGTCTCCGTGGGCTGCTTGATAGGTCTCTAATGGAAGAGATCTAATGTGACAGATGAGGAATAGTGAATGTCCCCAGAATTCTTCTGTTAATTTTTAGCCATGTGATCATTTTGTTGTCCTTTCAGTAACATTTCATTTGGAGGGATTCACCGGAAATTATTTTTTGAAAATAGGTGATTTTGAATGCTTTCAACCCAAATATATTTAAATTGCAGACTAGTTAAAAGGGTCATTCCCTGTCTTTTAAAAACAGGTGTGCCTTCCCCAGATTCAAACAATGATGAGGTTGGGTAGGAAAACACTGCTTCTTTCAGCTTGATGCATGTTTCTCAGTAAAACTTGATAGACAGATTGGGTGGTTTTAAGGTACTGTGTGAACACATGGCTAAGAAATGTCAGACAAGAAATTTTTTGCTAATACAGCTGCATAGTGGGAAAGTCTGTCAGATTTATCTTGGGAGGAAACATAGCAGTCATTAAAGAACACTGTCAGAGTGCCTAAATCCCAAATTTAACATGCCTTCTGAGTTCTCTCTCATACGGGATGACCTTCCAACCACAGTATTTCTCTTCTAAAGTGATTGGAGCAGCAACAAACAACTTGTGAAACCAAAAGTCAACTTCTGGAGGATGACCAGGTTCTTGGTGAGTGAAGACTGTGATCATAACTGTCCAGGGAAAGATCTGTTTTTAATATAGTGATTTCATTAGTAAAAATTAAGATCACTACATGACAGAATGTGGACTAATGGAAGAATATAGGATTGGGAGTCAGAAAATCCAGGTTCTAGTCCCAGCTGTGCCGCTGGCTGACTTTGGGCGAACTACTGAATACATTGAACTAAGTGCTTGGGATTTACAGAACAGAGAAGTGATATGCTCCCTGTATACAAGGATCTTACACTAATGGAGATAGACAAATATTAAGAAACAGTGACCAAAGTAATTGAATATATATAGGCACATTGAATATAACTGAATATAACTTCTTTGTACCTCATCTGTACAATGTAGGTTAAAACTGTGAGCCCCATATGGGACATGGACTGTGTCCAACCTGATTAGCTTGTATCTAACCCAGCACTTAGTTCAGTTCCTGACACATAAGTAAGTATTTAACAATTACCATTTAAAAAAACTTCACAAAAGAAAGCCCAAAAGAAAAAAAAATATGTGCAAATATGCTCAGGTTGGGTATAAAGGGGTTTGTATTGCTTGGGGTCCTGGGACCTAATCAGAGAAGACTTGCTGGAAGAGGTGAGATTTTAGGAGGTCATTATTATTAATAATGTTAATAGTACTTAAGTGCTTACTATGTGCCAAGCACTGTACTAAACACTGGGGAAGATACAAGATAATTAGGCCCCATATGGGGCACTCAGACTTAAGTAGGAGGGAGAACAGGTATTGAATCCCCATTGTGAAGATGAGGGAATTGAGGCATAGAACAGTTAGGGGACTTGCTCTACACACAGCAGGCAGGTGGCAGAGCCGGGATTAGAACCCAGATCCTCTGGCTCCTAGGCCCATGCACTTTCCACTAGGCCACACTGCTTCCCATTGACCATAAGCTCTTTGTGGGCAGGGACTGTGTTTATTGTTGTATTATACTCTCCCAAGGGCTTAGTACAGTGCTCTGCACATAGTAAGCACTCAAAAAATATGAATGAATGAACAAGTATGAATGAACGAATGAATGAATTGATTGTCTTGATTATGGGGAGCTTTCTGGACTGCCAGATTTGGGGAGGGGGTTCCAAGCCATCTTGGTGGGAATTGGTTAGGAGGCAGGAATTATTAGCCCCAATTTACAAAAGGGAGAGGTTGGAGTGTGAGAAACTAAGATACAGTGTGACTTAACCAAGGTCAGTGCCAGAATGAAATCCCAGTTTTCCAGTTAGCTTTACGGTAGGGACCCACCATATAGGCCAGTCTTCAAATCAGTCAGTCAGTGGTATTTATTGAGTGCTTACCGTGTCCAGAGCAGTCTACTAAATTCTTGACAAAGTACAATGCAGCAGAGTTGGTAGACACATTGCCGGCCCAAAAGGACTTTAGATTCTAGAGCGACACTGCGCTGTCCAACCTTGGCTTCACAGACTGTGTCCTTTCCTGGTTCTCCTCTTATCTCTCTGGCCATTCATTCTCAGTCTCTTTTGCGGGCTCCTCCTCCCCCTCCCATCCCCTTACTGTAGGGGTTTCTCAAGGGTCAGTTCTTGGTCCCCTTCTGTTCTCTATCTACACTCACTCCCTTGGTGAACTCATTTGCTCCCACGGCTTCAACTTTCATCTGTACGCTGATGACACCCAAATCTACGTCTCTGCCCCTGCTCTCTCTCCCTCCCTCCCTCCAGGCTCTTATCTCCTCCTGCCTTCAGGACATCTCCATCTGGATGTCTGCCCGCCATCTAAAACTCAACATGTCCAAGACTGAACTCCTTATCTTCCCTCCCAAACCCTGCCCTCTCCCTGACTTTCCCATCACTGTTGACAGCACTACCATCCTTCCCGTCTCACAAGCCCGCAAGCTTGGTGTCATCCTCGACTCCGCTCTTTCGTCCACCCCTCACATCCAATCCATCACTAAAACCTTCCGGTCTCAGCTTCGCAACATTGCCAAGATCCGCCCTTTCCTCTCCCTCCAAACCGCTACCCTGCTCGTTCAATCTCTTATCCTATCCCGACTGGATTACAGCATCAGCCTCCTCTCTGATCTCCCATCCTCCTGTCTCTCCCCACTTCAATCCATACTTCACGCTGCTGCCCGGATTGTCTTTGTGCAGAAATGCTCTGGGCATTTTTCTCTCCTCCTCAAAAATCTCCAGTGGCTACCAATCAACCTACGCATCAGGCAAAAACTCCTCACTCTCGGCTTCAAGGCTGTCCATCCCCTCGCCCCCTCCTACCTCACCTCCCTTCTCTCCTTCTCCAGCCCAGCCCGCACCCTCCGCCCCTCTGCCGCTAATCTCCTCACCGTGCCTCGTTCTCACCTGTCCCGCTGTCGACCCCGGCCCACATCCTCCCCCTGGCCTGGAAAGCCCTCCCTCCGCACATCCGCCAAGCTAGCTCTTTTCCTCCCTTCAAAGCCCTACTGAGAGCTCACCTCCTCCAGGAGGCCTTCCCAGACAGACTGAGCCCCCTCCTTCCTCTCTCCCTCCTCCCCGCCTTACCTCCTTCCCCTCCCCACAGCACCTGTATATATGTATATATGTTTGTACGTATTTATTACTCTATTTGTACATATTTATTCTATTTTATTTTGTTAATATGTTTTGTTTTGTTGTCTGTCTCCGCCTTCCAGACTGTGAGCCCGCTGTTGGGTAGGGACCGTCTCTATATGTTGCCAACTTGTACTTCCCAAGCGCTTAGTACAGTGCTCTGCACACAGTAAGCTCTCAATAAGTATGATTGAATGAATGAGTGAATGAATGAATGAGTGAATGAAGTAGGTACCAATAAAAATGCTATAATTACAATATGTAAGGGAACTATATCAAGGTGCTTTTTGTCATGTAGTAGCTTTCGTGCATGCCCTTTCTTATTTATACGTTCAATAACTTTGATAATCTGCAGTGGTTATACCTGCCATGAGTGAGAAATGGCCAAATTCTTCCATAAATGCTGAACTACAATGTTCATGAGAGCCCTACTGAGATATCAATGTGGGGCCACATTTATCAGATGCTTTTTTTAATGAATTCCTCATAGAAATTCAATATTGACGAAAATAACGCCGTTAAAAAGAAACAACTTATGGCTTCCTATGCCGTTGCCAAGTTAAATAAACTAGAAAAGCTATTGATGTGCATTTTAAATACTCTTGTGCAAAGCCTCTTTTTGTTAGGGACCTAATAAATAGGATTATTGACCCTTGGAGTGATATTATCATGATTTGCAGTTATTCAGAGCTAATTTTTGGAAGGAGTAAGTCGTTCTCAATATTGAGCTTTCAGGCTGGAGTGTAGTTTGCCACTTCAAGGGAGAAATATAGATATGTTTGATAGTCCCTATGTGCCAAAAATAACAAATATGGTATTTTTTAAGTGCTCACTATGTGCTGGACACTGTACTAAGCGCTGGGGTGGATACAAGCCAATCAGGTTGGACAAAGTCCCTCTCCCATCTGGGGCTCCCAGTCTCAATCCCCATTTTCCAGATGAGGTAACTGAAGCCCAGAGAAGTGAAGTGACTTGCCCAAGGTCACACAGCAGACAATGTGGAAGTAGAGATGAAATCGTATCAGACGTAGTCCCTTCCCTCCACAGGGCTTAGTCAAAAAGGTAGGGAAAAGCATTTGAAAAAACTGGGCCATTGAGGGGTCAAATGACTTGCCCACCGTTTTACAGGCATTTTAATGACTTGTCTTCCTCTATAGACTGTAAGGCTCCTTGTGGGCAGGGATTGTGTCTCCTGTTGTGTTGTGCTTTAGAATAGTGCTCTGCACAAGAGTAAGTAGTTAATAAATAACATCGATTGATTGATGCAGCAAAACCGGGGCCAAGTCCTACGTCTTCTGACCCCCAGCATCCATGCTCTTCCCATTAGGCCATACTGTCTCCAAATAACTCTGCTGTGAATATACAATTTTCGCTTGAAATCTCTGCTAAGCAACTGCCTCATAGTGCAGAAAACTGTCTCTTCTGCAAAATAAATGTTTTCAAAATGCTGAGAACTCCCATCTGCCACCAGTATTTAAGTTTAACGAGGGAACATCTCCAGCTTCTCTGAAATCTTTTCCATCAACAAAGCCCAGGGCCAGGCCTGGATTGAGGTGTAGGCTTGCCAACTTCAGTAGCAAGGTTAGGCTCGTTTTCATTAGAGGAGAGCATGCTTTTTTGCTTGTTGGTTTTATTTTGTTTCCTTTCCCAAAGACAACTGCTGGTTGGCACAGGTCCAAGTGCCTCACTAAGCTGTAGACTAAAAGATCCTTGTGGTTAAGATTCTCATCTACCAAATCTGCAGTGGTGTTCTTTCCCAAGCACTTAGTAAGTACCATTGATTTCAAGCAGCATGACATAGTAGAAAGAGCATGATCCTGGGAGTCAGAGGACCTTGGGTTCTGAATCCAGGCTCTACCGCTTATCTGCTGTGCAGCCTTGGGCAAGTCACCTAGCTTCTTAGTGCCTCAGGTTTCTCAGCTGTAAAATGGGTGTTATCTTAATTATTGTATTTTTTGAAGTGCTCATTGAAAGACAAGTACTATCCTAAGCATTGGGATAGATGCAAGTTAATCCTAGTCTAAGTAGGAGTGAGGTCTTTTAGACTGTGAGCCCACTGTTGAGTAGGGACTGTCTCTATATGTTGCCAATTTGTACTTCCCAAGCGCTTAGTACAGTGCTCTGCACACAGTAAGCGCTCAATAAATACGATTGATTGATTGATTGAGAGACTTTGAATTACCATTTTATGATGAGGAAACTGAGGCACAGAGAAGTGATGCCCACGCTGCTCCTTACTCTCTCCTACCTAAGACCGTGAGCCCTGTGTGGGACGGGGACAGTGTCCAATATGATTATCTTCCATTTTCTCCAACGTTCAGTTCAGTGCTTAGTAAGTGTTATTATTGATTGATTGATACCCAGTTACGACCTTGGGAGAGATTCTTTTCCAAGACAGTCATTTAAGCCCTGCTGGCACCACTTGACAGGGAAAAGGTGAAAATCCGGGAGAGACGTTCCATCTCAAACAACAATGAATTCTCCAACGTGGGTTGGAAAAATCTTTCAGTTGGCCCCCTCAATGGGCTTAGTACAGTGCTCTGCACACAGTAAGCGCTCAGTAAATACGATTGATTGATTGATTGGGCATCAATCCTATTATTAACCACGCTGGGCCACTAGGGGGCAAAACAGACCTTTGAACGGTAACAGAATTAGCCCATTGCATTGCAATGGCAAATATTTCCACCAATCAATCAATTAATCGTATTTATTGAGCGCTTACTGTGTGCAGAGCACTGTACTAAGCGCTTGGGAAGTACAAGTTGGAAACACATAGAGACAGTCCCTACCCATCAGTGGGCTCACCACCAACCTCTTTTTATTCCTACTTGAACCTGAGAGGGCCTCCTCTAGCTAACTAGCAAGGCTGTCCTGCCCTTTTTCTGACATACACACTCACTATTATCACAGCTGGACATTTACGAGACCCAAAAAATGATACAGCTGAACTAATAATAATAATAACTGTGGTATTTCAGTGCTTACTGTGTGTCAGGCACTATTCTAAGCACTGGGGTAGATACAAGATAATTGGGTTGGACGCAGTACCTGTCCTATAAAGGGCTCACAGCCTCAATCCCCATTTTACAGATGAGGGAACTGAGGCCCAGAGAAGTGAAGTGATTTGCCCAGGGTCACACAGCAGACAAGTGGCGGAGTTGAGCTTAAAACCCAGGTCCTAGACTGTGAGCCCACTGTTGGGTAGGGACTGTCTCTATATGTTGCCAACTTGTACTTCCCAAGCGCTTAGTACAGTGCTCTGCACACAGTAAGCGCTCAATAAATACGATTGATTCTGACTCCCAGGTCCGTGCTCTGTCCACTAGGCCACACTCCCTCACTGACAGTAGCATTAGAGCCAGGTGGATCTGGTCTGCCTGGGGAATTTCCAGTCTGAAATTGGCTCAAGTAGCATGTTGTTCAATGAAAATGCTGTGTTTTCTTCCCCTTCTCTTAAAGTTTTTCACTTGATAGTAAGTGCTTCACCCTTGCCTTCATGTCCCATGTCAAGAGGGTGTTTTTCACAAAGGATTATTGGGTGTTGGAGAGGGTTTTGGAGTTGTGATTTCAAGCTGGTAGCTTGGAGGGCCGAGTCAGGCCACACACTGCTGGAGGTTCTGGAAAAAATCGTTTCTAGCTGGTTCATCCCAGTGGCCAAAACCATTCAGACTGTCAGAAGGGAGGACCAAGAGGGGCAAACGAGGGATGCGAACTGCGCATGGAGAACTGCATTTCCTTCTCTTTCCCTGTGGGGAGAAGCAGCGTGGACTAGTGCAAAGAACCTCAGCCTGCTGTATGACACTGGGCAAGCCACTTAACTTCTCTTTAGTTTTCTCATCTATAAAATGGGGATTCAATACCTTTTCTTCCTCCCTCTTAGAATGTGAACCCTCTGTGGGACGTGGACTGCGTCCGAACCAATTATCTTGTACCTACTGCAGGTCCTAGCACAGTGTCAGTGTAATTGCCACTATCGTTAACGGTCTCCCATTGACAGCCTTCAAACTGCCTTAAAACAAGGGGAAGAACCCACTTAAGTTTTTCAGTTGTCTGAAAGAACTGTTGGATCTTAAGTGTCTTAATTTGTACTTCCCAAGCACTTAGTACAGTGCTCTGCACATAGTAAGCGCTCAATAAATACGATTGATTGATTGATTGATTGGAGTTCTGAAGCTCCAGGGAGGACACTTTTAGAGCCTTGCTGTAACTTGTGGCATTGCCTGGTGTGTGGGCCCCTTTCCTGTTCTATGTTGGCTGCCGAATAGTATCTGTGTCTATTGAGGGTCTGTCATGCACAGAACCCTTGGCGATGTGTAACAAAAGAAGTAGACACCGTTCCCTGCCAAAACAGCAGTGGCAGGCAAGCACAAGCCATTCACAAACAGCTGGAGGAGAGATGCAATGCCGTATCTGTTGATAGGAGAGTTTGAAAGGAGCTTGAGAAGCAGCGTGGCCTAGTGGATAGAGCACGGGTTCGGAAGTCAGAAGGACCTATGTTCTAAGCCTGGCCCTGCCACGTATCTGCACTCTGACCTTGGGCAAGTCGCTTCACTTCTCTGTGCCTCAATTACCTCATCTGTTAATAATAATAATTATGGTTAAGTGCTTACTCTGTGCCAGGCACTGTACTGAGTGCTGGGGTGGATACAAGAAAGTCAGGTTGACCATAGTCCCTGTCCCACAAAGGGCTCACGGTCTTAATCCCCATTTTACAGATGAGGTAACTGGGGCCCAGTGAAGTGACTTGCCCAAGGCCACACAGCAGCCAAGTGGCAGAGCCGGGATTAGAAGCCGTGACCTTCCAACTCCCCAGGCCCATGGTGTATCCAGTATATCAGGCTGCTAGTTAATATGAGGATTAAGACGGTGTGCCCCATGTGGGACATGGAGTTTGTCCAACCTGATTAGATTGTATCCGCTCCAGCACTTAGTTCAATGCCTGGCACATAGTAATAGCTTAACAAATACCATTAAAAATAGATAAATGTAAGTGACTAGAAGTTGAGAGTATGCATCAGTGCTGTAAGTGGCCATGGGATGGATGTGATTTGGGAAGGTGGAGCTTAATCCAGGAAGGCTCCTGGAGGAGGTGGGATTTCTGGAGGATCTGAAGGGAGAAGAAGTTTGAGGCAGGAAGGGTATGAATAAGAGGAAGAGTTGAGGGGAATCGAAGGCCGTTTCTATGTTTGCAGCTCCTTCTGGGATCCTTTCCTGGAGTGATTGTTTCTTCTAATAATAATAATAATAATAATGATGTTGGCATTTGTTAAGCGCTTACTATGTGCAAAGCACTGTTCTAAGCGCTTGGGGGAATACGAAGTGATCAGGTTGTCCCACGTGGGGCTCACAGTCTTCATCCCCATTTTACAGATGAGGTAACTGAGGCTCAGAGAAGTTAAGTGACTTGCCCAAGGTCACACAGCAGACATGTGGCGGAGCCGGGATTCAAAACCACGGCCTCTGACTCCAAAGCCCGTGCTCTTTCCACTGAGCCACGCTGCTTGTCTAGAAATTTCTCTTCTAGAAATTAACACCTCCCCCCAGTGAAGAAATGAATAAATGGAACCAAATGCATTGTCTCCCCAGCTTGTTTATGAGGCTTTCCCTCAGAGCTATATCCAGACAGAATATTCTCACTGTGATTAGGCTTTGTTCAAGCAGGGTTAACTAGAGGGCCCTGGCTTCTTTCTGGGAAACTCTTTGACGGTGCCTCTGAGGAATAATAATAATAATGATGATGATATTTGTGAAATGTGTTAAGCACTGTTCTAAGCGCTGGGGGGATACAGGGTGATCAGGTTGTCCCACGTAGGGCTCACAGTCTTCACCCCCATTTTACAGGTGAGGGAACTGAGGCCCAAAGTCACACAGCTGACAATTGGCAGAACCGGGATTTGAACCCACAGTCTCTGACTCCAAAGCCTGTGCTCTGTCCACTGAGGCATGCTGCTTCTCTAGGGAAAAGTACACTTTCCACCACCAAACACTTGGAATTTCTTTTTAAGGAATTCTTTTGGAGTCCTGTTGTTCATCCGGCTGGGGTTCCTGGAGGAGGAGGATCAGATATGGGTTCTCATGCTAACTGTGATATTTAAGTGCTTACCATGTACCAAGCACTGGACTAAGTGTTGGGGCAGATGCAGGGTCATCAGGTCAGACACAATCCCTGTCTGACATGGGCCTCCCAGTCCAAGTAGAAGGGAGAACTGGAATTGAACCCCCATTTTACAGATGAAGAAACAAGCGTAGGGAAGTGGTGACTTGCCCAAGATCACACCGCAGGCAAGCGGCAGAGCGGGATTAGAACCCAGGCCCCTGGACCCTCAGGCCCTTGCTCTTTCCACTAGGGCCACCCTGCTTCCCTCGTGAACAGGAGATGAAGTGGGGAAAGAGTCTAGGTGGAATTGAGACTCAAGCCTCAGCTTCTGACCCTCCTCTTCCCTGTGGAGATGTCAACCCAAGCCCCTTTTGTGTACCTAAGGCATGGTTACCTTCCCCGTGGTCCTTGCCTAAGCCGGCTTCTGGAAGGGTTTGGAGAGGTGGGAGGACGGCAGCTGGAATTTGGGAAGGGGGCCCAGGAAGGGAGTGGAGGAAGGGACAAGGTCAGTCAATCAGTGGTATTGGAGTGCTTACTACGTTCAGAGCACTGTACAAAGTGCTTGCTCTCCCAGTACAACACAGTTCACAGACATGTTCCCTGCCCACAGCGGGCTTACATTCTAGAGGGGGATACAGATGATAATATAAATAGTGATTTATAATGCATAATTTGAAGATATTTACATAAAGTGCCATGGGGTTGAGGGTGGGACGAATGTCAAATGCCCAAAGGTCACCGGTCGGACTTGGATCACCTTTGATAGCCCTGTTTACCTGATTGTTTTGCTTGCTCACCCAGAATTTAAGTGTTTAGGCGTTGGGCTCGGAGTCATCTGCTAATCGACCTTCCATCTGGTTGGACGTATTTCTAAATAATGGTAAGAAAGGAAGTCACATCTAGGCAATTGGGAGGCAAACAAATGTAATTTTGATTAGGCCTCGCCTCCTGCTGTTGGTGTTATTAAAAAGAACCCACACACATCTAATAGCTCTTGGCGCACAGCTGTTAGAGCAAACAGCAGGACCGTGGGTTTGCTGAGCCCTGCTAAGAGGTGGCTCTCGATTTCCATTTAAATAAAATGGATATTTTTTCTGGCTTCCCTTTAGCCTGCCTTGTTAATAATAATAATAATAATAATGGCATTTATTAAGCGCTTACTATGTGCGAA
Source organism: Tachyglossus aculeatus (assembly GCF_015852505.1). Classification (NCBI taxonomy): domain Eukaryota; kingdom Metazoa; phylum Chordata; class Mammalia; order Monotremata; family Tachyglossidae; genus Tachyglossus; species Tachyglossus aculeatus. The sequence goes on along the minus strand of NC_052078.1, from coordinate 20,357,995 downwards.
GCACTGTTCTAAGCGCTGGGGAGGGTACAAGGTGATCAGGTTGTCCCACTGGGGGGCTCACAGTTTTAATCCCCATTTCACAGATGAGGTCACTGAGGCATGGAGAAGGGAAGTGACTTGCCTGAAGTCCCACAGCTGACAATTGGCGGAGCCGGGATTTGAACCCATGAACTCTGGCTCCAAATCAGTTAATCAGTGGTGCCTTGTTGTAGACTGTGAGCCCACCTTTTAGACTGTGAGCCCACTGTTGGGTAGGGACTGTCTCTATATGTTGCCAATTTGTACTTCCCAAGCGCTTAGTACAGTGCTCTGCGCATAGTAAGCGCTCAGTAAATACGATTGATGATGATGATGATGATGATAATGATGATGAGAAGTGGATGGCCTAGTAGAGACAGCCCGGGCCTGGGAATCAATCCTGACTCTGCCACTTGTCTGTCGTGTGACCTTGGGCGAGTCACTTCACTTCTCTGGGCCTCAGTTAACTCATCTGTACAATGTGGATTAAGACTGTGAGCCCCGTGTGGGACAGGAACAGTGTTCAACCTGATTAGCTTGTGTCTCTCCCAGCTCTTAGAACAGTGCCTAGCACATAGTAAGCACTTAACAAATGCCATTTTAAAAAAAAAGAGGGGCAAGTTCTACTTTGACCTCGGCTAGAAGGGGTTCCTCGCCCACAGCTTTAACAGGAGCTGCCCGAACCAACTGCACGAGAGCTCAGTCCAGTCCCACCTGAAATCCTTTCTCCTCATTTGGCCCTGACATTCCCTGCGGGAGGGGGAAGGGGACTGGGTTGGATAATCACCCACTCCTCATTCCTCCCTGGGTCTGTCTGTGTGGTCCACAGCCTCTCCCAGACCAATCTGGGTCAACATGAGGGTCAAGGGAGCTTTGCAGGGGTCGCTAGGGAAAATGAGAAATGACCTCCACAATCTGGACGGAGGAAGAGAAGGCATATTCAGTGAGTTTGCCAATGACACCGCACCCAAAGGCAGGGTGGCCAGTATCTCAGAAGAGCAGGTCAGAACTCAGTTGCCTTGACAAATCAGAGGAGTGTTGGTATTTTTTATGGTATTTGTTAAGCACTTACTCTGTCTCAAGCACTGTTCTAAATGCTGGGGTAGACACAAGTTAAACAGGCCCCTGTCCCACATGGGACTCTCAATCTAAGGAGGAGGCAGAACAGATAATGAATCTCCATTTTACAGATGTGGAAACTGAGGCACAGTGAAGTGACTTGCCCAAGGTCCCCCAGCAGTCAAGTGACAGAGCTGGGATAAGAACCCAGGTCCTCTGGCTTTGAGTCCCATGCTTTTGTCCATTAGGCCTTGCTGCTTCTGGTTAAATCAGTCAACCAATCAAAGGTATTTATTGAGCTCTTACTTTGTGCAGAGCACTGTAGTAAACACTTGGGATAGTACAGTGTATTTGGAATGCACGATCCTTGCGCTCAAGGAATTTACAGGTAAAGGAAGCAACCAAGCATAGGGATACTAGTATGGAGTAGCAGCATGGCCAAGTAGAAAGGGCACAGGCCTGGGAGTCGGAGGACCTGGGTTCTAATCCTGGCCCTGCCGCTTGTCTGCCTTGTGACGTTGGGCAGGTCACTTAACTCCTCTGTGCCTCAGTTATCTCAACTGAAAACTAGGGATTAAACATTCCTCCCTCCAATTTAGACTCGGAGCCCCATGTGGGACAGGGGCTGTGTCCAACCTGATAAACTTGTATCTACCCAGCACTTAGAACAGTACTTGGCGCATAGTAAATTCTTAACACATACCGTAAAAACAAAACATAAGTGCTGTGGGGATGGGAATGGGAAAGGGAATGATAATAATAATAATGATGGCATTTATTAAGCACTTACTATGTGCAAAGCACTTTTCTAAGCGCTCGGGAGGTTACAAGGTGATCAGGTTGTCCCACAGGGGTCTCACAGTCTTCATCCCCATTTTACAGATGAGGGAACTGAGGCCCAGAAAAGTGAAGTGACTTGCCCAAAGTCACACAGCTGACAATTGGCCTGAGCGGGGATTTGAACCCATGACCTCTGACTCCAAAGCCCATGCTCTTTCCACTGAGCCACGGTGCTTCTCCAGGGAAGTGCTTGCCTGTGGAACTAAGTGCATGGGAATTGCAGTATGGGGCAAAATTAGGGTGGGAAGTTGAGATCTTAATCCAGGAAGGCTTCTGAAAGAGGTATGATTTGAAGATGGGGAGAGTGCTGGTCTGTTATGCGGGGGAGGAGGGAGGGTGTTTCCAGGCAGGAGGGAAGGTGTGAGCAAGGGGTTGACAGCGGGTGAGGTGACAGAGAGGGAAAGTGAGTAGGGTGGTCTCAAGTGGGCTAGCTGGGTTGTAGTGGCATAAAGCTTGTTCAGGGTGAGGGCAACAAACAGACAAGTGGCTTTTATCTCTAGGCTCTGGTCCAGAAAGACAAGTCCATATCTGGGCATCAGGAAGAAAAGCAAGCTGAATCTGACGTAGGAATGTTGCCTTGCCACTCAAAATGCTGGTACAGTATTGGAACCCCCCGGAAGAGGAGCTCATAGAAGCCACGACACCCTCCTTCCCATAGTACTCAGCTTGGGTCAGGCACTTTTGGGTGCCCTGGGTCCCATCTAAAGCTCCGCAAATAGCCAAGTTGAAAACAAGGAGGAGGTTAGGGGGACAGACGTGCTGTTAGTACAGTACTCTGTACTGAGTAGGCACTCGATAAATGCTGTTGATGTTGAAAAGATTGGAAAAGATTGAGGAAAGGGGACAGACTGGGATTATTCAGCCAGGAGATGAGCTGACAGGAAATTTAAAGACAGTTGTCAAGTATGTGAAGGTTTTTTTTTTACAGCATGGTACTAGTAATGGTATTTGATCGCTTGACATGTCCTTAGTACAGAGCGCTGCCCGTGGTAAACCCTTAATAAATCCCATTGATTGATTGATTAATTAAGGGCTTAGCCCTGTGCAGAGTGCTGAGGTAGATAGAAGCTCCTCAGGTCAGTCTGAGTCCTTGTCTTGTGCCGAGCTCCAAGCTAAATAGGGGAAGACTGATGCATAGTAGCAGTAAGAATGAATTACTAAATGCAATAAATTCCAATTGAAACAGAGCAAGATAAGAGTGTTCCAGTGCAAGGGGAAGCAGACCTTGAATGAGGCAGTGCTTGGGTGCCTCAGCCACATCAGCTTCCCTGTGCTTGAAACGGGAACGAGGCTCCCAGGCTGGATGGGGAATCCATCAATCCTATTTGAGCCCTTACTGTGCCCGCTGAGCACTGTACTAAGTGCCCAGGAGAGTACAATAACAGCAGTTGGTAGAAACATTCCCTGCCCCCAACGAGTTTACAGTCTAGAGGGGAGGGAGAGCTTTAGCCCCCGAGTTCTGATGGCATGGGGTCTTGGGTTTACCCTCCGCTTTCTCAGGGAGCTGGGATCTGCCATTGGGTAGAGCAGCTGGAAGGCGGTGCACTCTCTCTCTCTCTCTCATTTTCTTGGTGTCTTGGTCTCTTCATCTCTGTCTATTTCTCTTTCTCTATCTCCCCTCTCTGTCTCAGTCTTTTTTCTCTCTGTCTTTCTCTTTGTAGCTCTCTTTCCCCTGTGCCCTTTGGGCATTTACTTTTTGCCCCACAGCACTTAGGTACCTATCTATTAACTATTTATTTTAATGTCTGTCGCCCCCCCCCCGCCAAAGTGTAGGCTCATTGTGGGCAGGCAATGTGTGGCTTTCCCCGACTAGGTCCTCATTTCCCTTTCTCCCACTCCCTTCTTCGTTGCTCTGGCATTTGGATCTGCAACCTTTATTCACCTTTCCCTTAGCTCCATAGTACTTATATACATATCTGTAATTTATTTCTTTATGTTAGTGTCTTGTCTCCCTCTCTAGACTGTAAACTCTTTATAGGCAGGGAACATGCCTACCAACTCTATTATTTTGTACTCTCCCAAGCGCTTAGTGTAGTGTTCTGCACACAGTAAGTGCTTAATAAATACTGTGGCTTGCCAACTCGTACTGTCCCAAGCACTTAGTGCAGGGCTGTGCATGCAGTAAACCCTCAGATGCCATTGATTGATTAATACCATTTGTGTCTCTGTCACTCTTCCCACTCTTCTTTTGTCTCTCACCACCCCCCCCAAAAAAAAAAACAAAACACATAACACTTTTCCCACCTCTTTCTCTGAGGAAGTCAACATGTGTGCCTGTTAGTCTGACAAAATATTGTGCACTAAATCCAGACCAGAGGAAGTGGAGGCTAGTGAAGAATACTTTATATCCTCCGAAGTCCAAATCGAGAGATCCAGGATTAACCAGCATAAGAGATTCTGGTTAGGTAAGAGGAAGACTCTCAAATGCAGGTTGCTAAATATTGGAATGGTCTTTTGAATGACTTGTGGAGTCTCCTTCTGAAGGCCTGTGAAAACAAGGTAGATTTCTCTCTCTAAGGGCCGGTGCAATTAAATGGCCGTTAGATTCCAGTCAACTAGTGGCATGACAGTGCTGGAGAAGCTACTTGTATTTGGGACAGTATCGGTTCTGTAGGTTCCATTTGCTATATCCTTTTTAAAGGAGAAAGGCGATGAATGAGTCTGTGTTTTCAATTAGCAGCAAAGTCCTCTGGGGAGAGTAGTTGAAGTGAAATCAGAAGTCAGAAGGCTCTTTTGCTTAAGAGCATTTAAACTTCATTTACAGGATTTAGCAGATCTTATTATCTGTAAATATTTGTAAATTTGTGTTGGGAACTGGGAGAGCATTTATCACTATAGATCAGTGTTTTTGTGTCCCATACCTCTGCAGTTCTCTCTCAAAGTTGGGGTGCAACTCCGTGCCCCAGGCCTCTGCAGTTCCCTCTCAAAGTTAGGGTGCAGCTCTGTAACTGCCTTTTCCATTTGGATTGTAAATTTTCTTTGCCTTTTGCAATTTCATTTGGAACAAAGGTAGGAGTCTTGCTCCGTGAGTGAGAGTTTCCAAATATTCGTTGTGCAGACTTGAATTTACGTGGCCTGTTGCTATGAAGAAAGCAATTGGGCCCATGCTGGGAAACATTTAACCAGTAGGAAGAAAAATGTTGGTTTTTACTAGTGGAAGTAATTATACAACAAATCCTTGCAGAGAATACCGAGTTCACTCTCTCTTTACCCGGTCGGGTTTTGACTAGTTGACCCAAAGCATTTTCTACTCTTCAAGTGCTACTAGAAAGTTAGTCAGAGGGAATAATGAGCTTAATTTCGGAGAGGTTCAATATTTACAATCTGAGGTAAAGTTTCAGCTTCCTTATTTATGGTGTGGGGCCAAGTTGCCAATTTATAGATCTTCACTGAAAAGCAAGATCTTTTTTGCTTCTGCAGCAGGATCTGCCCTGGCCCATGTGGTTTGGTAAGAAAGTGTCTCCATCAAGGGACCAAGATCTAGCTGTAAACACATTTTTTTTTCTAGGAAGAAGACTTTTCTAAGGAAAACAATTTTTCCATTAAGTAACAAAAACCACATTACTATGATAGAAATGATAATTTCAAATCCTTCCCAGATGGTATCAGAACCGGCATTTCTTACCCATACTGTGCTTTGCAGCGTTTGAAAACTCTGAGCGTCTTGTAGATTTACTTTTTTTAATGGTATTAGGCACTTTCTAAATGACAAGCACTGTTCTAAGTGCTGGGGTAGATGCACTTTAATCAGGTTGGATCCAGTCCCTGTCCCATATGGGGCTCACAGTCCAAGTAGGACAGAGAACAGGTATCAAATCTCCATTTTGCAGTTGAGGAAACTTAGGCACAGAGAAGGGAGTTGCCCAAGTTTACCCAGCAGGCAAGCGGCGGGGCTGGGATTAGAACCCAAGCCCCAGGCCCATGCTCTTTCCATTAGGTCGTGCTGCTTCCCACTTTGCTTTGAAACATGATGTGAGGACATTATTATCCAGCCAACTTGGGAGAGTTGGTCTTTTTCAGGTATTTTATCGGGTATTTACTACACTTGGCCAAATGTCGAGTGACAAGCAATCGAACAAGTATTTATTGAGCACTTACTCTGTGCGGAGCCACTATAGTGAGTGCTTGGGAGTGCAGTCGAGTTGGCAGAATGGATCCCTGCCCTCAAGGAGCTTACAAGTAGCCTGCAGGCTCCCCTGTGAGGTGGTAGAGTCATAACCAGCTATTGTGGGCTTGTGATTGTGTTTCCCCTCTAGGGGTTCGGAGGAGGGGGGCTCCAGCAGAGGGGTCCTCCAGCCACCTCCTCCCCGGGGGCCTCCAGGGTCTGGGTAGGAGATGGCACAGTCATGTGGCATGCTTCTACGGTCAAAGTGCTGGCAAACATCCTGGAAGCTGTCTCTGGAGCCCTTTGTCCAGAACTAAAACATCACGGCCTAGGGGGATTCAGAAGAGACAGCTTCCATTCTCCAGGCTCCGCCACTGGCCTGCCTTGTTACCTTGGACAAGTCATTTTACCGTCTGGTGCCTCAGTTTCTGTATCAATCAATCAATCAATCAATTGTATTTATTGAGCACTCACTATGTGCAGAGCACTGTACTAAGCGCTTGGGAAGTACAAATTGGCAACACATAGAGACAGTCCCTACCCAACAGTGGGCTCACAGTCTAAAAGGGGGAGACAGAGAACAGAACCAAACATACCAACAAAATAAAATAGGATAGAAATGTACAAGTAAAATAAATAAATAAGTAAATAGAGTAATAAATATGTACAACCATATATACATATATACAGGTGCTGTGGGGAAGGGAAGGAGGTAAGATGGGGGGATGGAGAGGGGGACGAGGGGGAGAGGAAGGAAGGGGCTCAGTCTGGGAAGGCCTCCTGGAGGAGGTGAGCTCTCAGCAGGGCCTTGAAGGGAGGAAGAGAGCTAGCTTGGCGGAGGGGCAGAGGGAGGGCATTCCAGGCCCGGGGGATGACGTGGGCCGGGGGTCGACGGCGGGACAGGCGAGAACGAGGTACAGTGAGGAGATTAGCGGCGGAGGAGCGGAGGTTGCGGGCTGGGCAGTAGAAGGAGAGAAGGGAGGTGAGGTAGGAGGGGGCGAGGTGATGGACAGCCTTGAAGCCCAGGGTGAGGAGTTTCTGCCTGATGCGCGGATTGATTGGTAGCCACTGGAGATTTTTGAGGAGGGGAGTAATATGTCCAGAGCGTTTCTGGACAAAGATAATCCGGGCAGCAGCATGAAGTATGGATTGAAGTGGAGAGAGACACGAGGATCTGTATCTGTAAGATGGGGATGTGCTTCTTCCGTCTTAGACTTTCACCCTGTGTGGGACAAGGACTGATTCTGATCTGATTCTTATACCTACCCTTAGCACTGTGCTTGACATGTAGTAAGTGCCTAAAGGATAACACTATTATTATTTTGGACTGGCAGAGCAATTAGAGGAGAGCCAGAAAGCTGATTAGGGGTCTGAAAGTAAGAGGCAGGAGGAAAAGAGAAAAGAACCAGGATTATTGTTTATTCAGGAGAATAAACAATTCTTTTAGACTGTGAGCCCACTGTTGGGTAGGGACTGTCTCTATATGTTGCCAATTTGTACTTCCCAAGCGCTTAGTACAGTGCTCTGCACACAGTAAGCGCTCAATAAATACGATTGATGATGATGATGAGAAAAGGAGGCTGAGAGGTGATTTAATAATGGCCTTTATGAGAGGTGGTTATGTAGAAGATGCATCAGCCTGACTGTGGAAATCAATCAATCAATCGTATTTATTGAGCGCGTACTGTGTGCAGAGCACTGTACTAAGCGCTTGGGAAGTACAAGTTGGCAACATATAGAGACAGTCCCTACCCAACAGTGGGCTCACAGTCTAAAAGGGGGAGACAGAGAACAAAACCAAACATACTAACAAAATAAAATAAATAGAATAGATATGTACAAGTAAAATAAATAAATAGAGTAATAAATATTTACATACATATATACAGGTGCTGTGGGGAAGGGAAAGAACATACGGCTGGGAGTCAGAGGACCTGGGTTCTAGTCCTGGCTCTGCCAGTTGCCTGCTGTGTGACCCTGGCAAGTCACTTCACTCTCCTCATCTGTAAAATGGGGGTTCAGTTCCAGTACTCCTTCCCTTATGCTGTGAGCCTCGTGTGGGATGGTGTCTGGCCTGGTTAACTTGTATGGCCCCCAGCTCTTAGAACAGTGCTTGACACATGTACCATAACTATTGTGTATACGTTCTCCATCTCTGCAGCAGGTGGAGTAACTAGTGCTGGGTTTAGCCTGCAGGATGAGGGATTCGGGTTTGTAGAAAGAAGAGTTTCCTGATCCTGGGAGCTGTTAGGTACTGGAGTAGGTTTTGAAGAGAGGTCCTGGTATCTCATTCTTTGTAGAGCTGTTGAGTGTAATCTCTGCAAGGGATACTGTAGGGATAATGTAGGTCAGCTGCCACCCAACTACTTTGTTAGTGCATCATTTATCAGTATAATTTCAAGGGAGTGGAATGCAGGGGAGGCTTTTAGTGCAGAAATATCTGGCCTAGTGGAGTTTCACCCCCGGTGTTTAAGGGATTCTGAAAGCAACCTACCTACCTCTCGCTTCCCCACCCCGAGGCAGCACGGCATAATTCACCAGAATCATGGTAGTGCAAATAATAATAGTAATAATGGTATTAGGTGCTTATTCTGTGCGAAGCACTGTTCTAATAATAATGGTATTAGGCACTTACTATGTGCGAAGCACTGTTCTGAACGCTGGGGGGGATGCGAGGTGATCAGGCTGTCCCACGTGGGGCTCGCAGTCTTCATCCCCATTTTGCAGATGAGGGAGCTGAGGCCCAGAGGAGTGAAGTGAGCCCACTGTTGAGTAGGGAACGTCTCTCTATGTTGCCAACTTGGACTTCCCAAGTGCTTAGTACAGTGCTCTGCACACAGTAAGCGCTCAATAAATACGATAGAATGAGTGAATGAATGAGATTACAGTGCAGCCATAACTGTACAACTTGATACCCATCCACATGTTTCGTTTTGTTGTCTGTCTCCCCCTTCTAGACTGTGATAATCCGCTGTTGTGTAGGGACCGTCTCTATATGTTGCCAACTTGGACTTCCCAAGCGCTTAGTACAGTGCTGTGCACGCAGTAAGTGCTCAATAAATACGATTGAACGAATGAATGAAAGTCACTCTCAATAATAATACTAACAACAACTGTGTTGTCTGTTAAACACCTAGGCGCCAGCGCTGTTACAAGATAATCAAATAGGACATAGTCCCAATCCCACAAGGGCTCACAGACTAAATGGAAGGGAGAGCAGGTATTTAATCCCCATTTTACAGATGAAGAAACAGGCACAGAGAAGTTTAAATGACTGGCCAGAGGTCCTTCAGCAAGCAAGTGGCAGAGCTGGGATTAGAACCCTCTCAGGCCTGTGTTTTTTCCACTTGGCTATTTGGGAGTCTGAGGACCTGGGTTCGAATCCTGGTCTGCCACTTGTCTGCTGTGCGACGTTGGGCAAGTCACTTAAACCCTCCATGTCTCAGTTTCCTTGTCTGTAAAATGGGAATTCGGTACCTTTTCTCCCTTCTACTTACCGTGAGCTTCCTTCCACGTGGTCACAAGCAGTTCCCCCAGTACTGGGTTTTCAGCCTGACGCAATAAGGAGAATGGAGGGTGCTGATAGTAGAAAAGTCAACCCAAAACTTTAATTATGTAAATTGCTTAATCGGTATTTAATTTATTTAAAGAAAAAGAATAACCTCCGGGGCTTTCTAGGACAGCAGAAGAGGAGGATTCCACTGCATTTAGAGGAAACAGTATATGTTGTCATGGCTGGAGATAAAATCCAAACCAAAATCAGCCGTAGCAAGTAGTGGCCGATTGAAACCAATCTAATTTGGTGTGACATGCCACCCTCTCATCATGGTGAGTCACCAGGGAATGACATAGAAAATGGCATTTGATCACAAACTGACTCTTCGGGGCACTAAACTCACAACCAAAGAGTCCCAGAGCTTGTCATGAACTCTGGGGACTATCTCAGGTCCCTGGGCCTAAATCACAATGCCCTGGGTGGTCAGGGGGCTTGGCCTTCCAACCAGATTTGAGCTCTTACTTTTTAATCTTGAAATTCACTTTAACTCAACATTGTTTACTGAGCACCTGCAGTGACCAGGGGGGCTGAATTAAACTCTTGGGAAAATACCACAGGAGTGAAAGATGCAGGCCTTGACCTCTTCCAACAAACAAGGTTAACAGACTTCAATAATTCCCTGTAGGAAATGCCTGGAAACCCATTTCATTAAAGGTGATTTGATTAAAAGGACCAATCCACAGGTACCTTGGAATGTGGCAGAAGGGGGATGATTTGGCAACATTCAGAGAAAACTGCGTGGTTTCCAGCTGGCATTCTTGAACCGGAACAGCCCTAGCAGGTACTTGCAGAACCTGATTTACAGAGTACAATTTGGGGAGGCTTCAGTAGGTTTCTCTAGGATCCTGTTGATTGCCACAGAGCTTTGGGGTGTGAAGTGTGTTTCATCAGTGGAAATTGTGACTAACAGTCACTAGTGCTTCTCAAGGTGCTTTAAAGATGGGTATCAGCCTGGCAGATTACGATACAGAGAGGAACACCCCCCCCCCATAATAGCCTGGAAAACACAGCAATGAGTTCCCAGCATGGTCAGTCAGCCAATCAGTAGTACCTATTGAGCACTTATGCTTTGCTGTAGAAGATGATTATAGCAGAGCACTTAGTTTCTGAGCACTGTACTAAGCACTTGGGTGAGTACAATAAAGTGTTTAGGGACTGGGGCAGAGGCAAGAAATCTAAAAGCCTCTTAGATCTGAGGGCTACTTGCGGTTAATTGTTGAGAAAGTTCCTTGGAAACAGGAGGAGGTGCAGCCAGCCTGTCTGCCACATTCACCAGACAAGGAGAAAGGGGTAGCTCTTTTTGGGTTACTTAGATACTGCTCAGGGGACAAAAGTGGTTCTGAGAGAAGCTGCCTTGGGGAAGGCAGGCTGGGATACAGGGAGAACCAATCCCAAGAGGACTTGGGAGAACGGCAGGGAAGGGAGCAGATTGGTCAAATACGAAGGAAAACCTCCCTGTGGGCAGCAATCATGTTGACCTCAACTCCAGGGGGCCTAGTTGAAGGAATATGGGCTTGGGAGTCAGGGGACCTGGGTTCTAATCCCAGCTCTACCACGTGTCTGCTTCTCTGGGCCTCAGTCTCCTCATCTTTAAAGTGGGGGTTAAGCACCTTTCTTCATCCCCTTCTAGACTGTGAGCCCGCTGTTGGGTAGGGACTGCCTCTATATGTTGCGGACTTGTACTTCCCAAGCGCTTAGTACAGTGCTCTGCACACAGTAAGCGCTCAGTAAATACGATTGATTGATTGATTGATTGATCCCCTGCAGACTGAGAGCCCCATTCGGGGTCAGGACTGACCTGATTAGCTTGCATCTCTCCTAGTGCTTGGCACATGGTCAGCGCTAAAAATACCACTATTGTTATTATCATTAATAACTCTATTGCACTACACTTGCCTGAGTGCTTACTACAGTGCTCTGTTCACACTAAGCATTCAGTAGGTAGATTGAGTGATGAAAAGCAAAGCAGAGAAAGGCTTTTTCTCAAGACTTTTAAAGCAGATTCGACCCTCCGTTGATCCTTAGCCGAAGGAGATGGGTAATGCAAGAACTGGGCGTGGACCGAGGCAGTTGCAAACCACAGACAAAAAGGTCCAAGGAACTCCCAAGGAATGTGAGCGGCGGGGCCCATGGATTGGGAAGGGGAGTTGCATCCCTGTGTTGGAACCAGCTGGGATGGTTTGAACGGATGCAGATCAGCCAGTTGTTTAGGCAGGGAAATGCCACCCCAGTAATATCTTGATTCATCTGGTTACCAGGTCATATGTCTATTAGGTCTCTGAGGCAAAGGGCCCAGGAGGGCATTAGGTCCTGACTGCAGTATATGCATTACTGGTGGTGGGGGGGGGGAGGTGGGGTGGGGGTGGCATGGTATCTTTCCTTTTCCCTTCCTATTGTTAAGCCATATGGCCTAGTGGAAGGAACACGGGCCTGGGAATCAGAAGAACTGGGTTCTAATCCCAGCTCCACCATTTTCCTGTCACTCTCTGGGCCTCAGTTTCCTTATCTGAAAAATAGGAATTTAATGTCTGCCTTCCCACTTATTAGGCTATGAGCCCCATCTATTTATTTATTTATTTATTTATTTTATTTGTACATATCTATTCTATTTATTTTATTTTGTTAGTATGTTTGGTTCTGATCTCTGTCTCCCCCTTTTAGACTGTGAGCCCACTGTTGGGTAGGGACTGTCTCTATATGTTGCCAATTTGTACTTCCCAAGCGCTTAGTACAGTGCTCTGCACATAGTAAGTGCTCAATAAATACGATTGATGATGATGATCAGCACAGGGACTGTCCCAACCCGATTTCATTGTATCTCCCATAGCACTTAGTAAAGTGCTTAGCACAGAGTAAGCACTTAAAAAATACCACAATTATTATTTTTTTCATTTCCTTTTCTTAGGCATCTTTATATATTCAAATATCAGATATTGCATCTTGGTAGATTGTTCTCCTCCCTGCCAAGTTATCTTTCTTCCTCCTGCTCCTGTTATTTGTATTTATTGTTTGACTCAGTCAGTGGTGTTTATTGAGTGCTTGCTGTGTGCAGAGGACCCTACTAAGCGCTTATTCCCTACTGTTCTGCTTTTTTAAGTGCTTGGTGCACTGCTTTGTACTCAGATGCTCAGTAACTACCGTTGAAGGAGAATCCATCATTCTATCTACTCTCATTGTTTTCTATGGCATAATCATCAACCAGACTCTCCCTTTGGATTGTAAACTCCTCAAGCTTCCTTACCTCTAATACTTTACACTTGAGAAGCAATTACAAATTCAAAACATGTATACAGAGATAACTGTCCATGCATCAGGGTGTTCAACAAAGCAAGTTCCTGCAGAAAGCAGTCTCCATCTCCAAAAATAGCACAAGCAAACAGGATAGAAAATTGTTGTTTTGAATTCATACTGTTTCAACTTTCCTACAGGGTCTGTTGCCAAACCCAGGGACTGTGTCTAATCCTCACCTGAGCATTCTTTTCCTAGTGCTTAGTACAGTGCTCTGCACTTGGAAAGCGCTTAATAAATACTATTATTACTACTAAAATGTCTTCTGACTTGGGACTCACTTCTCTTAAAGAAATCCAGAATGAAGACTAATGGCATTTAAGTGCTTACTATGCACTGGGAACTGTACTAAGCACTGGGATAGATACAAAGCTAATCAGGTTGGACATCATCCATGTCCCACATGGGGCTCACAGTCTTAATCCCCATTTTACAAATGAAATAACTGAGGCACAGATAAGTGAAGTGATTTGTCCAAGGTCATACAGCAGAGAAGTGGCGGAGCCAGAATTAGAACCCATATCCCTCCAACTCCCAGACCTGCTTTATTTTTATTCAGTCTCTGCCTTGTAGGACTCATTTATTCGTCAAGATGTTATCATTCTTTGCCCCCATTCTCCTGTAGTGTTGGCATTTTCCTACATCTAAGGTGAATACCAGTGCCTTACCTCCAGGCTAGAGAGCAAGCTAGTTAGCAACTCTTTCCCTTGAATAGCCGTACGTACAAGTCCAAGATTCTTATGTGACTGAGTATTCACCTGAGCTCACTGAGGCTTATGTTGTACAGCCATAAATGCTCCATTGGTTTGAATTTCAGCTAAACGTTTAATAGGGGATGGTTGTTGCTAATGAAGTAATCACTTTTCTTCTACCTTCAAAGAAGTGGTTCCCATTGTTGAATAACACTAAAAAAGTTTCTCCTCAGGAAGACAAGAATGTCTGTTGTAAAACTAAGCCGTTGTAATGTCAATTTTCTGCCTGAATAAAAACGAACAAAGATTAAGCATTGCCACTGGCAATATTGTCATTAGAGCTCTAGATTTTTTTGCCCTATTGAAACTAGAAATCCTGCAATTTCTGTTTGCTTAAAGAGTGATAAACTAACCCAGCGCTTTTTAAAAAGTGCATATTAATCCATGGAAAAATCTATTCGCAGCTTAATATGAGAACATAAAATGAATGCATTCTGGAAGTGATTCAATTGAGAAGTTGACACCTCATGAAAACGGGTGGTCAACACAGGACCCATGATAAAATGAGGAGCAAATGCTAGCAGTTCTAGATAATTCTTCATAACAGACCCTGGATGTGCACGATAAGTGAGAGAGAGAGTAGCTGACATTCAGTGAAATTGATTATCCATTCCATTAAAAACTTCTTTCTGGGTGAGGCCTGGATCTCTCCCTGTCACACAGGGACTTTGTGTGTAGTCTGCAGTGAGAACGTTCAGCCATTAAAATGGCAGTGGTTGAGGAAATAGAGAACAGCCCCCTAGATGCTATGGTGTTTTTTTTTTTTTTTAAGTTCTATGCCATCGGTAGTATTAAGTTATTTGGACAGGCGTTAGGGGAGGTAGGTCCTGGAATTTTTGGGGTGATGCAGGTATAAGAAGCTCTTCTTTCCTCAAGGATAACCTTTTCCTTTGCATAGCCCAAAGATTGCTTGGATTTTCTCCTTTTCAATGAAAGGAATTTTTTCTAACACTAGGCACTAAGTATATTCGCAGATAAGACTCTTTGTTGCAGTTATTAGACCCAACGGACCTCGGTTCCCGGCATATCATTTTGTTCTATTCAATTAAATTTCAGCCGGGCACTTATATTCTTAGCATAAAATTTCATCTTTAAAATTCCCCAATGCCAGAATTTCCATTTCACATTTTGAACAATCTCTCCAGTCCTCATGGACCCCAGATTATTCATCTCCCTACCACCTCAAGCAGAAACACCTTATCACTGGCTACAAGGTGAGTTCTTCTCATGTTTCATTTTGGTGTTTTCACCTACTACTCCCCAGGTTGCCCTCTTCATCCCCCCAAGCTGCCTCTGACCTTGAGCCTGGTGTTCCCCACCCCCTAGAAATTATATCAGACCAGCAATCTTCCCATCTTTCAAGCTCTCCTAGAGTCCCACTTCCTGCAGGAATCCTGTCCCCTTTAGTCACATATAATCATATCAGCACCCATGGCACTTGTTTACTTGAACACTCTTGTCAAGTACATACGCATATTTTACCTGGAGAAGCAGCGTGGCCTAGTGGATGAGAGTCCAGGCCTGAGAGTCAGAAGGACCTAGGTTTTAATCCTGGCTCCGCCATTTGTCTGCTGTGAGACCTTGGGGAAGTCACTCAACTTCTCTGTTACCTCATCTGAAAATGAGGATTAATAATAATAATAATAATAATAATAGTGATGGCATTTATTAAGAGCTTACTATGTGCAAAAGCACTGTTCTAAGCACTGGGGAGGTTACAAGGTGATCAGGTTGTCCCCTGGGGGGCTCACAGTCTTAATCCCCATTTTACAGATGAGGTAACTGAGGCCCAGAGAAGGTAAGTGACTTGCCCAAAGTCACACAGCTGACAATTGGCGGAGCTGGGATTTGAACCCATAACCTCTGACTCCAAAGCCCGTGCTCTTTCCACTGAGCCATGCTGCTTCTCTAAGATTCACAGATTAAGACTGTGAACTTCTAGACTGTGAGCCCACTGTTGGGTAGGGACCGTCTCTATATGTTGCCAACTTGTACTTCCCAAGCGCTTAGTACAGTGCTCTGCACACAGTAAGCGCTCAATAAATACGATTGATTGATTGAACTCCATGCACGACAGGGACCGTGTCCAACCAAATTTGCTTGTACCCACCCCTGTGCTTAGTACAATGGCTGACACATAGTAAGCGCTTTACAAATACTGCATTTATTGTTATTATTACTTACACGCTATTTATATTATTTGCTCCTTATTCAATTATCTGTTCAGCTCTCCCGTCTGGATGTATTTGTATTGCTTCCTGCTTTACTTGTTCCTGTACCAATTTTCACTATCTGTAATCAGTCCATCAGTGGTATTTATTGAGTACTTACTGTGTGCAGAGCACTGTACTAAACACTTGGGAAAGTTCAGTGTAATAGAGATGGTAGACGTGATCCCTGTCCACAAGCGCGAAGCGGTGTGGCCTATTGGGTAGACCACAGGCCCGGAAGTCAGAAGGACCTGGATTCTAGTTCTGGCTCCACCGCTTGTCTGCTGTGTGGCCTTGGACGAGTCACTTCATTTCTCCCTGCCTCAATGATCTCATCAGGAAAATGAGGATTAAAACTGTGAGCCCCATGTAGGATATGGACTGTGTTGAACCAGATTAATTTGTACCTACCCCAGCGTTTAGTAGAGTACCTGGCATATAGTGAGCACTTAACAAATGCCTTTTTTTTTTTTCAAAAAAGAAGCTGTCTGCCTCACTTATTAGATTGTAGATTGTAAAATGTCTTACTCTCATTAGATTGTAAGATTAAGAGCAGGCAGTATGTCTTGTTACTGTTGTTTTCTCCCAAACCCTTAGTATATTTCTGAGAATTCTGTAGACTATTGATTGATTTGATCGATCTTTTAGCTCTGCTGAAACTGAACTAAACAGGTTCACTGGTCAAGGTGGTAAATGACCCACCTCCCCTGCCCCCTCTCACCTCAAACGCAGGAGCCATTTCAGTATTTAGAACTGCAAATTAATCTGTTCCCTGACTGCAGAAAGCCCATCTTTGATTTAAAAATCTGTCAGTCAGTGGTATTTATTGAGCACCTGCCCTGTGCCAAGCACCCTAAGTGCTTGGGCGAATACAATAGAAACAAAAGTCACAGACCTTGCCCTCGATCTAAAGGTCCTCTTGCTCTTAGTTTGGGTTATTGTGCTTAGAGAAATAGCGAAACCCCTCCATGATCTAAACGTTCACCTCCCGCTCCAGAGCGTGTTGTCTGAGCAACCCAAGATGTTGAGTTAACAAGATGCCGATGGGCAGCCTGAAAACGCAGCCAAGAATTTTACTGTCCACATAGTTTCTCAGTGAGGCAAGGAGCCCGGAGAGAATCTCAGCTGCAAATAAACTTCATCCTTTAGCCCAATTTAGCTGGGCACTGCACTGCAGTATCAATATCCTCAGGAGCAGAATTATTTTTCAAGGTGGTGAGGCTTCTCGATCTTGCTGGGAGCCAGACTGTTGTCTAGGGAAAAATAAAATTCAGCTAGCATAATGCATAATTTTCTGCTTTCCCAGTCGCTGCACTAATTATCCTATCACAGCCATTGACGTGTGGTAGAGGGACAGCCATTGTTTGAGCAGCTTTGCCCTTGACGGTGACTCGCCTTAGAACTGGACCACTGATGACCCCTGGAGAATCTGAGCCTGTTGGAATTCCCCAGACCAGGAAACATGTCAGTCTTTTCCCATTTTCCACAGTTCCAGTCCTCGCCCTTCTAGTCCCTGCCTTGCATCTTCTCACTATCAAGTAACTTTGGGGATCATAAGAATCATAATCATAATAATTGTGATGTTTGATAAGCACCTACTATGTACTAAGTGCTGGGATAGATATAATAATTGGGTTAGACACAGTCCCTGTCCTGCTTGGGGCTTACAGTCTTAATCTCCATTTTACAGATGAGGAAACAGAGGCTCAGAGAAGTCAAGTGACTTGCCCGAGGTCACACAGCAGACCAGTGGCAGACTGGGTTAAGAACCCAGGTCCTCTGACTCCCAGAGCCGTTCTCTTTCCACTAGGTCACAGTGCTTTTAGCGTCCACCATCTTGTACTTCCCAAGCGCTTAGTACAGTGCTCTGCACACAGTAAGCGCTCAATAAATACGATTGATTGATTCTCTCGTCTTCTTGGGGGAAGGTTGGAAGGAAGGTTGAGAAGGTACAAATGCTGCTTCAGGATTTCTCTTTAGAGTTTCCAGTGTCCATTTTTTTTGTCTTTGAGCCTGTCCAGTGCCTTTTGTTTTTCCAAAGCGAGACCAGATTAGTTGTCATTTTATCATCACAAAATCCCTGTGTTATTGGAGGGAGAGCCACATAGTGTTCTCTCCATTTTTTTACACATGAGGGAACAGAGACGGTAAAGGATTTCCCCAGGGTCACACAGCATACTGGCGATGGGACAGAGATTAACCCCTGGTCGCTTGTCCCAAGGGTCCTCATTCTTTCTTCCAGATCAGGCGCTTACCCTTCCCTGTCCCTTCTTCCCTCTCCATATGGGAGATTGGCACTTCTTGATTTTTGTAACGGGATGGACCAATTTGGGGAAGATTGTTGCATTGTACTCTCCCAAGTGCATAGTAAGTGCTCTGCATACAGTAAGCCCACAATAAATGCAAATGACTGACTGACTGAGAATGGATGGGGGATGGAGGAGGAGAGATTGGGGAAGGGAGGAACACCATCAAGTGTCCATGGAGGTGAGAGCACAAGGACTGCCCTTGAAGCCAACATATCTGTCGGAACTGGCTGGGTTTGTGTCGAGCCCAGGAAATGAGTGCCCCCCTCCCCTTAAAATGACTCTGGGCATCTTGATGATGCCATGGGTCACCCCGAGGATGTCTGGCAGCCCAGGTCTACCCAGGATCTAAGTCTACCCCAGGCCAAAGCCAGTCGGAGCCAATCTGGGCCTCTCCTGCTTCGTCTCTGAATCAGCCTTAAGTCCCCCTGGGCCCCCACTTCAGGGGTTCACTCCACCCCATGGTAAGGCTGGATCAGAACTGGTGGATTGATGGATTGATTGAGAGGGCTAACTCTGTGTATCCTAACAAAGTAACAGTGCCCTACCACACTGATGCCTTTTTTTATTCACCAGTCTTTACTGCATTCTTGTTAAGTGCTTAGTACAGTGCTTTACGCACATCAAGCACTGAATAAATATGACTGCTTGGCAGAGCACAGTAGAGACAAAAACACAGCCCTTATCCTTGAGGACCTTGCAAACTAATGGGAGAATCAGGCAGACTCAGACGGTTCATATAGTGAGAGCAGGGGGAAAATTGTACAAACGGTATCAACAAATAACAAAAGATAGCAATAGTGGCCACAAGAGTGAATAGCTGTAACGGAGTATGCCTCTGAGCTCGTTGTATGTTTCTACTAACTCTCTTGAGTGCTTTTTAGAGTGCTCTACACACAGTAAGTGCTCAATAAATACCATTGATTGACCTTTGGTGCTTTTGGGTCACAGGACGAGGGTGGAGTTGGGGAAAGCCTCCTCGAGGAGGAGAGATTTTTAGACTGTAAGCTCGTTGTGGGTACTGAATGTGTCTGTTTATTGTTATAATGTACTCTCCTAAGTGTGTTGTACAGTGCTCTGCACTCAGTAAGTGCTCAATAAATGACTGAATGAATGAAAGGAAAGCTTTGATCGTGGGGAGGAATGTGGCTTGGTCTATTCCATTTGAAGGGGTAGGGAGATCCAGGCCAGGAGAGGATTAAGAACAAGAGGCCAGAGACTGCAGAGTCAAGATGTGCCTAGGAAGCACAAAGAAACCACCTTTTTAAAAAAAAAAAATGGAATTTGTTAAGGCTTACTATGTTTTGGGTACTTTCTTCTGCTTCTGAGCATCTTGAATAGTAAGTCTTAGAGTATAATCTCATCCTTTTCTGCAAATGTTCTGCCGTCTTCAAATCTTCTAGGAAAAAATTTATGGAACAGATTCATTTTAGTAGAATTGCCCTGCCAACAGGATCCAAAAGAACAGGCCATTCCCCAAACTTTAGATGTGGGAGTGGATAAAACATATTTTTCCATCTGAAATGCAGAGACGCTTTTTTTTTGTTTGTTTTTTAGTTTATAAACTCCGTCTTCCAGCACCCATGTTGCCTCCACTCCTAGGAAGGTAATCAGAGGCTATTTGCTAGGTAGACTATATGCCGTGGTTTTGGCTGCTGTTTCCATGGTTTATTCCTCAGGCGAAAAAGAGACAAGAAGGTAAAGGGCAGCTGGTACCGTTGTGAACAATCCCCCTTCATACTGGTTTTGCTTCTGCAGCATCAAGCCGAGCATGTTGTCTACTCACTGACATTGTGCATCAGCAAAGAGGAATACCATCGTGCAGTTTTTAGCAAATGGGAGCCCTGCTTTTCCAAAGCAGTTCCCAAGGAGGCCTGGTCTCCACATTCACCCTAAAACCCTGTCTGCAGAAACCAGACTCTTAAATGCAATGGAAGCAGATTGTTGTTTTACCAGATATTTTTTTTATGAAAGAGGAAAGGGAGCCTTATTCCCAGACCCAGGGCAATTGTTAATGTTAACAGTGGAGGTCAGGGTTGGTGGTGTTTTGAGGGGTTTGTTTTTAATTGGGGACCCGAGAAAGTCTGGCAGCTTTGTGGTCTTTCATAGTCTGACTTCATCTTTGATTTTTAACTTGCTCACTAGAGTGCAGCAGAGGGAGAGAGATTCTGTATATTTCACTCAAGTTCAAGTCTTTGCCCCTTGAAAGTCACGTAAGTAAAGTTTGCTCATCAGACACTTTCTAAAGTTGAGTACTCTTTATATCATCCTAACAGAATATAAGGGCACTCTCCCTGTAGTCTGTAAACTTTTTGTGGGCGGGTTCATTCTTTCACTCATTCAATCCTATTTATTGAGCACTTACTGTGTGTAGAGCACTGTACTAAGCGCTTAGCAGAGTACAATTCAGCAATAGAGACAGTCCCTGCCCCCAATGGGCTTGCAGTCTAGAAGGGAGGGAGACAGACATCAAAAAAGTAAGCAGGCATCAATAGCATCAATATAGATAAATAGAATTAGAGATATATACATATCAAAACAAGTGAACAGGCATTTATATAAATAAATAGAATTATAGATATGTACATATGTGCACAAGTGCTGCAGGGCAGGGAGGGGGGTAGAACAAAGGGAGCGAGTCGGGGTGATGGGGAGGGGAGGATGAGCTGAGAAAAATGGGAGCTTTGTCTGGGAAGGCCTCTTAGAGGAGGTGACCCTTCAGTAGGGCTTTGAAAGGTGGAAATGTAATTGTTTGGCGGATTTGAGGAGGGAAGTCTTTCCAGGCCAGAGGTAGGACGTTGGACGGGGTCGATGGCACGACAGGCAAGAATGTGGCATAGTGAGAAGGATAGCACCAGAGGAGCGAGGTGTGCGGGCTGAGATTCATTCATTCAATCGTATTTATTGAGCGCTTACTGTGTGCAGACCTCTGTACTAAGCGCTTGGGAAGTACAAGTTGGCAACATATAGAGATGGTCCCTACCCAACAACGGGCTCACGGTCTAGAAGGGGGAGACAGACAGCAAAACATGTAGACAGGTTGTGTAGAAGGAGAGAAGGGAAGTGAGGTAGGAGGGGGCAAGGTGATGGAGAACTTTGAAGCCAATAGTGAGGAGTTTTTGCTTGATGCAGTGGTTGATAGGCAACCACGAGATTTTTGAGGAGGCGGGGGTGACATGCCCAGAAAGTTTCTGTAGAGAGATAACCCGGGCAGCAGAGTGAAGTATGGACTGAAGTGGGGAGAGACAGGAGGTTGGGAGGTCAGAAAGGATGCTGATGCAATAATCCAGTTGGGATAGGATGAGTGATTGCACTAACATGGTAGCAGTTTGGATAGAGAGGAAAGGGTGGATCTTGGCATCTTGGCGATGTTATGAAGGTGAGACCAGCAAGCTTTGACAGATTGGCTATGTGGGGTGAATGAGAGATTGGAGTCAACGATGACACCAAGTTTGCAGGCTTGTGAGTCAGTAAGGATGGTTGTGCCATCCAAAGTGACAGGAAAGTCAAGGAGACGACATGGTTTTGGAGGGAAGATACAGAGCTCTGTCTTGGACATGTTGAGTTTTACAGTGTCATGGTATCTGTTTGTTTCTTATTGGGTATTTGAAGACTTTTGGTTTTTAAAGTACTTGCTTTTCCTCTTGCCCCATGGAGTCTGGGTTTGGGGCCCTGGGTAATCCTGCCCAGATTAAGCTCCACTCACTGGAGGCGAAGGACACTTGGTGGGAATTGTTGGTGGCATGATGGTCATGTTAAAGGCAGCGGCCTTAATCCAGAAGATGAATGGCTTGTGCAAGTCTGAATCTTTTGACAAAGAGTTTATAAAAGGAAACCCAGATTAGTATCCATGTTGTCATTATCTTTTTTTTTCTTTCTATGGTATTAGTTAAGCACTTCCAATGTGCCAGGCACTGTTTTAAGTGCTGGGATAGATTCAAGGTCATCAGGTTGGAGACAGTCTGTGTCTCACAGACTTATTCCCCAGTTTACAGATGAGGTAACTGAGGCACAGAGAAGTGAAATGACTTGTCCAAGGTTACGCAGCGGACAAGTGGCAGAATTGGGATTAGAACCCATGTCCCTCTGTCTCCCAGGCCCCTGCCCTATCCACTAGGCTACGCTGCTTCCTGTGTCTTAAGTATCCCAAGATGTAAAAGATGTAATTTCAGCTCTTGGGGAAATTATAATCTACTGGGGGAAATGGTAAGCAAAAATGGACCCTATGCAGTTGAGTGAGAAAAATCCATGTAAGTGATTGACAGAAATGAATAAATAAATCAATAAATAATAAGTAGGTAAATCTTTGTGTCTTTGTGTGTTGAGGTGCCTGATGAGGTAGCTTGCCTGGGATGAGGGATTAATCGGGATGCCTCCTGGAGGAGGTGGTTTTTCAGGAGAGTTTTGAAGGAAAGGTGGGTAATTATCAGTTAAACTGAGAGGGGCGAGAGTCAAGGAGATGGGGAGAATGGTGGCAATTGAGGAGGAGCAATCAATCAATCAATCATATTTATTGAGCGCTTACTGTGTGCAGAGCACTGTACTAAGCGCTTGGGAAGTACAAGTTGGTAACATATAGAGACAGTCCCTACCCAACAGTGGACTCACGGTCTAGAATGGGGAGACAGACAACAAAACCAAACATATTAACAAAATAAAATAAATAGAATAGATATGTACAAGTAAAATAAATAAATAGAGTAATAAATATGTACAAACATATATACATATATACAGGTGCTGTGGGGAAGGGAAGGAGGTAAGACGGGGGGGATGGAGAGGGGACGAGGGGGAGAGGAAGTAGGGGGCTCAGTCTGGGAAGGCCTCCTGGAGGAGGAGGAGCAGCATGGTCTAGTGGAAAGAGCATTGGCCTGGGATTCAGAAGGACTCGAGTTCTAATGCTGCTCCATCACTTGTCTGATGTGTGACCTTGGGCAAGTCACTTCACTTCACTTCTTTGTGCCTCAGTTACCTCATCTGCAAAATGGGGATTAAGACTGTAAGCCCCAAGTGGGACATGGACTGTCCAAAATTATGAATTTGTATCTATCCCAGCACCTGGCACATAGTAAGCACTTAATAAATTAGGGGAAAAAAAGTTGACCTTAGGGGTATGAACAGCATGAGCTGAGAAATAGAAGAGATGATGGAGAGTTTAGGAGGAGAGGCAGATGAGCAGCCACTAGATCAGTGTTAGCAAATCAGCGTTGGCAAATTGTCCCTTAATTTTTCTTGCTAACCCTTAACCCCAGTCTCAGTGAATTTGAATTCTTATTCTAAGAAACCTAAATAAATTTCATAATGGGTCTAGAGCCTGTGATCCAAAGATCGAAATCCATTTTTTGTTTAATTTCCTTTTATTCACTTGTTTTGGGGGCAGAGAAAACTACATTGTAGACTTTTTATGGATCCATACTTACTCACTTTCCAAAATAACCTTGGCTGGGACAAAACTGGAAAAACGTCCAAGGAAATGTTGCCAACATGCTGCCCCACTTCTCTGAAAACATAAAAAAATGTTGTCCAGTTACCAGTCAATATTTATTCTCTCTGTCTCATGAAATAGGCTTCTCTGTATCTCACCTGTTTGCAAAGGCAAGAGAAATGTGATTTTGGCCTTTGAGTTGGCCCTCAGAACAATTCTTGTGGTCCTTCCCTTGCCTCCTCTCTCCCCTCTTTGTTTCCCTCCTTCCTTCCTCCCCTCCACCCTCCCCACCTAATTCTCCCTCCCCTCCTCCCTTGCCTTTTGTCCCTCCAAAGAAGAGGTTGGCCATTTGTAATTTTCTCTGAGAGATCAGTAATCTCAAGTGATCTCTTTCCTGTCCTGCCAAAAGCCTGCAGGTGGAAACAGTGCCTTGGCCTTTTACCTGGCAGGAGGAAAGCTTGGCTTAGTGTGACGCACATAGGACTGGAGGTCAAGAGACTTGGGTTCTAATGTGACTCTACCACTTGGCTGCTATGTGATCTTGGGGAAGTTCTTTGAATTCTCTGTACTTAAGTTTCCTCACCTGTAAAATGGAGGTAAAATACCTGTTCTCCCTCCTTCTTAGACTGTGCACTCCTTGAGTGGGACAGGGATTATGTAAGGTTGGTTTCTTAATTCATTCAGTCGTATTTATTGAGCGATTACTGTGTGCAGTGCCCTGAACTAAGAGCTTGGAAAGTACAATTCAGCAAAAAAGAGAGACAATACCTGCCCACACCTTGTTCCTTCCTCCTCTCTCCCCCTATTAGCTTTCTTTATCTGGGCTTTTGCTCTCTTACCCAATTAATTCTCTCTTACAGAGATTCCTCTTTCACATATTTCCTTTGAGTTAGCTCCCCACTCTTTTGTAGCTTTTGTCTCCCTGTTGCTTTCTCTTTTTGGATCTAGCACTGGGAAGCCTTAGGAAGAGTAATCCTGATGCATCTGTGCATGCCTATTGTGGCAGATTGATTCTGTGGAGTGCTCACAAGCCAGCAGGAAGAACAGGCATCAGTACTCTTTTACTTCCTGCCAGGTGTGTAAATCTCCCAAGAGCTGTGCTGTGTGGTGTTGGAGGATGTTGAAACTGAATGAATATCTTTCCTTCAAAGGATATTAACATCCAAGTTTGCCCACCTTCATCTACTCCCCATTCCTCCCTCAATCACCATACACGCACACACAAATGCACACACCTTCAGATACACATGCATATGCATGCACACACTCTGGTCCACACACTCGTTGACCCATGCACACATACGAACGCACATACACATACTCTGATACATGCATATACACACAAATAGACACACACTCTCAGATTCATGCCTGTTCACACACCCCATATCTCCATGTGAATACAAAGATATGTTTATTTTCTATTTCCAGCATTTGGTATCCAACTCATTTATATCACACTCTCAGATTCATGCCTGTTCACACACTCCATATCCATGTGAATACAAAGATATGTTTATTTTCTATTTCCAGCATTTGGTATCCAACTCATATATATCCCTCATTCAAAAACACATACCTTGAGTAAAAACTGGAGCTAGGCATTATGAAGTGAGTTCATATAACCTTTTTTCAAAGGCAGTTCAAGTCCAAATTTACAGCAGAAAGTGGTTCCTTTAGGTAATAACTTGGCTTAATGCTGGAATAAACAATACCTTCCCTGAGATTTTCCTTTGGCCTAGTTATCTCTTCTAACTGGTGGTAATAAAATCATCATCTCGGTAAGCCGTGAGGCTGTTTTTGCCCGCAGAGGTACCCTTGAGAAGCATCAGAGACTTCCATGGTACATCTGGAAAAACTAAGTGAGTCATCTTCATCATATGCTCGCTCTCAGCCTGCCTGTGGGATGAGAGTCTGCGAACCTTAGCTCCTCTCATCGCGGAGCTCAGAGAGC
This sequence comes from Tachyglossus aculeatus, assembly GCF_015852505.1. Classification (NCBI taxonomy): domain Eukaryota; kingdom Metazoa; phylum Chordata; class Mammalia; order Monotremata; family Tachyglossidae; genus Tachyglossus; species Tachyglossus aculeatus. Next base: position 20,332,482 of record NC_052078.1, on the reverse strand, counting down.
CTGCCCCGGATGGCGTTATTCCACTCCAGCGTTAGACATCAGTCTCGATTCTCTTCGGAGAGAAGAGCACTTAGAAGTCCCAGGCAGAGCACAGTTTCCTGTTCCCTTTAAGCATTTTTGTAATAGTTATGGTAAAATCTTCCGCAATCAGTATCTAAGATGGATTCAGCCCTTTTCCCAGGCATGGCAGAGGAAGCAGCGTGGCCTAATGGCCAGAGCATGGGCTCGGGAGTCATAAGGACCTGGGCTCTAATCCCGGCTCTGCAATTTGTCTGCTGTGTGGCCTTGGGAAAATCACTTCTCTGTTCCTCAGTTCTCATCTGGAAAATGAGGATTAAAACTGTGAACCCCATATGGGACATGGACTGTGTCCAACCTGATTACCTTCTATCTACCCCAGTGCTTAGAACAGTGCCTGACACATAAGCGCTTAACACTGTAAATACAGACTTCCCTTTGAAATTTGATAAACAGCCACCATCACCACTGACAAAGGTGAGGTTGTCCCCCATACCACTCGTCTTGATAGTTCTGGCCTATTTATGATTAGAAAATCACCCTCCACTGATGTTTTTTTAATAGAATAATAATCAATGGGAAAGATGTTTAGACTTTGGCATCCCGTTAACAAGTTTATTTTTATTTCCGTTACTGTCCATTGGAATTCATTTCAGCTCCAAAATGCTCAGGAAATTCTCTGAAACCATTCAACTTGTTTTAGGGGATGGGTATGAATTTCATTCTATAAACACCAACGCTTTTGAATTCATTTCAAAAATTTAGAATAGCCATCTTTCCAGGGGGTGGTGGTATTATGTTCATATACTTTTAATGAACAAGACTATAGTGTCTTTGGTTATTATGGCAGACGACAGGATGTTCTGGAGAAAGTTTATCCATAGAATCGCTGTGAATCAGAAACAACTCGACGGCACTTGATAATAATAGTGTCTCTATCTGGGGGATTTGGTCATATCTTAGTTTTAAGCAGTGGACCAGTGTTGTACGGTTGACCCCCACCCATGCAGTTCATGCTAGTTCCATTTCATACCCGATCCTCATTTTGGTCACTAATATGCAGCTAATATTCAGTTCAGCACAGGTCCAGGAAGGATGGGATTAAGTGTTTTTTTTCTGACATCTACCAAAAGTTGTTGTGGGGGTAATAAATCAGTCAGTAGTATTTATTGGGTGCTTACTGTATGAAGAGCTCTGTACTAAGCTCTTGGGAAAGTACCACACAACAGAGTTAATAGGCACATTCCCTGTCCACAAGGAATAGTTGTTCTTGAGTCCATTTGGCAGGAAGGAGTGATGATGGAGCCTCCTGTCAAGGATGGTGGCTGTGGTTGTTTTGCACATGACAAAGCACCTAACTCCCACCCTCGAACGCTTCCCACTTGGGAAGCCTTCTCCGATTATGTCCTCTTTTCTCTGGCTCGCTCTCCCTTCTTCATTGTCTATGCACATGGATCCATGACCTTTGGATGCTTGATAATCACCCCACCCTCAACTCCACAGCACTTATGTATATATCTTTAAATTATAAATTGTTTATTCATTTTAACATCCGTCCCCCTCCCCAGACTGTAAGTTCATTATGGACAGGGACCATGTCTGCCAATTGGGTTATATTTTACTTTCCCAAGCACTTTGCATAGTGCTCTGCACACAGTAAATGCTCAATAAATACGGTTGGTTGATCTGAGTAGGAAGGACCCATCCTCCCTCCCTTCGTTGCCTCACTCTCCATCCAGGCTGTGGAAACTCATGTGCCCTGAGGTGAGGGAGGGAGTCTGGAAGTCTGCAGAAGTTCGTTTGACTGAATATTCTAACAATATCCTCATTTGTGACAGTTTCTTTTAATTCTTGTAATTTCTCCACCACTAAATTGGAAGCATGTATTTTTTCAATCTACAAGACTAATGAATCACACTCTTCCTGCTCCTCTTTCTGCCCCCCGCCTTTCTTTTGTTGGTGAGATTGGGGAGGGTATTTTGGGGTGAAGGAGCATCTGGGTTTTTTTGTTTGTTTTTTTCCTTGTGCCAGGCCTCGGTTGTTGCTAGGGCAGCACAGGAGAAGAGGAACGACTCATATTTTATTGTCCAAGGTGCCCATAAATTCTGGAGCGAATCACAGACACCCCACTGGATTGTGAACAGAGCTTCTGCTACTGGCTGGCCCAGGGCACACAGATTTCTGTTCTCTTCAAGGCCAGACCCCTGCTGATAGTCAGAACTCCCCGGCCTCCTCGCTGGGCACCTTCCTCAACCCCAGGATGGCAGAGTCCCCCAAAAGGAGAAGCACACCCCACACCCAGTACTCCTTCAGAAGCAACGTGGCAGCACAGTCCTGGTAGAGGATATGGTTTGTAATCCCGGCTCTGCCACTTATCTGCTGTGTGACCTTGGCTAAGTCACTTCACTTCTCTGTGCCTCAGTTCTCTCACTGGCAACATGGGGATTCAATACCTGTTCTTCCTCATACTTAGATTATGCATCCCATGTTGGATCTGGGATCACTTAGTACAGTGCCTGGCACATAGTAAGCTCTTAGCAGAGAACAGAGAAGCAGCGTGGCTCAGTGGAAAGAGCCCGGGCTTTGGAGTCAGAGGTCATGGGTTCAAATTCCAGCTCCGCCACTGGTTAGCTGTGTGACTTTGGGCAAGTCACTTCACTTCTCTGTGCCTCAGTTACCTCATATGTAAAATGGGGATTAAGACGGTGAGCCCCCCGTGGGACAACCTGATCACCTTGTAACCTCCCCAGCGCTTAGAACAGTGCTTTGCACATAGTAAGCACTTAATAAGTACCATTATTATTATTATTATTATTAACAAAACCCACTATTATTGTTGTTGTTATTATTATTATTTGCTCACTGGGTTCAGTCCATGTCCTTGTTTTAATCAGGAAAATTCTGGGTCTAGAAAAAGACTTGGGAACACTCTCCTACTGCTCCTTTGGTAACAGGAAACTTTTGACCTTGTAGTTAGGGTAAAAGGAGGGATTCATTTTCCAGGAGAGCCAGTATGTGATTCTGACATTGCATACCCTCAACACCCTAATGCCTTGTCCTTTCCAGCAACTGAGCCTGAGTGAAGGAACAGGATTTCACGGCATGAGGGGGTGCCCACAGTGCCCATCAATAAATCACTGGTATTTGTTGAATGCTTACTGTGTGCAGAGCACTGTACTAAACATTGGGGAAGGTATAGTTCAGTAGAGTTAGGAGTGTTCCCTGTCCACAAGGAGGTTACAGTCTATGGGGGAGACATGCGAAATTATAGATAGGGGAAGTAGAGTGTAAGGATATTCATTCGTTCAATCATATTTATTGAGTGCTTACTGTGTGCAGAGCACTGTCCTAAGCGCTTATGTATGTAGGTGTTGTGGAGCTGGCATATCAAAGTGCGCAAGGGGTAATCTTCCACAACAGGACTTGCAAATCACACTTTCCTGCTTCTAGAAAGTTGGCAGTGTCAGTCTTTCTCTCCTTCCTATCAGTCAGTCAGTGATATTTATTGAGTGCCATTTTAAGTGGTATTTAAGTTCTTACTGTGTGCCAACCCTTGTATTAATCACTGGGGTAGATACAAAGCTAATCAGGAGGAACCCAGTCCTTGGTCCACATGGGGCTCAGCCTTAGTCCCCATTTTCCAGAGGAGGTAACTGAGGCCTCAGTTACAGAGAAATGAGATGACTTGTGATGTGATTTGCCCAAGGTCACAGAGCAGACAAATAGTGAAGTCGGAATTAGAGCCCAGGTCCTTATGACTCCCCGGACCATGCTCTTTCCACTGGGCCACACTGCTTCTCTGGAAGAACTGGCTGCAAAATGTAATCATTCAATCCATCAGTAGTATTTACCGGGCATTCACTGGGGGGGTGGGCAGTAGGGGAACTGGTGTGAAAGAGGAACCATTCTTGTTTCTTGGGCTCCCTGGCTCCTTGTCCCTGCTGGGAAAGACTCCAGTGCTCATTCCATCTCCCCACTTGCCCCAGGCATGGTTATTCACCTGAACCCTCTCTCAGTTGCCACTCTGTGCTTGGCATAGTGCTTGGCACAGAAGCCCTTAGCAGCTATCACTATTATGATTATTAGGCAAAGAGCAGAATGGCAGAAGAGAGATAAAAGATTACTAAAACCAAGGTGGATGAAAGATTGGTATCAATGAGATGCTTGGAGCAGGGCCTCGGGGATTGAGGGTGGCACCATCCCTCAGGACTGGAAAAGGATATTTACAAGTGTTCTTATATTAAGGCTGTGAGATCGGCAGTGTTTTGCAAGCAGTTCTAAAATAGGTCTGACATCTGGACAGACAGAACTTAGTAAATGAGATTTTACTTCCGGCGACACGTTCTCAAGGGCCCCGAGTTTCATCTATATCTGGCTTCTAGCCTTCACAAATTCAGAGTAATTTCAGACAACTCGGAATCAAATTGAACTCCTTCCCACACAGACAAGGTGTTATTGCTCATCTACAATATTAAGGCACAGAGGCTGAAGCAAATTGCATGTTCGTTTAATTAGAATTTGGAGTTTTCAGAAAGAGCTGTCTTCCCTTTCTGCTCTTTCTTTTGGCTAAGATTCATTCATTCAGTCGTATTTATTGAGCGCTTACTGTGTGCAGAGCACTGTACTAAGCGCTTGGGAAGTACAAGTTGGCAACATATAGAGATGGTCCCTAAGATGACAAGAAGGAGCACTTCTGTTTGAGTCTTGGTGTGTGGGATCTGACCTGCCCCACTATTTCTCCTCTGTAAGCACAACTCTGAGCTGTCGACGAGCAAGGACCCTGGAAGCTCATCGTGGACAGGGAACACTGTTGTATTGTGCTCTCCCACGTGCTTACTACAGTGTTCTGCACATAGTAAGCACTCACTAAGTACCATTGACCAATTTAGTCTTAGAATAACAATGATGATATTTGTGAAGCACTAACTGTGTGCCAAGCACTTTTCTAAGCTCTGGGGTAGGTACAAGGTAATCAGGTTGTCCCACATGGGGCTCACAGTCTCAATCCCAATTTTACAGATGAGGTAACTGAGGCACAGAGAAGTTAAGTGACTTGCCCAAGGTCACAGAGCAGACAAATGGCGGAGCTGGAATTAGAACCCATAACCTGACTCCTAAGCCTGTGTTCTTGCCACAAGGCCATGCTGCTAAAAACAGGGTGGGTGAGAATAAAAGGGAAGTAGAGGTACAGCCAGAGTGAGAAGCAGTACAAGCCTGGGAATCAGAGGATTTGGGTTCTAATCCTGGCTCTGGCACTTGTCTGCTGTGTGCCCTTGGGCAAAGTTACTTCTGTGTTTCAGTTTTCTCAATTGTAAAATGGCGATTCAGTACCTTTTCTCCCCACTTAGGTTGGGGGTTCCATATGAGGCAGGCTGTGTGTGGGTCCAACGTAACTATCCGGAATCTACCCCAGTGCTTGGCACAAAATAAGCATTTAACAATTACCACAATTATTAATTTTTAATAAGGAACCTTGCTGCCTTATTAGGGTTAGGGAGAACAGGGAAAAGGGAGAGAGGATCCATAATTCAGTTTCTTAAACCACACTGGACTTGACCTTCCACTTCTCATTAGTTGGGGGTGGAGTTGCCCCACACAGGATATTTTCCCTCTAATTGGCAGTCCTGGGTGGGTGAAGTATCACTGCCCCCCCACATTGTTGGGGTTCAAGTCCGTGGTCCCTTCAGTTAAAAAAAAATGACATTTAAGTGCTTACTGTATGCCGGGCAATGTACTAAGTGCTGGGGTAGATACAAGCTAATCGGTTTGGACACAGTCCCTGTCCCACGTGTGGCTCCCAATCTTAATCCCCATTTTACAGATAAGGGAACTGAGGCACAGAGAAGTTGAAGTGACTTGCCCAAGGTCACCCAGCAGGCAAGTGGCAGATCCAGAAATAGAACCCAGGTCCTTCAGACTCCTAGGCCCAGGCTGTATCCACTAGGCCACGCTGCTTCTTGTGATTACCAACCTCCAGAGGTTTTTTCAGGTCGGGTCCTACTTTGGTTCCACTCAATTCATTCATTCAATTGTATTTATTGAGCGCTGACTGTGTGCAGAGCACTGTACTATTGCTTTCTAACCTTTCCTTGCTTGAAAAAAGATTGAGTTTTTCATTGAATTTCCAGTTTTCGGATCATGACCCATGTCATATCTGTTACAGTTCAGGATTGGCTGGGCAACGATGGACTGAGGTAGTGCCTGCCTCTCTCCGACAGAATATTTACGGAGTAGGAGAAGGCTTAGGTACTAGAATGATAGATTTACCCCACAGACTTGTAACTTTTTGGTCATTCTTTGCACCCCTTTGTAGGAATGAGTGAGAAAAAATATGTTGGGTTGTGTTTGGAGTTTTGAGAGAACAAATTCATTATTACATTAAGCACATATTATGTGCCAGGCATTTTACAGATGAGGAAACTGAGGCTCCTAGAAGTTGTGGCCTACCTAAAGTAACATAACAGGCAACTGGTAGAGTCTGGTTTAGAACCCAGGTCCTCTGGCTTCCAGGCCTGTGCTCTTTCCACTAGGCCACACTGTTCCTCAAAGAAAAAAAAATCTCTTGAATAATTGTTATCCACCCTCACACAGCAAACACAACATCAATGAGATAACTGTTTCCTTTCCACTTAGTTCAAGAGCCAGGGCTAAATTTAGTCCTTGTATTTAAAATTGACTTCGAGTGGTTGGGCCTCAAGCAAAGTGCAGAGGCTGTGAGTGGCGGGGGTGGCTCCTGTTGTTTTATAAATGGATTCATCTTTCAGTTCATCCTTGCATTTTGTGTTTCGAGTGTGCTTTGACGAAGGGAAAGAAGAGTAAATTAGAAGGTTTTGAGGTTGCTGCCTCAATGCTCGTGGGCTCACGATACGTACTGTAAAACCACAGATGGGGCCGCGGAGGTTGCCCAAGGTATCTTGGTCAAGGGGTGGAGGTGTGAGAGGGGCAGAGGGTGGAGGTGGGTTTCTGCCTGTGAGAGTCCTTGCTGGTAGTGCAATTGGCCAGGGCTAGCTGGGCTGGGAGGGCTTTTATTGAGCACTTTCTGTATTCTGAGCACTGTACTAAGCACTTGGGAGAGTACCCTGCAGTAGAGTTGGTAGGCACGATCCCTTCCCACGAAGGAGCTCGAAATGGGATGAAGGTGGAAGGAATGGAAAAACAGTTTTTTCTTCCTAAGAATATTCCAGTATGTGAAATATCCATCCTCACCCCCTCTGAGTGGGCTGACCCACTGGTTTTTTGTAGGAAAGAACCCAGCCTACCCACTTAGCTCTTGGCTTTATCCCAGGAGGTTTGAGCCTGTTTTTCACCTGCTGAGTTTTTTTGTGCATTTTGACTCTCGGGCAAGTTCAGGCTCCAACTGGAAGCCCCCATGTCACCCCTTTGTACTTAACTCTCGCCTAAAAGGACCAGGGATCTGGTCTTATTCATTCATTCATTCAGTCGTATTTATTGAGCGCTTACTGTGTGCAGAGCACTATACTAAGTGCTTGGGAAGTACAAATTGGCAACATATAGAGATGGTCCCTACCCAACAACAGGCTCACAGTCTAGAAGGGGAGACAGACAACAAAACAAAACATGTGGACAGGTGTCAAGTCATCAGAATAAATAGAAGTAAAGCTAGATGCACATCATTAACAAAATAGAATAGTAAATATGTACAGGTAAAATAAATAGAGTAATAAATCTGTATAAACATATATACAGGTGCTGTGGAGAGGGGAAGGAGGTAGGGCAGGGGGGATGGGGAGGGGGAGAGGAAAGAGGGGGCTCAGTCTGGGAAGGCCTCCTGGAGGAGGTGAGCTCTCAGTAGGGCTTTGAAGGGAGGAAGAGAGCTAGTTTGGCGGATGTGCGGAGGGAGGGCATTCCAGGCCAGGGGGGAGGACGTGGGCCGGGGGTCGACGGCGGGACAGGTGAGAACGAGGCACAGTGAGGAGGTTAGCGGCAGAGGAGTGGAGGGTGCAGGCTGGGCTGTAGAAGGAAAGAAGGGAGGTGAGGTAGGAGGGGGCGAGGTGATGGACAGCCTTGAAGCTGAGAGTGAGGAGTTTTTGCCCGATGCGTAGGTTGACTGGTAGCCATTGGAGATTTTTGAGGAGGGGAGTAACATGCCCAGAGCTTTTCTGCACAAAGATGATCCAGTTAGCAGCGTGAAGTATAGACTGAAGTGAGGAGAGACAGGAGGATGGGAGATCAGAGAGGAGGCTGATGCAGTAATCCAGTCGGGATAGGATGAGAGATTGAACCAGCAGGGTAGCGGTTTGGATGGAGAGGAAAGGGCGGATCTTGGCGATGTTGCGGAGGTGAGACCGGCAGGTTTTGGTGACGGATTGGATGTGAGGGGTGAACGAGAGAGCAGAGTCGAGGATGACACCAAGGTTGCGGGCTTGTGAGACGGGAAGGATGGTAGTGCCGTCTACAGTGATGGGAAAGTCAGGGAGAGGGCAGGGTTTGGGAGGGAAGATAAGGAGTTCAGTCTTGGACATATTGAGTTTTAGATGGTGGGCAGACATCCAGATGGAGATGTCCTGCAGGCAGGAGGAAACATGAGCCTGAAGGGAGGGAGAGAGAGCAGGGGCAGAGATGTAAATTTGGGTGTCATCAGCCTAGAGATGGTAGTTGAAGCCGTGGGAGTGAGTGAGTTCACCAAGGGAATGAGTGTAGATAGAGAACAGAAGGGGACCAAGAACTGACCCTTGAGGAACCCTACAGTAAGGGGATGGGAGGGGGAGGAGGAGCCCGCAAAGGAAACTGAGAATGAACAGCCAGAGAAATGACGAGAACCAGGAGAGGACGGAGTCTGTGAAGCCAAGGTTGGGTAGCGTGTTGAGGAGAAGGGGGTGGCACAGTGTCGAAGGCAGCTAAGAGGTCAAGGAGGATTAAGATAGAGTATGAGCCATTGGATTTGGCAAGCAGGAGGTCATTGGTGACCTTTGAGAGGGCAGTTTCCGTGGAATGTAGGTGACAGAAGCCAGATTGGAGGGTGTCGAGGAGAGAATTGGCATTGAAGAATTCGAGGCAGCGAGTGTAGACAACAGGCAGCGCGTGTATTTAATTTTACTAATTTTCATTTTACTAGTGAATTTACTAATGTAGTTAATTTTACTAATTAATTTTACTACTGAAGTAGGAGGCCAGATCGTTGGGGGTGAGGGAAGGAAGAGGGGGAGGAACAGGGGGCCTGAGAAGGGAGTTAAATGTACGGAAGAGCTGACGGGGATGATGGGCATGGGTGTCAGGAAGGGAGGAGAAATAGTTTTGTCTGGCAGAGGAGAGGTCAGAGTTAAGGCAGGAAATCATAAACTTGAAGTGAACAAGGTTGGCTTGGTGTTTAGACTTTCGCCAGCAGCTCGAGCATAAGAGGGAAGGAGGTGGACAGTGGCAGTGATCCAGGGGTGGGTTAGTGATAGGAGAGCAACGAAGGGAAAGGGGAGCGAGCGTGTCGAGCTGAGTAGAGAGGGTAGAGTTGAGAGCAGTGATCTGATCATCAAGATTGGGTAGAGAAGAAAGGGAGGCGAGGTGGGGTGTGAGGCGCTCAGAAAGATGGATGGGGTAGAGAGAGCGGAGGTCTCTGTGAAGTAGTAATATAGATTTACAGGGGAGAGGAGTGTGAGTGAGGAGGCAGGTGAGAAGGTTATAATCAGAGAGAGGGATTTCAGAGTTGGTGAGGGTGGAGATAGTGCAGCGGTAGGAGATGATGAGGTCGAGGGTGTGACCAAGTTGGTGAGTGGGCGAGGTGGGGTGGAGCAGGAGGTTGGCAGCGTCAAGGAGAGATAGAAGGTGGGCGGCAGTGGAGTCACCAGGGATATCCATATGGATGTAGAAATCTCCGAGGATCAGAGTGGGCATGGAAAAGCAGAGAAGGAAGGTGAGAAAGGGGTCAAAATCGTTAAAGAAGTTGGAGGTAGGGCCGGTGGGCGGTAGATGACGGCTACAAGAATCTGGAGGGGGTGGTAGAGGCGAATAATCTGGGCTTCAAAGGAAGGGAAGGAAAGGGAAGGGGGAGGATGGATAGTGCCAAAGCGACATTGGGGAGCGAGAAGGAAACCGACAGTGAATCCAGAGTGGGGCCAGAAAATTGGAGCAGATAGTGATGGAAGAGGGGGTTTAGACGGGAGAAAAGGAGGGATAATAATATTGATGGTATTTGTTAAGCGCTTACTATGTGCCAAGCAGTATTCTAAGCACTGGGGTAGATACAAAGGTAATCAGGTTGGGCAGGCCCAGGACTGAGCAGGAAATACACCATGTCAGCATCCTGTCTCCCTGAACTAGAGAATGTTACTGACCCGGATAGAGAGGATGTCATACTGATCATTTTGTGGGAGGCTGAAACCATGGAATTCTAATCTTTTGAGTTGTTTGGTGATAACTCCATACCCCTGAGGCCAGGAACCCCAACAGTGACCTCCTCCACTGGAGCCAATGGGGAACTTTGGGGTACTTCATAAACTCTTCCAGCTCTGGGATCCCATCCGGGTGTTCAGCTGGGCTGATTTCTTCTTCCCCTGGGGAGGTGCAGGAGAGGAGGTTTTGGCAATCTGCCACCGAAGATTCCTCTCCTGCCACCGGCACAGGATGTATGACAAAAGGAAAGGATTTCTAGTCCCCGGGCCCTTCTGCTCCCTCCACCTGCAACCCGAGCTCTCCTGGGCTTTGGGAATTTACAGTATTACAGTATTATACCTGAAATAGGAAGTGGTATGGCCTTGTAGAAAGAGCACAGGCCTGGGAGTTGGAGCACCTGGGTTCTAAACTTACCTCTGCCAATTGCTTGCTGAGTGACCTTGGGCAAGTTAAATAACTTCCCTGTGCCTCAGTTCTCCCATTCTCCCTCTTACTTAGACCGTGATCCCCATGTGGGACAGGGACTGTCCAGCCCTCATTAATTTGTACCTACCCTAGCACTTAGAACAGTATTTGACATGTAGTAAGTGCTCAACAATTACCATTAAAAAATGCAGAATTACAGTGCCAGAGCACTGTTGTACAGAACAGAATCTGTCATAACTTCAAGAAAAAGGAAACATTGCTTATCTATAATTTATTTTTTAAATAGGCTAGTGTCAGTTAATACTCGTGATCCTGGTAGAGCAAAAGAAAGTGGCATTGTTGAAAAATGAGTAGAGGTGTATACAGGGGCCTGTGTAGAGTAATGCCTTTGTTTGTAAGCTGTTTGTATGACAGGCAGAACGTATCCTAGGAACTTGTCATGACCAATTAGTTAGCATATTATCCAGGACTGAAAGCCATTAAATTATAACTACTAATATAGCATTTCACTTCACAGTTGAACGTTGTTTATTATTGCTGATAGCAGGCCCAATTCACTATACAATACTGACTGCAGTTTTTATTTTGGGCATTACAGTGTTGGGTTTTTTAAAAATATTCTCCTTTCCACATATCTAATTGGACCTGAAAGAAAGAGAAAAGAGGATATTTTGACTTTTAGCACCAGAAAAGTGAAATGTATGACTCCTCAAATTTCAGAGGCCACAGAGGTAGTGGATTAATCATGATGGTATTTATCAAGCACTTATTCTGTGCCAAGCACTGAGCTGTTAGGGTAGATGCAGGTAGATCAGACATAGCCCTTGCCCTACATGGGGCTCGTGGTCTAAGAGGGAAGGAGGCACAGAAAGGTTGCGACTTTCTTAAGGTCACCCAGCGGGCAAGTGGCGGAGCTGAAACTAGAACCCAGGTCTCCCGGCTCCCATTCTGGTGCTCTTTCCACTGGACCATGCTAACTGGAACTTTTTTTTTTGGGGGGGGTAGTACTTGTTAAGAACTTCCTATGAGCCAGTCACTGTACTGAATGCTGGGATAATAATAATAACGTTGGTATTTGTTAAGCTCTTACTATGTGCCATGCACTGTTCTAAGTGCTGGGGTACATACAAGGTAATCAGGTTGTCCCGCGTAGGGCTCACAGTCTTCATCCCCATTTTACAGATGAGGTAACCAAAGCACAGAGAAGTTAAGTGATTTTCCCAAGGTCACAAAGCTGACAAGTGGCAGAGCTGGAATTAGAACCCACAACTCTGACTCCCAAGCCCGTGCTCTTTCCACTAAACACAAGGTAATCAGGTTGGACACAGGCCCTGTCCCATGTGGGGCTCACAGTCTGATAGAGGGAGGATTTAAACCCTATTTTCAGATTAGGAAGCTAAGGCACAGAGAAGTGACATGATTTGCCCAAGGTCATGCAGCAAGCAAGTTGCGGAGCTGGTATTAGAACCCAGGTCCTCTGACTCCCAGTCTCGTGCTGTTTCCACTAGGCCATGCTGCTTCCCAAAATTCTGCTTGTGCAGAGCCACGGTCTGGAGAATTGCTCTGTGATGAGTAGCTTCGTGCCTCGGAATAAACTTCAGAAAGGGGCTGGGCGTGGGCGTGCAGAAAACGATGTAGCCAGTTGGCAACCAGGTGGTTCGGAGCCTCGTGTCTCTGTCTGCTCAGACTTCACAGGGAATTTGGTCCTTGGCCAGTGAAGCTGGGGAGACAGGCTGTTTAGGTGAAGCCCCGGGAAAGAGCGGAAAAGCCTTTTTCAAAGAGCCCACTGGCTGTTGCACCAGACATCCAGACCTATGGGTCTTTCATCGCTCAGATGCAACAAGTCCCCACCTCCTCCCCGTCCTTTGAAGAACAGTGAAATCAGTGGAAAGCGAGACATCTAACAGCCAACCTGTCCGGGCCCCTTCCTCCCACTTCAAATGGGTCTCAGCTGAATGGTGGTTGAACTGTTTTTGAAAAATAGTTCTCAAGGTCCCGTTACAACAAACAGCTGTCCTCACGCTCGGGAAGGTAGTTTACCTAGAGTCCATCGTTTGTAGTTAGGAAGAGGCTAAAGGGATGCCAAGTACTGTACTAAGCACTGGGATAGGTACAAGTTAATCAGGTTGGACATAGACCCCGTCCCTCATGAGACTCACGGTCCTAATTCCCATTTTACAGATGAGGTAACTGAGGCACAGAGAAGGTAAGTGGCTTTCCCAAGCAGACATGCAGTGGAACCAGGTTTAGAACCCAGGACTCCTAGGCCTGTGCTGTATCCACTAAGCCAGGTTTTTACCATTTGTGTCCCCCGGCCCCACCTTACCGCTCATGGTGTGCAGTGTTGCCACACTCCAGAGGGTGGTTGCCTTGGTAGCCATTACAGTCTTCGCCCCCACTCTTTTTCCTGTTGGTACCATCCTCCCTGTGGAATGCTGCAGATGATTCTTCCGTCAAAAACATTCTCCAGCAGGCAGAACCAACTGGAGAACCCAGGTCACTTGATTCCCAGAGCAGGGATCTTTCCAATGGACCTAAAGCAGAGCTTCCCCCAGACCTGTGGAAGGATTCATAATCTACTCCTAGAGCAGGATTACTGACTCCATCTATGGCTCTAATTAACACTAAGTGTAGTAGTAATTGTAGTATTTATTAAGCGCTTATGTGCCTGGCACTGTACTAAACACTGGGGTAGTTACAAAGTAATCAGGTTGGACACAGTCCCTACCAGACTTGAGGCTCACTCACAGTCTTAATCCCCATTTTACAGATAAAGTAACAGCGACAGAGAAGTGAAGTGACTTCCCCACAGCACCTGTATATATGTATATAGGATTGTACATATTTATTACTCTATTTATTTTACTTCTACATATCTATTCTATTTATTTTATTTTGTTAGTATGTTTGGTTTTGTTCTCTGTCTCCCCCTTTTAGACTGTGAGCCCACTGTTGGGTAGGGACTGTCTCTATATGTTGCCAATTTGTACTTCCCAAGCGCTTAGTACAGTGCTCTGCACATAGGAAGGGCTCAATAAATACGATTGATGATGATGATGATGAAGTGACTGTTTGTCCAAGGTCAAACAACAGACAAGTGGCAGAGCCGGAATTAGAATCCAAGTCCTTCTGACTCCCAAGTCCATATTGTATCCACTAGGCCATGCTGCTTCTCATTTGCTGTAGAAGAGATGATCTACCTCACTGAACACATTGTTAAAATCTCTGTGTACCCACCATCGTCTTCAAACCAAGGAGCAACAGCTACATTCGATATATAGTCTTATTTCATTACTTTATTGAAAGTACACAGTTGTGTCCCTCATGCAGTGGCGTAGTTCACTTGAGATGTTACGTTATGTCCATTTCCATATTACTTTCTGATTGCTAATTAGCTTCACACTTGTGGTTGTTTACTACCTCTCAGAAATATTTATGTATTTAATTTCTGCCGACAGGGACTGGGTGCCACATCCATGGTGAGAGTTTGTTTCTCTGACGGTGATTATTTATTCTCATACAGTTCCAAATCACAAATGCATCAATTCTAGGAAATTGCAGCCATAAATTTCATTTACTAAAAAAATAGACAGCCACACTTTTCGCTCTTTGTAGTTTTTGTTTTTATAGCGGGGAAGAAAAGATTACTAAGTAGAAAGCAACTTCTCTGAAAGCCATCTGTTTTATGATCTGGCATATATTGCATATTCCATTTTTTACAAAACCTTGAACAGTGGACCATGGACAGTGACCCAGAGAAAGAAAATATGATTGAACCATAACTTTCATTTAATTAAAAATCCTATATGTCCTCCTTTGAGCAAGAGTCCTCAGTGGCAGTCGGTAATGAATGCAGCTGATTTATGCCCATTGGATCAGGTGCCCATAGGAAAGTTAGAAAATGTTCTGAACTTCAAGAAATCAGCATCTTTTCATGATTCTTCCCCCCACCCCCCATATCTTCCAGGACTTCCCTGCTGGGGGTGTTTCGATTGAAATGATATAGTTGGGATATGACTATATTTAGATTCTGAAGAGACAGCTGGCTACAGCTAAAGTTCACGTGAAGCATTCTGTCACTCTTTAAGCTACTTTTTTTTGAGTTTGCTGAATGTTAGTTTTGACTTCCTAGCTAAATTATTTTTAACTGATGCATAGTGACTCAAATATTCCCAGATTCATTGACTCTTTTTTGATGCCCAAATTATGCTCCTTACTCTTTTACCTAGTGCTTGTTGAAAATTGGTCTCTGTTTTTCTCCCACATTAGATTGTAAGTTCCTTGAGAGTAGGGACTGTGTTGTTTTACTTGTGTTGTATGTTCCTCAAGCATCCACTACATTGCTCTTCCCCCAGAAGACATCTGGTAGTGTTCTGCATAAATTGGGAGCCCAGTACAGGGCTCTGGACAAAGCTCATTGCGGGCAGGGAATGCGTCTGTTATTGTTATGTGGTACACTCCCAAGTGCTTAGAAGAGTGCTCTACACACAGTAAGCGCTCGATAAATACAATTCATTCATTACGGGCCCATTACGGTGCTTTACCCTTCCTAGGAACCCCATACAGTGCTCTGCCCACAGTAGGGGCTCAACCAGTGTTGCTCTGCTGTTGCCGATCAACTGAAATTGCAGTGAACCACTATGGAAATTTCTCCAGATGAGGTTAGACTCTTTTGGACCCACACTGACTTTTCTAACTCCTGAGGAGAATTTAGTTATTTCCATGTTCAGGACTCTGAGCATTTCCACTGTGGCATAGTGAGGCTGAGTATCTGAGTGAAAGTTAGTTGGGCCCAGAGCTATTGAGTAGCACTGAATTCCAAGAGTGTCTTCTCCAGGCCCCTAAACCCTGCATTGCCACTTGTCTGCTCTGTGCTGTGTTAAGCAAGTCACTTCACTTCTCTGTGCCTTTTACCTCATCTGTAAAACGGGGGATTAAGATGTGAGCCCCATGTGGGACAGGGACTCCATCCAGCCTGATTTGCTGGTCTCCACCGTGGCGCTTAGTAGAGTGCGTGGCACATATTAAGTGCTTAACAAATACTATAGTTATCATTATTAAATCATCACCATTGAGGAATCTGGACTATGAGTTCTTTGTGGGCAGGGAACATGTCCACCAACTCTGTTGTGTTTTCCCAAGCACTTAGTACAGTGTTCTGCACACAGAAAGTGTGATTGATTAGAAGGACAACTTTAGGAGTATGGATGACCAGGAGAGCAGTCAGTGATGACACATTTCCCTCAAGCACCCTTGCCAGACACAGAATAGTGAGTTAGATAGCCAGTGGATTTGACACAATGTAGTCTTTCCTATATTCTTAGGACCTATTGAAGCCAGATCAATCAGTCAATGGTATTTATTGAGCACTTACCTTGTGCAGAGCACTGCAGGGTTCAGTAGACACGATCCCTGTCCTCTAAGCACAGTGGACTTACCGGGCACAGTTATTGATTCTTCTAACTCCTCTCCCTTTTTTCTCTAATTTCATTAACATTCCCCATCTAACACCCCATCATGAACCCCATCATCTGTATGGTTTTTTTTCTAAATTCTTCCTGAACCAGTGGATATTTTCTACTGAACTCAGAAGAAGATAAATGATAGGGTTGGACTGGGTAGTTATTGAACAAAGTCCGTACAGGAAAGAATTTTAGTTTGGGACCTGAGAGGCTCAGAGTCCTGTGGCTGGACATCTTTACCTCCCAGAAAACCTTAATTATACTTTAGTTTTCAGAAAAGGGGCAAAACACTCCATTGTGATCATTTCAGGTTGTGACCCTATCGCTTTTCAGTGTGTTAGGTAATTTAGCGAATGAAACTTGTTCCTTTTCACTTGTTTTATCAGAGGGGTCTGTGCTAATGATATCAAGTCTGTATATCCATTTTTAGAGGAGTAATTAAACTGGTAAGAACAGTAAGTTTGGAAGAACAGGTAGATAAAGAAGAGTGAGATTTTTAAGAATCTAGATGGAAACAGATGGTAAATGTCGTAAAGCAAGAAGTGTAGGGAAGCCATGGAATGAATTCTGCAGGAGAGAAAAAAAAAAGGAAACCATTTCCTGGATGGAAAGGCGATACATCGTGCTGACCAAGAAAGTTACTGTGGAAATATTTTCAAAAAAAGCATTAGGCAAATGCATAAGCACAATGGAGATAAATCACCGCCCACCCCCCCTCACCTCCCAAGGGATTTTTGGTTGGTGACTCCTACCTTCATCAGAAGAGCTTAACACGGTGCTTCTGAACAATTTACGTGTTCTGCTTAATGGCCCTGCTTTTAGCTCCCTTTCCAGTTCTGAGCAGAAGTGAGAATCAGATTTGAAAGTTGGAAAAGCACCCTTCTCCATTTCCATCCTCTCTTCTCCAGCAGAATATTGTTGCAATCTCATTTTAAAGCCAAGTAAATGCATATTTAGAGTGGAATTTTCCCCTTTTCATTTAGGTCTTAATATCCTTAATTCCAACCTGAGCTTCTTGGGTGGTTTTGGCATAATAGAATTTGTCATTTAGGTGGAAGAAAGTACAGGGTGGATTCCCAAACTGAGCACTCGCTAACCCTTAGCGTCACCTCAGTTGGATGTTGAGATATTTCTCTTCATGTCAGAACCAGATGTGTTTAGACAATTAGACATTTTATTATTAAGCATTCACCATCTGATCGTTGTTGGTCCTCCCCAAATGATAAGATCCTTGAGGGGAGGGATGGTGCCTTTTCCTTTGTATATTCCTGTGTATAGTCCCAGGAAAAGCAGTGTGCCATAGTGGTTAGAGCATGGGCCTAGGAGTCGGAAGGCCCCGGTTTCTAATCTCCACTAATCTGCTGTGTGACCTTGGGCAAATCACTTAACCTCTCTGTGCCTCAGTTACCTCATCTATCAAATGGGGATTAAGGCTGTGAGTCCCATGTGGGACACGGACTGTGTCCAACCTGATTACCTTGTATCTATCCCAGTGCTTAGAAAAGTATCTGGCACATAGTAAACACTTAAATACCATGGAAAAAAAGTATTTTTGAATATGCTCTGTGCTCTACACATCATCATAATAATCATAATAATTCTGGTATTTAAGTGCTTGTTCTGTGCCAAGCACTGTATTCATTGCTAGGGTGCAGATACAAGATAAACTAATGAGACACATTCCCTGTCCCACATAATTCACAGTATAAGGAGGGAGAACAGGCAGTGAACTCCCATTTTACAGATGAGGAAACTGAGGCACAGAGAAGTTAACTGACCTGCCCAAGATCACACAGCAGGCACGTGCCTGAATCGGGATTAATACCCAGGTCCTCTGTCTGACTCCTAGGCCCCATAATCTTTCCTCAAGGCCATGTTGTTTCTTGGAGCTTAACAATTACTGCATCTAATCAGAGGTTAACAAATACTGATGGTGTCGGTGATGTGGTGATGATGATAGGCATGTTCATCAAGCTCCATCTGAACATTTCTTGGAGGACCCAACAAGACCTTGATCACAGCTTCAAAGTTTAGGGTGGCTCACCTTCAAGTTTTCCTCATGGTTTAAGACAGGCTTCTGTTGTATAGGGCACCCCATCCTGTTGGAATTTCCTGGTTTCCAAATGGCAGTAGCATTAGGGAGTAGTGGCCTTGCAGAGTCAAGAACAGAATTCACCTCAAGTTCTATTTGGTCCCTAGGTAGATACTTGGAAATATTTCCTTTTATTAGAACAGATTTCCAGGTGTTGCTGTAGCATATTAGTGTCGATATTATTAAAGCTTATCTTTAACAAGATTATGCTGCTTTAGGAATGGCCAAATTCTACTTGGATGGATTATAAATTGTCGATTTTTACAGAACCTCTAGAGATCTAGGGCGTTTCTCCTGGAAACCATTTGGTAAAATTCCGTAAAACACTTTAAAGGTAGGAATTTTCATAGGTCATCATGGACTTCAATAGAGTCCCATAAAAATGCAATTTCCACAAAATACTCCGTTATTCCTTTTTTCACCTATTTATCTTTGTGTCTCACTGCCAACTGCAGCCTAACGATCATGCCATCTTTTCCTTTTATGTTACTTATGCATACCTCTCTCCAGATGTTAATCCAAGCACTCATTATATCTCATGTGGCCTTTTCAGGGCCCAGTTAACAAAAATAAATGTTTAACCAGGCACAGAGAAATATTGATGTGAAATTTTCTGTTGGAAGAACCACATAGTGAGGAGTGGGATGGAATTAATGTTCTGATCGCTTTGAGCAAGAAGGCTTAGAACAAAATGTGAATATTTCCAAATTCCAATCTATGCAACCCTATGTAATTATAATTATGGCATCTGTTAAATGATTTCTCTGTGCCAAGCACTGTACTAAGCACTGGGATCGATACAAGATAACCAGGTGGACAGAGTCCCTGTCCCAATTGGGGCTCACAGTCTTAATGAAGAGGAAGAACAGTTATTGAACTCCTATTCTGCAGGTGAGGAATGAAGGTACAGAGAAGTTAAATAAGTTGCCCAAGGCCATACGGCCGGCGAGTGGCAGAGGTGGGATTAATAGTAACAGAGCACTTAATAAGTATTTATTAAACTCCTATTGTGTGCAGAGCACTGTACTAAGCGCTAGGAAAGAGTAATGCAGGTGGGAATTAGACACAGATCCTATCCCTGTTCGGGCTCACTACCTATAAATATAAGTAGACAAGAGGCCTAGAGACGGACACATGGGGAGCATTTAAAGTATAAAACATTACAATGACATAAGGGACGAGGACAAAAACACAAAATGGAAACAAACGTCAGTAGGGAGCTCTGGCTGGAGGACCAGAATTTCAGGCTCCTTGTGATTGAGTCCATGTTATACCTGTAGCCGCAGCAACGGCTGTCGCAGCCACTAGCCTTCCTGAGGCTATAGGAGGACTCATGCTAAAGGTGCTGTTTGCTTTTCCACTGGGCTGGTGGAAAGAGGGATGGGCTAGAGTGCCCTTGGTCGTTCAGAAGGTAGCCTTTTCTGGTTCCCAGGGCAAGGGAATGTTGGCTGACAAAGAGAGCAGACTGGGTCCTGGGTGGTGG
The DNA here is from genome assembly GCF_015852505.1 of Tachyglossus aculeatus. Taxonomy (NCBI): domain Eukaryota; kingdom Metazoa; phylum Chordata; class Mammalia; order Monotremata; family Tachyglossidae; genus Tachyglossus; species Tachyglossus aculeatus. The sequence continues at coordinate 20,312,657 of NC_052078.1, read as the reverse complement.
GAAGAGAAAGTTGCAGCTGTTGGGTGGGCCCAGAGTACACAGCGGGGCAAGGCTGCAATTGGCCAAAGTTACAATCAACCACGTTGGGGAAGATTAAAACCCAAATTCTCTGACTCCCAGTCCTGTAGTCTTTCCAATAGGCCACACTGCTTCACTATGAAATCTCAAAAATCATGTGAGACAAATCATTCTGTTTTTTTAATGATGTTTTTCATGGTATTTGTTAACCATTACTGTGTGTCATGCACTGTTCTAAGTGCTGGGGTAGTACAAGTTTATCAGGTTGGACATAGTTCCTATCTCACATGGGGCTCACAGTCTAAGCAGGAGGGAGAAGGATTTAATCCCCGTTTTATAGATGAGGAAATTGAGGCACAGAGAAGTTAAGTGACTTACCCAAGGTCACACAGCTTGCAATTGGCAGAGGTTTTTCCCCTAAATCATGCTGCTTCTCCATTATTTGTTAATCACTTACTATGTGCCAGGCCCTACGTTGAGCACTAGGGTAGATACAAGAGAATCAGGTTAGACACAATCTCCGTCCCACATGGGGCTCACAGTCTTAATGTCCATTTTAACGGATGAGGTAACTTAAGTGACTTGCCTAAGTTAACACAGCAGACGTGGTGGAGTCAGGATTAGAACCCAGGACCTTTGACTCCCAGGCCTGTCCTCTTTCCACTAGGCCACTATGCTTCTGTTTTTCTGTTAATGTGTGTAATATATATGTATGTGATTTTTTCACTCTCTGTGCATGTGTGTGGGTAAATAAGTTTGTATCTTAGACCCAAGCAGAAACATGACCCCACATGAATCTGTGAAATGTGTTCCTTGCAAACACCCACCCTGGTGAATGTTATTAAACCTATAAATTGTCTTAAGCCAAATGACTTAATAAATCAAATGGGACAGAGTGGATAGGCCAGGACAAACCGTGTCTAGGGGCAGCAGCTGAGTTCAGTTGAAGAAAAGCAAAGAGATAGACCCCACTCTGCACCCGAGTCCCATCTACCTCCACTGGCCAGGATTCAATTGATGGAGGCCCCCAGACCTGAAGCAATGCAATCCACCCTCCTGGGGTCCCTGTCTCATGGTACATGAGTCAATCGATAGTTCCTAAGTACTCTGCTATATTGTACTCCCCCAATGCTTAGTACAGCACTCTGCTCAGTAAGTGCTCAATAAGTACCACTGATTGATTGGAAGCACCTGGCCTTCCCTGCTTCCCCTCATCTGGTGGACATCTTCACCCCTGCGGGTTTCCCGTTTGGCTCGCAGAATTCTTTACTCCTTTCAGCGGTGAGCGGTGGCTTGTCAGGTAGGCTCCAGGCCGGGGATAAAGGCCCACTTTCCAAAATGAGGATTTCAACCTGCTGGTCTGGTGGCTTCCCCCAGTTTTCCCATCTGATCACCACCGTTTCTTTTGCAGTGAAAGATCAAGTGGAAAATCTTTGGGGTTCTGTTCTCCCCCATTAGATTGCAGCTTTTTGAGTTTTATTCGTCTATTGCAGTTTCCCTCAGGGATTCGCAGAGCCCTTGGCCTGAAGTAGGTGCTCAGTAAACAACTAGTGATACGGAGGGTGGTGATGACTACCTTGTCATAGCTCAAAGATTTATTTAGCTTTGACACTTGTCTGCTGTGTGACCTTGGGAAAGTCACTTAACTTCTCTGTGCCTCGGTTTTCCCATCTGTGAAATGAGGATGAATAACTCTTTTCCCTCCTACTCGGACTGTGCGCACTGTGATTATCTTGTATCTACCACAGTGCTTTGCACATAGTGAATGCTTAATTATTATTATTATTATTATTACTACTATTATCATTACTGTGAATCAGCTGCAGGGCCAGGGAGAGACTATTAGGAATTTGTTAAAAATGAGTTGTCATCGGGACAAAAATCCTTAGGAGTTTTTAATTAAATTAGCAGCATTTTGTTTAAAAACCCCATGTGTGAAGCTAATTTACAGTAAACAGACTCAGCAGCAAAGTCATTTGAAATCAGTGATAATAAAAACCTGAAAGAGTTTTACGTGTTTCTCTGCCAGCATAATAGACCAGCATCAAGGTGGTATGATGTTTATGGCATAAGCCTTTCTGCTGACAATGGCCTTTTCCTCAGTGCTGTAGATCTGGAGGAATTATCCTGGAGAAAACATCACCCCTCCCATCAAGTCCCACCCGTTTGCCTGGAGCTGCTGTGTAGACTGGTGGAAAATGGATTTTAGTTTATTTTAGCTGAGGAAAGGATGTTGACTTGGTTGCCAGCTGTGGAAGGGGATTACAGGAAAAGGCCAGACTCTTCCTGGAAATGCCAAGTAGAACAATCATCTTGTTAGTTAAAAAAAAATATGCGTGCCATCATTCATTCAATCGTATTTATTGAGCGCTTACTGTGTGCAGAGCACTGTACTAAGTGCTTGGGAAGTACAAGTCATCATCAAGGTGGCAGGGAGTAGGCAAGGGCCTGTGTATCATATAGTGACCTTGGACAAGTCACTTCACTTCTGTGCCTCAGTTACCTCATAGGTAAAATGGAGATTGATGCTGTGAGCCAGGGACTGTGTCCAAGCCAATTTGCTTGTATCCATCCCAGCACTTAGTACAGTGCCCAGCACGTAGTAAACACTTAACAAATACCATTATTATTATGTATCTTACTATAGCTCTTAGCACAGTGCATGTCATAGACTATAGGGTTTCAGTTGTCCTTCCAGAATAGGGCAGCATTTTAAAAATAGTCTATAGACAAAGACTATTAAAACCTCCCGTGGGAAGGAAATTGGCCCACCAAGAATACGTACTGTAAAGGAGGTCATGGATCAGCTTGGAGGGGCTGCTTTCTAGACATCTAAAGTTCCCCTTTCAATCAATCAATTGTATTTATTGAGCACTTACTGTGTGCAGAGCACTGTACTAAGCGCTTGGGATGTACAAGTTGGCAACATATAGAGGCGGTCCCTACCCAACAGTGGGCTCACAGTCTAGAAGGGGGAGACAGAGAACAAAACCAAACATGTTAACAAAATAAAATAAATAGAATAGATATGTAAAATAAATAAATGGAGTAAGAAATATGTACAAACACATATACATATATCTCAGGGTTGCTCCTGGAGAGTTTCCAGTACTCTGCCAGCCTTGACTATGGAAGGAAGAGTCAAGCAGTGGCCTGTCCATTCCATTCCTAGCTTGGGCAGTGGCTAGCGAATGGAAGGCAATCTGCTACAGATTGTACTAGGCAGCCGCGGCATGGGAGAGAGTTGAGGGAGGAGACTCAAGTTTACTGTGTGGAAGGAGGCAGTGGTAAATCACTTCTGTATTTTTGCCAAGAAAACTCCGTGGATCCACTACCGGAACGATTGCAGATGGAAGTCGGGTGTTCTGGGAGAGCTGTGTCCCTGGCATCACTATGGGTCAGAGACAACTCGATGACATAACATAAGACAATGTTAATTCCTGGCTCGTTATGGGCAGGGACTGTGTCTGTTAATTCTCCCGAATTGTGCTCTCCCAAGTGCTTAGTTCAGTGCGTGGCACATAGTAAGTGCTCAAAAAATAAGATTGATTGGTTGTACTACTCACAGGTCACAGTGGTTCTCTTTAAATCAGTGTTGGACATCCCCATCACTTTCAAGGGGATCAGCCTGGCCTAGTGGAAGGACCACAGGATTGGGAGCCAGGAAACCTGGCTTCTAATCCTAGCTCCTTTTTTATTATGTATTTATTATGGTGTTTGTTTAAGCACAGAGTTTGTGTCAAGTACTGTTCTAAGCATTGGGGTAGATACAGATTAATCAGGCCGGACACATTTTCTGCCCCGCCTGAGGCTCACAGTCTAAGGGAGGGAGAACAGGCATCACATCCCCATTTTACAGATGAGGAAACTGAGGCACAGAGAAGTGACATGGCATGCCCAAGGTCATACAGCAGGCAACTGGCAGTGGAACCAGTTAGAACCTAACTCCCACGTCCATGCTGTTTCCACTAGGCCACACTTCTCCTTTTTCCATCATCATCATCATCAATCGTATTTATTGAACGCTTACTATGTGCAGAGCACTGTACTAAGCGCTTGGGAAGTACAAATTGGCAACATATAGAGACAGTCCCTACCCAACAGTGGGCTCACAGTCTAAAAGGGGAGACTTTTCCAGACTTGACTGCGTAGCCTCATGTTCATGATCAGTACCCTCAATCTGTCAGAGGACATATCCAGTCTTTTGGAACTTCCGTCCTTGGGCTTCTATCCTCAGTCTTCCAATCATTCTGGGGGTTTTCATAAACCCAAAGACTTTCTAAAGTAGTTGGGTGGGATCTGAATGCAATTCAGCAAGAGAAGCAGTGTGACCTAGTGGATAGAGCACGAGCTTAGGAGTCAGAAGGACCTGGGTTCTAATCCCGTCTCCGCCACTTGTCTACTGGGTGACCTTGGGCAAGTCACTTTACTTCTGTGCCCCAGTTACCTCATCTATAAAATGGGGATGAAGACTGAGCCCCATGTGGGTCATGGACTATGACCATTCTGATTACTTTGTTTCTACCCCAGCACTTAGTACAGCGCCTGGCTCATAGTAAGCACTTAACAAAAACCATAAAAAACAAAGGAAAACCGAACCAAACTCTGTTCTTACAAGCAGGCCATCAGAGCCATTATCAATCAATCAATCGTATTTATTGAGCGCTTACTGTGTGCAGAGCACTGTACTAAGCGCTTGGGAAGTCCAAGTGGGCAACATATAGAGACGGTCCCTACCCGACAGCGGGCTCACAGTCTAGAAGGGGAAGACAGACAACAAAACATATGAACCAAATAAAATAAATAGAATATGTACAAGTAAAATAAAAAGAGTAATATGTACAAACATATATACATATATCCAGTTGCTGTGGGGAGGGGAAGGAGGTAAGGCAGGGGGGATGGGGAGGGGGTGTAGGGGGAGAGGAAGGAGGGGGCTTAGTCTCGGGCTCCTTACATTACTGCAATTTATCCCTCCAAAGCTTCCCATTTCCCTCCGCATCCAGCCAGATCTCCTCCCAGAGGGCTTCCTGGTTTTCCATCGACTCTCCCCATCTGACAGCCCTCTTCACTTACCACTGTCCACCTCGCTCTAATTGCTCCACACGCGCCCACCTCCTTCCCCACCCCACAGCACTTGTGTATATCTGTATTTATTACTCTATTTTATTAATGATGTACATATTTATTATTCTGTTTATTTTATTAATGGTGTGTATATATCTATAATTATTATAGATTATGGTTATCGACAGTTGCTTTGATCATCCTCATAGGTCTTATTGAGTACCTGCAGCATGCAGAGCACTGTACTGGGCACCCACCTTCTGATACTGGCAGGGTCAGTGATGGACGGGGCTCTCCAGAAGCTGGAGCCTCATGGGGAACGGAGGTAACAGGGGATCCCCCAGCCAGGAGCCAGGCTGCCTGGGCCAGGGCAGGGTCTTCACCTCATCTAGAACCTTTTCCTCTCTTCTCTGGTTTTCCCCTCCGGACTTTAAGTTTGTCCTCTAGGCAGTAAGCTCGTCCTGTAGACTATAAATCCATCCTCTAATCTGTAAGCTTGTCCTCTAAACTATAAGCTCATCCTCTGGACTGTAAACTCATTGTGTGCAGGGAATTTCTCTGTTAAATTGCTACATTGTTATATAGTACTCTACCGAGCGCTTAGTGTAGTGCTCTGCACAGAGTAAACGCTGAATAAATGCGACTGACTGACAGGCAGAATGGCCCATTTCTCTGGGACACTGAGATGAATAAACAGCAAAGGAAGGAAGAACACATGACTATAAAATCTGAATCAACATTTAACATCTTTATAGCACTTTGAATTCACAAATTTACATAATGATGACAAAAGCGATAAAATCACATAGGCGGTACAACTACCATCATCTTCCTGGGTTCCTACTCATTTTAATTGCAACGCTAAACCTGACAGCTTTCAACATTAAGCAGTTATCCAGTCAAGTAACTGATTTCCAAATAGCCCTCCCTTTCACTCTCCCCCACCCCGTGGTGTTTAGCTGATCCCCAGCCTAGGTGGAAGTGAAGTAGTGGGTCTTGGGAAAAGTCTTTCCATCAATCAATCAATCAATCAGTCGTATTGAGCACTTACTGTGTGCAGAGCACTGTACTAAGCGCTTGGGAAGTACAAGTTGGCAACGTATAGAGACAGCCCCTACCCAACCGTGGGCTCACAGTCTAGAGGGGGGAGACAGACAACAAAACAAAACATATTAACAAAATAAAATAAATAGAATAGATATGTACAAGTAAAATAAATAGAGTAATAAATACGTACAAACATATTCTTCACATTTCTAAACAGATGTTGGCGTTAGAAAACAATATGCTCTTATGTTCTTCTAGCCAGTGCCAGCTCTGTCAAAACAAACTGAGTGAAGTCAAAAATCAACCAATGATATTTGAGTGCTTACTGTGTGCAAAGCACCATAGTAAGCACTCGGGAGAGTCCAGTACAACAGAGTCGGTAGACGTGTTCCTGTCCTCAATGAGCTTCCAGTTTAGAGGGAGAGACTGACATTAATATACATAAATGATGGGTATGTACATAAGTGCTGTGGGACTGAGGGTGGGGTGAATACCAAGTGCCTACTGTATAGAGAACACAGGAGGAAAGGGGGCTCAACTAGGGGAGGCCTCTTAGAGGAGATGTGACCTTAAATTGGGAACCTTTGGATGCACTAAGGAGTTGGGAGCCGGGGACAGAATGATTTTTTTAGAAAATGACCTGGGCAACAGAGTGAAGGGTGGACTGGAAAGAGGAGAAGCTGATGAATTACTATAATGGGATGTGAAAGATGCTTGAACTGAACCAGTGGGGTAGCAGTTTGGATGGAGAGGAAGAAGCGAATTCTGGAGGTGGTACGGAGATGGAATCGGCAAGATTTAGTGAGTGGCTGAATATGCGGTTTGAAGGAGAGGTTGAGTCAAAGAAAGGCCTAACTCTGACACTACCCCACTGCGTCACCTGTAGAAAGTTCCTTAACCACTCTGGACCTTAGTTTCCTTTATCTTTAAAATGGTAATAATAATGGATGTCACATCCTTCCTCAGGGGACTGTCTGAGGAGAAAGTGAAAGCACTTGGCAAATTGCAGGTTGTTGTGAGTAATAATAATAATAATGATGGCATTTGTTAAGCACTTACTATGTGCAAAGCACTGTTCTAAGCGCTGGGGGGGATACAATGTGATCAAGTTGTCCCACGTGGGGCTCACAGTCTTAATCCCCATTTTTGCAGATGAGGTCACTGAGGCTCAGAGGACTGAGCCACAGTTAACTACCAGGCCAATTTTACAAATGCACAATATTGAGATGTCCATCATTAGCTTTCCAATTCCACATTACCATTCTTAAATAAGAAACTGGCGTGTCGGAAGGCATCCTACCTTCTGATGGAAAGCTCCATTCTTTAACCATTCAAAACTATATTTTTGGAAAAGAATATTTATTTTAACAGATTCCGAAATTTCTATAATGGCTCCAATTGAAACAGAAAAGAAATGATGACTTGAAAGAAAGTTTAGAATTTTTTAAACCATTCTGGAAATACATACTTCATTTCTATTACTGGCTGAATTTGTATTTCCATTTTTTATTCCTGTTCAGTAAAGAGCATTGCTAATTATTTTTCCTAATTACTTTTGCTGATGCACATTTAGTGGGAAAACATACTGTTGAAATTGCAGCAAAATGTAAGTTGCTCTCCCATGTAATTAGTTTGTACAAGAAACTCCTTTTCTCCCTGAAATTCTTTGGTAGGTAGAGGAGAGATGTGCCCTATGGAAAGTGTGGGAATGCTAATGGTATTTGACTCATTAATACATTTGTATTGAGCGCTATTTGTTAAGCATTTACTTATACCAGACACTAATCAAGACACCCGCTTTGACCCTCACAGCAAGCAGTGAGGGGGGGAAATGGTGTGACCTAGTGGGAAGTAACTTGTACTTCCCAAGCGCTTAGTACAGTGCTCTGCACACAGTAAGCGCTCAATAAATACGATGGATTGATTGATTGATTGAAGATCACGGTCCTGGGAGTCAGAAGGTCATGGGTTCTAATCCCAGCTCCACCACTTGTCTGCTGTGTGATCTTGGGCAAGTCGCTTCACTTTCTCTGTGTCTGTTACCTCATCTGTAAAATGGGGATTGAGACTGAGAGCCCCATGTGGGACAGGGACTGTATCCAACCCGATTTGCTTGTATCCACCCCAGTGCTTAGTACAGTGCCTGGCACATAGTGCTTAACAAATACCACAGTTATTGTTAGTATTCTCTCACAAGGGGTCCACAATCAGTCAGTGGGATTTATCGAGTGCTTACTGTGTGCAGAGCACTAGACTTTTGGGTGAGTACAATATTACATAGTTGGTAGACACATGCCCTCCACAGCCTAGATGAGGGTGAGGAGAGAGGGCATTAAGGGGGTGAGTCAACAATTAAAAGCTCAAAGTAGGGAATGAAATAGTGTGAACAGCAAAATGTAGACATGGACTTCCCCAAATTGGTCTCGGGCATCACTTCACTCCGGGGGACATGCTGACATTCTACTTCCAGGCAGTGGCTTTTCCTGGATGTTGTGGGGGGTGGAGGGGTGGCTTTGGTGGTGGCTTCTCTGGTGACAGACACAACTTCACCTGGCACAACTTCACAGGCACAACTTCACATGGTGTCAACTTCACCATGACACTGGTCATATGGGAGAAAGCTGAAAGGCTTGTGGTTGGGAGAACTGAGTGGGCACGCAGACGGCACTACTGATCACCTGCCCGCGTGGCCAGGTAACTGAGACTGCCGGGATAATCCTGGCTTTGTCGAGGACTCCTCCTACCCCATGAGAGAAAATAACACTGTGAGAGCAGGGGTTCACTTGCTGACTGTGGAACCAAAAATTGGATCTGAGGGCAATTCTCAACCTCACGATTTCAATGTGGTTCTTCATCTGTTTCTGTCTGGCGAGATTTCCTCAGAGCTCCAGCCCCTGGCAAATGTTTCCCTTAGGAATTTGAACATCCTAGTTGGATCCATTTGGTGGGAAGAAGAAGTTTCCATCTCTAAACCAAATTTGTGTTATTGAGTCTGCTTCTTTCCAGTTTCTTTACCACCCTGAGGGATCTGCCTCTCTGGAAGAGATACTGAATTCCCTTCTACATCCTCTGCCGGCAGGAGGGAGTGAGGAGGGGGTGGAGCACGGAGAAAGACACTTCACTTTCGCAAGCCCAGAGATCAGAGCACAGATGAGGAATGGGGGCTTCGAGGGCAAAGCTGCCAGATAGAGAAGGAAAGATGGGTTAGAGAAGGGGAAAAGAGAAGAGAACACCAAGCTCTTCGGATCCCCACCAATTTCTATCACTGTAGGATAGCGGGAAGAAAACAAGGTGGCCATCTGGTCCAAGAATACAGATGTTTGGGAACTGGTCTCTGCTGCATTGAGTTGGTCAGGTTTTCTTTTGTTTAGACTCTATTTTGTTTATTTGAGCAGGCAAATTCAAAGAATCTGTGAGAAGATGGGAGTGAGATCTGAGGTGGGGCTGGCTAGAACACTTTGTCAATGAAAGGCACTTTGAAAAATCACTGTACGGTAATTAATCCACAAGATTGCTGAGCCCCTGGTTAATGTCTTATTGAGCTCATGTAATAGATTATTGGAAGCTAATGGTTTCTGAGTTTCAAATGTCAAATCCAAGCCCTCAGGAAGACAATAAACACACACACACACACACACACACACACACACACACTCTCTTTCTTTTTGGAAAGCTGACAGATTGGGTTTGAAGGCATTGAGGGAAGTAGAGACTTGCAAGGAATGGAGCTTAGGTAGGGTTGGTGGTGGTAGTAGTAGTTGTAGCAGCAGTGGTGGTGGTAGTAGTAATAGTAACTGTAGCGGTGGTGGTGGTGGTTGTAGTAGTAGTTGTAACAGTGGCACTGGTGTTACTAATATTTATTGAGTACCCACTAAGTGCTATGCTCTGAACTAAGTTCTTGGGAAGGTCAGAATGTGGCTCAGTGGAAAGAGCCCGGGCTTTGGAGTCAGAGGTCATGGGTTCAAATCTTGGCTCCACCATTTGTCAGCTGTGTGACTTCGGGCAAGACACTTTACTTCTCTGGGCCTCAGTTACCTCATCTGTAAAATGGGGATTAAGGCTGTGAGTCCCATGTGGGACAACCTGATCACCTTGTAACCTCTCCAGCACTTAGAACAGTGCTTTTCACATAGTAAGCGCTTAACAAATGCCATCATCAACAAGCAAGTGAGACATTCCCTGCCCACAAGGAGCTTACTAATGGGGGAGACAGACCTAACATTATTTTCAGATAGATAATGGGGAAGTGCTTCCAGGGAGCTGGAGGTAAAGACCCAGAGCAACTGAGACAGAGAGGAGAGAGCAAGGAGATAGATGGGAGACACAGAAGAGAGAGGAGCGATGTGAATATCGCCATCTGTGAGATGAATAATAAGGCAGATTTCATTAGTCCTGATAGGAAGCATGTGGCTTCCGCAAAGTGTTTTCAATCCAGTGTTTGTTTTGCCCTAGGCGGATATGTGGTTTGGAGCGCTGAAATGCTTTGGTTGCGGATATCTGGTGACATGGTATCAAAGTAGAAAGACGGGGTTTTGCTAGGAGCAGGGACCCATTTAGGCTGCAGCCTGGGAGTGCAGTGCTCAATGTACACTAGAGGTGAGTAGTGTGGTTGGGACCCCCAAGTTTCTCTTATGAGTTACTCTGGGAAGAACTGCTCTCATCTCCTCTAGATCGAAAGCTCTTTGAGGGTAGGGCATGTGTCTACCACCTCTGTTATATTGTACTCTCCCAAGTGCTTAGTATAGAGCTCTTCATGCAGTAAGCACTCAGTAAATACAATTGATTTTTTTAAAGATGGTATTTGTTATGCATGTACTAGGTGCCAGGCACTGTACTAAGCACTGAGATAGATGTAAGCTAATCAGGTTGGAACGGTCTGTGTCCCACACGGGTCTTTCAGTCTTGATGCTGTGCCCATCTCTAGGTCAGGGCACACCAGCCTCTCTAATAATAAGTATTAATATTATTTTAATGTGTTTGTTAAGCGCTTCCTATGTGCCAGGCACTGTACTAAGCACTGGAGTAGATAATCAGGTTGGACATAGTCCCTGTCCCACATGGGGTGCTCAGTCTGAGGGAGGGGGAACAGGTATTTAATTCCCATTTTAAAGAGGAGGAAATGGAGACAGAAAAGTGACTTGCCCAGGATCACCCAGCCAGCAGGTGGTAGATTGGGATTAGAACCCAGATCCTCTGACTCCCAACCCGTGATCTTTCCACTAGTCTGTGCTGCGTCTCCAGAGGATTTCAATAGCTTGATAACTCTGGTGGTCAGGAACCCTGTGTCCCCACCTTGAGGACATATATTGGTCGTCTTTCCAACTGGCACCACAATTGCTGGTCCAGTTGGTGCCCCTGCCACCCGCTGCTCCCTCCCCGCCCAACGGCCTGTCAGGAGTCAAGCCATGCTGAGACGTGCTGATCCACATGATGGATGGAAATAAGAATGTATCAAGGTTCTGACCCCGAGCACTGCTCCTTTAAGCTCCATTGCAGTTAATCCATAGCCATTTTTCAAAGTAAACACAACCTCTTTCCTAATAGAAACAGCATGGGAGTCAGAAGGTCGTGGGTTCTAATCCTGCTCTCCCACTTGTCTGCTGTGTGACCTTGGATAAGTCACTTAACTTACCTGTGCCTCAGATCATCTGTAAAGTGGGGATTGAGATTGTGAGCCCCATGTGCCACAAGGGACTGTGTCCAACCGGATCTACTTGTTTCCAGCCCCGTGCTTAGTACATTGCCTGGCACTAGTAAGTGCTTCACAAATACCACGATTATTATTATTAATGATAATAATTACATCAATATTACATTGTTATATTATATTATACTATATTATACTATTATACTATATTATACTATTATACTATATTATGCTATTATACTATATTATGCTATTATACTATATTATGCTATTATACTATATTATGCTATTATATTATACTATATTATACTATACTATTATATTATACTATTATATTATACTATTATGCTATATTATACTATTATATTATACTATATTATACTATTATATTATACTATATTATACTATTATATTATACTATATTATACTATTATATTATACTATTATATTATATTATATTATATTATTGTATTATAGTATACTAATAATAGTCTTTGAATGGCAATAGTTCATTAAAACTGAATTGGATCCTTAAACCCTGACACCACTGTGGCTTCATCTTAAACGTGACACAAGCTTTTCCCCCGCTTCTGAGAACATTTTTGCAATCCTGGCCAGCCTCTTTTCCCAGTAAAATGTGTGAAGATTCCAGCATGACATCTGAAACTCTCACACCTTTTCTATCCAGTGCATCTGCTGCTTTAGTCTGCTGGAATTTGTTGGGTTCTGGAAGTTCTCAGGCAACTACCAGATGATGTCTGCTTACCACAACCCAGTGGAAAGATAACAGGATTGAGAGTCCCATCTTTAGCCCTTGTCTGCTGTGTGACCTTGTGTAGTTACTTAGCCTTTTGGTGCCTAAAATGGGGATGAAATATCTGTTCTCCCTAATTCTTTGACTTGGGGCCCCATATAGGGCAGGGACTGTTTTCATTCTGTGTCATATTTCACACAGGCCTTGGCATATAGTAAAAACTTAATAAATATCATTGCTATCATTATTACATCTCTTGTGGATTGTCTTGTAATAGAACATGACTTTGGCTGATTCTGGTGTTATCAACTTTTGTCATTCAGGTGTATTTATTGAGGGCTTGCTGAATGCAAGGCATTGTACTATGGACTTGGGAGAGGGCAATATAACAGAAGTGGTAGACATTTTCCCTGCCCATTAGAAGCTTAGTCTAGAGGGGGAGACAGACATTAATAAAAATAAATTACAGATGTGTATGTAAGCACTGTGGAGCTGAGGGGGAGGTGAATAAAGGAAGCAAGTTCAAGGGTGGTGCAGAAGGCAGTGGGAGAAGAGGAAATTCAGGCACAGTTAGGGAAGCCGTCTTAGGGGAGATATGGTGATGATGATGATGGCATTTGTTAAGCGCTTACTATGTGCAAAGCACTGTTCTAAGCGCTGGGGAAGGTTACAAGGTGATCAGGTTGTCCCACAGGGGGCTCACAGTTTTAATCCCCATTTCACAGATGAGGTAACAGAGGCACAGAGAAGTGAAGTGACTTGCCCAAAGTCACACAGCTGACAGTTGGCAGAGCCGGGATTTGAACCCATGATCTCTGACTCCAAAGCCCGTGCTCTTTCCACTGAGCCACGCTGCTTCTCCGCTATGCATTCAATAAGGCTTTGATGATGGGGAGAGTGATAGTCTGTCAGATATGAAGAGGAAGAGGACATTCCAGGCTAGACGTAGGATGTAGGCATGAGGTTGCTGGTGAGATAGACAAGACCAGGCCTGAGAGAGGATGGTAATAATAATAATAACAATAATAATAATAATAATGGCATTTGTTAAGCACTTACTATGTGCGAAGCACTGTTCTAAGCACTGGGGGAAATACAAGGTGATCAGGTTGTCCCACGTGGGGCTCACAGTCTTCATCCCCACTTTACAGATGAGGTAACTGAGGCTCAGAGAAGTTGTGACTTGCCCAAGGTAACACAGCAGACATGTGGGGGAGCCAGGATTAGAACCCACGACCTCTGACTGCCAAGGCCGTGCTCTTGCCGCTGAGCCATGCTGCTTCTCTGAGGATCCGCCCAGCCCCCAGGCGTGGCACCAGAGCAACTGGTGTCATAGCCATGTCTGCCACTTTGAATCCGTCAATCGATCAGTGGTATTTATTGAGCGCATACTGCGTGCAGAGCACTGTACTGAATGCTTGGGAGAGTGCAGTACATCAATCATTCAGTGGTATTTTTTGAGTACTTAGTGTGGAGTAAAAGAGTTGGTAGACACGATTCTTGCCTTCCAGGAATTTATAATCTAGCGGGGAGCTTATTCAGGGTTTTTGTGTGAGGACGGCTCGTACTACACAGTAAGCGCTCAGTAAATATGATTGGCTGACTGGCGGCAGTGGGATGGTGGCCTGGGATGAATTGGAGACAGGACAGACCAGAGAGGCAGTGTGGCCTACTGAATAGAGCACAAGCCAGGGAGTCACTGGCTTTGCCATTTGTCTGCCGTGTGACCTAGGGTAAGTCACTTAACTTCTCTGTGCCTCAGTTGCCTCATCTGTAAAATGGGAATAAAGACTGTGAGCCCTAAGAAGGACAGGGACTCTGTCCAATCTGACAGCCTTGTATGTACCCCAGTGCTTGGCACATAGCGCTTAATATGAAAAAAGAAGACAGGCTGGAGGGGGGGAGGTCAGGGTGGAAGTTGTGGCCATAGTCAAAGTGGGAAGAGACTTTGAGAATTCCTAGGAAGAGGCAGACCTGGGAAGAAAAATCCATCAGACCTGGTGGCAGATTGGATAAAGGGGTGCAGTTGAGTGACAGGAGTGGAAGATCACTCCAGCGTGTCAAGCATAAGGGGCAGGGAGGACTGTGGGCGCTTTTGATGGTGGTACGGTTGTGAGCAAGGGGAGAACTATGTTGCTGACACCACTCATTTTCCTTTTAGTTGATTCTGTCCTTTCAATGAGAGAAGCTACTTGGTTGGTGGGACCCAATGGGAAACATGACTGTCTCCATTTTACAGGTGGAGCAAATGGGTTCCAGAGAACTTAAGTGACTTTTCTACACGGTCGCCGTGACCCAGCATCAGAGCTGGGCCAGAATCCAGATCTCCTGATTGCCGGCCCAGTACACTCTGCTGCCTCAACCAAATTGCGGACTACTTCCTCCTCACAATTCATTAGGTAAAGTTGTACTTTTATTTTTATTTTAAATTTGCATGGATTCATCTCGAAAGCAAACTCACGAGCGTGAAGGATGAAAGTGTCCCCCCTACACCCCGGCTCCCATCGTTCGACCCCTCGACCAAACCCGAGCATATTGAGTCATGTGCCCACCGACTTGACTGCTGACGTGGCAGTCATTCCATCCGTGTCGAAGATATGACCATGTTACTTGTCATTCTTTAGTTTGCGTTGGTGTTGTGACTCACCGTCTGGTCACCCCTGGTTGCTTCCGTTACTCTGGTCCTGTTGTTTTAAGATCGCGGGTTTGTTCTGCCAGTTTGGTAAGATTAACTCCCAAACGATGCAGTTTCTTTTTAGAAGTTAAGTTTTCTTTAGTAAATGGTAGCTGTGTTCAAAGCCAGATGTTGAGTGTCTCGCCCACCTTCCTCCACTTGTTCCCGGCCTCTGTCAAGGAGGAATTAATGGCAAGGGACTTTGCCACTGATCTGAAAGAGAAGACCGTGAGCCTTTTAGACTGTGAGCCCACTGTTGGGTAGGGACTGTCTCTATATGCTGCCTACTTGTCCTTCCCAAGCGCTTAGTACAGTGCTGTGCACACAGTAAGCGCTCAATAAATATGATTGATGATGATGATGAGAAGAAGAAAGGAGAAAAATTGAATCTAGTTAGGAAGACAGACCTTGTTATGCTTCCAGTCACCCAGGACAGTGTGGGATTGGGGGAGTGGCCAAGTGAAGATATACAACGTGGGTGAGTCGGTAGTGAACAGATTTCTGTTGGAAATGGGGACACACATACACGCAAGCTAGAAATAACCCCCAAAAGGACATCCACTAGGCTGGTTCATGAAGCCACATTCATGTGATCCTCTAGACTGCATGTTTTTTGTGGTGGCAACTACTGTAGCACAAAAGGGAAGAGAGCAAGAATCAGAACTGAGGTTGAATTCCAAAAGAACCCCTATTTCTTTCAGGGAGCTACCTTTTTCTCAACACACCTCTTCTGGCTGCTAGGTTGCTGGAGATATTACAGCATATGGAAATAGACTAGCACTGTTAATCTTCGTACCTGTTTCCATCATGTTGATTTTTTATCCAAACCTACCAAAGAGGATCATTCCCCAAGCCAAGGGCTTCCCCCTCCTCGCCCTCTGTTTCCTGATAGATCTCACCCATGTGGGGCCAGAAACTTTAACTTGTTTTTTTAGAAGGTGGGGCGGAGTGTGGCGGAAGATGGGGCGATGGAGTTGCCAGAAAGCATGAGCTCTCTGCCAGAAATAGATCCTTAATCTTGCCAGAGAGAAGAAAACCTCACTGTTGGCCAGAAAGGTGAACTTTAACAGATTCTACATGGCTACCTCCTTCTCTCTCCCACTCTGTTTCATTTGGTTTGTTTGGGACTTATCACTCTCACACCTCAGTGGAGGTCCCCTTATCCTGGCCGTAAGGAATTTAGGGACTAATTCTTTTCTCACTCTGCCTTCCCTCTTCATTTCAATCAACTCTCCAACCTCATAATAATAATTGTGTTATTTAAGTGCTTGCGGTGTGCAAAGCACCGTACTAAGTGGTAATATGAGATAATCAGGCCAAGCAAAATCCCCGTCCCTGTCGCACATGAGGCTCACAGTCTAAATAGGAAGGAGAACAGATAGGGAATCTCTGTTTTACAGATGAGGTAACTGAGTCACAGAGGAGTTAAGTACCTTGCCCAGTGTCACACCGCAAGCAAGTGGCAGAGCCTGGATTAGAACGCAGGTCCCCTGGGCCCAAGATCTTTCCACTAGATTGTGCTGCTTTCTATGCTGCCTTGACCCCCCCAGTCAATCAGTGGTATTTATTGAGCACTTACTATGTGCAACCTGATTAGCTTGTATGTATATCAGCGCTTAGTACAGTGCCTAGCACATAGTAAGCACTTAATAATAATGTTGATGGTATTTGTTAAGCGCTTACTATGTGCCAAGCAGTGTTCTAAGTGCTGGGGTAGATACAAAGTTATCAGGTTCTCTCATGTGGGGCTCACAGTCAAAATCCCCATTTTGCAGATGAGATAACCGAGGCACAGAGAAGTTAAGTGACTTGCCCGAAGTCACACAGCTGACAAGAGGTGGATCTGGATTAGAACCCCTGACCTCTGACTCCCAAGCCCATGCTCTTTCCACTAAGCCACACTGATTCCCCATACCATTAAAAAAAAGCACTTGCAAAGCTGTCAATAATATTTATTAAATGCCTTCTATCTACAAGGTGGTGGGAGTGTACAATAGAAGTACCAGACAATGTTCTTGCCCTAGAAGAATTTGCAGTCTATTGGGTTAGAAATGCGGATATAAATGATATAAGCACTCTTGTGGATACCAGGAGGAGCTGGGCTCCTTTATTGTACCAATTCCAAGCCCGGAGGTATCAGCTCAGGCCAAGCAGCTTTCCAAATTTCCTCTGGACTTGTTTTTCTTTATGGTATTTGTTAAGCATTTTCTGTGCCAGGCACTTATTAAGCACTGGGTCACTACAAGCTAATCAGGTCGGACCCAATCCATGTCCCACAGGGACCTCTCTGGACTCTGGATCAGTCAATCAGTGGTGCTTATGGAGTGCTCACTGTGTGCAGAGCAATGTACTGAACACTTGGGAGAGTGCAATTCGTTTGGTAGACATGATTCCTGATTGAGAGGAGTTGCAAAGTGCCATTTCTCCACTTGGCAAAGCAAAATAAGGGTCTTTCATTTGGCCTGGAAGTGAAGTTGGGTTTTCCGCAACCTGTGCAGAAGACACTGAAATTGCTCACTTTTCTGTCTCAGTATTGAAAGCACTGCTTGTTTGTAACTTTAATCCCAGGCCTCCAGAGATGTATCTGCAAGACTGGTGGTTTGATTTGGGGCCATGGGGAATACTTGAAAACATTAGAAATGGAGGAAATGCCATGCTAGCCCAGATAAATGCCCCACCAGCCTATTATACTGACTGACTGTGGCAACAGGATGGTTGGTTGCCAGGAGGGCAACCATCCTGATGGCTATGGATGGACTCAGCGAAATCTTTTGTCCCCTCTCCCAGTTTGTGGGCATAGGATCCCTTCTGGGCAGTTTTAGGAATGATGACACCTAACTTCAACATACTTCAGAAAAGAAGCAAGGCACGTATCCAGAGTTTTAAGAAAGACTTCACATCTGCGGGATTAACTTGTCCTTGATTGTATATGCTTCACTTAGCAGAAAAAGTACCTTTTAAACACTGCACCTACTTGCTGCATCTGGAGTTGTTTTTCCTCACTGGTCTTATTTGGCTTCCACGTATCTTTTTATTATTTAAATTTTGGATTAAAAAATGCTGTGCCATCTGATTCCTTCTTTCACGGTGCATAAGGAAGATGCCTGTCACTTATCTTCTAAAGCCTCATCTGAAATTTGAGAGAGGGGGTGGAGGGGTAGTTGGTCGTTTTATAGATTTATTATGGATTTGTTAAGTGCTTGCTAGGTGTCAAGCACTGTTGTAAGCGCTGAGGTACATATAAGTTAATCTGGTTGGACACACAGTCTTTGTCCCACATGGGGCTCTCTGTTTAAGGAGCAGGGAGAACAGGCATTGAATCTGCATTTTATGGATGAGGAAACTGAGGCACAGAGAAGTTGTGACCTGGCCAAGTCACAAAGCAGGCAACTGTGATGCCTCTCTGGAAGGAATGTTTTAGTCAGTGGCTTTTATTGAGTGCTGAGTGTGTGCTGAGCACTGAACTAAGCACTTAAGGGAGGACAGGGTAAAAGAATAAATACAGACCATCCCTGCCCACAAGGAAATTAGATGTTGGGTGTACAAAGCTGCCTGTCTTTCTATCTTAGAGATTCGGTTGACCACAGACCTCAACTTGCCCTTCCTGTCCTAATGTCACACTCACTTTGATTTTGGTTATGCCAAAAGCCTGTTTTCCTGAGGCTAAAGCAGTTTTGTGGCCTAGCTGTTAGGTTTGGATTCAAAATTTTCCCCACCAGGGTTTATCTTGAGCCAATAGCAAGGACGAGTGTGAGTACTCCCCTGAAACGTGTGTGTGTGTGTGTGTGTGTGTGTGTGTGTGTGTGTTAAATGGTATTTGTCAAGTGCTTACTATGTGCCAGGCACTGTACTACTACTAGAGTGCTAGGGTAGATAAAGACTAATCAGGTTGGGCACAATCCCTGCCCCCCATTGCGCTCACAGTCTCAATCCCCATTTTCAGATGAGGTCACTGAGGCTCAGAGACTTGCCCTAGGCCACACAGCAGACAAGTGGCGAAGCCGAGATTAGAACCCATTAAAACCATTTAGGCTTAAATGGTACGAGTGGGTATGACCAGCTACTCATTGAAAATCAGAGTGGCAGAGGGGAGTTTCCTTCCCAGGAAAAAAGGAAACTTACAGTTTCTAACAAACAGATCATTGCTTTAAACATCAGTGAGGAAAAGCACATTACATTCAACCATAATTGCTCGTTTACATGCATTGAGTTGTTTGGAAGGGATAGAGTGAAACAGGAATCCTCCATCATTAGTCTGCTGGGTGAAGCCAAAGCAGAGTTTGTGGAATCACCTACAGCAGTAAAGAGAATTTCCCATAGTGCCTCACACCAACCTGACAAATCGAACTGTTTGTGGTTTAATGGTATGTTACATCAATATGATGTGTGCCTCATAAACAGCCCAGGCTAGAAAGGCCAAGTCTGAACAGAAAAGGTATTTTAGGAATAAAGCCTCATGTTGTTATTACTGGTGAAGGCAGGGTGAGCACAGCATCTTCAGGACACTTGCTCAGCCTGGAAACTACTTTGAACTGCTACCTTTGAGGTTGTGCTGTTTGGTGTTAAAAGCTGTCCAGTATAACCACATCTGACAAATGA
Source organism: Tachyglossus aculeatus (assembly GCF_015852505.1). Classification (NCBI taxonomy): domain Eukaryota; kingdom Metazoa; phylum Chordata; class Mammalia; order Monotremata; family Tachyglossidae; genus Tachyglossus; species Tachyglossus aculeatus. Next base: position 20,292,851 of record NC_052078.1, on the reverse strand, counting down.
TGGTTTCCAATCCAGGGCTTATTTTGGCTGTTTCAGGCAGAACGAAACTGAAAAGCAGGAGAAAGGCTGCCTGAAGAAGAAGGCAGAAAAAGATGTGTATTGGGCAAGGAACAGAGACTTGCCTCTTGGGACCAATGAAGGGATCTAAGAAAAGAGATATTTTATCCATGGAGAAACAAAGCCTGGGGGATGATTCTGGGCTCTATGTTCACAACATCGCCTTCGTTTCTCCAAGAAATCGAAAAAAGTAAAAGTTTCCCATTGGCTCCATTTCACTTTAAATTCCATTGAACGGTGTTTCATGAAAAAGTCAATCCGGAACCAGATGGAGAGCCATCTCAAGGCATGTAGAAATGGGCAAGTGACATTCCTGGGTGGGATCCTAACATTGCCTGCCTCAAGGTTGGGCCCGAGAGTATTGTGTACTCTGTGTACAGTGCAGAGCACTGTACTAAGCCCTTGGGAGAGTACAAAACTACAGAGGAGGCAGACATGTTCGCTGCCCACTACAAGCTTTCAGTCCAGGAATTAATCTCTTGAACCAAATGTTTTCGAGAATGTTTCATGACTCATCTTTTGACATGCCACTTTACCTCATGGGAAAAACAAACATTCACCACTTTCTACTTTATTGCCTTTAACCTGGGTATATGTCAAAGCCCCAATTTTTCCCCTTTTGATTCTCTCATTTTGAAAATTACATTTTTCCCCCCGAACCTGAATTTATCAGCTGCCAGATTATGGACTGGCTCACAGGAACCTACAGTGATTTTTCTCTTTCTCTAAGAAGCACAGCAGGTGTCTGCTGATCTAATTGGCATGCATTTCTGTGGGTGCCCGCCCATTATATGACATCCTCTTCTCAACCTCCTTTCCTCTTTCCTCTTCTTTTGGTTCAGTATTTTATGAAACTTTTGCCACTGTGTTTGAGTTTTTATGTCTTGAATTTTAAAGAAATGAAAGGAAATAAAGCTCATGAGCTAGGGGGTGGGAGACAGAAGAAGAGCCAGCCAAAGAAACTGAGAAAGATTGTCCAGGGAGCCAAGAGGAGAACTGGGAGTGAACAAGGGCAGAAAAATCAAAGTTGGATAGTGTTTCTGGGAGAAGGAAGTTGTCCACAGTATCAAAGGCAGCCAAGAGTTCAAAAAGGATCAGGATGGAATAGCATTTAGGAGATTGATGGAAGGGAGATCTTTGGTAACTCTGGAGAGAGGGGTCTCAGTGGAGTGGAGGGGCAGAAAATGGATTGGAAAGGGTCAAGAAGGAAGTTGGACAGGGCAATGGAAAGATAGCTGGATGGTGCCGAGGGGTCTAGAGCCAGACCTTTTAAAGGTTAGGGGAGACAGTGGGCACATTTAAGGCAGAGGGGAGGCAACTATCAGAGAGTGAACCATCGAAATGGCAGACAGGGCGGGAAGAAGAATGGGTGCGAAGTGGGGGTGCTTGCTGCTGTCTTCATTTCTCCCTCTCGGTGTCTCCGTCGTCCCGGAGCCTCCACTCCAAGGCAGTCACTCCCTCGCCCTCACCATATCTGAGCGCCGCCCACCAGGCTGACCCACCTTCTGCACCTTCCTCTCAAAAGATATCATTTGAGACTTTCATTAATAACAACAACAGTGACCGTACCATAGTGCGTCCTGGGCTATTTTTAAAGATGAGCTGTGCATCTAAATAATGGAGGCAGGAAAACCTAATGAAAAAACCCTAAAAGAAATACGAATACTCAACTTTTAATGAGACTTTTCCTGTTTTTTGGGATTGCATATGTTCCCATGTCTAATATCTGCATCTGTGAGAATCCCAGGCTACACTCCAGCCTGTCAGTCTAACACGTTTCAGGGCAGTTTCACCAAGCCGTTTCCAAATGGAGTCTTGGCTCTGGAGCGATTCCGGCCTCGAGGATGGCTGCTTTTCAGTAACAACAGTGAGGAGTTGTCTCGCGGCGGATACCATAGCGCACCGGAGAGAGCCTCTTTACTTATTTTCAGATACTTACATGCGATGGAGCACAGATGGGTAACTACACAGAGCAGAGCACGATTCAGAGGCATCGTTAGAAACATTTAAAAATACCCGGTGAAGGGAAGCTAGCTGAATTTACTACACCCGCTGCAGAAGCGGAAATGTCGAGGAAGTTGTGCTGGCCAAAACCTTCACCCCGACTACTGAGGAAAAGTCTGAAAAATAGGATTTTTAGTAAAAGCGAGAGAGGTGCTGATCCAGGAGAAATGTCTGTGGGTGATTCTTTTGCAGGAAAGCACTGAGGTCCATTGTGGTTGGCCCCTAGTTGGCTGGAGTGTCTCTCGGACTCTGGTCGGACACAATTAGGACCTTTTCTGTGAACCATTTCACTCTACCTGGGGTATGCATGCATTTCTCCTCCCCCAACCCCTCTCCGCATAATGATATTAATATTGATTTTGATTTAACTAGCTAAAGGCTTACTGCATGCTAAGCACTGTACTAAGCACCAGGATAGATACAAGATAATCAGGTTGGTTATAGTTTGTGATCCAAGTGGTACCCGCATTCTGAGCAGGGGGTAGAGCAGGTAGTTCATCCCCATTTAAGGACGAGGAACCTGAGGCACAGAGAAGTGAAGAGAGTTGCCCAAGGACACACAACAGGCAAGTGGAGGAGCTGGGATTAGAACCCAGGTCCTCTGACTCTTGGGAGCATGGGCCGTGCTCTTTCCACTAGGCCATACTGCTTCCTGTTTGCCCTTCAGGTTCCGGATTTGGTGCCTTCAGATCTCGAGGCTGGTGCATTTAGCTTTAATTCTATTTGTTCTGACGACTTGACACCTGTCCACATGTTTTGTTGTCTGTCTCCCCCTTCTAGACTGTGAGCCCGTTGTTGGGTAGGGACCGTCTCTAGATGTTGCCAACTTGTACTTCCTAAGTGCTTAGTACAGTGCTCTGCACACAGTAAGTGCTCAATAAATACAATTGAATGAATGAATGAGTGACCATGCACATGTTTTGGGGAGGCTGGCAACCTGCTCTGGGTCCCTGGTTGCCAGGACCCGCCAATCTTGCCACTTCACACTTTGGGAGTAGATCTGCGGCAGCTCTGGGGATTGAAGAGATGCTTCCTTCCAAGCTCCTCTTGGGGCCTTCACCCTGTTTCCGCCATGCCCTCCCCACACACACACTTTCTGGGCAGATCTTCAGAGGAAGTGTGGACTTATCAGCTCCATCATTACGCTCCTGTCTCCAGCTGGTGCTGTCACCTCTGCTCTGGGGTGGGGGCACAGAGAATTTCAGCCTCCTGCTTCCTTGAGGGGGGTGTCTGACCTTCCCTGGAGTTTCTTAGCCAACCGTAGCCCACCCTAGAGACCAGTAAGAGGGCAGTCCCCAGGGCACTGGAGCTGGGTCCTTACACATACGAGACCACTACCATGGCCACTTCACCTGAATATTCTGCACGCTACCATAATGGCAGTGGTGGAGAAAGCTGGGGAGGAGTGTGTTGAGGCAGTAACAGTCATGTGACGATGATGTGAACGCACCTCTTTCCTCTTCAGGAACTCTCCTCACTCAACCCTGAGAGTGAAAGCCTATTGATTCCTTTACTGAGGGACTTTACTTTGTTAGAATGTTTGGTTTGGTTCTCTGTCTCCCCCTTTTAGACTGTGAGCCCACTGTTGGGTAGGGACTGTCTCTATATGTTGCCAACTTGTACTTCCCAAGCGCTTAGTACAGTGCTCTGCACACAGTAAGCGCTCAATAAATACGATTGATGATGATGATGATGATGATGGCACAGCTTTTAGTGTGTCTAAGGCAGGGTTGAGGGTACAGGCAATGGCACAGAAGGTGGAGAAACTTGTGCAAGAGCAGTATCCGTGTTTGCTTAGCCAGAGCAGGAAGAGAGTAGAGAGAAGAAAGAGAGGGTGGGTACTTCCCATTATTTTTGCTAAATTCTCTTTTACCTACTCTGAAACTTTACTGAAACCCTGCCTCCTCCATGAAGCCTTCCCAGATTAACTCCTCCTGATTCCAGTCTTCTGGTCACTTAGGCAGTTCCTTGGACTGCATTCTGTTTTTCCTTAAATGTTCATGCTGTGTGTGCTTCTTTAGGTGTACCAAACAATGTTTGTCATGTGCAGAGCAGCGTGCTTAGTGGAAAGAGCCCGGGCTTGGGAGTCAGAGGATGCGGGTTCTAATTCCGGCTCTGCCACTTGTCTGCTGTATGACCTTGGGCAAGCCACTTCACTTCTCTGTGCCTCAGTTACCTCGTCTGTAAAATGGGGATTAAGACTGTGAGCCCCAAGTGGGAATACCTGATCACCTTGTATCCCCCCCACCCCACCCCGCCCCCGCGCTTAGAACAGAGCTTGGCACATAGTAAGCACTTAAATACCATAATTATTATTATTATTTTGTGGAAACTTCTTGAGGTGGGGGTGAAGGGGTCCATTCTCATCAGCCTTGGCATGCACCTAGTGACTGCTCTTAGTACAGTTCTCTACACACAGTAAGTGCTCAGTAAATGTCATTGATTGATTACTCAATAAATGGACTGGATCGATGACAGGACCGGGCTGGGCTCAGCGGGTATGCCAGGTGCATATGTCAGGCTGGGCTGGTTAGAGCCGGGCAGTTGGTAGGGCACCACGTAGCAGCGTGTGAATCAAATATAAATGGGAAATCTCACTGGGTTTACAATTTGAGTGGTGTTTTGTGATCCCATATTCCCAGAGCCTTTTCAGGGTTTATGCAGACTTTGTGGCAACGCTCCCCGAGGGGAAAGAGAGTAATTGAGGTTGGAAAAAGCTTAACCCCAGAATCACAAGATTTCTGCCGGGAGAAGCTGAGAGGGTTATCCTTCTCTCAGGCAGGAGTGTGGGCTGCAGATTTAGTTACAGAATGTGCTAGGACAAGAAAGCTGTGACCCTTTGGACGTAGTATTTATTTTTGATAGCATTAGCATTGCTTTGTCATTAGGCATGGTAATCTCAAGCACCGCCGTGGGGATTAGAATGGTGTCGGGGCTAGTAAGGAAGTTAAGTGTCCAGGGTTGTCTCTCCGCCCCCTCCCTTCAGCCCCCTGACGCATCCATACCCAAACTGGGGAGTTCTGTGAGCAGGGACAGGACACCGTGCCAAACAGACCGGGGATGGAGTGTCTCGTAACCTGTTTGCCTTCCCCTGTGTGACTCTCTGCTTGCCTGGAGGGAACGGCAGGGGAGACATCTAGGTCCGTAGGCGGCACACAGAGATCCGGCTCTTGGAATAGCAGAAACGAGGAAACGAGCCTGGACCGACCTCAGAAACAGAGTGTGGGGACGGATCCCGTTCAGACGAGACCTACATCTCTGGCTCGTGTGCCTCGGCTCTACCTGAGTGGGAGGGAGGCCGGGGTCTAGTCAGTCTCTGCCAGGAGCAGACATCGACTTCTTTTTCACAGTCCCTACCAGAGCATCTGTTCTCCGCTCTTACTTCAAGACTTCCCCGTTTCAGGGCTGGAATCCGCCCGAGCCCAACGCACGTTTGCACGCCACAGGTCCTTGAGCTGCCTTGTGCGACTGTCTCGTTGCTCTGGTTTAAAACAGACTGAGCCGGCGGCATCACTGCATCTTCCCTCCAGTGGCAGGGCGCACGGGGACTGGTGGAAAACTCAAACTGGAGGGATCGGTGGAATCTGCTGTCCTCCCAGATACCCGCTCTTGAATATTCACAATGTCCAAACCCTCTCGCCCTGCTAAACCTCCCTCAGCAGGGGCAGCGGCGAAGCCACCTGCGCCTCGGAAGGAAGACTCCCACGGCAAAACGAGGAAATTCAGTTTGGCCGAGAAGATTTTGCGGAGCGGAAGCGGAGGGAAGCTGCTCAGGCAGCAGCAGCAGCAGCAGCAGCAGCAGCAGCAGCAGCAGCAGGTGCAAACAGACGAAACTCCTGTTCAGCAGAGGCTGTCCCTGCTTAAAGGTAACGCTTTTTGACAATTGCCGGAGGAAACGGCTGTTAAACTGAAACAAACCTACCAAGTATTGTTTCCAGAGTAGCAATCCGGAATTTCGTGACCTGAACTCTGGCAAACGTCAATTTTTTCAGGAGACTTGACGGTTTTAAGCCCACCGTTGTAGCCGAGGTGGGGTGCCACCCATTGCACTCTGTTAATCAAGAAATAGAAAAAGAAAGTAGGGGAAACTAGCTGATCACATTTCCTGTCAGAGTGACGGACTCGATCAGTGTTAATAGCTGCATGCTGAATTGTTTTATGGGGGATTTTCGGGGGGGTTGGGGTTGGGTGGGGGGAACCCTGTTAACAAGAGCCTTTTCAAGGGGAAAAATGATCTAAAAATACTTGTAGCTGATAATTGAGGCTCCCTTTAATTCTTTCTCAGTCTCTTCTTCCAGTGAATTTACTTTCTGAAGTGATTATATAAGCATGGTAAAATATTCATGCCGGCAATGTACAGTAGCCCAGGGAAAGGGTAATGAGTCCAATCAGGTTTCTCTAAGACTGGTTTACTTGTCAAAACCAGGTGGTTCCGAGAGCCAAGTGTGGAAAATTTAGAGACTAAGGCAATAAATAGCAGTCTAGCAAAAGGATCTATTAAGTAGTGCTTTTGTAATCAAGGCACTCATGGAGAGCAAAAGGAGCAAGGTGGTAGCTAGTCAAGTAATATTTTGCACCAGTCTGTTAGAAGATGCTTGTATGTGTAAGCAAGGATAATAGGACATGTTTATGGCTCAGTTTTCGATACATTAACTTTGATAACTTGGCTGCAAACACACATTTGCCTTTGATGAAAAGATTCATGCTTTGTGCCACTAAAATACACAAAATGCTGTTCTAATTTCCCTTTTGCTGTTGCCAGTGGTCGATATTTTAGCGGTGAAAATGCTGATTAATTCTCAGTGCTCTTTCCTGTAACAGTGCAGGGCAGAAAAAGCAGCCCAAATGTTATTATGATGGGGTAGGCATCTAGATTTTTTTGATATCATGTCAGGCTTCAAAGGTGAAAACTATCTTTGAGAAGAGTTTGACAGGATTTTTTTTTTTGTGTGTGTGTGTGTGTGTGTGTGTGTGTGTGTTTGGGATGGTGGTGGGGTTCTTCTTTTGAACTCGTGCCACATTATCTCATCCAGAGCAATGGATGATGTGTCTTTCTGTATAGAAGGAGCAGGAATTGAAATCCTATGCAAAAACCAGACAATTGAGCTTTGGAAAAACCAAAAAAGGATTGATGTAAGATCTAGTTCAAGCTGTGTTTTGTGCCGCCTAGAAACAGAACTCTTCTTTGATGTTCTGATGTGTGGAAAAGACCGAAACCTTAAAAAACCAAAAAAAAAAAAAAAAAAAAAATCCCATCCATCAAAGTAGGTACCACAGCATTTCCAACAGGTATATTTAACATTTTTTTCCAAATGTACCTTTGCAATATGTGATGAAATAATGGTTTCCATATTTTCTCACAAAATTCGATTTTTATTCGCCTTATTCGTTTAGCAGATGTGCCTCCAACCCTTCCCCTGGAGGTTTAGGGGCTAGAGGCGTTTCCAAAACAACAATGCAAATAGGGACATAATGAAAGAATGAAAGCTTTTTAAAAACTAGAAAGCCCCCTTTATTTGATTGGGGCCTTGCCTTATGCAGTTATCCAGACATTTACAAGGAATTTTAAAGTAGAACATTTAATTTTTGACAGAGTATTAGATGCTTTCTGCACTTACTTTACCTGGTTCATTTAAAGTGTTATAAGACAGTCCTCATCAATCTTATATATATATATCACATTTAACAATGGGACCCTGGCACACAGTAAGCCCTTAATAAGTACCACAATTGTTATAAGTACTATTATTATCACTATTATTGTTCTTATTTTAGACAATGTGTTAAGGCTGATAGGTAGGCCATCTCTATGGGTCAGAAGTGCTGAGGAATTCCTGAATGAAACCCTCTCATTCTGACTTAGACATTGCAGTTTGGTGGTAAAATTCAGAACTTAAATCAATCTCTATTATCAGGCTGTCATTTTGACACAGTAATTGGATCCTAGTCTTTTGTTCAGTTTGATTCGACAGTAATTAAGTTAGCTCATGTACATATGTTTTATTTTAATCAAGATATTGAACCCAAGCTAAATTATTACCTATCCTGTAAGGATGTATAATAAAGCTGGACATGAATTTGTTTTAGACACCTATTTTTCCATAATCATCTCACAACATCCTGTTACTCCATTCTCAGATAAGGCCCAGAGATGTTAAGTGACTCTCCTGTGTTCACTCAGCAGGCCGGCAGCATATCTAGGAGGCTCTCTGATGGCACTGGTAATGTCAGACATTGAGGCACACGCGATGTCCCATTACACTGGGCACACAGCATGACACGATGCTGTCACTTGCACCATTTTGAGGAAGAATACTCAATTCACCTGAATCTAGAGATGCCTGGTGCCCCTATCTGGCTCCCAGAACTGTCCAAAGTTCATTAGAACTTGAGTGCTGATTCTGGGCCCCAGGACTCAGCTACCGAAGTCGTGGCAGAGGGAGACATATTGAAAAATAAATTATCAGCATACAGGTATCCTCTCGGTGGGACATCATTGTGATTTATTGAGCGCTTGTTGTGTGCAAGGCACCGTTCTAAGCGCTGGGGAGGTTGCAGGGTGATCAGGTTGCCCCACAGGGAGCTCACAGTCTTAATTCCCATTTTGTAGATGAGGTAACTGAGGCCCAGAGAAGTTGGGTGACTTGTCCAGGGTCACACAGCTGACAATTGGCGGAGTCGGGATTTGAACCCATGACCACTGACTCCAAGGCCCGCGCTGTTTCCACTGAGCCATGCTGCTTCTCTAAGTACTCTCCCAAGCCCTTAGTACAGTGCTTTGCACACAGGAAGCGCTCAATAAATGTGGTCGAATGAATGAATGATACAGACTAATCTGGATGGGCACAACCCATGTCCCTCATTCATCCATTCGACCGTATTTATTGTGCACTTACTGTGTGCAGAACACTGTACTAAGGGCTTGGGAGAATACAATTTAACAACCAACAGACACATTCCCTGCCCCTCATGAGGCTCACAATCCTCACCCCCATTTTGCAGGTGGGGTAACTGGGGCCCAGAGAGGTGAGGTGACTTTGCTCAGGGTCACACAGTAGACGAGTGACGAAGCCGGGATCGGAGCCCAGGTCCTACTGAGTCCCAGGCCCCAATCTTTCCACTAGGTCAGGCTGCCTCTTGTAATGAAATGAAGTTTTGGGGAGGTGTGAAAGTGCTTTGGAGCTCAGAGAAAACTGGTAAGAGCAGAGGAATGGGTCTCTCTAAGTTAACATTATTCGCACCAGGGTGTGTATTGAGAAACAGGCAAAATCAGGAATAAATTAGCCAATCAATGGTATTTATTTTGTACTGTGCAGAGCACTTGAGAGGGTACAACACAGCAGACATGTTCCCTTCCTAGAACAAGTTTACAAACTATAGTGCCCTGGGAATAGCAAAGAGTGTGGGCTGGGATTAATTCCAAACTAAGCCCCCCTTTTCCCAGACTAAGCCCCCCTTTTCACCATACGAAGTCCCCCTTTTCCTCAGCTCCCCCTCCCTTCCCTTGCTCCCTTTGCTCTACCCCTCTCCCCACCCCACAGCACTTGTGTGTGTATGTATACATTTCTATAATTCCATTTCTTTATATTGATGCCTGTTTCCTTGTTTTGATGTCAGTCTCCCCTCTTCTAGACTGTAAGCCTCGTGTGGGCAGGGATCGTCTCTACTGCTGAATTGTACTTTCCAAGCGCTTACTGCAGCGCTCTGCACACAGTAAGCGCTCAATGAATACGACTGAATGAATGAATCTGAGTGTTTACTGTGTGCAGAGCATCATCATCATCAATCGTATTTATTGAGCGCTTACTGTGTGCAGAGCACTGTACTAAGCACTTGGGTTAGTATAATATGATGATATTAGGGGAAGCAGCGTAGCCCAGTGGATTGAGCCTGGGCCTGGGAGTCCGAAGGCCCTGGGTTCTAATCCCGGCTCCACCACTGGTCTGCTGTGTGATCTTGAGCGAGTCCTAACTTCTCTGTGCCTCGGCGCAACCTCATCTGTAAAATGGCGATTCAGACTGTGAGCCCTCTCTTGCCCAGGGACTGTGTCCAACCTGCTTGGTTTGTACCTACCCCAGCACTTAAAACAGTGCTTGACACCTCGTAAGCGCTTAACAAATACCACGAGGGGGCTCACAGTCTCCATCCCCATTTTGCAGATGAGGGAACTGAGGCACAGAGGAGTCAAGTGACTCACCCAAGGTCACGCAGCAGACAAATGGCAGCAAACCTCATGACTCCCAGGCCCGTAGCCTAACCCCACGCCATACTGCTTATCTGTCGATGGTTATCGATTGATCTCTGCTATGTACTGAGCGCTCGCTCGCTTTGTGGAGAGCCCCGTACCAAACGCTCGGGAGGGTACACTCCAACAGAGTCGGTCGATGGGACCCCTGCCCACAAGGAGTTTAGAGGAAGAGTTGGGCGTTAAAAACAGGTTATTGGGTCGGTTTCATCACACCCCACAGACAAACGTTTTCAGTCAATGCCTGCCAATGACAAAGGAAGAAATCATCTTTAGGAGGCGTGAAGATGGAGCCATCTAGTTTCGGCTTGCTACCGCTTCAGCAGAACCCTTTCATTTTGGCCTCGTGATGGCTTCTGCTTAGTTACTCAGTTTGATGAAGAAAAATTGGATCTGGCACCTGCAGTATTGGGGAACATCCAGCTCCTCAATTTTACTCGCTTTTGGCCCACTACACATCCGCCATACACCCCCTGGCCTGGAATGCCCCCTCTCCCCACATCCACCAAGCTAGCTCTCTTCCTCCCTTCAAGGCCCTACTGAGTCAAGCTCACCTCCTCCAGGAGGCCTTCCCAGACTGAGCCCCGTCTTTCCTCTCCCCCTCGTCCCCCTCTCCATCCCCCCATCTTACCTCCTTCCCTTCCCCACAGCACCGGTATATATGTATATATGTTTGTACATATTTATTACTCTATTTATTTATTTATTTATTTATTTTACTTGTACATATCTATTCTATTTATTTTATTCTGTTAGTATGTTTGGTTTTGTTCTCTGTCTCCCCCTTTTAGACTGTGAGCCCACTGTTGGGTAGGGACTGTCTCTATATATTGCCAATTTGTACTTCCCAAGCGCTTAGTACAGTGCTCTGCACATAGTAAGCGCTCAATAAATACGATTGATGATGATGATGATGATTTATTTATGTATTTTACTTGTACATATCTATTCAATTTATTTTATTTTGTTAGTATGTTTGGTTTTGTTCTCTGTCTCCCCCTTTTAGACTGTGAGCCCACTGTTGGGTAGGGACTGTCTCTATATGTTGCCAACTTGTACTTCCCAAGCGCTTAGTACAGTGCTCTGCACACAGTAAGCGCTTAACAAATATGATTGATTGATTGATTACTCTATTTACTTGTACATATCTATTCTATTTATTTTATTTTGTTAATATGTTTTGTTTTGTTCTCTGTCACCCCCTTCTAGACTGTGAGCCCACTGTTGGGAAGTGACGGTCTCTATGTGTTGCCAACCTGGACTTCCCAAGTGCTTAGTACAGTGCTCTGCACACAGTAAGCGCTTAATAAGTACGATTGATTGATTGGTTTTCTGCTAGACCGTAAGCTCATTGTGGTAAGAGAATATGTCTGTTTATTGTTGTATTGTGCTCTCCAAAGTGCTTAGTACATTAAGCACTCAGTAAATATGAATGAATGAATACATGGTAAGCTCACTGTGGGCAGGGAACTTATCTACCAACTCTGTTATATTACAGTCAATCATATTTATTGAGCGCTTACTGTGTGCAGAGCACTGTACTAAGCACTTGGGAAGTACAAGTTGGCAACATATAGAGACAGTCCCAACCCAACAGTGGGCTCACAGTCTAGAAGGGGGAGACAGAGAACAAAACCAAACATACTAACAAAATAAAATAAATAGAATAGATATGTACAAGTAAAATAAATAAATAAATAGAGTAATAAATATGTACAAACATATATACATATATACAGGTGCTGTGGGGAAGGGAAAGAGGTAGTACAGTGCTCTGCACTCAGTAAGCCTTCAATAAATGTCGTTGATTGATTGAGGTGCTTGGTGTCATATTGATTCCAGGCAGGTGACAGGACCAGCTGGAAGCTGGACTGCCTAGTAGCAAAAACCAGATGAATGGACACTGTAATCAGTCAATCACTGTAGGCAGAGGTAGGACTAGAAGTCAAGTCTGTTGTGTTCCAAACCCATGCTCTTTCCATCCTGCCTCCCACAAGCTGGGCTCTTATTTTCTTCTCTGTGAAGTTAGGTATTAGACCACATTGTCCTTTCTGTATGTGCAAAGTTTAATACCAGCAATTGTAGCTTCAGTATTAACACGGTGGCTCCAACTGCCCAAAGTAAGTGTTTTATTCAGGAAAAGCTAATGGTAGGTATTGCTTTGAGCAGGCAAGACAGATGCTTTGAAGCCAAGGACTCCTGGTCACACCTCCTAAACCCATCCAAACCCTTTCATCTGAATAATCAACCAATCAATAGTATTTATGGAACATCTACTGTGGGTAGAGAACTGTACTAAAGACTTAGGGGAGTACAATAGAATTAGGAGACATGATTCCTGCCCTCAAGAAGTTTACAGTCTAGCAGGGGAGGTGATTATAGATTGAGAGAAGAAGGAAAAAGGAAGATGCACATGAGTGAGTGCTTAAATAGTGGAATATGTAAGTTAGGGGGCTAGGGAGATTCATGTTTCATCCCTGTTCCCGCATTCCCCGTGTTTTGGCTTCCTCTCTCACTTGCTTCTGTTCATTTTTTCATTCAACCATATTTATTGAGCGCTTACTGTGTGCAGAGCACTGTAGTAAGCACTTGGAAAGTACAATTCGGCAACAGATAGAGACAATCTGTACCCACCAATGGGCTTAGTGGCCATTAATCTTGTTAACCGAAGTTGCCCAACTGTAGGAAAATAATAATAATCTCCAATTTGGTGGGGGTAGCTTCGTAAGTCAGTTATTTTTCGCCTCATACTTAAGAGAAGCAGCATGGTTAAGAGAAGCAGCGTGGCTCACTGGAAAGAGCACGGGCTTGGGAGCCAGAGGTCATGGGTTATAAACCCTGCTCTGCCACTTGTCAGCTGCGTGACTTTGGGCAAGTCACTTCACTTCTCTGTGCCTCAGTTACTCATCTGTAAAATGGGAATTAAGACTGTGAGCCCCACGTGGGACAACCTGATCACCTTCTATCCCCCCAACCCTGGTGCTTAGAACGGTGCTTTGCACATAGTAAGCGCTTAACAAATGCCATTATTATTATTATTATTATATGAAGTGCCAAGGAAGTAAAAAACAAAACAAAGCACTGCTTAGTGCTGTTTGATCACTTCACAGTGTTGGTGGATGTAGATGTTTCAAGGAATTTTTCCACAAGGATCTTTAACTGTCCAAACAGAGCTATGTTAGAATTCATTTCCTTAGATCCACCTTCTCTGGCTCTGAGTTTTCTTAGCTAAAATTACAAGGATTAGGTGTGACCTTTTTCTGTTGCACTGGTAATTTTTCAGTGAGATTATATCCTCATCTGTGCCTCCTGATTGGTCCAGAAGTCTGCGTGATTTACAGCTTCTGCCTGGGGTTGCCGTCACCTCTATGCCCTCATCCCCCTGCCTACTAGAGGGGCTCTATCATTTGTTTCCAGCCAAGGCAATAGAAGTCATAAAGCGGTCAAGAGAATTCATTTCTTAAATCACTCATTTAGCATTCACTCATGTCTGCTGCTTCTTCCTCACTTAGGCTCACTTTCAAAATCCTGTGGCAGTGTTTTAGTAAAAGGTGTTGTTGGCCCATTGGGCCTGTTTTATCAGTCCCTTGGAAACCTATCAGAATGTGCACCCAGTTAGGTCCTGACAAACAATCATGAGTGGCGTGACCTAGCGATTTGGAAAGGATATAATTCATGTTTTGTCAAGGGGATGACTCCTCTAAGTAATCAGATAGTGAATATTTTCGTAAAATGGTTCCATTGTTTTGGATTTGGGGGGGCTTTTCGTCTCATGGCCATAAATTTGTCTGTTTGCTTTCCTGTCTATCATCTGACTATTTTCAGTATTACGTAGTGCCAGCCTCTAAGACTCCTGGCAAGATATTGGCTTGTCCCACTTTGAACAAGGTGGGCTCAGAGTCTGGGAATTTGGAAACCTAGACAGAGGGAAAGTTTCTCTTTTGTGAATTTACTGGACAAAGTTAATGATTATGTTTGAGTTAATGATCATATGCTCTTAATTCATGTCAAGACAACTGCCCAAATGGGTTTTCCCATCGTTGCGGCTAGGGAAACCTCCAAGAGACAGTTAATAGTTTTATTTTCCCATTTTGTAAAGCATAGCAAAAGAATTTCTATTATGTCCCAAAGATAAATGTAATCCTAGCCTGAATTAGGAAAGAATTTTTTCATGTACACAAAAAACAGCTGCTGAATGATAGGTCTGTCAGGAATTGTAGCTTAACAAACACATTTCCTGACAGTGTGTACTTACAAATACAGCACACATGTCAAAGATTAAAGGAACATAGTGTGTGTGTGTGTGTGTGTGTGTGTGTATTTTGGGGTCAGGGTGGGAGTGGGGAGGAGATGCAGTTTTATATCCGGCAGTAACATTTCTCAGTACATGTTTTATCAATGGCCAGGCTCTGTTTCTAATGAGTAGGGAATAGATAAGGCACTTAGTAGAATGTGTGTTTTTGAAAACTTGCCCCTGGACTGCAGTGTGTGTAGTTTAAGAACCAGAGAGAAGACTAGGGAATTCCCAGGCAAGTATATTCAGTGTGCCGCTTTATCTGATGATATAACCCATTGTTCAGCTGTGTCCAAGGCTGACTTTCCCTCATGTCACTCTGAAAGACCCCAGGATAGTCCCCATTGGTAGAGGGTTCCAGTGAACCACTCTGAGCAAGGGGGGCTCAGAGTCTGAGAATTTGAAAACTTAGGCAGAAAGATTTTCCCTTTTGAGATCCCTCCAGACTGTAAACTTCTTGTTGTCTGTAAGCTCTTTTAGGCAGGGGAAGCAGGGTGGCCTAGTGGACAGATCTTGGGCTTGAGAATCAGAAGGTTGTGGGTTCTAATTACAACTCCACCACTTTTCTGCTCTGTGGCCTTGGACAAGTCACTTCTCAGTGGCTCAGTTCGCTCATCTGTAAAATGGGGATTAAGACTGTGAGCCCCATTCAGGACAGGGACTGTGTCCAACCTGATTTGTTTGTATCCACCCCAGCGCTTACTACAGTGCCTGGCACATAGTAAGTGCTTAACAAATATCATTATTAATATTATTATTGTTATCATTACTATGCTTTGCACATAATAAGTACCAATTGATTGATAACCTCAGAAAGGCCCTGCTCCCCATTCTGGTTAGAAGGGTCCCTCAGAGATGGAGAGGGTTAGGGTGAAGGAGGAAAGAGGAAGGGGATATTTAATAAATTTAAAAGTAAATGACTCTTCCACGTTTCATTATTTTTACAGTTTTCTATCTCAAACCCTGAATACCCAAGCAAGTTCTTCCTCAGCATTATTTTTGATGGATGTTGCTGACACCTATAGCAGAATTAATTTGTTTAATTTCAGGTTAAAACCCATAATGAAAGAGCATATGGGTAGAAAGAAATGATCTATCAATCAGTGGTATTTTTTGAGCACTTACTGTAAGCAGAGCACTGTACTAGGCACTTGGAAGAGTACATTGTAGCTGAATTTGTAGACAAGTGAGAAGCAGAGTGGTTTAGTGGATAGAACAGAGGCCTGGGACTCAGAAGGATCTGGGTTCTCTTCCCAACTCCATTACTTGTCTGCTGTGTGACCTTGGACAAGTCACTTTACTTCTGTGCCTTAGTTACCTCAGCTATAAAATGGGGAATAAGACTGTGAGCCCTATGTGGGATATGGACTGTATCCAAGGTGGTTAGTGTGTATCTACCCCAGTGCTTAGTAAGGTACCTGGCACATAGTAAGTGTTTAATAAATACCATAAAAAAGAAACTTGCAGTCTAGAGTGATGTTTCTGATTGAGTGTCCCTGAGGAGTTCTAAGTCCCAATGCTTGCTTGGAAAGAAAAATGTAGCTGTCAGTTTATATAAGTTATTTGAATAGCTGAGTGCTAAACATTTACTTGGAGTGCTGATTTTGTGGCCTTTCCAACGTTGAGTTCGAGTTGAAAGATTCCAGACAGAAGCTGAAGAACTTGGAGGAGGAGGTGACTCTCTTGACCTACACCCCAAAATAATCCAGCTGGGAGGCGTTCTGGCAGGTGATCCTTCGGTTCCTTCCCCCCCACCCTCAGCAAAGCATGATTCAGGGTGAACTGTGGGATAAAAGCAGCCATCCCCCCAACTCTGAATTCTTTGCTGACGGTGACATTCTGACATGGTAGTGTGTTTCCTGGAACACCCAATGCAGTGCCATGACATTGTGGTGTCCGCTGTTCCTGGGTCTTTGAAAATTTTGTGGTCTCCTCCTTAGTCATGGGCCTTGTCTTCCATCGGAAGGGGAGTGGAGTTGTTGATTAGCTACTTCCTAAAGCCAGGACTTTTCTCCTAAGTGAGATCAAACAAACCTAATCATCATCATCAATCGTATTTATTGAGCGCTTACTATGTGCAGAGCACTGTACTAAGCGCTTGGGAAGTAGAAATTGGCAACATATAGAGACAGTCCCTACCCAGCAGTGGGCTCGCAGTCTAAACCTGATGGGAAATTGGTAAAAAAAAAAAAAAAAAAAAAAAAAAATCAGTTTTTTTGATGGCTGCAGTCTGAGTCCTTCTGACCAAGCAGTTGCTGTCATACTCTGTGAGTGGTTTAGTTGTGTTGCTTATGTGATGGTGCCTCAGGTTTGGACTTTGTTCTTGCTCCAAGCCAGGACCAAGAAGGGATGTCCTGTGGCTTCCACTCTTGGTATTGTTCATTGGAATGCCTGCTTTTTTAACTCCTAAAGCAGTTGTTGGGGAAGTGGCTGGTTCTTGGCGGGAACACAAGGTCCCGAGGACCAGCCTTGATAACCCGGGGAGGAGGGAGACCTTTCCCCTGGTGCCTTCTCTTTGTACCTCAGTCTTGTCTATCTCACCACCAACCTCTCACCCATATCCTACCTCTGGCCTGGAACGCCCTCCCTCCTCATATTCAACAGGCAGTTACTCTCCCCTCTCTCAAAGCCTTATTGAAAATACACCTCTTTCGAGAGGCCTTCCCTGATTAATCACTCTTTTCCTTTTCTTCAACTCCCTTCTGTGTCACTGTGACTTGCTCCCTTTATTCATCCCCCATCCCAGCCCCACAGCACGCACTTATATAGGTGAGAAGCAGCAAGCAGAAACAGCGATGCAGAAGGCAGTGGGAGATGAGGAAAAATAGGGCTTAGTCTGGGAAAGCCTCTTGGAGGAGATGTGCCTCCAGTAAGGCTTTGAAGGTGGGGCGAGTAATTGGTGAAAATGAGGAGGGAGGGCGTTCCAGGCCAGAGGTAGGATCTGGGCCAGGGGTCGGTGGTGAGACAGGCGAGATTGAGGCACGGTGAGAAGGTTGGCACTAGAGGAGCAAAGTGTTTGGTTGTACCAGGAGAGAAGCGAGGTGAGGTAAGATGAAGCTCTTTGGCTACAAATTGAGTTCAGTCCTGTGGTAATCATTTTTATAACCATAATAATAGTGGTATTTATTAAGCTCTTACTATTTGCCAAGCACTGGGGTAGATAAAACTCCCCCTATATGATCAGTCACTTCTATTTATTGAGCACTTACTGTGTGCAGAGCAATGTACTAAGCACTTGGGAGAGTACAATACAGCAGAATTAGCAGAAACGTTCCCTGCCCATAATGAGCTTACAGTCACTGTGGGCAGGAAGCATGTCTACCGACTCTGTTATATTGTACTCTCCCAAGCGCTTGGTACAGTGCTCTGCACTCAGTAAGTTCTCAATAAATACAATTGATTGCCCAAAGCAGCTGCCATTTTCTTCAACCAGAGGGCTCTGAGCTTCGCTTACTGAGCATGCTCAGATGGGTGGACAGACGTGGGGGCCTTGGGTTAGCATAATAGAAAATAACCAACTCTGAAGTTTTCTGTGAGACTTTTCACAATAGCAGCTCCTGAAAACTCCAAGCAAGCATCCCCAAACTTCATCTCTAGGTCTTCCCCCAAAATGTTAATATCTTCCATTATGATGAGATGATAATGTTTGTGACAAGGTCTGTTGCCCCGAGCTGCTCCACAGAATATTTATTGACTCAGATAATGTTTTGAAGGCAGTAAACCTGGGCTTCTCCAACTGTTTATTGAAAGATCCGTCCTGGCTCATAAATCACGGTGACGCTATTGGAATGAGAGTTAACAGACTTCAGGTGATGAGCCCGAAAATGTTTGTATACTTTCTCCTGGAACATCGAACAGACAGCACCCACCTCTCTGTCCACAGGATGACTTCAGGGATGACATTGCTGGGAATTCTACATCCTGTTCTCCCAGTTATCCTCTTTGCAGTTGCACCTTTGAGAAAGCCCAAAACTGTAAAGAAAAAGATAATAATAATGATTGCAGTAACTGTTAAGTGCTTACTATGTGCCATACACTGTATTAAGCACTGGGGCAGATACAAGATATTCAGGTCGCACAGTCCCTGAACCACACAGGCCTCACAATCAAAGTAGGAGGGAGAAAAGGTGAGAAACCAGTGTGGCCTAGTGGAAAGAGCATGAGTCTGGGAGGAAGAGAACCTGAGTTCTAATCCTGGCTTCACCACTTTTTTAAGCACTTACTATGTGCCAGGCACTGTTCTAACTGCTGGGGTAGATACAAGCTAATCATGTTGGATACAGTTCAGGCCTCACATGAAACTCAGTCTTATTCCCCATTTTGCAGATGAGATAACTGAGGGACAGAGAATAATAATAATAATAATGGTATTTGTTAAGTGCTTACTATGTGCAAAGCACTGTTCTAAGCGCTGGAAGTTAAGTGACTTGCTCTAGGTCATGTAGCAGATGAGTGGTGGAGCTGGGATTAGAACCCAGGTTCTTCTGGTTCCCAGGCCTGCGCTCTCTCCACTAGGAAACACTGCTTCCCTTGTCTTCCCTTACACCACATGTCTAGCTTGGACCAGTCACTTCACTTCTCTGTGCCTCAGTTACCTCGTCTGTAAAATGGGGATTAAGACTGAACCCCATTTGGGACAGGGACCGTGTCCAACCCAATTAGCTTGTATCTACCCCAGCACTTAGTACTGTGACTGGCATATAGTAAATGCTTAACGAGTACCATTAAAAAAAAAAAAGTATCGAATTCCCATTTTCCAGATGAAGAAATTAAGACTCAAAATAGTTAAATAACTTGCCCAAGGTCACACAGCCAGCTAAATGGCAGAGCTGGGATTAGAGGTCCTCTGAACAACAGGCCCATGGTTTTTCCTCTAGGCCACACTGCTTCTCACCTGGATTGTTCATTACAGAGTCAGGGGAAAAGTCAACACAATTTCTAATTAACCAGGGTCATTTCCAGGTGGCCGAATCCAGGATCTCCTGCAGGAAATACGTTTATAGTATCAAGAGACGTAATGAATGTGCCAGATGGAATACAAAGAGGGTGACCCCGTCATTGGCGTCGCCCCAGCCAAACCCAGCCCCCTGCAACTTGAAACACATTGTGTTCCTTCCTTTTGGGA
The DNA here is from genome assembly GCF_015852505.1 of Tachyglossus aculeatus. Lineage (NCBI taxonomy): Eukaryota > Metazoa > Chordata > Mammalia > Monotremata > Tachyglossidae > Tachyglossus > Tachyglossus aculeatus. The sequence goes on along the minus strand of NC_052078.1, from coordinate 20,273,126 downwards.
CTCTCCTTTCCCAGGGTGTGGGGTTTGGGAGTTTGCCATCGAGTTGCATGGGACGGAGGACCGGATTTTCAAACCTGAGTTCCTGTGGGAATCGAGACCAGGAATGCCTGTAGTTGAAGGGAGGATGACAAGAAGTCAGTCAAGTTCGTGACTTCCATTCCCACCAGCAAAAGCTTCTCTAGAGACAGGGACTTCATCTGCATTCCATGAGGCTCCGTGGAGTTGACTCCAGCATCTGGTACACAGAGAGCGTTCAGTTAATGATTGCAGGGGTTGGTTCTTCCATACATTTACGTGCAAATCAGGTGGCTTTCATGTAAACATCTCAGCTTCGCATGGTTTGTGTTGTCTGCTTTATCAACACAGCTTTTTGAGTTCAGAAGCATTCATGGGGAGTTCCCCAGAGAGCAGCCATTCATGCAAACCAGTCAATCAATCGTATTTATTGAGCACTTACTGTGTGCAGAGCACTGTACTAAGCGCTTGGGAAGTACAAGTTGGCAACATATAGAGACGGTCCCTACCCAACAGTGGGCTCACAGTCTGGAAGGGGGAGACAGAGAACAAAACAAAACATATTAACAAAATAAAATAAATAGAATAGATATGTACAAGTAAAATAAATAAATAAATAGAGTAATAAATACGTACAAACATATACATATATACAGATGCTGTGGGGAAGGGAAGGTGGTAAGGTGGAGGGGATGGAAAGGGAGGAGGGGGATCATCATCATCATCATCATCAATCGTATTTATTGAGCGCTTACTATGTGCAGAGCACTGTACTAAGCGCTTGGGAAGTACAAATTGGCAACATATAGAGACAGTCCCTACCCAACAGTGGGCTCACAGTCTAAAAGGGGGAGATAGAGAACAAAACCAAACATACTAACAGAATAAAATAAATAGAGTAGATATGTACAAGTAAAATAAATAAATAAATAGAGTAATAAATACGTACAAACATACGTATATACAGATGCTGTGGGGAAGGGAAGGTGGTAAGGTGGAGGGGATGGAGAGGGAGGAGGGGAATAGGAAGGAGGGGGCTCAGTCTGGGAAGGCCTCCTGGAGGAGGTGAGCTCTCAGTAAGGCCTTGAAGGGAGGAAGAGAGGTAGCTTGGCGGATGTGCGGAGGGAGGGCATTCCAGGCCAGGGGGATGACGTGGGCCGGGAGTCGACGGCGGGACAGGCGAGAATGAGGCACGGTGAGGTGATTAGCAGAGGATCTTGGGGGACAGAGGATCTTGGGCCAGTATCCCCCTTTGCATGTGGGTGGACTGTCAAGATGGCTTTCGTGGAGCAATGGCGAGGACCCAACGAATCCAAGTAAGGATAGCCTCATCCTTGTGGAATTGCTTGTCTTTCAGCCTGAAGCATTCTGGACCAAGTCGTCATCTCCCTTCTCCCTGCTTTTCGGTCTCCCCTTCTCCCTTGTACTGTGTTGCCTGGTAAAACTCCATTCACTCCAGCCTCAAACCTTCGTTCCTCTCAAGCCAACCTACTCACTGGGCCTATTTATTTTATTTTGTTAGTATGTTTGGTTTTGTTCTCTGTCTCCCCCTTTTAGACTGTGAGCCCACTGTTGGGTAGGGACTGTCTCTAAATGTTGCCAGCTTGTACTTCCCAAGCGCTTAGTACAGTGCTCTGCACACAGTAAGTGCTCAGTAAATACGATTGATTGATTGGGCCTCCTCTCCGATGTCATGGTCACACCATCTTCATCATCCCTCCTTTACTGCTCATGTGCATCTCTAATAATTTTTCACTTACTGTTGTTGTTATCAGTTGTATCCTTTTGCTGTTGATCTTATTGTCTGTCCCCTCCGCTAGATGGTAAACTCTTGGAGGACAGCACCTGGGTTTTCTACCTATAGTCTATGTTATCAAGTACCAGATATGAGGCATTCAAGTAGTGACGATATTATCTGGGCATTTGATATTCGTGCCACCCTCAGCCCCACAGCACCTATGTACATATCTATAAATTTTATATTATACATTATTTATATTAATATCTCTCTCTTCCTCTTGACTGTAAGCTCATTGTGGGCCAGGAACGTGTCTACCAACTCTGTTATATTGTATTCTCCCAAGTGCTTAGAACTTGGCACAAAAGCACTCAGTACCCTGGATTGATTACTTAGTACAGTGCTCTGCACACAAGTGCTCAATAAATACCATTTGAGTGATTGATGCAGGGAGTGAAACAGGAATGGAATTTGCAGGGCCTACAGGAATTCTCTGCAATTACTGCCCCTCATAAAACATATCACTTCAGAGTCATAATAGTGGCATTTAAACGCTGTGCGTGCCAAGCACTGTGTTAAGCGCTGGCACAAATACAAGATAATCAGTCCCTGTCCCAAGTCTGTAGGGTTCACAGCCTGAGGACTCGGAAAGGTGGCTTTCAGAGAGAGAGAAATACACCATCTATTAGGAGGTCTGTTGCTTCTGCTTCTGCCCACTCACTGTGGATTAATCTGAACTGCTCTCAGTTTGTTACCCTGATTCCTCCCTCACTATTCTTTTTCACAGAAATCAATGTGCAGAGCAGAAAACTTGTCGTTCCCCCCCACAAGACTGAGATGTGGCTGCCATTAGCACTTAGTGCTGTTCTAATGCTGCCATTTGCTTAATAACCAGGGTGTCCCTTCAATTCAGGATGAGTCATTCCTGAAGACAACACACATTGGTGTACTGGGTGAGGAGTGGAAGAATAAAGGGCCTCTCCCAAGCATTGTACTCTCCCAAGCAGATAGTATAGATGTGGTAACTGAGGCACAGAAAAGTGAAGTGACCTGCCTAAGGTCACACAGCAGAGAAGTGGCAGTACCAGGATAATAACCCAGCTGCTTCTGACTCACAGGCTCATGCTCTCTCCCCTAGGCCACTTGCTTACAGTGTGTAGGACACTGTATACTAAGCTCTTTTGAAAATGCAATACAGTAGAGTTGGTAGGTAACTGAGGAAATTCAGTTGAAAGCAAAAATTCCACCCTAGCAAGAGATAATGGCATAGACTGTGCACAGTAAGCGCTCAATAAATACGATTGATTGATTGTCATTGCGATAAGGATCGTGTCAATGCCACTGTGCTCACTAGGTCCAGGATACAACAGAGTTGGTAAGTAACTATGGAAATTCAGTTGAAAGCAAGAATTCCACCACAGCAAGAGATAATGGCATGAATGTGCACAGTGAGCGCTCAGTAAATACAATTGATTGATTGTTGGTGCGATAAGGATTGTGTCAATGCCATTGTGCTCGCTAGGTCCAGGATCTAGTAGAAAAAAGTAATCAGGTGACAAAGACTGTGGGCTGCAGAAGCGAAGAAGACGAGAAAAATAAAATCTCTTTAACTTGATGACATATTTTATAGAATAATAAAACATATGGCCAAAAGGTATCCAGGAGATGTAATCTATCGGAATTACCGTGAGGTGTTTACTGCGGCATCACAAAAATTTTACTTGAGAAGTCCATCCTAATAGCCTGGCCCAGGAGTAGATTGCCTGGCTGAAGCTGGGAGACAAATAAATAGAGAAACAGAATGGTCTAGTGGACCATTCTAATGGTCCTCTCCTCCTCCTCCCCTTCTCCATCCCCCCCGCCTTACCTCCTTCCCTTCCCCACAGCACCTGTATATATGTTTGTATGTATTTATTACTCTATTTATTCATTTATTTATTTTACTTGTACATATTTATTCTACTTATTTTATTTTGTTAATATTTTTTGTTTTGTTCTCTGTCTCCCCCTAGTAGACTGTGAGCCCACTGTTGGGTAGGGACCGTCTCTATATGTTGCCAACTTGTACTTCCCAAGCGCTTAGTACAGTGCTCTGCACACAGTAAGCGCTCAATAAATACAATTGAATGAATGAATGAATGATAGAGCATGGGCCTGGGAAAAAGAAGGACCTGGATTCAAATTCCGGCTCCACCCTTTCTCTGCTGTGTGACCTTGCCATTTGGGCAAGTCACTTAATTTCTCTGTGCCTCAATTCCCTCATCTGTAAAACAGGGATTAAGACTGTGAGCCTCATGTGGGACAAGGACTGTGTCCAACCTGATTAGCTTGTATCGGACCCAGCACTTTACACAGTGCCCAGAACATAATAAGCGTGTAACAAATACCATTCAAAAAATAATAAGGTTCAGCGATATCTGCCAATGGGCCCTGTCATTGGCGGCCATTAGGGAAGGTTCTGTAGTTGCTGAGTGTTTGGGGTTTGTGAGGTCTGGCTTCCTTTGATACCTTCCTTAATGATCTGGTGATGGAGCAATGTGGGGTAATTAAATCTGTGGTTGGCAGGAAGTGGGGAAGTTTACCATAGGCCCCAGAGGACTGAGAAATCATTTAATGTCAGGGCTGAAGTGAAAAAGGCTGACAAATCTAGTCTCTCCTCTGGTGGTTTCATCTGGGTAAAAGTGGCCCTTTAGCTTCTCAGTCCAGTCGTAGATCGCTACTCTGTTTTCTGTGGTACTCTCCCAAGCATTTAGTACAGTGCTGTGCACACAGTAAGAGCTCAATATATGCCATCGATTGATTTTGGATCCATCCTCTCCTCGACTCCCAGTAATCCCAAGAGCTTGTTTTCAGCAGGTCAGTGTCTCTAGGAGCTGGGGATGGGGCGGTGGGGAGAGGGCAGGGAGAAGTGCCTTTCCCTCCCAAGCCTTGGGATTTCAGAAGAGGGCTGCCATGTTGGGGGAGAGCCAGAGGAAGAGGGAGTAGCTGTGGACAGAAGATTGGAGAAGAAGGTACGACTAAGACTAAGGGGGCATGAGGAAAATAGATCATGTGAAGGGAGAGAATGTTCCAGAAAGCTGTAGTCTGGAGTCTGTGTGGGGAAATGGGCTGGCACCTTCTGAGACAGGGTGGGGAAGAGTCAGCCTCTGACAGGGGAGGGAGGATTGAAGGGGCCGACCAAGTTTTTTATTCGCGGTGTTATTTGTTAAATGCTTGCTATATCATCATCATCATCATCAATCGTATTTATTGAGCGCTTACTATGTGCAGAGCACTGTACTAAGTGCTTGGGAAGTACAAATTGGCAACATATAGAGACAGTCCCTACCCAACAGTGGGCTCACAGTCTAAAAGGGGGAGACAGAGACCAAACATACTAACAAAATAAAATAAATAGAATAGATATGTACAAATAAATTAAATAAATAGAGTAAAAAAAAATATGTACAAACATATATACATATATACAGGTGCTGTGGGGAAGGGAGGGAGGTAAGATGGGGGGATGGAGAGAGGGACGAGGGGGAGAGGAAGGAAGGGGATGCCAGGCACTGTGCTAAGCTTTGGGGCAGATACAAGATAATCAGTTTGGACACAGTCCATGTCTCACATGGGGCTCAAAGGCTCAATCCCCATTTTACGGATGAGGGAAGTGAGGCACAGAGAAGCAAAGTGACTTGCCTAAGGTCACACACAGCAGATAAGTGGCAGAGCCAGGGTTAGGACCCAGCTCCTTTCTGACTCCCAGGCCTGTTCTATATTCATTAGACCACACTGCTTCTGGAGGGAGTCTAGAGGAGGGGCTGAGGGGTTGGTTTGAGGTCTTTCTGGGTGGGTGGTGGAGGTGAAGTATAAATCAAACTCTGCCCCTGGGGAAGGTGGACACAGGGAGGAAGAAGGAAACAGTGGTTGCACAAAGGGAAATGTGACAAATGAAGTCTGAGAGAGTTGACCTTATTTTCATAAAACAGAACAAGGTTACAAGTCTTATTAATCTTCCCATGTTGAAGAAACAAACCAAGTCCTCCCTCTGACAAAAAAACAGAGCAAAGCAGCTTCTCCAGTTGGAGCCAAAGAGGAGCCCAGAGTAAGCTGCTTGTGGGCAGGGAATGTGTCTGTTTATTGTTGCATTGTACTCTCCCAAGCTGTTAGTATGTTTGGTTTTGTTCTCTGTCTTCCCCTTTTAGACTGTGAGCCCACTGTTGGGTAGGGACTGTCTCTATGTGTTGCCAACTTGTACTTCCCAAGCGCTTAGTACAGTGCTCTGCACACAGTAAGCGCTCAATAAATACGATTGATTGATTGCTCTGCACACGAGAAGCGCTAAATAAATACAATTAAATGAATAAATGAAGTATCCCCTGATTGGGGCGTAAGACCAATGGCCTCTGAGCTTATGGGTAGCAGAGACTCGGGTGGGGCCTGATGCAGAACTCCAAGAGGAGAAAAATTAAAACCAGAGGGATATTGCATTTAAAATCTCTTCCTGGGTGAAATGGAGGGAAAATAATGATTCCAAAATACGATCTTCCAGTTGACAGCACCTTTTTCACGAACAACAGTGACTTTCAGATGGTTGGGAATATGGGAGAGGTGTATGGGTGGGAAAAGTTTGGAGTCTGTAACTGATGAGAAACTTCTGTTTGCTCTTCCTAAGTCTGACCCCGACTTCCTCCTCTGGCTGCTTCTCTTCACATTGATTTTCATCACTTGAAACATGGAGACAAGAGGGCTTAGTGCTTAGGAGTGCCATGAAGATTAAATTTATAGTAGATGGAATGCCTTTGAAAAGGCAAAATGCCATATAATCTAGTATCAGTGATACCGGTCATGCTTCTGCATTACAAATATGAATCCAAAGAATTATAAAGGTGAAAAACTTGCATTTAAGCAACACCGTGCTGGCTTGACTTGACACTTTCCTCAGTTTATGTTGAATCAGAAATAATGCTAAACCACTGAAATCTATTTCCAGGTTCTTAAACCTCCTCAAGTATTACTCGATTTTTCCATTCATCACTTTTTTCATTTTGTTTTCCCATGATTCTGAGGCTTTGTATTGGGTGAAAGAAATTACATCTGGCATTGTGTTAATTTTTTTATGGATTGCTGATGGGTGTCAGGGGTGAAAGTGTTTTGCAGTAGTTTATAACAGTAATTATCCTTGATGGGAGCTATTTGGTGCAAAAGATGTTTCACACAAGTTATGAGGACATAAAGTTTATTGTCACATTGCCAGAGAGAACCAAAATTCAGAGCAAAAGAACAAGCTCTCAAATTTATCTTGCTGAGATTGGAACGAAGAGCCGAACTGATTCGTAAAATCAGAAACAGGTAAGTCTGGATGCAGTTGGAGATAGCTAATCCTCAAGCAGCTGGAGTGAGCGCAGTAAAGAGCTTCGAAGAGACTGCCGGGGTATTGGTGTAGCTCAATAAAGCCATATTTTCTCCCCAAATCCATGGCTATATTTGGAGTGTCATTTTAGCTAGGCATTTTTTCCTGAGGGGGGAAAATGTGCTTCTTCAGCTTTAAGGAATTAGATCCCATTGAGTTGGAAAAGACTAGTATCTAAAATAGCTAAAATTACTTTTTGATTTCTGAAATGTAAAAGTCATAATAGTGGATAAAAGAAACGTTAGCCTTGATGGCAGTACTGTTTTGTTTTGTTTTTTTCTCTTCCCCCTTTGCTGATGGCCTGATGGAAATTTCCTACGGCGGGGATAAAGATATAATGATGTGTTCATGGGGAAAGAATTGTAAGTGAGCCCACTGTTGGGTAGGGACTGTCTCTATATGTTGCCAACTTGTACTTCCCAAGCGCTTAGTACAGTGCTCTGCACACAGTAAGCACTCAATAAATACGATTGATTGATTGACTGATTGAAAGGCTTTACGTTTTTATATCTTCTCTGTTAGGGAATGGCTGCCTGCTCCCCACCAGGTGATGATTTATGTGGAGTACCTTGTGAGGGTTCAGAAAGGGGGTGCCCTCATCTTGATGGGTTTCAGTGAGGTTGGGGAGAAAGAGCCCCAGAAGAAGGCACACTGCAAAACAAACCACTGTGCTTCTTTGGCCTAGAAAATGGACATCCCTTATGGCCATTTGAAGTTTTCAGGAAAGAGAGGGCCCCAAAAGCGAAAAGAACAACAGATGTGGAGTGACAGAGAGGCGGAGTTAATCCAGATCAAAGGAGAGATTGGGTAGGGGTTTCTAGAAGCAGGATGGATGAATGCTTATGAAATCAACAGATCTGTATCTAGTTGGCCTTAATATTCACCAGGGATGTTGAAATCAACCAGGAGCATTGTACTAAGCACTTGGGAGAGTACAGTACAACCGAGTTAGTAGATATGTTCCCTGCCCACAACGAGTTTACAGACTAGAGATGCCTGCTCAATTTAGTAGTGTTTGGGGAGGTGCAACCACAAAGAAGGTTGGATAGCATCACATCTCTGTAGACCTTGAACTTGCTCTTGATTGATTGCCCCGTTGACAATACTATCCCTTAGCTGACGGAGGAGTCTCTGGTTTGGGTGAGGCAGATAAGCCTCAGTTCTGAGACTTTAAGGCTGAGAACGAAGGAAGTGATGATGTTCTGTTGGAGTATACTCTCCCAAATGCCCAGTACAGTGCTCTCTGCACACAGGAAGCACTCAGTAAGTACCATTGATGGTTTTTTATACAGCATCACTCACACTCTCTCCAACTGGCCAGTTGTGTTCCCCCTCAGGGCCCCAAGTGCAACGAGTGAATAGGTGGGCAGGGGCGCGGCACCTGGTCGGACCCATTTACTCCAAAGTGACCGCAGGCGGGGCCGATGCTGGACTGGAGCGCTCTGACCCGGAAGGCCGCTGCCTCGGCGGTTGGTTTGGTCTTGTCGCCCCTGTTGGCCAGCTAGTTTTCAGGATTCCTAATAATAATAGTACTTGTTAAGCACTTACTATGTGCCAAGCTCCGCTCTAAGCACTGGTGTAGATACAAGTTGGACAACTTGGACACTTTTAGACTGTGAGCCCACTGTTGGGTAGGGACTGTCTCTATATGTTGCCAATTTGTACTTCCCAAGCGCTTAGTACAGTGCTCTGCACATAGTAAGCGCTGAATAAATACGATTGATTGATTGACACAGTTCCTGTCTCACATGAGACTCAGAGTCTTAATCCCCATTATACAGCTGAGGCAACTGAAGCCCAGAGAAGTAAAGTGACTTGCCCAAAGTCACACAGCAGATGTGTAGCAGAGGCAGGATTAGAACCCAGGTCCTTCTGACTTCCAAGCCCAGGCTCTATCCACTAAGCCATGCTGCTTCTCACATGGTGAACAGGTACACCTTGTGGTGAACAAGTCATTTGCCTGTCAGAAACCATCAACCATTAGAGAAACCATTACAGAAGCAGCGTGGCTCAGTGGAAAGAGCCTGGGCTTTGGAGTCAGAGGTCATGGGTTCAAATGCCGGCTCTGCCAATTGTCAGCTGTGTGACTTTGGGCAAGTCACTTAACTTCTCTGTGCCTGTTACCTCATCTGTGAAAGGAGGATTAAGACTGAGACCCATGTGGGACAACCTGATCACCTTGTATCCCCCCAGTGCTTAGAACAGTGCTTTGCACATAGTAAGCGCTTAACAAATACCATCATTATTATTATTATTATCAACACTAATTGGCATAGCCCCATCAGACGAACTGAGACTAGAACCCAGGTGTCTGGATTCCTAGAGCAGTGCTCCTTTCCAGTGAAACTGCAGCAGAACTCCCGTCTGATCGTCTCCTCAAGTACAGTCCTTGTTCTTTGGTTTTCTACATTTAGAATGAAGAAAAATCAGAGATGGCACTTTTGAAAACATGAAGCTAGGAAATAATACAAATAGCACTACTGGTCATGTATGATCTGAATATGCTAATAATAATAATTGTTTTAAGCATTTACTATGTGCCAAGCACTGTGCTCAGGGCTGGGGTAGATAAAATTGGATTGCACACAGGGTTCACTGCCTGAGACGGGGGGAGAACAAGTATTTCATCCCCATTTTATAGATGAGGTTCAGATGAGGCCCAGCAAAGTGCAGTGACTTGTCCAAAGTCACACAGCGGGCAAGTGCTCTGCACACAGTAGGCGCTCAATCAATACGATTTGAATGAATGAAAATGGTGGAGCCAGCAGTTGAAATCTGGTCCTCTGACTCCCAAACTCTTGCTCTTTCCACTGGGCTAAGGAAATTAAACAGAGCACTGTCCAGTATTGAAATGTGAGAACCTCTGACTGCATCAGTTGTCATCTCAGCAAAGCTTCTGAGCCTTATGGGTCCAGGGAGGATCGCCTATGGCAACAACACCGCAGCCCGTCTACTGCAGCAACAACCCAGATCCCGGGGAAAGGGCCCGTGCTGAGGGTGAATGTGAAGCCATTGCCTCGTTGTTGCAGCTGTGTGAATAGCAGATGTGAGTGCCAGGGTTGAGTAGTAGTGCCCAAGCCCAAACAGCGGGGTATCGCTGTAGGTTGCTGGGCCAACCCAGCAACAGGTGGGAGTATTTGAAGAAAGACTCTTTGCAGCCTAGGAGGAGAAGAAGCCTTTAAAAGCAGCCAACTTGGCACTGAGATCACCGGAAACCAGAGGTCATTGTCCCCAGAGCATGGGAAGACCATCATCATCATCATCAATCGTATTTATTGAGCGCTTACTGTGTGCAGAGCACTGTACTAAGCGCTTGGGAAGTACAAGTTGGCAACATATAGAGACAGTCCCTACCCAACAGTGGGCTCACAGTCTAAAAGACCATGGACAGAGGTTCTAATCCCGACTCCGCCACTTACCTGTTGGGTAACCTTAGGCAACTCGTTAACTTCTCTGTGCCTCAGTTCCCTCATCTTCAAAATGGGGACTTAACCCCTGTTCTCCCTCCTACTTAGACTGTGAGCCCCCATGGGACCTGATGATCTCGTTGTGTGCAGATAGCTATAATTCTATTTATTCTGACGGTTTTGACACCTGTCTGCGTGTTTTGTTTTGTTGTCTGGCTCCCCCTTCTAGACTGTGAGCCCGTTGTTGGGAAGGGACGGTCTCTATATGTTACCGACTTGTCCTTCCCAAGCGCTTAGTACGGTGCTCTGCACACAGTAAGTGCTCAATAAATACAATTGAATGAATGAATGAATACTCCAGCACGTGTACAGTGCCTGGCATATAGTAAGTGCTTAGTACTATTATAATCAGCATTATTATTATTACTGTCATTGTTGTTCTTAATTGATTTGAGGAGAGGGTACACCGTCAGTACCTCACCCATCCCAGCCTCCCTAACCCTCCCTCTCCTCTCCACTTCTCCCTGCACCCCGTCTCCAGCTTGCTAATGCTTGCTTCCCCCAAAAGATAGGCCTTTGCTGAGCTGGGCATTTGCTGTTTCCAACTCATGGCTCTTCTCCGTGGCACGTACCTGCCTGCTGCCATCAACACCCAGTCCGGTCTCCACAGGATTCCCCCAAAAGGGGGCCGGAAAGAAGAAGCAGATTTCTGTTAGCCCCTCTGACTGATTGCCATCATGCCCAAAGCTCACATTATGGGTCTGCACAGACAGGCCGAGCGGGGATGTGGGCAGGAGTGCAAATAACCTGGGCTGGGTTCTGCCCTGCCCTGCCCTAGCTGGGCTCCAGCTGTGGACAGCTGCTAGGTAGCATTAGGATATTTGTAGCTGTTTTGTGTTCCCTCTTTGTTGTCTCTCGTTATAAACCATCTCTGTCCAAGTCTCGGCAGTATACCTGCACTGCATATTTTATAGGGATTTTGACAGTCGGGCCTTAATAATAGATCTGGAAGCCAAAATGCTTTATAGTTTAGGTGGTTTTATTGAAACCAGGGAGCACAGGCTAGTCTGTATTCACGACTTAGCCTTTTATTCATTGTCCTTTCTCTTCCCTTATTCTTGATTTTGGCTGCTGCTTATTTACTTTTAGGTATCTGTCTCTCTCCTTTCTCTTCTTGTGATTCTTCCCTTTACTCCTCCCTTTACCTGCTATACTGTCGGGTGATACCTTCCCGTCTCTTGTCATTTTCTTTCTCTCCTCATCTCTGTCCCACTCGGGGTGACCCTTGCTTCTGGGGGCCTGTGCAGACCTTGACTCACCCACAAGCCAGCTACCATCTTTTATTCAGGGCCCGGGGATGCTAGAAGGCTCGGCTTGCTGGCCTACTTGTGTCAAGGCTCTGATTTGCAAGGATTATTCTGATGGAAAATTCCTCTCGGGCCCTGAATCTGAGACTCAAGCAAGTGGCCTTCAGATGGTTCATCCCCTTAAGAAAGTTTTATCTACCTATCTATACATCTTTCTATCTCTTTATTATTTATGGTATTTCTTAAGAGCTTACTATGTGCCCGTCACTGTTCTAAGCGCAGGGGTAGATACAAGCTAATTAGGTCGACAAAGTCCATATCCCACATGGGACTCACAGTCTTAATCCCCATGTTAATCCCCAGGTCTAACTGCAACGATTGCAGTTTTCTGAGGAGAAGAAGGAATTTTGGATTTTGTGGCTCAGCTCCGATTGCCGATTCTGACAAGCCAGTCCCATTCCCCTTTGAATTTGGATCTCTGTGGGGAGTCCTCTGAAGGAAATGTTCCATATATTTTCCTTTAACACAAGAATTTCAAAGTCCTGCTAAACTTCCCTGCAAACAGCCTCACAGTACTGTAAAATAGCAGCAAACTGTGTACTGGTAATGTCACCAAGGATATAATGGGTTGACTTTGGATGACTTTGCTGCTGGGTGGGATTGATCCTGTGGTATATATCTTTTTTTCTTTTTTTCCAAACAGTGCTGTAGAAGAAGATACTTGAGGTAAAGCTTGTGCCCACAGATAAACGTGACATGACACTGTCTTAGAGGTTTTACTCTATGACAAGTGTCTGAAGCACAGTCAAAATGCAGCTTAGAAAGCTTTACTTTCTTGCAGTGATTTTATATTCAAGATTATTCTCCAAACAAAAATAGAAGTGAGGATATTTGTTTCACTTCTTACTTTTGCCCCACTCCAAGTTGTCCATCCTGGAATAAATGTTTGATTTACATAGTGAAGCCCCAGGGAGTGGGTTAGCATCGTCAGTTATAAATAACGGTAAGAATATTTTCCTGTCTACAAAATATGTTAAAAAAGTGACTATCTAAAGAGTGTTCTATGCTCCTCAGGAGACAACCAGGAATATTTATAGCAGTGTTTGCTTGTCTAAATGGTTTCATTCACATTGCTTTCCAACTAGTAAGTTTAACTCACAGTTTTAAGGGTGGATACTCTTATTTTGAACAAGGTGGTAAATGAGGGAGAGGTGTGAATTCTATCAAAAGGAAGCACCATTCTCTTGGGTGATTTTTTTTTATGGTGTTTGTTGAGTGCTTACTATGCCCCAGGCACTGAGCTAAGCGCTGGGGTACTTACAGCCTAATCAGGTTGGACACAGTCCATGCCCCACAGTCTTAATCACAATTTTACAGGTCAGGTAACTGAGGGACAAAGAAGTTAAGTGACTTTCCCAAGGTGAAATAGCAGACAGTTGGTGGAGATGTGATTAGAACTCAGGTCCTTCTGGGTTAGCGAGGCGCTTCCTGACAAGCCAGTCCCTCTGGTTCAATCACAGAATTTTTCCAGGAATAGGTGAGGCTGGAAGTTAAACCATTTCTAAAACCCACATCCTTCTGAATGAGTTTTGGAATAGTTGAAGAGATGCTCCAGATGTGGAAAAAAATGGTTCTGTGGTCCTACAGAGGAGCAGAGAATGATCACTCCTCCTTCTGGTTCCCCTCTTTCCTTAGAGCTTGATCTTCCCAGTTATTGCCCTGTAGCTGTGGATTAACAGAGCCTGTCCAGGACAATTGAGTGGGTAGCTATTTTGGGTTGACCTCTGGCCCCATGGAGTTGGGGCCAGGAGTGATTATAGAGGCAGAGTGCAAGTGCTTGGTATAATCAATCAATCAGTCATATTTATTGAGCACTTACTGTGTGCAGAGCACTGTACTAAGTGCTTGGCAGTGTACAATATAACAAATTTGGTAGACACGTTCCCAGCCCCCAAGGAGATTACAGTCGAGAGGGCTTAATGTTTAATTGTCCATCTGGGCTCCACCCCTTAGGTAGTAGCCTCAGCTTTAGGTAGTAACTATGGTGGGGTGGGTAGCTGGTTTTGAGGAGTGGGTGCAACCCAGAGAAGTTAAGACTTACCCAAGGTCAAACAGCAAGCTAGTGGCAGAGCCAAGAAATTGACACAGCAGCTCTCTGGGTGTCAATTAATCAATCGAAATTATTGAGCATTTACTGTATGCAGAACATTGTACTAAGTGCTTGGAAGTACTATATGTATATATGTTTGTACATATTTATTACTCTATTTTACTTGTACATATCTATTTATTTTATTTTGGTAGTATGTTTGGTTTTGTTCTCCGTCTCCCCCTTTTAGACTGTGAGCCCACTGTTGGGTAGGGACTGTCTCTATACGTTGCCAACTTGTACTTCCCAAGTGCTTGGTACAGTGCTCTGCACACAGTAAGCGCTCAATAAATACGATTGATTGATTGGAAGAGTACAGTGTAACAGAGTTAGTGCCTGGGCTCAAGCCCCCTGCTGCTGTGCATAGTGTAGCCTAGTAAAAAGACCACAGGACAGGGAGTCAGGAGAGTTGGATTCTAATCTCGGCTCTACTACATGCTTGCTGTTTGACCATGGGCAAGTCACTTAATTTATCTGGGCCTCGGTGTCCTCCTCTGTAAAATGGGAATAAAATACCTGTTCTGCTGTCTTCTTAGCCCCTGAGTCCCATGTGGGACTGTCTGATCTGATTTTCTTGTGCCTAATCCAGTGCTTAGTACAGTGCTTGGCTCGGAGTAACTATTTAACAATACTGTGGTTATTACTTTTACTATTTTCATCATTATTACTATTATTTATTGTTAGTATACTCTCCCAAGCTCTTAGTACAGTGCTCTGCAATCAATCAATCAATCAGTTGTATTTATTGAGCGCTTACTGTGTGCAGAGCACTGGGAAGTACAAGTTGGCAACATATAGAGACAGTCCCTACCCAACAGTGGGCTCACAGTCTAGTAAGTGTTTGATAAATAAGATTGATTGATCGACCCAGATCAGAAATGACACTGGTAAAAAAGAAATAGTCTAGTAGAAAGAGCAGAGTTTGGGAAGTCATGAGACTTGGGTCCTAGACCCAGGTCCACCATCAGCATGCTGTGTGACCTTGCAAAATTAACTCAACCTTCCTGGGCATCAGGTTTTTCCTCTGTTAGAAACAGGGAGATTAAGGCTTGCCTCTTCATTCACAGAGATGTTGTCAGGATCAAAAGAGATAACTGATGTGAAAGCACTTTGGGAAAAATAACAGTCCTCTACAAATTTGAATACTATTCAGGTTGTTATCCATCTTCTTGATCAAAGAAAAGAGTTGTGGCTTCTTATCCTCCATTCCCACCTGCCATTGATCCCTCGAAGAGGCGGTAAGGCCTCTAAGAAGCACTTTTGATATCAGTGGTTCCTATGCTGCTATGTGACCTTGGGCAAGTCACTTAAGTTCTCTGGGCCTCAGTTACCTCATCTGTAAAATGGGGATTAAAACTCTAAGCCCTATGCAAGATAGGGACTGTTTCCAACCCGATTATCCTGTATGTGCCCCAATGCCTGGCACATAGTAAAGCACTTAAATACCATAAAAAAAAGAACACCCAGGACTTTCCCCATATATACTAATGCTAATATACTAATGATGTTCAGCTGAAGAGTGTCGTCTGGGAGTGTGAGCCCGCTATTGGGTAGGGACCGTCTCTATATGTTGCCAACTTGTACTTCCCAAGCGCTTAGTACAGTGCTCTGCACACAGTAAGTGCTCAATAAATACGATTGAATGAATGAAAGTCACCCATTATTTTCACTTAGGACAGGACACTATTTCACATTTTTTTCTAAGGTTGTTTAGAGTTTAAGCAGTGGGTTTTCCACCTAATTTGCAACGTCTCACTGAGCATGATGGGTGACCAGTGACCAAGCCCTGTTTAGGACTGCAGGAGCAACAAAGCTGACATTTGGGAGCTATGGGGAAGTGGGAGGGGCCAAATGGGGAACCTGAGAAATGGAGCAAGATCAACAAATTCTGGTGTTCTTCAGGGTGGTTATTCAGCTGAAGAATTTGGGCTGCTCCCCTCCGTGGGGCTTGGACAATATGTGTGATCCTCTGTCTCACCCAGCAGTCAACAAAGCTTAATGTTGGGACAGTGCTAGAGGTAGCGAAGGAAGTTTTCCTCAAATGGCTAGTTACACACATCCAAACCAAAGAAAGCTATTTTTTAAAAAAATGGTATTAAACGCTTATTATGTGATGGGCACTGTTCTAAGTGCTGAGGTAAATAGAAGCTAATCAGGTCAGACAGTGTCTGTCCCACAAGAGGCTCACGGTCTTAATCCCCATTTTACAGATGAGGTAACGGAAGCACAGAGAAGTGAAGTGACTCGCCCGAGGTCACACAGCAAGCGAGTGACGGAGCCAGAATTAGAACCCAGGTTCTAATCTCTGCTTTTCCCCACACTTTAAGACAGTTCAACAATATGCGGATGTGGGCCTATAAGTCTCTAGCTGTTCTTCGGGTTCAAAGATAATGTTGTTGGTGTTGAGGTTTTATCAGCGTGTGTGAGTGGGGCTGATGAAACTGATGCCAGCATGACGGTCCCTTCTGTGTCCTGGAAATGTCCTTCTCAGCCCCGGTGCTCTTTCTGTTTCTTCTTTTTGGTGTCACGGTCTTCCTGAAATCTCTGCTCGAATCCCCCCCTGCCTAATTGCTGCGTTCCGGGCTGATCCATCTCCCACGTCGCCCACGATTTTGCTTCATTGTATCATTACTGATAATAATAACAGCAATAATTGTGGTCTTTGTTAAGCCCTTATATGTGCCAAGCACTATGCTAAGTGCTGGAGTGGGTATGAGAAATGGCATGGCTTCATGGATAGAGCATGGTCCTGGGAGTCAGAAGAACTGGGTTCTAATCCTTTCTCTACCACTTATCTGCTGTGTGACCTTGGGCAAGTCACTTAACTTCTCTGTGCCTCAGTTGCCTCATCTGTAAAAACTGGGGATGAAGAGTGTGAGCCCAAAGTGGGACAGAGACTGTATCCAACCTGATTGACTTGTATGTGTCCCAGTGCTTAAAACAGTGCTTGGCACATATTAAGTAGTTAAGTACCGTAATTATTACTATTACAAGATAACTGGTCAGACACAGTCTGTGTCCCACATTTGGGCTTACAGTTTCAGAAGGAAGACAGGTATTAAAACTGCATTTTGTAGATGAGGAAACCGAGGCACAGAGGGGTTAGGTGACTTGTCCAAGATCACCTGGCAGGCAAGTAGGAGTCAGGATCTAAAGCCGTCTTTGAGGGAGGAGACTGAACCATAAAGCTCCTCAAAGTCCTCATAGGTTAGTAATGGAAGAAGAATGTTGGCACAGGGAAAAGACGCCTATGGTTAAAAACCTGGGAGAATTCCCAGCTGAAATGTTGATTTACAGTATTAGAGACTCTGGACTAGAGATATTTCCCAAAGGGTTTCACTGAAATACTTCATCTAATGAAAATGACATGAAGAAGAATTGGAGTGCATTTATTGTAGAGTTTCCCTTTCATTTTAGAACAGCCCAGATTTGAGACACGAGGGAGGAAGTGAAAGGGCCTCACACTCTGCCCACGGAAGAGCTGTGGGGGTGGGGAATGAGTCGTGGGGAGGCTGAAGAGGCCCTGGAGCTGTTACCCGCTAGCCTCCTTGGCCATCTAATAATAATAATAATAATAATAATAATAATAATAATAATGATAGTAATTATTATGATGGTACTTGTTAAGCACTTGCTCTGCATCCAGCATCTTTTTATAAACTGAGGTAAATATATGGTAATCAGGTAGGATGCAGTCCCTGTCTCACATGAGGCTCGTGGTCTAGGTAGGAGGGACAACCGATGTTGAATCTCCATTTTACAGATGAGGAAACTGAGATGCAGAAAAGTAAAGTGACTTTCCCAAAGTCGTATAGATTTATTACTCTATTTATTTTACTTGTACATATCTATTCTACTTATTTTGTTAATATGTTTTGTTTTGTTCTCTGTCTCCCCCTTCTAGACTGTGAGCCCACTGTTGGGTAGGGACCGTCGCTATATGTTGCCAACTTGTACTTCCCAAGTGCTTTGTACAGTGCTCTGCACACAGTAAGCGCTCAATACATATGATTGATTGATTGACAAGTGACAGATCTGGGATTAGAACCCAAGTCCCTTGACTCCCCATTGGTTCCCAATGCCCACAACCGACACTGAGTTGCATGGCGTGAGCTGGAGAGTTAGGATTAATAATAATAATGATGGCATTTTGTTAAGCGCTTACTATGTGCAAAGCATTGTTCTAAGCACTGGAGGGATCCAGGTTGTCCCACGTGGGGCTCACAGTCTTAATCCCCATTTCACAGATGAGGTAACGGAGGGTTGTGACTTGCCCAATGTCACACAGCAGACATGTGGTGGAGCTGGGATTCGAACCCATGACCTCTGACTCCAAAGCCCGTGCTCTTTCAACTGAGCCACGCTAGGAATGTGACCTGTGGAGAGTGAGTGACCCCTGGTCACCTTTGGCAGAGGGCACACGACGGAGCAGAACTGGTCAGCCATGTCTCTAGCCTGGTCAAGGGGCCAGTGTCTCCTTGTCAGTGGTCTAGACCAATTAGTACAGTGCTTTGCCCACAGTAAGTGCTCAATAAATACCATCGATTGATTGATTGACTGATTTTCCGTAGGTGCAGAGTGGCTCCTTTTCTATGGCTCATGTTCATCGAATATGGTGCTCTTAGTGAAATGTATGTAATTTGTGGTGGCGTCAAGTCGGAAGCCTACAGAAAACAATATGTGATCATAGGAGAGAATGTGAAATATAAAAGCAGGGCTGCTATAAATTGTAGGAATGAAAATTTAAGATGAAAGGCGCCTTTTATCATTTCCACCTAGAGTGTTGCCGTTTGGAGAGGTTTCGTTCAGGAAACCACTTTCAAAGCAACAAGTCAGTTATGAGGCAATGTTGTACTAAAACCAAGGGATTCATCTAAACAACAAATAACACTGTTTTGGCACCCAGTGAATCCCCACAGGATCACTTTAGTTTAAATAGCAAACACCAGCGATTGCCAAAACAAGTCCATCTGTGTGGCTGCTGAATCCAGAGTTTGGAATTGAGAAGGTCAGCGGTGAACTGCGTGGAAATGCCTTCAAACGCTGAACATTTCTGACTTCTCAACTGAGCCGGGCTGTTTCGGCAATTAATAATAACGATTCTGCTATTACTATGTGCCGAATCCTGTACTGAGCACTGGGCAAGATACACATCGGATACAGTCCCTGTCCCACGTGGGACTACAGTCTAAGCGGGAGGGCAAACTGGCATTTCATCCCCATTTTACAGTTGAGGGAACTGAGGCACAGAGAAGTTAAGTAACTTGCCCAGGGTCCCTCATCAGGCAAGCGGCAGAGCTGGGATAAGATTCCAGGCCTCCTGGCTCCCAAACCTGGGCTCTTTCCATGAGACCTCACTTTTTGTCTGCACTTGTCAGTATCCTTTTTCAAACCAGCTAATCATCTAGTTCATAAGTGTGGCTAAATGGAAAGAGCAAAGGACTGGAATTCGGAGGACCTGGGTTCTAATCCCAACTCCACTGCCTGCCTGCAGTGTGACCTTGGACAAGTCATTTAACTTCCCTATGCCTCAGTTTCCTCCTCTGTAAGCTGGGGATAAAATGCCTGGTCTTCTTCCCCTGTAGACTATGAGCCCCATGTTGGGCAGCTACTGTGCCTGACCTAATTATCTTGTATCTACCCCAGGGCATAGCACGGTGCTTGGCACAGAGTAAGTTTTTAATGAACACCATTATTTTTATTATCCTTTGGCCCAAAGTCTTGACTCCAGATTCACCTCTGATCACATCGAGGGATTAGAATGTGAGGGAGCAGGAGAGTAGGATTGGGGAAGGAATTTGATCCATAGCTATTGGCAGAACTCCATGGTAATACTACCTTAGTTTTTATAGAGCTCTTTTACTCCCAAAGCTTGCTCACTTTACTTAACTCATTTTTGCCCTTGCAACAACCCTGCAAGGTAGATAAGAAGGGAGTTATTATTTTCCCCAGTTTACAGATGAGGAAACTGAGGCCCACAGGGATTGAGTTGTCCACAGTCACACAGTATCTGGGGTACATGCAAGGTAATCACGTTGGACACAGTCCGTGTCCCATTTGGGGCTCACAGGCTTAATCCCCATTTTTACAGATGAGGTAACCGAGGCACAGAGAAGTGAAATGACTTGCCCAAGGTCACACAGCAGACAAGGGATGGAGCCGGGTTCCCAGATCAGTGCTTTTCCAGGGCACCATGATCGTTTCTAAAGAATCCTCATTTCCACCGAGCTTCGTATTTGGTAATGTTTCCAAGGGATTACGTTAGTCTGCCTAGTCAGTATCTGCTGGGTCACAAGAGGAGGGCTCTCTCCCTCCCCTCCCCTCTCCCACCACACCTCTTCTTCCCCCAAAGTGCTTGCTGATTGGAAAATTTTGGAGTTGCTATTGTTGCGCCTCTGTACAGATGCATATGACCTCCTAACGGTAGCTTGGCCTGACCATAGAAACCTAGTCATCCATGTTCTCTATGAACATCTTCATGGTCTGTACATGTGCTATGTCACATTTCTGTAGTCCACTCACAGAGGTTTTAATTGGTGTGCTGGAGCTAACGAGCATGAAGGCCCAGAGGAAATAGAGCAGAATTTTCCATTATCCACTGGGATGAGCTTCAGGCGCAGAGCTTAACGGGGCTCGAACTCCAGGAGAAGCCAGGGTCAAAGGCTTCGGTGTAAGCAGTAACTAATGGTTTTATTTCCTTCCTCCATAAAATTGCATTAATAAGTCTTAGCTAAATCACGCTGTTCATTTAATGGTATTACCTGACTAGGCTTGTCTTTCAAAAAAGCTGTAAAAGCCAGGGCCTGACCAGGGATGGCTATTAAAGAACCCAGGACACATGGCAAAGGATGTTTTATTTCTAAGCAGGCTCCCTGTCACTTTGCCAAATGGTTGTCTGCCCAGCCTCTCTTCCTCCTGGCCTCCACGACAGAGCAGTGGGTTGTCTGCCTACTCACAGGGTCTCGCTCTTGTCTCTTTCAGTCAGCCTCTTTCTCCTGCCCCCCACCCCAGCCTGAAACTCCTTCCCCCTTCACATCCTGCTGCCAGACCGCTGTTCTCCCTATCTTCAAAGCCCTTCTGACATCACATCTGCTCCAGGAAGCCTTCCCTGACCAATATCTCCATTTCTCTGCCCTATTTCCCCCACTAATGCATAGCCTATGCACTTGAGTCCTCGACTGCTAAGCAGTTGGTCACTCGCCATCCCCAGCTCCCTGTAGCATGTACATACGTATCTTAAAGCTCAGCTGCTTCCCTCTAGCTGTGATGTATTTTAACGTCTGCCTCCCCTCACCCCATTAAGATCATAGATTCTCTGAGAGCAGGGAACGTTCTGCAAGCCTTGCCGTACACTTAGTATAGTGCTCTGAGTAAGCACTCAATAAATACTATTGACTGATTGATTGGAAACGGCAGTCCATTTCACAGCTTGTGCTTGCTTTGCTCACCCGAGAAAGGCTCCTGAGTCTGAGACCCTGCAGGGGGGTCCCTTTCGATTAAGCCCCCTTCACGAACCCTCTAGCAAACTCTGACCCTCTTTAGGGGCTAGGGAGTCCTAGCCCGTCCCCATTCCCCCTCCCTGCCCCAAGACCTGTTCACGCCAACTTACTCCACAGGATCTTGGGGGAAGGTGATTACATTTTTCAGAGTAATAAAAACTAATCACTAAAAATGATCCCAAAATGCCGAGTAGTAAATGCATCCCAATAATCATTTACCTGGA
The DNA here is from genome assembly GCF_015852505.1 of Tachyglossus aculeatus. Classification (NCBI taxonomy): domain Eukaryota; kingdom Metazoa; phylum Chordata; class Mammalia; order Monotremata; family Tachyglossidae; genus Tachyglossus; species Tachyglossus aculeatus. The sequence goes on along the minus strand of NC_052078.1, from coordinate 20,251,392 downwards.
CAACAGTTGTGATCTTTCCTATATTTAGATTGCCTACCAGGAGATTTATATAAATACCAATGCACACAGGCATATACGCCCATCTTATATGGGATGTGCCACTCTGTCAACATTTCTGGCTAATTGAAAGTTGTGGCTGAAGAGAGAGAGGAGTCCAGGAAAATGCCAAGGCTGTGGGTTAGAGAGACAGGGTGTCTGGTGTCTTGGTCAACTGTGATGGAAAATTTAGGTGGAAAGAAAATTTGGGGGGGACGATGGGGAGTTAAGTTTTAAACATGTAAGCTGGAGGTACCGTGCCAGCAGGCAAGAGCCATGTAGAGACATCCCGGAGGCAGGAGGCGTTGCGAGACTGAAGACAAAGAGAGAGGTCAGGGTTAGTGAGATAAATTTGGGAGTGATCCACATAGAGGTGGGAGTGGATGAGCCACCTAAGGTAGTGAGTGTAAAGGAGACCAGAGCCTTGAAAGACCCCACAGTTAGGGGGTGGGGAGGCAGAGGAGGAGCTTGTGATAGAGGCTGAGAAGGATCATCAGAGAGGTAAGAGATTCTTCCGTTATTTATCCCAGAAGGCCCCATTCCCAGCATAGTCTACCTGTGACTGAAAGATTCTATACATAGCTGCCATTCCATTATACACCGTTGTTTTGTGATCAGATTGTCCTGCACCATGCTATTCTATTGCCAGGTTGTCTTGTGCCTTGCATGAAAGCATGCCTTGCGTGGAAGCAGCATGGTGTAGTCGATAGACCGTGGGCTTGGGAGACAGAAGGTCATGGGTTCTAATCCCAGCTCCACCACTTGTCTGGTGTGGGTGTGTGACCTTGGGTAAGTCACTTCACTTCTCTGTGTTTCCGTTACCTTCTGTAAAATGGGGATGGAGACTGTGAGCCCCACCAGGGACAGGGGCCAAACTGATTTGCTTGTATCCACTCCAGCACTTAGTACAGTGCCTGGCACACAGCCCCTAATATAACAATTATTATTATTATTATGTTGAGGCTTTATTTGTGATGCTCTTATATGTCACGGACTGTTCTAAACCTTGGGGTAGATACAAGATAATCAGGTTGGGCACATTCTGTCGAGTTTGCCATTTGAAACACTTGCTGCTGTATCTAAATCTGCCTCAATACTAAAATATTATGCAATCAGTGGTATTTATTGAGCACTTTGTGTAGAGCACCATAATAATCAATCAATCAATCGTATTTATTGAGCACTTACTGTGTGCAGAGCACTGTACTAAGCGCTTGGGAAGTACAAGTCGGCAACACATACTAGTCTCTGGGAGAGTATAATTCAACAGAGCTGGTAGACACATTCCCCTCCCACAAGGAGCTTTCAGTCTGGGATGGGGAGACAGACATTAAAATAAATTACCGATGTGGATATAAGTGCTGGGGGGTGGAAGAGGGTTTGTTTGAAGGTAGTAAATCCTTCAGGTCTCTGCAGGCCAGGCTAGTCTGTCTGCTGCCGTTGTCTCCCAGCTGGCCTCTGAGACGGCTGCGTTTCACAATGTCTCTAAGATATTTGTTTCCCTTCTTGCTTGCTAATGCCCAATTTCATCACTTCATCAGTCAGCAGCTGCTTGGATACTTTGCTGTCATTTGTTTTCTTCAAATGCCCTCCCCAGAAGAGCAGTTTTGCAGTGAGTTTTGCTGCAGTGCTGATGAGCTGACAGTGTTTCAGGATCTCTTTGGTGCGATCCCATTTTGCTATCTGATATTAAGTAGCGGTCATTCCGGAGTTTAACTAAGTTTGGAAACAGCATGGCCTAGTGGAAGGAGCACAGGCCTGAGAGTCAGAGGACCTGGGTATTAATCCTGGCACTGTCAATTACTTGTTGTATGATCTTGGGCAAGTCACTTAACTTCTCTGTTCCTCAGTTTCTTCAACTATAGAATGGGGATTAAATACCTGTTCCCCCTCCTACTTGATCTGTGAGCCCCATGTGGCTCAGGTACTGTGTGCAACCTCATCACATGTGTCTACCCAAGCCCTTAAAACAGTGCTCAACTCTTAGAAAGCATTTGCAGATACAATGATGATAATAGTAATAATATTTAAGAATTTAAAAGTGCTTTCTGTGGTAATCCAAGTCTACCAACCATATACGAAGTTGGGCACCCCTTTGCTTATATATCTTAAATTTGGCATCAATCCTTGTTCCCCAAGTTCTGTTAGTCTTCTTGGATCCTGTTTTCTTTTTCTGCAGTTTTAGATAATATATTGCCTCGGTAGTGGAATTTAATGGCAACATTAATTTCTGGGTTACTGGTGAATATCTTTGAATGTAGTAGGGACCTGCCTAGGGGAAGTTTGAAAGTCAACTACAGTTTTTCTAGACTTATTTTCAGTTAAGACTGTTGACTCCATGAAAAGCTTCACAATGCAATTCTCTGCATGTGTTCTTCTGTAGGGGCTTCCTGGGCCCAGGCGTAGGAATTCAGCAGCTCCCGAATGGCCTTCTCAAAGACTGTTGATGATGCTCTTAGCCCGTTGAATCTGAAGAGTGTCTCAGTGGGTTTAGAAGTCTGTTCTGACCTCAGCTACCAGGAAGGAGCTAGTCACAGTGAGGTCTGTTACAGAAATGTGTTCCTGAGAGAGGCTGGGGAGTTTCTGAACACGGGACAGAACTCTGCACGCCTGTCCCTAAGGGAGATGTAATCGTGCTTTGATTCAGGAGGATAGCAATAAAAGGTCTCATGGTCTCGCCTCCCTCCTTCGAATCCCCCAACTCTTATTTACTAGTACAGGATGATAAACGAAGCTTCCCCTCACTCTTCCCTCCCTCTCCTGAATCAAAGCCAAAGATATAAAGTAGAAGTCCCTCCCTGAAAATCTCAGGCAGAGAACACAACCCTTTTCCTCGGGTCTTGGCAAAGACCCCACTGTGAGGTCCCTCGGAGACAAGAAACAGAGGCTCGTGGTTGCTGTGAGTTGGAGGATGTTGGCAGGACCACACACATCAGGCCTCCAGGACAGCAAGGAATGAAGCGAGCGTCTCTGAGTTCACTGGATTTTGTTATTCTTGGATGATAATGTGTGTCTGTCTTTCCTAGGACTCTTCTTCTTCAAGTTCTACCCCAGATTGGGGGGACGACACAGCCATTCTATCCATCACGCTTCATCCCTTGTTGCCAAGCCATGGGCTTCAGACAAATTCCTCGCCGCCCTGTGATCAAAATTTGGAATCCCCTGACTTATAATCATACTAATGGTGGTGTTTAAGTGCTTACTATGTGACAAACACTGCACTAAGCACTGGGGTAGATAAAGGGTAATTAGGTTGAAATCAGTCCCTGTCCCCCATGAGGTTCCCAGTCCAGCAGGGAGAGGGAACAGGACTTTGTGGAGACATCTCTCCACAAATCACCGTGTACAACTTCCTTTCCCTCTTCACCCTCTTGCCAGTGTCTGCCCAGTGGGGTCCAGTTGTGTCTCACTTTGTGGTATTTATTGAGCACTTACTGGATGCAGAACACAGTCTCACCTGGAGATCTGAAACCTAGCCTCCTTTGGAGCATTTGTCGGGCTGAGCAGTTTAGCTGCATCACGCTCCTGCTCGGATTCCCCCAGCCACTCTGTTTCCTCATTTTCTCCCCACCACCTTCCCTGAGTGCTCTGTGGGACCAGAGACTAGATCCTCCCCATCAGCCTGAAGTGTTGCCATCTGCATTTGCCTCTCCTGTGCTCACCTTTGTCCTAACTCCCAAACTATCTCACATCCCCCAAATTTATTCAAGGGAAGAGACATAGTCTCCCCCAGGATTCAAACTTCAAGCTTTCTCTGCGACAGCAGGACCAGGCAACCCTACCCTCCCAGGACTTTCTCCTGTCAGAGCTCGGCTTGGAGTCCCACCTCCTCCGGGAAGTCTCCCTAGTTTGGCATAGGGTTTCACACCTAGATCCCTCTAAGCTCCTTGTGTGCAGGGACCTTGTCTACCGGTTCTGTTGTAGTGGACTCTCCCAAGCGCTAAGGTACAGTGCTGTGCACACAGTAAGTGCTCAGTAAATACGATTAACTGATTGATTAGGGTGCATTTTCCCCTTGTGAATTGAATTTACTGCCACTGTTTGGGTCCTCTGGACTCAACGATCACGATCAAGGTGGCTTCTAGACTGATGGTTGTTCGTTCCTAGTGAGTCATCCTGCACTATTCTGGGACAGGGACTGACTCTGATCTGCTGATCCTGTATTATGATAATAATTACTGGGTACTTGTTAAGCTCTTACTATGTGTCAAGGACAAGATATTCAGGTCCCACATGGGGCTCACAATCTAAGAGGGAGAACTGATACTGAGTCCCCATTTTGCAGATGAGGGTACTGAGGCACAGAGAAGTTCAGGGACTTGCCCAAGGTCATTCAGCAGCTACATGGCTGAGTGGAATTAGAATCCAGTTCCTCTGACTGCTAGACCCGTGCTCTTTCCACTAGGCCACACTGCTTCCCTATTGCTGCATCTACCCCAATTAAGCACAGTGCCTGTTATATAGTAAGCTTCTAACAGATACCAACAAAAATAAAAAAACAATCAGGGATTGGGTTCAGCAGTCATAGCTACAGTGACTTGTAATTTTGCCTCAAAGTACTCAGCCTTCAGGAAGCTTAGTGTCTCTTTCCTCCTATTGCTGGCGTTTAAATTGTAATGGCGCATCAACCTTTTATTAGCGTTTGGCCCCCAGGAGACTTTCTGATGAATGGCAGCTGCTGGGGAACATGGAACCAGTTTGTTTCTCCGAGAGGAGATCGAGTCCTCCTACATCTATTTTTGGCAGCTTTTCTCCACCGCAAACATTTCTTTAGGAAAAAAAAAAAGTCTTGGAGTAGAGCGGAATGCTGAAGAAAAATGAATTCTTGTTTCGCTGCAGGGAGAGGAGGGGATAAGGAGAAAAGAGTGAGACTGAGGTTAGTTGTGGTCAGGCTAAGCTTTGCGGTGAAGGTCCAGCCAACAGTTCAGTGCTGTTGACTGCTGCCTCAGGGCAGTGGTCATTTAGGGTTTGGGTCAGGAGCTGACCTGGGCAGCAGGGAAGTTGAGAAGGTCAGCAGGATACCACCAGGTTACAGGCGAGGGCAGTGGTAATAGTCGTATTTATTGAGCGCCTACTAAGTGGAGTGTACTGTACTAAGCACAACTTTGGAAGGTTCAAGACCTGTTCATAATAATTGTAGCATTTAAGCACTTAGTATGTGCCAAGCACTGAGGTAGATAACGTTAAGCAGGTTGGACACAGTCTCTGTCCCAGTTGGGGCTCACAGTCTAAGAGGATGGGAGAACAGGTAATCCCCCCTGCCTCCAAAGGAGCTAACCCTTTAATAGGGGAGATAAATATTTACCAGCAGTGGAAATGTGAAAAATGAACGGAGTGTTCAGTCAGATGTACATTCACACACAAGGGCTGAGGATGGGGTATAAATCCCTGTGTGCCTGAGTTTGACTCTTGGGTTTATTCAGTTTGGTGTGTGGGGGAATCAATTAATGAAGACTTTCTGGAGAAGGAGGGATTTTAAGAAGGTTTTGTAAGTGGGGAAAGATGGAGTCTGCTGGTTTTTAGTGGGAGGGGAGATGTCCAGGCCTGGGGAACAGTAAGAGCCAGAGGCAGGAGAGACAAGAGCAGGCTTAGTACGGTGCTCTGCACATAGTAAGCACTCAATAAGTAGGATTTATTGAATGATTCCAGTGTCCATAGAAATCTTAAATTCTAATTTCAACCTTCTGTTAACTGAATTTCCAAAGGACACAGGGTTATGCAGCAGAGATCTAGGTCATACAGCTATAATAATAATAATAATAATAATAATAAATAGTATTTAAGTGCATATTACGTGCCAGGCACAGGGGTAGCTGTAGGATAATCAGATTGGACACAGTCCCTGTCCCAAATGGATCACAATTTAAAGGAGAGGGAACTGAAATATCGAGTCCTCACTATGTAAGTGAGGAAACTAAGGGCCAGGGAAGTTGTGATTTGGCCAAAGTCACATGGCAGAGTCATGTTTAGAACCCAGGTCTCTTGACTCCCAGTCCTCTTTCCAGTATGTTTGCCATTCCCATGGAACTGTCTGGGCTTCCATGCCCAACTGGAAAGACAAGGAATGCCTCTCTTATTGCGTCAGTTTGGCGATGACTGTACATTCACCCAGAGAACAGCAGTTTCACCTATGCCTGACCTTTTCGGTGGGAATCAAGAACCATAATGTTAGGCTGCCAGAGAGAAGCAGGATGCTTAATCAGTTTTGTATGTCTTTTTTTTTTTGCTTGAAGAACTTGGAAGGAGACATGTATTTAAGAAGATGACTTTTTATAGCTCCTAACTTGAAATGTCAGGATTTCGAGAACAATGGCAGATCAGATTGCCCAGAGCAATTTCCTACTGGCTCATCTATTTTTAGGTGTTTTATATTTTTATTTATTGCCTGAGTCCTCTCTGCCTGCATTTTACATCTTCCAGTGACTCAGGATGAATCTCTGTCTTTCTTTGCTCTCCTTCCTCAGTCCTCCTTCTGTCTCTCTGGACTGTTTTCCTCCTGCTACACCTGGTTCCTGGTTTTTTTACTCTTTGTTTTGGATAAGGCATTGACAGGGAAAAGTTAGGGAACACTCTCACAACAGCATGCATCCGATGCCCATGAAGAATATGACGTGGTATGGGAAGAAATGATTGTGGGTTCTGTGTGCAGCACCCATGAAGGGGTACATACTGTGGCACTAGTTTTCCTTAAAAATAATAATACTTGTGGTATTTGCTAAGCACTTGTGATGTGCTAAGCACTGGGCTAAATACAAGACAATCAGGTCAGACCCATTCTTCGTCCTGCCTGAGGCTCACAATCCAAGGGGGAGGGAAATCAGGTGTCACTCACTTCTACTCATCCTGACTTGCTCCCTTTGCTCTTCCCCCCTCTCCCCACCCCGCAGCATTTATGTCTGTGATTTACTTATATTGATGTCTGTTTACTTGTATTGATGTCCGTCTCCCCTCCTCTAGACTGTGAGCTCCATTGTGGGCAGGGATTGTCTCTCTTTTTTTCCTGCATTGTACTTTCCCAAGTGCTTAATATGGTGCTCTGTACACAGTAAGTGCTCAGTAAGTACAACTGAATGAACGAATGAACTTGTAACTATCCCAGCGTTTAGTATAGTGGCTGGCACATAGTAAGTGCTTAACAGATACCATTTAAAAAACATAAATTGTCTATTGCCCTATCTGCAGCAGAAATGTGTTTCAGAAATGTGCATTTTTTGTTGATGGTTATTCAGTCGTGTTGGGGTCTGCCAGGGTTATTTATTACTCTATTTATTTATTACTCTATTTATTTATTTATTTATTTATTTTACTTGTACATATCTATCCTATTTATTTTATTTTGTTGGTATGTTTGGTTTTGTTCTCTGTCTCCCCCTTTTAGACTGTGAGCCCACTGTTGGGTAGGGACTGTCTCTATGTGTTGCCAATTTGTACTTCCCAAGCGCTTAGTACAGTGCTCTGCACATAGTAAGCGCTCAATAAATACGATTGATGATGATGATGATGATGCCAGGGTCTTAGATGTATAACTCATAATCTCTTAAAAAGCAGGAGCCAGGACAGTGTCCTTTTGTACAGTACCTGCACTTGAGGTTCTTTGCAGAAAAGTTATGAATATATGCTTTTGATGTTGCCAGGAGAATAGGAGCTATTTCATGCCACCCCAGCATTACCATCTTTATTGTATCGTACTGTCCCAAATGCTTCATACTGTGCTCAGCATGCAGAAAGTGCTCAGTAAATACCAATGAGTCGATGTTATTTATTGAGCGCTTACTGTGTGCAGAACACTGTACGAAACACTTGGGAGAGGACAATATATCACATATCCCCTGCCCATAATGAGCGTACGGTCTGAAGGGGGAGATGGAAATGAAAATAAAATGTGGTTATGTACGTAACTGCTTAACCATCTCTGAGTTAGTAGAGATGGTTAGTAGATTAGTAGATTGGCTGAATATGACACTGTACTGGTTTTGTAAACTAGCTTCTTGCGTTAGTTTTCAGGAGAGGGCAGTAGAGTTGAAGATTTCAAACTAACTTCAATGAGCGTGGCGTGAACTTGGGAAGGTTGATGTCAGAAACACTCGGTCTAGGCTTGAACAAATGAAGTTTCTCCCTCCTCCATTTTATCCATGACCCGAAGTCACCATCTCTGCAGTTCTGTCTCCACAACTCATCCTATCTTTGACCTGTCACGGGGCAGAGATGGCCAGATTGGACCAGGATGATTGCCAATGATGATGCTGATTTCCAAGAAGTCCATGGAATGGAATTCTAAGCTTCAATTCAATGGTTCAGTGAGTCGTGGGGACTTGCTTTTTTGTCCAAGAGGAATGTGTCCTGTGTATCAGCGATTAGTCAGAGCTTTTAATTGTTTTTAAGCTTCTGGCATGCCTGTCCGTGTGTGTCCGCTCATAACTGACTGCCACCGCAGACACTGTGACTGCAGAATCCTGGTGGCAGCACATGCGATCAGCATTAAAGGGCTTGGTGGGATTTGGGAAATTCTTGCGGGGTCACAAGCATAAAAGGGGTCTCTTTTCCCATTGTGTTAAGATTGCCTAAGGGAATAACCAGAGAGAGTTTTCAAAAAAAAAAATCACAAACAGGCGCTGATGAAGGGGTAGAGCTTCCTGCTTGGGGAAAGAATGAGTCTTTCTGAGAAAAGGAGTGCATTTTTAGCAAGAAGAGAGTATTTGATTCAGATCTGTTATTTCTGTCACCAGCAACATTTGTTGAGTGCCTGCAGGCAGAATACCTGACCAGGCCAGTGGAAAACACACAAGACGTGTTTCCTGCTCTCTAGTATATGATATATATATATACTATATATTCTATATAGTATATATTGTATATAATCTAGTATAAGTCTTTTCCAAATACAGAATCCTCTGTGACTTTAACAGTGATCAAAGTTGGGTAGACCTGTGGAGAAGCAGCATGTCCTAATGGATGGAGCACAGGTCTGGGAATCAGAAGGACCTGGGTTCTAATTCTGGCTCCACTACTTCTGTGTAAAGTTGGGCAAGTCACTTAACTTCTCTGTGCCTCAGTTACCTCATCTGTAAAAGGGGATTAAGACTGTGGTCCCCAAGTGGGACAGGGACTGTGTCCAACCTGATTAACTTGTATAATAATGATGGTATTTGTTAAGCACTTACTATGTGCAAAGCACTGTTCTAAGCACTGGGGAGGTTACAAGATGATCAGGTCATCCTGGGGTGGGCTCACAGTCTTCATCCCCATTTTACAGATGAGGTAACTGAGGCACAGAGAAGTGAAGTGACTTGCCCAAAGTCACACAGCTGACAGTTGGCGGAGCCGGAATTTGAACCCATGACCTCTGACGCCAAAGCCCAAGCTCTTTCCGCTGAGCCACGGTGTCTACTTCAGCACTTAAAACAGTGCTTGGCACATAGTAAGAGCTTAGTAAGTACGATGATTATTATTCTCTTTTGGGCACTGCCATCTGCAACCTGAACGTTGTATTTCTGGAGCGGTTTTGGGACCGTGTGTTCCTCAGTTGTTCTTGATGCAGGAGATGGAAAACAAGACCCTAAGGTTGGAATTTCCTAGGAGGGCTCTGTGATACTTGTCCCTCACCCCTGACCCATGCCGTTTCAGTCTTTCTATGCCAATCCCAGAGTTGCAGCTTTAAGGTTGGCAAACAGATGCCCTCGAAGCAACAGATGTTAAATGGGAACTCTTTCGGAGACATGGGCTGATGTGATCACCTGGGACCCTCCCCAAGGGGAAGGGCCTTTCTAAGTGAAGCCTTCCAAATGACATTTGCAAATGTTAATAGGGTGTTAGGATCCATCTCCAGAGACTGGGTATTCCACTATTCCACAGCATGGTTTGCAAGCAGCCCCACTGGAAAATGTTAATGTCAAGCTCTCATGGAGTTTTTTTTAAATAAAACAGGAACTTTGGGGAGTAGAAAAAAAGACATACCTTTCTCATTTACTTCAGTCCAAAAGAGCTGACTGGATTTTCCTCTTGATTTCTAAAAATAATCTGCTTTTGAATGGAGACCAAACATGGAATGTTTGGCCCCGAAGGAGAATTTTTTTCCAGAGTTTTAAATTACTGACACTGTTTTGCATTTTTAACTACAGCATTCATCACCGTGGATAGATTATTCACTTCTTTGTGCTTGTATTTGAACTGAACCGCACGGGTATGTATGGAACATTATACAGAAGCATTACTGTTTCTGTCAGGGATGAACATTTGTGAGCTCATAAGAAGACAGGCAGAGTTCCAAGTCCATAAGAAAACAGAACAGGGGGGAATAAGAGTATGGAGTCTTGCTTTGTCTTCTCCTAGGAATAGCTTGATTCACTTTTTCCACTCTGAATATATATATATTGTGCTCAAGTCAATGAAGTAGCCTGCCTTGGTCCTCAGACCTTAATCCAATTTTGGTACCTTGCTGCTTTAGAATAATATGAAGCTGGGGAGAACTGGTACGCTTGTTGACAGTCACTAACCCTGCACCGAATTAAATGGGTCTCTTAGCTTTGTAGACCTCTGCTAGCAGTTGACTTTGTTAATATTTGGAGATTTTAAAGATGGGGAGCTAATGATTTCCCAGAGCTGGTCTTGATGGAGGAATGACATTTGGTCATGAAAAAATGCTTCTTTTCCTCAACCAATAACAGCTGTTCGGGAAGGAACATGATATAGTTTCTATTTCAGGGATTTGAAGTGTCAAGAGACACCTGTGGACAAAGTGGCATATTTAAAAGGAGGGAAACTTTTACAAGATTGTGCAGTGGGTTGTGGGAGGGAAAGTAGAGATTGTAAGCTCCTTGAGGGCAGAGCAGGGATCATGTCTACCAACTTTATTGCATTTTATTCCCTCAAGCTCGACACACAGTAAGGGCTCAATAAATACCATTAATTGATTGAGACCTGGGCAGGGGGAGAGTTGTGGGAAAGGGTCTAGGGCGAGGAAGAGAGGGGTGGGGATGTGGGGGTGGTAATGAAGGTTGGAGGGGAATGGGCTGGAGGGTGAGGAGGGTGAAGAAGGATTAGGGAGAGGGAGTCTTCTAAACTGCTCTAGAGAGGAACTGTTTTGACCCAGGTAGGCAGAACTGGATGTAAATATTCAGTAGCTCAAAGTGAGTTCCTTGGGGCCAGTGGTGGAGGAAGCTGGACTGGGGTAGAGGGGTTGAGCTATGGAACTACTGGTAGACACTGCAACTCCACTGCTTGAACTAACCTCCCTCGGAGGGAACCCCAAGGACTTCAAACCAGGGAGTGCCCCTGCTGCCAGGTTGGGGAAGGGACAGCGCTTCAAACAACCATCCCCAGGTGTCTCTCCCACCCCTGGGATTAGGAAATCATCCATGTCCCAGATCTGATGTTGATAAGCTAGAGATGCCAAGAAGGCCCCCATGGAGTCCTCTGGTGATGGTCACAGCCCTTCTCCCCCAGCCTTGGAAGCCTCCATGGCCTCTTCCTAAGGCTGCCAGGGGGTGGGAAAGTTCCTGGTAGCCCTGCCTGCGTTGGACGCACGAACAGCCTGTCCGATTGTGGGTAGGCCTGAAACCAATCTTAAAGCGAGCATTCATGTGACCAGGAGCCAGTCAAATGGCTGAGGTCTGCAGCATCAGTGACAGACCAGGACTGAATAGAGTGTGCCTCTGTCTCCCTCCTCTTCCTCCTTCCCCCACCCTTTCTCTCTTTCTCTCTCTATGTCTCGCTGTCTAGACTGTAAGCTCCGTGGGGTCAGGAAATGTGTCTACTAACTCTGTTGTGTTTTGTTCTCCCAAGTGCTTAGTATATTGCTCTGTGTACAGTAAGTGCTCAATAAATACCATCGATTGATTTGTCTCTTTCTCCTCTTCTCTGTTTCTTCTGCCCTAGTACTAGTGAGGAATCCAGGCAGAGGTTCATTCTTTGGTGGAAAGAGGTCTCCATTTTTACTGAAATACTTAGTCTGTAATAATGTCTTGGTTTTATGTTTGCTTCTGATAAGGTTTTATTGTATTTGAAATGCTGCTGCGACTATTCTCCATTTATGATGTGGGTACCGACTGTAAGCCGTAGTGAAGGACCTTGGAAATAAAATTTTATCATTGGAGTTAAATGGGAGAGAGTGAGTGCTCTTGCCTCTAGCTCTTACCCCTGTTTCTAGTTGCTGGGAAAGTTTAGACTTTGGAAAATCTTCCCTGTGAATCTTTATGTAAAATCCTTGTTACATGTCTCAAGACTGAAAGTTATGAGTCTCAGAAAATCAGCCTCATGTATTATTTTTCATCTTTTTCTGCATAAACTGGATGAGTTTGGAAAGAGAGAGAGTGAGGACAGTGATCACAAAGCGAAGATGACCTGCTGTGGTTACTTCCCTTTTCTGCCTCATTAAAGTGAACTCTCTGTAGACAGTAAGCTCCTTGTTGGTAAGGAATCACGTCTTTTTTCTCTTTCGTTTTCTCCCAGGTCTTTAGTACATGATCTGCATTCAGTTTCTCTGACTGGTTGATTGAATGACGTATGGACAAAAATAGACCACTGGGCAGGTTCAGTTAGGTTCAAGAATATCTTAGATCTTCTCACGCACTTCTTCCAGACTTCGGAAAAAGGTTGCCTTTTTGAAGTATTTTTTGATCAGTTTTAAGTGCAGATGCAGAGAGGTTGGTGCCTTCCCCACCTCCCCCCCACCCCCCCCACCTAAAAAATCTTGCCTTAGGCCATTTGGGTTGCTTACAAGATTTAGTAATGGATAAATAGCTGTTTGTACAGTGGCAGGGCAAGGGGTTTCTGTCACTCGGGCCAGATGGAAAACTGGGGGGATGTTTTCTTTTCCAGGTGGCAAACATTGCCAGACTTTTCCCCCAAATACCCTGCTCCTGCCAGGCACGAGTCCGTTGTTCTTCAACGATCGGGCCGGTGAAACCGCTGGGGGAACTTTGGCCGAGGGTCAGATTATCCGCGGTGATAGCGATTCTGCCGTCGTCAGGATTCTGCTTGACTTGGTGGAATTTTCGGGCCCGTCTGGTTTGCTGGGGGACTGATTGGCTCCAGCTGCTCTTGGAAACAAATGGCCCTGCACAAAGCGTCGGGAAGACCACAGGATTGCTAGTTCTATGGGGCCTGGCCTGCAGCTGAAACAGCACCACAGCAGAGCGTGAGTGTCTACTTCTGAGGGAGGCGGGAGAAGCTCTCCTGATGCCGCCTATTTGGCGGCTCTTTCTGTGTTTGGGCGGCAATGAATGACAAACAACAGACGTTATAAGAAGTACGGCATTGTAGACGGGAATGTCTGAGGGCTTTGGAGCAATTTGGGCTTTATCTAGTTCTTACGTGCCACCAACTTGGAGAGAACGAAAGGAATTCTCCACAGGCATACACAGTGGCCCATCCAGCCCCGTCTTTTTCTGGGCTGCCCCAGCTGTAGCAACAAGGATGCTCGGAGGGGTGGTAGGATGGATAATGTCCTCAAAATGTGTCCTCTTGGTTAAGGAAGTACCTTATAGCACTTCTCAATTTTTCCTCTCGTAACGGCTATGGACTTATTGGCCACAGAGATGTAGTGTTAATAATTATTCCTAATAATTGTAATTGTTAATACATAGCTATTGACAATTCTAATCATGCTATTTATTAAGCTGAACTGCTGGGGTAAATGCAAGATAATCAGAAAAGATATGGTCTCTGTCCCACATGCGCGTCACTGTCTTATCCCCATTTGGCAGATTTGAAAACTGAGGCACAGGGCAGTTAACTGACTTGCCCAAGGCCATCCAACGCATCAGGGGCAGACTGGGACAAGAACACCCGTCTCCTGACTCTGAGCCCTGGGCTTTTTCCCCTAGACCACATAATGCAAACCCTTGAGGTTCCCATCTTCAATTAATTAAACTGTTCTATTTCTTGAGTCCCTGCCATGTGCAGAGCACTATATATTAATAATAATGGTATTTATCTGAGCAAGGAAGAGTCTCTTCTACTCAAAATAAAATTTAGTGAATTCCGATGGGACGAGCCCACCTCTGTCTTTCCAAGCCCCAGCCCTCCCCATTCTTGCACCTCCACTGTGTCCTGGCTCCACCTCCTCTCTTTTCTGGTTCGATTACTGTAACTTTTGTTCCGCTGTACTGTGGTTGACCTCTCTGTTGCTGGCTCGTCCCCTGGCCCGTCCCCTTCCCCGCCGGGGAATCCTCCCTATCGGGGACCTTGAGGTTGAAGTCTGAGGCCAGGCCCTGGGGGAGAGCAGGTGGTGGTGATAGCAGGGGAGGAAGAGGAGGTGGGTAGTGGGAGGCTCAGAGGAGAAGATCCGGGACACTTCTCTGTACTCTAATGTTACCCTCCGCTGCCTTGGCAGCCTGCTCTTCTTGTCTGCCCGACCTGCCTGTGGGTGCTGCCCCTCCCTCCCGTCCCATCTGCCCCTTCATAGGCTTCTTCATTCATTCTGTCATATTTATTGAGCGCTTACTGTGTGCAGAGCATTGTACTAAGCACTGGAGTGGGGAAGGGGCGTCTGACCCTGTGGAGGGTGGGATGGGGTGAGGAGAGCTGAAGGCTGGAGCAGCCTGGGGGAACAGGCACCGGAGCCCTGAGTGGCTGTTATGAGGACGAAAGGGCCTGGTTGAGACTAGCTTTGCAGAGTCCGACTGGAAAGAGGCCAGAGATATAACTTGGGAGGCTGTCATTCAGATAGAGCACTGTTCTAAATACTCACAAGAGCAGATGACAGGCACACACAATCCCTGACTTAGATTTTATATTTAAGGAGCTTACGTGGCCTAGAGAAGCAGGCTGGTCGAGTGGGAAGAGCACAGGGCTGGGAGTCAGAGGACCTGGGTTCTAATGCTGGCTCCACCATTTACCGGCCATGTGACCTTGGGCAAATTACTTAACTTCTCTATGCTTCAGTTTTCTCTTCTGCAAAATGGGGATTCAATTCCTGTCCTCCGTCCTACTTAGACTGTGAGCCCCATGTAGGATCTGATTATTTTGTATCTATCCTGGTGCGCAGTACATAGTAAGTCCTTAGCAAGTGCCCCAATTATTACCATATTATTATTCTTAATTTTAACAGACTCCATCTTCTCAAATTTTTCCCTCTTAACATTCCTAACTTTCCTTCTCAGCTACCCATGAGTTAATTAATTGTGGTATTTAAGGGGTTATTATATGTCAAGCCCTGGGCTTAGCACTTGGAGAGATGCAGGATAACCACATCACACTCAGTCCCTGTCTACAGAGTGGAGGGAGAAGAGGTATTTAATCCTCATTTTACATGTAAGAAAACTGAAGCACAGAGAATTCAAGTGTGACTTGCCCGGGGTCACACACCAGACTCCCAGATCTCCGCTCTATCCACGAGGCCATGCTGCTTCTCAAATGATAACCTCATGTCGGACATGCTATTTTCAGCCAGAACAGCATTCCATGTTGCCCTGCCCTCTGTTTGAGGGTGTTTCATTTTGGGTATTTCAGCTATTTTTGCAGTTCGATAGAGTGGCAAGAGTGTGCATTGTGTTGTTCTCCATGTCCTTTATGAACAGTTAATCAGTGGTACCTATTGAGCATTTACAATGTGCAGAGTCTGTATTTAGCACTTGAGGCAATTCAGCGGAATAAGTACAAGTATCCCTGCCCTCAAGGAGCTTACAGTCTAGCTGGACAGACAGACATTAAAAGAAATTACAGGGAGGGAAAGCAACAGAGTGTAATAATAGTAATATAAATAATTGTGGTATTTGTTAAGCACTTACTGTGTGCCAGGCACTGTACTAAGTGCCAGGGTGGAATCCAACAAATCTGGGTGGACGCAGTCCCTGTCCTACATTGGGCTCACAGTCTCAATCCCCACTTTACAGATGAGGTAACTGAGGCCCAGAGAAGTGAAGAGACTTACCCATGATCACACAGCAAACAAATGTCAGAGCTAGGATTAGATCCCACGTCCTTCTGTTTCCTAGGCCCATGCTCTATCCACTGTGCCATGGACAAGTAATTGCTTGTGGGCAGAGAAAGTGGCTGCCAACTCCATGGTATTGTACTCTCCCAAGTACTTAGTACTGTGCTCTGCACACAGTAAGCGCTCAATAAATGCCATTGATGATGATGATGATGATGATGAAAGTTCTGTAGAGAGATGGGGTGGGTTGAGTTACAAAAATACTTAATTAATTATGGTATTTGTTAAGTGCTTACTATGTGCAAAGCACTATTCTAAGTGCTGAATACTGGGTGAAGGCTCGAGTGCATGGGTGATGCAGGAGGGAGAGAAAATAGGGTAGGGAGATAAGAGATTAGTCAGGGAAAGCTTCCTGGAAGAGGTGTGATTTTTTTTTTTTAAAGTAGGACCTTGAAAATGAACATTGGTTTGTTGAATGGGAAGGGGGAGGGAGCTCCAGGCAGGTGGGAGGGCATCGGCGGTGAGAGGGATGAGATTGAAATGGAGTTTGTAGGTTGGGTGGGCTGGGTTGTAGTGGGAGAGGAGCAAGAGGAAGTAGGAGGGGAAAAACTGAGAGCCTCAAAACCGATGGCGAAGAGTCTGCTTGATGTGGAGATGGATGGGCAACAGTTAGAGGTTTGTGAGGAGCAGGGAGGTGTGTGTGGAGGATGATATGGCTGGAGGCAGGGAGACCACCATTGGGCTGGCCTTTTTGCTTCCAGAAGGGATAAGAATAACATCCATTTTACAGATAGTGAAACAGAGGCAGTTAGACTAAATAACTTTCCGTGGGGCAGTCAAGCCTGTGGTGTCCTGCCTCTCCAGATGTATGATCTTCCTCCCACCGGGCTCCTACCACTTCAGTACAAATCACTATTTTTCTGCAGCTGGATCCTCAGTGAGTTTAACAGAGTAATTGCTTTCTGCTTCTTGTTTGCCATTTTCCAATTTAATACCTCCCAGAACCCTGTTGGCTTTTTAAATAAAGCACCACATGGCTAATCTATATTCAACTTGGTGTCCACTCTGACTTCTCCCAAGTCTCTTTATGCAGTCATTATGCTTAACCAACTGTTTCTCAGCTCATACGTGTGCATTTGGGCTGCTTTTATGCAAGTGCATTTAACCCTGTTTGAATATCGTCCAAATTTAGTTACAGATTTCATAATTTGTTAGGTTTAGCCAGAAACTCATTCTTTCTTTCCCTCTCAACATAATCTCATCCATTAATCAGTCTGTCAGTAGCATTTATTGAAGAGGAAGAGGAGGAGTAATAGTATTTATTACTATTTGCAGATCATTACTAAGCACTGGAAAAGAATACACAGGTGAGTATTAGATGTGGCCCCTGTCCCTGGTGGTGGTGGGGGCACTCAATCTGAAAATGTAAAAGGGATTGGCGACAGACACATAAGGAGTATTAATACTGCACTCAGCACTTGGGAGAGTAAGTTGCCGTGCTCCTTGCCATCAAAAAGTCTACAGTCTAGTCTAGTGGAAAAGAAAGGAGCTAAAATGATATTCTGCCAGGAGGAAGAAGGAAATGTGGATTTGTACATCTTAGAGCTAAGAAACAGAGAATGGAAGCAGTGTGGCTCAGTGGAAAGAGCAGGGGCTTTGGAGTCAGGGGTCATGGGTTTGAATTCCGGCTCTGCCAACTGTCAGCTGTGTGACTTTGGGCAAGTCACTTAACTTCTCTGTGCCTCAGTTCCCTCATCTGTAAAATGGGGATTAAGACTGTGAGCCCCCCATGGAACAACCTGATCTCCTTGTAACCTCCCCAGCGCTTAGAACAGTGCTTTGCATATAGTAAGTGCTTAATAAATGCCATCATTATGTACACAAAGCCCTATATGTGATTGGAGAAGTGCAGAAATGGCAGTTGGGGAGATGAGTGATTAATTAGGGAAGGCCTCTCGGAGAAGGTGTGATTGCCAAAGCTTTGAAGAAGGGGAGAGTTGAGGTAAATAAAAAGGGAAAAATATGGTACTTAGGTGCTTACTCTCTGCCGAGCACTGAGCTAAGCACTAAACTCACATTTTGCTAAGTAGCTCGTTGTGGGCTGGGAATGCGTCAGTTATATTATGTGTTCTACTCTTCCAAGCACTTAGTACATTGTCCTTCACACAGGAATCAACAAATACAAGCTTGCAAAATTTGAGGTTCTCTCAGCCATAACTTGCCCTGTTGCTTAAGGATGATCTTAATTTAGGATGGCCCAAAAGGATATTTGGTATCTGTCTTAAGAATTTTCAGGATTGGGGAATGACTTGGGCCATGAGAAATTCAACTTTTGCCCTTCCTGAATCTGCTGTTGTTGAAATTAAAATCTCCATGTTGTATTCCCCAGGTTCTTGAATTGAACAATATTAATTGCTAACCAATTTGACAGGATTCCAAAGTCTATGAATCCTTATGTTTCTGTAATGGCTATTTGTGTTTCTTGAGCCCTTTTGTCCTTCTCCTCATGGAAAGTGCTTTGTGAGGGCAGGAAAAATCTCTTCTGTTGGAGGAGTATGAGTTCCTACCTCCCCCTGCTCTTACCCATGTGGGAGAGCCTACCCAGTGCCGGTGACCCTCCCTCTCCTGGGGAAGGAACTATTTTTCCCTGATTTTCCCCTAATTTTCCCATCCATTCTGCTTCTAATGAGTTTCCCATTGTGTCTTCCCTGGCAATGTTGGCAATTCCTGGTGGGCTCGGGAATTGCCCCCTAGAGCAGGGTAGTTGGAGAGGAAGGAAACCTGTGTCCCATGTCATTATAAACTCTGGCATCATATGACTGCCCCCTCCTCTGACATCGAGCATATGTTGGTGATGCCACCCATGATGACTGCCACCCACAGTGTGACTGCCCACACTGAGTGTCTAGCAGATTACCCCTCAAAGGTAGCAGGGGAAAGGCCTAGATGTTCTCAAAGCGTCAAGAATGAGGAATGGGCTCACACCTCTGAATGTCTCCTAGAGGGAAAGCTGCTTTTAAATAATAACAATAATAATAGTGGTGGCATTTGTTAAGAGCTTGCTCTGTGCCAATCACTGGGCCAAACCTTAAGGTAGAAACAACATGATCAGAATGGACACAGCCCCTGGCCCGCACAGGGCTCCCACTCCAAGAGGGAAGGAGAACAGGTATTTAGTCCTTATTTTACAGTTGAGGAAACTGAGGCACAGAGAAGGTGCCCAAGGTCACATAGAGGGACGTGGTGGAGCTGGGGTTAGAATCCAAGTCTTGTGTCTCCCTGTCCTCTGCTCTTTCCACTAGACCATAAAGCTTCTCATTGACATAGTTGCCAATCACTTAGCTGCTGACACCAGCTGAAGCACAGCCAGTGGCAAGGGAGGAATCGGACAAGATGACCGAGAAACATCCCTGGGAGCCATGAGAAGAGGTCAGATGTTATTAGTCATCAGAAGGGGCAGGGCATGTCCAACTGGTATTTGCTTATCCTGCCCAAAGAGGAGATGCTAAAGGGAGTATTGAAGGGTTTGTTAGGAACCAGTGAAAGGTCAGGACTAAGCCTCAAGACTCAGGTCCTTCCTGGATTTGGTGTAAGATGCTGGGTAGGACACCGTTTGCTGTTGAAACCTTTAAACTAAGGATCACCAGCACCATAATCAAATCCATCATCATAATCAGAGTTTGTCGGAGCAGTCCAAGTCTGCTTACTTGGAAACATTTACTTGGCTGAAGAGTAACCTGGGTTCTAATCCCGCCTCTGCCACTTGTCTGCTGTGTGACCTAGGGCAAGTCATTTAACTTCTCTGTGTCTCAGTTGCCTCATCAGTAAAATGGGGGTTAAGGCGGTAAGCCCCATGTGGGACATGGACTGCATCCAACCTGGCTATCTTGTATCTATCCCAACTCTTAGTACAGTGCTTGGCACATAATAAGCACTTAACAGATATCATTTTAAAAAAATGGGAGAACTTTAGCATTCGCTCCATGTTTCAGCAACAAGGCCATGGACTGCTGGCCTGGTGAGCAGAACCCCAAAGGTTTCCTGTGCTTTTCATCGTACCAAGAGGCTTGGGTGGGTAACAGCAAAACCCTGGGGCAATCTTGGGGTGCAGTAGTGTGGAACTCCACCACCACACACCCACACAACCACACACACCCTCCCCGCAAGAAACTATGGGTGCCAGGGCCCTGCTACTGAAAACTGAGCATCTGATCTCAACCGGTGAAGGAAACATCACACACATTCATCTCTCAGGTCCCACCTAAGCAGGGCGCCCCACCACCTGGATCGGTGCTGGTAGATTGACTGTGCAGTCTCCATCCTTGTTGTTTTACTCCTGCCTTGCTGTTCTAGACTGTGAGCCCACTGTTGGGTAGGGACTGTCTTAATATGTTGCCAACTTGTACTTCCCAAGCGCTTAGTACAGTGCTCTGCACACAGTAAGCGCTCAATAAATACGATTGATTGATTGATGTTAAGTGGGGCCCACTGGCGCTTCTAGAACTGTTTCAGAAGTCATATAGGGTTCTGCAAGCAAGAGGCAGAACTAAGATTAGAACCCCGCATGGGAGAGTCCAGTATAACAATATAGCATGGAACGAGAGACGTGGATTTTGTCCAACCTGATTAGCTTGTATCTACCCCAGCACTTTAGTACAGTGCCTGGCACATAATAAGCACTTAAGTACCATTTTAAAAAAAAATCTGAGGCATGTAAAAGGGCTTGGAGGCTTGCCCAGTTCTGGGCCCTGTGTTCATTCATTGTCGTATTTATTGAGCCCTTACCGTGTGCAGAGCACTGTACTAGGCACTTGGAAAGTACATTTCAGCAATAGAGACAATCCCTGCCCACACCAGTTATGTTCCTTTCCCGAAGCTGCCCAGGACATAATAATAATAATAATAATCCTGGTATTTGTTAAGTGCTTACTAGGTGTCAAGCCCTGGGATGGATACAAGTTAATCAGGTCGGGCACAGTCCCCGTCCCACATGAGGCTTCCGGGCTTCTAGACTGTGAGCCTGTTGTTGGGTAGGGACCGTCTCTATATGTTGCCAACTTGTCCTTCCCAAGCGCTTAGTACAGTGCTCTGCACACAGTAAACGCTCAAATACGATTGAATGAATGAACCCATGTTCTCTGATTCCTGGGTCTGTGCTCTTCCCACTAGGCCATGCTGCTTCTCTTAGTAATCATATTTATTGAGTGCCTCCTGAGCGCGACAAGGCACTAAGTGCTAGTGAAAGCGTTCTGCTCTGTTCACCATTTCTTTGCAGTCCTTTCACTTGGCAGCTTCTCAGAAGGGGCAGAGAAAACCCTTTGAAAGGAGGAATTTTCTCCCTCGTTTTTTGTAGAAGATTCTTCTCTCTTTCTCTCTCTCGGTGACCATGGCTTAATTCTCCCAATCCAGGAATCAGGGAATTCCCTCCCTGGTGCTGACTCACCCAAACCTTTTTTATCCACAGCAGTCACGTGGAGAATTGTTTCTGTAGGAATTGTTTCCTGAAGCTACAATTCCCTTTCGTTCCTATTTCCATTAGGGACTGGTGCTATCGGTGGTCTTTACAGTGGATGATAGAGAAGAATTCGCAAAAGAAAAAAAAGACCCTCTTGCCCTCGCCTTCCCCCTTTCCCCCTCTTCCAACACTTCACCGTCTTTAGGAAGCTGGGGAGCAAATCTTCCTGCATGTGTGTATGTGATTGTGGGTTAGAAGGGCATTTCCTGCTACTGACTTGGAGAGGAAACCTTATTGAAATCTGAGGCAAGAATAGCCTTTGAAGGAGGAAATACATTTCTGTTGTCGTTGCTGAAGGCTGGACCTGAAAGTTTGCTTGGAAGAGGAAAATTGGTGAGTAAATCAAAAGTTCAATATGTAGCTTTTGTACTTTTGAAATCTTTGGGTCTTTCCACGAAACTGGCCACTACTTAATTTCCTAAAATGTATTTCTGTCTTCAGAGAAGGGGGGCGGAACCCCGCCCCCAGCGAACTGGGTGAAAACCAGTCTTGCTTTGAATCCTTCTGTCTGTTTTCTAATGACACCCCTGTTAAAAGCTTTCTTATCTTTCGAAGTCTGGCATTCGGATAAAGGAGCAGCAGCCCAGCCCCCTGGTGTTCTAGATCTGGTCTGATTATAATCGGGCAGATAATAGTGTGAGAGCCGTGCTGTGTTGTTCCTTGTAGAGTCCTGTATGGAGAGACCGTGTTCAGCTCACTCCTACCTGGTTTTGGGTTTGAGTTAATGACCCAGGGCTCACTTTCAATCAGAGAGGTGAAGGGCACTATCGTCCCATGTGCAAAAGTGCCCCAGCCACCGAACCACAGACCCTGGCCAGCAGCGGTCCTAAAATGGAAGGTGGGAGCAATCGGGCTGGGATCATACCTTCTACTTTTACTGTATTCTTCTAAGCTCCTAGTATGGTGCATCTACTAGATGCTCAGAAAATGTTGTTGATTTTGATGATGTTGAGTCCAAGCCCTGCCAAATCCAGTGGCATTTGTCTTTGGCCCCTGCAGATTCGGGGAATATTTGCTCCCTTTGGACCAGTTCACTACCGGCTTCAGTTGGGTTGGTGTGGGCAGTAGTTCATGCAGCTCTCAGAGGGCAGGGAGGATGAGAAGGTGGCACAGAGAGCTGGACAGAAGTACCTGGTCAGAGCGAGCTCCGAGCCTCCAATTATCCACTCTCACCTGCTTCATCCACCCCCAGCATCTTCCCCCTATGCCCTTCCCTCATTAGTCTCAGATTTCCATTGGGGAAGAGGTTTTCCATTGCAAAAACCAGGGTTTGTTCACAGGCAGCACCTCTACTTTGGGCTGAATGCAAACCTCAGGGCACCCATGGGGCATGCAGGGTATACTGGGATCAGTCAATCAATCAGTGGTATTTATTGAGCGCTTACTCTGTGCCAAGTGCTGTACTAACTGTTTGGGAGGGTACAATAGAATAAGCAGAAACAATCCCTGCTCTCAAGGAATTTATAACTTAGCAGATGAGCTTACAGCTCAGCCAGGGAGCTTAGAGAAGCAGCATGGGATCTATTCATGGGATCGATCTTCCAGCACCAGCCTGGAAGTCAAAAGGTCATGAGTCCTAATCCCGACTCTGCCTTCTGTCTGCTATGTGACCGTGGGCAAGTCACTTCACTTCTCCGTGCTTCAGTTTCCTCATCTGTAAAATGGGGATTAAGACTGTGAGCCCCATGTGGGACAGGGACCTTGTCCAACCCAGTTTACTTGTATCCACCCCAGCGATTAGCACACTGCCTGGCACACAGTAAGCACTTAACAAATGCCAGAATTATTATTGTTGCAGCCTAGCCGGGGAGGTTACATCGAGGAGGCCCATTCAAGATCCTTAAATGATAATAGTTCCACCCCAAAAGTCTAGCATTCGGGGGATCTGCTTTCAGTTTCTGGGCCCAAGTCTCAGGCAGACAGTGTGCATTGGAAGCTTGGTTCTCTCCTACGTGCCTGGTCAAGTCTCAGGAATGAATGTTTCCAAAGTACCTAAGGCTTGGAGCTTTCTCCTCCTCCTCCTCTCCATCTTCCTTTTTCCTCTTTTAACTTCTCATCTTTCTTCTCCTCCTGCTCCTCTTGCCCCCCTTGCTTTCATGATGTCATGATGCTAGGGGAAAAAAAGCCATGCGCTTAAACCCTGCCTCAGGCCTCTGTCCCCTCCTTCCCCCCAACCCCCACCCCTGGGAAGCTTGTCTTTGAAGGATAATGTGATAGGCTCAGCTGATTATTACTGCAGAGGCAGGCTCTTCACTGCAGAGTTAAGTGAGAGTCAACAACTCAGGCCAGCTACAATTATCAGGAGGATTTCCTCAAATCTCCCGGAAGCTGAAAATGTTGCTCCTTCTTTTCCACTTGCTCCATTTGCCCCACTGTTCAGCGTTCATGTGTTCAACACGTAAAGAAGCTGCCCAAGTTTTCGACTCCACACTCCCCACTCCTCTGCCTTGTCTTCTCTCCCTCCTTGCCCCATATTAGTCCCCTTTTAAAAGCCTGGGAAAGCAGCCCCAGAAATGGTCCAAACCTCGTTTTTCATTCCCGATGACAAGAAGCAGTGCTAGAGCTGCTTAAAGACGCCCTCCACCACATGGGCCTGAGACCCCCACGGACTTTGTTGTAGGGAGATACAAATCATTTGGATTCCCAGTGATGGGGCGGACATAGCCTCACTAAATGAGAAGGTAGGTCACATCTGTGCCAGCAAATGCAGTGAGCCCAGCTCTGCTTTGTAAACTAGCTGAACAACCATCCCAGAAATACGTAACACAGTGGGCCTTGTCTATCAATCAATCAATCGTATTTATTGAGCACTTACTGTGTGCAGAGCACTATCATTGGGGAACAGCATGGTCTAGCAGATAGAGCACATATCTGGGAGTCAGAGGACCTGGGTTCTAATCCAGGGTCCGCCACTTGTCTGCTGTGTGAACTTGAGAAAATCTCTTAACTTTTCCATGCCTCAGTTCCCTCCTGCCTCAGAGCTTGTTCATTCATTCATTCATTCATTCATTCAGTCGTATTTATTGAGTGCTTATTGTGTGCAGAGCACTGTACTAAGCGCTTGGAAAGTACAATTCAGTAACAAATAGAGACAATCGCTGCCCAAACTGGGCTCATAGTCTAGTACAGTGCTTGGCACGTAACACTTAATAAATACTGTAATTATTATTGATTATTATTATAATCATCATCATTTACGTGGGGTACTTTTTGTGGTCTAAACCCTCTTTCTCTATTAGTTTCATTTTTCTTGACGATTTCCAAGGGATTTAAACTAAAATACCCCAACAAGGTCCAGGTCCAAAATTAAGATTGCATATGAAGTCCACCTGAAACTATGTCCCATATGATATCCTTGGAGTGTGGCTGATCCCATAACAGAGACCACCTCAACGAGACCCTCCTGGAGTTCTCCAAGGGAACAGAGGTGGTTCTCTTTGACATTAAAATACATTATGGTTATGTACATAAGTGTTGTGGGATGAATATCAAGCATGGGTGACACAGAAACGAGAGAGAACAGGCAAAAGGAGGGCCTAATCGGGGAAGACGTCTTGGAGGAGATGAGATCAGATCAGATGAGCCAGCAGGGAAGACAGAGATATAAGTTGCCCTGGACGAGATGAAGAGGTTGGAAATGTTATTTAAAACTGGAGAAAAATTCTGGGATAGCTCTGAACACCAGTATCTTGGGACTTTTGAAGGAAAAGACGGAGATTTCTTACTTGCCTCACATTTTCTGCTTGCTGTTTTGATCCATTGGGGGACTTTCCTCTTTTGCCTTGGAAATGAACAGACATTCAGATTTGCCAGTGGCTGAAATCCAGGGGGATTCCCGGGATGAAATGAGAATCAAATTTGACGTGCCCACTTTCTCTCTGGAGCCTGTGAGCTTGATGTTTAGAAGAGGGGTGTGTGAAAAGAGGCAGGAATTGTGTATGTGGGATGTCACCAGCAGAACAGCCCAGTAATGTCTCGGTCCATTAGGCTGCTGCTGCCTCCAGTACCCTCTAGACTGTGAGCTCTTTGTAGGCAGGGAATGTGTCTGTTGTTATATTGTACTCTCCCAAGTGCTTAATATAGTGCTTTGCACACAGTAAGCACTCAATAAATACGATTGAATGAACAAAAACCCAGATAACTGGACTTGAACCCAACGGGCTACACCTAGCATACATCATCTCGACATGATTCTCCTTACCTTCTTTATGACAACAAGTGAAAAATGTTTCCCTCTTCTCATCCGTTCAGTCAGGGTGATTATACAGACATGGTCCTGGCCTTGATAAATTCATCTCCTTAAAAAGAGGTCAAGTAGCTACAGATTTCTAGATTAATTGGACTGGAAAGGCCAGGCAGGAAGAAAGTTCAAATTACCAGAAAAGGTTGACTTACAGGCAAAATTTTGGTGTGCTTCTTTTTGGTATATATTCTGTTGTATATGCAATACCAAAAATCCCTCTGGAAGTGTAATGACAATAGGCAGCATCCTTAAGAATGGTTTGTCTTTTGTTTTATTTTTATATGGTATTTTTTAAGCACTTACTATGTGCCAGGCACTGTACTAAGTGCTGGGGTAGATACAAGATAGTTTGTACACAATCCATGTCCCACACTAGGGCTCACAGTTTTCATCCCTATTTACAGATGAGGCAACTGAGGCACAGATAATTGAAGTGACTTGCCCAAGGCCACACAGCAGGAGAGAGAGAGAGAGAGAGAGAGAGAGAAAGAGAGAGAGAGAGAGAGAGAGAGAGAGAGAGAGAGAGAGAGAGAGTGTTGGTGTGAGAGACTAGGTCAGGAAGAGCAAAACTTGAGTTTTTAAAAACATTTCTAGGATTTACTTTTTTTAGAAGATTCATATGAACATGCTTTGTCAAGAAGCTATTATGAGAAACATATCACTCCAAATATATGGCAGTCTTATCTACCATATGGGGAACAGGGAATCCAGAAATTCCTCAATAACATGATGTTGGGATGAATGCCAAAAATTCAGATTTCCATATCCAGCCCACAATGCACACAATAATCTCATCCTTGGTCACAAATGATAGCTTGGCCAACAAATGATCCTGACTGCTTTTGCAGAGTTCAGCCAGATTTTAACTCTGCTTTGGTAGTTTGCTACGAGAGGTTTTACCTTCTTGTGCTTTGAAATGCTTTTATACTCATGGAGATAAATGATTGGAAGTAAAGTGATTGAAACTTTCGTGGTGAAAGCCATTATTGACATTCTAGGTGGTGGACCGAGGACCTGGCCATGTCCCATCACTCTCCCCACTTTTAAAGCTCTCCTAAAATCACAACTTCTCCAAGAGGCCTTCCCTAACATACCTCCTTATTTTCCTTATCCTCTCTCTTCCCTCTCCCTTCTGCTTCGATTAGGTACTTAATAATACTTATGGTATTTGTTAAGCACTTACTAAGTTCCAATCGCTGTTCTAAGCACTGAAGTAGATACAAGGTAATGAGGTTGTCCCATATGGGGCTCTGAATTTTAATCCCCATTTTCCAGATGAGGTAACTGAGGCAAAGAGAAGGTCAGTGGCTTGCCCAAGGTCACAGAGCAGACAAGTGGTGAGCCGGGATTAGAACCCACATCCCCTGACTTCCAAGCCTGTGCTCTTTCCACTAAGCCATGCTGCTTCTCTATATCCGTGTTACCTCTTGAGACACTTTGATACCCCAGGCCTGGAGCACTTAGGTGAATACCCTTATACTCTAGTATTTCCCCTATCAGTAGTTTATTTTAATATCTGTCTCCCCCTGTAAACTGTAAACTCTTTGTGGGTAGGGATTGCAGTACTACCTCTTTTGTATTGAACTTTCCCAGGTGCTTATTACAGTGCTTACTGTGTGCAGATCATTGTACTGAGCACTTGGAAGACTACAATAGACATTATCCCTGCCCTCCAGAAACTTGCAGTCTAGTAGAGGAGAAGCAATGTGACCTATTGGAGCCCCCAACTTGATCACCTTGTAAGCTCCCCAGCGCTTAGAGCAGTGCTTTGCACATAGTAAGTGCTTAACAAATGCCATCATTATTATTATTATTACTGGATAGAGCATGGGCGTGGGAATCAGAAGAACCTGGATTCTAATCCTGCCTCTTCCACTTTTCTGCCACGTGCCCTTGGGTAAATCACTTAACTTTCTGTGCCTCAGACACCTTGTTTGTAAAATGGGGATTAAGACTGTGAGCCCCACAGGGACATGAGCTGTGTCCAACCTGATTAGCTTGTATCTAAGCTTAGTACAGTGGCACATAGCCAGCTCTTAACAAATACCATTAAAAAAAGGCAGTCACTCAACCAAACAATATTTGCTGATGGTCTGTGGCATTCGGGGAACTGTATTAATACTTGGGAGAAGTCCCTGCCCAAATAGAGGTCACAGTCTAAGGCAGAGTGTGGGCGGGTGCTGAAGGAGAAGCAGGCTGACTAACCCTTTACATAGTGTCAGGGCAGGAGAAAGAACTGCAGCTGCTGTTAACAAAAGTATGGCAGGATAAAGAGATAAACTTATGAGCATAAACTAGTGTAACACAAGATATACCCATGTGTGAAGGGGTGCTGTATGGACATGTGTGTTTATATGCATGTGGGTTTGCATGTGTAGTTTCCTCTGATTTTTAAAGAAGGAGCCCCTGATGGTGAAATTTGCCAATGAAAGCATGTGTGATTGGGAAGGCCACTGCAGAAGCTACAGTCCTGTGGGCACTATGCACACGATTCCTTTTCCTGGTGCTCAGGGGTAAAGTAAACGTCTTGCCTGTATGCCCGTGGCATCATCCACATTATGCCAGGGTTGCAGCATAAGGTGATGGTTGACATCATGGACTGGGCCAGAGGCCAGGCACCTCAGCCTCTTCCCCTTCCTCCCACCTGTCGGGCAGGGGCTGGACCCCCAGAAAGGAATCTCTATTCTCTCCTTCTCCCCCTGCCCCACCCAGGCCCCCAGAAACTCGAGTGGTTCTCTAGCCCCTCACCCACAACCCGCTGGGATCTCAGGGCCATTGTATGGCTCACACAAAGCCCATAGGATCGGACTGGTCCTTCCCACTCAGACCCGAGATCTTCCTCTCCCTCCTCCCACCACCACCTCGCTGGTAATTTGTGGGGAATCCAGATTTCACCGCCTCAAACCAACTCTGTTCTCAAAGTCGGTTGAGATTGAAGAATTTTCCAGAGGGTGAGAATCACATTCTAACATCTGTTCCCAGGTCTCTTGTGTTTTTTAGTTTCCAAAGTCATGTCCATTATACTGCGCTATGAGCTGAAGGTATTTTGTGGTCTGGGAGCATTCATTTAATGGTATTGTTTGGTTATGAATTCAAGGGAACTCCAGGTAGCCTCTTGCCAGCAACGGAGGCAATGAGGTAACGTGGTAATAGCCTTAATCTTATCTTTTACCTTTCTTTATAATATTAATTGTGGTATATATTCAGCGCTTACTATGTGGCAAGCACTATACTAAGCGCTGGCACAGATACAAGATAATCGGGTTGGACATAGTCTCTGTCCCACATGGGACTCTTCTTGATGATAGTGTTGATGGTAACATCTTTGTGCTCTTGTGGCATTTCCTCAGTGATCCACATTTTGAAAAATACCTGTTCTCCCTCATTCTTAATTTGTGAAACCTGGTTGGGGCAGAGACTGTGTCTGACCTGAATCCCTT
This sequence comes from Tachyglossus aculeatus, assembly GCF_015852505.1. Classification (NCBI taxonomy): domain Eukaryota; kingdom Metazoa; phylum Chordata; class Mammalia; order Monotremata; family Tachyglossidae; genus Tachyglossus; species Tachyglossus aculeatus. The sequence continues at coordinate 20,222,284 of NC_052078.1, read as the reverse complement.
ATATCTTCCCCACTATTTAGTACAGTGCTTGGCACACAGTAAGCATTTACTAAATATTAGTATTAATAAGAGTTTGTGAATGTATTTAGTCAGGGTGTTTGCTCCAAACTTGTAAATACCATTGGATATGCTGTTACATTTGGGGACTTGGCCATTTTTCATAGTTCCGACTACTGCAATTGGTTCCTTAATTGTCAGGACAAGTGCTATGTCTGCCGGTTGACAGGTTGTCTGTTTTGAAGGGTCTCGTTCTCATATGGCAGAAGGGATACTGAGGAGAATGTGGGCAGGGATCGTTTCTACCAACCCTTCTTTCCCAAGCTCTTAGTAGAGTGCCCTGAATGTAGTAAATGCTCAATAAATACTATTGATTAATGGATTGAAATGCTGTTGTCAACTCTTAAAATAGTGGTTCCTTATTTGTGATGAGGCTGGAGCCATTTTGACACTTTCAAGGTACCAAGATGGCGATTTAAGAGTCATAAAATGTCTGTAGTGATGAGTAGAAGTTCTCACTTTCATGGTAGTCTGCATAGCCTGGGATCACTCCCTGTCTCAACTGAAAGCTCCTTGTGGGCAGGGATCACGTCCACCAATTCTATTGGCCTGTACTCTCCCAAGCTTATGATACCCTGCTCTGCACAGAATGAGTGCTTAATAAATACCATTGAACGATTGGTGTCATCCACTTCAGTATCCCACGAACTGTCATGCATGTTCCTTAATTTGTTTGGCATGTCACATTGCAGGTTTCCGAAAACCTCACAGTCCAAGCCCTGAGGTGTCTAAAAGAGCTGTTGGTGCAATTGATGTTCCTCTGCAAACAAGACTTAACATCTCAAAGTTACTCATGCCTCACCGATGTTAGTGACTTTGCTCACCCTGCCCAGTAGCTTCGGTAACTTGTGTGGTATTTGCTGTCATAGAGGCCTGCCCATTTGTTGTTCATATTGGGGATTGTGGTTTGAGTTTCCTGTTACAATAGGGTTGTTTGGGTGATGCTGAAGAGCTCAGTGTACTGCCGTCATTCTCCAGGAGCTTAAGGTTGCCATGTCAGTTGCTAGGAGGCCTCTTTTCAACACAGTGGGTGCAAAGTCATAAACATGTTTAAGTGGACAGAATTTGGGGAGGTAGAGCTCGATTCGGGAATGCCCCCTTGAAAAGTGGGCAGGAATGCTTTGGAGACAGGAAGAGTTGTGGTCTGACAGATTGGAGGGGAAGGAATCAATCAATCAATCGTATTTATTGAGCGCTTACTATGTGCAGAGCACTGTACTAAGCGCTTGGGAAGCACAAATTGGCAACATATAGAGACAGTCCCTACCCAACAGTGGGCTCACAGTCTAAAAGGGGAAGACAGAGAACAAAACCAAACATACTAACAAAATAAAATAAATAGAATAGATATGTACAAATAAAATAAATAAATAGAGTAATATAAATAAATAAATAGAGTAATATAAATAAATAAATAGAGTAATATAAATAAATAAATAGAGTAATAAGGAAGGAAGGACAGCAGAAAGGGATCAGAGGTGTGAGAACCAGGTAAGGAAAAAGTGAGCTTGGGAGGACCAAAGTGGGTGAAGAGATCTAACTTGTAAGATCCAGAGAGCTTCTTTGTAAGCATCTTGGGGGCAGAAAGCATACTATGCTCTGCACAGAGTAAGGACACAGTAAATATTGATTGATTCATTAATTGAGAAGTGGTGGACTCAATCAGTGGTATTTATTGAGTGCTGACTGTGTGCTCTGGTGATATGATACCATCCACTTATGCTTAGTGCAAAATAAGCACTTGGGAGAGTACAGTACAATTAGTGCTAAGCGCTTAGTACAGTGCTTTGCACACAGTCAGCACTCAATAAATACAGTTGAATGAATAGAGTTTGGTAGACATGTTCCATGCCCACAAGGAGCTCACAGTCTAGAAGGGCTCAAGGAATGACTTGAAGCCAAAAGTCAGGAGCTTCTGTTTGATGAAAATTCTCGCTTGAGAAAAAATTTGGCCAGACTAGCCTCAAAGGTCGTGAATTTCATCTCCCACAAAGAGTAGAAGTCCCCAATCTACTCCCCAACTTTCCTTTCCCACTTATTCCTCCCTTCTTCTCTTCCTGATTCAGTTTTCATTTAGGCTGCCAAAATATGGCCAGCTTTCTTCTAGATGACACGGTTAGATTTAATATCTGCAGAACTCGGCAAGAAACTGTAAATCTCTATGTCCAGCTAACACTTGGACATAGTGACCCAATGTCATATATGCGATTTGGGTGACCTCCAAGTGTGAGGCCAAGGTTTACTTATTAGGGGACAGCTTTCCAAAATATCCCCATTTGAGTGTTCAACCCCATGTTCCTTTTTTTTTGCATTAAATTGCCTTTTTATTCTTTTAATGGCTATTCTAACCCTTACGGAGGCTTCCGTTATGCCCTTAGTGGCTTGGCGATTTCTTCTAGGCATTCAACCTCAGGTGAATACACCCAGGGTTGGTCAAAAGATTTTCTGTGTAATTGGAATAACCTTAAAAAATAAGTGTGCCCCAATCCAAAAGGAATCCATCTTAAATCTTTAACCCCCCTCACCCGACCAAAACCAAATACCCAGTTCCTTTTTTATGTTGAAGAGTTTAATTAAACTGATTTCTGGATGGGGGAAGGGGATACATTCAGTTGATTTCCACTGAATACTGTGTTAATGAATCAGGATCATCACTTCTGTTCGAAAACATCATGGTTAGAAGCAAAGTCTAAATAGTGTGTTTACTAAAGTGATACCATATGTTGGTTGATTAACAAGTTGTCAGAATATTAGGAGATCTTGGCTGATGTTAAGAAGAAGCATCTGTTTTCTAAGTCCTTTATCTAATACGTATTCAAAGACTGCCAGATTTTAGGGGGTGGGGGGGCCTCTCCATAGCAGATATATATGTTTTCAGTATTTTGCCTTCGGTAAATAACACCGGTGGGCCAATGGGATTATAGGTGATTTTCATTTCCGAGAGACATATGAAGTGAGATTAGGCTGAAATAAAAAGAATATATAGGAGAGCTTCCGGTGCCATTCAGCATTGTTTTATGATTAGTTCTTATATCTTCCTTATATTTAATTTTTACATAACTGCCATTTTCCCACCAAGCAATCCCAGACATCTTGGAGAAATGTTTGAAGAGATTTCTCCAGAGGTTATTCCATGGCCTGGTCTTTCTGTACTTAGAACAATGTAAGAAACTGATCTGTTGAAAAGCAGTGTGGTTGATTGGAAAAAGCACGGGCCTGGGAGTAGGGGACCTGGGTTCTAATTCCGCTATGACCTCTTATTGGCTGTGTAACCTGGGGCAAGTGCTTTGGTTTCCTTATCTGTAATAGGGGAATTCAAAACCTGTTGTTCCTCCCCTTGAGACTGTAAGCGCCATGAGGACAAAGGGACTGGGTCCAACCTGATTATCTTGTATCTATCTCAGTGCTTAATACATTGCTTGGCACATTGGAAGCACTTAAAAATACCATTATTATTATTATTATTCTCCTCAAAACAGCATAGCCTGTTAGAAATTTCAAAGCATTTTTTTCTGTCTCCTTTCCCTGGTCCACCTTTGCCAGAAGCTGTGGATTATGCCATTTTAATGCTAGCCAGTTAGGCCTACCCCTGCCCCCCCATTTATAGTGCCCGCAGAGTAGAGACAGACATAAAAAGGGAAAGAGAAGAGGGAGCTTTTCCTACATAATTGCCCATTGAGTTCAAAGCTAGGTTTATATTTCTCTTCAGGCTACCTTCGAAGCCGTACCAACAGGATCTGATAGATGCATCAAAGCTAAGTCATTCTGTGATGTGGTAAGCAGGTAACCTCTTTCTGTATCCTGGGGCTGTAAAGCCTATATTACTTTTGTCCTTGCAAGGAACATGAAGGCCCCAGAATGGAAGTCTTTCAAGATGGGATATGGCTGCCCATTTTCACTTGTAGACCAAAATGGGGCGTGTTGGGAAAGGCAGGGGGACCATTAGGCCCAGTCTGCTGCTTTGCCCATCATTTGGTCCAGGCAAGGAAAATGTCTCCATTCAAGGTCCTGCTCAGGAGCGAGGAATATCCGTGAGTTTCTCTTTTCCCCGGGGGAAAAAAGTCAATCTGTAGAGGGACATAGCTTCCTTCAAGGCTCTTGGTTTCTTCCCAGTGGAGCTGAGGAAGGAGTCGTGGGGGAAACAATGGGAGGAAGAAATAGCCCTTTTCATTCATGTCCGTGGACATTTTAGAGTTGTGGTGCCTGAGAGGTAAAACTGCAAAGAAACTGACCTCAGAGTGGAGGAAATGGAGTCTCCATTTTCTTTTGGAATTTGTTTTTCCATATGGAAGTCCCCTGCCATCAGTGGGTGGTCAAGCTTTTCTTTGGGCCTGCTAAATTTCTTGAGAGAGGCAAAACAAACAATTTTGAAAGCTGCTGAAGGTTGGATTTTGCTTAATGAATACTTATCCTAAAAGAGAATTAGTCATTAGGAAAGGAATGAATCTTTCCACATCAGGGTGGCATTACTTCCACTGCCCAGTGATGTCTTGGGGTGGGGCAGCAATCAGGAGATGCCCAAGATGATTCCTAAGGCCATTATTGGATTCAATTGATGGTGTAGGGGTTCTTCTCCAATAATGGCAACACGCTTCTTGGAGGAGAGGTCTGATTGGGAATCGGGAATGGGGGAAATGGATGGGGGTCAGAAATTGATCCAGTGGATTGAGCATGGGAGTCAACAGGTCCTGAGTTCTAAACCTGGCTCTGCTACTTGTCTGCTGTGTCACTTTACTTCTCTGTGCCTCAGTTACCTCATCTGTGAAATGGGGATTAAGACTGTGATCCCCATGTGGGACAGGGACTGTGTCCAACATGATGAGCTTGTGTCTACCACAGTGCCTGGCACAGAGTAAGCACTTAACAAATACTTAAAAAAAAAGCTGTATGAGGTTGCATTTTCTGCCCTTGGCAGCCCTCCCCACACACATGCAAGCCCCCCTGTGCCGTGTTAACCTGCAGAGTAGCCACAACCTCCATTAAAATGGGCCCCGGCAGGGAGCGATGGAACCGGAAGGAATTGGGCAATGGTCGGTGACCTGACTCCTTCACTCCCTGGTCCCTTTCTTTCCTGGGGCTTCACTTTCCCGAACTTCAGAGAAATCAGTCAACAGTGGTACTGATTAAGTGCTTACTGTGTGCAGAACATTGTACCAAGTACTTGGGAGAGTACAGTGCAACAAAGTTGGTAGACACATTTCCTTCTCACAGTGAGCTTTCTTTCAGTCCAGAGGGGGAGACAGATATTAAATAAATAAATTACCTATATGTGCAAAAGTACTATGGGACTGAGGGTAGAGTGAATACTAAGTGTTGAAAGGGTACAGATCTAAGTGCAAATTCCGAAAGACCAAGGCAGAGAGGATTTAAAATATAAATAGTAAAACCAACTACTGGGGAAAATATTCACCTATATGGCGCCTTTTTGTTTTTGGTTGCAGGGAGAGAGTAAAACAATTCTTCAGAAGGATCAAATTGTTCTTTTGAGGAGAATTACGTGGAAGGGATTTGGGTGCAGCAAAGAGCTAATCTCTTTGTTTTGTGGTTTTCTCTTGATTCAGGGCTGTTTTCTCATTAATGCATAAGGGAAGTTTAAGACCAGTTCATGGGTGGGAGTTGATAGATATTTTGTTCTTAGAGCCAAGGGACTTTCCATGGTAGGTGGTAAGTTTGGGATTCTTTTCCTCTAAGGACCATTTTCAGTGGGACTTGCAATGTGCTGATTAGCAACACAGTTATGCCCTGGGTCCCAAAGGGCAGTGTTCTGAATGCCAAAAACAAAAATGGGAAGTTATTTTTCTCTTCACCTTGTACTGCGGAAAATGTTCTTCATTCTGCCTCACCCTGGATGGTAGGTAACTTCTTGGAAACTTCCAAAGGTAGCCGTCAATTCTTTCTACCCACTTTTTAAATTGTTTGACCACCCCCTTCCCCCGACTCCCCCATGGACCAAGGGCCAGCTCTGGATAATCATCCTCATGTCTATCAGTCCTTAGTTCAGTGTTTTGCACAAAGCAAGCACTTCCCAAATGCAATGATTAAGTAAAAAATGAAATAAGCTTTTTGACTTCCATTCTGGTGGGGATGCTGTGAAAAAGTGAGGAATCTGGCAGATAATAAGCACTTAAATACCATTATTATTAGATAGATAGTGTCTTTTGAGGACAGAGGGCTCTCCTGTGCTTGAGCACTGTACCAGGCTTTGGACTTCTTGCATCTGAGCACTGTATCAGGCTTTGAATGTCTGGTGACTGAGCACTGTACTAGGCTTTGGACTTCTCGTAGCTGAGTGCTGTACCAAACTTTGGATTTCTCGTAACTGAGCACTGTACTAGGTTTTGCCAAATCAGGCAAGATCATCTAGAAAGGCTGCCTGGAGGAGAGGAGCCTGGAACCATACTTTGAAGGAAGAGATGGGAAGGTGCTACGTAGCAGGACTTCCAGTTTTGAAATCCATTCCCAAGTGAGATATAGTGGAAAGGTCCATGTAGAGGAAATATCCTTCGTGAAAACGGTTATAGCCGGCAGTCCCGAAATGCCTTTAGCATTACTAATTCATTGGTGCTGCTTATGGCTCCCTTGGGGTACCTGCCCTGGCTCAGGTTCCCCACTCTGGGTAGTGGGGTCACTCACAGATGGCCCTGGCTATTCTGAAAGGGAAGGGAGAAAAATGGGGGGACAATTAGTGAAGATACAGGGGCCCCTCAAAGGGTGTTCCATTTCTTGCAGAGACACAAATGCAAAAAATGTGAATTTTCCAGACATTCTTTGAGTTACTGAAGAGACCAGACCAGGCACATTCCTGTCTCTGGTGCGGGATGAAGCAAATAGGTCTCTGGAGCCATTTTTGACATCCCAAAGGAATGGACCAGAATGGAACAGAATGCTTAGGTTCAAGTGTGCTAATACATGGGACCCAGAAGAGTGTTGGGAATTGGAGTGTCTTCCAGGCTCAAGGGCACTGGACAGAAGATCGCCAGTGGAGCCCAAATCAGAAGCAATCTCTGTCCCACATGGGTCTCACAATCTAATGCCGGCGTTGGGAGGGGCGGGGGGAAGAACAGCTATTTAATCTCCATTTGACAGAGGAGGAAATCAAGGCCCAGGGAAGTTAAATGATTTGCCCAAGGTCACACAGCAGGCAAGTGGTGGAGCCCGGCCTGCAACCCAGGTGTCCCGACTCCCAGTCCTAAGCTTTTATCCACTAGGCCATGCTGCTTTTCATGTGGGTTCAGCCCCTCTTCCCGTGGCACCGCCTCTTCAGGTGTGGTGTTTTGGGACTCGTGGGCTTTCCCAGTGGGTTGCTGGGTCTTTCAGTCCAGGAATGTTGGGTTTATAGTCCCAGAAGCTCAATGAAACAACCACAAGTGTGAAAAGGCACAGGTGTGGAGAACCTTTGCCTCAAGGCCATAGGCCCCTGAACTCCACAGGTTAGAACCCTCTGGGCCATGTTGGGACATCCCAGCATCATTTAGAGTGGGACTAAACTGCTGTGGACTTCAGGTGGGGAATAAGGGCTGCAAGGCAGGCTTCCTGCTAACCCTCAGCATCCCCACCTCCCTTGACATTCTTAATATGATGGTCCAGCTGAAAGTCTCAGAACTGGCTCTATGGTCTTCCTGGCTCAGCCAGCAGGGCAGACCCAATGGCAGATGGAGCTTGTAAAATTTAATAGGAAGAGGCATCTGCCCAGACCCAGTGGGCATTGGAATGGTCTCGGAGCATAGGGTTGCACAATTCCTGCCAGGGGGGATCCCAGATCACTTCCAGGAAGTGGCCAGTCTCAATTTATTCATTTTTTATTAAATGCGGGGGATTTCAGGACCGAGCTGGAACCTCTGCACCTGCTTCTTGTGTGAGTCAGAGTCCACAAGGCAAGTAGTTTGGAGCCCTTGGGTGAGATCCAGTCAGTGGGCCAAGAAAGCAGGGCCCTTCTGCCTGGATTCTCCGCCTTGGGCTTAGAAAGAGAGGCACTTCTAATTCATTTTGAACTCCCTGTGGGGACACCAGCTCTAAGTCCTTTTGAATTCCCTGAGAGCCACTCCAGCATAGCAAAGTTTCTATTGAACAGTCTTCAGCAACGTTTGGGGACAAGGTTCTTTGAGCTGACCTGTATAGTCTACATCAGCCCTTGGGGAATTCCTTCTTCAGGAAGTGATTAAATTCAGGTCTCTAAATTCAGGACTTGCCCTGTCCAAGCCTTTCCAACCCCTTCCCTCTCCCCAAACTCCATGGGTTTTCTGGCACCTCCCCCTGACCCCTGGGCTCACCCCTCTGTTACTCTGCACCCCCATATGTTCCAGATTTAGTTTGGTAACTTTAATTTCTTTTGTTCTGTAGCTCCAATACATGGGGATATCCCTGCTGCTACAGCAGACCTTGCTGCTATCCCAGCCTCTTTTGCACCCGGGGGCTCCACCCTTCAGGGCTGGGGTTGGTGTCACAGAAGGAGGAGGAGGAGGAGGAGGAAAGGCTGCAAGGACCGGAGGGTGTGCCCCTCCCAACCCCACCGTCCACTACCACCACATCTGACAGTTGCCCTGCCCCATTCTTGCCCAGGCTGGCCTTGGGCCCCTGACCCTTTAGTGACCCCAATGACAGTCAGTCATATTTATTGAGCTCTTACTGTGTGCAGAGCCTTGTACTAAGCCCTTGGGAGAGTACAATATAACAATAAGCAGACACATTTCCTGCCTTACAACGAGCTTACAGTCTAGAGTACAGGGGCAACTGAATGTGCGGAGGAGAGCAGGGCTGGCTGTGCTGGTGGGTCCTTCAGGGGTGCATTCTGCAGCAGCAGCAGCGGCTCAGCCAGTCACACTGAAACTGCAGAGGAAGAAAGAGAAGGCTGCAATAATGGATTTGGATTTGGAGCGGTGGGGGTGCAGGGAGGCTGGGGAAATCTGTAGAATCCTTGGAGACAGGGAGAGGCAGTGGGCAACCACTGGAGGTTCTTGAGGAGTCGGGAAACAGGTGGAATACTTTTGTAGAAAAATGATCCAGGCAACAGAGTGAAGTTTGAACTGGAGTGGGGAGAGACAGGAGGCGGGGAGGTCAGCAAGGAGACTGATACAGTAGTCAAGGATAGGATAAGTGCTTGGATTAACATGATAGCAGTTTGGATGGAGAGGAAAGGGCTGATTTTAGGGATGTTGCAAAGGTTGAATTGACAGGATTTACTGACTGATGGGTTATGTGGGTTGAATGAGGCAGATGAATCAATCATAATGTCAAGATTATGGGCTTGTGAGACTTGTGGGCAGGGATTGTCTCTCTTTATTGCTGTATTGTGCTTTCCAAGCACTTAGTACAGTGCTCTGCACCCAATAAGCTCTCAATAAATACGAATGAATGAATGGAAGGATTGGTGGTCCTGTTTATGGTGATGAGAAAATCCCGAGGGATAGGAAGATATATTCTGTTTTGAATATATTAAGTTTGAGCTGTGATAAGGACTTCCAGTTTGGACATATTAAGTTTGAGGTATCGATGAGAAATCCAAGTAGAGAAACTTTCAAGGCGGGAGGAAATGGGAGACTGTAGAGAGGGAGAGAGATCAGGGCTGGAGAAATTGATTTGGGAATCACAGAGATCAGGGCTGGAGAAATTGATCTGGGAATCACCCGCACAGAGGAAGTATCTTGAATCTAGTACATAGGAAATGCTTAACAAATACCATTAAAAAAAAATGGAGTCCCTGCTAAAGATGAGAGGAATGATAAGAGTCACAGGCATGGAAATGACTGAGCCTCGAACTTGCAGGCCTTCATTGCTGTCGAAATAGCCCAGCAGATTCTGGGAGTCTAGGCTTGCCCCAGAGCAACTGAGACCGTCAAGATTGTTTTCTGATCAATCAGTGGTATTCCTTGAGCACTTACTTGGTGCAGAGCACTGTACTAAGTACTTGGGAGAGTCCAACCCACAGATTTGGTGGTCGCGATCCCTGCCCACAAGGAGCTCACAGCCTAGGGACCAGAATGAAGGCATGGACTGGGGGTGTAACAGTTGTAAAAGGAAAAACTGTCCCACAGGTGCAGAAAAGGAAAACTTTCCACAGGGAACCTTCATCCCCAATGAATGAGGCTTGTGACTCTTTTGCCCTCTAGTGGATGAATGTTTCTGATGAGGGCGGGATTATCATTGCTTTCTTATCCCTTTTGTTAACTCCCTTGGGGGGGAATCCCTATCCTTGAGAATCCTAAGAAAAGCCCAGAGGGCAGTCAGAGGGAGGCTGTCAGGAAGCTGTGACCTTTGGCTGGAATGGCTACCTTCAGCCATTTCCTGCTCTTGTGATCAACTGGGAGGGTGGGGAGAGGGTGGCTTCAACTTGGACTCACAGCAGGAAGCTGGAAGGTAGGCTGAACATGAGCCCCAACTTAGCTTGTCCAGTACTGGACATCCTGAACCATTGTAGAAAAAGTGTCGCTGTCAGCTGAATGATCAGGCTTTGTTACACTGACTCCCAGTTACTCGTCACTCACTTTAAAGTGTTAAGGTTCCATATCGACGCCTTAGCATGTTTACAATTGTCCAGTTTAATTACCAAAGCATTCTGGAACTTGGATGGACATCCATGCTGTGAATAGCCCTCACTCCATCCCACTCTCCTTCTAACCTCTTTTCATTTTCCTGAATGCTGAGGGAAGGGGAAGATATAAACCAGAGATGGCATTTTATCAATAAATCAATCAATCGGTGGTGTTTGTTGAGTGCTTAACTGTGGCAGAGCACTGTCTTAAATGTCTGGGAGAGTAAACGCAATAGAATTGCTGAATATGTGGACCTGTTCATAAGTTCTGCGGGGGTGGAGATGGGGTGAGAACATAAAGTGCTTAATAGGTGGGAATAACAGCATGGATGAGGGAGTAGGGAGGGAAAATAGGGTGCAGGGGGATGAATGCTTAGTCAGGCCAGGCTTCTTGGAGGAGAGGAAGCAGTGAGGAGCATGCCGCTGCCCCATGTAGTGCCCACAGCTTCTAGGACTCAGTTGCACCTGCCATCCTCTCAGGCCATGGTAGCTGCTCCCCTGCATTCGCTCCAGGAAGTTTTTACTGGTGAGGAAGCTGGGGCAGAGAAAGGTTAATTGAGCACCTCCGCTTCAAAAAGCAAGGTTAATGATAGAACCCAGTCCTCATCCCTGGGGTGCTAGCCCTTGACTCTGGGTGAAAGGAAGGAGGACCCTAGCAACTTCTCCCTGGAGAATTAGCTGCTGTATGGGAACTGGAAGAGATTGAGCAGATCAGACCCCCAAAGGCTTAGTTCAACACTGTCACAAGCAATACAGTAGAGGAGTGGGCTGAGGGAAGAATTCCTTCTAGTTCCCAGCCCATTGCCTTCCCCTATCGGGTCTGTGTAAACTTTAGAGCTGCATCTGAGCCATGGGTGGGACTCACATGGGAGCTGTAGCCGAAAGCAGCGTGGTCTAGTGGATAGGGCACAGGCCTGGGAGTTAGAAGGACCTGGGTTCTAATCCTGGTTTCACCACTTGTCTGTGTGTGACCTAGGGGAAGTCAAGTAACTTCACTTCTCTGGGCCTCAGTTCCCTCATCTGTAAAATGGGAATTAAGATTGGGAGACCCATGTGGGACAGGGATTGCTTCCAACTTGATTAGCTTGTATCTACCTCAGCACTTAGAACAGTGCTTAACGCATAGAAAGTGCTTAACAAATACCATCATCGTCATCATCACAATAAAGCAGCTCGGCAGGGAAAATGTAAAAACTTGGCATAAAAGCATCCAGTTCCGTCTTGGGACAGGATGGGGTACAGTCAGCAAAAAAACGGATAGGCCGGGACAAAACCGGCCACCCTAATCTGCGGCCATTTGCTTCTTCAAATGACGAGGGAAATGATCGATCTGGATTGTGCCGTTTAGATCTGTTCTCTCTTCCCCCTCACTGTGCTGCTTCTTCAGAGCTCTTGCCCTCTGATGAGTGACCGTTGCGATGCTGTTTATGATTAGGATGTTGCTCTTCCAGCACACAGGAGGCAGGGCTTGTTTCTCTGCAGGAGCAGGCTGGATCGGCTCGGCCGCCTCGGTTAATGGAGGAGGTGACCAGCACGCACCAGTGCTCGTGAAGGTCAAGTCAGCAAGAGAGGAAGGAGGATATGAGTAAACTCCTCGGCTCAAAATGTGGGGGAGGAAGGAGATTTGCTCAAAGGGCGTCGGGCCCCGCCACCCCCCGGGACACCCCTCCCTTCCAGCTCGGTCATCATCATCATCATCATCAATCGTATTTATTGAGCACTTACTATGTGCAGAGCACTGTACTAAGCGCTTGGGAAGTACAAATTGGCAACACATAGAGTCAGCCCCCTCCCTTGGTTCCGGCCATATGAGGCCCCCCAGTGTACCGGGAGGAATGACCAATCAATCAATCGTATTTATTGAGCGCTTACTGTGTGCAGAGCACTGTACTAAGCGCTTGGGAAGTACAAGTTGGCAACATGTAGAGACGGTCCCTACCCAACAGTGGGCTCACAGTCTAAAAGGGGGAGACAGAGAACAAAACCAAACATACTAACAAAATAGAATAGATATGTACAAGTAAAATAAATAAATAAATTCAGTGGGCTCAGGCTGAGAGACAGCAAACACACACAGGTTCTGTATCATTCCTTTTGCTCCCTAATCTTCCCTTGTTTTTTCTCCTGTGATCTAGCTTCTCCCGTGATCTAGCTTCTCCCTACTTGCTCCTTGGGTTTGCTTTCTGCTCCTTAGCCTTTGAAAACCTTGGTCCCCCCCGCCAGGTCACAGTGCCCAGGGCGGAGTCGGCTGCTGCCAAGATTCAAAGCCTTGGCATTTGGAAGGAATGCTGGTTCCCGTGGGAATCGTGCCCAGGGGCTCTGCCGTAGCACGTTGTGTGGCACGATGTGCTGTTTTGAACAGGCACAACACCCGTAGCCTCGAGCTCCCTGGCCTGGTGGCAGGAATCTGTTCCACGGAACCGCTGTTCTCTCTCCGGGCACGGTCCAGCCAACTCCCTTCTGAGCCCCGTGGCCCAGGTGGCCAGAGGATCAGGTTGGCAACCCGGACGTGTTGCTACTGCTGCTGTGCCATGGTCATAGCCCTACATGGTCATGGGTTCAAATCCCGGCTCCGCCAACTGTCAGCTGTGTGACTTTGGGCAAGTCACTTAACTTCTCTACGCCTCAGTTACCTCATCTGTAAAATGGGGATTAAGACAGTGAGCCCCCAGTGGGACAGCCTGATCATCTTGTACCCTCCCCAGTGCTTAGAACAGTGCTTTGCACAGAGTGTTTAATAAATGCCGTTATTATTATTATTATTATTATTATTATTATTATTATTATTATTATTACAGAGCACCATGACATAGTGAAAAGCACATGGGTCTGGGAGTCAGAAGGTCTGGGTTCTAATTCACGCTCTGCCACTTGTCTGCTTTGTGTGACCTTGGACAAGTCACTTCACTTCTCTGTGCCTCCGTTTCCTCATCTGTTACATGGGGACATATATCTGTGTGTGTGTGTATATATATATATATATATATATATATATATATATATATATATATATATGTTTGTACATATTTATTACTCTATTTTGTACATATCTATTCTATTTATTTTATTTTGTTAATATGTTTTGTTTTGTTCTCTGTCTCCCCCCTCTATTTATTTATTTATTTATTTATTTTACTTGTACATTTCTATCCTATTTTATTTTGTTGGTATGTTTGGTTCTGTTCTCTGTCTCCCCCTTTTAGACTGTGAGCCCACTGTTGGGTAGGGACTGTCTTTATGTGTTGCCAATTTGTACTTCCCAAGCGCTTAGTACAGTGCTCTGCACATAGTAAGCGCTCAATAAATACGATTGATTGATTTAGACTGTGAGCCCACTGTTGGGTAGGGACCGTCTCTATATGTTGCCAACTTGTACCTCCCAAGCGCTTAGTACAGTGCTCTGCACACAGGAAGCACTCAATAAATACAATTGATTGATTGATGGGGACATCTGCCACCTGTCTACATGTTTTGTATTGTTGTCTGTCTCCCCCTTCTAGACTGTGAGCCCGTTGTTGGGTAGGGACCGTCTCTATGTGTTGCCGACTTGTACTTTCCAAGGGCTTAGTACAATGCTGTGCACACAGTAAGCGCTCAATAAATACGATTGAATGAATGCAGAGGGAAGTAAAGCTGTGAGCCCCTTGCGAGACACGGACTGTATCCCACATGATTAGCTTGTATCTACCCCAGTGCTTGGTGCATAGTAAACGTTTCACAAGTACCACAATTACTACTCTGGTGTGGGTCTCTGACGGCTCGATTTGAAGAGTCAGAGCAGGAATCCCTCAGTCAAGGTGGGAAGACCTACTGAATGACTTAGGACTCCTTAGATGCTCCTTTCTGGGATACCCGTGCTAAGGTAGTTTCTTTCTGACCTCAGCAGGAGGGCTCCAAGCTCAGTCTTTCACCTTCCTCTAGCCTATAAGCTCCTTGCGCACAGGGAATGCGTCTCCCAACTCTCTTTTACTGTACTCTCCCAAGTGCTTAGTACGGTGCTCTGTGCACAGTAAGTACTCAATAAATATAATTGATTAATTTAGAAGTTCCCAGATCATTCCTTCACTAGCAACTAAAATCCCTTGCTTCCTAGCCGGGTCTGTAGCCTCAGCTCAGCAGGACATGGAGAGCAGAGAGAAGATCATCTAGGAGAGGGTGTGGCCTAGTGAAAGAACAAGGGCCTGGATGTCAGATGACGTGGAGTTCAAGTCCTGGCTCTACCACTATCCTGCTGTGTGACTGGAGCAAGTCGCTTAACCTCTCTGGGCCTCAGTTTTTCATCTGCAAAACGGAGCCAATAATAGCTGCCTCTCCTTTGCAGAGATGCTATGGGAATAAAGTGTGATTATTGATGTGCTCTGGAAAAATTCAGAGTTCCCTACACACTCAAAAGTTTTATGAAGAGCAGTGAGCCTTGTTAAAATGATCTTTCCCTGTTGCTCTTTCTTACTGAAATTTTTGCCGCCTCAGTTGGAATGTAGCAGACCTGAAATAGAGAGATGAAAATAAATTCCCTAATGCTTTGGAGAGGAGCCTTGACATGCTTGTTAGTACTAACAGTGGTACTTGCTAAGGGCAAACTATATGCCAGGCAGTGTGCTAAGCACCGGGGAAGATACGAGATAGGACACAGTCCCTGTCCCACTTGGGGCTCACAGCTCTAAGAGGGAGGGAGAACAGCTATTTGATCCCCATTTTACAGATGAGGAAACGAAGGCTCAGGAAAAGTAAGTGACTTGTTCAAGGGCACATACAGAAAGCCAGTGGTGGAGCTGGGATTGGAATCCAGGTTTTCTGGTTCCCTGTCCTGTGGGCTTTTCCTTAGGGCTGCTTGTTCTTCTCACAAAGTTCCTGGGGTACCGAAGAAGAATCATTGCATGCTAAACTGTCCACCGACTCTCCCAACACCGATCTCTTCCTCCTCCTCCTCCTCACACCCTCACCCCTGCCCTTACCTCTCTCCTCATTCAAATCGATGAGTCCACTACTCTCCCCAACTTGAAAGCCCTTTGAAATCTCATCCCCTCCAGGAAACCTTTCCCGATTAAATCAGTCAGTGGTATTTATGGAGCACTTACTGTGTGCAGAGCATTCTACTAGGTGCTTGGGAGAGTACAACAGACACATAGAGCTTACAGTCTAGAGTACTTTGTATATAAGTATTTTTACATAAGTATATATGCACACATATTCATACATAAGTACATTAGACTGTGAGCCCCATGTGGGACAGGGACTGTGACCAACCTGATTAACTTGTAGATAATAATAATAATAATAATGGCATTTATTAAGCACTTACTCTGTGCAAAGCACTGTTCTAAGCGCTGGGAGGTTACAAGGTGGTAGCTTGTCCCACAGGGTTCTCGCAGTCTTAATCCTTATTTTACAGATGAGGTAACTGAGATGCAGAGAAGTTAAGTGACTTGCCCAAAGTCACACAGCTGACATTTGGCAAGCAGGGATTTGAACCCGTGACCTCTGACTCCAAAGCCCATGCTCTTTCCATTGAGCCACACTGCTTCTCTAACGTAAAATAATGATGGTATTTATTAAGCACTTACTATGTGCCAAGCACTGTTCTAAGCACTGGGAAGGTTACAAGGTGATCAGGTTGCCCCTCAGGGGGCTCACAGTCTTAATCCCCATTTTACAGATGAGGTAACTGAGGCACAGAGATGTTAAGTGACTTGCCCAAAGTCACATAGCTGACAATCGGCAGAGCTGGGATTTGAACCCATGACCTCTGACTCCAAAGCCTGTGCTCGTTCCACTGAGCCACACGTTTGACACACAGTATGCACTTAACAATTATAATAACATTAATAACAATAACATGGACTCTATCCAACTTTACTATCTTGTATTTGCCTCAGTGCTTAGTACAGTTCCTGTCACAAAGTAAGTGCTTAACAAATACCATAACAAAAAAAAAATTAACCACGCCAGTATATTCACACATATATGTAAATGCCAAACCTCTGTATAAGTATCTAGTTCAGCGCTCAACGCACGGTAAGTAATAGCATTGATCGATGAATACCCTATTATTTAAACACTAATGCCTGAGCATAGCCCCTTTTTCTTCTTCCTCTCATTGACAGTTTATTTTAGTGTCTGTCTCTCCACCTAGATTGTAAACTTGAAGGCAGGGATCATGTCTCCTTATTCTATTGTATTCTATCAGGTGCTTAAATACAGTGTCAGGCACTCAACAAATACCATTGATTGAATGTTTTCCTGTAGTGTCCTGGATCTGTCAGTGCTTTTCCTCTGGTTTTCAGACTGCTACCCTGTATTTTCTGATTGTTTAGGCATCTTTTCACAGAAAAGGGCTTTTCCCAAGTCAAACCTTGGTGAAAGTGCAGCTGAATAGTCTTTTAAAACAGATTGCTCTCCCTCCCTCAGGCTGGTTTTTCTTTTTTCTGTTAAAAAAATGGGTCCATCAAACCACATTATTTGTTTTTGTTGAGAAGCGGTTCTTCTGAAAGATCAGCCCATGCTGACAGAGATGGTCTTGACAGCCTGATAATCCCCCATTATGGAGTGTCTGAGCTTTACCCTGGTTTAGCCCCAGTTGTCCTGAGTACGCGGAAGTCTGGTTGGGGCAGTGGGGAGGGGGTGCATGCTACACACTCCCTCCCTTCATCGGATCCCCCTTTGGCACATTCAAGCGGACATGCTCTTCACCCAACTGTAAATTCAGCAAAGTTGACATTTTCCAAATGGGAAGCAGCGTGTCTGCGGTGTGACCCCTTGCAAGTTGCTTTATTTCTCTCTGACTGTTGCCTCATCTGTAAAATGGGGATTAAGACCGTGAACCCCATGTGTGTCCAACATGATTAGCTTGTATCTATCCCCGCACTTAGTAACAATAATAATACTAATGGTGTTTAAGTGCTTTCTATGTGCCAGACACTGTAGTGCTGGGCACTTGATACATAGTAAGCGCTTAACAAATACAATCATTATTCATATTATTATTATCCCCCACTTACCCTCTTTGGGAAAACCGCCTTCTCCTATTTTGTAAATGGTATATGTTAAGCACTTTCTGTGTGCCAGGCATTGTACTAAGCACTGGGGTAGATACAAGCTAATCAGGTTGGACACAGTCCCTGTCCCACATGGGGGTCACAGTCCCAGTCCCCATTTTGCAGATGAGGTAACTGAGGCACAGTGAAGTGACTTCCCCAAGGTCACACAGCTGATAAGTGGTGGTGCTGGGATTAGAGCCCAGGTCCTTCTGACTCCCAGGCTTGTGCTCTATCAACTAGGCCATGCTGTTTCTGGAAAAAAAAAAAAAAAAACGGAGGCACTGGACACAGCCCCTGACCTCGGCCCACCCACAGGTTAGTAGCAGAACTCGGCCTAGGCCTCCAATTAATTAGTGAATTGTGGTCTAGACTGTGAGCCCACTGTTGGGTAGGGACTGTCCCTATATGTTGCCAACTTGTACTTCCAAAGTGCTTAGTACAGTGCTCTGCACACAGTAAGCACTCAGATATGATTGAATGATTGAATGAATGGTATTTCTCAAGTGCTTGGTATATGCCAAGTACTGTACTAAGTGCTGGGGTAAATATAATATATAATATAGCCCAGGTCAGACATGGCCTAGTGGATAAGAGCATGGTCCTGGGAGTCAGAAGGACATGGGTTCTTATCCTGGCACTGCCACTTCACTTCTCTACGCCTCAGTTACCTCATTTGTAAAATGGGGATTAAGGCTGTGAGCCCCATGTGAGACAGGGACTGTGTCCAACTTGACGGACACAGTGCTTGACACGTAGTAAGCACTTAAATACAATCATCATCGTCATTATTATTACATGGTCCCTGTCCCACATTCTTTTATTCATTCAATTGTATTGAGCACTTACTGTGTGCAGAGCACTGTACTAAGTGCTTGGGAAGTACAAGTCGGCAACATATAGAGACGGTCCCTACCCAACAGCGGGCTCACAGTCTAGAAGGGGGAGACAGACAACAGAACATGTAGACAGGTGTCAAAATTGTCAGAACAAATAGAATTAAAGCTACATGCACATCATTAACAAAATAAATAGAATAGTAAATATGTACAAGTAAAATAAAGAGAGTAATAAATCTGTACAAATATACACATGGGCTTAGTAGACTGAAGTACTCCAGACACCTGGCTACTGCCCTGGGGTAGTTCACTGCGGCCCAGAATTTCCCCAGATGGGGCCAGAGAGGTTGTTTCTAGTGAGTTGCTGTGTGATTGACTGTAATCTTGTCCTGAGCAGGGACCCGTGTCTACCAACTCTGTTGTATGGTATTCTCCTAAGCCCTTAGTGCAGTGCTCTGCGCATAGTAAACGCTCAGTAAGTACCATTCTTGACGATGATGATGCTAGACATCTGTGTGGTCTGGGGCCTGGGATGTTCCTCCAGGTGCCGAGAGTGGTGAACTGGTGTTTTAGCAAGCAGAACGCATGCCAGTTCTGAAAAGGGGCACCATGCATCTTCTCCCACATCTGGGGCCCCTACCAAAACTGGAGTCCCTCCCAAAGATAGGGCCTCTGAGAGCAGGCAGGGAGACTCCAATTGACCCATCACTTACCGGAATCCAGAGCTCCAGGATGGTAGGATACACCTAGGTCCCGCTTCTGGACCCGGCTTCTCCTGCCAACCCCAGCATTGAATCCCAAATAGGACTCCGGTGCCGCCTGGCTCCCACCTCTCGAAACCACCATTTCTCCCAAATCAGGTGGGCCCTGATCATTTCTGTTCCCCAAATTTGGTTTGAGGCTTGGTTTGGTATTGGTTTCCACTCTGACCACCTGCCTTTTAAAGTTAAATGATATCGAGTTCAGGAAGTGGAAATTATTTTCTACTGAAGTCACTCAAATCCAGGCATCTTAAAGGACTGCCATCCTAATGGGATTTAAAGCCCGGTATTCTTTTTCTTGTGCCTAGATCTCCGTAAGTCTACTTATTGCCAATTTCAAACCAGATTTCCCCTTTTGGGAAAAGAACTGCAAAGAGATTGTGACTCATGCCTGACTTTCCAAAGCTAAATGAGCTCTGAGAGCGCTATGTTGTAAAGTTTTATTCCTTGTGATTAATGCTCATCAGAGCGTTTAAGTTGCACTGTAAAAAAATAATAGTTGGAAATGACGGGGAAGTCTGATCGGATTACAGAAACTCTGGTTTGGAAAGGCATATGGTCTCTGCCCTGCTGTCTCTTGCTGATAAGTGACCCTGATTGGTCTGAATGGGGGTGGGAGATGAGGAATTCTCCCTCCATGCAGGGTGTGATGTGCCCCCTCCGTCCCCACTCAGAAGGTGAAGGGAGTAGGCGGTGCATTCTGGTGGCCTATTGAGGCCTACCCCAAGGAAGTCTCACTCCTTCCCGGTTATCAGTGAGGTGAGGGCTTCAGACCCCTCCTCTCAGTCATCAACCTGAAAATCGAGCCCATATGTGTCCCTGGGCTGATTGTTCTCACATTCCATAGAACTGCAGGACCACGACATGGAAAATTCTTCCCAGTTTGCCTATGTTTTAGCAGTAATCTTCCAAGTCCAGCAGTTGGCAAACTCATCTTGGGTTTAAATGCATTTTTAAAGCCAATTAAACCAAGATTTTGAGTACACTTGTGGCCCAAGAAATGTTTCTTCTGAAGAGAGAAAAGCCCCCTTCTCTCCCCTAAAGCCAGAAATAGCAACCAAGAAAATACGGTAGCAGGAATCTTTGTGTGGAGAGCTGAGATATTTCTTTCCTATGGCAAACAGCAAATCAATGGATTTATTTAATGCTAATTGCGTGCAGAATACTGTGCATTAAGTGCTTGAGAAAGTACAGTACAAAAGAGTTTATAGAAATGATCCCTGCTCACAAGGAGTTTGCAGTCTACGGGGGAGACAAACATTAAAATAGACTGCAGACAGGGGAAATAGTATAGTATAAGAATATTTGCAAAACTACTGTGTAGCTAGGGGTGAGTATCAAAAGTCAGCTGTAGCTTCCTAGGGTCCAGGCTGATCAGAAAAACCCATTCTCCCTGTGGAACTTGGGCAAGTCACTTAACTTTGTTGAATCTTGAGGGTTCAGTATACGTTATCCCTCCTACTTAGACTGTGAGATCCAGGGGACCAGGGACTGTGTCTAACCTGATTATCTTGACTCTATCCCAGCTCTCAGTTCAGTGCTTGGCACAGAGCAAGTGCTTAACAAATACCACAGTCATTTTTATTATTCTCCATGTACACTTTCCCTTGAAAATGCAGTTTTTTGAAGCTTGCTGAACTAATAGATGCAGCCCAACGCAATGGGGATTTTCAATTCTGTGTTATTTCCCAGCCAGAAGACACAAAGCCACCGTTCTCCTGAAGACCATGGCTCTGCACCAAATGTACAGAATCTGACCCTTCAGGAAAGAACTCCCACTGTAAAGAAATGTCCATATTTCATGGCTCTCACTGGTTTATGTTGATTTTTGTTCAATCCTCAGCAGCAATTTTTTCTTTATCCCCTCCCTTCTTGCATTCCACAAAGTCTTATCCCCTGGAATGCCTGACCTAGCTCACACGTGCTTTGCCTGTTGCAGACACGGAGTGATTTTAGGAGCAAGAGTCCTGAACTGACAGATGGGCCCAGTTTGGGCTGCCTTTACCCTGAACCACGAGTTGAGGTCTGGGAATCAATCACTGCACTAAGCACTTGGGAGAGTACATTGCAGCAGAGTTGGTAGACATGCTCCCTGCCCACAAGGAACTCATAGTCTAGAGGAAAGAGACCGGGGAAAATCCAGGGAAGCCGATATGCTGCTTAACTTGTGCACAGTTCTCTTGCTTTCTGAATTATATTAGACATGCCTTTGTTCAACTCAGGTTGCCTTAGTCATGGACTGAAAAGCTGGTTTCTCCTTCAGTCTTTCCTTCAATCGTATTTATTGAGCACTTAGTGTGTGCAGAGCACTGTACTAAGTGCTTGGAAGAGTACATTATAATAATAAGCAGATACATTCCCTGCCCACAATGAGATAACAGGGGTTCTTGCCTCTGTAGTCTGTCAAGCATCAGGTGAAGTGGCCAGATTGGAGTGCCCGCACACCCAAACCTGTCAGCTCGGTGCCCGACCCCAGGAGAAGCAACATGGCCTATTGGATAGACTGTGAGCCCGTTGTTGGGTAGGGACCGTCTCTATATGTTACCGACTTGCAACTTCCCAAGCCCTTAGTACAGTGCTGTGCCCACAGTAAGCGCTCAATAAATATGATTGAATGAATAGAGCACGGGCGTAGGAGTCAGAAGAACTTTGGTTCTAATCCCGAATCTGCCACTTGTCTGCTGTGTGACCTTGGACAAGTCACTTCACTTCTCTGTGCCTCAGTTACCTCATCTGTATAATGGGGATTAAGCCCGTGTGCCCCATGCGGGACAGGGACTGTGCCTGACCTGATTATCTTATATCTACCCCAGTGCTTAGAACAGTGCCTGGCATATAATAAGCACCTCAATTTACCATTAAAAAAAGAGAAGGAGCCTGGGAATGGGCCTTTGATATGAGCGCTGTAGGGCCGTGCTTGGCTTCTATCTGGAATTGGAAGGTGGGAGTCGGCGGCCTCAAACTGTTGAAGGGTGAGAGCATTTCAACCTCGAGATTGGGCAAGGAAACAGGCCAGGGCTGAATGCAGTCTGGGCAAACAAAGAGGGGCTGGTTATATCCCACAGCGAAGAGAAAGGAAAGAATAAGACGAAATGTTCATCTGGTTAGATGCAGGGAGAGAAAGCAGGGCAGTCGCGTAAGATCAGCTCCTCCATGGAGCAATGACTAGGTAACACTGCCGAAAAGTTAGAGAACTTGGGTTATATGCCACCCGAGACCAACAGCCAAGTCCAATATTAAAGCTGCTGAGGGGCCAAATGTTCCGTTTGCTCAGACATAGAGCAAAATGCCCTGGGAAAGTTTTCTTTTATTCTTCTATTTGTACTCCTCTAGACTGTTAAGCTCGTTGTTATAATAATAATAATAATAATGGCATTTATTAAGCTCTTACTATGTGCAAAGCACTGTTCTAAGCACTGGGGGATACAAGGTGATCAGGTTGTCCCACGGGGGGCTCACAGTCAATCCCAATTTTACAGATGAGGTTACTGAGGCACAGAGAAGTTAAGTGACTTGCCCAAAGTCACACAGCTGATAATTGGCGGAGCCGGGATTTGAATCCATGACCACTGACTCCAAAGCCCGTGCTCTTTCCACTGAGCCACGCTGCTTATGTTGGACTCTCTTATATTGACCTCCCCTGAGTGCTTAGTATAGTGCTCTGCACACAAGGTGCTCAATGAATATGATTGATTGATTGCCATAAATGGGAATAATACTCGACTCCATTGACAAAACGCACCTGTGGTTCACCACTGGCCGAGCTGGCTGTTGTTCTGTGTTCAGTCTTGGCCTAAATTTAGTCCCAACCCAAAAATCTCACCTGAGTTTCTAGTAAATTGGGTCAAGGAATCTCCTGATTCTGGCAGGAGATGGTAGTAATTAGGTGATTTTGTATTATTGTGCCACCATGGAAGAAAATAGGCTTTAATAAGTCCAGGTAATATTACTTTTAGACATCTTAAATAGGGGAGTTAATGTTGTTTAGATTGCTTTCCCCATCCTTTATGTGTGGACATTGTGCTTCCTGGTTTCAATTTCTGGGAATTTTGCCAGATTTTCAAGGACTGTCAAACTCATTGGTAAGAAACAAAATAAATATTTGTAGGTAGTTTAGAGGGGGAGGGATATGTGTGCTTGATACAACCCTGGACATCTAAATGCCGTGAATTTTTTTTTACAGGTGTTAAAGATAATTAATTCTTTTTCCAAGAGGTAGCCTTTAAAGCAGAACAAAAGAAGACATCTACAGTAGTGGGTTAGAGATCAGATGAAATAATACTGTACCTACTGTGCAGGAAGGGGCATTACAGAAGAGAAGCAGCATGGCCTAGTGGACAAAGCGTGAGACTGGGAGTCAGAAGACCTGGGTTCTAATCGTGGCTCCACCACTTTTCTACTGTGTGACCTTGGGCAAGTCACTTAGCTGCTTCCTGCCTCATTAGCCTCATCTGTAAAATGGGCATTAAGACCGCAAGACAGGGACTGTGCCCAACCCGATTATTTTGTATCTACCCTATTGCTTAGTATGGTGCCTGACATATGTAGTGTTTAACAAGTTCCATTAAAAAAAATAAAGCGAGCAGTGTGGTCTAGTGGAAAAAGCACAGGACTGAGGAGCCAGGAGACCTGGGTCCTAATCCCAGGCCTGCACTTGCCCTCTGCGTGTGACCATGGGTGAGTCACTTCTCTATGCCTCAGTAACCGTATCTGTAAAATGGGAATAAAATACCTGTCCTCCATCCCTCTTGGACTGTGAA
The DNA here is from genome assembly GCF_015852505.1 of Tachyglossus aculeatus. Classification (NCBI taxonomy): domain Eukaryota; kingdom Metazoa; phylum Chordata; class Mammalia; order Monotremata; family Tachyglossidae; genus Tachyglossus; species Tachyglossus aculeatus. Next base: position 20,198,305 of record NC_052078.1, on the reverse strand, counting down.
CCCTATGGGGGTCAGGGAATGTTTCTGATCTGACTGTACTGTATCTACCCCAGAGTTCAGCACATTGGTTTGCTCACAGTAAGTGTTTAACACACACCTCAATCATCCTAAGAGGCTGAAAATATCAGAAACGGAGCTTTGTTGGGACATGTGAACCCGGGGGGTGGTTTAAGAAATATAGACTTTAGTCTGCATTCCAAATGTGAATCTCTTCAGGGAGCAGAAAGGGGGCCAGGGCACCTGTGAACACACCCATAATTGATTTTAATGTCTGTCTCCCCCTTTAGTCTGTAAGCTTCCTGTAGGCAGGGAACGTGTCTACCAACCGTATTGTATTGTTGTCTCCCAACTGCTTAATCCAGTGCTCTGCACACAGTAAGCCTTTCTACATGTTTTGTTTTGTTGTCTGTCTCCCCACAGTCACAGACTGTGAGCCCGTTGTTGGGTAGGGACCGTCTCTATATGTTGCCGACTTGTCCTTCCCAAGCACTTAATATAGTTCCCTGCACGCAGTAAGTGCTCAATAAATATGATTGAATGAATGAATGAAAGTAAGCATTCAATAAATACTCTTGGTGGATTGATTGAGGGGCTGTGTGGAGTTGACAGCTTCCCAGGCATGGGCTCTGAAGTTGGGAGCCAGGGAGGCCAGGCTGATCTGCCTCCTGCGTGCCAGGAAGTTCATCACTTGTAGTGGGGTTGCGACCGCAGGCTCGTCCCACAGCCCGAGCCCTGCCCGCTCACTGCTGCCACGGGAACCTGGCCGTGGGCACAGTAAGGTCCTGAGACTGGGCACTGTGGGGACTTGACCATGGGTGCTGCAGGAGCCTGACAGTGGGCACTGTGGAGACTTGGCTATGGGCACTGTGGAGACCTGTCTGTTGGCGCTGTGGGGAGCTGGCCATGGGCACTGTGGAGACCTAGCTGTTGGTGCTGTGGGGAACTGGTTGTGGGCACTGTGGAGACCTAGCTGTTGGCGCTTTGGGGACCTGACCATGGGAGCTGCAGGGACCTGTCTGTGGGCACTGTGGAGACTTGGCTGTGGGCACTGAGGGTACCTGGCTGTTGGCGCTCTGGGAAGCTGGCCATGGGAACTGTGAAGATCTAGCTGTTGGCGCTGTGGGGAGCTGGCCATGGGAACTGTGGAGACCTAGCTGTTGGCGCTGCGGGAACCTGGCTGTGGGCGCTGTGGGGACCTGGCCATGGCCACTGTGGGAAGCTGGCTGTGGACGTTGCGGGGCCCTGTCCGTGGGCACTGTGGAGACTTGGCCATGGGCACTGTGGCGACCTGGCTGTTGGCGCTGTGGGGAGCTGGTCATTGGCACTGTGGAGACCTAGCTGTTAGTGCTGCAAGGACTTGGCTGTGGGCACCGTGGGGACCTCGCCATGACCACTGTGGGAAGCTAGCTGTGGACATTGTGGGGACCTGTCCGTTGGCACTGTGGAAACTTGGCCGTGGGCGCCGCGGGGACCCGGCATGGGCACTGTGGAGACTTGGCCATGGACACTGTGGCGACCTGGCTGTTGGCGCTGTGGGGAGCTGGCCGTGGGCACTGTGGAGACCTAGCTGTTGGCGCTGCAAGGACCTGGCTGTGGGCACCGTGGGGACCTGGCTATGGGCACCGTGGGGACCTGGCCATGGCCACTGTGGGAAGCTGGCTGTGGACATTGCGGGGACCTGTCCGTGGGCACTTTGGAGACCTGACCGTGGGTGCTGCAGGGACCTGGCCATGGGCACTGTGGAGACTTGGCCATGGGCCCTGTGGGGACCCGGCTGTGGGCACTGTGGTGACCTGGCTGTTGGCGCTGTGGGGAGCTGGCCGTGGGCACTGTGGAGACCTAGCTGTTGGTGCTGCAAGGACCTGGCTGTGGGCATTGTGGAGACTTGGCCGTGGGCACTGCGGGGACCTGGCCATGGGCACTGTGGAGACTTGGCCATGGCCACTGTGGGAAACTGGCTGTGGACATTGTGGGGACCTGTCTGTGGGCACTGTGGAGACTTGGCCGTGGGCACTGTGGTGACCTAGCTGTTGGCGCTGTGGGGACCTGGATGTGGGCACCGTGGGGACCTGGCCATGGCCACTGTGGGAAGCTGGCTGTGGGCATTGCGGGGACCTGTCCATGGGCACTGTGGAGACTTGGCCATGGGCACTGTGGGGACCTGGCTGTTGGCGCTGTTTGGAGCTGGCCATGGGCACTGTGGAGACCTAGCTTTTGGAGCCGCAAGGACCTGGCTGTGGGCACCGTGGGGACCTGGCCATGGCCACTGTGGGAAGTTGGCTATGGGCATTGCGGAGACCTGTCCGTGGGCACTGTGGAGACTTGACCATGGGCACTGTGGGGACCTTGCTGTGGGCACTGTGGGATGCTGGCTGTGGACATTGTGGGAACCTGACTATGAGTGCTGCGGGGACCTGGGCGTGGGCACTGTGGAGTCCTGACCATGGGTGCTGCGGGGACCTGGGCATGGGCACTGTGGAGACTTGGCCATGGGTGCTGTGGGGACCCGGCTGTGGGCACGTTGGGAAACTGCCTGTGGACAGTGCGGGGACCTGACCATGGGTGCTGCAGGGTCCTGTCTGTGGGCACTGTGGAGACTTGGCCGTGGGCGCTGCGGGGACCTGGCCGTGGGCACTGTGGAGACTTGGCCATGGGTACTGTGGCCACCTGGCTGTTGGCGCTGTGGGGACCTGGCCATGGCCACTGTGGGAAGCTGGCTGTGGACATTGCGGAGACCTGTCCGTGGGCACTGTGGAGACCTGGCCGTGGGTGCTGTGGGGACCTGGCCATGGGCACTGTGGGAAGCTGGCTGTGGACATTGCGGGGACCTGACTATGAGTTCTGCAGGGACCTGGGCGTGGGCACAGTGGAGAGTTGGCCATGGGCGCTGTGGGGACCCGACTGTGGGCACTGTGGAGACCTGGCTGTTGGCACTGCGGGGACCCGGCCGTGGGCACTGGGGGGACCTGGCTGTTGGCGCTGCGGGGAGCTGGCCGTGGACACCGAGGGGACCTGGCCATGGCCACTGTGGGAAGCTGGCTGTGGACATTGCGGGGACCTGTCCGTGGGCACTGTGGAGACTTGGCCATGGGGGCTGCGGGGACCTGGCCGTGGGCACTGTGGAGACTTGGCCATGGGCACTGTGGCCACCTGGCTGTTGGCGCTGTGGGGGGCTGGCCATGGGCACTGTGGAGACCTAGCTGTTGGCGCTACAAGGACTTGGCTGTGGGCACTGTGGAGACCTAGCTGTTGGTGCTGCGGGGACCTGGTTATGGGCACCGTGGGGACCTGGCCATGGCCACTATGGGAAGCTGGCTGTGGACATTGCGGGGACCTGTCCGTGGGCACTGTGGAGACTTGGCCATGGGCGCTGTGGGGACCTGGCCGAGGGCACTGTGGAGACCTAGCTGTTGGCGCTGCGGGGATCTGATTATGGGCACTGTGGGGACCAGGCCATGGCCACTGTGGGAAGCTGGCTGTGGACATTGCGGGGACCTGTCCGTGGGCACTGTGGAGACTTGGCCATGGGGGCTTTGGGGACCTGGCCGTGGGCACTGTGGAGACTTGGCCATGGGCACTGTGGCCACCTGGCTGTTGGAGCTGTGGGGAGCTGGCCGTGGGCACTGTGGAGACCTAGCTGTAGGTGCTGCAAGGACTTGGCTGTGGGCACCGTGGGGACCTGGCCATGGCCACTGTGGGAAGCTGGCTGTGGACATTGCGGGGACCTGTCTGTGGGGACCTGTCTCCGGTGACCTGTCCGTGGGCACTGTGGAGACTTCGCCATGGGCGCTGTGGGGACCTGGCTGTGGGCACCGTGGGGACCTGGTTATGGGCACCGTGGGGACCAGGCCATGGCCACTGTGGGAAGCTGGCTGTGGACATTGCGGGGACCTGTCCGTGGGCACTGTGGAGACTTGGCCATGGGCGCTGCGGGGACCTGGCCGTGGGCACTGTGGAGACTTGGCCATGGGCACTGTGGCCACCTGGCTGTTGGCGCTGTGGGGGGCTGGCCGTGGGCACTGTGGAGACCTAGCTGTTGGCGCTGCAAGGACCTGGCTGTGGGCACCGTGGGGACCTGGCTATGGGCACCGTGGTGACCAGGCCATGGCCACTGTGGGAAGCTGGCTGTGGACATTGCGGGGACCTGTCGGTGGGCACTGTGGAGACTTGGCCATGGGCACTGTGGCGACCTGGCTGTTGGCCGTGGGCGCTGCGGGGCCCTGGGTCTGGGCACGGTGCGGGCGGTGCGAGGGGTGGTGTCCTTTTTCAGGAGGCCGGGCCGGGCTCGGGGGTGGAGAGGAACCTGGGAGGGGCTTCCCCCTCGGCCGGGGGCTCTGGCCGGCACCACTGCAGTCGGGCGAGTCGGGCGCGCCGGGCCGGGACAATGGAAGAGCACGAAAGGCAGAAATCGCAGGCGGGCTCGGCCCACGGTTTGGCCCAGGTCAAAGGTGAGACCCCGGACGGCACATCGCGGGGGCATGGGCTTGGAAAAACTTCTCCCCGGGCCCAACGCCACGGCAAAGTTTGGTGGTGGTGGTGGTGGTGGTGTTTTGGTTTTTTAAAACAGCTACAGCCCAGCCGCCACCGTGGGTGACCCGCCAAGCTATCGATGACTACAAGCGGTGCCCTCTGGGGAAAACTACAACGCCCACCGTGGCGATTTTAATATTCAGTGCTCAAGCTGCAGGGGGAACGTGCGAGAGGCTCCCTTCATTCATTCAATCGCATTTATTGAGCGCTTGCTGTGTGCAGAGCACTGGGCTAAGCGCTTGGGAAGTCCAAGTTGGCAACGTGTAGAGTCGGTCCCCACCCGACAGCGGGCTCACGGTCTAGAAGGGGGAGACAGAGAACAAAACAAAACGTATTAACAAAATGAAATAAATAGAATAAATATGTTCAAAGCCCTACTGACAGCTCACCTCCTCCAGGAGGCCTTCCCAGACTGAGCCCCCTCCTCCCCCTCCCCCGCCTTACCTCCTTCCCCTCCCCACAGCACCTGTATATATGTGTATATGTTTGAACGCATTTATTACTCTATTTTACTTGTACATATTTATTCTATTTATTTTATTTTGTTAATGTGTTTTATTTTGTTGTCTGTCTCCCCCTTCTAGACTGTGATACATATATATGTTTGTATGTATTTATTTCTCTATTTATTTATTTTACTTGTACGTAATTTTTCTATTTATTTTATCTTGTTAATATGTTTTGTTGTCTGTCTCCCCCTTCTAGACTGTGATACGTATATGTTTGTACGTATTTATTACTCTATTTATTTTACTTGTACGTATTTTTTCTATTTTATTTTGTTAATATGTTTTGTTTTGTTGTCTGTCTCCCCCTTCTAGACTGTGATACGTATATATGTTTGTACGTATGTATTACTCTATTTTACTTGTATATATTTATTCTATGTATTTTACTTTGTTAATATGTTTTGTTTTGTCTGTCTCACCCTTCTAGACTGTGATATGTATATATGTACGAATTTATTACTCTATTTATTTTACTTGTATGTATTTATTCTATTTATTTTATCTTGTTAATATGTTTTGTTTTGTTGTCTGTCTCCCCCTGCTAGACTTTGAGCCCGCTGTTGGGTAGGGACCGTCTCTATATGTTGCCAACTTGTACTTCCCAAACGCCTAGTGCAGTGCTCTGCACACAGTAAGCGCTCAATAAATACGATTGAATGAATGACTGTGAGCCCGTTGTTGGGTAGGAACCGTCTCTAGATGTTGCCGATTTGTCCTTCCCAAGCGCTCAGCCCAGTGCTCTGCACACAGTAACTGCTCGATCAATACGATTAAATGAATGAGTGAATGAATAATAAACTCGCACCCTCCCCCCGGGTTTTATTGGTTGCTCGAAAAAGAGAAGAGGTAGATGAGCTCTCGGTCGGGGTGCGTTGGGAGAGAAACCGGGGCATTGATCATCATCATCATCAATCGTATTTATTGAGCGCTTACTGTGTGCAGAGCACTGTCCTAAGCACTTAGGAAGTACAAATTGGCAACATATAGAGACAGTCCCTACCCACAGTCTAAAAGGGGGAGACTTTGATCAGCGGCGATTCGGGGTTCGCCGAGATGGGGTTTCGAACCACGTCTGTCTGGGGGAGTCACCAGGCCTTCTCGGAAGCTTAAAAACATTCCAGGGAATCAATCAATCAATCAATCGTATTTATTGAGCGCTTACTATGTGCAGAGCACTGTACTAAGCGCTTGGGAAGTACAAATTGGCAACACATAGAGACAGTCCCTACCCAACAGTGGGCTCACAGTCTAAAAGGGAAATGGTACGGGAGTGAGGAGCGAGCGGCCGAGGGAATGTTTTGGCCGCTCGCCGGCATCAGATGCATGCAGTGCTAGTGAGGATCGTATAGATGGCATATTCAGGAAGGCAGAAAACTAACGAGGGCCCCCCGCCTCCCGGCCGGCCTTCCCCTGCTACCCAAAGTTCACTTAGAGGCCGTTCTGGAACTCAGATCCGTTCAGGGGTGGTAGCGATCACTTGTGTATGTTTGGTTTTGTTCTCTGTCTCCCCCTTTTAGACTGTGAGCCCACTGTTGGGTAGGGACTGTCTCTATATGTTGCCAATTTGTACCTCCCAAGCGCTTAGTACAGTGCTCTGCACACAGTAAGCGCTCAATAAATACGATTGATGATGATATGGGGCTCAAAGTCATAATCCCTATTTAACAGATGAGGTAAGTGAGGCACAGAGAAGTCCAGTGAGTCGCCCAAGGCCACACAGCAGAAGCGCTCAATAAATACGATTGATGATGATGATGATCACTCCCAGGCCCGTGCCCTAACCCCATGCAGCAGACAAATGGCAGCAAACCTTGTGACTCCTTTTAGACTGTGAGCCCACTGTTGGGTAGGGACTGTCTCTATATGTTGCCAATTTGTACCTCCCAAGCGCTTCGTACAGTGCTCTGCACATAGTAAGCGCTCAATAAATACGATTGATGATGATGATATGTTGCCAACTTGTACTTCCCAAGCGCCTAGTACAGTGCTCTGCACACAGTAAGCGCTCAATAAATACGGTTGATGATGATGATGATGACTGTCTCTATATGTTACCAACTTGTACCTCCCAAGAGCCTAGTACAGTGCTCTGCACACAGTAAGCACTCAATAAATACAATTGATGATGATGATGATGATGACTGTCTCTATATGTTACCAACTTGTACTTCCCAAGAGCCTAGTACAGTGCTCTGCACACAGTAAGCGCTCAATAAATACGATTGATGATGATGATGATGATGACTGTCTCTATATGTTACCAACTTGTACTTCCCAAGAGCCTAGTACAGTGCTCTGTACACAGTAAGCGCTCAATAAATACGATTGATGATGATGATGATGATGACTGTCTCTATATGTTACCAACTTGTACTTCCCAAGAGCCTAGTACAGTGCTCTGCACACAGCGCTCAATAAATATGATTGATGATGATGATGATGATGACTGTCTCTATATGTTACCAACTTGTACTTCCCAAGAGCCTAGTACAGTGCTCTGTACACAGTAAGCGCTCAATAAATACGATTGATGATGATGATGATGATGACTGTCTCTATATGTTGCCAACTTGTACTTCCCAAGCGCCTAGTACAGTGCTCTGCACACAGTAAGCACTCAATAAATACGTTTGATTGATTGATTGTGTGAGATTATGCCCCGGTGGGGTGGAGGAAGGTGTGCTTTCTTCTAAAATGTGGAAAGAAAACAAGCAGGACCCCCCTGCTCCCTGCACAGGGGAGACCTGGAGGGAGAAAATTCAGATTAGAAGGCACCGAAGAGTACCCGGGGATGGAGCTGGGTCTGGCTGAAGGGGGTGGAGGGGAGAACTGTAGGATTGAGTTGAGGGCACGGAGAGGAGAGAGACTTGGCAGCGAATTCTTCCAAGCCCGTTGTTGGCCTAAGGGATGATCAGCTCTGTCTGCCCCCTCCCCGCCCAGTCCCTCCCTTCTCGGGTTCCTTAGTGTTTTCTAGGTGCAGCGAGGGGGGAGAGAGCCGAGCTAGTTGCCCCCCACCTCATGAGAAGGAGCATGACCTAGTGGATAGAGCAGAGTCCCTGCGTTTTAATCCTGAACCCCTGCCACTTGCCTGCTCTGTGATTTGGGGCAAATCACGTCACTTCTCTGTGCCTCAGTTCCCTCAGCTGTAAAATGGGGAATAATAATAATAATAGCATTTATTAAGCGCTTACTATGTGCAAATGTGCAATAAATGCCATCAAAAAAGTGCCATCATTATAGTAATTGCTTAACATATAACATTATTATCTTCTAGACTGTGAGCCCATTGTTGGGTAGGGACCATCTCTGTTGCCGATTTGTACTTCCCAAGCGCCTAGTACAGTGCTCTGCACACAGTAAGCGCTCAATAAATACGACTGAATGAATGAATGCAAAGCACTGTTCTAAGCGCTGGGGAGGTTACAAGGTGATCAGGTTGTCCCACAGGGGGCTCACAGTCATAATCCCCACTTCACAGATGAGGTAACTGACGCCCAGAGGAGTGAAGTGACTTGCCCAAAGTCACACAGCTGACAATTGGCAGAGCTGGGATTTGAACCCATGACCTCTGACTCCAAAGCCCGGGCTCTTTCCACCAAGCCATGCTGCTTCTCCAATGAGAACCCCGTATGGTGCTCCAACTGTATCCAACCTGATTAGCTTGTATCTATCTCACTGCTTAGTATAGTGCCCGGCACATAGTAAGAGCTTTACAAAAAACATTTAAAAACAATAACAAACAAACCGGCTCCATCCTGGGCCTGGCAGTGTGGCCTTGGAGAGGGGGACCAGGGCTCCAGTTTGGGGGCACCTGGAGGAGCGATGCCAGTGGAGAGGCCCCATATCCAGTAGATTTTTTGGCAGTCACCCCCGGGGAGCTCAGCCTGCCTCTCTCTGCCCTCCTTGGGGGGCTTCTGATGGAGACCAGACACTACATTGCTGAATCAGTCAGTGAGTCGTATTTATTGAGTGATTACCATCATCATCATCAATCGTATTTATTGAGCGCTTACTGTGTGCAGAGCACTGTACTAAGCGCTTGGGAAGTACAAGTTGGCAACATATAGAGACAGTCCCTACCCAACAGTGGGTGCTGAGCACAGCAGTAAGTAAGCACTTGGGAAAGTACGACAACAGAGTTGGCAGACATAGTTCCTGCCCTCAACGAGCTCACAGTCTGGAAGGGGAGACAGACATTAATATAAATAAATGCATTATGGGTATGCACATAAGTGCTGTGGGGCTGAGGGAGGGGAAATAAAGGGATGCAGAAGGAACTGGGAAAAGAGGAAATGAGGGCTTAATCAGGGAAGGCGTCTTGGAAGAGATGTGCTTTAAAGAAGGCTTTGAAAGTGGGGAAAGTAATTGTCTGTTGGTTATGAAGAGGGAGGGCGTTCACTTCAAAGGCAGGACTTGGACAAATTCATTGCTTCAAGCACTCAGAGGGAAGCTTTTTGTTCAGCCCCTCTGGAGCTCGGAAGCCAGCCTGAGGGGAGGCTGGGGGTTGTCTCCAGTGAGCAGGCAGACTTTGAGGGTCATCCTGCATTGCCCTTGCACTTGGATTGCCTCCCTTTTTTCACCCCTCCCTCAGCCCCGTAGCACTTATGTCCATATCTGTAATTTGTTTATATTCATGTCTGTCTCCCTGTCTAGATTGTAAGCTCACTGTTGGCAGGGAACAGAGCTACTAACTCTGTTACATTGTGCTCGTCTAAGTGCTTTGTACAGTGCACCACACAAGCAGTGTGGCTCAGTGGAAAGAGCACGGGCTTTGGAGTCAGAAGTCATGGGTTTGAATTCTGGCTCTGCCACATGCCCGCTGTGTGACCTTGGGCAAGTTACTTAACTTCTCTGAGTCTCAGTTACCTCCTCTGTAAAATGGGGATTAAGACTGTGAGCCCCACGTGGGACAACCTGCTCACCTTGTATCCCCCCCAGCGTTTAGAACAGTGCTTTGCACATAGTAAGTGCTTAACAAATGCCATCATCATCATTCATTCAATCGTATTTAAAGAAGCAGCATGGCCCAGTAGAAAGAGCCCGGGCTTTGGAGTCAGAGGTCTTGGGTTCAAATACCGGCTCTGCCAATTGTCAGCTGTGTGACTTTGGGCAAGTCACTTCACTTCTCTGTTCCTCAGTTACCTCATCTGTAAAATGGGGATTAAGACTGTGAGCCCCCGTTGGACAACCTCATTGCCTTGTAAACTCCCCAGCGCTTAGAACAGTGCTTTGCACATAGTAAGTGCTTAATAAATGCCATTATTATTATTATTGTTATTGATCAATTGATTGATTGATTGACCCAACCCCCCTTGCGCCGAGAATCTTTTCTCCCCCACCCAGTTTCCGTGGGCTGGTCAAGAGCCAGGCGCTGTTCTACATCTGCAGGTTTTCCGGTGAGGCCAAAGGGGAATTGTGGGCCCAGGAAGCGGATATCTTGTCTCTTTGCTAAGCAGGCTGCACCAAGCAGGCGCCTGGGCAGAGTGGAAAGGATACTGTCCGAGTGTGTGTGTGGGGGGGGCCTGCTGTTTGTGAACCTCAGCAATCAGGGCTGGACTGGGGGCAGGGCCGGGAGAGAGAAGGAAGTTCAAAGAAGCTCTCCAGGAATTCAGCAGAATAACATCAAAAATCAATCCTTGAGCCCTTACTTTGTGCAAAGTGCTGTACTAAGCGCTTTGGAGAATACAATACAATAGAGTTGGTAGCCATGATTCCTGCCCTCAAAGAGCTCTGGTGGGTGGTTAGTACCATGTTTAAGTGAGCCCCTGAGTGGACTCACTGCCATGCCCTGGATAGTGGACCGGAGGGAGATGAGCATTTTAGGGGAGGGGCAAGAAGAACAGGGCTCGGAAGTGACAGGGAAACTTCAAAAGAGTCAATGGGCTATTCAGAGCCAGGCTGGGGGTTCAGTGCAAGAGTGTTTGTAGACTTTCCCAGCTGGAAACCCAAGGAACTGGATCCCTCTGCCCCATGGAATTGCTGCCACTATGACTTTGATTTGCACTTGCCTGAGGGTGTGTGCGTGCACGTGCGCGCTCACACACACACACAATCTAGTTAGACTTGTCCCCATGCAGGCCGCAGCCACAAGCCATCTCCAAGGTCTCTAGTGAAATTTGGAGGAACTTTCGGCTGACGTTATCCCACAGTCAATACAGCATCCCTTGAAATATGAAGCCTCCGTATCTGTTACAGCCATGACTCTGGGCCCCGGGGAGAGGATGAGTATTAAATCTGCACGTTCTGCCTGGGTTGGCACCCTGGTGCAGTTGGCGGTGGCTGAGGAAATGCATTCTTCCATCCCTTTCCTTCTCCTCCTCCCCTCATCTCCTCACACCTTCCTGCTTTCCCCCGAACCAACTGGTCAGCGTTGTCATTTTTCCCTCTTGGGTCTCATCAGCCTCCTGAATGAGGACAGGTTCATGTGACTGCCCTCCTCACAAGCTGCCAGACATTTCTGGTCCCAGGAGAGCAGCTGTGGGGGGGTTGGAAGGAGCAGAGGAGCATCATGGCCTAATGGATAGAGCACAGATCTGGGAGTAAGAAGAACCCAGGTTGTAATTCTGGCTTACTGAGTCCTTACTGTGTGCCGAGCATGGTAATAAGTGCTTGGGAGAGTACAGTACAACAGAGTTGTTAGCCATGTTCTCTGCCCACAAGGAGCTTACAGTCCAAAGGGGGAGGCAGACATTAAATTGAATGTGACAGATATGTACATAAATGACTCCACTCAGGGTTAGTACCCCATAATGAACCCCTAATCAAAGGGAAACTGAGAGCGGGATAGGGTGTATTGACTCCCTTTTGGGCCCATTGCCTGAGTTCTCTTGGGCCCTGGGTGCTTCCAATCTGCTGTCTTGGAGAAATGTAATGAGCCTGTGGGAGTGAAATTATTCATCACAAACTGCATTTTTTTTTTCCCAGACCAGGGAAAAAGCAATCTGCATGTCACGTCATTAGAAGATGCAGCATGTCGCCGAACCAAGGAGTCCCTCACTAACGGAAGCCCCCGCAGCACGGTTCCCAAGCACGCCCGCAACCTGTCCCGCCGGTACACCGTAGGTGGGCCCCGCAGCTCCAAGGAGATCCTGGGACTGCAGACGTCAGAGATGGACAGGAAAAGAGAAGCCTTCTTGGAGCATCTGAAGCAGAAATACCCCCACCATGCTACGGCCATCATGGGTCACCAAGAACGGCTGAGAGATCAGGTATGATGGCAAAGCCACTGACCTCCAAGGCAGATGGGAGCCTTCTACTTCCTGATGCGACCTGGGGTAAAGCAGGGGGCAGGGGGCATCGGCTCGCGGGTCTTGTCGGGGCAGGAGAGGATGGCATGCAAAGCCACGGGGGGGGTGTCTCTTAATCACTTTAGAAATCATAGGGTTGGGTGTGGTGGGGGCAACGTTACTATGAGCAAAATATGGGGCAAACCATGTATGAGTGTGGGGGGCGAAGGAGGTTGTGGACTGGGTACTGAACTTGTTGTGGAATAAGGAGAAGTGTCGTCAGCTGGTGGCAGAGAGGAGATGGGATTGGGAAGGATGAGGGTAGAGCAGGGAGTGCTCAGACTCTGGGCCCCTAGAATCTACTGCATACTGACTGGGGAGGGCAGGGATATATGGAGTCTAAGGGCCCCATTCCCCCAAGTTCCTCCTGGAATCCAGTTCCTGTTGGTGGCTTGAAGTGGGGCCATGAAAGAAAAGTGTTGTGGGAAACCAGGAGAACCTCAGGGCACACACCCAGAAATCCCTCAGCCTGCTGATGTATGATGGATGTGTGAGCCCCCCAGGAACAATTTCCCTGCACCATGGAGTCGGAATGCTCAGCCCCCAGGCCACGGCTCTCCGAAGGACCTGGTTTCTAAGTCCGGCTCTGCCACTTATCTTTTGTGTGACCTTGGGCAAGTCACTTAAATTCTCTGTGCCTGTCACCTCATCTGGAAAAGGGGGATGGACTGTGAGCCCTATGTGGGACATGGTCTGTGTCCAATCTGATTAGCTTGTATCTAACCAGCGCTTAGTACAGTGCCTGGCACATTGTAAAACGGTTAACAAATACTGTTAAAAAAATCCTTGTAAGGTGTTCCTCCTGACACTCTTCCACTGCATTTCCTAACAACACTAACAGAAAATAGCCTCCGTACCTGAAAGCAGACACAACACCAGAGATAGTGGCAAGGTGAAAAGAGAGAGAAGGAAGGAAGAGAAGAGTCAGTCTCAGTAAAGGAAAACATTCTGTTTCTCACTGCCCATTTTCTTTCACTCTTTCACTTTACCCTTAGCCCAGGACTGCTTACTCAGCCCTGCATGACCATTAATTCGCAGCAATCAGGCAAGGAGTTTTCTGTACTGTTTTAGCACCCCTCCCACCCCATTCCCCCTACACACAAACCCCACTGCCTTTGAAAGATGAGGAGTTCCTCAGTGATTATCCCGCCTTGTCATCTTGGTGCGCTTCAGAGGCTGGGTGGAATCTCCTGGGTGGTGGAGGATGATAGCATACCAAATTAATTTAAAGAAAATCCAAGATTAGAACTCTGTGAGTCATGTAAATATTTAGTTCTGAAGGTGCAGACAGCGAAACCCAGTCTGCACAGCCTACACATTCGGTAACTTGATATCTGAAGCCAATAAATTTTAGAAGGAATGTAAGAAACATCTCTGTCATTTTCAAAAATGTGTCAGAGTTGCAAATTCATTGCAAAAGAAATGAGCATGGCTCCCTTGAGTTTGTGTATAGACATCCGGAGAAGCGTGTTTGCTATTTTGATTTTTGGACACGTTTAAAAGGAGGCACTTGGAACCCAACCATGTTTGCACTCATTTCCTAACTCCTGGAAATTGCTATCGGGGGTCAGGCAGATTAGGGCAGGTCCAGGGGCTGGGGAAGTACTATTTTTTTTTTTTCCAATTCCTTCAAGAGCCGGAATCTGGAGTAACAGTGAGGGCATTTCAAACCCCAAGGGAGGTTAGTGAGAATAGAAGCTGCCATGCTTCAACCCTCTAATGCATGTTAGGCCATGGAGATTGGCTGGGAATGCATAATGAGAAATATGCCTAATAAGAAGTGGGCCTAATGGAAAAAGCCTAGGGCTAGGAATCAGAGGATTTAGGTTCTAATCCCAGCTCCACCACTTGTCTGTTGTGTGACCTTGGGCAAGTCACTTCACTTCTCTGAAACGCAGTTAACTCATCTAGAAAATGGAAATAAAACCCCATGTGGGACACGGACTGTGTCCAACTTGATTAGCTTGTATGTGTATACTACACCAGTACTTAGTACAGTGTCTGACATAATAGCATTTAAGAAAAAAAAATCCCACACCCGCTCGTTTGGAGAATGTAGTTGAGTTCAGAACCTGCTCCAGTCCACCCACCTCCAGCTCAAAATAAATGGATTTACCGTCCTTATGGGATCAAAGTTGTAAGTACCCCAATCATCTTTGACCTATGAAAACTTGGGTGCATAACTCCCTACTGAAACAAATCTGATATGTCTGAAAATCTGAAATAGAAGCACTGTTGCCTAGTGGGTAAAGCACAGGCTTGGGTCAGAAGGACTCACAGGAGGACTCATAGCTGGGTTCTAATCATGGCTCCGCCACTTGTCTGCTGTATGACCTCGGGTAAGTCACTTGATTTCTTTGGGCCTTGGTTGGCTCATCTGTAAAATGGGGATAAATACTATGAGCCCCATGTGGGATATGGGCTTGTCCAACGTGATTAGTTTGCATCTACCCCAGCACTTTGAACAGTGCTGGACACAGAGTAAACATTTAATCAGTATCATGGTTATTATCTTGATTTCAGTGTGTCCCACCTGATGAAAGTCCTGCTCAAACAAACAGGGTCCCAAAGCTCTGGCAGTCAATTCGGCACCCCAAGGATCGGGTGGGGTCCAGGGCGAATGCCAACTTCTGCAGTGATTAGATGGTACTCATGGCTCTCCTTGAATTTCCGGGGAACCCCAGGGCACAGGTTTCAGTGAGGAAGAGGACGGGTGAGATGTATTGCAGCTTAGATATACAGACCTAAGCCTTTCAGCCCAAAGTGGTGTGAGGAAGGAGTGGAAAACATTTGATCAAAGGAAAAAAAATTGCCTCCTAAGGGGCCGTGAACTTATTATTGAGGAAAAGGGTAGGATACTTAGCAAGAAACTCAGAGGGTGGAGGTGCTGACCTAATGGATTGTCGGAAACGGGATAGGAGAGGAATGAAGGACAGTCAAGCTTTGAGGCAGGAGCCAAAAGCTGTTCCTAGTAAATGGGTAAGAAATGAGGTTTCCCAAGCCATGCACCCGTTTCTTACCAGTTTACCAATAGGCCCAAGCAGGCTATAAAACTAATCCATGGTACGCACTGAGAGGTACTATTCAGTTCTTGAGCCCTAATGCGTGCTTTCCTTCCTCATTTTGGATCGAACATTTGGGGTGTGTTCTCCCCACCGTGCACATTTGCTGGGGATAGGCAACACCACAAGGTGTTGGAAGAAATGGTTTATGTGCCGGTTCATGGCCTTGGATTTAGGGTGATTACTAAAATGCAGCACTGGGTTCTTTAAGGACACAACCTCCAGTAGTACTAGTAGTAGTTATTGAGCATCTACTTTCCTTCATTCATTCATTCAATCGTATTAAACGCAGCACCGGGTTCTTTAAGGACACAACCTCCAGTAGTACTAGTAGTAGTTATTGAGCATCTACTTTCATTCATTCATTCATTCAATCGTATTTATTGAGCGCTTACTATGTGCAGAGCACTGTACTAAGCGCTTGGGAAGTACTTCTTGGTGAGGTACACTGTACTTGGTGCTTGGGAACTCCAGAATAGTTAAATGTTCTGTTTCCTACCCACAAGGAGCTTCCACTCTAAAGGGGTGACAGACATAAAACTAATACAACTCCTGGGTTACAGGGAAATTAATTGCCCTCCCAAAGCCATCCTGGGGAAGATTATTATTGTTACTATTACCAACGCCATCGTACTCTCTCAAGCGCTTTGTCCAGTGTTCTGCCCAGAGCTGGTGCTCAGTAAATACCTTTGATTGATTGATTGATTGAAAGCCTGGCCTAAGGAGGGCTCCACCCCAGCGCGTGGGTAGCATTTTTATGGGAGTTAATGGGATACTACAGTCAGAGAGAGACATATTTGCTACCCTAAAGGAACTTAAAATCCAAGTGTTGCTGACACACTGTCAGCTCAATTAGAAATGTTCTGACTTGTTCACAGAGACAACATGCACATCTTTGACAGTAGCATTGCTTCACCCAACAAAGCCTGAATATCGGGCTCTTTCTTCCTCGTTTTGACTGTGTAAATCAGAGCTTAAAGCTAGACCTATCTTTCCTTTCATGGCAAATTCATCATCATCAATCATATTTATTGAGCGCTTACTGTGTGCAGAGCACTGTACTAAGCGCTTGGGAGGTACAAGTTGGCAACATATAGAGACAGTCCCTACCCAACAGTGGGCTCACAGTCTAAAAATTCACAGCCGGGATTGTGAAATAGGTGTGTGCGAAGTCAGTCATATTTGTTGAGCACTTACTGTGTGCAAAGTACTGTACTAAGCACTTCAGAAAGTTCAATACAGTAGAGTTTGGTAGATCTGATCCTTGCCCACATGGAACTAATAGATTTTAGGGGGAAAACAGACATTAAAATAAATTACAGGTAAGGGAAATAGTAGAGTAAAAGGAAAGGAGAGTCTGGGTGATGATATTCTCCATTTCTGTAGGGGTTCAGGCCTCCAATGAATAAAAGAATCCCACTTTTCTCCTGTGGTTTCATGGGATCTTTGGTTCTGAGGGGAAGGAATGTGAGCTTTAAAGAAGGTCTGTAGGACTGTGGAGAGCTCAGGCTGGGAGGATGCAGGGGGCCTGTGTGGTGAAACAGGCTATAAGCTGTAGGCAAAAATGACTAGAAACTGGTCAGGATTGTCAAATGGATGAAATGGGCAAAATTGCTATGCTTTATAATATTAAACAATCAGGTTGAGAGAGAGAGAGAGAGAGAGAGAGAGAGAGAGAGAGAGAGAGAGAGAAAGAGAATGAAAATGTACAAATCAATCACAAGATGGCCAGGGACCAGAGGAGTCTTTTTTTCATATTGAGTCCTCCCCAAATTCCTGGCTCAGCTGTTTGCACCAGGGGGCCCCCATAATGTGCTCAATCTGATGCTGCTATAGTTGAAGTTGATGGAACTGAGGAAGCAAGAGGAGGAGACTCATTTATGTGTGCAACTTGTTTAAAATGATGATTGTAAGCTCCTGGACTCAGTGGAAAGAGCCAGGGCTTTGGAGTCAGAGGTCATGGATTCAAATGCTGGCTGTGCCAACTGTCAGCTGTGTGATTTTGGGCAAGTCACTGAACTTCTCTGGGCGTCAGTTACCTCATCTGTAAAATGGGGATTAAAACTGCGAGCCCCCTGTGGGACAACCTGATCACCTTGTAACCTCCCCAGCGCTTAGAACAGTGCTTTGCACATAGCACTTAACAAATGCCATTATTATTATTATTATTATTACTAGCAATAATAATTGCAGTGTACTAACTGCTGCGGAAGGTGTATGTTACTCACGTCGGACTAAGCCCCTGTGCCACATGGTGCCCATCTTAGTAGGAGGGAAAACAGGTCCTTTAATCCTTATTTTACAGTTGAGGCACAGAAGCAGCATGGCTTAGTGGAAAGAACACGGGCTTGGGAATCAGAGGTCGTGGGTTCTAATCCCGGCTCCACCACTTATCAGCTATGTGACTTTGGGCAAGTCACTTAACTTCTCTGTGCCTCAGTTCCATCATCTGTAAAATGGGGATTAGGACTGTGAGCCCCACTTGGGACAACCTGATTACCCTGTATCTATCCCTGCGCTTAGAACAGTGCTTAGCACATAGTAATCGCTTAACAAATACCATCATCGTTATTATTATTATTAAGTGACTTGCCCAAGATCACACAGCAGGCAAGTGATGGAGCTGGGGTTTAGAACTCAGGTCCTCTGTCACCCAGGCCTGAGATCTCTCCTGTAGGCCACAGTGTTTCTTTATTGTTCTCTCCCAAGTGGTTGATACAATGTTCAGTACAGAGTAAATAGCGAAGTGTTCAGTAAATGCAGTTGATTGAGTGAAAAGGGAAATTCTGCGATCTTAGATTCTTGTCCCCAATTCCTTCTCAGTCTTGGATGGAGCGCATGCCAAAGGCCCTAGGTGAGTGTCTGAATGAATGTCTGGTGGCTTGGGAAGGAAAATATCAAGTACATTGTAGAAGGGGGGAAAGGTAGGAAAGAGTTAAAGAGATCCAGGCACCACCTCTCCCCACAACAGCAAGCAGACACAAAACCCCTGCGGGGGAACCTGTTCTGCAAGTTTCACTGGGGAAAAGAGGCAGGGGGTGGAGAGAGGGGACGAATAGTAGCAGTTGAAAGTTTTTCAAAATCCGGAGTGTTCGGTGCAAACTTTATCCAGCACTCTTATGGCACTGTGAGTGGCTTTTCTCCTAAACTGATCGAGGCAGCGAGAACCAGATTAATTAATGACTATAATTTTGATGGGTTTTTTTTTTTAGAGATCTCTGCATCACTTCTACCCCATTTCCCTCATCCCCCACCCCCAGATTACCCCAGTCCAATCCTTAAACCCCTAAAACACTCTCCTACGTGAACGCTTTCAGGTGCTTTCAGGTGATCCGCTTCAGCTCGAGTGTGTGACAGGTAACTTCAGGCAGGTGGGGTTAAAGTTGCCATGGAAATGCCTGATGTCATGCTTGAAAGAGCATGTCAAGACAGCCAGTGTAACATGTAGCCGCTCAGAAAGCCCTTATAGGCTGGAAGTAGGCTTTTATGCAAAGGACCCTAGTATTTCTGGAAGAGGCTTCAAAAAAAAACAGCCAGCCGTGCCATGGAGGGGCTTTTTACCTGACAAGCTAAAAAGGATGTCTTCCTTCAAATCGAAAGTTTCCAGGGGGAGAAGATTTTGACACCGGACCTTGATCTTCCGCATCACCCGTGGAGTCCCGGAGCAGGTAAAAGAGGCTTTATTTCTCCGGCGTTGTTTGCAAAAGAAAAAGCCAGAGTTTTCGTTGAACCTCATTGTTCTCCCCGGAGACCCACCCGGTGGGTTCACTTTCCGTACTTTAGTTTAAACCCTTTCCCTTTTTTTTTTTTCAACGGAATGAACTGCGAAGGTTGAATGGGATTGAAAGGCAGTGATGCGTTATGCTGATTACGGCCATGAATAATGCTGAAAAAATGCAGTAGGTAAAGCCTTAGGAAGGAGAACCAGGAATCGAGATACTGAATTTATTCGTTAGATTACTGCCAGGTGTTTTTCTCCCGCACTGTTCAAAGATGACTGCAGTTCCTTTGGCCTTCCCCGGTTGGAAAATGCCAAAAGAAATCTTTTCCGCGGCAAATGGCAGGATGAAACCTTGAGATTCCTCGATTTTGGTATGAGCAGATGGAATTGTCGGGGGGGGGGGGTGGAGGGGCATGGGGGAGAGGTGGAGTTGGAGAGGTGGAGTTTGAAAAGAGAGGTTGAAGAGTTTCTAGGAGAAACTTTTTTAATCGAGTTGACAAGGGAATCAAGGGTGAGAAAGACCACGAGGTTTTAGACTTCTGGCAAGCCAGACTTCTGAAATTTCAGTTCCACAGATAAACTCCATTGCCCTGGGCGGTTTGTGATAAAAGGTTTTTTTTTTCTTAAGGTTTGCTTAAAAGAAAGACCTCCCTGGGCTTTCTGTTTACATCCATCAGCGAGCCAGGCTAAGTAAACAGCCGCCTGGCTGTTCAGGGGGTGTGATAAAAGGGTCTTGGGCTATTAAGGGGTTTAAGGTTTAGTCTAAGGTCTCAAGGCCTGCATTTTAGCAGTCCCGGTTTTCCCCGTGGATTTTAGCAGGGAGGCAATCAAGAGTCACCTGTGGAGGCAAGCTGATGCTGGAGTTCTATTCACGTGGTGGGACTCCTCGGGTGACGCAGGGAATTAATAGACTCCAAAATGCCGGATTCCAACTCCAAAGTAGACGGGTAAGAACCCCTCAACTCTTTTGGCCATGGTGGCCTAATTGTGACTCTTATAATCCTGCCAGTTGCTACTCTGGGAAGAAGGGACCTCGTAGAGTTTAGTGGATGTGATTTCACCCTTTTCAAAGATTTCTGGGTAGTATTATTTGGTACAGAACATCGACCCATGAACATAAGCCTTATGCAGAACCACTTCACTGAATCAGAGGAGAACCACCAACCTCCTCTTTCCGCTAATCAGGGTGAAGTTGATTGGGGTTGATGATTCAGATAGGGGTTAGATAAATACCGATTTTTATAGCTCCATCACAAAGCACTTGGGATAGAGTTTTCTTTGTTTGATTTACACCACGGGTGTCAAAAGGGTATTTCCAAGGTTTAGGTAGAGGGAGAAACAGAGATAAAATTATGTCCCCCAGATAGAATGGTGAGATGAATCCATGACCCATGTTCTACTCCACTTCGTTAGCCACTGGGCTTGCTATTTCCCTGTTCTGGCCTTTATCCAAGGTAGAAACATGGACTGTAATTTTAGTCATGATGAATTGCAGGTTAAGAATGAGTATGTTTTTCATTGCGTCATGTACATAGCAAAACTACAGTTACATCTGTGGCTTCTGGCTTTTCTTTTTGGCATGTCCACTGTTGTAATAATCATATTTATTGAATGCTTACTGTCTGCAGACCACTGTACCATTCACTTGGGAGAGCACAATGGAACAGTTGGTGGATATGTTCCCAATACCCAGGGCACCTAGAATCTTGTAGCAAAGGCACAACTTTTTTTAAAAATGGTTTTTAAGTGCTTACTATGTGCCGGTTACTGTATTAAATGCTGAGCTAAATATCGGATAATCAGGTTAGACACAGTCCACATCTCACATGGGCCTCTCAGTCTTAATCTTCATTTTAAAGGTGATAACTGAGGCACAGAGAAGTTGTGACTTGCCCGAGGTCACACAGCATATAAGTGGCGGAGCCTATTACAACTCAGGTCCTTCTGACTCACAGGCGTGTGCTCTATCCACTAGGCCACGCAGCTTCTGACCCCAGGTTGTTCTTGATAGATGTGGAGAGGCAAGAAAAGGAAGGAGTTGTGAAGGCTTTGGTTGTGCCTGAATGGCCAGGGACCTGCAGTGCCCTGATGCTTTTTCTATGTGTTGTTGATCTTGTTCTACATTATTGTGTACATGTATTCATTCTTGTGTTCCCATTATCAGCCCCCCATTTAGATTGTGAGGGCCAATGACCAAATCTTGTTCATCCTGTATTGTGATCTTCGATGGCACTTAGTACAGTCTTGGCACCCAATAAATATATTTGAGCTAATGAGTTGCTTTTATCTTATCCAAGTCTCACTGGACAAGACTCTAATTTATGTCATTTCAAACTTTAAATCCTAGACTATTACTTGGTTTGCTTTAGACCAGTTTAGCCTCTGTTGATATCATGGTAGAATAGTTTGGAGAGTCTTGTTGTTCTTTAAGATTAGCAGGTATTGATTATTACATTGGTCACTCTGCATGCTGTAAAAACGACGACTCCGAATTGCACTCCTGCTTTATCTCGGGAGAAATCATTGGTTTGCCAACTCAGAGGCCATTTTACTTTTAATTGGATATACAATTTAAGTGCATCAGCAAAATGTAGTGAACTTTGCTGAATACAAATTGGTAAAACTGTCTTGGAGTGCTTGTTATTTGAATATTTTAGTTGTTAGAGAAGCAGCGTGGCTCAGTGGAAAGAGCATGGGCTTTGGAGTCAGAGGTCATAGGTTCAAATCCCAGCTCCACTACTTGTCATCTGTGTGACTTTGGGCAAGTCACTTAACTTCTCTGTGCCTCAGTTACCTCATTTGTAAAATGGGGATTAAGACTGTGAGCCCCACGTGGGACAATCTGATCACCTTGTAACCTCCCCAGCGCTTAGAACAGTGCTTTGCACATAGTAAGCGCTTAATAAATGCCATCTTTATTATTATTAAGACAGAGTCTAAGTAGAAGGTAGCAACTGAATAGAACATAATATTGTTGCTCTTATGATTGCACTCGAGAAACAACTTGGCATAATGGAAAGAGCATGAGCTTGAGTGTCAGGGGACCTGGGTTTTGATTCTGGCTCTGCCACTTGCTTGCTGTGTGATCCTGGGCAAGTTACTTTAATTCTCTGGACCTCTATTTCTTCATCTGTAAACTGGTAGTTCAGTACTTGCTCTCCCTCCTACTTAGACTGTGAGCCCCGTGTGGGACAGGTATTATGTCTGACCTGATGATCATATGCCTACCTCAGTGTTTAGTAGAATGCTTAGTGGCACATAAATGCCACCCGAGATGCCAGGTGATGCTGAAACAGGCCATGCAGGGGTAGATTGGGATGAGCAGTAGTTGTTGCATGGGAGAGAAACTACTTCTGGATGAGATCTCTGGATCAGGCATCGTTCATTTATATGCATTCATTTAACCTGATGAGGTAACTGACCTATGTTTTTTTTTTTTAAAAAGCTGAAAAAGGAGTGCTTCCAAATCTTGATTTCACAACAATCATCCCGAAAAGTGGTGCCATCCCAATCTTTTCTCTTATTACTTATTATCTTATTACTTATTACTTATCTTATTAGTAATCTTATTACTCTATTTATTTTACCTGTACATATCCATTCTATTTATTTTATTTTGTTAATATGTTTGGTTTTGTTCTCTGTCTCCCCCTTCTAGACTGTGAGCCCACTGTTGGGTAGGGACTGTCTCTATATGTTGCCAACTTGTACTTCCCAAGCACTTAGTACGGTGCTCTGCACACAGTAAGCGCTCAATAAATATGATTGATTGATTAATTGATTTTCCTTCTAGTCGTGTATGGCCACTGAAGGAAAATAATGAGGAGGACAAAAGCAGACAGTCAGGGGAAAAGCTTTTTAATTATTACATCTTAAAAACAATCGTACCTGTCCTGGTCTCCCTTTTAACAGTTTTTCAAGAGTCGCAGACTACTTTACCTTTCAAAGGGAAAGCCCTTGTTAGGTTCGGGTCTGAATTCTGTACAATTCCAGGATGTTGAGAATTTGACCTCCTCCTTACATTTGGAATGCTTTTCAGGAGGAACTCCTCAAAGGTTGGCATATCACAAACTATTCATGATAGTTGCTCAACTCCTACATCTCACATTTTAGGATGGGAAAGGGAGTTAAGAGTGACTGAAGGAATATTTTGGGACACTTTTGTGGTGGGTGCCCTCAGAGATGCCTTTCTCCATGACTGGGGACGGGTGAGGCCTATTCCTTCCATCTTCTCCCAGCACAAGGAAACAGCAGTTCATTCATTCAGTCATACTTATTGAGTGCTTACTGTGTGCAGAGCACTGTACTAAGCGCTTGGGAAGTACTGTGTAGCTTTTGAAAAAAGAATCAACAAATGCCCAGTTCCACTAAACTCCTTTTTTTATGGTATTTGTGGAGCACTTACTATGTGCGAGACACTGTACTAAGCACTTGGGGAGATACAAACTAATCAGTTTGGACACAAACCCATGTCCCACATTGGCTCAAAGTCTTAATACCCATTGTACAGGTGAGGTAACTGAGGCATAGAGAAGTGAAGTGATTTGCCCAAGGTCACATAGCAGGCAAATGGTGGATTTGTGATTAAAACCCAGGTCCTCCAACTCCCAGGCAGTTGCTCTTTCTACTAGGCCACAGTGCTCATCTACCAGTTCTCCCACAGTGTACTCTTCCAAGCATGTACGTACTCAGTAAATATCATCAGTCTTTCTCCACTGGACTTTCTGCCCCTCTAAGACAAACTGGGTCTCATAAAGATTCCGGCATGGAGTAGAGTAGGAGGTGGCGAGCTTCTGTGGTGTGGTCTGTGCTCTGTCTTGTGGAAATTCTGGGGAACCTATTCAATTTAACCAATTCAAAAAATGCAACTTGCAATTGAAAAAGCTCTTCCCAAAGAAGGATTATAGAGTTTGTATGACTACACCTGGAAACCTTCCTTTGAAATGCCATCAGAATCCCCAGAAACAGAGAATGGCATCCTTAATGGCTGGGACAGAACTTTTCTGGTTCTGTCAATCAGCTGGGTTGCACTTGGGGCCATAAATAAATGGGGTCCAACCCAGTCTTTGGAGGCCAGGCTGCAGCTTTCATAGTCTCATTTTTTTTTTTTAATGGCATTTGAGTGTCTACTGAGTACCATGCAGCGTGGCTCAGTGGAAAGAGCCCGGGCTTTGGAGTCAGAGGTCGTGGGTTCAAATCCTGGCTCCGCCACTTGTCAGCTGTGTAACTTTGGGCAAGTCACTTAACCTCTTTGGGCCTCTGTTCCCTCATCTGTAAAATGGGGATGAAGACTGTGAGCCCCCCGTGGGACAACCTGATCACCTTGTAGTCTCCCCAGCGCTTAGAACTGTGCTTTGCACATAGTAAGCGCTGAATAAATGCCATCATTATTATTATTATTATTATTATTATTACCAGGCACCGTACTAAGCACTGAGGTAAATACAGGCTAATCAGTTTGTACACAGATCATCACAGTCCCTGCCCCACTTAAGGCTCACAGTCTTAGTCCCCATTTTACAGATGAGGTAACTGAGGTACAGAGAAGTGAAGTGACCTGCCCAAGGTCAGTCGGCAGACAGTTGACAGAGCTGGGATTAGAACTCAGGTGCTCTGACTCCCAGGTGCATTCTCTTTCCACTAGACCACACTGCTTTGCCACCTTACCCCCTCCTGAATATTTTAAAATAGCAATTGAAGCAATTGCTGTCAAAGCAGTGGCCTTCACACCCTCTGCAGCTGGGACCCCTTTACTGTCCACGTTCCCTCAAGTAGCTAGAAGAGAACCTAAGGCAAAAGCTGTTAGAGGAAGAGTCAAGTGGAGGACCTAGTTCTCTCTTTTTGACTCACTCCTGGGTGTCTGTGTCACTCTAAGCCATATTATTATTAGCAATTATGATGATAGCATTCATTGAGCACTTATTATGTGCTCAGTAGGGGTGTAGATACAAGGTTATCAGATCGGTCACAGTCCGGGCCCCACGGCGGCTTCATAATCTATTTTATCTCTATTTTACAGCAGAGGAAACTGAGGCCCAGAGAGGATAAGCAACTTGGCTGAGGTCACACAGCAGACCAGTGGCAGAATTGGAAGTAGAACCCGGGCTTCCTAACTCCCTGTCCCATGCACTTTCCACAAGGCTACACTTATTGCCTTTCTGCTCTGACTGACTTATGCAGCAGAGCACAGAAGTACAGGCACCCAGAGATGTAGTAGAAGTAGTCATGTTAATGGAATTTATTGGGTTCCTACTGAGCGCAGTGCACCATCTTAGGCACTTGGGAAAGTACAGCAAAGCTGCACCAATCATTTACAGGGAACACTAGATGTTAAGGGGTTGCCAGAGTCAATGGAATTTCAGAGAAATGCAAGAGCATTAGGCTTTGAGCTGTGGAATCATGTGGGCTCTGTTGATGGGAAAGGGCACAGTTCATTGCTTTTCCATGCAGATGACAGGGATACTGAGGCAGCAGAGACTTGGCACAAAAGACCAAGAAACCTCCAGTTTACTTGGTCTCCCTCAACCTGCTCCCAATCCACGCCCAAGCTCGGTTCACAAGCCAGAACCTAAGATCTTCCAGACCAGCCACTCTTCCCTGGTCTCTTGAGGATGGTGAACAAACCCAGAGCAAATTACCAGATGCAGACACAGATTACAACAGGAGAATAAGCTGTGGTTCCTTCCATCGGGGCGCTGGCTACTGACTGGCATTTTTTTTTCATCTTGCCATTAAGAATAAGGCAAGATACCGAAGGCTTGAGTTGAAGCGATAAAGAGTGAACTTAGATCTATAACTGTAAGAGATGAGACCCTGGAACAAATCACTGGGGAGGTAAGGGAAAGACTGGCAGTGGCTTACCTGTCGGGTTTTAGCTGTGGCCTTCCTAGAGGCAGGGGATTGCACTAGATGAAGCAGCATGGCAAACAATGTGGCCTAATGAAAAGAAAACAGACCTGGAAGTCAGAGGACCTGGGTTCTAATGCTGACTCTACCACTTAACCTGCTGTGTGACCTTGGACAAGTCACCCGTCTGATTTTCAGTTTCTTCAACTGTAAATTGAAGATTCAATACCTGCTCTCACTCCTACTTACTGTGAGCCCTAGGGACTGTGTCTGACCCGATTAACTTAAAGGATGTTGTTTGACACTTAGTACATAACAAATATCACAATAAGAATAAACCCAGTAAGAATGTAAGCTCCCTATGGTCAGGGGTCCCATCAACCAACTCTGTTGTATTGTACTTTCCCAAGCACTTAGTACACTGCTCTGAACGTAGTAAGTGCTCAATAAATCCCACTGATTGAGTAAAATCTGCAGCCATCGCTAAGATGTTTGAAGCTTCCATGTATTGTAGCAGCTACTCTTTCCAAAGTAAGGTATGGTGCTTCAGTTGATTAAACCAGCCCTCACCTAGCAGTTTCACAATTAGGTTTACGGTGAATTTCCCCATCTTAGCACATATCCCAGGAGCATATTCTTGCTTTGATGTGGTCACTTCTTGAGGAGAGGAAGTGATGTTGTTTGCTCCTACTCTAGTGAAGAAGAAGCAACATGGAACTCTGTGGCACTGGCTTTGCCAGTCAGAGAAATTCCCAATGCTGAGTCTATCTCCCTCAGGAGCACAAGTTTCCGAATCCAGCTAGATTCAGGCTTTGACATGCAATTGGATGTTGCTGCATTTTTGAAACTTTCTGAGCTGCTGTGGATGGCATCAGAAGTTTTTATTTTTCCCTTCCCGGTGTTGCTGGGGCCAGAATTTTTGCTTTGGGTCATTGTGGGATCCATTTGCAATTCATACCATTATAAATATAATCATTATTATGGTATTAAGTGCTTATTGCAGGCCAGGCACTGTACTAAACACTGGGGTAGATACAAGATAATTAAGTTGGACATATTCCCTAATGGGGCTCACAGTCCAAGTAGGAGGGGGTAGGATTTAATCTCTATTTTACACATGAGGAAACCAAGGTACAGAGAAGTGACTTTCCCTAGGTCATACAACAGGCAAGTGGCAGAGCCAGGGATTAGAACCCAGATCCTCTGACTCTGGGCTGGGCTCTTTCCTCTAGGCCATGCTGCTTCCCATAAGGGGGTCACTGGGTTTTCCCTGGCTTGGGGAGGATTGGCCCAAGGCATGAGCAGAGATGCTTTATGCCCCGAGGTGCCCTGGCCAGAGTTCAACTCTAGTGTCCATTTCCAAAACCCAAATAACCACCACACTTTTGTCTTCTGAAAAAAGTCCTTGGAAGTGTCGACTGCCAGATCTGTGTCCAAAATAATAATAATAATAATGATGGCATTATGTGAGCCCAGGGTGTGAAGGGAGGGGAGATGGGGAGATTCATCTATGCCGTTAGCCTGGGAGCTTTCCAGATAGCTGTATGGTGGCAGGGACAGGGTGCCTCTTTAATGAAATGTTCTTTGCAGTCTGGAATCTGGTCTCCTGAACCTGTTAACATTTTCTGAGCACCTGATAGGTGCCAATCTCCTCTGCTTTAACAGGGGCATGGAAACTCAAGTTCCTGGCATTAAAGAAAGCTCAGCTGGTTTAGCCCCTTGATTTTGAGCAGCAAGCAACAGTTGGGACTAAAGGGAAAGGAGGCCCCTAAAGCAATCATGATGGCCAGAACACCGAAGCCCCGTAGAAGGTTTTAGAAGTGAGTGCAAACCCAGAATGCTTTCTTGGCACCCAGACCCTAGGTGGAAAGTCCCAAGAGCTCCAGCACATGTGGATTTTGATCAGGTGGTTGGGTTTCAGGCCAGTCAGCACATTCCTGATAACACTAGCTCCATCTTCGCCACGCCAGTGGACAATGACATGTAGGCATTTCTCTCTCCCTTGCCTTCCCCACCCCCAAGCCCTTGCAAGCAACCTGGGAAGATTTCATATTTTCCAAGTTCCCCTCTTTTGTCAAAGTACAGCACTTTGTGTAATCGACCACCAGCAACAACGAATCATGCATATGAAGTTCAAGTGTAGAAGACATGCTTCTTACGCTAATCTGCATGGCTCTGTGATCACAGCAGTGGACAAGTTCCCACTAATTAAATCATTCGAAGAATCATTCTGGACAGTTGAAGGTCTCAAAAAGCATCTTTTTTTTCTTTTGCTTAAAGTATCTAGTTGGGCTGACTTGAACTCAACTGAGTAATTGCTGCATAGCTCTGGGGAGGCAGTGTGGCCAAATGGAAAGAGCATGAGGCTGATCGTTGGGAAGCACGGATTCTAGTCCCAGCTCTGTCAACTGGCTTGTGTGTGTGTGTTGACTGTGGTATTTGTTAAATGCTCTCTGTGTGACAGCTCTGCACTAAATGCTGGGGTAGATATACAATCATCAGATCCCACATGGTGCTCACAGTCGAAGTAGGAGGGAGAACAGGTTAAACACAGTCCATGTCCCACATAGGGCTCACGGTCTTAATCCTTATTTTACACCTGAGGAAACCGAGGCACAGAGAAGTGAAGTGACTTCTCCAAGTTCACGAAGCAGTCAAGTGGAGGAGCCACAATTAGAACCCAGGTTCTCTTGACTCCCAGGCACAAGCTCTTTTCACTATGTATATATGAATATAAATATATGATTGTCCTTCATTTTTGAAGAAAGCACCACTGATCAATCATAGTATTTATTGAGCGCCTACTGTATGCAGAGCACCATACTAAGTACTTGGGAGAATACAACACGGAGGGTAACATGGTAAAGTTCGCGTGTGTGTGTGGGTGTCTGACTGAAAAG
The DNA here is from genome assembly GCF_015852505.1 of Tachyglossus aculeatus. Classification (NCBI taxonomy): domain Eukaryota; kingdom Metazoa; phylum Chordata; class Mammalia; order Monotremata; family Tachyglossidae; genus Tachyglossus; species Tachyglossus aculeatus. The sequence goes on along the minus strand of NC_052078.1, from coordinate 20,169,451 downwards.
GCCGATGTGGAAACCACAGTCCCAGTCACATATGTTGTCATATTTAATCCTTGCTGTTTCTTGTGCTGTTTTTCTTTTTCCTCTTTGTCTCTCGTTCCTTATGCGATTTTTTGCTAAGGAAGCCTGGCATTTCTTGATGGCAGTCTGCCATCCATGATGGTCTAGTGTCAGTAATTGAGAAGCAGCATAGCCTTGTAGATGATGCATGGGTTTGGGAGTCTGAAGGACTTGGGTTCTGGTCCTGGCTCTATCACTTGTCTGCTCTATGACCTTGGGCAAGTCATGTCATTTCTCTGGGCCTCAGTTACTTCATCGGTAAACTGGGTATTAAGACTGTGAGCCCCATGTGGAACAGGGACTGTGTCCAACCTAATTAGCTTGTACCTACTCCAGTGCTTAGTGCAGTGACTGGCACTAAGTAAGCAGTAACAAATACCATAAAAAAAAACACTTGAGTACATTTTCAGCTGGGGTCAGCACTGTTTGTTTTTACCGTGTCTTTAAAACATAATAATAATTATGGTATTTGTTAAGCGCTTGCTGTGTGCCAAGCACTGTTATAAGTGCTAGATCGCCCCTGTCCCCCTTGCTTTCATATTCCTAGTTTTGGCTCTCCATACACCAGTTGTTTGAATGCCCTACTGTTTTTCATTCTCCTCATGTGAACCACTTGAGGCCAGCATAGCTTTGGGGCCTCAGACAAGCCATTTGACCACTCTGGACCTCAGTTTTCTCATCCGGAAAATGGGCATAAATGCCCTCTCTCCCTCTCTCTCCTAGACTGGTGGTCCTAGGTGGTACAGGAACCATGTGTGATCTGATTATCTTATCTCTACTCCAGCACTTAAGCCATAGTAAGTACTTAGCAAAGATCATTGCTTTTATTATGGATGATGGAGCAGGCTTTACTACTGGGTTCAGCAAATAAATAGACATTAATCAGCTCTCTTTCCTTCGGCAACCCAGCCCACGCGCTACACCCCCTCAATACCAACTTGTGCTTCACACTTGTTTCCCTCTTCACTGACCATTTTTTATGGTATTTGTTGAGCACTTACTGTGTGCCAGGCACCATGCTAAATACTGGGGTAGATACAAGATAATCAGGTTGTGCATGATCCATGTTCCATGCGGGGCTCACGGCTTTAATCCCCATTTTACAGATGAGGTAATTGAGGCACAGAGAAGTGAAGTGCCTTGCCCAGTTTCACACAGCAGACAGGTGGTGGAGCCGGGATTAGAACCCAGGTCCTCTGACTCCTAGGCCATGCTCTTTCCACTAGGCCACCCTGCTTCTGCTTCCATCTGAACTCCTCCTGCTTCACATCTTACACATCGCTGGTCTCCCCTATCTTCAGAGCCCTACTAATATCAGGACTCCTAAAGGAAGAAAGCCTTCCCTGGTTAATCTCTCATCTCCACACCCTGTTTTCCCTCTACTGTGTCTCCTATGCACTTGAGTCCATCCCTTCTAAGCTCTTAGGTACTAACCTCCGCTCCCCTCAAATCAATCAGTCAGTATTTATGGAGTGCTTCCTACGTACAGAGCACTGTACTAAGGGTTTAAGACAGTATAATACAACAGAGTTGTATCGCTGCCTAAAAGGAACTTAATCTAGAGGGGGAGACAGAGAATAAAATACATCATGGGCAAGTACCTGAGTGCTGTGGGGTGAATATCAGATGCCTAAAGGATACAAATCCAAGTGCAGAGATGAAGCAGAAGGGAGAGGGAGGGAAATGAGGGCTTAGTCAGGAAAGGCCTCTCCGAGGAGATGTGATTTTAATAAGGCTTTGAAGGTGGGGAGGATGGTGGTCTGTTGTATATGAAGGGAGAGGGAATTCGAGGCCAGAGGGAGGATGTGGGCGAGGGGCCAGCTGCAAGATAGATGAGATTGAGGTTGGCACTGGAGGAATGAAGTGTGTCGACTGGGTTGTTGTTGGAAATCAGTGAGATAGGAGGGGACCAGCTGAATGAGTGCTTTAAAGCTGATGGTAAGGAGTTTCTGTTTGATGTGGAGGTGAAAAGGCAGTCACTGGAGGTTCTTGAGGAGTAGGGAGACATGGACTGAATGCTTATTTTAGAAGAATTAGGTAGTAAAGTGAAATATTGGTCTGGAGAGGCAAGGGTCAGGGAGGAGGCAGATACAAGGCCACAATACTTATGAATGTATCTTTGTGCTCAGTTGCTTCACCCTACTTGTAGTTTTTTTTTTTAGGCTTTGTTTCCCCCACTAGATTATAGGCTCTTTAAGGGTAGGGGTCGTGTCTTTTACTCTACTTTCCATAGTGCTTAGTAGAGTACTCTGCATATAGTAAGCCCTCAATCAATACTATGGTTGTTTATCAGTGACTAAATATATAACAAGTAGCAAATCAGAAATAGGTTGGATCTCTGCTGAATTGTTCAGAGGAGCAGAGAGGAAATTGATCAGCTGTCGTTTAAGAGTATAATTATTTGGTTCTCCAACAGCATGAGGGTTAGATTCTTGATGAGCTCCACATGAAAGAAAACTAGAAAACTATGCTTCCAGCATTGCGTCACGTTTTGTTGGAAGAACCTGCCATAATTCCCTAAAACTTTCTGTCCAAAGTTCATAGTAGGAATGTGCATTTCGAGGACGCTGAGTGAATTACAGCCCCAGGGCAATGGTAGGTGACTTTAAAATTTTATTGAGCTTTTTAATATGCTTATTTAATGTGAATAAAGTTCCCTAGTCTGTGACAACTATAGCATATTCTGCTATCTTCATTTCTAAAAGGCCCATGCATTTCGTAGTAGCCCTCTAAGGAAAAAAATGCATTTTTTTAAGCTCCCTGCCCCCCCATCCATGGCTCTCGAGCTGAGGATTTGGTTAGCTCTACATTCCTCCTCTGGATCCCTGGCAGCTGAGGAAAAGTCTCTTAGCTAGGGCTCATGGGAGGGTGGGAGACTTCAATTGAAATGGAACCATAAATATATTTGGAGGGGAAAGTCAACCTCAAGAAACATGGTGACCGTGACACTGAACGCCGAGCTCTTTGGGCGGTCATAGTGATAACGATTTAGGTATTTGTTGAGTGCTTAGTATCGTGCCAAGTACTGTGCTAAGTGCAGAGGAAGATACAGGATAATCAGATCGGATACAGGCTCTGTCTCATGAGGCTTATAGTCTAAAGAGTATGGGAAAATGGGTATTTAATCCCCATTTTACAGAAGAAGAAACTGAGTCACAGAGAAGTCAATTATTTGCCCAGGATCCCGCAGCGGGCAAGTAGAGAAGCTGGGATTAGAACCTAAATCTCCCGACTATTAATCCGGTGCTCTTTCCACTAGGCCAATCTGATTCTTTCCTGTTTGTTCTCCCATGCTCTCATTTTCTCTGAGGGATGTCCATTCTCCATAAATATGCCAAGCGAAGGGTTAGGAAAGTCATATTTTCTCATTCACTTCTTGTGCCCCAAGTCCACATCTGGATTTACACAAACCCCACCCTGATGCCTGTTTGAAGCCATGAAAAACCGGTATTTTCTATGCGTGAATCACACCTCAAAACGAGTCCTGTCCCTTAATGTGTGGGAGCGTTTTTGTGAACCCAGTATCCTGCAAAATGGGCCTGAGGAAGGGGAATTTGTCCGAAGAGGAGACACTGCTGGGTGGGAACTCTGGTTGATCGACCCCGGGTGGGTCCCGGACAAAGCTGATTGCAGACCCTGACATGGATTCATCGGTTCCACTTCCCTACGGAAAACCAAGAAGGAGGAGAAGTTTCAGCTCTTTCTGCTGCTCAGGCTCCTGTCATGCAGCAGACAAAAGCAAGGTACAGCAGCGCTTTGGGTTTCTGAGTTTTTTGTGCCGTCACTGGGAGTGTGTAAGTGTGTCTTTGGGGATATTAATACTCTCACCTGGGGAGGGACAGATTCCTCAGCAAGGGAGGGGAGAGGTCAGAGAAGTCTGGGGTCAACATCATTTCTTTTCTCTTGAAATATGCTTTTAAGGGAGAGGATGATTTTCTGCAGGGGAAGGCTTCCTTTAAGCATGACTTGATTAAATTTCATTCCTTCCCTTCTAAAAACTGGGGTCATTTTCTCAATGACGGCAAAGGGCAGCCACCTTTGGTACACTGAATATTTCCCCGAAAGGTGCAATCCATTTATGGTAAATTTTCCATGGCTTTGAAGTAACTTTTCAGTCTTTCGAGATCAGGGTGCCACTCCAAGGGTTAAAATCAGAAAGATTTATAGTCATAAAGTTCCTTAGACGCCAAAGAATGTGCTTCCCGCCCCCCTTCTTTGATTCTGCCATATCTTTATAGTGGAGAGACGGTTTTTTTTCCCCCTTCTGGTGAATATGCATCGCTTTGTTGCAAAGCAACTGTGACTTGACGTGTTCCATCTTGTTGCCTTGTAACTTAAATCTCGCCACACAGGAATCATTGGTTGGCCAAGAAAGATTGCAGATCCAGTATGTCTGGCAGTTTGGATGGCAGAAGCAACTTGAGAACCTAATAGCACTGAATCTGTTAACAGTGAGGGCGAGGAAGGAGCTGTGTATGGAGCAATCCCTAAAAAAATAAAATGGGCCTGTGAGTGTGTTGGGAGGGAGGGGTGGCGAGAGGAGCAACCCAAGTTCTCTACTGAAACAGGAACGATTAAATGATTAAAGCACAGTGTCTGCTCCCTCACTAATGCTGTTTCCCTCCTACTTAGACTGTGAGCCCCATGTGGGACCTGATTATCTTTTATCTTCCCTAGTGCTTGGCACAGAGTAAGTGCTTAATAAGTACCACTGTTATTATTGTCATTGTTATTATTATTATTATTTGTCTCAGAGATCCCCTGGGAATGAACCCTAGTGGTAAGGGAAGATTGAGGATGAGAAATTCAGATAGGCCAGAAAATTAATGAATTTTCCTCAAGAAATAATAGTAGTATTTATGAAGTGCTGTCTGCAGCGCGCTGCACTAAATCTGGGAGAGAATATACAGTTGGGAATTGGATCTGGTCCCTGGCCCCAGAAGTCTCATGGAAAACCACTGTAGGAGAGAAGCAGCATGGTCTAGTATAGAGCACGGGTCTGGAAGACAGAAGGACCCGGTTTCTAATCCTCGCTCCACCACTCATCTGCTGTGTGACCTTGGGCAAGTCACCTAAGCTCGCTGTGCCTCATTACCTCTTCTGTAAAATGGGGATTAAGACTGTGAGCCTTAGACTGTAAGCATGGACTGTAGGCATGGACTGTAACCAACTTGATTAGCTGTTCCCAGCACTTAGAACAGATCCTGGCACATAGTAAGTGCTTAACAAATACCTTATATAAAAAAATGGCGGGGGCGGTGGTGTAGGGACTTCCAGTTTCAGAGGTTGACTGGGCAAAGAGAACCTCCTCACCTCTCTGAGCCTTACTGACTGAAACTTGGACCTTTATTCAGAGGTAACTAGCATTTACCCTCCTTTGAGTTGGAAATGGGAGGAGGGGATGAGTCGAGGGAACCAGGGGAATTGTGAGTGAAATAAGTACCAGCAAAGAACAGAAGTTGGGACCTGAAGAGTCTAAAAAGAAGAAACTAGCTCTGAGGCACAAGAGAAAAGACATGTAGGTATAAATTCCAAGGGATCTGTAGAACATAGTTGGATGGTAAGGAGGTTCCCTGTAGAAAGAACTAAAAATATAAGGGTCTGGGAACTAGTGGGGCCAAAGGAAATCTTACCTGCACATAAGCCAGTGGTGTCAGTGGGGATTAAGCAATTGCTTGGTAGCACGTCTTGCTTTTCACCACCCAGAGTTGAGCTCTGCCTTCATAAAGGAGGATTGCCTACACCCAGTTTTTATTTTGTGCTTTGTTTCCATTCATCAAGACTTAATATAAACACTCATGTTAAACGGAAAATGCTGTAATTGGTTTGAGGAGGAAGGTCATCTTAAGTAGGGAAGTGACCGTATAGGAGAAAATCTCCTTTTTTTAAAGAAGTTGATCAGCGGGCCATTCTAGTGCTCTTGAAGCGTAACTTTCTTTATACTTAAACTCATGAGGCCTGGAGTGTCATAATTTTATTTTTTTTCATACTCTCTCTCAAAAAGAATGACTAAATCAGCCCTCCTGAATGTGGGCTGAGTGGAAGAGAGGTGGTTTGTAATATAGTAGGTGAGAGGGAAAACATGCCACGATTTTGAGAATGATTTTTTTTTGGAGCTTTGTTCCATTAAGCTAGTCCTAAACTGTCACTTATCTAGTTGTCAGCCACTTATTTGCATTAATATAAGAAACCTTAAATAATTTGGTTGTTATGGGTAAAGATTCTCTGGTTAGAATCATGATTTTCAGTTTGGGGAATCAAAAAAATCTTGAAAAAATTTGCTGATTAAGGTTTTCCCCATTTTTTTATTGCCAAAAGTTGGTTGATCACAAGCCATCACACACTGACCAGTGAAATCACAAGATCCATTCAGGTGCTGGTTTGAACACTGAGATCGTTCAGGATTGGTTAATAATGATGGTATTTGTTAAGCGCTTACTATGTGGCAAGCACTGTTTGAAGCACTGAAGCATTGTTCTAAGCGCTGGAGTAGATACAAGGTAATCAGGTTGTCCCACGTGGGGTTCACAGTCTTAATCCCCATTTTTCAGGTGAGGTAACTGAGGCACAGAGAAGTTGTGACTTGCCCAAAGTCACACAGCTCATAAGTGGCAGAGCCGGGGTTAGAACCCACATCCTCTGACTCCCAAGCCTGTGCTCTTTCTACTAATGCCCTCACTTGGTGCAAAGTTGGGTGGAATGTACAAACGTTTCATCAGAGAATGTTCACTGTTGAGTGAATTATATATCTTATTCTTAAAATCCATTGTCGAGATATCCCAGGTCAGGGATTTAAGTGTAGCTTCAAATGATGAAATTCTGAAGAACCATGCGGGTATGCTTTAGTGTTGCCAGAGTGAAGCTGTGACAGAATCGATCTATTTCGTAAGCATTGCCCTGTAGAGAAACTTGTGTGAGCATGAAAATTCTGACTCAAACTTTTATGTTCACTCAAAACATGTAGATTGACGCTTTCTTAAAAGGCATTACAATTATTATTATTGTTATTGTATTTAAGTACTTTGTGTTAAGCACTGTTGTAAGCACTAGGGTATCCATAAGATAATCAGGTTGGACACAGTTCATGTCCCACATGGTGCTCACAAACCTAATCCCCAAGTCACAAATAACTGAGGCACAGTGAAGTGACTTGCCCAAGGTTACACAGGAGACAAGTGGAGGCAGGATTAGAACCCAAGTCCTCTGACTTTCAGGCCCGGGGCTCTTTCCATTTTTCTCTACAAAGCAAATTCTGACCTCAAAGTCTAAGATGCTGCTGCTCAGATACATTCACTCTAGATTTCCAACAGAAACTTTGTTGAGATTGGATCTGCTTTGTGCCTGGGTGGTGCCACCCCTTGAGCAGGGCCCTTTGGGACAGATGCCCAGGACTTTACACCTTAGGGGGTTAAGACAGTCCCAGCGACCCTGTAGAGCTACTCCCATGTGGGGTAGAAAGAGAGGGGGGGGGTTTACACTGTGTGGGGGCATTACTGGGGGAGGGAGGTACCATAGGGCCCGGGGTCTGTGTCTGTCAGTGCCCTCCAAATCTCATGACAATGGGATAAGGGCACCCGTTGAAGCTTGAAGATGGGGAATTCCAAACAAAGAACGGGAAACACTTCTCCCCCCGCAACAGTGGGTGGTAAACAGATTGTGTTTCTTCTCACAAAAAGTAGGCCCAGAAAAGACTGGATAAATTAATGGATGATCACTCCCCAGTGGATTATTAGAATGAATGTTAGGAATAGTAGGGAAGCAGCGTGGCCCAGTAGAAAGAGCGTGGGCTTGGGAGTCAGAGAACCTAGGTTCTTTGTGACCTTGGGCAACTCACTTCACTTCTCTGTGCCTCAGTTACGTCTTCGTAAAATGGGGACTAAGAGTGTGAGCCCCATGTGGGACTTGGACTGTGTTCAACCTGATTTGTTTATTGCATTAACCCCATTGCTTAGTATGGTGCCTGGGACATAGTCCTTAACAAATGCAATTAAAAAAAAATCTAAATAAAGATTGAAAAATTAGAAGACTAAAGAAGGATTCAGATGGGTTTCATGGATAGGTCCATGATGAGCTATTGGAGGAAAACATTAGGGATGTTTGTCAACACAAAGGAGGTGTCCAAGAGGGCAACTGTCACACTATTCCCCCAAGTATCGTTTGGTGCCATTAGTGGATATCGAACACTGGGCTGGATGGCCCAAGGAACTGACCCGAGGTGCCTCATCTGTTTATTTCGTGTCTTGATGTTCCGGCGGCCAGTTGCCTGGTTTCATACTGGGCAGTCTAGTTCCAGCTGGTATGGTCTATATGGTCTCTGGAGCCTTAACGTTCTTGACGACAGCAGCCGTATTTCTTGACCCTGGAGTGGCTTTTGCCATCACGTGGCCTAGGGAAGGGCACGCAGAGGCTGCAGAGCAAAGAGGTGGATCAGGACACCTCAGAGCAATGCTGTAGAATTGAACGAACATGGCAAGCTTGGACAAAATGGTGTCCTCAGGTTGAATTGCATGCTGGTGAAATGCAGGAGGCTTCACCATGCCCCTGAGAGCCTGGTAACCGAGGGACACCAGCAGCTGGAGGAGGAGTGAACCGAGTATTGTTGTTTCCTCTGCCGACTCGGCTGTGATTTGTGACTCTGGACAAGTCTCTTTGACCTTCCTGTGCCTTGATTTTTCTCTCTGGAGAAGTTGGGGAAATTCTGCAGGCTGCCTGTCTCACCAGGGTGCTGTAAAGATGAGCAAGATATTTATAAAGAGTCTCCAAAACCTCAAGTGTCTGCAGCTACTTCATTAACCAGAACAGAAGTTAAACGGCCAGCTCGGGAAAAGTCAGTATGGGGTGGAACTTGGTCTCTTGAGACTGAATTTCATTGTTTCAGGAGGCTTAGAAACGGTTGCTAAATTGTGACTCCTCGCTCTGTGAATAAAAGTGTTTGGGTAAGCACTTTTGCCATATAATTTTCGGTGCTGCGATGTACGGATCACACGCTCCACCCCCCCATTCCGTACATCAAATGCAATAATACAGAGTTTCTGTGATACTAGAACTTCTCCAGGTTCTTCAGTATCAGTAGCACAGGCAAAGGGAGAGAAAAAGGGTATCTTTGGCAAGGTGAAATAGGGAGTAAGGATAAGTGGTCGAGTGCGGGAGGTGGAGGGAAGGGAAAGAAATGAACGAAAACAGAGTTCTATTTCATCAGAAGACATGCAAGGAGTTGAAAGTAGAAGTCAGAGATGATAGTCTGTCAAACAAGTATAACCAGGTTTACAGTTAGGAGAACATGAAGGGAGGTGTAAAGGACATTCCAGGAAGTCATTGAACCAGGAGGGATAGTGGCTTCCCTCCTGCCTTCAAAGGATATTGCATTCAGTACAGTGCTGATAGGCAGTGGGATTACTTCATAAAAACCTTGTATTAAGTCTGTTGTAAGAAGGCAAAAGTTTCTTAGCCAGAAAAAAGGTTCCGAGTTTTTTGAGGAATGGCCCGTATTTGCCCATGGAAATTTTGGAAAATGAGAAACTGAGTGGTTGAACTGCTGTCTTGCATCCCAGAGGCCCAGACTTGTGAAAACCTGAGGTAAAAAGTAATTTTGAAGCCACAGTGGAGCTTGTGGAGTAGTTGAGTCCATGGCCATCACAGTTCCTGAGGAGGATGGGCCAATATGCCTTTTCATCCTCCTTCCGCTCAAGGGGGAAATCTTTTTCTTGACTGGAAGAAATGATCTTGGGCCCAGACTGTGCAGGAAGCAACTGAGAATGGGCAGGAACTCAGCTCCATTGGCATTCTGCTATACAGATTGTTTTACTGCCACAGTGGCGACCCTTTCAGCTAAAGACCCAGGCTGGGGAGGGACTGTGGTACCCATCCCCGCTCATGGTCCCTGTCAGCCCATGAGGGCGATCTGGGCCCTTCCCCTGGTTGCTTGCTGACCCCATGTCCGCCTTCCCCTCTCACCAACAGAGGCAGTGGTGGCATTTCGATGGGGAAAACTTTTTTTAACCGCATCCCGGGTTGCAGGCCTGTGGGGAAAATAGTTGATTGCTTGAATGACTTTGCCCTTATAGTTGCAGAACATTTGGAGATAGGTTACAATTACATCACCCATGCCTTTAGAATTAATCTGATGCAGAAACTCCCCAAACATATTAGAATCTCAGTTCTCAAATCCTCCAAACAGAAAGATACCCCGATCCCACTGGGGAACCCATTTCAATGTCGAACATCTCTCAAAGTCAGAAAACACTTCCTTTAACCAAAGCCCAATCCCTCACTCATGCTGCACCTGTTTTATAGCCTAGGGAGATGGAGGACAGCACTTTCATTTATTGTGCTTGCAAGCTGCCATTATTGAATCCATGCTATTAATCAACCAATGGTATTTATTGAGTGCTTACTATCTGCAGAACACTGTACTGAGCGCTTGGGAGAGTACAACCAAATTAGTAGACATGTTCCCTGTCCATAGCGAGCTTACAGTCTATGGGGTTGCAGTCCCATGGAGGCCTCAATCAGTCTCAACCATCACCCCAATGTTAGGGAGCACCCCAAATTCACCCTCTCTCCTGAACTGTCCAGATGTCAAGGAAGTCCTGGGCTGGAAGAGAGCTTTGGGGATGATTGTCTTGGAGTGGGTGTCTCAGACCTGCACCTGTTCAGTCTTACACCTCAGTACTGCACCCCCAAAAATGTTGCCCTAGATTCACTCTGGGCTCTGCAGGTATAAGCTCCAGTGTTCCCACCTACTCTTCATTACCTAGAACAAAAGTCACCCAAACCTGTTTGGAGATGGGGGAAAAAAGAATAATAATAATTATAGTACTTGCAAAGTGCTCACTATGTGCGGAGTACTGTTCCTAAGTGTTGGGATAGATACAAGTTAATCAGGTTGGACAGAGTCCCTGTCCCACATGGGGCTCACAGTCTAAGGGAATAGGATTTAATCCCCATTTTACAGATAGGTGACTGAGGCCTGAAGAAGTGAAATGACTTGTCCAAGGTCACACAGCAGACAAGTGGTAGGACCAGGATTAGAACCCAGGTCCTTTGATGCCCAGGCCCATCCTCTTTCCAATTGGCCACATTGCTTCCCTAGATGACACCAATTTTGAAGGATTAGGAAAGCAGCATTGGTTAAGAGTTGTTTTTGGTTGGAAATTAGATTCCAGTTGTATAAATTGTCCCTCCTTATAAGAGATAAACTCAATTGAGTCATAGGAGAACCTCACTAATGTGCTCTAATGATAGGAGATGCCCTACAGATTGCACTGTTGTTTTTCTTTCTTTTTTTTTTTTCAAACTAGCAGTGAATGGAAAAGCCAGAAGGCAGGGTTGTCAAATGACAAGTAAGAGTTTAGATTTACTTCTGTTGATACATGAGCACCTACTTGCAAATGTCCTGGGGTATATTTTTTTATTAAAAGTACTCTGCCAGCCTTATTCCATAGTTCTGTGCTCCTGAATCTTTGCTGCCTGGTTTTTGTGAGAATTACAGGGCTTGCAAATTTCTGAGAAGAAAATTACTGATGTTCAACTTCAATGGGAGGAAAAAGCATACTCTTAATTTTCCCTGTGATTTTTTCCCTTTAATTAACAGGGTTTTTTGCTAAACATTCTTTAAACCTTTTTTTGAATCTTAAAAGGCATGTATCTCAAAACGATAGGATATTCATTGAGAACTTCCGCGTTGTTCTTGTTTCTTGCCTGGAATGAAATTCCTGACTTATAAGAGCCTTCTCCCCACAGGAGTGGTGTTGAAAGGGTTACACTGCAGCAAACGTATTTCATTTGTGACCAGGTCACTTCAGAAAGTGGTGGGGTGCTAATTAATGACTTGCAATAAATGAATCAAGCTGAGCATGATAGCTGTGGTAGTGCAGACCTTCAATTCCAGGATGCCCCTATTCAAATGTCTTGGGGTCTGTCTTCTTTGGGGGGAGGTATCCCGAGGTATTGTGAGGTCTTTGAGGGCTGTGAGATGCAAACTTTATTTTACCAGCTTCCCCACTGCCCTCACCTTGCTCATGTGAAATCCAGAATGGTGGCAAAACAGACCCTTCCTGTCCCTTCTGCCCTGCTTCCTCCTCCTTGACAAGGCTGTGAGGAAAGACACTCCCAGTCCTTAGTCAGGGCATCCCCATTTGAAAAGTCAGCCTCCTCCTGACAGGGGTTGACCTGAGCTATTCCAAACGCCTGAGGCACTTTTTAATGTCATAAAACCCACCTACCTAAGGAGATGGCGATTAGTCCGAGTCAAATCTTGAAAACTCTCAGCCAATCGGAGACAGCTGTCATCCCTAATGATGGCATCAGGGATAAATTATCTCAGGAAGCCTACCTATGGCCTTGGTCTTCCACCCGCCTAAACTCTTCTAGGATCTCATTGAGAAAATTGTACCAAAACATATTTTTCCCTGATGAATAATTAGTCTGGAAGGAATGGTTTCCTTTTTTTCTAAATCCTCAGGAGAATCTCAATCCTCCTGTAGAACATAATCAATCAATCATATTTATTGAGTGCTTACTGTGTGCAGAGGACTGTACTAAGCGCTTGGGAAGTACAAGTTGGCAACATATAGAGATGGTCCCTACCCAACAGTGGGCTCACAGTCTAGAAGGGGGAGACAAGAGTAGTAGCATATTGTTATGAAGAAGATAATGCCATGCTTCTGGTCTCCCTGACCTGAATGAATTTGTAAGAACCACCAAGGGAGGGCAGGGGCCTTCACTGAGAGAAGAGGCCAGGATCATTCAATCCCTCACACTCCCACCCATATAGACAATTGTGTGGAAATTCCAAACCTCACTTAAGCAGCCAGAAAGGCAACATCACACATACACACCTCTGTGTGTAGCTCCTGCTTTTCTGTCCCACCCATTAATAGGAAAGGAAAATCAGGCCCCAGCATCAACAGCCATCATCTCAGTTGTCAGTCAATCAGTCAACTGTATTTATTGAGCACTTACTGTGTGCAGAGCACTGTACTAAGCATTTGGGAGAGTAGAGCAGAATAATAGCCATATTCACTGCTCACAATGAGCTTACAGGCTAAATGAGGAGACAGTAATATAAATAAATTACAGATATATACATAAGTACTGGGGGGTGGAGTTGTGTACTTGAGATGGTGGGTGTTGCCACTGCTGGGATCTTCTTTGAATTCCCTATGAATGTTTCCTGTTGCCTCTGCCTACCCTCTCCCTTCCAGAAAGTCCAGATCAACCATAAGGTTGTAGGATGACATGTTCCTCCCTCCCAAGGCCATCATCTCTTCCTCCTCCTCATAGTTCCTAGATGCCTACGCAATGTAGGCTCCTGCAGTAGGCTATTTTAAGGCAGCATCTTTGAAGCTGTTTCTAAGGCCGGCTCATGACAATCTTGGAAGCATCTGAAAGGCATGGTCAGCTCCCTGAGTGTATCATGAAACAAGACTTTAACTCTCCTGTATCTCAGCCCAAACAAAATAAGCATGGTGAATGCATATAATAAAATCAATCTAAGTTTTATTTTATGTAATCATTGCCATGTTTTTTTAGCTTTCTGGTGGTTCACTCCCTGACCTGAAATCCTATTCTGGGTGCCTCTGCCTTAAACCCAGCAACATCCAAATCTCCAAATATTGAATTTTTTTGACACTAATGCTCTTGCACTCATAAAACTAACTCTCAACTGAACCACCCACCTGCAATTTTCTGTCCGTGTGACTGTGCTGATATAGTGATACATGTGTATATTTGTGGAACAAGCAACCCTGGAGTTACGCTTGTGTTATGATTTGTGCAGCATTATTTAATTTTCATCACCCAAGAGGGATACTTATTTGTAAGAATTCTTGCCAGTCTGTTGCTATAAGAACCACTACCAAGACTTAATTTTGACCTTGGAAATATTTTCTTTGTGTTAAGAAGATTGTAATAGCAATATGATACGTCAAGCAGGCAGATGCTAATTGAATAAGAGAATTTTGCTAGGTTTATCTTGCTTCAGGCAGTAGATATGAGTTCATATTGAAACAACTCACAGGAAATTAACTTTCCCAATTAAGCCTTGAAAATTGTTTAGAAAACACGATCTGACTTTGTGGCAACTCTTCCATATGGTGAGCAAGTTTTTGAATTTTCTTCTTTTTGGCCCACAATGACTCCTCATTCAGAGGTGACCATTATGCCTGCAGAACTGCTATCCCACATGTCAGACTGACATTTAAGTACTTGTGTCAGGAGTAAGAACCACAGTGGATATATATATATATTTTCTAGTTAGCATCTGGGAGATGACTGGACAACTCTTTAGTGAAGAAGAATCACTGTGTCCATTTTACACATGGTGAAAGTTTGGCCCCGGTGAGACATACACAACTCCTCCCAGCCTTACAGGTCACAAGCGCAACTAGTATTTGGGAAAATCTCACAATTTGTAGGGTGCGATTAACCTAACAGGAGCATCAAGAAACACCCCTAATTCATAACAAGTACAGTCCAGCCAGATGGTCCCTTTAGGGGATTTTGTTGGTCAGCAAGAAAGTCCGTTCGCGCCCCACATCCAAAGTGCCTTTTGTTTGTTTTCAAATTGCACATGCCCTTTTAGGCATTCATGACAGTACTTTGCTTAGTTAAGTGAAAGCCATAAGTATAATTGAACATTAGTGACATACAGCTTCACAGCGGCCCTTGTGGGTCCGGTCTTGGAGATTTGAAGCAAGTTGGACATTAAAGTGTTGGTTTTTAGCAGGGGTTGATTTGGGCTGAAATGATAAATAAGTTTCTACTGTGTTTATTTTAAGCATCTTATCTGCGTCATTTGGCTAAAAGGTCAGTGAGATGATTGTTGGTTCACTGATGGCACAGCATTTCATATTAGCATCTAAAGCTTTTTTTCCCCAAACTATTAAAACTATTGGTTTAAGCAAAGGGATGAAAGGACCTTTGTGGGTGTGTTGCAATGAGAAGCAGTGTGGGTTAGTGGATAGAGCATGGGCTTGGGAGTCAGAAGGTCATGGGTTTGAATCCCAGCTCTGTCACACAAGGCTGCTGTGTGACCCTGGTGAAGTCACTTCACTTTTCTGGGCCTCAGTTACCTCATCTATAAAATAGGAATTAAGAGTGTGAGCCTTATGTGGTGCAGGGACTGTGTCCAACCTGACTAACTTGAATCCACCCCAGCACTTAGAACAGTGTTTGGCAAATAGTAAGCACTTAACATGTACCACTATTATTATTATTATTATTATAATTACTATGTTATTGGATGGAAAGATATTCCTCATTTGGCCTTCTTGTCATTGCATCGAAACATCAGTCCCCCACCTGTAATTTATTTTAATATCTGTCTCTGCCACAAGATTGTAAACTCCTTGAGGTCAGGGATAATGATGGCTTATGCTATTGTACTCTCCCAAATACTTAGAGCAGTGTTGTGCCCAGAGTAAATGCTCAGTACATAGCCTTTGGTTGACTGACTTAGTGGAATCCATTTGTTCAGTCATATTTATTGAGCATTCACTATGTGCAAAACACTGTACTAAGCACTTGGGAGAGTACACTGTAACAATAAACACAGTACCTGCCCCAAGCGAGCACACTGAGCATTCACTGAATTGTGAGCTTGGGGCTAGGTATTGAGAGAGTGCATTAGAAGAAAAACACACGTCCCCTGCCCTCAAGGAGCTTACAGTCTGAGAGAGACAGGCAGACATACTTTATAAAGATTGGGAGTAGAAGGATGAGTGGAAGAAAGAACAAGGATATCCTGGTAGTAGTCAGAAAAAGTCAAGGTGCAGCAGCAAAATAAGTTATTGAATATACACATACATAAAAATATAATAATACCTACACATATTTACATAATATTCTGCCAGGACTCAGAGAGAGAAGAGACATTTGAGTTCACCTAATTCTTCAGCTTTAAAAGCTGGGATGTGTGTGCCTGGTGATGACTAAAATAACTTTGTAGTGGAAGATATGCTAAACATATTAACCCTAGTCAGGATCTGTTGTTGTTGTTATTTATAGAATTCTATCTCCTTTCACAAAAAATGGATTTATCAGCTCGCAACAGAACATGGGAACACAAAACAATCTGTGTGTCTGACGGAAAGCTTAGAATGGATAGCTTAATGGACATAGAGCTGGCATACAAAGTGGATATTTCAGAAGGTGGGTAAGGTTGAATTTGGTCTAGCCAGTGTGCTGGGGCTATTCCATGAAGCATTTTGTCCCTTCCTCATAGAATTGAGAGCCTAGGGGTGTAGCGAATCATAATAATAGAGTGTTTAAATGATTGGGGTAGATACAATCAATTCTGAGACTGTTTCTGTCCCAAATGGCACTCATGGTTTAAAGGGGGAGGCAGAACAAAGGAAGAATATGCAGCCACAGAAGTTGTGACTTGCCCATGGTCACTCAGTAAGCAAGTGGAGTCATCAGGATTAGGACCCAGGTCCCTTGACTTCCAACCCTGTGCTCTTTCCACTGGTCATGGATATTGAAGCTGCCCCTAAAACATGTCCAGTCCTTCCCCACCCCACCTTACCTGGGTGCCAGGAGACACTAAGATCACAATTAGCCCATTGTCATGTCCAGTAGTGTTCTGCTAAATGGGAGAAGCAGCGTGGCCTAGCAGCAAGAGCACTGGAAATCAGAGGACCTGGGTTCTAATCTCAGCTTTGCCGTTTGCCTGCTGAGTAACCTTGGGCAAGCCACTTAACATCTGTGCCTCAGTTCCGTCATCTGTAAAATGGGGGGTTCAATGTCTGTCCACTCTCTCACGGAGCCTGTGAGTTCCACATTGTCCAACGTTGATGCTCTTGTATTTATCCCGGTGATTAGTACACAGCTTGGCAATCAATCAGTCAGTCAGTGATATTTATTGAGTGCTTACTGTATGCAGAGCCCTGTACTGAGCACTTGGGAGAGTACAATGTAAGAGAAGTAGTAGACACAGTCCCTGCCCATAAAGAGCTTTCAGTCTAAAGGGGACACACAGTAAACGCCATCATCATTAAATGATGCTTTCCGACTGGTGTCACGGTTTTCTAGATGCTCTTGATGACAGCTGCCTACATTTATGCTTCTTTCTATTGGTGTTCATCCCTGTGGTTCATGCTGGATGTGGTGTGGAAGGGCAGTTTGGGCAATGCATTGGCTGGATTTCGAGGAGACCGCCCTGTTACCCAGATTTCCATGAAAACAGGTTTCCTGCCTTTTCCCAGTTCCTGAGGGGCCAGAGTACCCGTGGTTTGCATGATGACTGGAACCCGATCATGTTTGAACTGTTTCCCACACATGCTGCCACGACATGTTCCTCCGTAATTTTGAAAGGAAGCTTAATCCGGGTGAGCTCACCTCACAAGCCACAAACCCCTCTGAAAAAAACAACAAAAAATGACGACATCTTATCCAACCTCCAATCTTGCCAAGCTTTCTAGATTCCCAGAACCTCAAAGCTTCTACCCCAACCCTCCCCTCCTTTGTCTTCTTCCCACTCTTCCCACAAATGCCTGCCCCTTCCCCCAAAAAGAGTGGGCGTGGAGCAGGAGAGAAGAAAATCTTTAGTGACTTGCATCTGCTTCCTGGACTCTGAGTATTCGAGGTTTCCCATGTTTAAACTCCTCTTTCTGTTAGGTGTTCAGAAACCTATCTCTAGTTTAATTCTTTGCGCCGTTCATGTAACGCCTAGGATCATACCCCTTAATTTTCCCATGCATTGGATTTGGCATTACGTTTCCTGGAGACAATTGGCTGCTTATCTGGGGCCAGTGAGCTGCGGAAGACCTGAGATAAAGAGTTGAAATATCATCAAGAAATCAAGTACCGGCTCTGCCAGCTGTCAGCTGTGTGACTTTGGGCAAGTCACTTCACTTCTCTGGGCCTCAGTTCCCTCATCTATAAAATGGAGATTAAGATTGTGAGTCCCCTGTGGGACAACCTGATCACCTTATAACCTCCCCAGCGCTTAGAACAGTGCTTTGCACACAGTAAGCGCTTAATAAATGCCATTATTATTCAGTACCCCCTCTATCGCTAAGGCAAGGAGAATTAACTGAAATTCTTCCTTCAAATTGCCTGGAGGTCTTAGGTGCCTCCCAGCATCAGTTTCTCTATAGTGATTTTGTCTGGTAGAGTTCCACTCAAAATGATTTCCTTTGATTTCTTGCTAGTGAGAAGCTAGTAGGCCATTCTGGGGGACTAACTGCCTGACAATGACTCTAGCTTGCTGGGTGCTTTGGGAGCAGTTGGCTACACCATCACCATGAAAACTGGCCCTAGAGTCCATACCTCCTCGTACTGGCTTGGGCTTCAGGATATAACCAATTCAGTGTTCAGCCAGCAGGAAGAGAGATGGATGGACTCCAGATCGCCCCAGAGAGCAGTCAAGAATGGGCGCTGGGCTGGAATTCCTTCTCATACAACACACTGCACACGTTTTTAAGGTGGTTGACCTCTGTTGTGGAGGAGAAGCAGCATGATGTAGTGGATAGAGCATGGGCCCGGGAATCGGAAGGTCATGGGTTCTAATCCCAGCTCTGCCACTTGTCTGCTGTGTGACCTTGAGCAAGTCATTTCACTTCCCTGAGTCTCTTACCTCATCTGTAAAATGGGTATCGAAACTGTGAGCCCCATGTGGGACAGGGACTGTGTCCAACCCAGTTTGCTTGTATCCACCCCAGTGCTGAGAACAGTGCTTGGTGCATAATCAGCACTTAACCAATACCAAAATTATTGTTATTTGGATTCTGGGCCTGGCAGCCTAGCCTAGTCGAATGAGCACAGGCCTAGGAGTCAGAGGACCTGGGTTCTAATCCCAGGGACGGCACTTGCCTGCTGTGTGACTTTTGACGAGTTGCTTAACTTTTCTGTGCCTCAGTTTCCTCATCTGTAAAATGGGGATTCAATACCTGTTCTCCCCTTTAGGTTGTGAGCCCCATGTGGGACTGGGGCTATGTCCGACCTGATTGTCTCGTATCAACCCAAGTGCTTATTATAGTGCTTGGCACATTCATTCATTCATTCAATCGTATTGCGCTCTTACTGTGTGCAGAGCACTGTACTAAGCGCTGGGGAAGTACAAGTTGGCAACATATAGAAACGGTCCCTTCCCAACAGTGGGCTCACAGTGTAGAAGGGGGAGACAGACAACAAAACAAAACATTAACAAAATTAAATGCAATAGTAAATATGTACAAGTAAAATAGAGTAATAAATCTGCACAAACACATATACAGATGCTGTGGGGAAGGGAAGGAGACAGGGCGGGGGGAGGAGGAAGGTGGGGAGAGGTAGGAAGGAGAGGAAGGAGGAGAACTAATGAACTTCAATTCAATTTCCTTTAAAACTTTAAAAATTTCCTTCCATCAGCTTTCATGAAAATATGATGTCCAAGCTAGATCTTTATGTTTTTGGTTTTTTAATGGCATTTGTTAAACAGCTTACTTTGTGCCAGGCACTGTACTAAGCACTAGAGTACATGCAAGTTAATTAGGATGGACATAGTCCATGTCTCACATGGGGCTCACAGTCTTAATCCCCATTTTACAGATGAGGTAACTGGAGCACAGAGAAGATATATGACTTGCCCAAGATCACACATCAGTCAAGTGGTGGAGCTGGGATTAGAACCCAGATCATTCTGACTCTCAGGCCCGTTGTCTATCCAGTAGGCCACGCGGCTTCTCATATATGACCTATGAGCCTGGAGCTCATAGGGCAAAATCATTGAGAAATATATGTCCAGTGTCCTAAAGGACTGAAGTAAAGTCTTCTACAAAATAACATTTCAGCTGGTGCTGAATACCCCTCTTCTTGGAGGTAGCCTGGAGATTGTTAAAAACTATTTTCTCAGGCAGTCAGTCAATCTGTGGTATTTATTAAGTGCTAACTGTGTGTAGAACACGGTACTAAGCACTAGGGAGTACAGTATAAGTAAGCATTGGTAGACACACTGTTATCGACAAGAAGGGGGCAAAATAAGTTAACCCGTGTAAATCGGCCACAAGGTTCGAGAACCCGAGGTGGTGAAGCAGATAGGAAAAATTATTCAGAGACATGAGTTCAGATAGAGCAGTAGAGGTAGGAAAGCTGACTGCTCACCCGTTCACCTCCCGAGAGGTACGAGTGACGAACAGCCACTCGTGTTTATCAAATACAGTAGTGTTTAGCAAATACAGTTGGGCAGGGAACATGTCTGTCGACTCTGTTATACTCTCCCAAGTGCTTAGTACAGGGTTCCGCTCACAGTAAGTGCTCAAAAAATACATTTGATTGATCATTCCATCTATACGTTGAGTTCTTCTTAAAAGAAATGGGCCCAAGGCAGTGGGCTTAATTTGCAGAGTGAGAATCTGTCAACCCTAAGAAAGAAACTCAGGGTGATGAAACATTGGAAAAGGCATCCAAAAGAAGTTGTGAAATCGCCATCCCTTGAAATCCTTAGATTAAGACTAGATAACCATCTAACTTGGAAAGGTTAGTCACCTCCCTGAAGGCAGGGGGATGGACTTGATGACCTGTTCTTCTAGCACTACAATTCCAGGAGGTGTCCTCTGGCAGGATATTCAATTGAAGATAAGAACCAAGAGTCAGAACTGTAGGCTAGGGTTATATTCAGGAAGTTTAAGTCCATCCTCTAAAATGGAAGCTTCTAACAAAAGTGTTTTCCTAAACCTGAGGAGAGAATTTCAAGCATGGGTTCCATGCAGGTTTGTTTACAATCAAAGGTATTTATTGAGCTCTTCCCATGTGAAGTACTGTACTAAGCACTTTGGAGAGTACAAGACAGTGGAGTTGTATTGCCCTCAAGGACCTTACAATCTATAAAAAAAAGAGAAGCAGCATGGCCTAGTGGAAAGAGCATGGGCCTGGGAATCAGAGGACCTGGGTTCTGATCCCGGCTCCACCACTCGTTTGCTGTGTGACCCTGGGTAAATCACTGAACTTATCTGTGCTTCAGTTCCCTCATTTACAAAATGGGGATTCAATACCTGTTCTCCCTCCTACTTAGACTGTGAGCTCCATGTGCACCCTGATTATCTTTTATCTACTCCAGTGTTTAGTTTGGTGCTTGGCACATAGTAAGTGCTTAACAAATGCTGCTATTTTCATTATTATTGTTATTACAAAGCCTCTTTAATGTTTCCCCCTTATCCTATAAAACCATACTTCCAAAATTCTCACTAGCCTAAAGAACTGTGAATATAATAATTGTGGTATTAGTTGAGTGCTTACTATGTGCCAGGCACTGTACTAAGTTTAGGGGCAGATACAGCATTTCAGGTTGAACTCAGTCCCTGTCCCACATGGGGCTCACAGTCTCAACCTCAGTCTCATATGTCAATTGTTTTATTTCCTCATCCCTAAATCGCTTCCCTGTTTGGGACATTATTGAAAGCAGAATCCAGTAAAAGCTATCAGAACACTAATGATCTTACATTCTTCAGAGAGGGTGACGTACCAAATACATGCTCTGTCTGACTTGTATTGTCATTTTTTAGTTGAGTGATTTTCACCCAGATCCACAATGGAGTAACTGAACAATGAGGTTAAAGGGATTTTTAACCTTTCTCATTTGAGAAGCAGCGTGCCCTGTTTGGAAGGAGGCTGGGCCTGGAAGACAGAGGGCCCAGGTTCTAATCCCAGCTCCGTCACTTGCCTACTGTGTGACCGTGGTTGAGTCACTTAGTTTCTCTGTGCCCCTGTTTCCTCATCTGTAAGATGGGAAGTCAAAGCCAGTTCTCCTTCCTATGTAAACTGTGAGCCCCATGTGTTTCAGGATTGGGTCCAACCGGATTATCGTAAATACCTAACAAATAATAATAATAATAATAATGATGGCATTTATTAAGCGCTTACTATGTGCAAAGCACTGTACTAAGTGCTGGGGAATTTACAAGGTGATCAGGTTGTCCCACATGGGACAAATATAACAAATATTAGAGTTATGTCATATGCAACATTTGGTGGAAATCTATCTGAAATCCAAAGCCATCTTGTTCTTCTCTCAGTTCTATTTGAAAGCAGGAGTTACTTCAGAGCCACCCAATTTGGGAGCTGGAATTGGTCTTCCCCTCTAGACAGGGAATGTGGACGGGGAATGTGTTTGTTGTTATATTGTGCTCTCCCCAGCACTCAGTACAGTGCTCTGCACACAGCAAGTGCTCAATAAATGTGACTGATTTTATGAGTGAATGAATGAGATGGAGGGAGGCATTGAGCCCTTACCAGAAACCAAGGTGCCCATCCTGGGGAGGGGGACAGTCCAGTTGTGAAGCCAGGCAGTTGGCCACCTTAGTTGAATATTCCCAAGGCCCGAATTCAGTGCTCTGTGCCTGATAAGCCCCTGATCCTTGTTGCTCAGGAGGGGTTTCCGGAAGAACGGAGGAGAACGGAGGATGTGATGAAGTGCTCTTTGAGAGGACTCGAGTGTCTGGTATTTCTTCTCTTCTCCCGCTTTGATGGCTACTGACTCTGTTGTAATTTTCTCTAATAGAATGTTATACATTGGTTCTGGTTGCCCGAGTGAGGGAATGGCCATCTATCAAGGGAGTGTCAGAGGATTAATGAGCATGAGCAAAGGCCTATGTGAGGTCTTATTAGCATTTTGAATACTCCACCGGAGCCAGGGACTAAAGACTCAGTGGAGGAGAGGATTTGAAGAGAGTTACAAGACTGCGCAGAAGATGTAAACAAAGAATGATGGACTATTGGTAGCAAATGTCAGCTTCTGTTTAGAATACTGCATGTGGTTTTGAAGGGAAAGATCAATGCATTTTATGAGTTGGTGGAGAAGTACAACTAGAGCAGTTAGAATTTCAGGAGAAGTATTTTTGCTTTGTTTCAACTCCCCGGTTCACACTAAAACAGAAATAAATCACTTTTTCCACCCTTTCTGTTCTTCTGGAGCTACAGAGGGAAAGAAATGAAACACACAACCCAGGATCAGTGTAGTCAAAATAGTCAGGCCCATAGCAGTAGCATTACCAGCATCATTCCCAGGAGACAGGCAAAGCTAATGAAACATTCAGAGGGTCCGAGCTGGCTCTGTTGGGGTCGGGTCACCCATGGCCAAGCGGAAGTCATGAATTCAGCCCCTATCTACCCAAAACTTAATAGGCAAATCACCTTCTTGCCTGCACCTCAGTTTTCTCACTTGGGGAATGGAGCCGATTGGTCTGATCTCCTGATAGAGGTGGAGAACATTAACAAAATAATATTTGTGCAGAGCTCAAACACGTTCAGTGGAAAAGAAATAGAAACACTAGTATTGTTGTTGTGGGATAAACTTGGGGAAGGGTTTGCTGACCTCAGCTGTAGTGGTTAAGGGCAATTCTTTTTTCTTCATGGGCAAGAGCCAGGGCCTGAAGGCTTGAGGGACAGTGGAGAAGAAGTGGGGAAAGGGGGAAGGAAGAGGGAATTTGGGAAGTTGGATAGTTCTCAATATCTGGCTGCTCTCATCTCACACCAGGCTCTCCTCTGTACCCTGGTGCAAGCCTTCTTTGGGTCAGCACGATCATCTGTCCGACATAGCGTTCTGTTTCCAAGTGTCAACCGGAGAAGCAGACTTGCCTAGAGGATAGTGCACAGGACTTGGTGGCAGAAGGAACTGGGTTCTAATCCTGGCTCCACCACTTGTCTGCTGTGTGACCCTGGGCAAGTCACCTATCTTCTCTGGGCCTCACTTACCTAATTTGTAAAATGGAGATTAAGACTGTGAGCCCCGACAGGGTCATGGACTGGATTCAACCTGATTAGCTTGTGCCTACTCCCGTACTTAGTACAATGCCTGGCACACAGTAAGTGCTTAACAAATTCCATAAAAAAAGCCACATAGAGCCTCATTCATTTATTCAATCAATCGTATTTATTGAGCGCTTAATGTGTGTGCGGAGCAGTGAACTAAGCACTTGGGAGAGTACAACAGTAAACAGACACATTCCCTGCCCACAATGAGCTTACAGTCTAGAGCTTGCCCTCCTGCACCAGTCTTCGCACTGACACTGATTGATTGATTGATTGATTGACATGGAAGGGTAACCCATAGGCTCTGAAGCAAATTTGGACAAAGGCTCTAGAATTGCAAGAAATTGTGGTAGTTTTACAAAATGGCAGCCACATGTCATCACATTGCTTAATGTCACCAGCACATATTAAAACATGTAATGTCCCATATTTGGGGGGATTATCAGCGGGCACTCTACTTTCCAGTCCTGGGAAAGAAGTGTACAATCTAGGCCTTCATTCGGGAATTCTGAGCATTTAGCAATTCCATCATAGTAATTCCATTCAATAGGGAAATTCCAAGTCCAAGGCCATGAATTTTAATCCAGCAGGAATTTTGCTCTATGCTTCTCTGTGGCTTTTCCACTTGTTTTGAATTGAAGTGAGGGTTGTGTCAATCAGAAAATGCAGTGCTTGTATTTGAAAAAGTCTTAGGCATTGCAAATCAGGTTTTTAATTACAGGAAATAATCACAAGCAACTTTACGTGCAATTAAGGCTATTTTCCTTCTGGGGAATCTTGTTTGAGATTAGTCTTGGAAAGATAAATCATCAGAAATAGTCTGCCTCTTCATATCTTTGGTAAAAGTTTCTAGTTTATCCATAAATTGATTTTTTAGGAATATTCTTAAGATTTGGAGAATCTCTTTGGCTTGAGTCCAGGGAGTTCGTTAATGATCAGGTAAAGTTAATTTTGATGACTTGTTTAATTGTGCACGGCACAGCTGAGGATTGTATGTGTGGTAGGGGTTGTCAGGATGTGGATTTCGCTTTACCTTTTTTCAGCTACATGCGTAAGTGAATTTATTCCTATGCAGCGGCATTTAAGTGCTTACTGTGTGCCAAGCACTGTACTAAGTGCTGGGGTGGATACAAGTAAGTCAGGTTGGACACAGTCCCTTTTCCACTTGGGGCTCACAGTTTTATTCCCCATTTTTTACAGGTGAGGTAACTAAGACACAGAGATGTTATGACTTGCCCACCATCACACTTAAGGATGTTAGAAGCAAAAGACAAGCTCCCTGCCCTCTGGAGAGCTTTTAGTTTGGTTTGGGGTATCTTATGCATCTAGATTGAAGCCTGGTTTTCTGGCACTGGAGATTCTTCCAGCCTAGGGGTGCCAAATCTATCTCATGGCTGCCTCACAGAAACTCCATTTCTGGTCCTGGGAACTTGTCTTTCTGTAGTCTTAAATCTCATCTCCATTTAAACATCTCTGGTTATCTTTCTGTGTCCATCTGTAGCCCAAAGACGTAGAGGAATTTGCTGAGGTCTATTTGCTGTCCGCCCTATAACGACCGAGGGATTTCTTTTATAGCTGGCGAATGAACATAAGTCAATCCAAAGAGCTGGGGAATCGCATCTTGAAGCTGTGTTCTCTCTCCGGATTGACAAAGTAGTAGGGGTTGGGGTGTGAGAGGAGGGATCTCAGAGCTCTGCACCAAGATTTCCAGCAAGCCTGAGATGTTTTAAAAATGCAGTTTTCAGAGTTTTCAGGGTGTGTGGAATGTTCTACAAAAAAAAAACAAAAGTGCAAAAGAAAGCAAACATCCCTTTAGGCTATTAGAGGTGTGGTAGGAGGATGTGATGGCGGTTGATGTGCTAAGTAGATGGTTTGGAGGCCCTTTTGCCAGTCTCATTATAGTCCTTGGCACAGGGAAGCCCAGTTAGACCTGTGCTGAAGCTCGCATGCTGTTGACTATTAGGTCATTGTGGGCAGGGAATGAATCTGCTATAATGTTTTATTGTACTCTCCCAAGCGCTTAGACAGAGACGTTAATTGATTTGTCCAAGGTCACGCAACAGACGAGTGGCAGAACCGGTATTTGAACCCACGTCCTCTGACTCCTTCGTCTTTGGGCATTCCGCTAGGCCATACTCTTGTAAATTAAAACTGCCTGCTCTTCTAGGCTCTATTTCCCCACTGCTTGGTGTGGGAGAAGGGGCTTGAAATCTGTCTGCCGTGTCAGGAAAAACTATTGCCCTTGTTTGAAACCAAGTCTTGCTTTGTTCAGCATTTTCCTTATCAAATTTTTGCAGCAGCTTCCTATCGATCAGGCCTTTTCATTAACTAAACTCAAGAAAGAATTCACATTCCATACCCTTATGTGGAAAACTGTTACCTAATTGACTCAGGACAACCTGACGCAAAACATTAGGGTTTCGATAAAAATAAAACTAAGACTCGCGGACTGAAATTGGAAATTTACATTTCACGTTAAGGGCAAGCTCTCTGGTGAATCATGTTTGGAGTTGGGGCTCCTTCTTAAAACCTTTTCATCTGATATTTCCAGGTCATTTTTGGACTTCACTGGCTTTTCCCCCTACAGCACAGATCGAGGGATGTAGAAAAGAGGTTTGCACATTGGTTACTAAAATAGATTGTGTGAGAAAAAGATTTCCAGCTCCTGAAAACAAGGGCTTGGGCAGAGCTCTGACTTGTCACCTTATCAGTTAAAATGACCATGAAAGAATTAAGGACAAGGAGGGTTATCCTTTGTCACTCTGAGAATCGCCCAGTCACCATGTTCACACGTCCTTGGAAAGACCCAAAGAATGAAGCAGCAGCAGCAGAGTGATATACTGTTTTTTTTCAAGTAATAAAGGGTTTGGATTTTCAGTATCTTGAATTCATGTACAGACGAAATAAGGCAGGAGTTGAGTGGGAAGAGGAGAGGCATGGAAAGGGTGAGAGGTCAATTAGGTTTGAAGTCATTGAGAGGGCAGCATGACCTAGTAGACCATAGGGCTGGGAGTCAGAAGAACCTGGGTTTTAATCCTGGCTCTGCCACTTGCCTGCTCTGTGACCTTGGGCAAGCCCCTTAATTTCTCTGTGCTTCAGCTACCTCATCTGTAAAATGGGGCTAAAGACCATGAGCCTCATATAGGATATGGACTGTGTCCAACCTGATTATCTTCTGCCTAGCTCAGCCTTTGGTATGGTGTCTGGCACATAATTAGTGCTTAATAAATAACATTTAAAAAAACCTGGAGGGGTTGGTATAGGAAAAAAAGAGGGATTGTTTATGTTTTTATGCCCTCCGGTGGGACTAGAACCAGTAAAAGCTCAATAAATAGGATTGAATGAATGAATTAATTAATAGAACCAAAAACTAAGATGAGACCTGAGGGTCTCCTCTTCCTTTGCCTTCTTCCCTCCCCTTTCCTTCCTTCCTCCCTCATTCTCTTCCTCCCTCCAATCCCATCTCCTCCCCCTTCTAACCCAGGTTTAGGAATCCACATCTTTTTATTCAAACATCTTTTTATTCAAAACCTTCTATCCCAGGACATTTCAGATGCAGAACGAATTGGTCCTTCAGATTCTTCTCTCTTGCAAATATTTGAAGAATGGTTTCCATTTTTACCTGGATAGTGAAGCATGGGCCTTTGGCCCAATAATGAGGGAAGTAGTGAATGAATAAGAGGATCTTTTGTAAATCAAGATGGGGCTTTGGCTGCCAAATACCTTTTAAGAGTCTTCCCTGAAGAATTCCCTTCTTTTCCACCCTGGAGTCCTCTTTAACTTCTTTGGGGAGAACTGTGCAGGTATCTACTAAGACACTGATAGTGACCATTAAGAGCCAGAGGAGAATATGTGCAAAACTAGAGATATCCAGTTGTCCTTCTGACAGTGAACACTCTCACTCGTTCCTATCCCTAGGCTTGTCGAATTCTTGATTTTTTTGCTGCTTCATTGTGTTCTCAGTTGGACCTTCTGTTCCTCCTTGGGTGGACTTTCCATAATTAGATGTCCTTTTAAAGGCATTTCTCTGCTTGTTCCCCCTCCTGCAGTCTCCTGATTTGGTGTTTGTTCTGTCTGCCACTCCATGGCGATCATGTGAAGGCTAGTCCGGGCCCCAGTCTGGGTCAGAGAGCTTAAGGGGGAGAAAAAACACACTCAGGGGACTGCACTACAAATCCGCTGGAGAGCAGTGGGTATAGAAGTGAGGGCAATGGGGGTTGTGCCCCAGAAGAGGGTCAGCCAGGGAAAAGGAGGAAGCCAGATACCCTCAGAGTTAGCATGGATGCACCCAAACGTTGAAAAGCCTCTAATCCCCAGGGCTGTGGGTCCTCCAAAATCATGCCAAGGGACTCAGTTCATACACAGGTATGACGGTGTCAAGCAGGCTGAAAGCAGGGACCAATCTCAGAACCAAGATCTTGTGTTCACCAAGGAGTAAGTTCTGGTGGCGGGAGTAGAAGGCTGGTAATCAAGAGATCTTTTCTTGGTTTAAACCCTGACCCCTGATTATAACTTCCTTGAGGGCAAGGATCATATCTACTTACTCTGTTTCGTATCCCAAGTGCTTAGTGCAGTGCTCATTAAGCACAGCAAGTACCCAATAAATACTACTGATGGGTTGATCGTCTGATCCCAGCCCCAGAAATTGATCTGGGTCCTGCTGGGCAGAAGCTCTAAATATGTGGAAAACTTACTTTCATGAATTACATTTTTAGATGTTCTGAAAAGGATTGAAAGCCTGAGGGAAGTCAAAGGGAAATTAAGGGCAAATACTTTTTTGAGAAGCACATTTCAGTTGGGTCTACACATAGATGCTAATATGTATGGAGAATTTTATGGCATTTAAGCACTTAATAATAATTATGAGAATAACAGTAATAATTTGTGATATTTAAGAGCTTACTATGTGCCAGGCACTGTTCTAAAGACTAGGGTACATAACAGCGCTGTTCTAAGCTCTGGGATAGATACGAGGTAATTGGGTTAGACATAGTCCCTGTCCCACATGGGAATCAGTCTCAATCCCCAATTTACAGATGAGGGAACTGAGGCACAATGAAGTGAAGTAACTTGCCCAAGGTCACTCAGCAGATAAGCAGCTGAGCCAGGATTAGAACCCACGACCCCTTACAGGACTACTTGTGCTGGCCCAGGCGATGGTCGGCTCCCTGAAGACCCCCATATCTCCTGGCCCCTGGCCCATCTCCAGGACCCTGTGCTGTGCTATAGGTGCTATAGCTATAGCTATGTGCTATAAGCACCTGGTGCTTATAGGGTGCATTGTGCTGGGTTTCAGGACTTTAAGCTGGCTAAAGGGAAACCCATTGACACATCTCTTTATTGTCCTCAGAGACAAAGGCAGTCTGCTTCCCCAGAGGTATAGACACATACACTCTCACTCTCTCTCTCTCTCTCTCTCTCTCTCTCTCTCTCTCTCTCTCTCTCTCTCTCTCTCTCTCTCTCTCTCTCTCTCTCTCTCTCTCTCTCCCCCCCTCTCCCTCCCTCCCTCCCTCTCCCTCTCTCCCTCCCTCTCCCTCCCTCTCCCTCTCTCCCTCCCTCCCCTCCCTCCCTCTCCCGTCCCTCCCTCCCCCCCCCCCCCCCCCCCCCCAATCCTGAGTCAGACTTGGGAACTTGAATGCAATTAATACCTGGCTTTCATTTGTGCCTACTGAAGCAAGGTGTTTGTCAGCCCATTCTGGACTGCAACATTTTGCTCTTTGCTGTTGGCTGGCCTCGGTCTTTTCTCTGTACAGTGAACAATTGATGGATTATTTGGTTAACCATTTTAAAGAGTTGGACATTACTCGCCCTGCTTTCCAAGGATCTCAAGAGATCACCATCCTGCAAGTCATTTAACTTCTCTATGCCTCATTCTCCTTAATATGTAAAATGGGGATGAAGTACCTTTCCTCCCTCTCAAACTGTAAGGGATAGGGACTGTGCCTGACCAGATTATCTTGTAGGCAACCCAGCATTTGGCACATGGTAAGTGCTTAGCAAATAGCACAGCACAGGGTCCTGGAGATGGGCCAGGGGCCAGGAGATATGGGGGTCTTCAGGGAGCCAACCATCGCCTGGGCCAGCACAAGTAGTCCTGTAAGGCCCCGGCCCCAGGTGGGAAGACCAGGGTGAGGAGCCAAGCAACCGGTGCACTTAAAGTGTGGCCCCAGGAGTCACAAGGACCTGGGTTCGAATCCCAGCACTGCCACTTGTCTGCTGTTGGGCAACTCACTTCAGTATGGCCTAATGGCAAGAACATGGGCTTGAGAGTCAGAGGTTCTAATCCCGGCTCCACCACTTATCTGCTGTCTGCTTGGGTAAATCACTTCACTTCTCTGGGCCTCAGTCACCTCATCTGTTGAATGGGGATTAAGACTGTGAGTCCCATGTAGGACAACCTGATTACCTTGTATCTGCCCCAGGGCTTAGAACAGTGCTTGGCACTTAGAAGTGCTTAACAAAATACCATAAAAAATATTGTTGTACATCACCACTGCTCTGGCC
Organism: Tachyglossus aculeatus; assembly: GCF_015852505.1. NCBI lineage: Eukaryota > Metazoa > Chordata > Mammalia > Monotremata > Tachyglossidae > Tachyglossus > Tachyglossus aculeatus. The sequence continues at coordinate 20,139,160 of NC_052078.1, read as the reverse complement.
ACTTACTAAGCACTAACACAATAAAGAAGCAGGGTGGCCTAATGGAAAGAGCATGGGATTAGTCCCAGCTCCACCAGTTGCCTGCTGGATGACAAACACAACAATAATCATGATGATAGTAATAATGATATTATTGTCTTGTTGGTAAAGGCTGCATGGGAAATGGCAGGCTCCTCCCAAGCTAAGACACTTTGTGTGAGTTCCCTTCTGTCCCCTGATCTCCTGGACCCTCCTCCGCAACTTTCGGTTTTGTTCATCCCAAAGTAACTTTCATCCCAGGGATGAGTTTCCTCACGGGCGCAAGGGGCCTAGCAAGTGCTCACCGAGAAGCAAATGATGACACCACTGGAGTTTAATTATAGAAGTGGGGCTTCCTGTCGAAGGGGTGTCAGTTTCTGGGTCATCAGTGCGGGTCCCTCGGACAGCTGGTCCAGCCACATGAAAATGAGAAGGGGGAGGTCCCAAGTCGTTAAGAGCCAGCAACGAACTGTTCCGGAAAGGGGGATGGAAATAGACATGGATGGGGGAAGGGCTTGTCTGTCCCCAGAGTGGGAGAGTGGAAAATATGGTTTCTCCAGCCCCTCGGGGTCCTCAACCCCTGCCTCCGTAATCAAGACTGTCTGGGATTCTGGTACTGGGAGCCGGAATCGCTTTCGATGTACCCGCTAGCCAGGGCCAAGTCGTGAGCAGCAGATGTCTGGGGAGGCCTGGCAGTCCCTCTGATGGAAATCCCACCCCTCTTTTTTCCTCCTGGACATTTGAGGGAGGTCGGCAGGAAGGGCCACCATAGTTCACCGATCCCACTGTGGGAGTATAGAGCAGATGAGTCACCTCAGAGGCTTCTCGCTGCACTGGGTTGTCCCTAGTGGAGAGAGTGACAGGAATTTGGTGGCCTGCAAAGCTAGAAATAAAGGTGTGAATTCACCTCTTTCCGGGTACTGACCACTCAGGTTTCAGAGTGTTCTCCTTGGCCAGTTGCAGGAGATTAAGTGGTCCTTTTGTTGACAGGACAGAGCAATGATGTTCGGGGAGCCCATTAAGCCAAGCACAAGGCCCGTCATTAGCCCAATTAAGTGAAAAATAATGTGGCTATGGAAATCCTAATGTCTTGGGGAATTGAGCCTTTAGAACTAATTTTACATCCCAACTGGGTCTTTGGAAAATCTGGGCATTTTCACATCATATGCTGTCCTTCAGAAGAAAAGCTTGTAGATGACCACTGTGGGAATATTACCTGGGCCTGCAAGTCTAAGGAACAAGGGCATTCTAAATCTGACCCTGCCACTTGTCTTCTGTGTGACCTTGGGCTAGTCACTTAGTTTCTCTGTGCCTCAGTTTCCTCTTGTATAAAATGGGGTTTCAATACCTGTTCTCCCACTTAGACTGTGGGCCCTCTGGGAGACAAGAATTGTGTCCACTCTGATTGTCTTGTATCTTCCCCAGCACTTAGTACAGTGCTTGGGTAAACATCATTATAATTATTATTAATAGTAGTAATAGTAGTAGAAGTATTTTGGCCTGCTTGTAGCTTCTAGCAAACAAGTCATGGAGTCCCTGGAAATGTAACTCTGTTCCAAATGTGCACTGCTACTCATCACAGTTCCAAGACTGAGTTTGCTGACAGGCTGATGTTTGTATGCCCTAGGGCTCCAGAGGAGAGTTGTTTTTTTAATTGTGGTGATTAATATTTAGCTAGATACACATCCGTGCACATTTTAGGTAGGCACTGGGGGAGACTCAGGGCCATCTTTGTTCACTCCTGAGTCCGACCCAACTGAAAGGCATTTTAATTCCCAGCAAAAAGCTGCTATTTCGTGCCCTTGTTTTCCAAATGAATCCTCTATGACCTGTTAACTTCTAGTCAGTCCCTAGTGAGGCCCGTGATGACTGTAGAACAACAAGAGGCAAACTGAATGGTTGGCTTGGACCAGATGAAGGTATCTACTTAGAACCCAGCATTGGCATGTTCTTATTGTGCCTGCCATGATGCCCACTTTGTAGGTGTCAGCAAGCAGGTGGTTTGAAGGAAACCAGGAATTTCACTGCATTTAGATTTTTAGATGTTACGACATGCTACATGCTAGATTCTCCACTGAAGGTGCTTAAAGAAATCCTGAGTAGTCATGGGATTGGTGGCAATTTTCTGCTATGGGTAGAGTTAGTTAAAAGTTAGGAAACCTGGGCTGGGGATAAAAATTGACTTCTCAGGGTTGAGACATGTAAATAGAGAGATTCCCCAGAGATCTGCCAGGACCAGCTTTGTTTACCATGTTCACAAAAAGGAAGAGGGAGTGAGCAGTGAAATTTCCAAAGCAATGCAAATAGGGGTACATTCCAGGAGGCCTCATAAAAGCAAGTGAATGCTAGGAAATGGCAGATGAACTGCAGTGTGAGCAAGTGCAAGGAAGACACCTAAGGAAGAAAAATTCAAGTTGGAACTGCATTACGATGGACTTCGGAGTGACTAGTCACTTCTAAGAGATCTCTGAATCCTTTTTTATTATCTTTAATGGTATTTTTCCCAAGTGTGACTGCAGTCAAAAAAGGCCAACCGAGTGCAAACTGTCATTAGGACGGGGCTAGAAAACAAACCAAAAGCAGAGTCTTGTCACCTGTGAAAGCGTCACACACCACCTGTCTTAAGGTCTGTATGCAGTGCTGGTTGTCTTGTCTTAGGAAGGTACAAGTGCTGGAAAAGAAACAGAAACCTGAATCAATCAGTCAGTCATATTAGAGTGCTTTCTATATGGAGACTACCATACTAAGCAGTTGGGAGAGTACAGTGTAAGAGTAGGCATAGTCTCAACCCACAGTGAGCTTACAGACAAGAGGGGGAGACAGACATTAGTATAAATAAGTAATTTATAGATAGGTACATTTATCCATCCGTATTCTGTCAACCAAGGTGGTTGTGGATTTTGAAGCCCCTTGATGAGAACGGGCTGAAATGAAGAGTTAGGATCCTTCAGTCTGGAAAGACCCAGGCTGAGGGAATGTGATCGAAGTCTAATAAAGTCATGAAGTGTGTGGATGTGGGAAGAGTGGAATTTTTATTAAATCCCACAGCACCAGGATGGGGGTGCGGGGGCACCAATTAAAGCTTGATTGGGGGCAGGGGTGTGCATTCGAAACAAAGAGGAACACTTCTGTATACAGTGGGTGGTTGCCATATGGAATTTGTTACTGCAGGATGTTGGGTGGGCAGAAAATACTAGGTTCAAGAAGGGTTTGGGTGAATTCGTAGTTCAAAATAACATTCTAGAAGAAAAAGTTAGTGCATTTAGAGAGACGAAAAGGGGGTGTTAGGTGGTCCGTTTTGAACATCATGATGATGATGATGGTGTGGTGGTGGTATCTAAGTGTTTACTATGTGCTAAGGGCTGGTTTGTCCACTTGTCCTAGTGCCACTGGTAGAAATAGGATCCTGGCCCAGAAGGGCCAATGGGTTAATACACTAATGGTGCAACTTATGTTCTTATGTTATTAAAAATGATTCTTAGGAAAGAAATGCTGTCCACCGGGACCGATGGCAGAGAGGAAAGGATGCTTTCCGGGTGGTCCTTTTGTATTTTTAGTAAGTGATTCACTAACGTGGCTGCAGACTGTGTTTCTTTGCAGCATCTGGGGTCCTGAAATCTGCAAGTGTCATGGTCACTGTGTAGTCTAGGAAACGTTAGAACTGTAAGTTATTATAAACAGCGCACTATGGGGGAAGTTAGTATACCGGAGTAATACAAAAGCAGTCCGATTGATTTTCTTCGTTTTAGCTCACTGCTTAGAAATGTATATGTTGTCGGGGAGGTGTGGCAGGGATCCCACACAGATTTCTCAGAGAGACATTAATCTATTTTCACCATGATATTCTTGTGCTGACTGTGTTTTTTCAATCAGAACGCCTACATAGCCAAGTAATTTTAACAGTAGGCAATTTCCCTCTGAACTTGCCGTAACCCCGCTTGTCATATGGCTTTGGAGTTAGAGATTGGTAAATGCAAATGGCAATGCCTGAGTTTTGGAAATGATTGTAATTCAAAAAAATTCATCTTTTTAGACTCTTTACACTTTTGCAGTTGCACGTAGGTTAGGGTAGCAGCCCGTACTTCATCCTTTAGACTGCAAACTTGTTATGGCAGGGAGCATATCTGCTAAGTCTGTTGTATTGTACGCTTTGAAGTGCTTAGTGTAGTGCTCTGCACATAGTGCTCAATAAATACCATTGATTGATTCATTTAAGCTCTGTTCTGTCCCCGACAGGTAACTTATTTTAGTGTCTCTCTCTTCCTCCTTTAGACTAAGCTCCCGGAGGGCAGGAATTCTTGCTCAAGGTCTTGTGCTCTACTCTGTATAAGTACTGTATGTTGATTGATTGAGGTGTATGGGAAATGCTTAATTTAGCAGTGTGGCTTAGAGGAAAGAACATGGACCTGGGAATCAGAGGTCCTGCGTTCTAATTCCTGCTCTGTCACTTACCTCCTGTGTGACCTTGGACAAGTCACTTCACTTCTTTTTGTGTTCCTCATCTGCAAAATGGGGATTCAATACGTGTTCTCCCTCTTACTTAGACTGTAAGTCCCATATCAGACCTGATGATCTAGAGAAGCAGCGTGGCTCAGTGGAAAGAGCACGGGCTTGGGAGTCAGAGGTCATGGGTTCAAATCCTGGCTCCGCCAATTGTCAGCTGTGTGACTTTGGGCAAGTCACTTAACTTCTCTGGGCCTCAGTTACCTCATCTGGAAAATGGGGATTAAGACTGTGAGCCCCCCTTGGGACAACCTGATCACCTTGTCACCTCCCCAGCACTTAGAACAGTGCTTTGCATATAGTAAGCGCTTAATAAATGCCATTATTATTATTATTGTATCTACTCTACCATTTAGTACAGTGCTTGGCACAAAATAAGTGCATAACAAATACCTTAAAAAAAAAAACAAATCATGGGTGGACAAAGTGATAGAGTATCAAATGACAAAACCCCCATTTGGCATCTCCCAGTTTTTACTTTCAAGAAGGAAAAAGAAAAATAGCCAGCAATTTCCATGACAAGCTGCAAAGAACATTGCTTTGTTTCTTCTTCACCCTGGACAGAGTGGAAGACCCTATAATTAAGCCTGCTTTGCATAAGGAGTAGCGAGAGGAAAATAAATGAGTGTTCCTCTGTGAACAGAAAAAAGTTGGAAGCCATAAATCAAATACAGGAGTGATAATCAGAGAGAGGATAAATTGAATGTTCAGCTGCTGATTGCTTTCCTCTTAACCTCTCGTGAATGTAGAGTTCTGATAGTTTGGCTGGCTGTGGTTCAGACATGCTGATGGAACCAAGAAGTTTTCTGTAGAGTCTCTGAACAAGGGTTTCAACTCTCCAACTAATAATTTGGTCATCACAGGGAAGAGGACATGTTTGAGGGGAGTTATGTTGAAGGTAGAAGTACTAGTATCTGTAATTTATCTGTAATTTATTTATATTTATTCCTAAGGTCGTTGTGGGCAGGGAATGTGTCTGTTTATTCTCATATTGTACTGTCTCAAGCGCTTAGTACAGTGCTTTGCACACAGCAAGTGCTCAATAAATACGATTGAACTAATGAATAGTATTTGCTAAATGCCCACTGGGTGCAGTACACTGTACTAAGCACTTGAGAAAATACAACAGAGCTACAAAATATGTTCTTTGCCCACGATAAACTTACACTTCAGTGGGGGAGGCAGATTGTAAGCTTGTTGGGGGCAGGAAATGTATCTGTTAACTCTCTCTTGTGTTGTACTATCCCAAGCACTTAGTGTGGGGCTCTGCACACAGTGAAGCTCAAGAAATATGATTGATTAATTGACAAATATATTTAGAAGCTGAGAAATCAGGATAAACAATTTCCAGTGCAGTTATTTTTGACATGCGTGGATAGAGCAAGCTGGGGAATAGGAAACAGTATGACCTAGTGGATAGACCATGGGCCTAGAAGTCAGAAGGACCTGGGTTCTAATCCCTGCTCTGCTACTTGTCTGCTGTGTGACCTTGGGCAAGTCACTTAACTTCTCTGTGCCTGTTACCTCATCTGTAAAATGGAGATTAAGACTGTGAGCCCTCTGTGGGACAGGGACTGAGTCCAACCTGATTGTATCTACCCCAGCACTTGGAATACAGTGCCTGGCACATAAGTGCTTAACAAACACCATTCAAAAAATGCTGGAGAGAGGAGATATGTGAACCTGGGTGAGTTAGGGAAGAGTTGTTGAAGTCAATTGTGAGGAGTTTTTGCTTGATGCAGAGGAGTACGGAAAGCCAGTGGAGGATTTTGAGGACTGGAACGACAATTCAAGATGATCTGTGCAGCAGTGTGGAGAGTAGATTGAATTAGGAAGGAGCTGTAGCGAGGAGGCCAAAACAGTAATAATAATGATGGCATTTGTTAAGCGCTTACTATGTGCCAAGCACTGTTCTAAGCACTGGGGAGGATACAAGGTGATCAGGTTGTCCCACATGGGGCTCACACCCTTAATCCCCGTTTTGCAGATGAGATAATTGAGGCACAGAGAAGCTAAGTGACTGGCCCAAGGTCACACAGCTGACAGTTGGCAGAGCTGGGATTTGAACCCATGACCTCTGACTCCCAAGCCCGGGCTCTTTCCACCGAGCTGCAACAGTACTCTCATGTGGTGGGGAAGACTCATAGAACAGGCTGGAGGAGATTGCGTGGAAAGGAATGGGAAGTTGAAGGAAATGTTGTGGAGGAAATGAATGTGAGAGTTGAAAGACACTCGTGATCTTCTGGAAGACAGTAGGGTTGCCAATTGCTGGGACACTTGAAAGCAGACCAGAGCCTGGTACCCATCCTTTTTGAGAACCCAAGTACTGAACTCTCCCAAGCGCTTAGTTCAGTGCTCTGCACACAGTAAGCTCCCAGTAAATACCATTGATTGATGGGTTGATCCATCGCTATCACTCTCCAACAGAATTGAGGCCCGATTTGTGTTGAGATGCCATCCCTCTGCTGTTCACAGGATACTGGGATAGCAATCCTTTTCCTGCCTCTAGTTGCCTGTCTGTGATCCCTGACTTAAGCTCAATTCTAGGATTTGTATTTACAATTTGTATTTGTATTGGCACTAATTAATTTTGCCTTGAATATTTGATGGTGTTGTTGAACAGTCTGTCCCTCCCAGATAAAACCAAGAGCCAGGGAAAATATGCTGGGCCCAAGATGGAAAACATAAATTCTCTTCCCGGAGATTAGGAGGTGTGCAATATCCAGGGGGTTTAGTGGGGACCACAGAGTTCCCACTGTAAGAACACATCCCGATTTCCCACAGGCAAATTCCAGTGACTATTCGGGGGGCTGATTAAACCAGGCTGGACCCTTTGTTGCTGATTTACTGTTTCCGAGGGTCCATTTCTCTGCTCGTTAGCAATCCGTTCGGTGGGGTTGGAAGCCCAGTCAGGGAAAGGAAGTGGAATTCCAGTTGGTCTGTTTTGCCTCTGTTTAGCAACACCTGTCCAAAGTTTTGGAGGGAAATCAAGCTGAAACTGCAGTGACCAATGAAGTGAAATCCAGGGGATTCTCTGCAGAGTTGTATCATCTGGCCTCCCCAAGACCTGATCCCTGGATCACTGCGTCAGTCGGAGTGCTGATGCCCTTGCAGCCAGTTGAGGCCTGTGGGTTTGGAATCGGCTACCCTATTCCAGCTTGGGTCCAGTTGTCTTTCCTTGAAAGTTTTCTGTAAACAGCCTGATCCATATTTTGGGATAAAGAGGAAATGAAGAAAGCTGGCTAGGACCAGGATTTGAGCAGAGGAAGAATCCACGTCTCCTCTTTTCCTTTTCTTCGGGCCAAACTGGAACCACACACTGACCCTCTGCAAAACCGTTCAGTCCATGTTTCCCCATTCTTCAAGAACTTCCAGTGGTTGCCATCCACCACCACATCAAACAGAAACTCCTTACCATCAGCTTTAAAACACTCTATCACCTTGCCTCCTCCTACCTTACCTCGCTGCTTTTCTACCACACCTGGGATGCTCACTTTGCTCCTCTAACTCCAACCTACACACCTCAGTACTGTCTTGCCATCAACCCCTTACTCACATCCTCCCTCTGGCCTGGAACCCCCTCCCCCTTCATATCTGACGGACCACCATTCTCCCCACTTCCAAAGCCTGATTAAAATCACATCTCCTCCAAGAGAGCTTTCCCCACTAAGCCTTCATTTCCCCTACTCCCTCTCCCTGGACCTGGATCCTTTAAGTACTTAATAATCATCCCATGCTCACCCCACAGGACTTATGCACATATTCATAAGTTACTTTAATGTCTGTCTCTCCCTCTAGACTGCAAGCCCTCTTTGGGCAGGGAACATGTCTACCATCTCTGTTATATTGTAGTCTTCCAAGTGTTTATTACAGTACTCTGCACTCAAAGTGCTCAATAAATACGATTGAGTGGATGATTGACTGCCTGAATCCATGCTGTTAAATCCATCTACCCCAGTCTGCCTCCCTCCTGCCTGCCTCCAGGACATCTTGCACTGGGGATTTGGGTGACACCATCAACACCAGATGAGAAGCGAGGCATGAAAGGCCAAACAGACGGGCAATGTGCCAGCACCAGCCGTGCCCCAAATTATTTGTCTTCTAGTTTGTGGGGAGGAGGGAGGGTGCCGGCAGAGTGGTTTGGGAGCATTATTTATTCATGGCTTTCCAGAACTTTCAAACAAATTACTCCTCACACGTCCTTTTCGTCTCAAGAGCAGTTTGAGGCCGAGAGGGTGTTTGGAGTGTGATGTGCCGAAAATTGAGACTGTCCTTCTGCTGCCCCCAATGGGTGCGTTGACTTTGACCACGTTGTGATGGTTTCTGTCAGGGTGGTTAGTAGCTCGAGGTGAATTTCTGTAAATGGCCCACTCGGTGCATGTGAACCCTATATTTTGGAGACCCAGGTCACCTCTAATGGGTATTGAAGTGAATTTTGAAGTGAACGTTCAGCCTTTTTTGTCTGGTTCTGTTGTGTAATCAAGTGCAATTAATTCCCCTCTCCCTCTGGCTGGAGTGAACTAATTTCATTGCCATCGGCAAAGAACTGCACGGTATGGTCAAATTCCAGCAAGCTCTGGGATTCTCGGGCACTAAGTGATCATGCATCCATTTTGGGTTTCTAGGTGATCCTGATAGAGGCCCTCAAAATCTTTGAAGAATTACTGGCCTTCCCTGTTAGAGAGTAAGCTCTTTGAGAGCAGCCAGACTGTGAGCTAATAATAATAATGGTATTTGTTTAATGCTTACTTTATGCCAAGCACTGTTTTAAGCACTGGGGTAGATTCAAGTTTATTAGTTTGAACACAGTCCTTGTCTCAGTGGGGCTCACAGCCTAGGTAAGAGGGAGTAGAGTTTAATCCCCATTTTACAGATGACGAAACTGAGTCACAGAGAAGCCGAGCAACTTGTCCAGGGCCACACAGCAGAGAAGTGTCATAGCTGGGATTAGAACCCAGGTCCTTTGACTCCCAAGCCCATGCTCTTTCCACCAGGCCATGCTGCCGCTCTTATAATTCAGAACTTTGATCATGAATGGAAATTTGATCTTTTTATAGTATCTTCACATCAGTTAAGTTAATGATACTTGTGGCGTGTTCGTGATTACTGTATGTCCAAACACTGTGCTAAGTGGTGGGGTAGAATAATGTGATCAAAAACACATTCAGGGCTCTTAGTTAAAGCGGTAGAGAGGGCAGGTAACTTATCCCATTTTACCAGCGAGGAAGCCGAGGCCCAGAGAGGTTCAGGGAATTATCCAAGGTCACCCAGCAGGTTAGGGGTAGAGCTAGGTCTGGGACCCAGATTCATTCATTCATTCATTCAATCGTATTTATTGAGCACTTACTGTGTGCAGAGCACTGTACTAAGCGCTTGGGAAGTACAAGTTGGCAACATAAACCCAGATCTCCTGACTCTCTGACCAGTGCTTTTTCCACCAGACTGCCCGGCATGGCATTATGCCTGTGTTTACCACCATAGGGTATTACCCAGTGCTCTGCCCGCTGTAGGCGCTCAGTCAGTAGCATTGGAAGTGTGATGGTTCAGACACCTGTCTGTCTGCAAGCAGTTCCTGACTGTCATCTTTCCAGCCCCCTTGTCCTTACTGAGAGCAGGCCCTTTGACTGCTAGAGATTGAGCTCAACAGCAGGCCTCTCACTTGCTCCCTTCACCAGGCTCTCGTTCTAGCTGCCTCCCAGCCACCTCCTGACCAGCAGCAACCTGAACAAACAGGATTGTTCCTTATGAAAATAACCTCAAGCACTTCCTAAAATAAAACAAACTTGTGCTTATTTTTAAGTCACCTTGTGGCAGGAGATTGTCACATGGCAGGGAAGTGTAGTCCACCAGGCCAAGCTGAACTCCTTCCCTTTGCTCTGCTCCCAAGCAAGTGTACGTGAGTCAATAGCCAGCCCAGCAGTCCCTTTGGGCCTCTTTTATTCATCAATCGTATTTATTGAGCGCTTACTATGTGCAGAGCACTTTTTATTGAATCTGATTGATTGTCGGGAGACCTTCACATTGCAGTGATGGTTTTTTATTGGTGAAGTACAGTAACCGATCAGACCCACTGGCTTCCCATCCCTAGCATTCCAACCACTTTATACCTGAGCAAGGAAGATGGGTGGCAATAGACCCAAGAGTGATTGGGTCACTTTACGGCCCACGTGTTGCGGAGGGGAGTTGAAATGGTCTGGAGTACGGTGAAGGCCCTGGGCTGATTTTCTTGGGAGACCCAAATAGAGGTTAGTGCTCCCTAGGAGATGAGATCAGCAAGAAATTTGGGAGAGCCAGTGAGTAGATTACTTTCAGACTGTATTGTCACAAAGCCAGAGGAGTTAAGAACCCACAGTGGTAGTGGTAGTATTTGGTTAGCTTCCTATGTGCCAAGCAGTGGGATGGTTACAAGATAATCTGGTCAGATGCATGGTGGTCCAGATGAAGGGGAAGGGAATGGTGCTTGGCTGGTGTGAGAAGGAAAGATTTTGGAGTGTGCATGTGTGCATTCTCTGGCCCAGTTGGAGTTGAAATATGGTGAGCGGATTTCCCCCTTTTTGTAGCCAAGGAGCAGTCCACTTTTGATTAGTCGAACTTGAAATCTAGGTGTCTCATTCTTACTGAGGATGTGTATTTGCGTTGTCTTTTAGCCTATATCCTTGAATCTGGAGGCTACCTTTATGTTCCGACAATGACCCCTTGTCTGTAATGGGCTTTTGCCTCCTCCAGGGAAGAGGGCTTCAGGATTGCCGACATTCTTGAATTCCTCGGACCTATGATATAGTATTGCATTGTGAAATTAAAAGGCAACAGGGTCCCACAGGGTCCCATCCAAAGTTCCCACTTCATGTTTTCTGATTCTTCTACTAAAAATTCCAAGGGGAATTTTGGTCTTTGGGCTTCAGTTCAAGGACAGATTGATTTGAGGCCAAATAAAACAAGAAACTTGGCTCTTTTGATAGTCCCCTCTTAGACTATTGAATTTCTTGGTCTGTTCCAATTGTTATTTAAAAAAAAAAGAAGCAGCAGCCCAGTTCTTGTTCCGGAAGATTTGGGCACTTCCATTTGGCCAGCAGCCTCTCTTATACCCTCCCGAGAACTAGTACAGTACTTGGCAGAGTAAGCACTTAATAAATTCTATTTATTGAATCAAACTAGCTTAGTCCAGAAGTGATAGATCACAAGTGGTGGTAGGACCAGTGTTTGGAAATGAGGTCCATGAAGAGCAGCACCTAGGGAAACTGCAGAAAAAAAATGCACTTCAAAACATGGAGCAACACATTAAAATGTCAATTTGCCAGTATCTAGAGCATAACTCAAGGTCAGGTTGGAGCCCCTAGGTGTTCTAAGGAACGGCCTTGACTTTTGAAGGCTATCCGAGATGTAGATGAGGAAGAGCAAATCTTGGGTTAGCGCAATATTTTGCTGCGTTACTAGAGAACTATACTAGAAATGGGAAACATTTGGGGCCATCCAGTTTCCCAAGGGGGAGTGCACTGTTTTGTCTCTTGAAAACAGCTGTTTTTTTGGCTTTGGGTGCCTGGGATTTGAGAGCGAAGACCACCTCCAAATTTGAAAGCTCCACCCTCTCCTCCCTCCCACCCTCCTTAGACTGAAGCCACATGTAGTCATTCTTTCCCTCCTGTAGACCTCACTGCTTAGAATTGATCCAAGGGCAGAAGAGGGCCACCAAAAGGACCGGACTCCTGACTCAGTTGCTGTGTTGGAGAAATTCTGGAAAGAACAGGAGGACTCTCAAGGACTCTTCCAATTTAGCTTTAGGTGGGTTTAATTCAGGAATCTGATCCACTCATTCCTAGGTCTCCCTAGGGAAGTTCTGAGGAGAGTTGAAACCATCAGAAGGGATTGGCTGAAGGTGTTTTGAAGGCTGTACTGGGACAAAATGGGCCATCAAATAATAATGGAGGCCCTTTGAGCCCATTTTGCTGTGCCATCTGTGGGATTTACAGTGTGTGGAAAATGTCACCTCCTGATTTTCAAAATGCATGATGAGTGCAACTGGAAATGAAGCATTTATTCTTGAAGTAAAAATAGTATCTATCTAAGCTGTTTTCAGTGAACTCTTCCCAATGTGAGTATTAGACATCTGCTTTTTCAAAGAGCCAAACATGTTTTCCATTCTGTGAGAGTTTACTGTTTTCCTTGTCTCCAGGCAGCCTCTCCCACCGGAGTCTGGGATTGCAGGGGACGGAGGGGACTCCTGGGTCCTATTTCAAAGAGTTTACAATCTAGCACAGGAGACACAACAGTCAAATAAATTACAGGTTGGGGGGGAGCAACAGAGGTGAAAGATACATACCTAAGCGTAGTGAGTTGGGGATCCAAGTGCTGAGGAGATGAAGAAGTGCTGAAATGGCAGTGGGCGGTGGGTGAGAAGCAGCGTGGCTCAGTGGAAAGAGCATGGGCTTTGGAGTCAGAGGTCATGGGTTCAAATCCTGGCTCCTCCAATTGTCAGCTGTTTGACTTTGGGCAAGTCACTTAACTTTTCTGTGCCTCAATTATCTCATCTGCAAAATGGGGGTTAAGACTGTGAGCCCTCATGGGACAACCTGATCACCTTGTAACCTCCCCAGCGCTTAGAACAGTGCTTTGCACATAGTAAGAGCTTAATAAAAGCCATCATTATTGTTATTATAATTATAAATGAGATGGAGAGATGAGAGATTGTGTGTGTTTGTGTGCCATGCTTTAGGGGTAAAGATTTCTTGGTTTGGGCAGCATTCATTCATTCATGCATTCAATCGTATTTAGTGAGCGCTTACTATGTGCGGAGCACTGTACTAAGCGCTTGGGAAGTGCAAGTCGGCAACATATAGAGACTTTCCCTACCCAACAACGGGCTCACAGCCTAGAAGGGGGAGACAGACAACAAAACAAAACATGTAGACAGGTGTCAAAATCATCAGAACAAATAGAATTAAAGCTTTAATATATATAAAGCTATGTTTACTATGTGCCACTGAGTGTACTAAGTTCTGGGGTAGATACGAGATAATCAGGTCAGCTACAGAACTGTTCCTCATGGGGCTCATGCCTGCATGTTTGGGTCAAGGAAGGGAGAAGAGAGGAGGGAAGAGCAGTGTGAAGATCCTGGTGATTGGGTGCCATCTCTCCCAAGGGGACTGGTGGCATCTCCAGTACTCCTACAGTGTATGTGCCATTGGTGCCCAAGAGCAATGGGAACTGTGTCCAACCTGATTTGTTTGTATCCGCCCCAGCACTTATTATAGTGCCTGGCACATAGTAAGTGCTTAACAGCTAGCACAATTATTATTATTACTGGGCAACCACCATTCTGCCCAGTAAAGCCACCCCATCCATGCCCCTGCCAAATTCTTTCCTGCCCTGATACATTTCAGTTAGCGTCTATGATAGCTAAGATAAAAAAGAGGCAAAACTGCTGCTAATCTCTGACTTTAAAGGATGATGGCCTTACGTTATCTATCCTGTGTGAGCTGACAAAATCAAAGATGAATTTCTAGAATTATGGTAGGAGTGGTGATTCGTTTTTGTAATACTTTCCATCTAGGAGGGAATTGAAACTTGCGACAGATTTGAAAGAACTTGGGCCTGGGAGTCGGAGGACCTGGGTTCTAATCCCAGCTACATCACGTACTTGCTGTGTGACTTTTGACAAGTTACTTCTGTGTGCCTCAAATCCCTCATCTGCAAAATGGGGATTCAATCACTGTTCTCCCTCCCACTTAGATTATGACCCCCATGTGGGACCTGATTATCTTGCCTCCATCCCAGTGCTCAGTACAGTCCTTAGCACATAGGAAGCACTTAGCAAAAACTTTTTATTATTATTGTCATTATTATTTTGTTATATGCTGAATCACTCCCTCTCTAAAGTGGAACGACGTACCCCTCGATTTTAAATTGGCAGCAGGTAAGCTGTTGCTTGTTTAGCTGCTTTGGCCTGACATCAGTCATTGTTTTTATTGAGCACTTATGATGTGCAGAGCACTGTACTAATTGCTTTGGAGAGTACGATACAACAGAATTAGCAGACACCTTCCCAGCCCATAATGCAACCACAAGATGGTTTAAATCTGGGTCCTGGGAACAAGGTGAAACTCACAGTCTACTCTAGTGCATGAAGACTTTTCATCTATTGCTGTTTATAAAAGCTGGTGTATATTTTTACACGTGTGTGTGTGCACAATTATAACTGTCTTGTGTATATTCCTCCCTGCTTCAGAACCTAGTTTTCTCCTTTTTTCATGGTATTTGTAAAAGCTCTATGTGCCAGGCCCTGACATAATCACTGGGGCAGATACAAGTTAATCAGGTTGGACACAGTCCATGTCCCATGTGGACTCACAGTCTTAATCCCCATTTTACAGATGAGGTAACTGAGATACAGAGAAGTTAGAACAGAGGTCCCCTGACTTCCAAGCACATGCTCTATCCACTAGCCATGCTGCTTGACTTGTTAGTCAGCAACTTGCAGGAATTGGGCCCCTTTGGGTTTGGGTGTGTGTCTTAGAATTGTTCACCTCAGTGCCAGGTAGCTGGAGGACCTCCAGGGCTACACTCTTCGGATCTGGTTTTGGGATTGTATTAGTGTTGCTGGAAAACCCCATACACAGGATTGTTCCTTTGCCTTTTTCTTGGCCTTGCTTGCTTAAGAAGGCATGGGCACTGGGTCCCATAATGGTTCCATATTGGGGACACAAGCCCAGCCTCACCTCAGAAGCAGAGGGATTGGCAAGTTGTTGGTATTGGGGAGCCCTAATTCCAGAGCTGCAATCTGATCTTCCTTGATTAGCTTCATGTTCTTCCTTCCGCTAAGGAGAGAAAGAGAGAGAGAAAGAGGTGGTTTCTGTGAGCACACAGTAAGAAAAGAATCCTAGTGAAACCTGTTTGACCTAGCAGAGTTATTTAACTCTGGAAATCTGTTTTACCGAAAGCTTCTTTTCCAAAACAAATGTTTTTCAGGTGGACCGAGCATCACCTAGAGCCTGAGGTACCATATTTCAAAAACAAAAAGATTGTTTTCTAAAGGCCACCATTTATGCTGCATTGTCACAAAATGTCATTCCATCCACCTGTTGATTTATGACCTCTTGAAAAACAAGATGCATTTGACCCCTTTTATGCTGGGTCTCCTCATGTTTTCTTCCCTCAACTCCCAGTAACAGGTGTTTCTGCGGGGGTGATATTTTCGCCACCACACTGAAAAGCTAAAAGGTCCTTGGGGTACTTTCTCTGAGAAGGTGAATTAATGTTAGTCCCAAAAGCTTTCTTATATTTGAGGGGGTGGGTGGGGCAGGGTCATTCTGGATTGGGTTTATTTGACACAACAGCTGGCAGAAGCTGGTGGTTTTAACCAACTGGTGCGAAGCATTTCCAACAGACCAGGGAAATAAAGCCATCTCTGAATTTACTCCATCTGGAGATGACCTTTTTGTAAAAATCCTCTGATTTTGCTGTTATTTTACTTAGGGGAGTTTAAGAAACCTGAATCTCAGGAAATAACACTGGAACTGAAAATGCCCGAGGTACTCGGGGCGAAGTAGCTGTGCAGCCTGTTGGCCAGATGTTTAAGCTGGAATTGGTGACCAAGGCGGGAGCTTTCTCAAGCACTCTGCTGCCCTGGAGAACTGGGATTTGTCTTCTGCTGCCCACGGCAGTCAGTCACTCAATCGTAATTATTGAGTGCTTACTATGTGCAGAGCACTGTACTAAATCCTTGGGAGAGTACAGTATAATCGACATATCCCCCACCCACAAAGGGTGTACAGTCTAGAGGGGGAGACAGACATTAATATAAATAAATTAATTACAGATAATTAATTGCTCTGGGGTGGGAGTGGGGGATGAATAAAGGGAGCGAGTCAGGGCAATGCAGAAGGGAAAGAAAAGGAAAAGAGAGCTTAGTCAGGGAAGGCCTCTTGGAGAAGATGTGCCTTTAATAAGGCTTTGAAACGGGGGAGAGTAGTTGCCTGTCAGATATGATGAGGGAGGGCATTCCAGGCCAGAGGCAGGACGTGGGTGAAAGGTCAGTGGCGAGATGGTTGAGCTAGAGGTACAATGAGAAGGGTAGCACTGGAGGAGTGAAGTGTGGACTGGGTTATGGTAGAACAGCAAGGTGAGGTAGGTGGGGGCAAGGTAATTGAGTGTTTTAAAGCTGCTGGTGAGGAGTTTCTGTTTGATGTGGCAGTGGCTCAGGCAAGGGAAATGAATGCCCAGGGGGGCGATCATCCTGGGAAACCTTTTCAGGGACTTTCCCAACACTTGGCTTGTCCACCTATCCCTTCCCTATGCAGCTGTTTGGTTTCCTGTGCAGAAGAATCTTTCTCACTCCACTGCTGACCTGGTCCTTTCCCACTTAGCACCATTGAAATTTTAGGGAAAAGCTTGGGATTTGATTTCAGACCCAATTTGGTTTTCTCTTCCTCCTGACCAAGTTGCTTCTTAGAAAGGTAAGCAGATGCTCTGCCATTTTTAAAATGCCTTCCATGTAAAGACAAAGTATTTTTCCTGGAGAACATTGGAGCACCCTCTCAGTGGCAGGAGGAGCAGGAGACCCCTTGTCCAGAGGATAGTCTGGGAAGTTTAAGTGGCACTTCTGGTTCTCGTGGAAGAGCAAACCCAGGGAACAGTGTCTGGCATCAATTATCATTTAGCATTTTCTCTAGGATTGTTAAATTAGCCCTGAAGTGAACTGGCACTATCCTAAAGCAATGACATCACACTGCAGTTATTGCTACAACCCTAACACAATCTTCCCACCCCTCATGTCCCCCTTCCCCCGCAACACACATGCACACACTCTCTCTCTCTCTCTCTGTGTCTCTCTCTCTCTATCTCTCTCACTCTTGCTCTCTCTGCCCTCCAGGTATTTATACTGTGACTATTAGCCTGGTAAATCTTGAAGAGGTTTAATTTCTAGTTATTCATACAGTCCAAATTCATTTGAGCCATATTTTATTAGAGGTATTTACAACTCTAATTGTTTTGAAAGTTGCCACTGTGAAATGCAGCACAAGGAAAAATACAGAAGCTGTGGAAAAATTAGGAGGCATCTGAGAGAGAGAAAGAGAGGGAGATTAGTGTTGTATAAATTACATTGCCCGTGCTTGAGTGTTTCTTATTTTTACAATTACTACTCATTTTCTGTGAGTATAGTCCACTCTGTTTTATTAATCCACAGAAATAATTCTCTCTTTATCATCATCCCTTATTGTTAGCTTATGCTATGAAAATCTCACAATGTTTTTCATAGAGTTATAGATCTGGAAGTGGGTGCTGTGTTTAGTTTCCTGCCTCCTGGCGGGAGAGAAGCCAAACCATTTGAGAAAGTTGGTTTGTCAGCCCCACCCCAAAGGAAGAATCTCCACAGCTTCAGTGGCCAACTGAGGGTTTAGAAGCCCTTCCTGGGAGTAAATTCTTCCCTAGCAAAGGAGATTTTACAAATGTTAGAAGGTGAGAAGTGGTGGCACCTCACTTCCCCAACATCCACCCCCGACCCCCGCCACACACACACATACATATCCCTACTTTCTTTCCCACTGTCCCCCAAACCACTATCCAGCACCAAACCTCTTCCTATTGCATTGCCATCTACCATCCTCCCCTTCCCCCAGCTCCATTAATAATAGTAGTAATAATAATAATAGTTGTTTGTGTTAAGCACTTACTATGTGCTAAACACTGTACTAAGGAATGGGGTAGGTACAAAATAACTGAGTCAGACCCAGTCCCTGTGCTAGCTGGCAGCTCGCAGTCTTAAGTAGGAGGAATAACAGATGTTGAGTCCCCATTTTACAGATGAGGAAACTGAGGCACAAAGTCAGGAAATGACTTCCCCAAGGTCATACAACAGACAAGTGGTGGAGCCAGGATTAGAACCCAGGCCTTCTGATTCCCAGGCCTGTACTCTTTCCACTAGGCCTCGCACAGTGTGAAACACTGGTCCATCATGGGTAAATTAATAATAATGATGGCATTTGTTAAGTGCTTACTGTGTGCCAAGCACTGTTCTAAGCACTGGGGTAGATACAGGGTAATCAGATTGTCCCATTTAGGGCTTGCAGTCTCAATCTCCATTTTACAGATGAGGTAATTGAGGCACAGGGAAATTAAGTGATATGCCCAAAGTCGCATAGCTGATAAGTGGCAGAGCCGGGATTAGAACCTGTAACCTCTGACTCCCAAACCCATGCTCGCTCCACTATGCCCCGCTGCTTCTCTTGGAAAATTCCACTTGATCCTCAACCTATTCCTGATCCGATCACTCCTCTTCCTAATCATCCCCGAGACTTAACTCTCACCTGATGACTCTGTCTTGCTGCTGTTTTTTGAGGGGGCCTTATCTTCTCACAGTGAAGGAGAGAGCAGTCAATCTGCCCTTTACCTCCCTACCTGCCATGCCACTTTTGCTGTTTCTCGTTCCCCTCCCTCTCTCTTTCTCCTTCTTTGAGTCCCACATCATCTGTCTCTCCTGCCCCCTTCAGCTGCTGGCTGCTCCTCTGCATTCCCTGTGGATTTGGATGCTTTCATCACCTTCCCGCCCTCACTCCCCTCTCCTAATGTCATCTTTGGAGACTTCAATCTCCATGTTGATGATTCCTCAGACACTCCCCCTACTCTTGAACATCTGCTTTCCTTCACGTCTGAACTCCTGGGCAGGCCTTTTTTTTTAAAAAAAATGCTATTTAAGTACTTACTGTGTAGCTGGCACGGTACTAAGTGCTGGGGTAGATACAAGCTAATCAGGTTGCACACAGTCTGTATCCCCATTTTACAAATGAGGAAACAGGCCCAGAGAAGTTGAGTGATTTGCCCAAGGTCACACAGCAGATGAGTGACAGAGCCGGGATTAGAACCCAGGTCCTCTGACTCCTGGGCCTATGCTTTCTCCACTAGGCCACCCGCTTCTCACCTCTGCTTTTTTTCAAACTCTTCTGCAGCTTCACAAGTGAGAATATAAGTCAGCATTTGACAGAGCCATCACTTGCAGCTGATTTCTTTTTCCATCCCTCTCATCTCTGTCGCCTCCCATTTTGGGGGAGATATTCACGAACAGCATGAAAAGCTGGTGTGGATGGTGCGGCGTGGGGCACATCATTTTTTTCCCCCCCTTACATGGAGAGTTTACTTTCTTGGGATTTGATTAAGGCCAGCCCACTTAATCACTGTAACTTGATCAGGATCTCTGGCAGCCAAGTCGCCTGATCCCCAGACTATTTCCTCTTGACTGGCATCATCCATTTCGTTGTCATTCAAAGAGAATATTTCATTTGGGGCTCATAAATCTTTACTAAGGAACAGCCTAAAAAGAAACAACCCACAAAAAAGCCTTGACCCTCTAAGTCAGTTTATTGTATTTATTAAGCGCTTACTGTGTGCAGAGCCCTGTACTAAGTGCTTTGGAGAGTCCAATGTAACAGACACATTCCCTGCCCACAGTAAGTTCTTAGCCTTCTCTCCTACTTAGGTTGTGAGACCTGTGTGGAACAGGGACTGTGTCTGACCTTTTT
The DNA here is from genome assembly GCF_015852505.1 of Tachyglossus aculeatus. NCBI lineage: Eukaryota > Metazoa > Chordata > Mammalia > Monotremata > Tachyglossidae > Tachyglossus > Tachyglossus aculeatus. The sequence continues at coordinate 20,119,130 of NC_052078.1, read as the reverse complement.
TTTTTTATGACATTTAAGTGCTTACTATGTGCCAGGAGTAGATACAATCTAATAGCACTTAGAACAGTGCTTGGCACATAGTAAGTGCTTAACAAATGCCAACAACAACAACAAAAAAATAGTGTTGAATGCAATCCTCGTCCCATATGGTGTGCACAATCTGATTATCTCGTATCTTTCCCAGTTCTTAGAACAGTGCTTGATTCAGTGTAAGCGCTTAACAAATACCACAGTAATTGTTATTATTTATTAAGCCATGACAAATAGAATCCCAAAGTGAGGAGGGACCCATTTTTGGAACTGATTCATTCATTCATTCAATTGTATTTACTGAGTGCTTACTGTGTGCACAGCACTGTACTAAGCGCTTGGGAAGTACAACTGATTGTGATGGGTCAACCAGCCTGGCCTTCCTCTCTGGAAACACCTGTCTTCCAAGCCTGCAGGGACGCAGGAACCAGTAACGGGAGCCGAGCTGGGTGTTGCCAGGGTATGGAAAGCCTCCCTACGGAAAGAACGTGAGGCATCGTGCAAAGCCGGAACACATCAAAGGGGCCCATGGGGGTCCCATCCCCTCTCTTAGCTCCGGCTGTGGAACTGTAAAGCTGTTTCTGTCAGGCCACTGGAAAGGCAGGTTCTAAACAACTGTTCCCCAGGCTGACTCAGTGGTGGGAAATTTCCCCTGCTCTTATGTGAATATGGTGACATGATAGATATCACCTTGTAATGTACTCCTCAGAGAAAAGGAAAATATGTCATCCTCTTTCTTCACTGGTAGAATCTTGAGACACACAGACCTCTTCTCTATCGGCTGAGAAATGAACTGTCCTGAAGCTCAGTGCACCTGTGCATTGGTTCCCAACACTGTTTCTCCAGTGTTTCCACCTCCACTGGAAGTCCTGGAGTTGAGCTGGAGGATTTTTCTAGTTTTTCTAGAAACACAGAAAAAACCCCCCGTAGAAGTGTTTTTTCATTGGCTTCCTATTGAGGGAAAAACCAATCGATCAGTGGTTTTTATTGAGCCCTTGCAGAGCACAATACAACAGAGTTGGTAGACACCTTCCCTGCCCACAAGGAGCTTACAGTCTAGAAGGCAAAACAGACAAAGATGCCACTATGGACTGGACTGTAGCTCTCTAAATTAGCTTGTGTTTTCTCTCGTAGCAACCCAGGAGGTTGTAGTCCTTTGCCTTCCAGCTACTTGGCTTTCTTTTTCATATGACTGTTACAGTCTGTCATGATCAGAGTAAGCTTCTTATAGGCAGGGAATGGGTCTGCTAATTCTGTTGTACTCTCCCAAGCACTGAGTACATACGGTGTTCTACACACAGTGCTCAGTAAACATCACTGATTGATCGATCAGAGGGAATCCCTCATCCATCTAGAATTCTTCTAATTCTGGAAAAAGTCACACACCTCCCTCTAGATAGTAAGTTCCTTCTAAGTTTGTTTTGGGCAGGGAATGTAGCTGTTTATTGTATTGTACTCTTCCAAGCACTTAGTACAGTGCTCTACACACAGTAAGTACTCAATAAATGCAACTGAGTGAATGAACAAATGGGGAATGTCTACCAACTCTGTTGTACTCTCCCAAGTGCTTAGTGCAGTATTCTGCACAAGTAATAGCTCAATAAATGCCATTGATTGATTTGATCAATTGATATCCCAATGATTTGGAAGCTGTATTGAGTTGTCCTTGGGCTAAATTTGGGTCTGACGTGGCTTCCAGATGTATATGTTCTCTTTGAGAAGCATTCAGATTTTGCCTGAGTTGTCATGCCTGTATTAATGTTTCCAAAATGAAAGCAATGCATCTATTGAATGCCATATCTGAGTGGCAGTTAGTCGCTCAATCAGAGGTTAATTTAGTCAGGTTTATTCTGTCTCCATCAAAGATGCATTTTTGGACTTCTGATAGCAGATGATCTTCAAAGACCCTCATCCTGGCTAACCAAGTCTGAAAGAACTGTCCTAGATAACATCCCTGCTGAGCATGCCTGAGAGCGATTGCAGGCTGCTGTTTCCTGCCCAGACTGCTGAGGTTTTTTGCTTTTTTCTGTGTGGTATTTGTTAAGCATTTGCTATATTCCAGGCACTGCTTTAGGCATTGGGGTAGATACAAGCTAATCAGATTGGATACAGTCCCTGTCCCAATTGGGGCTCACACAGAGGCACAGAGAAGTGAAGTGACTTGCCGAAGATCTCACAGCAGACAAGTGACAGGGCCGGGATTAGAACCCAGGTCCTTCTTACTCCCAGGCCCATGCCCTATCCACTAGGCCATGCTCCTGCCTCTGCTGAGGTGCCCACGTGAACCATGTGCCAATGCTCCTTTGATCAGGAGGAGGGTGCAGCAGCTTGGAAAGAAGCCACTGAGCCTTTCAAAAATAATCAGTCCACGTGTAGTATTTTAACGTGTGCTTTTTCTATGCCGAGTACTAAGTGCTTGGGGGAGTACACTACAAGTGGTAGACACTATCCCTCCCCCTCAAGTAGTTTACAGTCTAATTGGAGAGACAGACCTGAAATAAATTGCAGGCAGGGGGAAGCAACAGAGAGATGAGACAGACAAAAACATGGCACGGTGAATAGGTTGGCTTGAGAAGAGCCAAGTGTGGGAGCTGGGATGTAATGGGAGAAGAGAGTAGATTAATAGAGGGGAGAGAGCTGATTGAATGGCTCAAGACTGGGAGTTTCTGCTTGAAGAAACTAATGGGAACCCTGGAAGGTTTTGGAAGCATGGGGAGACAAGTGCCAAATGAAGTTTAAGAAAAATTGTTATTTAGGAAAGTGTTTTAAGAAAAAGCAGCAGAGGGGAAGCATAGATTGAAGAGGGGAGAGACTAGTAGCTGGGAGTTTGGCCAGAAGGCTGACGCAGGGGTCGAATCGAGCTATGACGAGGGCTCGGATCAGCGGGAGTGTCCATTCGGATGGGAGAGGAAGGGGCAGATTCCGGAGAGGTTGTGGAGGAAGAACCAATGAGATTTGATGACCGACTGAATATAATAATAATAATAATTATAGTACTTGTTAAGCGCTTATTATATGCCAAGTACCATTCTAAGCTCTGGGATAAGTTAATCAGGTTGGACACAGTCCCTATCCCATATGGGGCTCACACTGTTAATCCCCATTTTACAGATGAGGTAACTAATGGCCAGAGAAATGAAGTGACTTACCCAAGGTCACACAGCAGACATGTGGCAGAGCTGGGATTAGAACCCAGTTCCTTATGACGCCTAGACCCTTACTCTATCCAGTAGGCCACACTGCTTCTCCCGTGTGGGTTTGCGCTTCGGGCTAATTTAAATGAGTGGAGATCTGAGTTACGTGCAGGTGGGTGTAGGCAGTAGGGAGAAACTGTGAAGGTTTGGATTGGCAGGTTTGGCTGCTTCCCTCAAAGACCCTTCCCCAGCCAGACTGGCCTTGTCACATAGTCAAACACTGTGAGGCCAGGGTCATATGTGCTGAACTTCCCGGCTCCAACCAGTGATTTGGGGTGGGATAATGAGCATGGGCGGCAGTAGGATACCCAAATAACTGCTGCATAGAAATTGAAATGGCGAAAAGGTCAACGGGGTGGAATCAGTCAATCAAGGTTATTGTTTGAGTGTTTACTGTGTGCAGAGCACTATCCTAAGTACTTGGGAGAGTTCAGTACAGCAGAGTTGAAGACCCATTTCCTGCCCATATCAAGCTTAGACAAAGAAACCTTTTCAAAGACAAAGTGGAACAAAAATCTCAAGGGAATAGGCAGAGCAGAAGGTCTAACAGGCAACAATTGGAAGTAGGATGGTGATGTATTAGAAAAATGACATCAAGGGAGAAAGGAAAATGGCATTGTGGGAAACAAAGAAAACAGAGCAGCAAGGAGTAACTTTAAATGTCCAAGATACAAAACAGCCACATAATAATAATAAAATGGCATTTATTAAGTGCTTACTAGGTGCCATGCACTGTTCTAAGCACTGGGGAGGTTACAGGGTGATCAGGTTGTCCCACGGGGGGCTCACAGCCTTAATCCCCATTTTACAGATGAGGTAACTGAGGCCCAGAGATGTTAAGTGACTTGCCCAAAGTCACACAGCTGACAAGTGGCAGAGCTGGGATTTGAACCCATGGCCTCTGACTCCAAAGCCCGTGCTCTTTCCACTGAGACACGCTGCTCATCCCACCCACAGAATCTCAAAGGGGAAGATTCTTGTATTCATATTTCCTCTTTTACTTCGGATTAGATTCGTGGGACGTCTCAATTTGACTGATTTCTTATTCAGCCTATCAACTTTTTTTCTGGCAGTAACTGAGCCTCTGAAACTAAATCCTCCTGCCAAACAGGAAGCTGAGGTTTTGGGGGAGAGTTCAAGAATCACTGGGGAATTTGGAGGTAGACTGTGAACCCTTTCTTAGTCAGGAGGAGAAAGTAGTGGGTCTAGTGGAAAGACCATGGAGCCTGGGAGTCTGATGACATGGGTTCTAATCCTGGCTCTTACAATTGCTTGCTTGGGCAAGTCATTTAACTTATATGTGCTTCAGTTTCCTCAACTGTAAAATGGGGATTCAGAACTTGCTCACCATCCTACTGAGACTGTGAGCCTCAGGGACTGTGTCCAACCTGATTAATTGTATTTATCCCAGAGGTAAGTGCTTGACCAAAATGCTTTTTTTTAAAAAAAGGAGGAGACCAGGGGGCCAGAGAGAAGGTAGCAGGGCAGAGTACACCAGTGGGAAGATAACACCCAGAGCTCAGGGAAGGTAACCCAAGGCTATTTTCATTCGTGGTGGGGTGAGTGCAAACTGAGGTTCCCTGAGGGTAAACTGAGAAAGAACTGCTACTCTCCAAGCCTCCTATTATTTATTAGCATTTGTTAGGAGACTGTAAGCTCCTGTAAGCTCCTTGTGGACAGGGAATGTGTCTGTCAAATCTGTTGTACTCTCCCAAGCACATAGTACAGTGCTCTGCACACAGTAAGCACTCAATAAATGTGATTGATAGATTAAGCGTGGGTTTCAGTTACTTTCCCTGAAGTTGATTTGTCACTACTAACTGGGCCCACACCGTCTGGGTGTACCAGACTACAAGGGCTCCTCGTGGAAGACTTATAACCAGTGATTTCAAGACTTTTAGTATTATTAGTCTTGTTCTCAATATCGTACTTAAGGATTTTTAATTTTTTTAAATGATATTTGTTAAGTGCTTACTAGGTGCCAATGTTGCCAACTTGTACTTCCCAAGCACTTAGTACAGTGCTCTGCACACAGTAAATGCTCAATAAATACGATTGATTGATTGATTGATTGACTCTTCTAATTGCTGGGATAGGTGCAGAGTAATCAGGTCGGGCACAGTCCCTGACTCACAAGGGGCTCACAGTCTTAATCCCCATTTTAAAGATGAGGTAACTGAGGCCCAGAGAAGCTAGAAGACTTGCCTAAGGTCACACAGTACACAAGTGGCAGAGCCAGGTTTAGAACCCAGGTCCTCTTGACTCCCAAACTTGTGCTGGGTCCATTAGGTCACACTGCTTCCCACAATTTCTTACTATATGTCAAGTGCTCTTTTTACTTGGCCATGCAGTTTTTCTAGTCATTGTTCTACAGAAATGTGGTGTAGAAGGCCGAGGGCAACAGTAAGGTTTGAGACCTACCGTGCCAAGTTTTAAAGGTGACCCCAGAGTTTGCCCTGCTGTGTTTCAACCCCAAATATTTTCTCCTTCCTATTTAGGTAGTGGAGGGACTTGTGAGATGGGCTGACTGAATACCTATTGGTCTTTAGTGTGTAAGGTCTGTGTGGGCAGGGAGCCTGTCCCTTTGTTAGTCTGTGTTTTCCAGGCACCTAATACAGTGCACTTACACCAAGGAGGTGCTAAATAAAGGCTATTACTACTCTACTAAGGGGGATTAAGACTGTGAGCCCCACGTGGGACAACCGTGTATCCCCCAGCGCTTAGAACAGTGCATCACACATAGCGCTTAACAAATACCATCATTATTGTTATTATTACTACTCTATGAGTTTTTTGTAAGGTTTCCCTGCGTGCAGAGTGGTCTAGCGGAAAGAGCACAGGCCTAGGAGGCAGAAGATCTGGGTTCTAATCCTGCTTCTGCCACGTGCCTAGTGCATGACTTGACTTCTCTGTCCCTCCATTTTACCACTAGAGACTGCATACCCATTTTCCTTCCCTTTGAGGCTGTGAGTTCCAAGTCGAGGCAGGGACCATGTTTGAACTGCTTAATTTGTGTCTATGCTAGTGCTTAGAATAGTACTTGAAACATAGTAAGCACTTTACCACAGTTGGGTAGGGACTGTCTCTATATGTTGCCAACTTGCACTTCCCAAGCTCTCAGTACAGTGCTCTACACACAGTAAGCGCTCAATAAATACGATTGATTGATTGATTATTATCGTGCAGGAACAATAAGAGTCTTAATAATAAAAATAATAATATTTCACTATGGTACTTGAGCTTACTATGTGACAAGCAATGTAACAAGCACTAGAGGAGATACAAAATAATGGTGTTGGACACAGCCCCTGTCCTATATAAAACTCACAGTCTAATTAGGAAGGAGTAGGATTTAATCCCCATTTTACAGATGAGAAAACTGAGGCACAGAGAAGTTGAGTGACTTACCCAAGGTCACACAGGAGACAGGCGGCAAAGCCGGGCTTAGAACCCTGGTCCTTCTGACCCTCAGGCCCGTGCTCTATCCATTAGGTCATGCTGCTTCTCACCGTCACTTCCAGTGAATCAGTAGAGTGGAGGGTTATTTCACATGATCCATATTGATGATGGTAGTAGTAGTAATGTATTTAAGTACTTTCTATGTGACAAACACTGTACTAAGCACTGGGGTAGAGACAAAGTTAATCAGGTGGGACACAGTGTCCGTTCCACACAAAGCTCATGTTATTTGGCGGTAGTTATGTCCAGTGGAAAGAGCATGGACTTGGAGTTCTAGCCCCTGCTTTAGCTTGCTGGAGATTCTCAGGCAGGTCACTTAACCTCTCTGAGTCTGTTTCCTCATCTAAAAATGAGGATATTAATAGTGGCCTCTCCCTGCTTCATAGCGATGTCATGAGGCTATACATTCATTCATTCATTCAATCGTATTGAGCGCTTACTGTGTGCAGAGCACTGTACTAATCACTTGGGAAGCACAAGTTGGCAACATACAGAGACAGTCCCTGCCCAACAGTGGGCTCACAGTCTAGGAGGGGGAGACAGAGAACAAAACAAAACATATTAACAGAATAAAATAAATAGAATAAATATGTACAAGTAAAATAAATAAGATCATTGATGTGAAAAGTATGAGAGCACTCTGAAAAAAGCTAGTTGTTGTCATTCCTCACATCAAATTTAGTATGGTGGACTGATCCCTGGTCATCAGGGCTATGCGGAATGCCTTGCGACTCTGGTTTCTCGCTTAATCTTTCCAGATAAGATTTTTTTTTTTTTTGCGAATGATTCAAATTTACAAGAACCCAGTGACAGCCAATGCAACTCTCTCCTTCAGGCAAGAGTTAAAGGCATTTCAGTTCTCACCATATAACTTGCAGAGACCCGAGAAGGAAACAATCTGCTTTCCTTTTTTTTTTCCTCCCCTTACACTGGCTTGAAAAACGTACAGTGATTTCCCCTGTGGTTTTCTAGAATTTAGTATTGAGTCCGTGTTGGAGCTGATGGAAGAGTCATAAAACAGACACTGCTCTCCCTAACCCCCTCCTCCTCCTTCCAATGCATACACAGGAGCAGGCCAGCCAAGAAGCAATGAGAGTTAACAGGGTAGAGGAGTGTTTTTTAGTTGTTGTTGGGTTGTTTGAGGGGGTTAAATGGTATTCATTAAGCACTTACTCTGTGCCAGGCACTATACTAAGAGTTGGGGTAGATGTGAAATAAGTTGGACACCATCCATATCCCACATGGGGCTCACAGTCTTAATCCCCATATTAAAGATGAGGTAACTGGGGCCCAGAGAAGTAAAGTGACTTGCCCAAGGTCACACAGCAGACAAGCAGTGGAGACGGGGTTAGAACGCACGTCCTCTGACTCCCAGGCTCTAGTTCTCTCCACTAGGCCAGTCTGCTGTTTCAGTCTGAATATGATCTTCAGCAGAAGTGAGAACTCCTGAATCTTTAATGGTCGTGCTGGATTTGGGGTTTGCAGAATTACTCTTTAGGCTGTTTATTTGTGCCATTTCATCAGGGCATCACAGCAAGCTCATCTCTGCTTAGCCATCCAAACCAGCCCTCTGCCAGGGGATATGATGATGATGATGATGGTGGTGGTGGTGGTATTTAAGTGTTTACTCTGTGCCAGGCACTGTTCTAAGCACTTAGATAGACACAAGCTAATCAGGATGGACACAGTCCATGTCCCACATGGGGCTCACCCAGTTAATCTCCATTTATAGATGAGGTAACTGGGACACAGAGAAGTGAAATGACTTGCCCAGGGTCACACAGCTGACAAATGACTGACAGGTTCTAATCACCAACCCAGGCCCTTCTGATTCCCTGGCCCTGGGCTCTATCCATCATCATCATCATCAATCGTATTTATTGAGCGCTTACTATGTGCAGAGCACTGTACTAAGCGCTTGGGAAGTACAAATTGGCAACATATCCATTAAGTCTTCCACCCACTGAGACACAGGGAGCCCAGGCTGGAGGAAGAAGAGGGGCTGGAGGAAGAAGAGGGGCTGGAGCAGGGCAGGGGTTATTATTATTACTGCTGTTATTGTACTTCTTAAGTGATTACCATGTGCTAAGCACTGAGATAGATCCAAGTTAATTAGGTCAGACATAGTCCTGACCTACATGGGACTCACGGGAGAGAAAAAAAATGAGAGAAAGAAGAAGAAAACAGATATTGAATCCCCATGTTACAGATGAGAAAACTGAGACACAGAGAAGTTAAACGATTTCCCCAAGGTCACAGAGGAGGCAAGTGGCAAATCTGACGTGAGAAACCAGGTCCTGTGAGTCTCAGGTCCCTGCTCTTTCCACTAGGCCATGCTGCTTCTCAGTTCAGTTTCTCTCATGGCTTCGCTATAGAGGTAGTGAACCATTGCCCAAAGAGAGGGTGGGATTTGTTTCTTTATCAGTTCCCTTGGGCCCACCCATGGGTGAAGTGTGAGACCCCCGTCAGATTCAGAGCCCCTGGGAGAAGCAGGGTCTGCCTTCATTTTGGTGTGTGCTCTTCTCTCTTTATGTCCCTCTCAAATCAGTAATTAATATTATGATTTATTAAGCGCTTACCACACATCCTGTGTGATGAATACACAACAATTTATTCAGGCACAGTCTTTGACTCACAAGGAACTCCAGAATTAGTAGGGGCTCCTGACTCTTTCTCCCTCTCCCTCTCTGTCTTTCTTTCCTTCTTTCCTTTCCTTCTTTCCTCTTTCTTTCTTTCTTTCTTTCTTTCTTTCTTTCTTTCTTTCTTTCTTTCTTTCTTTCTTTCTTTCTTTCTTTCTTTCTTTCTTTCTTTCTTTCTTTCTTTCTTTCTTTCTTTCTTTCTTCTTTCTTTCTTTCTTTCTTTCTTTCTTTCTTTCTTTCTTTCTTTCTTTCTTTCTTTCTTTCTTTCTTTCTTTCTTTCTTTCTTTCTTTCTTTCTTTCTTTCTTTCTTTCTTTCTTTCTTTCTTTCTTTCTTTCTTTCTTTCTTTCTTTCTTCCTTCCTTCCTTCCTCCCTTCCTTCCTTCCTTCCTTCCTTCCTTCCTTCCTTCCTTCCTTCCTTCCTTCCTTCCTTCCTTCCTTCCTTCCTTCCTTCCTTCCTTCCTTCCTTCCTTCCTTCCTTCCTTCCTTCCTTCCTTTTTCTTTCTTTCTTTCTTTCTTTCTTTCTTTCTTTCTTTCTTTCTTTCTTTCTTTCTTTCTTTCTTTCTTTCTTTCTTTCTTTCTTTCTTTCTTTCTTTCTTTCTTTCTTTCTTTCTTTCTTTCTTTTCTTTTCTTTCTTTCTTTTCTTTCTTTCTTTCTTTCTTTCTTTCTTTCTTTCTTTCTTTCTTTCTTTCTTTCTTTCTTTCTTTCTTTCTTTCTTTCTTTCTTTCTTTCTTTCTTTCTTTCTTTCTTTCTTTCTTTCTTTCTTTCTTTCTTTCTTTCTTTCTTTCTTTCTTTCTTTCTTTCTTTCTTTCTTTCTTTCTTTCTTTCTTTCTTTCTTTCTTTCTTTCTTTCTTTCTTTCTTTCTTTCTTTTCTTTCTTTCTTTCTTTCTTTCTTTCTTTCTTTCTTTCTTTCTTTCTTTCTTTCTTTCTTTCTTTCTTTCTTTCTTTCTTTCTTTCTTTCTTTCTTTCTTTCTTTCTTTCTTTCTTTCTTTCTTTCTTTCTTTCTTTCTTTCTTTCTTTCTTTCTTTCTTTCTTTCTTTCTTCCTTCCTTCCTTCCTTCCTTCCTTCCTTCCTTCCTTCCTTCTTTCTTTCTTTCTCTCTCTCTTTCTCTCTCTTTCTCTCTCTCTCTCTTTCTCTCTCTTTCTCTTTCTCTCTCTCTCTCTCTCTCTCTCTTTCTTTCTCTCTCTCTCTCTCTTTCTCTCTCTTTCTTTTTCTTTCTTTCTTTCTTTCTTTCTTTCTTTCTTTCTTTCTTTCTTTCTTTCTTTCTTTCTTTCTTTCTTTCTTTCTTTCTTTCCTTCCTTCCTTCCTTCCTTCCTTCCTTCCTTCCTTCCCCTCCCTCCCTCCCTCCTTTCCCTCCCTCCCTCCTTTCCCTCCCTCCCTCCCTCCCTCCTTTCCCTCCCTCCCTCCCTCCCTCCTTTCCCTCCCTCCCTCTCTCCCTCCTTTCCCTCCCTCCCTCCCTCCCTTCCTCCCTTGCTCCTTCCTTCCTCAGCTGTAAAATGGGAATTGAAGGGGAGCCCCATGTAGGACATGAACTGTGTCCAACCTGATTAGCTTGTATCTGCCTCAATGCTAGTTACAGTGCTTGGCACTCAGTAAGGATTTAACAAATATCCTAACGAATGAATCAATTACTATATGCTTTGGATTTAGTGATAAAATACCCATTCTATGTGTTCAGAATGTTTTCCTTCCCCAAAGTTTTGTGACTGGTGTAGTTCTTTATCCTGTATTTTCAGTGCACTCTTTCTTGCGAGTATGGGGTAGGTGGGCGATATTCAGCTTTTTCACCCTGGTAATTAACTCATCAGCCTCCAATTTTTCTATACTGCTGTAAGCATCAATCATGGAAGTGCTGTTTAGCTCTTTTGTTAAGTCTAGTTTGAAAGCTTTTTAACAGTGCTGGCCTTGGAACATCTACTGAGATATGCATATCAATCTAATGAACTGCTCAGCATTGACAGCATTGTACGCCATTTCCTATCCAAAAGGCCCATGGTGGAGGTTTGCAAACCTGAAACCAAAACCATTAGGTAGCCTTGGTTTTGATACTGGGATTGTCTTTTCATGCTGCGTGCGTTGGTTGCTGTGGTGACGGTCTGGTATTTCTAAATTATGAGCCACAGCAGCTCAGGAAGAAAAGCCAGTTTCACAAACAGGCGTGATTTTTCCTCCCCCAAATTCAAGGTGGGCATGTGTATGTTAGGGACTTTTCTGGGGTTCCTTGTGCCAAACGAGAATGGAAAATGACACCTTAGGGGAATTTTGCCATCGGAGCTGCCATACTGGATCAATTCCCTATACTTAGTACAGTGCTCCGCACTCAGTAAGTGCTTAGTAAATACTATTTTAAAAACTATTAGAAATCTTCCCCCATTAGACTGCAAGCCCTTTTAAGATAGCGACTGTGTCTTTTGCTTCTGATGTACTCTTCTAAGTATCTGTATAGAGTGGATGCTGAGAAGATAATAACAGTTGTGGTCTTTGCTTACTCTGCCAAGGATTGTCGTAAGCATGGTGGAGGGTGCAAGTTAATCAGGTCAGCTATAGTCCCTGTTTCACGAGAAACAGCATGGACTTGGGGAAAGAGCAAAGAACCAGGGACAGGAGGCCTGGGTTCTAATCCTGGCTCCATCACTTGCCAGCTTTGTGATCTTGGGCAAATCCCTAACTTTCCTCTGCCTCAGTTTCCTCATCTGTAAAGTAGGAATGGAATATCTGTTTTCCCTCCCCCACAGACTGTGAGTCCTGTGTGGAACAGAGACTGCATTTGATCTGATTATATTACAACTATTCCAAAACTTAGCAAATCAAAAGTGCTTAACCAGTACCCTAGTTAATATTGTTACTGATATTAAGACAATATTTTTCTCTTTAATGAAACAGCACCCTGTTCCTATTTAAGAAGAAAACCACAACTGATAAAATGGTCCTAAGTCCCCATATCCTATTGCACTAACCTTGCTCTTTGATCCCACAAACCAATAAGGGACTTTGGAAATTCCACATTCTTCCCAGATAAGATCACTCTGTGAATAGTGGGCTTGGGAAATTCATTTAAGTTGTGGCAGCTCTTCATTGAAACCAAGGTGCTGAAAGTATTTATTTGAAAAAGAAAGGAGTTTTCTTCCTGTGGAAAATAGTTGGGCCCTTTCTGGCTGGCTTCTGGATGAGGCCTTGGCAGCGAGGCTTCTGCAGGTGTTGGGGGGCCGGTTTGGGAGGGTCTGGGGCTTACGCGAGGCGCGTGGGGCCGTGGAGTAGCCACATCTGCCATTTTGGCATCCATGAATGCTTCTCCAGGTACCCAAAGGGCACCCTCAGCTCCCCTTGGTTCCCCTGTGGCCCCAAAGGAGTCAGGAAAGATGCAGATAGAGTTTAGGCTGTTTGCTTGTTGAGGACAGGAATTCTGTCCATTGAACTTTCCCAAGTGCTTAGTGCAGAGTAAGTGCTCAATAAATAGTATCAATAGATAGATTGGGGAGATGGGTGAGGACTGGGGTCTCTGAAGCAGCCGTACACTTTCTCCTCCCTCCTGCTCCTCAAGTGGTGCAGCCCAGATGGGCACTAACCATGCACAAGGGAGGCTGGCATGTTGGCTGTGTGTGTGTGTGTGTGTGTGTGTGGGCAGTGGCACCTGGCAGAGTCACTTGGCAAGCCGCCCTCCAGACCCACTCTGTGCTCTCCTGTTTTGAGCCAAGAGGTGTGGATATGTTGGGGGTCTCTCAGCCTAATTGGTTGTAGCTTTCACCCCTGCCTGGGCTCTTCCACTCACCCTGAATACTGACGGTGGGGTCGGGTCAGAGGGGACTGGATTCCCCTCTTCCCCTTTCAGGAGGCACCTGGTGACTTTGAATTCCAGAGCCTGGAGTGGGACTGTGAAGCTAGCAGGAAAGAAGTCAAAAGGCACCAGGCAGAGGTGAGATAGCCTCAGCCTACAAGATCTTCCTCACCCCAGCCCCACAGCACTTATGTCTGTAAATTGTGGTATTTGTTAAGCGCTTACTATGTGCCAAAGCCCTGTAGCAAGCTCTGGGGTAGGCATAAGATGACAAAGTCCCACATGGGGCTCACAGTTTAAATAGGAGGGAGAACAGGTATTGAAAACCCATTTTGCAGATCAGAGAATTGAGGCACCGAGAAACTTGTTCTGGGAAGGAAACATGTATACCCACTCTCTGCACCCTATATGTGCTCAATAAATAGTATTGATTGAGTGCCCAAGATCACACAGAAGGCAAGTGGCAGAACCAGAACCAATCCTCTGCTCTTTCCTCTAAGCCATGCTGCTTCCATATCCGTGTACTCTGCCACTTCCCCTGTCTCTATTTTAACGTCTACTTCCACCACTGGATTTTAAGCCCCTGAGAACAAGGATCATGTCTGCCAACCTTATTGTGTTGTCATTCAATTGTATTTATTGAGCGCTTACTGTGTGCAGAGCACTGTACTAAGAGCTTGGGAAGTACAAGTTGGCAACATATAGAGACGGTCCCTACCCAACAACAGGCTCACAGTCTAGAAGGGGGAGACAGACAACAAAACAAAACATGTGGACAGGTGTCAGGTCCTCAGAACAAATAGAATTAAAGCTAAATGCCCATCATTAGCAAAACAAATAGAATAGTAAATATGTATATGTAGTCTCCCAGGCACTTAGTACAAGGCTCTGCACATATGACTCTAAAGAACGCAGCTACCAAAATGAAATTCAGTCTAAAAATGAGGAAGGTGAGCTAATACATTGATTTGTATTGTACTCTTCCAGGTGCTTAGTACAGTGCTCTGCGTGCAGTAATGCTCAATAAATACCATCAATGGGTTGGATAGTCTCCAAGCTTTTTCTTCCACATAGTGGTTGCAGCTGTGCTACAGGACAACCTCTCTGATCCAGACAGGGCTTAGATCAAGCATCCATCTTTGGCTGGTTTGGTATTCATTCATTCATTCAATCGTATTTATTGAGCGCTTACTGTGTGCAGAGCACTGTACTAAGCGCCTGGGAAGTACAAGTTGGCAACATATAGAGATGGTTCCTACCCAACAGTGGGCTCACAGTCTAGAAGGGGGAGACAGAGAACAAAACATATTAACAAAATAAATTAAATAGAATAAATATGTACAAATAAAATAAATTAAATAAATAATATTACAATGAACATTAGAACCCTGTGGGTACCCGACACCTGCAAGCCTTATCACTCCCGCTACTCAGTAGTGAAACAATCAATTACTGGTATTTATTGAGTGCTTACTGTGTGCAGAGCACATTACTAAGTGCTTGGGAGAGTACAGAATAACAGAGTTGGTTGATGCGGTTCCTGCTCACAGTGAGCCCCCGTCTCATATTTTTTAAATTATTTATAAAAATGTCTTTCTCCCCTTCTCGACTGTGATCTTGTAGCAAGCAGGGAACGTGCCTACCGACTCTGTTGTGTTATGCTCTCCCAAGCACTTAGTACAATGCAGTGCACACAGTAAGTGCTCAGTAAATACTATTGATGATAATGATGATATCGTAGGCAAGCATCCCGGCTCCACCACTTGTCTGCTGTCTGGCCTTGGGCAAGTCATTTCACTTCTCTGTGCCTCAGTTACCTCATCTGTAAAATGGGGATTGAGATTGTGAGCCCCACATGGACTTTGTCCAACCTGATTTGCTTGCGTCCACCCCAGCACTTAGTACAGTGTCTGGCACATAGTAAGTGCTTAACAAATACCACAGTTGTTGTTATCATTATTATCATTATAATACGCTGGCAGACACCCCCAGAGCAAAATGTTTGGCAATTCCTGGGGCTGTTGGGGTTGTTTGAAAGACAGATAGCTGTTGAAGAAGGGTTGGAATGTACTCAACAGCTTTCTTTAATGATAGTAAGGAAGAAACAGATAACTGGAATTTCTCCCTCATTCTCCCTGCTCACCCCATGCCCCCCTTCACCCCAGGTGTAGGCTGGTGCTCCAAAGGGTAGAGAGTTTGCATTAAGAGTAGGGAGAGATCTTTTCTAACATGCCTATCCTCTCCAGCTTGTCTTGTCTTTCAAGAAGCAGTAAGCCATACCAGGAAGTAGTAAAAAAATGGCAGAGGCAGGGCAGTGGATTGGATCCTCTTGAAAGAAAGGCATCTCTTGTTCCTGGTGATGGTTTATTTGTTGTGAGAGGTGGCTTGAATGATATATTAGGTTCCAGCCGCCATGATGACATGGGATCAAACAGAACCTCCAGGAAAACCCCCTCCATTGTGGCCTAATTGTCTTCCCTGCAGTGTCCTGAGGCTTTTAGAGGAACAAGGCAGCTTTTTGTTTAGACAGGAGCCCATCCCGAAACACTCCATTCAGCAGGGAGATATGGTTGACACGGTGGCAGCTGCAGATCACCACTAGCTCAGTGAAGCAGTCCGCTGTGCTGAACATATCTTTTATGTTATTAAATGGCCACATTGGCTTAGTGGAAAGGGCAAGGCCCTGGAGTCAGAGGACCTGGGTTCTAATCCCGCTTCAGCCACTTACCTGCCTTGTGACTTTGAGCAAGTCACTTGACTTGGTGCCTCAGTTTCCTCATCTGTAAAATGGGGATTCAGTACCTGTTCTTTAAACTGGGAGCCCCATGTGGAACAGGGACTATCTGACGTAATCATCCTATCTACCCCAGTGCTTAGCACGGGGTTTGGCACATATTAAGCCACAATTATTGTTATTTCCTGCCCCTCCTGTGGGCCAAGAATTCATTACCTGATCCTTTCTCTGGAGCAGTCATTCCAGAACCATATCTGATTTAAACCCTGCGTATATCACTGAAAACCTTCCTGCCTCAACTCTCCAGGAGGGTAAATTGGTAGTAGAGGTGTGGGTAGGGGAAAGATGTAGACAGAGCACAAAAAAATTCTTGCCAGAGGAGCAGTGTGGGGAAGGGAGGAGTTGAGTCCTCTGCCACCCTCCCTCTATGTTTCCCATGCCCAAATTTCTCCCTAACACTTCAGCCGCCAAATGCCAGGAAGGAAGGAGTATCTGCAAGCAAGCCGTTATGTCCTTGCTGCATTGTTAGAGCTGGTAAGTGTGGGCCAGAGCTGTCTTGAAGTATCTTTTATTTTGCGTATACCCAAGTGCCTAGTACAGCATTCCCCGTGTTATAGTGTAGGCAGTAATTAATACTTCGGATGATGGTGATGGAGTGAAATCATTGGTCTAGCATGGACTGTTTGCAGAATGATCTTTAGATTTTTTTCTCATTTCATTTTTAAAAATATAGTTATTATAATCTGGGGGTATTTTGTGTGCTCCACAATGCTCTTCAACTGATAGGCTTTCTTTATTATTATTATAATTACATTATATATTACCAATATTATTGTTCATATAATAATATTGTTAATATATAATAATTGACAAGCTTTTTGAAGGCTGGGATCACATCTACTAACTGTATTGTACTCTTCCCAGCATTTAGTACAATTCTCTGTATAAAATCAGTGCTTAATAAATACTGTTGACTAATCAATTGATTTGTTAAGTACTAACTTTGTACCAACCTCCCTTCTAAGCCCTGGAGGACATACAAGCTAAGCAGATTGGCCTCAGTCCCTGTCCCACTTGGGTCTCATGGTCTTCAATCAATCAATCAATCGTATTTATTGAGCACTTACTGTGTGCAGAGCACTGTACTAAGCGCTTGGGAAGTACAAGTTGGCAACATATAGAGACAGTCCCTACCCAACAGCGGGCTTCAAAGGAGAGAGAACAAGTATTTTATCTCCATTTTACAGATGAGGAAACTGAGGCACAGAAGTCAAGAGACTTTGCCCATGGTCACACAGCAGGCAAATGGCAGAGCTGGGTGTAGAACTAAGGTCCCTTGAGTCCCAGGCCCATGCTTCTTCCAATAGGCCATATGATGATCACTTATGGAGGTAGAAAATCGAGGTGCATTCACCATTTGCTGAAGTCCTCTTCAGCAAAGCAAAAACTGCTTTTTACCTGGTTTGTTATATTGGAGAGGAGAACAGAACAGTTTTATGGCTTCTAGGGTTTACTGCTGAATTTTCCATTTACACTATGTCTTGGATTTACATCACTCCCTCCAAATAAAAGGAAATCGCCTCCAACTGGAGACTTCGCAAGGCTCTGTTTCTTTCTAAGAGAAGCAGCATAGCTCAGTGGAAAGAGCTTGGGCTTTGGAGTCAGAGGTCATGGGTTCGAATTCCGACTCCACCACGTCTCTGCTGTGTGACCTTGGGCAAGTCACTTAACTTCTCTGAGCCTCAGTTCCCTCATCTGTAAAATGGGGATTAAGACTGTAAGCCCCACGTGGGACAACTTGATCACCTTGTATCCCCCCCCCAGCGCTTAGAACAGTGCTCTGCACATAGTAAGCGCTTAACAAATGCCATCATTGTTACTGTTTCAGTCAGCAACTGTTCAGTTAGCCCCTAACCAGCAGGTTGGTGATTTTAGTCAGAATGAGCCGAAGGAGAAGAAGTAGGAGGAAAAACTACAGCTCCAAGCACTTGGTATAGTGCTCTGCACACAGTAAGCGCTCAGTAAATATGATTGAATGAACGAACCTGTGGGTGTTTGATCTCCTTATTTGTTTGATCTCCTTATTTGATGGAGATCAAACTTGGGATCAAATTTGAGATCAAACTTCCTAAACATATGAGATGTTTGATCTCCTTATTTGGCTATTTTTAAAGCTTATTTCCTCAGCTGCTGGCCATCTGGGGCACAGTTTTTCTAATAACCAAGGTTCAGGCCCCCCTCTAGTGGCAAATCATAACTAAATCATCTTAAAATGGAAGTAAAAGAGGAAGACACTTAAATTGTGTGACTTTTTTTTATACAAGTATATAATAGAATATATTGAGTTTCTCAAAGGAATTCAATTATGTTCTTATTTAGTTTCAATTCTGTTGCCGTGCGTCCTGATTTTTAGAGAAGATGGAGCAAAGACCATTTTTTGATTTGTTCACTATTGTACAGAACTCCTGACGGCCTTGAGTCTGTGCAGTGGCAACAATTTAGTTGGTCGTTTGCTTTTCAAAAAAAATCTTTCCGGCTTTAGGGAAACGATTTTTCGTTGTTGGCTCTAGGCAGAGGTGTGTGTCTCTGAGCAGAGCAAGTGCTCTCCAAAGGGTAGGGAAATAGAAGGGATGGTTTGAGCTGATATGGGGGTGCTGCGAGGATCTGAGGGTCCAATCTATTTTTGAGGGGGTGGGGTGGGGAGGGCCCACACTGTCTGACCAGGGTTTCCTGGTCCTCCGTTCCCAGCTCCAGCCCTCAGTTAGGAATAGTATTTGTTGAGGGCTTACTCTTTCATTCATTCAGATGTATTTATTGAGCAATTACTGTGTGCAGAGCACTAGACTAAGCGCTTGGGAGAGTAGAAAATAACAGTATAAAGATACATTCCCTGCCCACAATGAGCTTACGGTCTAGAGGGGGAGACAGGGATTAATATAAATTAATGTAGGCATTATAATAAACACTTGGGAAGAATGCAGTACAATAGACACAGTGACTGCAGTTGTACTTTTCAAGCACTTAGTACAGTGCTCTGCACACAGTAAGCACTCAATAAATGCGATTATAAATAAATCCCTCATCCCCCTCTCCGTCCCCCCATCTTACCTCCTTCCCTTCCCCACAGCACCTGTATATATGTATATATGTTTGTACATATTTATTACTCTATTTATTTTACTTGTACATATCTATTCTATTTATTTTATTTTGTTAGTATGTTTGGTTTTGTTCTCTGTCTCCCCCTTTAAGACTGTGAGCCCACTGTTGGGTAGGGACTGTCTCTATATGTTGCCAACTTGTACTTCCCAAGCGCTTAGTACAGTGCTCTGCACACAGTAAGCGCTCAATAAATATGATTGATTGATTGAATGAATGAGCTAGCAAGGAGCCTATAGTCTGGCGAGGGATTCCCACAACTCCCATGTCTCACCCTGACTTCCACACCTGTAAACAGACTACAGTTTGGGCATTTTCTGATGTGTTGTGGTTTCAAGAGAGATTTCCAAGCAGAATATTGATTTATCAATTAGCCAGTGAGTATTTCATGGAGTGTCTGCAATGGGCAGAACATACCCCTCCAGTGGAGTTTTCTCTTGGAGGTTTTATTGTCATAATAATAACTGTGACATTCGGTAAATGTTTATTATATGCAAAACATTCTGCTAAGCGCTGGGGTAGATACGAGATAATTAGGTCCCACGTGGGGCTCAAAGTCTAAGCAAGAGGGAGGTCAGGTGTGGAATCCTCACTTTGCAGATGAAGGAACTGAGGCACAGAGAAGACAGGTGACTTGCTCACAGTCACACAGGAGTAAGTAGAGGAGCCGGACTTAGAACTCAGGTCCTCTGACAGTCAGACCCATGCTCTTTGCACTAGGCCACACCACTTCCCATATATCCCTGCTTTGCCTAAGTAGTTTTAAAAAAGAACCCCAAATTTTCATAGCAGATGGGAGTTGGCACACCCATCAGGGGCATAAAGAGTGGACCAGGGAGATCTGTAAAATGTTGCATCTGTAAATCTGTAAACATCTGTAAAATGGGGATTAAGACTGTGAACCCCATGTGGGACAATCTGATCACATTGTAAACTCCCCAGCGCTTAGAACAGTGCTTTGCACATTGTAAGCGCTTAATAAATGCCATCATTATTATCTTCTTTCCTGCACCTCTAACTCTGATTGGAATCGCAGAGCCTCCTGCTGTTTTCAGGAGAGCAGCATGGCCTGGGAGTCAGAGAACCTGGGTTCTACTGTGTGACATTGGACAAGTCACTTAACTTCTCTGTGCCTCAGTTCTCACATGTATAGGGAACTGATTGTGAGCCCCATGAGGGACCTATATTGTGTCCAAACTGATGATCTTGTAACTACCCCAGCACTTAGTACAGTGTCTGGCACATGGTAAGCGCTTAACAAATACCATTAAAAAAAGAGAGGAAATAACTCTCTGCAATCCATCCCTATTGATAATGATGGCATTTATTAAGTGCTTACTGTGTGCAAAGCACTGTACGAAGCACTGGGGAGGTTACAAGGTGATCAGGTTGTCCCACGGGGGGCTCACAGTCTTCATCCCCATTTTACAGATGAGGGAACTGAGGCACAGAGAAGTTAAGTGACTTGCCCAAAGTCACACAGCTGACAATTGGCGGAGTTGGGATTTGAACCCATGACCCCTGACTCCAAAGCCTGGGCTCTTTCCACTGAGCCACGCTGCTTACTGGACAGCCAACTCCAACATGTGTCAGACTCACAGTGGGGTACTTTCTTCCTTCCTGCTGAGCAAGGGTCCCATGTAGGTGGCTCTGGATGTTGGTCTTTCAGTCACATTATTCTATGGTACCTGGGATGTCTGAGCAACCCTATCCGAGAAGGCAGTGCCCACCCTAATGCCTGCCTCACCATTCCCAAAACTGGCCTTCCAGAGGACTGAGCCAGAAACCGTAAGTCCTGTGGTGGGAGCAGAATTTATCAAAACTGACTTCTGCAACAGAGCATACCATTTAATGCCCTGCCTGTGCTCAGTAAATATTCATGAGGAGGAGGAGGAAAAATATGTAGGGCCTGGTTAAATACTGGAACTAGGCAGAATCCTGAACTCCCTCCTCTGACATTTCTCTAGCTGCCCCCTTCTCTGTTTGGAGAGTGGATGGTCTGTGGGCTTTGCTGATGACTTATTTCAGTTTTGCTGGACATGTCTTCTCTGCCAGTGAATGGCTAGCTCAGCCTTGTTTATTGATTGACAGCTCTCACATGTATTTCTTCACCCACAAACCACTGTGAGTTAACAGCTCTGTTGCAGCCTTGCCTTAAGTAGGAAGGAGGCAGTTGAGAAAAATAGCCCTTCCAAGAGAGCTGGGTCTTTCCTTGGAAAGGAGTAGCATTTTTCACCCCAAAACTCTTCATCCACTGTTTCTCCCCGCCCTGACCCGGCACCATGATGGAAAGAGAAGCCACATGGGGACTAGGATAATAATAATGTTATTAAGTGCTTATTATGCCCCAACCAGTGTACCAAGCATCGGGGTAGTTACAGGATAATCATGTCCGGACATAGTCCCTGTCGCACAAGGGACAGTGTCTCACACTGTAAGAAGGAGGGGGAACAGGTATGGAATCTCCATTTTACAGTTGAAAAAAAAGTCCCAGAGAAGCTAAGTGACTTGTCGAAGGTCACACAGAACGCAAGTGGTGGAGTCAGGATTAGAACCCAGGTTCCCTGACTCCCAGTCCTGTGCTCTTTCCACTAGGCCACGCTGCTGTGGACCACTCTCCATATGGGAGGCCTCTGGTTTGTCTGTTCCCGGGAAGCGTCCTGGAGCTCCCAGTCTAGCTATGGGCACATCCACAAAACCACCAGATCATCCCAGAAACCTTCCGTGGTGGCCTGCATCCGACCAGTGCCTCTCCCACACAAGTTCTCTTTTTCAAGAGTGATTTTTCTGGTTTATATTCAGATCCACCAATTAGATCCACGTGGTTTAGGAAACAGTGTGGGCTAGTGGATTAGAACCCAGGGCCTCTGGCTCCCAGGCCTGTGCTTTTTCCACTAGGCCATGCTGCTTCTATTGTATTCTCCCAAGTGCTTGGAAAGTAAATGCTCCGCATCTAATAGGAGCTCAGTTGGCATTGCTGATAGGTATTGTACTGTGTGCAGAGCACTGTCCTAAGCACTTGGGAGAGTAAAATACAACAGTATTAGCTGACAGTTTCCTTGTCCATAAAGAGCTTTCAGTGTCATGGAATTGAGTGCTTACTGTGGGCAGAGCAGCATTCTCACTCTTGGAATGAGTGAGTAGACGCAATTCCTGCCCTCCAGTCCCATCAGTCCCTCACATTTCACTCCTTAGGCTTGAAATGGTGACATAATCTTTGTAGGAGTCAACAAGCGGCTGTCCTGGCTGGAACAGGCTGCTAATGTAGCAGACCTATGAAGGTAAAGTGTCATCTTTACTGAAGGGGAAGAAGTTGGCTGGGGTATTCTTTTGTAGGCTTGGCCGAGACCCTGTTTAAAAGCCAATGGTGAAATGCACAAAGGGGCCTCCGGCAGCCAGCTGAAACAGCCCACCCTGTGGCCGTGGGAAGACTGGGAAGCAAGCAGGTCTGATGCATTCATCCAGAAGTGGGTTGAGATCAAGCAGACACTAGCAGCCGTTGACATATTTCAGTTTTGGTGTCCCGGGCACTGGGGGGCACCATCTGTCTAGTAGAATTGATTCCTTCACCACCCACAGCCGGCCAGTCTACCTTGCATATTCCTGAATCCCGGAAGAGGCCCTGTCCGTGGTCGGCTCTGCGGATGAAACCCATCTTTAATTGTTGACTTTGGGAGAGTTTTGAAATTTCCTTCCCAAGCATAATAACCTTGACGTGTTACCTTTCTCCCTCTCAGTTGTGGAGTGTCACTGCACCAAACTTTCATACACTTGTTCCCCGCTCCTTCTCTTTCCTTTTAACGGTGTCCTTTTTTCCTTTTTCTGTTTTTTTTTCCTCTCTCTCTCTCTGATCCACAGGCTTTGCAGTGCCTATTGATCTCGCTTCATTCCGAACTTGACATTCAAAGGTACATGATGAAAATTGAATCCTCTCAGAGAGTTAGTACCGAACTTTTTCTTTTTCTACATTGTCTTGGGCTAACCCTCTTACCCCCATGGCTAATGCCCATGTGTGATTCATTCATTTCCTCCTTCTTGACTCAGACAGGCTCCCTTTGGCCCTCTCCAGTGGGATCCCAATGAGGGAATTGGGATAAAACTTAACACTATTAGTATTCTGCAGCATGCGCATCTTGAAAAATTGTCCAGGTTAACCCCAAATTAACCCCAGGAGCACTCCCTGATGAACTTCTGACAGCATGGTGATTCTGACCATTGTTTGAAAGTTGTTTGGATGAGTCAAACTGGAATGAATCCACACTTTCGAATCCACTTCTTTACAGTCAGATCAATCTGCAACTACTAGGGTGGTGTTCAGATCTCTTTGCAGGGGCAGCAGACAGGAGGATGAGAAGCAGAGAGTATCCTCGTCAGATTCATCAGAGAATCTGTTTAATAATTTTCTAACCTGTCCAGAGACCTGGGGCCACACTCTTAGCGATGATTAGTGAGGTCCCAGGGTCGCACTATCTGATTCGGTCCAGAGACTGGGAAGAGCCTTATTGTCTATCTGCTGTGGCTCCTAGAAACTGCAGACTTCTTCAGGAGACCCGAACAAAACAGGAGGATCAGTGGACTCTAGTCAGAAGAGCCTGAGCCAGAGCATCAGAGAACCTAGGTTCTGATCCCAGCTCTGTCAGTTGCCTGCTATGTGACCTCAGGCAAATCATTTAATTTCTCTGTGCCTCAGGTTCCTCATCTGTAAAATGGGGATTCAGTGCCTGTTCTTCCTATGAGATTGTGAGCCCCATCTGGGACAGGGATTGGGTGTGACCTGATTAAATTGTATCCACATCAGTGTTTGATGCATAGATAGCACTTAACTAATGCCATAATAATAACAATGGTAATAATAATCACTCATGGGCTCAGATGAGTGTGTAATGGTGACTGTGTCCTCCTTGCTGGCCGTGCAGCCTGCCTCAGGACCAGGGGCATTCCAAAATCGTAGTGCTTTAGGCCGAACCAATTCCTCTCTTCAAGCCTGGGACAAGACAAGAGGACCCTGAAGTGGACAGTAAAGGGATGCACTCCACCACCCCCATTCCTTATCTTTTATACCCCTTTAAAGCATTGGGCCTCTTCAGTTCATCCAGTCGTTGCTAGGCTTCCCTGTCTCTCATAATTTATGTCTAATGTGGAAGCGTCTCTATAATTTCTTCCCATATCCACTGTGCATCACCTAAAAACATAGGAAGAAGGATGACCCAGAATATATTTTGTCCTGTAGCTAATTGCTCAGCCTTTGCACCTCCAAAATGAGCATTTCTCCTCAGGAAGAGCAACCCTGTTTTGCTCACATTTCCTTATCACGGGGATGAACATTGTGTTTTCATTGGCAGCCTTCTGCCCAGACTCCTCCACTTTTCCAGCTGGAGATGGAATTGCAGAGAACCTGATTGAGGTTTGTTAAATGTCTTCCACTGCCTACTGAGGCAGCCCCCAAGTTGGTTTTTAGACTGCAGAAGTCTTCCAGCCTCATTCTGTCTCTCTCTGCTTCTTTAATTCCTTATTTTTTAAATTGGGGTCTTTGAATTGTCTATGAACACTGAAGTCTACTACTGAAAATTGAAGAGCACTTCTCAACCTATTTGTGTGTGCACCAGGAGCCCGCCAAAAAGATGGTGAATGTTTCTTCCTTCTTTCCTCTATTGCTCTAGACTGTAAGCTCACTATGGGCAGGGAATGTGATTGCTAATTCTGTTGTACTCTCCCAAGTGCTTAGTGCAGTGCTCTGCACATAGTAAGCACTCAATCAATACCATTGACTGATTAATTGCTCTGGAACAGTTCAGCTTGAGACACGCAGATAAGGCTTGCTGTTTCCAGTGGTTCAGGAAAGGGGGATGAGTTCAGGATAGAGACCACAAGATCTCCAGGTCACTTCAAAGATTTCCCACCATCCCCAAGCTGTAGTGAAATCCTGTTTCTCCTTCTCCTGCTCTAGGTTCCTTCTTAATGAGGAAGAGGAGCTGTAAGCTCCATGAGGGTAGAAATCCTATCTGCCAACTCTACTGTATCGTACTCTCCCAAATGCTTAGTACAGTTCTCTGCACACAGTAAGCATTCAGTAAATACCACTGACTGACTAACAGATCTTGCATGGTGTTGAGTGGCTAGTGATTGCCCAGCTTTGCTTCTGCTCCCTTGGCCCTGTAGCCAGCTTTGGGGCCCTGCAGGACCATGCATGCCTGTGGCCCCGGATTTTCACCTTCTTTGGGATTTGATAACGGAAAACTCCCCATGGATGAGAAAAATGAGGAAACGAGACCCCGTACAGCTTTCCTCAGCTGCTGAGTCATCTGATTTCCCTCCAGAGCAAACAGCATTCTGTTTTCTCAGGTGGCAATTGAGACTGGGTGAGCCTTTGGAGGGAGAGGCAGGGAAGGAGGAGAGAAATGGGAACATCAGGGTGGAGGGATCTGGGTTGACGGACGACGGGAATGAGTTTGCCAAAGGGAAGGGGAAGCAGAAGCTGTTCTTTATCTGGGGTAAAAAGTCAACTGAAGGGTAATGGCTCATGTGGCTTGGAAAGAGTGCAAGACCTGGGCTCTCCTCCACCTGCCTTCTTTGTGACCTTGGGCAAGTCACTTAAATGTCTCTGTGACTGAGCTTCCTCATTAGTTAAAAAAAAAAATGACAGTGAAATACCTATTCTCCCTCCTCCTTAGGCTGTGAGCTCCATATGAGATGGGGTTTGATAGTAATAATAATAATAATAATAATGATGGCATTTGTTAAGCACTTGCTATGTGCAAAGCACTGTTGCAAGTGCTGGGTGGGGGGGGTACAAGGTGATCAGGTTGTCCCACGTGGGGCTCACAGTCTTAATCCCCATTTTACAGATGAGGCAACTGAGACCCAGAAAAGTTAGGTGATTTGCCTAAAGTCACACAGCTGATGAGATGGTGTCCCCCACCCCAGTGCACAGCATAGTGTTTGGCACATAGTAAGCACTTAATGAATGCCACAACTGTGATCTATTTTAGGATCCAGTGAGGAAGGGGGGCTAAGGTGTGCCTGGCTAACTTGGGAATAGGAGATGTGAACTTTAAACCATTTCCCTGACGTTCAGCATTTTGCAGCCTTTCCTAACCAAAGTCCGAGTTTCCTTGTGTAATTGTCAGGTGTGCTATGAAGAAAGAGCCAGAGACCCAAGCTGTGAGATTTGTCTCCACACTTGAAATGGATTGTCTTCTGGGTTTCTGGAGGGTGCAGGGAAGGGTTGAGCACCTGGCAACCTGGGAATGAAAATCCGTTCATTCCTAATCAATCAGTGGCATTTATTGAGCATTTACTGCGTGCAGAACACTGTGCTGAGCACTTGGGAGAGCACAATATAAGAATTGTAGGCACATTCCCTGCCCACAGGGAGCTTAGTCTAGCTTTCAAGCTTTCAGCTAGGACCTTTCTCTCCTAGCTGTCCACAGGGTCAAGTTTCAGGGCAGAATGAAATAATGACAATAATAATAAGTATAATTGAGATATTCAGGCACGTATTATGTGCTAAGCAAGATGCTGTGCGCTAGGGTAGATTAGGTATAGTCAGATCAGGCTTAGTACTTGCCCCACATAGGGCTCACCATCTAAGGACAGAATTTCAGTTTCACTCCCATTCTGTTCTTTTTTTAATGGTATTTTTTAAGTGCTTACTATGTACTAGAAACTGTACTAAGCGCTGGGACAGAAGCTAACCAGGTTGGACACAGTCCCTGTCCCACATGAGGCTCTCAAAGTCTTACTCGCCATTTGACAGATGAGGGAACTGAGGCCCAGAGAAGTGAAGTGACTGGCCCTAGGTCACCCAGCAGACACGTAGTGGAGCTGGGATTAAAACGCAGGTCCTTCTTCCTCCTGGGCCCGCACTCTATCCCCTATGCCTGGTTGCTTCTCATCAGCATCAGGCCCTTCACAGGTGTGGTGTTATTTCAGGCAAGGGCACCTGTGGATCACCTCCAAATAAAACCGTAGAGATTACTGTGGGCAGAGCACCAGATGAGGCATTTATGGGCAGGGCTCATCTGTCTTTATTGCTGAATTGTACTTTCCAAGCACTTAGTACATTGTTCTGCACACAGTAAGTGCTCAAAAAATATGAACAATTGCAGTCCCTTCCCACAGAGAACTTACAGTCTAATGGGGGAATCAGTAGATGGAAATTGGCCAGTGTGTCCTAGGGAAAAGTGAGAGACTAAACAGAAACACCAATCATAAGAAAAACTTTAGCTGAAATTGGGCTGAAGGAATGCTTTTGATTCTAGTTTTCAGGTGACAGGCTCCAGTTTAGTCTGATATAGCCAAACCTTTGTGAGGCCCTCATTCTGAATGTTTGCTAAGTAAAGATTTACTTACCAAAGTAAATCATTATCCTTGAGGAGAGGGAGAAGTAGAAGTTTTTTTCCTCCACCTTCTTCTCCCTCAGTTCTTGAGAAACTCCCATACAAAATCAGTTTTCGTCTTAGGTAGGTGGAAAAAAAAGCATCGTGTCCCCAGGGGTCCCTCATCTCTGCCTGTGTGTACAGCTGTCACCCTTGGAGGGTTGTAGTATACTGCTGGACCACAAGTTTAGTGTGGACCAAGGGGCCGCCCATCTGATTCACCTGGTCACTGCGATCCTGACATCTCTCCTTGCTCTCCAGCCCACACTCGGGACGCTCTTTAACATCAGGTGCACCCTGAAGCAACCTCAGGGGTGGATGTATGATCTGCACTCTCTGTTCTCTCTCATTGGCTGGCAAACCTATGGTGCAGACTGACCTTCGTTTTACTGCCTTGCCCTCTCACTTGGATTTGTACCCTTTATTCACCCCACCCTCAGATCCACAGCCCTTAAGTATATATCCATAATTAACTTCAATGTCCTTCTTCCCCACTAGACAGAAAACTTCTTGAGGCAGAGAACATATCTACCAAATGTTATATTGCACTCTCCCAAATCCTTAGGATAGTGCTCTGAACATGGGAAGTGCTCATTAAATTCCACTGATTGATTCCTTCGGTAAGGCCAGAGGTAGAGAGGAGGGGAAATGCTGGGGAGCCCCAGAGGAGTCACCTCAGGCTTTAGAAAGCAGCGGCTTTGGGTTTAGAGGAATGGTTGATTACAGAGTGAACTGGGAAGCAAAATAATGTATATGTGGGGGTGTGTAAGAGAGAAAAGCAGGGGGAGGGAGAGAGAGGGAAGAGGAGAGCAAGAGGGAGAGAGAAGAGATGGTGAGGGAGAGGAGGATGCCGTGAAAGGTGTGAGACAGACACACACCTGGGATTCCATGGAAGGAAAGATTTGGCCCCACTCCACACCTCTCATCCTACAGAAAAGGGGCCCACAGTACCCTAGAACTAATAGTCTCTCTGGCTCATCCCTGGCCAAATTCAGGATCCCACCCTCAACAGGCAGCTCTTTGGTTTATCAATGATAATGAGGAACAGCACAGATGAATACACTCACAGATATTGCAACATACCCTTCCTTTCATTTCACCTTTCTCCTTCACCAAGGGGTGAATTCCATTGGCATTTTACTTCTCGCTGCTCATCCTATAAGCTGTGAAATGGCCTAGAGGCTGGCAGCAGAGCACAGAGGAACCTGAGAATACAAGGCCACATTTGTGACACCTAGGGCTTTGTGTAAAGCCTCATCCGAGTTAACCGTGCCACTTCCAGGCTATTCTGTGGAGTCAACCCCATGAAATTAGGACTTTGCCCAGGCCCAGGATTGGAAGTTTCTTGGGAGAGGCCCAAGAACAGCCCTGAGGCTAGATAAAGGGCTATGTCTGATCGTCATGTTCATACAGAAGGCATAAACTAATGAGTGTGCAGCGTGAGTCACTCCTGTCCTTCATTAGAATGTGGTGAACTTGGGTAAATCAGGACTCAGAAAGGATAAGAGAGGCCTGCATGACCACTGAGGTCATGGAAAAGCTGGCATTCTGCTTAGTGGGGGTCTCAGAGTTTACAGGAGAACTTCAGTAAAAGTGATGTTGGATGATCCACAATGGCACATAATTCCAAGCCACTGCATTCCTCATCCAACGAAGGGCTCTGTTGTTTGCTCAGTACAGGATAAGCTGAACTCAGCACAGTCAGAGGCCCTGTTTCCAGCCAACAGTGTATAATAGAGGTGGTCACCATTGGATCACCAGCAAGTGCTCTGGTTGGCTCAGGGGAGGGTGAGGAAGTGATCGGCTGGGAGGGCTTGGCCTTTGGGAAGGCAGCAGCCCGGCTGAATGGAAGAAAAAGGAGGTGGGAAAGCAGCAGGAGGAGGAGGAAAGAGCTGAGGAGGAAGAAGGGTTGGGCCCAAGAGTCTGAAGCCATTAGGGGAGAGACAACAGCAAAGCCCACTCGAGCACCCCAGGGAAGAACCCCTCCCTCTCTGCAACCCCTCCCACCCACCCCCACCCCACCCCCGGCCCCCGCCACACACACGCAGGAGCTGTATTTAGCCAAAGACCTTCCCTCTTACAAGTAGGAATCTCTTACAGCGTGGAAGGGGAAAGGACTCTGATGCAAAAACTGACTTTGTCTTCCTCCCTGCCATTCTCCCCTCCCCACTTCAGGAGCAGTAGATGGTAGGGGAGAAGTCAGGAGTTCCGGGCTATAAACTCCTCTTCACATCTGACAATAGTGGCAATGGGATTTATTGAGGCTTCAACAGTATACAGAACCTTTAGTACTGTGTTTACTACAGTACCTGACACATAGCAAATGTGTAACAAGTAGCACAAAAATAAGCCCCCCCAAAAAATCCCTGTGCTAAGTGTTTTGGGGGAAAAGCAAGGGAAGAACAAGACACTATCTACTTCTAGGATGTCAACATGAAAGAGACAGAGTGCAAGGGTGGAGGAGGAGTGGTGAGGGGGATGGATGATTTAGTGTTCACCCACTCAATGCGGTGCACTGTGCTAGGCCCTCAGGAAGGACAGAATAAAGAAGTGACATACTTCATACCCACAGGGATCTTGCACTCTAAGCTGGGGGAAACACACATAAAATATTTACACATAGAGTAGTTAAAAAAAAATAGTTGAAAACACTCTCAACTTCACATATATACGTGAATGCTAAGGAAGGTGTTGAATTCGTAAGTGTTAGAGTTGACTGAAAGAAGGACATAATAATAATGGCATTTATTAAGTGCTTACTGTGTGTAAATCACTGTTCTAAGTGCTGGTTGAGTCTGAGTGCTGGGACATTAATCAGAGAAAGCTAAGGGGATTTTGAATTTGGGGAAAACTGGGATCTTTTGTATAGTGGAGAGGGGATGTGAGTGAGGGGGTGAGAGTGGGAGAGTGAAGAATGAGGTACAGCTAGAAAAATGAACGTGGTGAATTGGGGAATAGAGGAAGGAGAGAGCAGATAGGGAAGTTGAGCCCAGATTGTAGAGAGCTATGAAGCCAATTGTGAGGAGTTTTCAGTGGAGGCAGAGAGACACAGGGAGCCAGCAGGTTGTTCTGAGAAGAGAAGTAGGCCTAGTGATGCTTCAGGAAGATGAACCAGATAGCATCAAATAGGATTATAGAAGGGAGCAAAAAGCTAGAGGATGGGAGGTCACTGATGGGGCTAGAAAGAAGCCTAGTTGTGATGGGGTGGCAGCAGTTGAGATAAGACCAGCAGGATTTGGGCCTAGTCTGAATGTTGAAGTTGACTGATAGCAAGGAGTTGAGGATGACCCCAAGGTCACGAGCTTCTAGGACAGGAAGGATGGTGGTGATGTCACCTGAGGTGGGAAAGGTAGGGTTTAGAGGGCTAGGTGAGGAGTTCTGTTTTAGACATGCTGAGTTTGAGGTGCTGTCAGGACGTCCAAGTGGCAGTGTCCTGGAGGCAAGAGGAGATGTGGAATTATAGGTCAGATCAGTGGCTCAGCTAAAAGGTTGGCCTGGAAGGTACGAAGCCAGTGAGTTGGGGAATAGGAGGTGTACAGAGCAGGTAGACATGGTGCTGGGTAGGACCATATACATTTGATATTCTTAAATACTAGGGGTTATACATAACTGTAAACTCGTTGTGGGGAGGGATTGTGTCTACTGACTCTATTGTATTCTCCCAAGTACTTAATACAGTGCTCCACACACAGAAAACAAATAATGGCATTTAATGAGCATTGTCTGACAAGAACTGTACTAAGCGCTTAGGAGAGTACAGAGTTAGCGCACATGTTCCCTGCCCACAAGGAGCTACCATTGATTCATTGGTGGAAGAACCAAGGAGGTGAGTCTGTCAGGCCGCCAGGAAGAGCAGGCCAGCTTGGCAGCACTTTCCCCAGGAGTTCACCCCTCCTGTCTCCCACAGCAGCTCCCAATGGCACTGGCTGTCTCCCTTCTCCAACCTCTCCGCCCTCCTTTCTTTCAATCGTATTTATTGAGTGCTTACTGTGTGCAGAGCACTGTACTAAGCACTTGGGAAGTACAAGTTGGCAACATATAGAGACGGCCCCTACCCAACAACGGGCTCACAGTCTGAAGGGACAGTCACAGTCCCCTTTTCACCTCACCGCCCCAGCCCACAGCCCTCTTCAGAAGTTCTAGCTGTGTTTTGGCTACAGGAACTCAGAGGTCAGTTTCCAGGTAGTAACTTGTCGCTGGCAAGTCCAGGTATCTTTGCTTTTACTGCCTAAAGTTTCTTTACTGAGATTCTGGAACTGCACAGGGCACGATGGAAAGTCTTCTCACTCCACGAAAAAATGTTGTCTCTCTCCCTGCCAGCATTGCCTTGTTTTTTCACAACCAAGACCCTCTTGTACTGTGAGCATGTTAGATGAATGAGAAGCTGCTAGGAACCCATTGCATATAATTACATGAAGGCTGTAATTAGATTTCCTTTTTTAAAAAAAAAAATGTTTGAGGGTTTTTCCTCTCCCCGTCTGATGAAAACCTCAGGCGGCATATATCCTTTCCCTCTGGGTGTTGTACAATCCTGGAGAAAAGAGTTCACATGTCAAAGAGGTGTTTCAAAGCCCAGTCCCAAGCATGTTAAGAGGAAATGTGGTTGGCGTTAATTCTCAGAAAATGCAAGGCTTCGGAAGCAGGGTGCTCCAAGACACTGGTTATTATTGTGATTAACCGTTTATAAGAGAAAGGCTCTGGAAAGTTTAGCAGCCTCATTTGGCTTTTCTAGCAATGCCATTTGTAAGAGGCCAGGCACCGTGACAGCGGGCAAAGGATGGAACTGCACTGTAATCGGAAGAACATCTAATGAAAGTTAAAGTTGCTCGTCCCCTCAAGGTTACAAGTTTCGTGGAGCCTGTTTTATTACTGCAGCGGACCAGTCTCCTGGGGTGAAGTAAGATGTCAGCAAGATGTGCTGTCTTGGCCAGGAGTTGGGATCTGAGGAGATGACAGGGTATGTGAGGGAAAGTCTAACTGAAAACCATAATAGGGAAATAATTTTTGGTTTCTAAAATTTCTGGCCTGCGGGAGATAGAGACAGAGGTGGAGTATAGGTTTCTAATTGGATTGCTGAGCACAGGGAGACAATAAGTGGACTGGGGTCTTTATCTTTTAGCAAATATATTTCCAGGAAGAATCTAGAAAGCAAATGGAAATCTTATTTTAATTATCATTCAGGGAGAAGCGGATCTTTTTCTCAGCAGCGGAAAGGAGCGTGGCCTAGTGGATAAAGCGTGGGTCCGAGAGTCAGAGGATCTGGGTTCTACCCTGCTGTGTGACCTTGGACAAATCACTTAGCATCTCTGTGCCTCAGTTTCCTCATTTAAGGATTAAGACTGTGAGCCCCATGTGAGACATGGGCTGTGTCCAATCTTATTATCTTGTACCTACCCCCATGTTTAGTGCCTGGCACAAGGTAAGCATGTAACAAATACCATAAAAAATTAATAAAAAACCAACAGGAAATCACACCTACCAGTTTCTCCAAGGATCCAACATTACATCCAACAGGACTTTCAGCTATGCAAATTTGATTATATGCATAAAAATGGATGGTCGTCTGCCCTCCACAGAAAAAAAAGATGATTATACAAGGTTTTGGCAGGGTATTTGAGGGGGCTAGGGAAGACCCATAAGGCCCACAGAGCCCATCGTTCCTTTTCTGTACCTACATAATAATAATAATGATGGCATTTATTAAGCGCTTACTATGTGCAAAGCACTGTTCTAAGCACTGGGGAGGTTACAAGGTGATCAGGCTGCCCAACGGGGCCTCACAGTCTTAATCTGTATTTTGCAGATGAGGTTACTGAGGCACAGAGAAGTTAAGTGGCTTGCCCAAAGTCACACAGCTGACAATTGGCGGAGCCAAGGTTTGAACCCATGACCTCTGACTCCAAAGTCCGTGCTCTTTCCACTGAACCAAGCTGCTACATCAAGTTTGTGGCTTGGGCTGGCTTGGAGCAGGGGTGGCGGAGTGCATATTTGTGTGTGTGTGTGTGTGTGTGTGTGTGTGTGTGTGTGTGTGTGTGTGTGCGTGTGCAGTCAGCACTAATTTTGCAGTTCACATTTTTAAAAAAACCTGTACAGGCACCCAGGTTTCCTGTTTGTGCAGTATATGCTCTGATAAAACTCTAATGGGAATGAAACCCTTCTGTTTGGTGTAGTGTTCTTGGGGTGGGTTTTATAGAATACAAAAATGACCAGTTGAGCATGCTGGCCATGCACACAAATGGTGTAATTTATCAATGATTTCATGTCACCTAATGCTTCTCTCAAACATTAGAAAGGGAGGATGGAGTATTTCACCCAGAGGGCCTTTTCTAGAGGGATAATCTTTTCCTTAAGCAAACTCAATACAAGGTAGCTGCAGGTTGACATCAAAGTCTTGGTATCCTGGGCAGCTAGCCCAGGTTTGACTGGTGGAAACACAATGCTTTAAATGGAAACTAAATTGAGATATTGAGATGGCGAGTCAATTTCAGTAAGGCTTTTTTGACTTTGGACATCTTTTTCTGATTGACCAGGGATGTACAAGAGTGAAGGATGAGCATCTTTTTAGTAAAATGTTTGCCTATCAATTGAATGAAATGCCTCTCTTCTGTTGAGATGCCCAATTCCCCACCAAGGAAGTGTTCCTTACCTATTTGGATAGGCATCTTAGGGCAGGAGTTGAGAAGCCCAGCTATGTAAAAGTCACTTGAAGACGGTATAGTCCACCATGTTGCATTTGTGTGGAAGTTTGTACGTTTGTGTGCATATTGTTTTTAGCAACTGTTAACTATTGTATCTGAGCAACAAGGCCTGGGAACACACACCTCTTTCCCACAATATGCTGTAGCCTCAAGCTCCTGAAAGAAATGAAGTTAGTAGCAGGTAAGTGTATTCTGGTAAATAACCTTAATGAAAGATCCAGGCGCAATCTTTTTCCTTACGTAACATCCATAACCGCTTTCTTGACCAGTTGTGGTCTTTCAGAGTCTAGAAGCAGAATTCTTGGTGGACTTTCTTCCCCAAAATGTTTTTTCCAGATTGTCAGATGCTTATGGTATTGAAAACATTTGCACTGTAATAATGAGTCCTTTTTCTTCTTTTCTTCCTCTTCCTATCCTTCCTCTGGCTCAATGCCTTTCTCAGACAAAAAGCCCAAAGCTCTGTCAGAGCCCTCAGCTGGCGAGCTCCGGAGACCAGGCCGAGCATCTGTCGGAGGCATCTGCAGACTCTCTGGACGCTATGTCGGAGGGGGAGTCCCCAAGTCCCTTCTCCAGGGGCAGCCGAACCCGGGCAAGCCTTCCGGTGGTAAGGTCCACGAACCAGACCAAGGAGAGATCGCTGGGTAAGGATCCGTGCTGCGGTTGGTACTTCTACAAGAGGGTGTGTGTGTGGGGGTGTGTGTGTCTGGATAAGTGGTTTGCCTCAGAAGCTGATGGATACGTTCCAGCATAAACTGCAGTTCGGTTTTGTGGAGTTTGGGAGTCAGAGCTGGAGGCTGCTAGTATAGTTCGTGCTTGGACTCTACATCTTGTCATGGGTAGGCCCTGAAAGTCTGCATTTTTAAAAGCAAGCAATCAATCAGTCGTATTTATTGAGCTCTTACTTTGTGCAGAGCACAAAGTGACAGACATATTCCCTGCCCACAGCGAGTTTACAGTCTAGGAGAGGTACTTACATCCCAGGAAAGGCTATTCTTATTAGCACCCACCCCAAAGGAGAGGCTGGGACCGTCCCACCCCCCAATCCACCAACTAAAGAGTCCATCTCAACCCCCGACCTCTTGCCCCCACTGGCAGCCTCAGGGGCTGAAGTCTCTTCAAAAACCCGGGAAATTGGAGGGGACAAATGCCAACTGTCCACTGCCTCAAGGAGTCCAGCCCCTGGGCTAGCACCTTAAAAGGAAGGTAGGGGCAGTCTCCTTCCCCCGTTTCCTCAAGGGCACTGGGCCGGAAAATTTTTTGTTGCGCCCGCTCTAACAGTTAGTGGGACCTTTGTGTTAGTCAGATTTGTCCCTTGCAGACACCATGAATATTTCCGAGGCTTGGTGTTTCTGGAGTCTTATTGGTATCTGCCCCAGGGGCATCGCTGTGTTCACGTGATTGATTGGCAGCTTGTGGGGATTTTTCCGGGCCACAGCCCTGCCTCCACTCAACCCTGATTCACACAAAAGGTTCAATTAAGCACCTCCCATGTGCAATGCATTGCACTAAGTACTGGGAAAAATATAAATTTGAGAATTGGACATGGAATTCTGGAGGCCTCAGTGATGTTTCCAGAATCAGAGTACCTGGCAGGGGGTTCGGGGAAAGCAGAGTCACCAAGGCCTCCAGGCAGGGGTTGGACCTGTTGGCTTGATTTTTCAGGAACAGAACGGGTCTGTACGATCTCAACGTGACACTTTCCCATCCTTCCACGTTACAGCGTAACAAGTAATTCCAGTAACAAGTAATTCCAGTAGCAAATTCCCCTGACTGTAAGCCCTCTGGTATGTAGGTTTCAGTGGATTCAGCATTGATGCTGTTGGCCTTGATCTGGTTGGACCAATGGCCCTGAATTGGACACTGGGGCGGCCCAAGGGGATTGAGTGGCTGTAGAGAATGAGACTTGGCTTGGCAGTACAGCACAGCTGTGCAATGTATAGTCCATGCATCTTGTGGGGAAAGGGGTCTGCAGGCAGGGGTCCATCCTGGCCCTGATATCTGCCTCCTCCACACCCCAGGAGACAGCTCCATTTGTGGTCCAGGCCTGCTGGCACGGGTCCATGGTGGCTATGAGCTGGCTCTAGGTGGCACCCCCAGCCACTGGCTCAGAACCAACTGGCTCCCCCTTCCCCCATGGGGAGGGTGGGGTGCTCTGGGCCAGAACCAGGCAGCCCCTAGGATGGGATGTTTGGCATGGACCAAACAGGGTGTCCCCCTGGGCCTTCTGCCACATTAAACTGTCCACACAGGGATGTTCAGATCCGGTCAGGGACACGCACAGGTGACGAAGGGCAGGAGAGCTGGACCATCTTGGCACCAGGGTTAAGGAGCCACCTGCCCACAACCTTTTTGACCTTCCAACTCATCACAGTCACCATTTTTTTAAGGACTAGATCCTCAGTGGAGGCGCCCCTCCATTTAGTAATTGTATTTTCTGATTCTTTTGGGTATGGGCAATCTCTCTCACAGCCCCTTTTCCTATCTCCTGTGTGGAAGACATTCCCCCCACAGTTTGACCAAGGTCCTACAGGTATGCCCCAGTTTCTCTTCCTCTGTCTCCTCCTCCTCTGGATGGATAGAGGATGGTGGAAAATGCAGGGGGTAGGGATGGTGGGGCAGGCTGAACACAGCTGAAGGCAGTTTCGGGCCTGAGGAAGGCATGCCCCGGCCAGATCTGACAAAGCCCAAGATTACCTTTTCCCAGAAAGAGCCAAGGTGTGTGGGACTGTCAGATCTCCTCAGCGAGGGTAGTGGCTATGCTGCTGCCTCGAATCCTCACTCTGCACAGCAGGGCCTGCCAGGTCTCACTAACCCTCAGTTGGTCCTAGCCCGGGCGCAAGCCTCAGCCCAACTCTCAGACCCAGGTGGAATTTCTCCTCCGGAGAGCAGCACCAGCAGCAAGAGGGTGAGGGGGTGGGTTGGCGAGGCAGACGTGCTGTTTTATAAAATCAGACCTTTGGGAACCAGATCTGGTCTGCCCAGCACACCCTGGGCAGAATTGCTGTTGTTTGTACAAGGGGCTCTTTGTCTTAGAGGGAGGGTTTTTTTCCCCAAACCTGCTGGCAGCACAAGCTGAGACAGGTTTGTGTCAAGAATGAAGCCACAGGCCCAGTGAACTGCATGAGGGGATGGCACGGCTCCCGGGGAAATAGCTGAGAAAGGCCACTTTTTTCTCACTGTGCAGGGCCGGCACCTCACTCTACCTTCTGCTCCGGAAGCTGACGTCAGGCAGGTGTGCACAAACCAGACACTGAAGGGTGTTTCTTCCCTCCCGATGTGTTGCGGCTTGTGGATTTTACACCTCTTGGAGCCCCAGGCCCGATACTTGCCTCTCCTCAGACATCTTAAGGCCGGGGCACAAGGTGATCCCTAAAGACCCTCAAAAATACCCCACACGGAGAGGCCCTTGATGCCATGTTGGCTTTTAGTTTAGGTCTCTCCTGCCTCGTTTAGATCACCATTGAAGTTGGTTGGATGAAATTGCAGGGGAAAACTTAAATTGCAGGGAACAACATGGATTACTATTTTCATTTTAACTGCCAGCCCCACCCTTGAATTTGTTAAACAAAGTACAGCAAGCTGGGGCTCTCGCTGATTTAATCGTGTCCCATCAAGACCATGAAATAGCACACGTTTAGCACTAATGAGGTGGTTAAGGGCTCTCAGAACACCCCCGCCCTCAGATTTTTCATTTTTATTTCAGCGTCTTGAATGGGGAGACTGCTGTCTCCCAGCCTCTACCCTCTGCTCTCCTTTCAGCTTCTCCCCTCTGCTTTCCTTCCAGCCTCTGCCCTGCTCACCTCCCAGCTTCTCCCTTCTATTCTGCGTGCCTCCCAGCCTCTCCTCTTTTTTTTAATGGTATTTGTTAAGTACTTACTGTATGCACTGTACTAAGAGCTCGGTAGATACAAGCTGATCAGGTTAGATGCAGTCCTTGTCCCACCTGTAGCTCACAGTCTTAATCGCCATATTAAAGATGAGGGAACTGAGGTACAGAGAGGTGAAGTGACTTGCCCATGGTCACACATTAGACATATGGAACCCAGGTATTCTGACCCCCAGACCTGTGCTCTCTCCACTAGAGCATGCTGCTTCTCTGTTCCACTCTTCTCCCAGCCTCTCCTCTGCTCAAGTTGCCTCACCTCCTCTCTGCTTGCCTCCCTACCTCTCCCCTCTGCTCTTCTTGCCTCTGAGTCTCTCCCCTCTGCTCATTTCTCAGCCTCTTCTTTCTGCTCGGTTCACTTAACAGCCCCTCCTATCTGCTCTGCTCACCTCCCAAACCCTCCCCTCCACTCTGCTTGCCTCCTGTCTCCCCCCTCTGCTTTACTCACCTCCCACCCTCTCCCCCTTTTCTCCTCCCAGCCATTCCCCCCTGTCCTGGCCTCTTATCTCCCCATCTCCTCTTCCTCTCTCCTTTTTTTCCCCCCTCTCTGTCTTTGTCTCATGTACATTTTCCCTCATACCCACAGTCACAGCTGAAAGGAGAGCTCAGGTGGACAGTATTATTAAATCAGGTGAATTGTCCTTCTCGGACAGGTTCTCTCTCCAGTAGTGGCAACAGGATTCTTGGAGGAATTCCTGCCCTCCAGAATATCCACCCTCATGTGTAGGGATCGATTGTACAACACTCCTTAACTTTTCTACCTTTTCCCCCAGTAGTCCATTACAGAGCACTCATCTACTCCTGATGACCTTGTGTGTTTCCCCAGAGTTTAGAAGAGTGCTTGACACAGAGTAAGCACTTAATGGAAAACACAGTTATTATTGTAGATGTTATAATTATTATCAATGATGAAGAAAAGTGGTATTTTCTGCCTGCCCAACTTCCCGTGATAACCGATGTGCCCCCACACGTGTGTCCCCCACCCACCACTGGATGGAGAAATGTTTCCATGTGCCTGTTTGGATTCCTATTCCTACGTGCCTAGTTTTTCAGGTTCTCCAACCCCTGATAACATTTCCTGACTGATTTCCCTCATCTCTTCAGACCATACTTGCCCTGTAGTTTTGTTTAGTTCCTGGCTGTTCAACCAAAGAAATTCCATAACTTCCTAATTTGTCAGGATTATTTGGCTGTCATTGCTTGTTGCCCCTCACAGCCCAGGTGGCCATAGTAGCCTTCCCCATGGCATTTATAACCCAGCAGCAGCGCTGTACCCCAGTTGTTTTCTTCCCTCCACCGGTGTTTAGCAGTGGCAGCTATGCTAAGGGCCTCACCGATCACTCGTCATTTCAGTTCACGTAGTTGATTTTTAGGTTCCAGCGTCATGGCTGAAACATTTGGATATTCGGGGACTTCGCTTGGTTTCCATTTTCCACTATAGGGGGCTTCCTCCCCATCCCATCCTTCTTAAGCTCCTTGTGGGCAGGGAATGTGTCCACCAACTTTGTTAGATTGTACTCTCCCGATCACTTAGTACATTGCTCTGCACATAGTATGTGCCCAATAAATATGATTGATTGATTAGTCACTTGAAGAATTCAGGCCTGGGGTTGACTATCCAAAAGGACCACCATTCTCCGTATCTTCAAGGCCCTTTTTTTTTATTGTTATTTGTTAAGCACTTACTATGTGCTAGGCACTGTCCTAAGTGCTGGAGTAGTTACAAGATAATCAAGTTGGGCAGAGTCCCTGTCCCACATGGGGCTCACAGTCTTAATCCTCATGGCTCTGACTACTGCACCACATGTCTCTTTTCTGTTCTCCTCTCTAGACTTTAAATTCCTTGTGGGCAGGAACGGTGTTTACCAACTCTGTTGAACTCTCCCAAGCACTTAGTACAGTGCTCTGCACACAGTAAGCACTCAAAAAATACCACTGATTGATATACTTCCCAAACTGTCTCTATATGTTGCCAACTTGTACTTCCCAAGCGCTTAGTACAGTGCTGTGCACACAGTAAGCGCTCAATAAATACGACTGATTGATTGATTGGGACATAGCTCTCTTTCCCAAGTCAGAGCTGTGAAAAATAGCCAAGTCATCGACTTGATGGCCAACCCACCAAGGTCTCTGGGCAAGGAGGGGACACTCTGATGAACACTTGCCCAAGCCCTTCCTCAAAATATGGAGCACTGAAAGATGCCACAGACTCTCCAAGTTGCCACCAAAGTCACCGCCTTCAAGAAGAAATACAAAAGATCAGATTGCGGTATTTATCGAGGCATCGCAGACTGAGCCCCTTCCTTCCTCTCCCCCTCGTCCCCCTCTCCATCCCCCCCATCTTACCTCCTTCCCTTCCCCACAGCACCTGTATATATGTATATATGTTTGTACATATTTATTACTCTATTTATTTTACTTGTACATATCTATTCTATTTATTTTATTTTGTTAGTATGTTTGGTTTTGTTCTCTGTCTCCCCCTTTTAGACTGTGAGCCCACTGTTGGGTAGGGACTGTCTCTATATGTTGCCAACTTGTACTTTCCAAGTGCTTAGTACAGTGCTCTGCACACAGTAAGCGCTCAATAAATACGATTGATTGATTGATCGCAACCCTCTCCATTACTGGCTTTCACCTAGTCAAAGTAGTCCCAGTTGACTATAAGAATGACATGGACAGGTCCCTGTCCCCTGGGAGACCTGGACTCTCCCATATAATAATGATGGTATTATTTGTACATAATGATGGTACAGTGCTCTGCACATAGTAAGCACTCAATAAATACGATTGATGATGGTATATGTTAAGTGCCTACTATGTGCAAAGCATATGATAAACCATATGACAAACAACAAGGTGTTCCTAGCATTGAAACTGTGCTGGGTGAGCCATGTGAGGAGAATGGATCAATCAGCCAATTGAGCACTTACTATGTGCAGGGCACTGTACAATGCAACAGAATTAGCAGACACATCCCCTGCCCATAATGAATGGATGAAAGGATACCTTGAAAACCCCTGTCTGGTAAGCTGAAATTGAGAAACCCAAAGCAGAGGCCGGATACGTTTTAAAGTCACAGAAAATCAAATCCTTAGGCAATTAATAATGATAAAAATAATAATCATCTTGGTTGTTAAGTGCTTACTAAGGAGCCAAGCACCATACTAAGGTCTGGGGTTGATGTAAGATTAACCAAGTTGGATACCGTCCTCACCCCACATGGGGCTCAGGAGAAGGAAGTACGGGTATTCAATCCCCATTTCCCCGATGAGGAAACTGAGGAACAGAGAGGATGAGTTGCCCAAGGTCACACAGCAGACAAGTGGCA
Source organism: Tachyglossus aculeatus (assembly GCF_015852505.1). Lineage (NCBI taxonomy): Eukaryota > Metazoa > Chordata > Mammalia > Monotremata > Tachyglossidae > Tachyglossus > Tachyglossus aculeatus. The sequence continues at coordinate 20,077,853 of NC_052078.1, read as the reverse complement.
GAGCTGCAACCGAGCTGAAAGCCAAGGATGGTATACTGTGGTCAAGAAAGAAGCAGCTCTTTCAAATAGGGTCTTTGTAAAGAGCAGGAAACAAAGGCGCAAAAGCCATAACAATGCCAGGTGCTACAAACAACTGATATGATAACACAACAAAGAACCATCTTTCTGTGGTAGGCACTGTGGGCCCCCCAATGGCCTCTTCAGTCACAAAGGAACAGCGTTGCCTAGTGGATAGAGCACTGGCCTCAGAGTCCAAGGACCTGAGTTCTAATCCTGGTTTCGCCACCTGTTTGCTGTGTGACCTTAGGCAATTCACTTAACTTCTCTGTGCCTCAGTTCTCTCATCTGTAAAATGGGGATTAAGACTGTGAGGACCCCATGTGGGACATGGGCTGTGTCCAACCTGATTAGCTTGTATCTACCAGTGCTTAAAACTGTGCCTGGCATATAGTAAGTGCTTAAAAAAATAACCCATGAATGAATTTCCCCATCAACAACATCTTTGAACGTGAATAATCTAGTTTTAAAGATATAATTTCTTCTGCATCTCAACATGACAAATGAGGTGGAGAAAAATGGGCATATCTTTAAATGAAAACAACTGGCTTTCCTAATAGTCATCACATTTTGTTTATGAAGTATCTCTGAGCTGCTTTATTTCCATCCAAGCTGAAGATTTCAATCTCCAACTTGAGTTACAGCCTCGCAACCAAATCTCTCAAACACCTGGGGCTTGTTGATGCTGGAAGAAGTGCCAAAAATGGAAAATTCAGCTTTGAATGTAAACTTGTTTCCTACCAACTATCCAAACACTGTGCCTGGTGTCTCCTGGAGGTTGGGCATATGATAGTCCAAGTTCCCCGAGTCCTCTGTGAAATTTTCAGGCTAGATGGTAGCAAGAGGTAGTTCCTGATGGAAACCGAGGCTTGGGCTTCGGGGCCAGAATACCATCTGGCCCTAGGCAGGAGTCTCCATCTTGGGCTGGAGATGTGTCTTGAAAAGCTAGACTTGCCATTGCAGAGGGTGGAGTTGTAAGAATTGAATTTGTCAGAGTTGCCAAGTGTATCTATCATTGTACCCCAAATGTGTGTGGGTTGGCAAAATTCATTGAGAGATGGTCTGGGTTTTGTTTTTTGTTTTCTGGTTTTTTATGGTATTTGGTAAACACTTACTGTTGGTCAGGCACTGTACAAAGCGCTGGGGTAGATACAAGTTAACAGGTTGGACATAGTCTCTGCCCCACATAGGGCTCACAGGAAAATATTTTGTTAGTATGTTTGGTTTTGTTCTCTGTCTCCCCCTTTTAGACTGTGACCCCACTGTTGGGTAGGGACTGTCTCTGCATGTTGCCAACTTGTACTTCCCAAGTGCTTAGTACAGTGCTCTGCACACAGTAAGCGCTCAATAAATGTGATTGATTGATTAATACCCCTTTTACAGATGAGGTAACTGAGGCACAGGGAGTGACAAGTGGCAGAGCTGGTATTAGAATCCAGGTCCGTCTGACTTCGAGGCCCATGCCCTATCCATTAGGCCACACTGCTTCTGTGTGTGTGTGTGTGTGTGTGTGTGTGTGTGTGTGTGTGTGTGTGTGTGTGTGTGTTAGTGTTTCCCTTTAAGAGACATTTCAATGCCACCACAAAAATGCGTGGTTGGGAAAACAATTCCTGACATCCCTTCGTCCTCCGTCTCGTCTGATAAAATTCAAATTCTGACCTTTATAACCTCTCCGATTTCATTTTAAAGTTATGAAACCTCTGATTACTCTGTGCTCTGATTTTAGGCTTTGAAAAAGGCGGCTTTGGCTTGTTCTTTTTCTGCCTGAGGCAGGGAAATGTGGCCATCGTGTAATTAGTAATTAATTTTGAGGGTAGTTGTTCAGCGCTTACTATGTGCCAAACATTGGGAGAGATTCAGTAGTAGGAGATCTGATAAAACTCCTTCCCACATGAGGTTCACACTCTAGGGAGAGAGAAAACGGGTATTTCATTCCCTTTTCACAGAGGAGGAAACCGAGTCCCAGAGATGTTAAGTGACTTCCCACAGTCACACGACAGGCAAGTAAGTGGCAGATTAGAACCCAGGTTTCCTGTCTCCCAGGCCTGAGCTCTTGCCACTAGGCCACGCTGCTTTCAGTGTCTAATCCAAGGAACGATCTCGCTCTCTGTCCTTCCCACCCAACCCCTTAACACCCTCACTCTAACAGAGCTTGTATTGCCCCCGGATCACTTGCCTGCTTGGACAGGATCTCACCCATCTGAAGCAACAGCTTAGAAAATGGAGGGAACTATTCACTGCGTGTTTGTGTGCATTGGTACGTGGCAGAATTGTATCTTGATTTGTGTGTGGCTGCATTCATGTTTGGGAGAACCTTGTAGAAATCAAGACACTCCTTCCCCTCTATCTCTTTGATTGTGAACATTGAATGTACTCACCCTCCAGAAAATGGCCTTGACCGCGGGCTATTTCCTCGTTGATTACCCTAAGCACAGTGCTTATGCTTCTGACAAGGCTGTTCTTCTAGAAGCAGCAGCAGTAAACCGAGCAGAGCCCAGCAGAGACAGACAGTGGCATGTGCTGGCATCAGTTTGCCTGCTGTTCTAACTAATGGTTGATTGTGAGCCCTCTGAAGGACAGGGACCGTGTATTCTCTCCCAGCACTTAGTACAGTGTTATGCACGCAGTAAGTGCTTAATAAATACTATTGCTACTGCAGGTGAGCTAGTGAAACGGGTCAGAGTGCAAGATAATCAACTCCTGATGCTTCCCCAGGCAGCTGCCTGGAAATCGACAACACCTTGATTGTGGGTAATTCTTCCCCAAGGAGGGATCATCCGTCTATCCAGTAGTTCCCACAGTGCCAAATGAGAGTTTAGGACAAAACGCTCACTTCATACCCAACCCCCAGCTTTGATTTGTCTAAATAACGGCTGCCTGAGCCCAAAGATTACTGTGGTCACTGGTGAATAGGCAAGATTCTTTGCACTGGGGAGTGTGGTTACTACTGCCTTGAGATGAAATTTGAAATGAATGCATAAGCAGTAGGACCATGAATGGCTATTTAGGTCAGTGAGAGAGGAACCGGAATGTATCAAAATACCTGAACACATCTTAAGTTTTGTTACTTGTGCTTTGTAACAGCCCGTGTAGATAAAAAGGTGTGGCAATAAATGGATACAAATTACGTGAAAGCTGTGTGGGCTTTTCAGAATAATCAATCAGTGGTATTTATTCAGCACTTGCTATAATAATGTTGGTATTTGTTAAGTGCTTAATATGTGCCAAGCACTGTTCTAAGCACTGGGGAGGATACAAGGTAGTCAAGGTTGTCCCACATGGAGCTCACGGTCTTAATCCCCATTTTACAGATGAGGTAACTGAGGCCCAGAGAAGTGAAGTGACTTGCCCAAAGTCACACAGCTGACAAGTGGCGGAGCTGGGATTAGAATCCATGACCTCTGACTCCCAAACCCGGGCTCTTTCCACTGAGCCACGCTGCTTCTCAAGCTGCTTGGTATGTGTAAAGCACTGTTCCTGGGAGAGTACAACAGAGTTAGTATGAGTTCTGCCCTCTAGGAGCTTATAATCAAGTTGGGGAGAAAGACATTAAAATAAATTACATAGAGGGGAAGCGGCAGAGTATAAAAGTAGGTTTGTAAAGGCCTCGGGTGGTGGGGTAAGCATCAACATGCTTCGGTAATATGGACCCAAATCCGTAGGCAGCATAGAAGAAGGGAGGATGTAGTGGAGAGGTGAGACATTACTCAGGGAAGGCTTCGTGGAGGAGATAAAATTTCAATAGGGGAAGGTGGTGGGCAATTGAGAGAATAATAATTCTGGTCTTGTTAATTGTTTTCTATGTGCCAAGTACCATGCTGAGCACTCAGGTAGATCCAAAATAATCAGATTAGACCCGAGAGAACTCTGTATATCCAGGAAAGAGCCAAGCTATAAAGGGGTTTTATCTCTTAGCATCACTTGGTGTTACTGTGACAACAACAATAATAATAATGGCATTTGTTAAGCGCTTACTATGTTCCAGGCACTGTACTAAACACTAAATGCTGGTGTAGATACAAGGTAATTGGGTTGGACACAGTCACGATAAAGCCCTGCTCTTCCAGCACGTTTCTGCTGGGACACGCTCACTCTCCATTGTTATCGTGGTAAATATAGCTCTGGGAAGTAAAACAAGTCTTGTAGTTTAGAAAGTCCCAGGAATCTTGCCAGCATCAGCAGAGGAGTCAAGGCCGTTTGGAGGAAGGGTGACTGGGCTAGCATCTGTTTCACATTCTTCACAGTGACTGCTATGCTCTCTAGCCCTGACCAAGCAAAGGCTGCAGTGGTAGCGGGATTTGGAGGAAAGTGCCCAGGTCTGGGAGTTGGGAGACCTGGATTGAGCCCCAGTTCTGGGTGTGGAGGCATGGGGAATCAGGAAGGAGGCTATTTCCATAATCCAGCCAGAAAACAATGAGGACCAGCGTGGTCCGGTGGATAGAGCACGGACTTGGGAGTCAGGAGAACCTGGGTCCTAATCCCAGCTCTGTCACTTGTCTGTTGCATGACCTTGGGCAAGTCACTCTGTGACTTAAGAGAAGCAGCGTGGCTCAGTGGAAAGAGCCCAGGCTTTGGAGTCAGAGGTCGTGGGTTCAAATCCCGGCTCCGCCAACTGTCAGCTGTGTGACTTTGGGCAAGTCACTTAACTTCTCTGGGCCTCAGTTCCCTCATCTGTAAAATGGGGGTGAAGACTGTGAGCCCCCCGTGGGACAACCTGATCACCTTGTAACCCCCCAGTGCTTAGAACAGTGCTTTGCACATAGTAAGCGCTTAATAAATGCTACCATTATTATTATTATTACTCTGTGCCTAATGTAAAATGGGGATTGAGATTGTGAGCCACATGCGGGTCATGGACTTGGTCCAACCTAATTAACTTGTATCTATCCTGGCACTTAATAGGATTCCTGGCACATAGTAAGTGCTTGACAAATACCACTACCAAGAAACAAACACACACACCCTCAGTCTCCATTCTTATAGATCTGATTATTATTTGTTTGTTTTGCTACCTGTGTTGATTGGATCCATCCTCCTATTCTTGTAACAATATATGTCTCCTTGTCTTTACTGCTATTTGGGTGTAAGCTCCCTGAGGGCAGGGATCACACTTACCCTTCTGCTGTATGTCCCCCAAGTGTCTCACCCAATGCTCTGGGGACATGAAGTGTTTAGTGCTGATGACTGAATGCATTCATTTCAAGAGGTTCTGGGCTTTCACATAAGGAGGGACCCAAAGTAGCACCTCCTGGTGTTAATCTCCTTCAGGAGCTTTTGGCCATTGGCTGCCTGTAAAGGAGACTCTGTGAAGCTCTTGATTTCCCCGCCTTTGTGCTTGCTGAGCTGAGTTCTGCTTCCCCTCTTTTCCAGCGGCCCCGCCACGTAGCATCTGTTGAATGGGAGCTGGTGAGAACCCTGTTCCCAGGGCCTTGGTCCCAGTCTAGCCAAGCCAGTTCCTGGTAGGGAGGATAGCGGGCAGCCAAGTTGTTGCTATTCTCCAGCCCATCTGGGCATCCTTGGGCCTTTGGCAGTTTGTGGGAAGAAATCCATCGATGGTCCTGATTCTGGGTAAGGTGCCTCCGCAGCAGCAGGAGAACATGGAGCCTTGAAACACTTCCTTCTTCCCAGACCTGGAGAGCCATATGGATGGGCAGAGATCAAGTGGAGAATGATTTGATTTCTTTTTTCTGTGTGTGTGTGTGTGAGAGAGAGAGAGAGAGGGAGAGGGAGGTTTTGTTGCAGGGATTCTCTTCCAGTGTTCAAAGAGGGTGTGAGAGAGAAATAGGAAAAATTTCCATCTGGACCCAGAGCTAAGACATGGTATTTGATGTATTTGCTAAGCACTTAACTTTATGTTAAGCACTGTTCTAAGTTCTGGGGTAGGTACAAGATAATCAGGTCAGACTTAGTCCCTGTCCCATATGGGGCTTGCATTCTAAATAAGAGGGGAAACAGGAATTTAAAGGTAAAAAGGATTGTTTAGATCATCTTCAATGAGATTTATTGGGTGCTAACTGTGAGCAAAGTACTGTACTAAGTGCCTGGGAGAGTACAGTAGACATGTTCCCTTGACTTGGCTCCAGCAGAAGTAGAATTGGGAGACATAGCAGTCATTTCCTGTGGCCCTGCTAGACTGCCTCTCTTGATGTTCATCTCCTAACCACCCTTTGCTTGCCCCCAGGTGTTTTGTATCTCCAGTACGGAGATGAAACCAAGCAGCTCCGGATGCCGAATGAAATTACAAGCGCAGACACGATCCGCGCTCTCTTCGTCAGTGCCTTCCCTCAGCAGCTCACGATGAAAATCCTGGAGTCTCCGAGCGTAGCCATCTACATCAAGGATGAAAGCAGAAACATTTATTATGAGCTCAGTGATGTGAGGTAGGTGGTGCTATCGGAATTCCTGCAATCACTGTTGTTGCCACAGGCAAATTGGATCACCCTTATCAGAGTGCACGTGGACAAGGAGCTTTTTGGTCGTTAACTAGCTATTCCTCTGGCGGTTGCGCTGAGCCAACTTTTTGGGCAACTCTTTGGCCACTTTGACCCTGAATGTCCATCCTGACAGCAAACCGTATATGTTGGAACAACTCGAGTCAGGTAGCCTCAACTCTGTCAATTTAAGCCATCCCAACTAAAAGTCATGGAGGATGTGGTGGAGAGTCCCACTTTACTTTTTTAGGGTTTCTTTTTTTTTCCAGGAAACCTGGACCTTTAGGTGTTTTGCTTTTAATTCCTTTAGGTCTAGGGTCTGCAGTGATACTGCTGAAGGATGTTCTCTTGGCCTTCCAACCAGTAAGCAAAATGGGAGCACCATTTACTCTCTGGTGAGAGCAAGAGCACTATTGACCCTTGGAAGCACTATCTAGACTCCAGTCTAGACCAATTAACGGTGTTTCTTGAGTGCTTACTGTGTGCAGAACACTGTACTGAGGGCTTGGGAGAATACAATGCAGCAGAATTGGTCGATGTGTTCCTTGAACATCAGGAGCTTGTAGTTTAGTGGAGGAGATTACAGTCAAGAGGTCAAGTAATATTGAACATTGGGAGCACCATATATGCTCCAGGGTAGACCAAGAGCTGTATTGGCCTTTGGGACCACCATCTATGCCCCAGAGTAGACCACGAATTGTACTGACCATTGGGCTATCCATCTGCAATTCTGCATAACGCAGCAGCAGTGTTGACTCACCCGCAGCCAGCGCTCTGCTTTGAAAAAGCTGCCTCGCTCAGATGGTCAGGTCTTGCACTTTCCAAGCCTCCAGGCTTTCTTGTGTTAAGATTGCAAAGCCACCTGAACTTCCTGCTTGATTCCCTAAAGATTTGAAGTCACTTGCCAAGATCTGTGGGTTGGGAATGTCCCTGAAATAGGGTCAAACTCCTCCTTGTCCTGGGGGGGTCGTTGGGTTGGTGAAAGGGGGGTGGTCCCAGGAAGTCCAGGAGTTTCAGAGAGGGGACAGAGAAGTTTGGAGTTCCCCATTTTTGAATCCCTGCTCTGGGTTTAGACAGAAGGGCTCCATCAGCGAGGAGCTGAGGCTTCAGCCCCTCTCATCTCTCCACACCGGGCTTCTAGCGTTAATTGATTCAGGGCAGAGTTTTGGAGTTCCCAAGGCTCCCTCCCACCCCAAGGGCTAGAAATTGCATCCGCTGCCAAGCCCCCAGTTTTACAAACCCCAGTTAAATTGAACTCCACCACATAAACAGGGATTTCCTGACCCCCATCTATATTTCATCTAACTTTCCCTCAAACAAAGCACTTTAAAATGATAAAGCATTGACTCGAGCATAAACTAATCATGTCCTATTCAAAGAATGTATACACAGAAACATAATGATGTTTTGTGCATTTATAGGAGCCAGTTAGGACAATTATTTCATTCGGAGCTTTTGGCAGTTACTGTAGCAATTAATAAAGATTCATAAACAGTAAACCAAATGCAACCAGGTCTTGAGCATCCATATTAGTGGGCCAGAGAAACCTCAGCCAAGAGTTTCTATCTCTTTCCTGATTAAATCTTTTACTGGAACTCTTAAGGAGCCCAACTGACCTCATTTTACTTCTTCCAGTCCTGCCTCTCTCTGCTCATAATCTGGGAGCTACAGGAAGTACGAGGAAGAGGAGGAAAAGGAATGAGACACACAGGATGGTATTGTCCCCAGATTGAGTGATCAGAGTAGCGTCGGTCTCTGAAATTCAGTCAATAATTCAAACAAACACAAGGAAAGAAACGAAGGGTTGATGATGGATCTGATAAGAATCAGTCCACTGCATTTATTAGGTGCTTACTGTGTGCAGAGCACTGTACTAAAGCAATTAGGAGAACACACTATAACAGAGTTGGTAGAACATGTTCCCTGCCCACAGTTAGCTCACAACCAGATAAACACTTTTGTTTCCTGCTCCTTAAATCTCTACAATAATAATAATAATAATAATAAAGACATTTGTTAAGCGCTTACTATGTGCAAAGCACTGTTCTAAGCACTGGAGGGGATACAAGGTGATCAGGTTGTCCCACGTGGGGCTCACAGTCTTAATCCCCATTTTACAGATGAGGTAACTGAGGCACAGAAAAGTTAAGTGACTTGCCCAAGGTCACACAGCAGACATGTGGCAGAGCTGGGATTAGAACCCACAACCTCTGACTCCCAAGCCCATGCTCTTTCCACTGAGCCATGCTGCTTCTTACAACCCAGTTGTAATATGCTTTAAGGGCAGTGACACTTTAGTTTTTCTAGAGGAAAAGCATCAACCCATGAATAGTCTTACTCCAGATCATATCTCTGTTTTCAATTGCTGTTCCTATGCAGAAATCACCTTGGCAGAAAATCCTTTAAAAGTAAAATTAGCAGAATCATATCTTGTCACCAGAAATTAGTTTCTGTTTTGAACAAGAATACCTCCTTTATTTTTGGCCAAGGAAAATCACAACATTTAAGTAGTTTAGTTTTGACCCCATCTGATTGAAAAAGTGTTTTTTCCCCCCTAAGAATCTGGTTATTCTTTCTTGAATTGGGTAGAAGTGAGGGTTTTCCCATCTTTTCCTTAGATAGCTTTAGACTCTAAGCTGTTTGTGAAGAGGAACTGTGTCTGTTGCATTGCATGCTCCTAAGTGCTCAGTATAATGCTTTGCACACAGAAAACCCTCAATAAATACGATTGATTGATTGATTGATATCAGCATGGAGATCCACCCCTTAACTTTGGGAAGAGGGTTAAAAGCAAATGGACCCTCCAAAACCAGATGAGTCAAAGTTAAAAGTTTTACCCAGGCCCTCATTTTCATTAGTCATATCTCCAAGTACCTCCTGGACTTCCTAAGGTTCCCCACCAAAGCTAGGGTCTTGTTTGTCCTGGAGAACAGAATGGAATTTTCCACCCCAAAGGTATATTTCCTCCTTGCAATTGTTTGCCTTTAAGCTCACCCTAAGTCCGAATGGCACATTCATCTGGCGTGTTTCTAGCAGCTTGGGCTGAGCTATCCGTTAGACTATGCACAGATTCTAATGGGGCATTTGGAATAGGCAGGCGTCGAGCAAGCTTGGGCTCGTTCCTGCTTCAAAGCAATTGCTGACTTAAAGGGGAGAAACACCACCAATCCAAGAATCCTGCCCTCCCTTTCAAAGACAAACACAGCCCCAGCAATCCTGATGATTGAGACGAGTCTGCTCGACTCACCCCCTCCAGTCCCCCCCTACACTTGGAGGAACAGAATTCCGCCTCCTGCCCAACTTCTCCCGAGATCCCCAATGGGAAATTGAAAGGATTCGCAGCTTAGGAAGAGCCTCTGGTCAGTGTAGCTGGAGCCCGTGAGGTGTGATTGATGCTGAACCAGAAGTCAGCTGGACTCGTGACCAACCTGTGACCCGCAAGGGAATTTTAAGGTAGGCTTGGAGCCACGAGCTAGCACTGTTGGGGCCGTGTCTTCAATATTTACACAGAGAAATGAAAATGAGAGAAACACGGCCCAAGTGCCGATCTTCTTAGGAACATTGCCTTTATGTTAGGAAAGCATTCCAAAATCTGATAAGGGAAAGCTCTTTAAATATTTAAAAATAGGAAATCATTTTCATTCGTTCCTAAGCATTAGTGACCTGAAATGCTCAGTTTGAGGGAATGTCAGCTCTCATTGAAAAATGTGTTGTGTTTTTCTTTTTGTGTGTCTTCATTAGATTAGTCAAAAGCCAGGTGTTTGGGCAAAGAAAACCAACATCAGTAGCCATACTAAGTTCCATGGAACCACTTTTTGGAAGAGCTTTATTGTTGGGGAAAATGTTAGCATTCTGCTGTATCTTGAAAAAGTTGGGGCCTCCTGATACTTATAGATATACAGGAGCTTTACTGAAAAAGCAATATCTTCCCTTAGGAAACAGAACCACTTTTGACTTGAGTGTGCTTGTTTATATTTTTGTATTTTATTGCTGGTAGTTTTTTGGGTTTGATCAGTAATAGCAAATGTACTGTTTGCTAGCTGCATAATTTTATCTGATTCATAAACAAAGGTATTTACTGAGTGCTTACTGTGTGCAGAGCACTATACTAGGTGCTTGGGAGAGTATGGTATGGTACAACCAAGCCGACAGACCCATTCCCTGCTGGAGCTTACATTCTAAGAGGGGGAGACAGACATCAATATAAATACACAAATTATGGATCTGTAAATAAATGCAGAACATGAGTTCCCCCTCCAGACTGTTTGCTCCTAGTGGGCAGAGAATATGTCTGCCAACTCTGTTATAATGTAATCTCCCAAGCACTTAGTACCGTCATCTCCATACAGAAAGCACTCAATAAATACGATTGATTGATTGAAGTGCTGTGGGCTAATGGCTAAAAGTCCCTTCTTTCTGTTTCTGATTCTAGGAACATCCAGGACCGGTCCTTCCTCAAAGTTTACAACAAGGATCCTGCACACGCTTTCAATCACACTGCCAAAACTGTAAATGGAGACATGAGGGTAAGTTTCTAAGGTTTATTTTTTGTTCTGTTCCTCAGGAAAGGTGCCTATTTCTCTCTGGTTAACCATTCACCTTTCCACGCACCTGCACAGACCTTAAGACGTCCTTCACTAATTGAACAATTCATAGTTGTATTCCATCTTGCTACTGCAGTTGAATGGCAGCTTCCTGATCTTCTGGTAGCAAAAGCGGGAAAAAATGTAGTACAGAAACCATTCTCATTTATCTCTAAACAAAACTTTGTCAGTCCTCATGTGCAAAGAGGCCCTGACCTCTCTTGAGTGTTCAGATAGGCCTTTGTTCAACACTAATTTAACTGTATGAAATTGGTAATTGGAAGCTTTTTGAGTTTTTTCTTACTAAAAAACTTTGATGCGAATGCAGAGGTGAACCCATGTCCCTGCCTCGGGGACTCAGACTTCTCTCACTTTCTACATTGAGAATTTCATGAGCTACTGCATCTCTGATGAACACATTGCCTCCAATCCTGGACAGTAAAATTGTGTCTGGGGAAAGTCTTCTACTAACTGGAGAGTTGTGAAAATGCACTCTAAATAAGCTCTGCAGCATCTGAAACTCGAGGTGTTTATAGGAGAAGTGAGGAAAGAAAAAAGGTGGGGAATCTGAGAAGAAAGAGGGAGTCATAGTGTTGGCAAGGTAAAAGTATTGCGTTTCCAACCACTATGACTTTAGGGTTTGTAGCAACCTCTGAAGTGACTCAAACTGATGGGAAATGTTTAGACTACCTGAAAAAAAAAACCCAAAACGTAGCTTACGGTTGTTTGGTGTGCCCTGGCTGAGTTCACTGTGCTGTCTCCCTTTTGTTGTTTCAAATTGTTTCTGCATCTTTTCCGTGAGTGAAGGGATTTTGACAGTTGATTCTGCTCTACTTTGCAACAGAAAAGAACCTAATATTTTATCAGGAGTTTTTTGCACCTAAATCAAAATGGGAGTCAAAGGTTTTCGTGTGTGTGTGTGTGTGTGTGTTTCAGGCTTTCAGTTGAAAGAAGCTCATCTCATAGAAATGGAGCTTACAAAGGGCAGAATTACCAGTAGCACTTTAGATAATTAAGGCTCAAAGAGCTTTTAAAGTAGATTTACACTTCTCATTATAGAATGTTCATTTAAATTTCATAGAATGTGACTGCTGTTTCACAGACTGGAGAGCCAGGGTGTCCCAGGGGTAGGGGAGAGGTTTTGATAGTGTTCCCAGGAGGCTCTGATGATGGGAGCTGCAGAACTCTGTGAACCTAATAGTGGTGGCGGCCCCAAACTGTGAGCAGGGTCGATTTGGGAACACCCAGGCCTTCTTCAGCAGCTGATCGCTTCCCTTAGAAAGTTGCTGTGCTGGCAGTAAAGAGGTTAGTGGTGGGTGCCCACAATTTTTTTTTGTGTGTGTGTATGGAGTGGGGGAGAGCATGGGATTTAACATGGAAGCCAAACCTACCTGTTTCCCTGACTTTGGGGTCCAGTCAGCTTCACTTTTTCCCCCTCACACACTGGTTCTATTTGCCCTGGGCCCCTGAGGCTCAGAGTAAAGGTCCTGTTTGAGGGCAGCTGCTTGAAGGGCACTGGGAAGTGAGCAAACCCAAAACTGGTCAAGAAGGAGCTGGTCATACCATCCAAAGTGGGAGGGGAATGGGAAGAACCATCCCGGGATTCCCTGTGGGAAGGATATTTTCCCATGGGAACTGAGGGGAGGGGCAATGTTGTAGCCATGGGTGGGAGGGTGAAGGAAACAGCCAACATTGATGCCTTTGAGGGAACCATCACTAGTTCCCTGAATCCAGCAAGTGGCTATCTATTTCTTTCGCCCAGCAAGCCATCAGCTGCTTTCTTCTCCATTGGCCTCATCCTCCGGGGGAAGAGGAAAGGCCATACTTGAGGTTGAAAAGGGCAGGGCCAGCACAGTAGTTGAGTCCCTCTCCACTCTCCTCCTCTCTCCTCTTCCCCCTTCTGGAGGCTCTCAAAGCCCCATAGAGTTGTGTTTTATCACAATTGTGCTATCCCAGAAATGCAGTCTCTTCTGGGAAGGAACATTGCTCCTACTTACCATTGAGTTTTAGCTTCTGGCCAGAAGTGAGAGGATCCAGCAGATCCAGACAGAAGCAGACCCAGACAGAAGCAGACAGCTGAGACGGCTGAAGGAAGCTGGGCCAGTAGGAATGTTGGGTTTTGATTGATGAAGGGAAGAACATCTACATTTTATAGGACCAAAGTCCTCTCCTGCCTATTTTCCGGGCAGAAGTTATCTCTGAGTCAATCTAGTGCTGAACAGTTCTCTCAGGAAATCTGGGAATGGTCCCTTTTCATGTGAAGTCGGGTGCACGGTAAATGTAAATCAACACCATGTGAAGACAGATTGTGTCATGCGAATGTTTGAAAGCCCCATAAATATTATGGTACCCTTGCCGTTTATGAGTTTATTATTTCTTGGTCAGTGACATTTCTGGAAGGCTCTTGGCTCACACAAGACCCTTGCTGCTTGGCTTCCCGGCCCCATGGAAATGGAGTCTGGAGTTGGTGATCTCGAGCCGTTGGTCGGAAGCAGCCGGCAGAATTGTCTCAGAAAATAGTATTAACCGCCAGTGAGGACACCTGTTTTAAGTACTAACCAGATGTGAAACCTCCAGAGGAATTGGCAGTAAACACTTATGGAATCAAGTGCTCACCAGATGGACTAAGTTGATGCGGGCCTGGGTACACCGGGAAATTTTTTATCATCTTCGTGTTCTGCTGTTCTGTGCCCCTTTATGGCTAGAGGTTCTGCCAACGTTACAATTCAGTCTCAACCTGCTGTATAGAGAAGCAAGACTTTACCAAAATAATCATGTCTGGGGTTCAGCTATCTCACCACTGCTCCCTCCTCCTCCTTAACCAACAGACAGACTTTGAGAGGTTTAAAGTGACAGTTTGTGAACTGGAAAAAAAATCACACTGATCAATTTGAGTGCCTAGTGTATCCAGAGCACTGTATTAAGCGCTTGGGGGAGTTCAGTACAAACAGAGGTGGTAGACATGTTCCTTGCCCACAAGGAGCTTCATTAGTCTAATGCAAGTGGAATCTAGAAATCTTTATTTTCGCTCCAGTGCCAACCCAGGTTCAGAGACCATCCTAGAATGTGTCCCTTCCAGCTGTACTGCCTGCTGTGGGGCCTTGGGCAAGTCATTTATCTTCTCTGGACCTCAGTTCCTTCATCTGTAAAGTAGGGATTTAATACCCAGTCTCCTTCCTGCTTAGACTATCAGCCCCATATGGAACAGGGACTTTATCCAACCTGGTTATCTTGTATCTACTCCAGTGCTTAGTGTGGTGCGTGGCACATAGTAAATACTGAAAAAGTTCCACAGTTACTGTAATTACTGGAGGATGCTCTGCTCATTCAAGAGGCTTAGACTCCTCTCCACTGAGGCCGAAGAGTAGAATTCCCTCCTCTTCCCAGGTAGTGGAAGTGAAGCTTAGAGTGGCACCATTGACCATTTCGGGGCAGATGAAACCAAGAGTGGAACCACCCTGGGTCTGGCAGTGACCCTAGGGGTTTTGATGGTGCTACGGGGCTCCCTCCGGGGACTTTCCTCCTTTCGCCCAGTCTAGGGGATTGGCATTTTTCACCCATGGAGGTAACAACCCTTAATTCTTTCCAGGCTCCTTTCCAGGCACCTCCACCCTATCTCCCTTCTCCCATGACCCCCAGGCTCAGATGACCCAGTTTGAGCTGTGGCTGGCTATATGTGCATGGTGTGTGTGGGTATGGGTATATGTGCAAGCACGGTAGTGGGAGAATCTATTCACCAGCCATTGGTTAGAGAGAAGAGACTCTGAGATAGAGGGTTGAGAATGAACCTCTGGTTTAACCCTTTTCTCAGTATGAGTTTATGAGGTAACAGTCTGGTAGTCTCTGGGATTTGTTCCCATAGGAGCAATATGCCTGTACCTGCTCTCATGAATCATTTAGTTACTCAGATTCTGTGCTTGTTTGAACATCACTCAACATGCTCCATGTGCTGGCTGGATAAGAACTCCCCTCCATGCATCCGTAAGAACAAATGAGAAGCAGCATGGCCTAGTGGGAAAAGCACGGGACTGGGATTTGGCAGACCTGGGTTCTAATCCTGGCTCCACTGCTTATCTGTTGTGTGACCATGGCCAAGTCACTTAGCATCTTTGGGGCTCAGTTGCTTCATCTGTATCATGCGGATTAAGATCGGGAGCACCATGTGGCACATGGACTAACCTGTGTGACCTGATTAGCTCGTATCTACCCCAGTGGTCAGTACAGTGCCTGGCACATAATAAGTGCTTAGCGAATACTGTTTAAGGGAAAAAAAATGACATGAGCCCTGCCATCCTGAGTCAAACTTGTGTCTCAACCCAGCCCAATGTCCCATCTCCAGTGGTGGTACCAAGGGTTGCCTAGAGGAACAGTGAACTGAATGCCCTCCTGACATTCCATACAAGTGTGCCATCAAACATCCCTAATGTTTCCCCTCTAATAGCCCTAGTAAAACTCTCTATTACATTTCAACCTGCAGAAATCACTAATGGTAGTAAAAATAGTGACCCAAGAAGGTTTCCATCGCCTCCGAGACAGCCCTTAAGTACTTCAGTTAATATTTTGGCTTTGAAGTCTTAAATGAAAAATCGAAGAATATGTGTTCTAGACCTGAAGCGATTTTTCCAAGAGCAATAGAATTGCCCGAGAAGCCCAGTGACTTGGAAAGGTCCATTTCTGGGGCTTTGGAAAAAATTCAGAGCACGTGCGGTGTGTGGTCAGCCCTTGCCGGGGGAAATGTAGATGACTCAGCTCCAGGATTCTTGGAGATATCTAATGTGTCTAGTCTCGGGAACGGGAATGCGAAGAACAGCCCGTGTCTTGAGTTTTGGAGGATGATAACTGGTTCAGATCTGTTTGAACTAATAACACTGTATTCTCTTTCCTATTTATTCAGTCAGATATAATGTATGGATACTTAGCAGCCTCAACCCATTTATTATGGGATATTGTCACCAATTGAAATGACTCCAGTTGGAGACGATCATACTGTTGGATCCTTTTCCTAATCAAATGCACATTTTTGTGTTACCAGGCCCTTGTTTATAGCCAACTTTGCTCATATAGCTGTAAAAATTTCCATTGGCATTTAAATTTATAGTTTGAGATTTTGAGGAGGCAGTGCTAAGATGACAGTTTGAGAACAAGGAAAATAGTCTCTCTTCTTAGATTTTCTTTTTCCTCTGTTGCCTTCATGTGTCACTACATTTTCTGTATACCCACTCCCAGCTATCTTGGGATGCAGGACTTGAGTTCTTACAGAACTCCTCTTTAAGGCAAACTCATGTTATAGAATTTGGCCAAGCCTGGGGCTGGGCACATCTGTCCAATCCTTTCTTCGGACCGATTGTCGGCTTTAAGGCCCTCAATCAGAACTTCCCCCATGCTACTTATATCTTTGCTTTTCTCCCATTACAACTCAGCCCACACGCTTCGCTCCTCTAGTACCAGCCTACTCACTGTGCCTTGTTCTCATCTCCCTCACTGCCAGCCTCTTGCTTACGTCCTCTCTTCGGCCTGGAACTCCAACAAATCACAGTTCTCCCCATCTTCAAAATCCTTCTGGAATCCTATCTTCTCTAAGATGACTTCCCTGATTCACTTCTAGTCTCCTATTCTCATGTCCCCCACAACGGCAGTGTGGCCTCGGAGAAAGAGCACGCGCCTGAGAGTCAGAAGACTTGGGTTCCAATCCTGGCTCTGCCACTTGTCTGCTGTGTGACCTTGGGCAAGTCACTTAAGTTCTCTGTGCCTCAGTTACCTCATCTGTAAAATGGGGATTAATACTGTGAGCCCTACATGGGGCATGGACTGGGCCCAATCTGATGATCTTATTTATATCTACCTCAGTGCTTAGTACAGTACCTAGAACATAGTAAGCGCTTAACAAATACCATAAAAAATTAAAAAAAGGTAATAGATGTGTGAGGAAAACAGGTAATAAGAACAAAATTCCATAGAACTGATAGGAATCAAGTCATCTCTGGACCATAAGCTCATTGTGGGCAGGGAACAGATCTACCAACTCTGTTGTACCTTTCCCAAGCTGTTAGTACAGTGCTCTGCACACAGCAGGTGCTCAATAAATTGCATTGATTGATCTAAGGGCAGAGTCTGCATCCTTATCTGCCCTTCCCTACTAATGTCGTGTACTCCATTAGCACCTCCTACTCCACTTTAATGTATGAGTGATCCAAGAGGTTGTGAGTCTTCAGGGTTTGGTGTGGTAGTATTCAGAGATGGTTTTTTTTTTTTTTAAAGTGGCTTACTATGTGCCAGACACTGTACTAA
This sequence comes from Tachyglossus aculeatus, assembly GCF_015852505.1. NCBI lineage: Eukaryota > Metazoa > Chordata > Mammalia > Monotremata > Tachyglossidae > Tachyglossus > Tachyglossus aculeatus. The sequence continues at coordinate 20,060,494 of NC_052078.1, read as the reverse complement.
GGACTGAGGTGCTCTTTCCACTAGGCTAAGCTGTTTCTATGCTGTGGAACCTATGGGATGGAGTCTCCAGACCCTCCTGCTTTATCACTTTGCAAGCCTAGGAGATCTTCTTAACATTCAACAGAAATTGCTCCTGTCTTATTTTATTAGGCCTACTTCCTCTTCTCCAGTCCTCAGGAGACTTGAGCCTCAGCCTCCTCCCCACAAAACCCCTCCACATTTTCTCAAAGATAGTTATTAAGCCACCCATTAGCCTTTCCTCACAGGACCTATTTTCCAAACCCTTTAATCATTTGTGTTTGTCTTCTCTGGACCCACTCCAGTTACTCTGCATTCTTAGAGTGTGGTGACCAGAGGTCGACCCAGTTCTTTTATGGGGGCCAGGCCAGTGCAGGGTATGGATAAAGGATTGCAGTTGTCCCTTGACATTTGCAGATTAATTTTGTTTGTGGTTTTGACAATTTGCAGTTGTCTCGGTCCCACAGTCAAGGTTGCTGCTATGACAGCAGTGAACCCTGGCCCCACCCCTGTTGTCCATTGTCTGTTTGGTTGCCCGCATGAGCACAACCTCCTCTTAAGTAGCTAACCATGCCAAGCTCCAGGAAAGCCCAGACAGCTGGGAGTGCATTAATAATAATGGTTGTGGCATTTCTTAAACACTTACTATGTGTCAGACACTATTCTAAGTGCTGGGGTGGGTACAATCAATCAATCGTATTGATTGAGCGCTTACTGTGTGCAGAGCACTGTACTAAGCGCTTGGGAAGTACAAGTTGGCAACGTATAGAGACAGTCCCTACCCAACAGTGGGCTCACAGTCTAGAAGGGGGAGACAGAGAACAAAACCAAACATACTAACAAAATAAAATAAATAGAATAGATATGTACAAGTAAAATAAATAAATAGAGTAATAAATATGTACAGACATATATACATATATACAGGTGCTGTGGGGAAGGGAAGGAGGTAAGACGGGGGGATGGAGAGGGGGATGAGGGGGAGAGGAAGGAGGGGGCTCAGTCTGGGAAGGCCTCCTGGAGGAGGTGAGCTCTCAGTAGGGCCTTGAACTCTGGTCAACTCTGGATGGGCACGGTCCCTGTCCACATCGGGCTCAGTCCTCATCTCCATTCCACAGATGAGGTAACTGAGTCACTGCTATTTCCCCAGGGTCACACAGCAGATACGTGGCATAGCTGGGATTAGAACCCAGGTCCTTCTGATTCCCAGGCCCGTGCTTTAACTTTCAGGAGCTTTAATTGGAGCTGCCATCGAGCTCAAAATATTCACAGTTTCATCTTGTACCGAAACCTTCATGAACATCCCAGTTCTCACACCTCTTGGACTTAGAGCTCATGACTTATCTCACAACAACATTGGCTGTTGTAAATATGGAGTTATATTGCCCTCCACTACTCTTTAAGAGTCACCAGTGACACTGTAGATGTCAGGGATCATCTTAGAACATGACCCTTCCAGCTGTACTGCCTGCTGTTAAAGAAGCAGCGTGGCTCAGTGGAAAGAGCCCGGGCTTTGGAGTCAGAGGTCATGGGTTCAAATCCCGGCTCCGCCAACTGTCAGCTGTGTGACTTTGGGCAAGTCACTTAACTTCTCTGGGCCTCAGTTCCCTCATCTGTAAAATGGGAATGAAGGCTGTGAGCCCCCCCATGGGACAACCTGATCACCTTGTAACCCCCCAGCGCTTAGAACAGTGCTTTGCACATAGTAAGCGCTTAATAAATGCCATCATAAGCAGTGTGGTTCAGTGGCAATAGCGTGGGCCTAGGAGTCAAGTCGTGGCTCAGTGGAAAGAGCACGGGCTTTGGAGTCAGAGGTCATGGGTTCAAATCTCAGCTCCACCAACTGTCAGCTGTGTGACTTGGGGCAAGTCACTTCTCTGGGCCTCAATGACCTCATCTGTAAAATGGGGATTAAAACTGTGAACCCCCTGTGGGACAACCTGATCACCTTGTAACCTCCCCAGCGGTTAGAACAGTGCTTTGCACATAGTAAGTGCTTAACAAATACCATCATTATTATTATTATTCTAATCCTGGCTCTGCCATTTGTCTGCTGTGTGACCTTGGGCAAGCCACTTAACTTCTCAGTGCCTCAGTTCCCTTATCTGTAAAATGGGGATTAAGACTGGGAGCCCCACGAGGGACAACCTGATTACCTTGTATCTACCCCATTGCTTAGGATAGTGCTTGGCACATAGTAAGCGCTTAACAAATACCATTATTATTATTATTCATTCATTCATTCAATCGTATTTATTGAGCGCTTACTGTGTGCAGAGCACTGTACTAAGCACTTGGGAAGTACAAGTTGGCAACATATAGAGACGGTCCCTAGCCAACAGCAGGCTCACAGTCTAGAAGGGGGAGACAGACAACAAAACAAAACATATTAACAAAATAAAATAAATCGAATAAATATGTACAAATAAAATAGAGTAATAAATACATACAAACATATATACATATACACAGGTGCTGTGGGGAGGGGAAGGAGGTAAGGCGGGGGGGGGATGGGGAGGGGGAGGAGGTGACCTCCTCTGGACCTCAGTTCCTTCATCTGCAAAATGGGGATTTAATATCTGGTCTCCTTCCTGCTTAGACTGTCAACCCCATTTGTGACAGGGACTGTATCCAACTTGAGTATCTTGTATCCACCCCAGCACTTAGTAAAGTACTTGGCACACAGTAAATGCTGAACAAGTTCCACAATTATTGTCATTACTGAAGGATGCTGTGCTTATTCAAGAGGCTTAGACCCCTCTCCATTGAGGCTGAAGGACAATAATGATAGTAATTATGTTAACTGTTAAGCACTTACTATGGGCCAGACACTGTACTAAGCTCTGGGGTGGATACAAGCAAATCGGGTTGGACACAGTCCTTGTCCCACATGGGGCTCATAGTCTTAATCTCCATTTTACCGATGAGGTAAATGAGGCCCAGAGAAGTTAAGTGATTTGCCTAAGGCCACACAGCAGACAAGTGGCAGATCCAGGATTAAAACCCATGACCTTCTGACTCCCAGGTCTGTGGTCTATCCACTATGCCATGCTGCTTCCTGCCTCTTCCCAGGTAGTGGAATTTCGAGTGGCACCATTGGCACTATTTCGGGAACAGATGAAACCTAGAGTGGAACCAGCCTGGGTAAGGAAAGGTAGTTATGTTAAGGCAGTGTTATATATAAACACCGATACTGTCCAGAAATTGTGTTCTTTCAGCAGTTATTTCAGTGGGAAATAAATTGTCGGTGGAAGATGGCTGGAAAATAATTGAAACATAACTTTGGCGACCTTGGGGGGACATTCAAGAAAATTGTGGAAAATAACATTGCTTTTTAAGGCTTGTTTTAAGGAAACTTGAAAACAAGTCTCAAGCTTATATAGCTTTAACCTATTGTACTTCACTTGTTTCTCTGATTTAGGCAGCAGCTGGGGAGAGGCTGGAGGCAGGGAGACCAGCAAGGAGGCCAGTACAGTAGTCTAGCCAGGAGATATTGTGGAAGAAGTGGCAGGATTTGGCAACACGTTGAATGTGAGAGTCGAAAAGAGTTGAGGATGACACAGATTGTAGGCTGCTGGGACAGGGTGGATGGTAGTGTTATCAACTGAAGTGGAGAAATTAGGAGGAAGTAGATTTAGAGGAAAAGATGAGTAGTTCAGTTTTAGATCTGTCAAATTTGAAAAGGCAGGGCAGCCAAGTGGAGATGCCCGGGAGGAGATGATGAATTATAGGTCAGATGAGAGGTCAAAGTTAGAGAGGTAGATTTGGGGATCACCCTCCTAGCTGAAGTTACGAACAATTCACAGTTGCAGTGTGAGTTATTTACAGCCAATTTACAACTGTACTATGGTAACTGCTTCCCTTTAGTCTTCCAAATTGATGTTTTATCCAAATTATATCAGGAAACACATGCTATACAAGAATTTCCTACTTTCCAAGCTGTCACGTTAGGTGGAATGGAACAACCAACAACCTGATCAAAAGTCTTGGAATGCATTTATTGATTCTCCTTACCTTTAGTCTGTCACTCTCTCCTAGGAGATTAAATTTGTCCAACACAATTGGCTCTTCCTGCAGCCAATTTGATTGTTTCCTAATATCCAGGGTCCTTCTAGGGAAATTGATTATTGATTTCTTTGATCACAGGTGCTGGTTCTGCATCCAGAGAAATGGGGTGGGGAGGGTGGTCCAAGAGGGATGGGGCTTGGGAGAGGCAGGAAGGCTGTGAAGAGCCAAGTGGTCAGAAAAACCTAATATTGGGTCTTGAACTCCCTGCTCAAGATTTGTGGAAACTTGATGTGAATGAGGCTGGGAGTCCAGCCCCCTCAAAAGCTGTCGGGTGAAAACTGGAAATCTGTAGCATTAACAGTTCCCATCCTCCCCATGGAGATAGCCTCCTTGTGTGCTGTTGTCTCTCCAGTAATAATAATAATTGTGATCATCATCATCATCAATCGTATTTATTGAGCGCTTACTGTGTGCAGAGCACTGTACTAAGCGCTTGGGAAGTACAAGTTTGCAACATATAGAGACAGTCCCTACCCAACAGTGGGCTCACAGTCTAAAAGGGGGAGACAGAGAACAAAACCAAACATACGAACAAAATAAAATAAATAGAATAGATATGTACAAGTAAAATAAATAAATAAATAGAGTAATAAATATGTACAGACATATATACATATATACAGGTGCTGTGGGGAAGGGAAAGCATGCTTACTGTGTGCCAAGCAATGTACTAAGGGCTGGGGTAGAGACAAAATAATCAGGTTGGACACAGTCCATGTCCCACACGGGGTTCACATCTTAATCCCCATTTTAGAGATGAGGTAACCGAGGCACAGCAGATAAGTGGCAGAGTCAGGATTAGAACACAGGTCCTCCTGACTCCCAAGCCTGTGCTCTGTCCACGAGGCCATGCAAAGTCTTCCCTTTTCCCCTCTGTGGAAAAAGGCACATTTACCCCTGTCCAAGCTGTGTGCCATGGACAGGGTTAGTTGGATTCACAAAGCTCAAAAAAATTTCCCAGGAAATCCTGGTATAAACAGTCGAAAGCGGGAAGTTTGGGGAGGGGAAACTCCATCGAAAATAATGGCTAGCAACTCCACAGAAGCATCCACTGATTCCTTAACTGCTGGAGGATTCAATTTATCAGGCCCATCTGTCTTAAATACCCCTTACCCCTTTTTCATTTTGGCTTTCCAACCTTCCACTGTAAATTGACTTGCACCGGTAAGCTATTCACTTACCTGTGTGTGTGTGTGTGTGTGTGTGTGTGTGTGTGTGTAAAGTCAGAAACTGAAATTAATTAAAAACCTCCTGATTTATCAGGTTTCCTTTCATGCTTATAAAGGGAGGCACGATGTGATATTTTCCTAGGTTCTGCTTTTATGCCTAATATAATTGAAGTTTTGTTGGATTTTGGGAGAGGTTTTTTTCCTTATCCTTCACTTCTAAGTCCAGTTATATCTCTTCTCAGTCTTTAGCTTTTCTTCTTTTATCTCCACATAAGTATGAGATTTCTTTGATCTTGTCTTTAATGCAGTGGATTCATTTCCACTATTTGAAGCATTCGTGTTTCCCCCATCCGGTCTTTAACCAGTCTTGATTTAGCCAACTCAGTGTTTTCTGACATGGGCACTGATACAACCAGTCCAGCTATGGTCTCTTCAACCCCCTCAGAACTCTGCCATGAGCCTCAAAAGCAAAAAAGTAAAATAAAAATCAGTCAATCAATCTCTCTCTCTCTCTCTCTCTCTCTCTCTCTCTCTCTCTCTCTCTCTCTCTCTCCCCCTCTCTCTCCCTCCCTCTCTCTTTCTCTCCCTCTTTCTCTCTCTCTCTCTCTCTCTCTCCCTCCTTCTTTCCCTCACCTAAAGACAGCCCCATCCAACCCTGAGCAACTTTCAGAGAAATCAGAGCCAGGAACATTACTGTGAATGTCTCAAATGTTTTCAAATGGAGCTTCTAAATTCTCTGACAGCCCTCCCTGCATTTCATTATGTGCTTGAGTTAACAGTGCTGAAGTCATTTTAGAATGATGAATAAAATTATCCACCACTTATGTGGGGTTTTTTTTTTTTACTCTGACAGTCAAATAATGCACCTCTTGCAATTGAGAGGACCTTGTTTTTATTCACATGATTAGTTCTGCAAATACACAGTAATACTGTGGTTATTCAGAGCACATTTAGAAGGCACCCCTGCCCCGCTGTCTCTCCAGCCATAAAATCTTCCTACTCTTTAGGAAAAGGGCCAACAAATATATATCTGAAATGCACCTTCCAGAGAGCTGAATCTCATCTTTTCTGCTGGGCTCCTGCCTACTTTTTCTTGTACTTTTTTGCCATTGAGAGGTTATGACAACATAAGCCATATTGTATTTATAAACATCACGTGTTTCCTTGACATGGCTCACAATGTCTGCCAAACTGAACACATGGAATAAAGATTTCTCATTAGCTCAGCATTGGTTTCAGTTATACTGATTTCTGGGACAGAGGAAATAATACCTTCCTACTCAGATTCGGCTTTCGAAGCAGAGAAGCAGAACCCCTGACTGTCCATGAAATGGTTTAACAAGGGAGGGTGCTGTGCTTTTAAACCACATATTTTGACTAAAAGCTTCCTCATGCCAAATCCAAAACAATGCACTTAGTGCAAAAACAGACCAACTGGTGAACTCCGGGGGATTCCGTATTTCGGCAAAGCCGAGGAAGTTTCTTTGAAGAAAGAAAGGTTCCCAGAAGATGAAAGGTAAGAGCAATCTCCCACAATGGTATTTAAAATTCAGAATTCTTTTGTCTTGCTGGAAGAGATTTTTACATTCACTCGGATGCAGAGGCAGACTTATCAGAACCAAATAGGAATGTTTTGGGGCGATCTCCAAAGTAGACATGGGTTTTTTTGTGCTATCTGGAAACTGTAACAGGGGAATCTGGTGCTGCCTCTAACCTTGTAATCTGGAAACAGGGCTGGAATGTCGGGGTAATTTTCAAGACTCCAAATGCTGGCTTAGGTGAGCTTTGGTGACAGTTTTCAGTGTTCCTAATGAGCTGTTAAAAACCAGTCCCTCGTTTGGGGAAACGGAGAGGATTCCGGACTTGAAGGAATGCCTCTATGGGCAAAGTGAGAGTTCTGATTGCCTCCGAAGCCCTGTGATGGGGCTGCACAGGGGAAGTTATTTCACGTGTAAATGAGATTTGTGGTAAAACAAGTGGAAAGGCATATTATTCTTGGTCTGAAAAATATGCAAAAATGATGCATGTCTAAAAACGAAGGTTAATTTTAGAATGATACAGTTTTTGATTTGCTAATATAGGGTTCGTTATGGGCAGGGATCGTGTCTGCTAATTCTGATGTATTATATGCTCCCAAGTGCTCAGTAACAGTGCTCTGCTCATAGTAAGTGCTCAGTAAATACCACTGATTGATAGGTGTTATTTTTCTTCTAACAGATAAAAATTCAGCAAAGTGGTATACGAAGAACAAACTGTTCTGTGGTTTTTAAAGAACAAACCTATTGGGGCTTTTTTATATAACTGACTGAAAAAAAAATCCCCTGTGGTATGATTCTTATTTTGGGGTAATTATTATGAAGATCTTAAGCCATTGACGGGGAAATAGCACCACTCTGCAAGTTATTCCTCTTTAGAGGACTGTAATAATACTCTTGTCTGCTTTCAAACCAAAGTTTTCTGTGAATCGCATTCTCCTCTGTGGCTGGAAATGTTCTCATTTTGGCTTGCACAGTGTCCCTGGGAGGACAATAAAGGTGGGTGGGAGTAGGGGGAATGGGGAGAGTGGGTGTCTTAATTCTCATCTTCCTCAATCAGTGGTGTATATTAAGCACTTACTATGTGTAGAGCACTGTACTAAACGCTTGGGAAAGTACAGGACAAAAGAGTTGGCAGACATGATCCCTCCAAACAAGGAGTTTACGGTCTGTGGGGGAGACATACATTAAAATAGGTTATGAATAGGGAAATAGTAGAGTTTATGGCTGTGGGTGGGGGTAAGTATTCTTCAAAGGAATAGAGGCTCAGAGGTTCTCTCTCCTTAGACAAGGAACCCCAGGTAGGTGGGACTGTCTGACCTGATTATTTTATATCAATCAATGTCATATTTATTTGAGTGCTTACTGTGTGCTGAAGACTGTGCTTCAATCTTAGGAGAGAACCATGGAATTGGTGTAAATATTCCTTGCCCACAAGGAGCTCACAGTCTGTATCTACCCCAGGACTTAGTGCATGTCACAGAGTAAGCGCTTAACAAATGCCATCTTCCTATTATTTGTATTCATTATTATTATTATAATTATTAATAATAATGGATAATATTCATATTGTTATTGAGAAGCAGCATGGCTTAGTGGAACGCACACAAATCTGGGAGTAAGTGGACTTGGGTTCAAATCCTTTCTCCGCTACTTACCTGCTGTGTGACCTTGGGCAAGTCACTTAACTTCTCTGCACCTCAGTTCCCTCATCTGTAGAATGGTGATTCAACACCTGTTCTCCCTCCTACCTATAGTGTGAACCCCATGTGGGGTGTGATTATCTTGTAGGTATCACAGAGCTTATTACAGTGCTTGGCATATAGTAAGCCCTTAACAAATACCCTTTATTATTTTAATTATTTTATGAAATGACCTCCCCAAGATCCCAGGGCATGTGGGGCGGTATCTCCTGGCCTCTGAACAGTGTATAATGTGTCTAGTCAAAGGGCAAAATGACTTTGCACAACATTACCAAGCACTTATATAAAGGTGATGCCATCTTCCACAGACTCTATGCCAAGCCATCTCTGGGCAGCCAGAGGCTTTCTGTGACACTGGTCACGTCTTCCAGTGAAAGCCTGCCCCAAAGGGCTCCAAGCATCTCTCACGTTTCCCTCATCCTCTTCTTTCTGAACCAGTTTGCTTAGTTGCAGTAGTTTCTGGGGGATGATGGGGAGCAAGGGAGGTGAATAGAGGGTGTTTTGCACCTTTGAGACTGTCCACCCCCTCTTAAATGTCTGCCAGCCAAAGCTGCCCCTGCCTGGGGCTGAGAGCAAAACTGAGGGCACTCCAAGGAAGCAAGGAGGAGGTGTCTCTGAGATTTGCCAGGATGCCATCACCAAAAGGGTCAGGAACAACTCCGGCAAATAAATTGGATCAGGAAAGAGTAATACTCGGCACTCAAGTGTTCAAATCTTTGAGTGTAATTTCTAGAGCACTCCAGGGAGTTACATATGGCATTCCTATCAGAGGAGACATCCGTAAAGGTAATCGGTTGGCAAAATACTCTGCAAGATGCAGGGTGGGCAGAACAAAGGTTTTAAAGGCACAGTGCAGCGCAGGCTCAAACACTGGCAGAGAGAGCAAGCAGGCCATTGGCAGACTGAATATGCTCATCTGTGGCAATCAGGAGAAGGTTTGCTCTCCTAAATCAATCAGTCATATTTATTGAGTGCTTACTGTGTGCAGAGTACTGTACTGAGAGCTTGGGAGAGTACAGGTATAACAACAGAACTGAGTTGGCAGACATATTCCCTGCCTACAGCAAGTTGTAGTCTAGAAGGGGAGGCAGGCATTAATATAAATATATACATTATGGATATGTACATAAGTGCTGTAGAGCCGAGGAAGGGGCAAATAAAGGGAGCACAGAAGGGAGTGGGAGAAGAGGAAATGAAGGCTTAGGGAAGGCCTCTTAGAAAAGATGTGCCTTCAATAAGGTTTTATATCTGCCTCAGCACTTAGGACAGTGTCTGTGTCATATAGTAAGCTCCTTGCAAGTACCATTAAAAAAGTTGTAATTCATAGTCAGGGGTGAAGATATATGCCCCTAGGAAGTTCTCTGAAGTGGAGCTCTTCAATCTGCTTTATCCATTTCCTTTTGGCATAAATTTAACTCTACCCACCTGAAAACACCTCCCACCCCAAACCCAGATTTGCACTGAGGTAATGTAGGTGAAAAATGAGGCAATCTGAAGTGCCAAACCACAGATCCCACCTCAAGACCTGTATTTCCTTCATTTGTTTTGACCACCGGATTTTAGTTTCATTATTCTTGACAATATACTTTGAATTTGGTAAGAAACCGCAGAGTTGTGGTACCCATGTGGTAAAAGTGGTGTGAGGAAGGGCACCCAGAAATATCACTCGGATTCCTTGAGACGAGCATTTGAGGTTGTGTGAAGATTGGGGGACTTATATCGAATCAGGTGCATCGACCCCTGGCCTATTAACGTCCAGGAAATGGGCACAGTAGTCAATCCTCTTCTCACCTGATCTCTTTAAAGGCTTAACTCTGGGCATTTTTCACCCACCTCTAATTTTCTGAGACCATTCTAGCTACCAGGTTATTAAGAGAATATAGCTAAAAGAGGGGATCTGGAGAGCTGAAGGTCACTCAGATGCTTTGCACTGTATGAGCCCATTTACTATAGTGGTGGTGGTGGCCATAATGAATGGGTGGAGATTCTTGGGGGAAAATCCAGTTGTGGGAAAATCCCATTCTCACCATTGATTTGATGGATAGAGACCAGATGGTTAGAAGACACCACCCTGATTAACATTCTTTTCATTCAACTACCTATGTAACTGAAGTGCCTCCCCAGCAAGGTAAATGTGGAGGCCAGAAAATAGAACACCAGCACATCTTGATGGATGACACTGGCATTTCTTCTTACACTGAATCTGCTCGTGCCAACCCATGGGTCATGTTGTGGCAGAATAGACTTGTTTTATAACCAAACTGTGTAATGAAAACTCACTTTCTAGCATACTAGGGATTCTGAGTTCGGGCATAATAGCAAGAACAGAGAGGTTTCTGCATCATTAAACCAAATAGCCCTGGGGCTGCTAGGACCACACCATGGCTCTCCAAGTCAGTGTGTGACTCCTGGTGTGTGCACACACTTTGGAGCTTTTCACCTATTGGCTAATGACTCCCTGCCCGGTTCTACTAATAATAATGGTATTTGTTAAGCTCTTTCTATGTGCCATGCACTATACTAAGCGCTGGGTTCAGTACAAGCAAATGGAGTTGGACACAATCCCTGTCCCACATGGGGCTCACAGTCTCAATCCCCATTTTACAGTTGAGGTAACTGAGACACAGGGAAGTGAAGTGACTTGCCCAGGGTCACACAGCAGGCTCCCATTCCTCCTTACAAATGACCCAGCCAGAACTGGGTCATTTTCTTCCAAACGTCACTCCAGAACCAACACCACCCTTTCTGACCAGGACTAAACTACTCCGGCAACCCCAGTTTGAGCACCAGTTGGGTACAGAGCCCTAACTTGAGCACCTAGCGGGTTCAGATCACTGTACTGGGCACCTATGCTACTCAGAACACTGGACTGGGAGCCTTCTGGAGGCAGAGCATTTGGAGAGCATACAGAAGAAGTGTAAAATGTGTTCCCTGCCCTCAAGTTGCTTACAGTGTATCTCTAGTGCCCTATTGTGCCTCCCAGAGTCAGTGTCACCACCCAACAGCGATGACAACTGTACTTAGAAACAAATGGCATCAATCAATTAGTGGCATTTGAGAGCTTATTTTGGTCAGAGCACTGTAGTTAGTGCTTGGGAGAGTACAGTGCAATAGAGTTGGTAGACATGATCCCTACCATCTAGAAACTTACAGCCTAGTGGGATATTGGTCCTCAGTGAAGTCACAGTGGCGGCGAAGTGGCATGCATTGAGGAAGTGGGGCCCAATTAAATCTTGGGATTTAGAGAGGGTCAAGCCATGTATACACTGGGTCCTTTTCTTTGACTTAGGTTGCCAATTTGTACTTCCCAAGCACTTAGTACAGTGCTCTGCACACAGTAAGTGCTCAATAAATACGATTGATTGATTGATTGACTCCTCTGAGTGTGCCAGGGACATTCTCTGGGGGCCCAGGGCAGTGAGCAGCAGCCGAGGGCCTGGAACAGGATCCCATTGTTCCAACACCTTTGAGGAGCAGCATGGCCTAGTGAAAGGAGCAGGGGCCTGAGAGTCACAGGACCTGTGTTCGAATCCCAGCTATGCCATTTATCTGCTGAGTGACCTTGGGCAAGTCACAGGTTTTCTGCGCCTCAGCTCCCTCATCTGTAAAATGGGGACTCCAGCCTACTCCCTGGGGCTTAGATCATGAGCCTCATTAGCTTGATTAGCTTGTGTCTTCCCCATGCTTAGTACAGTGCCTGGCACATAATAAGTGCTTGGCAAATACTGGAATTATTATGGCAGGAAATAAAGGGATGTGATCCAGGCAGCATCACCTCATCGAGGAATGGATCCTAAAATCTCTTTAAGATCCATGGAGAGCGGTGGCAGATGGATGACCTATGAAGGGGAGGGGAGGTAGTGCTGGCTATGGCTGCTCCAAAATGGGTCACACTTTTTATTTACTTCTCAAACCGAATCTAAATATACATTTTGAGGCAGCTGTTTATCAGTAAAACACAAAGACCTGTTCAATCGCAACTCATATTTCTCAGCAGCTCTTTCTAGGGCTCAGACCCTAAACCTACAGAAATTGGCTGCAGATTGCACAGGGCATATATAGACCAGAGAGTCTGCTAGTGGGTGATCTGGGTGGGCCATAGCATTGTACTGGAAATGAGAAATGGGCTACTGTTGGCGACCTATGGATGCAATTATGTAAATCTGAACATTTTGGGCTGAAATGCATTGTGTTAAATGGTTTCTAAACTTTTAACATTCATAATGTTATTCCTGAGAATTGCTGTTGGATGGGTGTAACGCTTCTATTCAGTTACTTTGTGATGGGGACTTTAAGAGAAAAAAATATGAATTAAATACATGAACCTGATTCATTCTTCACTTTGAATTTTAGAGGAGGTGGATAGACAGTCATATTGGCATGAACCTGAGAAAATTAGAATACTTCATGTGCATCTCTTTAGACTTTATGCTCATTGAACAGACTGAGTTAGAAGAAAATAAATTGTTTGAACCTCACTCTTTTAGTGGGGCTCAAACACCTAATACCTCACAAACCTGACTGGAGTTAGGCAATCTGAATACAAACAGCTTGATTATCAGCAAGGATGGAATGGAGAATTCAAATCCAGCGATAATCCAAACCACCCCTCACCGCCCCCTTCCCCCACAAAAAAATCACTTTCAAATTATTTCCACATCTCATCTTTTTCTAAAGCTACTAATTAGACAATATTTCTTGCCTGCTCATTTGGTCATTGTTGTCTTTGCTCTTCCTGGTCTAGTGGTCCTAGAGAGATGAAAAGGTCCGAGAAGGGCATTGGAGGGAGTGCCGGAGAAATCCAATGATTAGATAATCCACAAACTATATAATTAAGCCATGACTAATACCGTATTTACAAAACCAATGAGAGCTAAACGCATGCCATCTGATATTAGTTCTGTGGTTCCTCTTTAGTTGGGATTTATGGGTGGATTTCGGTATCATATTCCGCTACTCCAAAGCAGGACACATTTTATTTGCTTTTTAAATATTACATTGAGCCCGTGAGGCTAGTAGCCCGGGGCCAGCATGTGAGGCGCTCAGCCAGCCTACTTGGGAGCGATGCCTTTGGACTCAGTGGATCAGTGAAGATGTGCCTGGCACCTTCCTCCTGGTAATGGTGACATTTGTCAAGCTCTTACTATGTGTCAAGTACAATACTAAGCGCTGGAGTAGATAAGAGGTAATCAGGTCCAACACAGTCCCTGTCCCTCATTGGGTTCACAGTGTAAGTAGGAGGGAGAACAGGTATTGTATCCCCATTTTACAGATGAGGAAACTGAGGCATGGAAAAAGTTAAATGACTTGCCCAAGGTAAGTGGCAGGTAAGCAGGTAAGTGGCAGGTAAGCTGGTCAAGTGGCAGAGTTGGGATCAGGGCTCAGGTCCTCTGACTGGCAGGTCTGTGTTCTTTGCACTAGGCAGGAGGCTGCTTCCCTCCTGTTGGGAGTGAGTGATGATCTCTGAAAGGGGACTGGCAGAATTCCTGTATCCACTGTAGGAATATTCGACTGGTGTGCCCAGGAAACTATTTTTAATTTTTGAAAACAAATCTGGGTAGCTGGAGGGTAGTGGAAGAGAAGACAGGGTGTGCAGGAAATCTGAGCCAAGCCAAACTCTGGCCCTCCCTTCTCTGTGAAAGTGAATATGATCCTTTTCAGAAGAATAAGACCCAGCTGCCTTTCCTTATCCAGGAGGCTGAACTGTCCCACTTCCCCAAGAAGGCTATTTTCTTCCCCTCCAAGAAAGTGATTTACAGAGAAGGGAGGAAGTCAACTGAGGCACAGGCTCTACCCACTTCACTCTGCTGCCCAGATCATTCTTCTTTAAAAAGAAAATAAACCATTTTGACCACATCGCCCCAGTCCTCAAGAACCTCCAGTGTTTGCCTATCTATCTCTGCATCAAATAGAAACTCCATACCATCAGCTTCAAAGCACTCAATCAGCTCTCCCTTTCCTGCCTTACCTCGCTGAGATCTCCCACTACAATGCAGCCCATACACTTTGCTCCTCTAATGCCAGACTGTTCACCTTACCTCCATTTTGCCTGTATTAACGGCCTTTCCCTTGCTCACATACTTAACCTGGCTGGGCCACCCTCCTCCTTCATATCCAACAGACCAGCACTCTTCCCAACTTCAAAGTCTTTTTAAACTCACATCTCCTCCAAGAGACATTCTCTGACTATCATCCCCCTTACTCCTGCCACCTAATCACCCTCTGTCCTTTAGGTCTTTACCTCTTAAGCATTTAGATGCTTTCCCCACCCCAGCCCCACATCACCCCCACAGCATTCATGTACATATCCTTATACTCTACCCCTACCCTATCTGTAATTTATTTTAGTGACTGTTTCCCCGACTAGACTGCAAGTTCCTTGAGAGCAGGACTCATGTTTACCAAATCTATTGTATTGTTCTCTTCCAAGGGCTTGGGCTAAGCACTTGAAAGAGTATAATACAGTTAATACACATGATCACTGCCCTCAAGGACCTTGACACCTAATGGGGGAGATACAGAATAAAATAAATTACAAGTAAAAAGAAGTAGTAGAGTATAAAGATACATCCATAAGCCCTACTGGGGGGGAAGATGCAGAAAGCTAGAGACCATGGCATTGAGGTGGGTATCTATAGCAACCTAGTTTTTTTCTAGTTTCCACTGTGGTGGCATTTGATCCTGTTCATTCTTCCCCCTCGTGCAGGTTAGTGTACAAAATGCTGGATGACGATGTATCAGAGGCTAATATGGCAAAATGGACAACCGAGGAAAATATTTTCCACTCCAGACAAAGCTTTGTTTGAATTTGCCAAATAATGACCTCAATTCTCCATTACTTCCTTTGTTCTGGGAGATCTGGCCTGCAGAAGGTCCTCATAATCATCTCTTCCCCCCTCCCAGCACATGGTCAGACCACTACTTTCGTCATCTTCAAAGCCCTCCATCAGTCAGTCGAACAATCAGTCATATTTACTGAAAGCTTAGTGTGAGATCACATTTTCTTCAGGAGGCCTTTCCCAAATAATCTCTGACCAACCCACCTTATTTCTCAGAACTGCCACTGCAGACCTCTGTGACACCTAATTACTTAAGTAATCACAATGCTTGGAGCAATTATAAGAAAATAAGTTATATCTTATGCCAACTTTGTTATATTGTACTCCCCAAGTGCTTATACACTGTTCTGCACACAGTAAGTGTTCAGTAAATACCATTGATTGATTATATGCTCTTATTGATCCCCCTCTCTGTAATTACTTGTGTCTGCCTGTCACTCCAGACTGTAAGTTCTTTTAGGGCAGGGATCAGGGGTACCAAACCTATCATACTCTCCCAAATGCTTAGTAAGAATAATAGTAATGGCATTTGCTAAGCACTTACTATGTGTGAAGCACTGTTCTAAGCGCTGGGGGGATACAAGGTGATCAGGTTGTCCCACGAGGGACTCACAGTCTTCATCCCCATTTTATAGATGAGGTAACTGAGGCACAGAGGAGTTAAGTGACTTGCCCAAAGTCACACAGCTGACAATTGGCGGAGCCAGGATTTGAACCCTTGACCTCTGACTCCAAAGCCCCTGCTCTTTAGAAGGCATTCAATAAGTGTTATTAATTATTGTTCAATTGGGGGGAGAGTCCAGAGTGAGGTATGGTTAGGAGGTTAGCTGGAGCGGAGCGAAGAGTGCAAGCTGGAATGGGAGCAGAGTGGAGGCAGAGAATGGAATTAAGGCTCAGAGGAGTTAGAATTCAGAAAGACCCGGAGGAAATCTCAGAAGCAAAGGAAACAGAGTTGGTTTCCTGAGGAGTGGGCGCGGATTTGGGCCCACATGAATGAGACCGAATAGCTTGCAAAGAAGCTGTGCCAGGGCAGGAAGTGGCGGGTGTGTCTGAGTTGGTTATTTTCCTGGGAATTGTCTCCATCCCCATTTTGGCTGCTCCTTTCAATGTTGGGGGAGAAAAAGGCATTATCAAGATGGAGACTATTTTTTCCCCGGCCATGTTGTTATAGGTGGCAAAGCCTTCCCTTCTGACGCAGTGTGGCTAGTGGAAAGAGCATGAACCTGGGAGTCAGAGGACCTGGGTTCTAATCCCGGCTTCACCACTTGCCTGCTGTGTGACTTTGGGCAGGTCACTTACCTTCTCTGTGCCTCCATTTCCTCATCTGTAAAATGGTCAAATCCTACCCCCACCTACTTAGCCTGTGAACCTCATGTGGAAATTTATTATTTATTTTATTTATTTATTTTATTTTGTTAGTGTGTTTGGTTTTGTTCTCTGTCTCCCCCTTTTAGACTGTGAGCCCACTGTTGGGTAGGGACTGTCTCTATATGTTGCCAATTTGTACTTCCCAAGCGCTTAGTACAGTGCTCTGCACATAGTAAGCGCTCAATAAATACGATTGATGATGATGATGAAAAGGGACTGGATCCAACCTGATTGTCAGGATCAACCCCAGTGCTGAGTACAGTGCTTGGCACATAGAAACCTTTAATGACTACCTCAGTTCAATTAGTGAATTGAAGGAAAATGAAGAGCCTCTGTGAATGCGAAAAGACAAAAAGCACCAGTGGTTACTTAATAAATGACAGTAGTCACTGAGGGAGGGCAGACCTTTGGGTTAGAGGAAGGTATGTTTTTAAAGAGATGCCTTCCCCTGCCCTGCCTTGCCCTTACCCCTGTCCCGCAACTCTCCCTCACAACCAGGCTTTGTCTTAGAAATGTGGAGCTCAGGGTGAAAAAAAATACATGGAATAATGGCAAAAAGAAAGAGACTTATTCCTCTGTTTCCAGCTAGCATAGTTTGATTGTGGCTGTATAAGCTGTTGAATTGTATGTCTCTTATGTACTCTGTTACTCCCCCAACCTGTAATTTATGTAAGATTCGGTCTCCGAAGCTTCCTGAGGGCAAGGACCATGGCTTCTAACTCATTTGTACTCTTCCAAGCCTCTAGTATAGTGCACTCAGTAGGGGCTCGATTGTTTGGTGGGATTCAGTCTTCTAGATGATTTTGATGTCTACCCACTGGGAAACTGACTGAAATTCTCAATTTAACCTACCTCAGACATGGTGAGGACATTCCTCCTCCCTACCGAGTCTCAATCATGCCTCCTAATGTTATAGTCAATGGCGAGGCAAAGAATAAAATATTCTTCACCAGCTCTAGCATGGTGATTGATGGGAGAAGCTTTAATTACAACGATGAAAGTAATAGAAAAAAATTACCCTTAAATATGGCTCTAAGAGAGGTAGGCCGGACTCTCAGGGATTCTTGACCTTATTCTTGACCAATGATAGGGTTTTTTTTACTACAGCCATCTGTTTCAAAGAGATGTATGGCTTACAATAAAATAGACCATCAACTACCTGCCTGCTTAAAATCACTAAAGATGGTAAAGGATGCATTAAATAAAAATTTAAAAACTCATCTGAATGGAAATGTGTTGAAATTGGAAATTTCGTAGAAAAGCATCTGGTGGCTCATTAACTTTAGGTAGGTTTGTAACAAAATAGATTTGGGGTTCAACAACCCACTTACTCTGGGAAATGTAATGATTTTCCTGATAAAAATATTATGAAGGAACAAGGAACTTTTGAAGAGATTCTCCCAGGCAGATTCTCCCAAGAGATGTTTAATGTCCAGTAGTAATTTCAGTCTTGCATTAACAGCAATGAAAAAGAAATGGCTGAACTTTGTTCCTTTGGTGTCAAGCTATTTAAAAAAAGTCAGCTTAATAGGGTACTTGATTCTCAAATGAAAATGGTAGGCAATTAAGCACAGGCTAAAGTGCTGCCAGACAAACTGGGTTTAAGCAGTTGTGATGAAGAAATTAAAGAAGTGGAGAAGTGTTTTCGTGATGGGGAACCGTTAGCCAAGGAACTAAACATCTTTTTGGAGATTGAACAGTTCTTTCAAGTAGGAGGAAGGAATTTTTCTAGGATATCATTGGGAAGACATCCTCCTGTACTTCTGTAGCTAGTATTTTGTCACCCCGGAAGAGTTATTTCTCCCCTCCTGGTGAGTGAACAGTGTACTTCCATAGAAGAGCTTTCTCTTTCTGAACTATCCCAGGGTCAAACTTTGATTGAGTCCAAACAGGCACTGGCTTCTTTGGTAATAATCAAGCCAGGCATCCTTCAGATGGTTCCCTAGAGCATTTGTTTCAGCTGATGAAACAAAACCTCTTAAGCACAGCAAATGTATCAAAGGTTATGCTACATTGTTGCTGAGCCAGAGAACCCATCCTATAAAGTAGCTGCATTTCAATGCATTTATCATCTGGGATCCACTTAGCCAAACAGTCTGTAGAACGCCAGACTTCAGTGCCAGTAGGGTACTGTGACTCTCGCCTGGTCTGCCATTTGTTACTACTACGATGAAGTGATTCACTGCACAATCATTAATGCGTAAGTAAGTCTATGTAGCTGCAGGTAAAGGTAAACCTCTGCAGCCCTGCTTCATTTGCTATTTGCAACGTTTAGTGGTGTTGTCGATTTTACCCTTTATCTCTGCCTTTCCAATGCCTCTTCTCTAAAAGAGGCCATCCATTACTGAGTGCTGCCTGCTAAGCTGGTCTTTTTATCAGTCTGTTCTTCCAGCAGTCTTGAACTCTTCTGCATTGTTTGAGATGGTGCTTCAATGTATCTTTGACATTTTTCTTCCTCTCTCCCTGCTTGCTGTCTCTGCATTTTACCTCACCATCGCACAGCTGTTTGGGTCTCCTATTAATCAATCAGTGGCATTTACTGAGCACTTACTGTGTGCAGAATATTGGTTTCCATTTTGTCACATGTGAAAGCCAGGCTGCATTGAGCTCAGAGCTGGCAGACTGATGGGATCTAGCTCTTGTCCTGCTGTGTGAAGCGTCTTTAGGTGTTGGATGGAATGTCTTAGTGGGGTCCAAGTCTCACAGCGTTATGACTTCATACGCACCTGTCTGGAGTTCTTTGGTTTGGTTTGATCTTTGGTTGTTGCCACAGTGGGATCACCCCGCTGTCAGTCTTGGAAGGGAAGTGCTAGCATTCGTGACTTGGTTTTCTACTTCTCTGTCCCTCAGATCCAAGGGCAATGTGCTGCCTCAGGAGAGGAATTCACCACCTGCTTTCAGATCTGTATTACCAATGAAAAAATTGATTGGACGGGGCAGTTCCGAGAAGTAGAATAGTTTGAAGCTTGGTCTTTGAAGCTTGGTCTCCTTCAAGCTAATTGTTAATCTTTAGACAACTAATTGGGCAAAATCGTTCCTAATTTTTTCAGTGTATCTTTCTGTACCATTGGCCAAGTGGAAAGAACATGGGCCTGGGAGCCGGGAAACCTGGGTTCTAACCCCAGCTGTGCCATTTACCTGCTTTGTGACCTTGGGAAAGTCACTTGACTTTTTTCCGTGCCGCAGTTTCCTCATCTGTAGCAATGGGGGTGAGATGTCTCTTCTCCCTCTCAGACTGTGAACTGCATATGGGGCAGGAACTCTGTCTGATCTGCTTATATTGCATCTACCTCAGCACTTAGTACAGTGCCTGAAATAGTAATAGCTTAACAATGATTATTATTATTGTTGTTGTTATTGCAACAACTCCTACATGCTGATTCAGCACTTTCATTGTTGCTTTTAGTGTGGTGTTAATGAGAGAGAAGCAGTAAGGACTCATTCATTCAATTTAGTGTGGTGTTAGAGAGAAGCAGGAAGGGCTCCTTCATCTCTGATGAGAACAGCCCTCTAGTGTGCTCTCCCAAGTGCTCAGTACAGTGCTCTGCACCCAGTAAGCATTGAAAAGTACCACTGATTAATTGATAGCTGCCATGCAGTGATGAAGTAGCAGCAGTCACTGTTAAACAGCCGTCATCACCCAGCTCTACCGATGGCATTAAGTGTAAGTAACTTCCGGCAGTTTTAATACAAGACCTTGCACTTCCTGGCCGAAATGCTATGAAGACCATTGTTGCTTTGCCACGTTGCAGCCTAAAGCCACAGTGAGATTGTGGGAGCACCCGGTTTTTACAAACATTCTTCAGGGCCTTTGGCTAGGAACTTCCTAGCGGTTGAGAGGGGATGCCACAATAGCTTCCAAAATTAGATTTCTCGCCTTTCTTCTTAGAGATGGTGGTGATTGTGGCGTCTTTGAAATCCTGTGGTATTTACTTAGGGTTCTAAATGCTATGGGGAAGTCTGTGCAGATATTGGAGTAGTGTATGCCTCCTGGCTTGGAGATTTTGGCAGGTACACCATCCCATCCAGGGGTTTGCCCGTTCTTCAGGGCTCAGGTCACAGTGGGGAGGCCTCAATGGTCAGAATCGTGGTCTTGTTCGGATGCGTTGGAAAAATCCCTCTTCATTGTCCTGGAGAGTGGGGAATGAAATGAATAGATCTTCGAAGGTCTGTTGCCATCTCTGAAGGGTACTCTCCTTGTCAGGGACGAGGGTGTGGAGCCTCTAGTGTTACCTCACTTTAGCTTGTCCCAACTGTTGTTTCCTAACTTGATCTGCAATTCTTGATCTGGCTATTGGTGGTATTTTTTGAATGCTTACTGTGTGCAGAGCTCTGGACTAAGCTTCTGGGGAAAGTACAATATGGTAGAGTTGGTAGAAACGATCCCTGCCCTTAGGAAGCTTACAGTCTTCAAGGGAGACAGATATTAACCCTGCCAGGCAACTGGCTTTGCTGCAAGTCTGGGCAGCTCGGTCATTTTCATTAACGCAGTCCCAGTGGTGTCAGCCACCATGCCGGCTGTTGTGACACCAGCCTAGCTGATGATATCCTGGGGGCTCTGCATTTTCAGTTGTCATTGGGAGGTCAGATATGGGTCCTGGCACCATGGTGGTGGTGGAATATCATGTTATTCCTCACAGGAATCTTCAGTCATCAGGAATTTGTCTTGTGAACATGCATTGGCCTCCTCTTGCAACCATTAGAATGCATCTGTGGCATAAGACCAATTGTTTTTCCAGTGTAGCCAGGTCAGGGGTCACGCTGAGAAGCAGCTTTGGAGCATTTCTCTAGCTCGATAGAACAGAATTCCCATCCCCGGTTTTCCCTTTCTGGAAACCATCTATTTGCCCTGAGAGTCAGAATGGCCAAATGTATCCCAGATGCCTCAGTGGCAGATAGTTTGTGCTTCCCAAGCTCTCCTAAGAAATAACAAACGCTGACTGATTAAATTCAAAATCAAAATAATGGTTTTCACATTCCTTGTACGCCATGACGGCCTCAAACCCTGCATCTGCTGCAACCGCTTAGTCAAAATATTGTTTCTAATAAGACATCTTAGGAGTGTGGCAGCGTCATGTGGTATCTATTTTCCCTTTAATAGCCATAGAGCATCTTGACGATGATAAACAGTTTTAAGAAACGCTGCAAAGTTTATTTGCTTTTGGAACGAGGAGATGCCGCAGAATTCTTCTGGTCAGCAAGAATGACCTCCAAATGCAGAAAAAAAAAGCTTCAGCTTTGCTAAGTCCGCCCAGGCACGGCAGTGGGATGTGGCCACTCGCCAACAGAGTCTGTGCTGGAGTAGTTCATTCTGTTTGTGTCTCCGAGGTCCCACTGGTATTGATTCCTGCCGTGCCATTCCCCACGGGAGTTTGGGTGAGTGGGAGAATGATTCACCAGGGCCGGCCTGGGAGCTGAGGAAACACTTCTTCTCCTCCTTTATCTGCCCCTCGCCCATCAGGTGTTTGGGCTTGCCCCCCGGGCCGTAGAAGCAGCATGACTTAGTGGCTAAAGCAGGAGCCTGGGAGCCAGAAGGACCTGGCTTTGAATCCCAGCTCCACCACACGCCCGCTGTGTGACCTTGGGCAAGTCACTTCACTTCTCTGGGCCTCAGTTCCCTCATCAGGAAAATGGGGCTTAAGAGTGTGAGCCTCATGTGGGACAGGGATTGTGTTCAACCTGATTAAATTGTATCTACCCCAGTACTTAGAACAGTGCTTGGCACATAGTAAGCCCTTGATTATTATTATGAGTAGTTGTCGTCTTTGTAGTGGTGGCCTCACGTGACAGGGAGGACTGTCACTGTTGAAGGTTGGCGTTCCCTGGCCTCCGTGCCAGATTTGCCTTTCCTTCCCTGTCTGTCGCCCAATGAACCTGACCGCCGCCAGCCGGAGAGCCCTCCATGGTCCTTACCCCGAGTATCCTTGTTCAATCTGAAGTCTTTTTAGGGGGGAAGTTGGACCCGTCTGTGCAGCCCGCAGTAGCAGGAGCAGCAGAAGTGATTTATTCCTGCTGCCCAAAGTTCAATGCGGTGAAGCTGAGCTGGTTAATTAGTACCCTGCCTCCTTCATCTCCTTCCTGCTCCGAGCTGGTACTGTAAGCTCAGAAGCAGTTTCGGATTTCACTCTTGCTGCCCGCCTAACTACTTCCACAGCTTGGCACAGGAGCAAGAAGAACTGTGCATGTACCTGAAACCTGAACTGTTTGAAATTTCTTCCTAGGGCATACCTCAGATTCAGGGTTTGCTCACTCTTTTCTTTAGGAAAGAAACGTATTTACCAGACTCAGATAAACTGACTATTTTTTGTCTCTTTCCTAAAGACCAATTTGCTAAAGACTTTCATGTTTGCGGCTTTAATGTGGGCTCATTTGTGTGTGAGTGGTGTATGTGTGTGCTAATCCAGCAACTGTCGAAGCACTGAGTCACATGCGATGTAGTCTGTGGCTGGATGTGGGTCTGAGGTTATTCAGTGACTAATTTCCAAGGGGAGGAGAAATCGGGTTTATCATGTGGAGTTCCACTTTCCGCCTGTTCCTCTGGCAGTTCTGCCTAGATGCCTGGGTAGAACAAAATGGCCTTTCTGTGTGGTGGAACATTTTCGGGTCGCCGGACTCTTCGGTGTTTTCCTTTCCTGCGAGAAGAAGCACGGATAAAAACTCTGACTGTGGAACTGGGGATTTAGATTGGAGTCGGGAGACAAAGTATCTGGGCGGTTTGGAGCAGCACCGGGGTTGTTACGGCGGGAGCCGCTCAGGTGATTTCCTTAAGTAAAAGTAAGTGGCTTTAATTCCTTGAGGAAGAAAGATCCTATCAGGAAGTGTTTTGCTTTCCGCAGGTTATGTTGTTGTGTGGTTTGATGTGATAGAAAGCTTTCCAAACGCCATCTTCAGGAGCTGGGGTTTGAATCGCCATAACTGACACAACTTACCATTTTTTTAAAAAAAGACAATTAAAGAAATGTTACCATCTCCCTACCTTATTAGGAGGAGACACTAGACCAGTAATGGCAATGATTAAATCAACCTTTTTTTTTTTTAGGTAGTGGAAGCATTTGACAGTTTCCTTTTTTATTCAGAGAATTTTTAGTGGATGATATTTTTCTCCCAGACCGCTGATGGGGTTACCATGTTAGGTACTCCTGAGGCATTAATGGGTTTATTTTGAAGATGTAAGCTAAGGACCTGATGGCAAATTTTCAAAGGTCCCAGGTATTTCCACAGCCGGCTGTGGGGTTGCGCTGCTCAGCAGGGACTCTGCTGAGGAAGAGAACTAGTCTCTCTGGTTTCAGGCATCTGACCATTGAGGCATTGAGGGAAGACCACCTCCCCATCCCTTTGATCTGTGAGATAACCACCTAGGGGGCTTGGTAGAGAACAGGATAGGAGGTAGTGTAGAGCCCCTGGAAGAAGAGGGGACACACACAGACAAACACACACACACACACACACACACACACCACCACCACCACCACCACCACCACCACCACCACCACCCCCAACCCACCCACTCACCCCCTCTGAAGAGGAAGGTATCAGTAGACCCTAAAGCAGGTAAACAAATGACTGCCCGGCATGTTCATACAAACACCTTAGTGCTCACAGAGGACCCTGCTCCTAATTTTAGCCAGGCTGATTTTTAGCCTAACATGTGTGAAACCATGAATTCACCTGCAGGGCTGCCAAGCCATCCTGAAGATCAGTGGCACAGGGAGGATCTGAAAAATATTTGCAACTCTGAGATCAGAAGATACCTTGCACATTTTCATGTTTCTGGTGGCGTTTTGGCGGGTATGAAATTAGGAAATGGTCTTCTAGAGATGAACCCCTAGAACAGGTTTGGGTGTGTTTGCATTTTCAACCTGTAATATGATTTTTTTCTATTAGGGTAGTCCAGGGCATTATATGAACTCACACGATAGGAAGGATTGCAACTTTGGTGCAAATGAATGTGGAAAGGCTTTAGGAGTCTTAATCATCACCTCTGGCTCCTCTCTGGGAAAAAGAATGATAATAATCATAATAAATGTGGTATATGATAAACAGATATTAGGTGGCAAGCACGGTGCTAAGCACTGGGGTAGATACAAGACCATTCGTTCATTCAGTCGTATTTATTGAGTGCTTACTGTGTGCAGAGCACTGTACTAAGTGCTTGGGAAGTACAAGTTGGCAACATATAGAGGCGGTCCCTACCCAACAGCGGGCTCACAGTCTAGAAGGGGGAGACAGACAACAAAACAAAACATATTAACAAAATAAAATAAATAGAATAAATATGTACAAATAAAATAAAGAGTAATAAATACATAGAAACATATATACATATATACAGGTGCTGTGGGGAGGGTAAGGCGGGGCGGGGATGGGGAGGGGGAGACGAAGGAGGGGGCTCAGTCTGGGAAGGCCTCCTGGTGGAGGTGAGCTCTCAGTAGGGCTTTGAAGGGAGGAAGAGAGCTAGCTTGGCGGGAAGAGAGCTAGCTTGGCTCGGATCACAAGCGGTCCCTGTCCTACGTGGGGCTTACATTTTAAGTGGGAAGGAGAGCAGGTATTGAACCACCTTTTTACAGATGAGGTAAATGAGGCACAGAGAAGTTAAGTGGACTTGCCCAAGTTTACCCAGCGTGCCAGTGGCAGAGCCAGGATTTGAACCCAGGTGCTCTGACTCTCAGGCCTTTGCTCTGCCCACTAGGCCATGCTGCTTCTCAACCCGTTTCCTTTCTGTCGATATCTGTAGTTTGTTTTGTCGGCACACCTGTGTGGTTACATTGCCTGTGAGGGTGACTAGTAATGGAGTTTATTTTCCCTCTTCAATTTCAGATGCAGAGAGAAATTGCTTATGCCAGGGGAGACGGCGCTGGTCCCTCTCGCCCGGGATCCCATGCCAACCCCACTTCTCCTCCTTCCACACCCGTGGCCCATTCCATGCCCCCGTCCCCATCCAGAATCCCCTACGGTGGCGTCCGCTCGATGGTGGTCCCCGGCAACGCCACCCTCCCCAGGGATCGCCTGTCCAGCATGCCGGTGTCACGCTCCGTCTCGCCCAGCCCAAGCGCCATCCTGGAGCGGAGGGATGTCAAGCCGGATGAGGACCTGAGCGGCAAGAACCTGGCCCTGTTCAGGAACGAAGGCCTTTACGCGGACCCCTACATGTACCACGAGGCCAGGATGAGCATCGCTTCGGCCCACACCGGCCACCCCCTGGACGTCCCAGACCACGTTATAGCATACCACCGTACCGCCATCCGCTCGGCCAGCGCCTACTGCAGTCCCACTATGCAGGCGGAGATGATGGAGCAGTCGCTGTATCGGCAGAAATCCAGGAAGTATCCCGACAGTCACCTGCCCATGCTGGGCTCCAAGACCCCACCCGCCTCCCCCCACCGAGTGCCGGATATCAGGATGATGGACTTGCACCCTCACCCCAATGCCCTCATGGCTCCCCACGCCCTGCCGCCCGACCGGGCCTCCCCCAGTCGCCAATCTTTCAAGAAGGAGCTGGGCCCAGTTGTGTACGTGGAGAGTAAGGCGGCACGGAACCCTGCGGGCCTACCTGTCATGGTGGATGTGATTGAGAAGCCGGCCTTTGGCTATGGCACCATGCCAGCCCCCAAAGATAAAGAGACAAGGTAAGGCACCCTAGACAGGCCAGGTGAAGGGAAGAGGGCTTTATCAGTTGTGCACGTGTGTGGGTGTGTGTGCGTCCACCCTTCGTAATACTGTGCTTGGAGCTGGGGCTGCCCAAACCCAGCCCTAGTACCCGACAACCTACATAGAAGAGTCTGAGAACGAGGGGTGTGGCCAGCTTTGAGGGGAAGTTGCCCCCTCAGGCTCTTTGGCACAGACTTTGACAAGAAGCTCTCCTTGTCAGCCTCCAGAGAGCACCGTAAGATCGGATCAAACTTAAAGCTTTTTCTTTCAAACCTAGATGACCATTTACGGGTGCCTCAAAGGCACGAGGTCTCCCCCACTAGCAAGCCAAGCCGGCGCTCTGGCTCCAGTCCATCCCCAGCATTTACACAATCTGAGGGATCAGCTGGAATCTCTCTGGAATTTCCTCATTCAATGGCTCTAGGGCTACCCGGGAAGCCAGAGGGGCTGTCCTATCTTGGGGGGATAAATCTTTGCAATGGAGATTTCCAGTGGGCCATCCCAACTGGAAAGCGGGAAGTGGCATGATGCTGCGATGCTTCTGCTTGAGCTGTTGTTTGGGAAAGGCGCCGAGACCAGGAAAGTGAAATTGACCAGGGAACGGTTCTCTTTGCTCCTTTATTAGCCTGTTGTTGGCCCCATAGATGGTTTCTGGTCAGAGGCCCTATGTTACCCGAAACCCCCAGAATAGCTCTTCTTTCATCTCATTACGCAGGATTGTGAAATGAATACTTACGGGTAGATTCTAGTTGTTTCTCCACCTTAAGTGTTAGTGGGGAAGTCTGCCATTATGGTCTTCATCACAGTAAAAATCCAGATGATGCAATCAAGATCTAAGACAGGTGGTTATCTCTGAAAAGACTCAAGTGGTGCAGTAAATAATATCCAGTGTGGTGTTGCCTCCAAGGTTACACAGTTCTTTTACAGAGATACAATTTGCGCAACTGATTCCCCCAAAGTCTGGCCGACAGACCTCACCACAGTGGAGAGGTGACATGACCGGAAGCAGGGGGTTGCCTGCTGAGGGTGGAGCACCATTGGTGAATGCTTCAAGTTCAAGAACCTCCTTGGGCTTCTCGCGTGACAGTCAGGCTCAGCAGGCTATCGTGTTCGATAGGCCAAATAGGACACCAGAGACCACAGCTGCTTTCCCTGGCATCCACCTGCTGCGGTGTGTCACTGTGGCATGGTCTTGGCACCGCCGTGGTCCCTTTGGCCGTAATTGGCCTTGAGGCATGAAACGATTCCTCCTTGCAATGTGCTGCACCCCTGCTAGGTGACTAGCTTTTGACACCCACTGCCCCAGCAAGATCGCGACCGGCGGGGGCGAGAGTGCGAGTGGTACAATGCATCCCCTAGCAATGCAATCAGTTCCATCACCCAGGTTCTGGTCCCAAAGTCCTGGTGCCTGGGCCTGAGGCTCATCCATCTGTTGTGGCCGAGGTGGACGGACTATCATCTAAAAAAGGACAAGTCGGCTAGACTCCGAGGTGGGTTTTAGGCTGTGATTCGGCTGAGGTAGCTGGGCCCTGGGACACACAGGAACCAGAGCTGAGCAAGGGCATGGGTGAGGGGAAAGGAAGAAGAAGAAGAGCTGGAGAGGCTGGGGAGAAAGGAGACCTTGAGGTATCAGAAGGATGGGTCGGGTCCACTTATACCATTGAGCACGCTTGGGCATGTAGTACAATGCTCTACGCAGAGTAACAACTCAATAAATAGCAATGTTTGGATTGATTGATGGACAGCTGGAAGAAGGAAGAGATGTAGCTGAGCCAGCCTCAGAGGCAGAATCTGGAGGCAGAGGAACCGGGAGCAAAAGTGCAGAGAGGGCAGGGACATTGGCAGCGATACCTAGGATCAATGGCTAAAAAATCTAGCTGGATTAGGCAACAGGAAACTTCCGACTCAGTTGTGCTTTGCACAAAAAACACTGAGCACCTCCCCACGTCAGATCAGAGCCTCTTACCCTAAAGCAAATTCTCCTGGTTCTAGATGGTCACATCTGATGCTCCTTAGGAAGCTTGGATAGAAGAAGGAATCCTTAAGAACTCCCCTCCCCCTCAATCAGGAACCTTAGGCAGCTGGTTGCATCCATAAAGGGGAGAAGCATGATCAATCAGTCAATAGTATTTATTAAGAGGTTACTGTGTGCAGAGCACTATACTAAGCACTTGGGAGAGTTCAGTACAAGTGGGGATAGGTGTGTGCTCATCCCCTCTTGTGTTTGTCCTGCTTGGCCCCATTGTGGTTCTGGGCTGCATCGCTGATGACCCCCATTAGCGGGTAGAAAATTGATCCTTCCAAAGGGAAGGATCGGTTGAGTGAGAGATGAATCAGGCTCTTTTTTTCTCCGAATCTTAAAGCGATGATATGGAACTGATATTTTTCCATTCTTAAAAGGTATTTGCAATTATAAATGCTGACATTTGCATAAGTACCCTGCTAAATATATACACCAGTTCAAATTACACAACGCTCCCTGACAGGTGTCAAATTTACCATGAAAAATTCCTTGGGAAAGGTAAAAAGGTGCAGACTCAATAGTTTTCTTCTTTAAACTTAAAACGTAAATTACAGGCGAATTTAAAAGAAAAGAAAAAGGAAATTCCACACACAGTTATTAAAGTATAAAATCATAGCGCATTGTGTAGCCTCCAATAGGATATTTCAGAAACATTCTGAACTGAATGAGTATTTTAAAGATGCCTAAAACCATCAAATGTTTCTTTTTATCCATATTGATTCTCAAAAATGGCCAAACCAATTACTGTTTGGATTTGTAGGATAAATCTGTAATGTAGCCTTCAAACTGCTACCATGTTAATCCAAGCCCTTATCCTATCCTGTCCTGTCTTGATTGCACTCCCTGCTGACCTCTCTGTCTCCTTCTCTCCCCAGTCCAGTCCATGCTTCAGTCTCCTACCGGCATCATTTTTCTACAAAAGTGTTCAGCCCATATTTTCTCCACTCCTCAGAAACCTCTAGTGGTTGCCCAGTCACTTCCACATTAAACAGAAGCTCTTTATCTTGACTTTAAACCATTCAATCACCTTGCCCCCTCCTTCCTCACCTCACTGCTCTCCTACTACAACCCAGCCCACACACTTCGCTCCTCTAAATGCCAACATACACACTGTACCTCGATCTCGTCTATCTCATTGCTGACCTCTCACCCATGTCTTGCCTTTGGCCTGGAATGCCTTCCCTCTTCATATCTGACAGATCATTACTCTCCCCACCTTCAAAGTCTTATTGAAAGCACATCTCCTCCAAGAAGCCTTCCCTGACTAAGCCCTCATTTCCTTTGCTTCCACTCCCTTCTGCATCACCCTGACTTGGTCCCTTTATTCATCTCCCCTCCCAGCCCCACGACACATAAGTACATACCTGTAATTTATTTATTTATATTAATGTTTGGCTCCCCCACTAGACTGAATGCTCATTGTGGGCAGGGAGTATGTGTGTTATATTTTTGTGATGTACTCTCCAAGTGCTTAGTACAGTGCTCTGTACACAGTAAGCGCTTAATAAATACTATTGGTTGATGGTATTGAACAAGCCTTTGGAAGGCTTTCTTTTGATCTGAAGCTCCCTCCAGTGAAATTTTACAGTGGTTGTGTCAGTCTGGGACAACAAAGGTAAAATGAATAAGTAGTGGTGCCCTTTCTCCCTTCAGTGATTCTTTTGATTGTCAGTTTTCCAATAATGTGGGGTATTCATTGCTTAAAAAAACCCTCACATAGCCAGAAGCTCCTGTGGTAGAACTCACACTCATAGGATTGATGCCACATGTGTACAGAATTGTTCTGGCATAGAATCCGGACAGATGTGCATTATGACAGTCTTTAAGCGCTTTCTATATTTTAAATGCAGAGAAGCATACAAGGTCATTAGATCGGCCCCTATCCCTGCCCCACAGGGAGCTGTTAGTTTCTTATATCCCCATCTTACAGATGAGGAAACTTAGGCCCGGAAGGATAAAGTGACTTGCCCAAGGTCACACAGCAGGACAGTGGCAGAGCTGGAACTCTTCAAAGCCGGGCCCCTTGATTCCAAGGCCTGTGCTCTTACCATTAGGCCGTGCCAGGAAGAAAACGTTGTTAAGGCAGAACAGATTGTACAACAAAATTCTCTAACAAGGTGGCATTCCTGCAGTGCCCTGTGCAGGAAAACATGCACTGTAACACTCACCCATTCTGCTTCATTCATTCATTCAATCATATTTATTGAGCGCTTCCTGTGTGCACAGCACTGTACTAAGCGCTTGGGAGAGTACAGTGTAGCAATAAAGAAGCACATTCCCTGGCCACAGTGAGCTTACAGTTTAGAGGGGGAGACAGACATTAATCAATCAATCAATCAATCAGTCGTATTTATTGAGTGCTTACTATGTGCAGAGCACTGTACTAAGTGCTTGTAATTATAATTACAATAATAATTGTAATAATAATTACAATGTAATTGTAATTGTAATAATAATTATTGTAATAATAATTATTAATTATAATTAATACAAATAAATTACAGATACATACATTCTGCTTTCATGTATATGCTCACGGACCATTTCTTCAAACAGCACGGCACTCCTTATCTAAACAGGCTTGTGTTATTAGACATCCCTAACGATGTTCCAGCTAATACATGTAGCAAAAACCCATGTTTTGGCAGAGTTGAGTGGGCTTGTACTTATTTTGTGGTAATGTAATCTCTAAATGTCTTTAAAAAACAGAGGAAATTAATTATCACCTATCTGTCCCCAGGAAGCTTTTGAGGATAATTGGTTTTTTGGTTGTTGGGGGTTGTTTTGTTTTGTTTTTGGTAGGAAGCAATCTTAACCAGCCCCGTTAAGTTGAAGATAAAGTGTTTTGTAGGTCTAAAATAATTACATCTTGATCCTTTTCAAGTCTTTTTCTTGGTCTGAAGCATTTGACAATTTCAGATTGCTGGATCATAACACGTAGAGGGCTGTTCAGCTGTCAGCTGGAGAATTTAAAAATATACAGGTAAATAAAGCAGCTAGGTCTCTCCTAAATGTACATCGCTTTAGACATCTCCCCCACAAGCAAGAGCCCAGCCACAGGTCTGCCGCAGTAACGTGGAATTAAATTCCACTTGAGGGTGAGGGGCTGTTTTCAGGTGAAGGACAGTAAAACTAAAGTCTGAGGACCAAAGAAGGGAATTATTTTTGACTGACCACATCGTGTCCCACTGGGTAAGTTGACTGAAGTTGGTTTCAGATACCCTGATGGGTGTGACTCAGAGCTCTTCCTTCAAGTTGCTGAGACAGGCAGAGTACTGCATACCCTCAGCCAAAGCAGCTCCCCTGCTACACCCCCACCCCCTGCCAGTCCTTCCTCAAACCACTTCATCAGACCTCCTCATTATTTATGCTCATAGTATAAGAGGCAGCACTTAAATGTTTTACAATTCCAGGGCGTTTATGTGAAGCCGGGCTATTTATAGTTGGGGTTGCGTAGCTTAAAGCATTTTCATTAGAATTCCATCAGAGATTTAAGATCCTTATTTCAAAGAGATTTGGGGGATTATTCCCAAATGACCATTGGATTGGAAATGCCCCCTAAAGTGTAAGGCACATTTTTCCCCTAATAAAATTCACTTTTCCAAGGTCCAATAAACTTTCTCTGAGATCACAGTCTGGCCCTCAACATTTGTGCCACAAGAGTAGATAGAATCAGAATGAGGGGAAATTCCTGGTCCAGCTTAGTAAATAACCAGCTGGGACATTAGTTGGAAACAGTTGGTGTCCTGTCTGATTAACAGGCCTCCGGGTCCGAATAAAGTCCCGAGTGGAGCAGAAGTACAGGGTCAGGTTTTCGTTTCCAGTGACCCATTGACTCCGGCCACAAAATACCCACTCCAGACCTCAAACCAGCCTGGCCCCATCTCTGCCATTGGGTTTCTTTGGAAGTGAGATGTGGAACCATGGAGAGGGAGTGGTGTGGTAATCACTAGCATAGAAAGAGCCTGGGCCAGTCCTTAATCCCATGACCTCATTTCCTCACTTTGGGAAGAACTGAAATTCATTTTGACTTTTTTTTTCTTTTATTTGGCAGAGCATTTTTTGGGGGAAAATATGTTCCCTGCCCTCAACCAGCTTTCAGTTTAGAGGGTAAACTTGGGGTCTAGAGATTACATATCGGGGCCAGTGTCCCAGAAACAGTTTTGAAAATCTTTAGAAGTCTTCCCCAGCAGAAGACCGAGAAAACTAAATTATCTAAGCAGAAAGAGTTGATTTTGTTTTAAGGGCATTTCTTTTGGGTAAAGTGGCACTGGAGGTAAAGAATCAAGTACATAAGAGTTTCTGGACATAGCAGGGTTTTTCTGGTAACATCCAGTGGAAGCATCTAGAGGTTTGTTCCTTTAGAATTGGGGCATTGGGTTCGATGGATTGTGTCCCCAAGCAACTAATGCTGTGCTTTTTTTTTTTTAATGGCATTTGTTAAACACTTACTATGTGTCAAGCACTGTTTAAACCACTGGGGTAGATGCAAGTTTTATCAGGTTGGACACAGTTCCTGTCCCACATAGGTCTCATAGTCTAAGTATGAGACTATGAAATGGAGGGTGTCTCCGTTTTACAGTTGAGGAAACTGAAGCACAGAAAAGTTAAGCGACTGGCGCAAAGTCACCTTGCAAACAGTTGACATAGGTATAATTCGAACCCAGGTCCTCTGACTCTTCGGCTCAAGCTCTTCCCCCCAGCCCATGCCGCTTCTCATGCTGCTCAGTGCTTGGGTAGGGTCTTCCCTTCCAGAGTGCTGGAATTGTCAAGGGAGCAATATTGCATCTCCAGAAGAATCATCCAGAAGTGTGGCCCTGACTGAGTTTCGATCGAAAGCAAAGTCTGTTTGAGAAACCCCGGCCCCTTGAAGAGATGTCAGACGTGGGTCTGGCAGGGGAGTAGAACTGAGCCCTGGGAGTTGAAGGCACTCCCGGGAGGCCTCTTCCACGTGGAATCTTTGCTTTGACTCAGTTTCCCTAGAGGCCCCATCTCCTAGTCACAGCAAGATTGCTGGTTCCTCCCCTACCTTGGGGGAGGAGCAAGGAGGGATACGGCAGCTGGATGAACTCACAGCCCCCTCCTCTGTCCCCTGGGGGAGCCAGCCTCTGGGTTTGGAGGAGTTAATGCCTCGAGACAGTTAATCAGTACGTGGCTAGCCTCTTGTTCCCTGGGGGTGGGGCGGCCTTCCGCTCAACCAGGAGCTGGTCCCTGGCCGGCAGAGCCTGGGTTGGTTGCCTGGGGCAACCACGGCCTAGGTGTCTTTCCCACCCACCTCCCCTGGCAGCAGCACCCAGGGGCAGAGACAGGCACTGTATCTGACTCAGTTATCTTGGATCTACCTCTAGAACATATGATAGTTCTAGGCATAAATAAGTGTTTAACAAACACCACTATTATTCAGTCATATTTATTGAGTGCTACTGTGTGCAGAGCTCTGTACCAAACACTTGAGAGAGTACAGTACAACAATAAACAGACACGGTCCCTGCCCTCGAGACTTCACTACTGCCACCCTTCCTCCCCTCTCCCCACCTCCCCCTAATCTCACATCTCAGTGCAGTCAGGTTAAGGCTCTCCAGGGCCCCCACCTCAGACTTAGAGAGGCCTGTATTTCCCTGGGTGGGGGGTGGGGGGGGGGGGGGCAGTTGTTGTAAACTGGCAGGGGAAGGCTAGACTCTGAAGGTCAAGGCCAGCGAGCACTGTGTACAGTGCTCCGTACACAGGTGCTTATTAAATAACACCAATTGATTGGAAGAGAGCCGTAGCCCGGCATCAATTCCCAGCCACAGCTCAGCCCACTGGAGACCGCTTGGGTTTGACTTTCCTGACCCATGGCGAGCTCGAAGCATGAGCAGGGAGATGGGGCTGGTCCTGAGCTACAGATAACGCATTCAGAAGCCCGGCTTCCCGCACGGGGCAAGACAGGCCATTAGCCGTGATGGCTGTGGTTTCCTTGGAGCACGAGTGGGATTTAAGCTTGGGGGAGAAGGTGGAGATGATGGGCAGATGCTTCTGTCTCCCCTTTCCACTCTCTGTGAGGAGGGAGTGGGATTGTTTATTCATTCATTCATTCAGTTGTATTTATTGAGCACTTACTGTGTGTTTAGACAGAAGAGTGTTAGAGAGAGACCCCGATTTAATTGGGAGGCTCTGTAGCGGCAGGGACCGAGTCAGGTGGCCTGCGATCCAGCCCTGCCGTGGCCCGCTGCTCGCCAGGATCCATGGTTCCCTGAGCTTCAGCCGTGTTGAGCCTATGGGATGGATCCAGTCGCCACGCCTGCCAGTTCTGCTGGAGGCTATTTGAATCATCCTAGTCTGTGGCGGCAGCTGGTTATCGGGACGTGCCCTTGGGACCAGGCTCCTGTGGTTTGCAAGTCCGCTTCATGAGTTTCCCAGGCAGCGGGATGAGTGAGAGAGGATTGCCTCGGACGATGGCTGTCCAGGAGGGCAGCTGGCACCCCCCGATGTCTCTGCCAGTGACAGAACTTTGGTCTGGGAGGACTGTGCTCTGACCCAATAATGGACGGGCGCATGGTCTTAAGCTCTTAAGACATCACATGGCCTTAATTAGGGAACGAGACCCTGGCCCACATAGTATGGCTGGGAAAATGACAGATGTCACAGTGGTGGGAATGAGGCCATGGCCAATCACTTTTCCATTCTCTCCCATCTCTCTTCATCTCCCTCTCTATCTCTCTCACCCTCATTCCTCCCTCTTTTCCCCTCTCCCCCTCCCTGATCTCTTAGAGAAGCAGCGTAGCTCAATGGAAAGAGCATGGGCTTTGGAGTCAAGAGGTCACGGGTTCAAATCCCAGCTCTGCTAATTGTGAGCCCACTGTTGGGTAGGGACCGTCTCTATATGTTGCCAACTTGTACTTCCCAAGCGCTTAGTACAGTGCTCTGCACACAGTAAGCACTCAATAAATACAATTGAATGAATGAATGAATGTCAGCTGTGTGACTTTGGGCAAGTCACTTCACTTCTCTGTGCCTCAGTTCTCTCATCTGTAAAATGGGGATTAAGGCTGTGAGCCCCCCCGTGGGACAACCTGATCACCTTGTAACCTCCCCGGTGCTTAGAACAGTGCTTTGCACGTACTAAGCGCTTAATAATAATAAAATGCCATCATTCCCCTTCTCTCTATTCCCTTTCCCATCCTCTCCCTCTCTTTCTCTCTGCCTGGTTTGTGTGCTGAGGGATTGGAGGAGGATTTCTAGACAGCGTTGAGCTTGACTGTTCGCTATTCCTCCAACAGAGAGGTTCTAGGGGACCAGCCATTAGCCCCCACTCTTTTCCTGTCCTATTAGAGATGGTCAGCAGCCCACTTCTCTCTCCTTAGAGGGGCACTGGTGTGTGTGTGTGTGTGTGTGTGTGCATACATATGTGTATGTATGTATCCTAATGGTTTGGGTGAGAGTGGGTGCTTGTGGCTTTGGGCAGAGTCATTGCCTTGCTTGGAACTGCAGAAGGAAACCACAGCTCTATTTAGGGAAACTAAGTGACTCCTTGCTCATAGTATACTCCTAGATTTTTGGAGCGGGACCATTTTTTACACAAATGAAGCAACAGCAGCAGTTGTAACAATCGTGCGTTACCTTTAGGTAGAGGCGGGTCCTTTTTAGTGTCTTATTCGGTGCGATGAACATCTAAGATTACCATTATAATAATATGGTGGGGCAGAATTTGATCCCTCCTCCCTCCTCTGCCTTCCTTTTTCTTCCTCATTTCGCACCGAAACATATCTCATAACATTTCACAGCACCAGCTTTGAGAGGCTGTGATTTAGTTAAACCATAAAATTGTTTCCAGATTACCAACCATGAAATGGAAAGACAATCTTATTTATGAATTCCTAAATCAGATAATCTACTTCGGATGAATCCCCAAGCCAGAAATACTTTGATGATTAAGTGCGTGTGTGTTGGGGAGGGGGGAAGAGGGAGGTTAAAAAAAGTTTTTTTACATTATGGTGTGTCTTCCAAATTATATTTTATTATGGCATATTTTACTACCACGCTTAGTCCCCACCTGCCATTGGCAGGGAGGTGCCAGGATCTGCAGTCCTTGCTTTATTTTTATTGAGTTTTTAAGTCCTCTTGCTCACAGGATGCTACGCACTGTGAGGAATAGTAAATAATGCTTGAATTGATAGAGCACCTTTCCTATGAACAACTAGAAGTGGATTCACATATTTAACATTACCCATTCAGAATTATTATTCCAAACCCACCAAAAGTCCCCAAACGGTTGATGCTGAGGTAATTTTCTAGGCCCCTTTGTTACCGGCCATTAGTGCTCCCTCTGACTGTACTTCTCCAATTCCCAGAAGTGGCAGAATGGCGTCATTCATTCATTCAATCATATTTATTGAGGACTTACTGTGTGCAGAGCACTGTACTAAGCGCTTAGCACTGTACTAAGCGCTTAGCACTTTGACCTTCTGTGTGGAAACAAACCCCACAATCAAATGTGAACTCAGAACATAATTAGACAGAGAGGGGTTTTAATTTATCTCATGCTACATTGGGGAAACTGAGGCCTGAGATGAAGCCAAGGTGTCCAACTGAGGCAAGCTTCTCCATCTTGAACAGCCGAAGATGGAAGGGGGAAAATTCCCAAGGGCTAAGTTTGAAACATGAAGCCTTCTTTCTCCCACCTATCCTCTAAGCAATGGATGCAGTTTTTCCAGCTTCATCAGGCTATGGACAGGATGTGTCTGTTTGTTATTATATTGTTACACTCTCTAGTGCTTAGTACAGTGCCCTGAACACAGTAAGTGCTCAGTAAATATTACTGACTGACTACGGGGCTGGGTTCTGGAAATGATGCTATTGGCTATGATTTCTCTCCGTAACCGAGGGTGGCTGACAAGAC
The DNA here is from genome assembly GCF_015852505.1 of Tachyglossus aculeatus. NCBI lineage: Eukaryota > Metazoa > Chordata > Mammalia > Monotremata > Tachyglossidae > Tachyglossus > Tachyglossus aculeatus. The sequence continues at coordinate 20,023,245 of NC_052078.1, read as the reverse complement.
CAGGGTGTGGCTGATGCTCCCTTCCACCTCATGGGCACGGAAGGATTGATCTGTGCTGCATTACTACTGTCTCAAAGCGTGATGGCTGCTGTTCCTAAACTGGCTTCTCCCATCCCAGCCCTGCCCATTTCCTAACTCTCCCAAATCAGAGAGGGAAGCCACAATTCCTAGTTGAAAGAGAACAGGCCTGGGAGTTCAAGGATCCAGGTTCTAATCCTGACTCCTTGCTGTGTGACCTTGGGTAAGGCACCTGTCTGTACTTCAGTTTCCTCATCTACAAAATGGGATTGCTGTACCTTTTTCCCTCTTAGATTGTGAAGCCCTATGTGGGACAGGATCTATGTCTGACCTGATGATCTTGTATTTATCCCAGTGCTTAGTACAATGCCTGGAACATAGTAAGCATTTAACAAATACCACCGTTATTTGTAACTTGCTATGTTCTGCAATCCACAGACTCCTTCCCCTCCAGCGCTTAGAACAGTGCTTTGCACATAGTAAGCGCTTAACAAATGCCATTATTATTATTATTACCATCTCCGGCCTTTGCTTTCAACTGTCCTAGTGGATGAGGGATAAGGGTAAAAGCACAGGGCAAAATTAATTTGCCATGACTGATTCTGTCAGGCAACCGATTGCTCTAAATCTTAAACCCAATGGCCTTTTGGGCAGAGCTGATGGTAGGTACCTGGGATTGTGCTGTGCAGTCAAGCCCAAATATTTTGGATTTATGGAACATAGCTTTTTTTATGGTATTTGTTAAGCGCTTGCTATGTGCCAGGGACTTTTCTAAGCTCTGGGGTAGACAGAAGGTAATCAGGTTGGACACAGTCCTTGTCCCACATGGGTCAGTCTTAATCCCTATTTTATAGATGAGGTAACTGAGGCACAGAGAAGTGAAATGACTTGCCCTTGGTCACACAGCAGGAGCCAGGAGTAGAACCCAGGTCCTTCTAACTTCCAGGCCCAGGCTCTATCCGCTAGACCACGCTGTTTCTCTACCATCAGTGGCAGAACCTAATGCCAATTCACCTGCCTCATTTTCTGGCTGCATTTCAGGCCTTTCCACCTACCACCACGGCCTCAATCCACCAGTACTCTGGGTGACTTTGAAGTCATCTTCAGGAATCCAGGTCGGTTGAGGAGGTTGGAGAGAAATCGCAGATCTCCTGGCTATTGTCAGTCAGTCAGGGCGCCTGGACCAACCTGGGAGTCCACTGGAAGTCGGGACGCCCCATCCAGCCAGCCTTGTCTACCCAAGCCCAAATAGGCTTTCTGCAACCTTCCTGGGCCAAATTACAACAAAACCTTCCAGGAATCAGCCTTCTCCTGCCATGCTGGGACAGCAGGCCGATGCACTTGCTCTGTTTGGTTGTGGGGGGATTTGGGGAACTTTGAGCGTGGGGTTGGGCTTGTCCTTGGGTGGGGAACAGCGTGGACTATGTGGAAGGCCTCAGGGGCTGTTGGAGGACTGAGAGACTGGTACTAAGCAAATTCAGGCCCAGTGCCTGGTTCCTTCCCTCTGATGACTTTGGAGCTCTTGGACAATGGGAGTACTTCAAATGGCTTACAGAAATGTGGCGTGTGCCTGGTCGGAAGATTGAGGAGAGCCTGCTGAAATGCAGTGGGTGAGGGGCTGTTTGTTTTTCCACAAAAGAATCAGACCTCTGCTTAGCCATGTAAGGGAAGCAAGACTGGTCACTCAGAAAGGCACCTCAGTCTCTGCAGGGGCATTCCTCCAACAGGGCAGGACTTGCTGCTTTCTGAGTTCCAACAATTGGGTAATCATTGCTGTAGTGAAGCTTTTCTTTGCTTGCCACTCACCTTCTTTTGGCGATAGTTTCCCACTCTTTCTCACTGTATGACGGTGCAGGGCCAAAAGGCTGAGTGACTCCACCCATCTTTGGTGTTAACCTCCTGTCAGCTTTCAGGTGGACATTGGCAGTTGGCTTTAAGGGTCCAGCAGACCGATCCCTGGGGAAAGATTGGGGAGCTAGACTGGGTGAGGCTGAGTGGAATATCTCAAACAAGAATCAGGGGCTCAGTTGCATGACTGTAGGCTCCCTGAGGGCAGGAAACAGGCCTACTAACTCCATCTTTCTCTCCAAAGTGCTTAGTCGAGTGCTTCACACACAGTAGGTCCTCCGGAAATTATAACGATTGATTGCTTGATTGATTCAGTGTCTCCTCCAAAATAGCTTGTGGCATTCAATTTCTTCTTGAGCTTTCTGGTGCCGAGGGCATATGGAGTGGGATGGGGTGGGGCAGGGAGGCAGTTAACTCACTGCCCTGGCTGGGGATGAAACCCAGCTGACGGCAGCTTCTCCCAGAGATGGGCCAGATCCCTTCTGAAGGTGCTGGCTCAGAGCCAGGAGTCCATGTCTGGTTGCCAGCATTGCCTTGTGGGCCATTGAACTCCCCCACCCCCATATTCTGGAGGTGCCCTGTGAGTGCATGAATGTGCTGAACTCTGGATCCTAACCTATATACTAATCTGCTTTTAGTTGAATTTCTTACTAATTTTTCTTTTTAACATGGACCACTATATGCCAGTGAGGACCCAAGCCCTCAGAGTCCAGGTATGATAACAAAAAAACTTTCTAACTACTGTTTGTTTAAGATGCACAGGTGTTTCTGGGAAAACTTAGAAAACGAATCAGAGGAGACCCAAGTCCACATATTTCTCTTTGCACACCTATTCCATGAATAACAGCAGTGCAGTATCAGCCATTGAAGTGGAGAATTTTTTTTTTTTGCCAGAGTGAATTGAATAATCTTAAATTGACTAGTCAGCAAAGCCACCCTTCTGGAACTATTTCCATACTTTTACCAAGACAGTGGGACAGGCTCTCTACTTGCTCTAATAGAGAGCCCTGGTTTCAGAGGGGAGTAGTTTGCCTGGAAACAGCCACCCTGTCATCTTTTGAAAGTCACGAGGGAGGGGCAGCCCCTTGCAGCCACTATTTTGCAGCCAGAGGAAAACACGGCATGGTAGGCATGGATCATAAGATCTGGAGAGGAGGATTCAACCTCCTGGGATCACATTGTCATGGGCCAAACAAAAATTCAGAGTGCTTGACACCCGCTCCATCCCCAAAGGCCGGAAGCCGGGTTGCTTTGCCTGAGCAGCGAATCTGTCCAATGATACTGTTTCCAGGAACAAGTTCTGCTTCTCTTGTCAATGGAGCAGTTGATTTGAGTTGCCAGTTGGGAATTTGCTTGGGGCTGGAGTGTGTATCTCAGGCCTTTTCCCAAACTTGAACTGGTGTCTGTACTTTGTGAGGAGTACAACCTGGGTGTGAAACGGGAATATTTTTCCTAATAAAAAACCCGATAAATATCCACAAATGGAGAATGTGTTGGGAAACTCACCCCACGGTGGTCAACTGCAGATTCAGCATGACCCTCTAATGGTATTTATTAATGACTTGTGTGTGTCAACCACTGCACTAAGTACTGGTGTTCCACATGGGACTCACAGTCTAAATAAAGCACTCATTACCTAAAGTTATTCTGGACCAAGCGGTTCAGTACCCAGAAATGATTATGACAGTAAAGCTGTGGGATCTGTTTGCCTGGTTTTTTTTTTTTTGAGCAGACAGATTGCCATTGATGGTTTATGGCTGCAAGCAATGGTTTCTGGGTGATCAGTTTGGTCATTCGCTGCCTTTTATTTTTTATATTGAGCTAAATTATAGTGTGACTTTTTCTTAATAGGAGCATCTGTTCTATTTAGATCTCCCTCTGGCAGAACACATAGTTTCACTCCAAGCAGGACGGACACCTCCTCGTCACTCGCTCCCAAAAAGATTATGACTTTATGCAGGTGCAGATTGAACACTTTAGAAGCTTAAGATATCATTTTTAGGCAGAGCCCAAGTAATCCAATCTGGGAAATAGAGCGAGGGGAAAGAAACAACACATGACATGCCCATGGCATTATTTGGATGGGTGATGTTTTCCTAAGTTTTCCAGGAGGCATGATCTGATCTTGAAAGTGCCTTTTCAGTGAGATCACTAGATAAAACTAAACTCTTCTAATCCGCTTTCTATCCCAATCAGGGGGTTGTGTCTTGTCTGTCCACCCAAGCAAGCTGGGAAAAGACCACAGTAGTGAGGGGTCGGCTAATCATGTCCTGGGGTCTTTTCGGCAGACCAAGGGGTATCAGGATAATCTTCTGGCAGTCACTCACCTAGAATAACGGAGTTGGAAAAGTAAATATAGCTTTAACAAACGATTCTCTTGTTTTACAGAGACAGGATGCAAGCCATGGAGAAACAAATTGCCAGTTTAACTGGTCTTGTTCAGTCTGCGCTTTTTAAAGGCCCAAATACAAGTAATAGCAAAGATGCTTCTAGGTAAAAAGAAAATTCAAAAGTACCAACATAAAATCATTAAATCTGTTTCTCTGTGATCATCCCAAGTAATCCATCCACTCAGTCCAATTTGCTTGTGGTGATTTCTACAATTGGAAGATTGTCTTACCTCTGAATTGTGTTTTTCATTTCCTGGCCACGCTTAGTCAGGGTTAAAGTTGGGGGAAATGGGCCCTGCGCTGCATGTGGGTTTGCAGAAAGTCACAGAAATTGGTTCCTCGGCTCCGCACCCACCTGTCTACCCGTCCCTGGTGGCATTTCAAAGAACCCATCCGCCCCAACCCCAGCCCGTTGGCCACAAAGACGGCAGTGAAAGTGCCCGTCCCAACCTCCCCTTATTCTCTAATGGCAGCACTAACCCTTGCTCATCACTTAAAGTAGTAGATGTGAAAAAACCAAAGAGCCACTTGGAGGCCAGGCAGCTGACTGACTGTTCCTTTTTCTTTACTCAGTGAGAAGATGGCCAAGACTGGGTCCAGCAGAAGCAGCACAGACAGTGCAGGTAAGAACACTCCAGTCACAAGGGAATGTGCCAAATGCAAAGTGGCCTCTACTCAGAGAGCTGGACCTCCTCATGGGTCCAGAGGGAGGTCAGGATTGCTCTGTCACCAGAATATCAGGGTGGTGGCGGAGAGGAGCGTGAGGAAAAATCCCTTTGGTTCAACTGCTTTGCTTTTGCCTAGGGGCTTAGCATCCTACAGGTAGGACACCCACAGGAAGAGAGCACCCCTGTGAGTCTAAAGCAAAGCCCTTTATGGTGTCTTGTAGTGGTTTGAGGCCTGGTGGGGCTTCTGGGGAAGTAGAACCATGTGAATCGAGTGTCTGAGAAGGGTGTGTGGTAGTAATAGCAGCTGGAGAAGGGAAAGGTGGAGCATGGCTTAGTGGATGAGGCAGTATTGCATAGTGGATAGAGCATGGGCTTGGGAGTCAGAAAGTCATGGGTTCTAATTCTGGCTCGGCCACTTGTCTGCTCTGTGGCCTTGGGTAAGTCACTTCATTTCTGTGCCTCAGTTACCTCATCTGTAAAATGGGGATGAAGACTGTGAGCCCTGTGCAGGACAGGGACTTTGTCCAACCTGATTTTCTTGTATCCACCCCAGCACTTGGTACAGTGCCTGGCACATAGTAAGCGCTTAACCAATACCATAAGAAGAAGAGGAATTAATGGCGTGGGATGGGGGCTTCCGTCCAGGGTCCAGTGTAAGGGGTTGGCTGGGCGTCGCGATCTGTGCTTCCTCACCTTCCAGGTTAGGGAGGGGATGACGAGAGTCCCGATGGGGTGGGCAGCAGGGAAAGGAGAGAAGGGGCAATGGGCAGCAAACAGCAGGCCAAATGGTTGTGGGCTCCTGTTGCTACCTCCTCCTCATCCCAGCTGGAGGTTGGTGAATGGTTGTTTCGCTTGATGGATTATCCTCACTGATTGGTGTTTTGGGTATTTATTGAGCACCCACTTAGTGCATTGTACTAGGTGCTTAGGAAGTACAGGATAAAGAAAGGACATGTTCCCTGCCTACAAAGTGCTTTCACTCCACTGGAGATTTCTAAACTCTTCCCACCAGGGTTTCTTCCCACCTCCTCATGCTCTGCAGCACCTTACAGTCCATCGAATTGGCAGTCTCTGGGCCCCAGAAATGCAGAACAGCCTCCCTTGTCATTCATTCATTAATTCAATCGTATTTATTGAGTGCTTACTGTGTGCACAGCACTGTAGTAAGCACTTGGGAAGTACAAGTCAGCAACATAGAGAGACGGTCCCTACCCGACAGTGGGCTCACGTGTTATTGTTTATTTTGGAATGTTCTGACCAACAGAATTACATAGGATCACACTGTTCCCTCGTTAACTAACCTTGCTGTTCTAATTTTTAGAGACAATTGATTCTTTTCTACATAGTAACTGTCAGGGTTGGGGAAAGACTTGATTGTGTGGTGTTTACGTATGTGGGAAGCAGTCTTTCCTCTGGGCAAGCCACCTTGACCTCGTTCTTATCTAATGAACGTTTTCCTGGAAGTGGAAAACTTTGCTTCCAGCCTTTTGCTGGTCAGATTGGAGTTTTTTTGCAAAGAGCTCCATCCCAACAACTCTGAGCCCTTTATGGGGCAGAGGCTGTGTTCAGCCCAATTTTCTTCTGTCTACCCCACTGCTTAGTCTAGTGCCTGGCACATAGAAAATGCTTAACAAATACCATTTAAAAAAAGCGTATTTCCCAGTTCAGTTTGACAGGGAGATGTTACTAGCATAACAGTTCTTGGAGGTGAGATCTTTCAGTTAGGCTTGCATGTGTCCTGGGCGTGCATCTGGCCCCAGAGTTCCTCAGGCTAACAGAGTTTTCTACCCTTATTCCTTCACACTCTTTCAGTGAGCCGAGTTTTGGGCAGGATACAAGGCAGCCAATTGAACACTCCCAATCTCCCATGAAGGTGGAGGTCCATTGGTTGGGGCCGAGGGGAGGCAAACCAGAATCCAGTGGTGATATTGGTGTATTCATGAGCCCTTGACCCAGGTGACCCTCAGAGCTGAATTTTCTCACCTTTCCAAGCATGGGGGAATTGGACTTAAAAGTCATCAGGCAAGGAGCTATTTAGCTGGGCAAGTTTCTAAAAGCAGACGAGCGAGTAGTTTGGGGGAAATAGACAAATGTCCTAGAATTGGGGTTGTAATGTCTATCAATCAATCAATCAATCGTATTTATTGAGTGCTTACTATGTGCAGAGCACTGTACTAAGCGCTTGGGAAGTACAAATTGGCAACACATAGAGACAGTCCCTACCCAACAGTGGGCTCACAGTCTAAAAGGGGGAGACAGAGAACAGAACCAAACATACCAACAAAATAAAATAAATAGGATAGAAATGTACAAGTAAAATAAATAAATAAATAAATAAATAGAGTAATAAATATGTACAACCATATATACATATATACAGGTGCTGTGGGGAAGGGAAGGAGGTAAGATGGGGGGATGGAGAGGGGGGCGAGGGGGAGAGGAAGGAAGGGGCTCAGTCTGGGAAGGCCTCCTGGAGGAGGTGAGCTCTCAGCAGGGCCTTAAAGGGAGGAAGAGAGCTAGCTTGGCGGATAGGAAAGCGGTCATGCCAAGAGTGAAATCCTTTGAAATGCCTGGGCAAGCCCATTAGCACAAGGAGTGAGGAAACAACCTGACCTTGCATTTCTCGGCATTATTCTGTGGGTTCTGGACTCTGCTACTTTGTCCACAAGCAGGAACATAGCCATCTTCTGTGGGCCATTCTAATGAAATACAGTTAAACCAGAGGCCAGATAAAAGACAGATGCCCTGATGACTCTGTGGAGCGACCAAAGATCGGGGACAGAAAGGGCAAGCAACTGCTCTTTCGGGAGCCCAACCTAGGTCAGGCTTCCAAGAGGGCAGGGCCAGGAGCCCAAGTCTCTGAAGGGAAGGAAAGGCAGAAAAATGGGGGGTCCATACCTGAGCTCCTAGAAGGCAGGAATCATGTCTACCAAGTCTGTTGTGCTCTCCCTAGTGCTCAGTACCATATTATTGATTGACCGATTGATTGAATGAACTGAAATTCAAGGGTTGCCCCTGCCGTACACACTGGTTTCCCGGAGGCCTCAACCTGGCAGCCCATCATGGAGTCTGTAAGAGCCACTGGGGCCAGAGAACCCTGAGCAGCTTGTGTGGCAAGGGCGGCACATGGCTGGCATTTCTCTCCTTGCCTCCCCCAGCTTCTATTGTACCGCTTGGCTGTTCTTGACCTCCCTGCTATCCCAGAAAAAAAAATAATTGTGGTATTTGTTAAGCACTTACTATGTGCCAAGCATTGTACTAAGTCGTGGGATAGATACCAGATACAATCCCATCTAGTGCTGGATGTCCTAGGGGCATTTCTGTACAAGCAAATCATCGAGGTAAAGCCGGAAAGGACATCCAGATACTGCAGGGAGTGGTCTTTAATTGTGTGGATAATTTGCCCTTCCCGCTCCTTAAAATATTTCAGCTCTACTTTCTCCACCAAACCCTCCATCAGTGAAATCTCTGCCTTTGGGTCCCTCCCTCTTCCTAGCTTTGTTCAAACTGGAAAGACTCCATCCATTCTTGGGAGTTTTTCCCCACTTCCTGCCTGAGATTCCTCTGTGGCCAGACAGGCTCTTGCGCAGAAGAATCGGGACTTAACAGCCCATTGTAGTTTTTCCTTCCTTCCTTTAGTGGCCAAACTAAGTTACTCTTTCTAAGCCCCACACCACCACTAAGGCATCACTCATCTTTTTACCACTTTACTTGACCAGCATCTATGATATTCTGCTCCACCCCATATTCTTCTGAGTGGAATCCTGCTCCTCCTTTCTTTCCTTCCATCCCTTAATCATTATAACTGTGGTAGTTTTGTTGGGTGTTTACTAGGTATCTAGCATTGAGTTAAGCACTGGGATAGATACTATACCATCAGCTCAGATGCTGTCCCTGTTTGTGGCCCACATGAGGCTTATAGTCCAAGGGGGTGGTAGAACAGATGTTTAATCCTCATTTTACAGAGGAGGAATGAGAGGCACAGAGAAGTTAAGAGACACAGATGGAAGTGAAGGAGGTGGGATTAGGGCTCAGATCTCCTGTGCGCTCTCCACTAGGCCATACAGCTTCTCCCTCATCCATCTCCCTCTCCGTTTCTCCAGTGTTTCTGGGTCCAACACACTTCATCTCAAACACATCTTGATAGCTCCAGATAGCGGAAAGGTGCAGGGGTGGGACTGATGGGGCCTCCCATCCCCCTCAGTCACCGCCCCAGCCTGAGTTCAGGGACCAAGAGGTGCAGGAGGTGCTTAACCCGAAGCTCAGTGTGCCCTCCATCCCCCCAGCCTGCAGTCTGGATGGTCGAGTGATCTAAGGCACTACATTCAGGTTGAAGTCTCCTCTGGAGGCTTGGGTTCGAATCCCACTCCTGATAGCCTTCCTCTATTCTGTAAGCTAGTTCTTTGGTCTTTAAACTCGTTGTGGGTAGGGAATGTCTTTGTTACATTGTTATATTGTACCATATATTGTACTCTCCCCAAATGCTTAGTACAGTGCTCTGCACTGTCCATACGACCGACTAATATTAATCATTGCGGTGAATTCATTCATATTTATTGAATGTTTACTATGCAGAGTGCTTGGGGGCAATACAATATAACAATAGACACATTCCCTGCCCACAACAAGCTTACAGTCTAGAGGGAGAGATGTTAAGTGTTTACTGTGTGGCACACATCGTACTAAGCTCTGGAATAGAGTATGTTTCATTGAGTGACTGGTCAAAACAGTCAGAGGAGAGTCACACCAGCCCAAAGTCCAACTGAGCAGCCTTAACTGGGCATATTGCCATTACCGGGACTCCCCAGGAGCTTGGGTTGGGCTGAAGGAGGGATAGGGGAGGGAAACTGCAGAGGACCCAGGGAACTGCTGTCCTGCAGGGACACCAGACGCCCCTCTTCCTTCAATTCCTTCCAACCCTTTTGGAGAATGGGCTGGAGCCCCAGACCTGGGTCAGCCACAGGTGTTATCAGCGGTGGAGGGCAGGGGAGAACCAGGAAGGTCAGCGGGCATGGGGAGGAGTGTATCCGGTTGTAGAGGAGAGAGAGAGAGAAGGGAGATAAGGAGCAGTGAAGCAAACTCAGGCTGCTACTTTTCTGGAAAGCGACTGGCTCCCTGTCTGTCTTGAATTTTCCTCGGTGGGTCCATGTGTGAGAACTTTCATGTCAGGAATAACGGTGGTCTCTGTAAGAAGGCAAACCAGTTTTGAGTCGTTCTGAGTCTCTTCTCCATGCAAGGGATGTCGCTTTTTCCAGGTGAGTGTTGCTTGCCGAGGGGCCGAGCCTGAGAAAGCTGCCGAAAGGAGATCAGCAGAGGTGGGAGGGAAAGACAGGGAGGAGTGGGCCCAGCATGAGAGGGGAGCCTCTCCGCTCCAAGCAGTGGTTCAGAGCAGGGCTCTCAGCCAGGGTGTCTGCAGACCCGGAAGGAAGCCCACCATCCAGGCATGCGGAGAACGGCCAAAGTTGGCTTCCTCTGCTTCCTGCCTCACTGCCCTCCAATTCCAGGAGTGGTACTGAGGAACTTTACTTCCCCTGGTTGTAGGGAGAAAAAAAAAACCATCAAACCCCCCCCAAAAAAGCGGGAAATTCACCATACTTCAACCTCGTGTGGGTTGATAGTATTCATTGACACAGACGTGAATATGAATAAATACATTACAGATATGTACATAAGTGCTGTTGGGCTGGGAGTGGGGATGAATGAAGGGAGCGAGTCAGGGTGATGCAGAAGGGAGAGGGAGAAGAGGAAAGGAGGGCTTAGTCCGGTAAGGTCTCTTGGAGGAGTTGTGCCTCCAGTAAGGCTTTGAAGAGGGGGAGAGGAATTGTCTGTCAGGCTTGAGGAGGGAGGGCATTCCAGGCCAGAGGCAGGACGTGGGCAAGAGGTTGGCAGCGAGATAGATGAGCTCGAGGTGCAGTGAGAAGGTTAGCATTAGAGGAGCGAAGTGTGCAGGCTAGGTTGTAGTAGGAGAGGTGAGGTAGGAGGGGGCAAGTTGATAGAGTGCTTTAAAGCCAATGATGAGGAGTATCTGTTTGATGCGGAGGTGGATGGGCAAATACTGGAGGTTCTTGAGAAGAGGGGAAAAATGACCAGGGCAGCAGAGTGAAGTATGGACTGGAGTGGGGAGAGACAGGAGGCTGAGAGGTCAGCAAGGGGGCTGATACAGTAACCAAAGCAAGGTAGGATAAGCGATTGGATTAATGTGGTAGCAGTTTGGATAGAGAGGAAAAGGCTGATTTAAGTGATGTTGTGAAGGTCAAACTGACCGGATTTAGTGATGGACTGAATGTCTGGGTTGATTGAAAGAGAAAAGTCAAGGATAACACCAAGGTTATGGGCTTGTGACAGGAAGGATGGTGGTACCATCTACAGTGATGGGAGAGTCACGAGGAAGACAGGGTTTGGGTTGGAAGATGAGTTTGAGGTGACGGGAGGACAGTCAAATAGAGATGTCTTGGAGGCAGGAGGAAATGCGAGACTGCAGAGAGGGAGACAGATCAGGGCTGGAGATGTTGATTTGGGCATCGTCCGCATAGAGGTGGTAGTTGAAGCCATGGGAGTGAAGGAGTTCTCTGGGGGAGTGGGTATCGATGGAGAATAGCACACCCACAATTAGGAGGTGGGAGGCAGAGGAGGAGCCCAATCCAAGGATGAAATGCTGGCCCAAAATGCATTACTGGATCCAAGCCGGAGCCGTTTCTGTCCTGGGCAGCCTCAAAGGTCAGGTTTGAAGGCGTTCCCAAAATTGGCCTGCCGTGCTGACAGGATCTGATCGTCAGCCGGCCAATGCTCGGGGTGCTTCTGGTCAGCATTCAGCGGAGAGGGCCAAAGAGCATAGGAGTCAGAACAACAGAGTGTGTTTTTGCTGAGATTGTGGCCACGAGGAAGCCATCCGCCTGTCAGTTGGTGCCCTGGGGGCTGAGAGCTGGCCTTCATTCTTTGTCCTTCACCCTCCCACAGCCTGCCTGGACCGTTGACGGACGGATGGACGGGGAGGGAGACTACTGGTGCTGGACCTTGCGTGTTTGAGGGCACATAGTACTTTCCTCTCCTCCCTACCTTCCTGCTATCTTTTTGTGGGGAGAAGGAGAAAGAGGGCTGCTTGTGGACCAGGGATGGTGCTCCCATTTGCCTTCAGCCCCACTGTAATAATAATAATAATAATAATTATAAATAATTTTACAGATGGGAATCTGAGGCCCTCAAAAGTTCAAAGTGATCGATCCAGGGGTTGAAGACCAGCCTGCCTCAGGTGTCTCTCACCCCTGATCTTCTCTTCCATATATGGTGCGAGAGAGGTTGTGTTGGAGGTTGGAGTCCCCTCTTGTGATGGCCCTGGGGGTCACTCCAAGTTTGCATGGGTTTTGTGATTGAGGAGACAGGTTCCCCGGGAGCATTCAGGATGTGTGGGCAACTCCCCACATTCCCCGGGAGGTGCTGACGCCGGGAATTCTTGTAACTGCGTCAGTCGGTGTGTAAGATGAGGAGGGAGAGAGGGGGAAGGGGAACAGGGGGAGGAATGTCAGGGGAGCCGAGCTGTGGAGCCAGAGGGTTTCCCGGCTGCCAAGGCCTGTCGTTCGGGTGGGAAGAACTGAGTCAACTGCTCTTTTTTTTTTTTTTTTTTTGATAAATGCTTACTTTGTGCCAGGCACTGTATTGAACGTTGAGGTAGGTACATGCAAATCAGGTTAGGCACAGACACTGTCCCACATAAGGCTCACATAATCCCCACTTTACGAATGAGGTAACTGAGGCCGGGAGAAGTGAAATGACTTGCCAAAGGTCACACAGCAGACACATGGCAGAGCTGGGATTAGAACTCAGGTCCCTCTGATTCCCAGGCCCGTGCTCTGTCCACACTGCTTGTAGAGCTGTGGTCTGACAGATTTGAAGATGAAGGGAGTCTGAAGCTGAAGAAAGGGTGGGAGCCGGGGGTTGGAGGCTGGAGGGTTGAGAACCGAACACAGGAGGAATCAAGCAAGCAGTCAGTGGTATGTTTTGAACACTTACTGCATGTACTAAGCATCAGGGAGAGTGCTTTTTACTAGGTAGACACAATCCCTTTTTAGAAATTTTTTATGGTATTTGTTAAGCACTTATGAATCAAGCACTGTTCTAAGCACTGGGGCAGATACAGGTTAATCAGGTCGCTCACAGTCTAAATAGGAGGGAGAACAGGTATTTAAACTCCATTTTCCAGTTGAGGAAATGGAGGCACAGAGAAGATAGTGACTTGCCCACGGTCACATGGCAAGTTACCTCATCTGTTAAATGGGGATTAAGACTGTGAAATCCATGTGGCACATAGTAAGCGCTTAGCAAATATAAAAAAGGGGAGGGGGCAGTGGTGGTGGACACAAGTGGTGGAGCTGGGATTACAACAGTGCTCTGCACACAGTAAGCGCTCAATAAATACGATTGATGATGACCCCCAGGCCTGAGCTCTTTCTATTAGACCACGCTGTTCATCTTAGGGTACTTTCCCTCACGAGAACCCGCAGATGCCCTCAGTGAATCAGTTGCTGATGAGTTGGTGAATTTCTAGACTGTGAGCCCGTTGTTGGGTAGGGACCATCTCTATACGTTGCCAGTTTGTACTTCCCAAGCGCTTAGTCCAGTGCTCTGCACACAGTAAGCATTCAATAAATACAACTGAATGAATGATTGTTCTGGCCTGCCTAGGGGCAGGGCCACCCAGAGGGGGGTTTTGATTCTTGCCCTGGACCAAGCCCCCACTGCCAGGGGCTGTAGGTAATAATAATAATAATAATAATAATAATAATAATAATAATATTTATTAAGCGCTTACTATGTGCAAAGCACTGTACTAAGTGCTGGGGAGATTACAAGGAGATCAGGTTGTCCCACGGGGGGCTCACAGTCTTAATCCCCATTTTCCAGATGAGGGAACTGAGGCCCAGTGAAGTGACTTGACCAAAGTCACACAGCTGACAATTGGCAGAGCCGGGATTCGAACCCCTGACCCGACTCCAAAGCCTGGTCTCTTTCCACTGAGCCACGCTGCTTCTCTCCCTCCACTGCTTCTCCCCCTCCTCGCCCCCTGCCACTGGCCCCCCTCACTTCCTATCTTCTACCAGCCAACGACCCCCACCCCCACCTTTCTATAGGCCTGGGAAACAGAGGACCTGGGTTCTAATCCCAGCCCCACCACTTCTCTGCTGTGACCTTGGGAAAGTCATTTCAGTATGCCTCAGTCACCTCATCTGTAAAATGGGGATTGAGGCCGTGAGCCCCATGTGGGTCAGGGACTGTGTCCAACCCAATTTGCTTGTAGCCACACCAGCGCTTGGCACATAGTAAGTGCCTAACAAATACCACAATTATTAAATACAGTAATTGTTACTGTGACAGTGAATGGGTAACCCCCCACTTCTGCCTTCATGAAGGGCCATTCAACCTAAATGACACAAATTCTTCACTGAAGTTAAAAACCCACCCTCAGAGTCAGCAGAACAGGTTTTTATTCTGCAGCCTCCTGCGAAGGTGCCTAATCGAATGACAGCTCCTTGTTTAATTTAAAATTGTAATGATATGCTTTGAATTACTGTAACAAAGATTCAGTGGTGGTTTAGTAACACTTCCCATACAGTATAGAACATGGAAAGCAGCTTCATATTATATTTCTGGTGGTCGGAGAATGGATCCTAATTTATAACATGTGCGTCTGTCATTAACCACAGCTTGTGATCCATCCATTCATTATATAATCATATTTTTAAGGAACATAACCCAGTTGTCATTTATTAATAATAATAGTACTTGTTAAGCACTTATTATATGACAGGCACGGTTCTAAACGATGAGGTGGATACCAGCAAGTCAGGTTGGGCGCAGTGCCTGTTCCACATGGGGCTCACAATCTTAATCTTAATCCCCATTGCACAGATGAGGTAACTGAGGCCCAGAGAAGTTAAGTGGCTTGCTGAAGGTCACACAGCAGGCACGTGGAAAGAGCACAGGCTTTGGAATCAGAGGTCATGGGTTCAAATTCCGCCTTTGCCACTTGTCAACTGTGTGACTTTGGGCAAGTCGCTTCACTTCTCTGGGCCTCATTTCCCTCATCTGTAAAATGGGGGTGAAGACCGTGAGCCCCAGTGGGACAACCTGATCACCTTGAACCTCTCCAGCACTTAGAACAGTGCTTTGCACATAGTATGCACTTAATAAATGCCATTATTATTATTATTATATGCTTGTATACAGAGTGCTAAGAAAAGACTCCATGTTCATACGTATAAATTGGATGTTGGGATGGTATGACCCGGGGTGGGGGGGAGGTGTTCGAGCAGGGAAGTCTTCCTGGAGGAGGTGGTAGTAGTAGTAACAATAATAATAGCAGTATTTCTTAAATCTTTGCCTTACGCCAAGCCCTGTACTAAGGGCTGGGGTAGATACAAGGTAATCAGGTCGGACACAGTCCCTGTCCCACGTGGAGCTGACAGTCTACGTTGGAAGGAGAACAGATATTGAATCCCCCTTCTACAGATGAGACTACTGAGGCACAAACAAGGAAAGTGCCTTCTTAGAACTCAAATCCTATGGCTTCCAGAGCCACGCTCTTTCCACCAGGCCACGCTGCTTCTCCTAGGTAGGATTTCAGGGGATTTTGAAGTCAGGTAGAGTTGTGGTCTGGTGAACCTGAAGAGGGTGGGAGTGCCAGTTTCCATGAGTTGGTCAAGCGTGCGACAGGTGACGGGGAGGTCCCGGGACAATGGGAGCTGGGGAGCAACAGTGAAGAGAGCAGCAACGGAAGAGGGAGAGAAGTGGAGGACAGCAGTGGAGCTGATGGCCGGGAGCTTCTGCTTGAAGCGGAGGTCTTTGATGACGTTTTAATAAGATGATCCAATTTGTTGCCAATTTGTACTTCCCAAGCGCTTAGTACAGTGCTCTGCACACAGTAAGCGCTCAATAAATACGCTTGATGATGATGATCCAGGCAGCAGAGTAGAATGACGAAGGCTGAAGTGTATCAGCGGCTGACCTTATCATCTAATTGGAAACTGCCTAGATCTCAAGCCCAGGGAATAGCAGTTTGGACAGAGAGGAGGGAGGCAGATTTGGGAAGTGCTGGAGAGGGAAAACAGTTTGGACTTTACAAGACTGTTTGTAAGAGCTGAATGATAGTGAGGAATTGAAGGCGGTACCAAAGAAGCACCGTGGCCTAATGGAAAGACCATTAGGCTGGTAGTCAGGGGACTTGGGTTCTAATCCCGGCTCTGCTGTTCGTCTGCTGTGTGACCTAGGACGAGTTACTTAATTTTTCTGTGCCTCAGTTATCTCATTTGTAAAATGGGGATTAAGACTGTGATCCCTATGTGGGAAAGGGACTGTGTCCAACTGGCTTATCTTATGTCTACTCTAGCGCTTTGTACAGTACCTGGCACATAGTAAGCGCTTAACAAGTGTTATCGAATAAAACTGCAAGCTCATAGGATTGGCAAGGTTGTGGCATCATCAACTGTGATAGGGAAGTTAGAGGTAGAAGTGGATGCTTTCAGTTTGTAGCCATGGAGACTTTTAGGTGTGGTTGGATGTCCATGTGTCGCCTTACCTCCTTCACCTCCCCACAGCACCTGTATATGTTTGTACAGATTTATTACTCTATTTGTTTTACTTGTACACATTTACTATTCTATTTATTTTGTCAATGATATGCATCTAGCCTTACTTCTATTTATTCTGATGACTTGAAACCTGTCCACATGTTTTGTTTTGTTGTCTGTCTCCCCCTTCTAGACTGTGAACCCGTTGTTGGGTAGTGACCATCTCTATATGTTGCCAACTTGTACTTCCCAAGTGCTTAGTACAGTACTCTACACACAGTAAGCGCTCAATAAATACGATTGAATGAATGAATGAGTTGGGTGGCCTGTTGGGGCTAGTGGAATAGAATTGGGAGTCATAGGCACGGAGACGGTGGCCAAGGCCCCGGGAGTGGAGGGAGTCAGCCTCGATGCTGGATTTCAGCCAAGGGTGGGCACAGCAAGGCTGCAGGAGGGAAGGAAACGGACTGTGGAGGTGATCCAGGGCTGCGGGGTCCGGTGCTGTATGTCAAGCAGAGGCGAGGAGGCAAGAGAGGTGGGCTTGGCCAACAGGGAGGTGATGAGTGCGTGGACGGTTGCACCGACTGAGGGAGGGTTGGTAGGTATCCAGGAAGGGGATGAGGAGACCTTGAGCACATAGAGAGGGAGGGAGCAGAGTTCGGGTGTCTAACTGCCCAACTCTCTTGGCTTCCGGTTGCTGCGGCGGATGAGCTGACTGGAACTTTGTTCTCCGGCCACTCAAGCAGTCTCTCGCTGCCGTTTTCTTACAGGAGCGACTGTCTCTGGGGGAAAGAGTCCACTCCCTGTGCCCGAGTCGGCCGCTGTCCGAGGCCAGACCCCACCTGTGGGCTCCTCCTCCATCCAAGTCAGCCTCCATGACATGCGGCGCAATGTGGCGGAGCTCAAGATCCAGCTTCATCAGATGAGGCAGCTCCAGGTATGGCCGGTATCTCCCTGTACACCTTTCCCTCTCGTCTCTTCTCCTCTTCCCCCTCTCGTCTCTTCTCTTGCCCCCCTCTCCCTCTTCCGTCCCCACTCTGTTCTGCACCTCTACCCCCAGCTCCTCTCTCCCTCTTTCCATTTCTCTTCTTCTTTCCCTCCCCCCTTGTCGACTGAAATCAGTTAATCAGTGGCATTTGCTGAGTGCTAACTGTGTGCAGAGCTCTGTACTCAGCGCTTGGTAAAGCACAGTATGACAGAATTCGTAGATGTGATCCCTGAAAACAAGGATCCTACAGTTTACAGGTAAATAGATGTACAACTCCCCTTTAGTTTATCTGTGGGAAATAGTTGGGGTGGAGATGGGGTGTGTGTATGTGTGTGCGCAAGCACACGTGCACATGTGTCTGTCATGTGGTTTTCAAGCAAGGCTGTCCTCCGTATTGGAATGGAACCTCAAACTTTCCTTCTTCGTGCCAGTAGTGGTTTGGGAAGTTGTTCAAACCACTGGGAATGTCTTCCCAAGAATCAATGAATCCATTGTGTTGAGCACCTACTCTGTGCAGAGCACTGTCCTAAATGTTTGGGAGAGTACCCTACAGTTGGTAGATACGATCCCTGCCCTCAAGGAGTTTATAGTCTAGCGGGGAAGACAGACATTAAGATCAATGACAGGAACAGCAGAATTTAAAGATACATCCATAGGTGCTGTGGGGGTGTTGGAGTGGAAGAGGTGAGAACTCAAGTGGTCAGGTAATGGGAGTGCTGAAGTGGACACAGGCAGGGATTAGGATGGGATGAAGGGAGGGAAAAGCTAAGGTGAGTGAAGAAGGGTGAGGTCAGCAGGCGTCAAAGATTCTCCTCAGTGGGAATGAGCTGCGCTACCCAGTTTCAGCATGGAGACCCCTAGGCTCCCAATGGGGCCCACAGCACGGGAGGCCAGAAATCAGGTGTGTCTGGGGCTCTCCCACCTCCTCTGCTCCCCCCACAGCTGTTGTCAGCGAGCCGGGCCATCTGCTGAAGCCCTGGCATCTGGTCTCACGTCTGAGTGGGCACCATCTCGGAGCTATGGTCAGTGTCAAACATTGGCCGGTTCTGTGATCCACTTGGCCTTCCCAGACTGAGCCCCTTCCTTCCTCTCCCCCTCGCCCCCCTCTCCATCCCCCCCATCTTACCTCCTTCCCTTCCCCACAGCACCTGTATATATGTATATATGTTTGTACATATTTATTACTCTATTTTACTTGTACATATCTATTCTATTTATTTTATTTTGTTAGTATGTTTGGTTTTGTTCTCTGTCTCCCCCTTTTAGACTGTGAGCCCACTGTTGGGTAGGGACTGTCTCTATATGTTGCCAATTTGTACTTCCCAAGCGCTTAGTACAGTGCTCTGCACATAGTAAGCGCTCAATAAATACGATTGATTGATTGATTGATGGCTTAGCAGGCCTCTCCCGCTCCACACCGTAAGCTCATTGTGGGTGGGGAAATATGTCTGTTATATTGTGTTGTACAGTGCCCTGCACCCGGGAAGCACTCAAAAAATAAGATTAATTGATCTGCGATGCTTGCTGGGCCTTTCCCCTCCAGCCCACCTTCCCAGCCCTCTCGGGCGTCGCCGCTTTCCACCCTCCCCGGGGTTAGTGGTTTTTGCTCCGATGCAGCTGTCATGGGCCCATGGCTGCTTGGGAAAAATCCGCACTTTGAATGACAGTGCCGAAACGCTCATTTGAATGATATTTTTTGTAACAGCTCTAAGACAAAAGCCCTTGCTCCCACACCTCCGCTGAGCTCTTCAGCGTTTTAGTTGTCTCTGGGATGCACAGTTCCTGGGTCTTAATGAAGACAGCGGAAGGCAGGTAGTACTTGATGCTGAGTGCCCTTCATGATGCCGCCCCTGCTACCTCAAAACCAGATTTTGTTTGATCACGGCTGGAACTTTTCCCCCAAAAAACAAAAATATGGTATTTGTTAAGCACTTGCTGTATGCCAGGCACTGTGATAAGTCCTGGGATGGATACAAGCAAGTCAGGTTGGACACAGTCCCTGTCCCGCAGACAGTCTCAATTCCCATTTTACAGATGAGGTAACTGAAGCACAGGGAAGTGAAGTGACTTGCCCAGGGTCACACAGCAGACGTGTGGCAGAGCAGGGATTAGAATCCATGACCTTTTTAGACTGTGAGCCCACTGTTGGGTAGGGACTGTCTCTATATGTTGCCAACTTGTACTTCCCAGGCACTTAGTACAGTGCTCTGCACACAGTAAGCGCTCAATAAATACGATTGATTGATTGACCTTCTGACTCCCGGGCCCAGGTTCTATCCACTACGCCATGCTGCTTCTCTAACACGGTCCTGACCCTTGAGATCAGCTGCTCTGGGGGCGAATGGGTTGCTTTTGTGGCAGCCCTGAGCCTCCTGGGTTTGCTTGGAGACACAATAGAGGAAAAAACAGGTGTTGGAATTGAGCAAAACTTGTCTTCTCTTCACTGGGTTTCAGTCGGGACCTCCCCACCCTGTCCTCTCCGTCCCGGAACCTCTGTCCTGTCCTGCCCTTTCCCTACTGAAGACGAAAATAGTTTAGCACGGTTAAGTCGGCACAGGCAGAGCCCATTTACCTTCAACTCATTTATCCGAGGCGGAGAAATGTGGCCCTCTCCGCAGAGGAACCTGGAGGTGCAATAACTTGACCGTCATTAGTGGCGAATGGGGCTCACCAGGATGGTCTCAAAAGTCTAAAATTGAATTATAAATTCAAATATGCTTCGCTCCGTGTTCCGAAGTGGGGAAGCTGTGTGAAGTCTTCTGTGCTTGGCAGCACGCTACAGTAATTAGATAATTAAATCATGCAAAAATCCCAGGCAGCAGAGCCTATTTGCAGATGAGCATTTCATTTCCAGAATTGATGGGTTATTTTCCACTTGACGCGGGTGCGTCCTGGAGTCTGAGCCAGGCCTACGCTGGGGGAGAGCAGAGGGGTGCTGGGGATCCAGTTCTGATTATCCCCTCCATCTCCCCCCGGCTTCTTCCCCCTCCCCTCCAACCCCGATTTCAGGGGTCTGAGAAGCCTTGGGCAACATATCACGCCTGCTCCCTGGGTCGGCACTGATTTCCCCCACCAGGCTGACAGAGGTGTTCTTCCTTCAGGCAGAAGCCGCCCCTGGAGCCTGCCTCCTAATAAGGGAAGCAGCCTGGCCTAGTGGATGGAGCATGAACCTGGAAGCCAAAAGGACTGGTTTCTAATCTCAGCTCTGCCATTTGTCTGATGTGTGACTTTGGGCAAGTCACTTGGCTTCTCTGTGCCTTAGTTACCTCAGCTGAGAATGGGGATTAAGACTGTGAGTCCCCTGTGGGACACACACTGGTTCCGCCTTGATTAGCTTGATAATGATGTGTATATAGCTATAATTCTGTTTATTCTGACAATATTGACACCTGTCTACTGGTTTGGTTTTGTTGTTTGTCCCCCCCTTTTAGACTATGAGCCCGTTGTTGGGTAGGGACCGGCTCTATATGTTGCCAGCTTGTGCTTCCCAAGCGCTTGGTACCGTGCTCTGCACATAGTAAGCGCTCAATACATACGATTGAATGAATGAATGAATCTACGCTTAGAACAGTGCCTAGCACATAGTAAGGGCTTAATTGCTGGAACCAGAAAGACCATTTGCCCTTGGGTGGAGTCAGCCAGAAGCAAAACTGACAGACAGAAGGATCATCATCAATGGCATTTACTGAGCACTTACTGTGTGCAGAGAGCACTATACTAAGCGCTTAGCACTGTATTAGTTTCTGTCAATCTTAACCACTTGCAGCCGACTCTGGCTGCCCCCCTCCATCCCATCCATTTACTACCTTCCCACTGGAGTGCACTGACCCAAGACGTGGGGGCATGAACATCCCATCATTGGGGGAACCCCTATGTCTTTGAAGACGCCTAAATTACCTCAGCCTCTGCCTCGCCCCACTCCCCATGCCCGCAGGACATTCGAGCCCAACCCAGCCTGCTAAACTGAATGAAAACTCCTTTTCCACTATCACCTCTAGCCCCAGTAGCTGCAGAGCCAGGAGGGACACAGTGGAGAGGACGACGGCCGTGCGGAAAGCTAGGGAGGCATAATAGCCCATTGAAATTTCAGGGGAACTTAAGGTCGGCAGGATGGCAGGGCTCCCTGAGTGTCTGCATGAATGAATTTGCTTGGTGGATGAGTTGACAGGAGCCTCCGGGCACCCAGAGATAACCAAACATGTGGGCATCCCCGAAATAGAGAAACACCCTCCCCACAACTGGGACCAAGTGCACGGCCTGGTTCCTGTCCCGAGACAGATGGCGAGCCTCCATCACTCCCAGCCGGGCCTGTCAAATGCCAGTTTGGGTTTTAAAATTGGAACTTGAAACCTGGAGAATTTGAGCGGGAATTTCCATTTCCGGGCATGGTAGGTGAGAGAGAGATCCGAGGGGAGAAAAAGTGGGAGAGAGGAGGGAGAACTTAGCTCTGTTGCCATATTTTTGGACTGGAGAATAGGTTCGCTGTGACTCTCGCTGACCTCCCGTCTGCCTTCCCCTTGTCAAGTTCTGGTATTCCTTCTTCTGCTGTTCCGGGTTTCTGGAGAGCAGAAAGAAACGGGATGTGGCTGGGTCTGAGCTACCCACGTCCCTGCCGCCAGCCGCGGTTACCACCACCTGTGTCACTGTCATCCTCAGATCACCTGTCCAGTTGCCCCATGTGCGGGTGCTGTGCCAGTCTCATCTGTAAGGCTATGAGCCCCAAGTGGGACAGGGACTATGTCCAACCTGATTTCCTTGTATCCACCCCAGTGCTTAGCACATGGTAAGCACTTAGCAAATACCACAATTATTATTAGTAGTAATATTAAGTGGACCGGGAACTATACTAGGATGTAATCGGTGCGGACTGTTTCTCGGACTGCTGCCTTAGCTCCTTCCCTTCCCCACAGCATCTGTATATATGTATATATGTTTGTACGTATTTATTACTCTATTTTACTTGTACATATCTATTCTATTCTATTTTATTTTGTTAATATGTTTTGTTTTGTTCTCTGTCTCCCCCTTCTAGACTGTGAGCCCACTGTTGGGTAGGGACCGTCTCTATATGTTGCCAACTTGTACTTCCCAAGCGCTTAGTCCAGTGCTCTGCACACAGTAAGCGCTCAATAAATACAATTGATTGATTGATTGATTGCAGTAAGGCCAGCGGAGCAGTGTCAGTTCTCCCTTCTCCTTGAAATAACATCTAGAAGCAAGGACGATCAAATCCGTTCAGCCGAAGGCCGTTGATTCGAGCTCGCTTCTGAGCACCGCAGAGTACAGTGTTGCATTGCCGGAGACGTCGGTCGAGCAGGGAGAATTGAAGTTGATTTCTTTTGTGTTCCAGCTGCAGAACCAGGAGCTGCTGCGGGCCATGATGAAAAAAGCAGAGCTGGAAATCAACGGCAGAGTGATGGAGACTGCGAAGAAGCTGGAGGATCCGGTGCAGCGACAGCGCGTCCTGGTGGAACAGGAAAGGCAGAAGTACCTCCGCGAGGAAGAAAGGATTGTCAAGAAACTCTGGTGCGTGTTGGCCTCGTTCTCATTCGTAAATTCCCTCATTTGTTCAGCTGTTAATTCCTACAGGGTACTGGGTGCCTACCTCTGTGCTTGGCCTTGTGCGAGGTGCTTGGGAATATCAATCAATCAGTTTGGTGGCATTTATTGAGCCTTCCTGGGTCCAGAGCACTGTAATAATAATAATAATAATAATGATGGCATTTGTTAAGCACTTACTATGCGTAAAGCACTTGTTTTTAAGCGCTGGGGAGGATACAGGGTGATCGGATTGTCCCATGTGGGGCTCACAGTCTTCACCCCCATTTTACAGATGAGGTAACTGAGGCACCGAAAAGTTCGGTGACTTGCCTAAAGTCACACAGCTGACAATTGGCAGAGCCGGGATTTGAACCCATGACCTCTGACTCCCAAGCCTGTGCTCTTTCCATGGAGTCACGCTGCTTCTCTGTAATAAATGCTGTGCTAAATTCGGGAGAATACAACAACAGAGAGGGTAGACACCTCCCCTGCCCACAACAAGCTTCTGGTCTAGAGGGGGAGAAGGACATTAATATAAATAAGATATGGATATAATAAGAATAATAATAATAATGGCATTTGTTGAGCGCTTACTATGTGCAAAGCACTGTTCTAAGCACTGGGAAGGATACAAGGTGATGAGGTGAGGTTGTCCCACGTGGGGCTCACAGTCTTAATCCCCATTTTCCAGATGAGGGAACTGAGGCACAGAGAAGTGAAGTGACTTGCCCAAAGTCACACAGCTGACAAGTGGTGGAGCCGGGATTTGAACCCATGACCTTTGACTCCCAAGCCCGTGCTCTTTCCATTGAGCTACGCTGCTTCTCAGATATGTGCACATGCGCTGTGGGGCTGAGGGCGGGGTGAATTCCAAGTACCCAGGGAGTGCAGGTCCCAGTGCATAAAGAAGGGAGAGGGAATTGGGGAAAGTGGGCTTAATCAGGGAAGGCCTCTTGGAGGAGATGTGACCTTATTATGCCTGCCCACAAGGAGATTACAATCTAGGGGGAAAGACAAACCCAGAAATGGCTAACAATTTGTCATCAGTAATGATAATAATGATTGTAGAACTTGTTAAGCACTTACCCTGTGCCAGACACTGCACTAAGTGCTGGGGTAGATACGAGGTAATTGGGTTGGGTACCTCCCAAGTGCTTAGTACAGTGCTCTGCACACAGTAAGCGCTCAATAAATATGATTGAATGAATGAATGAATGAATAAAGGATTCACAATCTATATCCCCATTTTACAGATGTCGGAACAGAGGCTCAGAGAAGTGAAGTGACTTACCCGGTCACACAGCAGACAGGGATTAGAACCCAGGTCCTTCTGACTCCAGGCCCTTGCTCTATCCACTAGGCCTCACATGTTTCTCTTGATGCCTCTGTCCCTTTCTCCCTCCCCCTTCCGTCTCCAGTCAGGAAATGGAAAAATCCCAAAGTCTGGAGTGTAGAACAGCTGGGGTGGGGCGGGGTGCTGTGCTCCTGCGGGAAGTGAAGCAGCAGGGCTCAGTGGAAAGAGTCCGGGCTTTGGAGTCAGAGGTCATGGGTTCGAATCCCGGCTCTGCCAATTGCCAGCTGTGTGACTTTAGGCAAGTCACTTCTCTGGGCCTCAGGTACCTCATCTGTAAAATGGGGATTAAGACTGTGAGCCCCCCGTGGGACAACCTGATCACCATGTAACCTCCCCAGCGCTTAGAACAGTGCTTTGCACATAGGAAGCGCTTAATAAATGCTATTATTATTATTAAGTGGACTCCAGAACCCCACGCAGCCCAGTTCCAATGGAAAAGGGCGTAGGCACACTGTCTGCTTATAGGGTTAAACCTTCAGGTTTTTTTCTTTTCCTCCTCCAAGTGAAATCTGAAACAATCTATGCACAGGAGGAAAGCTGCTGCCTGAAATACTTGTTGGAGGGGAGTCCGCGCTTACCTAGTGCCTCCTGTTGAAACGAAGCATTCTTTAAATCTCCACTTCTCAGTGGAGATTGGGCGGTGGGGACCGGGGGGACTCTCCCTGCTAGATAACCAGGAGCAAGCAGGGGCACCCCCTGGTTTTCACCTTAACGAATCTGAATCTAATAGCCAAGATAAAACGGGGCCAAATTAACCTTTTGATCGCTGAGCTGCAGTTAAATTACACCACATCCGGCCCAGGCGGGAAAGAGAAACGCTTCTTTGTGCTTTAAGAAATCTCATCCCCGGTTTCTCATTGAAAACATATATCAAGCAGCACTTTGGAAACGGGCAGGTTTTTACTACTTATATGCCACCAGAGGAAGCACATCTTTTGTGCTGATGAAAGTGTTGTTACACAGTTCAGATTGATCACGGAACGATTTCACCTTTTGTTATAACGAATTGCAATGTTTCTGGGTATTTCCAACTGCTAGAGGACTGTAATTCTTCCGGCAGGTAGGCAGCTTGGATTTCTTAACTTGGAGGCACCGTCCCTGCCCTGTGGAAGTTTATACTTTCACTCATGTCTGGGGGGAGAGGCCAGGAATGTATGGGTTGTTAGGAAAAAGGATGAAGAAGGTTGCGTTGACTTCTATACTGCAAGCCTCTTTTGGACAGGGAACACGTCCATCTACTCTATTTTATTGTACTCTCCCAAGCACTTAATGTCCAGAATACAGTAAGCGCTTAATGAACGTGGTAGATGGATTGATTCTAGTCCCAGGGGAATCTACATATTCTCTGAGGCCCAAGAAATTGAAGATGAGCAGATCAGAGCTGGTGATCAGAGCAGGTCAGAGCTGCTGAGTAAAGGTGAGAAGGAAAGACCACGGAAAGTATCGGGGGGCCGGGGGGGGCTCTTTACTGGACATCCAGACCAAAAGGGGAACAGGCTATCTCTGATCAGCTCACCACGTCATCCAGTCTCAATCTGACAACAAGAGGGGATTTTTTTTCCACCCAGATATCATGGAACAAAGCAATTCTGCAGGGCAGTGGGTTTTTGGATTTCACTGGGGCCAGTTTTCTGGGAAAGGAAATAGAGGATTGAAGTAGGGCAGACAGATCCTTTTCTTGATTTGACTCCTTCTGTGGGTATCTCTGTCATATATATTGAGCGCTTACTATGTGCATAGCACTGTACGAAGTGCTTGGAGGAGTATAACGTAAAAGGGAAAAATCGGATGAGACCCTGAAGGTAGATGAACAGCTTGGAATAATAAGAATGATAGTATTTGTGAAGCACTTAGGTGTCAAGCACTGTGCTAAGCACTGGGGGGAATACAGAGCAATTAGATCAGAGTCCCTGTCCCACATTGGGCCCACAGGCTAGGGGAGAAGCAGAACAGAGAGGCAGTGTGGCTCAGTGGAAAGAGCCCGGGAGTCAGAGTCAAAGGTCGTGGGTTCAAATCCTGGCTCCGCCAACTGTTAGCTGTGTGACTTTGGGCAAGTCACTTCACTTCTCTGGGCCTCAGTTACCTCATCTGAAAAATGGGGATTAAAACTGTGAGCCCCCCGTGGGACAACCTGATCATCTTGTAATCTCTCCAGCGCTTAGAACAGTGCTTTGCATGTAGTAAGCGCTTAATAAATACCATTTTTTAAAAAAGTGCAATATGGCCTAATGGAGAGAGCATGGGTCTGGGACTCAGAAGGACTTGGGTTCTAATCCTAGTTCTGCCAACTGTTTGCTGTTTTGCCCTTGGGCAAGTCCCTTAACTACTCTATGCCTCCGTTTCCTCGATTGTAAAATGAGGACTGTGAGCTCCATGTGAGACAGGTAACAAGTTATGTTACCAACTTGTACTTCCCAAGCGCTTAGTACAGTGCTCTGCACACAGTAAGCGCTCAATAAATACGATTGATGATGACAGGGACTGCATCTAACCTGATTAGCTTCTGTCTAGTCCCTTAGAAATGCACTTAGAAACTGCTTGATACATAATAAGCGCTTAACAGGGACCATTCAAAAAAGGCAGTGACTCGTTTCAGGTGAGGAAACTGAAGCACAGAGAAGTAAAGTGACTTGCCCAGCAGGGATGGGTGGGGGCACTGAGGAGGATGTGTCTCTGCTCCAACTTGTACTTCCCAAGCGCTTAGTACAGTGCTCTGCACAAGTAAGCGCTCAATAAATATGATTGATTGATTGCTCGTTGTTCAAAGACACAATGTCTGTTCACTTGTTGCCCTCTGGTGGCTCCTTTTCATCATTGCCTCCAAGTTCTTGTCCCCCTCGCATCCCCCGTTGCCACATAATAATAATAATAATAATAATAATGATGGCATTTATTAGGCGCTTACTATGTGCAGAGCACTGTTCTAAGTGCTGGGGGGATACAAGGTGATCAAGTTGTCCCAAGTGGGGCTCACAGTCTAAATCCCCATTTTACAGATGAGGTAACTGAGGCTCAGAGAAGTTAAGTGACTTGCCCAAGGTCACACAGCAGACATGTGGTGGAGCCGGGATTCGAACCCATGACCTCTGACTCCAAAGCCCGGGCTCTTTTCCACTGAGCCACGCTGCTTCTCTATCTACTTAATGGGACCCTTGAAAGCGCTTAGGGCCTGAACTGAGACCTTGTGTCCTAAAGCCAGGGCCTGCCCCTCTCCCCGGGGCCTGTCCTGTTGGGGTGGGGCAATGTCAGCGGCAGCAGAGGCAGTATTCAGGATGCCCAAGCAGCTCTATTTGGGAACAGCCACCCGGCCTGAATGGGCGAGGGCAGTGGCCCTAAACAACGCCCGCGGTCCCCACCGGCTGCTTGGAGAGTCACGATGAATAATGGGATTTGACCTCGCCTGGCCAGGATTAGCGGAAAGCTTGGAATGTGTGATTTTACAACTATGCCCCTCCCAGAAGGCTGGGATCTCGTTGCAGTTGCAAGTGGTGCCGTCTTTGAAAACTGGGCCACTTCAAGCCATGCTTTATTCTGGTGATTGCTGGTACAGAGTGTGAGAGAAAAAAAGAAGTCAGAATTGACCCACTAAACCACGTCAAACAGTTTGCAGGTTTCTGTACAATTTCTTAATTTGTCTTGAAGGCCTGAGACCTGTCAAGATCTTCAGTGACAGGGGAGGAAAGACTCGGGAAGATGGTGGAGACAGGGTCACTGCTAACTATGCCCTGGGCATGCCCGTAGTAGTCCTTCTCCTTCTCCATTTTACCTCCAGTGTTGCCACTGCCGGGAGCCCCCAAGGGTAAGCGTGGCGAAATATGTCTGGAGAGGTAGCAGGTACGTACGTATTAGGTAGTTGTGCAGGGCCTGAGACAAATCAGTTTTTAACACCTATAACAGAAATAATAATACTAGCAATATTTATTAAGCACTTGCTATGTGCCAAGCACTGTACTGAGCACCAGGGTAGATGCAAGACACTATCCCTGTCCCACATGGGGCTCACAGTCTGAAGAGAGAGGGAGAACAGGTACTGAATCCCCATTTTACAGTTTCCTTCTCTGTAAGATGGGGATTCAATACCTGTTCTCCCTCCTCCTTAAGACTGTAAGTCCCCATGGGGACATGGACTGTGTCAGACCTGATTAATCTGAACCTACCCCAGGACTTAGAACACTGTTTGACAAATAAGGGCTCAACAAATACAATAAAACGATAATGATTCTATGCTGAGAAACCACAGCTGAGACGGGCTTCTGCAAAATGGGATCGGGGACCACCTGGGAGTTGGGGCAGGGCCGCGTCCCTTACCCATCTGCCTCCCTCCGCAGTGAGCTGGAGCAGTTCGTGGAAGACTTGAAGAAGGACTCCTCCTGGGCCGGGAGAGCCGTCACCCTGAAGGACGTGGAAGACGGAGCCTTCCTTCTGCGGCAGGTGGGAGAGGCCGTCGCCACGCTGAAAGGTGAGCCTCCTCCTCTCGAGGCTGGGAAGGGGTGGGCGGCCACTGCCGTCCGAGAGGGCTCTGAGCGGGCAACGCGGCCGTCCCCGGACAGCGTCGGTGAGGGCCACGGGCGGGTGAACCCGGAGCCTAGGCAGCGGCGCCTTCAACGGCTTCCTGTCTCTCTGGGCCGGCAGGAGAGTTTCCAAGCCTGCAGAACAAGATGCGGGCTGTTCTGCGCATCGAGGTGGAGGCCGTCAGGTTCCTGAAGGAGGAGCCCCACAAACTGGACAGCTTACTGAAGAGGGTCCGCAGCATGACCGATGTTCTGACTGCACTACGCAGGTGACCCAGGGTGAACGCTGGCAGGGCCGCCTGAGGCTCTCAGGGAAGGCCAATACCTCGTCGAGACTTAAAAATAATAGTAATGATGGTATTTGTTAAGCACTTACTATGTGTCGTGCACAGTTCTAAACACTGGGGTAGATACAAGCTAATCCGGTTGGACACAGTCCCTGTCCCACATGGGGCTCACAGTCTAAGTAAGAGGGAGATGGAGGTATTGATTTCCCCTTCTACAGATGAAGTAACTGAGGCACAGAAGTGAAGTGATTTGCCCAAGATCACAGAGCAGGCAAGTGGCAGAGCCGGGATTAGAACCCGGGTCCTCTGGCCTCCAGGTCCGTGCTCTTTCCACTTGGCCATGCTGCTTCTTTATAAAATAATAATAATAGCAATGGCATTAAGTGTTTAAAGTCATGCTGCATGCCAAATACTGGGGGGTATTTACAGGATATTGGATTGGATACAGTCCCTGCCCCCCACAGGGCTCCCAGTTTAATCAATCAATCAATTGTATTTATTGAGCGCTTACTGTGTGCAGAGCACTGTACTAAGTGCTTGGGAAATACAAGTTGGCAACATATAGAGACAGTCCCTACCCAACAGTGGGCTTACAGTCTGAAAGGTGAAAGCAGATAATCTCTCAAATCAGTGGTAGTTTTTGAATGGTTACTGCGTGGCAAGCACCATACTAACCATCTGGGAGAATACAGTATAATAGAGTTGGTAGACACGTTCCCTGTCCACAAGGATCTTACAGTCTACAGGGGAAGGCAATTAAAATAAATCACAGATGGGGAACTGGCAGGGTAAAAGGATAAGTACATAAGTGCTGTGGGGCTGTGGGTGGGTTGGGTATCATATAAGCAAAGCAGGAGGGGAGAGTGAGTAGGGGTAATGAGGGCTTAGTTGGAAAAGGCCTCTTGGAGGAGCTGTGATTTTAGGATGGTTTCGTAGGTGGGGAGAGTGGTGGTCTGTCAGGTACGAAGGGGTTGGTGTCGGAAGAAGTGGGCTGTGCGCTAATGTGAGACATCAGTTAATACCTGAGCATAATGCAAGTTTTCTTCAAAAACACAACCCTTACGTCATAGGAGAACTCACTGCATTTCACCACTGGAGGTGGGTTTTAAGGGGCGACGGAAGGGACGGGTTTGAAACCAGGGAGGAAGCAGTTTAGAGGATGTTGGACTTGGAAAATGAGTTTTAGACTGTGAGCCCACTGTTGGGTAGGGACTGTCTCTATATGTTGCCAACTTGTACTTCCCAAGCACTTAGTACAGTGCTTTGCACACAGTAAGCGCTCAATAAATACGATTGATTGATTGATTTTATTTCCCGGAATGCTGAGAGCCACTCCATTCCAGAAATGGTTCACCAAGACAGCGATGCCTATTAAAAGGGCTGTCTGTCTTGTCGTCTGGAATGTCGACTCACCACGGCTTGGTTTGAACGCCAGTGCCGTTTGTGCAGCGTGAATATTACATTGCAACAATTGTGCGATGAACGAGACATGCCGTGACAAACTACCCTCCTAGCTCGCTGCTTATCTGCCCCTGCCTGAGGATAGGGATTTGGCAGGTAGAGGAGAAGGGCCTGGAGGTAGGAGATATAGCAAAGGAGAGTTTGGTAGCAATTCGGGGGGGCGGTTGGCAAACTGAGGCCCCCGATAAGGCAGTGAGCATAGAGGCAGGTCTTTTTTTCTTTTTAAATGGCATTTGTTAAGCGCTTCCTATGTGCTAGGCCCCTTTCTAAGCACTGAGGTAGATACGAGATGATAAGGCTGGACACAGTCCACGTCCGACATGGGACTCCACAATTGTCCACAATTTTACAGATAAGGTAACTGAAGCACAGAGAAGGTAAGTGACTTGCCCAAGGTCCCACAGCAGACAAGTGGTGGAGCTGGGACTAGAACCCAGGTCCTTCGGACTCCTAGGCCCGTGCTCTGTCCACTAGGTCAGCCTGCTTTTTCCTAGAGGTGGTTGGCTCTCAGAGGGCCGTGCGTGGGGAGACTGGCGGGACGCTTCAGGGTAAGGTTTATTCACTTGTCCTCTGGAACCAGTGCGGTGTCTTAGGTATGAAATGAGGACTCAGCCACTGTTAGGGGGTACTAGAGCAAAGCCGGTTTGGAGCCCCAGCAAAGAGAAGCCGCTCCTGCTGACAATTGTGGTTCTTCCTTAGACACGTGACGGACGGGCTTCTGAAAGGCGCGGACCCGGCCCAAGCCGCTCAGTATGCGGCCCTGGAAAAAGCCACGGTGGCCGACGTCCTGAGACACCAGGAGGAATCGGGGCCCCCTCAAGGCCGGTCCACCCAGACCCCCTCCTCGGCCACCGGGGAGGCCACGGTGTCCACGCTCAAGACTGAAGTGGGGGCCGCCTCATCCGGGTCGGCTCCCCGAGCCCCGAGCTCTCCCGCCCTCAGCCACCCGTCCCAGCCCTCGGTGGCTCCGGCCGGGCCCGCCCAGAACCCCCCGGCGGGGGGTGGCCGGCACCCCTCCAGCCCGCCCAACCCCGGCCAGGATTCCCAGGCCCTCCCATCGCCTCAGGCCCCTGCCAACGGTTCCACCGTGCAGAACTTGTTCATCGAAGAGATCCACGGCGCCAGCACCAGGAGCCGGGCCGTATCCATCGAGGTAGGGTGCGGGCTTCCTTTTCAATCCAGCGACTCCCCGGAAATCACAGGGGGATGGAACGGGGGTGAGGAGCCCGGCCGGCGGGACTCTGCCCGACAAGCCCATCTACAGGCTGGGAGGGAACCCGTTTTGAGCACTGAATGGCCACGAAGTGGGAGAGTCATTGCCGCTCAAGTCCCTGGGGGCCCCCGAGGCAGAGTCTGGAGCTGCTGGGGGAGACTCCGGCTCTCTGGGTGTTGGTTTGAACAGCGATGATTGGCTTCCTACCCAATCTTGCGCAGTGGAGGTGACCATACACAAGGCCATCCCCAAGTAGCTGACATAGTGAAAAAGAATTCCAGGCAGCGTATCTTTGGAAGTTGCCATTTTTCTGCATTGTGAGCTTACAGTTTCCCATGTCTAGATCCCCCAAAATGGTGTGGAGCAGGGTCGTCAGTGGGAAAAGCGGCCTTGCTAACGGGCTTGCCGTAGGGCGGGAAGGAAGCCATAGGCAGCTGGGGCTTCTGGGGCCTCCGTCTGAAACATCGGGAAACATCGAGAAACATCGGGAGCCGGCCAGCAGGTTGGCCTGGCAGGGTGCCGAGTTAAGGGACTGCAGAGACCCTTGGGAATCCAAGTCCCGCAATGACCACGGGCTGGTGCCTCTAACAGCCAAAAGCTAAATTTTTATTATTATCATATTCGTGTCAAGCACTGTTTTAGGCACTGGAGTAGGTACAAGCTAATCCACACTTAGAACAGTGCATGGCACAGAGTAAGTGCTTAAAAAGGACCATAGTCATTATTAATCAGGTCAGACACAGTCCCTCGTCCCCCATGGGGCCCGCAGTCTAAACAGGAGGGAGAAGAGCCATCGAATCCCCATCTTACAGATAAGGAAACTGAAGCATGGAGAAGTAAAATGATATGCTCAAGGTCACACAGCAGACAGCTGGAAGGAGCCAGAATTAGAAGCCAAGTCCTCCGACTCCCGGGCCGTGCTCGTCCCACTAGGCCACACTGTTCCCCACTCCCAGCCCTGGCCACATTTGCTTTACGGCAGGATTTTTTTCCACTATATGGGACCCAGGCGCAGTGGATCGCAGAAAAGAATCGATTAACACATTCCTGTTTCTTCCCGGCCCGCAGAAAGCAGAAAGGAAATGGGAAGAAAAAAGGCAAAACCTGGACCACTATAACGGGAAAGAGTTTGAAAAGCTGCTAGAAGAAGCTCAAGCCAATCTCCTGAAATCCATCCCCAACCTGGAGATGCCCCCACAGGCAGCTGCTCAGGCAAAGGGAGACGTGGCAGACAAGGCAGACCTCTTGGGTGAGAAGCGGCTGTGTCGTGATGCTTAGTTTTGCATGCCGAGTAACGGAATCAATCTGTCAATCAATCAGTGGTATTTACTGAGTGGTTACTACGTGCGGCGTAAGCACGGTAAGACTGTGAGGACCCAAGGCTGACGCTAAGGCTGAGAGCTTCCCCCGCTCTAGACCGTAAACTTACTGTGAGAAGGGATCCTGTCTATCAAATTTGTTACACTGTACTCTCTCAAGCACTTGGTAAAATGCTCTGCGCGCAGTAAGCATTTACTATTAATTGATTGTGGTAGGAGGATGACAGTGTTATCAACAGAGATGGGAAAGTTGGGAGGCGGAGAGGGTTTGGGAAGGAAGAGTAGTTCCGTTTTTGACACGTCTGAGATGCTGTCGTTGCTTCTGGTTCCATCTGTTGCCTATAGTTTGTCTGTCTGATCTCAGTCTTTGTTGTCGAACCCTTAAGAGAAGTTACCCTTAGAGCACGACACTCAAAAGCACAGGCTTTTGGCTGCAGCTGATTATTTCAGGTTATGTCATGTGCTTAGTGTCCGAATCCCGGCTCCACCACAAGTCTGCTGTGTGACCTTGGGCAAGTCACTTAACTTCTCTGAGCCTCAGTTACCTCATCTGTAAAAATGGGGATTAAGACTGTGAGCCCTACGTGGGACAACTTCATCACATTGTATAACCCCCAGCGCTTAGAACAGTGCTTTGCACGTAGTAAGCGCTTAACAAATGCCATGATGATGATGATTGTTATTATTATTATGACAAGGCTGGAAGATGTCCAGAAGGTATTTAGAGGGAGCACTTTTTGGGTGGATTTAGCTCATCTGTATGTTTGAGGGATAAAAATATGTAATTGCATGTGTGAATGACAAATCTACCACTATCTTAGCTCAGCCACGAGTTGGCAGGATCTGTAATGTAATCTGTAATGTGTGCGAAGGACATAATGTCTCTCAACCAATGGTTTTGCTTAGTTGTTGACTCTTGAAATTACCCAGAGCTTCTGCATTTGAAAAGAGGATTTTGGAATCCCTTTGTTAGGGTTAAGGATCATCCTGGCAGTGGGGCTGTGGGGTCCCTGAGGAGAATTCACTGTTAGCCCTTTTGCCTGAGGCTGCATTCTTGAAGGGGAAAGTGTTGAAATTCATTTGGGCTATTTGTGAGACCTTTGGCTGACTCAGGCTGTTTGGATTATCTGTTGATTTCATTTATCCATGCTAATCATAACCTCATTAATAATAATAATAATAAAAATGATGGTATTTGTTAAGCACTTACTATGTGCAAAGCACTGTTCTAAGCCCTGGGGGATACAAGGTGATCAGGTTGTCCCACGTGGGGCTCACAGTCTTAATCTGCATTTTACAGATGAGGGAACTGAGGAACAGAGAAGTTAAGTGACTTGCCCAAAGTCACACAGCTGACAATTGGCGAAGCCAGGATTTGAACCCATGACCTCTGACTCCAAAGCCCGTACTCTTTCCATCGAGCCATGTATTAGCACAGCTACTTAATAATAATAATGGCATTTATTAAGTGCTTACTATGTGCAAAGCACTGTTCTAAGTGCTGGGGGGGTTACAAGGTGATCAGGTTGTCCCATGGGGGGCTCACAGTCTTAATCCCCATTTTACAGATGAGGTAACTGAGGCACAGAGAAGTGACTTGCCCAAAGTCACACAGCTGACAATTGGCAGAGCCGGGATTTGAACCCATGATCTCTGCTCCAAAGCCCGGGCTCTTTCCACTGAGCCACGCTGCTTCTCCTACTTGAGAGTCAGGGGTTAAGACTTCTCCCTTCCCTCCTCCACCAAGCTCTAGGGCACCAAATGTGGTCTCCCCCCACCCCCCGATTTAACCAGAATGAAAATGAAAACATGCTGATGGGGGAAGAGATTTGTTTATGGGCTGGGTTTCACCCATGTTAACAGAACTAGAGAGAAGCTGGAAACAATGTCCCTAATGTTCTTTGGATGGGTGGTGCTGTTTGTGAATTTTAATAGTGCTGTTTATATTGTTATACTGTCTCTATATGTTGCCAATTTGTACTTCCCAAGCACTTAGTACAGTGCTCTGCACATAGTAAGCGCTCAATAAATACGATTGATGATGATGATGATAGAGGAGTCCAGGGTTGGGAAGTGGCCCAGAGAAAATAGGAAGTGCTTGAGGGGAGTTTGGGCATCTTTAAGAGTGTCATCGATCACCTCAGTGAACTCAACCCAGCCGCGTTCATACGAGTTGGAAGTGCATGTGCCTTGAAACAATCAATCAATCAATCAATCATTCGTATTTATTGAGCGCTTACTGTGTGCAGAGCACTGTACTAAGCGCTTGGGAAGAACAAGTTGGCAACATATAGAGACGGTCCCTACCCAACAGTGGGCTCACAGTCTAGAACGGGGAGACAGAACAAAACAGAACATATTAACAAAATAAAATAAATAGAATAAATATGTACAAGTAAAATAAATAAGTAGAGTAATAAATACGTGCAAACATATATACATATATACAGGTGCTAAGGGGAAGGGAAGGAGGTAAGGCGGGGATCTATTTAAATTGAGTTATAATGCTCAGCACCAAGATCTCTAAAGTGTAACCGACCCTCGAGGACTTCAAGTTGGGGTTACGGGCTACAGCACTATTTCCCAACCGATGGGCCAGATGGCATACTGTGTTAATCACATGGGAGAGTAATACCACTTATTGTTGGACACAACAGAAGAGCCAATCCCCGCTCTCAAGGAACTTACAGTCTAGAGGGGAAGAAAGACACCAAAATAAAGTACAAGTGGGAGGAAGCAGTAGTGTAAGTATACGTAGATAACTGCAGTGATGGAGAGTGTGAGTCCAAAGTGCTGAAGTGGCAATCGGAAGGGGAAGTAGAATTTGAAGAGGAGATTAATCAGGGGAGGCCTGCTGGAGGAGATGTGATTTCAGAAAGGCTTTGAATTTGAGGAGGGCAGTGGTCTGCCCGATATGAAAGGGGAAGGGAATTCCGGGCTTAAGGAAGCGCTTGAGCAATAGGTCAATGCTGACATTACTGAGAGTAAATTGGATGGAGAGGAGTGAAATTCGTGAGCTGGAGCGTAGCGAGAAAGGAGTGACAGTAAATAGCGGGACATGATGTGGAGGAAGAACCGACAGGATTCGGTGACAGAAGGAATATGGGGGTTAAAGTCGAGGGTCATTACCCAAGTCAGTGGACCTGAGAGGCAATAAGGAAGGTGGTGTCAACTGTGTGATGAGAAAGTTTAGTGGTGGAGAAGCTTTGGGAGGTAAGACGGAGTCCAGGTTTGGACCCATTGGGCTTGAGGTGCTGGCAGGGTGAGCTTGGGGGACTGGAGGAGACGCTGATTTCCTTAAGGAAAATACGTCAATGGCTGGGGAAAGGGAGAGCTGTCCATTTGGAGAAGTTTTATAGCTCTACATTATTTTGGAGAACATGGATGAGCGATGTAGCCAGGACCGTGTTTCCAAACCAACGCTGCCCGGATGTGACCGTTCTACAATCCCTCATTGTTTTCCAGAGGAGAGTAAATCGGAACAGGAGTGCGATAAGCTAGGGAAGGCGCCCCCTCCACCTCCGCCGCCGCCTCCACGTCGCAGCTACCTGCCGGGATCGGGACTGACCACCACGAGATCAGGCGACGTGGTGTACACAGTCAGGAAAGAGACCATCGTGGCTAAGGTTTGCCGATTTAAGCCCTCGATACTCTCAAGCCACCTTCCATATCTGGTTGGAAGCATGAAAAGTCCTGAGGCAAAGAGAGGGTCAGAACGGGTCCCCCCGGGACTCGTGACCAATGCCGTTTGGGCAGGGGCCCACCTTTACGAGTGCCACTGTTAATGGACTTGTGACTGGACAGTAAGAATGCCGATCTCCTGCTGCTTTGGTGTTCCCTTCATGTGGACCCTGAGATTAGCAGGTAAAAAGCCCATCTTTTACAGATGTCTGAAACCAGCTGAAGCGGTTAGGAGAGTTCGGCCCTGAAAGATGTTAACTGAGCCTGTTTCTTCCTGGCCCTAGCTGTGCCGGGTGCTGCTTTTAGGTCAAAAGCAGAATGAAATCCCCAAGGCCTTTCTCCTGCATCAGGAAGATGATGATTCCCATTATCATGGTACTTAAGTGTTTACTCTGTGTCAAGCACTGTTCTAAGCGTTGGGGGTAGTTGACTAGAAAGCAATGTGGCCTAGTGGGTAGACCACAGGCCTGGGAGTCAGAAGATCTGGGTTCTAATCCTGGCTCCGCTACTTGTCTGCTGTGTGACTTCGGGCAAGTCGCTTCACTTCTCTGTGCCTCAGTGACCTCACCTGTAAAACGGGGATTGACACTGTGAGCCCCATCTGGAACAGGGACTGCGTCCAACCTTATTAGCCTGTATCTATTCCAGTGCTTACAGCAGTGCTTGACACAAAGTAAATGTTCAACCGGTACCACCATTATAATCAGAAGACGACGATGGTGGCTTTTGATTTACGTTCACTCAGGCGGCGGCTGCCAGGGAAGGACATTTTTCTGATAGTTTGGTGGCTTCCTGGCCCGCGATGAGGAAGCTTTAATGATAGCGTATCTGTTCCTAGTGTATCTGTTGCTAACTTGTACTTCCCAAGCGCTTAGTACAGTGCTCTGCACCACAGTAAGCGCTCAATAAATACGATTGATTGATTGATTGTGGCTTGAATCCCCTGCAGGACAGCAAGGAAGACACAGGTCAAGCTCCGCAGCCCAAAGTCAGCAAATGCTCCACGGAGGAGAAAGCATCAGCCCGGGCCCTGCCCGCCCCGCCTATCACGGGCTCTTCTGCAAAGGATGAGGAGGAGGAGGAAGAGGAAGGGGACCGGATCATGGCAGAGCTGCAGGTAGGCCCTGAGAGAGTTCACGTTGTGTGGGGGCAGAGCCGAGGATAGATGTGGCCCTAGGGAAGGTCCTGCCCAGCCCCAACCTTATCGGAGGAAGTTTGTGGGGAAGACTGTGCGGGATGGGGTCAGGATGAAGCTGGTTCTCACCAGAGGCATCCACTCTGCTCTCTCTTCACAGCATTCCGGTTAATTAGGAAACCGAGCAGGGGATGGGAGAGATGAGCCCCATCTCCTTTAAGAGGAGCTGGGATATTCAAGGGTCCATCCATGGGGTGGTGCTGACCAGACTGAGGGAGCTGAATGGCTCTAGGTGTCCCTGTCTGATCTGCCCCACATGACACTTGCAAGTTCTCCCTGGAGTTAAGAACTAGGTCAGGCTCTCGGTGGCCAGGAAACTGTCTTGAAAAAAGGACTACATTTCATTGATAAACTGGATATAGGAATGCAGTCACTCTCTGATTCCTTTAGCTCACCTGGGTGGTCGCTCCCACAAACAGACTACTACCAGGGATTCAGGGCTTGTGTCCGCACGACCCTTATGCCCCTGAGGCCGGTAGTTTATCACTGCCCTTGCCACAGGGCTGGACGATTTGTTCTTTTTGGTTTGTTTTTTTAAGTGAATTTACACAGGATAATTTAGTTTCCAGTTGCCAGGCACCCTTCACCGTGGGCTTCTATTTTCCAGTCAGAGCCAGGTGAAGCTCTGGGATCCGTTTCCGTCCTCCCCGGGTTGGGCAAGGTGGCTCCGGGCCAGCGGCCTTAGTGGCTGAGGCAATGTGTGGGGCTCAGCTCGCCTCTTCCAGCCCAGTCCTGGGAGGTCAAAACAGCCACCACCCGCTCCTTGATGAAATGATGTGAAGTCTCTCCCATGAGTCCCTCCCTCCACAAATACAGGGCAGAGCCAGGGAGAGGGTCGATTTTCTTTCTCCCCAGTGACCATCCATGCTCTAGCAGATCCCTCTTCGGCAGGGGCACAGAGAGAAGCTGGCCACTGGAAAGTCAGACCCCAGAGAGAAGCAGGTCCCAGGAAAGTTGGGGAGCTATGGGAGAGGGAAAAGCCAACGGCCCAGGCCAGCAGTGGAGGCGGCATCCGCTCTCTGGGGTTTGCCTGGGTGCTGGGATTCTTGGGGGGGGGCGGGGGTTCAACTATCCTGATGCCATGAGCAGGGACAGAGTCTGGGCTGGCTAGAGTGTTGTCCTCTCACTCCTAGGTCACTGACCCCCACGGAGAGCCAGGGCCGAGACAAATTCCTGGTCTCACCGTGGGTTCCGGCACCCTGCAGCATTCAGACATTTTGGCTTTCACGTAGAAACTGGAAAGAAGTAGGCTACGTAGGCAGAGCTTATGTGCTTGTGAAAACTTCTCGTCTGAGCTAATGAAATTAGAGCTGGGGCCTTCAGCAACTTGAACCTAAGGCAGACTTGACTTGGGTATCCCTCCTGTGCCCTTTCCCGAATGCCTCAGGTGAGGCAAAGCCCCTTCTGGTCCCGCCCCCACCCCCCGGCTCTGGCCCTCCCCTGTCCGGTTGGCTTTTTCATTCAAGAGCCATGCACCCTCCCAGGTGAGGAGGGAGAAGACCCATGGCTGCCCCCTCCCTGCCCCTTGTGTAGGCTCCCTCTTCAATCCAGGCTGAGAGAATGTCTCCCTGCTGCTGTTTAGAGGTGGAGTCGACATCACCGTGTGACTGTGACATATGGGGCCTTCCCTCCTTTCCTCCTCCTCTTCCCCTCTGTCACTCCTGTACTTCTTTTGCTTACTCTCGGTTTTTGTCATCTGTGGTGAGATTCAGAGGCAGTCCCAGCGGCAAGAGCCCAGTTGGGCAGGAAAGGTTTGTCAAGGGGGGGGGGCATTTTCTTTCATTTAAGAGATGAACCAAAGATTGTTCCTGGGTCATTTGTTGGAATAAAGTTCCACCATACTGCGGCAAGTAGTTCCTGCTAGATTTGAGAGGTTCATCATGGCCCTAGCCTTTGCCAGCAACTTAGTGGCGAGACTGGGGTTGTTCTGGTTGGGTTTTCATCAACGGCTTTGGTTCTTGCCTGCTGATCTGGTTAAGAGCTGACCTCCCGAGTCAGAGGGACTGTCCACAGATGAGCCAGCCAGGAGCTCAGCAGCTAGCCGGCATTTTGGAGGCAGGCCGAGCTCTATCCCCCTCTCTCTGGTTACAAACACTAAGGCACCTCTTGGGGTGAGAACTTCATCACACCTTACTCAGGAAGTAAAATGCTTTTATAAGGGAAGAGAACAATTTCAAGGTTTTCTGATGGAAAAAAATGATTGTTTTTGCCTTCCAGCCCAATCTTAGAGTGGTTTCAAAAGCTGTTTGTCTTTAATGTTTGCGCTTGTTTAGCTTTGGACTGACCTACAAGAAAAGCAGCGTGGCTTGGTGGGAAGAGCCCGGGCTTTGGAGTCAGAGGTCATGGGTTCAAATCCCAGCTCTGCCAGTTGTCAGCTGTGTGACTTTGGGCAAGTCACTTAACTTCTCTGGGCCTCAGTTACCTCATCTGGAAAATGGGGATTAAGACTGTGAGCCCCCCTGGGGCAACCTGATCACCTTGTAACCTCCCCAGTGCTTAGAATAGTGCTTTGCATGTAGTAAGTGCTTAATAAATGCCATCATTATTATTATTAAAAGGAGACATTTGATCTTCGGACCTATTCATGATTACAAGGTGGAGTGACTTGGCCAAGGTCATATGGCCAGCTGGGGGCTGGAGGGTGGGATGGGGGATGGCTAGGACGAGAACCCATGCCGTTTCCAGCAAACCCCACTGCCTCCATTATCCCACTGACCGGACCCCCAACCTCTTCTAGGCAGAACTTGTTTGCGCAACTGAGACTAAAAGAGGCCCATCTCCCTTTGGCCAAAAATCCAGATTTCTACGTGGTCTACGCAAATTTCATTCATTCAATTGTATTTATTGAGTGTTCACTGTGTGCAAAGCACTGTACTAAGTGCTGGGGATAGTCCAATTAACAATAAACAGACACATTCCCTGCCAACTGTCCATCTGCTCCCTTACTCAGAGGTCCAAGACACTTGGGGCACGTATGTCTTCTCTCCTAGGGGTTTGCAGACCAGCCCCAGTTAAGATGCCTGCTAACCTGCAGTGTTTTAATTCCTCAGGCTTTCCAGAAGTGCTCTTTCATGGATGTAAATTCAAAAAGTCATGTTGAGCAGTCCCGAACAGACAGCCCCGTTAAAGACTCTAGCAGGCCCGTGGCTTTAATACATCCCAAGGAAAAGAAGGTAATGGTAGCGACTGCTCACGTGCCCCAGGGTGTTGGCATAAATAACCTTCTTTCCTTGCTTTTACACTAACTCGGCTCTCCTGCATCTTCCCTCCTCCCTCCCTCTATCCTTTTGCCGTCCGGGCGAGAGAGAGGTTCATTTCTGCACAAAGAGACCTGCCTGAGGCTGCTGGAGGGCCAGATATGTTTGTCTACACAACATATCTGGTGGTGTTCTGTCTGTCTGCTCTCTTTGGGGCCCACAGGGTGTCGGGCACTTAAACCCTAAAAGAAAATGACCGTGTCCTCAATCGGTCATAATTATTGAGTGCTTACTGAGTGCAGGGTACTTTGCCAAGATCTTGGGAGAGTATAAGAGGGTAGTTAGGCACTAAAATCACAAGGAAGGGAAGCAACTGAATTTAAAGTTATGCCCAGAAGTGCTGTGGGAGAAGGAGGGAGGGTGAAGATCTCAAAGGTAGAGGTGACCACCCAGAAGCGAAGGAAATAGGGATTGCATTTTGTCTCCAAAATTACCAAGTTAAGGTGGAGGACAAACAGTTCTTAATTGAAACTAGATGGTCTTCTAGCCTCAGTAGCGGCCATCTGCAAGCAAGCAGGTACCATGCAGTCTTGCATGCACTCATGTGAATGAATACATATATCTTTTTAAGTGACACACAGGCTGAGGCAAAAGTCATGCAGTGGTTATACCAAGATCAATCACTTTTCATTCCTGTAGAAAGGTTTCAACATCGCTTTGTGTTACAGATAAGAAAAAGACAATAGATATACCAGAGCAAAATCAAATGTCGAAATCTCTCTACGGGAGTGGAAAGGGATTTACCTATATGCTGCTGGGCTGGGATTGAAGCCTAGGGGTGGTTTTTCTGTGTTGGAGTTGACTCCAGGAGGGTTATGGTTGCCAGTAGACAAGACTTCAATTTTCAGTCTTCCCTTGAAGACTCACGGTTCTCTACTGGTGGTGGAATAGTTGCAAGGAGCTAGAAAAGCCACTGCAAATTTATGCTTATATCCCTGGGTTCAAAAACAGGACATTAGTTCCACAAGGGCAAATCAATTCACTTGTTTCAAGCT
Source organism: Tachyglossus aculeatus (assembly GCF_015852505.1). Classification (NCBI taxonomy): domain Eukaryota; kingdom Metazoa; phylum Chordata; class Mammalia; order Monotremata; family Tachyglossidae; genus Tachyglossus; species Tachyglossus aculeatus. Next base: position 19,980,958 of record NC_052078.1, on the reverse strand, counting down.
TGACTCTACCCTCTTGTGAAAGGATGGATAAAGTGAGAGATGTGGGGAAATGCTTTCATAAACAGTGTGGTTTAATGGAAAGAGCATGGGCTTGGGAGTCAGAAGACGTGGGTTCTAATCCCGGCTCCGCCACTTATCAGCTGTATGATTTTGGGCAAACCACTTAACTTCTCTGTGCCTCAGTTACCTCATCTGTAAAATGGGGATTAAGACTGGGCCCCACGCAGAATAAGCTGATTACCTTGTGTACCTTGTGTCTACCTTTGTGCTTAGAGACTGTGAGCCCCAAATGGGACAGGGACTATGTACTACTTGATTTTCTTGTATCTACCCCAGTGCATAGTACAGTGCCTGGCACATAGTAAGTGCTTAACAAACATCATTATTATTATTACTACAGGCCCTGGGGCTAGCTGCTTTGGTGCCAGACTGGTATAGCGCACACTCTTTCTCTGAAAATAGCTCACATTGCCCACATAATGCATCCTAAAACCAGTCTCTCAATTTTTCTCCCAAAGAAACGCCTAGGAATTGTTTTTTTACAAAAAGGCAAGCCACGGATCAAAGCAGTCACCCCCTTAGGGCAGGGATGCACTCTCTGGTTCCCTCCTTTAGTTTGTGAGTGTTAGCAGTGACTAGTTCAGTAGGGCTGTCGGGACCGCCAAGGAGACAGCATTTGCTTTTGGGGGCTGTGCACCGAAAGCTAATGCGTCTTTCATTGAATGTAGCAGTTTTGTGCAATTAATCTAGAGCGGCTAGAGCGGTAGCTTGCATTTGTGTCTACTGTGTCTTTGAATCATTTTGCCACCCATCCCTGCAGAATCTAGATCTAGAACCGGGTCGGGTCACAGGTTGCGACGCCGTGGTTCAGTGTGTTTTGGGTTTTACCTTGGAATGGCTTGGAATGATGGATCCTGGATTGTGCTTTCCTCACCCGTTCCACTCCTACCGTAAACATCAGGCCACCTTGTCGTCTCTGGCAGGGGGAAAAGACGCGGACAGTAACCACTAGGTTTAATCGAAGGGACAGATATTTTCCCTTTTCCCAGCAGCAAATCTAGCAGAGCTTTAGCTCCAAGTAACAGCCTAATGCAAATGCCAGGCCTACTCCAATGGAGCCTAAATCTTTCTGAGTTGAATTCTTAGTTAACTCATCCTAGGTTGCGATAATGCGGACTCTTCTCCATTTAACAAGACAAAGGAGTCAGCAGATTCATCCCAGTTACGGGGTGGAGAAGACCCACTAATTTGGAATCCTTAAATCCAAGTTTGCAATTTGGAGATGTGGGCCGACGCCACCGATTTGGGCTCAGCCGTTTTAATTGTTTTGAGGCCACTTTGTCTCTTGACAAGGATGAGCAGTCCACGATGGGTTAACTAGAGGGACAGTTAAGGCTTTAGCTGGTCCAGCTTTAAACAGGACGCCTGGAGGGGCAGACGGCAATCTTCAGGTAATGGGAGGTCCAATTCTGATTTTCCTCCAGTAAAAACACTGTGAAGAATAAGGCTGCTCCAAATGATTAAAGGCTGTCAGTTTCAAATCCCACTCCGAGGAACTCTTTCCCAGATCCCTTTTTGGAAAAGGAGACGGGGCAAGGCTGAAGGAACGGGTAGGTCTCACCACGCCAAACGTCGTCATTTAAGACTCCCTCAGTCAGGGCCGGCTCCCTGGGATGGCCTGCTTGCCTCTCTCAAATAGCACCTGACTCCTTCCTGCCCCATTTGAAAGAGAAGCAATATTTTGCTAATTCAGATTTCCATCTTGTGCAAAAAACAGGGCATTTTTGGAAGTTGGAGAACAAAGCAAATCAAGGTAAAATACGGCTGCAGGCTTTGTTTTCAATGATGTGTTGTCAGTCTGCTTGCCAGCATGTTTTGGAAAAATAGTTAAAAAGATATTTTAGTTATAGTCCGAACTGGGTGGCAGGCACAGTTTTGTGGAGTAACATGTCCTACACTGTTCTACCAGAACTGGGAAATTCTCCACGAAGACGCACAGAAATCAGAGGTCGCTCGTGAAAGTGACTCCCCAGTGGAATTCAGAATGGTGAGTTCCGAGGTCTGTGCTTTGCTTGATGTGGTGCAGAAGAATTAACCATCTTTTTCTTCGCAGATCCATTTCTGATTCATTGGTGTGATTTTTGTTCTCCCCCTCCTCCTCAGGTCGGTGGTGTTTCTCCGGGACCCCTAAAAGTTAGTAACGGCTCTAAAGACAAGAGGGAGAGTGAACCCGAAGAGAATACTGCAGAAAGGGAAAATGCCGATATCAATAAGAGTTTGCTTAGAGAGAATAAAGCCTCTTTACAGAAAGGCAGGTCCACAGTCAACGCAAGTCTCTCGGGAATCGGTGCAGCGGAAGACGGGGTGAGCCCCGGGCAGCCCTCTCCAGTGGTGGAAGCGGAGCAGCAAAAGACAAGTTATGGAAAGATGAAGGAGATCAGTCAACCCGGACTTGAAAACCTGGCTAAATGCAGCCCGGCCTCTAGGCCAACGGAGCCACGGACCCAGGAGATCCCGAAGGCTTCCAAATCGCCCCACGACCACGACGTGGCCTCAGTCGACTACGGGCAGGTTGTCCTGAGGCCGAAAGGAGGCAGAACCACTCCCTTAAATGCTACCGAGGAGGCCGACTCCACGGCGAGTTCCCCGACGGAGGAAAGTCTCCCGTCAGACAACATCGCTTTCATGATTACCAAAACCGCGGTCCAGGTTCTCTCGAGCGGCGAAGTTCGAGACATTGTGAGCAGACAGGGAGGAGACGTCCAGACTGTGAACATTGACGCCAAGAAAGAAGCGACCCCCCAACCAGGGGGACTGGAGAGCGAGGACCCGGTCGTCTGCTTGGACAAGAAGCCCGTCATCATCATCTTCGATGAGCCGATGGACATCCGATCCGCTTATAAGAGGCTTTCCACCATATTTGAGGAGTGCGATGAGGAGCTGGAGAGAATGATGACAGAGGAGAAGATTGAGGAAGAGGAGGAGGAAGAGGAGGAGGACAGTGAAGAGCCCCTTGCGCGGCAGAGGGAGCATGAGACGCCGAGTAAAAGGACGGCTTCGGGTTACTCGGGAAGCACCAGGCCCGGGAAGCAGCCCCGGAGCAAACTGCTCTCTCACCCGGCTTCAGCAGAAAGCAGAATCCCCCGGGGCCCCGAAGTTAGCAAAACAGACTCTACCAGAGACGGCCAGGTTTACCCTCCAAACGCGGAAGGCAAGCCTGACCAGTTCGATGACCAGTTTGGAAGTGCAAAGAAAAAATTTAAGTTCAAGTTCCCTAAGAAGCAGCTGGCTGCCTTAACCCAGGCCATCCGGACGGGAACAAAGACGGGGAAGAAGACCTTACAGGTGGTGGTGTACGAGGAAGAGGAAGAGGACGGGACTCTGAAACAACACAAGGAAGCGAAAAGGTTTGAGATTTCCAGGTCCCAACCGGAAGAGGTGCCCAGGCAGCCGAGCGGGAGGCCGGATACCTCCAACCCGGAGGGTCTGGCCCCGGCGTCCAGAACGGACGAGATTCGGAAGAACACGTACAGGACGCTGGACAGCCTGGAGCAAACCATCAAACAGCTGGAAAATACCATCAGTGAAATGAGCCCGAAAACCGTGTCTGACTCCCTGGGCCCTTCCGCTAGAGGCTGTCACCCGTGCGCGTCCCCCCTAGAGCCAGAGTCCTCCTCCAGGGCCTTAGCGGTCGCCGAAGAAACTAGTGCCGTTCTTGAATCCCCCCCACCAATACCTTCATCTTCACGTAAGGTACCTTAGTGTGACGAGAGAAGGAAAGGTCCGGTAGCCGCTTTCTAAATCTCCCCTAATCACCGGTAGCGAGGGGTGCCTTTTGGTTGATTGGCTTTCTCTCGGGTGACTTGTCTTGTGTCCGTCCGACCACCCCCCACCCTTCCGACCTAGGTGGCTAACAGCTAGTTGATTCTGTTTCGATCTCTGCTGCTGACTGGTGATGGGCAGGGCGGGGCGTCAGGGAAGGGAGAGTGTCTGCGATTTGCCGTGTGAAATGGTTTCTTTTCTACTCACATTAAATTCCATTGGATCAGTAGTTTTCTCTGGTTGATTCTTGCATTAACCCTCGTGGCGGGCCTCAGGAAGCCCCCCCCTCTCGGGCCCGTCCTGCATGTAGGGCTCCTCCGGCTTCTGGCGGCAGGCTGGTCCACCCGTGGCGGGAGACGCCCTCCGCCCGTCGCCGCTGGGCTCATTGATCAGTTTTCCCTCCCGCCACTCCCTCCCCGCAGGGCTCCGCAGGGACGCCACCGACGAGCCGGATGCCGGTCCCCATGAGCTCAAAGACCAGACCCGGAAGCTTGGACAAGCCAGCCAAACAGCCCAAGCTCCAGGATCCGCGCCAATATCGCCAGGTAGTCTTACCCTGACCCCGCTCTTTGGACGGACACTTAATGCCGTTGAGATGCAAGTCGGTGACTTAGTCGATACCAAATAACCTGTGTTTTTCTCTGTAAAACTGGGGTCAGAGGAGACATCCTGGGCTGGCGGGGTGGGGGTGGGGGCATGAAAGTAAAAGTCTAATGATCTTTGTTCAACTTTCATCACGCTTGTGCATGCTCACAATAAAACATCCTTTACCTTTGGGACTCCAGTTTTGCAGTTGTGCTGCAAGGCGTCCGACCTCTCGTTTTTCTGTGGCGACTGTAACAACTGAGGCGGGGCGGCGGCGGGGGGCAGGGGGGGTCGAAGACGGGTGTCATCAGGCTAGGAGAGACCGGCAAGGTGCGGTCACTTTCCAGCGTTGTCGATACTAACGTCTGTGTTTAATGCATTGCCTTAGAAGCTCATTAACTCTCCATCAAAACGTCTCCATCCTCGTAATAACCAAGAAGCATGGCCACCGTAGAGTCCGGGGCGTTTGGATCGATGTCACCTCTCTCTCCTCTCTCTCTCCCTCACAAGCCCCGCTGCTTCCTTGTCTTTCCTTGTGGTGTCCACTTTGGGGATGGCTACCAGGTCCAGGCGCTGCAAGACTTAGCTCAGGTCCTGAACGGTTCGTTTTGCGAAGGGCTATTTTCCCAGCAGGTCTCGCCACCCCCCCCCCCCCTTTTTTTTTTGTTGTTTCTTTTTTTTTAGTTTGCCGTGTGACCGGCTTTCTGACAGACTGTCTCCTAACATCTTCGTTTGCAGGCTAATGGAAGTGCTAAGAAAGCTGGTGGGGACTGTAAGACCACGTCCCCTCCCCTTCCTGCTTCTAAGATTCCAGCCTTTTCTCCCAGCTCTGGGAAAAGCAGTCCCTTGCCCGCTTCTAGCGACGGCGGCTCTAGCCCTCTCCCCCCGCCACACGCTAAATCGTCCATTCCTCCCGCTAACGTTCTCAGCCCCGCCGCAGGCCGCGCCGCTTACTCTTCTTCCCTCATCCCCTCGGTCTCTAACGGCTCCTTGAAGTTTCAGAGCCCGGCTCACCCGGGGAAAGGTCACCACCTCGCCTTCCCCCTCCAGACTCAAAATGGGCGACCATCCCCTCCTTCCTCCACCTCCTCCCCCCCGTCCCCTGCCTCTCCCATCTCACTGAATCCTCAAGGTGTGAAGAGCATCCGGACCCTCCACACACCGAGCTTCACCAACTACAAGGCACAGAACGGGAGCGCAAGCAAATCCACGGCAAAGGAGAGCTCTTAAAAAAAAAAGGCCGCCTCGGTCCCTTCGGGGGCAGGTTTCTCCGTGGCTTACTTAGGTTTAGTGATCTGCCTGATACGCTGTTGTGCAGGGGGAGTGTGTTAAATAGGGGATTCCTAGATTTGAGTAAAGCCGTCTTGTAAAAACATCATTTCTGTCAGAGTTGCCCGGAGCACGTTGTGCCTCTCTGCGGGCCGCACCTGGTGAGGACCTGAAGAGTGTGTGTTGAGAGATGTGTGTATGTGGAGGTGGGTCACGCGTGAAGAATCCGTAGGGGCCAGAATTTTCAGGTGTTTTGTATAGAAATATTTTTCATTAAGAGGGCCCTCGTCGGGAACAGAGAAGACTTGAGTGTGGTGACGCAAAACTGTAATGGAAAGATTTCCTTCTGTTTAGCTTGTTACAGATTTCTATTTTTGTCAGAACTTCACTTCCTTTCAAGGTCATTTTGCCAAAACATTTTGATACTACAGTAATGTACATTTAAACTAGCGTACTGACTGGGCCCGCGGCTTCTACACGGTCACTCGGTTTTAGAAGGGACGTCGCCTAGGGCACGACCATTAGGATTATAGGTAATGAGTTGCCGATTGGATAAGATGTATTTCTCTGACATTTGCTAGTCGTTTTCTTTGCTGAACCGAGCCCCCTCGTTCAAGCTGGTTTTCCTGAGGCCTCATGTAGGCCACACTGTATTTGCAATGTGGATTTTAAAATGTACACTTCTGTATACTGGCAAAATTTTGTGTGTGTGTGTGTGTGTGTGTATATATATGTAAAAGTATCTATGAAAATAAATACTGTATGTGGCAGGGCAAAATAGTTTCAACACACCAAAGTTCATTTCTATGCATGCTTTAAAAACCTTGTGGGGCTAAGGGGAAAAGGTGGCTCTCTGAACAAGTGTGCACCTCGGGTGTTTTTGTAAATAGCCTTTTTTTTTGTATAACACTAATGTAATATACAGAACTATACGCGGAGAACTTTTCGAAACTAAATAAAGTGCTGCATGCCCGTATCTTTGTATTTTCTCACTAACGCAAGCTTTCTATCCAAACAGGGCAGAGTTGAAACATGCCCCCACTTTTCCTTATACCCAGTTTCAGGTATGTGAATCCAACATTTTAACACACACATCTCATTCATCCAGCAAAAGAGCTGGGCTGGAGTAGCGCATTTGAAATTACCAACCAAATCAAGGTAAGGGAACCAGCTTGACCTAGTGGAAAGAGCACGCACCTGATTCTAATCCTAGCTCTGCTATTTGTTGGAGATGGGGCCTTGGGTAAGTCACAACTTCTCTGTGCCTCAGTTTCCTTAACTGCTCTCCTTCCTACTTAGACTAGGGAACAAGGGACAGTGTCCAACCTTATTAACTTGTCTCTACCCTGAGCACTTAAATATCATTTAAACTAAAAAAAAAAAGGGTGTGCGGGGGAGGAGTTAACCTGTGGTGGCCCCGGTGTAGATACCTGAGAGAAAATGGATATCCAGTGTGGCAGAATGAAGGCAGCCTCCTTCACTGGACATTTTCTTGCTTTGCTTCACCTTCTAGTTTGTGAAGCAGCTACCAGGAGAATTGAAATGCCTATTGATTTGGAAAGTGGTGACTGGGATCTAGAAAAACAGTGGTAAGGAGAGAGAGAATGAGGATAAAACTGCTGCCCTGGGGGCTCCCGGAATACTCCAGGACCAGTCAGCATGTAGGGTGAGGGCCCAGGAGGGTCTCCTTCCCTATAACCACAAATGGTTTCCACGGATTCCTTCACCCTACCTGCTGGAGGGAAGTGTGAACAGTTACTTTAGTAGGGCATGTGTGAGATAGGAGGTGTCTTGGGTCTCCTTCCCTGCTCCGGTCTGAAATCTCTTCAGTAACTAAATTAAGAGGCGCAAGCAGGAGAAAAACTCAGCTTCACTAAGTCGGTAATAGTGGTGTCTGCTAGTAGGGCACTGAAGTGATTGCTGAGGCTAACGGCACCAGCTGAGCCAAATTCCTCGTCCATACCAATAGTTGTGGTATTTGTTAAGCACTGTGAGTAGACACAAAGTAATCAGATCAGACACAGTCCCTCACAGTCTAGAGCGGGGAGGAAGAACAGGTATTGAGTCCCCCTCTAACAGATGAGGAAACTGAGGCACACAAAAGTTAAGTGACTTACCCAAGGTTACAGAGCTGGGATTAGACTCCCAAACCCATACTCGTTCCCCTGGGCCACACTGGTATCCAGATACCATCATCATTCCCATTGTGACCCCCCACAACTCCAACTCGGGCAGTGGAAGGGATTGGGGGTAGGCGGGGACCCCAATGGGGCAGGAAAGGGCCTAATCTACTTCCCATTAAAGGTGTGGGAGCACACTCTCCTAGAAGACAAAGGCATCACCTGCAGCAACCATTGTCATTAATAAAATAACTCCGGGAGGGCCTGGATTACCACATCAGGCTTGTCTTTAACCCCAGGACTCCCCAACAGACATCACTAACTTTCCACCGCAGTGCCCGCGCTGTGGTCATCCAAGTGAGGAGGAGCTGGGCGGGAGAGACGCATTCAGCGCAGCCCCACACGGCCACACAAAATTAGCAAACCCCCTTCCTGGGGCCAGGGGCTCCCTGCGAAATACATTTCAATCAATCAATCGTATTTACTGAGCGCTTACTGTGTGAAGAGCACTGTACTAACCGCTTGGGAAGTACAAGATGGCAACATATAGAGACAGTCCCTAACCAACCTTTTTCCACCTAAACCTGCACCAAATGGGGGACTATGGGTCCCACCAACACACTTCCACAAGACTCAGTCCACGGGGGCCAGACCCGATGTATGGGCCACAGACAGCAGTTTTATCCTCATTCCATCTCTCCTTACCATTGTTTTTCTACATCCCAGTCATCACTTTCCAAATTAACAGGCATTTCACATCTCCTGGTAGCTGCTTCACGTACCAGAAGGTGAAGTAAAGCAAGAAAATGTCCAGTGAAGGAGGCTGCCTTCATTCTGCCACACTGGATAGGGATATGTGCACCTGATGAGCAAACATCCAGGCTCTGCCAACCCTAGCTCCTTCCCTCTGCTAGACCCCCTGCCCACAGGCAGGCTTTCTGGCCCATCAGAGAAAAGAAAATAGCGTGAGACTGGAAGGAAAAATCCCGTCCATACATACAACACAATACTTTCCGGCCCTTTTGTACTAAATTAGAACAAAAAGTACAACAGTGACTCTCTTCATTGGTTGCTGGCTAACGAACACATGTCATTAGAGCTATTAACAATACACCTACCCTGTTTCACCTCTGGCCTCTGTCTCTCCTCTGAAGCTTTCGTCTGCTGAGTCCTCTGACCATTCTGTGGGAGAAAAGAACATTGTGAGGCTACAGGTCCACATTTAAACAGCAGAAAAGCATTCAATTACCTGTGTCTTTCCTCTCCTTTAATCCTGTGGGTTTTTTTTTTTCCTGAAACCCAAATCCTTCCTGCTAATCATGAATTTACCTGGCCTTGTTAACCAAACGTTTGGATCACCGAGTGCAGCTTGGTGAACTGAGAGCTTGCACACAAAGGGACCTGGGAGTTTTAGCCCGCTGTTGGGTAGGTACCCTCTCTATATGTTGCCAACTTGTACTTCCCAAGCGCTTAGTACATTGCTCTGCACACAGTAAGTGCTTAATAAATACGACTGAATGAATGAATCCTTGTCCCTGGTCTTGACAGATAATCCACCGATCGATCTCTGCTATTTGTTGAACACCTACCAAATGCAGAGTGTCGTGTTAAGCTCTCGGGAGAGTGCCAAAGGAGCCAAGGCATAAATTTCCTGCCCTCAAGGACCTAACAATCTATCAGGGAATGATACAGACAAAAAATGTGTATAAACAGGCACTTTAAAATACAAGAGGGAAGCAGCATGGCCTAATAGAAAGAGCATTTGCCTGGGAGACAGAGGACCTAGGTTCTAATCACAGCTCTGCCACTTGTCTGTATGACCTTGAGTAAGTCACTTAACCTCTCTGCACCTCAGTTTCCTCATCTGTAAAATGGTTATTAAATCCTACTCCCTCCTATTTAGACTGTGAGCCCCATGTGGGACGGATTCTGGCCAACTTGATAACCTTCTATCTACCCCAGTGCTTGGCACATGACGATCATCATCAATCGTATTTATTGAGCGCTTACTATGTGCAGAGCACTGTACTAAGCGCTTAGTATGTGCAGAGCACTGTACTAAGCGCTTAGTATGACGATGATGGTATTTGTTAAGCACTTACTAGGTGCCAAGCGCTGGGGGAGATACAAGGTACCAAAAAAATAGTGGGAATAGGAGGAACATTAAAGAGCCAACAGGTATATCGGGATGAAATTTCTGAATAAATGACTCCAAAAATAAATATGCGTATAATGGCAGAGACCTCCAGACAGAAAAACACTGATAAGCCAGGTGTGTACCAGCCTCCCAAAACACCAATAATACTACCAATAAAAATAATTAAGGTATCTGATTTTTTTAATGGTTTTTTTTAATTTAATTTAATGATTTTTTAATTTTTTAATTTAATTTTTTTAATGACTAATTTAATTTAATGATTTTTTTAAATTTTTTTTAAGCACTTACTATATGCCAGACACTGACCTAAGCTCTAGAGTAGATGCATGATAATTGGGTTTGACACAGTCCCTTGACCCACATGGGACTCACAGTCTTCATCATCATCATCAATCGTATTTATTGAGCGCTTACTGTGTGCAGAGCACTGTACTAAGCGCTTGGGAAGTACAAGTTGGCAACATATAGAGACAGTCCCTACCCAACAGTGGGCTCACAGTCTAAAAGGTAGTCACAAGGTTTCTGCTGCATAGGGAAAGGGCATGGACCTGGTAGTCACAAGCTTTGCTGCCATTTGTCTGCTGCATGGGGTTAGGGCACGGGCCTGGTAGTCTTCATCATCAATCGTATTTATTGAGCGCTAACTGTGTGCACAGCACTGTACTAAGCGCTTGGGAAGTACAAGTTGGCAACATATAGAGACAGTCCCCACCCAACAGTGGGCACACAGTCTAAAATGTAGTCACAAGGTTTCTGCTGCATAGGGATGGGGCATGGACCTGGTAGTCACAAGCTTTGCTGCCATTTGTCTGCTGCATGGGGTTAGGGCACGGGCCTGGTAGTCATCATCATCAGTCATATTTATTGCGCGCTTAATCCCATTTTGCCTATGAGGTAAATGAGGCAAAGAGACTAATGATACTTGTTAAGCGCTTACTATGTACCAAGCACTGTTCTCCCCCTTTTAGACTGTGAGCCCACTGTTGGGTAGGGACTGTCTCTATATGTTGCCAACTTGGACTTCCCAAGCGCTTAGTACAGTGCTCTGCACACAGTAAGCGCTCCATAAATACGATTGATTGATTGATTGATTGCTCCGAGCGCTGGGGGAGATGCAACGTAATCAGGTTGTGCCACATGGGGCTCGGAGTCTTAATCCCCATTTTACGGATGAGGTAACAGGCACAGAGGAGTTAAGTGACTTGCCCAAAGCTGATAAGTGGTGGAGCAGGAATTAGAACTCAAGGCCTCTGAGTCCCGAGCCTATGCTCTTTCCATTAAGCCACAGTGCTTGCCCAAAGTCACACAATAGACAAGTGGCAGAGCAGGGATTAGAACCCAGGTCCTCTGACTCTCTGAGGCCCGTTCCCTTTCTGCATTTCATCAGGTCCATTAACAGTACACTTACCCTGTGCGCCTCTGGCCTGACTCTCTCCTCTGAAGCGTTTCGTCCGAGTAGTCCTCCGACGGCCGGGTGGTACTAAGCGCTGGGGCAGGTAAGTGGTCATCGGGTCAGACACAGTCCTCGTCCCACGTGGGGCACTCGGTCTGCGAAGGAAGAAGAACAGGTATTTAATCCCCAATTTAGAGATGAGGAAGCTGAGGCAACAGTGACTTTCCCAAGATAACATAGCAGGCAAGTGTTAGAACCCAGGCCTATGCTCTTTCCACTAGACCACTTCCCAGTGGCCCGCCCTTCGTCATCATCAATCGTATTTATTGAGCGCTTACTGTGTGCAGAGCACTGTACTAAGCGCTTGAAAGTCCAAGTTGGCAACACATAGAGCCAGTCCCTACCCAACAGTGGGCTCACAGTCTAAAAGGGGGAGACGGAGAACAAAACCAAACATACTAACAAAATAAAATAAATAGAATAGATATGTACAAGTAAAATATATAGTCCTTAGTCCGTTGCCCCGGTTTACGACTAAGGCCCTGGGGTCAGACGAGCATCATCATCATCATCATCAATCGTATTTATTGAGCGCTTACTATGTGCAGAGCACTGTACTAAGTGCTTGGGAAGTACAAATTGGCAACATCTAGAGACAGTCCCTACCCAACAGTGGGCTCACAGTCTAAAAGGGGGGGACAGAGAACAAAACCAAACATACTAACAAAATAAAATAAGCCTGTGACAGCCAGGGACGGGCTGCCGGGAAAGGCCTCGAACCATGGGTGTTTATTGGGACCAGGCTAGAGAGAGGAAATACTGATTTCTCACCCCAAAGTGGATGGGGCAGAATGCCCACCAGCAGGCTGCAGGAGAAGGCTGGGCAGCGAGGGCAACACCTGAGTAGTCAATCAATCAATCGTATTTATTGAGCGCTTACTGTGTGCAAAGCACTTATTAAGCACTTGGGAAGTACAAGTTGGCAACATATAGAGACAGTCCCTACCCAACAGTGGGCTCACAGTCTAAAAATAGTCCAGAACCATTAATCCTGCCCCAGGAAGCGGGGCCCTTCCTTGGCACCTCCGCGCCGTCCAGGATGCCCCAGCAAGGACAGCAGAGAACACCAAAGCCCTCAATTGCCAAACAGACCCCACACCTATCAGTGGAAGGGCGTCACAATTGCACAGCCAAGAAACACCATCAAAACCGAGGAAAAATAATAATAATGATGATGGCATTTGTTAAGCGCTCACTATGTGCCAAGCACTGTTCTAAGTGCTGTAATCAGGTTGTCCCACATGGGGCTCACAGTCTTAACAATCCCCATTTTGCAGATGAGGTAACTGAGGCACAGAGAAGTTCAGTGACTCGCCCAAAGTCACACAGCTGACAAGTGGCGGGGTCAGGATTAGAACCCATGACCTCTGACTCCCAAACCCCGGGCTCTTTCCACCGAGCCGTGCTGCTGCTCTGAAGCGTCTCAGGAAAAACCTGAAGGGGCTGAATAAATCATCATCATCATCAGTCGTATTTATTGAGCGCTTACTGTGTGCAGAGCACTGTACTAAGCGCTTGGGAAGTACAAGTTGGCAACATATAGAGACGGTTCCCTACCCAACAGTGGGCTCACAGTCTAAAAGGGGGAGATGGAGAACAAAACCAAACATAGTAACAAAATAAAATAAATACAATAGATATGTACAAGTAAAATAAATAATAGAGTAATAAATATGTACAAATATATATATATATATATATATATACAGGTGCTGTGGGGAAGGGAAGGAGGTAAGATGGGGGGTATGGAGGAGGGACGAGGGGGAGAGGAAGGAAGTTTCATCTTGGTGTGAGCTCCTTATGTGAGACAAGGGACTGTGTCTGACCTGATTAGCTTGTATCTACCGCAGCGCCTCTTGGCACATGGTAAGTGCTGAAATGCCATAATTATTATTATTATCCGACCAGACCTTCACCGGCTTTTGGCGTAAAAGGAGGCGGGTGATCACCTCTCCCCCACGGGCCACGACAGGCAACCCAGCATAGTCTTGTATGGACTGGAATCCTGGGTTTGACACAGTCCCTTGACCCACATGGGACTCACAGTCCCATTTTGCCTATGAGGTAAATGAGGCAAAGAGAATAATGCTATTGGTTAAGCGCTATGTACCAAGCACTGTTCCAAGCGCTGGGGGAGATACAACGTAATCAGGTTGTCCCACATGAGGCTCAGAGTCCTAATCCCCATTTTACGGATGAGGTAACAGGCACAGAGGAGTTAAGTGAAGTTAGAGAAGCAGCATGGCTCAGTGGGAACAGCTTGGGCTTTGGAGTCAGAGGTCATGGGTTCAAATCCCAGCTCTGCCAATTGTCAGCTGTGTGACTTTGGGCAAGTCACTTAACTTCTCTGTGCCTCAGTTACCTCATCTGTAAAATGGGGATTAAGACTGTGAGCCCCCCCGTGGGACAACCTGATCACCTTGTAATCTCTCCAGTGCTTAGAACAGTGCTTTGCACATAGTAAGCGCTTAATAAATGCCATTATTATTATTATTATTATTATTATTATTATTAAGTGAGGACACGGGGTCTGCCGGCTCCTTGACTTGCAACCGGGTCTCCCGCAAGCCGCGGCCGGCGGCTGAAAAATCTCTGCCCAAGGGCCTTCGGAGAAGGATTCACAATTCCCGGTCCCTCCGCGTAACACGCTCTCCCCAGATCCCAGGGGCAGCCCACCGAACGGCTGAGAGTGGTAGGGGTGGAGGGCAGGCGTCAGTCACCGCAGGCAGCCGAGAGAGTTGAGTGCACGTTGAAGCAATCGAATTAGACCAAAGAATCACTTTAACCCAAAACACCCAGGTAATAGAGCAGTAATTGTTTTGAAAGCCCGAAGCAAAAGCTGGGTGGACCATAGACCTGGGAGTTGGAAGGCCCCGGGTTCTAATCCCAGCTCCGCCACCTGTCTGCTGTGTGACTCTGGGAAAGTCAGTTAACTTCTCTGTGTATCACATCCCTCATCTGTAAAATGGGGAATAAGACTGTGAACCCCACGTGGGACAATGTGATCTCCTTGTATCCCCCCAGTGCTTAGAACAGTGCTTTGCACATAGTAAGCACTTAACAAATGCCATCATTATTATTATTATTATTATTATTATTATTAGGGACACAAACCGGGTCTAACCTGATTAGCTTGTATCTATCCCAGTGCTAAGAACAGTGCCCGACACACGCTAAGTGGTTAACAAGCACCATTTAAAAAACCCCAAAAAGCACAAAACTAGATAATTACATTAAAGTATTCTTCATGGGTGAGGGGGCTGGAGGTTAAGTGGGCAAGGGTTAGAGCAGTGGGGGTCAGTCGTCCAGCAGTTTAGGGGGCAGGGGGTCAGAGGGTAAGGGGGTGAGGGTCAGGGGATGAGAGGTTGGTTCACTCATTCATTCAATCGTATTTATTGAGCGCTTACTATGTGCAGAGCACAGTACTAAGTGCTTGGGAAGCACAAGCTGGCAACATATAGAGCCGGTCCCTACCCAACAGCGGGCTCACAGTCTAAAAGCGGGAAGACAAACAACAAAACCAAACCAGTAGACAGGTGTCAATACCATCAGAATAAACAGAATTATAGCTATATACACATCATTAATAAAATAAATAGAATAGTAAACATGCACAAGTAAAATAAATAGAGTAATTAATCTGTACAAACATATAAAGGTGCTTTGGGGAGGGGAAGGAGGTAGGGCAGGAGGGATGGGGAGGAGGAGGAGAGGAAAAAGGGGGCTCAGTGATCAGGTGGGGCGCACAGTCTTCATGACAGTGGCCGTCAGTCAGTCTATCCTATTTATTAAAAATAATGGTGATATTTAATAATAATAATGATGGCATTTGTTAGGCACTTACTATGTGCCAAGCACTGTTCTAAGTACTGGGGGGGCGGATACAAGGTGATCAGGTTGTCCCATGTGGGGCTCACAGTCTTCATCCCCATTTTCCAGATGAGGGAACTGAGGCTCAGAGAAGTTAAGTGACTTGCCCAGGGTCACACAGCAGCCCTGTGGTGATGCTGGGATTAGAACCTGGCTCTAATGGGGAGGGTCAGGGGGGTGGAGGATAAGGGGATGAGGTTTAGGGGTCGGGAGGCCGGAGGTTACCTGGGGGAGTCAGGAGGCTGGAAGGTCAGGGGGATGGGAGTCCTGGGGATGGAGGTTAAGGGGACTGGAGGTTAATGGGGACAGGGGGCTGGGGTCAAAGGTCAGGGGGCCAGAGGATAAGGGGGTCTGGAGGTGTGGAAGTTAAGGAGGTTAAAAGGGGACAGAGGTCAGGGGGTGGAAGTCTAGGGAGTCCGGAGGCCAGAGGTGAAGGGGGACGGGGGTGTCTGTCTGCCGTCCGGAGATTGAAGCAGCGTGGCTCCATGGAAACAGCACGGGCTTGGGAGTCAGAGGGCATGGGTTCTAATCCCCACTCTGCCAATTGTCAGCTGGGTGACTTTGCCCATCTGCCCATCCAGCTCTCTTCCTCCCTTCAAGGCCCTACTGAGAGCTCACCTCCTCCGGAGGCCTTCCCAGACTGAGCCCCTTCCTTCCTCTCCCCCTCGTCCCCCTCTCCATCCCCCCATCTTACCTCCTTCCTTTCCCCACAGCACCTGTATATATGTCTGTACATATTTATTACTCTATTTATTTTACTTGTACATATCTATTCTATTTATTTTATTTTGTTAGTATGTTTGGTTTTGTTCTCCGTCTCCCCCTTTTAGACTGTGAGCCCACTGTTGGGTAGGGACTGGCTCTATACGTTGCCAATTTGTACTTCCCAAGCGCTTAGTACAGTGCTCTGCACACAGTAAGCGCTCAATAAATACGATTGATTGATTGATTGATTGATTGATTTGGGCAAGTCACTTCTCTGGGCCTCAGTTACTTCATCTGTAAAACAGGGATGAAGACTGTGAGCCCCCCGTGGGACAACCTGATCACCTTGTAACCTCCCCAGCGCTTAGAACACTGCTTTGCACATAGTAAGTGCTTAATAAATGCCTTCATTATTATTATTCTTCTCTGTGCCTGTGACCTCATATTTTACTTGTACATATTTACCATTCTATTTATTTTATTTTAATATGTTTGGTTTTGTTGTCAGTCTCCCCCTTCTAGACTGTGAGCCCGCTGTTGGGTAGGGCCCGTCTCTGTATGTTGCCAACTTGTACTTCCCAAGCGCTTAGTACAGTGCTCTGCACACAGCAAGCGCTCAATAAATACAATTGATTGATTGATTTGGGCAAGTCACTCTCTGGGCCTCAGTTACCTCAGCTGTAAAACGGGGATGAAGACTGTGAGCACCCCCGTGGGCCAACCTGATCACCTTGTAACCTCCCCAGCACTTAGAACAGTGCTTTGCACATAGTAAGCGCTTAATAAATGCCTTCATTATTATTATTATTCTCTGTGCCTGTGACCTCATATTTTACTTGTACATATTTACTATTCTACTTACTTTATTTTAATGTTTTGTTTTGTTGTCTGTCTCCCCCTTCTAGACTGTGAGCCCGCTGTTGCGTAGGGCCCGTCTCTGTATGTTGCCAACTTGTACTTCCCAAGCGCTTAGTACAGTGCTCTGCACACAGTAAGCGCTCAATAAGTACGATTGAATGAATGAATAAAATGGGGGTGAAGACTGTGAGCCCCCCCGTGGGACAACCTGATCACCTAGTAACCTCCCCGGCGCTTAGAACGGTACTTTGCACAAAGTAAGCAGTTAACAAATTCATTCATTCAATCGTATTTATTGAGCGCTTACTGTGCGCAGAGCACTGGACTAAGCGCTTGGGAAGTACATGTTGGCAACATATAGAGACGGTCCCTACCCAACATTCATTCATTCAGTCAGTCGTATTTATTGAGCGCTTACTGTGTGCACAGCACTGGACTAAGCGCTTGGGAAGTACAAGTTGGCAACATAGAGAGACGGTCCCTACCCCACATTCATTCATTCAACCGTATTTATTGAGCGCTTACTTTGTGCCGAGCACTATACTAAGCGCTTGGGAAGTACAAGTTTGCAACATATAGAGACGGTTCCTACCCCACATTCATTCATTCATTCAACCGTATTTATTGAGCGCTTACTTTGTGCAGAGCACTGTACTAATCGCTTGGGAAGTACAATTTGGCAACATATAGAGACGGTCCCTACCCCACATTCATTCATTCAGTCGTATTTATTGAGCGCTTACTGTGTGCAGAGCACTGTACTAAGCGCTTGGGAAGTACAAGTTGGCAACATATAGAGACGGTCCCTACCCCACATTCATTCATTCCTCATTCAACCGTATTTATTGAGCGCTTACTTTGTGCAGAGCACTGTACTAAGCGCTTGGGAAGTACAAGTTGGCAACATATAGAGACGGTCCCTACCCAACAGTGGGCTCACAGTCTAGATGAGTGGGCTCACAGTCTAGAAGGGGGAAGACAGAGAACAAAACAAAACATATTAAAGGACTGTGAGCCCACTGTTGGGTAGGGACTGTTTCTACATAATAATAATAATAACAAAAATAATGTTGGCATTTGTTAAGCGCTTACTATGTGCAAAGCACTGTTCTAAGTGCTGGGGTAGAAACAAGGTAATCAGGTTGTCCCATGAGGGGCTCACAGTCTTCATCCCCACTTTCCAGATGAGGGAACTTAGGCCCAGAGAAGTGAAGTGACTTACCCAAGGTCACACAGCTGCCAAGTGGCGGAGCCGGGATTTGAACCCACGGCCTCTGACTCCAAAGCCCGGGCTCTTTCCACTGAGCCACGCTGTGGTTGCCAACTTGTACTTCCCGAGCGCTTAGTCCAGTGCTCTGCACACAGTCAGCGCTCAATAAATACGACTGATTGGTTAACAAATTAAAATAAATAGAATAAACATGTACAAATAAAATAGAGTAATAAATCCGTACAAACATATAGACATATATCCAGGTGCTGTGGGGAGGGGAAGGAGGTAAGGCGGGGGGGAGGAAGGAGGGGGCTCAGTCTGGGAAGGCCTCCTGGAGGAGGTGAGCTCTCAGTAGGGCCTTGCCATCATTATTATTATTATTATTATTAATTATTATTATTATTTTAAAGTGGTGAGGGAGTCCGGAGTTGAGGGAAGGTTAAGGGTGCAGTTTGGTGCCCGGCCTTAGGCCCCCCGCGTGGCTCACCTGGAGCGGCCCGGCTCTTCGTCCCGCAGCCCGCGGGCCTGCCCGACTCCCGCACGACCTCTTCCTGCTCCTCCCGGCCGGGAAGCACGAGGAAAAGGAGGAAAAAAGGAGGAGAAACGGGATTAGGAGGAGGAGTCGGGAAAAGCACGAGCTCCACCGCCTGCTGGGCGGAGCCTGTCCCCGCCCCCGCGCGCGCGCCCCCTGCCGGCTGCTCCTCCGCCTGCCCCGCCGCCTGCCCCCGCGCGCGCCCCCTGCCGGCTGGAATGCCCTCCCTCTGCCCATCCGCCAAGCTAGCTCCCTTCCTCCCTTCAAGGCCCTACTGAGAGCTCACCTCCTCCAGGAGGCCTTCCCACACTGAGCCCCTTCCTTCCTCTCCCCCTCGTCCCACTCTCCATCCCCCTCATCTTACCTCCTTCCCTTCCCCACAGCACCTGTATATATGTATATATGTTTGTACATATTTATTACTCTATTTTACTTGTACACGTCTATTCTATTTATTTTATTAGTACGTTTGGTTTTGTTCTCTGTCTCCCCCTTTTAGACTGTGAGTCCACTGCTGGGTAGGGACTGTCTCTATATGTTGTGAATTTGTACTTCCCAAGTGCTTAGTACAGTGCTCTACACACAGTAAGCGCTCAATAAAGACGACTGATTGATTCCTCTCCCCCCGTCCCCCTCTCCATCCCCCATCTTACCTCCTTCCCTTCCCCACAGCACCTATATATATGTATATATGTTTGTACATATTTATTACTCTATTTTACTTGTACATATCTATTCTATTTATTTTATTTTGTTAGTATGTTTGGTTTTGTTCTCTGTCTCCCCCTTTTAGACTGTGAGCCCACTGTTGGGTAGGGACTGTCTCTATATGTTGCCAATTTGTACTTCCCAAGTGCTTAGTACAGTGCTCTACACACAGTAAGCGCTCAATAAAGACGATTGATTGATTCCTCTCCCCCGCGTCCCCCTCTCCATCCCCCATCTTACCTCCTTCCCTTCCCCACAGCACGTGTATATATGTATATATGTCTGTACATATTTATTACTCTATTTTACTTGTACATGTCCATTCTATTTATTTTATTTTGTTAGTACGTTTGGTTTTGTTCTCTGTCTCCCCCTTTTAGACTGTGAGCCCACTGCTGGGTAGGGACCGTCTCTATATGTTGCCAACTTGTACTTCCCAAGCGCTTAGTACAGTGCTCTGCACACAGTAAGCGCTCAATAAATACGATTGATTGATTGATTAGTACAGTGCTCTGCACACAGTAAACACTCAATAAATACGATTGAATGAATTAATGAATGAAAGGGGGAGACAGACACAACAAAACAAAACATGAGGAGAAGCAGCGTGGCTCAGTGGAAAGAGCCCGGGCTTTGGAGTCAGAGGTCATGGGTTCAAATCCCTGCCCTGCCACTTGTCAGCTGTGTGACTATGGGCAAGTCACTTCACTTCTCTGGGCCTCAGTTCCCTCATCTGTAAAATGGGGATTAAGAATGTGATCCCCATGAGGACCAACCTGATCACCTTGTAACCTCCCCAACACTTAGAACAGTGCTTTGCACATAGTAAGGGCTTAATAAATGCCATTATTATTATTATTATTATTATTATTCAAATCCTGACTCCACCAACTGTCAGCTGTGTGACTTTGGGCAAGTCACTTCACTTCTCTGGGCCTCGGTTCCCTCATCTGTAAAATGGGGATTAAGACTGTGAGCCCCACGTGCGACAACCTGATCACCTTGTATCCCCCACCCCCGGGTGCTTAGAACAGTGCTTTGCACACAGTAAGCGCTTAACAAATACCGTCATTATTATTATTATTCATTCATTCAATCGTATGTATTGAGCGCTTACTGTGTGTGGGAAGCACAAGTTGGCAACATATAGAGAGGGTCCCTACCCAACAACGGGCTCACAGTCTAGAAGGGGGAGACGGACAACAAAACAAAACATGTGGACAGGGGTTAGGTCGTCAGAACAAACAGAATTAAAGCTAAATGCACATCATTAACAAAAATAGAATAGTAAATATGTACAAGTAAAATAAATAGAGTAATAAATCCGTACAAACACAGACAGTTGTTAGAGACGGTCCCTACCCAACAGCGGGCTCACAGTCTAGAAGGGGGCCTGTGCCACGCTGCTACAGTTAAGAGAAGCAGCGTGGCTCAGTGGAAAGAGCCCGGGCTTTGGAGTCAGAGGTCATGGGTTCGAATCTCGGCTCCGCCACATGTCTGCTGTGTGACCTTGGGCAAGTCACTTCACTTCTCTGAGCCTCAGTTCCCTCATCTGGAAAATGGGGGTGAAAACTGTGAGCCCCCCGTGGGACAACCTGATCACTTTGTAGCCCCCGCCCAGCGCTTAGAACAGTGCTTCGCACATAGTAAGCGCTTAACAAATGCCAAGATTATTATTATTATTATTAGAGGCCTCGGGTAACTCCTGCCCACCGTCCCACCACCACGCCGGGGACCCCCACTCCCGACACGCTTTGTGCAGGTGGGGCTCCCCTAGAAGTCCCTTCTCACCATGCCCCTTTATCCACAGCCCTGTTTTTTTCTTTCTTTTCAGCACTTACTATTAATCAGACATTGTTCTAAGCACTGGGGTCGATATAAGCTAATCAGGTTGGACGCAGTCCATGTCCCACATGGGGCTCACAGTCAATCCCCATTTTACAGATGAGGTAACTGAGGCCCAGAGAATGATAACGATGTCATTTATTAAGCACTTACTATGTTCAAAGCACTGGGGAGGTTACAAGGTGATCAGGTTGTCCCATGGGGGGCTCACAGACTTAATCCCCATTTTACAGATGAGGTAACTGAGGCCCAGAGAAGTGAAGTGACTTGCCCAAAGTCACCCAGCTGACAAGTGGCGGAGCCAGGATTTGGAGCCATGACCTCTGACTCCAAAGCCTGGGCTCTTTCCACTGAGAAGTGACTTGCCCCAGGTCACACAGCAGACAAGTGGCATGGCTGGGATCAGACACCAGGTCCTTCTGAATGTCAGGTCCGTGCTCTAGCCATTTGACCACACTGCCGCTCCTGCTGGGCCCTGAGCCTTGTCTTTTATGCTGTTTTGTACTTCTATTTCCTATGATGTCTCCCCCTCCCCAACCAGAGGCTCTTCATTTCAGATGGTGAGCCCCTGGTAGACCAGAGATGGTGTCTAATTCTTACCCACGTATTTTCCCCCAGTGCTTAGTACAGTGCTTTTTACCCAGTAGGCACTTAATAAATACTGTTACTACTTACATACGTGAGGACAGCGTCAGCCCCTGCTGGGATTTCAGAAAGAGGCTGTTCCCAAATCAGAGCCGGGCTGGACGTTGGGCTACTACTTTTCAATTTGGGACATCGGACCCCCAACCCACAAGGAGGTTTCTCCCCGATCTCGGGGTCCTTCCATCGATGAGGTGGGAGAGACCCTCACATCGATCCAGGGTGGGCCAACCTGGGGGTATTGCTTAACTAATGACCCAATCCAGTCATTCCTGAATAGTCATTCTGGATACACCTGGACTCATTGTACACCGTAATTTCCAAATCTAGTTTCAATCAAAGCTGCTGACAGACTTTTCCTAACGGATCAAATATGAAAACACTCTGATCGACCAAAGTTCCTGTAAAAGAAAAGGCAAACATACCAGGGTCATCTAAAGGGAAACTACCAGTGTTGCCTGCTCCCCGAGAATCCGGAGCCTGCCACACAAGTCGGGAGGAGAGCAATGATTTCTTCTGACTCGGGGCACCCTGGCTCCAGGCCAGAAAACACACTACTGAGACCACATGCAATAAGAATAATTTACAAATAGGCAGGATCAAGAAAGGAATCAGTAATCCACAGCTGGAGGATATTAAGGGGAGGAGACAAAGACAAGGTTGGGCGGCAAGGCTGCAAGGGCAATAAAGTATCTCCTCAAGCTGTAAAGGAGCTGAGCCACTTCCAATCAAGAATCAGAGGATCTGGAGGTGCAAAAAGCAACATCAAATGCACAAGGAAGTCTGGGTCGCAAAAGCAGAAATTGCCTAGGAAATAAAACTCCGAACTCCCTCTCTCTTCATATCCAATAGAACACTCCTCTCTCCATCTACAAAGGCCTTTGGAAACCTCATCTTCTCCAAATAATTTCTTATCTTTCCACCTTCTAGCCCCCAACACCTACATCAGTGCTTTAGAACCAGCTAAGTACTTAAAATTCTCACAACCCCATTTAACACGTGGGTACAAATCTTATATACACTATTACTTCCCTCCAGCTCTAATATACCTAGATATCCATCTCCCCAGGTAGAATCTAAGCTCTTTGAGGGCAAGGATCATGTTCACTAATGTCACTGTAGTCTCCCAAGCTCCTAATAGAGTGCTCTGCACCCAATAGGTGCTCAATAATTACCAGTGATTGATACTGATTGGAGTCTCTTTTGGTTAAAAGAAGATTAGAAGGAGCTCATCTCAGAGTTCACTTCAAATCAGAACACAATCTGGTTTTAGGTTTTAATAATTACAATAATTACGGCATTAGTTAGGCACTTACTGTGTATCAAGCACTGTTCTAAGCACTGGGGTAGACAGATGCAGTCCTTGCCCCACAGAGAGTTTCCGGTCTGAACAGGAGGGAGAAGGGGTATTGGATCTCCATTTTACAGATGAGGTCACTGAGGCACAGAGAAGTTAAGTGACTTACCCAAGGCCACACAACAGACAAGGTACACAGTTGGGATTAGAACCTAGGTAATAATAATAATAATAATAATGGCATTTATTAAGCGCTTACTATGTGCAAAGCACTGTTCTAAGCGCTGAGCACTGTTCTAAGGTCCCTTGTCTCCTAGGCCTGTGCTCATTTCCACTAGGCCACACTGCTTCTCTGTGCTGGGCACAGAAACTAAATCCTAGCTCATAGATGTAAATCGGGCCATTGTTGTCTAACTGATTCTCTGCATCTATGCTTGAGGACCCAAGACAGGAAGGCAAAGTCTGACCCTCCAGGAAACGTTCAGCACATCCAGCTGTTTCAGCATTACACAAAGTCCTTAAATCCTACTCTTGAATGCCCAAAACTGTGCATTCGCACAGTAAGACATGCAGATGATGATGAACAGCTTTTCTGAATCAGCAATGCACAATACACTGTTGATTATCCCCCAAAATATGAAAGTTATGAACCAATCAGCAGCTTGCCAACATTATTCACAAGGATCTCCACACAGAACTGAATTCTGCTGCTTAAGCAGCAATGTTGCAAGGACAGACGTCTGGCAGACCGACAGTGTGGGGAATTCGACCTCAACATTCAAAGCAAGTTCAAAGTTGAAGCAACCTTCTAAAATAGCTGCGACACTTGGGCCTTCTCACTATGTTTCACATTACGGGCAGTTCTACCCACCAATGCAACTCCAAAGCCTCATTCCAAATTGAAAATCTCTAAGATCGGTGATATCCACTCTTTTAGCAGTATTGAGTGTCTACCAGGTACAACAGACTGTACTAAGCATTTGGGAATTGCAAAACCCAAAAATGGCATGGTGTCATATTTGAAGACAATACTGAAATTAACCTGTGTGTTTATGTGGCTGATCTACAAATAGATTAGTGAAAATATACCACTGAATGCACAACGGAATCAACACCACACACACACACACAGGCTGAGGACTGGAGTAGGTAAGTTCACAAGTTTTGTGTCCAACTGGGGATTAGTGACTGCCTGGAACAGAGCCTGTTCCCCCCAAAACCTTTGACACTCTGGTCCTGGTTCACAGGGTGTAGAGAAGCAGACATAGGGGGCAAAACGGACTTTGCTACTTCATCTTCAGGCATTTTAGCTTTGCTTCACTCGGGGAATCTAATGATAAAAGCAAATAACCAGCCTCAAAGCTGCGGCAAACAGCTCCCATTCCTTCAGCCCTAAGGAGGCTGTAATAGTTTGACACACGTATTTTGCAGATGCGTAAACGGCTCGGTCAAATGGGAGCGTTTTCTCTGAAGCACATTATCTGTTAATGTTACATACTTAACCCACGTGTACAAAGTGCACCTTTTATGTGGACTGTGAAATAAAAACCCAAAGATTCCTTTTTCATTCCTAAACAGCCACACACTCTCACATCACCAGGACAAGGGACTAGAGTTCTATTTGGGGGGTAAAATTTAACTTACTTTAATCCCAGTGAAGGTCAGCACACAAATCAAATCCCATTTTAATATGGTTCAACAGTGAACTCCTGACAGCCAGAATTTTAACACAAAGCACTGAGGACAAGAGAAATAGAATTGTCTTGTGTGATTTAATGCACTATCTGCTCATTTTAAGGCTCAATCCATGGGGGTGTCTAGTTTTGAGTTGATTAGAAGGAAGAAAATGTGCCAGGCTAACAACAGTCACCGCCCTCCGTCTTGGCCTAGAGGAAAGACTGGACCCCCCCCATTCCTCTCCGCCTCCCCATCATCATCATCAATCGTATTTATTGAGCGCTTACTGTGTGCAGAGCACTGTACTAAGCGCTTAGCACTGTACTAAGCGCCATCCCCCCACCCTACCTCCTTCCCTTCCCCACAGCACCTGTATATATGTTTGTACAGATGTATTACTCTATTTACTTGTACGTATTTACTTTTCTATTTATTTTATTCTGTTTATATGTTTTGTTTTGTTGTCTGTCTCCCCCTTCTAGACTGTGAGCCTGCTGTTGGGTAGGGGCCGTCTCTATATGTTGCCAACTTGTACTTCCCAAGTGCTTAGCACAGTGCTCTGCACACAGTAAGCGCTCAATAAATATGACTGAATGAAAGAGCCTGGGCATGGTAGTCAGAGGACCTGGGTTTTGATCCCAGCCCCAACACTTGCCTGCTGCATGACCTTGGACAAGTCACTTAACTTCTCTGCCTCAGTTTCCTCAACTGTAAAATGGGGATTGAGAATGTGAGCCTCGCAGGGGACACAGACTGTGTCCAAACCGATCAGCTTGAATCTACCCCAGCGCTTAGTACAGTGCCTGGCACACAGTGTCTAACAAATACTATTAAAAAACCCACAAAAAACACAGAAGTGCTCAAAAAATACCACATGATGGATTGACTGAATAACCACAAAACCCACAGGCAAAGAAGGAGGAATATAGTAACTTCACCGTTTTCCCCACATCCCCTCAGAGATTTTTTTAGGTCTCGGTCCACATGAAAATAAGTCAACAGACGTGTTTTGAAGACTGCAGAGAAGGACTAATTTAGAGAAGCAATTAAACTAAATTAAGCGACAGTGTCAGAGATAATCCAAGGAGTGTGCAGAATGTTCACAGAACTGATTCTTATTAAACAAAGTCGAACTGGAGCCAATATTTTCACTGATTCAAGGTCTACTCAACTACAAACCGAGACAACACGGCCCAGACTTTATGACACTACATTTCCCGTGCCCCTCCCGGGGTTGTGTTTTCAGTAGGTATGAACTGTAAAGCCCTCCTTGTACCTCACACTTCCACCAAAGGAGGAAGCGGAAAGTTCAGCTTGGGGATCCCCTCAATGAAAAAGGGTCCAGATTGGAAACGCAGATGAGGATCACCGCTTCACTCTGGGAAATAGACCCAGCTTCCACCACCTGTTTCCTACAGTGGCCAATGTCTGCAGCCAATATTTTAATCACGGAATCCAGGCTATTATATTTTCCCAGAGAGCCTGCTCCCAGGCTGTACCTTTATCATTATTATTGGTACTAGCTAAGGCATCCCAGGCTGTACCTTTATCATTATTATCATTATTGGTACTAGCTAAGGCATTTGTTAAGCACATAATAATAATAATAATAATTGCGGCATTTGTTAGGCACTTGTAATGTGTCAGCCACTGTACCCAGTGCTGGGGTAGATACAAGCTAATCGGGTCCTACATAGGGGTCACAGTCTAAATCCTCATTTTATAGATGAGGTAACTGAGGCACAGAGACATTAAGCGACTTGCCCAAGGTCACACAGCAGATACGTAGTGGCGCTGGGATCAAAACCCAGGTCCAGCTAACTCCTGGGATTATGCTCTATCTACTAGGCCACGTGGTGTCTCGCGGGGATCTGAATTTGGGGTGACTGAGGGTCCCTTTCTCAATTCCCAGTTCCAAAGAAGTTTTACATCTCTAATAGTCTACCGCTCTCCATCCCACCAGCATCCTGTGGCCTGTCTCAAGTGTCCTCTGTCGTTGCTTAGTTGCTTAAAGTCCTGGTCCCCTGAAAACCTTCCTGACTCCCCTTACCTGCTGTCTCCGTTCCTCAGGTCCCCTGCATCATCCGCTTGGGCCTGCTGCTGTTCGTTCTCCATCCTCTTCCTTCACCCCACCATCCGGATGCCAAGAGCCTGACTGTGTTCTAAGATGAATCGGGACATAAATCACGCGTGAGGTTGTCGCAAGCAGCCAAACTCAAGTCAGCGGCTAAGGTTGATATTAAGAAATCAAACATGATCCTTGGATGTCTTAATAAGAATAAACAAGGACCAGGAACGCAAATGGTATTTAAAAAAAAAAAACTGATGTCAGAACTGGGTTGGAACTCTTGGAACACTTGGAAAATGCAGAGAAGTGGATTGAAACCACATGAAAGGAAAAGGATTCTGTCGTGACTCAAGTAAAACAGTCGCAATGCCTATCGTACCTTCGGATACACACTTACCTGCCTCAACCATGGATCGGGGGTCAAACTTGGAAAGGAGCTGCTGGGAAGTGACCTAACCTGTCTATGGTACAGTTCCATTATTTATAAAACTGGGTCAATAAATACAATCAGCAGGTTCAAGAGGGGTTTGGGTAAATTCCTAATCCCGGTTCCACCACTTATCTGCTGTGTGAACTGGTTCTCCCTCCAATAAAATAAGATATACAGCTTGGAACAGCAGCTGGAGGAAGAAAGCACACCTGGACATTTCACAATGGAACCAACACAGAAGAAAGGGCCACCCTGAGGGTGCCCAGCAGAAACAAGACACAGAAAGCCCCAACAGGGGCTGTTCCTAGTAATAATAATGGTATAATGATGGCATCTGTTAAGCGCTTATTATGGGTCAAGCACAGTTCTAAGTGCTAATCAGGTTAGACACAGCCCCTGTCCCACATAGGGCTCACAGTCTAAGTCCCCATTTTGTGGTAATTGAGGCACAGAGAAGTGACTTACCCAAAGTCACATAGCAGACAGCTGACACTGAAATTACAAAGCCCCAAATACTCACTAATTCAGCATAATTTTGATAAAAACACGGCTCAGACTCATCCACCTACCTCTTGAATAATACAAGGATTCAACGGTTAAAAGACAGTCTATGCTATAAACAGTCTCCAGAAGCCCTGTTAGCAGTTTTCTTCCCACAGTTTTGTGCCTGCTGTAATAATAACCTCACTGGCCTTTTTTAAGATCAGTTATACTGTTCGGGACATTATTAGGTAAGGACCAGCAAATTAGAAAGTGCCAGGAGAGTCCGACTGCTGCAAGTGGGCCCAGAATGCAGGAACCAGAATGTGGATACAGAGCTGAGGATGCTTCTGCAGTATAACATAGTTTTGGGCTAGACTTTAAGCTTGCTGTGGGCAGGGCAGGTGTCAACCAACTCTGTTGTATGTACTCTCCAAAGTGTACAATGATCTGCCCACATTAAGCACTTAATAAATATGTGTGATTGATTTTGCTGCCTTAAATAAGGTAGAGGCATCCATTCAGGGGTTAAGGGCCGCCTTAAGTATTATTTGCTACCACCTAGTCTCATATGTCCCTTGCCATACAGCTATATTGGACTGCATTATTATTAACAGCAACAATAATAATAATCGTGGTATTTGTTAAGCACTTACCGTGTGCCGGGTACCGTACTAAGCGCTGGCAAATCAGGTTGGATACAGTCCCTGTCCCATATGGGGCTCACAGCCTTAATCTTCATTTTACAGACGAGGTCACTGAGGCCCAGAGAAGTTAAATGACTTGCCCGAGGTCACACAGCAGACAAGCAGAGGAGCTGGGAATAGAACCCAGGTCCTTCTGGCGCCCAGGCCCGTGCTCTATCATTATTATTATTACTATTATTGTATTTTTAAGCACTTACTATTTTTCAAGCACCGTTCTAAGTGCTGGGGTACATACAAATGAATCAGGTCAGCCACAGTCACTGTCTCACATGAGGCTCACAGTCTAGGAGAGAGAACAGACAATTGAATCCCCATTTTTTACAAAGAGGAAATTGAGGCACAGAGAAGTTAAGTGATCTACCCCAGGTCCCCAGCAGGAAATTGGCTGAGCCAGGTCCTCTGACTCCCATGCCTGTGCTCTTTACAGTGAGCCACGCTGCTCCTCAATCTTGGTAGAATAACCATGCTTTGTGTACTCACTGTCTCACAGTGAGTTTTTGGTGGCATCTGTTAAGCACCCACTATGTGCCAAAAACCAAACTGAGCACTGGGGCAGACACAATATAAGCACATCAGACACGGTCCCTGTCCCCCATCAGATTCACAGACTGGGGGAGACAGAGAATGGGTATTCAAACGCCATTTTACAAATTGGCACAGAGGAGTTAAGTGACTTTCCCCAGATCACAAAACAGGCAAATGGCACAGCCAGGATTAGATCCTCTGATTCCCAGGCCCGTGCTCTTTTCACCAGACAATCACAGTGATATTTGTTATGTGCTTACTGTGGGCCCACTCACCGTACCTGTAGGAGACAATCAGGTCAAACAGAGCCCCTGACCCATATGAGGTTCACAGTCTGAGAGAAAAGGGGAACACGTATCAAATGCCCATTTTACAAATGAGGAAACTGAGGCACAGAGAAGTTAAATGACTTGCCCAGGGTCACGCAGCAGGCATGGGATGGAGCCGAGATCGGAACCCACGTTCCCTGACTTCCGGGCCTGCGCTCTGTCCACCAGGCCACGCATCTGTAACTTTCGTTCGAACTCGGAGCAGCCCCAGATACGCTGTTATTTGCTGAGTAACTCCAATCAAGTGAATGGAGGTGACACTGCTGAATTCCTCATTAGAATGAGCATCAGGACATGCAGGAGTTCACCAAAACTTTAATTTTATTTCCAGTGTTTACTTGTATGCACACAGGCATAACACGGGTTCGGATTCATTCAGTCTTCATGCAGATTTTTATTCTTCTGAATAAAAGAAGCCAGTTGCATCCAGGATCCACTATTTACACGCCTTTACACGCTTATGTTAAACAACATTAAATCAAATCTGGTACCTGAAGAACAGATACACATATAATATGTTCATTTAAGTTACTTCTTTTACAGAAAGATTAAAAATTCAAGTCACACAAAACTCAAAAACGGTATTAAAATTGGAATATAAAACTCAGAGATCCAACTGGAATGCCTAAAGAATGGAAGCTCTGTATCCATCTGTTTTTAAAATCGATACACTGTAACGCAACGTGTTTCCCACAAAACGCATCCATGTGTTCGCGGTGAGTTCTCTAATTTAACAATAAACAATATGGCACCCTAATAAGCCAAATGAATTTTTATGATGAGGCACTTTTGTTAGTGACTAAACCAAAGGAACAAGTTTTCTGCATACTAATGCCAGCTGTGGTATTCAGCAATCTTCCGTCATAAAACCTTGTATACACTACATAGCGTGTCACAGCAGATAATTCACTTATTTGTCTGCAACCATCTGATATACTTTTCAAATATATATATATATATATATACACACACACATATATATGTGTGTATATATACATATACATATATGCTCTTAATTTTATGTTCTTCTGGCTGTAGTGATGCACCGTAAAGACTTTCCACAGTGCATATCGGTGAAATCAGCCCAAATGAAGGCTGTATAATAATAACAATTCTGGTACAGGAAAATATATACAGGGTTACTGGAACATGTAACAGTGGCTCTTTGTGTAGCTGTGCTTAGACGTCAGTCCCGGGTTCAAAGGTACTGATAGAATCGTGACTTAACGACCTGGGTTCCAGACAGTTTGTGAGGATGGGCGTCAACGGCAGCGCTGAAGTTGTTTTTGTTCATGTTCTGGAAGCTCTCACCATTGATCTGGTCGGGGGCCTGCGACGGGGTGGAGAGACAGGGCCGGCTGGCTAAAGTCAAGGTGCTGGGGGAGCTGCCTTCGTCTGCTCGAAGCTGGACGGAGAAAGGGAGGTCCGCCCCAGACACGTCCGCCCGGCTCGGGTTCCCGAGCCTGGGGTCTCCGCTCTCCCCCGCGTTCAAGTCCGATGTGCTAGTGCGCAAACGCTCCCGGGCGAGCCAGTCCGAAATGGAGAGGTCCTGGGCCGGACACTTGGGCTTCAACCGATTCACGGCGGACAGTTCAAACTCCCTCTCCCTGCTCGGGCTCCCCTCGTGGACTTTCCAAGCATTCAGAACACTGATCTCAGCAAAATCCCTCTGCCCTCCAAGGGTGTGCCTTCGCCTGATGTTTTTCCTCTTGGCGCTGTCCGCCGAACCGGCCTTCTGACTTCCGATCCCAAACATGTCGTCGGCCGACGCCTTGAGCCGCAGTTTTAGCCGGTCGGTGATTTTAATCCTCCACGTGGGCTCCTGCTTCTCAGACTCGCTTCTGGCAGACAGGACCAAACTCCCCGTTGATTTTCCTTTTTTCATCACGTCAAACATCTTCGTCACCGACGGGGTCTCCCGCTCCATCTTGCCATCCCCCGGGCCTTCGCTGTCTGACTTGATCCGAGCAGACTTCCTCCTAGACAGCGTATCACATTCGATCAGTCTGTGGGAACTGAACTGTTGCCTGCGGCCGTCCAGATTTGGGGTGAGGCTACCCTCGGTACAGTTCACCTCGCTTCCTTCCGAGTTTCGCCGGCTCGTCTTGGCCGTCTCTTGCATCTTCCCCCTGAAGGCTCTGTCGGAGGCAAAGCTCGGGGTGAAAATGGAGAATTCGCTTTCGCTATCCGTTTCCACGGGGCGGCCTTCGCTGACCAGTTCGCTCCTCTCGTCGTCCGCCTCGTCCCCCTTGCTCTCCGCCACCGACTGCACCTCCGGGCTCAGCCTGCTCGAGTCGAGGCCCGCCTGGTACGTGGTGGATGAGGCGGTCGAATAGTCCGAGGTGACGTTGGCAAAAAACTCACCCCGTTTCATTTCTGGGCTGGTCAGTTTCTTACCGGAAAATCGGGGCAGGGAAGTCTGGGATGAAGTGCTCAGCAGGGTGCCGGAGTCAGACACAGTCTCCTCCAGCTGAGAGGAGGTTTGCGGCACCGGGGTTTTTGGATCATCCCTCGGAGCGGTCAAGCGGCAGCTGAGATTGGGAGACTTGGCGTGCTTTGAGCTGTACGGCGGGGAGGGTTCTTCAGACCCCGTGCTTCCTTTTCTTAGGGACATTTTCTTGTCTTTTGCCCCATGCGGGTCTTTTTTAGTACTGCTTTCTTTCGAAATCGAGACCCTTTGTTTTCTTCCCAGCCCGTCACCATCTTTTTTAGTGGCGTCACCGTGAGACTGTTCTGCAATTTCCTTCTTGAAAAACACATTATCTAATTCATCTTCTGAGCTGCTCGGTTGGGCTTTCTCTTTTGTTTTCTTTCTCTTCCGACTTGCAGCTGCAAAGATGGAGGATACAAGCAGTTCCCTGCTATACTGATCCTTTCCAGATCCCCAAGAACCCTGAGGAAGGAAAAACAGGAAAATGCAGGTTAAAAGGCAATTCACCCGTCATCTGCTTCTCTGAGATGTTCCAGAGGAAGCGACCAACTCAAAACAGCCCTGAGGGCTGTCTGCTCAAAAAGCTGGTGAACCAGGCCCCGAGCACGTGACCACCCCTGCTGGCTTCCTGCCTCCTCCTTCTGGTTTGGGCGTTCGAGGTCGGCATCTCCCTTCTTTGCCTACAGCCGGCTGGGCTAATCGACTGATGATAATAATAATAATAATTATTATTATTATGGTATTTGTTATGTGCTTACTATGTGCCAGGCACTGTACTAAGTGCTGGGGTAGATACAAGCAAATCAGGTTGGACGCAGTCCCTGTCCCACATAGGACTCATGCTCTTCACCCCCATTTTACAGACGAGGTAACAAGCACAGAGAAGTGAAATGACTTGCCCAAGGCCATACAGCAGACAAGTGGCAGAGCTGGGATTAGAACCCATGACCTTCTGATTCCTAGGCCCGTGCTCTATCCACTATGCCATGCTGCTCTTGCTGGGAATGCCCTCCCACAGATCAGTGTACCTCGAGAGTAAAGAAATGATCCAGTGAGTTGCTGCTGACAGGCTAGGTCATGGAGCCGACTATTGGGTAGGGACTGTCTTTATAAGTTGCCAACTTGTACTTCCCAAGTGCTTAGTACAGTGCTCTGCACACAGTAAGCGCTCAGTAAATATGATTGATGATTTAAGGTCCTGAATCAGTCTTCTGTTCGATGAGCCAGGGAGGGTTAATCTTAAATTGCCTCTAGGCCACTCCTCATGTGTAAATAATAATAATAATAATAATGGCATTTGTTAAGCGCTTACTATGTGCAGAGCATTGTTCTAAGCGCTGGGGGTGGATACAAGGTGATCAAGTTGTCCCACATGGGGCTCACAGTCTTAATCCCCATTTTACAAACGAGGTAACTGAGGCTCAGAGAAGTTAAGTGACTTGCCCAAAATCACACAGCAGACATGTGGCGGAGCCGGGATTCGAACCCATGACCTCTGACTCCAAAGCCCGGGCTCTTCTCCACTGAGCCACGCTGAGGAAGAGGTGGTCCTAAGGGGCTTTCCTATGGATTGGCCTCCATGACTGACTGTGTAAGACAAGGGGCCGGACCCTCGGCCATCTAAAATCAGTTGCTCAATCACTGACGGTGTCGTGGACCTGCACTAACTCCATGCTAGGACCAGTCAACCGTTCAGTGGCATTTAATTACAATAACAATTATAATTATGGTATGTGTTAAGCACTACTATGTTCCAAGCACTATTCTAAGTGCTGGGGTTGATACAAGGTAATCAGGTTGGACACGGTCCCTGCCCCAGAGGGGGCTCACAGTCTTAATTCCCATTTTACTGACTGACGCATGAAGTTAAGAGTCTTGCCCAGGATCACACAGCAGACAAGTGGCAGAGCAGGGATTAGAACCTATGTCCCATCTTCCAAGACTGTACTCTTGCCACCAGGCCATGCTGCTTAACAGAATGCTGAGAATGGGCAGAGCACTGTACTAAGCGCTCGGGAGAGTGTACAAGGGGGTTGGCAGGCACGGGTGGGACTGTCCTTCTTATCTGACCAGATTGAAAACTGTGGATCCTGAGAGCTCAAGGGAGGGTTGGCTGCTTTCATCACACAGGTTCTCAATACCAGCTTCTTGTATGCCAAGAAGCCCATTTTGGGCCACCAAGTGTGAAACTGGTGTCAAGTGAATAAAAGCTAAAGGTATTTTTTTTCTTAGCGAAACCCTTGTTGGGGTTCTTATGTAGAAGAAAGAAAGATAGGTAACAATTGGTGGATGCTTGACCAGGCCGAGTGAAAATCTGGCCTACAAAGAATAAGGCAGGGGAATAGTTCTACAAACTCCCTGATGAGGTATAATAGAGAATGCTGGAAACCGGAGGGCACTTACAGCCCTCTTGTAGGCCTCTGGGCACTGTTTTGCTATTCAAGCTATTTTCCCCCCCAAACCTCATGCTTCAAATTAGGCATGAGTTCACTGCAAATTTGTCAGTCCATCAACCAGTGGCATTCACTGACCCCATCACAAACAAGCACAGGGAAAAACTATGTTCTTAAAATGCCGTAAAAAAAACTTACCTTAGATTTGGCTGTGTCACTAGTGGCTGAATCTGTGGAAAAATCAAATCAGAGGTGGTGGTCAGATGGGGCCAAAATTCTGGTTTTTGCTACGGACAATGCAAAACTTATGGAAAACACAAGCACAGAGCCAAATGTGAAAGCAAAACCCAAACGAAACAATAGAAACACAGTGGATAGTCAGAGCTCACAAAGATGCAAGCCGCACCACAGAAAGCCACCGCCATGAAAGGATGCTGTGAATTGTAGGCAGAACCAGCTCAATGATAGGAATGGCAAAGGAGCCCTGTTCTAAATAAAAACAGAAATACTAGGGTGTATTTGATTTTATAATTACTAAAAATCTAGCAACAGAGAAGCTTGATGACCTCTGAAGAATTGTACTATGTACCCCATCCTGGAATTGGATGGATATACAATGCAGATCTCTATCACTATCCTAGCGCTGAACTGCGACACTCGGTGTGGTTATTTTTGTCAGACCGTTAAACTGAACTCCTTCTTTTAGTTGGGGACGCAAAACCGTTTGCCCAGTCACCCCCGTTTTCCAGGCCCTGAATTCTTATTGCTGCTCCAGATTTCGCATCCCAGGTTGACACTACCCATCAATGCAGTCTGGGTTCCTTTGGACTAGCTCAACGGAAGGGCTACCAGTTTTGGACTTATCTAGAACAAGCGCTATCATGAAATGGAACGATGGAGACCATAATTTTACTGTCTGGCAAAAACTCAGATACAATTAGAAAAAGGGTAGGAAGGGGTCAGCGCCACAGGCGATAAAACCGATTGTGTCAGTTCGTCTCAACTCTGAGGTCAATTGATTTTCGAGGTGAGCTGAGCCCCGTGCCACGCCCCTTTTCTGACACATGGCTAAATGCTTTATGACTTGAAAAACTGGTACACCATACCATGCTATTTCTCCTCAGGGTCTGCTTCAGAAATAACAAGAAACAGCAGAAAGACTTTAAGAAAGTAGCATTGATCTGTTTAAAATACTCCCAAAAGAAAAATGTACAGCCCAGATCAACTCCTCTTTTCTTTTTCTTTTTTCCATTTACAAGAATCGGGGGTTTCTGCAGACAAGGCAGCTACAGTGTGGGCAACAGTCCTCCTTCTTCCTACAGTTCCAGCTGTCCATCAGGGACATCATAGAATCCACTAGTGACATTACCGTCTGATAGACGCCTCCCACTTCGCCTGTTTGAACATCAGCATAGATTTGCCTGTGTCAGTTAAGTCCTGAAAAAACCCCTTTAGAACTAGAACAGGAACTACAGACAAAGGGAGAACACTGTGGGGAAACACGCTGGGTTAGTGTGACAGTAAGGAAGGAAAACAATGTCCCTGAAAAGAGCTGGCAGTGCTAGGGCCGGGCCATATGAGAGAGTGGCCTCACATAAATACAAGAAAGTCAGCTTTCACTGTTTTGAATACAGTTCTTAATACAGACAAATCACCACGTACGATGGGGGTGCAACCTCTCCCCGGAGGAGCTCGATTCGATTTAACCTTCTGCTTTGCCAGCTTAGTTCCTAGTTGCGGCACTGCTACCATGTAGGAGGTCAAACTTTCTGCCATCACAGCAACCACATATCCAGCAGCACAGATCTGTTTTACCTTGTGATGACTATTGTATGGACCACCGTGAAGAAATTAAACAGTGGGAGGCATGCACATTCCCCTCCTAGTTCCCCATTTGACAGTTCTACTGCTCAATAGGCATTCCGACTCCATGCAGCCCTGCCAAATAACCCCTGGAAAAATCCACAGTCAGTTCAGTCAGAAGAGGGAGAATCCGTTTATTAGTAGAAAAAAAGAAAAGGAAAAACAAATCACAAGTGAATTGTTACTTATGATCGATTTGCTCTCTCGTTACAGAAAAATGGAGTGGGTTACAAGTGCCTACAGATTAATTCTGCCCAGGCAAGAGTTACCTGATACGTCTCCAGGAGAGACTCCCGTCCTTCCAATGTTGGTGAGTAAATGATCTATGTTTGGCACAGGCTGAGATTCTACAGTGTTTTCCTCCTGTACAGTTGTCTACAGTTAATAAACAAAGAGCTCTTTACAGTTAGTTCATTGCCATTTGATAACATTTACTAAAACCGCATTAGGCACCTGAGGACAGGGTTCCTTCATAAGCTGTTTTTCTACACCGCCTTACAGTTGCAAACCAGAGGAGCACCCCAACGGCCACTGTTGGTGCTCCCGTTAGAGTGGGAGCTGAGGAGGTGGAAACCCACTCTGGGCTGTGCCCGGCGAACAACGGCACCCGGGGCAGTCGGCTTGAGGGCTGGCGGTCCCCGACCACAGTAACGGCCCACTGGTAGAGAAGGAACAATACTTACGAGGGGCTCTTCGGCACCTTCTTCGGTGAAAAACCAGTCGTGCTACAATTTAAAATAAAAAAGGTGAAAACGGAAATGAGACAACCGAGAATGACCGCTAGCAGAGAACAACAGCGGGGAGAAAAGGCGTGGTGAAGAGAAGAGGAGGAAAGACTCAAGACCAAGTTGCCCTTACAAGGGGGAGGGGGTCTTGGCCAAGCTCTTCCTAAAGAAGGTGAACCCTGGACTTACATGTTGAATGAGGGTCTCTACAATTTTGTACTGGTCAGGCATGTGTGTGACCATGTTTGTCATATTGTCTTCTGAGGTTCTAACCAGGGTAGGACCAAACACTATAGCTAGGTTCCTGGGTTCCATCTGAAACAAAGGAAAAAAAAAATGATCAATTTGGGCTCAATTCAGCATGCTCAGCCTCCTCGTCAGCAGGCCTGGGATTTGATTTTGGGCTCTAGAATAGTAGTAGTAAATATTTCAAGTCAGAAAACAAAAACTACATGAGAAGGAGCTGGGTATTAGCTTACAGCCAAGAAAGACAAACTAGCTTCCCTGACCTGCAGCTTTTTCACTGACTTTACAGGAGGACATGAAGTTGGACTTTAACACCCAGTATACTGAAACCGACAGACTGTCTTCAGCAATCTTTTTTTTCCTGAATCGTAAATTTGAGACGTTCTTGAAGCTCAAGCAGCAGTATGGACTAGTGGATAGAGCATAGAAATGGGAGTCAGAAGGACTGGGTTTTAATCCCAGCTTCGCCACATGTCTGCTTGGGCAAGTCATTTAACTTCTCGGTGCCTCAGTTACCTCATTTGTAAAATGGGGACAAAGACTCTAAGCCCCATGTGGGAAAGGGACTGTGTCTGACCTGATTCTCTTGTATCTACTGCAGTGCTTAGTACAGTGCCTGGCAAATAGAAAGTGCCTAACACCATTACTATTAATATTATTATTTTAATAAATATATGCTGATCCTAAATTTAGTTTTTAAAATTAGAGGTATACACCTAACAATGCACTCCAGATAATTTAGATTATGTTCACTTTTGCAGACTGGGGCACTCTGCCTCTCAGAAAGCAATCCCTGGAAATGTCATCTCTTGAGCTCCAAGATCTGAGTATGTATGTGAAAAATATTGTTTCCATATGTGCAGCCTCCCTACCAGATTCTTGGTCAGCAGTTTATCCAACACATCGGTCAGCCATGTCGAATGAAATCGCCCCACCTGTTTTCACCCAGACAATATGCTAACAGTGGCAAAACTATTATGAAAAAGATGGCATCACTGGCACGTTGTTAGTGGCTAAACATATCACTTGCTCTAGAGAGAAAATTTAGGGTCTATGCCTTAGATTTTCAGAATAATGACAGCGACAACTGATTAGAGGGGAGAGAGAGATGGGGATCCTAGGTAGAAGCTACCGTTTTTCTGAAGATTGTGCACAGCCTCACCCAGGTGGAAAGGAAGATGTGGAACTGCAGGGGGCAAAGCATGCATAGCCTGGGCCCACCCTGCCCCCCAGCCCTCCCTCCACTTCGAAGACTTCCAAGGTTTTTCCTAATCCATCAACTACAGACCTTGCAAAAAGATGAAGGAAAAAAATAGTCTGTTATTCCACACTCAGTGTCATTCCACACACTGTGCCAGTGTTATTTGGAATGTACAAAACAGGCTTTGCCTTGAGCACACCTGTACAGTGACTGCATAATCCTTGTAGACAGGGATACTCTGTTGTCTTGTGATTTTCCAAGTGCTTAGTATAGTGCTCTGCATATAGTAGACATTCAGTAAGCATGATTGATTGGGAAGGGATTGTCTTTATTGCTGAATTGGACTTTCCAAATGCTTAGTACAGTGCTCTGCCCACAGTAAGTGCTCAATAAATATAACTGAATGAATGAATGAATTGCCTGGGACCTGTGGCTCTCTCTCTGGATTTGTTAGTGATGTGCCACTAAATGCAAAGAGTAAGATAGTACCCTAGCACCCTCACTTATGGGGAAGTCCCCTACCTTTCTGTGTGCGTGGCACTTGTTAAGCGCTCACTATGATCCAGGCATTATCCTAATCACTGGGGTAGACAGAGTTTAATCAGCTTAGACATAGTCCCTGCCCCACATAGGGCTCACACTCTAAATCGGAGGAAGGAGGATTTAATTCTCATTTTACAGAGGAGACACCTAAGGCACAGAGATCTTAAGTGACTTACCCAAGGTCATACATCAGGCAAGGGTCACAGCCAGGATTAGCACCCAGGACCTCTGACCCCCAGGCTTGTGCTCTTTCCACTAGGCAACACTGCTGCCTGTGCTTTTCCCTCTCCTCAGGACCCTTCAAATCCATCCCCTTCTGCTGAATGACCAAGTCCTTGACCTGGGAATCAACACTGATTGGGACTGATGCAACAAAAGACCATTTCTAAAGGGCTTTAGAGAGGAAGAGGTGTTTGTGTCATGGCTGGGATTTTTTGGCACTCAGGGATGGAGTCTAAGGGAAGGGCTGGGCCTTAGGAGAGTGTTGCCCCCTTGCTAACAAGGATATTCCCCGATGTTCAGCCTGGACTCCCTGTGGGCGGAGGGGAAGAGAGGCTGCCTGTCCTTCATCGCTCCTCGGGGACAAGCAGTCAAGACTCTGTACCTGTTTGAACGTACGATCCCAGAATAGCTGCTCTACATACCTTGTTTTTCTCAGAGTTTTCTGCCACAGTCTTCAGGTGAGCGGAGAGAAATTTAAGCGTTTGATAGTGATGGTCAGGCAAGTCGTGGATCTGGAAAAAAAAAAACCACAAACTGTTTCAGTGGTGGATCTAAAAGCTTCCCGGGCTGAATTTCAGGGCTCTCCCAAGCTTCAAATGCCACCTACCAGCCTCTTTAAAGTTTTCAGGCGCTCAAGAGGATTTTCTTTCCTATTTGCATCAATGAAGTCTGCATATTTATCTGTTAACCATAAAGAAAATTTGTTCATATCTGAGGGCCTGGATTTTTAAAGATAAACTCTTTCTTACAAGCATAAACAACAAGAGCCAGAAAAAGTCAGCCCCTCTCTCTATCTTTTGGCAGAGGCAGCTTCATTTCCAACCAGCAGCTGCTCCGAGGTGCCTCTGAGCCCACCGTGGATGCAGTCATCAAAAACAATACCCTCAAGCGCCTGCTCTTGAGGCCATGGGAGACCAGGGTGGCCACCCACAGCCATGGCTGAGTTCAAGTCAAAAGAGGCATGAATAAAAGTGCAGTTATTTCCATCTTGTAACCCTCCATGCCTCTCTTCACCCCTGGCTCTCACCCT
Source organism: Tachyglossus aculeatus (assembly GCF_015852505.1). Taxonomy (NCBI): domain Eukaryota; kingdom Metazoa; phylum Chordata; class Mammalia; order Monotremata; family Tachyglossidae; genus Tachyglossus; species Tachyglossus aculeatus. The sequence continues at coordinate 19,941,011 of NC_052078.1, read as the reverse complement.
GCCTTCACCCCCTGGCTAAAGCAGTGGCCCACCTGTGGGCTACAATCAGTGTCTGGGAATAGGTGAAGCTCTCTGCGGGAAGCACTAACTCTTTTGGACCAACGGAGAAGAGTTCCATGCCTAGCTGCCCACCAATACCAATATTACTGCACTTCGCTATCATGGGCCAAAAGAGTTCACAGACCTCCCAGGCACCCTAACTGGAGGAAGTCACCCTAGGCTCTGGGAGGAATACGCCTACTATTTCTATCTTACTCCACTGGCAGAGCACTTGCAACTCCAAGCTGCCTCATTTCCTTCCAAATGACTAAGAACTAAGGAACAAGTAACAAAAGCATTCACTTCTTCATTGACTTAATAAAGATGACCAAGTACATACTGAGGGTAATCATCATAGACTTTTGGTAGAAGCTGGGGCAAACCCAGAGGAGGAGGAGAATGGAATCAGAATAAGGAAACTGGTACAAATTCACCAAATCATAAATTTCAACAGTCCAATTATGTCTGCGTGAATAGGGGTGGTACCCCCGCCACAACTTCAAGGAAAACTCATTCTGTTGAGAAACTACCACCACGAACTCTGTGAGCCCTTTGAGGGCCAGGAATCGTGTCTGGATTTGACCTTCAATTGGGCCTGGCATATACTGAGGGCTTAATAACTTCTGCCAACCAGGTTTTCCTTCTTTCAGAGGTGGGGCTTCTCATCAATAATATTATAATTAAAGTAATAATGGTGGTACTTGTGAGATGCTTATTATGGGCCAAGCACTGCACTATGTGCTGGGACAGATACAAGATAACCAGGTCGGACTTAGTCCCTGCCCCTCATTGGGTTCACAGTCTAAATGGGAGGGAGAACAGGTACTGAATCCCTATGATCTAGATGAGGACACTGCACAGAGAAGTTGAGTGATTTGCCCAAAGTCACCCAGCAGGCAAATGGCAGGTTCAGGATTAGAACCTGGGCCCTCTGATAATAATTAATCACCAATAACTAGGGAGGAGGTCCTCCAACAGAGCCTAATGCCAAGGAACCCCAGGTCACGTGACCCCTTTCAAAAACCTGGCTTTTGTACGACAAGGAAAGCTGTCATATCTTTTGTTCACATCTCTGGTCTTCCTTCTTACAAATTTCCATTTCAAGTTAACATTTTTGTAGATTTATCATGGGATAATAACAACAACAATAATAACGATAATAATAATAATAATTGTGGCATTTGTTAACCACTTACTACTGTCAGGCAGGAACACAACTCACCATTCGTGAAAAGCGGTTCGGGGAGTTTTCTAAAAAACGACTTCAGCAAACTACTTATTACATTCAGATCTCGCCATTTCTAGGTATTGACAAAGAGGAAAACAGCAATTTTACAACCAATGGAAAAATGCCCCACACATCCAACTGAAGCCATTCAAATGAAAATAAGGTCTAGCCCAACTCACTTCATCATGAATGTCAATGTCCACCATGCCCTTGTTCAGTTCTTCTTGTAAATTTGAAATGGCTGCATTATTTCCCGGAACTCGGTAGATCCCCGTGTACTCGAGTCCCCTTTCTTCGACCAATTTGCAGCATATGTCTACTATTAGTGGAATGTACTGCCAAAAAAGAACAAGCCCTTTCATTTGAGCATATTTCAAGTATTTTCTAGGCCCTTTCCAATAACACAAGCACACCACAGGTAACGAATTATTACTATGGTGTTTGTTAAGCACTTACTATGTGCCCGGCACTGTTCTAAGCACCGGCGTAGGTACGGGTTAATCAGGTTGGGCACAGTTCCTGCCCCACATGGGGCTCACAGTCTAAGCAGTGGAGAGAACAAGTATCAAATCTCCATTTTACAGATGAGGGAACTGAGGATAAGAGAAGTTCAATGACTTGCCAATGGACACAGAGTAGGCAGCCGGCAGAGCTGGGATTAGAATCCAAGTCCTCTGGCTCCCAACCCCCTGTTCTTTCCATTAAGCCAAGCTGCTCCTGCTCTTACCCCCGGCCTCCAGAAAAATGGAAAAACCCCTAACCAGGAACTGCAGGAGAACTACAGTGGTAGAAGGACTGCTAATTTGAAGGAGACAGAAGCAACAGGGTACGTAACGGCTGGGAGAAAGTCAGTGAAGCCTGGAAGAGGAAGGCTCATGAAGCCAGGGAAGGCTGACCAGACCAGACCAGGGGGGAGGGGAATCAGAGGCAGCAAAAGGATCAGACTCACCATTAGTCTCCCCCTCTAGACAGTACACTTGTTGCAGGGAACGGGTCTACCACCCCTGTTGTATTCTCCCAAGCACTTAGTTCAGTGCTCTGCATACAGTAAGTGCTCAATAAATACCAATGATTGATTGCTTGATAGATTCTTGCATTGGGGATTGTTGGCTGAGGAGTGCCAGATGCAAGGGATCATCTCAAGGACAGAACAGAGCCTTCAAGGCTTGATAAATGCTTTGACGGGGGTGAGCTCACTGACGAACACCCTGATTTTTTGAAGGTAAGGACTGCAAAACTGGCACCCTATGTCCAACAGGTCACTCGAAGTCGTGCTGCTAAGAAGGTATTCTGGCAACCAGGTGGATTATTTCGGTGTGACTCAGCCCCCTGCTTTGGGCAGTCATCCTCCTGGCTCGCTCAGTGGGTTGGTCAAGCAGGGGGATGAGGTTTGGGATAGAAATTGCAAGAAAGTCCAAGATGGGGAGGGAGGGAGGGAGGAGAGGTGAAGGCCTAGCTCAGTTTTTCCTCCTCAGATCAACCACAACCACGGAGAGAAAAGGAGCAGGTGGAGAAGGAAGAGGGCTACCGGCTCTCACCCTGAATATGTGGCCATGCTCTCCCTGCACAGCCAGCTTATGGATACGATCCACGTAATAACCGAATCGGTGGAGGCTGAGGAGATTAAGGTGTTGCTCCTACCCTGTTGTTATGAGCTGGGGGACAGTCGTCCAACCTGACGCCAAATGTTGCTGCTGCAGTCGGCTTCTTTTCAAAGGTTTTGCGCATGATGTTGGGGATCCCTTTTCTCCAGGTGCCTTTTGGGGGACTGGTTTCATCTTGTGGTTGATGAAGAGCAGCGAGGGTTTGGAATGGAAAGGGGAGTGTTAAACACATTCAAAAAGTAAAAACAGGCTGCACAAAAATAACCGTTTAGTGATGCGCCTGATAGAAACATCACACCCTCCCTCCGCCTGTCCCTCAGACTCATCCTGTTCCCCTCTTGGTTTCCAAGAACAGCTTCTTTCTGGTTTTGGTTTTACCACCCAACACATGCTGTTGGATTCTGGCTTTGGGTTTTTAATTTTCTGTTGCACATATCCCCTGAGATGATAAAAGTTGCCTCACAGGTGAGGCATTTTCAACCATTTTAATTACATATGTCCATTAACCTTCCCTCAGAAGATGCTTTCAGTTTCACATCCTAAGTGGACAGATAGCAAGTGATGCAAAAATTTACAAATTAAAATGATGGGCAAAACATACCATGGACTTGATTTTCTCAGGATTTGAAAAGTTAATTAAGCGTGCAAGATCACAGGGCATGCAGTCAGCCAGTCAATCCAGAATCTACTGCAACCTCTTGTGAGCCTTCACAGCTTCATTTACCCACCAAAACACAGAAAATTCAAGCATAATCCATCTACAAACTCCCCAACATCTCTAATAGTGACACCCGGGGCTTATTACCTTTCTTGGATAATTACTAAGAGTTTGTTTCCAATAACTGTGCTTAAGCACATCATGGCAAAGCCTACATGACAAAACTAACTCTGATATTTACTGTGCTAAAAACAGGAGACAGTTTCACACTTTGTAATGTGGACTATACTGAATTCTGCTCACTGGCCCAGGCACCTGCTTCTCCAGAGTTTGGGGAAATAAAGGCATTTTAATGATCGAGAAGGCATTTCTACAAAGTCTAACGATCAAAACTGCATTACTGAAAAATCATGGAGAAAAACTGCATCTTGGCTTTTCACGTGATAGCCATTTGACCCTCAGAGAAAATAAGATTTGATGCAAAATGAGATTTTATGCTAGCCAGGCTAATTCACTCCCAAAGTCAGAAGCTGCATGAGTTCCTCCACTGGATACTAGGGGGTGCCTACAGAGAAAAACACATTGACATCCTCCATACAAGGCTTGGAGCCCTCATGATGTTCCCCTGTGCCCCGTAAAACCCTTCACGCAGCGTGGCTCAGTGGAACAGGGCACGGGCTTTGGAGTCAGAGGTCATGGGTTCAAATCCTGGCTCTGCCAATTGTCAGCTGTGTGAATCTGGGCAAGTCACTTCACTTCTCTGTGCCTCAGTTCCCTCATCTGTAAAATGGGGATTAAGACTGAGAGCCACCCGGGGGACAACCTGATCACCTTGTAACCTCCCCAGCGCTTAGAACAGTGCTTTGCACATAGTAAGCACTTAATAAATGCCATCATTATTATTTCCCGGGTACCACATGGGGAGAGGAGCCAGGTTACCGCACATCCACCCCTCTCCTGAATGTGGATGAACTGACTCATCCCAACTTTGGAGGCTTAATAGAATGTGCTGGTTGAGGTTGAAGTTAAAGTTCTCCTAATTCCTCCTTACTCCGATCATGCTGGAATCGCATCTCACTTTGGCTCTTGTCAGCAACCCTCCCTCCACTTGCTTCAACTCACCCAAAGGTTCATGGACTCCAGAATGGGTCCTGGGGCTCAGCCTGCCAACTGAATTGCCAGAGCTGAGAGCCCCAGCACTGCCTTCTGCAGTGGAGAGGCCATTACCTGAATACCTTTTACCTTATCAGCTATTCAAACATATGGACAGTACACTCTCTTCTTCCATAGCATGTGTTTTCCCTACATGTTTTCAATAAAACCTCATTAGAGAACTAGGAAAATATTATTATTCTTCAGCCAACTTGCAGATATCTGGAAATGATGGGCTGTGATGTTGGGAGAAAGTCACTCTAGAATGTGAATTTTCCTTGCCACAGGGTTTGTCAAGAATATATATATATGTGTATATATACACACACACATATATAAAACGTTTTCAGTTCTCCTATAACAAGGGGTTCTATTCTAGACAAAACCCACGGTAAAGAAACCTGAATATGTGTGTGTGTGTGTGCATGAATAGGTATGTATGTGTGTGAATATATATGTATAATAATAATAATAATGGTATTTGTTATTTGTTAATGGTATACATAACTATTCATACACACATATATACATATATACCTATCCATACAAACACACACATACACACACACATTCAGGTTTTCTATATATGTATGTACGTATGTATGTATGTATATATATATATATATATATATATATTCTCCCTATATATTTGGGGAGGAGAGAAGGAGAGGAGAGAGGGAGACAGAGGTGTTTTCTGCGTTGGAAGAGGGTTGTGTATATGTGAAATATTGAGAGACCACCACATCCACCCTATGCCCATGAAAATAAGAAAGGGCACTTTGTATCACTCCTTGTCACCCAGGGTGAGCACTGCAGGCTGAGGTAATGAGTCTCAGTCGTCAAGAGTGCCATCCAACGGCACTGTTGCCTTTCTTTCAGTAAGAGGCCCAGGGATGTCAAAGGGGGTGAACTTAAGAGTCTTCTAGAATGTAAGCCCAATGTGGGCAGGGAACATGTCTATCAACTCTCTTGTATTGTATTCTTTCAAGTACTTAGTGCAGTGCTCTGCACATAGCAAGCATTTAGTAAGTACCATTGATGATGGCGATTGAGCATTGAAGGGGAGAAGGAGGACTGTGAGCCCACTGTTGGGTAGGGACTGTCTCTTTGTGATGCCAATTTGTACTTTGTACTTCCCAAGCGCTTAGTACAGTGCTCTGCACATAGTAAGCGCTCAATAAATACGATTGATTGATTGACTGATTGATTGAGGAAGAGAAAAGAGAAAAGGAAGGTGAGGCGGGGGGAATGAAGGAGGATGTGGATAAGGCAGGAGGATCGGGGAGTGAAGGAGGGCGGAGAAAAGAGAAGTGTAGATGAGAAAGTCACTAGCAAAGTATGAGCAGCAAGTCCAGAACAGGCCAGCTGAACTTGCATGATGATGGGGGTGGCTGGTAGCTGTGTAAACCAGCCCTTTGGGGATTATAACACTGCTTCTACAGAATTAAAGCTCCTTGCCTCCAGAGAATGCAGGATAGCCTGCAAAGGTTTGGGGGGTGGGGGGAGCGGGCGGTTCAGGGAGGAGAAAACCACAGTGAGATATTCTGTGGGCAAAGCAGGAGCCTCTGGCTTGGCCCTGCAAGACCCACTGGAAGGCTGCAGCCTGCCTGTCAACAGAGGATAAAAGTAGACTAGGCTTCCAGCACAAACAGATGAGGCTCCCCCAAAGTGAGGGGAATACAGCTAATGGGCTACCTTGGAGCGAGTATCCCTGGGCTGCCTATGTTTCTACCTGAACCATGGCTAGCTTAGTTAATATAATAGCTATTGGAGAATGCAGGAAAACTGGGCAAGGGTTTACCTGATAGGATCAAGCCCACATTTTTCAGTATCCAAATATTCCAAGGTGTAAGGGACCTGCAGTCTCAATCAGTGGAAGTGTCTTGTGCATTGAATAGTGTGGTTGGAATTTATCAGATTAGCTACAACTGTCTGCAATAATCTGTACAAAAGAGCAGGCTTAAAGAAAATTGTGATTTTTGTTTCAATGAATAGTGTAGATACATATGAGAGAAACAGAAATTGTACACACCCAAGGAGGAACGTGACAGGCTTTCAGAACATTATTATCAATGGTATTTACTGAGCACTTCCTATGTGCAGAACACCATACTAAGCTTGGGAGAGTTCATGACAACAGTAGTCTCGTTTCCTGCCCACCACAAACCTACAGTCTGGAGGCAGCTACTATTAATTATGAATCTGACAATCTGGTGTGTTGGGCAAAATGAATTTCATTCTCTTTTAGATAAAGCGACAGGCTGTGGAGATAAATGGGAAGCAGCAGTTGAAATCTACCTGGATTTCTGTAAGGCTCTTGATTCTGTCACACAAGACATTCATCGATACGCCTAGATGATATTGTCTATGGCAGACGTTGAATGGATACACCACCAGCTGGGGGAATAATCATTCCTTCCAAACTGGCGACAGCTTTTTGGCCAGCACCAACAAATGTGTATCATTTTTACTATGGTAATTGCCTCCACAACATAACTGCCCCAATTCAATCTTTGAGGTGGAAACAAGAAATTATTTTTAGTACCACATGACTGCAAGTAATGAGAGCTGTAGGCCCAGGGAAGAGAAGCAGAAGGGTGAGACTGCTGTGACTTAGAGTGGGAGAATTAATTCACTGATAGGCAGCACTTGGGAGAATACCAATGGAAGAAAACAAGTCTGAAATGCCCGTTTACGTGTCTTCTCCTTCTCTCGTCCTTTCCCCCTTCTTACTTCCCTTCTCATCTTATTGCTAGGCCTAATTCTTAAATAACCCATGTAATAGGTCCACCCTTGTTTTAAAACTAGAAAAAGCATTAAAATGGGGGGGCGGTTATGCAAGTAAATACTGTATTTGCATTTCCTTCATTACTTCAGTCCTGAAAAGAACTGATTGGCCACCCAAGATGTTGGGCCAGAAATTTTACCATCTCCACATACTTATGGTTCTGAAACTAGGGAGATTTAAGTCTTCCAAGAATTGGTACCAACAGCCTTAGCAGAAACTGTCCACCAAGAGTAAAATGTCATCAGAGACTTTTTGCTACTGCTGAGTGACTTCGCTAATGGGTTCTCTAGTGAATTCAATGCACCCAAGATGACTAATGTGGAGAGCTAGAGAAGATATACCTTTGCTGAGGAGCTTCCTTTCTGACTCTTCCTTTGGAGAATGTGGACTCTGTGTCTTTGGTTCCGATTTAGTGCCAAGCAAAGTCTGCCTGATGCTTGGGCGAGGTGTTTTTGTCAATGGCTCTGCTTTGCTACTGCAAAGAATCAAATTAGATGCGCGTTGTTTATTTTTTTTTGCATTTCCCAGGTTTATAGCCCCCCCCCCCAAAACAAAAACCTATTTGCTTTAATTTTCTACGTACCTCATCAGACTGCTATATTCCTTAATTCTCCGGCTAATTAGATCCCTATTAGTAACTCCAGTGTCCTGAAAATAAGTTGAGAGAAATATTTGAAGATAATTTCTGATACTGTCTCTCTTTTTTCTTCTCTTTAAATTATCTCCAGCTAAATTTTAAGACTGTTCCCAGCAACCAAAAGGGCTGGAATAAGAGTACAGCCATAACTCTTATTTTTGAAGCGGCTGCCATCTTCTTCATTTGGCATTCGATGCCTGCCCCAATACTGCCATAGGGCACTGCTTTCCCCTGTATTCTGCCTTAATTTTCCCTCCCGCCTTCTCCCTCCCTCTCCCTTCCTACTGCTGCTGCTGCTGCTGGGATGAACTTTTCCTTTACCGACAAATACACTTTTCAGTTTCTAGAAAATGGGCAGTGGTGATAAAGCAGTGATTTCCAGTGGCAGAGTCTGAGTTTTTCCAAGAAGAAACTGCATAAATCTTGATCACCTACATCGCTTGGAATAAATACCTCTTCGTTCAGGTTGCTACTGTCCTGGATGGTCTTGATCCATGCCAGCATGTCATCTCTGTCCTCCGCCTGAAATAGGTACTCGTGGTCTGAAGTGGTCAGCCTAAATACATTTTTCCTCTTGGTTTCACTGTAGGAGATGTCAATCAAGCACGCGTTCACGCTGATGGGTTGTTCTTCTTCAGATGGAGTTGTTTGCTCCTTCTTATCTTTGTGCAAGTAAAGCGCGTGGCCCCGAAGGACAACGTACATCTGTTTCCATGGCCGAATGCTTCCAACTCGCTGGAAACAATGCACAGAAAATGAATATTGGACTAAACTGGAGCTTTGAGGGCACTGATCAGCTCAGCTTCCACCACAGGGCAAGTCACAAGGTCTTTCCAATAGAGATGCCATTGTTAAGCCAACCTAGCAATTTTAATAGCTGGGAAGCCACTGACAAACAGGAGTAGGAGAGCTTTCACAAAAAAGAAGCAGAAATTGTGGAAAATTAACCAGGAACACCCAATATGAAGGAATATTCAGTGCAAAAAGAAAGCATCTCCTATCTTGATTTTGGTAGCTTCATGCCCAAGCTATCACGGTTCACTAATTCATTCTGAACCAGAATTTAAAAGTTATCTTTAAATTGAACAATAAGGAAGATGCTACAAAGGGTAAATATGAAACAAGAAGTTTCAGAAAGGGTTCCATCAGATCTCATTATTAATTATAGCTAGATGTATTTTGGGTGTCCTTCTGCAGGAGTACTATGCAACAAATATTATTATCATTATGAATAATACACATCAGGAAGAGCCCTTCCATAACTTTATACCCATCATTTGAAAGATATGTTTAAGTAATTTTCACATTCAACAACTAAAAATCCAATACCTTCCCTTTATCTGTAACCAGTTGTCTGAAATGGAGCCAGCCTTCTTTTGCACCATCACTGAAAACTTCTGAAGAGGAATCTTTTCTAGATTCAGAATCTTCTGAAGACTTTTGGCTGTCTAAAACCTATATAAAAAGCAGAATACGGCATTCAGGCTCTTCTAAAATCACTTAGATGCAGATTTACTTTTATCGAAACACTTGAATTTAATTATCTATACTAATTACATTTTAAAAACTAATATTTCAAGGTCAGAGAAATTTGAATTACTATAAAGGGTCTAATATGGCAAAAATATAATAAATGGGGATGAATTCACCGTTATTTCTTTTTATCATTTGAGAGTCTCATTTCCTTTCAAGCTACCTAAAATAATATAGGCTTAAAGCAATTATTACGGTAACAGGCTTTCTAAAATGATTCCATCCACACATACTGGAAGACAGCAGCTCAGCACATACAATAACCTGAGAACACATCCTATAGTACCTCAAAGAGGGAGAGCTCCACAAATTGTTAATGAGTAGACATGCACAGTTGCGTGCGCGTGCGCGCACACGCGCACACACACGCACACACACACACACACACACACACACACACACACTCTTGTGCAACCAAACAATATAAGTATATTTGTGGGTTGAGAGAAAAACATGTATCCTAAAAGCTTTCAGATATGATCAGAATAGAAAATTAGAACAACTTCAACAGCAGTCATGAGGCAACATAAGAACTACAACTTGAAGACATTTTTAAAACTCTGAAACTCCTAAGTACCTACCTTGATTCCTTTCAGGCTAGAAGGCTGAAAAGACCTGTTGAGAAAAAGTATAATATTTGAACATATGCCCAGAAATGCCTTCACCATACAAAGGTATTCACACACACACCCCTTTATCAGTGCTAGACAGCTTCACATTTTAATGGACAACATTTTGAGGGGATGATAATGCTTATGATGATAGTATTTATTAAGCAGTGATTAGGTGCCAAGCACCAGCCCAGCTACACAATAAACAGATTAGACACAGTCCCTGTCCCACCCAGGGCTCACTGGCTGAAGGGGAAGAAGATGAGGTACTGTATTCCAATTGTGCAGATCGGAAACTAAAGCACTGAGAAGTTAAGTAACCTCCCATTGGACACACAGCAGCAAGGAGCAGAGAAGAAACAACGTGGCCCAGTGGAAAGAGCCCGGGCCTGAGAGTCAGACGGATCTGGGTTCTAATCCTGGCTCTGCCACCTGTCTGCTGTGTGACCCTGAGCAAACCACTTACTTCTCTGTGCCTTAGTTCCCTCATCTGTAAAATGGGGATGAAGACTGTGAGCCCCATGTGGGACAGGGACTGTGTCCAGCCCAATTACCTTGTATCTACCCCAGCGCTTAGTACAGTGCCTGGCACATAGTAGCCGCATAATAAATACCAGAGTTATTATTTTTAGCTGGGGTTAAAACCCTGGCCTGGGCTCTCTCCATTAGGCCATGTTGCCTATACCACAGTGTTGTAGTAGTAATAGTATAGGCTCGTTTTTTGAATCAATGCTCTATATGTGAGTCTATAGACTCAGGAGTACCTTTATGAAATTCATTTCACATGCACATAGACGTAGACAAGTAAAATTGAGCTTTTCAGTAACTTACAATCCTGTTTCTTTATAATCATCCAGCCCTTCATCGTACGACTTCGACCTCTCAGTTTTAGCACCGGACTGGGCATCTAGGAGAGGAGACCCCACGGATTCTGCAAGGAAGATCAAATACTTAAATCACCAAGCCCCCTTGGACTCTTTCAATTGAAAGGGTCTCAAAGAACGCCTCTCCATCCCAAATGGAAGGTGGAAGGAGGAGAGGGTGGGTTTATGGAGCTGCTCACTGGTACTCACCATGGTCATGAGATAGCTGACGTCGAATTAAAGGGACTGACGTTGTGATGCTGGGAGGGCCTGATGCGAGCGTGGGTACTTGAGATGTTGATGCAGAAATAACAGCAGAGGCAGGAATGTGTGCGATATCACGATCAATGCTAGGGCTAGTTGGCTCATCTACAAGGTAACAAGCAACACATTGGCAAATTGAGTGTCCTAATTTCAGCATCAGCAACTCTTAGTTTTTATGCTTATATTTGGTGTGTGAAAGCTTAGCTCAGAAGAAACTGCCCACCTGACTGCTTTGCAAATTCAAATCTGTCCAATCCGAGAAGTATACATACTAAGTATACATAATAAGTATACATACTTATTCTAATTAGAATCTCCTTAAATAAGATTCCTCAAGACCTCTCCAGTTTCACATAAAAAGACAATTAGAAAAAAAAAAATACCGTTTGCAGCTATTCTGACTACTTACAAATTCAATTCTGCATTAAGGAGACATATATACAGACAAAGGCCAGGTCTAGTCAATTCTCAACCTAAAATGGGGATTGAGTAGATTTGTCACAGTCCTCTACATGCAAAGGAGTCACGGAGACATTCCTACTTCACTATCTGTGGATTAATTAAAGACAAAATAGAGTGAGGGTAGGTGGTAAATTGCACTGCTAAATGAGTGTACGAACTTCTAGGTGCTGAGAATTTTAATACAAAGAACTTCTCAAAGGTCTAGTGAAATTGGCCAGCACTTGCATTTATTTGCTGGATGTGAACGTCACATCCTAGCTGAAAACTGGGAGTCGACAGCTGTAACTGCCTGGCATATTGCAGTCTGGGAAGGAATGACAGCAGCTCCATAAGGCTGATGGAAACAAGGAGGTAAAAGTGGAAAAAAAGAGTACTAAGGACTGCAGGGAACAAATGTGACAGCACAACACGTCTCTTTGTGTGTGCAAAATCAATCAACCAACCAATGGTATTTACTGAGCACTTACTGTGTGCAGGGCACTGAACTGGGCACTTGGGAGAGTACAATACAACAGAACTGGCAGAAATGTCCCCTGCCCATAGTGAGTTTACAGTCTAGAGGGATGTGGCTGAGACCATGGGGCCTGCATAAGCCTTTTCAGTCACACACACTTCCACCACGAATTTCACCATCACTGTCATCTTCTTCTGGTACAACGGACAACTTCAGAGACTGTGCTGCCCCATGGAACTAACATTATACTACATGGACATCAAAACAACATTCTGAAATAATAATAATAATGATTGTGGTAACTGTTAAGTGCTTATTATGTGCCAGGCACTGTATTACGCGCTGGGGTGGATACAAACAAATCAGGCTGGACACAGTCCCTGTCCCATGTGGGACTCACAGTCTCAATCCTCATTTTACAGATGAGGTAATTGAGGCACAGAGAAGTGAAATGACTTCCTCAAGGTCACACAGCCGACCTTCTGATTCCCAGGCATGTGCTCTATCCACATGCTGCTTCTCTATGAAAATTTAGTAATGCTGTCCTGAGAATTAGACCTGAATGTGAAGAAATAAACAACCTAACTGGATGACAACGTACTAAGGCAGTTCAGTGAAACGTATTTTGTTCCTTCAGTTAAAAAGGACAAAACTAATTTACTACTGACCTGGTTCAGGTATTAATCGTTGATATTTTAGGAGGAAGAAAAGAATATTTCTATCACAACTTTTCCATTTCGTGAATAATCTTCAATACCTAAATATCTTGGGCTTAATTCATATGCTTTGACAGTTCTTTTCAAAAGAAAATTTTTACAATTTCCACTAGAGAAAATACAATTTGGATAAAGCAGTTCAAAAATAACTTTCCCTCTACAGTTCCCTTCAAAATGTAAATTAGTAGTTCTTAGCTTCCAGTCAGCTTTACACTCCCAAGTGTCAATCAGAATACTACTATCCCTTTTCACAGGAGAGAGAGATATTGGCACCAGGAATAGATCTACTCAGGTCAAAACTTTTCCATTTCCACCCTGTAGAGACAGTAGTCTTTCCTCCCATAGAAATGGCCTCTATGTTCAAGAAATTCGGATATATGTATCTCCACCATTTATCTGCTATGTAACCTTGGGCAAGTCACTTAACTTCCCTGTGCCTCAGCTTCCTCATCTGTAAAATAGGGATTCAATACCTGTTCTCCCTCCCACTTAGACTGTGAACCCCAGGTGGAGGGGACAGGGACAGTGTCCAATTTGATTAACTTGCATCTCCCAGAGCTCAGACCAGTGTTTAGAACATAGTGACTGCTTAAAAAAGTCACAATTATTATTTTATTTAAATATCACATACTGTAAAACCCACTTCAATTATTGTAGGTTGAGTGATTTACTAACTTCTGCTCTTTGCCCCCTGCCTCTACTAAAGCTCAAACACTACCTTTGTAAGAGCCACTCTTGGTTCTTGGGGCCGGGGTGGGGATGGAGCAGCAAGTGAAATGAACAGGGCAAGCCAAGGAAGAAACAAAGTGATGGGAGGAACAGTAGGGAAGAGGATCAGAGTGGCCCTGGAACAGATCAGGACAAAGCACAGAGCTGGTTGTTTGGAAAATAGAGCAAAATACACACCTTTCCATCTCCCTGTGTAGCTTTTCTATCAGTTGAACCTAAAAACTGCCCCCAAAAGGCTTTACTTTTCAGCACGAAAATCACGGTAATAATTAAATCTCTGGTAAGCCAGTGAGACCCAATCACAGACACCTCTTTTTAAGGTTATTGAATAGAAATCTGTTTTTAAGAAGGAATGTCCTCTACAGGTTAAAAAAAAAAGAGCAGAGAAGGAGGTGGCAAAACCAAATAGCAAAAGCTGTAGGACATCAACCTATACGGTCCAGAATTGCTTTGAATGAGGATTAAACTATGACAGGGGTCAAATTAGAAAAATCACCCAGAATTGGTTTGGAACTTTCAAGGGAATTCCACTTTTGGGGAAAAACCTGACCTGGATAGGCAGAAACAACACAGTAATACTAGCGACACTTCCCAGTGGCTTGCTAAAAGACGACACGGTTTGCCGATCAAAATTCAAAGGTAAACTCTCTGGGAGGTTAATTTGAGAGAAAGTGAACAGAAGAGGGACATAAACACCTAGGCATCCTTTATAGAGGGTTTTAGAACTTTAATGAGAAACTGCTGCAGAAGTAGTTAAACTGGCCCTAATTTTAAAAGAGGAAAATAATTTACAGTTAAGAAGACAATGGTATAATTAGCTGTGCTCCACTCTACCTATGGTGAAAGATTTCCAGAATGGTAAAAGTCTTCATTTTTATTACTGGTGTTTTTAAAACCCAAAGCTCAGTGCTTCCTGGGTGTGGTCCATGGACTCTTGAAAGGACTGCGAGGTATGATAACTATTAGGGGAGAGATAAGGCAATGAGGTGCAGGATGTGAATCAAAATCAATCAATAGTATTTACTGAGCACTTACTATGTGCAGAGCACTTGGGAGAGTACAGCACAACAGAGTGATAGACATGTTCCCTGACCACAAGAAACTTTCCAAATATAGGAAAGCACAAAAGTGCTTCTTGAACGAAAAAAGTAATTACATATTAGTATATAAAAGTGACTGCACAAAAATTCAAAGATACCAACCGAAAAAAACTCAGCACAAATGCCCATGAATGTCAACCACTCACTGCACTCTGTGGGGCTTGTCCTTTTATGAAATGCCTGAAGAAGTAATAATGGGGAGTATACTATGCAGTGACAGCCTGATCACTGAGAATAAAAACAACGAGGCAAGAAGAATGGCCTGAAATGTATTCATGTCAATATAAAATTAGCCTCCAAACAGATGCTGGATAAACAAAGATAATGTAAGAAAAGGAAAAAGCCCCTCAAACAACACATAAGCAGTATGATTCAGTGGAAGACAGCCAGTCTGGAAGTCAGAGGACTTGAGTTTGAGTCCAAGCTCTGTCCCTGGCTTGTGTGTGACTGCTCAGTTTCCTCATCTGCAAAATGGTGATAATAAGCCCTCCTTTCCACCTACCTCAAAAGGTTTCTTTGAGGGCAAAAATGAGATATGTAATTCATTCCATCGTGTTTACTGAGTGCTTACTGTGTGCAAAGCACAGCATGAGGCGCTTATGTAATGTGAGAGCATATTGGAAACAAGAGCTGTACAAAGACCAAGGTATTATTGTTATTAAAGAAAAGATGCCACCTATAATTCAGAGGATATCACTCTCCTATATTAAATTCAAAACTAAAACTAGGAGGCAACGCTGGGCTGAAATGGCTTCAAACGTAACATAAAACTGAGGTCATCTTTCAACTGCCTTCAAAACCTATGTACTTGACACCATATTGTGGTCCAAGGCCCATTGATCTTTCTAAAAAAAGGGTAGGCTAAATTCCAGAATGGAACGATGCCCTTTAATGTCTACCATCATTCCAGCTGAGCGTAATACTCACTATTTCTTATCCTTGAAAACCATGGTGTTGCCAAAACCCTTCAAATTCTTCTTCACTCAAGGAATACTGCTCTCCAGTGACAGATAAATTAACAGACTCCAATGCAAAGCACAGTCTAAGTAATTTGAGGTGATGGGAAAACGTGCACTAAAGAAGGATCAGCAGAACTAAGTTTGACTGCAGCTTGTTCCTTATAAGTAGGTTATAGATTTTTAGGCTCTTGCCCAGTTTCATCTGATTTCTATCCCCTCTTCTACCCCTTTGAATTATTCTTTAAAATAAAATGTTAAGCCCTCCCCACTTCCAAAAAAGAGGAAAAATTCAAATTTAGTTAACATTTTCTTTTTCTTTGTCATCAATCAAGACAGATTTTATGGGATACATGGAAGGTTTGTTACTTTTCTGGAAGACTTCCCTTCTCCACACTTTGGATGAAATCTTAAGTTTCCTTGGATTACTATGTTGCCAACTTGTACTTCCCAAGCGCTTAGTACAGTGCTCTGCACACAGTAAGCACTCAAATACGATTGAATGAATGAATGAATACTAGGACTCATCAAAAGAAAGCCAACATTCTTCCAGCTCAAATACAAAGCCCTCACCTCAATATTGAGAAGTGGGTTGGCACTAGGGTCTGATAACTTATATTAACTCAGGTGACTAAACAGTGATGCCTATGTCAGCTGGTAGTTCTGATGTGAAGTGTAACCCTCTGGAGGGAGAAATATTACTGAAGAAACCCATGACCAGGAAATGTTGTTGCTGCATAAGACCTAGAAATTGATAAATTTTAAAAATTCAGATGAGATTTTACTCAAATGTTAAATACGACAAGAGCACCCAAATTAATTTTTTCACGTGAAAAATTCATAGCTTTATGTATAAAAAGTGTTTTTAAAATTAACCTTTGACATATTTTATTTTACTCTGTTCGAGGGAAATAATCAATTTTTAACATGGATACCTGTCTCAAAACTACAACGTAATACTATGGATTACTGGATACAGCAATAAAGCAATGACAGAAACAGCCTTGGGGTTACATATTAGAGATACAGGGACAATGAATGCTGTAATTATTTTCCTTTTAAGAACCATTCTTACTCCATTCGTGTTTGGTATGAAATTGAACACAACAGACTTCAGTAAGTAAATATGGGTGGAATATGAAGTAGGAACTTTTTGACCTTAGTAACAGATGGCTTGAGGCAGATCATGGGATGTACTCCTCTAGTGAAGACTGGTGGAGTTTATATGAAGTGCCAATAGTTTCCGAAAAACTTCAGCCGGCTAAAATGCTTCCATCTTAACTGTGGGGGGCAAGGGAGGGAGGGGCCCTTTCTAACTCATACCTAACAACGTCCCTTTCAAATGGAAGCTAACAGTGCTCCTAGCTTCCTCCCAAACTCTATTCAGGGCAGGCTTTCTCCTACCATTACGGGGGAAGACTTGGCCACAGCGAACCTTTGGCCTATCCGGCAGTTTCCAGCTCCAAGGGCTCGGGGTTTCCAATGGTTCTTTCCTCTCCTCCATCTTCGGGGTAGCTTTGAACACAGGTTACGGGACTTCCCCGTGCCTCAGGCCAGGCAAGGCAACACGCACTCCAGGAAGACGAGGAAGAGGACAACTGCTCCTTATTCCAAACTGCTCCGGCCTAACAGTTGCCGAGACCCCAACATTCCGGGGGCCAGCCTGGGCTGGCACTTTCCCCTGTTGGCCTGCCATTTCAGAGACCATCCATTCTTTCCCTCTTAACTTATTTAAAACATGGAGAATATATCCTTCCCAACTCTACTAAAGCCGAATGGTTTCTCCCCAGCCTCTACTGCTTCTCGACTCTGGTACGTCACAGGCCTAGGAGAAATCATGATGGTGGGAGTCAGAGGATCATACAGTATCTCTGAACTGTCTGAAAAATTATTTTTTATCAATTGGTTAACTTGGGGCTCACATTTCTGAGTGGCTAAATTAGGCATCTAGAGCTTGGACTAGGGCAGGTGAAAGGGTGGTTCGGGGAAACTCAATTTAATGAGAAAAAAAACCCGACACAGAGAGACACCCACACACACTCACACTCTCTGTTTTTCTACCATTTATAAAAGTCATAACATCCCATAACCCTTGGCAGTATTGAGGGTTTGACTGAACAACCCCTAACATCTATGCAGGTCTCTAAATTCATGTAGTTCTGTATGCACAGCTGTAAGTGCATTTTATTTATACATAAACATAAACAGTAAGCTTCTCTAGACTGTAAACTCCTTGTGGGCAGAGAACTAGTCTTCCAAATCTGTTGCATCGTACTCACCCAAACATGTAGTACAGTGCTCTACACACAGTAAGCACTCGGTAAATACCACTGATTGATATATAAACATCTTTAAAAGCTTCAACCTCCATAAGTCATCTACAATCATTAAATCATGGTGTGTGCAAGTATGGCTGTTAAAACCAATTCAAATTCAACCACATTGAATGCACAAAGTGTGCTCTCTGCTGTACCACTGGCATCGCCTAGTTAGAAAACTATTTAATCTGAATGCCTAAAACATTCCCCTGTGTGGAAGCAGAAAACTGGGCCAAATGACCCCTTGAAGTCCCTTCCAGCTCTAGGATTCTATGACTCATTCTGGCAAATCGTTGAAGGTGTTGCAACCTCCCTTGATAATTCTTCTAGGGCTAAATTTCCCTTACTCGTCAACAGTTTTTCCTTGCGCATCATCTGTTACATTTTTCTTGCTGCAATTTCAGGGCCTTTCCTAGAGAAGCAGCTTGGTGAATTGGCGAAGCACAAGCCTGGGAGTTAGAAGGTCACGGATTCTCAATTAGGCATTTCACTTCACTTCTCTGTGCCTCAGTTACCTCATTTGTAAAATGGGGATTGAGACTGTGAGCCCCACATGGGACAGGGACTGTGTTCAACTTGACTTGTCGTATCCACTCCAGCGCTTAGTACAGTGCCTGGCTCATAGTAAGCGCTTAAAAAATACCATCATCATCACTAGATTGTCTTTGGTGAGAAGGTTGGACGGTTTATAGTCATCTTTCTTCCGACTGAAGTCCTCTTTAAAATACCTCACTCCTCTCCAAGAAAATAATATCATTATTTACAATAATGATATGATTTATAATCATAATAATATCATCATTATCATTATCTCTAATCGGAACTATTTTCCATCCTTTGTGTATTTTCATTTTCTCTCTCCCCTGGATGCCTCCAATTCTCTCCATGCCTCTTAAAATTTTGGGCCCCACAGCAGACACAATTCTCCTAACAAGCATTTAATATGAAGTGCTGCCTATTTGTCTCTGGTTAGTGAGCCCACCTTGGGACCCCGACAGCTTTTTCCAGAAAGGCCGTGCCTTGTTTATTCCCACAGCTTACAGGCCATGACAAGGTCCTTCGAGGCCTTGACAACTGTCCCCACTCATGGATTTTGTCCTCAAATGCACAGAGGCTTTTGCTCTACTGATTATCAGGTTGTTTTGGGCCAAATATGCCTCACATTTGCCCTTTTGTCCTCAAATGCACAGAGACTTTTGCTCTACTGATTATCAGGTTGTTTTGGGCCAAATATGCCTCACATTTGCCCAGGCCACTTTGAATTCTGGTATTTTCCACCTGGCTGCATGACACCTACAAATAGGATGGGCTGGCACTTCCCTCCTTCATCCAAGTTAAGGATGAAAATTCTAAGAATTACCACATTTAGGCCTGACTAAACTGTTATCACCTGATCTGCAGTTTCTGAATCATGTTGACTTATTGCACATCACTCTCTACTTATGGTCAACTGCAAAGCCCCGAAATAACTTCCTAGCTAGACACATTACTGTTTTGTTGACTGGAATCAAAAGCCTTATTCAAGTCCAGACTGTGCATTACATCTATTTCTTTCCCCTTATCTACAAGGCCCGTCACTCTCTTACTCAGGAAATTAAATTGATTTGACAAGATTTGCTCTTTATAAATCATGCCGCTTACCCAGGAAGACTGTAGTACTGAGAGTATGTTGGAATATCATCCTAGGAATTAAAATGCATCATATTGATCTACAATTCTAGCTTGCGTGCAGCAGGGGCAATTAAGTCAGAGGGCCTTGGGGATGATCTGAAAAGCTATTCTGTTTAAATATAAACCATATTATTAATAGACTAGGTCACAGGCCAGATCACTCCTCCCCGGGCAAAAGTGTGATGCCGAGGAGACAGAAAATGCATGAATAAATCTAAGTGATGTCACAGGCTAAGCTGGCTTTGATTTTGGAATGACGGGCCACTTCGGAGCTTCAAGTTCTTCGTGGCCACTCACTCTGTGCAGCTGATACTGTTATGCCTTTGCATTCCATGACACAAATGGGTTAACCTGTGCCATCTGCATCCTGGTGAAAGGTATGCAATTAAATAGAGAGACAGAGTGCCATCTGGACCAAGCAGACCTGTGGAACGGCAAATCGCACAATGTTCAGATGAGCAACTGCCCAGACTATGCCAACGTCCAAACTGATGTGACTACACAGAATCAGACAGAGCAGGGGTCTGGGAGTAAGAAGGACCTGGGTTATAATCCTGGCTCTGCCATTTGCCCGCTGTCTAACCTTGGGTAAGTCACTCAATTTCTCTGTGCCTCAGTTCCCTAATCTGTAAAACGGGAATTGAGACTGTGAGCCCCACGCAGGACCTGAACTGCGTCCAACCTAATTACCTTTTATCTACCCTAGCACGCAGAACAGCGCCTTACACATAGTACAGGCTTAGCAAATACCATAAAAAAAACAAAAAACCATGGCCAGCCCTGTAAGAACATACGTCCCTGCCAACAAGCCAACCACATGCCAGGCCAGGCAAAACTCTCCATGACTGGAAACCCCCTGTGGTGGTACAGACACACAAAATGTGCCAACAGTTACAAAAGTATGTGAACCCCCTATTTATAGACCCTCAACGACATGCACCAACTGCAAATTCACAGAAGTTGCACATTTGTGTAAGCATTCAATTCTTATAATATGCCAATTATGCCGGCTGCCAACTCTTATACAAATTGTCAAATTTGGTATATGATGCCGAATTCGGAAGCAAACTGCAGAACTTCAATACTAGACGTAACAAAACTTGATTGCCAGGTGCAAAGCTGCCCAACCAGCTGCAGAATTTTGACAACTGGCCATACTGCAAGCTCAGTACTAAAATGCAAGAGATGCCACAGGAATGCAGACTGCAGAACTGAAAAGTCATCTGTAGAGCTACCACATGCAGCAAAATTTACATAGACTGTTGGATCAACAGCTAAGCAGCTTGCTTCAATACAGATGGCAAAATTTAAAAAAAAAATCTCTGAAGGAATGTGGAGTCTGCAGGTTGCAATATAAGCCAGGATGCCTTATAATAGAGCAGGAATATTTCTAGGAAACAAAATTACTCCATAGACTGTAAGCTTGTCGTGGGAAGGGAATGTGTCTGCTATTCATTCATTCATTCAATCATATTTATTGAGTGCTTACTGTGTGCAGCGCACTGTACTAAGCGCTTGGGAAGTACAAGTTGGCAACATATAGAGACGGTCCCTACCCAACAACAGGCTCGCAGTCTAGAAGGGGGAGACAGACAACAAAACAAAACATGTGGACAGGTGTCAAGTCATCAGAATAAATAGAAGTAAAGCTAGATGCACTTAATTATTCTGTTGTACTCTCCTATGTGCTTAGTACAGTGCTCTGCTCACAGTAAGCGTTCAATCAATACAATCGATTGATTGATTGATTGAAGAGTTTACAGCATGGCCTAATGGAAAGAGCAAGGGCCTGGGCAACAGAGGACACGGGTTCTAATTCCAGCTCTGTTCCATGACTGCTGCACAGTTTTGAGCAAATCACTTAACGTCTCTGTGCCTCAGTTTTCTCATCTGTAAAATAAGACTGCAATACATGTTCTCCTTCTTCTTTAGAGTGTAAACCCTGGGTGGGACAGGCCCTGTGCCTGACCTGATTATCTTGTAGCTACCCTAGCACTTAGGACACTGCTTGGAACAGAGTAAATGCTTAACAAATACCACAATCAAATTAAATTAAACAAACTGTAAACTGGAGGTGACCCAGCACTTCCTACCCACAAGATCAAGATTTTAAAAAAATGCAAAATCCTTAATATTCGCAATCACTGGCTAAAATCCAGAGGACTGACATTCCTAAACACAATTAGTATTCCTAGCGTTCTATAAATTCACACCTAATCAATGCCTAGTCTCATTAGTCAAACAGCTAATGACTTTCAAGATGTTTTATAAATAAATGGATGTGCTATAATTATACGGAGCTTTTAGAAATATGCACGCTCTTAATGATTACCAATGCCATTAATGTTAATGACCATTTTAAAATGATTAGGCACAACTAAAAATAAAAAGAAAACTGATCACTAATGGTCACTTTTTGCTTGTTTTTTATTTTATTGTGCTTGTGTGGAGAGAGAAAAAGGGGAAGGAGTCTGGGAAGGATCCAATCTGGTTACCTTCTGGGACTCTGGTTTTGTAATACCAGTCTGGCTAGAATTTATACAGTTCGGCAAAGACAAAAATGGCAGTAGCTGTAGAATCTATTCCTTGGTTTCACTTCTGCTAGTTTTACCTCTCCCACTCCACAGGGTTTGCCGTTGCTTTCTTTTCACTCATCAATCAAAATGAAAGCTAGCTCTTTAATTGTGGATCCTCACCATTCTAGAAAACACTGTGTACTGCACAAAGTAAGGAGAACTGGAAAATTTGTACAAGCTGGAAGGAGTGAAAAACCACCAGGAGATCATCAATGAGTTTACTTTCTCACTGGGGATGCGGACTGCCGAACTCAAGACCACTCCAAATAATTTCTCTATTGAGTTTCAGGCATTCATGCCAATTGCCAAAAGTTTAGTACTTTTCTACTGATGAAAAGCCAAATTGTTGAAACTATTGATTTTTACTCTCTCTTTTGACACAGACTCCATATTCAAGGAAGAATGGGATTCTTATATACGTCTGTTGATTAAAAAAAATAATCTTATCCATCTGGATTCCTTCATTTGCCTGCTGGATGGGTGATGGTGAGTTAAAGTTAGTTCTTCCAATTTTCACAAGTGGGAATTGGGGGCAGAGAAGGGATTCAAGATTGGGCTCTGCCCCTTCCCCTTTCGCCCATAACAGTAGTAAGAGAAAAGCTGAGAGCAAAGTTCTTAGCAAAGATAAGCAAAGCCTGGGCTTCCAAACTAACTCACATCCTTTGACAATAGTTTGATTTCTTCACTTAAAAATGTTGTGAAATTGAAAAGAATCCAAGTGATCCACAGATCTACCTTTACTAGCCCTTGTTTATATTAAACACTTAAAAAAACACTAGTCAGGCAGTTAGAAATGATGAGGAGATGTCACATTTCTTCAGGTGAGCCCAAGAGACATGCTTCATGATTCCTCCAGGTTCTTATTACAACCATCCTTGAAGCAAGGTTTACGAATTTTGTAGTAAGTTGTGGCCCTGCTACTTCAGTAAGCTGCAAACCCGATTTCTTTCTACATTTTTGACAATCATGCAACTTTTCACGATTACCTGGATTGCTCAGTTTTAATTTCATTTATGCCTGAGTATCAAAAGATTTTTAAATCCAACGTCTTTTGTTTTCAGAAGCCATTCTTCAGACACCGCACCTTTCTACACGGAAGGAAGGAAGGGTGGAGAAAAAGTGGGGAAAGGGTTTTGAACGGATTTTGATTTGTTCATACTCACCGTGGTCAGGTGAAAGCCGATGTCGAATTAAAGGGGTTGGAGGCGTGAGGCTGGCCGGGCCTGATGCTAGGGTGGGTACTTGAGACGTGGACGCCGAAATAACAGCAGAAGCAGGAATGTGTGCAATATCATGGTCAATGCTAGGGCTAGTCAGCTCATCTACAACGAGACACGCAACACATTATCTCAGCACATGCTCTGATTAAAAGAATGGAAAGTGGAGACAATGCTTTCGGATTAACGTCTGAAACACCCACTTTACTGAAATCTACTCATCACATGATTCAGCGTTGCCACGGTTTCTGAAATCAAGTTGGACCCAGCGCTTAGAACAGTGCTCTGCACATAGTAAGCGCTTAATAAATGCCATTATTATCATTATTATTACTATTATTATCCACAGGGACAGTTGACAGGTAAGAGGAGGACTTTGGGAATCCTGTCACGTACTTTACAAACCTTTACTGCTGGGCTTGAAAAATTAATATGACTTACTGCTGGACTAATTGCGAAGCAAGTTGGTATACAATTGTACTAATATATTACAATGTGCATTTCCTTACTCCATTTAATTTTTTTTTCACTTTGGGGTGCAACAGGGATTGAGAGGCTTCTGATTATTACTCTCTTGTATGGTTAAAACTACCTGGATGAATTAATTTGTTGTAATTCTAGTAAGTTCATAGATTGTGGGCCCCTCAAAGGACAGGATTGATATCTGTAGTGCTCTGCACACAGTAAGCCCTTAATAAATACTGTTACTGCTACTAAGGATACAGCATTTTTTAAAATCAAATTTTTTTTTTGAAAAATTCTGTAGTTTGGTGTAGAACAAGTATGATTATTTTTAAATGAAAACAGCTTTCATTTTCTCTATTTTCATGTATTGAAGGCAACAAACTTGATTTTTTTCAGTATTACACACGAAGCTTATATTACAGAGAAAACAGGTACCTAAAAAAGGTACATTCACATTTTTTGAAATTTATACACCTTCATTTAAAAGAAGTAATCCAAATTTCAAACACATATTGAGTAATATTTTCCGGAGAGGTTCTGAAACCCTAAGAAGAGGTCATAATGATCAATACCAATGGGGAAAAAACATTAAAATATTAAAAATCCATCCAGCAGCACTGCTAAGATAGAAATTCTTTGCAAATAGAATGATCAACTAAAATCTTTAATAGTCACATCTGTATTTAAACATTTTCAAGATTGAAAGTTTTCCTCTCCTCCTCCCCATTGCCCCCCACCCTACCTCCTTTCCCTCCCCAAGGCACTTGTATATATTTGTACATATTTATTACTCTATTTTACTTGTGCATATTTACTACTCTATTTATTTTATTAATTATGTACATATAGCTGTTGGGTAGGGACTGTCTCTATATTTTGCCAACTTGTACTTCCCAAGCACTTAGTACAGTGCTCTGCACACAGTAAGCGCTCAATAAATATGATTGATTGATTGATATAGCGATAATTCTATTTATTCTGATGGTTTTGACACCTGTCTACATGTTTTGTTTTGTTGTCTGTCTCCCCCTTCTAGACTGTGAGCCCATTGTTGAGTAGGGACCGTCTCTATATGTTGCCAACTTGTACTTCCCAGGCGCTTAGTACAGTGCTCTGCACACAGTGAGTGCTCAGTAAATACAATTGAATGAATGAAAGACTACTGTGTAGTTTGAATAGATGAGCTCACTAATCAGAATGATTATTTATTAGGTATCTATATTTCTTCTTTTTTTCTGCCATGAGCAAGTTTAAACACCAAGACCATTTGCACGCTTTTCAAATCCAGAAGCAGATGTTAAGAGGACTATGAAGGGAGAACAGAGTCTGCTAACCACACACTCCTTCTGAATACGGTGGTTGATGACATTTTCCTGCCCATTCACTTCCTGGAAAACTGGTTAAAAGTGTCAGTGTGAAGGAGAAAATAATAATAATAATAATTATTATTATTATTGTATTTGTTAAGCACTACCGATGTGCCAAGCACTGTACTAAGCACTAGAGCAAATAAGATAATCAGGTCCCAAAAGAAGCTCACAGTCTAAGTAGATGGGAGAACAGGTATTGAATCCCCATTTTGTAGATCAATCAATCAATCAATCAATCAATCAATCGTATTTATTGAGCGCTTACTATGTGCAGAGCACTGTACTAAGCGCTTGGGAAGTACAAATTGGCATCACATAGAGACAGTCCCTACCCAACAGTGGGCTCACAGTCTAAAAGGGGGGAGATGAGGGAACTAAGGCACAGAAAAGTTAAGTGACTTGCCCAAGGTCACACAACAGCTGGAATTAGAATGCGGGCCCTTTGATTACCATGCTTGTATTCTTTCCACCAGGCCACGCTGCTTCAATCTTTATGATTACGATTATCGTTATCATCAAAAGATTCCAACAAAACATAATCGGGCTGGTTGAATAACCTCATTATTGGACTCGAGTATTGTGAAAAATCTCAAATGTCAAGAGTTTTAGGGATCAGGAAGGGATGGAGCAGTGATAAATATGGATAATCTCAAACTTGAATTTTTAACAGGGATCAGTAGCAGTAAAACTGTTTATTAAGCTCTTCCTGTGTGCAGAGCACTGGACTAAGTGCTGGGAGAGAATAAAAAGGTGGGAATTAGATATGGGTGGAAGCAAGAGAAAAGAGAAGCAGAGGAAAAGAATAAACCACAAAGAGGGTAATCAGCCTCTGGGGAACAGAGAACTGAGTGGGCTTTCAGGGTAAAGTATGGAAATGACTGTGCTGGAGTGTAGAAAGAGATGCAGTTTAAGCTAGTTCTTTCCTGGCCTATTTAAACCTTAATTAGAAGTCAACCAGAAGGTTGTTTGGGCTGTCAACTAGACCAAGGTTAGGTGAGAGGTACGTGGTAAGTAGTGTTACTGTATGGTTAGAAAATGCAGAGTCAAGCTCCTGGGATGAAGTGCCAAACCTGCCACTTAGGATGATACATACATGCATTAGGAGAAATCAACCATCCTCTTTATGCCTTAAATTTACAACTTGTAAAATATGTCAAATACCTCTGGAAGATATTGTGAAGCATGCAATGCATCATCGCTATAAAACGTTTTCATTAAAAATGATCAACCTGCATAAAAGGCTCAAAAAAAAAAAAGAATTCTATAGAAAGTTACCCAACCTGGATTCAAGGGAATTTGATGATTTAAAGGTGATGCACTGCAGATTTTACAGAGGATATTTTGCAAATTATTTTACGGGCTGTGATTATTATCCCATCAATTTTGTGATGTAGATGAAGATGATGATGCTTACCCTGTATTACAGGAAAGATCTTCCCCAAACTCATCCAATAATTTATTCCCAGCCCCTGTCCCTAAACTTCAAACCACAAAATTACTGGGCCGATTTTCATAGGGTAAAGTTACCTTTCCACAAACAAGTCAATATTTAAAATCGGATACTGATAAACCTAAGCGGGATCATGTAAAAACCTGAATTTTGTAGTGTAAAGATTTCCAAAGAGTAAAATGCCATAGCATCTTCCGCTCTGACTCAAAGTCAGTGTCTGTCTCTCAAAAAGTAATGTTTGGAACAGAACAAGGGTACTACACTTAAAATGAATAGGTTGGAAAGAATAATATGTACAGGCTAGATAAATATTTAAAGTCCAAATAATAAAGGGATGTAGTCCAGATGCCAAAATTTAGAACCTAGTTCATACTGAAAAACTGAAGAACTTTTGTGGACCAAGTGTATATAAATGTAACAATGCTGTTTGCTTTGGAATCTCCTGAGTGAACTAATATTTACCTTTGGACTTCATGGCTGCTTTAGCCAAGAATTTTTTTTTAAATAGGAAAGTTTTTGAGACATTTCACATACAAGAGAAATGAACAGCCAAAGAAAATATCTTTTTTCTGACGCAGACCATGATCAACTACTGATATTCTTCGTAAAGTAAAAATTGAGGAATCAATAATAAAACTTGGTTAGAGTAAAACTGAAAATACAGGGTCATTACTTTAAAGAGGTGGCAGATCTGTGACACATTATGTTTAGGGAGTCAGAATAAGATAATCTCAAGCCATATGATTGCATCAGCCTATTATGGCATTTATAAATTTATTTACATCCCCCTTTTTTAATAGCATTTGTAAAGCATTTGCAAGGCACAGTGCTAATCATGGGGTAGATACAAGCTAATCAGGTTGGACACAGTCCATGTTCCACATGGGGCTCACAGTCCTAATCCTCATTTTTATAAACAAATGAGGTAACTGAGGAATAAGAAAGCTATGTGACTTGCCCAAGGTCATACAGCAGACTGCCCTGCACACAGTAAGCACTTGATAAATACAATCAATTGACAAGTGGTGGAGCCAGGATTAGAACCAAGGTCCTCTAACACGAACGAACGAATGGCCACTCAGTTTATTGATTTTGGCCGCTCTGGTTCTGAATCTTTTTCTGTTTGTCTCCTCATGTAGAGTGTAAGCTCCCTGTGCGCTGGGGACGTGTCTCTTTGTACTTTCCAAGTGCCCAAAACAGTGCCCCGCATCAAGCAGGTGCTCAGTAAATGCTGTCAGGACTGCTTTTGAGGAGTATACACACTGTCTGTGACTCCTTTCAGAAATTTGAAATCACGAAAATAACTCTGCTTCCAATTGGAATTTAGGAAAAAGTAAAATTAAACTACATCCCAACTAGTATCAAGGTGTTTCAAGCAAGGTGTACTCCTGTGCTATAGGTGGAAAGGTCAACATTTCATTATCCTACTTCAACCGCTACAAACTTGGTCAGGAAATAATCTCCAAAAATAAAGCAAAACACTCCTCTTTCCATCCCTATGGTATCAAAGGGTTTTACAGATTAAGTGAATTCATAAACCGTATCCAAGACTCATGCCCTCCAGGACTGAAATGCACATAACTGCTTTGGAGCAGACAGAGCTAGCTGGGGAACATTCCAGGGCCCCCGTGTTAAAGTAGGAGGAGGCCTTCTCATTAAATCCCTCATGCACAAGAAGGAAGAGAAAGGGAAGGAAGATCTAGGGAGGCAGAACTTGTGGAACATGGCAAAAGACCTAGAAAATGAATATTTTGTAAACATATCCAGTCATCAACCCATGTAGCATTAATTTCTTCAGTGTAATTTGGGGTACTTTTCATCTCTCCTAGAGCTTTTGTAAGTGGATAATCCGAAAACAAGTGAGAAGGTCATTTCTGTTTCTAGACTGTAAGCTCGGTGTGGGCAAGGACTGCGTCTACCAACTCTGTTGTAGTGCATTCTCCTAATTGCTTAGTGCAGTGCTCTGGACATGGTAAGTGCTCAATAAATACCACCAATAATGATGACATAAATAAAATTAATATTACATATGGCCATTTTTAAAGGGATCATTTTATTTAAAGTGAAAATGCTGCCTCTCACTGAAACAATGTGAGTTCTCCTTATCAGATCATAATCATTACTGGTGACAAACTTCACTATCTCAGAGTACATGCTATGGACCTATGAGGATTTAACAAATCATATTCGCACTGTCATTTCTTCTTAAATTTGGCTTGGTCATACAGATAACATCCTGAAACCAAATTAGAGAAGGCGATCTGGTTAGACAGCTGCTACTAAAACATATTTCATTAATCTACTTACAAAAACACAACTCTGAAGATTTTCTGATAACCTTAACCAAGGTTTTCAGAGAAATCTTTAAAAAAGAATGAGTATTAAGCATGATCTCTTGGGCCTGCTCCTTAGGTAAGAAAAAGTTGGCTGGGGTTCTCAAAATTGTAAGACTTTTGATTCAAGTGGCTGCGATTGTCCTAGAACGCTCTGTCCACTCTCTAAGGGAGAGTCCTTTGGGTTTAAACCAACCGTGCCTTTCCAGCCAGTCTTGTGCATAGCTAGATCAGCCTATTTACCTCATACAAACATATTTATTTATTTTATTTGTACATATCTATTCTATTTATTTTATTTTGTTAGTATGTTTGGTTTTGTTCTCTGTCTCCCCCTTTTAGACTGTGAGCCCACTGTTGGGTAGGGACTGTCTCTATATGTTGCCAATTTGTACTTCCCAAGCGCTTAGTACAGTGCTCTGCACATAGTAAGCGCTCAATAAATACGATTGATGATGATGATGATATTTCAAAGGGAGTACAATCCTATGCTCAAGGGAAAAGTTAGAAAATGTATTTAACCTATATAGGAATCTGCATGGTGGGCCATCAAAAAAGGACACAAATCTCCAAATGCCAGAATGAAATTCAGAATAGGGAAGATGAGAATTCTAGAAAAAGGTCCAGAGAAGATGCCATTTGTATTAAAAGGAAACAAGCACAAAAAACCTGAATCATTGGCAGTGATATACTACTTCCTTCTCTTGGGAGAATTACTAGAAAACAAACCACACATTCCTGTTTCTCAACTCCAACGCTTAGAGTGCTGACGGTATTAGAGACAACCCAAGCATCACTCCCCAAATACAGCATATCTGCACGATGATAATGGAAACTGGATCCAGTTAGCTCACCTATGAATGGAATGGATGCCAAGGAATCGCCAGGTAGGCTGGAGCTCGATGCCTTCCTTTCCTCAATTCTCTTTATATGGACCTCTCGACGGGCATCATTAGGTAGCCAGCAGGTAGTGTCGGATCCAGTGTCTTGGTCATTTACTGCCAGGATATATGACTGGTGTCTCAAAGGCTGTGGGGTTTGGCGACCAGACGGAGGCTTTTCCCTCAAGACAACCGTCTCTCTGTTTTCTAGACCATCCGGCGACCGCATTTCAGCCTCTGGTGACCGCATTTCAGCCTCCGGGGACTGCATTTCAGCCTCTGGCGATTTTCCCTTTTCGAAGTCCTGACTCTTTCGTTTGGTGGCAGCTTCCGAGTGAACCGAGGTAAGAGAGCTCTCCCTCGCTAGAAGAACAGGCCTGGTGGAAGCCACAGACGACGGGGACGGTTTCCCAGGATCCACTTTGTGGTCTGCGGCCCCTTCGGCTCTCAACCTGGATTGTTGATTTAGCCGGTTACTCGGATGCGGGTGATTTACCGGTCTTTGGTCGTGGGGGGCAATGAACGAGTTCTGGTTCACTGAGGGTTTGGCCGCATATATAGGAGGGGCCTTTGGCGAGTTACTCCTGCCTTTCAGAACCGGTGACCTGTCCTGAGAAATACCCCTGGACGGAGGCATTCCGCAAGAAGCTTGGAAGTCCCTGGTCGACTGCAGGGGTGCTTTATCCGGGGGACCTTTTTGGAACGGAGACATAGATCCCACTCCTCTCCCACTTATCCGCGTACTGTCCGAATGAAAAACACCTGAAGGCCCGGGGAAATTCGAACCCCGAAAAGACATATGACACGCCTGCTTTCTGGATCTTTCATAAATACCTCTCCGATCATCCTGCTCAGTAAACCCAGTCCATTTGTAAGTCTGTTTCTTGTCTCCATTTGAATCGGGGGGAAGATGCTCAGCACTGCTGTTCTCTACAGCATCCCCCTGGCCCCCAAGATAATCCCACGAACGGGTCCTATGGTTGTGGAAACTAATCGAAGAGGATGTTATTGCCCCCTGGGAGGCACTTCTGGGCCAGTACTTCATCAGGACGGGATCCTCCAGCCTCTCCTGGGACACGCTGCGTTGACGGACCTGAACTGACGGAGGGACTCGATCGTGAGAGGTGCTTCTGCGTCGCACCTGCAGAGCAGTGCGGTTTGGCACCCCCTGACTACTATAATGTGGTGTGCTCTGAGAGGCTGCTCTTAGACTGTCTAGTCTTTCCTGTATCGTTCGGCAGCCAATGTGCAAACGCCGGTTATCAATATACTCCTTGTAAGTTTTATAGTTTTTCCAGTCTATGTGCTGATGGGAATTTGGAGAATAGTGATTGGTTGCAACAGAGGGGGAGTCCACCCCTTGAGGGCTACTGTTTGGGAGCCTATCTGGATGCCCACCATAGTTTCCGGGTTTGAGTGGAATCCCAGCGGGGTCTCCGGGTCTAGGACCTGGAGTCGGGTGAACTAAACGAACGGAAGAGTCTGAAGATGACGGTGGCTCAGTCCTCGACATCATTTTTAAAGTGGCCTGATCGCTCAGGCCATACCGCACTTCTTCAGTTCTATTTGACGGGCCTGTGTGGTTGGTTCTACTAGGGGGCAGCTCTACAGTCTTCTCAGAAGGCACAATGACAGTCCTTACGGTCTCATTGCAAACGCATACGGCTGTGTTGGACTTTGCAATACCGGTTGGTGACGGAGGCACTTGTATTTCCATTTTATAGACGCGTCCTGGTTGAGTCAGTACTGGGGCGGGGGTTTGCTGCTTCCCCCATGAAGATTCGGGAGGAGATACCTCAAGGGCCTCTGCCATCCCGGACGAGGCAGCTGCTATCCATGGATACAAAATCGGGGGTGGTTCTGGTATGTTATGGGCATTGCCGCTGTAGGCTTCGTTGCCTTTCAAGTAGGCATCTTGGGAGTAAGCCTGTGAATGAAGAGAGAAAAGTGTTTACTTAAAATGTTTAAATACAACAGAAATTTCTGCTCTGAGTTTTTGTTACAGCCTGGGAAGGAAATCGCCGGGCAGAATGCAATTCAGAAGTTTTAGGGAGGATATTATTTTTATTTTACAGGGAAAGACTAACAGCAACCCTTTTCCCTCTGACTTGAGTCACGGACCAAAAGATTTTCCCCTTCTTTCATTCAATTGTATTTCCTTCATTTGCTCTTTCACCTGGCTCCTAAATTTCCTTCTGTTTAAGCCTCCTGGTGCTGGGAGTCAGAATTTCTCAGCAATCAACGAATTAAATGGCTGCCTAACAGATCCTAGCATCAGCAGATACACATTTTCTTATATCATGGGAGCAAATGGGATTATTAACAAATCCTAGTTACCAAAATGTCCACTTTCTATTTTTCATGTCTTATTGCTACATATAAGATGGATGAATCTTTTTAATAAGTAATTTATAAGTAATGCAAAATATCTGTGTAACAGTTTCACAGCACTAGAAAAAAAGGTAATGATTAAGGACCATGAAGATCAAGGAAGGAGGGCAATCAGGTAAATGCTTATCAACTTCCCAAATTCAAAATAATCAGAAGTAGTATGTACCACGATTAACAGCTAATACCTAACAAAACTGGTTACATTACATTTTTCATGTTTTATCAAGGTCAATCATCAAGCCTCCGTAACAGCTAGGCAACCCAAATAATCTTCATCGTGCATAATGCAAATTTATTTAGCAGTGATGATTTTTTTAAAAAAACTTAAAATGGTTAAAATACAATGAGAGAGATTCTTCCAAACAGAGACCAAAAGGATTTGCAAAGGCTTTTATACAGTTAGGTGAGGTGTCATATTACATTTCCTGCTGTAATCATGTGGGTTTAATTGAGACTATCAACATGCCCTTCTTTTGCATTAGACAGGTTGAAAAGCTCAAGTACAGCCATAAACAGAGGAGACCAAAGAGCAAAGTACTGAGGGGGAGAGAGAGAGGGTGAGGCACTTGAAAACACTGCTGCAATAAATATCACATTAAGCTCCAGTCCAGGCAAGACATGAATGCAACCCCCCTTACAACCCCCTCCCACCCCCCTCCAAAAAACCCCAAAAAAACCAACCCCAACAAAACCCCAAAATCAACTACGTATCACAAGCAATCTCTATAAATTAGCAGGATTAAAATTATGGAGCCATCCCCGCTAACCTGCATTCAGCCAGTTCATTTTCAGGAGCTTGCAGGCTCCATAAACTGGCTTTTTACAAAATCTATATAAAGCATGCCTTATGAATCACGGAAATGGCTACTGGGCATTTCTTACCAGTGCTGTGACATCCTTTGTAAACTGTAGCTGGCAGAAAATAGGAAAACAGAGTAAAGCTGCTTACTGATATAAAGAGAGAATTATGTTGTCATATTGATGCTGGATAGAGGAAGCTAAACCAGTAAGCTAAAAATACATCTACACTGATTTCTCTGGAAGGAACCAATGAAAGTAAAGGGCAGTGAAGCATAAAAAAACAATAACTTCAGCATCCTTGTGAGCAAATGTACCTTGGGCTTCTACCTGCATCTGGCTGATCTCTCTACCATTCTGGATAGCAAAATACATCCAAAGTCATGTCTCCCAGATTTCTATTTTCTGCAGTGTGCACAGAGCTCTGGCTGTGCTACAAAGCTTCCCTTCCAGAAGAGCAATATTACTGCCTCTCATCCCCCTCTGAGCCGCTACCATCTCCGCTTCCAGATGACGAAATGAATGCTTTATTATCCATTTAAAATCGTGCACACCCCTCTTTCCATAAATCGGGACCTCACCACAAGCTGTCAGCTGACTGCAAAGACGGCTTTCGTGGTATACTTTGGAAATCAGGGGGACGATGATTTGGAAAAAAACACCTTCCTCAGATGATTGCTTTCATTAAAATACGTTTCATTCAGAAAATGTGAGTACAATCTGTTCCATCTTGTGCTGCATGCTAATAGCCGTTTTAATAATGCACTCTTCCCTTAGTAGAATATGAAAGTAACCAGGGCAGGAAAAAACATAAAAGGCATTGTCAGATAATGAAAACATTCTGAAAGAGTCCAGGAATCAGTGGGAATGTCAATGCACAGTAAACACACACTATGTTACAGGATTATATAAGACTCTATAGGCTTTTTAAAAATATTCCTGATGCAAAATCAAGGTCCACACTGACATTTCCTAAAAGCCAAATGACCAATTTAACTAGACCCATTATCTACAATGCTCCCTTAACTCATAATTGGAAAAACAAAGTTTAAGCTCGGAGCCATTTCAATTTCAAATAGAATAAAGTAAAACTCTGGAGTTGTGTACTGCACCAAGACTTGAAATAAATATAAAAGAAATACTTTGGAAGACATATTTAAACTGCCTATGGCATTTGGAAATACATTTCTAAAAACCACTGAATAAGTATCTATCTACGATGATCATCAACATACCTCAGATGAAGAACTGCAAATTCTTCATAACAGGCTCACAACAGTAAGGAAACAACGATTTTTGAAAAACAAAAAAGCTTTAGTACTGGATTTATTTACTGGATGTTCACTTAGGAGGAAACTGCTTTAGTGTTCTAATGTTAACTATCCATCCTGGAAGATAACCACATAGTCTAGTGATGTGTGAACACTGTACAAATCCAGGGAAATGCATTAAGTGTTTGACAACTGTGTGCACAATATCATGCTAAGCACTTGGGAGAATACAACAGAAAAGACATGATCCCTGTCTTCAAAGTGCTTATATCAGTAGACTCAAAAGAAATAAGATGATAATCAGATGGGGCACAGGCCCTGTGTAGAAATAGAAGTGGAAGAGGCTGTTGTTGGGTTGATAGAACTCAGGGTGTGAATAATTAGCCCAAGAGGAGTGGACAATCCAGTTCAGACCAGCAGGTCCTACTGGGGATAAGGGAAAGGCCTTGCGGGGGCCGTGGAGAAAGGTCTTTGATTGGTGGACTGAAACTGGGGATGTTAAATTACACATTGCCATGTGGTCAAAGAGCAATAAATAGCCACTTCACCACGCCAAGCATTCATCCCAGATCAATACACCACAACCTTGTCTACCCAGCTTACATATGCAGGTCACTGATTTATCCAGAAAGATTTATGCCATCAGTTTTTGAGCACAAACCCACTGAAAGATGACATACTGGAAGGGACATGGACCCAAATCCCTGACCGTTAATAGTACTTATTCAGTGCTTACTCCATGTGGAGAAGTATACTAAGTGCTCAGGAGAGTTGAGAAGTTAGATGTTAAGGTTCAGAGACTAATGAATAAAATATTATGGACCATTTCCCCGCTTTCATCATAATGTTTACTTTTCTTTTACGCCTGACCACAGTTTTCTCAGACTTGAGTCTGTGGGGCATTGTATACTTAAAGCCTACAATTTCTCTCTGTGGATCATTTGTTTTATTTGTTAAATGCTTCCCCCAAGGAGAAAGTTTTTCCCCTTCCTGCCCCAGAAGGCTCCCCATCAAAAGGCAATTTCTGGTGCTGAGATCCCCAAAATTGAACAGCCAGTAAAGACCTGGCCTTGGGCTTTCGCCTACTGGCTTGGCTCTGTGAAGAATACAGATTCGTGGGAAAGAAAAGGAACATGAAGGCTGAAATTTGATTGTTCTGCCTCCTAGCAAGAAGTTCTAAGCTAGCTATAGGGACACCTATCCTATGATTCTAAGACACCTGGGAAGAAAATCCCAAACCACTGATGGGGAAAGTACAGCTTGACCACGACAACAGAATACTTGACAGTCCTGAGTCAATCGACATATGCAAATACCTGAATCGGAAAGATCTGAGGGACTTGGAAAGGACTTTACTTGGGCCTCAATCATCTAAAAGCTAACAAGCTTTACTGTTTCCATCCTTTGGGCTGCAGGAAATGAGGGATTTGCTCAAAAATTCAAAGAGTGCGTGGCAATTTTTGAGACCGAAAAATATTGACAGAATAGCATCACGAAGGCAGAAATGAACAATGATTCACACTGTTAACCTCAAAATCATTTGTTAGCACATTAAGATGACGCTGCCAAGCACAATAATGGTTCCTGCTGCCAGTACTATTTCTGGAACATAATGAATCCATTCTTCCTTCATTCTGCCACATAAAAGGTTTATTTTCATCTTTCTACAACAATCAGCCATTAAATTAGTTTTTTCTAAAAACGATACCTGCCATTTTTGCCAGCTTGATTCTGAAAAACTCCCAAATAAAATTTTCTACTATAACCTTTGCAGGTGTGCTCCTTTAAAGAATAAAACATTTTAGCTTTCTTGGTTAGTAAATAAAATTAAAGATAAGGGAGTTTCCTTGATATGCTAACAGGAAGGGTGAAAAGGCTACACATATGGATATAGTTCTATGCCGGGGAGTTCATCAGATCTAAACCACAAAGCTCATTATAATCGTTTGACTTCTTAAAGACATCATCCTGGACTGCATTATGAATGAGGATACTCAATTTTATTATTCTTTTTGAAGATTTAGATGTAAATAGCAAATAATCACATTTGTGCACCTAAAGAACCACATGTTGTGTCACAATACTGTGACCACTGATTCAGTGGGAATTAATGCTTTAGGGAATAGAAGGTTTGAAGAGCTCACGATTGACATTTTTCATTTAAAAAGTCTAATATTATAATTATGTCCACCACTGGTAGAATGCTTTACATTTTCCACTCAATGTATTCTACTGTACTAAAGGCTTTAAAGTTACAGAAACACAAAGCACTGTATAGTCTAATAAGGCTGAGGCAGAGGCTGGGAATATAGCAGCACTGTTCCACCCACCAAATCCAGTTGTACCAACACGGGGATCGTGTTTTATCAGAACAGACTTGTGCTATGGGAAGAAGCGCCATGGCCTAATGGAAAGAGCCTTGGCATAAGAGGACCTGGCTAATCCTAGTTCCGCCACTTGTCTGCTGAATGACCTTGGACAAGTCATTTAACTTCCCTGTGCCTCACATCGTAAAATGGGAATTAAGACTGTGTGCCTCATGTGGAACATGGCCTGAGTCAAAACTTATTATCTTGTGTCTACCCCAGTACTTAGTATAATGCCTGGCACACAGGAAGCGCTTAACGAATACCATAAAAAACAGAAGATTCAATAATACTTCTACTGTATTACTTCCAAGCACCTGGGGCTGCAGGTCTAACACCGAACATACTCATTAATTTACCATGTAATTCAAATAACCTATATATAAAAAACACCCCACATGGCATTATAAATATCCACAATAACTAGACTATGTGTTAGGATCAAATATGAGTTCAAGTGAAACTGGACCTGCACTATGCCATTTTGTGCCCCAGGAATTCTCTCCCAAAGAGAGACCAAACGTTATATACCAAAGGGGAGGCCGTGTCACCACAGACCACTCAGCTACATCAGCTGTCTTCCTATTTCACCTCTCCTTTTTTCAATAGCATTTGCTCTCAATAAAATCAAATGCAACATTACGCCCCACTTACTTACAAGCTGCCTCATGAGCAAATCAGCTCCTTTACTGCACTCAGTGAGATTCTGATCTTTGTCAACCTCAGACATCCCCTAGTTGACCTGTTTTCTCTCTGTCACTCTACTAATTTACCTAAACCCTGACAGAGAGGACCATCTTGACGAGAAGATAAGTTAGCCTCCTCAGCCCATTTCATCTCTGAACTCATTGGTAAACATAACCACGTTTCTGAAAATCCAAAAACCTCAAGGAAACTGAGAACCTAGTACATAAAGGGAACGGAACAACAATCAAATCACTTTTGTTCGTTATTCTCCAGGGAATCGGTCATATTGTGCTGCCTTTCCAGTCAATGAACTCATTAAGATAAGCACATTGTTCATTAGATCCCGGTATAATTACTTCTTTTGACAACAAAAATCAGATGGTAAACAAGAATCTAAGTTTACAAAGACCACTACCTACAAATATACGACTATTCAGCCACTATCCCTCAAGTCTAGTAGCCAGTTTCCTGCAAATGAGAAGCACTCTGCTCCCAGTACCCCATTAGCATTATGGGAAAACCTGAAAAATGATGGCCTTTTAGCAATAAGCTTGCTAAAATGCATTTGATTTGAAAACTATCCAACATTTCAATATCTGCTGTAAACATCAAGCAGTGAGGACTAGTGGAAAGAACATGGGCCTGGGAGTGACAGGACATGGTTCTAATCTCAGATCTGCATGCTGGGTGGCCTTGGGAAAATCCCTTAACTTCTCTGTGCCTCTGTTTCTTCATCTGTTAAGTGGAAATGAAACACCTGTTTTCCCTCCTACTTCAACTGTGTGTCCCGTATGGTACTGTGACTGTGCTTTGTAAAAAATCACTCTAAGAGTTTTGGTGCCTCTATTTATTATCTATTCAACCTGCAGAGAGGCTCAGTAGTCAGGTCTCAAGTAAATGACTCAAGTGGTCCACTCAACTCCTTTCCAGTCCAGCTTGTCTAAAATCCTAGTTATCAAATCATTTCCACCTCAAACCGTTAAAGACATAGTTTTACACAAAACCTGATGTTTTAAAGTGAATGGTAAATCTAAACCACTAAATCCAAACAAAAGTAAAAGGAGTTTGGTTTTTTAGGAACAAAGACATTTATGGGCAGCAGGTCATAAACCTGTTTCAAAACAGAAAATCTAAAGCAAAATCTAAAAACTTTTTTTTTTTTTTTGCTTCAACGCTTCTGGATGTGACTTCCTCACTTGGATCCAAGCTACAGAAACCAATACCCTAACATAAAGAGTATCAGATACTATTTTAATGGACCCAGAAATGTGATCTTCAACACAGTGGAAAGTTAACAGGCCTGAGACCCTAGCTCTAGTTCTGACTCCGCAGTTGCATATACCACGACTTTGCCAAATCACTTAACTGACTTCTCTGTGCTTCAATTTCCTCAATTCTAAAATGGAGATAAAATACCTGTTTTCCTTCCTTCCTAGACAGTTAGTCCCATGTGTGATGGGGCTGTGTATGATCTGATTATTTTACATCTACCCCCAATGCTGAGCACAGTTTATGGCACTTAGGAAGTGCTTAATCAATACTATTTATTATCCCACCCACTCCCCACACCCAATCTGCCTGGAAGAATGTTAACTCCTCAACGCATCAGTTTCTCTCTCCCGATCTCAGTGCGATATTTTCACCCAAGTTCAGCTGGAAGTCACTGAAGGGTCACTGGCGTGGCTGTCCAAATGAGAGTTCTCAAAAGGGAGTCGAGACAGCAGCTGCACCCAAGGCAAAACCACCGCAAGTATGCACCTGCCACTCTGCTCTCAAATGACCCAAACCCTCTGGGTGTGGGTTATTGTGTGCTCGGGAATATCCTTGTGCAATGCATTGCAGGAAGGAGGGGAAAAAGGAAACACGAAAGGAATGGTTGAGGTGCAGGCAGGACATGACTGCATTATTCCTCTGTTCTCCCCCTCCACAGGAAGCAGAATTGAGCTCGGCGTGATAACGCCTGCCAAGGGTTTTCAGCTCATTGGGAGATGCCTACATAAACAAGAGAAACAATTCCTTCCAAATACACTTTTCTTTTTTCCTTATTATCTTAATGATTAAATTTTCGTATACACAACTACCACATACCACTTGGAGGATGTCTTCATCTTTTGGCATAACACTAAGTTCCAAAGTGCTGTCACTGAAATAAAAACAAACATTATTCAGCTGGAGGAAGGAGAGGAGCAGCTAATTCATTTCTTAAGTTACAAACCCCACCAGGTCTATTCAAAAATCCATTTAAATGAGAAATAAAAGAGGTGCTATCTACCCAGGTCAGGAACAAGGTTATACTCAGGTGTATAGGTTATACTCAGTTCTCCTATAACATGGGGTTTGCTTAGAATAATGTTCTGCACAGGGTAAGCGCTCAATAAATACCATCAATTGATTTGCCCTTGTGGGCAGGGAATGTGTCTGTTATACTGTACTCCTAAGCACTTAGCTCTGCACACAGTAATTGCTCAATAAATATGATTAGCTGACAAAACCCCGCCTTAAGGACAAAATAATGCTATATTACTCACCTTGCCTAACACTGCACACACAAACCACTTCTTCCAACCCTGCAGTCCCCTAAATTCACATAGGCTTGCATTCATTGTCAGACAAATGCTCCCTAATGCCCAAACAACATTCTAGCCAAAACACGTCATGGAAATGTGTGCTAAGGCAGAACTGAGTGCACAATATTTTCAATTATG
This sequence comes from Tachyglossus aculeatus, assembly GCF_015852505.1. NCBI lineage: Eukaryota > Metazoa > Chordata > Mammalia > Monotremata > Tachyglossidae > Tachyglossus > Tachyglossus aculeatus. The sequence continues at coordinate 19,900,718 of NC_052078.1, read as the reverse complement.
TATCTTTCAGTCAAGATTTATAAAGAGCAGGAAATACGGAATCTTCAAAGTGTTATCTTAGGAAAGATTTTCTTTAGAACTCAAAATCTTAAAGGACATTTTTTAAAGCTGCAACTCTGATTTATCCTTCATGCCAAGAAAAGATGACACAGCCATCTGCTACCATAATTTCCTAAACATAGGTGGCTCTGACTTGTAATACCATGAAGTCTCTCCTAACTTTTAAAATAGCTCATCTGTCTGATTTTCTGGGTTGTACAGTAATAACTCGCTGCAAAACTTTATTGTGCTTTGATGTTTCAAGGCTGTTATAGAAGGAAACCCACTTTTCCCTAATCTTCAAAATAAGTTCAAAGAGGTCAGATGGAGACCACTGTGTCTGAAGCAAACATTTAAATATGGCATGAGCAGTAGTGCTAATTCATTATTTACAGCCAAATTTGACCTAGAAGTTGTCCAATTCAAACTTCTTAATTTTAATTTTCTCTATGAAATAACTAAAGTTGAATTCGACAGTATATTATACTGGTTTATCTTTCAGATTTGCAAAATTGTGTTCAATTTCTTAAAAATATAGAATGTGCAAGAGAGAGCCTCAGATACCCAAGTTAATTCTTTAGTCTGAACATATACAAAGTGGGCACACACACACACACACACTTTTCTTACACCGTGTCATTTTTGGGTAATTTGCAGTAGTCCCCAAGATTAATTTTTAGCAAAAACAAGGTTAAAATATAGGAAAATTCAAGGAAATTCAAAGAAAACAATTCAATAGAAGAATGAGTTATTTTAAAATAACCTTTAAAGGAGGAGACATTTTCAAGCCCGGGCATAAACACTGTCTAAACTGATTGCCACTGATGATGGCTTCACCCTAATTAATCCCAGAAAAATATGAATTTTGAAGTTTTATGCATTAAATTGAAATAGGAACCACTAGCAGGATGGTCCCAAAGAGAAATTATGTTTCACAAGTCAAGATCCAACACATTTAAAAACACCATGCAGGGCTGTCATCAACTGATTTTCTTCAGTACACTAGAGGCAAGTTTCAAGTGTCAGTTAAACCTGACTATCTTGCCATAAATTTGTAAAATTGTATTACCCAGAGATTCACAAATTTATATGAATTGGTAAAGTTTGATTGATGAGACAGCTACAATGAATATTGGCCAAAATTGCACTTTAATGACCCCCCAAAGAATTGGAGACTTTTGCATATTAAAAACAGTAAACTGGACAAATTACCCTTTTAAATCAGTAGAACCTCTTTTTTGCTTTCAGCATTGATCTTTTGCTAGAGGCACGGAAGACACTGGAACATCCAGAAAAACTTTAATAATTAAGGAAAACATTCTGTATTTTACTTGCATAACTGCCCTGATTTTCAATATTAAAATAGGGATGGAGCTCCTACATAGATCATATAAGGATTAAGTCTAGAAATAAGGAGGAAGAGGAGAATAAAGAAGGAGGAAAATCAGGGAAAAGACAGAGGCAAAAGGGTATTTGAGACCTCACCTCTTCCTTCTATTCCACTCTCCCAACTGCTGTATACAACAAATACTAGATCAATTAATTCCTCCTCCCCCTGTGTTACTTCTTCCTTTTCCTTTGGCTCCTTCCCTGGCCTATGGCAGTTTAATGAATTAAACGCCTTCACTTGCTTTGTTGCATTTTCACCTGTCTACTATCCTCCTCCTCCCTCAGCCTCTATAACTATCACTGCCTACAACTGATGTAGCACAAAAGTTATCTTTTATTTCCTCCACAAAAATCAGAGTGGGACAACTGCACAACAGAGGCAATTATGTGAGTATATGGAGTATATAATTTTGTATTGAAATGGCAAAAATAGTAAGCGCCACAATCACTAGGTAAATTTTCTAAGCAATTTCTTTTCACAAAAAGCAAGGGGTTGAAAGGACCAAAGGCAATGTAACTGACCAAGAAAAGGAGCAGAGGCCATATTGTAAAAATAATATAGATAAAAGGTGAATAACCACTAAGGTGGAAATTAAATCAATCAACCTGGGGTTAATTGTGTACATTACCAAGTGGAATTCTACTCCCTTAACGTGGAAGAGTTGGCATCATTCTACCCAAAATTATAATTTCTATGAATCTGAAATTTGGTGGCCCAGTGATTGTCAGCATGGCTTCGATAAATCTGATTAAGGCTCAACTCTGAAGGGGTACATTTTCATTCTGAGCAACTTATTAATATCAGCTCCTCAGAAGATTAGTTATAGAAAGTAGAACTTTTGTTCTGTAGAATGACAAAACAATAGCTCACCTGTTCTGAATTAAAGCAATTACTTGAGAATAGGTCTTTCCAATAACACTTTCTCCATTGACTTTTATAATTCGATCACCTGTGGGGGAAATAAAGAGAGAAGTATAAGAAACACTGCTTTTCTAAGTCAGAAGTTTCAGAATCCATGGAGATTTTACTGGGGCACTTAAAAGAAATGCAAAGTCAATCAGCATCATCCCCTTATGACCACCACTTTATTGCCTAGGCCTGTTGTGGTGAGTAGAAAGCCTACAGAAATCTCATGCTACCAACCTTCTTTCCTTGAGTACCACATCCCGGAAGTCAGCAAAGCAGCCTTCTCAGAAAGTATAACAGCCAAATTTCTATATTTGACCTCTTTCTCCCTCCCCAGTCACATGAAGACCCAGCCTAGTTAACTTCACAATTCTCCTCCCACCCTTCCTTCTCCAACTCTCATTACCAGAGTTGGCATGTTATGTGTGTATGTGTCCATGCCTGCCTCTAAGACAACAACTTAATAGATTTGGAAGAAATAGATACTTGGAAAAGTAAGAGCCTGGGGGGTGGGTATTGTGGCTGAGTCACGGGATAGGGTAGGTCTGGATGGATTGATTGGAACGAAAAAGGAGTGGGTAGGAACTGGGGGAAAGAATGGATAGGTCACTGGGGGAATGAAGGGATTGCATCATAAAGGGGAAGGTTGGAAAATGTGTGGAGAAGGTAAGAAACTCATGCCCAATGTATAATTTTTCCTCCACCTGGCAATTTGGAAAATAAAATCCGATTTTATGTGATGGTATTTTTCATGAACATAAATATTCAGGTTGGAAAACGGGACTGTGATCTCCTTGTGGGGAGGGATCATGTCCAGCAACTCTATTGTATTGTAGTATCCCAAGCACTTAAACACTGTTCTGCACAATGTAAGCACTCAAAAAAATACCACTGATTTTTTTTTCCTGAATGAGAGCATTCAAATGTTCAATAACTGAGTTAGAATGAGGAAATGTTTACTTGTCCATTTTTTTTTTCAAATGTGATTACTCTTTACTGAGTAGTAAAGACGGCAAAGGAGGCTCTTAGTCCTCATTTTCAACATTTCTTGCTAACTGAATGTCACATTCCAAAAGAAACATGCTACATGGAGAATGCATAACCACTTTAGAGCATGGTTTAATTTACGGCTAACTAGATCTCACCAGAGTTTTACATTGCTGGCCCAGAGACCCTAACCCAAGCTCACACAATTAAGATCTGATAGCCTAAAACAAATATGAAGTCCTCTACAATTTACTGAAGTATGTCTACTGTTGGCCTAAAATCTGAGCCTGTCAAACAGCCCGAAGGATACTAGGGGTTTTCCAGGAAAATTCCCCACAGGGCAGGTGGGTAGGATGCAACAAGTGCCACTCTCATCATCTAGGCCTCTGGGGACCTCAAAACAAAGGCCCCTGCGGATGAGGGTCAGGATGTTCCACAGCACAGACTGCACAAGATTGGGTGCATGTTCTTGTTTCTTCAGAAAAGTGGAAAAAAGACTTCAACTCAACAACAAGAAAACGGAAGACTAGATGGAAAGGAGAGATGGAACTGACCTGTTATTGAGTATGGCAGGTGAATTCACTCAGGGCAGAACTGAATCCTTTTATTGGGTTTCCCTTGAGGTCATATATCGGTGCCTCTTTAGGGGCCCATTTCTCTTGGCATTGCAAATTTGTATGCATATTTCTGGACTGTTTGTCTCCCACAATGGACTGCTTTCATGATGGGACAACTCCAACTCAGGGAATAGCAAACATCACTGACTATCTTCCACCTACCAAGAAAAGGCTACTAAAGAACCACAGTAGCCTAGTGGATAGAGCCCAGACCTGAGAGTCAGAGGACCTGGGTTCTAATCCTGGCTCCACCATTTGTCTGCTGTGTGACCTTGGGCAAGTCATTTTTCTTTTCTTTCCTTAAGTTTCCTCATCTGTAAAAATGAGAATTTAATATCTGCTCTTCCTTCTACTTAGATTGTGAGACGGGTTCTGTGTCTGACCTGATTGGCTTGTATCTACCCCAGCACTTAAGACAGTGCTAGCCAAATAGTAAGCACTTACCATCGCAATTATTATTACTGTTATATTTTTAATAATGCCCCCAAAATATAAACAATGGCACCTCACTGATTAGATGCTAGAGTTGAAGAGGCACCTGAAGGACACCTGGGACACTTTAGCAACACTAAAGAATGTAGACAGTTTCATTCTCATCACAGAGAAGAGAATCCTACAGAGGTGCCAAAAACCTTTAAAAGTTATCTCTTGAAAACACCTTTTTCTAACAGGACTGAGGCCTCCAAAACCTAAACAGGCTAACCCTAGCCCACCAGGCTTGGTGAGATCCTGGGTCCAGATTGACCTACTTTAAGACTGAATGGGTTGCAGGGTCAGAATAATAATAATAATAATAATAATAATAATAATAATAATAATGATGGCATTTATTAAGTGCTTACTATGTGCAAAGCACTGTTCTAAGCACTGGTGAGGTTACAAGATGATCTGGTTGTCCCACAGGGGGCTCACAGTCTTAATCCCCATTTTACAGATGAGGTAACTGAGGCCCAGAGAAGTTAGGTGACTTGCCCAAAGTCACACAGCTGAGAGTTGGCGGCGTAGGGATTTGAACCCATGACCTCTGACTCCAAAGCCCCAAGATTTGTCACTGTGCTCACATAAGCGCTGATCCAGGCTACATTAGAAGAACCAATCTCTCTGATTCGACTCATACAGTCCCAGGATCCCCTGAGTGATATCATTTTGAAGAATAACAAATTCAATCTGAATAGGGAAGCATTACTCATCTTATGGCTTTGAGAGGCTGGCGGAGTCTGTCTAAATGCATCAGGATCACACATGTGCCGTACTTAGCAAATAGCAGGGTGGAAAAACAAAAACAAGGTCCTGCAATGAAAACCTAACAGCAAAGTCTGCAGAAGCACCAAATTATTGACAGGACAGGAGCATAAACAGGAGAACGGGAGGATGCCTTAAAAGCTGCTCCATGGTGAGCTGAAATGGGGCATTGGAAACAGAGGATGCAAAGGATTCAGGGAAAAGTAACCTCAGGCAATGCGGCATTACAGCAGAATGAGGGGAGATAAATTGTATAGAAGATTGACACCAGCTAGAGGGCAAGAAAGGAGTGGATATTACAGAGGATCTTGAGATTTTGAGGCAAAACCAGATGTTGTGAGCAACAAACACATCCCCCGTGACAGGAACTAGTCTGAGCGTTCACAATGTGGTTACACATCAGTCTTTGCAACCACATCTGCCTATGTAAAATGCATTGACGTCATCTTTGATCACGGAGGGTAAGGGGAAGGGATCCTCATAGACTACAAAGCACAATGGAAAAGAACTGGGAGATGGAAATTGTATCCCAGTGACTCAATAATCAATCCATCTCCAAGTCGTGAACGATTTGCTCCTCATTCAATGTCCGGATCGGGTCCGTTATTTCAGTCATTCTGACTTCTTTCTTTAATACACTGTTGTCAAATACTACTCCCTTTGGCAAATGCATTTCTGATTTATTTTGGTAGTCTCTCAGGGTAAAATCTTAATAATTCAAACCCTATTAACTTTCTGAACAGGTCTGCTTGATTTGAGAACCATCCTAAAACTCAGGATACACAAATAATATTTTCAAAATAGAATTGAACAACAGCAGCACCTGTGCATAATCCAGCTTCAAAAGCAGGTCCTCCTTCTTTCACTTGTTTGACAAATATGGTGTCCATTGGCTCCAATCGGTTCCTTTGCTTTCCTGCAGAAGAAATGCATATTTTTAAAGACATGAAACCATTTTGCACAATTGCAATTAAAAAACCCTAATGATATAACATCTGTTTGTTCAAGGGTCACCCCAAGATTGATTTAGCAGAAGAACATAAGGAATGACATTGCTGGGCCAAGCCAATGGTTTCTTAAGTCCAAAAGTCTGCCTCCCACAAAAGCACCAGAATCCTGACATTTACACAGATGGACATCTCATCCACGAATGTGTTCAATCCCTCCTTAAACATATTGATATTTTCGGCCTGCATAACATCTTGTGGAAATGCTTCCATTCCACATGCTCACCGCCCACAGTGTGAAAAAGTGTTTCCTTTTGATTAACCCAACCACCTTCAGGCTGCAATGGAAGTCCCCTATTTCCAGTGACTAACAGTTTGTTTCGTCTTGACCCCTTCATGATTTTATGATCTTCAAAATTATCCCTTCTCAGTTTTAATCTTTTCAAGATTGCATCAATAAATCAATAGAATGTCGGTAGTAATGCAAACAATAACACTTGTGGTATTTGTTCAGTGTTCACTATGTGCCAAGCACTGTACTAGGCACTGGGGTAGATACATGATCTACCATGTCCCCCAGTCCCTGTCCCTCACGGGGCTCACAATTTAAATGGGAGGGGCTATTTAATCTCCATTTTACAGATGAGGAAACCGAGGCCTAAAGAAGTTAAGCAACTTGTCCAAGGTCATCCAGCAATTAAGTGATGGGGCCGGCATGAGAACCCAGGTCCTCTGTCTCCTAGGCCCGTGCCTGAGGGAGAGGCGAATAAAGAGTGCAAATCTAAGTGCAAGAATGATGCAGAAGGGAGTGGGAGAAGAGGAAATGAAGGCTCAGTCAAGGAAAGCCTCTTGGAGGAGATGTGCTTTTTAATAAGGTTTTGAAGGTGGAGAGAGTGATCATCCGTCAGATATGAAAAGGGAAGATGTTCCAGGCCAGAGGCAGGATGCGGATGAAAGGTCAGTCGAAAGACGGAAGAGATTGAGGAACAATGAGTAGGTTGGCATTAAAAGAGTGAAGTGTGTGGGCTGGCTTGTAATAGTAAATCAGAGAGGTGAGGTAGGAGGAAGATGCTAAGAGAAGCTTCTTGTTTGATGCAGTGGTGGATGGACAACCACTAAAGGTTCTTGAGGAGCGGGGAAACGTAGACTGAATTTTTTTGTAGAAAAATGGTCCGGGCAGCAGAGTGATATGCCAACAGGATTTGGAAGAGTACAATGGAACTAGTAACAAGAGCCCAGCCTTCAAGAGGTTTACAGACTAGAAGAGGAGACAGACTCTAAAATGTAAGTTACAGTTAGGGGGAAGTTACAGTATGGAAATGTGCACTCAAGTGCTACCTGGGGGGGTAGTGGTGAATATTTAAGAGCTTTGGTGGCACCAAAGTGCCAACACTTCAGAAAGACGGGACATAAAATGGGGAGACTAAAAATCGATCAGGGAAGGCCTCCTGGAAGAGATGCCATTTCAGAAGGGTTTTGACAATGGGGAGAGCAGTGATCTGTCGGTGTAAAGAGGGAGGGTGTTCCACGCAGGAGGGAGGGTGTGATAAAGAGGTCAGCGGCTGGGGAAGCAAGACGGCAGCGGGGTGGGTTGGTTAGCAGGCGAATCTTAAGACATGACACTTCTCCATCTCCTAATTGTCTTCGTGGCCTTTCTCTGAATGTTCTCTATCTCTTTAGTGAAGCAGCGTGGCTCAGTGGAAAGAGCCCAGGCTTTGGAGTCAGAGATCATGGGTTCAAATCCCGGCTCCGCCAACTGTCAGCTGTGTGACTTTGGGCAAATCACTTAACTTCTCTGTGCCTCAGTTCCCTCATCTGTAAAATGGGGATTAAGACTGTGAGTCCCCTGTGGGACAACCTGATCACCTTGTAATTTCCCCAGCGCTTAGAACAGTGCTTTGCACATAGCGCTTAATAAATGTGATTATTATTATTATTATTATTTAGTCCTTCCGAAGATGCTGCAAGCAGAGGTGCCTAACATAACCTAGATCCTGCTCTCCCTCCTACCTAGACTGGAGAGCTCCGTGACTGACAAGGACAAGGACTCTGCTGCTAATCTCCTCACCGTACCTCGTTCTCACCTGTCCTGCCATCAACCCCCGGCCCACGTCATCCCCCGGGCCTGGAATGCCCTCCCTCTGCCCATCCGCCAAGCTAGCTCTCTTCCTCCCTTCAAGGCCCTACTGAGAGCTCACCTCCTCCAGGAGGCCTTCCCAGACTGAGCCCCTTCCTTCCTCTCCCCCTCGTCCCCCTCTCCATCCCCCATCTTACCTCCTTCCCTTCCCCACAGCACCTGTATATATGTATATATGTTTGTACATATTTATTACTCTATTTATTGATTTATTTATTTATTTTGCTTGTACATATCTATTCTATTTATTTTATTTTGTTAGTATGTTTGGTTTTGTCTCCCCCTTTTAGACTGTGAGCCCACTGTTGGGTAGGGACTGCCTCTATATGTTGCCAATTTGTACTTCCCAAGCGCTTAGTACAGTGCTCTGCACACAGTAAGCGCTCAATAAATACAATTGATGATGATGATGAAAGACCTGATTATTGGGTGCCTCTCCCAAAACTCAGTACTTGACACACAGTAAGCACTTAAACACTGCAATTACTATTATTATGCAGGCTTATGTCCCCTCTACTGGGAGACAAGTCACTTCACTTCTCTGGGCCTCAGTTCCCTCATCTGTAAAATGGGGATTAAGACTGTGAGCCCCACGTGGGACAACTTGATCACCTTGTATCACCCCACCCCCAGCGCTTAGAACAGTGCTCTGCACATAGTAAGCGCTTAACAAATACCATCATCATCATCATCATCGTCAAAAGAACCTGGCTGGAAGTCAGGAGACCCAGGATTGCATCCCAGCTCCACCATTTGCCTTCTGGGTGACCTTGGTCAACTCAACTTACGTTTGCCCCAGTGTCCTCATCGGCAAAAAATATCTGTTCTCTCTCTCCCTTAGACTGTGAGCCCTATGCGAGGCAAGAGCTATGTCCAACCTGATTATCTTGTATCTACCCTAACGTCTAAGCACATTGCTTGGCTCCTAGTAAGCACTTAATACCAATCAATCAGTGGTACTTACTGAGTGCTTACTGTGCGCAGAACACTCTGCTAAGCGCTTAGTGACTGCCCGTCCCTCCCCTCCCCTAATGGCCACCCCGAGGGCTGGTGAAGGGGGGGGGGGGGGGGTGTCCCCCAGATGGGGAGAACCGCAGGAGCCTGGGTGAGGTGAAAGGGGGTGGACCGGAGGGCAAGATGCCCGAGTCCCGGGATGGGAGTTGGGCCCCTCACCCAACTTGGCCTCCCCCCGGGCCTTTCCTTCTTCACTTCTGCTCCCTGAGGCCATATTCCCAGACTGAGCACCTTCCCTCATCCCCCTCTCCATCCCCCATCTTACCTCCTTCCCTTCCCCGCAGCACCTGTATATATGCATATATGTTTGTACAGATTTTTTACTCTATTTATTTTACTTGTACATAGCTATTCTATTTATTTTGTTTTGTTAGCATGTTTGGTTTTGTTCTCTGTCTCCCCCTTTTAGACTGTGAACCCACTGTTGGGTAGGGACTGTTTCTATATGTTGTCAACTTGTACTTCCCAAGCGCTTAGTACAGTGCTCTGCACACAGTAAGCGCTCAATAAATACGATTGATGATGATGATGATGATGAGTACAATACAGAGCGGGTAGATATGATCCCTGTCCACAAGGAGCTTACAGTCTAGCAAGGGAGACAGACATATAGTTAAATTATGGATATGTACATTAGTACTGTGGGGCTGAGGGCGGGGTGAATATCAAGTGCTTAAAGGGGACAAATCCATGTACAGAAGGGAGAGGGAATAGGGAAATGAGGGCCAAGTTGGGGATGGCCACTTTCAGGAGATGTGATTTAAATAAAGTTTTGAAAGTGGTAGCCTGTCATGTATGATGGGAGAGGGGGTTCCAGGCTAGAGAGAGGATGTGGGCAAGGGGTTGGCAGTGAGAGAGATGAGATCAAGGTACTGTGAAAAGGATGGTGTTAGAGGAGCAAAGTGTGTGGTCCAGGTTTGTAGTAGGAAATCAACAAGGAAAGGTAGAAGGGGGAGAGATGACTGAGTGCCTTAAACCCGAGGATGAGTTTCCATTTGACGTGGAGTTGGATAGGCAACCACTGGAGGTTCTTGAGGAGTGGGAGACGTGGACTAAGCTTTGTTTTAGAAAAATGAATTGGGCAGCAGAGTGAAGTAAGGACTGGAGAGGAAAGAGACAGGAGACAGGGAGGTCAGTGAGGAGGCAGCTGAAGTAGTAAAGACAGGATATAAGTGCATGGATCAGCATGGCAACAGATTGCATGGAGGAGGAAAAGGTGGATTTTTAGCGATGTTGTGAAGGATCTGGTGATAGACTGAATATGTGGGTTGAATGGGAGAGAAGTCAAGGATAACGCCAAGGTGTCAGGCTTGTGAAGCAGGGCGGGTAGTGGTTTTGTCTTTAGTAACGGGAGGACAAGGTTTGGGTAGGAAAATGAAGACTTCGAATTATCTCCATTACCCTGGACAGGCCAACATCCCATTAAATAAATTGTGACATATATGTGGTATTCCACTGATCATTTCAAGGGAATCTCAAATGTGACTTGCCTCCCGTGAAAGCCCAGGTAAGCGCAGTTTTAAAGCAGTGTAGAAAACTCAAACACTTGATTTTGTAAACCCAAGTTAGGAAGATATGATGTGCCTATCTCAGGACAGGATATAACACATCAAAAGATCGCTTAATAAGTATGATTTGGGGGCAGGGAGATGGCATTATTAATGTTCTAAGACCAGCATGGTTTGGAATCTTAGCAAGTACACTATCGTTTAAAAAAGTGAATGTCCCAGATGTCAACCCAACTGATAGGATTTGCCCTCAGAGAAACTCCACTCCACCTTCGGTCCCCTAGGGTTTGAAACTATTTTAACAAACACCCCAAGGAGTTCAGCCCCTGCAGTGCACAGATGTCACTTCCTTCCAAAAAGGCACCAGAAGTTTCAGCCAACTGATCTGACTACTCGGTGCTTTAGAAAGCCTCACTGACCAAGCAGAGATTCCCACTTGCATTGAATTTGAGCAGGAGAAACAAAGGCCTATTTTCTGGATGGGTCATTGAAAACACAGGCACGTGGCTTCAATCCAGTTGGAGACTGGGCAAGAGCCCCCATCCGTATGCTTCAATATGGCTCAATGGGGAAAAGAAAAATAGGGTTATACATAAAAGCATCTCTCCCTGCCAGGTCAGTTTCTGCACCAACTCGTGCTATATGGAAATCCCATGTCTTCCTTGATGGATGGCACTGAGGCGGGTGGAAGACGCTTAGAAGGATTTCTTCAAAAAAGATGTTATTTCTTATTTCATTGCTTCCTTCTCTTGGAAACCAAAGCAGGCTAAATCATAACTACACTAAAAAACAGGTACAGGTTTTACATTATTGCTGATCTCCGCAACATTGCCAAGATCCGCCCTTTCCTCTCCATCCAAACCGCTACCCTGCTAATTCAAGCTCTCATCCTATCCCGTCTGGACTACTGCACTAGCCTTCTCTCTGATCTCCCATCCTAGTGTCTCTCTCCACTTCAATCCATACTTCATGCTGCTGCCCGGATTATCTTTGTCCAGAAACGCTCTGGACATATCACTCCCCTCCTCAAAAACCTCCAATGGCTACCGATCAATCTGCGCATCAGGCAGAAACTCCTCACCCTGGGCTTCAAGGCTCTCCATCACCTCGCCCCCTCCTACCTCACCTCCCTTCTCTCCTTCTACTGCCCAGCCCGCACCCTCCGCTCCTCCACCACTAATCTCCTCACTGTACCTCGCTCTCGCCTGTCCCGCCATCGACCCCCGGCCCACGTCATCCCCCGGGCCTGGAATGCCCTCCCTCTGCCCATCCGCCAAGCTAGCTCTCTTCCTCCCTTCAAGGCCCTGCTGAGAGCTCACCTCCTCCAGGAGGCCTTCCCAGATTGAGCCCCTTCTTTCCTCTCCCCCTCATCCCCCTCTCCATCCCCCCGCCTTACCGCCTTCCCCTCCCCACAGCACCTGTATATATGTATATATGGTTGTACATATTTATTACTCTGTTTATTTATTTATTTATTTATTTTACTTGTACATTTCTATCCTACTTATTTTATTTTGTTGGTATGTTTGGTTCTGTTCTCTGTCTCCCCCTTTTAGACTGTGAGCCCACTATCGGGTAGGGACTGTCTCTATGTGATGCCAATTTGTACTTTCCAAGCGCTTAGTACAGTGCTCTGCACATAGTAAGCGCTCAATAAATACGATTGATTGATTGATTGATTGATTGATCTCCACCAAACAATTTGACTTTGCTTGAGTGACAGAAATGCAGCAGCCATTTTGAAATTTGGGCATGCATTGTGCGTGAATTGTTACTTTAAAGTTAAGAACCCCTTTTACTTGTACATATTTACTATTCTATTTATTTTGTTAATGATGTGCATACAGCTTTAATTCTATTTGTTCTGAAGATTTTGACAACTGTCTACATGTTTTGCTTTGTTGTCTGTCTCCCCCTTCTAGACCCGTTGTGGGGTAGGGACCATCTCTCTATGTTGCCGACTTGTACTTCCCAAGTCCTTAGTACAGTGCTCTGCACATGGTAAGTGCTCAATAAATACCATTGAATGAATGGATGAATTTAGCAGGGGGAGGGTGGCCACTTAAAATTAAAATACTGGACATAAAGGATGCCATAACGAGATATGACTGATGTGATAGCAGGCCTGTGTCACAGCAGGCCTTCCTAATGTTTCTCTCTTGCTCTGAAATCATCTGATCATTGTAAAGCGCTTCGATAAAAATACTGGCTGGAAACTGCTATGATTTGTCTAATCAGACCCCTGAATGCTATTTCCTCCAGTGTGGTAATGAGGAGTTTAGTGAACAGTGTTAACTTGGTGGTGAATTAAAAGATAGTGAGAAGAAATGTTTATAGTCCTCGGCAAGCCACACTGGGAGGTTGGTGGGAGGGCTGGGGGGGGGGAGAGCAAGGGAAGTGAAGGCGGAACAACAGGAAAAGTGATGAGGAGAATGTGGACGGAACCCAGATTAATGACATGGCTCCCCAAAACTCTCAACTCAACACTTGTCTAAGGCCTTGTTTTTGGGGTTCCTCAAGCTAACCATAAATGGGGCTGCTAAAGCAGACTCCAACCTAGCCAGTGGTACTTCCAAAGTCAGGGCCACTTGGAGAAGAGGGAGGGATCCTTGGAGTTCACATGGTGCCAATTCCAATTTACTTCCAGGTTTGCCACATGGGACCCCCCCGAGGCAAGCCCTGGGTCTGGGTCATCACTGTAAGCAAAGCATATTTTTCTACGGCCTCCACTGTGGCTGCTTTCAGAACTTTTCACCACTTGCCTACTACCTCACAACCATATCTTTACCACCACTAGCTCCTCACTAGATACTAGACAGGAAACATGCAGGCGCATTCTGAAAACCCAGAAATTATAAAACACAACTAAATGCACAGGTCCTCGATATCACTCTTCCTGTTCCTTGATGTACAATCAATCAATCAATCAATCGTATTTATTGAGCGCTTACTGTGTGCAGAGCACTGTACTAAGCACTTGGGAAGTACAAGTTGGCAACATATAGAGACAGTCCCTACCCAACAGTGGGCTCACAGTCTAGAAGGGGGAGACAGAGAACAAAACCAAACATATTAACAAAATAAATAGAACAGATATGTACAAGTAAAATAAATAGAGTAATAAATATGTACAAACACATATACATATATACAGGTGCTGTGGGGAAGGGAAGGAGGTAAGGCAGGGGGGATGGAGAGGGGGACGAGGAGGAGAGGGCTACAAGGCTACAGTATTGCTCCAAATGAGTTTTAGTGCATTTTCACTGGAGGACCAACTACTGCAGAAATAAACAGCGCCAAACTAAAGCAAAACATTTACAACAGGCCATCAAGAGGCATCAGTTCAAAAGCGATTATCTTAATTTCCTTCTTCCAGCATTAAAGAATTTATACCCATGGGAAAGGAGATTTTAGACTCCTTTCCTCCATTTTCCCTCTCAAATGCAATTCATTTTTAGGGGAAAAAAATGGAACTAACAGATAGTGACATTAAACTCAAATGAAATTGCCTAAGAGTTGCTGCTTCCAATCTCTCTGCATTAATGTTTCAGTGCTCTCAAATGTCTTGATAGAACATGAAAGATTTTTTCTCTTGCCTAAGAGGTTAATATTGCCCTCTTTCAATTCTACATAATTCAATTACTTTGATAGCACCTCATGACCCACAAGAGGTTCTGAGGAGGTCCCAGTCAGAGGAAATTCCAAGTATTTCTGGGAGCAGCCTGCAGTGGCCACATGTAGGGAGCGAAGCAAGCCAACAATGATTGTGGAAAAGCAATTCCAACATACAAAAACGGCTCATCAATTGTGCATTACACCTGGCAACCCATCCAGCAATGGACCAACCCAGCTTTGGACGCTGGGATAGCTTGTTAGATCACACCATCCCACTGCAGCACCATGGACACCAGAAGGAGAGGTCAGGGCAGTGAATAACCCAGAAAAAGGCCCCCGGGCTCCATGACAAATAGGCGATTTCACAAGTTGTCACTGGCGAGCAGTTTCGCTCGTGCCATGCCATGACTCTGAAACCTGTAATGGGACAGCCCTCGACCCTCTCCCCGAAAACCCTGGACCCACCTCCTGCACCTTATTTAAATTCTAAAAAAAAAAAGATTCTGCCTTCCTTGCATATTCCCTTGGCTTTACGGTTGCAAGGCAAGGAGAGATGGAGAGTAACAGCACATCACGGAAAGGATGGGGAAATCTGGCTAATTTTTTTAAAAAATCAGGTGGGACATGTTCTGGGTCTGGCAGGAGGACTGATCAAAGGAGGTGAGTAGAGAAAGTGCAGCAGGGAGTGGGAAGAGAAAAAAATTAGAAGCTTTTGATGGCTTGCCTGGATGAGGACTGTGAGCCTGCTGCTGGGTAGGGACCGTCTCTATATGTTGCCAACTTGTACTTCCCAAGCGCTTAGTACAGTGCTCTTCACACAGTAAGCACTCAATAAATACAACTGAATGAATGAATGAATGAGGAGGCCCTCAAACCCCATGGCGACTGATGGTCCTTTTGATTTTCGTCACTGGGCAGTCACCCGCTATACACTCTACTGAGCACTGGGGAATTGATGGGAAAAGTGCACTGAATTTTAAGGATGTGAATACATTTCCTTTCCTGTTCCAAGAAATCAAGAGAGAGACACTTATTCATTCATTCATTCAATCATATTTATTGAGCGCTTACTGCTGACTGTGCAGAGCACTGTACTAAGCTGACATTTCAAAATGATGACTTCTAACCACGTTTGGGATTGCATTTTGAGAAAAGGTGCTAGCCAGCTCCCTCTTCCATATCACATCCCCTCCCTCAGCCCCCAAACAGGAAAGGAAGAGTGCTATTCCCCATCCTTGAATGCCATCAAGCCAGTGCCCTTATCCTTGCTTCCCCAGCCTCATTCCTGAATGTGCGGCATATGAGACAAATCCCTGAAAATCAGCCCTTGAAAATGTGGGTGTGAGGGGGGACAGGAAATTTCTGACTAAATATGTCAGAGTTGGCAAAATTCTGTTCTCCATCCAATCCTTCACATCCACCTCTTCCTCACAAACCAGGTCAGATGACCATTTTTTGTTTTTGTTGTATGTGTTAATCACTTACTGGTCACATGAGGCTAACAGTCTTAATCCCCATTTTACAGATGACGTATCTGAAGCACAGAGAAGTTAAGTGACTTGCCCAAGGTCAGCCAGTGCTCTTTCCAGTAGGCTATGCTGCTTCCTTCTTTACTTAAAATTAAGATTCTTAATAAAAAAACAGTCCTGGTTGGAAAACTGGGAATTTCATTCCCAACTTTGGGTCACAGATACTAATTAAACTTTCCAGAAGAAACTTAGAGACTTTAGCCTAACTTCTTCTAAATAATAGCTTTGTAAATCTCAACCTTCATCTTAAATAATAATAATAATGATGGTATTTGTTAAGCGCTTACTGTGTGCAAAGCACTGTTCTAAGCTGGGGGGGGGGGGGGTACAAGGTGATGAGGTTGTCCCACAGTCTTAATCCCCATTTTACAGATGAGGTAACTGAGGCTCAGAGAAGTTAAGTGACTTGCCCAAGGTCACACAGCAGACTTGTGGCGGAGCTGGGATCTGTTAAATCTAACAGTTCCTAAAATATTCACACATAACATCAACTTCAGTAGGAGTAATTCCAATGGATGGTCACGGAAAATAAAATGAAATTTACAGCATTAGAATATATTTCTTGATGTTGCAAGGTTCCTGAGAAAACTCAGTATCAAACTGTAGTAACTGGGAATACCAGCACTAGGTGTCAGATTTGACTCTGAGAATGTCAGATGAGATTATCACGCCAGAATAACTTGGAAAAATATTATTTTCCATTTTAATAGCTTTTTCCACCCTCTGAAGAAACTGAAGAGCTTTTATGATGCACAAAGTATCAGAAGTTCGGTTTAAGACCAAACCAGACTGGACCTAGGTTTGGCTCGAAGCCCCGAGATCGAGAGCTGAATGAGACCAACCCTAAGTCACTTTGCTGGGCTCCAGCCCTGTTCAGATACCGCTCCGCCCAGTTCCTTCGGTTTTGGAGATTTGGCCGCAGAGCATTGGCTGAGGTGCTACCGTGATTAGAAGTCAATTTCCACAAGCCAAATGAGCACTGGACCACGGCCTCAGTCCCAGAAGTCTGGAGGAGGGTGCTTTCCCACCTTTAAAATGTTGGGAAATGACCATCACTCAGGCCCAGGGATTGAAGGCTTCAGGATTTCACACCTTACCACTGCTCACTACATCCCTGTCCATCTCCACACCCACCCCTGCCCACTCATTCTCCATCAGCTCATACCAATCCCAACCCCTCCACCCCTGGTGCCACTCCTTCCCACTCTCAGCCCTCTTCCCTGATCAATATTCAACTTGAAGGCCCCCTGCTCCATCGATGGTAAAGCTCCCCTTCATCCATGACTTTTTCCTAGCCCAGTCACCACTCTGCCTAACCCCCAACTCCTGCTCCACCCACAGGTCCCACTCAGGATCTCATAATAATAATAATAACAACAACAACAACAACAACAATAATAATAATAATATCATCACTAGTGATTGTACCGTCTCTAACTTCACTAACTCTGATCTCCCACTCTCCGACCACAACCTCACAACCTACCTCCTCCGCCACAATCCCCCTTTCCAAAAAACTGCCTTCTCCCACAACAGAGACTTCTGGTCCTAGAAACAATCAGTCAATGGTATTGAGTGTTTACTGTGTGTAGTGGGAGTACAGTACTCTAAGTGCTTAGTACAGTGCTCTGCACACAGTAAGCACTCAATATATACCACTGATGATGATGAGAGCACTGTACTAGGTGCTTGGGAGAGTACAATACCACAGGGTACAAACTAGAGCAGGAGACACATATTAAAATCGATTCAATTAATCAATCATATTTATTGAGCGTTTACTGTGTGCAGAGCATTGTACTAAGCGCTTGGGAAGTACAAGTTGGCAACATATAGAGACGGTCCCTACCCAACAGTGGGCTCACAGTCTAGAAGGGGGAGACAGAGAACAAAACAAAACATATTAACAAAATAAAATAAATAGAATAGATATGTACAAGTAAAATAAATAGAGTAATAAATACGTACAAACATATATACAGGTGCTATGGGGAAAGGAAGCAGGTAAGGCAGGGGGGATAGAGAGGGGGAGGAGGGGGAGAGGAAGGAGGGGGCTCAGTCTGGGATTCACTTATTCATTCATTCAATCGTATTTACTGAGCGCTTACTGTGTGCAGAGCACTGTACTAAGCGCTTGGGAAGTACAAGTCGGCAACATATAGAGACGGTCCCCACCCAACACGGGGCTCACAGTTTAGAAGGGGATTTCGATTATAGTATGTAAGTGTGGAGGGACTCAAGGTGGGGTGAATAATAATGATGATAATTGTGGTATTTGTTAAGCGCTTACTATGTGCCTGGCACAGTACTGAGCTCTGGGGTGGATGTGAGCAAGTCAGGTTGGACACAGCCCCTATCCCCATTTTACAGATGAGGTAACTGAAGCACAGAGAAGTGAAGCGACTTGCCCAAGGCCACATGACAGACAGGTGGTGGAGGCAGGATTAGAACCCATGACCTTCTGACTCGCAGGCCCATGCTCTATCCACTTCATCATGCTGCAGGCACTCAAACACCTTCCAATTAGCACAAACTCTCATGCCCCATTTGGACTCATTACCCAACCTTCTACCTGTCAGTGCGTAATTGCACGCCCTCGGCACTGCCAAACTTGACTTCCTCAGCCCCCACCCCTCTGCTTATCACGTGCCACCAACTCCCAGTCCCGGATCACCTCCACCTTAATCTTCCTCAGAAACTCCTCACCCTGGGCTTCAAGACTCTCCATCACCTCGCCCCCTCCTACCTCACCTCCCTTCTCTCCTTCTCCAGCCCAGCCCGCACCCTCCGCTCCTCTGCCGCTAATCTCCTCACCGTGCCTCGTTCTCGCCTGTCCCGCCGTCGACCCCCGGCCCACATCATCCCCCGGGCCTGGAATGGCCTCCCTCTGCCCATCCGCCAAGCTAGCTCTCTTCCTCCCTTCAATGCCCTACTGAGAGCTCACCTCCTCCAGGAGGCCTTCCCAGACTGAGCCCCCTCCTTCCTCCCCTCTCCATCCCCCCCGTCTTACCTCCTTCCCTTCCCCACAGCACCTGTATATATGTATATATGTTTGTACGTATTTATTACTCTATTTATTTATTTATTTTACTTGCACATATCTATTCTATTTTATTTTGTTAGTATGTTTGGTTTTGTTCTCTGTCTCCCCCTTTTAGACTGTGAGCCCACTGTTGGGTAGGGACTGTCTCTATATGTTGCCAACTTGTACTTCCCAGTACAGTGCTCTGCACACAGTAAGCACTCAATAAATATGATTGATTGATTCCTCTACTCCTGCACTCGGCCCACAGAGGGCTGTTGGCGGAAATACAGGCACATGCTGCCTTTGGCCACTCCAAAGTCATCGTTACTTGTTAGAATTCTATCTTCTCCCATTCAACAACCTTACTCCTGCTTCCTCCTTGATTCCCTTGTCTACTGCCCAGACACCTGTTCCAAACTCCCTTCCTCTGGAAGTGCCCAATACCCCACCTCCCTGGTCGTTCTCCGTTAATGACTTAGCCAACTTCTTTGTTGACAAAAATCAAATGTCAGGCACAAGATCCCTCAAATCCCTTCCTGTTTTCTCCAGCAGCCACTCTCCCACTCTTCCTGGTCATCTCAAGCAGAGATCGCCCACCTGCTTTCACTATGGACCCCTTGTCACCTTGGAAAAAACTCATGCCCACTCTTCCACCATCCCGACCACCACCTCCAGCCATTCACTATCTGATAGCTCCTTCCCTTCTGCTTTCTAATATGCCCACTCCTACTCTATCCTAAACTCATAGACAAAGACACACACACACATACTTCTCTGGACTCCACTGTACTATCCAGTTATCTCTCTAAGTCCCTTCTCCCAATCCTGTCCAAACTCCTTGAATCAATTCTATGCACCCTCTGACTCCACTTCCTTTCCGTCCTCATCTTCCTCCTTAACTGTGTAATCTAGTTCCTGCACCCTGCTCTCCACAAAGATCATTCTCTCAAAGATCATCGATGACCTCCTCCTTGCCAAATCTAATAAGTTCTTCTCTGCCCTGATTCTCTGAGACTGCTCGGTTGCTTCCAACACCACTTCTTTCTCCTGGGAACATTCATCCCAAATTTCCCAAGAGAAGGGTGGGAGGGAGAAAGAGTAGGTGAAACAATTATTTTTCCCCTCATGCCCTCTTTTTCCTAAATATCCACAGAGTGCCAGGAACATCAGAATGATTCTATGTGGATTTTGGCAAGCGAGCCAACAGCTAATCATTTCAAAGAACAGATAATGGGTTTTTTGACAGCAAACGATTCTCTCCCGCTCTCTGCCAGGACCAGTACCTTCATTCGTTAATTCTCCATCTAAATAAGCATGGTTTTTATTATTGATGATAAAGAAGTTGCTCATTAGACACTAAGTGTACTCAGTCTAAATGGCACATACGCAGGCTGTTCTGCCTCTTTAATCTAAAGACAAACAGTGGGAGGGGATCGTGATGGAGCTGACACGTACTTTCAGTACCTACCATTTCACTGCTGTGGCAAATGTAGGAAAACACAGTTAGGGAGGGTTTTTTGGTTTGCTTATTTTGGTGGGAGAGGGAACAGAGGCTTGCAAAGAACATTTTCACTTGCACCAGAAAACAGAAACCAGCCCTCCTCTCCCAACTCACCCGAAGGGAAGGGAGGGTTTGGAGGCATGAGGAAGGCATCTCGGCACACAAGAAGAAGAGGAGGGGTGAGGAAGTGAGAGGGGAAAGACTAGCAATAAAAGAACAGAAGACTGTTCCTTCTTTCCTATCCTTCCTCCAACTATCGCAACGCACGCCTTGCTCCTCCTCAGCTCCTGCAATCGCTAGGGACCTAGCCCACTGCCCTCCCTTCCTCTTCACTGCTTTTGTTAGCCTAACCTTTAAAGCTAACCCTACCATGGCAGCTGCTAAGAAAGCCAGAACTCTCAGCTGTAAGAACTCCAAGGAAGGTTATCAGGGTGCTAGAAGCCCATAGTTAACCGGTGCTGACCTTCACAATAGTCCTTTGAATTTTACAGAGATGAGAATCAGTGGAAATCACATTATAATAGTAATAATTATGGTACTTAAGTGCTTACTATGTGCCAAACACTGTTCTAAGCACCGGGGTAAATATAGGGTAATCAGGTTGTCCCACGTGGGGCTCACAGTTTTAACCCTCATTTTACAGATGAAGTAACGGAGGCACAGAAAAGTTAAGTGGCTTGCTCAAGGTCACACAGTAGACAAGTGGCGGAGCCGGGATTAAAACCCACGTCCTCTGACCTCCAAGCCCGTGCTCTTTCCACTAAGCCACACTCATCATCATTATTATTATTATGCCAAGAATCCCGAAGAGAATATCTCTGAAATAGCCACACACTACTTGAAATGAGCAATCAGAATAGGAGAAAATGAGAAGTGATGGGGGGGGTGGCGGTGACGGCGTTGAAGGACAGTCATTTTAAGAGAGAGTTCTGATCTCCAGCTTGACTTCATTTACTGTCCTCCAAGGATCACATTTATCATCCATCGCCCAGTAAGCTGGCACCCTAGATAGCACCCTCTCATGCCCCACCCCACAAGGAACAGTGCTGGCAAGAGTTGTGAGGGTCAAGATAACAAGTTTGGCAGAAGCCCAGGGAAGCCAGGAGAGGCATGCAATGAGACGTGTGACTGACTAAAGGCAGGCAAGGAAGGTGCTCATTGGATAAAGGGGTTTGAAAGGAATAAGAAACGAAGGAAAAACACAGAGCAATCATCTTGCCCAGTGAATAAAACCGGAGAATTGTTCGGGTGGAGGGAGTAGAAAGGAGGGGATACATTTCAGAAAGCCCTGCAATACAACTAATAAGGAAGGAACAATCGTATCTGATGGCCACAAGAGCCAAAGTTGTTTGCCGTCTTTTCCAGCGGAAACGTCAATGGTGGAAATGGCGAGGGTGAGGAAACAAGGTATGGACTCATGACGAAAGATGCTAAGTCTACGGAGCTGTGTTTGGGACTCAGAAAATGAGGGCCCCGTGCATCAGTAGATAACGGAAGTAAAGAACAAGAAGATAACAAGGAAGTCATTTAATCATCCTGTTACAGTTTCTTATTTTAGAAAACATATTACAAGGGAGATTTCAGGAAGCTAAATACGCTTAAGACCGGCAAATTACAAAAGCAATAACAATTTGAGTAAAGACTGAAGTATGAAATGTTGACATCTGGACAGGCAGATCAGGACCTAGAGGTGAATTTAAAAGTCTCTCAGGAATAGTAGGACGGGGGAGGGGGAAATACTGGAATTGATGATCTTGTCTATGGGAAAAATAAAAGTTCAAAAAACAATACCCCCAATTCAATCCTCAGTTTCAAGATCAACGAGAGAAAGTGCAGAAGAGAAAGTCAGGGTCTGAGCCATTCCTCCACTCTGAGGCTTGGCCCCCAGCCTGTCTGCCTGCCTGCTGCAGCCACTCTCAGCCTAGGCTGTCCTCCCAGAATATTTCCTCGCCAAGAGGTGAAATGCAACGCATAATTCTCTCTTGCCTGCATTCACATCTTTATCCTCCAGAAATAGCATTTCTGTAGGCTGTGTGCTGATTCCCCTCTCCTGCCCCTCACTCCCCTGACCCCTCCCAGTATCCAACCCACCCAGATCACTGATTCTGTTCCAATATTCTGGTTTCTATTGATCCAAAGGGGTACACATATGCTCTGAGGGACAGGAGGGTTGGGAGGACTGAAAGCACCCGGACACGAGAAACAGTATATGGTGACTTTGGAGACTGCCTCATCTAGCCATAAACCAATTTTAATTTTCAAGATTACATACCCTGAAGGCCCTAATGTTGCTAACTAGGCTCCGCTAAGTTACTTTTTCTCCTCTGAGTCTTGTGGACAAGGAAATCTCTCAGGAAGAAAACCCCCAAAACAAATCTGACTTGCCGGATTATTTCAAAGAGTTCTACAATCCTTCGTACCATAGATCATGTAAGCTTAAAATCATTAATATTTCTGGCAACGCCCACTACTTACTCCACCTCATCAAGAAATGCTCTGACCATTTATTCTGCAGAAGCATTCAGCACCCCAATATAATAATAATCATTATGGTATTTGTCAAGCACTTACCTATGTGCCAGGCGCTGTACTAAGCGCTGGGGTGGATATAACCAAATCGAGTTGGACACAGTCCCTGTCCCACGTGGGGCTCACAGTCTCAATCCCCATTTTAGAGATGAAGTAACTGAAACCCAGAGAAGTGAAGTGACTTGCCTAAGGTCATACAGCAGACAAGTGGCAGAGCCGGGATTTGAACCCATGATCTTCCCAGGCCTGTGCTCCATCCACTACACCAGGCTGCAAGATGTGCTACAGGGCAAATACACCCAAGAAGAGACTAAAGAACCTAGTCCAGGATTTGCAAAACTTTTGTCACATTACTTAAGCCTGTGAGCTCCACTTGGGACAGGGAATGTGTCTGACCTGATTATCTTGACTCAGCCCCAGCACTTAATACAATGCTTGACACATGGTACGTGCTTAACAAAATCTATTATTATCATTATTATTACCACCCTTTCAGCTGAGACAGTCCCTGTTCTACACATGCCAAGGGAAGAGCCTCAAGGGCATACCAAACCGTCACTCTGACAATCTGAAGCAAACCTTAAGTATAGAGTATTAAAAACAAATGATGAACAAATTACAAATTATAAATCATTTATTTTTACTAACGTCTGTCTCCCCCTCTATGCCTTAAACTCATTAGGGGCAGGGAAACGTTTCTGCCAACTCTGACGTGTTGTGCTCTCCCAAGTGCTGAGTACAGGGGAAGCAGCGTGGCTCAGTGGAAAGAGCCCGGGCTTTGGAGTCAGAGGTCATGGGTTCTAATCCCGGCTCCACCACAAGTCTGCTGTGTGACCTTGGGCAAGTCACTTCACTTCTCTGAGCCTCAGTTACCTCATCTGTAAAAATGGGGATTAAGACTGTAAGCCCCACGTGGGACAACTTGATCACATTGTATCTCCCCCAGCGCTTAGAACAGTGCTTTGCACATAGTAAGCGCTTAACAAATGCCATTTTTATTATTATTATTATTATTATTATTACAGTGCTTTGCACATACTAAGTGCTCAATAAATACCACTGACTAGGTAGAAATACCATATGGACTCTAAAATGGTCTGAAGGGCTCACAACATCTCCAATTGTTGCAGGTATAGTTGGCTGGTGAAGAGGATTCCCACCACAACCCAACTCCTGAGGGTTCCACCAAACCCTAATGGACCTAGAGGGTTCTCATGGAGGGAAACCTGGGTGTGCTTAAGGCGCAGGCACAGACCTACTTAGACTGGGACAACATAAATTACCCGCTGCCCCATTCACAAGGTGAACTTTCCAAGTAATGCATTCCCCATCGTGGCAACAATGAGCCAAACAATGAAAATAGGCCAAGCTGATCAGACCCTGTTTCTTCCCTGCTTTAAGTCTGTTCCACTTGGGATGGTGGGAATTTGGTATTTTGAAACTCAAACTGTGCCATCATCCAAAGCTAGCAGAACCCATAAGCTTGCTTCATTCTGGCTGACCCCGAAATGCACCTCTCTGAACGCACCTGTTCATGCCAGAGAGTTGGGAAGAGGCTTGGTTATATTAATGTCTGTCTTCCCCTGTGGACTGGGAACGTGACTACCGACTCTGTTACACTGTATTCTCCCAAGTGCTTGGTATTGCTCTACATGAAGGAAGCACTCAATAAAATTAACTGATAAATTGGGTAGCACTGGAGAAGCGGAATCCATGCCAACCATCCCAGATTTAGGTAAACAGGTACTGGTCATGTCCTGCTGGCCAAGGAGTGGCAATCACTGAGAATGGTTGTGGGGTCGAAGGGAGAGAGGAGGGCAGAGAGAAAGGAAGACAGAGGGACAAAGGAAGGGTGAGATTCAACTGTATTTATTGAGTGCTTATTGTGTGCAAAGCACTGTACCAAGCACTTGGGAAAGCACAATATAACAGACACATTCCTGCCCACAACAGTCTGTATTTACTGAGCATTTTTTGTGTGCAGAACACTGTACTAAGTGCTTACGGTTAGAGGGGGAGGCAGACAATAATATAAATAAATGAACAGATAAATAAATTACAGAAATGCACATATGTGCTGTGGGAATGGGAGGGAGGATGAATGAAGTAGCAAGTAAGAGAAGCGCAGAAGGGAGTGGGAGGAGAGGAAAGCTTAGTCAGGGAAGCCTTCTTGGAGGAGTGTGCCGAGTATTTAGTGCTCAGGTGGTGGGGGGAACTGGATATGGCAATTTGGGGATACAAGGAGGGGAGATTAGAGATTAATCAAGGATAGCTGTGGAGCCTTTATCCCTTGCAGATAAACCAGCAGCAGTCTGAAAGTCCACAGGATGTCTCCAAGTTTCTTCCCACTTTATGCTGCTAGGATTTTTAGCCATGGGCAATTCCATCGTTTGAGAAATTAAAAGAGATGGAGTGACATGATGGACCAAAAACATGGCAGCCTATAAATAAGATGGTGCTGAAGCAAAACCTACAAAACATTACTGCATGCTTGCAGTGGATACTTTTGCAATTTAATTTGTCAAATTAAAACTTTAAACAGTACACGTGGCCGAAACAACAACTGGCTTTAAACTAGATGTTAAAATGCATTTGGACAAAGTTAAGTGTCTAAATTCCTCCCCATCCCAGCAGGTTGTGGCTCTGAAGACAAATCGTGGTACAGCAATCTTAATGCACACCAAATGGGGCAAAGATTCATTCACTCATTTAATCGTACTTATAGAGAGCTTACTGCGTGCAGAGCACTGTACTAAGCACTTGGGAAGTACAAGTTGGCAACATTATAGAGACGGTCCCTACCCAACAGCAGGCTCACAGTCTAGAAGGGGGAGACAAGATGAATCAATATAATTATAATCAGCACCTAATTTGCTCACCTTCTCAAGAGATTTTCATTTAATCGTATTTATTGAGCGCTTACTGTGTGCAGAGCACTGTACTAAGCGCTTGGGAAGTACAAGTTGGCAACATTATAGAGACGGTCCCTACCCAACTGCGGGCTCACAGTCTAGAAGGGGGAGACAAGATGAATCAATATAACGATAATCAGCACCTAATTTGCTCACCTTCTCAAGAGATTTTCATTTAATCACATTTATTGAGCGCTTACTGTGTGCAGAGCACTGTACTAAGCGCTTGGGAAGTACAAGTCGGCAACATTATAGAGACGGTCCCTACCCAACAGCGGGCTCACAGTCTAGAAGGGGGAGACGAGATGAATCAATATAATTATAATCAGCACCTAATTTGCTCACCTTCTCAAGAGATGAATGAAAGACTGTGAGGAGTCAAGTTCATGTTTATATTTAACCCTTAAATATTACTCTTAAGGGATGGTATTTCCATTTTGATAGTCACCACGGCTTTTTCTTAGTAAATGGGAAATCAGTATATATATATATCGGCAAACACCATCAAAATTAGCCTTAAGATAAAATAGTCCCCCCAAAAAATAACCACTAGATGGCTCTGCTGCCTTTGAAAATCTGGAATTCCATAAAATATGTGAAAAAATCCTTCAGATTAGAGAGGTCTGCACCCCACCCATTTTATTATCTCCATTTATCTGTTCGTAGTTAGAAGAAATGCTATCTAACATGGAACACTACTGTTTCCCAGGGAAATATTTAAATAAGGACAGTCATACACAAAGAAATGCTTATACCACACTGTGTTTCTGACCACAAATTTGAACTGAGCGATCATGCCAGGGTTTAGCGCTTGGCAATTAGCAGCACTGTTCGATGATTCTGTACTGAACTGCAAAGTGAGCACGAAACATCAATCAATCGTATTTATTGAGCGCTTACTGTGTGCAGAGCACTGTACTAAGCGCTTGGGAAGTGCAAGTTGGCAACATATAGAGACAGTCCCTACCCAACAGTGGGCTCACAGTCTAAAAGGGGGAGACAGAGAACAAAACTAAACATACTAACAAAATAAAATAAACAGAATAGATATGTACAAGTAAAATAGAGTAATAAATATGTACAAACATATATACATATATACCGGTGCTGTGGGGAAGGGAAGGAGGTAAGATGGGGGGATGGACGGGGACGAGGTGGGAGGAAGGAAGGGGCTCAGTCTGGGAAGGCCTCCTGGAGGAGGTAATCCTTCTCCTTTCCCTTAGATGGTATGGGGGGAAAGCACAAAGGGCATCCTTGCTACGGCCCACTTAATTCTCTCAGCTAGCTTTCAGTGGTCGGCTTTTTGGTTTGTACCTCCTGGCAGAGTGAGTGATAAATGGGAGCAATTTCAACATCCTCATCTCTAAAAAAACATCTGAGAGAAAACAAATTTGAAATGCCAGTTAGCATCTACAAGATACCTTTCCTAGATCACGTTCTTTCTTTATTCTGTCACTATATGCTTTGCCGTATTTTGTTTCCAATTTGTGGGGGAAAGAGCTATGCTGTGTCTAATTTCAAACATTTTCACGCGTGGAAATATAGACTCAAAAATACTGGGACTTTTACTATTTTTTTTGAGTCATGGGATGAGGGGAGGCAGGATCCAGGGGTCATGTTATCCTGCTATTAAGGAGGCTTCTCTCAAAGCAGCTCTGGGAGAAAAGGGAGAGTGATAGAGTTCCTTTGCTTCCCTAGCCAATGAGGGAAAGACTCCAATATTCATGGGAATGATTCCAATGAAGAAGGAACTCCAAAACCTTTTGCTTGGGACTAAATATTAATTAACTGTCTGAGTTTCAAAATGTCAAATTCCCACCATCCCAAGTGGAACAAACTTAAAGCAGAGAAGAAACAGGGTCTGATCAGTTTGGCCTGTTTTCACTGTTTGGCTCGTTGTTGCAGTGATTGGGAATGCATTATCCAGAAAGTTCGCTCTGTGAATGAACAGAACAGCGGGTAATTTATTGAGAGAAATTCCAAACAAGCCCTAAAAACCTTACCTGCCCTTCTCAATGCTCTCCCCGTTAAAGGGGGTACATGAGAATCAGCAGCCACTCACTATGCGGAGGGGAGGGGGACGGGAGAGGGGGGATGATTTGCAAGGAGCTCTACATTCAGCTTGGTTGTTCTGAGTGATTTTGAAAGCTCATGGAGCCAGCTGACGCAAAGCACATAGCCAAGGCTCTCCCTGGGGATCTGCAGCTAGTGAGCTCACAAATGGTAAACATAAAATGATATACGGAGGATGGCAAGTACATTGCCTCTAAGCCCCTTCCTATTATTTTATGGCACAATTTCCTATGAAGGTTACATTGCCCAGAGCTCATGCTCTTATTAGTAAAACTCTTAATTCCCTCTCCAGTTCTCCACCCTAATAAATCATTTCCCCCGCCTGCTGCAACTACATTTCAGACGTTTTCCAAGCCTGATAGTAAAATGACTTTTTTGGGGGGGTGATAAAAATTTGCAACAGAAATGGTGCTCGTGACTGGGATCTGGGTGAGGATCAGTTAATCTGTCATCCGTAGTTTCTACAGTCGCACGTACAGGTTTAATAGGTATGCATGGCCTTTTTCTCCTGAAATCTCATCGGTACCCTTGAACACACCTCTTCTAGCAAATGGGAACTCCAGGCTACAGAACATCTCTGGAAATGGAGTAAAATATCCTGTTGGACAGAATAAGGGTTAAAAGATGGCGGGCGAAGGGATCGATGGCAACTTTTCAGAAGGAAATCATGGGGTCACCCCAAATTCAGTACTCGGACCCATTTTATTGAACGTCATTATGAACCATCTGGAGGGGGTGGGCTGTGTTGTTTCTTAGACTGTGAGCCCACTGTTGGGTAGGGACCGTCTCTATATGTAGCCAACTTGTACTTCCCAAGTGGTTAGTACAGTGCTCTGCACACAGTAAGCGCTCAATAAATACAATTGATTGATTGATTGTGCAGCCAACCAATCTACAAATGGCATGACCCTCTTCAAGGTGGTGAAATGCCACGCTGGGGTGGGAGATTTACACTTAGTAGCAGGGCCAAGGTGAAGAGTACAGTGCTCTGCACACAGTCAGCGCTCAATAAATACAATTGATTGATTGATGGTCCCCTAGTCCGCCACCTTGCTCGGCCCAAATCAGTCCCTCCCTCTCCCATCCCCTTCAACAACCCCGAACAGAGGAATGGATACGCTCCCTTCCTGAGATGAGTCTCCAGAGGAGCTCAGCTACTAGGCTCATGGAGGGCCAGCAGATGACAATAATTATTATAATAATTATTATTATAGGGAATAACAGGAAAGCAGCGTGGCTCAGTGGAAAGAGCCCGGGCTTTGGAGTCAGAGGTCATGGTTTCCAATCCCGGCTCTGCCTATTGTCAGCTGTGTGACTTTGGGCAAGTCACTTAACTTCTCTGGGCCTCAGTTACCTCAACTGTAAAATGGGGATTAAGACTGTGAGCCCCCTGTGAGACAACCTAATCACCTTGTAACCTCCCCAGCACTTAGAACAGTGCTTTGCACATAGTAAGCGCTTAATAAATGCCATTATTATTATTAATAGTATGTGCTAAGTGCTTACTATGTGCCAGACACTGTACTAAGCACTGGGGTAGATACAAGATAATCAGGTTGGACACAATCCCTGTCCCACGGGGGGTTCACCATCTCAATCCCCATTTTCCAGATGAGGTAACTGAGGCACAGAGCAGTTAAGTGTCTTGCCCAAGGTCACAGAGCAGACAAGTGGTGGAGGCAGGATTCGAACCCACGACCTTCTGACTCCCAGGCATGTGCTCTATCCACTAAACTATGCTGCTTCTAACTGCCGTATTGCTGACCCTAATCCTGTTCATCTTTTTAAATACCAAGGACACAGGAACTGCCTAAATTTGAGCTGAATATTATTGATGTTTCTTAAACCATATGGCCTAAAACCAGCCTCTAATAGCACTCCCCTCTCCTTTAAAAAGATATGCAATAGCCCTTATGCTTACTTATAGTTCTCAGAGGGTGACAAACCCCTGGCTTTTAAAGATGACCTTAGAAACACAATTATGATTACTAGTCTCCAAAGGGAAAGGTCATTTTCATCCATGGCCACATAAACTTAGCTAGTAACGCACAGTGAAGTATATTATTAAATCAAAGGAGTCACTTTGTTTAGGAAGGATTCTAGAAGGTCTCTAATCAATCAATCAATCGTATTTATTGAGCGCTTACAGTGTGCAGAGCACTGTACTAAGCGCTTGGGAAGTACAAGTTGGCAATACATAGAGACGGTCCCTACCCAACAGTGGGCTCACAGTCTAGAAGGGGGAGACAGAGAACAAAACCAAACATATTAACAAAATAAAATAAATAGAACAATAGCACAGACATTTCAAAACGTTTTTGGTGAATCCAACGTAGGGGGAGCATAGCAGAAAATCTACTGGGGGGCCCTCAATGCATTCATGGAATTTGGGGTGTGCGGAGGGTGCACAAGGGGAATCAATTCTTTCAACTACAATAATTGTGGTATTTGTTAAGCACTTACAATGTGACAAGCACTGTACTTGGGGGTAGGTAAAAGATAATCAGTCAGACCCACACCCCGTCCCTCACTGGGCTCATAGACTCAGAGGAGGGAAGTTCCGATGCGGAAACTGAGGCGCAGAGAAGTTAAGTGACTTCCCCAGGTCACACAGCAGGCAAGAGGCGAAGCCAGACTTAGAACCCAGGCCCTCGGACTCCCAGGCCGGTGGTGTAATGGTCATTACACCAGGCTATGCCAAAATACAGCACAACGGCCATGTGGAAAGTGCCCCCCAGAAGACCCACTGCTACTTGGAGGCATGCCAGGGGGCAGATGAGCTAGCATCCCATGGTAGGGCCTCTGCCAGCCAGGAGCATGGAATCCACTGCTCTGCTCCTCTCTGATGGCTCCTCAACATGACTCGCTCCAAGAGCTGTGCTGCAGAAAGCTAAACTGCCCTGCCACCCGGAATGGGACTCCCCACTTGAAGCTCTCGCCGACATCAGCTTCAGGCAGAGCAGGGAGGACTCCTGGAGAGCTCACCCACCCCTATGGCACCCTTAGGCCATAGACCTTTTAGACTGTGAGTCCACTGTTGGGTAGGGACTGTCTCTACATGTTGCCAACTTGTACTTCCCAAGCGCTTAGTACAGTGCTCTGCACACAGTAAGCGCTCAATAAATACGATTGATTGATTAGGCATCACCGGTAGCAGTCCTGAACCAGGTGGGTGGCAGTATGCACCCTGCTCAGGACTTCACTGTTACAAAACCAAAGGGCAATACCACTCAATTCTCAATCAATATTCTCAGAACGCCTACTGTGCGCAGAGCATTGGACTAAGCAACAGAGAGTGTACAACAGAAGTAGGCACCAGCTCTACAATTGGAACTGCATCTGGAAAACATCGACTGTGGGAAAAAAAAATTCAGGCCTGGTTATTGCTATGTGTGTAAATTTAATACTAGTAATCGTAGACCTGGACTGCCACCACATTGGGAAAGAAAAAACATCCATCCTTAAAACAAGGCTGGGCTGTGTGAGATGTTATCTCTAAAATTTAAAAACACTGCTTCACTCTGGTGCACGCTGCTTGAATAGACCTAAATATCAGTAGAGAAAGGAAAGACCCTAAAACATACCTCCTCTGTTTCCATTCTCTTCATCCTGCAAAACAAAAAATATAAAAAGCAATTAAAATCCCCTTGAAGCCCAGATCCTCCATAATTGAATACAGTGCAGTATTCAGTGTATTTTGAAACCATACCTCTTGAGGGTTTTGAGATTATACTTTTAAGTGTAAAGCACTTGCTATGTACCAGGCACTGTACTTAGAGCTGGGATAGATAGAAGGTAATCAGGTTGCACGCAGTCCCTGTCCCACAGAAAGCTCATAATCGTAATCCTCATTTTACGGATGAAGTAACTAAGGCAAAGAAAAGTTAAGTGACTTGTCCAAGGTCACACAGCAGGCAAACAGCGGAGCCGGGATTAGAACCCAAGTCCTTCTGACTCCCAGGCTCTATTCACTAGGCCACACTTGAGGTGTTTTGGCTTTCCTTTCTCCTACACAGTTCGCTGAGGTTCTTCTTTCTTTCCTGCTGCACCACCATGTCCTCCCTACCTCTACCCTAAGTGGGAGAAGTGGTACTTCCTCCTGGGTGTGTTTGCTCATGAGCATAATTTATTTTTATTTATATTAATGCCTGTCTCCCCCTCTAGACTGAAAGCTCGTTGTGAGCAGGGAACGTGTCTACCAACTCTGTTACATTGTACGCTCCTGAGTGCACACAATAAGCACTCAAATATGATTGATTGGCATACTTCAAATGAAGCAAGAGCTTGTCAGCAAAGACAAGTGATACTTTTTAAGAGCAGAGGGGAATGCATTTTGGAGCAACGACTCACAGATAAAGCTTAAAAATCTGCCCCATTCAAAAGAACAGCATCAAGGGCAGAGTTTGGAGGGGGAAAAAAATCACATTTACCCACCTAGTAAGATATACAAAAGCTACGCAATCCATTTAAATTATTTTGGGGAAAAAAAGGCACAAGT
This sequence comes from Tachyglossus aculeatus, assembly GCF_015852505.1. NCBI lineage: Eukaryota > Metazoa > Chordata > Mammalia > Monotremata > Tachyglossidae > Tachyglossus > Tachyglossus aculeatus. Next base: position 19,868,249 of record NC_052078.1, on the reverse strand, counting down.
ATCATCATCATCATCAATCGTATTTATTGAGCGCTTACTGTGTGCAGAGCACTGTACTAAGCGCTTGGGAAGTACAAGTTGGCAACATATAGAGACAGTCCCTACCCAACAGTGGGCTCACAGTCTAAAAGTATATATATTTTGTTGTTCAAATGATTGCTGAAGAACACAAAACTCTGTAAAGCTTAGTGTTCAGTGAATTGAAAAGAAATCATTACCCTACTAATTTGTTTTCAGCTGAAAACTACCTCAAAAGATCCCTGGAACAGAACTAAAAACTAGCAAAAAAACTGTTTTTCTCTAGCTTCCACTTCAGGCAGGGAAAAAAAAAACAAACGTTAAACTTGAACTTGAGAATTTATCTCAGAAGCTTCAGCTAAACAGCGCTAAAGCTACAGAAATAAAAATATCTATGCAAATTTCATGATCAATTTCAACTGAGCTCGAGTCCAGAGCACTGCCCAAGGAGCCAGCGATCCTTGCACTAGAGGGTAGATACAAGCTAATCATGTTGGCCACAGTCTCTGTCCCATGTGGGCTCACAGTTTTAACGCCCATTTTACAGATGAGGTATCTGAAGCACAAAGAAGTGAAGTGACTTGCCCAAGGTCATACAGCAGACAAGTGGCAGAGCCAGGATAAGAACCCATGTCCTCTGATTCCCAAGCCCACGCTCTAGCAATGTCTCCCTTAATAAAAGTGCTATTTTAGTTTATAAATACAGTTCCTAGATAACTTAGCCTGTTTCCAATCATCTCACCAAGAGTTCTTTTTGTTTGTTTTTAAAACAGCGTAATCCTTACTAGCATTAATACTGTGATGACCGACCAGCTCCATATTTCAAATCCATTTGTTACTATGGTATTTATTGAGTGCTCACTCTGTAGATACAAGATAATCAGGGGTTTTGTTACGGTATTTGTTAAGCACTTACTATCTGCCAGGCCCTGTACTAAGCACTGACGTAGGTACAAACTAATCAAGTTGAATCAAGACTGGGGCTCACAGTCTTAAACCACATTTTACATATGAGGTAATCAATTATATTTATTCAGCACTTAATGTGTGCACAGCACTGTACCAAGCATTTGGGAGAGTACAACACAGCACTACAACCGACACATTCGCTGTCTGCAGCGAGTTTACAGTCTAGAGAGGGAGAGGTAAGTGAGCCACAGGGAAATTAAGTCATTTGCCCAAAGTCACACAACAGGCGAGTGGCAGAACGGGATTAGAACCCAGGTCTTTCTGGCTTCCCGCCCCATGCTCCTTCCAGAAGTCACTCTGGGCTTGCCGATCTGCTAGATTAAAACCATTTCTAAAAACATTAAAACCATAGTAACAGAGTCCCTATCTCACATGGGGCTCACAGCCTAAGTACTGTGCAGAATTGCTCAGGCCTTTCATCTAGCTGACTGATTTCCATGTGGTGGGAAAACAGCAGATGGGCACTGGGAAAAAAAAAACCCAAATGAGATCTGGAACTCGAGGGAGTAAATGTTAGAGAGTCCAGGTGGAAGGGAAAGTTCAGAGGGAGCGGGAGAAAGTTCAAACTCCATTCTAGGAAACCGGCCACAGAGTACAACGACATAGGTGCCTCACGTTTCGTTGATCAACTTATCTGAGCAACAATTTCATATGTGCCGAAATAGAAGCAGACTCAACTTCAGTGACAGCAAAAACAGAAATGAGCAAAAACAGAATGCTTGGATTTTTCCCTGTGGAAGAGACAAAGGGTTAAATGGGGGAAAAGACAAAGGGCTTGAAAAACACTTTCCCCATTTCTCTCACCTTATACGAAAACTGAACGGCAGACTCTGGCGGGTACACAATAAAGTGCCGTAATGTAAATCCAAAGCCCTGGGACGTCCTCTTCAATAGAACCGTTTTCGGACCCGGCCACGCGAATGGTTCATCCTCCGATGGAGAGGCTGCTTCACTCTGATCTTTTCCATCTTTATTTTTTGACACCTAAAATGAGGTTGAGAGAAAAACATAGTTAAGTCTCTAAGTACCTCTATTTTTCTTCTTAGTCAAATATAAAGGATAGGAGAAATGGTTTTAATCTAACAGATCGGCAAGAAAATGATTCAATATTTTACAATGTGTAATTTGTACGTGGTGCAGCACGAGAAAACCTGCATCATCAAATCTCTTCTCCTATCTGAATGGAACATATTTCAACTCAGTGAAGCTTCCTCTCAAGATCAGGCAACAGAAATCATAGTGTTCTTGCTTCGCTATCACGCTGGCCAATGAACTCATCTGAGCTGTCATTTACTCAGATACATTTTCAATTAACTTCATTTGATGATGCCAGAATTCACTGTAAGTCCATAACTGACCCCTGAACTTAACTGTGAGCTGGGCAAATACTTTGACTCATGATCCACGTCCTATCTACTACATTATACTCATATTCAAAGTTCAACCCACGCTGGGTTATTCAACTTTTCCCTGCAATCCAAGCCCCATTCTGTTCATATACTGGCAAATGTCACTAAGGCTTATCATCTGAAATATGCACTGTGGATTCTGGCATCAGTAGAGACAAAAATATTTCATTTTCATCTTTTTTTTTTTTTTACAGCTGGAAGTGCTATGATTAGGTTAGGTTTCTTATTGAAAAGGGTCATCTATACAAATACTCAAATGACTGACACATACATTGGCTTTAAAGCACTTAATCACCTTGCCCCTCCTACCTCACTTCACCACACTCCTACTGCAACCCAGCCCGCATACTTTGTTCCTCTAATCATCATCATCATCAATCGTATTTATTGAGCGCTTACTGTGTGCAGAGCACTGTACTAAGCCCTTGGGAAGTACAAGTTGGCAACATACAGAGACAGTCCCTACCCAACAGTGGGCTTACAGTCTAAAAGGGGGAGACAGAGCACACTGTACCTCGATCTCGTCGCTGACCTCTTGCCCACAGGAACCTCTGGCCTGGAATGCCCTGACTCTCACATCAGACAGATAATTGCTCTTCCCCACTTCAAAGCCTTATTGAAGGCACATCTCCTCCAAGAAGCCCTCCCTGACTACGCCCTCCTCCCATTCATTCATTCATTGGATCGCATTTATATATTTGTACAGCTTTATTACTCTATTTTATTAATGATGTGTACATAGCTCTCATTCTATTTATTTATTTTGATGCTATTGATGCCTGTCTACTTGTTTTATTTTGTTGTCTGTCTCCCCCCTTTCTTTCATTCATTCATTCAATCGTATTTATTGAGTGCTTACTGTGTGCAGAGCACTGTACTAAACGCTTGGGAAGTCCAATCAATCAATCAATCCATCAATCGTATTTATTGAGCGCTTACTGTGTGCAGAGCACTGTACTAAGCGCTTGGGAAGTCCAAGTTGGCAACATATAGAGACGGTCCCTACCCAACAGTGGGCTCACACTCTAGAAGGGGGAGACAAAACAAAACATATTAACAAAATAAAATAAATAGAATAAATATGGACAAACAAAATAACTTTCTTGACTGTGAGCCTGTTGTTCGGTTGAGATTGTGTCTATCTGTTGCCGTGTGGTACTTTCCAAGCACTGTACTAAGCGCTTGGGAAGTACAAGTCGGCAACACAGAGAGACGGTCCCTACCCAACAACGGGCTCACAGTCTAGAAGGGGGAGACAGACCACAAAACAAAACACGTAGACAGGTGACTGGGGCGTTTAATTGCTCACCCCGTGCCAAGCGCTGTACTAAGCGCTGGGGCAGGTTCCAGCTGCTCGGGTCGGACGCGGTGTCTGTCCCACAAGTAGGAGAGAAGACCGTCCTTTCCCCCGCCTGCCATTTTACAGCTGGGGCCCAGAGATGTCAGGCCACTTGCCCGGGGTCCCCGACGAAGGAAGAAACAGAGCCGGGATTGGAAGCCAGGTGCTACACTGGTTCGTGAGAGGGGCGGCCACCGCGGGGAGGCGTCCCCCCCTTCAATCAATCAATCGTATTTATTGAGCGCTTACCGTGTGCAGAGCACTGTACTAAGCGCTTGGGAAGTACAGCGGAGCCGCCGCCCTCTGAGGAGTGCGGATGAGATTCGCGCGATCCCCGGCCAGAGCCCGGCTTCCCGCTATCTTAGAGACGCTTCCCGCCACCACCTGCCCAGCACGTGGCCGAGGGCAGCGGGCTACCTGGGAACGCCTCATCTAAAAGGATCGACCGGCCAAACGAGCTCCCTTCTTAGCCTCGCGTTCACTCAGTCGAGTGTACTTACTGAGCACTTATCTGTGCAAGGAGCACTGTACTGAGCGCTTGGGAGAGGACGATATCAGAATAAACAGACGCGTTCCCTGCCCACAAGAAGGCACAAAGTCTACCTGGCTTCGGGGACGGGCGGGGCAAAAGCGCTACGGGCCTGGGAATCAGAGGGCCTGGGTTCGAACCCCGATTCCATCGCCTGCCTGAGGTGTGACCTCGGGCAGGTCACTTAACCTCTCTGGGCCTCGGTTTCGTCCTCCGTAAAAATGAACCCAAACTCCAGTTCTCCCCTATTAGACTGGGAGCCCCTCGTAAGACAGTGATTGGGTCCGGACCCCATTACCTCGTGTCTCCCCGGGGTGCTCAGTACAGCGCTCGTCCCGAATAAGTGCTCACCAGATACACCGTTATAGAATCATTGCTATTATTACATTCAGCCCCTACTTCTGACTTGTCATCACTTTAACTTTGGGGCCCATGAACGCCTAAAACACACAGACACAGACACTTCCCCCATGTTTGCGGGTCAAATCTCCCTGCGGCCATAGCCAGACCGCCCCTGGTTCCTGCTAGCAAAACGTTCCCCCGCCCTTCAATTTACGGCTTCCGAGTGGGATCCTGAAGCCCCCCACTGTGATCCTTGTGATCAAGGAGGAGCAGCGTGGCTAAGTGGAAAAAAGCCCGGGCTTTGGAGTCAGAGGCCATGGGTTTGAATCCCACCTCCGCCACATGTCTGCTGTGTGACCTTGGGCAAGTCACTTAACTTCTCTGAGCCTCAGTTACCTCATCTGTAAAATGGGGATTAAGACTGTGAGCCCCATGTGGGACAACTTGATCACCTTGTATCCACCCCCAGCGCTTAGAACAGTGCTCTGCACACAGTAAGCGCTTAACAAATGCCATCATTATTATTATTACTATTATCCTGCCGGCTCTCCCCACCTCCGTTCCTCTCCTTTTCTCCCACCCCCTTCTGTGCCACTCTTACCTGCTCCTTCATTGATCCTCCCTCCCATCCCCAGAGCACATATTTATTCATTCAATCGTATTTACTGAGCGCTTACTGTGTGCAGAGCACTGTACTACGCGCTTGGGAAGAACAATTTGACAACAGAGAGACAGTCCCTACCCAACAACGAACTCACAGTCTAGAAGGGGGAGACAGACAACAAAACAAGTAGAGAGGTGTCAATACCATCAAAATAGATAAATAGAATTATAGATATATACAGATCATTAATAAAATAGAGTAATAAATACGTAGAAATATACACATGTGCTGTGGGAAGGGGGAGGGGGTGGGGGCAATGGGGAGGGGAGGAGGAGGAGAGGAAAAGGGATAGGGTTGAGTTTGGGAAGGCCTCCTGGAGAAGGTGAGCTCTCAGTAGGGCTTTGAAGGGAGGAAGCGAGCTAGTTTGGCGGATGTGCGGAGGGAAGGCATTCCAGGCCAGAGGTAGGACGTGGGCCAGGGGTCGACAGCAGGACAGGCAAGAACGAGGCACAGTGAGGAGGTGAGCGGCAGAGGAGCGGAGTGTGCATGCTGGGCTATAGATGGAGAGAAGGGAGGTGAGGTAGGAGGGGGCGAGGTGATGGAGAGCTTTGAAGCCAACAGTGAGGAGCTTTTGCTTCATGCAAAGGTTGATAAGCAACCACTGGAGGTTTCTGAGGAGGGGAGTGACATGCCCGGAGCATTTCTGTAGAAAACAAGTGCACATACCTCCAATTTAATTATTTATTTATTCAGATTAATGTCTGTCTCCCTCTCTATCATCAATCGTATTTATTGAGCGCTTACTGTGTGCACAGCACTGTACTAAGCGCTTAGTACCTCTAGACGGTGAGCTCGTTGTGGGTAGGAACGTGTCTGCTTGTTGTTATATTGTACTCTCCCAAGTGCTTAGTACAGTGCTTTGCACACCGTAAGTGCTCAAAAAATACAATTGAATGAACGAACATGTAAACAAACGCCTCTCCAAACACTAGATGAAAACCTGGTATGTTTTGAAGATGATTCCTTTCCCCTGTCGACACCCTCTGCAGACATTGGGGCTAGGGAAAGGAAGGGTGTTCAGCTAGAAACAGAGGGTCGGGGTGGGGAGAGGAGAGGGTGGAACTCAAAGTTAAATGGATGGGTGTAAAGAGACCCCCTCAAAACCCTACCCCCCCCCCCCCCCCATACGCCAACTGCTAGCATAGAAAAAAGCTGCACTGAAGTCACGTAGGAAGAAAAGAAAGTCAACTGAAGTCCCCACATATTCTTTGGTGGCTCCAGCTAGTCATGAAGTAACCACCTGAGAGCAAAGAACTGCCCTAGGAGCTGAAGGGTTGCAGACTGTAGATGGCTCCGGCCTCCAGGATTTTAATCTAAAAGAGTCATGCAAACCCCAAAGATGCAACCAATAATATGAATGGGATAGCTTCCCTCCTAGAGAATGTAAGCCCCTCTAGGACAGGGATCGTGCCGACCACTGTCATAGTGCTTAGTACAGTGCTCTGCTTTCTGTAAGAACTCAACAATTACCACTGATTGATAAGTCAAACAAAAGGCATAATCAAAAGCCCACAGCAAATGTGAGAGCATAACAAAGGATAATCAATCAATCAATCGCATTTATTGAGCGCTTACTGTGCGCAGAGCACTGTACTAAGCACTTGGAAAGTACAAGTTGGCAACATATAGAGACAGTCCCTACCCAACAGTGGGCTCACAGTCTAAAAGGGGGAGACAGAGAACAAAACCAAACATACTAACAAAATAAAATAAATAGAATAGATATGTACAAGTAAAATAGAGTAATAAATATGTACAAACATATATACATATATACAGGTGATTATACATATAATCAAAAGGGTCCAGTGGCCACAGGAGCTAGCTGTGGGGGTACAGCCTCAGGAAAACGATTTTTACCCAGGAACAGACATTCAGAGACTCCTTTTTCTGCAGGACCTGAGTTCTGACCCATTCTGGTTTATTTCTACCTCTGACCCATAGTGCTATGGAGCCTACGAACAGGAGCCAGGGATGAGGGTCCCTAAAGGCGGAGAGGGGAGCGGTGGCCAATGCCAACTGAGCACGGCTGAACACCTGAGGGCTCAGGGATGTTTTGATCTGCCTGCTAGGCTACACTGGTGACACAACAAATAATTTGTTATTGCCTCAGTTTCTACTCTAAACCCCCAAAGATTATGAATTTCAAGGCCCCAGTCAGTCAGATACCAACTTAATTGACCTCAAATCCAAACAAACCACTATATATACTTCCCAATCCCGGGTGATATGATACTAAAGAAATAAAAGACACAGTTTGAGTTGGTTTTTTTTTTTTTTTTACCAAGCAGCTTGTAATTTAACCAGACCCTTGAGATTCCTATTCTGTTTTTTTGTAGCACAGGAAAAGCAGCAGCCCATCTGGGAGGAAATGCTCTGTTTCTACTTGCCAGCAACTACTGAATTCATGTCGCCATTAGATTACAACTGCAGCCACTCACAAACTGAGCCCTCTGCCAAAGATTTCCAAACAGTGCCTTGAAAATATTCACAAATTTTCCGAGGCCTACATTCACCTTTTTGTATCAAACAGTTAATTTGGCGGCATATTTCTGTCCCCCACCTTCAGGATCTTCCTCGTACTTCAGACAGCTTGATGAACACCTCCTCCTCCTCCCATCCAGCCAAATCCTCTCACTCGGTCATTTAATGGTATTGATTAAATGCTTGCTGATTACTGATTAAATGCATCATCATCATCATCATCATTGATGGTACTGACTGAGTCCTTACTGTGTGCAGAGCACTGTACTGAGTGTTTGGGAGAGTACAATGCAACAGAGTTGGCAGATACATTCCCTACCCAAAAGAAGCTCTCACTCTCCACTTGAGACACAACTCCTAGCCAGGTACTGAAGTTCCTCTGGTTCTTTGCTCTCTCAGAGGAGCTGCAGGGTTTGGTTGGTAAACCGACTGTTCTCCCAGTCTGTGGCCTCAATCAATCAATCAATCAATCTTATTTATTGAGCCCTTACTGTGTGCAGAGCACTGTACTAAGCGCTTGGGAAGTACAAGTCGGCAACACATAGAGACAGTCCCTACCCAACAGCGGGCTCACAGTCTAGAAGGGGGAGACAGAGAACAAAACGAAACATACTAACGAAGTAAAATAAATAGAATAGATATGTACAAGATAAATAAATAAATAAGCAGAGTAATAAATACGTACAAACTACATGCAGAGTTCAGATGCCACTTTGCCACAGCGCGATGGTAATGGAATGTAGACAGTCTCTTACAATCTTGTTCTATGGTAATTCCCATGGTACTTGTCATCAGAAAGATAGAAAGCAGCAGCAAATAATTCATGCATATAAATACATGACAATGCTTCACTTTGAGTATGGGGGCAATTTGGAGCATTTGCTGAAGAAGTAGGATAGGAAGTGAGGGGAAGAAATAGGGGAGAGAGAGGAAAACAGGGAGAGAAAGAAAAAGACAGAGGGAAGGAGACAAATGGAGAGAGAGAATGGCACCACCATTTAATTGTGTCCAACCCAATTTACTTGTATCCACACTTCAGCACTTAGTACAGTGGCTGGTACACAGTAAGCCTTTAACAAATACCATTATTATTATTCCTCAAAATTACATAGCAAGTAAACCTAGTAGCCACTGTTAGCTACTTTCCCACAGACATTCCCTAAATGAACCATGAATTTCAAGTCCCCAGTTCTTGGTACTTTGGACCAGGTGTTTTCACACTTAATAGAACAGTATTTGATAAAAGGCTATTTAAAAAAATATTGATAAAGGCATCCCTTATGCAAGACATCAGTCTGGGCAATTGCTATCATTCCTGATTCCACTTACTGTCCTCAGACATCCGAAGGCCACTAAGTCTTAACCGGAGTACACACTATCACCCGTACTCTGTTCTTTGGCAGGCAATGGCTCTGGCTGCAATTCTACAGCAGGCATCAGCACCAAGGGAGGGTGGAGGGATCAGGGGAAAGTGGGTAGGGTTATGCCACACTCCCAGAAAAGGCCACGACCACGGTGAAACTGTCACAGCCACTAACACTGTGCCGCCTCTCAGACTTACCGATTTTTGTGAGGCAGAAGCCATCTTGCTAACACACCCAAAATGAGAAGCAAAAAGAGCCCGTAATCAATCCAGCTATTCAAATGGCATAAACGAGACAAGAAATCTCACTGGAATCCCAAAGGGAATTCTGCCTGAGTCCTCGGGAGTGGTGAAAAACTCAGTTTCAACTTGTCTGCTAACAAGTAAAATTTTCAATCAGAGACATGGCTGAAAGGAATGCACGGAATTCCAAATGGAGATTGAAATCCACAAACTACGATTTAAAGCCGAAAACGCCAATCCATGTTCCCAGTCCCCACTTCCCATGAGCTGACTGAGGTGTGGTACCTGCTCACCATGTGGCCCTTTTTCCAACTGCCCCACCGGCACCAAGAGAAAACAAGCAAACAAAGGTTTAGAGATTTTTTAAAGAAAGCCCTGGGGGTTTGGTTCTTCCAGGATCACAGTTTACCTTTGCGAAAGGTAACTGAATCAGTCCCTTTGCTTCCTGGGAAATGTAGTTTCTCTTTCCTTCCCTGCAGTGCCTGGCCGCCCCAGAACCAAAGTGGCATGACAGGCAGGCAGAACTGCTTGGCATATCCCCAGGTGTGGCACAGGTCAGGGGCTGCTGCCCTCAGTCATTGGTATGAAATTAAAATAATTAGGAAAGTACATCAGTTAACTCCGACTATATCTACCACGGACACACTTCACACACACATACTCATATTCTAACACTCATTCTCCCCCCCACCATTTGGACTCAAATCCCCCAAACACATACCCACTCCTCTTCCCCTCCTCCTCAAATCCCCCCACACTGACTTTCCCTTGTCCCAAACCCACCCTGTCACCCAGCCCCACCTCATCTCCCTTTGATGCAGCAGTTATGGAGTGAGTGGGATGAGCTATTTCCACTACCAAAGACCTCTACTGCAGTCACCAAGGCTGAAATCTGGAAAGCTACAGAGCAGAATGTTAGCAAATCTGGGAAAAATCTCCAGCTCTACCCCCAACACCCACCCTCCGACCTACTGGACCCTCTGGAGAATTAAATATTTTTAAATTAGGCAAGCATTTTAATTTTAAAATAGGCAGTTAGTCCTTGCCTAGAAGCTTCTAGAACTGCTCAGCGGAAGAAACACATTTTTTCCCTTCTAATTATATTAAATGACATCTTCTAAAAGTATTTGCATACACCAGAGACAACTAAATCAACTTTCTTTTTTCCTTTGGATATTTATTTCTTGCAACGGAGCCTGTGAAATGAAACTACAGTAACTTTGTACTAAGGGTCCTACGCCTAGCTATGTGCAAACGAGCATGTGTTCGGCACTGTATCAATGTTGTTTCTCTCGGCTCGGTTTTTTAGGAACGGAGTGGGAGGAGAAAAATAGATGGGCTATTCATTGCAAATGTCAAACTTCCAAAATACTTAGAACAGCGGACTTCTTCCAAGGTAAATTTAACCACTCTGAACGCTTGTTGTTCTCGAGCAATGCCGCTCGGATTGAATGGAGACTCGGTGCTTTCAGGGAAGACTCCAGCCTATGCAGAAGCAACCAACACGGATCTTCTAAACTAGTCCAAGGTGGGCTTCTGAGGTGAACACTGGACTCCGGACTTCACAAAGCGGCCCACAGACACTTTGGTTTTGTAAGCAAAAACACTCCAGCTACGGATTACAGAACCATTCGAAATAAGAGGGAATGCGGCATTTTTTTTTAAGGGCTGAGAACATAATTTCTGTTCTCAGCCAATATAGGATAAGTCCCCAGAAAAGTTATAGCAGGGAAAAGGCCAAACCCAAGTCCAACATTCATTCCAACGGAGGAGGGAAGGGGTATTTGCCTATCCGACAGTTTTTGAGAACCTCTTTCCTCAGTTTAGGCTGGCTCAGGAAACAGACTCCTTGGATCGATCCTGTTGATGAGCATTCATTTTGCCTTAGCTTCTGTATCCAGAGGACCACTTCCCTCAAGTCCATATTCCTCTACAGAGCATGGGCCTGGGAATCAGAGGATCTGAGTTCAAATCCTGGCTCTGCCGCCGTGCGACCTTGGACAAGTCACTTTACTTCTCTATGCCTCAGTTTCCTCATCTGCAAAATGGGGATTCAATAACTGCTCTCCCTCCTATTTAGACTGGGAGCACCATGTGGGATCTGATTATTTTGTCTCTATCCCAGCGTTTGGTAAAGTGCTTGGCACACAGCAAGGACTTTCCAAATACCACAATTACTATTATTATTATTATTATTATTACACAGAACGGCCAAAAATATGTCTGGAGAACATTTTCTCCACCAATTAGGCTCTATATCTTTATTATGGCTTTCTGATGGAGGCACTGACATTTAATGGGTACTCGCTCTCTGAAGTAGACTTCCCAACATATAGTACATAATTCAAAATCCTGACCGTCTAGAACATACAAAAATTGTACGTGACGCAAGATGCACAATCTTATCCCCATTTAAAGATGAAGAAACTGAGGCACAGAGTGAACCACACCAGGTCAGACAGCATGCCAGGGGCAGAAGTAGGACTAGAACCCAGGTCTTCTCCAGTCCTACGCTCTTTCCGCTAGACCGGGCTGGGTGAAAAGAAACTAAAGAAGAGCAGTAAAAGTGATGCCAGGAATGGAAGAAAGTTCTTGGGGAAATGTTAATGTTAATAGGTTGGGATTCTTTATTCTAAAGAGGAAATGGTCCTTGGATTCATTTCCTATCTATGAATTTACTGAGCGCTTTTATTATTAATTCTTTATTGGGTACTTTCTGTGTAAAGGATTTTAAGGGGAGGATGCCAAACAGTTGTTCTCTATGCCCACTGTTGGGGATATTGCTAACATGTTAATCCAAGCACTTATCCTACCCCGCCTTGATTACTCAATCTGTCTCCTTGCTGAACTCTGCCTCCTGCCTTTCCCCCTCCAGTTCATACTTCACTCTGCTGCCCAGATTATTTTTCTACAAAAACGTTCAGTCCACGTTTCCTCATTCCTCAAGGGCCCCCGGTGGTTGCCTGCCCACCCCCCACCAAACAGAAACTGCTTACCGTCAGCTTTAAAACACTCAATCACCTTGACCACTCCTACCTCACCGTGCTACTCTTCTACTACAACCAGTCTGGACTCCTCTAACGCCGACCTACTCACTGTACCTCGATCTCATTTATCTCGCCGCCGACCTCTCGACCATGTCCTGCCTCTGACCTGGAACGCCCTCCCTCTTCATATCCGACAGAAATTTACTCCTCCACATCTCCTCCAGAAGGCCTTCCCTGATTTACCCCTCATTTCCCACTCCCTTTTGCATTGCTCTGACTTGCTCCCTTTTATTCGCCCCTCTCCAAGCACCACAGTACTTATGTACCTACCCATAATTAATTTATTTATATTGATGTCTACCTGCCCTCAAGACTGTAAGCTCACTGTGGGCAGGAAATTTGTCTACCAACTCTATTAGATGTACAAGCTCTGCACAGAGTAAACACTCAATAAATATGATCGACTGGCTGACTGAAGGAGTACAAGTTTGGCAGGCATTAGCTGTCCAATCTGCTGTGCACTCCCTGAGAACAGAAAAAAGGAATTGAACAAAAGACATGCTGCCTATCTGTGTATGAGGAAGGTGCTGGGTCTCATGCTGTAACCATCAGTGTGGGGAGGATCTTATGGGGCCACTCCTGGTAAATCGAGTCAAAAGAACGCTGAACCATCTAACTGACAAGCTGGAGGGGGTGTGGGGAAGACTTCCAGGAAGCCAATGCAGCTTTTGATCTGGATGTGGTACTACTAACATGATCTTTACTACCAGATAGCTTCAGGCAAAATGCAACGAACGAGCCAGCTGCCCAGAAAACTTTAACATCATAAGGTCACTCCACATTGGAACGTCAGTCAACGTGCAAGATCAAATTGATCAATTAATGTTATTTATTGAGTGCTTACTATGCACACAGCATTTTCCTTAAGAGTTTGGGAGAGCACAATACAACAGAATTAGCAGACATGTAACGATCTACAGGGGATCAAAGGGGTGCCCTGATACCCTTCACAGTCTCAAATGGTGCTAAGTTGCATTCTTGCACAGATATTTTTTGCCGTAGCACTTGCAGCCTTGCTGCCTGGTGCCTTCGGAGGCTAGAACATGAAGTCTGCACGTGCTATCACCTAGCCGATGGGCTCCTGAGTTGGTGGTCACTTGGAGAAAAGACAAAGGAGGGAGAGAATGATCCCTAAACTTGACTTTACGGATTGCATAATATGGACTGACAATCTTGGAGGCATCCAAACCCTTACTCAACCACTGGCACAAGAGGTTAATCACTTTGGACTGAAAATAAGCCTGAAGGAGACAGCTGTCATACCTGAAGTAAAACCAAACACCATAATGCCTTCTCTAAAGGAATCCACCGACGACGTGTGGCTCAAAACCATCAACAAACACTGGTCTTTGGAAAACCTGCTCTCACAAAATGCCGTTTCAGGTGATGGTATCACAATAATAACAATAATGATTGTATTTGTTAAGCACTTATTATGTGCCAAACACTATGTGCCAAGCACTGTTCTAAGCACTGAGGTATATACAATGACGATGATGATGATGGCATTTGTTAAGCGCTTACTATGTGCAAAGCACTGTACTAAGCACTGGGGGGGGATCCAAGACGATCAGGTTGTCCCGCGTGGGGCTCACAGTCATCATCCCCATTTTACAGATGAGGTAACTGAGGCTCTCAGAAGTTAAGTGACTTGCCCAAGGTCACACAGCAGACATGTGGTGGAGCTGGGATTCAAACCCATGACTTCTGATTCCAAAGCCCGTGCTCTTTCTACTGAGCCACACTGCTTCTCTATACAAGATAATCAGGTTGTCCCACGTGGGGCTCACAGTCTTAATCCCCATTTTGCAGATGAGGTAACCGAGGCACAGAGAAGTGAAGTGACTTGTCCAAAGTCACAGAGCTGACAAGTGGTGGGGCCAGGATTAGAACCCATGACCCCTGCCTCCCAAGCCCGTGCTCTTTCCACTAAGTCAGGCTGCTTCTCGACTAAGCCAGGCTGTGTGGCCAGCGCAGTACTCTGAAAGCTGGAAGGAAAGAGGAGACTACCTGAAGGTGAAGATCACTGTCATCATCATCAATCGTATTTATTGAGCACTTACTGTGTGCAGAGCACTGTACTAAGCGCTTGGGAAGTACACTGTCGACCCTGCTGCTGTCACCGCAACACTGCTCCCATCCCAAAGGCATACCAAACAACTTGGGTTGCATTAGGTGGTAAAATGGCAAAGTCTCATCCCAAATACCAAGCTCCTAATGATGTCATGGTTTCACAGCATCATCATCATCAATCGTATTTATTGAGCGCTTACTGTGTGCAGAGCACTGTACTAAGTGCTTGAAAAGTACAAGTTGGCAACACATAGAGACGGTCCCTACCCAACAGTGGGCTCACAGTCTAGAAGGGGGAAACAGACAACAAAACAAAACATATTAACAAAATAAAATAAATAGAATAAATATGTACAAGTAAAATAGAGTAATAAATACGTACAAACATATATACATATATACAGGTGTTGTGGGGAAGGGAAGGAGGTAAGGTGGGGGGGATGGAAAGGGGGAGGAGGGGGAGAGGTACGAGGGGGCTCAGTCTTGGAAGGCCTCCTGGAGGAGGTGAGCTCTCAGTAGGGCCTTGAAGGGAGGAAGAGAGCTAGCTTGGCGGATGGGCAGAGGGAGGGCATTCCAGGCCGGGGGATGACGTGGGCCGGGGGTCGACGGCGGGACAGGCGAGAACGAGGCACGGTGAGGAGATTAGCGGCAGAGGAGCGGAGGGTGCGGGCTGGGCTGGAGAAGGAGAGAAGGGAGGTGAGGTAGGAGAAGGTGAGGTGATGGACAGCCTTGAAGCCCAGGGTGAGGAGTTTTTGCCTGATGCGTAGGTTGATTGGTTAGCCACTGGAAATTTTTGAGGGGAGTAACATGCCCAGAGCGTTTCTGCACAAAGAAATATGGTAAGCTCCTTAGTGACATTCATCTATCTGGATGCCTGCTTGAGTTCCCTTTCAGCTTTATTATTACTATTTTCATTATCTTTATTAGTATTAGTATTATTACCACCTCACAAGGATGAAGATAAAAATGAAAAACACTCAGTTCTGCTGGGACCTATATTTTCACTACATGTTTTGGCTAAAACTAAACTGCAGAATTAGGAACGCTCTTCCAAAAACCTGCACAGCACATGGTGCATGGGGAATACTACAGTGTGAGTTGCCTTTATTGCCCTTGCATTGAAAGCTCTTTGAAGGCAACAGAGCCTAGTGGAGAGCCGCTTGGCCTAATGGAGGATCTGGGCCCTAATCCCAGCTCCGCCACTTGTCTGCTGTGTGACCTTGGACTCGTCACTTACCTTCTGTGTGCCTCAGTTTCCTCATCTGCACAATGGGGTTAAATACTTCTCCCTCCGAGTTAGACTGACTTTGCCCCGCAGCACTTACGTACATATCTGTAAATTATTTTTTTTACATTAATATCTGTCTCTCCCTCTAGACTGTTAGCTTGTTGTGGGCAGGGGACGTATCTTCAAACTCTGCTGTACTGTACTCTCCCAAGCACTTAGTACAGTGCCCTGTGCTCAATAAGCGCTCAATAAATACTACTGACTGAAAGACAGTAAGAGCCCTGTGGGACAGGGACTGTGCCTGCCCTGATTACCTTGTACCTACCCCAGCCCTTAGTACAGTGCCTGGCATGTAGTAATAGCCTAAAAAGGACCACTTAAATGATGGGTAAAAAAACGGAAGCAGCGTGGCTCAGTGGAAACAGCACGGGCTTTGGAGTCAGAGGCCGTGGGTTCAAATCCTGGCTCCGCCACTTGTCAGCTGTGTGACTTTGGGCAAGTCACTTCACTTCTCCGGGCCTCAGTTCCCTCATCTGTAAAATGGGGATGAAGACTGTGAGCCCCTCGTGGGACAACCCGATTACCTTGTATCTACCCCAGCGCTTAGAACAGTGCTTTGCACACAGTAAGCGCTTAATAAATGCCATCATTATTATTATTATGTATGGCCTATAAATATAAATCCATCTACAACACACTCAAACGCGGTCAATCCACAATTCTGGAAAGCCAGAAGTGAGGCACTGGGATATTTTAATAAAGATCGGGAGACCACGATCTGCCATAACCCCTACGGGACCATCCATTCACATTTTAGTTTTAGGATGTGCTCTGG
The DNA here is from genome assembly GCF_015852505.1 of Tachyglossus aculeatus. Lineage (NCBI taxonomy): Eukaryota > Metazoa > Chordata > Mammalia > Monotremata > Tachyglossidae > Tachyglossus > Tachyglossus aculeatus. Next base: position 19,851,706 of record NC_052078.1, on the reverse strand, counting down.
GTATAAGGAGATGTTCATTCTATCCTGCCTAACGTTCCTCCCTTGGTGTCTAGATTATAAGAGACTTCTGAAGATTAGTATGAACGATTCCCTCGATGCACACCCCGATCAGCTATCCCTCTCCGCCCGCGACCCACCAGGCAGGAATACTGCCTTTTCCTGGGATGAGAGAAGGCCACTGTCAACAGTCACATGCTGCAATGGGGAAGGAACACACAGCTCATCTCCTTCCCGACAGTACAGAGCAGACAGGAGAGGCCTGTCCCGGGGCCAGAGGGTCATTATTACGGCAGTGGGTGTGCAGCACTCAGGAGGGGAAACAGAAGCAATAAAAACCTATAATGGTTTAGAAATGGGCTTTACCTTTCGCTGTGAAGAAAATCCATGGGCTATTATTTGCAGGCTATGGGTTCTATAGTCATTACCCACCACATATCCTGCAGAAAATGCACCTGTGGTGTATCAAACAGAGGCTGAAAATTGATTGAGAGTGAGGAAGAGAGCTAAAGTTTGTATTTGCCGAACAGAGTAGGTACAAAATTATAGCAGTTATCAACAGTAAAGGGAAAGGTCTGTTCCTCCAAATACGTGCTACTAAGGAGGACCACATTTAAACGACAATAAGGACAACACAATTGTCCTATTGCTTCACTATTTCCGACACTGAATCAGGCCTGTGACTCCGCAACACTGGGTGGAAATGGCTCAAATATTTTTATGATGAATCCTGGAATGACTAACTTCAGGTAGAGAATCACTCTGTTGAGAAAATGTGGAGCGATGCCAAATACCCTCAGGAAATTTAAAATGAGATCACTACAACTGTTTTCTCTGTGCAGAGCTCTCTGCTATATGGTAGGCCCGGGGAGGAATTACAGAAGAAAAATAAGACAAAGTCCCTGACTGGGAAGAGCTTACAATTTAGTGGGAGAGGCAAGCCAAAACAAGACCAAACACATAAGGGAACTATTTTAAGACGTGAAAGGGCCAGGGGGTTTAAAACAAACAGCAACAACAACAAGAAAAAAAACCCGCAAAATTTTGAGAGATATATAAGTGCTGAGGCAACTGGAGTGGATGGCAGGATCAGAGTCAGGAGAAGCAGCGTGGCTCAGTGGGAAAGAGCCCGGGCTTTGGAGTCAGAGGTCATGGGTTCAAATCCCAGCTCTGCCAATTAGCTGTGTGACTTTGGTCAAGTCACTTAACTTCTCTGGGCCTCAGTTACCTCATCTGTAAAATGGGGATGAAGACCGTGAGCCCCCCGTGGGACAACCTGTAACCTTGTAACCTCCCCAGCGCTTAGAACAGTGCTTTGCACATAGTGCGCGCTTAACAAATACCATCATTATTATTATTATAAGGCTTTGAAGGTAGAGGAAGTAGTAGTCTGACATATATGGGGGGGGATAATGATGACGGTGTTTGTTAAGTACTTACTATGTGCCATGCACTGTTCTAAGCACTGGGGTAGATATACGGTAAGCAGGTTATCCCACATGGGGCTCACAGTCTTCCAGGCCAGGGGCCGAGTATGGGAAAGGGGTCGGTGGCAAAAGAGACAAGATCAGGGCACAGTGAGTAAGCTGGCACTAGAGGAGCAAAGTCTGCAGGCTGGGCTGTAGTAGGAGATCAATCAATCAATCAATCATATTCATTGAGCGCTTACTGTGTGCAGAGCACTGTACTAAGCGCTTGGGAAGTACAAGCTGGCAACATATAGAGACAGTCCCTACCCAACAGTGGGCTCACAGATCAGTGAGGCGAGGTATGATGGGGGCGAGCTGATTCGGTGTTTTAAATCCAATGGTAAGAAGTTTCTGCAGAATCCTTAGGTGCAGGGAAAGGGAAAGAAAATAGCAACTGGACAAATTAATCTTAATTCTAAATAAATCAGAACTGTAACCTTTAAATTTCCCAATTGCATTTTCAAGACTAAATCCCCAGCATATGCTGAAGGCTACTCAAACGAATACTGAGGAGGATTGGAACAGCCTGATCGGTCCGAACCTCAAGAAACGCGCCGGTCACGTTTAGACACACTGAGCAGGACGAGTGTGCCTGAACAGACCGGCTGGCCTCTAGGCTTCCTTACCCTGGGTTTGTGAGGTGTTGAGGGCAAGTGAGGGTGGACCAGGATCCCCAGAATTGCCGGTGCAGAAGCTCCCTGCTGTTTCTGAGGCTTTTATCTGTCAGTCATGTACCTCCCCTGCCTAATCATATCGGTGCTGTGGGAGGGAGATAGTCAGCAATAACATTCTGTAGGCTCCGATGCTTCTATCTCACATTCCCTGTCCACCCCCGGCACGCACGCACAAGCACACACACGCGTGCGTGCACACCCCCCTCCCCACCCCCCCGAGGGCCGTCAGTCTTTCTGAGCTGCAAACTCATAGCAGCTCATTTCCCCCATCTACTGCTTCCCATGCACCTGCCTCCCTCCCTTACACTCAGTCCCCCCCCCCACACACACACACAAAATTCAGCCCTTGAGGGGACAGAAATGCTACCCGCTCCAAGTTCTTATCGACGTCATCGTATTTTGTTCAGCTAAATGGAAGAAACTGAAAGAGTAGTAAATAGGTTGTCAGACGGAGGACTGGTTTTAAAAGGAAATTGTTGGATCCAGCTATAAAACTCCATTTCTACCTTCCTGTAGCCATAAACCCTGCTGAGGTTAACCTTGGGATTTTTAACCAATATATCCCCAAACTTTCCCTACAGTCTTCTTGCTTTCTGACTTCAGTTCTCTAAAGGTGCGGTCTCACCAGCTCTTAGGACAGGGGTCAGACAGCAGTGTATGTTCCACGGGCTGACTCTGACCTGTTTAAAGTGGTCCAAATGGCCCTTGGTCAGCTCTAGTTTATAAATTGGGATGGTGGGGGTCATCTCTTAGTTCAGACTCAGTCATGCCCCTGATCCAAATTCAAAATTTCTGGCCAGCAACACGGCCCCCAACACACCACAAACTGCTGCCCTGAAAACAGGGCCTCCAAACTTGCACTGAAAAACAGAAATTTGCCAACAGGGTATGGTGGCCAACTAGAGTTGGCAACTATTTCACTGAGACTCGCCTGGCCTGGCCCAAGAAGACTGTTAAAGAGGTTCCTGGTGGTTAAGAAGTAGTCAATCACTGTTCTACCACCGAACTAATGAGTTTAATCATTTAATGAGACAAGGTACCAAAGACTCTTTCCAAGAAGCCCGGACCCATTGCCCTAACGTAATAAACCCCACTCTAAGGTTCTCAGCCTCCTTTTGGGGGGTTTTCTTAATGAAGTTTACATTTTACGTTAATGGCAACATCTACTATCTTCCACTACTCTAAGTGGCCACACAAAGCCCATACTTTATTACTATAATGTAAATCCATTAAAGAACGAACTAGAAAGCATACAGGGGAATCAATCTTGTGCTGGCAAGAGGATACAGACTGGATGGCTTTTTCCGGCTCTCATCTCTAAGATTCATTAGTCTTTTTGTGCCCGGCCCAACTTATGGGAAGCTATTCCCACCATCCCTCTCTAAATCCAAGTTCAGAGCAATGAGAAACTGTAGCAGCGTGCTGAAAAGACAACTATGGGTCTGTTACCTCTCTGAACATCAAAATACGTTGTGGTTAGATTGAGAATGGAAATATCATTTTCAATCAAAAATTCTGCATTACACAGATCACCTTGGATCATAATTAAACATTAAAAGGTCAACAGCCTTTACTTCTGTCATTTAAACTTTTGCCCAAGGGAAGTACAAAACAGAATACACCCAAGAGACCTCAAGGAGAGTGACTTCATCTTTAGATACCCAGAATTAAGACAAACATCTGCAGGACAAGCTATCAGTCTACGCAAGAAGTCATCATCTTGAAAATGTGCAACACTGCTGAGGACATATAATAAAAGTAGATTGGAATGGTTCAAAACACTAAACAAGGTTGTTTGAGGGTTAGTAGGGGGATGGTACATTTTTGCTTCATCTTTAAAACAGCAAGATGGCCCCAAAACAATGGATACATAATGGACGCATAGTCTGATCCGACAACGTTTAACCATTATATATTATAAAATGAAAAACCAAAATAACCAATTTCCTCCAAAGCTTAACTAAATACAGTCCAGAATTATTTTTAAAGAAATGGATATTTGATCCTGTGGTTAGTAAAGTTAACATCCACTGGAGAAAGAACTGTATGAGATTCAGTTTTCACTGCAGGTTTCACCAATTTGCAATTAATCAGTAAAGAAAACAGTCTCTGATGCAAGTATAAACTGTACAGCTTATTAGTTTAATGTATATCGGCTTATTTTTAAAGCAGTCACAACTCTTACTACTGAAAGTTCTGCTTATGTTTACTTAAAATACTAAAAACTTCATTCTTTTTGGCTGTTAAAATCCAAATCGGAGGAAACATGCAAAGCAAATGGTTATACCAGAAAGTATATTTGCAGAATGATTATTCCCATTGTTAAAGGAGAGCCCTGCTTTATGGTTTCTAGTAGGGATTTTTTCCCCCCCATTTCAAATATAACAACACTCAGTTAATAAGCAATTAAATACATTTAGTATACAAACCTGACCACTCCAAGCACAATACAAATTACAAAACAGACTCCAATTGCGGTTGATCATGCAGTCTAAAATCCTGAATTGGGCCATGCCTGCCTATAGCGCAGTCTGCATTTCTGCTCTGACTCAGCTTTTGTCAGTATGGTACTCGATGTAACAAGAGCTATGCAGTGATGAGATTCAGAAACAGGATCTTCTCTTCCCTCCCCCAACTGTCAAGTCAGCAGTAGTTCACGGAAGAGAACTGCAACACATTCCTTTTCTAGCCTGACAAGAACCAAATCTGCCCAGGGCAGGTGTACGTTTTGAGACTATTTTATCTCTGAAAACCTCCATTTTGGACCTGAATCTGTCTACGGCCAACAAATGTTTTCAAGGATAGTTCTTAAAAGAATGGAGAGAGCATTCCTGACCTAGAACCCACCGTAGGAACCAATCTCTCTCCTTCGACTCCTGCCCAAACTCCTTATGTAAACCTCACTGCCTCCATTTCCCCTCCTCCAACTCTCTTCTTGACCCTCTACAATCTCGTTGACACCCCTATATTCCATGAGGCCATTCTCTCCAAGGTCACTAATGACCTCACCGGTGCAAACTCTAGCTGATCTGACTCCATCCAACCGTCCTCATCCTCTTGGCTGTAAACCTGTAAACCATTTCCTTCTCCTGGAAACACTATGTAACCTTGTTTAGCCTAAGAGCTTTCTCTCCTGGTTCTCCTCAGACCTCTGGCCAATCCTTCTCTGTCTAATCAGCATGCCTTCTGTCTCTCACCCTCTGTGTCCCCTTCTCTTTATGATTTAAATTTGCTCATCTGCTCCCAGAGCTTCAACTATCATCTCAATTAATATGGGATTTATTAAGGGCTTACTATGTGCTATTTGCTGGGCTATTTGATACATGGCTATCAAATCAGGCAATCCCTGTCTCACCCAGAACTTACCATCTATTACACCCAATCAATGGCATTTATTGAGCATTTACTGCATGCAGAGCACTAAACTAAACTGTATTGTGGGAGAGTACAATACAGGTGGTAGACATGCCCATTTTAGAGATGAGGAAAGTAAAGCCCAAAGAAGTTAAATGACTTGCCCAAGGTCACACAGGAGGCCAATGGCAGAACTAGAATCAGAAACTGGGTCTCCTGACTCCTGGGTTTGTGCTCTTTCCACCAAGCCTCACTGCCTTCTCAAACATGCCTTACTAACTTTGGCCTCTCACCTTCTCTGCAATCTCTGTTTTCTTCCTGCCTCCGGCATAATGCTACATGGATGGATCACTGGCACCTTAAAGTCAATAAGGCTCAAACTGAACTCCTCACCTTCCTTCCCAAATCCTCTCCTCCACCTAATTTTATCTTCACAGTTGACAAACCACCATCCTCCTCATCTTTCAAGCCTGGGACCTCAGCATTATTCTCGACTCCTGCCTCCCTCTCAATCCCCATATTCAGCCTGTCTCTAAATCTTATCAATCTTCCCTCCATAGCATTTCCCATATCTGCCCTTTCATACCACAGAGTTGGTAAATATGATCCTTTCACTCAAGGGACATACTCCCCCGAAGTGCATAATACAGTGCTCTGCCCAATCATTCAATCGTATTTACTGAGCACTTACTGTGTGCAGAGCCACTGTACTAAGCACGTGGAAAGTACAGTTCAGCAATAGAGATAATCCATGCCCACAATGGGCTCACAGTTTAGAAGGGGGGAGACAGACATCAAAAACAGTAAGCACGCAATAAATGCCATTGTTCAATTAATCCAAATGGTCATCTCCCCAGTCCAGGCACTTGGAATATGCTGGCTTCCTCACCGATCAATCAATAGTATTTACTGAGCATTACGGTTGAGTATAACAGAGTTACTCAGAAATAATCCCTGCCCTCAAGACTGTTAGACTCTAGCTGATCTCCTCATATCCATTGTCCTTCCCTCTCTGGCCCACACTTCACTCTACTGCCCAGATGATTTTTCTAAAACATTGTTTTGCACACATCTCCCTAATCCTCAAAAATCTCCACTGGTTACCCATTCCTCTCTGAATCAGGCAGGAACTCCTGCCATTGATTTTAAAGCACTTAATCAACTCTCTCACATCTACTCATCCCCACTTTTACATTACGCTCTGGTTCACACACTTTGTTCCTCTCAAGCTAACCTACTTAATATGTCTCATTCTCACCTCTGCCATCACCGACCTCTTAGGCATACTTTCCTTTCTGCCTCCCACCCTCCCACATCTACATCCAACAGACCACATCTCTCCTCATCTTCAGAGCCCTTCTGAAATCACATCCCTTTGCCATTTAAATCTCTAATCTTCTCCCAACTGCCACCACTTCAGCACTTCAATACCACCTAAGCACTTAGGTACTTTCACACAGCACTTAATGTCCGTACTTCGGAAACCCTACTAAACACTAATTCATGTTCCTACTCTCTTTCCTTCTTCCACCTATTTATAATTTATTTTAGTGCCTACCTCCCCAGCTAGATCGTAAGTTCCCTCTAATGAGGACAGGGAACTTAGGACAGTGCTCTACAGGCAGCAGATGCTCAATAGATGCTATTGACTGGACAATGGCTTCAACACGGCCACTGATCAACAAATAGCACTTGACTAACAGCTGAGTTCCCTCACTCCATCGCTGTCTTCGGGGAAGATTTATGACAATCACAGGACCCCAGGCAGGCTGGCAGCTGGAAGAAGCTGGTGACTCAAGTAATCTCAGGTAGCAGCAGGTCATCGGGCGATCCCCAGGGCTCACCTGGCTACAAATTCTCCTTTTGTGAGTTGAAAAGCAAGGCCACTGCCACATGCCCTATTATGAGACACTGTGGATTCAGGATTCTTTTCTCAAACACACAGATATGGCCTATGTATCTGAGTAGGCTAAATTCTAAATTTACACTATTAGGGCCAAAGGGAGAGGAAGATTAGTTTCAAAAGCTACCTGAATTTTAGTAAATTGGGCACTGATCTGCAAAAAATTGGACTGGACTGACCCCTAACTTTCTAAAATGCAACATAGCCAAATACGTCTTCCGTCCTTATTTTTATTCCACTTCTAAAACTATACACCCCTGAACATAAAATAACCAATAAAGTATTTTCTTAATATTTCACATATTATGATGTGGCTCAAATTCCTAAGTTATTTTAAAATTCACTCTGGTCAACTGATGATAATGACTAACAAGTGACTGAAAAGTTCACAACCTATTCTGATTCATTATTCCTGAATATAGTCACATTTTTCTCTGTTGGAATCTCCATTATAGATTCACTGGGATCAATCAATTGTATTTACTGAGCGCTTACTGTGTGCAGAGCACTGTACTAAGCGCTTGGGAAGTACAAGTTGGCAACATATAGAGACAGTCCCTACCCAACAGTGGGTTCACAGTGTAGAAGGGGGAGACAGAGAACAAAATCAATCAATCAATCAATCGTATTTATTGAGCGCTTACTGTGTGCAGAGCACTGTACTAAGCGCTTGAGAAGTACAAGTTGGCAACATATAGAGACAAAACCAAACATATTAACAAAATAAACGATGAGATGAGACTTTATCCAACTGCTGATGTCAAACAAAAGGCAAAGAAGAAGAATTCCATTAAAGGGCTCTTTCTATACAACCGTAGGGGTCAAGATTTTAATCCAGGATATACTGAACAACAATAAAGCAACTTCAACAAAGACTAAATATTAAGTCAGTCACTGGTGTTTCATAATCATTTCTACCACAGATCATTTAGTAGTGAGGTCATGGTGGAAAACATGAGGCAGGATTCCTTTGGGTAAATCCTCTCTCTAGGACTTGGACTGTTTTATCTGTATATCTTTGGGGAAGAAATCTTGGGTTGGTACCACTTCACCCCTGTAAACAGCCTGGAGGTTCTGTATCTTGGAGATGCCTTCAGTTCCTTGCTGTGACAGCAAACCTTGCCGCCTTCTTACGGCTTTGTTCTTATCCTCCCCTCCCCTCGCACATCCTTCCCTAGCCCAGCCCTGCCTCCTTCAGTGTTAAGCTGGCGTAGATCTACTGCAGCATCTAGGCCCAACACATCCCACATTTACCATTTTTAGAGCCAGGACTTACGTTCCCCAGTAGCCCTGGGAGTCACAGCCACGACCATGGGGCTTCTGCGGGCCAGTCACAGATGCGGTTGGGGCCTACATCCTCCTCCAGCCATGCCAGGTTGGGGCCCAAATGAAGCAGTCTTTTTTTCTTTTGAAAGGTATCTGTTATGTAGTTACGACGTGACAAACTATTCTAAGTGCTGGGATAGATTCAAGGTGATCGGGCTGAACGTAGTCCGTGTGCCACATGGGGCTCCCAGTCTAAATCCCCATTTTACTGATGAGGTAACTGAGGCACAAAGAAGTGAACAGACTTGCCCAAGATTGGTGGAGCCAGCATTACAACCCAGGTCCTTCTGATTCCCGGGCCTCTAACCACTAGACCATGCTGCTTCTCCTTAAAACCAGCGATGACCTGGGCATTTGGTATTCACCCCACCCTCAGCACTTATGGCCATATGTGTAAATTATTCATTTAACATTGTTTATTGCTTTATATTATTTACCATCATACTATAAACATATGTATATAACATGCTACCATAGAATATATTTACATATTATAAATGTAAACTATAGTATCTATAATTATAATTATTTATTTATATTGATGTCTTTCTCCCCACTCCAGACAATAAGCTCAGTGCAGGCATGGAATGTGTCTACCAACTCATTCATTCATTCCTTCAATCGTATTTATTGAGCGCTTACTGTGTGCAGAGCACTGTACTAAGCGCTTGGGAAGTACAAGTTGGCAACATGTAGAGACAGTCCCTACCCAACAACGGGCTCACATTCTACAAGGGGGAGACAGACAACAAAACAAAACACGTGGGCAGGTGTCAAAATTGTCAGAATAGAATTACAGCCATATGCACATCATTAGCAAATAAACAGAATAGCAAATATGTATTAATATTAGTGTAAAGAGCATGGGCTTTGGAGTCAGAGGTCATGGGTTCAAATCCGAACTCCACCAACTGTCAGCTGTGTGACTTTGGGCAAGTCACTTCACTTCTCTGGGCCTCAATCACCTCATCTGTAAGGTGGGGATGAAGACTGTGAGCCCCCCCGTGGGACAACCTGATCACCCTGTAACCTCCCCAGCGCCTAGAACAGTGCTTGGCACACAGTAAGTGCCCAACAAATACCATCATTATTAGGAGTAGTATTAGTATTATTAGTATCGTGCAGTAGGCCACGCCAAAGGCCCGTCCCTCAGCCGCTGGCCCAGGCGTCCTCCCTCAGAGGGCCATATGTGACTCAGATGTGCACGTTATCACTTTGAAACCACGCTAAGAAACAAAAAGCAACCCTGTTACAAGCAAAAGGAGCAAGTCGTCGAGCAAATGAAAAGTGACCATTCTTAAGTACTGTACTCTCCCAAGGACATAATACAGTGTTCTATACACCGTAAGGGTTCAATGAATACCATGCCATACTAGACTTCAGAAAATTCACCTTAGGCTTATCATATTACACACACTCTCTGTCTCTCCCCCCACCAACCCCCAACACACACACACGCACGCACAAATCCAGGGCTCTGCCAGGACCAAGGCAGCCTATGCAAACATGGGATCTGGCTTCAAGATGAAGGGCAACTGGCTTTGTTGCATTCCATCCTATGCGGTCACATAGTGTCTGGCCCTCTGACATTCCCTGGTCAATGCTGGCATATTGCCCAAAAGGCCACTGCTGGCAAACACCAACGATGAATCAAAGTTCCCCACTATCTGACTCTGTGGCTCTTTTCTATGCAGCCACTTCCTCCTGCCCTAGATAATGACATCCCAAATCATCTTATAATAAAACCCAAAACTTGCTTTCTCTTTTATACCTCAACTTTCAAGCAAATAGCAACTTTCAAAATACTCTTCAAAATACCATGTCTAACACCATCTCAGAACTAAGGTGGGTAAATGGCATAAAATGGAAGATATGATATTCACCCCACCCTCAGTCCCACAGCACTTACAAACATGACCTTACTCTTTGCCACTTCCCCTATATGTAATTTATTTGTCTCCCCTATAGATTGTAAGCTCCTTGTGGTCATGGACTGTATCTTCCAACTACATTTTATTGCAATTTCCCAGGTACTTGGTACAATGCCCAGCACCCAATAAGTTTTCAATAAATGGTTGACCTCAAAGGCTTAAGTGAGGCAATGTTCAGAATATCCACCCCATCACTGCCTACCGTACAGGGCTCAGTTCTGGGAACTGCACTTCAGAAAGAATGTGGGAATTCTGGCACCGGTAAGAGAAGATTAACAAGAATGATTAAGCAAGAGGAAGAATTAACGGGTCTTGCAATTTCACCACCAAAAAGGAGCAGACTAAAAGGTGCCTGGTATGTGGCATGTAGAAATTGGCTAAATCTTTGAGATTATTCATGCACATTTACCACAGAAATGCAGGTGCTCACTGCAATTGGCCATTTCCTCCAATTTCCCCCTTCCTGACCTGATCACTGTATGTTGCCAACTTGTACTTCCCAAGCGCTTAGTACAGTGCTCTGCACACAGTAAGCGCTCAATAAATACGACTGAATGAATGACTGAATGAATGATCGCAATCAAAACAAGTACCCTTGAGAGAAAATGAAAATGCCACATATACTGGATCTCTGAGTTATGCTCTTGTGAATCACAGAAATGAAAGTCTAAAACCCTAAACAAGCACATTTTGGGGTTTTCCAGTCTACAGCCAGCCTGATGAAACCAGATCTCTGGCCTCACCAACACATACTCTTTCTAGTGTCCCATCAAAAGGCACAGGGGAGCAATCGGAGTGAATCTGGAGAGCGTCACAAGTTTCAGCCACAAACTCTCTTTCCTCCAGTGGGCCGCGGCGGAAAAACGAAGAGGGGCGGACGAGGGTGAGAAGACAGGAGGAAAAAGAGAGTAGGCCTGAAGCAAGAGCAAGATCAGGAGCCATACTATTCCTGGGTCAGATCAATGGTCCATCCAGACATTAGACATCAGAGAAGCAGCGTGGCTCAGTGGAAAGAGCCCGGGCTTTGGAGTCAGAGGTCATGGGTTCAAATCCCAGCTCTCCCAATTGTCAGCTGTGTGACTTTGGCCAAGTCACTTCACTTCTCTGGGCCTCAGTGACCTCATCTGTAAAATGGGGATGGAGACTGTGAGCCTCCCGTGGGACAACCTGATCACCTTGTAACCTCCCCAGTGCTTAGAACAGTGCTTGGCACATAGTAAGCGCTTAATAAATGCCATGATTATTATTATAATTATTATTCCGTTACCAACAGTGGCAACAGGATGCTTGAAGGAACAAGTGCATCAGCTGCCTTTCTATCCAACCATCCCAAAGGTAAAGGTGGTACCAATTAATACACCTTACTTTTCCCTCAACATCGCTAACTTCGCTCTAGAAACCCGTCCTCTTCTTACCCCTAATGGGAGCAGAGGAGCCAGAGAAAATGTCCCAAGAATTCTTTTCAGCTCTCCTTGAAATCTTTAGTTTCCCCACATGGAAATAATAATAGTGGCATTTATTAAGCGCTTACTATATGCAAAGCACTGTTCTCAGCGCTGAATATATCAGGCACTCCACTAAGGCTGTCATTTTGGTTTCCTTCAAGGCAGCAGGAGAAATCTTGGGAGAAACCTGGGAGTTTCCCATGATACAGCGATATGCCATGACCTCCTGGTTTGGAAAGTCTGAGCTGATCAAACAAGGCATAGAGGTTAGGAGGTCAATCACTGAGTTTTAAAAATTGGTCTGTGTGCAATCCACAACAGAATCCCCTGTTGGGAACAACAGATGATACTCAATCCTCACACTTCAGGACTGAGAACATGCACAGAGGAATTATCAATCAGTGGTTGAAAGCTTACTGTGTGCAAACCACTGTACTAAACACTTGGGAGAGAACAATACAACAGAGTTTGTAGACAGGCACCCTGCCCACAAGGAGCTTACAGTCTAGATGGGGAGACAGATATTAAAATAATGATCACAGTGCTGGTGGTTCGCACAGTATCACTGGCACTGGCTTATCTTTGCCACTCGTGTTAGCAATACCCACAGCCAAATCCAGGACTCACAAAATGTAAATGGTACACTGTGAACTATAATTACATTTAAAATGAGTGATCAAATTGGTACAAGTTCCAATAATGTGCAGTGGGGATTCGAGATTTCAGGATCTTATAAAAGCTATAAAAAGACAAGATCTTTCCCATTCTCCTTTGGGGAACTTTTGAGGTTATTCAATTCCAGTGTGTGTCTGTTGGGTATGATTCTTTAAAAATGATCATCTCCCCGCACCTCCCAACATCTGAAGTATTATGATAGAGAACCGTGACGCCGTCTAGACACTCATGCAATCTAACACTAGCGAAATTTGGCTATTTTGACAGCTTGTAGCTTGCTCTAAAGATGCCTGCCGTCACTTCCCTTCGCCACAAGACAGCTGTGACAGTGAGTCTTTGTTGGTGGAGATGCTTCGGGTTAGTCAAGCATGTGGAAGATACACACCTTTGCTAATAGGAGGGAGTGGAAATTTAAGGGACACTTGTTCATTCAAGCTAAGATTCTCCTTCCCTCCTCTTATTTCTCCACCTAGAAAGGACAACATTTCCTAATTAAACCCTAGAAAATATGTTTGGTGATATATCTACTATTTATTTCTAAAACACCCACACCTGAGAAACCACCCCTTCCCACAAAATGCAGCCAGACAAAAGATCTACAATATTTCTCAAATAACCCCCTGAATCTGACCCCTTCCCACAAAATGCAGCCAGACAAAAGATCTACAATATTTCTCTAATAACCCCCTGAATCTGCAGCAGCTAGATGCCGTGATTTCAAACATAATAAAAGGCTAGCCACTGGCCAAATTTCTTAAAATCAACTACTGTGTGCTTTTTTTAATAGTAGTTGTTAAGGGTTTACTTTGTGCCAGGCACTGTACTAAGCACTGTGGTACATACAAGCTAATTAAGTTGGACACAGTCCCTGACCCACATAGGGCTCACGGTCTTAATCCCCATTTACAGGTGAAGTAACTGAGGCCCAGAAAAGTGACTTGAACCGCCCAAGATCAACAGCAGACAAATGGCAGAGCCAGAATTAGAACTGGGAATGAAAAGTTCCAACTGATTTCTCAAATAACAACGCCAAGTTAAAGGAGCTCGACTTGTGGATGGTTGTCCTGGTGGCATTTTGAAACAGTCTCTTCAGTAGCAGAAACAGCAAGGAATGAATGGTATGTTAACTCTGGAATCCCTCCTCCCCGCCCCCCAGCAGGGATTCCCAAACCTCCAGGCGCCCTCAACAGTCAGTGGACAATGGCTTATCCCTAGGCCCAAGCCTTGCACTCCACAGAGGGGCTTCTGGAACCTGGGCTGGGCTCAGGAGACTTGGCTCCTGCCCCATTTCATTACGGTCCTAGGGCCAAAATCCCGAGCCCAAGGCGGTTCCAACTTCTCCCCCACTCCAAGAAAGAGTTTTTGCAGCCTAGTGCAAAGAGCATGGGCCTGGGACTCAGAGGACCTGAGCTCTAATCCCAGCACTGTCACCTGCTTGCAAGTCATTCAATTTCCCTGTGCCTCAGTTTCCTCAACTGTAACATGGGGATTCAGTACCTGCTCTCCTACTGCCGCTCCCTTCTACATCACCCTGTCTTGCTCCCTTTATTCATCCCCCTCTCCCAGCCCCACAGCACTTATGTACATATGCCCACGTCATCCCCCTGGCCTGGAATGCCCTCCCTCTGCCCATCTGCCAAGCTAGCTCTCTTCCTCCCTTCAAGGCCCTGCTAAGAGCTCACCTCCTCCAGGAGGCCTTCCCAGACTGAGCCCCTTCCTTCCTCTCCCCCTTGCCCCCCCTCCATCCCCCCATCTTACCTCCTTCCCTTCCCCACAGCACCTGTATATATGCATATATGTTTGTACATATTTATTACTCTATTTATTTATTTTACTTGTACATAGCCATTCTATTTATTTTATTTTGTTAGTATGTTTGGTTTTGTTCTCTGTCTCCCCCTTTTAGACTGTGAGCCCACTGTTGGGTAGAGGCTGTCTCTATATGTTGCCAACTTGTACTTCCCAAGTGCTTAGTCCAGTGCTCTGCACATAGTAAGCGCTCAATAAATACGACTGATTGATTGATTTCCACAATTTATTTATATTAACATCAGTCTCCCCCTCTAGACTGTAAGCTCACTGTGAGCAGGGAATGTCTGTTCTATTGTTATAATGTACTCTCCCAAGCACTTAGTACAGTGCTCTGCACATAGTAATCGCTCAATAAATACAATTGATTGTTTGATTGCCACCCCATCCAGGTTCTCTCCCAGACTTCAATCGGGACAAGGTGCCAAACCCTAGGGTGGGGTTGGGCTGGATCAAAGCAGATCCTGGCCTGGTCCTGCTACAACAGCCCCAAACCCGGGCCCCCGGATGGCAGCTGGGACGCTTCAGGGGAAGCAGCGTGGCTCAGTGGAAAGAGCCCGGGCTTTGGAGTCAGAGTTCATGGGTTCGAATCCCGACTCCACCAATTGTCAGCTGTGTGACTTTGGGCAAGTCACTTCACTTCTCTGGGCCTCAGTTACCTCAACTGTAAAATGGGGATTAAGATTGTGAGCCCCTCGTGGGACAACCTGATCACCTTGTAACCTCCCCAGAGCTTAGAACGGTGCTTTGCACATAGTAAGCGCTTAATAAATGCCATCATTATTATTATTATTATTCAGTAGAAGCACTGTGCTTGGGAGCATCACAACTCTTCCAGAATGCTGTCGTAACTACCAGTCACAGCAGTCCCTGAGACAAGCAAACATCCGTGAATGCCCCGCCCAGGGTGGCAACCCTCCCACAGAAGTGATATTCTGATAAGAATGATAAATAATAAATGCCATTATTATTATTATTATTATTATTATTAATGACTGGATCCGGTTGCCACAGCCCCAGGACGTAACTCGGGCCGGGCAGGCGGGGGATTCAATCTTCAGCCCCCGCAGGAACCCTAGTTACACACTCCTGCCATGTGATCAACCTGGCTCGATGAAGAGATCATCATCATCAATCGTATTTATTGAGCGCTTACTGTGTGCAGAGCACTGTACTAAGCGCTTGGGAAGTACAAGTTGGCAACATTGCCGCTCGGCCAAAAAGCACGCCGCTTTGTCGATCAAATTTTCCAGCGGCCCGTTTACTCACTCATTTAACCGACTATATTAGCTTTTCACCTGCGTGCAGTCACTGGCGACTTTTGACTAGGTTAACGTATTCCTAAAGCAGATGGATCAAAGGAGGCCGTCGAGAGGAAGTCCACTTTTAACTCATTACTTTTCCTGATAAGTGATGTGAAGTCTGTAGCCTCCTGAGACATATTTCTAGGGAACGGACAATTGCTGACAGCAGTCTTATGTGAAGGTGAGTGAGGCATAATAATAATAAGAGGAAGAGGAAGAAAGGTATTTGTTAAACGCTTAACTATGTGCCAAGCACTGGGGTAGATACAAGAAGCAGCATGGCTCAGTGGAAAGAGCACGGGCTTTGGAGTCAAAGCTAAAGAATGAATAAGTAAAATACAGGGGTTTTTTTGGCACCATCAGCAGTGTGCCTGTGATTCTTTATGGGATTTCGTGTGAATGAAAAATTGTGTCTTTCTCCTTTCCAAACGTGGTATCTTTTGAACAAAAGCAATGCCAGGTCAATAAGGAAAAATCTTACCCTCAGAAAAGAGAAAGAAAGGAAAGGAAGTGGAGTACTGACCCTAGAAGAACACCTAAGATCTCACCCCAAATCCTGAATTTATATATTTTCTATTATGTGTAAAAAGCAGTCCGAACAGGCATTATCCCAGAAAGTAGGGGGCACCAACATTTTCCAAATTTGGAAGAAGAGAGGAACCTATGGAATCACCACCCACGGAAGCACCTGCTTCACAAAACAGGTAACAAAGATTACATCTTGGTTTTACCTTCTCTCCCATTTCACTAGATGCTTTACTGTTAACATTTCATTCCTTCCTTTGTGACGAGACCTGTTTCCTCCTTTCCTTTTCTTTTGTTTTAAATGGTATTTGTTAAGTGCATACTATGCACCAGGTACTGTACTAAAAACTGTGTTAGACATAAGATCAACAAGTTCCACAAGGGACTCACAGTGTAAGTAGAAAGGAGAACAGATATTGAATCCTCATTTTGCAGAAAAGGGAACTGAGGCACCGAGAAGTGAAGTGACTTGCTCAAGGTCACCTAGCAGACAAGTGGTGGAGCCGAGATTAGAACCCAGGTCCTCTAACTCCCTGTCCCGAGCTGCTTCTACTAGGTCATGTTGTTTGTCCTTGTATTTTCACTCTCCCATCCTACCCATTCTTGAAACCATCTGCAAAATGGGGATTGAGACTGTGAGCCCCATGAGGGTCAAGGACTGTGTCCAATCCGGCAATCTGGTATCCACCCCAGCGTTCAGTACAGTACCTGGCACATAGTAAGCACTTAAATACCATAATAATAATAATAATAATAACCAATCGGTCTTCCTAAGCCCCTTTATCTTCTGACCTGGCTTCTTAGACTTGCCTTGCTTTTTTCTCGACACCCATTATATTAACCTGTCCACACCACTTAAGATGTTTCTATTCTAGTGTTTGTACTGATGGCCCGAGTCCAAACTCATCCTTTGTATTTTCAGTTGTTTCCAATTACCTTCCCGTGGTGTCTCATTTGGCCAACTATTATTCTGCTTCTCAATCACTGTCAGGCTGGCTCTCCAAAAAGGACAGAAGCCATTACGGCCAAATTGTATCCTGGCATTTTTGCTTTCAAAAATAAAACCTCATCGAGTTTGACTGTGCATTTGGCACTCTGAGCACACAAATGCGTCGGTTACGTTTTGCGGGCCCGGCTCTCTCTGGGTCCTCTCACTGAAGCGGGATCGTGTGAATGGAGCCCGCATAGAGGAGTCCCCACCAAAGTCTAACGTGTCCTGCAGTCATCCGTTCTCCTCACGAGCTGGGTCAACGGCAGTATCAAACCAGAACTGCAAAGGAATCACTGGTCAGACTCTCACTAGGGCTCAGCTTGGGTAGCACCTTATCCAAAGGATCCAACACACTTGATGAGGGGCTCTCAGGGCAGACAACAGATCCTAGGGCAAGGGAGGGGGCAACGTCCAGATTTGGAAGGGGAGCGGGCAGCTGCCACTAGCTCTGAGCCAGCCAAAGATCCAATCATTCATTCATTCATATTTATTGAGTGCTTTCTGTGTGCAGAGCACTGACTAAGCACTTGGGAGAGTCCAATATAACAACAGACACATTCCCTGCCCACAGTGAGCTTCCAGTCTACACTCCCCTCTCCCCGCCCGCCTTTCCACTCTTGGAGCTGCAGTGGGCGAGCGGGATTGCTGAAGGCCTCGGCCGCAGGCTCGGATCCCGGTTTAGATGGGTGAATGGATGGGCAGCCCCTTTCCTGGCCTCATCGCTCAGCTTTCTCCAGTCCCTGCCCTACGGGAAACAGTAAGGAAGTGAGGTTGCAGGGCCCAGAGTGGGGAAAAGGGGCTGAGGAGTAATTTAAGGGCCTCTGGACATAGGAAGTATTCAAGTAGAGAAGCAGTGTGGCTCAGTGGAAAAGAGCCCGGGCTTTGGAGTCATCATCATCATCATCATCAATGGTATTTATTGAGCGCTTACTATGTGCAGAGCACTGTATTAAGCGCTTGGGAAGTACAAGTTGGCAACATATAGAGACAGTCCCTACCCAACAGTGGGCTCACAGTCTAACAGGGGGAGACAGAGAACAAAACCAAACATACTAACAAAATAAAATAAATAGAATAGGTATGTACAAGTAAAATAAATAAATAAATAGAGTAATAAATATGTACAAACATATGTACATATATACAGGTGCTGTGGGGAAGGGAAGGAGGTAAGATGGGGGGATGGAGAGGGGGACGAGGGGGAGAGGAAGGAAGGGGCTCAGTCTGAGAAGGCCTCCTGGAGTAGGTGAGCTCTCAGTAGGGCCTTGAAGGGAGGAAGAGAGCTAGCTTGGTCAGTCAGAGGTCTTGGGTTCAAATCCCAGCTCTGTCACTTGTCAGCTGGGTGACTTTGGGCAAGTCACTTCACATCTCTGTGCCTCATTCCCTCATCTGTAAAATGGGGATGAAGACTGTGAGCCCCACGTGGGACAACCTGATCACCTTGTGCTTTGCACATAGTAAGCGCTTAATAAATATCATTATTATTATTATTATTATTAAGTACCACCTTGGCCTAGTAGATACAGCCTGGGAGTCAGAAGGACCTGGGTTCTAGTCCCGGCTCTGCTACTCTTCTGCTGTGTGACCTGGGGCAAGTCATTTCATTTCTCTGACCCTAAGTTCCCTCATCTGTCAAATGAGAATTACGACTCTGTGCCCCATGTAGGCTATGGAATGTGTCCACCCCTATTACCTACCAAATCCATTGTATCACGTCTACCAAATCCATTGTATGGTACTCTCTCGGGACAGTGCTCTGCCCAAATTAAATGCCCAATAAATACCACTGATTGAATTTTTGATCGTAAAGCAGGAGAGAGCGGTAGATTCCTAGTTGGAAAAGAGGATACATGACTTTTAACACTGTTCCTTCCTCTCACATGTCTCAATAATAATAATAATAATAATAATGGCATTTGTTAAGCGCTTACTATGTGCAAAGCACTGTTCTAAGTGCTGGGAAGGTTACAAGGTGATAATAAAAATGGTATTTGTTAAGCGCTATGTGCAAAGCACTGTTCTAAGGGCTGGGGAGGTTACAAGGTGATAATAATAAAAATCATATTTGTTAAGTGCTTACTATGTGCAAAGCACTGTTCTAACGGCTGGGGAGGTCACAAGGTGATGATAATAATAATAATAATAATGGTATTTGTTAAGCGCTCACTATGTGCGCCCCCGGCCCCTGCCCAGCCAAAACCATGGGCTCTGTCCCCCCATTTCCCGCCCCCCAGCCCAGAGCCGCAGCTGTGTGCGCTCTGCATTCATTCAATCATATTTATTGAGCGCTTCCTGTGTGCAGAGCACTGGACTAAGTGCTTGGGAAGTCCATTCATTCATTCATTCAATCGTATTCATTGAGCGCCTACTGAAAATGCCTGCTTTTACTAGGGAAAGAAAAACGCCCAACCTTGGTGAACCTTTATTTTAAGCTGCTGGCATGCTCTCTCCCCTCTTGGTGTGGTGAGGAATTGGCCAGACCCATCCTGGTGGACCTGAAAGCTCCTTGCAGGCAGGGATCTTAGCTACCAACTCCGTTACACTGTACTTTCCCAAATGTTTAGTACAGTGCCCTGCACACAGTAAGCAGCGTGAGAACCAGCGTGACCATGTGGGACGAGCACAGACCTGGGATCCAGAGGATCTGGGTTCTAATCTCGGCTCTGCCCCATGTCTGCTTTGTGACCTTGGGCAAGTCATTTAACTTCTCTGTGCCTCAGCTGCCCCATCTGTAAAAGACGGATTAAATCCTACTGCCTCCTACTTAGACTGTGAGCCCCATGTGGGACAGGGACCGTGTCCAATCCGATTGACCTGTATCTACCCCAGTGCTTAGAACAGTGCTCGGCACATAGTAACCGCTTAACAAGTACCAGAAAAAAGCGCTCAATAAATATCATTAATTGAATACCTGTTTCTTGATCAACCAGCAAATATCTTGCCCTTCAATCCTCCAGCATCCCACTCCACTCCCTTCTCCTGCTCCTTAACTGGATGATTATCAAACCTGCAATCCCTCTGTAATACCTCCCAGGCAAATGCAGCCTTTTCTGGATCACACATCAACTACAAACATTTCTACCTTCCCTTTCCTCCACTGTGGCCTCGAATCCTCCTAGCATTTACCCGGGGTTATGCCAGAAAAATGCAAGCTTGGAAGTCCTTCACCTCACAACACATCAATCTTTGCAAAATTCTTTAATACTTGCCAAAGGCCTTCTTAACTAATTATGGTATTTGTTAAGTGCTTACTATGTATCAAGGACTGTTGTAAGCGCTGCCACTGCTACCCCCATATCCACTAGCTTACCCATACTCTCCACACCTTATTTTACTTGTACATATTTACTATTCTATTTATTTTGTTAATGATGTGCATCTAGCTTTATTTCTATTTATTCTGATGACCTGTCCACATGTTTTGTTTTGTTATCTGTCTCCCCCTTCTAGACTGTGAGCCAGTTGCTGGGTAGGGACCGTCTCTATACGTTGGCAACTCGTACTTCACAAGGGCTTAGTACAGTGCTCTGCACACAGTAAGCGCTCAATAAATACGATTGAATGAATGAATGAAACAGAACAAACACTTCAATGCCACAGTTTTCTGAAAATCCCGCTAAAATGTTATATGCCAAAACTATATGCCAAGCAGGAGGGGACAAAGGAGAGCCGGAACTGGAATATAATGTAACATGGTAGGCTCATAAGAATTCAAAGGTCACTGATGCAATGATAGCTACGGGGCAGATTACACAACAAGAATTTGGAATCGGTGAGCGGCTAACATGTACTTAGTGTCTTTTACCTTTGGACTCGCAAACATTGTCCAAATACAGGTGTACCCCCAGGTTTCGAGCACTCCACAACACATTCAACCTCCACCTCTTGCTACTGTCCCCCCAGAATACATAAACTCTTCCCCCGACATTACATCCAATCACCGGAGCTCGTTCCCTCTCCTCCTTTCACTTTGTTCCCTTCCAATCTGGCCCAGTGCACAGGCCTGTGAGTCAGAGGACCCAAGTTCTAATCCTGCTTCCACCTCTTAATAATAATAATAATAATGGCATTTATTAAGCACTTACTATGTGCACAGCACTGTTCTAAGCACTGGGGGGGGTACAAGGTAATCAGGTTGTCCCACGGGGGGGGGGGGGGGGGGGGCTCACAGGCTTCATCCTCATTTTACAGATGAGGGAACTGAGGCCTGGCGAAGCGAAGTGACTTGCCCAAAGTTACACGGCTGACAATTGGCGGGGCCGGGATTTGAACGCTTGCCTGTTGTGTGACCTTGCGCAAGTCTCCTAATTTCTCGGTGCCTCAGTTACCTCACCTGTAAAATGGGGATAAAATACCTGTTTTCTCTTCCTCTTAGACCGTAAGCCCCATGTGGGCCAGGGACGGCAACCGACCGGATTAACTCTGTATCTACCGCCAGGCTTCACATGGTAAGTGCTTAAGAGATTCCACAATTATCATTATTATCCTGCCCTGTCTCCCAAACTTTTGTGTGAACTCTTCCTGCTCCCCAAAGTTGGTGCCCTGTGGTCATGCATTGCTTTTTTTTTTTTGAATCTAGTTACACCATGCGATGTTACTATCCCTCTCCCCGTCCCACTTATAACACTACCGTCCCACAACAGCTACAACCATGGCAACGGGATTCAGGACCAAGCGAAGCAAGCTACGGGGCCAACATCTGTCGCTGCGGGACCAGCTGCCCCCACCATTGCACCATCCTACCCTCAGCCCTTCCCGAGTGGTTACTGCCGGCTGATGGGACTGGATGGGGGAAGTGAGCCAGGAAGGGAGAAGGAATTGAAGTTGCTGCTATGAAGTTCAAAAAACCATAATATTTAGATATACGTATATATTTATACACACAATTTTGTGTGTGCAATTTTGTCCTCTCTGTATGGCCTGGACACTCTACCAGGGTCAATTCTGGAGCAGAATCAGACAGCGGGTAAGTCAATGGGAAAGTGAATCCCATGACACCAGCATTCCCAGTACAGCCACAGTTCTGTGGAGCAAAATACAGCTGATTTGCAGGGTACACCTGTACTTTTTATTGTTTACAGTGTATGTTTTCTACAGGTATGTTAACCTTACACCTTGTCATTTGTACTTCCCAAGTGCTTAGTACAGTGCTCTGCACACAGTAAGTGGTCGTATATATTGACCACCTCTGAATGATAAGCAACCTCTGAAGTGGGTGCATTTGCACATCACATAATTTCTAACAAAAAAAAACTCAATCCGACCCAGAAATAAATGTGGTTTTTTTTCCCTTTCCAAATGAGAAAAGACATCCTGTCACCTTTTTTCTTTCACACTGAGTAACTTTCACTGGGTACCTGCAACTCTTTAACCATCAAGAATAAATCAATAAATGTGTCTTTCACACAGTAACTTTCACTGGGCTACCTGCAACTCTTTAACCATCAAGAATAAATCAACAAAAGTGTCTACCTACTCACAGTGTTTTCTCCCCGGCACTCAGTCCAGTGTTCTGTACAGAGTAAGCGCTCAATATATACCACTGACTGAACAACACAAGGAAATCATCTCCTGGGATTATTTGTATCTCCCTTTCACTCTGAAAAATGGCCCCAGATTTTCTAAATCAGGAGTAAACATTTTATCCTTTGATTTCAACTACAAGAAAACTAAAACTATAACAAAGCCGTGTGCTCTCGAAATGTTTACCGGACTTTGGTGATGTGGCGAATTTAGCAATTCACACACCAGGGTAGGGAACAAAGGGGATCCTCTTGCCTGGCAACTGTTCAAATTTTTATTTCAACTCAGAAGTAAATCCAATTAAAATGAAAATGTCATTAAGGAGCAAACCAAGTTCACTAAGGCAGTAGTACCAAAAGAAATGTGAGGTTTGCACACAGTAATGATAATTACAGTTATTATTACTGTGGTACTCCATTTCTTTAACACAGTGCTATGGCTGGACAGTGACAAAGCAACTAAGTACCGTCTCTTGGCTTTCCAAATCACTGTCAGCAGCCTTCCAAGAATTCAGAGCATTCCCCGGGGATCAGGAGACGGGACACCTGACCAGCTCACTTAACAGATCCCAAAGTACGCCCAACTCCCCAAGCCTCACCAACACACTTCCAACTTAAGGCAGAGCTAGTTTAAAGAGTGCAAATGGGTTACAAGGTGTCAGCACTTACAGAGAAAGCAAATCTGTCAAACTCATCCGAGCGTGCGCAGTATTGCTCACTGTGGGCAGGGAATGTGTCTGTTATATTCCTACATTATACTCTCCCAGGCGCTTCGTACGGTGCTCTGCACACAGTAAGCGCTCAATAAATCCACATAGACTGCACACATAGACTCAATAAATCCAATAAATAAACATAGACTGACTGCCAGTCTATGAAGAACTCCCTTAATTACAAGGGTAAAGACATTTGGCAAGGTAAATTTGTAATCAATCGGGAACACCTCAAAAACACTTTCTTTGAGGATAGTTTTCAGGGCAAAAGAGCAATTTTTTCAAAAGCAATTCTTTTTATTGTAAAATTACAGTGCAGTAAGTCGCAGACTAAATTATAGCTTCGCTCTATATATTTACATGCACTCGTATCAGACAGAGAGACAGAGCACGTGCAATGGGCCAGTCTTGGTGCTGTAAGAGAAGGGTCAGGAACCTATGGCATTTCTTGGACTGGGTTGTGGCACTGCCCACCTGCGGCCTTGGCACCAGGAGGGCAAACCTATGAGCCGCCCCCCTCTGCAGCACAAGCTTTCCAGGAAAAGGCTGGGCTGCCCCTGGGCTTGAGTTTCAGAGGGGCTGAGGGGGTGCCCCGAAGGACCTCGCCGGCCTCTGGCCTCCCAAGGCCCGGCCCACTTGTCCGCCCGGGCAGCAGTGGCGACAAGGAGAGCCAGCTGGGAAGGAGAGCCCACTGTTGGGTAGGGACTGTCTCTATATGTTGCCAACTTGTACTTCCCAAGCGCTTAGTACAGTGCTCTGCGCACAGTAAGCGCTCAATAAATACGATTGATTGATTGATTGATTGAGAGCGCTCGCCACCCGCCCCCTGCCACACGCACACATGGGCACCGTGAGCTACATATAGTGCCTGCAGCCACGGCCATGTGAAGCAGCGTCGCCAATAATAATAATAATAATTTTGGTATTTGTTAAGCGCTATGTGCAAAGCACTGTTCTAAGCGCTGGGGAGGATACAAGGTGATCAGGTTGTCCCCCGTGGGGCTCGCAGTCTTCATCCCCATTTTACAGATGAGGTAACTGAGGCCCAGAGAAGTGGACTTGCCCAAAGTCACACAGCTGACAATGGGCGGGGCTGGGATTTGAACCCATGACCTCTGACTCCAAAGCCCGGGCTCCTTTCCACTGAGCCAAGCTGCTTCTCATAATAATGGCATTTATTAAGCGCTTACTATGTGCAAAGCACTGTTCTAAGTGCTGGCAAGGCGATCAGATTGTCCCACGTGGGGCTCACAGTCTTCATCCCCATTTGACAGATGAGGTTACTGAGGCCCAGAGAAGTGAAGTGACTTGCCCAAAGTCACATAGCTGACAACTGGCAGGGCCAGGATTCGACCCCATGACCTCTGACTCCAAAGCCAGTGCTCTTTCCACTGAGCCACGCTGCTTCTCTTTGCAATACTCATCATGGGCACCCCCCGGGGGCACTGGATCCACGAACAGCTGAATTCAGCAGGGCGTGTGTGGCGGTGGGAAGAGGAAAAAACAACTAGGCATAAAATCAATTATCTGTCTAACTCCCTCCCCTGTTTGCTGGGCCCCTGGCCACCTTCACCCAGCTTCTCCTGCTGCTGCTGCAAATGCAGGTGGGTGGTTCCCACAGATCAGGCAGGGGCCAGAGTGTGGCCCTCCCAACCCCTCCTCCCCTCCCAGCATGGAAGCCCTTCGGAGCCGGAGGGAGAGGGGGACCAGGGGGTTCCCTTCTTTCCCCCTCCCCTTGCCATTCCCATCTCTGTTGGCAGCAACAACTGAAAAGCGGCCGTGTGGCTCAGTGAAATCATCACCTTATACCACGGGCAAGGGGATGTAATGATACACGCCCCCATGGAGGGCCAACTTGTACTTCCCAAGCGCTTAGTACAGTGCTCTGCAAACAGTAAGCGCTCAATAAATACGACTGATTGATTAACTGTGGGCCTCCTTGTGCACTAACTGCTCAATTGGGCTCCTCTGTCAAGAAAGGCCGCCGACCCCCACAAGGATGGCATCCAGGGTGCTGAGAGGCAACCTCTTGGCCGACATGGCTCTGAAAATACAGTTGGGAGCCCTTTCTGATCCCTTACCATCAGGGGTGAGCATCGCATCCCTACTATGTGCCAAGCACTGTTTTAAGCACTGGGATAGACACAAGGTTATCAGTATGGACACGGCCCCTATCCCACACGGGGCTCGCGGTCTAGGCTGAAAGCTTCAACAATAAAACACATTCTACCACTGCAGTAACCACAATGGAAACCTCTGCATATAAATGTGATTTTACTTGCCATTTCTTGCTACATTCTATCAGAGTTTCAGAACTCTTTAAGATCCTGGTTATTTATGATTTTTTTTTCCAGGTGCCGGGTAATTATTTTTTTTAAAGCCCAAAACACCATTTCTTTGCAGTTCGATGAGGTCACCAAATAACCTTCCTGTCCACAGAAAGTGAGAGACTCATATTCAGGAGGCTGCCCCACCCCTTGATACGATTTCAACTTGTCCAGTTTAGGAAGCAGAGTCCAACAACTTGGAGTTACTAGGTGTTGTCTGAATAGCGTGAATCAGTATTGCCTAAACTGACTCAGTTGCTCCTTTCCCAGGGTAGTCGGAGCAAAATTTACTGCTCTTCCAGTGCATAAGAGGTAAAAACCTCCCCAAAACAATCACATCATGCCCAAGGAAATTACTGTGCTGGGAAACAATGCTAGAGGCATAGGGGTGTTTCACTACGTCTAAGCAATAGCAGAGAACGAGAGAAGGAGGGCTGGAAATAGATACCAGATGGAGAGGAAGGGAGACCCTAGCTGCTCCTGGACTTTGTGCTGGACTTTCCCAAGCACTCAGGACAACGCATGGCCCTCAGGAGATAACAAATTCACAGTATTTATAGAGCACTTACTGTGAGCAGTTCAACTGAGTTGGCAGACACGGTCCCTGCCTTCAAGGAGCTCACAATCTAGTTGGGGAGGCGGACAGTAAAACAAACAACAGATGAGGGAAGCTGCAGAGCATAATGTGGACATAAGTGCTGTGGGGCTAGGGTGAATGTCATTTATTCATTTGTATTTATCGAGTGTGTATTTATTGTGTGATTACTCGGTGCAAAGCACGGTACTAAGCGCGAGGGAGAGTACAATATAACAACAAACAAGACACATTTCCTGCCCACAACGAGCATCAACATGCTGAAGGAGGTACAGACCCAAGTGCACAGGTGTCGGAGAAAGGGAGGACAAATAGGGGGGAAATGAGAGGTTAGTCAAGGAAGGCTTCTTGGAGGAGATATGACTTTAATAGGGCTTTGAAGGTCCTCGGGTCACGTAACCTATAACAGCAGGCACTCAGTAAATACAACCATACTAGGTAAGGTGTGCACTGGGAAGTTGTTAGAATACAAGTACAATAAAAGGTGGCTCAGAACTATTAGAGGCTATCGTCTGAGATTATAATCGGGAAAGGCTTCCTAGAGAAGATGTGATTGCAGGAGGGCTTTGAAGATAGGGAGAGCTGGGGTCTGTTGGATTTGAAGGGGAGAGGGAGTCCCAGACAGGGCGTGATTAAGGGGTCAGCAGTAGGAGAGATGTGAACAGGGCACCGTATAAACTTGGGAGGAGCAAAGACTGCCAAATGGGATGTAGTAGGAAAAGAGGGGATAAGTAGAATGGAGAGAGCTGACTGATGCTGGAAGCTCCTTGTGGGCAGGCAGCATATCTGCTAAATCTGTTTAGTGTACTCTCCCAAGTACTTAGTACAGTGCTCAATAAATACCACTGATTGACTAAATGCACTATTTCGGAGTTTCTACTTGATGTGAAGAGGAACAGGTGAACCCCATCAGGTTTCTGAGGACGGTGGCAATATAGGAGGAGTGAGTTTAAGAAAAATGATCCTCCGGGCAATCAATGATATTTACTGAGCACTTACTGTGTGCAGAGCACTGGACTAAGGGGTTGGGCGAATACAACACAATAAGGTTGGCTGACACGATTCCTGCCCCCAAGGAGCTTACAATCTAGAGGGGCAGCAGAGTGAACTGTGGGCTGAGAGGGGAGAGACTGGAGAGCAGTGAGGAGGCTGACGCAGGTGTTAAGCTGGCCTCTGACAAGGGCCTAGATCAGCATGGTGGTAATAATAATAATGATGATGGTATTTGTTAAGCACTTACTATGTGCAAAGCACTGTTCTAAGCACTGGGGGGATACAAGGTGATCAGGTTGTCCCACATGGAGCTCACAGTCTTAATCCCCATTTTACAGATGAGGTCACTGAGGCACAGAGAAGTGAAGTGACTTGCCCAAAGTCACACAGCTGACAATTGGCGGAGCCCGAATTTGAACCCGTGACCTCTGACCCCAAAGCCCGGGCTCTTTCCACTGAGCCACGCTGCTTCTCTGGTAGTGGTGGTGGTGGCTGCTTGGATGGAGAGGAAGGGGCAGCTTCTGTAATCCCTCCCTCCAATTAAGTAGGAAATAATAACAATAACAATAATATTCATTCATTCATTCAATTCATTCAATCGTATTTATTGAGCGCTTACTGTGTGCACAGCACTGTACTAAGCACTTGGGAAGTACAAGTTGGCAACATATAGAGACGGACCCTACCCAACAGTGGGCTCACAGTCTAGAAGGGGGAGACAGAGAACAAAACAAAATATATTAACAAAATAAAATAAATAGAATAAATATGTACAAGTAAAACAAATAGAGTAATAAATACGTACAAACATGCATACATATATATAGGATATTCATTCATTCATTCATATTTATTGAGCGCTTACTGTGTGCAGAGCACTGCACTAAGCGCTTGGGACTGTTCTAAGCGTTGGGGTAGCTACAAGATAAATGGGTTGGACATAGTCCCTGTCCCACATAGGGCTTGTAATTTCAATCCCCGTTTTGCGGATGAGGGAACTGAGGCCCAGAGAAGTGAAGCGACTTGCCCAAGGTCACACTGCAGACAAGTGGCGGAGCCGGGATTAGAACCCATGACCTTCTGACTCCCAGGCACGTGCTCTATCCACTAGGCTATGCTGCCTCTCTGACGCCTCCACCACTTCCTAGAACCAAAGGAGCCTGGAGTGTTCCTGCAAGAATGTCCAGCTACTGTAGCCTCAAACCACGTAGAGCTTCCAATTTCACATTTTCTTTTATTTTTTGGGGGGTGGGGGGAGTGATACACATATTTAGGGTCAGGACCGGGGCCTCCTCACTGTGCCTCGTTCTCGCCCGTCCCGCCCTTGACCCCCGGCCCACGTCCTCCCCCGGGCCTGGAATGCCCTCCCTCCTACTGAGGAGGCCTTCCCACACTGAGCCCCCTCCTTCCCCTCCCCACAGCACCTGTATATATGTTTGTACAGATTTATTACTCTATTTATTTTACTTGTACATATCTACTATTCTATTTCATTTTGTTAATATGTTTTGTTTTGTTGTCTGTCTCCCCCTTCTAGACTGCGAGCCCGTTGTTGGGTAGGGACCGTCTCAGCGTGGCTCACTGGAAAGAGCCCGGGCTTTGGAGTCGGAGTTCATGGGATCAAATCCTGGCTCCGCCAACTGTCAGCTGGGTGACTTTGGGCAAGTCACTTAACCTCTCTGGGCCTCAGTTACCTCATCTGTAAAATGGGGATTAAGACTGTGAGCCCCACAAGGGACAACCTGATCACCTTAATAATAATAATAAGGGCATTTATTAAGCGCTTACTATGTGCAAAGCACTGTTCTAAGCACTGGGGAGGTTACAAGGTGATCAGGTTGTCCCACGGGGGGGCTCACAGTCAATCCCCATTTTACAGTTGAGGGAACTGAGGCCCAGAGAAGTGAAGTGACTGGCCCAAAGTCACACGGCTGACAATTCGCAGAGCCGGGATTTGAACACATGACCTCTGATTCCAAAGCCCAGGCTCTTTTCCACTGAGCCACGCTGCTTCTCCTAATATTAACAAACCTAATATTAATAAACCTTGTAACCTCCCCACTGCTTAGAACAGGCTTTGCACACAGTAAGAGCTTCATAAATGCCATTATTATTATTATATGTTGCCAACTTGTACTTCCCAAGTGCTTGGTACAGTGCTCTGCACACAGTAAGCGCTCAATAAATATGAATGAATGAATGAATGAATGAACGAGCTGGGGGACCGCCACTGGACTTTGACAGTACCTTCCCCCAACACCACTCCCTCCCAACTTAAGAGTTTGGGGGCTACGGCAACCAAGGGTGTCCCGAAACACGCCCAACCAGGGTCTCTTCCTACAGTTGCCACAAGGTAGAAGTGGAAAAGGAAGGAAGAGGGATGAGACACCTGCCACTCATGCCACCTGACCCAGACAGGTTTTTATTGTAGAAGCACTCACGAGCATCCAGCAGCCAGATTTTATTTAAGTAACGGATTTGTTGTAACCGGATACTTTGCCAATCCCATTTATCCCTCGCTGCATTCAGTCCGCTGCTTACAAAAACCCCGACGCACCATCGGTAAACCAGAACTGTTACAATCTCCCCTTTCAGACACCGAGGACACCTGGCTGTGTAGGAGCATGCTGTAAGAGTCTGAGCAGGAACTGTTCCTTTTGTTGACACCGACTCAATTGAATTGTTCTGAATCACAGGAAAATAAGCAGCTCTGGGTTGGATCGCCTATTGTCTAAAATAGCCCAAAGTGTGTTAAAAAGTTCTTTAATCAGCTCCTTCGCATTAGAATTGATTTCTGTAAAAAGCTACTTTACAAATTCGGGTTAACGCCCAACTATTTTTCATAAAAACC
The DNA here is from genome assembly GCF_015852505.1 of Tachyglossus aculeatus. Taxonomy (NCBI): domain Eukaryota; kingdom Metazoa; phylum Chordata; class Mammalia; order Monotremata; family Tachyglossidae; genus Tachyglossus; species Tachyglossus aculeatus. Next base: position 19,821,302 of record NC_052078.1, on the reverse strand, counting down.
CGAAACACCACTCCTTTTCTTCCAGGTAGCCAGCTGCCCTCCAACAACAAGAGGGCAATTCTTGAAAAAGGCAAAGCACTGTTTTTGACATCTACCACCGTAACACTTTTCTGTTCATGTTTCTCCTAACAAGGGAAAAAAAAATTCCTCAAATGCAAACTACAAAAAACAAAACAAAAAACAGAAGCCAACAGACACACTCTCAAACTGGGCTCTAGAAATACAATCCCTGGGCCACCGAGCAGGGGCATTTTCCTCGTCAATCAATTGCATTTATTGGGCGCTTACTGTGAGCAGAGCTTGGGAGAGTACAATCTAAGAGACGTTTATGGTAGACGTGTTCCCGGCCCACAGTGACGGGGACGGGAATGGGAGGGCACTTTTCCTGCTGCAAATCCCACTTCCTGTCTCCTGAGGCTCCATTTCCTTCAGGTTCATATTTTGTCACCTACACTTTCCTCCGCACGTTCAGGTCAGGAACCTCCTGGGGAGACTGGACCCACAATTAGGAGAGACCCTCCAGGAACCCCGGAGGAGGTCTTGGAGGGAAAAAAAAGAGGTTAAAATTAACTTCTACCACCGGCAATATTGTTCCAGCTCGGGTTGGAAAGAAATGAATGCCTTAACCATTTCATGGGCATAAAGGTCGCTAACAGGAAACAAGCTCTGATTTAAAGACACATCCCTCTGCCCCAGAATGTGAGCATCGGGATGAGCAACTGATCTCATTATTTTACACTACTAAATGTGCTTTCAAAATCTTACTTGGAATTGTAATACTCACTTAGCTGTATTCGACACTACTGACAAGGTGCCCCACAAAAGTAAGGACACTCTGTCTTCAAAGGACAGAAGGAGAAGCAGCGTGGCTCAGTGGAAAGAGCCCGGGCTTTGGAGTCCGAGGTCATGGGTTCGAATCCCGGCTCCGCCACATGTCTGCTGTGTGGCCTTGGGCAAGTCACTTCACTTCTCTGAGCCTCAGTTCCCTCATCTGTAAAATGGGGATGATCAATCAATTGTATTTATTGAGCGCTTACTGTGTGCAGAGCACTGTACTAAGTGCTTGGGAAGTACAAGTTGGCAACATAATGATGACCGTGAGCCCCACGTGGGACAACCTGATCACCTTGTATTCCCCCCAGCGCTTAGAACAGTGCTTTGCACATAGTAAGTGCTTAACAAATGCCATTATTATTATTATTACGCCCAGCCAGCGTGGCTCAGTGGAAAGAGCACGGGATTTGGAGTCAGAGTTCATGGGTTCGAATCCCGGCTCCGCCAATTGTCAGCTGGGTGACTTTGGGCAAGTCACTTCTCTTCTCTGGGCCTCAGTTACCTCAACTGTAAAATGGGGATTAAGATTGTGAGCCCCTTGTACGACAACCTGATCACCTTGTAACCTCCCCAGCGCTTAGAACAGTGCTTTGCACATAGTAAGCGCTTAATAAATGCCATCATTATTATTATTATTATTAAAGGAAGAGGCCTGGCTATTTGTCTGCATACATCTGCAATTTGGTGGATTTTTGCCTATCCAGACAACTCAAGATGAGGTTGTATCTAAATATTCAATCATCTGGCTGCCCCTCCAGCTGCTATCTTCAAAGCATGTTCGGTTCCTTTGCCATCTCATCATCAATCGTATTTATTGAGCGCTTACTGTGTGCAGAGCACTGTACTAAGTGCTTGGGAAGTACAAGTTGGCAACATATAGAGACAGTCCCTACCCAATAGTGGGCTCACAGCCTAAAAGCCCAACCTGCATTGCAATTCTGGCTCCCTGGCTAATTGAAAACTGGCACCTGCAGCTAGCGTTCCCCGGGTGTACAGTCTGGGTGGTGAACAGCCAGGAAACTAGGGCAGGAAGCCTGGGCTAGGATTCAAGGAGAACCAAGGAAGCATCCTGGTCTACTGGAAAGAGCACAGGCCTGGGAGCCAGAAGACCTGGGTTGTTGTTTTTTATATAATGGCATTTATTAAGCGCTTACTATGTGCAAAGCACTGTTCTAACCGCTGGGGAGGTTACAAGATGATCAGGTTGTCCCATTGGGGGGGCTCACAATCTTAATCCCCATTTTACAGATGAGGTAACTGAGGCACAGAGAAGTTAAGTGACTTGCCCAAAGTCACCCAGCTGACAATTGGTGGAGCCGGGATTTGAACCCATGATCTCTGACTCCAAAGCCCGGGCTCTTTCCACTGAGCCACGCTGCTTCCCTGGGTTATAATTCCGCCTCCACCATGTGCCTGCTGTGTGACCTTGGGCAAGTCATTTCACTAGGCCTCAGATTCTACAACTGTAAGATGCAAATTCGATACCTGTTCTCAATCCTATTTAGACTGTGTCCAACCTGATTCATTTAATCATATTTATTGAGCACTTACTGTGTGCAGAGCACTGTACTAAGCACTTATCCTAGCATATAGAACAAGTGCTTGACACATTAGTAAACGCTTAAATACCATTAAAAAAAAGACAAGCACTGAAGATGTAGGACCTTGCATAACTGATACCAGAAAAATACTTCACTCTGCCACAGATCTGGCTATTCGGGGTCTAGGGAATTAAGATAACTGAATTCAACAGGAAACTTGCAGTGCCATCATCCTCAACCCTGGGCACCTACAGTACGCAGAGAACTGTACTGGGCACTTGGGAGAAATAGAAGGCCTGATGGCCACCTTCAGGGAATTTATAATCTAACTGCTAAAACCAGAAATGAAATAAGCAAAAAATCAAGGGGTAGCAATATTTTAAAATTTTCTCCAAGGAACTCTAAGTCATTTAGTTGTGTTTACTGGGTGCAGAGCATTGTACTAAACCTGGAAGACTAGAATAGAGGAAAATACAAAATCCTTTCCTTCAAAGAGCTTACCATACTGTGGCGGGGAGGTAAATTCAAATTTATGAGCTATTTCTCCCATATGACAAACTGAATCAATAATCAAGGCTCAAAAAATACATTCACCTACTTGTCGAGTGCAAGTAAAAAAAAAAACCCAAATCCAAGGTTGGTAAACAAGATACCCCTCTTAACCTTATTTATAATTACTTAACCCAGTGGGAGATAACACAGATGTCTTGGGAGAAGACGACAGACTAAAAACGCAGATAGGACAAGCACAGCGTCGGAAAGCTTCTGACTTTGGTGCCTCCCGTTGCATGCGTGCAACCATTTCTTCCGGACAGACACGCATTGTCAGAAGGATGTTCCTGAGTTCTGTAGTCATGTTCTATCCAAAACCCATCAACGGTACTTCCCGAGCGCTTACTGCGAGCAGTGTGCTGTACTAAGCTCTTGGGAGAGTACAATATAGCAGCCGGTAGACACGCTCCCTTCCCACAAGGAGCTTACCCATAGGGAAAACGGGTTCTGGCAGGGTTGAATAATTTCATTTACCTGGTGAACAAAGCCTACATTTGTTGAGACCTGTTTAAAGTAAAGCATGCCCCTTGCTCGCTCTCACGAGCACGCTGTCACCCACACAACACTCTTTCTCTCTCTCTTTCTCTCTCTCTCCTGACAAGTAAAGACTTCTCATGTATTTACCTACACGCCCAAAAGATATGCAAGAGAGACCACATTCATGGGTGGTGGCCAGCTAGTTCTCAAAATGCCCCAGGAGCACAAGAGCTCCACTCGGCTTGGCAGTCACAACTGGGTCACCGTTATTCTAGAAAGCCTGAGGAGCTTAGGCTTTCAAGAGTGTTTTTGGAAGAAGGGCATTATATAACTGCAAACAACATTTTACCCAGTTCTCCTGTGGAAAGGGAAAAAAAATTAAGCTGATGGACAGCTGCATTTGTGCAACGGAATGCTCCATCATACAATCCAGGCCTGTCAGGCACATGTCAAACAAAAACTCCCCCCGTTGGCTTTAAAGCAGTCAATCACTTTGCCCCCCTCCTACCTCACCTGGCTACTCTCCTACTACAACCCAGCCCGCACACTTCGTTCCTCTAATGCTAACCTTCTCACTGTACCTCAATTTCATCTATCTTGCCGCCGACCTCTCGCCCACATCCTACCTCTGGCCTGGAAAGCCTCCTCATATCAGAAAGATAATTGCTCTCCTCCATTTCAAAGCCTTATTGATGCCCCATCTCCTCCAAGAAGCCTTCCCTGACTGAGCCCTCCTCTCCTCTTCTCTCACTGCCTTCTGCATTGCCCTGACTCGCTCCCTTCCTTCATCCTCCCTCCCATCCCCACAGCACATGTATATATCTGTAATTCATTTATGTATATTTGTATCTGTCTTCCCCTCTAGACTGTAAGCTCTGGACTGCAAGTTGTGGGTAGGGAATGTCTCCGTTTATTGTTGTACTGTACTTTCCCAAGCCCTTAGTACAGCGCTTTGCACACAGTATGTGCACAGTATATACACTTGAATGAATGAAGGTGGTCCCTAGATTAATGCAGTCCAAAATGGAACGACCAAGACGGGCCAGCAGTTTTCCATGATGCTCCCGCTTGGTGAGCTGCTGCCAGAATGCTCCTTGGTGGGTGCCCTGCCCACCCCTTCTACGGAGGCGAGTTTGTGGTCCTTGGCCAGGGGCTGCTGAGATCTCTGGGAAGAAATGTGCCTACCCCGGTGGGCACAAGTCCCCCTCAACAAAAAATCCAGATGGAGGAAAGCTTTGGACTCCCCCACGCACCAAAGGGAACATGTTGTCATGTCTTCCTGGAGAGAAGTTTATCTATATGGATGTCTGTCTCCTCTTCTAGACAGTAAGCTCGTTGTGGGCAGGGAATGTGCCTGTTTATTGTTCTACTATACTCTCCCAAGTGCTTAGTACAGTGCTCTGCACACGGTACACTCCCAATAAATACTACAACTGAGTGTCCATAAACACGAGTGACTGATTGACAAACAAAGGGAAAGAGACTCCGGCTCATTTTCTTATTCATCCTGCTTTTCCTCATCAACCAAATGGACTAGAGACATGAAATCTCAGGAGTGCTGCGGGGATGTTTTGCTCGTGCTAGCAGACATACTTCCCTAGAGGAGCTATTATTAGGGATGCCCACCCTTCCAGAAAATTCCCTAACCTTGTTACCTTAGAGATGCCCTCTCTCCCTGCACAGTCTGACAGCAACTGAAATAAGCCAGAACACTGCTGATGATGATCCCCGTGTTTGTTCCTTCTTATTCTATTAGTGGTTCATGTATTTTCACTGTGCTCAGGTCAAAACTTCTCTGAATCCATTTGAGAGAAAAAGCAGGGCTTTTTCTACAATGGTCAATATTTTGCCAAGGAATTCCTGGGTAAATTGTATTTACTAAGCCTGCTTTTTCTTGTCCAATTTAGACTTTTGCCACTGCATGCATCCTTATCAGGAAATCATCTCTCATTCTGCAGAATGAGTTGCTAATTCTCTTTAGCCCTCCTAAAATCCCACCTCCTCCAAAAAGCCTTCCCCTACATCTCAGGCTGTACAAACCCACCAACCATTACTAACCTTTATACACGAGCACTTCCTATGTGCAAAGCACTGTACTAAATGCGCCCTCCGCGTCAAGCCCCACTCTATCAATAATAATAATGATGGGTATTTGTTAAGCGCTTACTAAGTGCCAAGCACTGTCTAAGCACTGGGGGAGATACAAGGTAATCATTCAATCATTTTCTGATCACTCCAGCTGTCAATATTTTTATATCTGTATCCTCTTGTAAGCCCCCGGGGGCCAGAGAACGTGTCTCTGTACTGTACTTGCCCACACACTTAATAATGGTGATAGCATTTGTTAAGTTCTTACTGTGTGCAGGGCACTGAGCTAAGTGCTGTGAAAGAGCATTCTCAGTGGGAATTAGACATGGATCCTCCCTCGAAGGGCTCACGACCCATGAATAAAGGTGGGGAGGGAAAGAACTTGAGGCAGACGCATCCAGAACAATGAAACAATAAACAATGAAACAACAGAAGAGATGAGGACAAATTTGCAATCCACAAAAAAAAAAAGTCAGTCAGGAGCTGTGGCTGGAGAACCAGAATTTCATACTCCTCATGATTCAGATTGTTTAGTACAGTACATCGCACCCAGTGAGCAGAAAATAAATGCTATTACTACTATTTTTGTCTCTGTAAGCCTCATATTTCCCACTGTAGCCTAAAGAAAGCAGCCTTCCTCCAAGCCTCCCTGAAACTTTCTCTAAAGGCCCACTTCCTCGTACGCCCTGAATCGTGGACTTTGGAGGCTGTACCACCATCCAAACACACCGGGGTTATCCTGAAAACACAGATCCGATTTGGTTAGCGATGCAGCAAAATGAACCAGGTTCACTGCTCTGACCCCTCAGCTAAGCCTCTTTTCAACGTACAGTGCTTGGGAGAGTACAAGAGAGTTAGTAGATACATTCCCTGCCCACAACAAGCTCACAGTCTAGAACATAACCATCAAATATCATATCTTGAGAAGCCGAGTAGCCTAGCAGAAAGAGCCTGAGTCATGGGACCTGGGTTCTAATCCCACCTCTGCCATGGGCAAGTCTCCGTGCTAGCCTAGGCTCACCCACAAACCGGATCACTCCCAGGAATGAGCCGAGGTCGTAGGGAATGGAGACGTTCGTTCTCTCCCTCCCTCCCTCTCTTTCTGTCTCCCACCCCACACATCGCTCCCAATAGCATTTCTGCCAAAGGCCGATATACCTAGAAGAGGGATTATTTCTTCATTTATTACACATATTTTCCACTTCCTTTTCAATTGGTTTAACAAAGGAACGCCTTCATTTCTTTCCTTGTGAAGTTTAAGATTATAAAATGAAGTTTGCATGGCATCATTTCGTAGGTTGGGGAAACACTTCCTAGCCATTTTGACACAACCTTTGATAAGAATAAAAATGATAAATTATAAGCAAAATGGTATTTTACTGAGAAATTCAAACCCCACATAAAACCTGAATTCAAAAGGCCTTGCTTCCCAAAATAGCTGCATTGTTCTAGAGATACTCAAATGTTTGCTGATTTAATATACGTAATGCCTCATCTTCAATTAAAAGATGATGAATACCACTGCCATTCTTTAAGTCCAAATAACCTTCATTTTAATAAGCTAAATCACATCAATTAGTAAGAAAAACAAGTGCCTACCATTGCCATATGGTCTTTCGTCATGGAAAATAGCTGTGTTCAGTGAGCATCTGTGCATGTTCCTTTATCAACATTAGCACTAGCCATAGTGTCCTCTGTTCGCTGCTTTAAAAGGAATTGTCTTCTTGTTATATTTAACCAAGAAAAAGACATTTCAAAAAGCAGTCACTTGTTTGTACAAATTTAGTAAGAAGTGCGCAAAACTAAGGGAAGAAAAAAAAATCCAGTCATAGAGGAGGAGTTGTCACTCTCAAATGCTTCTGGGAAACAAAGAAGATACTAGAGGTGTTTGTCACAGTTCAATCTATCAATGGCATTTATTGAGGGCTTACTATGTGCAGAGCGCTCTACTAAGCCCAAAAGCCCAGCTGATTGAAAGCTGTTGTCCAGAGGAGCTAGGGCCTCTGCAATGCTCACCATAGCCCACTGCCAGTCTGCTAGAGTTTCAGAGCTGCTGCAGGACAGGAACAATCGGTCCCTAAATTAATCAATCAATCCTATTTAAGTGTTTACTGTGTGCAGAGCGCTTGGGAGATTACAATATAATAGAGTGGGTAGACACGTTCCCTACCCACAGTGAGCTCACAGTCTAGAGGGGGCAGACAGACATTAATATACATAAATTATGGATATGAAAATGTGTGTCGTGGAGCTGAGGGAGGAATGAATAAAGGGAGCAAATCAGGGAGATGCAGAAGGAAATGGGAAAAGAGGAAATGACGGCTTAGTCAGAGAAGGCCTTTTGGAGGAGATGTGCCTTCATACAGGTTGGAAGATGGGGAGATCAGCGCTTAGAACAGTGGTTTGCACATAGTAAGCGCTTAATAAATGCCATTAAAAAAAAAAAGGAAGGAGGGCATTCCAGACCAGAGGCAGAATGTGGGCAAGAGTTTGGTGGTGAGACAGAGGAGATTGAGGTACACAGTTTGATCAATCAGCCTGATAAGGTTGGTTGCATCAGGATTCCTGGAGCTGGGTTGGCCTAGTGGTGGCAAGTGGCTCCTAAACTATTCCCAGGGACTGCCAAGGGTGACACTAAATGCTAACTTACCACCCAAGTGTAAGTTTCTTCTATGCAGATTTGATTCCAAAAGGGGAATTTTTCATTCAAAAGTTCCTTCTACCCTGCCCAATGCAGACATGACCTCTAGGTAGACTCCAAAACAAAACAAATAGGAAACTGATGCCATTTTGTAAAGCAACAAGTAAAAAGTACCGAAGCAGAATCAAGACAGAGGAACAGAGCACGCCTGTTTCCGAGGTTTGATACCACGGAAAGATATCAAGAAGGAATATGCTTAATACTTGTTCCAGTAAGCCAGCAATAATCTTGGTAAATGGGATCAACAGTTCTATATTCCCACACTGACTGGAAGCCAAGCAGTACCAGTTCTTTAACCCATTGGTTGGGGGAGCTCATGTGGTGCAGTTTTTAACTTTAGAGATGAAGAGTCTGCAAATCACAAAACTGATTGCGCGAAGGAGCAAAGCCACAAATTCATGAATAAACACTGCAAGCAGAATGACCTCGGGTAAAGAGCCCAGGCCTGGGAGTCTGAGGGCCTGGGTTCTAATCCCGGCCCTGCCACTAGTCTGCTGTGTGATCTCTAGCAAGTTACTTCACTTCTCTGGGCCTCAGTTGCCTCACTGTGAGGCCTATTTGGGCAGGGACTATGTCCAACCTGATTAGCTTGTAACTATCTACCTCAGCACTTAGCACAGTGTCTGGCACATAGTAAGTGCTTGACAAGTACCTTAAAAAAAGAAGATGACTACAAATTCCAAGTATTACTGAACTGCACATTTCAAACATGGCTGAAAAACCTTCCTTGATGCATTCAATGTTTCACATTTTGTTTAATGATATTTGTCTTACCGTGTGTCAAACACTGTTCTAAGTACTGGGGCAGATATGAGTTAATTAGGGTCAGACACAGTCCCTGTCCTGCTCACAGTCTAAGTAGGAAATCTAGTAGAATTAGTTCTTTGCCTTAAAATCTTTTACAACGTTTTGAGCTTCCAATGCTTGGAACTTGAGGTAAACATGAGCCCTAAATTACTCCCAACCACCAGGTATACAAACCCATGAGTCCAGTGAGTCAGCCCTCAGGAGCCCCACCTCCTGCCCCGTCCTTCTACATTCCTCAGAGGAATGACACCCAGCGCTTAGAACAGTGCTTGCACATAGTAAGCGCTTAACAAATGCCATTAAATAAAATTAATCTACGAAAGCCAGCTCAGTGACACACGGACAAATGTCCCATGGGGACCAGAAAAACAACGGAGAATTCACCAATTCTCAGGCTGGTGTAGGGAGTGACGGAGCAGGCCCAGATAGAGGAAGATTTTGCTTTTGCTAGAGGGAAAGACTTTCTTTTGGGGAAGAGCCCAACAGCAATTGCATCACCTTCTGCTGGGCAGAAACACCATCCGCTGGTTCTAAGCAGCGGGCCGAGATTGCTCATCAGTTTTGTCTACCTGGATTTTCAGTTTGTAAACTGCACTCAAAAGCGCAACACCAAAGAAACCAATAGAGCCCAGAGGAGCACTATAACCGTAGGAGTCAGCCCAGGACAGCAGCTGCCTCCACTACATACAGTTCTCCAGGAACATGAGAGTTGTAGTCTTGCAAGATCTCCCATGAAGCAAAATGTGTGCCCACTCTTCTGTATAGAAGCAGCTTCTTTGGATAACACAGCGCACAGAGAGCCAGCAGGCTCATGGTGCCAGAAAAACTTTCCCAAATTCTAACCAAGACCTTAGCAGAAAACATGCGCTTCAGCAGAATGGAGTGTTCTCTAGACTCGTTGGGGGCAGGGAATGTGTCTGTTTATTGTCGTACTGCACTTTCCCAAGCCCTTGGTATAGTGCTCTGCACACAGTAAGCACTCAATAAATACAACTGACTGAAGAACGGGGTGTACTTTCCCTTCCAACAAGGAGTGGGGGGGTCTTTGTGCTCCCATCACGGACTGGGATGGCAACTCCATCAGTGACTATGTGAGTTTCATGAGCTGTGGTTGACAAACTCGACATGCAGTCAGTTCCCATATGACATAGGGGTGTTTGTTCTTGCCCAAATGCAGGTCAAGAAGAGCTCGAGTGGACATGCTCTCTCTCACCCTGACCAATGCTGCCAGCATGCACCAAACACAAATTTCTTCCAGCATCGCATCACGTGTGTATACATATATATATATATACATATATACACTGGAATTCATAGTCATCTTCTTTTTGTTAAGGTACTTGTCAAGCACTTACTATGCGCCAGACACTGTGCTAAGTGCTGAGGTATATTTATACATATACATATATATATATATATATGTATATATGTACATATATATGTAGTACATCACATATATAAATATATGGTATTTGTTAAGTGCTTACTAGATGTCAAGCACTGTTCTAACCATTGGGGAAGATACAAGTTAATTGGTTGGACACAATCCCTTTCCCGCATTAGGCTTGCAGTCTAAGCAGGAGGGAGAACAGGTGAACTGAGGCACAGAGAAGTTATGTGACTTGCCCAAGGTCACTCAGCAAGCATGTGGCAGAGCCAGGATTAGAACCCAGGTCCTCAGCCTCCCAAACCCGTGCTCTATCCACTCGGCCATGCTGCTTCTCACCTTCTACCCAGACCAGATGCATGTTGTCAGAAGAACATTCCCCCGTTCCCCAAAAGCTGCTGAAAACAGATGCTGTGGGAGAACGAACTGTAATTCAAAAAAACTAAGTGTAAATTTAAGTAAAAGAACCCATGTGAAATATGACAGTATCTGCTACATTTCTTGACGGCATAGAACAAGCCAAGATTCGTGGGTATCTTTAAGCCTGAACGCAAGACATAAAATTGTGGTCTCCCTAAACAATGTTCCCAGTATACAATATTCAAATATACCACTAACTTTGGTAACGAAAAATAAAATTCACTACAACAACAACAACAAAAAAGAAAACCTGTTTACTCAATTCCCAGCTTAAATAAATGCAGATACAAAGTCTTTCACACTATCCATCAAAGCTAATGCAGACCAGTTATTTTTGGAACTAAAGCCTCTTGGAATGGAGTGAAAAGGTAGATAAAGAAGAGGACAACAAATGTTTCCATTCTAAGAAGCCTGCATTATCACTCTTGCATACTTCTGGACTCTTACTAACCAAGCTAATGACATTTTCTTATAAACAAGATACCAAAAGGCTGGGAAGGGAAAAAAAAGATTTATTCATGTTTTTAAAAATGCTTCAGAATTATACCCTAGAGACATTTCCACTGAACTTAATCATAGGTGTAACCTTCAAAATGATCTTCCATAAAGTTGTAACCAAGTGCATGCCCGGGGCCCCCAAACTATCTGTCATAGTTTATGTAGGGGTGTGTTTCTGGGATCAGAAAATGAAGCTGGGGGAGGAGGGTGATGCAATGACTATGGCAATTAGGAAGAGCGAATAGAGGGAATAAAGGGAAAGAAGAAAGGGCTGGCAGGTGGTGAGAAAGTCAACAGAAATCAGGTGGGAAATGGGGAGACTGGAACAATTTTAAATACCAAAAAAAAAAAACCCAAAAAACAAAACCGAAAATAAACAACCCTGGGCCACCAGAGGGAATATAAATTAGGTAACAAAAAACTGAAATTGAATGCAAAAAAAAAAAAAAAAAACCCAAAAACCAAAACCACCCAACAATCAAGAAGCTGCTTGTAACACACTTCCATTAGGCTGTTCTTTCAGCAACTGAAAAAAAAACCCAAAATACCATTCCTAAAGCAGGAAAATTAATTTCAGCTCAAACATTTCTATCTCTTATTTACCTCCTGGAGAGAACCAAATATACAGAGTTGTGTTCAGCCAAGATCCCAGCTTAGGCCTGGGTCCTCCTTCCCATTCCTGGAGCACAGCTCCTCCCTCCTCAAACAATACACACCTGACTGTTTCCTACATGGGTGGCAGAATGGGCAGGGGTCCCAGACAACTTGTTAAATCAGAGTCCTTGGGCAAATACCTGGAGAAGCCATGGGAAATCATTGATGTGAGGGAGGGGCCCGCGAGGGCAGGGAGGGTGTCATCCTGAAGGTGGGAGCCAAAGGCTGCAATGACAAATGCCACAACTTCCTTTTTCACAGTGCTTGGCACATAGTAAGCACTTAAATACCATTACTATTATTCCACATGCTTTCTTCTCTCCTTCCTGTCACAGGCAATTCTCCCTAGCAATACCAAGGTCACCTGCCCCTGGAACACTACAGGGCTTTCTCTGTCTACCATTCCTCAGATGAGGAGGCTTGGAGATTGACTGATCAATCAATCAATGGTATTTATTGAGCATTTACTGTGTCCAGACAAAGCGGGATTCCGATTGGGGGAGAGGGGTGGTCCCCGGCAACCCCTAACTCTGGCCCTGCTAATAACACTCGTCGGCTTCTCCCTGTTTCTTGCTCCGGCTAGAAGCATCAGGGCTTATGATGTGAAATGTAAGCCAAATTCTCCCAGTGCCCAAGTCCCTAAAAAGTTGCCACAGGTGCATTTAAAACCTACTCGATCTCACTTGGGCAGGTGGGGGGGGCTAAGCAGTTACATAATGGCCCTGGGGTGTCCCCAAGAGAGGGCGGCTGCCGAAGACGACTAACCCTGTCTCGGGGGTAATTTGGGAACTAGGAGGAAAGGGCTTACTATTTTAAATACTAAGCGCCTCGTTGAACGTTGGGGCTACATGTAGTAAGATCATTTTGGCAGTACCTTCTTCCAACCAGTACACAAAGGGACAATCGTGGGGCCTGGGAAGCTTCCAGATGTGCAGTGGAAGTCTCCTGTGCTCCAAATCTTGGGCTCATACCCAAACTGAAGCAGTGGAATCAAAAGTGAAGCTCCTAGGATCGAAGATCAAGCTTAGAAGTGTGTCTGTACATTCATGGTCAAGTTCAATATGCCCAGATCCAGACCTGGTGAACTGCTAATGAAAGGTGCTAACCTACTGCCATCTAACAATATAGGAAAAGCTAAGTAGCTTGACAACAAACTGAAACCGGGACCTGCAAATCCACAACTTTCCTTCTGAACTCCATTATGATTTCAACTATGTTTCTTCAAATTGCACACACTAAATATACCTCTACACTAAAATATTAAATGGTACAGTATGGTCAATTTTATAGGGTGTGTTTTCATTGTACATTTGGGATAGAATGCTGCAAAGAAATTCATGAAAATCCTTCCCACAACCCGCTTCTGTACAGATTCAGTGCAATGTAATGTTGGAAGAAATAATTTGGGGCATTCATTCATTCATTCAATCACATGTATTGAGTCCTTACTGTGCGCAGAGCAGTGTAATAAGTGCATGGGAGAGTCCAATACAACAATAAACAGACACATTCCCCACCCACAATGAGCTTACAGTCTACAGTAGGTATGTGGAGGCTTGTGTATTATAACAGGAGTCTCATTGAAGACAAGGTTTGTCAGGAACAAAACCTCCCATCAACATTATGAAAGAACTGACTGTATTATGCAGGGTCACAACTATTTTCTTACGTCCTTGGCTAGAATCATCTCCAAAAGCTCCCTAAAATTGCCTACTGACTTTCAGAACAGATTCCAAAGATCACTGCAGTGTGACCAGAGGAAACCAGGGAATGTGAGGCCTAAATATTTAACTTGAGAAAACATGGAGGGAACAGAGTGGGAAAGCCTCCAAGTATTCTCCAGCCAAAAAATCACTGATTCTGGTCACTAGACTTCTAATTTCTAACAATTTTGCAGAAAATCGTAAAGGAAATTTGGAAGATGTAATGAGCTGGTCTAATGTGTCAACTGATGGAAGTCAGCCAAATAAGACTGGGGACAGAAACCGACTGCCTGGGGAAGTATTCACCAGAGGTCTGCGATTTTGATCAACGTTTCTTCTTTTTAAGTTAATTCATATTTGATAGATGTTCAAAGTTCAAAAGCAGCTTGGCCTAGTGGATAGAGCACGGGCCTGGAAGTCGGAAGGACCTGGGTTCTAATCCAGACTCCGGCACACGACTTTGGGTGAGTCACTTCACTTCTCTGTGCCTCAATTACTCATCTGTAAAATGCGAGCCCCACGTGGGACAGGGGCTGTGTCCAACCTGATAAGCCTGTGTCTACCCCAGCGCTTAGTACAGTGACGGGCACATAATAAGCACTTAAATACCATAAAAAAAAGAAACAAGTCCAGCACCGGCAGACATTAAACTTCCTCATATTACTCCAGAATTAACCTAAAAGGCAAATTTAAATGACAGCCTAAAATACAGCCTGTAAGTGTGACTTCAAACGGTCCAATTTGTTTCATGTGAACATGCTGTGCATCATCCTGATCTGGAAGTACGGGCAATGTCCCTTTTGATCTAGCAGGTTAGTTCAGTTTGTGAAACAAGTGTCACTTTGTGGAGCTAGAATGTTGGCATGTCCCTTGAGTAACCTAACATTCTTCGGCGAAGCTTTCTCTCTTCCACATAGCCCTGCATCCCTGCCAAACATTAAATTCTGGCAGTATTTCCCCACACTCATACATACAGTACTTTAGAGCCACCGGCAATTAGTGAGCACCAGACTATCCGATAACCTTGGTTCTAAGCATTAAGCTCTCTTCCTCAAAACTCCATTTTTAGCATCATCCACTTCTTGTGACCTCTGCATCCCAGGCTGTAACGAAGGAAGGGGCCAAGAGCCCTGCCCACAGTAAGCGCTCAATAAATACGACCGAATGAATGAATACGGCGCTCTACATGAGATGGCACTGACATCAACAGGGCAGGCTGGCCAGCCAGGAGTCCATTCATTCATTCAGGCAATCATATTTATTGAGTGCTTACTGCGTGCAAAGCACTGTTCTAAGCGCTTGAGCGATGAGTCCAGGTAAAGCGAAACTCCCACCCACACCGCCCTTTGAAAAATAAAAAAGGGAGAACCCCCTCCCTCTGAAAAATATCTGGTCTGGCTTCCAGGGACAATTAGCTAACCAGAGCCAGGGGTAGGAGGGCCAATGGAAGAACAACAGCAGCAAACCCCACTGGACCCCCATTTTTTTCCTTTACATGTTATGGAAAAAATTGTCTCCAAATCAGACCCAAAGTCCACAATATGGTGAGCGCTTAAGCATCATCCACTTGAAGTTTGACCTAGTGGAGCTAGTCAAAGAGTGACACAGATGAGACCATGTGCTTCACTCGTCTTGGTTTTTTTTCTTTGTAAAGCGACAGCAGGGACAACTTTAGTACCTTATAGGGAACTTTTGGGGGGAAGAGGTGTTAACCAGCTGCTTGAGGGTGCCTCTTCAGCAGTGGCGCCTGCCACATTCGGGTTGGGATTTTACCTCAAACACGTCAGACTTAAAGCTAGAGCCTTGTGCAGATGCTCGCATGGTAATTGCTACCCCAACCTCATACCGTGCGTCACGACTTCATTTTTCATTCCTGCTGAAGTGCATGTCGTCCAACAAAGTGTGAATCCACACCCGAAATTAAGCAGAGTGATGGCATGTGCTCTGGCCACTGTACATGACAACATATGGGACCGAAAATGTGTACACGCTGCTTTGAGATAAGGAGGTTTACTGGACGGGGGTTGGAAATGGGATATATTAATCTTTTCCAGTTTCTCCTGGGCACCAGCACTGGGACTTAGCCTGGCGGAGTACGACATTCTACAACAGCCCTACCATCCCTACTTGCTTTCATGAATTCTTACTGACCCTCAGTCCCACAGCTATTGCAGATCACACCCCATCACTCAGTTTTATTTCATCTCTCTTTATGTGTCTGTCACCAGTCTCCGCTCCCTCTTATTTAATAACAATAATAATAATGATGGCATTTACTAAGCACTTACTATGTGCCAGGCACTGTTCTACGCACTGGGGTGGATACAAGGTAATCAGGTTGGACAGAGTCCCTTATCCCCCGTGAGGTTCACAGTCCTAATCCCCATTTTACAAATGAGGTAACTGAGGCACAGAGAAATGACGTGACTTGCCCAACATCACCCAGCAGACAAGTGGCAGAGCCGGCATTAGAACCCATGATCTTCTTACTCCCAAGCCAGAAGGCCATACTGCTATCCACTAGGCCATAGTGCTTCTCGTTATTTTGTTATTTTTAGACTGTGAACCCCCAGACGGGGTGGGACCATGTCTATCTCCCAAATGCATAACCAGCCAATCACTGGTATATATTGTGCACTCTCTATTCATAGAGCACTGCACTAAGCAGTTGGGAGAGTACAATGAAACAGAATTAGCAGACACGTTTTCTGCCCATAATGAGTTTACAGTGTAGAGAGGGAGTTGGCTATTAATATGTCATTTATAATATATAATGTAAAGATACGTGCAAAAGGGTAGTGGGGTGATGTTTCCCAGCGCTTAATACAGTGCCCTATATATAAGAAGCACTTATAAAAACTACTACTATCCCATACTGGTACTGCCTGAGTGGGCAGGGAAGGTGCCTATTCTTGGAAAGATGAGTGTAAATAAGGATTATTTACAAATGCAAATAAGTCTGATTTTGATGCCTTGAAACTCTTTGAGAAATCCAGTGCTGTTGCTATGTCAGCTTCTTGTCTTAAATAGCTCACAGCCCAACATACTCAATGAGGCTTCATGAAGATGGAAGGGCCCACAACTTTAATGGTAAATTAGAAACCACTGATAAATAGAAATGTTCAAAAGCACAGGTGAAAACAGATACTTAATAACTTCCCAAACTTGGATTTTCTCTTATCAGGCATGTGGATAACGTGTCTAGTGCTACACAGAACTTTATATATCAAATAATTGTGCTGGAGATTTTATAGTTAAATTGTTTTCAGCTGGATTAACAAATACCAGAACTAAACAACAGGCTGAAAATGACTGGGAGACCAGGACTGAGAGAGAGTTCATCCCCATAGTCTATAGCTCGCAGCTACCCATTTGGAGAGAAACGTTTTTCATTTACGGACTCTGCACAATGAGACTGCCCTAAAAATCCAGGAAACATTCTACATTCCTAAGCAACTTGATGCTTGACTTTTCACAGAGAAAAATAAGTAATGAAATCTAAGTCCATCATCATCTTCTTGAGAGCAAATAATTACAACTGTGGTCCCAAATGCTAATGGAATGTAAGCTTACTTTCTAATGAGTGACCTACTACAGAGAGCCAAAGAGCAGCAAAAATTGTAATCGTCACCCCACTCACAACTGTATTAACTATTCGACCACATGCAAATAGCAACGTTTAAAAATCCAAGACATTTCCGCATTTTTTCTTCACACCAACAATTAAGCTACACTCTCTGTCTCTCTCACAACTCTCACTCTTCTATATGCTTTCCAGTGCACAGGATGCTTTGCTCCAGCTCAAGGTGGTTGCAAAAGGAAACACTTCTTCACACAGTAGGTGGCCAGCATATTGAATTCATTACCACAGGAAATTGTGGAGGCAGAAAATATCAACAGATCTAACTAAGAAGCGTTTGGATAGAGTCATGGACAAAAAGTCTATAATGGGCTATTAACGGGGAAAATTAAACATGTCAGCATTAGCTTTTGCTTTCAACCAAGGAGTTTTAATAGGCTCAGGGCAGAGATGTCTAAGATAGCTCCTTGGCAGGCGGGGACCGTGTCTAACCCACTCTGTTACACTGTACTCTCCCCAGCTTGGTACAGTGCTCTGCGCACAGTAGGCACTCAATAAATATGACTGATTGATTGACAGGTTACTAGAGGGTTATTAGAAGGTAATCGGGAAGATGGGTGTCAAGGAGGTCACATATCCTTTGATTCCACCGTTGGAGACAGACTCCTAAGATGAGCGGGCCCACTGGCCTGGCTTGGTAAAGTGTTTACGTTCTCAGCAACTATAGGATGGGAGCATTTTCCAAACAAACCGGGACAATTTTATGAGGACTCCACCGGCCGTGGTTCAACCACAGAACAAGTTGGTTCTTAATGTCGTCCCCACACTACCTAACTTTTACACTCACACGCCTCACCTTCGGAGACAAAATGAACCCACAGTCTATGCGAACCCAACCACTTTTTGACGCTCACATAAGTTATCCAACTTTTGGCTGCAGAGTTCAGTTCAGTGTGTAGTAATAGGTGTTATTTACAGAACGCAATGCAGAAGAATATCATACATCTGATAAGCACAAAGCAAAGGCATTATTAATTACACAGTGACACCATCCCCTATTCAGCTGATTTTCTATAATAAAAGTATTTGTTTCCAGCTCTATGTACATACCTGATTATAAACTAGAGTAGACACACCCATATATAGTGCTTAGCTAAAAAATGAAAAACACACCTAGCAATATGAGTATGATACCACTCTTTAAAATGATTACTTCCTGAGATAAACAGCATATCAGATACTGTGAACTTCACTTCACTAACAAAAGGACTTGTACTTGATTGAACCAGTTAGGTGGTCTCATTTTTATGAACTATTAAAAAACCATATGCGTATGACATTGATAAGAATGCTGGGATTATCCTGCATTTAGTACCCCCAGGAAATGCTAACAAACACACATCCCAGTAGGAGGAGTATGGTATCTTTCTTCAGGTTTCAAAATGTTTCTTCTGGATATTAAGATATTTCCAGAAACCACAAAAACACTTCCTTCGGGTACCCTCATGTACCCAACACAGGAGGTCCAGTTAGCATGTTTAAACACAAAAACAAAGCAAAAAAACAATGCATTATTGGGGTTAATCTCATTTTTGAAAATCTATTACTCTGTAGCAGATCTTTCTAGAGAGAAACTACCGGCATGGCTTTACACCTCTTCTAGAAGACACCAACTGATTCACCAAACGCTAGACCCAAACCCAAGATTAGCTTCCCTAATAAAGTCAACAAAGGCTTATGAATAAGAAAAAAACTCCTCTCTATAGCTCAACAAAATTAATGTTGCTGAAACTTCTAATCTTTTAGGAGTATGCCTTAGAAATTCTTATGGGAGGTTGGGGGGAAGGGAGGGTGGGTGGCCACAAATTTTTTCAGTTACAAATGATAATGCCAATAACATGCTTATTAAAGGGGTCTTCAAGCCACACTGGACTACCCACTATTCTGTGACTACAATACAGATGAAGCAAATACCTAGTAGGCCTTCGCATAAACTGTTATATGAATTCCAGAAGGAGTTATTATGGTTTACCATGTCAAAGATCAGTGGATTATGGTGCTACTGTACTTAGCCATTCTTGTACCTGCAGGCAGGTGTCTGCAGGTGTTGCTTACAAGCAAGCCACTGTACGGTAACTTGAATCGGGGAATTGGCCTCACTAAGAATTTTAACTTGCAGGATCGTCTGAGTGTATTCCAAAAATAAGCCCCTTGCCCTTTCCTGGATCGATCCCTTCCCTTTGGAAATTAAACTAAAAGAAGTGAATTCCTGTCAGATGACCGACCCTAAGGGAACTCACTTTCGTTCAAATACCTCCAAGTGGGATTTTTCATCACTCCCCAGCCCATGTCTCTGTAAAACAGCCCGTCACTCGACAGTTCTACTCATTTTCCCAGTCAGGACGTCCAAGGACAAAAAAAAACAAAAACAGTTGTCAAAAACCCAAAGGAAGGCAAGGGAACACGGTGACTAACTCGGAATTACGGCACTTCTGTGCTCATGGTAAACCTTTAACTTTTACAGTAACCATGTTTAGGTGTGGCTGAGAAAGTGAGCCTGCCGGATAACAACGCTCAGGGCTGATGTCAGTCAACCCCTAGGAACAAAGTAAAACAGATTCCTCCATTAAGGGAATAAGATTAACAGGGAATCAATCAATCAATTGTATTTATGTTTGTTTGGTCTTGTTCTCTGTCTCCCCCTTCTAGACTGTGAGCCCACTGTTGGGTAGGGACTGTATATGTTGCCAACTTGGACTTCCCAAGCGCTTAGTCCAGTGCTCTACACACAGTTAAGCGCTCAATAAATAGAATTGATTGATTGTGTGCGGAGCACTGTACTAAGCGCTTGGGAAGTACAAGTTGGCAACACATTGAGACGGTCCCTACCCAACAGAGGGCTCACAGTCTAGAATCGAGGGAGGGGGGGCGGAAAGGGGGAGAAAAAAAATCACTGTTCGCCGTTGGAGTTGCAATGGTGCTTAATGGAGATTCGGTGGGGCTTGAAAAATGTTACTCGGGGGCTGGAATGGTGGGGGGAAAGGGCGTCGGTGCCGCTGTGTGGGGTGTTGTGCTGTAAAAGCGGGGGATTTATGGAGAGGCGGAATGCTATTAATAAAGCGGCCGGGAAGGCTGCCGGTTGGGCCTGTCAAAGGCGGCCAGTCGGGACAAGCAGGGGGAAGGCATTTTTCCAGCCCGGACCTCGTAAAGCCGACACACTCGGGGAAAACTTCGCAACGCCCCCGGGGCCGATAGGAATCCGGGCCACGGGCCGCCGACCCGCGGGCAAATCAATCAATCAATCGTATTTATTGAGCGCTTACTGTGTGCAGAGCCCTGGACTAAGCGCTTGGGAAGTACAAGATGGCAACATATAGAGGCAGTCCCTACCCAACGGCGGGCTCACAGTCTAAAAGGGGGAGCCAGAGAACAAAACCATACTAACAAAATAAAATAAATAGAATAGATATGTACAAGTAAAATAGAGTAATATGTACAAACATATATACAGGATGGCAACATATAGAGACAGTCCCTACCCAACAGTGGGCTCTCAGTCTAAAAGGGGGGAGCCAGAGAACAAAAGTAAACATACTGACAAAATAAAATAGAATAGATATGTACAAGTAAAATAAATAGAATAACAAATATGTACAAACATATATACAGGATGGCAACATATAGAGACAGTCCCTACCCAACAGTGGGCTCACAGTCTAAAAGGGGGAGCCAGAGACCAAAACCAAACATGCTGACAAAATAAAAGAAATAGAATAGATATGTACAAGTAAAACAAATAAAGAGTAATAAATATGGACAGACATATATACATATATACAGGATGGCAACATATAAAGACAGTCCCTACCCAACAGTGGGCTCACAGTCTAAAAGGGGGAGCCAGAGAACAAAACCAAACATACTGACAAAATAAAATAAATAGAATAGATATATGCAAGTAAAACAAATAGAGTAATAAATATGTACAAACATATATACAGGATGGCAACATATAGAGACAGTCCCTACCCAACAGTGGGCTCACAGTCTAAAAGTGGGGGGCCAGAGAACAAAACCAAACATACTGACGAAATAAAATAAATAGAATAGATATGTACAAGTAAAATAAATAGAGTAATAAAGATGTACAAACATATAACAAGATGGCAACATATAGAGACAGTCCCTACCCAACAGTGGGCTCACAGTCTAAAAAGGGGGGCCAGAGAACAAAACCAAACATACTAACAAAATAAATAGAGTAATAAAGATGTACAAACATATATACATATATACAGGATGGCAACATATAGAGACAGTCCCTACCCAACAGTGGGCTCACAGTCTAAGAAGGGGGGCCAGAGAACAAAACCAAACATACTAACAAAATAAACAGAGTAATAAAGATGTACAAACATATATACATATATACAGGATGGCAACATATAGAGACAGTCCCTACCCAACAGTGGGCTCACAGTCTAAAAGGGGGAGCCAGAGAACAAAACCAAACATACTGACAAAATAAAAGAAATAGAATAGATATGTACAAGTAAAATAGACTAATAAATATGTACAAACATATATACAGGTGCTGTGGGGAAGGGAAGGAGGTAAGATGGGGGGATGGAGAGGGGGACGAGGGGGAGAGGAAGGAAGGGGCTCAGTCTGGGAAGGCCTCCTGGAGGAGGTGAGCTCTCAGTAGGGCCTTGAAGGGAGGAAGAGAGATAGCTTGGCGGAAAAATGTGGAATGCTTCACGAATGGGGGAGGGCAGGGCCCCCCACCACCGGGTGCCCCCGTCTCCGGCCCTGTCCAGCCGCTGCTCACCTCTCCGGCCGGCGCCCCGCGGGGCGGCTGCGGGGCTCCATCTCCGTCGGGTGGCCCTGTCCGGCGGGTCGCCATTATTTCATTTCCAGTTACAAAGGCGGCGTCCTCATTGGGAAGCCCAAGGGAGCCCAGACAAAAGGCGGCCCGGGGCCCTCGGGCCAGGGGCTAGAAACAACGGAGGGGTGGGTGGGAGGGCCGGCCGGATCCTGCCTCCGCTCTTCATCTCCCGGGAGGCTAATTGCGGGGCCCACTCATCCTCCTCCTCCTCCTCCGGGTCCGGGAGGAGGAGCAGGAGGGAGTGGGAGGCACCGGCACCGCCCTCCTTCCCTCGCCGCCCCTGTTGATTTTTAAAAAAATCCTTAGCCCGGGATCCGGCTGCCAAAACGGGGGGGGGTCGTCGTCATTCATTCATCCAGTCCTATTTATTGAGCGCTTACTGTGTGCGGAGCGCTGGACTAAGCGCTTGGGAAGTCCAAGTTGGCAACATCCAGAGACGGTCCCTACCCGACAGCGGGCTCACAGTCTGGAAGGGGGAGACAGAGAACAACACAAAACATAGTAACAAAATTAAATAAATAGAATAAATATGTACAACGAAAATAGAGTAATAAATACATGCAAACATATATACATATTATTACTCTATTTTACTTGTACATATTTATTCTACTTATTTTCTTAATATGTTTTGTTTTGTTCTCTGTCCGCCTTCTAGGCTGTGAGCCCACTGTTGGGTAGGGACCATCTCTATATGTTGCCAACATGTACTTCCCAAGCGCTTAGTACAGTGCTCTGCACACAGTAAGCGCTCAATAAATACGATTGAATGAATGAATGAATACATATATGTGTGTGTGTGTAGTTTCTGAACTCTGCATATAGTTATCTCCATGTATAGACATGCATGCATATATATAGACAGGCATGCACGCATAATCAATCAATCAATCAATCGTATTTATTGAGCGCGTACTGTGCCTTTACTCTATGGGGAGGGGAAGGAGGTAAGGCAGGGGGGATGGTCTCGTCCTTCTCTCCCTCCCCAAACCCGGAAAAACGGAAGACGCACCCTCCTGGGCCTGCCAAAGCCCGGGGGAAACCCTTCGTTTGGGAGGGAATTTTAACTGGGACCGTTTCGGGAGAAGGCTGTGCGGGTGTGTGTACACACATAACTCTATGCAGAGTGCAGAAACTACACACACGGAAAAATGTAAGACGCACCCTCCTGGGCCTGCCAAACAGGCAGAGCCCGGGGGAAACACTTCGTTTGGGAGGGAACGTTTCGGGAGAAGGCTGTGCGTGTGTGTTTACACACATAACTATATGCAGAGTTCAGAAACTACACACACACATATATAGTTTCTGAACTCTGCATATAGTTGTGTGTACATAACTATATGCAGAGTTCAGAAACTACACACACGCACATAGTTTCTGAACTCTGCATATAGTTATGTGCATATATGTATAAACATGCATGCACATATATGGAAAGGCATGCACGCATAATCAATCAACCGTATTTATTGAGCGCTTACTGTGTGCAGAGCGCTTGGGAAGTCCAAGTCGGCAACACAAAGAGACAGTCCCTACCCAAGAGCGGGCTCACAGTCTAGAAGGGGGAGACAGAGAACAAAACCAAACATACTAACAAAATAAAATAAATAGAATAGATATGTACAAGTAAAATAGAGTAATAAATATGTACAAACATATATACATAATGATATATTATTGAGCGCTCACTGTGTGCAGAGCACAGCGCTTAGAACAGTGCTTGGCACAGTAAGCACTTAATAAATGCCATTATTATTTATTGAGCGCTTACTGTGTGCAGAGCACTGTACTAAGCGCTAGGGAAGTCCAAGTCGGCAACACATAGAGACAGTCATCATCATCATCGTCATCATCATCAATCGTATTTATTGAGCGCCTACTGTGTGCAGAGCACTGTACTAAGCGCTTGAGAAGTACAAGTTGGCAACATATAGAGACAGTCCCTTCCCAACAGCGGGCTCACAGTCTAGAAGGGGGAGACAAGAGAACAAAACCAAACATACTAACCAAATAAAATAAATAGAATAGATATGTAAAAGTAAAATAAATAAATAAATAAACAGAGTAATAAATATGTACAAACATATATACATATATACAGGTGCTGTGGGGAAGGGACAGTCTAGAAGAGGGAGCCAGAGAACAAAACCAAACATACTAACAAAATAAAGTAAATAGAATAGATATGTACAAGTAAGATAAATAAATAAATAGAGTAAGCACACAGTAAGCGCTCAGTAAATACGATTGATGGATGGATGGATTGATTGACTGGGTCCCGGGGACCGACGAATCGGGCGGGCGGGGCCGGGCCTCTCTCTTGCCCCCTCGCTTGGCCCCGCCCCGCGACACCTCCCGCTGAAAACCGACCAATGGGAAGGGGCGCTCGGAGATCGCCAGCCAATCGGGAGGCGAGGTCTGGGCGTCTCCCTTCCCGCCTCTTTTCCAGCGGAGCGCGGGGAGGAGTCACCGCCCCCGGCCCTGCCCGAAACCCACACAACAGCCGCAGCCGCCTACTCCTCCCCGTCCCTCCGTCCCTCCCGCCGGCTGGCTAGCTCTCTTCCCAAGCGCTTAGTACAGTGCTCTGCACACAGTAAGCGCTCAATAAATACGATTGATTGATAGATTCCTCCCTTCAAGGCCCTACTGAGAGCGCCCCTCCTCCAGGAGGCCTTCCCACACCGAGCCCCCTCCTTCCTCTCCCCCTCGTCCCCCTCTTCATACCCCCATCTTACCTCCTTCCCTTCCCCACAGCACCTGTATATATGTTTGTACATGTTTTTTACTCTATTTATTTTACTTGTACATATCTATTCCATTCATTTTATTTTGTTAATATGTTTGGTTTTGTTCTCTGTCTCCCCCTTCTAGACTGTGAGCCCACTGTTGGGGAGGGACTGTCTCTATATGTTGCCATCTTGTATTTCCCAAGCGCTTAGTACAGTGCTCTGCACACAGTAAGCGCTCAATAAATGCGATTGATTGATTCACTTTGTTAATATGTTTGGTTTTGTTCTCTGTCTCCCCCTTCTAGACTGTGAGCCCACTGTTGGGTAGGGACTGTCTCTGTATGTCACCAACTTGTACTTCCCAAGCGCTTAGTTCAGTGCTCTGCACACAGTAAGCGCTCAATAAATACGATTGATTGATTGATTTTGTTAATATGTTTGGTTTTGTTCTCTGTCTCCCCCTTCTAGACTGTGAGCCCACTGTTGGGTAGGGAGTGTCTCTATATGTTGCCAACTTGTACTTCCCAAGCACTTAGTACAGTGCTGTGCACACAGTAAGCGCTCAATAAATACGATTGATTAATTGATTGATTTTGTGTCTGCCTCGTTATCCCCTCCTCCCTAGGGAGAGACTTCGGCCGGGCGTTCCTGCCTGAACCGGGCGGACACCCAGTTAAAAGGATTGCGACGCGCCCTGATGGGGCCAGAGCCCTGCTTTCTCATGATCATGATCCTTTTACACTGTGAGCCCACTGTTGGGTAGGGACTGTCTCTATATGTTGCCAACTTGTACTTCCCAAGTGCTTAGTACAGTGCTCTGCACACAGTAAGCGCTCAATAAATACGATTGATTGATTGATCCCCCCCCCCCCCCCCCCAACGATCAAATGCTGGAGCAAGTGGACTGCAAGGGTTTTCCTAACCTGTTTTTGAATAACAGCAACCGAGGACCGTCCTCATCATCCAGGGACGCTCCCTGCACTTCACGCTGCTCTCCGAAGCCGTTTGAACACTCCCCTGGGTCGCAGAGAGGTGCAGATCCTCATCCTCAAAGAAGCAGCGTGGCCCAGGGGAAAGAGCCAGGGCTTTGGAGTCAGAGGTCATGGGTTCAAATCCCAGCCCCGCCACTTGTCAGCTGTGTGACTTTGGGCAAGTCACAACTTCTCTGTGCCTCAGTTACCCCATCTGTAAAATAGGGATGAAGACTGTGAGACCCCAGTGGGACAACCTGATCACCTTGTAACCTCCCCAGCGCTTAGAACAGTGCTTTGCACATAGTAAGCACTTAATAAATGCCATCATTATTATTATTATCCTTTTAAATGTTGCGATGTTGACTACTGGCTGGAGGAAGAGACTTATTTTCAGCGTAGACAGATACGGGTTGGCTAGGTGAGCTCGGGTGTGGCCCCTGATCGCCTCCCTTTCCCTGTGTGCATTCCCCAAATGAGGCAATCAGTGATATTTTTTGAACACCTACTGTGTGTAGGCCGTTGTACTAAGCGTTTGGGAAAATACCGTAAAATTAATAATAATAATAATAATGGTATTTGTTAAGCACTTACTATGTGGAAAGCACTGTTTTAAGCGCTGGGGAGGTTATAAGGTGATCAGGTTGTCCCACAGCGGGCTCACAGTTTTAATCCCCATTTGACAGATGAGGTAACTGAGGCTCAGAGAAGTTAAGTGACTTGCCCAAGGTCACACAGCAGACATGTGGCGGAGCCGGGATTTGAACCCATGACCTCTGACTCCAAAGCCCGGGCTCTTGATGTGAACCCTGCCCTCAAAGAGTTTACCGTCTAGTGGAACAGATTGTGGTGTTTAAGTACTTACTCTGTGGCAAGCCTGTTGATACACTCTAATCAGGTCGGACGGTCCCCGTCCCACGTGGGCCTCACAGTCTAATAAGAAAAAGAAAACCAATATCGAATCTCCATTTTACAGATTAGGGAAACGGAGCCCGGGAAATTCAGTGATTTGCCAGGGGTCACACAGCAGGATTAGCACCCAGGTCCTCCGACATCCTGGCCTTCCCATTTAGCCGGGGCTGTTTCTCAGGTCAGTTTTAGGACTCTGCCCCTGTTCTCTGAATCTAGAAAAATAGGTTTACCCTCCAGTAAGTGGGCCCAGCCATCTCCAATCCTTTTGGGATTTTATCCATTTTGGTTAGATTATTTATGATCCTGATTTATCCTCTTTTGCTTTTCCCCCACTCAGCCGGCCATTCTTGGCTATTTCGGTGCTCAATTAGCATCATCATTTGAGGGAATTCAAGAAAAAGAAAAGGAAGTGGAAGTATGAATTTCACTTTGATTAAAGATTGCAAGGAAGAGGAATACGTAAGTACTAAAATGGAGAGGCCTGTTTATTTTGGAGGAGATATTTTAGCCTTGTCACGATTGCCCGCTGCCTCTCCCCACTACCCCCTTACTATGGACATTTCTACCATTCTTTGAAAAACTGGTCGTTTCTTCTGCAGGAAAATTCCCAGATGGCTATTTGCCAGGCAGTCATCCAGATTATATGTACCTGTGCGTGAACTCCAGCCTGTTCAGACCTATTCAGTGACAGAAGCCACTAGCTCTTGGGGTCCTCCCTTTCTTCAGAGATTGCACTAGCCATCACGTGCCCTGTACTTCCCAGGTCGGATTTTGCCATAGAGGGGAAATCCTGGGGGTGTTCCCAAGAGGGTGCACTGGGAGAGGAAAGGCACTTCCTATTTTGCTCTGTCTCCAACTCTGGCAATTGAAATCCTTCGCTGAGAACCCAATCACCTGGTTGAAAGATTTGGCCCCTGGTATAAACACCAGAAGGACTTATAAATTTCAAACTCTCCTTAGGTTAACTTATCATGGGGTACTACTCACATATCCTATAAATCTAAAATGTCCTAATCTTCTCAGGATCCTATATCCAAAGGAGAAAAGCCCCGTTTTAGTAAGCAGTGTTATGAGATTTGGCTCTCTGCACGGGAGGGGGCGGGGGGGGAATGTCAAGGAAGGAAAGATGGTAAATCATTTTAACATGTTATATCCCCCCTCCTTCAGAAATGTTTTAATTTATAATTTGCTGATGGGATGACATGATCAGGAAGGGGTTAGATGGGGTGGACAAGATTGCTTAGAAAGTGCCTCCCCAGGGTGGTGGCTTTATAAAAGGGCTGTGAAGGAAGTTTGGTGAAGCAGAAGGTGGATGATCTTTCAGGAAGGGTGAAAGGCTTGAGCAGGGTCAGAGATGGGATAGTTAGGAGAGTTGCCTGAGTGCAGCTAAGAAGAGAGTAGGAATGGAGCAGAAGAAGAGAGTGGGTATTTGATTTGAGAACCATTTATTATCTCGCAAACGGATGAAGACTGTGAGCCCGCCGTGGGACTTTATGATCGCCTTGTCACCTGCCCAGCGCTTAGAACGGTGCTTTGCACATAGTAAGCGCTTAATAAATGCTATTATTATTTGCTCACCTGTAAAATGGGGATGAAGACTGTGAGCACCCCGTGGGACTTCCTGATCACCTTGTCACCTCCCCAGCACTTACAACAGTGCTTTGCACGTGGTAAGCGCTTAATAAATGCTATCGCTATTATTATTATTTCTTTGCTAGGCACTTACCACGTGCCAGGCACCTTTCTAAGACGTGGGGTGGAAACTAGCCAATTGGGTTGGACCCCCTCCCTATACCACGGGGGGCTCACGGTCTCCATCCCCATTTTGCAGATGAGGGAACTGAGGCACAGAGGAGTTGAGTTAATCACCCGGTGTCGCGCAGCAGACAAGTGGAAGCAAACCTTCTGACTCCGAGGCCCGTGCCCCAACCCCATGCAGCAGACAAATGGCAGCAAACCTTATTACTCCTTTTAGACTGTGAGCCTACTGTTGGGTAGGGACTGTCTCTATATGTTGCCAGCTTTTACTTCCCAAGCGCTTAGTACAGTGCTCTGCACACAGGAAGCGCTCAATAAATACGATTGATGATGATGATGATGACTCCCAGGCCCGTGCCCTAACCCCATGCAGCAGATGAATGGCAGCAAACCTTGTGACTCCCAGGCCCGTGCCCCAACCCCAAGCAGCAGACAAATGGCAGCAAACCTTGTGACTCCTTTTAGACTGTGAGCCTACTGTTGGGTAGGGACTGTCTCTATACGTTGCCAACTAGTACTTCCCAAGCGCTTAGTACAGTGCTCTGCACACAGTAAGCGCTCAATAAATACGATTGATGATGATGATGATGACTTCCAGGCCCGTGCCCCAACCCCATGCAGCAGACAAATGGCAGCAAACCTTATGACTCCTTTTAGACTGTGAGACTACTGTTGGGCAGGGACTGTATATGTTGCCAGCTTGTACTTCCCAAGCGCTTAGTACAGTGCTCTGTAAACAGTAAGCGCTCAATAAATACGATTGATGATGATGATGATGACTCCCAGGCCCGTGCCCTAACCCCATGCAGCAGACGAATGGCAGCAAACCTTGTGACTCCTTTTAGACTGTGAGCCTACTGTTGGGTAGGGACTGTCTCTATATGTTGCCAGCTTGTACTTCCCAAGTGCTTAGTACAGTGCTCTGCACACAGGAAGCGCTCAATAAATACGATTGATGATGATGATGATGACTCCCAGGCCCGTGCCCTAACCCCATGCAGCAGATGAATGGCAGCAAACCTTGTGACTCCCAGGCCCGTGCCCCAACCCCAAGCAGCAGACAAATGGCAGCAAACCTTGTGACTCCTTTTAGACTGTGAGCCTACTGTTGGGTAGGGACTGTCTCTATACGTTGCCAACTAGTACTTCCCAAGCACTTAGTACAGTGCTCTGCACACAGTAAGCGCTCAATAAATACGATTGATGATGATGATGATGACTTCCAGGCCCGTGCCCCAACCCCATGCAGCAGACAAATGGCAGCAAACCTTATGACTCCTTTTAGACTGTGAGACTACTGTTGGGCAGGGACTGTCTCTATATGTTGCCAGCTTGTACTTCCCAAGCGCTTAGTACAGTGCTCTGTAAACAGTAAGCGCTCAATAAATACGATTGATGATGATGATGATGACTCCCAGGCCCGTGCCCTAACCCCATGCAGCAGACGAATGGCAGCAAACCTTGTGACTCCTTTTAGACTGTGAGCCTATTGTTGGGTAGGGACTGTCTCTATATGTTGCCAACTTCTACTTCCCAGGCAACTACTACAGTGCTTTGCACACAGTAAGCGCTCAATAAACACGATTGATGATGATGATGATGACTCCCAGGCCCGTGCACCAACCCCATGCAGCAACAAGTGGCACCAAACCTTGCGACTCCCAGGCCCGTGCCCTAACCCCATGCAGTAGACAAATGGCAGCAAACCTTGTGA
This sequence comes from Tachyglossus aculeatus, assembly GCF_015852505.1. Classification (NCBI taxonomy): domain Eukaryota; kingdom Metazoa; phylum Chordata; class Mammalia; order Monotremata; family Tachyglossidae; genus Tachyglossus; species Tachyglossus aculeatus. The sequence continues at coordinate 19,791,091 of NC_052078.1, read as the reverse complement.
CTCCTTTTAGACTGTGAGCCTACAGTTGGGTAGGGACTGTCTCTATATGTTGCCAACTTGTACTTCCCAAGCGCTTAGTACAGTGCTCTGAACAGTGCTCTGAACACAGTAAGCGCTCAATAAATACAATTGATGATGATGATTATGACTCCCAGTCCCGTACCCTAACCATTTGCAGCGATTGATGATGAGGATGATCACACCCAGGCCCGTGCCCTAACCCCATGCAGCAGACAAATGGCAGCAAACCTTGTGACTCCTTTTAGACTGTGAGCCTACTGTTGGGTAGGGACAGTCTCTATATGTTCCCAACTTGTACTTCCCAAGCAACTAGTACAGTGCTCTGCACCCAGTAAGCGCTCAATAAATACGATTGATGATGATGATGATGACTCCCAGGCCCGTGCCCTAAGTTCATGCAGCAGACGAAAGGCAGCAAACCCTGTGACTCCCAGGCCCGTGCCCCAGCCCCAAGCAGCAGACAAATGGCAGCAAACCTTGTGACTCCTTTTAGACTGTGAGCCTACTGTTGGGTAGGGGCTGTCTCTATAGGTTGCCAACTTGTACTTCCCAAGCACTTAGTACAGTCCTCTGCACACAGTAAGCGCTCAACAAATATGATTGATGATGATGATGATGACTCCAGGCCCGTGCCCCAACCCCATGCAGCAAACAAATGGCAGCAAACCTTGTGAATCCTTTTAGACTGTGAGCCTACTGTTGGGTAGGGACTGTCTATATATGTTGCACAACCTATACTTCCCAAGCACTTAGTACAGTGCTCTGCACACAGTAAGCTCTCAATAAATATGATTGATGACGATGATGATGACTCCCAGGCCCATGCCCCAACCCCATGCAGCAGACAAATGGCAGCAAACCTTGTGACTCCTTTTAGACTGTGAGCCTACTGTTGGGTAGGGACTGTCTCTATATGTTGCCAACTTGTACTTCCCAAGCACTTAGTACAGTGCTCTGCACACAGTAAACGCTCAATCAACACGATTGATGATGATGATGATGACTGCCAGGCCCGTGCCCCAACCCCATGCAGCAGACAAGTGGCAGCAAATCTTGTGACTCCCAGGCCCGGGCCCCAACCCCATGCAGCAGACAAATGGCCACAAACATTATGACTCCTTTTAAACTGTGAGCCTACTGTTGGGTAGGGACTGTCTCTATATGTTGCCAACTTGTACTTCCCAAGCGCTTAGTACAGTACTCTGCACACAGTAAGCGCTCAATAAATACAATTGATGATGATGATGATGACTCCCAGTCCCGTACCCTAACCATTTGCAGCAGACGAATGGCAGCAAAGGTTGTGACTCCCTGGCCCGTGCCCAAACCCCATGCAGCAGACAAATGGCAGCAAACCTTGGGACTCCTTTGAGACTGTGAGCCTACTGTTGGGTAGGGACTGTCTCTATATGTTGCCAACTTGTACTTCACAAGCGCCTAGTACAGTGCTCTGAACACAGTAAGCGCTCAAGAAATATGATTGATGATGATGATGATGACTCCCAGGCCCTTGCCCCAAACCCATGCAGCACACAAGTGGCAGCAAACCTTGTGACTCCCAGGCCCGTTTCCCCAACCCCATGCAGCAGACAAATGGCAGCAAACCTTGTGACTCCTTTGAGACTGTGAGCCTACTGTTGGGTAGGGACTGTCTCTATACGTTGCAAACTTGTACTTCCCAAGCACTTAGTACAGTGCTCTGCACACAGTAAGTGCTCAATAAATACGATTGATGATGATGATGATGACTTCCAGGCCCGTGCCCTAACCCCATGCAACACACAAATGGCAGCAAACCTTGTGACTCCTTTTAGACTGTGAGCCTACTGTTGGGTAGGGACTGTCTCTATATGTTGCCAGCTTGTACTTCCCAAGCGCTTAGTACAGTGCTCTGTACACAGTAAGCGCTCAATAAATACGATTGATGATGATGACTTCCAGGCCCGTGCCCTAACCCCATGGAGCAGATGAATGGCAGCAAACCTTGTGACTCCCAGGCCCGTGCCCCAACCCCAAGCAGCAGACAAATGGCAGCAAACCTTGTGACTCCTTTTAGACTGTGACCCTATTGTTAGGTAGGGACTGTCTCTATGCGTTGCCAACTAGCACTTCCCAAGCGCTTAGTACAGTGCTCTGCACACAGTAAGCGCTCAATAAGTACGATTGATGATGATGATGATGACTTCCAGGCCCGTGCCCCAACCCCATGCAGCAGACAAATGGCAGCAAACCTTATGACTCCTTTTAGACTGTGAGACTACTGTTGGGTAGGGACTGTCTCTATATGTTGTAAACTTGTACTTCCCAAGCGCTTAGTACAGTGCTCTGCACACACTAAGCACTCAATAAATACGATTGATGATGATGATGATGACTCCCAGGCCTGTGCCCTAACCCCATGCAGCAGACGATTGGCAGCAAACCTTGTGACTCCCATGCCCGGGCCCCAACCCCATGCAGCAGACAAATGGCAGCAAACCTTGTGACTCCTTTTAGACTGTGAGCCTACTGTTGGGTAGGGACTGTCTCTATATGTTGTCAACTTGTACTTCCCAAGCGCTTAGTACAGTGCTTTGCACACAGTAAGCGCTCAATAAACACGATTGATGATGATGATGATGCCTCCCAGGCCCGTGCCCCAACCCCATGCAGCAGACAAGTGGCAGCAAACCTTGTGACTCCCAGGCCCGTGCCCTAACCCCATGCAGTAGACAAATGGCAGCAAACCTTGTGACTCCTTTTAGACTGTGAGCCAACAGTTGGGTAGGGACTGTCTCTATATGTTGCCAACTTGTACTTCCCAAGCGCTTAGTACAGTGCTCTGCACACAGTAAGCGCTCAATAAATACGATGGATGATGATGCTGATGACTCCCAGGCCCGTGCCCTAACACCATGCAGCAGACAAATGGCAGCAAACCTTGTGACTCCTTTTAGACTGTGAGCCTACTGTTGGGTAGGGACTGTCTCTATATGTTCCCAAATTGTGCTTCCCAAGCGCTTAGTACAGTGCTCTGCACCCAGTAAGCGCTCAATAAATACGATTGATGATGATCATCATCACTCCCAGGCCCGTGCCCTAACCCCATGCAGCAGACAAATGGCAGCAAACCTTGTGACTCCTTTTAGACTGTGAGCCTACTGTTGGGTAGGGACTTTCTCTATATGTTCCCAACTTGTACTTCCCAAGCACCTATTACAGTGCTCTGCACACAGTAAGCGCTCAATAAATACGATTGATGATGATAATGATGACTTCCAGGCCCGTGACCTAAGACCATGCAGCAGACGAATGGCAGCAAACGTTGTGACTCCCAGGCCCGTGCCCCAGCCCCATGCAGCAGACAAATGGCAGCAAACCTTGTGACTCCTTTTAGACCGTGAGCCTACTGTTGGGTAGGGACTGTCTCTATACGTTGCCAACTTGTACTTCCCAAGCGCTTAATACAGTCCTCGGCACACAGTAAGCGCTCAATAAATATGATTGATGATGATGATGATGACTCCCAGGTCCGTGCGCCAACCCCATGCAGCAGACAAATGGCAGCAAACTTTGTGACTCCTTTTAGACTGTGAGCCTACTGTTGGGTAGGGACTGTCTATATATGTTGCACAACTTATACTTCCCAAGCACTTAGTACAGTGCTCTGCAAACAGTAAGCGCTCAATAAACACGATTGATGATGATGATGATGACTCCCAGGCCCATGCCCCAACCCCATGCAGCAGACAAATGGCAGCAAACCTTGTGACTCCTTTTAGACTGTGAGCCTACTGTTGGGTAGGGACTGTCTCTATATGTTGCCAGCTTGTACTTCCCAAGCGCTTAGTACAGTGCTCTGCACACAGTAAACGCTCAATAAATACGATTGATGATGATGATGATGACTGCCAGGCCCGTGCCCCAACCCCATGCAGCAGACAAGTGGCAGCAAGCCTTGTGACTCCCAGGCCCGTTCCCCAACCCCATGCAGCAGACAAATTGCAGCAAACCTTGTGACTCCTTTGAGACTGTGAGCCTACTGTTGGGTAGGGACTGACTCTATACGTTGCCAACTTGTACTTCCCAAGCACTTAGTACAATGCTCTGCACACAGTAAGTGCTCAATAAATACGATTGATGATAATGACGATGACTCCCAGGCCCGTGCCCCAACCCCATGCAGCAGACAAATGGCAGCAAACCTTGTGACTGGTTTTAGACTGTGAGCCTACTCTTGGGTAGGGACTGTCTCTATATGTTGCCAGCTTGTACTTCCCAAGCACTCAGTACAGTGCTCTGCACATAGTAAGCGCTCAATAAATACGATTGATGATGATGATGATGACTCCCAGGCCCGTGCCCTAAGCCCATGCAGCAGACGAATGGCAGCAAACCTTGTGACTCCTTTTAGACGGTGAGCCTACTGTTGGGTAGGGACTGTCTCTATATGTTGCCAGCTTGTACTTCCCAAGCACTTAGTACAGTGCTCTGCACGCAGTAAGTGCTCAATAAATACGATTGATGATGATGATGATGACTCCTAGGCCCTTGCCCTAACCCCCTGCAGCAGACGAATGGCAGCAAAGGTTGTGACTCCCAGGCCCGTGCCCTAACCCCAGGTAGCAGACAAATGGCAGCAAACCTTGTGATTCCTCTTAGAATGTGAGCCTACTGTTGGGGAGGGACTGTCTCTATATATTGTCAACTTGTACTTCACAAGCGCCTAGTACAGTGCTCTGCACACAGTAAGCGCTCAATAAATATGATTGATGATGATGATGATGACTCCCAGGCCCATGCCCCAACCGCATGCAGCAGACAAACGGCAGCAAACCTTGTGACTCCTTTGAGACTGTGAGCCTACTCTTGGGTAGGGACTGTCTCTATACGTTGCCAACTTGTACTTCCCAAGCGCTTAGTACAGTGCTCTGCACACAGTAAGCGCTCAATAAATACGATTGATGATGCTGATGATGCTGATGACTCCCAGGCTCGTGCCCCAACCCCATGCAGCAGACAAATGGCAGCAAACCTTGAGACTCCTTTTAGACTGTGAGCCTACTGTTGGGTAGGGACTGTCTCTATACGTTGCCAACTTGTACTTCCCAAGCGCTTAGTACAGTGCTCTGCACGCAGTAAGTGCTCAATAAATACGATTGATGATGATGATGATGACTCCCAGGCCCGTGCCCTAACCCCATGAAGCAGATGAATGGCAGCAAACCTTGTGACTCCCAGGCCCGTGCCCCAACCCCATGCAGCAGACAAATGGCAGCAAACCTTGTGACTCCTTTTAGACTGTGAGCCTACTGTTGGGTAGGGACTGTCTCTATATATTGTCAACTTGTACTTCCCAAGCGCTTAGTACAGTGCTCTGCACACAGTAAGCGCTCAATAAATACGATTGATTATGATGATGATGACTCCCAGGCCCGTGCCCTAACCCCATGCGGCAGATGAATAGTAGCAAACCTTGTGACTCCTTTTAGACTGTGAGCCTACTGTTGGGTAGGGACTGTCTCTATATGTTGCCAACTTGTACTTCCCAAGTGCTTCGTACAGTGCTCTGCACACAGTAAGCGCTCAATAAACATGATTGATGATGATGATGATCACTCCCAGGCCCGTGCCCTAACCCCATGCAGCAGACAAATGGCAGAAAACCTTGTGACTCCCTTTAGACTGTGAGCCTACTGTTGGGTAGGGACTGTCTCCATATGTTGCCAACTTGTACTTCCCAAGCACCTAGTACAGTGCTCTGCACACAGTAAGCGCTCAATAAATACGATTGACGATGATGATGATGACTCCCAGGCCCGTGCCCCAACCCCATGCAGCAGACAGTTGGCAGCAAACCTTGTGACTCCCAGGCCCATGCCCTAACCCCATGCAGCAGACAAATGGCAGCAAATCTTGTGACTCCTTTTAGACTGTGAGCCTACTGTTGGATAGGGACTGTCTCTATATGTTGCCAACCTGCACTTCCTAAGCGCTTAGTACAGTGCTCTGTAAACAGTAAGCGCTCAATAAATACGATTGATGATGATGATGATGACTCCCAGGCCCGTGCCCTATCCCCATGCAGCAGACGAATGGCAGCAAACCTTGTGACTCCCAGGCCCGTGAACCAACCCCATGCAGCAGACAAATGGCAGCAAACCTTGTGACTCCTTTTAGACTGTGAGCCTACTGTTGGTTAGCGACTGTCTCTATATGCTGCCAATTTGTACTTCCCAAGTGCTTAGTACAGTGCTCTGCACACGGTAAGCACTCAATAAATACGATTGATGATGATGATGATGACTCCCAGACCCATGTCTTAACCCCATGCAGCAGACAAATGGCAGCAAACCTTGTGACTCCTTTTAGACTGTGAGCCTACTGTTGGGTAGGGACTATCTCTATACGATGCCAACTTGTACTTCCCAAGCGCTTAGTACAGTGCTCTGCACACGGTAAGCGCTCAATAAATACGATTGATGATGATGATGATGACTCCCAGGCCGGTGCCCTATCCCCATGCAGCAGATGAATGGCAGCAAACCCTGTGACTCCCAGGCCCGTGCCCCAACCCCATGCAGCCGACAAATGGCAGCAAACCTTGTGACTCCTTTTTGACTGTGAGCTTACTGTTGGGTAGGGACTGTCTCTATATGTTGCCAACTTGTACTTCCCAAGCGCTTAGTACAGTGCTCTGCACACAGTAAACGCTCAATAAATACAATTGATGATGATGATGATGACTCCCAGGCCCGTGCCCCAACCCCATGCAGCAGACAAATGGCAGCAAACCTCGTGACTCCTTTTAGGCGGTGAGCCTACTGTTGGGTAGGGACTGTCTCTATATGTTGTCAGCTTGTACTTCCCAAGCGCTTAGTACAGTGCTCTGCACACAGTAAGCACTCAATAAATATGATTGATGATGATGATGATGACTCCCAGGCCTGTGCCCTAACCCCGTGCAGCAGACAAATGGCAGCAAAACTTGTGACTCCCAGGCCCATGCCCCAACCCCATGCAGCAGACAAATGGCAGCAAGCTTTGTGACTCCTTTTAGACTGTGAGCCTACTGTTGGGTTGGGACTGTCTCTATATGTTGCCAACTTGTACTTCCCAAGCGCTTAGTACTGTGCTCTGCACCCAGTAAGTGCTCAATAAATACGATTGATGATGATGATGATGACTCCCACGCCCGTGCCCTAACCCCATGCAGCAGATGAATGGCAGCAAACCTTGTGACTGCCAGGCCCGTGCCCTAACCCCATGCAGCAGATAAATGGCAGCAAACCTTGTGACTCCGTTTAGACTGTGAGCCTACTGTTGGGTAGGGACTTTCTCTATATGTTGCCAACTTGTACTTCCCAAGCGCTTAGTACAGTGCTCTACACACAGTAAGCACTCAATAAATACGATTGATGATGATGATGATGACTCCCAGGCCAGTGCCCCAACCCCATGCAGCAGACAAATGACAGCAAACCTTGGGACTCCTTTTAGACTGTGAGCCTCATTTTGGGTAGGGACTGTCTCTATACGTTGCCAACGTGGACTTCCCAACCGCTTAGTACAGTGCTCCGCACACAGTAAGCACTCAATAAATACGATTGATGATGATGATGATGACTACCAGGCCCATGCCCTAACCCCATGCAGCAGACGAATGGCAGCAAACCTTGTGACTCCCAGGCCGGTGCCCCAACCCCATGCAGCAGACAAGTGGCAGCAAACCTTGTGACTCCTTTTAGACTGTGAGCCTACTGTTGGGTAGGGACTGTCTCTATATGTCGCGAACCTGTACTTCCCAAGCACCTAGTACAGTGCTCTGCACACAGTAATCACTCAATAAATACGATTGATGATGATGATGATGATGATGACTCCCAGGACCGTGCCCCAACCCCATGCAGCAGACAATTGGCAGCAAACCTTGTGACTCCTTTTAGACTGTGAGCCTACTGTTGGGTAGGGACTGTCTCTATACGTTGCCAACCTGTACTTCCAAAGCGCCTAGTATAGTGCTCTGCACACAGTAAGCGCTCAATAAGTATGATTGATGATGATGATGATGACTCTCAGGCCCGTGCCCCAACCCCATGCAGCAGACGAATAGCAGCAAACCTTGTGACTCCCAGGTCCGTGCCCCAACCCCATGCAGCAGACAAATGGCAGCAAACCTTGTGACTCCTTTGAGACCGTGAGCCTACTGTTGGGTAGGGACTGTCTCTATACGTTGCCAACTTGTACTTCCCAAGCGCTTAGTACAGTGCTCTACACACAGTAAGCACTCAATAAATACGATTGATGATGATGATGATGACTCCCAGGCCTGTGCCCCAACCCCATGCAGCAGACAAATGGCAGCAAGCCTTGGGACTCCTTTTAGACTGTGAGCCTACTGTTGGGTAGGGACTGTCTCTATATGTTGCCAGCTTGTACTTCCCAAGCGCTTAGTACAGTGCTCTGCACACAGTAAGCGCTCAATAAATACGATTAATGATGATGATGATGACTCCCAGGCCCGTGCCCTATCCCCACGCAGCAGTCGAATGGCAGCAAACCTTGTGACTCCAAGGCCCGTGCCCCAACTCCATGCAGCAGACAAATGGCAGCAAACCTTGTGACTCCTTTTAGACTGTGAGCCTACTGTTGGGTAGTGACTGTCTCTATAGGTTGCCAACTTGTACTTCCCAAGCGCCTAGTTCAGTGCTCTGCACACAGTAAGTGCTCAATAAATACAATTGATGATGATGATGATGACTTCCAGGCCCGTGTCCCAACCCCATGCAGCAGATGAATGACAGCAAACCCTGTGACTCCCAGGCCCGTGCCCCAACCCCATGCAGCAGACAAATGGCAGCAAACCTTGTGACTCCTTTTAGACTGTGAGACTACTGTTGGGTAGGGACTGTCTCTATACGTTGCCAACTTGTACTTCCCAAGTGCTTAGTACAGTGCTCTACACACAGTAGGCACTCAATAAATACGATTGATGATGATGATGATGACTCCCAGGCCTGTGCCCCAACCCCATGCAGCAGACAAATGGCAGCAAACCTTGGGACTCCTTTTTGACTGTGAGCCTACTGTTGGGTAGGGACTGTCTCCATATGTTGCCAGCTTGTACTTCCCAAGCGCTTAGTACAGTGCTCTGCACACAGTAAGCACTCAATAAATACGATTAATGATGATGACAATGACTCCCAGGCCCGTGTCCTATCCCCACGCAGCAGTCGAATGGCAGCAAACCTTGTGACTCCCAGGCCTGTGCCCTAACACCATGCAGCAGACAAATGGAAGCAAACCTTGTGCCTCCTTTTAGACTGTGAGCCTACTATTGGGTTGGGATTGTATCTATATGTTGTCAATTTGTACTTCCCGAGCGCTTAGTACAGTGCTCTGCACACAGTAAGCGCTCAATAAATACGACTGATGATGATGATGATGACTCCCAGGCATATGCCCCCAACCCCATGCAGCAGACAAGTGGCAGCAAACCTTGTGACTCCTTTTAGACTGTGAGCCTACTGTTGGGTAGGGACTGTCTCTATATGTTGCGAACTTGTACTGCCCAAGCGCTTAGTACAGTGCTCTGCACACAGTAAGCGCTCAATAAATGCGATTGATGATGACGATGATGACTCCCAGGACCATGCCCTAAGCTCATGCAACAGACGAATGGCAGCAAACCTTGTGACTCCTTTTAGACTGTGAGCCTACTGTTGGGTAGGGACTGTCTCTATAAGTTGCCAGCTTGCACTTCTCAAGCACTTAGTACAGTGCTCTGCACACAGTAAGCACTCAATAAATACGATTGATGATGAAGATGATGACTCCCAGGCCCGTGCCCCAACCCCATGCATCAGACAAGTGGTAGCAAACCTTGTGACTCCCTTGCCCGTGCCCCAACCCCATGCAGCAGACAAGTGGCAGCAAACCTTGTGACTCCCTGGCCCATGCCCCAACCCCATGCAGCAGACAAATGGCAGCAAACTTTGTGACTCCTTTTAGACTGTGAGCCTACTGTTGGATAGGGACTCTCTCTATATGTTGCCAACTTGTACTTCCCAAGCGCCTAGTACAGTGCTCTGCACACAGTAAGCACTCAATAAATACGATTGATGATGATGATGATGATGATGATAATGATGACTCCCAGGCCCGTGCCCTAACCCCATGCAGCAGACAAGTGGCAGCAAACTTTGTGACTCCCAGGCCCATGCCCTAACCCCATGCAGCAGACAAATGGCAGCAAACCTTGGGACTTCTTTTCGACTGTGAGGCTACTGTTGGGTAGGGACTGTCTCTATATGTTGCCAACTTGTACTTCCCAAGCGCTTAGTACAGTGCTCTGCACACAGTAAGCGCTTAATAAATATGATTGATGATCATGATAAAGATAAATACGATTGATGATGATGACGATGACTCCCAGGCCTGTGCCATAACCCCATGCAGCAGACAAATGGCAGCAAACCTTGTGACTCCTTTTAGACTGTCACCCTACTGTTGGGTAGGGACTGTCTCTATATGTTGCCAACTTGTACTTCCCAAGCGCTTAGTACAGTGCTCTGCACGCAGTAAGCGCTCAATAAATAAGATTGATTATGATGATGATGACTCCCAGGCCCGTGCCCCAACCCCATGCAGCAGACAAAAGGCAGCAAACCTTGTGACTCCTTTAAGACTGTGAGCCTACTGTTGGATAGGGACTGTCTCTATACGTTGCCAACCTGTACTTCCCAAGCGCTTAGTACAGTGCTCTGCACACAGTAAGCGCTCAATCAATACGATTGATGATGATGATGATGACTCCCAGGCCTGTACACCAACCCCATGCAGCAGACCAATGGCAGCAAACCTTGTGACTCCTTTTAGACTGTAAGCCTACTTTTGAGTAGGGACTGTCCCTATATGTTGCCAGCTTGTACTTCCCAAGCGCTTAGTACAGTGCTCTGCATACACTAAGCGCTCAATAAATACGATTGATAATCATGATGATGACTCCCAGGCCCGTGCCCTAACCCCATGCAGCAGACGAATGGCAGCAAACCTTGTGACTCCCTGGCCCGTGCCCCAACCGCATGCAGCAGACAAATGGCAGGAAACCTTGTGAGTCCTTTAAGACTGTGAGCCTACTTTTGGGTAGGGACTGTCTCTATATGTTGCCAGCTTGTACTTCCCAAGCGCTTAGTACAGTGCTCTGCACACAGTAAGCGCTCAATAAATACAATCGATGATGATGATGATCACTCCCAGGCCCGTGCCCTAACCCCATGCAGCAGATAAATGGCAGCAAACCTTGTGACTCCTTTTAGACTGTGAGCCTACTGTTGGGTAGGGACTGTCTCTATATGTTGCCAACTTGTACTTCCCAAGCGCTTAGTACTGTGCTCTGCACACAGTAAGTGGTCAATAAATATGATCGATGATGATGATGATGACTCCCAGGCCCGTGCCCTATCCCCATGCAGCAGACAAATGGCAGCAAACCTTGTGACTCCTTTTAGACTGTGAGCCTACTGTTGGGTAGGGACTGTCTCTATATGTTGCCAACTTGTACTTCCCAAGCGCCTAGTACAGTGCTCTGCACACAGTAAGCACTCAATAAATACGATTGATGATGATGATGATGACTCCCAGGACCGTGCCCCAACCCCATGCAGCAGACAAGTGGCAGCAAACTTTGTGACTCCCAGGCCCGTGCCCTAACCCCATGCAGCAGACAAATGGCAGCAAACCTTGGGACTCCTTTAAGACTGTGAGCCTGCTGTTGGGTAGGGACTGTCTCTATACGTTGCCACCTTGTACTTCCCAAGCACTTAGTACAGTGCTCTACACACAGTAAGCGCTCAATAAATACGATTGATGATGATGATGATGACTCCCAGGCCCGTGCCCTAACCCCATGCAGCAGACGAATGGCAGCAAACCTTGTGACTCCCTGGCCCGTGGCCCAACCCCATGCAGCAGACAAATGGCAGCAAACCTTGTGACTCCTTTTAGACTGTGAGCCTACTGTTGGGTAGGGACTGTCTCTATATGTTGCCAACTTGTACTTCCCAAGCGCTTAGTACAGTGTTCTGCACACAGTAAGTGCTCAATAAGTACGATTGATGATGATGATGATCACTCCCAGGCCTGTGCCCTAACCCCATGCAGCAGACAAATGGCAGCAAACCTTGTGACTCCTTTTAGACTGTGAGCCTACTGTTGGGTAGGGACTGTCTCTATATGTTGCCAACCTGTACTTCCAAAGTGCCTAGTACAGTGCTCTGCACACAGTATGCGCTCAATAAATATGATTGATGATGATGATGATGACTCCCAGGCCCGTGCCCCAACCCCATGCAGCAGACGAATGGCAGCAAAGATTGTGACTCCCAGGCCCGTGCCCTATCCCCATGCAGCAGACAAATGGCAGCAAACCTTGTGACTCCTTTTAGACTGTGAGCCTACTGTTGGGTAGGGACTGTTTCTATATGTTGCCAGCTTGTACCTCCCAAGCGCTTAGTACAGTGCTCTGCACACAGTAAGTGCTTAATAAATACGATTGATGATGATGATGATGACTCCCAGGCCCGTGCCCTAAGCCCATGCAGCAGACGAATGGCAGCAAACCTTGTGACTCCCAGGCCCATGCCCCAACCCCATGCAGCAGACAAATGGCAGCAAACCTTGTGACTCCTTTTAGACTGTGAGCCTATTGTTGGGAAGGGACTGTCTCTATACGTTGCCAACTTGTACTTCCCAAGCGCTTAGTACAGTCCTCTGCACACAGTACACGCTCAATAAATATGATTGATGATGATGATGTTGACTCCCAGGCCCTGTGCCCCAACCCCATGCAGCAGACAAATGGCAGCAAACCTTGGGACTCCTTTTAGACTGTGAGCCTACTGTTGGGTAGGGACTGTTTCTATATGTTGCCAACTTGTACTTCCCAAGCGCTTAGTACAGTGCTCTGCACACAGTAAGCGCTCAATAAATAGGATTGATTATGATGATGATGACTCCCAGGCCCGTGCCCTAACCCCATGCAGCAGATGAATGGCAGCAAACCTTGTGACTCCCAGGTCCGTGCCCTAACCCCATGCAGCAGACAAATGGCAGCAAACCTTGTGACTCCTTTTAGACTGTGAGCCTACTGTTGGGTAGGGACTGTCTCTATATGTTGCCAGCTTGTACTTCCCAAGCGCTTAGTACAGTGCTCTGCACACAGTAAACGCTCAATAAATACGATTGATGATGATGATGATGACGACTCCCAGGCCCGTGCCCCAAGCCCATGCAGCAGACAAATGGCAGCAAACCTTTCAACTCCCAGGCCCGTGCCCCAACCCCATGCAGCAGACAAATGGCAGCAATCCTTGTGACTCCCAGGCCCGTGCCCTAGCCCCATGCAGCAGACAAATGGCAGCAAACCTTGTGACTCCTTTTAGACTGTGAGCCTACTGTTGTGTAGGGACTGTCTCTATATGTTGCCAACTTGTATTTCCCAAGCACTTAGTACAGTGCTCTGCACATAGTAAGAGCTCAATAAATACGATTGATGATGATGATGATCACTCCCAGGCCCGTGCCCCAACCCCATGCAGCAGACAAATTGCAGCAAACCTTGTGACTCCTTTTAGACTGTTAGCCTACTGTTGGGTAGGGACTGTCTCTATATGTTGCCAACTTGTACTTCCCAAGCACTTAGTACAGTGCTCTGCACACAGTAAGCGCTCAATAAATACGATTGATGATGATGATGATGACTCCCGGGCCCGTGCCCCAACCCCGTGCAGCAGACAAATGGCAGCAAACCTTGTGACTCCCAGGCCCGTGCCCCAACCCCATGCAGCAGACAAATGGCAGCAAACCTTGTGACTCCTTTTAGACTGTGAGCCTACTGTTGGGTAGGGACTGTATATGTTGCCAACTTGTACTTCCCAAGCGCTTAGTACAGTGTTCTGCACACAGTAATCGCTCAATAAATAAATACGATTGATGATGACACTAAAGATCTTAGTACAGTGTTCTGCACACAGTAATCGCTCAATAAATAAATACGATTGATGATGACACTAAAGATCTCCTGGGAAGGAGAGCCTTGTATCCCATTCAGTATCCCATCCCATTGTCTCCCATTCGTAATAGAGGTGAAATGCGTCTAATGACATCTACCTCAGAAAACTATTTTTCATGTCTGAAGACGAATATGAAATATCCTACCCTTCAGGCTGAATAATCCCAATTCCATTAATGTCTCATCGTACATTTTTTTAATCCAACCCCATTTGATTATTTTCATTTTTCTCTTCTGTTATCTTGCCAAGTTCACTATATCTTTCTTGAATCGTGGAGCACAGAATTGGACAATGCCCAGTTCTGAGGAAAAACAAACATCCAACTGAAGAAAAATATCCAAAACTCACATGCTTCTTAACAGTGGAAACATTTTCCACCTCATTCTCTTTGGATAGTTTTGTCTCAGTTTATATCAATTAGTAGAAGGCTGTCTCTCTGGGGTCATACAGACAGATTTGCTTTGGCATTAGGGTTATTTCTTGTTGCTCACCTCTTTGCCTCCTAGTCCACCCAGAAAAAGGATGTTTTTTCTCCTGAGAGGCACCCAAGAAAATTCCCGTCATCTCAACTCAAATAGAGGTCTTACAGAAACCCCGGCTCTGCCACTTCTCTGCTGTGTAACCTTAGGCAAGTCACTTCACTTCTCTGGTCCTCAGTTACTTCATCTGTAAAATGGAGATTGAGACTGAGAACCCCATGTGGGACGGGGACTGTATCCAACGTGATTTACTTGTATCCACCCCAGCACAGTGCCTGGCACATAGTAAGCACTTAACAAATACTATTATTATTAAACTTGAGCGTTCAGAGACCGGGACTCTTCACATTTAAGAAGGGCTAGTGAACAAGCATAGAGAACACAGTAAATCCAAAAGAGGAGGGAAGTCTTTTTCAGGCTACAAATAGGGCTCCTTGGACTTTGGAGGTGGCCCATTACCGAAGGTGGAACCCTCTCCACACATGCAAATGTGGCTTTGGGAACCCCTGGGGCAAAGAGCTTTCCCTAAATTGAGGGGTTAAAGCAGCATGGCTTAGTGGCAGCAGAGAAAGTGGATTCTAATCCCGCCCCTACCACTAACCTCCTGTGTGACCTAGGGCAAGTCACTTAGCTTCTCATTGCCTCAGTTTCCTCAACTGCAAAGTGGGCATTCAATACCTGTTCTACCTAATTGGGTAGTGAGCCTCATGTGGGACAGGGGCTGCATCCAACCCAATCACCTCTCTCTACCCCAGTGCTTAGAACAGTGCTGACATATACAGTAAGTACTTAACAAATTACATCAAAAAAGTGTGACCGTCTTTAATCTGGAGACTTTAGTTAATTCTGGGACAGGAGGCATTTTAGAGGGTCTTTATTCAACCCAGGACTGAGAGCTGTTTAGTTGGGACTTGGGTGATGGTGCAATAAAACTATTTTAACCATCTGACAATTCAATAGCAAGTTATTCTAGTTTTACACTGAATGAAGCAATTGGAGTGAAGCAGCGATGAGACTTTATCAAAATAGATTTGACTTTCTTAGTGGTAGAGTACAGAATTTATCCATATGGTGTTTTTTTAATATTTCCATAGCAAATTTTTCTAACACTAAAATGCAATTCAATTTTATTGGAGCTATTAATATTTTACTGTTGGGAAGGATTAAAATGAACTTTACTGCATTTGCTTCAGAGACCTTGGCACAAATATAAAGCTCAATTTTCTTATTGTTCACATGATAATGTATACATCCAATTAAACTGCATTTCTTTAGTGAACAGCTTTCAAAATTAATGAGGTCCCTGATGTCTACCTTCCTAGATATAAATCACCAGTTTTAAATGGGTTAAGTAATTTCAGTTAAAAATGGAAACAGCTTAGAGAGAGTCATCTGGTTTGAAGAGGTTTGGTGGTATTGTTATTATTATGGTATTCATTAGGTACTTACTATGTGCTAAGCCCTGGGGTAGATACAGAATATTGGACTCAGTCCTGCATCCCTTGGGGCTCACAGTCTAAGTGCTGCGGAGTTGATTTTAATTTTGTTCCCTTCAAACTGAGTTTATCCGGGGTTTCGTCATGTTTTTATAATACAATTAGCTTGAAATTTAGCTAAAGATTAGGCTATTGGCTCGGTTAATCCACAGACTTATTGAGGACAGGGACGAGAAGCAGCGTAGCATAGTGGTCATAGTGCGGGCCTGGGAATCAGAAGGTCATGGGTTCTAATCCCTGCTACGCCACTTGTCTGCTGTGTGACCTTGGGTAAGTCACTCCTCTGTGCTTCAGTTACCTCATCTGTAAAATGGGGATTGAGACTGTGAGCCCCACATGGGACAGGGACTGTGTCCAACCTGATTTGCTTGTATCCACCCCACTGCGTCGTTCAGTGCCTAGCTCATAGTAAGCATTTAACAAATACTATAATTATTATTATTATATATTTTCCCCATCGCCCAAAAGGCCTAAGACCAGGATGGCAGGAACACAGCCCCTCACCCTCAGTGGCCATGTGGCCACACTCAAGTAAAAGTCTGGTTTCAGTGATGCTTTGGGCTATGAATGGAAATTTCCGATGTGGCTCAGAAACACAGTATCTTACCTCCCCAGGAACTCCTACTCAAGACCCAGAAGGGATGGTTATGGCAAGACCCACCCGCCATCCACCCCACCTGGCCTGGCAGAATTGGGCAGTTGTGGATATCAGAGGGTGGCAGTAGGGAAGGGGGGAGGTGTTCCATCCTCTCTGCTCACCGCCTTTACCTCCTCTTCCCTTTGGTCCTCCTTTTCTCCCTTTCAGTCAATTGACAGTCCTTACCAAGCGCTGACTGTGTGCAGAGCACTGTTCATAAGCACTTAGGAGAGTACAATACAACGGAGTTGGTAGACCCGATCCCTCTTCTCCTCCTCAGTCTCCCTTTCCCATTCTTCTGTGTCCCTCCATTTCCTAGTCTCCATTTTCCTGCTCTTCCTCTTTCATACCATCTCCAGTCTTAAGCCCCATCCCATTCCCCAGGCCCCCCAAACAGATCGGATCACCATGCTGTGATTGAAAGCTTACTGGAAAATTTTATAGCATGGGAAAATGTGTGAGGATGGAGTCAAATCTGCCTGAAAGGTGGGAAGCAGCATAGCCTAGTGGATAGAGCACGGGTCTGGCAATCAGAAGACCCGGATTCTAATCCCAGCTCCACCACTTGTCTGCTGTGTGACCTTGGGTACGCTACTTCACTTCTCAGGGCCTCAGTTACTTCACTTCTCGGGGCTTCAGTTCCCTCATCTGTAAAACGGGAATTAAGACTGTGAGCCCCTTGTGGGACGGGGACTGTGTCGAAAACGATTTGCTTTGTAGCCACCCCAGTGCTTAGTACAGTGCCTGGCACATAGCAAGTGCCTAAAAAATAACAAACAGATATCACAGTTTTAGTTAGATGGAAGTAGAACTTTTAAAAATATCCAACAGGTCATCACGTTCGCTCACACCTGCCACCATGCTTCCTGTGCTATGAACATGGTTCCAACAATGGCTAAGAGACTGTACCATCACCCCATCGGTCCTCACTCTCAGGAAGGATGTCTTTTGATGTTAGAATATATTTTTGTCCTAATTTTATTCCCATTCTTCTTGCATTTCTCCTTCCTGGGTATTTACACATGTTGGGTTTTTCTCAAGAACCTTCATCCTTGAGTTGCCATTTAGACCAGCCATTCACCCTTATCTTCCTTCCTTAGAGAAGCGGCGTGGCTCAGAGAAGCAGTGTGGCTCAGTGGCAAGAGCACGGGCTTTGGAGTCAGAGGTCATGCGTTCAAATCCCATCTCCGCCAATTGTCAGCTGTGTGACTTTGGGCAAGTCACTTAACTTCTCTGGGCCTCAGTTATCTCATCTGTAAAATGGGGATGAAGACTGTGAGCCCCCCATGGGACAACCTGATCACCTTGTAACCTCCCCAGAGCTTAGAACAGTGCTTTGCGCATAGTAAGCGCTTAATAAATGCCATTATTATTATTATTAAATATTTCTTTACCAATCTGTTCCTGCATCCCCTAGTTCACTGTTCCTTTCTTCCGTGAATGCAGTCTAATGTTCATCTTTCTGGCACTTAGGAGCCCCAAGCTGAGTCCAGTATCCTAATACGGTCTCATTAAATTCATGTGGAGACATCTGATTCATTCTCCCGTGATGCAGTTCATTTTCACCTGCAGCCTCAGGTAGAATTGGCCTTATTTATGTCCTATTGCAGTGACAACACATAGAAAATTCCAGCTATGCCTGCCCAAGGCAAGCTCTTCCAACTAGACTGTAATATTTGGCCCCAGACAACTTTTTCCTCTCCATATTGCTGGTTCTTGATATTTTTTTCTCCCTCTATTCAGCTTCTATTTATGCTCATATATTTACCTACCTCTGTTCATCTTTACTAAGAGCTTAGGTTCTTTAACACTCTGCAACTGTCCTCTCTAAATTGCTTCTAAACTGATGCATTAGTAGTGACCATTTCAAATTCAAAATTAAATTTTACTGGGATATTCTGGTAAATCAGTGATCCGAGGGAAAAGTCCTTTCCCAAACATGATTTATAGTTTTACTTTCCAATTTAAATAAGCAGAAACAAGCAGACATGTTGCTAGAGGGGGAACAAAGACTTTATCACAACCTATACAATACCCTGGGCATTTGTTGGGATTGTGCAGTCTCTTGGACTCAGGGCAGCCCTCGAGAGGTATCAACCAGCAGTGAAAAAAGAATTGAGAAAAAGGACTATTATGTGAGGTAGCGATACTTAGTTAAGGACCTCCTGAACAAAGGGACTGAGAAGTCACTGTGTAGGTCAGATGGTGCACAAAAATAAGGGGGGAGAAATGCCCACGGAAAGCAGGGAACCTGATGCTAAAACCCATGAAATAGTCTGAAGAACTGAGAGAAGAAATAAAATACTCATATTGCAACAAATATATATATATATATATATATATATATATATATAATGGAAAATCTTGCTATAATCAATTATGAACAAGATATTTCAAACTACAGAAGAAAAGATGAGGAGTGGGGCACATTTAAAGAAAAGAGAACATAAATGGCAGCTATAAAAATAAACCCAGATAGAATTCTTTGGAAATTTAGTCCAGATTTTTTTTATCGAGCCTGTTTTTAAAGACAAAGCTGGTATGTTCGTGGGTACACAGAAGGTTTGCCCTGTATCTTAACTGTAAGTCAGTTAGTTACATGCTCTTTCTTGTATTTGTTAGTACTTGGATTTTGCAGATAGATCGCTTGAATGAAATGGTACACGTTGGGAAAAGCTGACCATTTGGTTGCTATTTTTCAAACATTTGGTGCTTATTTTAAGTCCAGAATGTTCAGAAAATAAAAATAACACTGAAAAGACAGCGTGTGACTCTTATGCTTATTTTAACTCTGAACCCCAAATGCTCTAAGTGTTGGACAAACGTTACAGACAGCCGAGGCTGCTCCCCTGCAGTCTTACAGTCTTACAATGTAAATTAGGCAGACAGGCAAAATATAGACAGATAAATGAGACACAAAGGCAGAGGGAATTCTCACAGGGGAGGCTTAAGGAGGAGCTGGGAACAATGTAGCCGGCTCCAGTGTGGAGCAGTCTGTAGCAAGTAAGGGGCCGAATGGGGGAGGGGGGAAAGGGTGGACAGAGAAGGGAAAGAGCCTAGTTAAAGCCTGATACTGATTTTCAAAAGAACAATAAGCCTTGCAGGCACCCACAAGCAATTCTGTTCATTTACCAGGGATTCGGAATGGGCATTACACACTTTCAGATTTCTGGCACTAGGACATTATCAGTGGTCATCAGTGTTTGAGGTTTTTGCATCTGGCCATTGTAATGCGCAGACCTATATTTTTCAGAGCAATCCATGAAGAGTTAGCCTGAGCGTGTTTCTGCTTTATGTGGCAATGGAGCCGCATCTGTGTATTTCTCCATAACACCAAAGACTTTGAATTCTTAAGACTTCAATATATTAAGCCTCTAAAAATCAATGATGAGAAGACTAACTGCTTACAAATTACATGAAGCGCAGTTGCTGAAACAACCGAAACAATGGCAAGCTAATTATAATTTAAACAGTATCGGATAAACCACAAAATATCCTTTCAGAGTATTTCAGCACCATTACGTGTTTGGTTATTTCAAAGACTCGGATGAAATCCCTCCATACTCAGTAATATGAAGCAGGTGCATTGGAGGACTTTAAGACTACTAGGTCCAATTGAAATCAAGGGAGTCAGGATTTAGAAGCTGCAAAAGTAGTATGGCCTGGGATATATAGAGAAGCAGCGTGGCTCAGTGGAAAGAGCCCGGGCTTTGGAGTCACAGGTTATGGGTTCAAATCCCGGCTCCGCCACGTCAGCTGTGTGACTTTGGGCAAGTCGCTTAACTTCTCTGGGCCTCAGTGACCTCATCTGTAAAATGGGTATGAAGACTGCGAGCCCCTGTGGGACAACCTGATTACTTTGTAACCTCCCCAGCGCTTAGAACAGTGCTTTGCACATAGTAAGTGCTTAATAAATGCCATCACCATTATTATTACTATTATGTAGAATAGATAAAGAGCCTGGGCATGGGAGTCAGAGGACCTGGGTTCTAAGCCCAGCTACGCCACTTGTCTGCTGTGTGACCTTGGGTACGATACTGAAGTTCACTGTCCCCCAGTTATCTCATCTGTAAAATGGGGATTAAGGCTATGAGCTCTGTGTGGGAATTGGGTGGTGTACAACCTGATTAGGCTTGTATCTACTCCAGCGCACAGAACGGTGCCTGGAACATAGTAAGCGCTGAACAAACAGCATTAAAAAATAAAGGTACAGTTTTTGTCTAGAATACTAAGCGTATCAGATTGAGGACAGGGATTCTGTAGCTCTGATCAATGACCACGGCATAAGAGAGGACAGTAGGCATAGGTACAATAACAATAAGGAATCTGGACTGACAGGGCGGTCCTTTTATGATGGAGGACCTGCCCTCCTTTCCCCTTCTCCAGAGTTTGAGAGAGTCTGCTGAACAGAAGTGGTGAGATTCTCCCGCTCTGGGTTGTAAGCTCCTTGTGGGCAGGGAACATGTCTAGCAACTCCATTATATTGTTTTCTCCCAAGCGCTCAGCACGGTGCTCTGCACACACTAAGTGCTCAATAAATATGACACTGATTGACTGACTGATTAAATAATGCCACAAGCAAACTGGTGATGATACATTCAAGATAAATTGGGAGGGCCCAATCCCAAGGTGGTAAAAGCATTCATGGTTTATTTTAGCCATACATAAGGCCATGGTAGAATTCAGCCCAAACTCATTAGGGCTTGCAGATAAAGGCTTACTATATTCTGACGGAGTAACTCCCTCCACAGAGCCGATGGAGTAACTCCCTCCACAGAGCCTGGAGGCTAGTTAGATGGGCATGCACAAGCGTTGACTTGTTTATCCAACTTTTTTACTATTCGACTGAATATTTAATGCTCCCCCAAATGCCATGCCAGACTGCCCAACTGCACATCAAATATAAGTATGTCTGTGAACCAGCATACCCTACTTGTTTTTGACAGGATTTTCTTGGTTTTCTTAAATTCTGGCAAGCTAGAACACTCATACATTTGTTGAAGTAAAACCTGACAGTAGCTGTTAATATAGCAGGCACTGTAGAACATAGCCAATCAACCTTTGATGGGTTCCCTTTATTATTGCAATAAAAATGGGATGCTTGGTGTGAAAGACATGATTACATGCAAATGCTGCATACTATGCACTTGGGTTTGTCCTTTAATCAAAAATGACTGTGGGATGGCATAAACTTCAAATTTGCGCACGAGGAAAAATATAGTGTTTTAAACATAGAAATAATAACATTTAGAAAATAGATGTGAATTAACAGCCTACAGGTTAGTTACAATATGTGAAAAGCAATAAAGCACATCCTATTCTAGGGCAGCCGTCTGACTCAAAGGGATAAAAAGACTTAAGAAATTGCTTACCCACTGGACAAAAAGTTAGGGCCACAAGAAGGTTTACAGAAGTGGACATTTTTCCTCTTTTCAACAATTATGCCTAGGTTAAGTCAAATGGGCTCTCTAACCTAAGACATTATCATCACTACTGTCTGCTAGAGGATCTTTTTTTTAAATTAATCAGTTAGTCGATGGTATTTATTGAATGTTTACCTTGTTGTGCAGAGCACTGTGCTAAGTACTTGGGAGAGTACAATGGAGTGAGTAGAACCCCATCCACATCGAGATTACAGTCTAGAGAGGAGCTTTCACTCTGGTTATTACAGATGGAGATGGCTACCAGTTTGGGCTTGTTGGTGCATCTGGCTCCATTCCCCCGTCCAATATTAAACAAGTCACGCTTGCTCATGCTCCTATTATTTCTGAAGCCGTCCTTCTTTTCTTCTGTTGTTTTTCATAATTTCAATCTTTCCTCGTGGGTCCGCAGCCAAACCTCCCTCCCCCATTTTTAGATTGTGAGCCCTCGTGAGGGCCAGGACTATATCGGAATGATCATCCTTGTACTCTTCCCCAATGCTCAGTGCAGCACCCTGCACACAGTGGGCTCTCAGGAAATACTATCGGATGGAAGGACGGACGAATGGAATGGGAGAATGGATGGATGAATGCACGAATATTTCAGGTATGCCAGCAATGTGTTGGGGCAGAGGAGCGGGGAGGGGGAGGCTCTGAGGACATCAAGCATCACACATCAATCAAATACTGACGAACGTGGACAACTGTATAATAAACCTGCTATTTTGCCTCCCATAATGTTGGGGTTTGTGTTATTGCTAAATCCTTCTAGGAAAAAGCATGCGGCACTACTTGCCAGGTCTGACCCTGTGTGGACGCGCACAACTGTTTCCTCCAACCACCCGATCACTTTGTATCCTGACCCATGTGTATTGTCAGGAAGACCTTCCCTAATTCGGCCTCTGTGCTCTAGCCAAAACATACAGTGAAATAAAAATTGTGGTATTTGTTCAGTGCTTACTCTGTGTCAAGCACTGTACTAAGCCTGGGGTAAATACAAGATAATCAGGTCGGACACAATCCCCATCCCACATGGAGCTCACAGTAGGAGGAAGGAGGGAGAACAGGTATTTTTCCCTCCAGAAAGAATGTGTTCTACAAGAACCAAATGTACTAGTATCCCATTTAGGCTGGGGCTGCTTTAGCCATGAAGCAACAGGTGGCATCTGCTCAGCTTCTTTTTATTTTTTCCCCAAACTATTATAATGCGGTTTGACTTTTGAAGGCATAATATGAATCCTTCATAAAATGATTAAAAGCTGCAGGTAATGCTGTGTAAAACCGAGCAGGGTAGCAATCAATCAGTCACTCAATCAATGGTATTTATTGAGCACTTACTGGGTGCAGAGCACTGTACTAAGCGCTTGGGAGAGTACAATACAACAGAGTTGGTCTACATGTTCCCTGCCCACAAGGAGCTTACAATCTAGAGGGTAGCACAAACTACCAGCTCTTAAAGTATTTAGGTATTTCCTCTCCTTTTACTTACATAGACACTACTGTTAATATGTATTATTCCTTTTGTATATTGATTTCTAAACAAGATATATTTATTGACAACTTCTTAAGCACTAAAAGGCCTTCGATGTATGGGTAGCTTATAATTCAGAATGCGCTATTTCTCTAATAGGTCCTTAAATAGCAGTAAGGGCTTGTAAATCACAAACAAAATTTACTCACCCAGGCTGTGATCATTTTTCATTCCTTCCTGTCCTCCTCTCATTTAATAAATGTTGATGCAAAATCTTTGAGAAAAATGCATAAGAGAGTAGAGAAAAGGATCACAAATGGGAAGCACTCAATTTTCGTAATAATGCCTTTATGTTACTAATGAACTCCACGTTGAAGAAACCTTGCACTCTAGAACATATCCCCTGGGTGGTGTCTCACCCCTGCCACAGCCTTTTCGCCTGTCATCGAATCACATTCCCCCCCAGGTAGATACAGATTGGTTCCCTAATTCTCTAACATTATTCCCTTTACAATACGTGGAAAAACCTGTGTTGTAAAAAACAGAGTAGAGTGTAGATTCAATGGGGGAGCTTGGGTCGAAAAAACAAATAGAACCCTGATATTTTCTGTATTAAGGGCATCGGAATAGCTAAGTAATCTAGTTGAATAAAATGGAATAGGGTTTCCATCCCGGTGGTTTCCCAATGCATAGAGGGCACCTGTTGAGTTCCTGAAGAGAGTCACACAGGCAGGATCAGGTTAGAACAGAAAACTACACTGTCAGCCCCAAGTGGTACAGGGAATGCATCGGACCCAGTTATCATCATATTATCATATATGAAGAAGCAGCGTGGCTCAGTGAAAAGAGCAAGGGCTTTGGAGTCAGAGGTCATGGGTTTGAATCCCGACTCCACCACATGACGGCTGTGTGAACTTGGGCAAGTCACTTAACTTCTCTGAGCCTCAGTTACCTCATCTGTAAAATGGGGATTGATTGTGAGCCCCACATGGGGCAACTTGATCACCTTGCATCCCCCTCCAGCGCTTAGAACAGTGCTCTGCACATAGTAAGCGCTTAACAAATGCCATTATTATTATTATAATTATTATCTGGTAACAGTGCCAGTCCTTGGCACAGTGCTTAGCCCTTAGTAAGCATTTCACAAATACCACTAACTCCCCTCCAACCCTCCCGCCAAAAGAAATACTGTGCCCATCTCCAGTTTTCAACAGTGGCAGCAGAGGCAGCCACAGCACTTTCGAGCCTTCCCGCCATGATGGCTTCTCTCCATGAAAGACATCTTCTTGGGTATTTGTCTCGTTCCCTGTGCCTTTCATTCATTCATTCAATTGTATTTATTGAGTGCTTACTGTGTGCAGAGCATTGTACTAAGTGCTTGGAAAGTACAGTTCAGCAATAGGGAGAGACAATCCCTGCCCACATCGGGCTTACATTCCCTGTTTCTCTTCTATCTCCCTAACCCCGTGCAAAAATAATAAATAATAAATATTTATTTTTTTTTACTCGTACATATTTATTCTATTTATTTTATTCTGTTAATATGTTTTGCTTTGTTCTCTGTCTCCCCCTTTCAGACTGTGAGCCCACTGTTGGGTAGGGACTGTCCCTATATGTTGCCAACTTGTACTTCCCAAGCGCTTAGTACAGTGCTCTGCACACAGTAAGCGCTCAATAAATATGATTGATGATGATGATGATGAATAAATACGATTGAATGAATGAATGAATGAATGAATGAATGAATGAACCCCGTGCAAGGCCAGGGCATTCTACTAGACTTAATTAAAAAGGTAATCATTTTATGATGTCTGATTCTTACTTGAAAAAAAAAAAAGAGCACAGTCTATTTTAGGACCGCAGACCTAAGTTGAAGGTTCAGGACAATATTATTATGAGAAGCAGTGTGCCTATTGGAAAGAGCGTGGGCCTGAGACTCAGAGGACCTGAGTATAATCTCAGCTCTGCTACTGCCTGCTGGGTGACCTTGAGCTAGTCACTTACTTTTTCTGTGCCTCAATTTCTTCACCTGTAAAATGGGGATTTAATACCTATTCTACCTCCCTCTTAGACCCTGAGCCCCATGTGGTACAGGGATAGTGTCCAACTTGAATAACGTGTATCTCCCCCAGTGCTAAGTACATTTATTTATTTATTTATTTATTTATTTATTTATTTTATTTTGTTAGTACGTTTGGTTTTGTTCTCTGTCTCCCCCTTTTAGACTGTGAGCCCACTGTTGGGTAGGGACTGTCTCTATATGTTGCCAACTTGTACTTCCCAAGCGCTTAGTACAGTGCTCTGCACACAGTAAGCACTCAATAAATACAATTGATTGATTGATTGATAGTATGCACTTAATAAATAGTATTATTATTGTTATGACAGGTTGGATGAGGCAACAGAATTCACCGTCAATCAATTTACAACTGCCTAAAAAAGAGAAAAGGCTTGAGAAGCACCCCATATAGATTTGTGAAGAGCACATTTGTACCAGCGCTTAGAACAGTGCTTTGCACATAGTAAGTGCTTAACAAATACCATCGTTATTATTATTATTACCAGGCAAATGTAATCACAGGTGACAGGCTGCATAAACAAAGGGAAGCTATATATAGCTATAGTCTCTATAGACTTCAATAATGATTTGGTTCCATCCTCTCAGTTCATCCAAGTTGCCAACTTGTACTTCCCAAGCGCTTAGTACAGTGCTCTGCACACAGTAAGCGCTCAATAAATACGATTGACTGATTGATTGACCCTCAAGGACCCAGCTGGAAACTAGAATCTCAAATTAGAGTCTGGAAACTAGAGTCTTTGTTAGGTGGGTGTGTAAACTGGCTTGAGGATCGCACAAAGATCACATCAAGGCCTTGGGGAAAATTAGAGTATTGTGTCAAGTAGTAATCATGACAATAATTGTGCTATTTGTTAAGTGCTTACTATGTGCCAGACACTGTACTAAGCCCTGGGACGGATACAAGCAAATCAGGTTGGACACAGACTCTGTCCTGTATGGGGATCACAGTCTCCAACCCCATCTGCACACAGTAAGCGCTCAATAAATACGATTGAATGAATGAATGAATATATGTTTGTTTGTACGTATTTATTACTCTTTTATTTGTACATATTTATTCTATTTATTTTATTTTGTTAATATGTTCTGTTTTGTTGTCTGTCTCCCCCTTCTAGACTGTGAGCCCGCTGATGGGTAGGGACCGTCTCTATATGTCGCCAACTTGTACTTCCCAAGCGCTTAGTACAGTGCTCTGCACACAGTAAGCGCTCAATAAATACGACTGAATGAATGAATGAAAGAATTTTACAGTTGAGGTAAACTGAGGCCCAGAGAAGTGAAGTGACTTGCCCAAGGCCACCCAGCAGACAAGTGGCGGAGGCAGGATTAGAACCCATGATCTTCAGACTCCCAGGCCTACGCTGTTTCCCAAAGGGAGCAAGCCTGGGACCCAGAACTCGTCGACATCTTTTCAGAGATGAGAACGACATAATCCAATCTGAAGATAATCCTAATTTGCATGGGCTCGATGAGCCTCTGCAAGGTAGGAACAGAATCTGAAGTGACTCAGACAAATTACGAAAAGAGCCCCCAAAACCAGGATGAAACCCGAGAGAAACTGCAAGATAATCCATTTAGAGACAAAAACAAATGTTCAGATACAGGATGAGGAAATACTGACTAGGCACAAACCCTTCAAAAGAAGACCTGTGGTCGTAGTTGACCAGAAAGCCGAATATGAGTCATCAATACAACAGCCTTGTTATTGAAAAGGCCAGTATGGCACTGGGATATATCCACAGGACTATGGGATGCAACAGCCAGGAAATCATCCCTTCCTCTATCCTCTGACGGATTTAAACCCCTATTCTAGTACTGTGCCTGGTTTTGGCCACCACACTTTAGAAGGGCATAGGGAAGCAGTGAAAAGAGCACTGGCCTGGGGATTAGAGGAGCTAGGTTCTAATCCTGCCTTGTTCTCTGTCTCCCCCTTTTAGACTGTGAGCCCACTGTTGGGTAGGGACTGTCTCTATATGTTGCCAACTTGGACTTCCCAAGCGCTTAGTACAGTGCTCTGCACACAGTAAGCGCTCAATAAATGCGATTGATGATGATGATGATGATGTCTCCCCCTTTTAGACTGTGAGCCCACTGTTGGGTAGGGACTGCCTCTATATGTTGCCAACTTGTACTTCCCAAGCGCTTAGTACAGTGCTCTGCACACAGTAAGCGCTCAATAAATACGATTGATTGACTGATTGATTTGCCACTTGCCGGCTGCCCTTGAGCAAGTCACATAACTTCTCTGTACCTCAGTCTCCTCATCTATAAAATGGAAATTCAATACCTGTTCTGCCTCCCCCTTTAGACCACGAGCCCTTTGATGGGGAAGAATTACATCTGACCTGATTCTCTTGTTTCTACCTTACTGCTTAGTACCGTAGTACTTGGCACAAAGTAAGTGCTTAACAAATGACATTATTATTAATCAACCAATCAATCGTATTTACTGAGCGCTTACTATGTGCAGAGCACTGTACTAAGCACTTGGGAAGTACAAGTTGGCAACATATAGAGACAGTCCCTACCCAACAGTGGGCTCACGTGGCTCAGTGGAAAGAGCACGGGTTTGGGAGCCAGAGGTCATGGGTTCTAATCCCGACTCTGCCACTTAACAGCTTTGTGACTTCGGGCAAGTCACTTAACTTCTCTGTGCCTCAGTTACCTCATCTGTAAAATGGGGATTAAGACTGTGATTCCCACCTGGGACAACCTGATAATAATAATAATGATGATGGCATTTGTTAAGCGCTTACTATGTGCAAAGCACTGTTCTAAGCACTGGGGGGACAGAAGGTGATCAGCTTGTCCCATATGGGGCTCACAGTCTTGATCCCCATTTTACAGATGAGGGAACTGAGGCACAGGGAAGTGAAGTAACTTGCCCAGAGTCACACAGCTGACAATTGGCGGAGTCGGGATTTGAACCCATGACCTCTGACTCCAAAGCCCGGGCTCTTTCCACTGAGCCATGTTGCTTCTCACCTTGTATTCCCCCAGCACTTAGAACAGTGCTTCACACATAGTAAGTACCTAACAAATGCCATCATCATCATCATCATTGTTATTGTTGATTATTGATAATATTATTAGTAGTAACAATAGTCATATAGATTAACCTTAGAGAGTGAAAAGGAGAGCCATAGAAATGACGGTAGGTGTGGAAAATAGATCCTTTGGTGGAAGGTTAAAGGCACGTAGGCGTCTAGCCCAGAGAGGAGAAGGCAAAGGGGAGTTTTATTACCAAGTTTAAATCTATGAAAGGTCTTTATGGGGAAGAGATGACTAGTTGTCCTCCATGTCCACTGAGAATGAACTAGAGGAAAAGGACTTAAACTAAAGCAGGAGATACTTCAGTTGGACATAAGGAAGAACTCTCTGACTGTAAAGGTGATAAAGTGCTGGGATTACCTGGCTACAAAGGGAGATTGCTACCAAGAGAGACTGTGTAGACTTTTATCCACACAGATCTTTAAGAAAAGAAGAGACCCACGTTTATCATAAATAGTAGGGTATTCACTTCCCTGGAGGCAGACAAATGAGTCAGCTCTACTATTTTATGATCTAGGATTTACTCTCCACATAGAGATTAAATTCCACTTTCCCATAATATAAATGCTACTTTCTTTTAGCAAATGCTGCACAAAAATAAGAAATTATTTTACAAGCCAACATTTTACAATAATTTAATTCCGAGGAATTACAATCATTTCAGAATAAATTCCGATGTGTGTAATCAAAGGAGAGCAATGTTTTCTTTTAGTAAATGCTGCATGAAAATTAGAAATTATTTTAAAAGGCAACATTTTACAAAAATTTAATTCTGATGAATTACAATCATTTTAGAATAAATTCCGATGTGTGTACTCAAAGGATAGCAATGTTTGTGCCTACAGGGAAAAATAATTGGAACAACAGGAAATGAGAAAAAGAAAAGAAACAGGAAGGGAGTGATCCCGAAGAAAGGGATTAAGCTCTGACAGATAAGATGGAGGTACTTTTCACTTTGGTGGAAAAAAATTATAGCTGATGTGACCTCTGAAAGAGGATAGAAGATGGGGGTGGGAGTCTGGGGGAGAAAGGAAAGTTTAAACCTGGAAATTCGGGAGAAATTGCCAGTTACTATTTCAGATAAAGCCTCCATTTGTGATTTGCTGCTTTAATTAAAGAATAAAGCTCATCTGAACAATGGCTAAATGCCCTTAGGGCAGGGATCATGTCTTCCAACTGTACTGAACTCTCCCAAGTGCTTAGTACAGTGCTCTGCACAAAGGAATAATTCAACAAATTGCTTGGGTGTCATTTTCACAAGAAGAAGAATAATAGTCATATTGATTAAGCACTTACTATGTACTAGGCACTGTACTAAGCGCTGGGGTAGATACAGATTGGGTTGGATAAGTCCCTGTCCCACAGAGGGATCAAAGTATCTGTCACCATTTTACAGATGAGGTAACGGCAGCACAGGGAAGTGAAGTGACTCACCCAAAGTCACACAGCAGACAAGTGGTATTATGGTGGTACTTAGTATCAGTATGTGCCAAGCACTGAACTAAGCACTGAGGCAGATACAGCATAAGCAGATTGGACACAGTGTGCCACTTAGGGCTCACTGTCAAAAAGGGAGAGAGAACAGAATGTCACGTTGCATTACATCTGGCCTGCAAATGAAAGACGCCCAGCTGTCCCGGTACCCTCTGTGTTTCAGTTCATTTTCTTGAACTGAAACAGAGGTAAAAGCTTTGGTCTTATTGCATTGGTGGACTAGGGTTCACATTTTGAGTTAAGAAAATGCCTGATTTTGAGGCAGATGATGCTTTTTACTTGAAAGTACTTTTTTCACTGATTTTTTTCTCACTTTGGCACTAAAACAGATACCAGAAAAGCATCGCCAAAGCATTATCATCACTATGTATGTGTAGAAGGATCATTGAAGTTGGGTTTTGGAAAACAAACTAATGCACCTTGTACAAAGCAAAAAAAATCAAGAGGATTAAGCAGTCCCTAGAGGAATTCAAGAAGTGTAACCAGGCAATCTGGATACTTCATGCCCCAAACCACCTTTTTCTTCAATTACCTGGCTAATTCAGCTTTTTCATCAATCGTATTTGAGTTGGAATTGTAAAGATACAGGCAGCCATGTCCTCGGGGAATTTTCTCTTACCTATGATTTCCTAATAAAGACAAAAAAGCCACACAGGTTATTTCAGCACTTGCAATATTGTTGTATAGACTCAACAGGTAAGGGCTTAGATCTTAGGCCCTCCACTAGCTACAATAGCCCTCTGCTGAGGACGGTTCAGTGTCCTAGCCTCAGCTGCAGTGGCAAAACTGGCTGAGTACCAATATGGCACTTATTTCAACTGACAGCAGTGCCCTTTTGCTTCACTTGATATTTACACAGACCTTTAGGTTACGAGAGCTGAGAAACAGTTGAAGCAGGGGCCAAAAGCATGTTGCAAGTTTGTATTAATTTAATTAGTCCACATGATGAGGTGTCAATTAATAGAAGACAAATCCCAAAGGAGTATATAATAGGTCATAATCTGGCTTCAAATCCTGCTCCTTTTCCAGGACCCATTTCCCTATATCCATTCTGCCATCTGCAGGAGCAGCAGTATTTCATTTCCCCTACAGTTCTTCAGGAGTCAGGACCTATTCGGCAAAAGGCCGTTCCCTGACGGGAAAATCTCGCTGAGAGCCACAGAGCGAGCAACAGGGAAAAAAAAAATGTGTGTGAATTCTTACTTGCCAACTGATTTTAGTGCTATTCAGCAGGTGCTTTACTGGGTTGGAAGTTTTCGTGTTTATCCAATTTTCTTTTTATTTATTGCCTTTTCTTGTGGAGGAAATCATAGATAAAACATGGCCCACGCCACAAACGGAAACAGTTTATTACTACTTGGGAATGTTGCCTTTGAGCTGTCAAATTCCTCAGGAAAGCAACAAGAATTCAATAAGAGGAAAACAAATAGATTAGAGTGTCTTCACTGTCAAAACACATTTGAAAATAAGGGTGAAGTGGCACTTGTAGGTGATAAAATATTTCCATCTCAGTGCTGGAAAGAAATGCTGGCTCTTCTGGAAATGAAGGGAACTGAGACAAGATCGAGCAGCTTTCCTGCATACAAGCTCAGCTGCTACAACTAACGTGGAGGAAAAAAAAATTTTTGGAAGAAATAAGAAGTTCTTCAAGTTCTGTGAAAGAACTCCAGAAAGTTTCTTTTTCTTCATTAGGCCTTTGGATAAAGAGTAGCATACCTTAAATAGACTATATAGGATAAGTGAAAACCACCAAAAAGTCAGGTAATGTTTTATTAGAACTAGCATTATTCTTCAGTCATTCAGCATGGTATTCTAGTGAAAGGCTCAGAATGGTTAGTGCAGCAACAAATGGAGGAGGGACTTAATCTTGAAAGCCCTTTTTTACTGATTTTTTTCTCACTTTGGCACTAAAACAGATACACAGAAAAGCATCGCCAAAGCATTATCATCACTATGTATGTGTAAAAGGATCATTAAATTAGATCATAAAAATGTAATTCTCTTTAACATTGGGTTCTGGTTGAATTAAGTGTGTGGGGGAGGCTAATGTATGTTAGGAACTAGTGTCTCACTACTCTAAAATGTAGATTAACTCTTTAATGGAGTGAAAATTTTCCTATATAAGTTATTTTTTTCTTCTGCCAATTTGTTGCTTGAAAAATACAAAAGGTTACTGGTCTGGGACACGATTTTAGCTCCCACAGGCTCCAAATGGAAACCTGAGAAGCAGCATGGCGTAGAGGCAAGAGCCTGGGACTGAGAGTCAGAGGGCCATGGGTTCTAATTCCGGTTCTGCCACTTGTCTGCTGTGTGACCTTGGGTAAGTCACTTCACCTCTCTGGACCTCAGTTACCTCATCTGTAAAATAGGGATTGAGTCTTTAATCCTCCTCACATGGTACAGGGACTGTATCCAACTCGATGTGCTTGTATCCACCGCAGTGCATAGTACAGTGCCTGGCACATAGTAAGCGTGTGTTATTATTAGTTGATATTTTAACAAAGAGGAAATGTAAGAGTGAACAAAGCCTAATTCGCCTGATTCTCCCTTCCGCCTCTGTGCGAAGGCAAGAGTGTGTCCTGCTGACTTAGGAGGGGGAAGAGACCCACCATCTACCCCATTCCTTGGTGGCCACTGGTGCCATAGCTTCTCTATAGGCAGGAAAGGCAGACCAGAGCAAGGGCTCTAAGGGAAGGTTCAAGGGCAGCCACTTTAATCGGAATAAACGGGACCGGTTGGGTCAGTCTAGATTTATGTGAGCCCAGTCCTCTGGTGACCCTGGTTGGGTAAACATTACGGCTCTCATTAGAGGCAGAATTGTACCCAAAGGGTACTGAAGGCAGTAGAGAAATTATTCCTATAACCCTTTCCTTTTTGCGAACTGCATTTCCCAAGATTCCGAAGGACTAGATTTCCCTATATCATCTGGGAGATTGGAACCACGTGGGAGGAGGGGGTGGCTTGTAGTGACAGAAAACTAAGAGGGGTTCAACCACTGGGATAGGCTAAACTTTTAAATTCAGGAAAGAAGGGGCTAGGTGTCTATTCTCCCTATTTTGTTTTGGGTTTTTTTAGGTATTTGTTAAGTGCTTACTATATGTAAGCACTACTGTAGTAAGCACTGGGGTAGATACAAGGGAATGAGGTTGGACAGAGTCCATGTACCACAAGGGCTCATAGCCTTAACCCCCTTTATACAGATGAGAAAACTGAGGCTCGGAGAAGTTAGTAACGTCCAAGGTCACACATCTGTACAATGATTGTTCAGACTGTGAGCCCACTGTTGGGTAGGGACTGTCTCTATATGTTGCCAACTTGTACTTCCCAAGTGCTTAGTACAGTGCTCTGCACACAGTAAGCACTCAATAAATATGATTGATTGATTGATTGAGCTGTTAGTGCCAGGCTGGTGCTGACAAGACTAATATTTTTTGGAATCACAGTACAACTAGCTTCCCCTCAGAACCCACTCTGGGCACCTGGATGACCTGCCCAGCCCTTCCACCTTCCAGTTGCCCCAGGAGCCCAGGCAGATAGGCAACAAAATGAGGGAGAGCAATTCCCAACCCTCAAGCAGCAGCTGTCCATCAAAGAAAGCTTTCCAGAGCGGGATGACTCGGCATTGCCCGGCCATTTTGGCCTTTAACTCAGGGACTTAAAAAACTATCAACTTGATGCCTTCCAGAACACTAAAATATAATTTAAAATGAGCACTCTATCAGAAGGAAAATACCTTTCTTAGAGTGTTTCCATGAGCCATCACTTTCTCTTCATAAATCAACAAAATAATGAGGCAACCCCACTAGCAACTATTATTATTTGTTGATTAAAATAATAATAATAACAGTAATAATAAGTATTTAGTATGTCCCAAGCAGCGAGCTAAGAGCTGGGGTAGATGCAAGGCAGTCAGGTTGGAAAAAGCCTCTATCCCACATGGGGCTCACCATCTAGGAAGGGAAAACAGGTAGTTTATCTCCATTTTACAGATGAAGAAACTGAAGCACAAAGTGACAAGATCACATAGGCGGCAAGTGGCAGAGTCAGGACTAAAGCACAGTTCTCCTAACTCTCAGTCTTATGCAATTGCCAGTAGGCCATGCGATATTTTTGTCAAACAGAAAGAAAAAAGGGATAGGTCCTAAATCTTGGGCTGCCTTTCTCTTCACACCCTGTCAATTAGGACAGTTCAGATGAGGAGGACCAGTAGACTGGAGTCGGTACTGTGCCTTTCTAAGGGTTTGGTAACAGCTCTGCCTTTGGGAAAGAAAAAGAGAAAATAAACAAATGAGTGGTCCCTGAAGCCAGTGCCATGTAGCTGTTTGTTTGGGGAAACACTGTGCTGACCTGCCTGACTTCTAACTTTTTTTTCCCAAGCTTATACAAAAGTGTGTAGTCTGCACATGTTGGACTTGGAGAAATTTGGGAGTTTTGCTGAATACAGTGCATATTCAAAAACCACCATCACTGGAAATGATTGAGATTCCCAGACTGAGCAGCTTTCATGGGTCTGTACCAAAGGCAATGGAGGGAATTCAGAAGAAAAAAAAAATCAATTTGTCAGATGTCACTACAGCTTTAGCCACCTTGAAGTGAAACTCAATAATCATAATCCCGTTCACTTAACTAGCACCTTTCAAGTTGATGGTGTCAAACAGCTTAAGAAAACACTAATTAAGCCTCCAAACACCCCAGTGAGGTAGCTATTGTACATATCTGCATTATAGAGATCAGAAATGTAAGCTGCAGCACAGAAGGTTAAGTGGATGAGATCATGTGACTTACCCAGTGATGCAGCCATGCCAGGAGGAATAGGTCCCATCAGTCTGGTCTTTCGGTTCTCTATTGCGGACAGCACCTCTCTGAACCTGACTCCTTTGTGGCTGCAGAGAACATGCAGGGCATCTCATGGCAGGGTCTCTCCTGCGCGGGAGAAATGTAGGCCCTTTTAAGTGTGATCTGTTCAGAAAGTACTATGGTTTGACACGGGTAAAAATATTTCTAGCAATCGTTCATTCACTGTGTAATGGCCATGCTTAACATGACTAAGTTGACCATTCCTTTTTTAAAAACTGATATTTTTTTAAGTGTTGTCTTTGTGCCAGGTACCAAACTAAACACTGGGATAGATACGAGCTAATCAGGTTGGACACAATCCATGTCCCTCATGGGGCCCACAGTTTTCATCCCCATTTTACAGATGAAGTATCTGAGGCATTACGACAGAAGCCATAAGTGACTCCCAGCTATAGGAACATTGGTCTCCTTAACATAGTGACATCTGCCGAAGTTCACCTTTATTTAGATCACATTAGGCAGAGTGTAGAAGGATTGACAAATGAAGAAACACGCATCTATATTTAACTTGCCTGTAGACAGACTGAATTTTTCTTTGTCCATTGAGTTTTAAAGATTGTTCCACTGAATGCTATCCAGCTCGTAACAACCTATACAGCTCAGAGATTGTTTTATTCTGTTTACAGAGACTCGTGGGAGAGAGAGGCAGAGTGACCCAGGTGGTGGGGTTGGGGAGAAAGGGGAATAAGGTGAAAGGGTTTAGATACCTCCACAGAATGTAGTCAAACATTTTAAGGGAATGTACTGACAAAGATTTTTTGGGCTAGCCCCGAGACATATGGTCACCCTATTTATAGAAAGCGACATGTGTCCCAGTCAGATTGATAAGTAGTAAATCTGCCCCTCACTGTTCTTTGTGTGTACACACACACACACACACAATATATATATATATATATATATAGATGTTTTTCATGTTTGAACATGAGACTACTAATGAACTTTACCCCTTTACCCCTGTTGTGGGTGTGGTAGAGGAGACGAATCCCAGTCCCTGCCACACACTGTCACGTAAAGAGTGTCTTTGGCTGGCCAGTTGTATCTGCTATTTGGAGCCACTGGAGCTGTTTGAGATTCTTTCTCTTGGTCCTTCGATCTCCCTAATGTCAATCCAGGAGAACCGCTCCTCTCTCGAGAGAGAGCCACATGCCAGGCTGGTCTGTCTGCCCCTATCATCCCCCCCCACACTCAGCTGCTGTACCAGAAAATGTGAGGGTCCGCTTTGGTCTTTAAAGTTGTGTTCTACCCTTCTGCTGGGTGACCTTGGACCAGTCATTTAATTTCTCTGGGCCTCAGTTTCCTCACCTGTAAAGTGAGGATTCAGTACCTGCTTTCTGTCCTCCCAGACTGTGAGCCTCAGGTGGGATAGGGAGGGTGTCAAAATGATTATCAGTGTTTAGTAATAATAACAATAATAATAATGGCATTTGTTAAGCCCTGACTATGTGCAAAGCACTGTTCTAAGCACTGGGGAGGATACAAGGTGATCAAGTTGTCCCACAGTGGGGCTCACAATCTTAATCCCCATTTTACAGATGAGGTAACTGAGGCACAGAGAAGTTAAGTGCTTGCCCAAAGTCACACAGCTAAGTGGCAGAGCTGAGATTTGAACCCACGACCTCTGACTCCAAAGCCCATGCTCTTTCCAATCAATCAATCAATCAATCGTATTTATTGAGGGCTTACTGTGTGCAGAGCACTGTACTAAGTGCTTGGGAGTACAAGTTGGCAACATATAGAGACGGTCCCTACCCAACTGAGCCATGATGCCAGTAAACTGCTTGGTATATAGTAAGTGCTTAACAAATACCAAAATTATCATCATTATTACTCAATTCTTCCATATGTGTGTTTCCACTGTGCATTTTGGGGAATTAACAGTATTAGGGATTTTTTTTTTTTTTTCAGTAAAACGGGTCTGTACCTGGGCAGATGGTGACACGGTAGCTCAAGAAATGGTTGTGTGGGGTTGAGATGTGCCACTTAAAGGCACGCTTACCCTCAATAAGGGGTCTGTCAAGAACATCTCTCCCATGTTACGGAACAGAGTGCAACTGTTGCCTCCTTTCGGCTCAAGCAATCAATCGATTGATGGTATATGTTGAGCACTTACTGCGTGCAGAGCACTGTACTAAGCACTCAATACACCGTAAAACTCAACATAAAACTTCCCCTTCGGGTGTCCCGCAGTCGTGGCTCAGTGCAAAGAGCACAGGCTTTGGAGTCAAAAGTCATGGGTTCAAATCCCAACTCTGCAAACTATCAGCTGTGTGACAACTTCTCTGGGCTTCAGTTACCTCATTTGTAAAATGGGGATTAAAACTGTGAGCCCCCCGTGGGACAACCTGATCACCTTGCAACCTCCCCAGCGCTTAGAACAGTGCTTTGCACATAGTAAGCGCTTAACAAATACCATCATTATATTATATTCTCCTCCCATCTCCCACCCAGCAGAGGTGTGATGAGACAAGTCTGGCTTTGCATCTGGCAAACTGACTGGACCTCACTGCTGATCTCCTCTCCCCTTTGACAGAGAACATGGCTTATAGAGAGCCTGGGCTTTGGAGTCAGAGGTCGTGGGTTCAAATCCCGGCTCCGCCAAGGGCCTCAGTTACCTCATCTGTAAAATGGGGATTAAAACTGTGAGCCCCCCGTGGGACAACCTAATCACCTTGTAACCTCCCCAGCACTTAGAACAGTGCTTTGCACATAGTAAGCGCCTAACAAATAACATTATTATTATTATTATTATTATTATTATTATGGGTGCTGCTAATTAAGCCGACTCAAAACTTAATATTGACTGCGTTGAGGCCCAGGCTACACCCTGCTTCACCTCTGTAGCCCTTTGATTTGCTCTGGAGGTCGATTCTTTGTTAGTCTGCCAGAAAACATGCCACTTCTCGACAGTAGAGAATGCTGTTTTCCTCCAAGGCACAGCAATGGAAAGGCATCTTCCTTTCTCACAAAGTTTATGTGGGACTCAATGCATCATTATTTCTAGAAAATTCCAACAGCAAGTGTTCTTTTAGACTGTGAGCCCACTGTTGGGTAGGGACTGTCTCTATATGTTGCCAACTTGTACTTCCCAAGCGCTTAGTACAGTGCTCTGCACACAGTAAGTGCTCAATAAATACGATTGATGATGATTCAAAACCACCCACAGAAGGATTATGCTGAATTTTAGTTTTCCCCAGGCTTTTTCTTAACAAATATGTTTTCTTCCTTTCCACTAATTCCTCCATTTTTTTCCCTTGGCAGAGGAATAGTGGAATACAAAACCTGAGCCACCACTTGCCCTTTAGTAGAGTGAAAGGAGGATTTGAGTATGAACTCTTCATGACTGCCTAACCAGATTTTCCTGTTTGTCTCCTCCTCCTTTCTGACGGCCACCAAGGCTGGCCAATTTTCACTGTCTGGGCAGACTGCGGCCAATTCCTGCTGAAGACTCCATCCCTGCATATGCTTCTAGACTGTAAGGCCGGTGTGGGCAAAGATTGTCTCTCTTTATTGCTGAATTGTACTTTCCAGTTGCTTTGTATAGTGTTCTGCATACAGTAAGTGCTCAATAAATAAGATAGAGTGACTGAATATCCCCCCCTTCTTAGGGTATCTTCATGTCAAGGAAGTCTTACACAGTGTTTCTCCCACCGTGCAATAATACTAACTGTGGTGTTTGTTATTCAATCACTCAATCAATCAGTGGTATTTACTGAGCACTTCCTACGTGCACAGCACTGTTCTAAGTGCTTGGGAAAGTACAATATCACAAAATTGGCAAACCCCCACCAATAGTCTAGTCTATATAGTCTAGAGGAGGAGTTTACATTCTAGGATTTTATATGTGCCAAGCTCTACACTAAGCACTAGGGTAGATACAAGGGTATCTTCATGTCAAGGAAGTCTTCCCCAGTCTTACCGTGCAATAATACTAACTGTGGTGTTTGTTATTCAATCACTTAATCAATCAGTGGTATTTATTGAGCACTTCCTATGAGCAGAGCACTGTTCTAAGGGCTTGGGAAAGTACAATATCACAAAATTGGCAAACCCCCGCGAATAGTCTAGTCTATAGTCTAGAGGAGGAGTTTACATTCTAGGATTTTATATGTGCCAAGCTCTGCAATAAGCACTAGGGTAGATACAAGATGATCAAGTCCCACTTGGGGCTCACGGTTAAGTAGGAGGGAGAACGGGAATTGAATCTCCATTTTGCAAATGAGGGAATTGAGGCAAAGAAAAGTGAAGTGACTTGCCCACGGTCACACAGCAGACAACTGGCAGAGCTGGGATTAGAACCCCAGGCCCATGCTCTTTCTACTAGGCCCATGCTGCTTCTCTTGCTGTTAATTTTGCTCCTCAGATGAGACTCAGGTTTACAGTATTTGATTATTAAGAAACAGATTTATGACATAGATATCAATCACATGCAGACTTTAAATATTGCGTGTTCAAATCTTTGCAATGTAATGGCACACCTCTCTGCTTCCTAGTTTCCAACAGTAGGCTATTTGACATGAAATCTAATGGAAATGACTTCGAGTGAATAAAAACTTGTCAATGCCAATATCATGGAAGAATATCAAGACTATCGAATGTGGAAAACTACCAGACCTTCAGCCAGGTGGTCTGACATAGTCTATTAATGATATTTCATGTTTAAAAAACTGATTTTTGGGGTGACTGATTTTGTTTTAAAGAGCATAAGCTTAGGCCAAATTTTCCATGTTGTCTAAATCTACAGGATTGTACACTGAAAACTTATAGAGGCCTAGCCGTGACTCGGAACATACATTTTTCGTACTACCTCCAAATCATATCTGTTTTGAAGGAGACCTATTCTTAAGACTAGCTGATAAACGTCACTTGTAATGGGAAACATTTGCCTTCTGCTAGATTAGTGAATTTAGGTAGACAGTAATGAGTTGCAGCTGAAGGGTGGAGGTCCTGTAAAAAGTTGTACTTTTTTGCCAAATACAATGAAATAAGTATGACTTCCAGCTAACACACTATTAATATTTATTCAAGAAAGATTCCTTCAGTGTGAATATTTCATACCCCAAAACTGTAAACTGGAAAATCAGAATGGAGAAATATTAGAGCTCTGTGGACAGGATGTGAGAAAGTCGACAGAAGAAGAATCAAGAGATTTATCACTATAGAAACATAAAGAAAGACAAGTGAAAACACAGAATGCATATAATGGGAAAAAAAGAAATGGAAAAAAAATTAAAGTGATGGTGGGGGGGAATAACGAAAGTTTTCATCCTGAGCAGACAATTGTAATTGCAAGATGGTGTGGAAGAAAAACTTCCAACTGGCTTCTAATCAGGGGCCTCAAATTTTGCAAGTGAAACTTTCAGAAAATAATGCCTTCTGAATTAAGCAAGGAGAAAATGGTCTGATGCCCATGAATGATCATGAACTTTCTGGGAAAATTATAATATATGATATTTTACATATCTATATTCAGAGCCTGTCAAAGAAAAAATCCAGTGTCCACAAAAGACCCTGTTGAATGAAAAGAGGAAAGGATTGGTTGCTAGGAGATGTGTCTTCCTCTCTTGATTCTGCCTTTAATTAGACATATGGATATGGGAAAGTCTTTTATCAGAACTGAAGTTTCTCTCCATCTGATTTTTGGATTTTTTTTTCAATTTTCACAGGTAAATTGCAAGGGTAAATGTGATGAAAAAATCCCCCCACAAAGGCTTTTGTCCCCTCAGAGAGTAATATTAGGCTTCCATTGCCAGTGTGATTTGAAGATTTGAGGCAATTATCCAACAACCAGGGCCAAACTGGCTTCATCTCAAATTAGGGCAATATTTGCAATAATTCTTCCCTTTGCTAGCAGAGGCTTGGTTTGAGAGGGGCGTTCATACTATCCTCCCATTTTTTTCATCTTGTTGCAAAATTTGGCCACTGGCACAATGACCATAAAGTGGCAGAGTCAAGCGGTTTTCAAGAAGCTTGAAAATGGCAGGAAACTCAAGGTCTTTTTCCAGCACAGACTGAGGAACTTGGAAAGAGGAATGCGTATGACCTCATCCCTCCTTCCTCCACCCTGGGTTGGAAGGCACATACCAAGCCCCATCCAGAGGAAGAGAAACTAAGGCCCGGAGAGATTAAACGGCGGCCTACCCAAAGCTCAGAGGTGAGTCAGTGTTTCAGGAGGGAAGAGACGCTGAGATGCTAGCCTCTGGGCCAGGCTGTATCCACTTGACAACCCTCCTCACCAAGATTAACTATTTCGGTGTTCCCAAGCTTTTCAAAATTGTCCTACCATGAGGGAAGAAAATGGGAGAAAGAAAGAACAGTGAAAACATCTTCAAAACCCTCCTAAAATCACAGCTTCTCTTAGAGGCCTTCCCTGACTAAACCCTCACTTCCCCTACCAGCCCTTCCCTCTGTGTCACTTATTCACTTGCCGGTGCTGATACTCACCCCAGCCCCACAGCAATTACGTACATATCCTTATGATCTACTTCCACTATCCATAATATATTTTAACATCTTTATACCTCTGTAGACTGTAAATTCCCTGTGCACAGGGATTGTGCCTACCAATTCTACTATACTGAACTTCCTCAAGCACTTAGTACAGTGCTCTGCATACAGTATGCACTTAACAAATGCTATTAACTGATTGATTGGTGGATGAAAAGACCTGCATCCAGGTCCCTGGAATAGGCCTAAGTGAAATGGGTTGCTTCAGGCCTGCCTCTTTAGACTGTGAATGAATTAAAGTAACAAGAGTCCGTCTGCTAACCTTGGAGCCACAGATTGGTAAAAGAACACACGCTGAATAATTCAGGCTTTCCTCAGAAGTCTTGGCCCTTTTTCTGACTGACGTCCTCCTCATCACAGCGGGCTTCTTTACTCTTCCTCCTATAAGATAAGGCCGGCAGCATCCATCCAGTGGGTCTGGAAGCTAAAACAACGCTTTGTGAAAACAGCGTGCCCTCAGTGCCAGCCCAAGAAAATAGGGATTCTGTCGGGAAACAGCAAAGGGCCACTCTTCTTTCTTCCTTCACCTTCATCAAACTGCTAAAGACCAAGACTGCTTTAGAGATAAGAAAAGTGTTTGCAGGGCCTGAAAGTGGCAATAATTGCACCTGTTCAATCCCATCTACAATAAGTCTACAGAAGGCATATCTGAACCTTCAAGACAGGATAGTGTTTAGATGTCTGCTCAGGCTTTTCCTCAACATACAAACACTTTATGAAAATGATACAAAATGTCAACGACACCACCAAATCATCATCAAGAAGAGAGGTAAGAGAACTGACTGCAGTGAATTTCATTGCTCTCCAGATGGTATTTATGGAGTTCTTACTATGTGCAGAGCACTATAACAAGCGCTTGGGAGAGTACAATACAGCAAAGTTGCAGACATGTTTCCTGCCCCAAAAGAACTTAATCTAGAAGGGGTCGATAGACATTAAAATAGATTACTAATGTGTACGTAAGTGCTTTGAGGCTGAGGGTGGGATGAATCTTGGGGGATAAGTGATTTTAATAAGGCTTAGAAGATGGTGAGAACAGTGGTCTTTTGGATGTGAACTGTGCAAATAGAGTTAGCCACAGTCCCTGTCCCATATGAGGCTCACAGTCTCAATCTCCATTTTACAGATGAGGTAACTGAGGCCCAGAGAAGTGAAGTGTCTTGCCCAAGGTCACGTAACAGACAAGTGGCAAAGCCGAAATTAGAACCCATTATCCTCTGACTCCCGGGCCTGGGGTCTATTCACTATGCCATGCTTCTTCTTATTAACCACCTCTCTCAAGCCTCACTCAGAGACAACATCAACTGACAAGACGGGATCACCAACAACGAGATTCCAGAATGCAGTCAGCTCACCAGCACTGACATAATACTCATTCTCCACACAGCTTTATTGGGTAGTCACAGAGCACCCAAGCAACTGCTGTATGGCGAGCTGAAATGAGCTGAACGAAGGCAGGCTGAGCAGGACAAATATTTTAGTGGCCTAGAGAAGCATGGTCTCAGATTTTACGTGCGGAAGGCAATGCCGGTCATGAATCAGTGACACACGGATAGGATCTCATCAGCAGGAGCATCGCCCTCGAAAACAAAGGGCAGCTCTATACCAGTCATACATAAGTGGTTTGCTAGAAGACAAGGCACAACTGAAAAACGGAGTCACACTGGGATTTCCAGCATTTTTTCTGGTTTTGCACCAATGCCCGGATCTTCTGGGAGGAAACCGGTTCCATTCATTTCTCCTACCCAGCTCTTCCCCACATGACACTGAAGCGAGTGCCAGGAGAGCACCTATTTTATTCCAAAGGTGGAGGAAGGAAGGAGGTATGGGTTGGCTGGTGGCTTAGTCCATTGGGAAGCAGCATGGTGTAGACAGACAGAAGGTCATGGGTTCTAATCCCAGCTCTGCCGATTGTCTGCTCTGTGACCTTGGGCAAGTCACTTCACTTCTCAGTGCCTCAGTTAGCCCATCTGTAAAATGGGGATTGAGACTGTGAGCCCCACATGGGACAGGGACTGTATCCAACCCGATTTGCCTGTACCCACCCCAGCGTTTATAACAGTGACTGGTACATAGTAAGCGCTTAACAACTACCATAATTCTTATTACTATGATTCACTTCTCCCTGAGCGCTGTCCTTTCCTAGCATCTTGACCTTCACCCGGCACTTCCCCCAGGAGGACTTAGCTGCCTCCTGAGTTGAAGACACCCAGGACAGGTGAACAGAGTGATAGGGAAGATTAGGGAAAGGATAAGGATCCAGGCCCACAAGAGAGGTCTGGATGAAACTGAATAAACGGAGGCTATTACAGGTCTATCTCCAGCAATTTTTCTATAGTATGACTCAGCAGCTGCTTCTCTGATAAAAATAAGATTGTGCCTGGTGACATCCCAGTAGGGCTGGAATAAAGATGCTAGACTGTCCTGCTTTCCACCTCACCCTGAGAGTAAGGAGGTTGTCAATCATGAATGCAATAACGGGAACTCTGAGGGCCCTGGAAGAAGGGCAAATGCTAAGACTGCTTCGCATTTGAAGCTTTCAGGAGCTGTTTTCTCTTGTCCTCTTCTATTCTCCTTCAGCTGCTACTTTTCACTGGACACCACTCTGTGTGTGTGTGTGTGTGTGTGTGTGTGTGTGTGTGTGAGAGAGAGAGAGAGAGAGAGAGAGAGAGAGAGAGAGAGAGAGAGAGAGAGAGAAAGCAAGAGAGAAAGAGACTAACCTCTGTACAGGATCTTATTAGGTGGGTACCAATGTAAAACTAAGCGCACGAGCCTCCCCGCTACCAGAGTGGTTTGATGTCTGAAACCCCCTTCTGGACAGCTCAATGGGACAGACTGTTCATTACGCTTTACAGTGAATTTGGGAACCATTTAGTAATGTGAAGGAAAACGGGTAAACCCATGAGAGGTGAAAGAGAAAGGAGTTCCTTAGGGACCCAAAGTTCTAAAGATAAGTAGCTGCTTGCAATGTGCTCTGGAAATGGCACTGTGCAATCAATCTGAACTATTTAATAAGTGCTTACTTTGTGCAGAGCACTGTACTTAATGCTTGGGTGAGTACATACAGTTGATAGATCCAATCCTTGCCCTCAAGGAGCTTAGAGTCTACATGTATTTATCTGTTTATTCACTTATTAATATTAGTAATTTACTTACCCACATGTGTTTGTTTACATCTATTCTCACTCTTTTAACAATTCATCCACTGATGTCCGTTCATCTTTCCCTTTGAGTGTGAGCTCTCTGAGCGTAAGAATGATATCCACTAACTATCAAACTCTTCCAAGTGCCTAATTCAGTAGTCTACACAGAATAACCACTCAGAAAATATTATTGATCGATTATACTCTCCGTATAGTCCCCAAACACCTAGTACAGAGCTCAG
Source organism: Tachyglossus aculeatus (assembly GCF_015852505.1). Taxonomy (NCBI): domain Eukaryota; kingdom Metazoa; phylum Chordata; class Mammalia; order Monotremata; family Tachyglossidae; genus Tachyglossus; species Tachyglossus aculeatus. The sequence goes on along the minus strand of NC_052078.1, from coordinate 19,746,142 downwards.
CACCCAATAAATACTGTTGATCATGATGACTATAGGGATTTAAGGTTGAACATGCCATCAGGCATAGAAGGGGAGTTTCAAGTTAGTTTACAATTACTAAGTGATGTATTTTATGGAGTCGCTACCAGTGAAATGTGGGAGTGAAATGCTTATTAAGGTGGTATGGTGGTATCTGGAGATTCTTCTGTCTTGTGGTACAGCCTGAATAATAAGATCCTGGTCTAAAGTTAGAACAGTCTACAAGGAGGAAGTGTGAGTAAGAACAAATATGCTTCCTCGAAGGACGACAGCTTGGTGAACAGTAACATGTGATCTCTGCCACCCTTGTCTCTTTCCCAAAGGACACCGTGTTGCTCAGGAGATTTATGAACTGTTTACTCTTCCAGTTCTTTCCTGATTACTGCTGGGTAGAATCTCATCCCCACCACATCCTGCCTCTCAAGGCCCCTTGGAATGAATGGGACTGTTACACCGGGAAGAGAGATGAGATGTTGCAGGGTAGGGAAGAAGGATCAGAGATGTGACTCAACCATCTCTTCCCCTCCTATCTTAACTTACTAATTTCCTTCTACAACCCAGCTCACAAACTTTGCTCCTCTAACGCCAGCCTTGATCTCACCACTTGATCTTGATCACTGAACCTTGATCTCACCACTGTCCCCTTGCTCATATCTTCCTTTAGGTCTGGAACTTGCACCCCCTTCATATGAGTCAGACCAGCACTCTCCCCACCTTCAAAGCCTTATTAAAATCACATCTCCTCCAAGGGGCCTTCCCCAAACAAGCCCTCATTTCCTCTACTGGCTCTCCCTTCTGAATCACCTATACACTTGGGTCTGTACCCTTTAAACACTTGATATTCACTCCACCCTCAACCCTACAGCACCTATGTTCATATCTGTAATTTATTTTCATGTCTGTCTTCCCCCCTAGACTGTAAGCTCCTGTGGGCAGGGAACATGTCTACCAACTCTGTTTTATTGACTCCACCAAAGGCTAAGTATAGTGGTTTGCACATACTCAAAATGCTCAATAAACACCACTGACTGACTGCTGTGACTCTGAATTGGAGAGACCTTCTAATGGACAGGAACTAAAGGGATACCACTGTTTCAGACTTTGCTGGATTCTTCTGACAGTAGAAGAATTACCTCTATCAACCACCAACCTCATGAAATCCCACTTCAGTAATACACAAACTCTACCGTCATCCCAAACTGAAAAAGACTCACTCCATTTCTCAGGAAAGACATAATAGCCAGGAGGTAGAGCAAGGTCTCTAAGCAGTATTGCTTACAGTGCCTGGCACATAGTAAGCACTTAACAAATACCTGTATTATTATTATAATTACTATTATGCAATGGGGCTTCTCAAGAAAACCATAGAGCAGCATAAAGAATTCAAATTAAACTGCCCATAAGGAAATAAATTAGAATGTCTTTTATGGCATGTTGGTTTTGATTTCTTCATGTCTGTTGGTTTTTTTCTCTAATCTGAAAACTCTGTTGCTCAAGCCTCAACGTTGTTACACCAAATTAATGAGGTTCTCGCCTGGGAATGAAGGAATGAATTCTGAAGGTCTTTCTTCAACCATCTAACCCCACCTTACCTATCTGTTCTCTTCTCCCACTATTTCCCAACTTGCTTTGTTCTGCCCACACCAGTCTTCTAGCTCTCAGCTCTTCTGCCTTTGTCCCCTTGCTCACACTGTCCAGACCACAGCTCTTCCAAATTCAAATCCCTCCCTGAATTCCACCTCCTCCAAAAGGAGTTCCCCCAAATAATTTTCCAGCACCCAGAGCCACATAATCCCTTCAGTCATCTCTAACACCTATGAATTTAGTTACACCCTTCTGTGTATGTGGCTACTTCATTCATTTATTTTTAACCTCTCTAGTTGTCAGTGTTTTTATACTTGTCCCCCACCCACTCCTCTTTAGAGTGTAAGTACCTTTGTGGGTAGGGAATGCATCACTTTGCTATTCTGTAATTCCCAGGCACTTAGTACAGTCAGCACCAAGTGGGTGCTTAACAAATGCTGCTGCTACTACCACTGATACTATGTCAACTAATACTGCTTCAGATTGGCTAGTCTGGGCAACAGGTCTTTATTAGCGGCCAAACTCCCACTTTCTCTGCTAATATCCAAACCTCCTTTCTAATGTAGTTTAGAACAACGGTGATTAGACTGTGCAGCCTGTGAGCCCCATCCAACCCATCAGTGGTCTTGATCCAGCCTGCCAAGGCCTTAGACCTCCCTCCTTACTTCAGCTCCACCCAAACTCCAGCTCCAGGAGGAGTGGAGGTCAGATGAAGCAGAGAACAGCTTGAATCCCTTGCCTCCATACAGTCGAGATGTAACCCTTGGGCAAAAAAGTTGAGAAGTAGTGTGGATTAGTGGAAAGAGCATGGGCCTGGGAATCAGAGGATCTGCATTCTAATCAGATCTGGGTTCTAATCCCACTCCCCCACATGTCTTTTGAGGAACCTTCGGGAAGTCATTTAACTTCTCTGTGCCTCAGTTGCGTCATCTGTAAATTGGGAATGAAGATTGTGAGTCCCCCCGGGACATGGATTGTGTCCAACCTGATTAGCTTCTATCTGCTTAGGACAGTGCCTGCCACATAGTAAGCACTTAATAATACCATAAAAAACGTATTTGAGAGAGAGAGAGAGAGAGAGAGAGAGAGAGAGAGAGAGGGAGATAGAGAGAGAGAGAGAGAGAAAGAACAAACCTTGGGGAAGAATCTTGGGGCTGGAGGAAGTTCAGTTGCCCAACTTCAACAATGTTTTCTTAGCCAAAGCCACCATGTGGACTTGTCTTCCCCAATCTGTGACCCCTGGCCCATTAAAAAGACCACTGTCAAGCTTTTGGCTGAGGGGCTTTGGGTTGATTTTATCTTCTTTGGTGACCTCTGTTTCTCTCTGAGACTTCAGTTTTCAGTGTGCACATCTGCCTCTGACTTGTACGGTACCTAACATCAACCATAAAATGAAAGACATTAGAAACCAATTTTTAATGACTTCCTGGAATTCTGTGGGAAGAATGCTGACAGACCGTACAAGGCACCAAAAGTAAAGCGGTGTCCTGTTTTACCATGGCTTTTTCCATGTAAATGTGGTGCAGGCTACTCTGTTGGGGTGTCCACTCCCCTCTGCCTCTAACCAGACAGCTCTGTCTGGGGGCGTGGGGTTAGAGGTGGCTCTTAAGAGACTCCTCTTTGAAGTAACTTGTTTTCCTTTTCTGTTTTCTCTGGAGCCAACGTTACCCCAGCACAGACTCCAGTTTGTGTGCAGCCTGCCCAAGCCCAGCCCATCACTCCAACTGTGAATGGATCTAGTCAGGAACCCTCCGCCCGAAGCACCCCATGACGTACCTAGATTTCCTCTTTTCCTTCTGTTCAGGAAATGTAACCTTCTACTTGATTTCTTTTCCATAAATAAATGCTACACACTCAGGAAAAGACTAGCTTTGGATTAGGGTGGGTGACCTTTGAGGAAAATATCAGACTTTCAGATAGTTGCTTTGGCTAGGCTGAGCCAACAGGTAGTAAGTAAGGTGAGGTCTAATCTGGGGGAGGAGGGTGGCAGGGATTTCTGGAGAAGTTCAAACGTTCCCAGCTAGGAAGGCTTAGTCGCATGAGCAAGTGTGAGAAATGAAACCCAGCTTTGCAGATATAGTAAAAGAAAGACAATCCACAAGCTATGCTCCTCACAATGTCTGCAATGTCTGGATACCTGAAGAGGTGCATTATCTGCACTGGGGTCATGTCCTAATTCAAACTAGGTACTGTTTGCCGATTTATGATCTAAATCCCATCTACTTTCTTTGGATCTATGCTCACCGACTTGTGCTAATTTCCCTGACTTGTTTCCCCAGGTCACGGTCTACCTGTCCCAAAACCATTTATCTGATGGGCCTTTTTGGGAAGGGGAAAAGGCTCACTTTAGGCTTGGAGGGGAAGGGAGGGAGGGGAGTGCTCTCTTTCTGGAAGGGGAATCCCTCTAGTGCTTTGTCTAACAGGGTCCTGTTTTACTCCCAGATGAACCCTACTTGTGTAGAGCAGCAAGAGTCTCAATGGATGCAAATCATACTTGGTTCAGACCCAATCTAGTGCAGAAGATGTTCATGCCAACAGTGCTAAAGCAAGAGGGGTCCCTGATCTCCTAGGACCCTGTGCCAAGGGAGGATGGGTTGGGCTACCCAAGGAAACCACCTGAGTGAGACCCCTGATGAACCCTAACCTCAGTGAGAGAGGTCTGTCTGGGCAGTCCAGAATTGAGGTGTGACACACCCAACTCTGAAATGTGCAAGTCTGAGGTCACGGTGTAGTGCTATTGCCAGCAGGGGCCCCTGCCTTGAGCTCTCTCTGACTCAAGGTGCCAATATAAGGAGATGGGACCCTTGGAGCGCTAAGGGAATCAATAATGTCTGTCAGAAACCAGAAACCCTCTCCAGCTCAGAGCTCTTTAGGAACAGGGCTGTTTCCTCAGCTCCTGGAATGATGCAGACAGTTCTTACCCAGTGCAGGAAGCATAGAGTTCCTTGTTTTGTGTGACCCAGACTGGGACATAGAGCCTTTCTACCTATTTTTAATCAGGACCGTTATTTTAGGCCCAGATCTGGATTTTTATAGAATTAGAGGGTTTCTAGCAGCTTGGATTCTCCCCTTTCCCACCACCCCGATGGGTCCAAAGGGGGTCCTTAGGGATTCCCACTCCGCCCTCTTAGTGAAATGCTTAACATTTCGACAGCACCTAAAGCTTTTAGCCGTAGAAACACTCTTACCAAAAATCTGCCTTCCTAACTTACTTATCATTCGGGAGAACATGGCGATTATCAGGGTTGGTTCACTGTCAGTAAAGATCCTTAGCCCCTCATTTCTTCGTTTGGCTAAACCTTACTTTCACACCATCCTGTCGCTCTAGCATAGTGGGCAAGGGAGCTCTATCTTCTTGGCTAATTTTGTGTTTGTTAAGCATGTGATCAGAAATGGCATCCACATGCCCAATAGCAGCAGTGGTGGCAGCAGGAGCGAGCTGGATTTGGGCATGCTAGGGAAGAGCCCACAACCTGCTCCCTTCCACTTGCCAGTTCTGAATTTTCAGTTGCCAGGGACAACCTAGTGACTGGTCGTCTCCATCATGAGATTCACCTCATGGAAGGAGTTGCAGAGAGTAAGGAGTGAAATGTGCGGCTGAGACGTTACCTTTGCTCCGGGTGCTGCTGGCTCCTCCCCAGCCGGCTTCCCAGGGCAGGATCTTTCCTAACACTGGGTGGTTTAACCGGAAGGCTGGCCTCTGTCAGTTGTATCAGGGGACAGTCCTCTCTGCTCTGAATCAGAAAGTTGTGAATGGAGATTCCATGCTGAGGTTAGAGGTCATTATCCCATCGACACACCCCGGCGTGGCCCAGAGGTACCATAGATCAAAGTGAGACTCCAGTTGCCTGTTTGTGTTGGCTGTTCAGAGGAATGCTATGGCACCCGTGACGTTCCCACTGACTTGGTGTATTGTTCGACAATTCCTTTCTCAGTTCATTCTGCTTCAGATCAACTGGCTCGAACACAAATGTTCACAGCTGCATGTAGGATGTTGCAGAGGACATAATGGCTGCTGTGTTTGCTAGAGTACAAACAGTCCCACACAGGCATGTTCCTCGCAGCTCTCTGGATAGGGCCTGAGAAACAATGCAACAACAAAGATACACAAACAACACCTCAATACCCAGCATTCATTTCCTGAAATAATATTTAACCGAATGAGACCCGCGTGAACAGTTCTGCCTGACAAAGCGACTCATTTTGATTCAATCACCACCTGGGCTCTGGAGTCCATAAAACTGAAAAGTTCAGAGGGAAGGAAATGTTCAAGCTTTTTGGCCTCCGCTTTTCTCCGGACCGAGTGCAATATTAAAATACAGATTAAAGAAGGGGTTAAAAATATTTCAGGGGTGTCAGGAGTTATCTGATCAGTAAATCTTCCCGACACTGAGCCCTCATTATTCACTCTTCTAAGTGAGAACCCAGACAAGGCCGCACAGAGCTTTCCAGCATCCTGGGCAAGGAACCAGTGCTCACCTGAGTGCACCTGTGCTTCCTGCTGTCGTTAGGCTGCTCCTGGCATTACTCTAGATCAGATGGGAGACCGACAGATTGAACCCTAGCTGGTTAATCAGCAGCCTCGCCATCACCCACTGCTCATCCACCTCCCATTGCTAGGCAACTGGCACCCCATACCGCTTCCATTCGGCAGGGAACAGAGCCCGCACCCTACCCGAAGCCACCTGCACACTCGCCTGCCCTTCCTGCAGAACTCCCCAAATATGCTTTGCTTTCCTTTCCCCGGGTCTTCAACTCCCTTCACTGCTCAGACCTCCTGAGCCGCTCCGAGAGCCACAACAAACCGACCTCCTATGTAGTTTGGCATCTGTGGTAATGATTCACATAACGTTAGCTGAATCTGGCACATCCAGGGCCACCCGTGACCCTGCTTCTCCAGGGCTGGGATGGTCCAGAGTCCCTATCCCCGTCGTTTCAGACCACCTCGGGGAAGGGGTGCTGCCCTTTTGATTTCTGTGAACTTTGAATTCTGGATGCGCAGAAAGCCTGAGATGCCAACCAGGACTCCAAACAACCCATCCCTGGGGCTTGGAGTCTCCGTCGAACACCGTGGATGAGTCTCAGCCCTGAGGCTTCAGACCTGAGAATTTGTGTGAAGGAACTGATTCTAGGGCCAGCGGTTTGCTCAGCACTATCATCATCATCAATCGTATTTATTGAGCGCTTACTGTGTGCAGAACACTGTGCTAAGCACTTGGGAAGTACAAGTTGGCAACACATAGAGACAGTCCCTACCCAACAGTGGGCTCACAGTCTAAAAGGGGGAGACAGAGAACAAAACCAAACATATTAACAAAATAAAATAAATAGAATAGATATGTACAAGTAAAATAAATAAACAGAGTAATAATAGTGCACTACTGGCACGCTCTCTCATCCCTGTTGCTCGAGTCCCTGCGGGGACGTACGGTGCGGTGAGCAAGTAGACAGGCAGGGATGCAGCACACTGCAGAAGCAGCACGGTGTAGTGGATACAGCACGGGCCTGGGGATCAGAAGATCATGGGTACTAAGTACCCCAGTCTCAGGCCCCATTTTACAGATGAGGTAACTGAGGCACAGAGAAGTGAATAATTTTGGTGTTTGTTAAGCACTTACTATACGCCAGGCACAGTTCTGAGACCTGGGGTAGATACAGATTAATCGCGCTGGACCCAGTCCCTGTCCCATACAGGGCTCACAGTCTCAATCCCCATTTTACAGATGAAGGAACTGAGACCTAGAGAAGTTGAGTGACTTGCCCAGGGTCAGACAGAAGACAAGTGGCGGAGCCGGGATTAGAACCCATCTTCTAGACTGTGAGCCCACTGTTGGGTAGGGACTGTCTCTATATGTTGCCAACTTGTACTTCCCAAGCGCTTAGTACAGTGCTCTGCACACAGTAAGCGCTCAATAAATATGATTGATTGATTGATTGATGATCTTCTGACTCCCAGACCCATGCTCTATTCATTCATTCAACCGTATTTATTGAGCGCTTACTGTGTGTGGGGCTCTGTACTATCCACTAGGCCATGTGAAATGACTTGCCCAAGATGGCGCCCCAAACAATAATAATAATAATAATGATGGCATTTATTAAGCACTATGTGCAAAGCACTGTACTAAGCACTGGGGAATTTACAAGGTGATCAGGTTGTCCCACGTGGGGCTCACGGTCTTAATCCCCATTTTACAGAGGAGGTAACTGAGGCCCAGAGAAGTGAAGTGAGTTGCCCAAGGTCACACAGGTGACAAGCAGTGGAGCGGGATTTGAACCCCTGACGTCTGACTCCAAAGCCCGGGCTCTTGCTGAACAAGTGGCAGAGGTAGGATTAGAACCCAGGTCCTTCTGACTCCCACGCACATACTCTACCCACTAGGCCACACTGCTTCTCCCTAGGCCAGGATGCTTCTCACTATGCCACACCGTCCTTATTCATGCCGTAGCACTCTAACAAAAATGCCTGGTGAAAATTGGCTTTATGGAAGAATATCCTGTAAGGGAGGTAGGTACGTGCTTGTCGTAGAAGATTTTAATTGTACTGTTTAGGCAGATGTGGACTCACAACCCAAAGCAGGAGGGCAATCTGCCCAACTCAGTGTCATACCAAGGGTTAATAGCCGGTGTTTAGCAGACCCCCAGCCTGTCTGCAGTCTTCACTGGAACCTTAAAAAGGGCAACCTTACAGACGTGCACTTCAATCAATCAATCAGTCGTATTTATTAAGCACTTACTGTGTGCACAGCACTGTACTAAGCGCTTCACACAACCCTGAGGTCCTGCAGTAGTACTGCTAGTCAAGGATGGCATGCAGTGTCAGGCTGCGGTATGGGCTGGGGGTGCAGAAGTTCTGCTGCAGCACAGGTCCTTCTCTCTGGTGGGCTCCTGGGCCTGGGCCCTTCTCCCAGTTCCCGTTTCCTAACAATAATAGTAATAACTGTGGTATTTAAGTGCGTATTATGTGCCAAGTGTAGGGGAAAATGCAGATTATCGTTATTATTGTAGTTACTGTGTGTCACTTACTGTTTTAAGTGCTGGGGTAAATAAGATGCAGACCATAAGCTCTTCCCTATGCTTTCACTCTGCAGTTTGTTACACTGCTACGGCAGGATCGGGGATAGTGTGGCCTAGTGTGAAACAGCATGTCCTAGTAGATAGGCTACCGGCTCTCTGTGGACAGGGATTGTGTCTACCAATTCTATTGTGTTGTATTTAGTACAGTGCTCTGCTCTCAATAAGCACTCTACCACTGATTGATTGATACATGGAGTTTGGATACAGTTCCTGTCACACATGGGGCTCCCAATCCAAGAGGGAGAGAGAACAGGTATCCATTCTACTGATCGGGAAACTGAGTCCCAGAGAAGTTAACTTATTTACCCAAGGTCACACAGCAGGCAAGTGGCAGAGCTGGCATTAGAACCCAAGCCTGTGTTCTTTCCACGGGGCCACACTGCTTCCCTGTGAGCCTACCGTTGGCCCTGATTTCTACTCGCCTTTCCATAGTCTGGGCTTTTGCCTGAGCTGGTCCTTCCTTTCAACCAACACCTCACTACCAGGCTCCCACAGCCACCCTAGGGGATCCCCTGAAGAAAACATTTCCCTCGCTAACGGGGGTCAGAAACTCTGCATCTAGGGGAGGGTTTTCTGGAACAATGGACTCGGCTGTGGCCTGCCCCTGTTAAGAGGGTCTGCAAGCCTCTGAGAAATCCAAATTACCTGACCTGAGATGTCTTGGGGAGATCTGGCCCCAAACAGGGGCTCCTTAGCTCAATGGCTAGCTGACTGTTTTTTCCCAGCAACAACTGAAAATGCAGACCTATGTGTCTAGTGAGGTTCTGACAGAGCTAATCCTAACAAGCAAATCCCCTCCTGAATGCTTTGTGGGGTCACTAGGGTTGGAGGCCCCTCCCTGTGCTTCCTCTGGAAGAGGTGTTCTCCTTCTCCGGCAAGGATGGACTATTGATGAGGTTCTGCCTGTGGTGGTGGGAGCTTGCTGGAATTTCCCTCTCCAAAATTTCTATTTCTGATGAACCTTCACCGGTCGGATCCAAGGATGCTTTGAGGACACCCTCAGGGAAGAGAGATTCCACCTAGGACCCCTCGCCAAGGATTACCTGGCAGCCCCAGCCTCAAATCATCACACCTGGCCCAGAGACCAAGAACTAAAGAATTTCCTAATAACAATAATAATTGCTGTATTTCTTAAGCGCTTACTACGTGGCAGACACTGGACTGAGCACTGGGGTAGATACAAGCAAATTGGGTTGGACACAGTCCCTGTCCCACATGGGGATCATAGTCTTAATCCACATTTTACGGATGAGGTAACTGAGGCACGGAGAAGTTAAGTGACTTGCCCAAGGTCACACAGCAGACAAGGGGCAGAGCCAGGATTAGAATACGGGTTCCTCTGACTCTCAAGCCCGTGCTCTATCCAGTATGCCATGCTGCTTCCACAGGTTCTCTTCTGAGTTGTTTGTCCTGAGATGGTCAATTTTCAGATCCCCAATTTTCGGATGGTGAAAAGGACACAGAGCAGTTAAGACAATTACTCACCCTACCTTCAAAGCCTTAAAGAAGGCACATCTCCTCCAAGAGGCCTTCCCTGACTAAGCCTTCTCTTCTGCATCACCCTTGCACTTGGATTTGCTCTCTTTATTCACACCTCCCTCAGCCCCACATTACTTAGGTAAATACCCATAATTTGTTTTTATTAATATCTGTCTTCCCCTCTAGACTGTAAGCTGTAAGCTTGTTGAGGGCAGGGAATGTGTGCTGTGTGACCTTGTGCAAGTCACTTTATTTCTCTGGGCCTCAGTTACCTCATCTGTAAAATGGGGACTGAGACTTTGAGCCCCACTTGGGACTTGGACTGTGTCCAACCCGATTTGCTTGTATCCACCTCAGCGCTTAGTTCAATGCCTGGCACATAATAAGCGCTTAACAAAAACCAAAATTATCATTAACTCTGTTTTATTGTTATATTGTGCTCTCCCAAGTGCTGGAACAGTGCTTTGCACACAAGTTCTCAATAAATATGATTGATTGATTAGTTAATCGACTTGCCTAAGGTTACACAGCAGACAAGAAGCTGACCAGGGGTAAGGTTGACTCCTGTGCTCTTTCCATTAGGCCTTACAGCAGCAATAAGAACCGCTGTTGCAAGGTGGTCCCAATAATCAGTGGGACCAGTGCCCCGGGTGTTCTCCCGAAGCTGGAGCAGAGGGAGAAAGGAAGGAAGGAAGGGGAAAAGCAAGAACAGATGCTGGCAGCAGTTGAGCAAGTGGGATGGGAAGAGGGGAAGGGCATGGTGAAGAGGTTAAAGATTTGAAATATAAATATGAACAGTAAGATCTAGGAATGCAAGAGACGTGGCCTACAGGGCAATGAGGGAAGGGGGAGAGGGCCGCCTAGCACAAGAAACTGGATTGGAGACCAAAGAAGGCATAAGACAATCCAAGAGGGAATCGGGATGAGGAGTTGCGGGAGCAAAGATGGACGGGGGAAAAATGCAGGCTAATCAGCCTGAGGGTGGTCAGTGGGCTAAAAACAAAAGAACCTTTTAAGTTTTTATACTCTTTGGGGGGACAAGATGATACGAAATAGAATGGGCGGGGGGCACAAAACTGGAGGGGCCACAAAGAAAGCCACGGAAACTGGAAATGATCACAGATGAGGCAGCCTTAAAACCTGATTTTTTTTTTTGGTATATTTTCCTGGTGGTGCCTGAACCTTTTAACAAGGCTGCTTTTATGCCCTGTGGGAACATGAATGGATATTATGAGAACTTAGTTGGATGTGGAAGAAAGGGGACTGATTTATTATTGTTGTTGTTATTATTATTATTATGAACTTGAACAACACTAAAAAGTGGCCAAGGGAGGACTGTGGGGACTGAGTGAAAAGTGTACCTCTTGCTTTTGCAAAAGCAGAAAGGGGGCTCTCTGTTGCTGAAGAGAATGGGGACAGGAGGAAGTCCGGGCAGGTGGGGCAAGAAGCAAAAGAATGTTCAAAGTGGAAAGGACTGTAGTGAAGACTGATCTCAAACTAATCTAGAGTCAGTGGAAAGGGAAGCACATACAGAAGAGGAAGCAAAAAGTCTTGTAATTAAGTGGACCTCAGGAAGAAACAATAAAAATGTTTCTCGGGTTGGCATGGGGAAACAGAGTTAAAGAGAATATACAATCTGGAAAAGGGAATGGAAAGGAGGAAACGGAAGAATGCTTAACAGTGGCATTATCACGTTCAATGGCAAAAGGCTTTTGGGTAATGTGGGAAAGTCGGGAGTTGTGAAGATGAGGGGTCTTAATTTGTAAAGACTATCTTAAAATCAGGAACCATCATCTGCAAAGAGAAATTTTTGTATTAATATTTTATGGGAAAGTAGGGGGAGATTAGAGCATAGATTAGAGCATGAGAAGCAGCGTGGCTTAGTGGAAAGAGCAGGGGACTTGGGAGTCAGGGGTCATGTGTTGTAATCCCAGCTCCATCACTTGTTAGCTGGGTGACTTTGGGCAAGTCACTTAACTTCTCTGTGCCCTCAGTGACCTCATCTGTAAAATGGAGATTAAGACTGTGAAACCCATGTGGGACAAGCTGATAACCCTGTACCTACCCCAGCACTTAGAACAGTCCTCGGCACATAGTAAGTGCTTAACAAATACCATAATTATTATTATAGGTAAGGGCAGTGGGAGAAAGTTAGGGGTAATACTATTATTTCCAAAGAGATGCTAATAATAGGGGCTGAACTGCTTTTTTTAGAATGTGTTCTGCTACATTCCCCATCCCTGCTTGAAAGAAAAGAAAAAACTTCATCACCCAGAGTTAAAGTCCTGTGCTGCCAATTCCTATTTGTCCGGCTCTGCACCCGACAGACCAGCCCTCGATGCTGTCTGTCTGTCTGATCATCTGGGTCTGTCTTTATGCTTTCCTCACCCTTTGCCCTGGCAACAGTGCTCTGCACACAGTAAGCGCTCAATAAATATGATTGATTGATATACCTAGATACATTTTTGAGTTCTGGATGTCTCCCTTGTATTGTACTCTCCTAAGCACTTAGTACAGTGCTCTCCTAAGCACTTAGTACAGTGCTGTGCACATTGTAAGCACTCAATAAATTTTTCCTTTCAAAACAAACAGGGCTTCACTACACCTTCCTGCCTGGTTCTTGATACCCAACTCTAAACACAAACTTAAAATTTCCTAGAAGCCCTTTGACTTCCTCTGTTCTTTAAAACAGGAAGGAAAAGCCCAAGGGAAGGAGGACCACCTTGGTCAGGCCTTGAAGTAGCCCCCTCGAGGGCTAAAGCACATGAAGCAGGAAGAAATCCCTGACTTTTTGCTCTAGGAAACGTCAAAGGTACTTCCAGCTGCGGTGACTTAGGCACCAGGCTGGTGGCCACCGGATTTACAAGCACTGCTTCCTAGTCCTAACTGAAACCTTTAAAGGGTGAACATCCATCACCTAATTGCATAACCAAATCAGCCTAATCAGTGAGGAATCCTACCTGGGAGCAGGCTATCCACTGGGTTCTAGCCCTTTATTGCTCTGAGCTGTCAATGAGGTGCTAATGCTCACAACAAGAGAGGGCAATCCAATTAGGTCAGACCCCTCCTACAGCACAGTTCCTAGCACTTCTCTCTTGGCTTGGAACTCCCTTAAAACCGATGTGTTTATTTTATGGCAAGATGGGGAGAGGGAAAAGGAAAGCCTCTCCCCCAGGCAGGACTCCTTCTGCATCACAGCACAACTGGCTACTTGGCCAAAGGGCTGAGAGAGTCTGAGGAGGACAGAAAGGGGGATTGTTGGCTGACACCTATTATCTCCAAATCCTCTTCCACTGGAGGGGTGAGGCATGGTGAGCAACTCTATATTTGCCCCATTTACACCCTCATCCCACCTGCCTGAGATGTAGGGGAGAGACTACTAGGATCTTTATAAGTGTCAAGTGTGGTGGTCCTTTACAGCTCACCCTTGTTCTTGTTAACTCTTTCCAAATGCTCCCAATCCAGGCTTTCCACCTTCAACTCCCGGCCACAGCTCTGCTCTGGATGTATAAGCACTGATGCTTCCCAAATAAATTCCGGTCATAGCTCCTGCTCCTTGTTCCCCCTGACTCTGCGCTCAGAATGCAAAAAGTTGGCACTCGTGCAAAAAGGGCTGCCGTAAGAGTATTAATGAGCTCGTGAAATAGAACTGCCGGAGCAGCAGAATGTGCAGGGGCAGCGCTCCCCACCCTCCACATCCCCCCCGCCCCATAACCCCACCAGTGCTGAAATGATTTATTGAGTTATTCCGACTCTCTCTGATTAAAAGTTGGAGATTCTTGGGAAGTTCTGTAACTAATCATCCTTTCAAAAATGGCTGCCAACTTTTTTTTTTTAACCATCTGCTCAAAGTAGGACAGCTCCATGATTCCTTATAACTTAGATTTGGGTCTTTTAAAACAGATGCCGAATCGAGCACCCTTCAATCTCAGTCAGCATTTGGAGACACAGAAGGGAAGAGTAAGTGGATTTCCCTGGCTTGGAAGAGGGCTGGAAATGCATCATAGGAAATGTATGTTGTTCTTCCCCTATGGTGGAAGAATGCTCTGTCAAATCATGATTTCTGTTCAGAGGGTAAAGTGCCAGGGCTCAGACTGAGCTACTCACATTTGCAGATTTGTGTTCCCAGAGTCCCAGCCCCTATGTTCTTTCCAGGTTCTCCTTGTGCTTCCAGAGTTATGTTAAATTCTCTATTTATTTTTCCCTATTGTCTTCTGAGATCCAAGAACCTAAACTAACACTCTGATAAACACAGGACCTGGGGGGTGTTTAAAAAAAAATCCGAAAATGGTCTTCAGAAATTGTTCATTTGTAATGTACGAATCAGGCAAAATTCCCAGGGCTCAAGGAATACTCTCCCTCTACCTGTTAGTGAAGAGTGAAAAATCAATAGAGTAATCCCATGTGTAATTAGGGATCAGAGAGGTTTGGAGATAAGGCCAAAAACAAATTAAAACAAACAGTTGAGCTGAAGAGAGAACACACAGGCGAAGTCAGAGGGTATCTGACAGTAGCATTTTAGTTCCTCTGGTGAACTGACATCAGTTTTCCAGCTAGTCAGTTGATCAACAAATATTTATGGGGCAAGCACCACAAGAGCTTGGCACGGTGCAAGGTGTCTGGGAGCCAGATTTTTTAAAAAGACACAGTCCTTCCTTAAGGGCCTTAGGCTCTAATAAAGGAGGTGAGAGTTTGAGGTTGGTAGTAAGAGGCACTCCATAAACTAGGAAACACTAATGGTGACATAAGACTAGTTATATCTGTTGGAATAGCCAGCCACACCACAGTTACGGAAGCCAGTCTTTAGAGATGGGATGGATAATCATTTGTGCTGTTAGGTAGTTAACTGAATTTCCCAAACCTTGGGTGGGCTGCATGTAAACATCTCCAGCTCCCACAGTGAAGAGTGGTGGAGGGGAGAGGAGGCAGGGAGAAAAATCAGTCAACAGTATTTACTGCATACCTTCTATATGCAGTCCTCTAGACTGTAAGTTCGTTACAGGCGGGGAACGTATCTGTGAATTCTGCTGTATTGTATTATCCTAAGTGCTTAGTACAGTGTTCTGCACATAGTAAGTGCTCAATAAATACCAACTGATTGATTGAATGCGGAGCCTATGGCAATGAAGTAAACATGGTTCCTGTCAATCAGGAGTTTACAGTCTAATGTGGTAGAAGCGGCTGAACTGGCACAGAGCCTACTTTGGCTGCCGTCAGCAATCTAGTGCTGCAAGACTTCATTATGCCAAGGTGGCTGATGGCATCCAGGACAAACCATTTGCTGGTTAGAAGCTGCCATTGGTGAAACCACAGCAGTTCTTCCCTAACCTCTAGTGGTCCGGGTTTGGGCTTTTATCTTGCCCACTTCTACTTTCAAAAATTCAAGGTTAGGTTCCAGCATTATTATCCCATAATCCCATTCAGAAATTCATATTTTTTGTTGCTGTTGTGGCCCATAAGCTACAGAGACAGAGAAAACTCCATTAGTTTGATTTGAATAGGCTGTAGTATCTTTATCATCCTAAAGAAGAATAACCTTTTTTTTCTAAGGAAAGTAGAGCTTTTAGACTAAAAAAGTAAAACGTGTGGGAAGACCTTGAGGTGTTTCCGTCGTCTATAATTCAGGGGCATCGGGAGAACCAGCTACTCAACAGTCCCACACAGACAGGAAGGGATTCAGCTGTTGTGATTCAGTGTGCACATGCAGTAAATTGGGGAATGACTAAAATGCCAGATTCTCAAATCCTGCACGTGGGTGCAACAAAGATAGGGAATAGAGTCACTTTCTCTCTGTGGCACATGCCCACAGACCCGGGCCACAGAGCATCAACTAGGGGAGAGGGATAAGGAAATAACAGCATAGCCTATTAGAAAGAACACGGGCCTGGGACTCAGGAGACCTGGGTTTTAATCCTGGCTTCAACTATTTGCCTGTTGTATGACCTTGGGAAAGTCATTTAGCTTCTCTGGACCTCAGTTTCATCTGTAAAATGGGGATTGAATACCTGCTTTCTCTCTCCCCTTAGACTGTGAGCCCCATGTAGGACAGGGTCTCTGTCCAATCCTATCTACCCCAGTGCTTAATTCAGTGCTTCACATAGAGCAAGCCCTTAACAATTATTATTATTATTTATATTATTCTCATTATTATTACTATTACTAATAAAAATTGGAGAGAACATCCATGAGCAGTATCATCCTATGACAGACCATCAGCCCACCTAGCCTTGGATTTTGTTTCTAATGAGATCCTGAAACAATTTGGTGAATAAAGATGGACCACCTAACAGTCCTCATTTTTCTCTCATAACACTCCCTGGACCTATTACCCAGGAATCTGTTCAACCCCTTTTGAGCAATATTTTACCCTTTCTGTGTAAAATATTCCATCTACATACCATCTGCTGCCCGAAGGTGTGTTTCATTTTGGTTGGCTTAAACCTACCACCTCCCAGCTTCGATGGAAGCCTGTGGGACTTGAACAACAATTCTGTATTGGCCCCATTAACACCCTTTATGATTTTGGGATTAGCCAACCAATCAATCGGTGGTACTGAGTCACTACTTAATTTCACAGAGTACAACACAGAAGAGCTCAGAGTCCCTGTTGATCCTCGTCTTCCCTGAGTGGAGAATCCTAATCTTTCCCAACTATCCTTGATGTGAAGCTCCTCCATCCTCCTGATCATTTGGGCTGTTCTTCTCTGCACCTTCACCAGCACATAAATGCCCTGTCAAAGATGCAGCCACCAGATGTGAATGTAATGAGGCTTTATATCTCAGGAGAATTCTACCTCGTTTGCTTTCTGTGCCCCTTCTGAGGACACCCACACAGTGGAGCATTGATTGAGAGGGGCAAGGAGAGATCATCTTTAACCAAGGCTTCCAGTCTGGCCCAATCATCTCCTTTCCTTTGTAATAGCAATGATAGCCTTGCCCAACTGTATCGCCACTCTCACTGTTCAGGGGCCGGCAGGCTAAAGTATTCCTTTCAGCTGAAACCCACTCACCTTCTTCCTTCAAGTATAAACAAGAACGATTCTCATCTAAATTACAGTTCTGAAGGCTTACCTGGCTGAGAGGAATCCACAGCTTCCAGGATGCAATAAAACTCCTGGATCAATCAGGCTTTTATTCAAGTGGTACCTTTCGGTGGTGCTGAAGATGAATGAAGTATTCTGTGGTGTTTTGAACAGGGAGATGCCCTGGCGAATGTCACATCTCAGCTAGGACTGCAAACTCTTAAGGAAAAATAACTTAAAAGACTCTCTTTAAATTAAATCATCTATTCAAAAAGCCCGGTAAAGACGAGACCAAACAAGGAAATGTAAGTATTTCAGAATGGGCAGGAAAATTGCTTAATAAAACCTCTGCTTTGTAAAAAAAAATAAAATTGATGACAATTCTAAAGCTATTAAGACTTCGAGGTGTTTCGATGAGCCGCCCTTCATGCAAGGGCTACCTTAACTTGAAGAGTAAATCCGTTCAAATGAAATGATTTTTCCTCTGAAGACTTTTTAGGCCAATCCCTGGAACAAGAGTGGACACAGTCTCAAGTGAGCTTGAGAAATGGCCAAAAGCCCCAAGAGAAAAAAATAGAAGCAACTTCCAGGTTAGCATTTAACAAGTAAGGATCCTTGTTTCATACAAATATAATAACAAGCTGGAGTTTGCCAAACAAAGACTTATTTATCTACATCATATTAAACTGTATATTGAATTTTAGTATTGTCTTATTCCTAACTGAAAACTACGTTAAGTACTCTACGTATCTGGACTCAGTTACAGTCTCTTGTGCCTGCCAACTTTGATTACAATATGGGTTTTCACTCTCAGGGTAGCTCATCCAGAGAAAATGAAAATGCAAACAGATGCAGACTCAGAAGCTTGGATTAATTCTCCTTTTCAGTCTAAAGAAACAATGGTAAAAATCATAAGAATCAGATTTAAATGAATGTAATTCCAGTTGCAGACTAAAAATGGGCCTGACATTTTTTTCAAATGACTTCAAAGTTTAATTTGAACACTCTCCTAGCCCATAGATACTCAGAAACGTGATGTCATATTTTAAGAACCTTGCACAGTGTGAATATCACGTATATTTTATGTTCACTCTGAATAACCATGCGTCAGAGGAAGCAAAAAAACATCTGTGAAGAAAAAATACTGGGTGCATACATTTTGCAATATCTAAACATTCGTATTCACTTAGCAGTACATGGATTCTAGGGGACATTTAGGTTACTGTGAATTTCATAATAAGAAATCATTAATAAGAAATGCAGTAGCTGTTAACAGTATGTGGCTGACGTTTTGCTTCATCTGGCTTAAGTCACAATAATACTTAGACGTCAGACTATTGAACCCCAGATGAACTGAGTGGAGTTGAGAAACCAGTCAATGACAAAGTCTATAATATTAGACCAAATTCCTGCATGTGTTAATCTTCAGGAAAAAAGGATACCAGTGTTAGAGTGCATGAGAAGAACAACTTGGAGCAAAGTGGAATTCCGCCAAAAGCAGAAACATGTTGTCCAGAAAAAAATCACCGATTGTAAAGAACATCCTCTCCTTATATAATCTACCAGATGTTGTTGAACTGATTTAGAAAAAAAAAGTACAAGTTTATGAGTCATAGGGTGCAACCACAGTTGAAAAAAAATGTTTACTGGCTCTCTTAATTAAAGCATGTTGTGGTATGTGAAATAAACAGTTACAAACTGAAATGCTAGTTCTGTTTCAAACTCTAAAGTTTATCTTTAGAGATTTTAAACGGCTCTAAACAATACTGAGTGAGAAAATTGGTATCCTTTGAGTGAACAATAGTCACCTCTGGTTCTATACTGTATACAGAACAAAACTGTAATAGGGCCAGTTCATTTTAGAAGGTGTTAAAAACTCTTCCTGACAGTCAGCAAGTATTTATTGAGTGCCCAGACTATGCACAGCATGGTAGTAGGCTCTCCACCGCTTTGAGGCAGTCCTCTCTGCACACTAAAAGGGAACTTGTTTCTCCTATGTGTACAGACATGCAGGGAAGGTTCACGCATGTGAGCCACGGACAGGGAACGTGTCTGCTAATTCTGTTGTACTGTACTCTCCCAAGCGCTTAGTACAGTGCAGTACAGTACTGATTGATTATAACCAAAATAATTTTTACACTCACATTAAGCTCCCCTGAGCCAAGTCTACCCAAGGCCAATTATATTCTCCCAAGGCTGGAAGTCCTTTTCGGAAGTCACCAAGTCGATCCCCCCGCCTCCAGGCAGGACCACCCCTCAACCCTCCCACACACAGATGAGCTCTCTCCTGTTCCTACAAACCTCCAGTGGAGGAATTCTGCTACTCCCTTGGAGGCCTCCCAAATTTTTACGGTTAAGAACTTCTTCCTTAGAGCTAACCTAAATCCCCCAGGCTTCAGTTTAAGCCCGATGCTTCTTGGGCTGTCCTCAGCAGAGATGAAGAGCTGGGCACTATACTTGAGAGATTTCTTCAATCACCCCTCAACCTCTTCTCTAAATTGAGTAATCCCAGATCTTCTGGACTTAGTTTTCGGCCCTTAATCACCACTGAAGCTTTCTGCTCAATGTCCTCTGAGTTCTTCACATAAATAATAATAATAGCATTTATTAAGCACTTAATATGTGCAGAGCACTGTTCTAAGCGCTGGGGAGATTACAAGGTGATCACATTGTCCCACGGGGGGGATCACAGTCTTTATCCCCATTTTACAGAAGAGGTAAAGTCACACAGCTGACAAGTGGTGGAGCCGGGATTTGAACCCATGACCTCTGACTCCAAAGCCTGTGCTCTTTCCATTGAGCCACGCTGCTTCACCTCCCTCTTAACCTGTGCCCCCCGGGGCGGGGGGATTGCCAAGCAAGGGACAGAGAGGAACAAGAGGGCAGCAGTGGGAGAGATAAGACTGAACCATAGTGAAGAGGTTAGCTGGAGAGGAATGAAGATTGCTAGTTGAGGTATAGTGTGAAAAGAAAGTGGATAAATTGGAGGGAGAGTGCAGA
The DNA here is from genome assembly GCF_015852505.1 of Tachyglossus aculeatus. NCBI lineage: Eukaryota > Metazoa > Chordata > Mammalia > Monotremata > Tachyglossidae > Tachyglossus > Tachyglossus aculeatus. Next base: position 19,725,962 of record NC_052078.1, on the reverse strand, counting down.
TAGATTACCTTAAAATCAATCAATCAATTAATCATATTTACTGAGTGCTTACTATGTGCAAAGGGCCTCCTGACTGTAGTCCTGAAAGGATACATTGTTCAGCATCTCAGGAGTATTTTGAAAACAAAATGTCAGATCTCACTGAAAGCGAATGCAATCTCCTTTTCCTCCTCAATTTAGTAAAACATCTGATTAGTATTAAAATATTAATTTTGCAGGCCTGGATTAATAAAAAAAAATCACCTTCCTGATTCACTAAATTTTCACATCTTTAGGGGTGTGAAGAAGGTCTACACCAGTTACACAAAGGCCGACCATATGTCCCAATTTAACCGTGAGCCTCGGATTTTTGAGGCAGTGCTGGGTCATTTTAGAAAAATATACAAACATCTTGGGTTTGGAACAGTCCTGGCAAAACTGCTTCCTTGCATCAGTCCCCAACTGCTTTTGCTTTTTTAAATGCTTGAACTTCCACATCTGGGCTAGAGCATGCTCAGCTAACGCTCAGTTTAGTTCCCTCAGCATTCAGGGACTTGTGATGTGGCTGTCTCCCGCTTCTCAGCTCTGATAAAATGAAGGTCTCCCCAACCAGTGGTGATCCCCCAAGCCTAAATTTGGCAGGCAGTTGTCATGATTGGGTTTGAGTGTGGTTAGTCACTTATGATTTGCCACTTAGATGACTTTGTAGGTAGGAAAACGCACGCTTGCCAGCACAGCCTTGAGCAAAGGAACTCTAAACCTTCCATCCTGGCAGCTCCCTTTCCAAAGAGGCAGACAGCCCAGCAAAAGCCACCCCCCCGTCAAACTCAGTCACAAACACACAACTTCCTGCATTTTCCCAGTCTGTCCCTTGACATACAAACACCCAGCATTAGCATCTTGTATATTTGCCCAATGTAGATGGTTTGGGCCTTTTTCCTATGGGTCCAGCACTTTCTTGTTTCATGTTAAGCCCCAAATGGCCACTACAACCCCCCTTTCACATTCTTTATCTACGTTCCTGGAGGTAGACATTGAGTGGCTAGGCCTTCAGGATTATACCAGACAGTCCAGTTTTCAGCTGGCCCATCCCTTGTCTGGTACTGAAAAGAAACTGCTTCTCTGCCTTTTTTTTTTTTATTTCAGGGTCAAGCTTCCTTCTTCAGTGACTCCTGCCACAAGTTTTGTAACATAGTCATTGAACCCCAATTATTCGCCTGGGAGAAGAATGCAAAGGCTTATTCACCTGGGAGAAGAATGCAAAGGTTCTGGAGCAAGTGGGAGATTCAAAGGGATGCTTCCCCACCAGCTCCAGTGAAGAAATGCTTCTGGACTATTAGGAGCCTATACTTTTCTGGAAAATGGCACCCATGACACCCTGACGCTGATTGCGATGTCACATGCATCTCCCTGTCCAGTGCCAGCAAGGGCCATCAGTGGCCGCCCTGGATAGACAGTCCTGGGTCTTAGTTTTAGGGGGAGGGCCTCTCTTCTAGACTGCAAGCCCGCTGTTGGGTAGGGACCGTCTTTATACGTTGCAAACTTGTACTTCCCTAGCGCTTAGTACAGTGCCCTGCACACAGTAAGCGCTCAATAAATACGATTGAATGAATGAATAAAATCTTCCAGAGCCGAATGAGTCGTCACTGGCCTGACACTGTCCTAGCTCCTTCTTGGTTCTGTTCTTTACTGCTTCTTGGACCCCTGCCAGGTTCTGGGCTTGCCTAAAGTGTCAACAGGGTAGAGCTCATCAGTAATCCTTTTTCCTCTTCTTAGACAAAGGGCAGAGCATTTTGTCTGAAAACAACTACAATTATTTTTTTAATCGAACTTGTAGTTGCAATTTTAAGGACTATATCGTTCTCCTAGATGGGACTAACATATGTATACATGTTTGTATGTATTTATTACTCTACTTATTTATTTTATGTGTACATATTTATTCTCTTTATTTTATTTTGTTAATATGTTTTGTTTTGTTCTCTGTCTCCCCCTTCTAGACTGTGAGCCCGCTGTTGGGTAGGGACTGTCTCTATATGTTGCCAACTTGTACTTCCCAAGCGCTTAGTACAGTACTCTGCACACAGTAAGCGCTCAATAAATACAATTGATTGATAGATCAAATTCTCTGGGCCTCAGTTACCTCACCTGTAAAATGGGGATTAAGACCGTGAGTCCCCCGTGGGACAAGCTGATCACCTTGTAACCGCCCCAGAGCTTAGAACAGTGCTTTGCACATAGTAAGCGCTTAATAAATGTCATTATTATTATTATTATTATTAAGTGGCACAGCCAGGATTAGAACCCAGGTCCTTGTGACTTCCAGGCCTCAGTTTGACAATATAACTGTATTTTTACCCAAGTGGTATTTCTAAAGACTTTTGTGTTCCCAGGAGACTCAATCAATCTATTTTAACTGCATAAATTTCAAGTACACTGCTATATTCCTAGCAATGAACCAGCCATACACATATAATAAAAAGCCCGCAAACGCCTTTTTGGAACAAAACTAGAAGCAATTTCCTTGGATGATTTTCCCTTGCAGTACCTGAATTGAGCTTGTTTTTTGTGATAGGAACTCGAATATACAACAAAAAGAAATCATTTAAGCAAGGTGAAGAGAAAAGGGAAAAAACCAGTATCTATTCTGTAGTAATCCTATGCTTATTCTGTTGCATATGCTGGATTTTATCCAGGTTAAAAAAATTAAGCCACAGGGTATATGCCGTAGTCTATTTAGGCTACTGGCCCAAACATACATTTTTTAAGGGTTGAAGGTATATTAGAACAGTGAAGCGGAAAAAAAATCATAAACAATTATGAAATGTAACAAGCTTTCTTACTGTTTCTTTATTATTTTAAAAGACAGTGGAGCCTAATAACAATATGCCACATACAGTTCTGAACAAAGCAAAGGCTGACACAGTTATTTGTTTTACATTTGCTTCATTCAGGAAGTTAGGAACAGTTTCTGGCATATTGGCGCCCTAAAGTTTATTTTCAGTGAAAGCCAATGGTGAATGAACAAATATCTTATAGAACTGGTAGTTGTGGCAACAGGAAAATGTTGGTCTGTGAGATTTCTGATGTTAGCCTGTATTTTGTGTTATCAATTTTTTAAAACCTCTTTGAAAACGTTCACCTCTGCCTAGTTAGGACAACAAATGGGGAAATGCATAATTGATATGAATGACAGACCAATCAAAATTTGAGGTGAAATAGCTTTAACCTAAAAATTAACATTTGCACTCAAGTTCTAACCTTGGAAATGTGCATTTGAGAAGGGCTGACTTTCCTCCTCCCTTCCCAGCTCTGTCACATATCTAAGTCCTGCATAAATTCAGAGATACAACCTGGAAACTAGAGCTTTCCTGCTACTGTTTTTTTCTAATTAACATTTAGTGTATTAAACACAGTCAAGCCCATCCACATATACATGACATTTCACTTCTACATCTTGAAATTTTAAGTCAAGAGAGCCATGTTGAAGGTTCATTTCATAACATCATTAAGATTCACTGTTCCCTGTGGTTCAGATAATAATACCTTGCCAGAAAAGCGTAAACACATAAATTGATTGGAAACTTACATTAAGTGGTCCTTTCTCCAATTTATGACAAATAAACACCTTTTGTATTCCAGCTCAGTGGGTTGAGATTTCAACTGAGACGATTCATTGTCTGCTCTGTAAGGTTGTAAAACATTACAAAAAGTGTTAGAAAAAAAATTACAATAAAAGATACATGAGCAACTAGATGGGCCTAATAGCACAGGAAAGTGACTACATCAAATCAGAGGAGGCATAATTTCAGAATGTGATGCCAGACAGTAGTCCTGAGTCATAGGGAGGAGAGGGATGCATTTTCATTTCCTCCCAAAGTGAAAACTAATTAAATGGAAATCATGCTTTCCATTTCACCCATAACACATGCATCTCGGAGTCTAACGATCTCAGAAAACAATATTTTCAAACCAAACCATTTCTCTGCTCTGATGAATAAAGATGTCTGCTATGGCAGTCTTCACATGCGAGTGGCCTGAAGGCAATCGAATGTACAGTTGAATTGTTTCACAAAGCTTCAGGGGTAGGAAAATGCTTCTTTCCTTGCCCATAGATATGTGCTGAAACAAAATGAGATTTAAAATATTTTAAGTATTAATGAAGTATAATTCATGAAAAATACCAAATGCATTCAAAATAAGGGGCCAAATCCCATAATAATGAATATCAGTCATTTTAAAGTGCATGCGCACAAATCTGTCTGAGAACCTTTCCACTCCCCACTGTTTCAGCTTTGATTGCTGGTTTGTTTCTTTCTCTCCAGATCAACAGAAGCCAGAGGTGCTCACCTGTCCCGCCATCGACCTCTAGCCCACGTCCTACCTCTGGCTTGGAATGCCCTCCCTCCTCAGATCTGCCAAACAATCACACTTCCCCCCCTTCAAAGCCCTACTGAAGGCTCACCTCCTCCAGGAGGCCTTCCCAGACTAAGCCCCTCAATAATAGTGCCATTATTCATCATTATTAATAAGAATAAAAACAGAGGATTGCAACCAATTCTTCTCCACATTCACTATGGTCAGAACAAGAAGACATGAACTTAAGTTACAGCATGAAGGATTCTTGTTAGATTTACAGAAGAATTTATCACCTGTGACAAGCAGTAGGATGGACTATCAAGGGAAGTGTGGAATCTTTATGAATTACTCAGTGTTATTTATTGGGTGTGTGCTGTGTGCAGAGTACTGTACTAGAGAAGCAGCGTGGCTCAGTGGAAAGAGCACGGGCTTTGGAGTCAGAGGTCATGGGTTTGAATCCCGGCTCCACCACATGTCTGCTGTGTGACCTTGGGCAAGTCACTTAATTTCTTGGAGCCTCAGTTACCTCATCTGTAAGATGGGGATGATGACTGCGAGCCCCACACGGGACAACCTGATCCCCCCCAGCGCTTAGAACAATGCTTTGCACATAGTAAGCACTTAACAAATGCCATCATCATTATTATTATTATTACTAAGGCTGGGGAGAGTACAATACAACAAAGCTAGTAGACACACTCCCTGCTCACAAGGCACTTACATTCTAATGGGAAAGACAAATGACTAAATTAGGGATTTGGGATAAGTATATAAGGGCTATGTATATAAGTGATCTGGGGCTGAGGGTGAGGTGAATATCAAGTGCTTGAAGGGTCTCACATCATCTTACATGAAAACAGGATTCGATGACCTTTAAAGGACCTATCAATCCTTATGCCCACCATCCTGTCCTACAGCTGAAACAAGGGACACCAAGCCTGAAGGACAAACAATAATGAAGTTGCAGATCGGTTTTAATGGTTTTAACTTCTGCTTCGGATCCAGTCAGCGGCTTCCATCAGCACATGAATAAGAAAAATTTTGACCTTAAAAAAAAACCTGTTTTTCATTCAGAGAGTCATTCGATGAACCTCACTGGCATGTTACCCATCCATACCGTGCTTCCCTTGCTCTAATGTTTGTTCAGCTTGCTGACCATAACTGGAGCCAAATTATTTGGGGGACTTCGGAGCCAATGTAATAGCAAAACTTATATTCTTTCTGCTTTACACAGCATTCCAGAAGCCATGCAAGTGAAAAAAAAAAAAAGCTGCCTGTTCGTGCAGTAACTGATGGGGTTGTTCCTATTTATCACCTCAGGCTTCAGACCTGTTTGTATTATGATGAAAGCAGTCAGGAGAAAGGTGGTTCTTGCTGAGCTGAGGCTTTAGGAAGATTATGATAGTAAGAGGCAGAATTGAAAAAGACCACGTACAGCAAATAACGAAAGATAACAAATGTACTAGTTTGGCCCAAGGCACCCTCTGGTTGTGTACACTATAAGAAAGGCAGTGTTGGCTGCAGATCAATCAATCAATCAATCGTATTTATTGAGCGCTTACTGTGTACAGAGCGCTGTACTAAGCACTTGGGAAGTACAATGACAGAACCAGAACAAGAATCCAGTTTCCTGACTAGCAGCGATTGCTCAAACAGTCCAGGCAACCGTGCTTGGAGAGAAGGAGGTCACAGTTATTTTTCAGAGTGAAATGAGGGGCTTTTTTGTTTTTTTGGATACCCTCATAAGGAAGTTAAGGCCCAGCAAAATGAGCGAAGCAGCCTCTTTCTATCCTTCGTCTCCCTTGGACTCTTAAAACTAGAGTCCATTTTTACTGCCTGAATGAATAAATCCTGTCAGAGGGGAGGTTTGTTTTGGGCCCTGCCACAAGTGTTCAGTCAAACCAACAACACTTCGGTGTGGTGGTTTGGTTTTTTTTTTAATCTTTCCCCTTTTTCATGACTGTCTTTCAGAACTAGCGTGGCCCAGTGGAAAGAGCATGGGCCTGGCTATCAGGGGATCTGGGGCCTAATCCCAGTTTTACCGCTTCCCTGCTGGGTGACCTGGGGGCAGTCTCTTAAACTTCTCTAGGCCTCAGTTTCAGTCATCTGTAAAATGGGGATTCAATATCTGTTCTCTCTCTTACTCTGACTGTGAGCCCAATGTGGGACAGAAACTATGGGTTACCTGATTAACTTGTATTCCAGCACCTAGTACAGTGCTTGGCACATAGTAAGTGATTTACAAATGCCACAGTGACAATGATTTCAATCATACCCACGTCATGGACATGGCTCGCCATGAGTAACAGCACTTTTTAACAGTCAGGGAAATCTCTATTGATAGATGGAGAGATAGATTGCACGTGTTTGTGAAGGGAAAGTTCACCTGAAATAAGCATATGAAGCTAGTTTAATTGAATGATGACAAGAGACGATCATCCTCCTTAACTTTATGTTCAGCATATACTGACAGTACATTTGGGCAATCCACTCTGGGTGTCCTTTCTGATCCTGGGATGGGTACCCTGATCTTTTAAAAACTTGAATTGCAATCTTTTTTTTCCTATTTCCAAAGTGAGGATTAAAAACCCGAAAGATCTTTTTGATAAATATGGTAGGATCTAAGCTCTTAAGTGGAACAACACTGTAAAAATAAATTAGCACGGGACAGAATGGAAAACAGAATGGGAAAACCAAAACCAAGGAATTAATTTTCTGTAAGTCAGAAGGCCCCATTCTTACAGAATCCGTCATGTCAACCAGTAGCAAGAGTCATCCTGACTGACAGAGCACCTTAGTCCACTGACAGCCGTGGACCTATGAGTCCCCTGAAGGTACATTTGAACCCCAAATGCCATTGTTAATTCCTCCCCAGACTCCTGAAAGAGACTCAGAATCAGGTTTGAACCCATCGCTTCTAGATGTTCGTTTCACCAACAAACTATCGTGAGAAAGAGAAAAGATACTTCAGCATACCACAAAAATCTCTCGGCCTCGCTACAAGCCCATAAACTGTTGTAAAATGTATTTTTTCAGGCCGGAGCGCATCTCCCAAATTCCTCTTGGAGCCATACTGGCTGGGTTCCGATTTCTGCCGCTCCTTCTCCCTGCCGCCCTAAGACTATGATCCCTCCCAAAGAGGGGTGGAGGGCCCTTTTGCCCCCAGGCCCCCGTCCTTGTTGGTCCCGGTATCAGCTAAATGCAGTCAGCAAAAAGCACAACGAAATATTTCCTGTTCCCTTCCCTCCCCCTCAGTCCAGCAGCTGAGCAGGCTGCTTCCGCAGCACTTCATCCCCCTGACACCAGGCACAAAAGGATCTCGCCCAGGGAAATCCGGAACTGAGATTCCTCTCGGGAATGCACGCTGTGGTGCTCCCACCAGCCTTCACCCTTGTCCCCCGTTCCCTCGCTTTTCTCTTAGGAACTGAAGATGTTGCATTTCCTATCACCTCGCTACCTCAATCATGTTGGGGTTGGATTTCTCAAGGTTACAGGGCAAAACTTTCAGGGTCCTTCCAGTGCCAATGACATTCTTTGCTAAAGAATATGGGGGAATAAAAGCAAAGTCACTCATGAAACATGGGGGCAGCAAGAGCAGGGTTTTTTAAATAGACTCCACTCTGGAGAAATTGTGTAACCTTTCTTAGTAACATTACAATCAGGAATACTGTTGAGAGGTCTGTCAGAGGCAGCAGGCCCCTTTCTCCCCCCTGGGAGTATTAATGAATCTGCTCCTCGAAGCTTTCAGCTGTTAATGCAGAGGGCTGAATCCTGCCTTTGGATGAGAATGCGCGACTCCCCATTGATTTCGATTGGCGCTGTGAGTGCACATGCCGAGGATAGAATCTGGCCCTAAGGTTATGTCTCACAATACAATGCCCATGAATTTTCATGGACAGACGCAGTCCATCTGAGGGCTCCGAATGAATATGGTCCCCTTCTCCTGCCCCCCACCCCCCAGCGAGGGAGGGTTCTGCCTGTGGGATTGAGAGGTGTCTGGGAAGCAGCTGATGACACAGAGTGAACTCTGAAGGAGTACCACTGCAGTTGCCTGTCTCTCATCCGTGCTGATGAGCTGGTACACAATGAAAGCAAAAGTGTCTGCAGAAATTTCTTGCTTTTTTTTCCTTTTTTTTTCCACAGAAATCAACTGCCCGATGTGGTTTGTCAAAATGAATGGGTCATGGCCGGGCCGGGGCGGGCAATTATTTTGGCTGGAGGGCTTCTCACAAGTTCTCTTGAGCAATCCGGCTATACATTCACATTACATATCAAAGCGATTACACAATCATAACTTCAGATTGCTCCTGGGGATTCCCGGGGCTGGCCAAACAGGATCATGTGTCAGCTGACTTTGGACCGGGAGTCTTATCCGCCCCTGCCTTTCTTAGACCATCTGATATTTTCCCCACTTCTTACCGATGAACAACATCTCACCATCATTTCTTTCCTCTTGACCTTCCTCCCTTGTTAACTGCCTTTACTGCTTTCACCCTCATTGCAGGGGTGAAACCTCCAAAAGAGATACTGGTGATGATGATGATAATGGATAATAATGATGATTTTGATATTTGTTATGCTCTTACGATGTGCCAAGCGCTCCACTAAGTAGATATAAGATAATCAGGTCCCACATGGGGCTCACATTCTAAGTAGGAAAGAGAACAGGGGTGGGATCCCCGTTTTGCAGATGAGGGAACTGAGGCACAGAGGAGTTAAGTGACTCTCCCAGTGTCACAGAGCAGGTCAGCAGTGGAGCTGGGATTAGAATCCAGGTTCCCTGACTCTCAGGCCTGTGTTCCTTCTGCTAGGCCCCGCTGCTCCCCGCTGATCAACCTTAGACCCCCAAATTCCTGGAGGCCAAGGTGGCACTGTTCCACATTCTGTGAAATGCCTGGAGTGCCTACTCTGAAATGCCACACGCTCACTTGGAGCTCAATAAATACTTGTTGATGATGGCATTTGAGGACTACGAGGACTACTGGTGAAACCTCACATCAAATCCCCACTGCCCTCTACCAAAGTGGAGAAGGGAAAGCCAGCTTACCTCTTCAGTGAGCACATCCTGAAATAAACAAAGAAACCCAGTGATTGGTAAGATAATGCAGACATCTCAAGGTAAGTTTTCTAAAGCAATACACATTTTTATTTTGATTCAAATGACCCAGCTCCCTTAGGCTGTGTCTACAGGCCACAAACTCAAGAGTGTACTCCAAACTTGTTCCACAGCCTCACTCTGGGTCTCTGCAGGGATTTTAGAGGCCTGAGTGCATTCAGTCAAGACAGGAACTAGGACGTCTCATCTGCCCACTTGCTCAGAGGATGCCAGTCACTGTATAGTTCTCCAGACACCCGTAGGAACTGTGTCAAGTGCTTTCTTATTAGGTGTAAGGCTTCAGGTACCAGGAAATCAAGCCAGGGCCATTTTTATCTCTGTAGCTTCTCTGAGGCCCCTGACTGGGTCAGAAACTCAGGCATGAAATTCTTGCTCCTGGATGGGCACCAGCCTACTGATCATTCATTCATTCATTCAATCGTATTTATTGAGCACTTACTGTGTGCAGATCACTGTACTAAGCACTTGGGAAGTACAAGCTGGCGACATATAGAGACGGTCCCTACCCAACAGCGGGCTCACAGTCTAGAAGGGGGAGACAGACAACAAAACAAAACATATTAACAAAATAAAATAAATAGAATAAATATGTACAAGTAAAATAAATAGAGTAATAAATACGTACAAACATATATACATATATACAGATGCTGTGGGGAGGGGAAGGAGGTAAGGCGGGGGGGATGGAGAGGGGGAGGAGGAGGAAGGAGGGGGCTCAGTGTGGGAAGGCCTCCTGGAGGAGGTGAGCTCTCAGTAGGGCTTTGAAGGGAGGAAGAGAGCTAGCTTGGTGGATGTGCAGAGGGAGGGCATTCCGGGCCAGGTGGAAGACGTGGGCCGGGGGTCGACGGTGGGACAGGCAAGAACGAGGCACTGCATTCTGAATGGAAATCACAACATGGACATGAAAATTACAGGCTGCCTAGTTGTTTTGATCACCCCAAAATAGGGCCTGGGCAACTGGGTGAACTGCTAGGTGGGAGAACCCAGCTGCTGGCTGAAGTAGTGGGTCTTAAAATAGCTAAACCCTACCCTGGCCCCAAGCAAGCCATTCCAGTGGGGTGGAACTTAATTCATTTTGGGCTAGCAGCTTCGGCAATCAGCTGAGAGCTAGTGTGGCCCAGCAAGAATATATCCTCTCAGATTTGGCAAGGATGCAGTTTCCAGAGTCACACAGCCTGGCTGCCCTGGGGTTCCTCCCCTGGCTCAGGCTTGCCCACTCTTACTTGGAGAGTAACCCCCTGCTCTTGCTGATACTTCCAATACATGAAGGGACATGTAGGGCAATGAGGCCTAATGGATAGAACATGGGCCTGGGAATCAAAAGGACCTGGGTTCTAATCCTGGCTCTGCCACTTGTCTGCTGTATGACCTCAGACAAGTCACTTCACTTCTCTGGCCCTCAGTTACCTTACCTACAAGATGGGGATTAAGACTGTGAGCCCTATGTGGGACAGGGACTGCGTAGAAGCAGAAAGAATTCTCTGACTTTTTCTTTCAAGTGTGAGCAAAATAATCGGTGGACAAATTGTTTCCAAAGGTGTGGAATGTCAATCTCAGAAATTTTCTGCTAGGAAAAGATAGCCAGCACACTACATTGACACCTTCACTGAAAAAAGTTCAGACATCAGTTATGTCAAGCAGATTTATGGAATTTTGGTATCCTTTCTATTCTTCATCCTCAATGCAGGCTGGAAAGTCTTAATGCTACAGTGGCATACTCTCCATCCCAGATTTTCAAAGTGACTTTCACTGGAGTTGAGAATGTCAATTCCAAGTGCAAATATTTTAGGGCATTGTACAAGTTAGTAAAAGCAATTGTGAAATATATCATGGCCTAGGTCAGTGTGGACTATCTGAAGGCAGGTGGACCACACACTTAGCCAAATGTGTTGATTTTAATTGCCCTGGTACACATCGAGGCCACACACATCCAGGGAGCTATGGGCACCGTTCCAGTGTAGACATGGTCTGTTTTTATCATGCCACTGCCCTGTGGCACCAGAGTGAGGGCCAGGAGGCAATGAGAAGGGAAGAGGAAGAGTGGGGCAAAACACTTTGTGCTCGATAGGAAGTTAGTGTTTGAAATACATTGTGGTGATATCACCTCAAGACCACCTTTAAAGATGTCCTTATATTTCTATCCAAGGACCTCATGAAGAAAAAAAGAAACCAGAATGAAATAAAGAATTTACTATGGTTTTAATTTTCACTTTGGCTGTCTCAGTTTGTTGTAATTCCCTTTCTTATCTCCCACTTTTCCTTAGCAACTTTTTCTGAAATACGATCCACTTCCAAGGATTTTCTGCAGCTTGCTCAGCATTCTTCTAAGATCTACACTCCTTGAGTGGGCTGGATTTTGAAATTCTTTTCAAAACACACTGTGCCTTCTCAAGCGCTTCCCATCTGATAATACTGTGATCCCTCATCCTAAGATGTTTGCCAGTTTCTATCTCACTCATCTCATCACACCTAGCTCATTTCCTCAAAAAAAAAAATAAAAAACCCAACAAAACAGTAAGACTGCTGGCAAAATTCTATGAGGCGACAGATTAAAAGTATTTTCTCGGCTGTGCACTTTTCTTTTCCTCCTGCTCCCTGATTCTGATCTAAGCTGAGTATGATAACTTAATTTTTCACACCTAAATATGCCTCCTTCTCTCTTCCCCAAGTGACTATATTCTTAAAAGTCCAGTTACTTCTGTATAGTTTTTTGCAGTCACGATTTTGATCTTCTGTATTTCTAAACCCCATGGTATCCTATGACAGGCAATGTGCATATGCTGCAGTACTTGAGGTAGTGCTAGGGGCATAGAGAAGGTGATGGGTAGGAACACAGAGATATCTTGCAAAAGAAATATCACTAAAGCCATAAATTCTGTTTCAACTGTTGTACAGTTTGATCTTGGAGGACTGAATGGCGAGAAGAAACAGGGAGGCTTTAAAGAAGAGAGAAAGCTGAATGGGTAAATGAAAGACAATAAAATATTTACCTGGGGGAATGAGCTAATAGGGATTTAACATCAAGAAATGAAAGATCTTTACTACCTATACAATAAAAAGTGACTAGGATAGCCGACTGATCAACGGCAACACCGTAAAACCTCTCCTAAATGATCACTTTTACGAGGCAGGCAATGCCAGCAGAAAATATTTTTTTAAAAATGAATTGAGTTCAGAAACCTGAGCAAAAAACAGGAATGGGGTTTGCAGCAGGTGGTGTTCTTGCAGTTTACAAAATCCACACTGGACCCAAAGTGAATCTGGCAATGAAATACATTCTGGTTGGAGATCATTCTGATGCCTTCAGTTCATATTTCAGAACTAAGTTGGGATCAATCGCACTGTATTTCTCTTTTTTGGAGAGAGACTGGGTGGAAGACAGAGACCACCTTTCTTAAATCCAAACTATATGATCTTATGAACATTAAATGATCACATTAGACCCTGTTAGACTGTTACTATAAGAAGATGTCTTTGCTTACAGGGTCTCTAGCTTCATTTGTGCTTCCATTTCATCTTACCTCTATTTTTGGGTATATTTTAAGTGCATGTTGATTCTTCACCAACTATTTTTTTCATCACTGATATAGTCTTAAACTCACCAATAAATCCAAAACATGTTGTGATCATTATGGAAAAAAGAAATGGAGTTCAGTGCAGTGCAAGGACCATTCGCAGAAATTGGGCATTTCCAGTATTGTGCAACCAAATAAAAAAAGAATTATTTGAATAGCTAAAGGGCCTGCAGGGGGAAACCATTTGGCTGGCCCAGATGTTCAATTTAAGATTTGACTAGGGGCTTGCTTGGGAATCTTGTCCTTAATCTATACATTTGTGTTTTCTCACTGCATGATTTGGGTGTTGCTTCTAGACCTACAGTTTTCATTCCACACTTTCAAAAACTTTTCCTTTAAAATTACTATCATTTTCTTGCTTTTGAGCGCTATATCAATTTTACAGCGTTCCAGAGTGAAATGAATTCTTTAAAGTTACTAAAACAATTTTCAGAGCCTGAATTTACAGCAGCTGAAACTTTTAGTGGAAAAATGCTTATACTGTCAAGGACAAAAGCAACCCTTTATCTAGATTGTTAGGGGTTCTTTTTATTTAAAGCAATGACCTGCTGACTCGGAAAGTTTTCTCTGTTCAGTCAATTTGTAGTATTCGTTTAGTGCCTGCTGGGTGCAGAGCACTGTATTAAGCGTTTGGGAGAATACAATAGTGTTAGTAGGGCCAATCCCTGCCCTCGAGGAGAATACAAACTACAGACATAATTTACAGTATAAGAAAAGGAAAGTGGGTATGTAAGTAAATGAGTAGGGCTTAAATAATAGAGTATGTACAAAAGTGCTACAGGTAGTTACAGGCAGAAGCAGTGTGGGCTAGTGGAAAGAGCACAAGCCTGGGAGTCAGAGGATCTGGGTTCTAATCCTGACTCTGCCACTTGCCTGATGTGTGATCTTGGGCAAGTGACAACTTCTCTGTGCCTCCGTTTCCTCATCTGTAAAAGGGGACTACGATTGAGATCAATGTGGGCCATGGATGGTGTACAATCTGATTAATTTGTATATACCCCAGGGCTTAGTACAGTAGTCCTCATCAGTAATCAACTGAGTACAGGATTGCTGGTAATCTTGGTGAAAAATAGAGAATCTGACCTTAGTTCAGGAACCAGTTCCACATTTATAGCATTGTTCACTTAATAAAAGTGGCCTTGACATGCTTCGACTTTTCAGAAACCAACTGCACCTTAAATCTGTCTGTACGTTTGAAGAAGCACTCTGATAGATGACCTCCTTGATGGTCACAGATTGATCAATCTAACCTTACCCTCCACATTGCTAATTTCCCTCTGGCCAGTCACTCCTCCATGAATTTCTCAAAACCCCTCTTAAAACTGCTTAGATTTTGGCCTGCACAACTTCCGGTAGTAATAAATTATATGCACTTACCACTAAGTGAGAAGAAATGTTTATTTTTGTTCATTTTGAACCTGCCACCTTTAAACTTCAATAGGTGTCCCCTTGTCCCCTGCTAGATTTGGTGAACAATAATGACATGTGCACTTTGTACCATTCAAGATTTTGCAGGCTTCAAATACCCTCTTAAGCCTTGATCTCTCTAGACTGGAGTCCTAACCTTCTTGGCCTATCCTTGTTCAGACACTTTGCCAACACTTTGTTCGCTAAGTCTCTTTAGTACGTAGCTATAATGAAACAAGAAACAAACCTCCAGAGCAGGCTTTGACATTTTTGCCTCAGGGAGTCTTGCAGCAAGGAAGGGATCTAGAGAAGCGAATGGCAGCAGAAGGGTGGTAACTGATTCATGATGTGGGTTGGGTCACTTCTCCAAAACTCAGTTTTATGCTACCCCAACTGTTCTGAGTGGCCCAGAAGGAACCAAAGCCTACCTTGGTTTCGGAGCAAACTTTAAAAAATTGACAATCTCACCTTGGATATACATAATACCTTTCTTTTTAAGGACTCAAAATATTTTCACATTAACTACCTTGTTGTTAGCTTCACAACATTCCACTGAAGCATGGGGAAATAAAGTGACGTCTAAAGATACACAGGATGAGGATTAATATCTGAGCCCTAAAGCTCGCCCCACATCCAAGTCCTAAACATAGGCACCTCTGGAAAAAAAGCAAGACAGATAAACCAGAAACGCAGGTTTCTCCCTATCAGGAACCTTTTAGGCCACTGGTATTATTTTTAATATTACCACAAGGCATATAGCTATCCCTTGAATTAGAAGATGACCCTCCTGATAAATCCAGGTGTTGTTGATAAAGCCAATGCACGACTGACAATCGATACCAAAGCAGTAACACACTCATTAGCTCACTGGTGGCTTGAATAAGGAGTGCAGCTTCCAGTGGTGCCTGGCTTCCTGGAAGCAGTACCGACTGATGAGAAAACAAACCTCCCTTTGAGTAACTTACACTTTTGAGTTTCCCTTTGAGTAACTTGAGGAAGATGTGGCATGGGTGTCATTTCTGGTTTCATGGAGGATTTAAACTATTTTGCAATCTATGTCTGTGTTGCACCACAGTTGCTCTGACATTATCACTTTGCATTTTCATTAAAAATGTGCATTACTCCTTTTTACCAGGACATTGCCCAACAACAACAGAACTGAAGCTTGCAGAATTGTCTGATCCCTTCTACTTAGAAAACTGAAGTCATTTATGGATCATGATACAAGATGTGTCATATGACAGCACAGCCTCCCCAAAACAAGTACGGTGCTGGACTGCTCTCAAAGCAAAACCTACTTTTCATATGACCTTCCCCAAAGGCCATTTATTTTGTGAAACGATTCCTCCTTTCTGTTTTGAAAATTTAAGTCAAAATCCAAACAGTCTCTTCACTTTATTGTTAATCACACGCAAGTTCAAGATGTAAAATTGTGATCTCTCTGGAGACCCCTCTACAGATTGTAAGCGCCTTGTGGGCAGGAATCATGATGACCGATTCTGCTGTATTTTACTTTTCCGTGTGCTTAGTACAGTGCTCTTTACATAGTAAGTGCTCAGTGAGTACCACTGATTGACTTTGATCTCATCTGGTATCGTCTTTGGAAAGAAAAGGACAAAGGATGGGAAGTATGTTCTCAATTGGCATGACTTAGAAGAAAGACTTCGTACTTTTGATTTTTCATAGAACTCCTTGAAGGACAGAAAGACTTTCCAGTGTCTCAAAATTTCTACAAGGCCGATCACTTAAGGACCTAAGGGTTAAAGCAGCGATGGGAGAGTAAACAAGGGGAACTCTCATCTCATTACTCTGACTGGAAGGACAGGAAAGCAAAACTGGAGTAATTGAGGATAATTTAACATTTGATTCATTATGATGCCCCTTATTCTTAAACTCCATGCTTTAGAAAGAGAACTTCAAATGGATTGACATCTGTTTCTAAGAATTAGCTGTCAAAAATTAGCTGTTGCACCCTGAAATGTAATGAGTGCTAACATGAAATAGAGTCACTTTCTAAGAACGGCATTAATAATATCCACTTGCAGCCAATGAATAAAAAAAAATCAATTTCACAAACCTTTCTGGCTAGCGTTGAAAGATCACATCCTCTTAGTATTTGCCTCTCTCCCATGGATTGATCATTCTAAAAGAAGAAAAGCAACATTTTAAAATGGTATCAGGCTGTCTAAGAAAAATCTGAAGTGTAATTCTTTGCTAGCCAGTTAAGGATGCATTAATGTAAATACAATGGAAATACTTGATCCAAAGAGGGGGAAATTCCATACTCTTTCACTTCGAGTACTTTATGTGGTCACTACGGATCCACATTACTGCTCATTTCCACATTACTGCTCGTTTCACTGTCTCAGAACAACTTGCAACACCCCAAGGAGATGAAGAATCCTCACAGAGATCTACATAGGTGGGTTAGCTTGCAAAATGACAGACCGGGCCTCCTCCCTCTTCCCTTGGGGTTGGAAAGGAGCAGAGAGGAGGAGCAATGGGGTGATGGTAGAGGAGAAGGAAGAGGAAAAGGAAGGAAGGAGAGGTGGAAAGGAAGAGGATGGCTGCTTCTAAAAGAGGTGGCTGACTCTGTGTGCATGGAAAAAAAATTGTGTGTATGACCCAGTCCTTTTATAATAATAATAATAGCAATAGTTAAGCGCTTACTGTGGGTCAGGTCCTGGACTACTTATAAGGCTATGAGGTAGGACACAGTCCCTATCCCACTCCGGGATCACAACCTACCTCATTTTCATTTCAGAGATAAAGAAACTGAGGCTCAGAGAGATTAAGTGACCTGCCAAGGTCATCTAGCAGTCTGGGGGCAGATCTGGGCCATGAGCCTGGGTCTTTCACCTAGTTCACTCAGAAGTCAGCCTCCCGTGGGGACAACTGCGCATGCATTGCGTTGCCCAACCTCTCCCAAAGTGATAATGGGCCTCATTAAATTTAGCTGGGTTTGAACTCTTATAGACCCAGAATCTCAGGCATGGCTCAGACTGGATCCCAG
Organism: Tachyglossus aculeatus; assembly: GCF_015852505.1. Taxonomy (NCBI): domain Eukaryota; kingdom Metazoa; phylum Chordata; class Mammalia; order Monotremata; family Tachyglossidae; genus Tachyglossus; species Tachyglossus aculeatus. Next base: position 19,708,513 of record NC_052078.1, on the reverse strand, counting down.
GATTTGAGCCTGTGCCAAGCTCTAGGTCTCAAGGATGCTCTTGGGTGTCTCCATCCTCTAAATGGGAGTTGAAGAAGCAGTGGGGCCTACTGGAAAGAGCACGAGCCTGAGAGTCAGAAGGTTCTAATCCCAGTTCTGCCACTTGTCTGCTGTGCGGCCTTGGGCAAGCCACTTCACATTTCTGTGCCTCAGTTACCGCATCTGTAAAATGGGGATTAAAACTGTGAGCCCCATGCGGGACCGGGACTGCGTCCAACCCAATTTGCTTGTCTCCACCCCAGCGCTTAGTACAGTGCTAACAAATACTATAATCATTAGTATTATTATTACCTCGGGCAACTCACTTAACCTCTGGGTGTATCAGTTCCCTCATCTGTTAAATGGGGATTAGATGTCTGTTCTCCCTCTCCCTTAGACTATGAGCACCAGGGGGGACAGGGACTTTGTCGGATCCAATTGTACTCTAGCTAACTCAGTGCTTAGCACAGTGCTTAATAAACACTTAATAAATTCCACAATTATTATTATGACTCTGGGGTCCTGGTGACCTTGGAGGAAGAGGGATCCCCAGCTCTGTGCACAATTATAAGAGATTTCACAGGCTCTTGTTTATTACAGTTACATGAGGAAACAGAAAATTTTAAAAAAGAGAATTAATCCTCAAAACATTCATGAGTGGCAGGTGAACCTGAGTGAATTAAAAGATAGATAAATAAGAAACAGGGGTGAAGGGATATATCCACAGAAGGCAAATATCTTAGTGCCAAAGCCCAAAACAGAATCCAGGAGCTCTGATCCTAGTAGATCATGTCGACCTTTCAACTACTGTTATCGTTATTATTATTACTGTTACTAATAATAATGATGGTCATTGTGGTATTTGTTAGCACTTACTACATGCCGGGCACTGTACTAAGTGCTGGGGTAGATACAAGATAATCGGGTTGGACACAGTCCCTGTCCCATGTGGGGCTCACAGTCTTAATCCCCACTTTACACATGAGGAAGCTGAGGCCCAGAGAAGTTAAGGGACTTGTCTAAGGTCACACAGCAGACAAGCGGCAGAGCTGGGATTAGAACCCAGGTCCTCTGATTCCCAGACTAGTGCTCTTTCCACTGGGCCAAGCTGCTTCCTCCCTGATGACTCAGGTAGAGCTAGGACAAATTCAGAGACAGATACTGGATTTCCCCCCATTTTGGAAGGTGGGTAAACTCAGGTGCATGGGGCTGTGCAGGACAACAGTGTCATAAATGAGAATGCAACAGAGATTTCCAAATACCTGTAATCTCTTGGCCCCATGCAATTCCACATAGCTAAACATTCCCATACTTAAAAACAAGCAAGAATTGAAGTCTATGCGGAATAAAAAAAAAAGATCTTGTGGAAATAATTACCCTTGAATTCCAATGAGAATCCACGAAAATAACAACGCTGTATTGAACTTGTTAAATAAACGAACATTCATATAGATGATTCAATAAAACAGGAAACAGGTTTTGTTTCTGGACTACTTTTCTTACAACTCAACTGGATAACTGACTTTAGTAACTACACAAAACCAAAAAATGGGTCAAAGTCAACTTTTCTAACTTTCCACCTTTATGCTCAAGAAAAGTATGAAATTGCTTTTATGGCCTCTTGGTAAAACATTCACACGTGAATAGCATGGCAAGAAAAAAAGCATATTAAAGCAAAAACAGAATACCAGACTCTGACTCATCCAAGAGCTCTTCCAAAAAAAAAGGAAAAAAAAGAAACAACAAATGCCTAAATTCCGCAAAGAGAACAATTTTCTTATCATAGAGCTTGACTGCTTAAAGGAGGAATTCAAATGAGATACAGAATCTAATCCTCTATGTCTGATTCTCTCCAACAAAACAGAAGATTCATAACAGCCAAGCTGGTGAAGTCAGAATCTGTCAAGAATTCTGAGAGGGAAATCTCACATAAAGGCCTGATGGTGAGGAAGCATTTTGGTTCATATGGAGCTATATGTAAATATGTTATAGTTATTACGACTAATGAAAGAATTCGGTGAGCTGGAAAGGTTATTACTGAATCATAAAGTCACTAAATCAACAATTTCATGGCGTGCCACTATTTATCCTCAGGCAAAACGGGAAAACATTTGACATATGCCCTCAGGGTTGGGTCAACTTGGTGACAACAGGGACAGTTTTTGTAGGTGATCCCTGATTGAGGGGAGAGAGGGTATGTCTCCACTTCCCCTCCTCCAACTCCCTCCTCAACCTTTTCTCCTCCTTTTGGCTGCTTTTGACACTGTGTATCACTCTTTTCTCCTGGAAACACTATCTAAATTTCGTTTTCTGGACACAGTCCTCTCCTGGAGGAAGAAGGAAGAAGAGGAGAAGGAGCGGGAAGTGGAGGAGGGAAAGGAGGAGGAAAAGGAATGCAAATCCCTATGCCCAGCCACTGCTGGACCGTAACCGCGAAGAAAAGCAATCATGGATGGGTGGGGTGTAATAGAGATTGGATCACTGACAAAGGATGTCAGCCACAGCACTGTATCCTATTATCTTGGAGGCCTGGGAATCTGCTTTTAGAATTGCCAGAGACATTTCAGTTCCCACATAGTTCAGTTACATTTAAAAGGTAAATACGTGTATCAAAGCCCAATGTAATAAGTCATCATAGACTGAGGGTCACTGGCACCTTCATAATCAAAAGATACCTCTACGTGAGCACAGTTCACTGAATAAGCATCTCCCTGCCTGCATTCTTGGCTTTCATAGGAGTTCACAGTGGTTTTGTGGGGGGTTTTCAGGAGTGAAAGATACAGCTGAAAAGCATCGGGGATAGGGACGGGAAAGAGCGGTCAGAAGAAAGACGTGGGACTGGGGAAAGATCGTGAAGGAGAACCTGGGTTTGGAGTTAAGGTCAAAGAAAGGGAACTGGCTGAGGGTCAAGAGGCCACGGAAAACTTTAGTACGGAAATTTAGACAGCTAGGCATAAAGCTAAACATCAAAGGAAATCCCTGACATTTAGTTGGATTTCAAAATGAGATCCAATGAAGACAAAGGTTTGTGAATCCTTGGACCAGCTTATGGCTCATACTGAGCAACTATTATAATGCACTTGGATTTGCACCTTTTATTCACCCCACCCTCAGCCCCACAGCACTTATATCCATGTCCGTAATTTATTTATTTAAATTCACGCCTGCCTCCCCCCATCCTGTAAACTTGCTGTGGGCAGGGAATGTGACTAATAACTCTGTTGTATTTTTTTAATGATATTTGTTAAGTGCTTATTATGTGTTTAGCACTGGGGTAGATACCAGTTTATCAGGTCGGACACAGTCCCAGTCCCCCTATACTGTCTCACAGACTAATGGGTTGTATTATACTCTCCCAAGTACTTAGTAATAATAATAATAATGGTATTTATTAAGTGCTTACTATGTGCAAAGCACTGTTCTAAGCACTGGGGAGGTTACAAGGTGATCAGGTTGTCTCCCGGGGGGCTCACAGTCTTAATCCCTATTTTACAGATGAGGTAACTGAGGCCCAGAGAAGTTAAGTGACTTGCCCAAAGTCACACAGCTGACAATTGGCGGAGCCAGAATTTGAACCCATGACCTCTGACTCCAAAGCCCGGGCTCTTTCCACTGAGCCACGCTGCTTCTCTGAGCCACGCTGCTTCTCTGTGCTGTGCTGTGCTCTGCACAAAGTGAATGCTAAATAAATGTCACTGATTGACTGATCAAGGCTCTTTTTATGCAGACGCTTTGAGAAGATCATGTGACTAAAAAGCAAAGAACACAAACAGTACAAGGCACCACAAATGGCAAAACGAGGGATGATTTTGATGTGCGGTTGGGACAATCAGTCCTGCATCAGTCTTTTCAGCCACACTGTACTCATGGGTAAACTTCACAATCAGTGTGGCATCATCGCTGAATACTTAAGACACCTCCAGGTATGTCAACCCACTATTTGGTTAACGACTCTAGAGCAGGCCAAAGGGAATAATGATAGCTTGAATAACGAATTTGACACACTAAGGTAAGGTTTAGGAAAAAACATCAACATCCAATACTAGATGGCCAATCCCATTAAGGGAAAAGCAAATAAAACAAAAGTAGCCTCTTCCAGATCGGCATTCATTTCCAAGGGAGAGTGGCTTACTTTAGCCAAAGCCAATCACAGGAAAAGCGCATGTGGTTCTCACCCTCCAGGGGAGGCAGGATAATAATAATAATGATAATAATGATGGCATTTATTAAGCACTTACTATGTGCAAAGCACTGTTCTAAGCGCTGGGGCGGTTACAAGGTGATCAGGTTGTCCCACGGGGGCTCACAGTCTTAATCCCCATTTTACAGACGAGGTAACTGAGGCACAGAGAAGTTAAGTGACTTTCCCAAAGTCACACAGCTGACAATTGGCAGAGCCAGGATTTGAACCCATGACCTCTGACTCCAAAGCCCGTGCTCTTTCTACCGAGCCACGCTGCTTCTCTCCAAGCCGTCCTATCATTCATTCATTAAATCGTACTTATTGAGCACTTACTGTGCGTAGAGCACTGTACTAACCTCGGTCCCCTGTTCCCCCGAGACTCTGAGTATCTATGAGCAGAGCTACATGGAACTTGCCACTTCACTAGACCATAATTTACCACTGAAATGGTTAGAAGTGGCCATTCCCACTCTCCGAGGTGACCAAAATACCAAAACTAGCAGTATGATCGTGGCTGTCAGCCAATTTTTTTCTCTCACTTTATAAAAGCAACACCCTCCCACAGAGACTAATTTTAAGCACAGTAGTCCCTTTCTAATATGTACAGATGTGTTCCCTACAGCTCACTATTTGTGAAATCACCATTTGCAACTATTATTTCAATGGGAAACAGGGGGATGTGCTCCAACTTTCTCCACCAAACTCCTTTTCATCCTCAGAAATGAGCTTACTACTTCTTTCAGGGGTGCTGAATCTGTGTGTGCATATATATATTATATTGGTAATTTTATTTATATGGATGTCTGTTTAAATTATATTGATGCCTGTCCCCCCGCCCCCTCAAGACTGTGAGCTTGTTGTGGGCAAGGATTGTCTCTCTTTATTGCTCTATTTTACTTTCCCAAGCGCTTAGTACAGTGCTCTGCATACAATAAGCACTCAATGAATACGACTGAATGAATGAATGCCAAAATACAATTACTTCAAAGCAAATTTTGTGTGTGGTGTAACCCATATACATGACTTAAGTACCACAGGGTTCATGCTTCCTGCATAGGTCAAGTTGGTTTTCCTAGGTAATAGGGGCAGTGTTGGAAACAGCAAACTGATGCTAATACTGATGCTTCATGTCTAGACCGTGAGTTCATTATGGGCAGAGAATATGTCTGCTAATTATGTTTTATTGTACTCTCCCAAGAGCTTAGTACAGTGCTCTGCAGATAGTAAACACTCGATAAATACCATTGATCAACTGATTGATCTGCCCACTGAGTTTGAAGATGATGCTCCTGATGGTGAAATTTTATCAGGGTGTGCAGCTATGTCTGATAATCCCTTCTGCATCATGTGTGTACAAAAAATGTGCCATGCCATGCCACACTGTTGCACTTGGTAACCACAGCGCCTGCTGCTTTCCCTGTTTTCGATCTTCCCCAAACCTCTGCTCTAAAACAGTTACCCTGTTTCTGATAACGCTCCAGACTGGCTGGTTTTCTGCAGCTGACTCCCAGTTGTTGTTTTTTTTTATGGCATTTGCTAAAGTGCTTACTATGTGCCAGGCACCATACTAAAGCCTGGGCTATATGCAAGTTAATCAAATAGACACAACCCATGTCCCACATTGGGCTAACAGTCTTAATCCCCATTTTGCAGAGGAGGCAACTGAGGCACAAAGAAGTGAAGTGAATTGCCCAAGGCTACACAGACAAGTGGCGGAGCAGGAATTAGAACCCAGGTCCTTCTGACCCCCAGGCCCTTTCTCTATCCACTAGGCCATGCTGTTAGGGCATCCAGCTGGGATCCATTCTCCTCATGTCCCACCCAGTGAAAGTATTGCACCAATGCTGCTAGTCTAGATATGTTCCAGAACCTCACCGTCTAAGATCTTGCCTTGCCAATTATGCAGAGGTGGAATTGACGGAATTGCTCTAGAAGGTCAATTTAATGTCTCTGGTTGGCCCAGGTCCCTTCCCCAAAAAGAAGGTCCGCTACAGCGGTTGCCGTGCATCCCTTCGGTTTCATCTGAATCGTGAGGCCACGTTGGGACACTACTCTTCGGAGATTCCGCTTTCTACTGCCACCTCGCTTATCCTTACATCACCGGACAATGTACTCCTCATTCAGTCACAGCAACCAACTCTATGCTGTTGATACTGACCTTTGGTTATGTGTACGGTTTGCCAGACGCAGGCCTGGTCCACAACCTCAGACTTCTTCAGACTAACTGTCAATCCATAACACTTGCTGTTTGAGAAGTGGTTTGTGATCATCTACATGATGTCTTGTGTGTGCTTCCACAGCTTAATCCTCAGCATTGTAAGATTTCCTGAATTAGTGATTTAAGGTCTTTTGATGATGCTCGTACCCTATTGGGTTGGGAGAATACTGTAATCATATTGTGACACCAGCCTCCGCATCCTTATTCATGGCTGGGAACATCAGGTTAAAATGGTCTCGGCATACTTAACAGCCCCACTTTACTTCCTTGATGACTGGGGGGAAAAGATCTGACAACCCTCTTCCAATTTTGCAAAAGCCTCCAATAAAATAGTAGTTTTCAATTCTAGCTAAAATTTTCAGGGCAGAAAAAACATTTTAACAGGTGTCAGGAAGGCAGGTCCACTGATAATAACAACTGGGGTATCCGTTAAGCACTTCCTATGTAATAAGCACTTTACTGAGTGTTGGGGTAATAATAATAATGATGATGGCATTTGTTAAGTGCTTACTAAGTGTGAAGCACTGTTCTAAGCACTGGGAGGGATACAAGGTGATATGGTTGTCCCACGTGGGGCTCACAGTCTTAATCCCCATTTTACAGATGAGGTAACTGAGGCTCAGAGAAGTTATGTGACTTGCCCAAGGTCACACAACAAACACGTGGCGGGGCCGGGATTAGAACCCATGATCTTTGACTCCCAAGCCTATGTTCTTTCCACTGAGCCACACTACAAGATAATCAGATCAGACACAGTCCCTCTCCTATATGGGTCTCACAGTCTAAGTAGTAGGAGGCATCGAACCCTTACTTTACAGATGAGGAAACTGAGGCATAAAGAAGTTAAGTGACTTGCCCAGGGCCACAGAGCAGGTAAATGGCAGAGGCAGGATCAGAACCCAGGTCTTCTGACTCTCAGCCTCCTGTTCTTTCCACTAGACCATGCTCACTCAGGTCTCACTTTCACACAGTGATAAGACTAATTAGTGAGTTTCCAATGCTTGGATTTGGGGTGTATCCACGTTGTCTTTCCCAATGCTCCGCACACAATAATGCTCTGCACTTGTATTTGTACCCTTTACTCACCCCACCCTCAGACCACAGCAATTATTTACATAACCATAATTAATTTTAACATCTGTCTCCCCCTCTAGACTGTGACCTCCTTGTGGGCAAGGAACATGCTTACCAAATCAATTATATTGTACTCTCTCAAAGGCTTAATTCAGTGCTCTGCACATAGTAAGTGCTCAATAAATACCACCGATTGATTGACTGGTATTTCTGTTAAAATTATTCTCATTTTAGTTTTGATTGACCACATGATGTTCATGCAGCTCCTTGGGACTTACACATGTGGGGTGTTAAAATGTATACTGTTCAGAGGTGAAAACAGCAGTATTGACTGGACTTTGTGCGGAGTGACAAATGAAATGTAAAGACCCATAAGAGTAACTTGTGAATGGTGTAAATGTAAATCAATCAATCAATCGTATTTATTGAGCGCTTACTATGTGCAGAGCACTGTACTAAGCGCTTGGGAAGTACAAATTGGCATCACATAGAGACAGTCCCTACCCAATATGTTGCTATCTTCACAATCTTGATACTCCCACTGTACATGGGGGTTTTCTTAATGTTATTTGTGTTTGGGTTCTTTTAATCATTATTTGTTAAGTGCTTACTATGTGTTAAATACTTCTATGTACTGGGGTAGGTACAAGTTAATTAGGTCGGACTCAATCCCTGTCCTGTATGGGGCTCGCAGCTTAAGTAGATATTGAATCCACTGAGGCACAGAGATGTTAAATGACTTGCCCAAGGTCACAGAGCAAGTAATTGGCAAAGCTGGGCTTAGGACCCAGGTCCTTCTGAAATCCCAGGCCCTCGTCCCCCTCTCCATCCCCCCCCATCCTACCTCCTTCCCTTCCCCACAGCACCTGTATATATGTATATATGTTTGTACATATTTATTACTCTATTTATTTATCTTACTTGTACATATCTATTCTATTTATTTAATTTTGTTAGTATGTTTGGTTTTGTTCTCTATCTCCCCCTTCTAGACTGTGAGCCCGCTGTTGGGTAGGGACTGTCTCTATGTGTTGCCGACTTGTACTTCCCAAGTGCTTAGTACAGTGCTCTGTACACAGTAAGCGCTCAATAAATACGATTGATTGATTGATTTCTCCATCAGGCCATACTGCTTCTATGTTAAGCACTTACTATGTGACAAGCATTGTTCTAAGAGCTGGGGTGAACTCAAAGTAATCAGGTCGGATGTCCTACTATATAAAGTAAAGGAGACTTAGTGCTGGGAAACCAGTATTTCAGTGGGTAATTAGGACGACAGTCTATATATGTATGCACTGTGAGGTCACTGATAGGGCACACTGCATTTACTGATTTTTCTGGGTCTAACTACGCAGCCTTGAAATGACTTCAGTATAGAACAAAATGGTTTTCTGTTCCGAGAACTGATTTATGAAGCCATTGTGATGGGTGAACTACCCCGCCCCAGCCCTAATTGGGGGACACGGATTGGGTCCTATTTTCCCTAGAAGAAATGCAGGAAGTGAGATCAGACTCAGAAACTCCTCATGCCAAAGCGGGGCTAGTTCGGCTCTAGGCCACTGGCAATACTGAAGGGTCAGCCAGCGAAAAAATATACATTCTCTCTGGCTTAGTTGTAGAGATACGAGGGAAGAGGAAACTCAGTTTGAAAACAGATAAAGAAATTTTGCTATACTTGAACTTTGAAACCTCAAGGCAGGATATCCTTCTTTTTGGAATCTTTAAACCCTAGTATATGGGATTGTTGTTTTGATTTGAGTTGTGTTTAGAAGCTTGGGAGCCCAAGTACAAACAACTTGGATAAATCTCAACAACCCAAAATGGCTTCAGCATGAGCCTATTTTTAAGCAAAGCGTTCTTTAACATCATCATCATCAATCGTATTTATTTAGTGCTTACTGTGTGCAGAGCACTGTACTAAGCGCTTGGGAAGTACAAATTGGCAACATATAGAGACAGTCCCTACTCAACAGTGGGCTCACAGTCTAAAAGAGTGGGCTCACAGTCTAAAAGAGTGTAGACAGCATCCAATGAACAAATCAAACACTTTCCCCTCTTGAACCACCATAGAAAGGCATCAGATTTGGTGACTTATAAAATCTTTATAGCAGCGTTGTTAGCAGAGTTCCAAACACAATGACAACTTTTTAAAATAGAAATTAACTTACATAGAGACACCAAAAAGTCAGTAGGAGCAATTAGTTTTGGGGGTTTTTTTTATGGTATTTGTTAAGTGCTTGCTACGTGCCCGGCACTGTTCGAAGCACTGAGGAAGATACAACGTAAAGTTGGACACAGTCCCTGTCCCAGGTGGGCCTCACAGTCTTAATCCCCATTTAACAGATGAGGTAACTGAGGCACAGGGAGTTTAAGTGAATAGTTCAAAGTCACACAGCAGGCAAGTGGAGGAGCCAGGATTAGAACCCAGGTTCTCTCCCCCTTTTAGACTGTGAGCCCACTGTTGGGTAGGGACTGTCTCTATATGTTGCCAACTTGTACTTCCCAAGCGCTTAGTACAGTGCTCTGCACACAGTAAGCGCTCAATAAATACGATTGATTGATTGATTCTTCTGACTCTCAGCCCCATGCACTAGCTATTAGGTCACACTGCTTCTCTAGTTGTCCCCCTTTTCCCAGAGTCAGTACTACCTACTCTGTACAACACACTGTACTAGCCAAAGGGATGAATGATAAGAGAAAAATGAAAAGGACAAGGCTTCAGCCCTCGAGGAACTTATAGCAAACATAAAATATTGTCATTCAAAATTGGAACATGGGCATGAATAACAAATACATACATTGGAACCATACAGGGAGATACAGAGGTGAATGGTAGGATTAGAACAATAGGTATGTTAGTCACAGGAAACTTCATTATGAGTTGATTTATAGGAGGGCTTTGAAAGATATGATTTGGCCATGTGGTGTGGAGAAGGAATTCCAGGTGGGGTTATTCTGGGCTTGAAGTTTAGCTCAGCTATGCCTGGGTCGTGGGAAAGTCAATTTCAGGAGCAGTGAGAAGGTCAGCTGCTGCATGAACTAGGGTGCGGTGGGGAAGCAGTGCGGCCTAGTAGATAGAGCACAGGGCTGGGAGCCAGAAGGACCTGGGTTCTAATCCCAGCTCTGCCACTTCCCTGCCGTGTGACCTTGGGCAAGTTGCTTCGCTTTTCTGTGCCTCAGTTACCCCATCTATAAAATGGGGATTAAGACTGTGGGACAGGGACTGTGTCCAACCTGATTATCCTGTAGCCACCCCAGAGCTTAGAACAGTTTGGCACACAGTAAGTGCTTAACAAATGCTATTATTATTAATAATAATATCAGAACAGTGCTTGGCACATAATAAGTGCTTATCAAATACCATCATCATCATCAGGAGAATTCAGGCAGGTGTGAAGGAACTTTGAAACTAGTGGTCTAGAAATTAAATTAGTGGCACATTAGAGCCGCTGCGGGCTTTTGAAGAGAAGAGAGAGGTGCTAGGTGCAGTTTCACTGGTGGGGCTGAGAATTTAAACTCAGTTCTCTTGTTCCAGTTTATATCTAGAAGATCCTGCTTCTTTGAACCTTGTTTAGAATTAACCACTACACATCTCAGTAGTCTTTTTTTTTTTTAAGCTGCGTTGTTTAAGCCATACGGTATTATTACACCACAAAAGCCAAAGTCTCAGATTTCTCTTGGGGCTCTTCCGAGAGCTCTGATCGTATCAGTCACTGAGCGAATTACAGCTGCTTCAAGAACTGCGGCTCAAGCACTAGGTTCCGAAGAAATTGACAGATAACTAGAATAATAACATTTTCCTTGACCAAACCCTGAAATCATTTTCCAGTTCTCTTCTGTAAACATTAGAAGTGCTATAGTAATAGAAATAAATGATGATGGGGTCCAACAAAAAGAAAATGTAATACTGATGTATAATTAGGTTTCTTAGGATAATGAATTATTTCATGAGACATTGTTGGAAAGCAAAAAAAAAATCAGGTCAAAACCCAGGGGAAAGTGAGAAGCAAACCAGGGCTAATATCTGCTGTAAATGTATGCCACCTGATGAATTATTTTCCAATTCTACCCGAAGTCCTTGGACATAGGCCTTGAGACCATAGTAGTTGTTAAGGATGCCAAAGCCCAGAATGTTTCTACAGTCCCCTTTACTTTTCAGAATGAGGAAGATAAGTTTATTTGATGTAAACATGTTGATTGGCAGTAGAGGCTTGCAAATTCTTTCAATATTAAGTCATGTCTTTCGAACTGGGTGGGGCCCTAAGTTATTAAATCTTCTCTTCTTCTCCGGAGGCTAAGGCTTGGATGCAGCTGAAAACTACATGTGAAATGAGTTGGGTGGTCTTAGGAAAATTTCTTGTAAACAGCATTGCTCATCTAAAAGTAGCACAAAACACTGCACATCTGTCTGCGTGTATTAAACAAACAGAATCTGGTGTCCATTAGTACTTTGCTTGAGGAACAAATTATTCCCTAATAAATGATTCTTTAATCATGACAAAAAGGACGTTTCAGCACACCGGGGGAAATGAGAGCCTTCAGTAATAAGGAATGGAAGGGAAGAGGAAGGGGAAGGATGGAGGTAGGTCAGTTCGCTGCCTAATTCAGCCGCCCATGTTTTCTTCTTTCACAGTCAATAAATTAATCAGTGGCATTTATCAAACACTCACTGGGTGCAGACCACTGTACTAAGCACTTGACTCAGTGAAATAATGAAATGTTCATAATGATAGCAGTGCTCTGTGCATAGTAAATGCTTAATAAATACGATTGCTTGATTGGTCCCTCCTTTATCAACTTATCAGGAAGAAACTGGGCAATGGGACTTTAAAATCCTTTCAAGGTTGTTTTTGCTTCAACCCAATTATAATAACTGACTCTGGGCTTTCTTGGCCCTCCCCCCTGACCCTGAAATTTCTTACTGAGGTGCCAAAGGAAAGGTTTTTGTGATTTGGACCCTGGGGATTTGTGTGAATGCCTTTTATTTTGGAGCAAAGAATGTTCTTCTGTCATAAATTGTGGGCAGGGTGAGACAGAACTCACCAGCAAAGGCCAGGTTTTTCTCTCATGCTGTTTAACATTGTGGAACTGCACAAGTCCCAACTCATTCTTGTTTGCCAGTGAAAATATAGCACAATCCTGAGAAAGGCCAATTGGCATCATGTATTTCCTGGTTCCTGTGCATTGGCTATTCATCATCAGAATACTCCAAGACCTGTGATCAATCAATCCATCAATCGTATTTATTGAGCACTTACTATGTGCAGAGCACATAGCTTGGGAGAGTACGGTGCAACAGAATTAGCAGACATATTCTCTGCCCATAATGAGCTTATAGTCTAGAGGGGGAGACAGACATTAATATGTCATCAAGCTATATCATTAAGATGGCCGATGAAGCTGTCTGGACCTCGTAACAGAGAGGTAGATGGAGAGGGAAGCCAAGCATTATAATATCAATCCCATCTCCTCCAAGGGGCCTTCATTTCATTCATTCATTCATTCATTCAATCGTATTTATTGAGCGCTTACTGTATGCAGAGCAATGTACTAAGCGCTTGGGAAGTACAAGTCGGCAACATATAGAGACGGTCCCTACCCAACAGCAGGCTCACAGTCTAGAAAGGGGAGACAGACAACAAAATAAAACATGTGGACAGGTGTCAAGTCATCAGAATAAAAAGAAGTAAAGCTAGATTTATTCATTCATTCACTCAATCGTATTTATTGAGCACTTACTGTATGCAGAGCACTGTACTAAGCGCTTGGGAAGTACAAAAGCCCCCGTTTCTTCTTCCCCACTTGGATTTGCTCCCCTTTATGCACCCCACCCTCAGCCCCCCATCGCTTATGAATATATCCATAATTTATTTATTTCAATGAATGTCTGTCTCCCCCTCTAGACTGTAAGTTCCTTGTGCGCAGGGAACATGTCTACCAACTCTAGGGAAGCAGCATGGCCAAGTGGAAAGAGCACTGGGTTCTAATCCTGTCTCTCCCACTTGTCTGTTGTGTGACCTTGGGCAAATCACCTCACTTCTCTGTGCCTCAGTTACCTCACCTGTAAAATGGGGATTAAGACTGCAAGACCCATGTGGGACCCACGTCCCTGGTATACAGTGCCCGGCACATAGTAAGCACTTAACAAATACCATAAAAACAACACTCTTATATTGTGGGGCCCCAAGTGCTTACTGCAATGTTCTGCACACAATAAGTGCTCAATAAATGCAATTGATTCATTGGTATTTACTGAGCACTTACTACAAGTACAGCACTGAACTAAGCACTTGGGAGAGTACAATAAAATAGAGTTGGTAGACACTCAAGGAAAGACAGGGAAGCAGGCTTTCTGTGTGGCCTACTGGATAGAGCACGGGCCCGGCTCCACCACTTGTCTGCTATGTGACCTTGGGTAAGTCACTTCACTTCTCTGTGCCTTGGTTCTCTCATCTGTAAAATGAAGAGTAAGACTGTGATCCCCATGAGGGACAGGGATTATGTCCAATCCAATCACCAGCGCTTAGTACATTGTAAGTGCTTAACAAATACCACAATTGTTATTATTATTATTATTATCAAGGAGCGTATAACCTAAGGGGGAGCTAGAGTTGATTTGCAAATTATAATGCTTGAGAAAATGTCCATGCTTTTAGCTGTAGGGTTGTTGTGCCTTAGTGAAGAATCATGGATGGTGTACCATCCCTGTACCATAATGGGTAGAGGGACAGAATGTGAAGTTCCAGTTCTTTGCAAAATAAGGTCGCGTGACTGTACTGAACAGTAAATACCCTGCCTACTGTGCATTATGGGGACCGAGTATCAGCCCACCCCGCTATGTACATATCACTGGTTGGGGCAGAAGTAATATGCTATATTGCTTTCATTTGGTCCTTGGGTATTTGTGAAAATACTATATCAGCAACCTGACTGCTTTGTCAATCAATCAATCAATCAATCGTATTTATTGAGCGCTTACTGTGTGCAGAGCACTGTATTAAGCTCTTGGGAAGTACAAGTTGGCAACATATAGAGACAGTCCCTACCCAACAGTGGGCTCACAGTCTAAAAATGATTGTCCCTAATCACACCGCAGGTCTGACCTTTCCACAGTAACTATGCAGAGGGCAATGCCATCTTCATTGCATTTATAAGGATACTTTTTTTTACTGGAGTCTAAAAATTGCGCAGCTGCTGCCCCATGATAGAAACTGAAACTATTTACTCTGGAAGCTCGTTTGATGCTACTCTACCACAAAAAGGGTTTTGCTTTATTTCAAATGTTGACAGTGCTAGAAACATGAAAACTTAAAAAGAAAAAGCTCCCTTTTGAAACTGTGTGGACTCCTCTACACACTACCACATATCCCCATGATCCGTCTAATTCCTCCAGTAAATATCTTTCAACTGTGATTTCCTAGTCTGGCTTGGTTTACCAATGGATCGGATTAAACGGCTCATATCTTTTGCCCCTTTTCTCCACTCACCAACATGAGTTTCTCTCACACATCCCCCTAAACTATTTGACCATGGTTTATTTTTCCACTATTACCCAAATAAATTGCTTACTCATTCCAATTACCTTTAGATTACCTACGGGCAAATAGTTATTCTTTGCAGCCAATTAGATAATGGTGGTCTAGAAAACTCTTATACCTCTTAACAACCTAGGATACGACTCCTAGAGATGAACGGCTCTTGGGTGGTGACTACTTTTTCCAGCCTATAAACATAAAGTCTATGCACATTTTGGTGGGGAATGTAGACTAAAAGCAATATTCCTTGCCCTATAAGTGAGATTTCTGATACCACCGCACTATTCACTATTTCTGGAGCATAAAACACTAAACGGTTCATTTTTCCCAGTACCATCTGACAAGAGTGTTACATTAAGGACATTACTCATGTTCAAATATACCATTTATAGCAGTCAATTGTTTTAACAGTAACTGTGTTGATACAAAAGCCTGTTCAATTTTACTAAAATCCTGTCCATCAACTGTTATCTGAAAGAAAAGCTGAACAAACTCTAATTGGTGTTGAAACGTGCCAGGCAACATCAAACTGTGGCAAAACATTAGCAGTTTGAAAAATGTTACAGCAGTTTGAGATTGAAAAAAGAAACCTCCCTTGAACTTCTAAAATAAATGATCTGGGAGACAAGCCTCCAAACCAAGGAACTTATCCCACTGTGGGTTTGCACCCTACGTTTGAATGACACAATACTTGAATTTTCTAGAGATTTTCTGATAGCTCTGTTTACTCTTCCTTTCCTAATCTTGTCATCATGGGCAGAACATACTCTTCAGAGATACTTTGGAGGGGCCGCAGCCCCACCCCACCTGATAGGTTTGGAGCTGCCTGGGGTAAAAAAATAGTCATAATTATGGTACTTGTTAAGTGTTTACTATGTGCCAAGCAATGTTCTGAGCACTGGGATAGATACAAGTTAATCAGATGGGATACAGTGCCTGTCCCACGTTGGGTTCACACTCTTAATCCCCATTTTTTATAGATGAGGTAACTGAGGCACAGTTATCCACTAGCCACTAAGCCCCACTGCTTCTTGAAACGTAGAAACGTTCAGAGTAGGAAGGGCCACAGGGCTGATCCTGCTATTTCTGCAGTCTCCGAATTGAACAGGGTACGTGGCACAGGGCATACAGTGTGGCTCAGTGGAAAGAGCCCGGGCTCTGGAGTCAGAGGTCATGGGTTCAAATCCCAGCTGCCAATTGTCAGCTGTGTGACTTTGGGCAAGTCTCTGTGCCTCAGTTACCTCATCTGTAAAATGGGGATTAAGACTGTGGGCCCCCCCCGTGGGACAACCTGATCACCTTGTAACCTCCCCGGCGCTTAGAACAGTGATTTGCACATAGTAAGTGCTTAATAAATGCCTTCATTATTATTATTATTACAGTGACGTTGTGGGTGGGCAGGGTGAGGAGCTACAGCTGCCAGGCTCCATCTGGGCACCCAAACACTGCTCCGCCAGTAGCAGTACTCTCAAAAACACTTAGTACCATGCTCTGCACACAGTAAGTGCTCAATAAATACCATGGATTGATTGATCGATTTTTAGCCTCTTGTGGGCATGGAATGTGTCTACCAACTCTGTTGTATTGTATTCTCCCAAGTGCTTAACACAGTGCTCTGCACACAGAAAGCACTCAATAAAAAGCAGTGATTGAGTGGGGGAAAAGTGTGGCCTTGTGGAAAGAGCACAGGCCTGAACTCTAATCTCAGGCCCTCCAGTTGCCTGCTGTGTGACCTTGGGCAAGTCACTTAGCTTCTCTGGGACTCAGTTTCCTTAACGGTAAAATGGGGATTCAAAGCCTGTTCTCCCCTCTTAGACTGCGAGCCCCCGCAAAATGGGACAGGGACTGTATTCAACCTAATTTAAATTGTTCCTGCCCAGCACCTAGAACAGTGCTTGACATACAGTAAGCACTTCACAAGTTCTACAATAATAATAAGAAAAATCCTAAATCAAGTGCTTTACCACTCTGGCACTCACCTTCCTTCCTTCTCAAGAGCAAGTTTACTCTGTCTCAGTCTCTCCCTCTCTTTCCACCTTTCTCTCTCACTTTTCCCTCCCCTCCTCTCTTCTCCCTACCTCTTCTGCTTACATTTTAGGATTGGCTCTTTGCACATCAAATATCGAAAGGTTTCACTTAATAAGGCTCTTCTGCATGAAAAGGTTACAGACCACCAATCTAGATAATTATAATAATTTTGGTACTTGTTAAACTCTTACTATGTGCCAAAAACTGTACTAAGCATTAGAGAAGATACAAATTAATCAGGTTGGACACAGTTCCTGTCCCACATGGGGCTCACAGTCTAAGTACGAGGGAATAGGATTTAATCCCCATTTTACGCATGAGGAAACTGAGACACACAGAAGTGAAGTGTCTTGCCCAAAGTCACACATCAGATATGTGGCTGAGCTGGGATCAGAACCCAGGTCTTCTTACTCCCATGCCCTTGCTTTTT
Source organism: Tachyglossus aculeatus (assembly GCF_015852505.1). Classification (NCBI taxonomy): domain Eukaryota; kingdom Metazoa; phylum Chordata; class Mammalia; order Monotremata; family Tachyglossidae; genus Tachyglossus; species Tachyglossus aculeatus. The sequence goes on along the minus strand of NC_052078.1, from coordinate 19,691,027 downwards.
CCTCTAGGCCACACTGCTTCTAGATGATGACAAATTATGATGAAGAATAACCACTGGACGATTACTAAATTAACAGGAGGAAAATTATAAATATCAAACCCAATTGGATTAATGTCATAGTAGTAGTAATAGTATTTTTAAGCACCTCCTGTTTGCAAAACACTGAGGATTAGGCCCAGTCTTTGTCCCTCAAGGGACTCATAGTTTATGAACAAAATGGGAAGAGCAAGGAAGAATAATCCTGGTTAGCAGCCAGGACTCAATTAATACACTTCGATAAACACATTTGTCTATTCACCAATGACAAACAAATATTCCTATGTATTATTTGCAAACGTAGCAAGGGGGAGAGAGTTTTGCGATACTCAGTGAACACATTTATACAAACAACCAAGCTGTAAGACAGAAACAGCATGTTCACACAGTGTCAGGGATCACTGGACAAGACTATTTAATAATTATGGTATCTGTTAAGCACTTACTATATGCCAGCCTGGAGTGGATACAAGCAAATTGGGTTGGACACAGTTCTTGTCCCACATGGGGCTCACGTTCATAATCCCCACTTTACAGTTGAGTTAACTGTGGCCCAGAGAAGTGAAGTGACTTGTCCAGGGACACACAGCCGACAAGTGGCAGAGCTGGGATTAGAACCCATGACCTTCTGACTCCGAGGCCCATGCTCTATCTACTACACTATGCTGCTTCTCCAGTATTTGGAATGAACTGATAAACTGAGCTAACATTTGTTGAGACCCATTAAAAATGGAAGGGGAGATATCTTATAAAAGAACTCTAGAAAGGGACTTCTTATTGATGTGAAGTTTCCTTCAAGATTTTCCAGTTTCTACTTGGAGAGAGAGATAACTGAAAAAAAAAGCAGTGAATAATCAATCAATCAATATTTCCTGAGCACTTACCCTGTGCACAGCACAGTCCTAAGTGCTTGGAAGAGTTACAACCAAGGAGAAATGAATTAAGAAGCTTATCATTGAGTGAATACTTAGATGCTAATTCAGAATTAACAGCACTAAAAATCGTTTTCTGATACCAGAATTATTTCACCAATTTAGAGTAGGAAAAAAGTAGACAGCATATAAGCATTACAAATAATAGAAGGCATTGTAGACACCACCTAAGTAAACTCAATCTCTTCTCTAGCTCCCTGAGTGTTAAATCTTGATGGCCAACCAAACCACGGCCATTCCAATGGCACAGCCAACATACAATTTCACTCGACAACAAAATAGTTATTTTTCTCTGTGGTGTGGTGGCCGTTGGAGCATCCAGTTTCTGCTTCTGCCACGTCCACCCCTTCATAGGGAAAGCGTTTAAATATTAGACAAATTTTTGAAAGAAGGCAGTACCCCAGAATTGAAGGCTCCTTCCCTGGAATTTCCTCTCTTTAGGACCCCAATACTTCTTCTTTTTGAGTTCCTTTACCAGAATTCCCATAGTATCCACCCAAGCATCCTAACAATGCTAGCAACTCCTTTAGCCAGACACTGGTTACCCAATCGGTAAATGAATAGGAAGAAAAGGTCACAGTAATTGACCCATGTTAAGAAGAAGATGGAAAACTATTTCCAATCCAGCTGGTTTACTTAGTCCATACTTACAGGATACGTTGAATGTAAATTAACCAAGGCAAACCATTTTTAACTTCTTATAAGATGGGTGATATAGCACAGAAATGAAAAGAACTTGTGAAAGCTAACATGATTCCAACTTCTCTAAAGGATAAAAATGGGCCAAAGTGTTATTAATCCATAGAAAATGAACATTGAAATCCCATCTGTTCACTGGTCAGAGAAGGATTCTGCCTATAGTAGCTTTCAGTGTTCCAGCACCTTTTTAGGATTTTAATCTTTTTTTAAAAAAACCCATAGCTTCTGATATGGGAAAGACTGTTCCCTAGTTTCATTTTTAGCTCCGGGAAGCCTGTGGTTACTCAGAATCTGGCTGAGTGAGTTCACAAGAAACACTCACTTACCTCAGGAAAGGGTGATGATATTTCAATATTCTGAGTCACTAATAAACCGGTTGCTCATTACTAGTTTGTTAACTAAGTTGAGCCTGGGCACCGATGGATATGGGGCAAGCAGACTGCTGGAGTTGTTCTTTGGAATGAGCTCTAAAACCCAAGTTCTAATTGCTCATAATTGTTCCCTAAATTCTTCCAGTGTGAGCTGGATTAAGTATTCCCTCCTCTTCCCATCTGGGCTATTTGGAGCTGGTTAAATGGTGGAAGATTAAACAGTTTCCCTGTTTCATTCCATCATGGGTAAAGTGATCCCTATACAGCACATGGGAGCAAAAGGCTTTGAGATGAAATGTACAGAATAAGAGTTTGCTATTAAAAGCTGTTCGTGGCTGCCCTTAGACTCATTCTTAAAGATTCTGGCTAAATTGGTTACTGCTCCAAATAGTAGATAAAGGGTACCAATATCTTTATGATTGGTTGAAAATAGTCAACGGTCAATGACGGCTCTACTTTTTTTGTAGCAACAGGTTTTCACGGACTTCATGTCATCATTGGAACTACCTTTTTAATTACCTGTCTCCTACGCCAATTTCTATACCCTGTTCGTGGCTGCCCTTGGACTCATTCTTAAACATTCTGGCTAAATTGGCTACTACCATTGGCAAGCAGCTTCAAAGCTTTCATAAAACGGTCAGTTTTGAAGGAATGAGGGCAAATTCATGTTATGGGAAACTGCAATTTATCTATTGTGTAGCAGTCTAGCAAAACATTCCGAAACCACACTGTTTTCTAGCACTCTAAAGTCTATTCACCGAACCAGTCATTACAACAGGCTACCAGCTAGATGCCACACTTCACACATGTATTACAGTTTGAAAAAATTAACAATCAATCACTCAATCGTATTTATTGAGCGCTTACTGTGTGCAGAGCAATATCCCCTTTCAAAAATCAGAAACCTCAGTGAAAAATAGTAACATATGACAGAGACAAACCAAATGTTGCTATCCTTTAAATGAATCACCACAAAGTAAACTCCCTGATCCTGTTACAGGGTAGCAGTAAGTAGCCATTGGTGGATGGAGGGGAGATAGTTCATTTGCTTATGAAATTTAACTGAGATTGATTCTGATTTCATATGTAACGGGCCTGTTTATACAAGGTCCATGTTTCACTGCTATGAGTGTATGCTATGGAAATGGTAAAAGCAAATTCTATCACATGGAGGGCTCTGAACTGGCTTTTCATCACACAGGGTGGGATACAGCTGTTCCTTATTGCATTAGAGTAGTAACTGAGACTTTTAGCTTGTTGAGGGCAAGGAATGTGTCTACAACGCTGTTATACTGTACTCTCCCAAGCACTTAGTTCAGTGCTCTGCACAGAGAAAGCACTCAATACAAACCAGTGACTGAACAGAGGAAAAGCGGGGCCTAGTGGAAAGAGCACAGGTCTGGGAATCAGAGGACCTGAGTTCTAATCCCAGTCCCTCCAGTTACCTGCTGGTGACCTTTGGCAAGTCACTTAGCTTCTCTGGGCCCCAGTTTCCTTATCTGTAAAATGGGGTTCTATGCCTGATCCCCCCATTAGACTGTGAGCTCCCCCATGTTGGGACTATTACTCTATTTATTTATTATTACTCTATTTATTTATTATTACTCTATTTATTATTACTCTATTTATTTATTTATTTTACTTGTACATATCTATTCTATTTATTTTATTTTGTTAGTATGTTTGGTTTTGTTTTCTGTCTCCCCCTTTTAGACTGTGAGCCCACTGTTGGGTAGGGACTGTCTCTATATGTTGCCAACTTGTACTTCCCAAGAGCTTAGTACAGTGCTCTGCACACAGTAAGCGCTCAATAAATACGATTGATGATGATGATGACAGGGCCTGGGTCCAACCTATTTAACTTATATCTACCCCAGCGCTTAGAACAGTGCTTGCCACATAGGAAGCCACAACTACCACAACAATAATAATAATAATAATCCTAAATCAAGTGCTTAATAAAGTCCACTGCACACAGTAGGCACTCAATAATTATCATGAGTTTGACCTCTGGCTCTATGCGGTTGCTCAATGCTGGCAGCTTTCTTGCCTTTCTTAGGTGCAGACACCATGGGCTGGAGGATTAGCACCTGTGCCTCAGTGGAAGGACTGGCCCACAGGCTTTTATGGTGAGAAAAACAGCAGAAAAGGAACAATCAATCAATGTTATTTAATGAGTGCTTACTGTGTACAGAACACTGCACTGAGAGCTTTGGAGAGTACAGTATAATAGAGTTGCTAGCCATGATCCCTGCCCACAAGTAGCTTCCAGTCTTAATGGGGAGCCACTGGTTCAGAGGCTTCAGTCACACAGACATTTTTTTTCAGTTTGCCAAACCTGCAATGTCTCCATCCAACTCTTACAGGTCACAAGTTACTCTTCTATCCGAGCCCACTTCCTTCTACTATTCCCCATATCACTTCAGTGAGAGGACCCCCATCTTTACCTGGGGCAGATACACACAAGTAAATTGCCATAAAAACAAACCAAAATGAAAATGTGGGGGCAGTGTCTTTCAAATCCATTTTAAGCTTGCACTTTGACTCTTTAAAGGCACTGGGTGTAAGGGTACACAATTACTTCTATTTCAGGGATAGCATAAATCAGTAAAGAACTCTAGGCATAGACTTAGCCTTGTTACTCTGGCAAGACCACAGGAAATCATAACCTCAAGCATTTCACTGAATCCTACCCTGCAAGGTTGGAGGGAAATAGGTAGAGGGAAGAGAGACAAAGTCAGAGAGATAGAACACATGTGTTTGTGCGTTCATGTGATAATTACAAAAGTATCAAAGATAGGTAATACAAAAATAATCTCTTAGGTGGATATTATTTTCCACTCTTCCTCTGAACTGAATAAATTAGGGAAACATGTCTGTGTAACATTTTTCAGGCTAGTTAATTTAGGTTTAAGTTGCTGACATTTTAATGTTTATTTTTAGAGCTTCAAAAAAACAAATAGAGTAAGTGTTGTTTACAGAGCCTCGGGATGGATATTTTATGTAAATTAAATTTGTTTAAAGGCTGTGTTTAAACGGGAAGTCCTTTTTTCCTGTGTCTGTCTCTAGAAAGATATTATCTATTGGCAAGATGTCATTATGATGTGGTTGCATGAATTATGGACTCGGTATTTGGTCAATTTGGTATGGAGTTTGCTTCTTTCTTAAGTACCTGAGGAATGTGTGATTTACCCTGGAACTTTGATTCTGAAGCACATTTTAATATCTGTAAGAGCATTGGCTCCTAAGGGAATACATAGCAATCAATCAATGATATTTACCGAGCACTTACTGTGTGCAGAGCACAGTATTAAGCTCTTAGGCAGAGTCATTGTGAAAAATCTTGGGAAAACTCCCTTGGTGCTGGGTGGGAATCGGACAGTAAGAGGGCGGAAAAATATGGTCCATGGGCTCCGAGCTAGTTGGGGAACCGGGCATGTGATGTAAGCTTGTTGTGGGCAAGGAATGTGTCTGTTTATTGCTATACTGTACGCTCCCAAGCACCTAGTACTGTGCTTTCCATGCGGTAAGTGCTCAATAAAATGACTGACCGACTGACTCGGAGAATAGCAGCACCGTGGCTTTACCACAGCTGGCTCAGGGCCAGGCTAGAAGCCACCACGGATAAAAGACTGCGAGCCCGTGGTTGGGTAGGGACCGTCTCTATATGTTGCCAACTTGTACTTCCCAAACTCTTAGTACAGTGCTCTGCACACAGTAAGCGCTCAATAAACTCAATTGAATGAATGAATGAATATCCCCCCTGTTTACCTCCTTCCCTTCCCCACAGCACCTGTATATATGTTTGTACATATTTATTACTTTATTTATTTATTTATTTATTTTACTTGTACATATCTATTCTATCTATTTTATTTTGTTAATATGTTTGGTTTTGTTCTCTGTCTCCCCCTTCTAGACTGCGAGCCCACTGTTGGGTAGGGACCGTCTCTATATGTTGCCGACTTGTACTTCCCAAACTCTTAGTACAGTGCTCTGCACACAGTAAGCGCTCAATAAATACAATTGTATGAATGAATGAATAAAAGCAGCTGCACTACCCCCATTTGAACAACACCCTCCCTTTCCCAGGTCTCACCCTGAAGGCTCAGAGGACTCTGTGTGCAGCATTCCTCCCACCTCGAAGATACAAATGTGCCCTCCATCCAAAATAATTGCCTGCTTGCCGCAGAACAGATAATTGGAGAACACTCTACCTTGTCTGCTGAGGACACTTTCCATCAGCACAACACGGTCGCGAAGACTGTAACTCGACATTTCACCCTCAATTGGGAATTACCTCAGCAAATGAATGACTACGACTATAGTGTGAATACAGAATACATGCAAAACAGGCATATCAAAACTCTGACACAGGGCTGTGGTGACTCATAAAATCTTATTTAAATCATGAAATAATAATTGTGGCATTTATTGAGCATTGACTATGTGCTAAGCACTCTTCTGAATGCAGGGGTACAAACGAGAGGGCGCACAGTCTAAGACATATAACAGGAATTTAATCCCTATTTTATAGACAAGGAAACTAGCCCAGGAAAGTTATGTGACCCTTGATCACACAGCAGGCCAGCAGCAGAGCCAGGATTAAAACCCAGGTCCTCTGATGCTCGGAGCCTAATTATATTGGTTTCTGCCTTTCCTCTGCCGACTTGTACTTCCCAAGCGCTTAGTACAGTGCTCTGCACACAGTAAGCGCTCAATAAATACGATTGAATGAATGAATGAATGTGTGGGTGTTTAGGCAGAATCAATTGAACAGTTCATCATTTACTCTGATTTATCTACTTGTAAATATTTTTAAGTCTTTTTTGCCCGAGAGTGCAAGCTCTCTGTGGGCAAGGAATATGTCATGTGCTTGTTATAATTTCCCAAGTGCTTACTAGTACAGTGATTGTACACAGTGAGTGCTAAATAAAAACTAATAGTAATAATGCTATTTGTTAAGCACTTACTATGTGCCAGGCACTGTACTAAGCACAGGGAGGAATGCAAGCAAATCAGGTCGGACACGGTCCCTGTCCCACATCGGGCTCACAGTCTTAATTCCCATTTTGTAGATGAGGTAACTGAGGCACAGAGAAGTGAAGTGACTTGCCCAAGGTCGAACAGTAGACAAGAGGCGGAGCCGGGATTAGAACCCACGACCTTCTGATTCCCAAACCTGTACTCTATAATAATAGTATTAGACCATAACGTTTTACTACTATTACCACTACTACAGGCCTGGAAGTTAGAGGATCTGGGTTCTAATCCTGATCCCCCATGTATCTGCTGTGTGATACATGGCAAGTCATGTAACTTCTCTGTGCCTCAGTTCCCTGGTCTGTAAGCCCTGAGTGGTCACAGAATTATCCATATGGACTGTAGCATCCAAAATCTATTTAAATCATCAGGTCCCAAGGAGCTTTAGCCATTTGTCAGTCTGGGTGATCACATTTAGCTCCCCTCCTCCAGGAGGCCTTCCCAGACTGAGCCCCTTCCTTCCTCTCCCCCTCGTCCCCCTCTCTATTCCCCCATCTTACCTCCTTCCCTTCCCCACAGCACCTGTATATATGTATATATGTTTGTACATATTTATTACTCTATTTATTTTACTTGTACATATCTATTCTATTTATTTTATTTTGTTAGTATGTTTGGTTTTGTTCTCGGTCTCCCTCTTTTAGACTGTGAGCCCACTGTTGGGTAGGGACTGTCTCTATATGTTGCCAACTTGTACTTCCCAAGCGCTTAGTCCAGTGCTCTGCACACAGTAAGCGCTCAATAAATACGATTGATTGATTGATTTAGGACCCTCTCCCTCACAACAAACCAAACTGTTTCTGGAAAGCTACTGCAGGCCTTAACAAGCCTTCAGAAGACACACCTCCTTTCTGCCAATCCCGCCGACTATCAGGATCCTCTGAAACTCCTTTTTCTTCCCAAGCAGCACCCCAAGGGAATGATGAACTTGAATGGTCACATGCAAACCAGGATGGCAAAACCAACATTTTCAAGACAGTGAAGCTAGTCTCAGTAACGTGGTTACCTCTTGAGGTAACTGAAAGCTGGCACATCAGTCCGGCATACAGCAATTTAGGAGAGGGACTGAGCTCCTTGAATGGAGGCTTCAGGAAGACTGGGCTACTAAGAAGAAGAAATGAAAACAGAAATACCTGCTGAAGTGGTCAATGCACCAATACAGCAGAGGCTTCTGTTTTTGCACACAGCGTGGAATGGGTTGGAAATTGCCCACAGATCTTTACAGCCTCTCCCACACACTCGGATATAATCTCATTATCCATGTTGTCATCTTTGAATACAAAAGATGTCTACATAGCTACATAGCTAATGACAGGTAAAAATAACTTTAAGACAAGTCCTATATACATGTTAAATATATATATATATATGTAAAAACCTGACCTTCCAAGAAAATTCAGTGTCTTAGGTAAAGTCTGAAATCAAAGAAGATTTGGTCAATAACAATAACTGAGGTTTTGTTAAGCACTAATTATTTACTAATTGCTGGGGTAGATGCGAGCTAATCAGGCCGGACCCAGCTCTTACCATACTGGGGCTCACAGTAAGGGGGAGGGAAAGCTGATATTTAATCCCCATTTAAAAGAGGTGGAAATTAAGGCCCAGGGAAGTTAGGTGACTTGTCCAAAGTCATACAACAGGCAAGCGACAGTGCCAGAATTAGAACCCAGGTTTTCTGACTCTTGGCCTCATGCTCTTTCCTCCAGGCCACAGTGAGAATGAGTTCAGGGTTTGTTTCTTTTTTTTAAAGAAACTGCCTTTATAATTTGCAGAATGTTCACAGGGCTTTCTATTTACTTGCCTTGCTGTATTTTCGACCTGCATGACATTCACCGATATTAATGAACAGTTTCTCTTCAAGTTTAATTCACTACTGTGCTGCCAATAGTATCACTGAATCACCAGAGATAAGGAAGGAAATTGGGGGAAGAGAGGAAAGATCAATTTGATTGAAGCTCAACTGCAAGAGATGAAGACTAATCTTCAAAATTTAATTACATGAATGAAAAAGAGGATGATAGGGATTATCAGGAAGCAAGGTCACGAGAGCACGGCTCTGTGCTTTGAACCACGGAATTTTCACGGAACTGTATTTATATAGCAAAATGGCCTGACTTTTTTTTTTTTACCAATCACAAAGCTTCTGCCTTAAGACTCTTTGAGACGGATTTCTGATCTTTACTTGGGATACACATATATGAGTACATGCCCTAATTTGGGTTATGCAATATACACACGCATGGCTCACGTGGAAATGTTTTATTCACAGACATGCTAAAGGCCACACATACAACCTAATACACATCTCAAAAACTCACATACTCCCAAACCAATGCAGGACCTGTAGTCACTCCCACACTGTGCACCCACAAAGACGGTCTTTGTGGTGTTGTTCTGTTTGTTGTTTGCAATGCCTGGCGCTGTTTTCATTTTTGCCTCTGACTGCACACGTGTTTAGTGGAAGGCCCCAATTTCATGCAGGGAATAAAGGAGTCAATTTTGCAATTCTGCCCTCCTGATCCATCAGAGGTGACACAGTCTACCATAACTCAACCTGCCTCTTGAACTCAAGGAAAATGCCCAGTGGCAGATCCCTGGTGTGGTACCACAGAAACTGGGGCAGTGGACCCCAGCTCCGAGTCAAGTCAAGGCTCTGTCCACCTGATTTCCACTGCACGGCAACCAAAGGAGTCTGACCTGATTGTCTTGAATATATTCAATGCTAATATAATGCTTAAAAAACACCACGATTGATATAATCATGGCTGTTATTCTTATTATCCCAAAGTCACAGCAGCTGGGCTCATAATGTGTAGCAGGCCAATCAATCAATCAATGGTATTTACTGAGCACTTATGCGCAGAGCACTGTACTAAGCCCGTGGGAGAGTATAACAGAGTTAGAAGACACATTCCCCGCCCACAGTAAACTTACAGTCTAGAAAGGATGCTGACTGTGGTGCCCTGAGGTTATCACCAATTGTGATAACACAGGAGAAGCAGAGTGGCTTAGTAGAAAGAGCATGGGTTTGGGAGTCAGAAGTCGTGGGTTCTAATCCCGACTCCTCCACTTATCTGTTGTGTGAACTTGGGCAAGTCACTTCACTTCTCTGTGCCTTAGTTACCACGTCGATAAAATGGGAACTGTGATCCCCACGTGGGACAGGGATTGTGTCCAACCCAATTTGCTTGTATCCTCCCCAGGGCTTAGTACAGTGCCTCGCACACAGTAAGCGCTTAATAAATACCATAATTAAATTAAGTTAAATCACCAACCAGAGATTCACCCCTTCCTGCTTTTTTGAGCCTGGAGGAGGGGACTGGTTGCTATGCCCTCTTCCCTTCTGCTTCCTCAGTGTCTAGGAAAGAGGCTGGGAAAACTGGGAAGGGGGAGCCAGAGTTGGGGAGTGGGGAAAGGTTGAGGAAGCATCACTCTGGAGCCTTGCTTTGCCCCCTCCTCCGCTGAGTCTTCTAGACTGTGAGCCCACTGTTGGGTAGGGACTGTCTCTATATGTTGCCAACTTGTACTTCCCAAGCGCTTAGTACAGTGCTCTGCACACAGTAAGTGCTCAATAAATACGATTGATTGATTGATTGAGCTCAAAGAGGCGCCCCTCACCCCCACTCTAGCTAAAAACCTTACAAAGCAAAGAAAATAGTTATCATAATAATTTTCTGAACACAAAACACGAATAAAAATATTAAGTAGAAATTAGATTATTTCTAACATGAATAGGCAACAATGTCATAAAAGGAAATTCCATTCTAGAACTATTGTGACAAATTCCGTGACCTTTGCCCTCATAGTTTATGCAGCACAGTGAAACTCCTTTATAGTGTTTTCCATGGACCAAGTGTTTTGAACATTAGATGTGGGAAAATTTTACATAAGGCTACATTGCTTTCTGGGCCTTTGTCCAAGACTTTAAAAATGAATGCTGAATGGGGCCATTTATAATGAAGTTTCACTAAATACCATTAAAACCATATCACGGAGATATATCTACATTAATGCCAGTAAATGCTCTACTTATAGAAGCAGGAAAATAAAACTACTACATAGTCAAATCCTATAATATACTCCTTTAGTTATATGTTTTTCCATCTTTGAAGCAATACCCATTAATAGACCAAGTGGAAATCATTATTCCAATAGAAAGCACCACCTTAATCTTTTCTGAAAGACAGAAAGATGTGCCTTTCTATCGAAAACTGAGAGAATGCCAGCTCAGTTTGGCACTCAATTCAGAATGTTCCACAAATCTCCTGCCTGCCCACCCTTCACTCCAAAATCTCTCCTTCTCATTGAAAGTGTGGAAGCTGTGACTGCTAAAGTCCTAAGAGTCCCACACATGAACAGCTAGGATACCGATGTCCAGCCCTGACCCTGTGACCCTCAAAAGCTCAAAATGTTTCCTGTTCTAAACCTTCACTGGGGCGGGCCTTCAGCAGCTAGGCCGAACTTGGCACTCAAAAACAGGCCTGTTTATAGCTGGAACAGGTCACCATGATTTGGCCACAATGGGTACTTTTTAAGTGCTTACTCTGTCTCTGATTCAAGCTAATCAGGTTGGACACAATCCTTGTCCCACACGGGGCTCACACTCTCAAATCCTCATTTTACAGAGGAGGTAAGTGAGGCCCAGAGAATTGAAGTGACTTGCCTAAGGTCACACAGCAGATGTGTGGTGGAGCTGGGATTAGAACCCAGGTCCTCCTGATTCCCAGGCCCGCAGTGCTTTATCCACTAGGTCATGCTGCTTCTGCTGTTGCTGCCTCTGTCTGCACATGTATTCAGTGGAAGATCTCAATTTCGCGCCTGGAACAAAGGAGTTAATTTTGGAAAATTTTGGAGGTAGCACGGCCTAGTGGAAAGAGCTTGGGCCTGCTGTGTGATCTTGGATGAGTCACTTTATTTCTCTATGCTTCTCTATGTAATATGGAGATTAAGACTGTGAGCCCCACATGGGACCCGGACTGTGTCTAACCTGATTAGCTTGTACCTACTCCAGTACTTACTCCAGTGCCCGGCACACAGTTAAGGGCCTAACAAATACCATTAAAAAAAAAAAATTCAGGCCATATGCAAACCTCCACATCTTACCAAGCTCTTGCTCTTTATCCATTTCTCCTTAGGTGTTGGTTAAAACTCCTAAAAATTACCTGACTACTCTTCAGAGCATATGTTACACATTGAACCTGGAATCTATCATCTCTGACCCTCATAAAACCATCTCTTTTAAAAGTAGTGTGAAGCAGTGTGGCCTAGAGGAAAGTGTGTGGGCCTGGGAGACAGAGGCCCTGGATTTGAAGTTTGGCTCTGCCACTGTCCTGTTGTGTGACCTTGGGCAAGTCACTTAATTTATTTGTGCCTCAGTTACCTCATCTGCAAATGGAGATTAAAATACCTGTTCTCCTTTCCCCTTATGCAGCAAGCCCCATTTGGGACAAGGACTGTGTCTGATCCACTAATATTGCATTTTCTGCAATGCTTGGCATGTAGTAAGTGCTTAACAAATACAATTGTTATTATTATTATTATCATCATCAGAAAAGGTGAAAGGAGGGGGTGCTCAGATTCAGCTTAGAACCTGATCCTGGTTTCTGTCTCTGTTTTGGTTCCTAAATACTCTAGCCACCCTATGTACCTCCTGGAAAATAAATATAAATCTCCATGGCCATAAAAGAGGAAACCAAAATATGAACAATGACAGCCTAAGTACTCCATGTCTTTAGCTGTAGAATCCTCATTGTTCTGAGGTAAGTGTGAGAAACACTGATTCTGGAGACCTCTTTTGGGCCACTGGACTTCTAGAAATGGCCTCCTTATGCTACAGAAGAAGAAATAATAATAATAATGATGGCGTTTGTTAAGCGCTTACTACATGCAAAGCACTTTTCTAAGCCCTGGGGAGGATACAAGGTGATTAAGTTGTCCCACCTGGGGCTCACAGTCTTCATCCCCATTTTACAGATGAGGGTACTGAGGCACAGAGAAGTGAAGTGACTTGCCCAAAGTCACACAGCTGACAAGTGGGGAAGTCAGGATTTGAACACATGACCTCTGACTCCCAAGCCCGTGCTCTTTCCACTGAGCCTCGCTGCTTCTCCAAGCATTCCTATGGATGGAGTCCTGGGAGACAACTATGGAAGTTAACAGCTGGCGGTCTGTCTGTGTGACCTGGGGAAAGTCACATAACCTCTCTGTCCTTCAGTTTCCCCTTTTGTTCATACTACATAAACTTTTTTTCCTTTTCTTTGAAAAAATTAACAAACAGTTCTGAACAAAAATGATAGAATTTACTGTCCCACTCATAAAGATAACAGCAATAACCAACAGGACATATTTTGTGAATGCAAAATATCCAATCCCATGCTGTATCAAGAACATAAATTGGGCAAGCAAAAATAGGTGGGCAAGCAAAAATAGGTGGGCAGAGCAAATGTTTTATAGTCACGGCAAAGCGCCGCCTCAGGCAATGCTTTAGAGAAGGGTAACTTTTGGGAGCCAATTTACAGTGTGACCAAGTGGGTAGAGAAAGCCTGGGAGTCAGAAGGACCTGGGATTTAATCCCGGCTCTGTCTCTTTTCTGCTGTGTGACCTTGGGAAAGTTGTGCTTCAGTTCCCTCATCTGTAAAATGGGCATTAAGATGAGTAGCAGGGTGGGGACATTTTTTGATCTTGTTAAACTTAGGGACTTCAGACTTTTCATTCAGTCAATCTTCCATTGGTGCAGATCCTGTTCACTTAGGGTGCAATTCAAATTCATTTTTGAGCTTAATTCTTTTTCGAAAACAAGTCTACGTGAGAGCAGATGAGGTACCAGAGTTTTGTAACTAAGTGCAAATTCTGTACCAACCCCGTCCCCCTGGTGTGTTTGTTTGTTTGCTTGTTTGTTGCTTACACTGGTATGTGCAATTCGCAGGATATTTGTTACTCATTGATTGGGTAGAGGTTATCTGACTACAAGACTTTCTCCAAACAATGAAATTCTCCAATGCCCTGCTACGGGGCAAGGAAGATTCAGATGCTGGTGGTATCAAATATTTCTTTCTGCATCAGATATTTGAAAGACATCTATAAGACTGTGTTATTGAGACTTTTTCCTCTTGGCTGGGTCATCACAACACTGTTAAGAAATATTCGGACAGTGTTAACAGCCATTAGAAAACGTTTAGTACATATTTACTATTCTTTTTATTTCGTTAATGATGTGCATATAGCTTTAATTCTATTTGTTGGGACGATTTTGACACCTGTCTACATGTTTTGTTTTGTTGTCTGTCTCCCCCTTCTAGACTGTGAGCCCGTTGTTGGGTAGGGACCGTCTCTATATGTTGCCGACTTGTACTTCCCAAGCGCTTAGTCCAGTGTTCTGCACACAGTAAGCGCTCAATAAATACGATTGAATGAATGAATGAATACTTTCAGAATAATGTCTGGGTGGAAGGGCAGGTTGAAATCAGGGAAGTTGCTAATAATCCAACCTTATTCTCTGCTAATAATAACAATTCTTATTACTACTTAACGAACAATTAGTTCAAGGCAACTCTCTAGTGTGGCCAGAGTTTGGGCAGGCTATGAGACTCCAAACAGGGAAAGGTGATTTTTAGGTGGGGGTATAAGGGATATTAACATTTAAATAGGGATTGGAATAAGAAGAGCTCGAGAAGCCCACAGAGTATTCTGTATTCAAGATGCATCATTATTTCTCAGTTGGGTTCAGCTCTTAATGTTGCAGATTACCATAATTATTACTGTTTGAATTCAGTAGCTGGTGGAATTTTATTTTGATTTTTAGAGACAGTATTGATTTATGTGATTATCTAGTGCATTAATTCTGTATTAGTGAAATGGTGATGTGATCTACAAATCTGAATCAGAGTCTAAACTAACACCGCACTATGTACCCCTCGAGAGAAGCTCTTTATACTCTCAAATGCTATATTCCAATTAGCTAACCTTATCATTGTAGCCATGCTAACAAGGACTTTTAACTAAAACTGTAAATCAGCATCATTTTAAGTCACAGTCCCTATTTGTAGAATTAAAAAAAAATCCATTCAAGTGGGCAACTGAATATTTCTAGTGGGAAAACGGTCCTTTTGGGTTCTTGCTGAAGTAAAAATAAAAAGTCACAAGGCACTTCTAGATCCAAAATCATTTCCCAGGCGTATGCTACATCCTTTATACCATGTGAACCAATGAGAACCCAGGCAGCAAAGTTAATCTTCAGGATATTGAATGCTCAGGAGAAGGACACAAATAAGACAATCAAGCTCAAACACTTCTTAACAATAATGACTTCTTAGGTAGCCGTGGTGTTCTGTTCTGCCTTCAGCACTTATAGGGCGAGGCACTACTTGAGCATTACACATGCTATGATCTGCTTTAAGTAGAAGGGATTAACAGAAGTCAGCAAAACTTGCCATTGAATACAACCAGAAAACCAGGGCCCTCAGGCTTGTCTAGCTGACATACCCTTTTTCAGGTCTTCCTTGCAAAACAATCCCTCTCCTAGGAGGTTGACAGAGTCAGGTGGTCTTGTTCACGGTGCTACCACATCAATCCAAACAGCTGCTTCCACCTCAGTTATTAATAGTGCCAAAATATTCCCTTTTCAAAGCATTTTCTTATTTGGATCACAGAAACACATCCTCTTTCTTCAAAAAATAAAAATCTGCAAACCGAATCCGAGCTTCTTCGCACATAAAACAACTTCTTGGACTTGCCTGACTTCTCTTTACACCGTTCCCCACGTTCCCTCCCTGGTATCCCTCCCAGTAAAATGCTAACAATAACAAGAATAATAATAAATGCTAAAGAATATACTACGCACTGGGGACTCAGTTCCTGTCCAAATAGGGCTGACGGTCTAAGTAGAAGCAGTGTGGCCTGGGAGTCGGGAGAACTGAGTTCTAATCCCACCCTCACTTGGGTCTGCTTTGTGACCTTGGGCAAGTTCAGGAGGACTGGTGAAAGAGCAGGCCCAAGCGGGAGCCCTTCCCAACCTTCCCAGTGCTTCCCTATGTCAGTTGTCTCTCCCTTGGGGAGAGGAAGGATGCTAATTGGTCATATAGATTGTCGTTTCTGAAAAATCAATCAGCATCCTTGCTACAATAATACAGTCAATTCTGAAGGGTTGGCGAAGCAGCGTGGCTTAGTGGAAAGAACGCGGGGTTGGGAGTCAGAGGACGTGGGTTCTAACTGCGGCTCCCCCACTTGTCTGCTGAATGACCTTGGGAAAGCCACTTAACTTCTCTGTGCCTCAGTTACCTCATCTGTAAAATGGGGGATGTGAGCCACGTGGCCCACGTGGGCCACGTTTCTACCCCAGTGCTTAGAACAGTGCTTGGCACATAGTAATCGCTTAACAAATACCATCACTATTATGACGATGATGTCATAAGCAGACTTTGTGAGTAGGCCTTAAATCCCTTCACTCAGGTATCCGTGTTTGCCAAAAGGACTATGGAACAAATTTAAATTGGGAGTTTCATAAGGGTAAATTCATGTCAGTCGGTAAATTCTGGAATCTATCAAAATCATTCAGGAGTATAAAGATAAGGGAAATGAAATATATGTTATGCACTTCTACTGGAAAGGAGAGAATAAAGAATGTAATAACCCCTTTGCTCAATCATTTTGCATTCCAAATAATGTAGTTAACATGCCTTTTCAAATTCCTCCGCCGTTCTGGCAGAGCCCAAAAATGTCAACTAAAGTGCAAACTCTCTTTTCAGAGTGAGAGTGGGTAGACTGCTATCATGAGGAACTTCAAAATGTTCCTAAATTAAACTTTCTAAATGTTTAATTACATGCATTTTAGACTGTTAAATTAAGTTTACCATAATGCAAAACCGCCCAAGGCACAATTATAATAAATATATTTATTGCTTGAAGGTATAATTTGCCATGTGGGTATTTTAGAAAAACCTAAACACTTAGCACTTAATCCATTCTTTTGTAACAGCTGTTGGGAGGCTTCAGGGTCAGTAGATGAGGATGTGGCTAAGAACTCTAAACTAGAAGAGTGCCACAGAAAGTTAAATGCTATACCGGGCTTTTTCTGGTGACTAAACATAGCAACAGGAACCCAGAGCCCCCAAATCAATCAATCAATGGTATTTACTGTATTATTAGTGTGTGCAGAGCACTCTACTAAGCGATTGGGAGAGAACAAAAAGGTTCAGTCCTTCAAGGTGTTTACAATCGTATTTGGAGCTTGCCATATTGTCACTGCTCTTTGTGGAGTTGCTACTTTGGTTGATGCAGTCTCACCAAAAATACAACTTTATATTGCAGAGAGAAAAAATGAGTGGCACACACGGAATGTGTGGGCTAGCTGTCCTTAGGTGCACAGAGAGGGTTCTGACCAGAAAACTTTATCAGTGGGTGCAGGTGGGGCCGTCAAGATCCATGCTTGTCTGGCAACCCCTTCCACATCTTGTGTGTGCACAAATCAATCAATCAATCAACCAATCGTATTTATTGAGCACTTACTGGGTGCAGAGCACTGTACTAAGCGCTTGGGAAGTACAAGCTGGCAACATATAGAGACAGTCCCTATCCAACAGTGGGCTCACAGTCTAGAAGGGGGAGATAGAGAACAAAACAACACATATTAACAAAATAAAATTAATAGAATAGATATGTACAAGTAAAATAAATAAATAAATAGAGTAATAAATACTTACAAACATATATACATATTTACAGGTGCTGTGGGGAAGGGAAGGAGGTAAGGTGGGGGGATGGAGAGTGGAAAGACAAATGACCCTTGCTGCACTGTTGCAGCATTTCCCACAGGGCCTGATGCTGTTTATATTTCTCCCTCTTAGTGTCACGATCCTCCTGGAACCTCCAAGGTCGTGTTTCTCTTTCTGAATTCTGCATTCCAGACTGACCCATCTTCTGCTGCTGTCATCGCCCTGACCACTGTTGATCCGCATCAGTCGAGGTTGTGCTTCATGGTGCTTCAAAGCATTTTTTCCCTAGCACCATCAGTGGCATTTCTTGAGCGCTTCCTATGAGCCGAGCACTGTACTAAGCACGTGGGAGACTACAATACAATGGAGTGGGCGGACGTGTTCCTTGGCCGTGATGAGCTTACAGTCTGGTTACCCCATTTCGGCTCACAGTGTAGCACTGCTTGAGTACCCTTCTGTCATTTCCTGTCCTCTTGTGCCCCACCCAGGGAAAATGGGGGGTGACAAGTATTGCTCAGATGTAAGTGGTCATCTCTATAATGTTGCCAACTTGTAGTTCCCAAGCGCTTAGTACAGTGCTCTGCACACAGTAAGTGCTCAATAAACATGATTGAATGAATGAATGACCTCTGACTCCAAAGCCCGGGCTCTTTCCACTGAGCCATGCTGCTTCTCTAGATAGATAGAGATGGTCCCTCCCCAACTCCGGGCTCCCTGGATTAAAATACCTATAAAATAACAAATACCATAGTTATTATTAATAGTTGTACTTCCCAAGCGCTTAGTACAGTGCTCTGCACACAGTAAGCGCTCAATAAATGCACTTGAATAAATACAATTGAATGAAGTGGTCTGTACCCCAGGACCACATTGTTTGCGTCGCTTGCTATTGCCTGAGGTGGTTTTGGTGACCTGCAGTGATTGTTGAATGTGGTGCTGGGTAACTGCCCCATCCCTGCTGTGTGACCACGGGCAAATCACTGAACTTTTCTGGGCCTCAGTTTCCTCATTCGTAAAATGGGGATTCAATACCTGTTCTCCTTCCTACTTAGATTGTGAACCCCCATGTGGGGCACGGACTGTGTCTGACATCAGTATCTTGTATCTATCCCAGCGCTTACTTCATAGTACAAAGCACAAAGTACTTAATAAATACCACAATCATTATTATTGTTTGCCGAGTGACCTTGAACAAATCACTTGACTTCTCTGCACCTCAATTTCCTCAACTATAAAATGAAGATTAAATAGCTGCTTCTCCCTTTCCCTTGGACTGTAGGACGTGGATGGGACAGGGACTGATGATCTCATATCTACCCCAAAACTTATCACAATGCTTGGCACATAGTAAGCATTTAACAAATACTACTATTATTATTCCCCTTCTCAGGATCGCACCTGGAGAGTTTCCAATACTCTACCAGTCTCGGCTACGGGAGGGAGAGTCAAGCTGAAGCATATCCATTCCATTCCTAGCTTGGCCAGTGGCTAGCGAGTGGAAGGCAATCTGCTACAAGTCAAAACTCACCTGTCCTGGGCAGCAGCGGCATGGGAGAGAGTCGAGGATGGAGACTCTGGTTTACTGCACAGAAGAAGGCAATGGGAAACTGCTTCCATATTTTTACCAAGAAAACTGTCAGAACGATTGCAGGTGGGGAGTGGGCCGTTCTGGGAAAGATGGAGTCACTATGGGTCAGAAATGACTCAACAGCGTAAAACAAGACAAGACTATTATTATTATTATTGCTATCATTCATCCAGTAACATGAGCCCCTTTGACACAGCATGGCAGTGTCGGAAGGAATTTGTTCATTCCCTGACTAGAAGATAAGCTCCTCGAGAGCAGGGACCATGTCTACCAACTCTAATGCATTACCCACTCCCAAGCACATCAGGCAGTACTCTGCAAACAGCAAGTACTCAATAAATACCACTGGTTGATTGATCAATTGATTGTACGCAAGTATCGGAACTCTACAGCATGGGTTTTCCTTAGTATGGGGTTTGGAGAGCACATACCCAGAAACGGATCTTTAATCTTGTAAATAGTTTTCAAAAATCATTATAGTCTGCAAAAATGTCATTCAGCTCACAAAATTTGCGGGGGCTTTGTCTCTAGTATTGTCATTTCCGTCCTTAGTCAGCTCACGCTCCCATAACCACACTACACATCCCTAGGATAAGAGAACATCTGCCTACGGCATTTGAGTTCACAAGTTCCATGACAAACACAGATTCACATTAAACCCAAACAAAAGAGAATAGAAAGAAAAGGCAGAGTTGACACACTGTCTGGATGTCATTAAATTCACTGCCTGATTTCCTCTGGGTCCTGGGCACAGGAACATGTGCTTATTTCTCGCCTACCCATTTATATCACGTATAAATATCACCATCTTAGCACAATAAACTAAGGAGGTTTTCTTAGACTTTCTTGGGTGTTCTGAAACTAAACCAAAGAATTAAAAGAAAATATTTTCCCAGGATTCTCCTCATCCACTCTATTTGGGCATTTCTTCCCCAGTTGAAAGCACTAGCATATTTCTCTCCCAAGTACCTTCTTGTGTTGCCAGAGAAGACATATTTTAGTAGTCCATATGGAGCAGATATGTAAATTTTATATTGACATCAACCACAATTAAACACTTTGGTGCTTAGTTTTTATAATCTGGGGCTACATGAAGGTGATAAAAACAGTACAAACAATCACTAAATGAAGAAAAAGACTTTGTTGCCTGCAGACTTTTAAATAAGATAACGTGGAAAATTAGAAGTCATTTAGGCCTAATTAATAAAACATGGGTTGTGCATAGAGTTCCTAGGTTTCATGGGAATCGCATGTGTATAAAAGATAATTGAAACCCTGAGGCATCCAAATCACTCTTTCTATTATAATTTTACCACCGATATGTCTCAACTCAGCTGCCTATAATTCTGCAATCACTTCAACATTGCTACCAACATTCCAGGTTTTTACTGCCCCTTCCAACACGTTTCCCACAAAGTGGATTAAACTATATCGTTCAATAAACCATATTGCCAACCATGGTCAATAAACCATTTTGTTTCAAAAGATGCACAAAATTGCAAGTTCAAATGACAAAAAAAATGAGCTATAATAAAAACATTGATAATTTTAAGAAATAAAAGGAACTGGGAGCAAACTATGTCCTACCCTTGAATCGAATTAGATAAATGCATTTCCAGGCTCCCAGTAATTCTGGTTGATGACTGATGCAGAATCTTAAACCCTCCAAATAAACAGACCATTAGTGAGACTATATCTTGGTTTTTCTTTTTGCTATAGTAATGATTTGGATAATCCAAATTTCCTCATCCTCCTTGATAAACTTGCAACAGTGTCACAAATGTTTAAAAAACACACAAAAAAAGAGAAAACAAAAAATGTCAACACAATCGGGTGCAGTAATAATAACAATAATGATGGTGTTTGTTAAGCGCTTACTATGTGCCAAGCATGGTTCTAAGTGCTGGACATAGAGACACACAAGATAATGATTTCCATATTTCAATATTGCTCTCATATTTGCTTTAATAGGTTTGTTTTCCAGTCACCGCAAACAACTGAATAATTTCAAAGGAATATATGGAATGGCTCAACACCTGTAATCCTGGACATGGCATAGTCTTACTAAATTTCCCATTGAAGTTTATGAAAATATTTTCAAGTGGACTAAACATGTCTTCACCATCAATGTGGGGGAAAAGGGATAAAATTACCCGTAGTCTCAGAAAACACCACAATACAGAAAATACCATACTATGCGAAATTGTGATGAGAAGTTAGGAAGGGGATTCAGCCATTTCATTTTGGAGCATTTGTTCTATTTCCTGCTCTATTTTTCTTCCTCCTGTTCCCACTGATTATAAATAACTTTTCTTCATCTGTCCACTCCATTAGATTGTGTTTTCCTCCCATTGTACTCTCCCGAGATCTTGGAACAGTTTTTACACTCAGTAGCACTCAATAAATACCACTGATGCTAGTGAGGAAGAAAAAAATGAACTTTTAGACCTATTAACTTTGAGGTGACTTCCCCATTCATTCACAAGCATGAGTATACCAGTTCTTAGCTCTCATTTACCTCTTTAACAATATGGCTAATTTCTCTACCGTGTTTATGTTTCTAGCATGGCAAGTATCCTTCTCTGCAAAGGTAGCGCTCTGAATCCTTCTTGGCATCCAGCTAAGCCAATCCACAGGAAAAGCAAATATAAAAATGTATCCTTTTCTCAATCCCTGGGGGCAATGGATAGCTCAATAAATATCTCAATTTTTTTTAATCAATTTTACCCTCCTTTATCCCAACACAGGTTACTGTGGCAAAAGAGTGAGTGCAGAATGTCACAGGGCTTGGCACATAGTAAACGCTTAATAATTACCAACATTATTATAGAAAAAACTTTCAGGAGAGGATGAGCTGTGTCTGAGTGTGGATGTAGAGTGAGAAAAGTAAGGGACTCCGAAGAGATCCCTTTAGGATCCTCCCTGTTAAAGGATGTGAAGCAGAAGAGGAATCAGCTAACGAAACTGAGGAACGGTCAGAGAGGTTAGAAGTGAACCAGGTTAATATCATGTCACCAAAACCAAAGTCTAAAAATCCTTCATGGAGGAGGGAGTGGTCCACAGCGTAAAAGGCAGCCCGCAGTTCAAGGAGGATCAGGACAGAGGTTAGCCTATTGATTTGGTCACAGGGACATCATTCATTCATTCAATCGTATTTATTGAACACTTACTGTGTGCAGAGCACTGTACTAAGCGCTCGGGAAGTACAAGTTGGTGACATATAGAGACGGTCCCTACCCAACAACGGGCCTTGAAGAGTGATCTCTCAGCAGAATGAAGGGGTTGAAAGCCTGACTGAAGAGGGTCAAGGGAAAGTTGTTGGGGAGGAGGTGAAGGCAGCAGATGTAAACAACATTTTCCAGGAGTTTGGGTAGGAATGGGAGTAAGGAGATGAGGCAGTAGGTGGAGAGGGCTATGGGACCAAAAGGGGAGATTTGGGCATTGTTCCATTTAACCAAATCGCTCTAACCAAATTGCTACCCAAGTGCATTCTGGAATTGCCATTTTACCATCACCTATCAAGGCAGTAAATCAATATCTGATGGTTTTTTTTTGGTCAGTAAAGAGCTCACGTTACTTTGAGTGAAGGTATGAATTAAAAAGTGTGGCCTGTAGCCCTCTTCTCCCTGTAGGGAAGAACAGTTGTTTTCTTTCTAACTACATTATTGCAATTTCATTACTCCATTTCCATAATAAAGGCGATTATTTTTTAAAAGACTAAGGTTTATAGATGTTGAGATAGGATGTCTAAAAGATTGCCCCACAGTCTTCCAACTTCATTCTAGAAGCCAAGATTTGGGAATTATTTTATGGCAGCATGCATTTTTTTCTGACATTTACAATGAAGATACAGAGAAAATATTTCAATCGCTTTTCTCTCTTTAGTTCTCAAGTAAGCAATTCTTTTGGCTAATGGGCTCTTCTTCATAAGCATGGGTGAATTCTAAGGGCTGCATATTTATAAAGATTTCTAGCTAATAATAACAACTCACTTTTAAAACTTATAATTGTATTGCCATAAAAAGGCCTATATGTTTGAGAGGGATCCAAACCCAAGACAATAGTGTAATTGACCCAAAACAGAATCACAGAATCACGGGACTGGAACTCGGTCTAATCAGTTAATCCGGGGCATTTATTGAGAGCTTACTGTGTGCAGAGCACTGTATTAAGTGAAGTACTAAGTACTTAGTACTAAGAGAACTAAGTGTACTAAGTACTTAGAGAAGCAGTGTGGCTCAGTGGCAACCCCAACCACAGTTGCAGAAATATGAGTCCGTACGGGTGTGGCTTGTTTAATGCATCTTTTTAAATTAGTCTATGCCCTGAGGAGGACTGAGGGAATTTATTTGAGCAAAGGGTACAGTCAACACTAGGCCTAACCTGTAAAGGAAAATTCACCTCACATGGGGCAGTTTTCAGACCACAGGCCACAAAGATGGTGCTCATCACACCATAGGCACTGGGCAGGGATTTCCAAAGAGCCCGGGCTTTGGAGGCAGAGGCCATGGGTTCAAATCCCAGCTCTGCCAATTGTCAGCTGTGTGACTTTGGGCAAGTCACTCAACTTCTCTGTGCCTCAGTTTCCTCACCTGTAAAATGGGGATGAAGACTGTGAGCCCCACGTGGGACAACCTGATTACCTTGTATCTCCCCCAGCGCTTAGAACAGTGCTTGGCACATAGTAAGCGCTTAACAAATACCACCATTATTATTATTATTATTATTAAGCATCTGAAAGAGTATAATACAAGAGTTCGTAGACACATCCCCTGCCCATGCTTGTGGCAGGGTTACACTTAAACCAGCCCAGAAAGATGGTGGGAGGAGGCAGGGTTAGATGGGTGGGCCAGGCCTGAGCCGATTCCAGTTTCCTCGGGGGCCCAGCTCACTTGAGAGGAGGGACAGGAGGTGTTGGGAAGACAGGGAGACCGGAAAGGAGGTTGGGGCCTGGCCCTGGGACCCAAATACACCTTGCCACCGCACTCGCCCAAGACAGAGCCGCTGAGTTGGACTCTGACAAGTCAGGGTTTGATTTACTTTCCTGAACAATCATCAGTTCTTGCCAACCACTGCTACAGACGGAACGGACAACGCAGCAGTAGCAGCAACATGCCCTAATGGATAGAGCGTGGGCTTGGGATTCAGATGGACCTGAGTTCTAATACCAGCTCCGTCGCTTTCATTCACTCAATCGTATTTATTGAGTGCTCACTGTGGGCAGAGCACTGTACTAAGCGCTTGTCTGTACTTGTCTGCTGGGTGCTCTGGGGCAAATCATTTCACTTCTTTGTGTGCCTCAGTTATTATATATTATATTATATTGATAGCATTTATTAAGCGCTTACTATATGCAAAGCACTGTTCTAAGCGCTGGGGAGGTTACAAGGTGATCAGATTGCCCCACGGGGGGCTCACAGTCTTAATCCCCATTTTACAGAGGAGGTAACTGAGGCCCAGAGAAGTGAAGTGACTTGCCCAAAGTCCCACAGCTGACAAGTGGCAGAGCCGGGATTTGAACCCATGACCACTGACTCTAAAGCCCGGGCTCTTTCCACTGAGCCACGCTGCTTCTGTATTATCTTTATAAGTTATCTCATCTTTAAAATGGGGATTAAGACTGGGAACCCCATGTGGGTCATGGACTGGTCCGAACTGGTTATCGTCTATCTACCCCAGAGCTTAGGGGGCCAGTGCCTGGCACAAGGCAAGCGCTTAACAAATGGCATTTTTTAAAAAAATGAAAAAAATACTGTTTTACTTTTTAGCGTCATTGATAAGGAGAAAAAAAGGACTGAAAAAAATAGGCTTAGCATAATGAGATGGAAATCAAGCCTTCAAATCACGACTACTTGTTTTATCTAACACACCTAAATTTGGGCCATGTAGAAACGAATCCCGACTGCCAAGTCACTCTACCATGAAAAGCAGAATAACTGCAATATTTCACTATTTCTCGACACACTCAGCCCCTTCTGAAAGAACTCTGATTCACTGTACCTACCAGTGTAATGGTGGAGATGGATTTCATGTGACAAGAAGCCACGTGGTCCACTAGAAAGAGCACAGGCCTGGGAGTGAGAGGATCTGGGTTCTAATTCCGGCTCTGCCAATTGCTTGCTGTGTGACCTTGGGCAAGTCACTTCACTTCCCTGTGACTCAGTTCTCTTGTTCTCCCTTCTATTTAGACTGTGAGCCCCATGCGGAATAGGGACTGTGTCCAACCTAACTGACTTGTATTTAGCCCAGCACTTAGAAAAGTGTTTGCCACATAGTAAGCCGTCAACAAATACTATTAAAAGATATTCACTTCCTCCCCTGAAGAGAGGGCCAACGACCAGAAACTCAAGGCTCAAAGATGAGCACCACCGGGAAGGTTGGTGGAGTTCCTGAACTGCAGAAAGCTAGGGTCATGTTTGCTCATTTCAAATTACAAATTTGAAATTTGTAATTACAAATTTGAAATTTGAAATTGTATCTCAAAGGACATACAAGTATTTCCTTTGCTTGGAGCAGGGAAAGTTTTGTGGTACACTTAGGGCAGGCCAGTGGGAATGTCAGGGGGCCGGATATGCTACTAGCTCAAGATAAATTGAGCTTTTCCCTATTTTGGTGAAAGAAAGGAAGGCGATTGAAAAAAAATAACAACTCCGGGGAAAATCAGCATTAGGCTCTTGGTAACATACAATAGCTTTTCGAGAACTTTATCACCACAGCAACTTCACGGGCATCTATTTTGCGTGAACTCGTGATGTACTGGCACTCTGCCCCAGGTGTTCTCAGGGAGGCTGCTCCCTATAAATCTGAGAGGAAAGAATGCGGCAACCCCAACCACAGTTGCAGAAATATGAGTCCGTACGGGTGTGGCTTGTTTAATGCATCTTTTTAAATTAGTCTGTGCCCTGAGGAGGATTGAGGGAATTTATTTGAGCAAAGGGTACAGTCAACGCTAGGCCTAACCTGTAAAGGAAAATTCACCTCACATGGGGCAGTTTTCAGACCACAGGCTACAAAGATGCTGCTCATCACACCATAGGCACTGGGCAGGGATTTCCAAAGAGCACGGGCTTTGGAGGCAGAGGCCATGGGTTCAAATCCCAGCTTTGCCAATTGTCGGCTGTGTGACTTTGGGCAAGCCACTCAACTTCTCTGTGCCTCAGTTTCCTCATCTGTAAAATGGGGATTAAGACTGTGAGCCCCCTGTGGGACAAACTGATCACCGTGTAACCTCCCCAGTGCTCAGAACAGTGCTTTGCTTATAGTATGCACTTAATAAACACCATCATTATTATTTACTATTCTTACTTCTGAGAATGTTTTTATTAACTCTCCCCCTTTTAGACTGTGAGCCCACTGTTGGGTAGGGACTGTCTCTATA
Source organism: Tachyglossus aculeatus (assembly GCF_015852505.1). NCBI lineage: Eukaryota > Metazoa > Chordata > Mammalia > Monotremata > Tachyglossidae > Tachyglossus > Tachyglossus aculeatus. Next base: position 19,664,271 of record NC_052078.1, on the reverse strand, counting down.
TGTTGCCAACTTGTACTTCCCAAGCGTTTAGTACAGTGCTCTGCACACAGTAAGCGCTCAATAAATACGATTGATTGATTGATTGATTAACTCGATTGTATTATAACTCTGCCAACTGTACTAAGTACACTGTACGAAGCACTTGGGAGAGCTCAATATAACACTACATTCTCTGTCCACAATGAGCTTACAGTCTTCGAGGGGGAGACAGGCATTAATATAAATGCATAAATTACAGATATGTCTACAGATGCTTGAAGGGCTGGGAGAAGGGATGAATAAAGGGAGCAAGTCAGGGCGACGCAGAAGAGAGAGGGAGAAGAGGAAAGGAGGGCTTAGTCAGGGAAGGCCTCTTGGAGGAGATGTACCTTCAATAAGACTTTGAGGGGTGGGGAACAGGGAGACCCTCGTGGCCCGGGGTTCCTATAAAGCTGGAAGTTCCAGGGTCCACGGCAGGGTGGACTGATAGGCAGGTCTGTCTTTCCTCCTCCTGCCTCTCACAGTGGGAGTGAAATTGCTTTCCCAGCCTCTGCAGCACTGAAAAGATTGTGGCCCCACATAACCATTGCCTAGAGTGATGAAGAGCCCTAGAAGTGTCCTCACCAGAGCCCTAGAAATGTCCTCACCAAGGAGGCTTAGTTTACTTACTTTAATGCTGTTTACTTGGATCAATTTCCTCTTTAAAATTTTCTAGTTATCTGAAATTTACTCTTACTGTTCTACTTGTCTTTCTCTAGTTATAGTGAGTCCCTTGTAGGAGAGGGACTGTGCCTTAATTTTTTCACCCTGTATTTACCCCCACGCTTAGTACAGTGCTTGACACAAAGAAAAAAACACCCAATGGACACAGTAATAATATTGTGAACAACCCCGTCTCCACCAATTTGACTCTTATCCCCACATGGTCAGGGGTGGTGAAACTGAAAGAACTGAAAGAATGCCTGCTGGAATTCTGCCACCGGTGATGAAAGTTTCGGCCCAAGGAACCACCTGAGGCAACTTGTGTGGCAGAGAGGCTCACTGGGAATCCTGAAAATAGTTGGCCATCCTGAGCAGTGAAGGCCACAGTGGTTAATGGGGCACTTACCCTGGCAGGTTGCCTTAGGGTCTATAGTGTTATTGTGTAAGAGTAGCACTATGCTACGGTCACTTGGGTGGCAAATGGAGTTTGTACATAAAATGATTGCTTGTGCTTCACAGTGAGTGTGGCACCCCCGACCACCTACTCATTTGTTGTATCAACTGACCCTAAGGGTGCGTAACTGGCAGGGACAAGACAGTGTGAGTAGCACGGTGCAAACCACAAGCACTAAAATTCATTCCTTTGCACAGGATCTTGGTCTTGAAATTGCCTCGGCTGGACCGGAGCTCATCCGTCGTTTGTGACTGGAAACTATGAACAGCCACTAAGGCTGCAATTGCACTCTCTTCTCCCCTCAACAGCAATTATCTTCACAAAAGCCGATCCTGTAACCATGCTGCAGGGTAACGGATTTAGTAAAGGGCCCCATCTAAATAGGGAAACTCTGGGCTGAGTGCCCGAGTCCTGTAGATTCCTGGGGACTGCTAGAAGATAGTGACCCTCTGACCACCCCTGGAATGTCCTGCCCTGGTCCATACAGAGGGGCATTGTCCCTTCTACATCACCATGGGGTGACCAGGCACTCAGAAAGAATTACAGAGCTTTTTTGGCAGGAAAAGAAAAGGAATTTCATTCCTGAAACACATTTGGTTGTCAACATTAGTTGAAATAATCTTTGAAAAAAAAAGAAGTTTTCCATTCTGTAATCATTTTATGAAATTTAACAAAATTAAAGCTCTTAAGACCTACAAGACTTTACTTGGGAAATACCATGATTACTGGGAAGAAACATTCTTTAACTTACCCGATGATGAAATCTACCTTCATGGAGACAAATCTTTCTGAAGGCGTCCTACAAGGTCGGAGCAGAATTTGAAACCACCTTAAAGTACACCGAGAACCATACTGTCATTGGATCCAAAGTCTTTTGTAATAGCCTTAGCCAACCGCTTAGTCCTAAAATAAAAAGTAGTAGAAAAAAATAAAAATTAATAGAAAAAAATTAAATAGGCTCTCGAATATCAGTGTGCTGCACGAAGTACAACTGTCCATTATGATAATAAAAATCATTTTAACTGTCTAATGAATGTTTCAGATTACGATAAACTATAAGGTTTTACATGCTCCATTATTTGGGGGAACCAGGGTAGGCTTATATAAATGCATGCGGGCAGTGTGTTTACATGGTGGGCACTGTGTTGGTCAGAGGGATAAAACATTTCACTGCCATGCACAAGTGTTGTATGCTGCAGTCAGCCTAAGAGTGTATAAATTCAGGCAGGTACACTGCGCTGGGACATGTCCAGGTTGTATTGATTTTTGTTTCTAGATTAATCTCTCAAAGAAGTTTACTGAATAAGCTAAGTTACTACTTTTCTCATTTTACAGTTGAGAAACGAGTTATGCAGAGTCTGACTTGGATAATGGCCTAGTTTTCAGTTCACTCATTCAAACTAGATCACTTGTGGAGGCAGTCCTGGGATTTATGTCACAACTGGTTCCTGAAATGTCCTATGTTAGAACCAATTTTCTCATAAGAACAATATTATAAATGAGCATTGATTCCATAACTGAAGCTGTTCCCCCACTTCCCCACAGGCCCATGTGCAACTCCCACCAATCCCCTTTCCACTCCTCCCTGGAACTAACGACATGAAGGAGGCTCCTGTTATAAAGTCAGAACTGAGGTGTCGTAAAGTTGAAACAGGGTTAACTTTCATTCATTCATTCAATAATATTTATTGAGCACTTACTGTGTGCAGAGCACTATACTAAACGCTTGGGAAGTACAAGTTGGCCACATATAGAGATGGTCCCTACCCAACAATGGGCTCACAGTCTAGAAGGCGGAGACAGACAACAAAGCAAAACATGTGGACAGTTGTCAAGTCATCAGAATAAATAGAATTAAAGCTAGATGCACATCATTAACAAAATAAATAGAATAGTAAATATGTACAAGTAAAATAAATATGGTAATAAATCTGTACAAACATATATACAGGTGATGTGGGGAGGGGAAGGAGGTAGGGCAGGGGGGATGGGGAGGAGGAGAGGATAAAGGGGGCTCAGTCTGGGAAGGCCTCCTGGAGGAGGTGAGCTCTCAGTAGGGCTTTGAAGGGAGGATGTAGATATGCCTACAGATCCCAGCTTGTACTTCCCAAGCGCTTAGTACAGTGCTCTGCACACAGTAAGCGCTCAATAAATATAATTTAATGAATGAATGAATTATATGATCAAAATAGTTATCTTTGAGCTTTTAAATATATCAGAACATATTGATAACTCTGTAGAACAGTCTTCTTGTGACTAACCAAAGACACAAAACAGACAGAAAAAACATAAGTAGTTTAAATCAGAAAAATAAATGGCTATACTCATTTAATTCTTGCTATCTGTTTTCTCTCTAAGTTTCCCAAAACATGGTACAAAGGAAGTAGATGTTTCAAGACTTCTTTTTAGGGGCTAAGGTCTAAAAGGCCTACCTGGGCAAAAAGTGGGACTTTGTTTAAATAAAAATTACAAGAATTTATTTTATAAAAGTAATTTTTATTACTTAATTTCAACAAATTTAACTACCATAACATTTTTAATGTTTTGATTTTTGGAGGATTTGTCATTTAACTGTCACAAGTATGTGGACACACTCTACTACACTATTTTTGTTCATCGATAAAGTAACATACAAGTTTATTTCCCTGCCAAAGGGCTAAAACCCACAATAAAGAGACAGGGTAACTAAGTAAATTAATCAAAATGCTAGAAAGCACACTTACCTGCCCATGCTAGTACTATGAGTTATAAGCACACACTCCAAATCTCCAGAGTAATGTTGTGCAGAGGTGAATAAATTTAAACTATATTCTGGCAATTCATCTGTAATCTACAAATGAAATGAACTTGGTTTGAACTATTTGTAATTGGTTTATTTCCAAACCTCAGCAAGGCTATGACATTTCACACAGACTTTGACAAAAGACGCTATTCTTTAACTTGAAAATATTTCATTCATTCGTTCATTCGCTCAACAGTCTTTTGCTGTCTGTGTGCAGAGCATGGCTCTCCTAGGCATATTACCTAGACATCTTGCAAAGCAGAAAATAAGACACTGTTGTTGTCTTCAATCTGATGAAAATTTGGCTAATAATGTCAGTGTTTATCAATTCATTGATATTACTGGTCTCAAGATAACTCCTGGTGAGATTACTCAAAAAAGGTATCATTTACATGACTAAATTTCTTCAACTTCAATCTTAAAAATATTGATCCAGCTGTTTTAGACACGTTGCTGACTAGTTGTAAAAATTAATTCAGTTATACTTACTGAGTGCTTACTGTGTGCACAGCACTGTACTAAGCGCTTGAAAAGTACAATAAAGTAATAAAGAGAAACAAGCCCTGCCCACAGAGGGCTCACAGTCTGGGTGGGGATGGAGACAGACAGTCAATACAAATAAAATAGGCAAATAAATAAATAGAATTATAGCTATATACATTAGTGCTATGGGGTGGGGAGCGAGGCAAAGAGCAAGTAAAAATGACAAATGAAAATTTTGAACTACGCAAATGAATGCCCAAACTGTAAAGCAAGATGCTGAGAGTTACCATAACCAAAGTCTCAATCCAGACCTTTTTGAATTCCCTGTCTTTGTACAATTTGGTTTTGGGGGTTGGAGAGTTTACTACGTGCAGCAGAGCACTATACTAAGCAATGTACCAAATAAAGTCTGCCACAGATTAAAAATAATAAAGTAGCATACAGAAGTTCAATTCCAAAGGGCGAGGAAGCTGCAGAGGTGTGCTTCTTTGCTTATGCTTGCGATTAAAGCCCTGAGTTAGGAAGGGAAGAGGAGGGAGGGTTAACAGATGGAGGGAGACAGAGGAAGGTGGACGGGAGAAGCGCTAGAGCTAATTTTATTATTCACAGGCTATCTTAAGCCAAGAAAGAATTTTAGATCTCTTCTCCCCAAAAAGCTACATCTAGCAACCCTTCATGTTTTAAGACGGTACGACTGACTTGAGAATTCATCCCTGTGAAAGTCTTGGTCCATGCTAGATGTTTGGAGAGATTAGGACATCTTTTTTAGTGCCTTGCCCAATAAAGAGCTATCTACCTAGAGAGAACTTTAGGGCCAAGGGTGAAGGGAGGGAAGGGGCATCCTATCGATAGCAGGGAGGTGCTTGATTCATGCTGGGTTTACATTGAGCCAATAGCCTGCGTTACAAAAATGGCTGCCAAGCATAGTGCATGCTGATATTGTTGCTATTCTTCTTATAAAACAATCTAAAATACAGCATTTCTCTATGTTTTATTCCATATTGAATATTTGCTGTAATTTGGTAAGGAATAAATCTTTCCCCCCTTTAAAATGTACACCGTTCCATCCAGGATTCTTAAGATGATCAGACTAGGGATGTGTAATGGAAGAAGAGGAAAATAGACCATGAAATTCATTCATTCATTCAATAGTATTTATTGAGCACTTACTGTGTGCAGAGCACTGTACTAAATAAAGTGGCAACATTGGCAACATAAAGAGACGGTCCCTACCCAACGACGGGCTTACAGTCTAGAAGGGGGAGACAGACCACAAAACAAAACAAGTAAACAGGTGTCAATACCATCAGAATATATAGAATTATAGCTATATACATATCATTAATAAAATAAATGGAGTAATAAATATGTACAAATAATAATACTAATGGCACTTATTAAGCACAAAGCACTGTTCTAAGCGCTGGGGAGGTTACAAGGTGATCAGGTTGTCCCACGGGGGGGCTCACAGTTTTAATCCCCATTTGACAGATGAGGTCACTGAGGCACAGAGAAGTGAAGTGATTTGCCCAAAGTCACACAGCTGACAGTTGGCACAGCTGGGATTTGAACTCATGGCCTCTGACTCCAAAGCCCGGGCTCTTTCCACTGAGCCACGCTGCAAGTGCTGTGGGGAGGGGAAAAGAGGGAGGGAGGGAGATGGGGAAGGGAGGAGGAGGAGGAGAGGAAAAAGTGGGGCTCAGTCTGGGAAGGCTTCCTGGAGAAGGTGAGCACTCAGTAGGGCTTTGAAGGGAGGAAGAGAGCTAGTTTGGCCAAAAAGAGAGAGGCCTTTGAGAAGCAGAATGGCCCCAGTGGAAAGAGCACGGGTTTGGGAGTCAGAAGATGTGGGTTCTAATCCTGGCTCTGCCAGTTGCTTGCTGTGTGATCTTGGGCAAGTCACAATTTCTCTGTGCCTCAGTTTCTTCCACTGTATAATGAGGATTCAAGACCTGTTCTCCCTCCCTCTTAGGCTCTAAGCTCCACGTGGGACAGGAACTGTGTCCAGCCTGATGAACTCATATTTGCCCCAGTACTCAGAACAGTGCTTGAGTGCTTAACAAGCACCCTAAAAAATAAAAAAAACAGGACCGGCATCCTGTCCAACTCACCTAATGTTTTGTTTTGTTGTCTGTCTCCCCCTTCTAATAATAATGGCATTTATTAAACGCTTACTATGTGCAAGGCACTGTTCTAAGCGCTGGGGAGGTTACAAGGTGGGTCAGGTTGTCCCACGTGGGGCTCACAGTCTTAATCCCCATTTTACAGATGAGGTAACTGAGGCCCAGAGAAGTTAAGTGACTTGCCCAAAGTCACACAGCTGACAAGTGGTGGAGCCTGGATTTGCACCCATGACCTCTGACTCCAAAGCCCAGGCTCTTTCCACTGAGCCACGCTGCTTCTAGACTGTGAGCCCGTTGTTGCGTAGGGACCGTCTCTATATGTTGCCGACTTGTACTTCCCAAGCGCTTAGTACAGTGCTCTGCACACAGTAAGCGCTCAATAAATACGATTGAATGAATGAACCTCCTGGAAAGATGCCTTGCCCCACCCTGGCCGTTATCCTTTGGGTTTGACCTTACAGCGATCTGTTAAAAGTTTTACTTTCTAGGACGAGGCTCTACCACATCACACGTTCCCAACACGTGACCACGCCTGGTTGGAAAGCCAAACCCTGACATGGAAACCACAGCATTAAATCAAATATTTTCTTTCTCCTCCTCCCTCAGCCCCCTCCCTTGCTCCCAACAACTTCACTTCAGAGGGAGGCTGTTTCCCTTCTCGACACGCCACGTCAAAAACTAAACACCTACTGTAATGGCAGATGGGTACAAAGAAGCAGCGAGGTCTGGTGGACGGAGCACAGAACCGGGAGCCAGGAGACCTGGGTTCTAATCCCAGCTCTGGCAGTTGTGTGACCTGGGGCAAGTCATTTAAATGTTCTGCACCTCAATTTCCTCATCATAAAATGGGGATAAAATACCTGCTCTCCCTCCACCCTGAGACTGTGAGTCCTGCTTAGGACAGGGACTGTGTCTGATCCGATTATCTTCTATCTACCCAAATACCACATTATTATTCTATACAATTGCAGCCCTTTGAACGAGAAAGAGCACGGGCTTTGGAGTCAGAAGTCAGGGGTTTAAATCCTGGCTCCACCAATTGTCAGCTGTGTGACTTTGGGCAAGTCACTTAACTTCTCTGTGCCTCAGTTACCTCATCTGGAAAATGGGGACTAAGACTGTGAGCCCCCTCAGGGCAACCTGATAATAATAATAATAATAATAATAATAGCATTTATTAAGCACTTACTATGCACAAAGCACTGTTCTAAGCGCTGGGGAGTTTACAAGGTGATCGGGTTATCCCACGTGGGGCTCACAGTCTTCATCCACATTTTACAGATGAGGGAACTGAGGCACAGAGAAGTTAAGTGACCTGCCCAAAGTCACACAGCTGACAAGTGGCGGAGGCGGGATTTGAACCAATGACCTCTGACTCCAAAGCCCGGGCTCTTTCCACTGAGCCACGCTGCTTCCCCTAATCTTCCCCTAACCTGATCACCTTCTAACCTCCCCAGCACTTAGAACAGTGCTTTGCACATAGTAAGTGCTTAATAAATGTCATTATTAGTATTAAAGAGCCTTTCTCATGAGTGTTCATGAGGAATAAAGTAGCCTAAAGTTAACAGTTACAAAACCCTTTGTTTAAACTTCATGTTTCTTCCATTCAACAGTTTAGGATTTAAGATTGGAATTTCATGTTTTTCTTTTCAAAATATTTTTTATAAATGCTTAATGTTTTTCTTTCTCTGGCATTACCTTGCTGCGTATCACTAGTTTATCCCATTGCATTTGATACCTTCTCCTTCACTAACATTACTTTCTTACTATGTCCCAAACACTGTGCTAAACTCTAGGGGCAAAACAAAATAATCTGAGACTGAGGAGGACATGGTAAACTCCAAATACAATAAGGTAATGTCTTAAAGGAAAACTATAAGAGGAAATCCATTCCCTTCTAGACTTTGAGCTCGCTGTGGGCAGGGAATGTGTACTCTCCCAAGCCCTTAATATAGTCTTCTGCACACAGTAAGCACTCAATAAATAAGACTGATTGATTGACATGTGAAAAGAGCAGTATTTGAAAACAAGTTAAAACATACAACTGTTTTAGTCAGAACAAAAAAATCCATCAGCCATTCAACATCTCCAGATTTCTCCAAGTCTACATGCTCATTAATATATGCTAAATATTATTCCCCTGAGTTATACTTGGATCTATTTTGAAATGAAGAATTCTTTAATATATAGCTAGTCCTGAGTCTTTTCATTATTATGCTTTTCATAAATAATTACCTCTTTCACTCTTTTAATTTCAGTTGCATGACAGTTACTTCAATAAAAATAATCATTCTGGGGTGGAATAGTCTCCATAGCATAGTATTCTAAAGGCTTTATGGTCTTTGGGCATAGAGCTGCATACCTCCAAGATACGTGCCATATAATGAATAGCTCAAAGAGGAATGCAGTAAATGAATGACAAATGCAATATGTAACATTCTAACAAGACTCAAAAAATTTGTAACCACCTTCCCATTTCTTCCCAATTACCAAACACCCTTCTCTGACATGAAAAAAAAAATCTTTTCAGTATAAGGGGTTAATTGATAGGTACAATTATCAGAAAGAAAATCGTCTCTTCTTGTTGCCCCAATTAGCATTCCGTGCTCATTGCCAAATCAATCAATCAATCGTATTTATTGAGTGCTTACTGTGTGCAGAGCACTGTACTAAGCGCTTGGGAAGTACAAGGTGGCAGCATATAGAGACAGTCCCTACCCAACAAGGGGCTCACAGTCTAGAAAATGAGGAAGCAGCAGTGCAACTGCAATCTATGTCCAGTCAATTCAATTTTAGATTAATATCTCCCCATTCCTTCTCCGGTTATTGAACATTTTAAACTATCCAAAGTTGTAATTCCTCCAACAGATAGTACAGGGCTCCGCACACAGTAAGTTCTCAATAAATACGATTGAATGAGTGAACCGCAGGAATATCTGCTGTTATTTCTGCAGGATGTGGAACTGCCCCGCTAACTGCCCTTCCCCCTGCTCCCCCCGCCACCTCGGCCAACAATTCTGATCAGTTTGTGGTGGACCCCAGGCTCCTATGACCATTAAAAAAATCACTCTAGTCGTTTCTTTTAGACTGTGAGCCCACTGTTGGGTTGGGACTGTCTCTATATGTTGCCAACTTGTATTTCCCAAGCGCTTCGTACAGTGCTCTGCACACAGTAAGCGCTCAATAAATACGATTGATTTGGGGATGTGGCCGGGGGACGGGGGCGATTCCCACTGTTCAACTTTAGCAATGTGGCCTAATGGTTAGAGCACGAACCTGGGAGTCAGAAGGACCTGGGCTGAAGTTCCAGTCCACCATTTGTCCGCCGTGAGACCTTGGTCAAGTCATTTCTCTTCCTCTGGGTCTCAGCTCCTTCATCTGTAAAATGGGGATTAAGACTGGGAGCCCCACGTGGGACAGGGGTTGTGCCCAATCTACCCCAGGACTTAGTACAGTGCCTGACACATAGTAAATGTTTAACAAATACCATAAAAAAAAAGACAAAAACCAAGAGCTGCTTTCTGACCTGAGCAAAAGAACTGGGGATGAGGGGAAGGGAAGGGTTCCTCCAATGCCGGCCTACTCCCCAGCGCTTAGAACAGTGCTTTGCACATAGTAAGCACTTAATAAATGCCATTATTATTATTATTATTATTATGATTATTACTCACTGCACCTTGATCTGGTTTATCTAGCCGCTTACCTCTCACCCAAGTCCTTCCTCTGGCCTGAAATGCCTTCCCTCTTCATAGCTGATGGATTATCACCCTCCCCATCTTCAAAACCTTACTGAAGGCGCATCTCCTCCAAGAAGTCTTCCCTTTTCCTCCACTTCCTTCTGCTTCAGCGTGACTCGCTCAGAGCAGCATGGCTCAGTGGAAAGAGCACGGGCTTGGGAGTCAGAGGGTGTGGGTTCTAATCCCGCCTCCGCCACTTGTCAGCTGGGTGACTTTGGGCAAGCCACTTCATTTCTCTGTGCCTCTCAGTTCCCTCATCTGTAAAATGGGGGTGAAGCCCCCAAGTGGGATGATCTAATTACCTTGTATCAATCCTACCGCTTAGAACAGTGCCTGGCACATAGTAAGTGCTTAACAAATACCGTCATTATTATTATTACTCATCCCCCCTCCCATCCCCACAGCATTTATGTACCTATCTGTAATTTATTTAGAGAAGCAGCATGGCTCAGAGGAAAGAGCACGGGCTTGGGAGTCAGAGGTCATGAGTTCTAATCCCCCTCCGTGACTTGTCGGCTGTGTGACCTTGGGCAAGTCACTTAACTTCTCTGAGCCTCAGTTCCCTCATCTATAAAATGGGGATTAAGACTGTGAGCCCCACCTGATCACCTTGTATCCCCCCGGCGCTTAGAACAGTGCTTTGCACATAGTAAGCGCTTAACAAATGCCTTCATTATTATTATTATTAATATTAATGCCTGTCTCCCCCTCAATGCTGTAAATCTGTTGCGGGCAGGTAATGTGTCTGCTATAGTGGACTTTTCCAAGCGCTTAGTACAGTGCTCTGCACAGAGTAGTGCTCAGTAAATTCGATTGACTGATGTGTCTGCTATAGTGGACTTTCCCAAGCGCTTAGTACAGTGCTCTGCACAGAGTAGTGCTCAGTAAATTCGATTGACTGGTGTGTCGGCTATAGTGGACTTTCCCAAGCGCTTAGTACAGTGCTCTGTGCAGAGTAGTGCTCAGTAAATACAATTGACTGATGTGTCTGCTATAGTGGACTTTCCCGAGCGCTTAGTACAGTGCTCTGCACAGAGTGGTGCTCAGTAAATACGATTGACTGATGTGTCTGCTGTAGTGGACTTTCCCAAGCGCTTAGTACAGTGCTCTGCACAGAGTAGTGTGCAGTAAATACAATTGACTGATGTGTCTGCTATAGTGGATGTGTCGGCTATAGTGGACTTTTCCGAGCGCTTAGTACAGTGCTCTGCACAGAGTAGTGCTCAGTAAATACGATTGACTCATGTGTCTGCTATAGTGGACTTTCCCGAGCGCTTAGTACAGTGCTCTGCACAGAGTAGTGCTCAGTAAATACGATTGACTGATGTGTCTGCTATAGTGGACTTACCCAAGCGCTTAGTACAGTGCTCTGCACAGAGTATTGCTCAGTAAATACGATTGACTGATGTGTTGGCTATAGTGGACTTTCCCGAGCGCTTAGTACAGTGCTCTGCACAGAGTAGTGCTCAGTAAATACGATTGACTGATGTGTCTGCTATACTGGACTTTCCCAAGCGCCTAGTACAGTGCTGTGCACAGAGTAGTGCTCAGTAAATACGATTGACTGATGTGTCTGCTATAGTGGACTTTCCCAAGCGCTTAGTACAGTGCTCTGCACAGAGTGGTGCGCAGTAAATACGATTGACTGATGTGTCTGCTATAGTGGATGTGTCGGCTATGGTGGACTTTCCCGAGCGCTTAGTACAGTGCTCTGCACAGAGTATTGCTCAGTAAATACGATTGACTGATGTGTCGGCTATAGTGGACTTTCCCAAGCGCTTAGTACAGTGCTCTGCACAGAGTGGTGCTCAGTAAATACGATTGACTGATGAGTCTGCTGTAGTGGACTTTCCCAAGCGCTTAGTACAGTGCTCTGCACAGAGTGGTGCTCAGTAAATACGATTGACTGATGTGTCTGCTATAGTGGATGTGTCAGCTATAGTGGACTTTCCCGAGCGCTTAGTACAGTGCTCTGCACAGAGCAGTGCTCAGTAAATACGATTGACTGATGTGTCTGCTATAGTGGACTTTCCCAAGCGCTTAGTACAGTGCTCTGCGCAGAGTAGTGCTCAGTAAATTCGATTGACTGATGTGTCTGCTATAGTGGACTTTCCCGAGCGCTTAGTACGGTGCTCTGCACAGAGTGGTGCTCAGTAAATACGATTGACTGATGTGTCTGCTGTAGTGGACTTTCCCAAGCGCTTAGTACAGTGCTCTGCACAGAGTGGTGCTCAGTAAATACGATTGACTGATGTGTCTGCTATAGTGGATGTGTCAGCTATAGTGGACTTTCCCAAGCGCTTAGTACAGTGCTCTGCGCAGAGTAGTGCTCAGTAAATACGATTGACTGATGTGTCGGCTATAGTGGACTTTCCCGAGCGCTTAGTACAGTGCTCTTTACAGAGTGGTGCTCAGTAAATACGATTGACTGATGTGTCTGCTGTAGTGGACTTTCCCAAGCGCTTAGTACAGTGCTCTGCGCAGAGTAGTGCTCAGTAAATACGATTGACTGATGTGTCTGCTACAGTGGATGTGTCGGCTATAGTGGACTTTCCCGAGCGCTTAGTACAGTGCTCTGCACAGAGTAGTGCTCAGTAAATACGATTGACTGATGTGTCTACTATAGTGGACTTTCCCGAGCACTTAGTACAGTGCTATGCACAAAGTAGTGCTCAGTAAATACGATTGACTGATGTGTCTGCTATAGTGGACTTACCCAAGCGCTTAGTACAGTGCTGTGCACAGAGTAGTGCTCAGTAAATTCGACTGACTGATGTGTCTGCTATAGTGGACTTTCCCAAGCGTTTAGTACAGTGCTCTGCACAGAGTAGTGCTCAGTAAATACGATTGACTGCCTGTCGGCGGAAGAAGGCCCCTGTGTGGTCCCTGAAGGGGGGCTCGGCCCCGTCAATGGGCCCAGGGCCCCTGAGGCGCGGCAGCTGCGGGGAAATGAGGAGAATGTCTGCCTGCGGGCGGGCGGGCGGGCGGGCGGTGAGCAGCAGCCCGCACCCATGGCCGCCGGGCGGGACGGGGCTGGACGCCAGCTGGGATGCGGGAGGAAACGGACAACGCCACCCAGCCCCTCAGCCCAACTCTACAGGCCTCCCCCGCCTCGTGCCCCTCCGCCCCGCCTCGTGCCCCTCCGCCCCGCCTCATGCCCCCCAGCCCCGCCTCACGCCCCTCCGCCCCGCCTCGTGTCCCCCAGCCCCGCCTCATGTCCCCCAGCCCCGCCTCACGCCCCTCTACCCCGCATATCTCTCGGCCCCCATCATGCCCCCCGGTCCCGCCTCACGCCCCTCTGCCCCGCCTCATGCCCCTTTACCCCGCATATCTCTCGGCCCCCCTCACGCCCCCCAGCCCCGCCTCATGCCCCTTTACCCCGCATATCTCTCGGCCCCCCCTCACGCCCCCCAGCCCCGCCTCATGCCCCTTTACCCCGCATATCCCTCGGCCCCCCCTCACGCCTCCCAGCCCCGCCTCACGCCCCTTTACCCCGCATATCTCTCGGCCCCCCTCACGCCTCCCAGCCCCGCCTCATGTCCCTTTACCCCGCATATCTCTCGGCCCCCCTCACGCCCCCCAGCCCCGCCTCATGCCCCTTTACCCCGCATATCTCTCGGCCCCCCTCACGCCCCCCCAGCCCCGCCTCATGCCCCTTTACCCCGCATATCTCTCGGCCCCCCAGCCCCGCCTCACGCCCCTCAGTCCCGCCTCACGCCCCTCAGTCCCGCCTCATGCCCCCCAGCTCCGCCTGACGCCCCTCAGTCCCGCCTCATGCCCCTCAGTCCTCCCTCACGCCCCTCTGGCCCGCCTCACGCCCCTCGGCCCCGCCTCATGCCCCTCTACCCCGTATATCCCTCACCCCACCTCATGTCCCTCAGTCTCGCCTCACGCCCCTCAGTCCCGCCTCATGCCCCTCTGCTCCGCCTCATGCCCATCAGCCCCGCCTCACGCCTCTCTACCCCGCATATCCCTCGGCCCCCCTCATGTCCCTCAGTCTCGCGTCATGCCCCTCTGCCCCGTCTCACGCCCATCAGCCCCGCCTCACGCCCCTCTACCCAGCATATCCCTCGGCCCCCCTCATATCCCTCAGTCCCGCCTCGTGCCCCTCTGCCCCGCCTCACGCCCATCAGCCCCGCCCCATGCCCCTCTATCCCGCCTCATGCCCCTCTATCCCGCCTCATGCCCCTCTATCCCGCCTTATGCCCCTCTACCCCGCATATCCCTCGGCCCCCCTCATGCCCCTCTGCCCCACCTCAATTCCCTCTGCCCCGCCTCATGCCCCTCAGTCCTGCCTCATGCCCCTCTGCCCCGTCTTACGCCCATCAGCCCCGCCTCATGCCCCCCACCCCACATATCCCTCAGCCTCCCTCATGTCCCTCAGTCCTGCCTCATGCCCATCAGCCCCGCCTCATGCCCCTCTACCCCGCATATCCCTTGGCCCCCCCTCATGTCCCTCAGTCCTGCCTTATGTCCCAGCCCCGCCTCATGCCCCTCTATCCCGCCTCATGCCCCTCTACCCCGCATATCCCTTGCCCCCCCCATGTCCCTCAGTCCCGCCTCATGCCCCTCAGCCTCGCCTCATGTCCCTCAACCCTGCCTCCTGCCCCTCTAACCTGCCTCCTGCCCCTCGGCCCCGCCTCATGCCCCTCTACCCCGCATATCCCTCAGCCCCCCTCATGTCCCTCAGTCCCACCTCATGTCCCTCAGTCCCGCCTCATGTCCCTGAGTCCCATCTCATGCCCCTCTGCCCCACCTCACGTCCCCCAGCCCTGCTCACTATGTGCAAAGCACTGTTCTAAGCGCTGGGGGGATACAAGGTGATGAGGTTGTCCCATGTGGGGCTCACAGTCTTCATCCCCATTTTACAGATGAGGGAACTGAGGCACAGAGAAGTGAAGTGACTTGCCCAAAGTCACACAGCTGACAAGTGGCAGAGCCAGGATTTGAACCCATGACCTCTGACTCCAAAGCCCGGGCTCTTTCCCACTGAGCCACGCCCACCTCATGCCCCTCTACCCCTCATATCCCTCGCCCCCCCCCATGTCCCTCAGTCCCCACTCATGCCCCTCAGCCGGCCTCATGCCCCTCAGCCCTGCCTCATGCCCCCCAGTCCCATCTGTCCCTCAACCGCAAGGAAGGAGGCCTTCCCGGACTAGGAGGCCTTCCTAGACTGAGCCCCTTCCTTCCTCTCCCCCTCGTCCCCTTCTCCATCCCCCCAAACTTACCTCCTTCCCTTCCCCACAGCACCTGTATAGCTGTATGTATGTTTGTACATATTTATTACTCTATTTATTTATTTATTTATTTATTTTACTTGTACATATCTATTCTATTTATTTTATTTTGTTAGTATGTTTGGTTTTGTTCTCTGTCTCCCCTTTTTATACTGTGAGCCCACTGTTGGGTAGGGACTGTCTCTATATGTTGCCAACTTGTACTTCCCAAGCGCTTAAGTCCAGTGCTCTGCACACAGTAAGCGCTCAATAAATATGATTGATTGATTGATTGATTGAACCGCTAGCCTCCCTTCATATCCCTCCGCCTTTCCACACTCCCAGTCGCCACTTGCCTCTACTCTCCGTTTTCATCGTAACCCACCGCCCTCCTCATGTCCCCCCTCCGCCTCTCCCCTCTCTCCTTTCGGGCGGCCCCCAGGGGTTTGCGCTGGGCTACCGTTTTTCCTCCCTCTCCACCTTCCCTCGGTGTCCAAGCCTTCCTCATCCTTAGGCCGGGCAGCACGCCTTTATTGCTCATGCTAAATAATAATAATGATAGCATTTATTAAGCGCTTAGTATATGCAAAGCACTGTTCGAATTGCTGGGGAGGTTACAAGGTGACCAGGTTGTCCCACGGGGAGCTCACAGTCTTAATAATAATAATAATGGCATTTATTAAGCGCTTACTATGTGCAGAGTAGTGTTTGAAGCACTGGGGAGGTTACAAGGTGATCAGGTTATCCCACGGGGGGCTCACAGTCTGAATAATAATAATAATGGCATTTATTAAGCGCTTACTATGTGCAGAGTACTGTTCGAAGCGCTGAGGAGGTTACAAGGTGATCAGGTTGTCCCATGGGGGGCTCACAGTCTTAATAATAATAATAATAATGATAATAATGGCATTTATTAAGCACTTACTATGTGCAGAGTACTGTTTGAAGCGCTGGGGAGGTTACAAGGTGATCAGGTTGTCCCACGGGGAGCTCACAGTCTTAATAATAATAATAATGGCATTTATTAAGCGCTTACTATGTGCAGAGTACTGTTCAAAGCGCCGGGGAGGTTACAAGGTGATCAGGTTGTCCCACGGGGGGCTCACAGTCTTAATAATAATAATAATGGCATTTATTAAGCGCTTACTATGTGCAGAGTACTGTTTGGAGCGCCGGGGAGGTTACAAGGTGATCGGGTTGTCCCACAGGGGGCTCACAGTCTTAATAATAATAATAATGGCATTTATTAAGCACTTACTATGTGCAAAGCACTGTTCTAAACGCTGGGGAGGTTACAAGGTGATCAGGTTGTCCCACGGGGGGCTCACAGTCTTCGTCCCCATTTTACAGATGGGCGAACTGAGGCCCAGAGAAGTTAAGTGACTTGCCCAAAGTCACACAGCTGACAAGTGGCAGAGCCGGGATTTGAACCCATGTAATATTTGAACCACGTAGCGTTGTAGTCTCCCAAACGCTTAGTACAGTGCTCTGCTCACAGTTAGTGCTCAGTAAATAGGATTGACTGGCTGACGGTTAAGTGTCCTGTCCAAGGTCCTTCCTGCCTGCCTCTCTGCGGGGCAGACGCGACCCTCCCCAATCACGGTTCTTGGGGGGCAGGGGTCCATACCTGAGTCAGGACCATTGCAGCTTCTCCACCACGTCAAAGTGATCGACGCCAGCGATGTCCTCCAACGAGACCGCCCACCCTGCTGAGCTCAGAGCCTCAAAAAATTCCTGGGCCTTCATCCCCGTTTTACAGATGTGGTCACCGAGGCCCAGAGAAGTTAAGTGACTTGCTCAAAGTCACACAGCTGACAAGTGGCGGAGCAGGGATTTGAACCCATGACCTCCGACTCCAAAGGCCGTGCTCTTTCCACTGAGCCACGTTGCTTCTCTGTTAAATGCATCTTGTCGCCACCTAAAGAAGTCTTCTAGCAAGTGTCAGGGGATGCTCACTCTAAAAGCAATCGCTGTGCCCAACCTGATTATTTTATAACTAGATAAGCAGCACCGTGGCTCAGTGGAAAGAGCACAGGCTTGGAAGTCAGAAGTCGTGGGTTCTAATCCCTGCTCTGCCACTTGTCAGCTGTGTGACTTTGGACTTGTCACTCAACTTCTCTGTGCCTCAATTCCCTCCTCTGTAAAATGGGAATTAAAACTGTGAGCCCCACGTGGGACAACCTGATTACCTTGTATCTACCCCAGCACTTAGAACAGTGCTTGGCACATAGTAAGCACTTAACAAATACCATCATCATTATTATTATTATTATTATTATCATTATTATTATTATTATTACTAACTACCCCAGGGCTCAATACAGTGCCTGGCACATAGGGAGCACTTAACAAATACCATTAAAAAGTTTAAAAATAAGCAAATGCCCCAATAATAATGAAGCGCTTACAATGCACCAAACATTACGCCGTATGCTGGGTTAGGTACAACATAATCAGAGATGAGCGTGGCCCAGTAGATAGAGCACCAGCTTGGGAGTCAGAAGGACCTGGGTTCTAATCCTGCTCTGCCACTTGTCTGCTGTGTGACTTTGGCCAAGTCACTTAAATTATCTGTGTCTCAGTAACCCCATCTGTAAAATGGGGATTAGGCCTATGAGCCAACCCCATGTATGACATGGACTGTGTCCAACCTGATTAACCTGTAACCACCCCAGCACTTAGAACAGTGCTTGGCACATAGTAAGCACTTAAACAAATACCATTAAAAAAGATTATTAAGACATAGTGTTTTAAATATGTAACTCAAAAGTTCTTATTGAATGAAGTTAGATTGCAACAGGAAGCAATGAGAACTTCAACTGAGGCAACCTGGTAAATAGCATTTATCTATTTGACAAGGGTGAGAAGTAGTTTGTGAAAAGAATGGCTTTATTCATTTTATTACCTGCGTATCTCTGTTGGCCGCAAGGGAGAACAGTAAACATTGTGTGGAGAGGTAAATTTTATACAATACTCATTCACAAAGTCATATTAATACAATATAAAAAGAGCTGATGGGAACAGGGCAAAATCCAGAAACACAAATCTCTTTTCAGCTGACGGACTGTTCAACAGTCCACACCCATTTTATTTATTTTTTTTTAATTAATGGTCTTGTTCATTCTTGAAAGCATTTCAGCAGTAGAGGTCTGTTACAGAGAAAACTTCCTTCTGTGGAGATATCAGAATTCAATTCGTATAGAAAACTTGGTAACACCACAATTAAAGCAAGAAAGACATTTTAATTAGTCTATAAAATCTCTATCAAATAGACCCTACAATTTCCGGCCTGAAAACTGTTGAAATCCACTAATGGATTTTCTACACGCTTGGATCTGCACCCTTTAGGCACTCGATACCAGCCCCACAGCATTTATGCACGTATCCACCTGCCTCTCTCTCCATCTATCATATTTATTGAGCGCTTACTGTGTGCAGAGCACTGTACTAAGCGTCTACATCTAGACTGTAAGCTTGTTGTGAGCAGGGAATTTACCTGCCAATTCTCTTATATTGTACTCTTCTAAGTGCTTAATACAGTGCTCTGCACACAGTAAGTGCTCAATAAATACCACTGATTGATGAATCTTAGTAACTCCACATGGTTGGTCACAGAGTCCCCAGTTAGGCTCTGGATGTAGACCAAACCCCTGAAATAATATTTATTCTTATTAATAATAATAACAATAATAATAATGATAACTTTGCATCGTTCAGAGCAAAGCACTTATAGATATTACATAATTATTACATATTACATATACATATTACATATAAAATATTACATAAATGAGAAGCAGCGTGGCTCAGTGGAAAGAGCCCGGGCTTTGGAGTCACAGGTCATGGGTTCAAATCCCAGCTCCGCCAATTGTCAGCTGTGTGACTTTGGGCAAGTCACTTCACTTCTCTGGGCCTCAGCTCCCTCATCTGTAAAATGGGGATGAAGACTGTGAGCCCCCCGTGGGACAACCTGATCACCTTGTAACCTCCCCAGCGCTTAGAACAGTGCTTTGCACATAGTAAGCGCTTAATAAATGCCATCATTATTATTATTATCAATGAAAGCAAAATTAATTACGGTGCTAATTACGGTATTTCTTAGGCACTTACTATGCATCAAGTACATAGTAAGTGCTTAACAAATGCCATTATTATTATTATTATTATTATTATTATTATTATTATTATTATTAAGTACTGTACTAAGCGCTGGGGAAGAAACAAGTTAATCAGGTCAGACATCATTCCTGTACCATATGTTGCCAATTTGTACTTCCCAAGCGCTTAGTACAGTGCAGGGGCACACAGTAAGCGCTCAATAAATACGATTGATGATGATGATATGGGGCTCGCAGTCTCAAATAGGAGGAAGAACAGGTACTGAAAAGTGGTAAGAAATCTTCTCCTAGAGATGTAGGCTCCAGGTCTATTTCAATAGATCTGTCTGAGAGAGAACAAACGACCCAGAATATGCAAAAGTCCTAATTGGTATGCAATTAGTGTAGTATCTCCCCCTTCCTGGCCCCTTCTTGGGATCAAATAGGGGGCTGGTGATAATAATGGCTCTGCTGTGTTGTCCAGCTGGCTCCCAGCTAGATAAGTCAAGTCGGGCGGGCCTTGTTCATAATCAAAACTTGAAAGATGACCGTTTCACCGCCAATTTACGGTCCAGCATGAGCTTTAGAGGAGATCCCTGGACTCGTGCAAACGCCTCAGACACGACCGGGGGACGGACACCGGTTCTGGGCCGGGGCGAAAACTTGATTCCACGGTCCCCTTCTCACTGGATCAGTACTTGGGTGGTTGAGGCGGACAAGAGCAGTGGTGTTGTACGCTCCTCCAGAGCCCAGGCCCTGGCAGCAGTACTGGACTCTCTTGGCCAGCATAAAGCAGCCATTGAAAAGGACACAGCTGCAGGAACTGGGGAGGATGGGGGGGAAGCGGGGGGAGCGAGTACTAAATAAATCCTCAGGGTGGGATGCAGAAGTCATGTGTGACCCCAGCATGATACAATGCATTTATGAATGAAAAGATTAGCACCTAATGGCGTGGCAGCAGTTCATGCAAAATTAATTGGCGCTGCAGGCATTGCTTAAATTCCTTCCGTAAAGGGGTTGGCTGCAGAAAAAGGCCTCCTTAATTGACAGTTGTAGTAGGGAGATCAAGAATTCAATGGCATGGGGAATTGAATTATTCGCTCATCTGAAACTGTGTTCCCTCCAGATTAAGGACGAAACCTTAAGGGTCAAGTCTGAGGGTCTAAAAAAATCAATCGTATTTATTGAGCGCTTACTGTGTGCAGAGCACTGGACTAAGCGCTTGGGAAGTACAAGTTGGCAACATATAGAGACAGTCCCTACCTAACAGTGGCTCATAGTCTAGAAGGGGGAGACAGAGAACAAAACCAAACGTACTAACAAAATAAAATAAATAGAACAGATATGTACAAGTAAAATAAATAGAGTAATAAATATGTACAAACATATATACATATATACAGGTGCTGTGGGGAAGGGAAGGAGGTAAGATGGGGGGGATGGAGAGGGGGATGAGGAGGAGAGGAAGGAAGGGGCTCAGTGTGGGAAGGCCTCCTGGAGGAGGTGAGCTCTCAGTAGGGCCTTGAAGGGAGGAAGAGAGATAGCTAGCTAAAAAAGCACTCCATGTCATGGCAGTCGGGTCGGTTTGGATCCGATCCCAAGGGTTTGGGTCTGGACTGGGAAGCTGCCCCCCAGCCTCACTCATCTCTGGTCTGGAGGAACTCTGGGAGGCTGGTCTGGTTCTAGCCTTGGGATTTTTATCTGGAAGTTTGGGTCTGCTTTATAGGACGACCTCACAGGTTCCCCGGCGTATCTAAACAGCTGTGACTATCCATAGAGAAGCAGCATGGCTTAGTGGAAAGAGCACGGTCTTGGGAGTCAGAGGATGTGGGTTCAAATCCCGCCTCTACCACTTGTCTGCTGGGTGACAAATCACTTACCTTCTCTGTGCCTCAGTTACCTCATCTGCAAAATGGGGATTAAAAGTGTGAGCCCCATGTGGGACAACCTGATTACCTGTATCTACCCCAGTGCTTAGAACAGTGCTTGGCACATAGCGCTTAACAACATAATTATTATTATTATTCTTGAGAGGGAACCAGAGAAAAAAGGGCTTAATTGGGGAAGTCCTCTGGAGGAGATGTGACCTTAATGGGGCTTTAGGTTCTAATTGATGGGATATTGCTTATATTCCTGGATCTTCCTCGGAAGCACAGTGGCGTTCCCCTGTAGCACCTATGCAGTCCTAACCTGCCCAAGGTTTGAGAGAAAAGAAATGAAGAGCTGGATATTTTCAGTGGAGGAGTTTTTTGTTTTTTTTCAAATGACATTTTTCAAGTGGAACATAGTAAGCCCTTAACAAATACCATTAAAAAATGGCATCCGCTGAGCACTAGAACCCCTATCTCCTGACTGTCAGTCCTCTGCCACTAGATCACACTGCCTCCACATAATAATAGTAATAATAATAATGGTATTTATTAAGCACTTACTATGTGCAAAGCACTGTTCTAAGCGCTGGGGGGGGATACAAGGTGATCAGGTCATCCCATGACAGACAACCTTACTAGCACAGTTTCATTTCCTGTGATTTTACTGAATATTTATCAAACATTATTACATTTCTAGTAAAGGAATTTAAACTAAAGGAGGCCTGGAATGCCCTCCCTCTGCCCCTCCGCCAAGCTAGCTCTCTTCCTCCCTTCAAGGCCCTGCTGAGAGCTCACCTCCTCCAGGAGGCCTTCCCAGACTGAGCCCCTTCCTTCCTCTCCCCCTCGTCCCCCCTCCATCCCCCCATCTTACCTCCTTCCCTTCCCCACAGCACCTGTATATATGTATATATGGTTGTACATATTTATTACTCTATTTATTTATTTATTTATTTTACTTGTACATTTCTATCCTATTTATTTTATTTTGTTGGTATGTTTGGTTTTGTTCTCTGTCTCCCCCTTTTAGACTGTGAGCCCACTGTTGGGTAGGGACTGTCTCTATGTGTTGCCAATTTGTACTTCCCAAGCGCTTAGTACAGTGCTCTGCACATAGTAAGCGCTCAATAAATACGATTGATTGATTGATTGATTGATTGAAAGCCTATTCCGTAAAAGTCAAATTTTGGTAGGATTGAGCCCCGGTAAGTGTGTTTAGTACAGAGCATTCTGTGCCATGAGATTGGAAGTCAGGAAGGCACTACATTCGTTCTTTAATGTCAATCAATTAATCAGTGGCATTTCTGAGCACTTACTGCGTGCAGAGCACTGTACTAAGCGCTTGGAACCTCGAACTCTTAGTTCAGTATTCCACAGCACATGACCTCATAATGAATACTTGTTGGTTGACCATTCCAAATTGGGCACTTCATGGTCCTGTATCACCACTTTGACAACTGGTATTTTGATTCTCACCAGTGTGAGAGAGCCGCAGCCCTGCAAACTGGAGGTCCTGGGTTCAGGTCTCGGCTCCGACACCCGTTCCCTGTGTGGCCTTGGGGAAGCCGCTTCACCTCCCCTTGCCTCAGTTTCCCCAGCTGTAATCTGGAGATAAGAATACCCGAACCCTACCTCGCAGGGGTGTTGCGAGGAGTAAATACCTGATGCAAGGCACTTTGGTAATAAAAGCACCACACAGAAACACCTAGACTGTGAGCCCTCTGGGGGACAGGGACAATGTCCAACCTGCTACCCTTTTATCTATTCCCAGCACTTAGAACACTGTTTGACATAGTAAGCGCTTAATAAATAATCAATCAATCAATCAATCAATCGTATTTATTGAGCGCTTACTGTGTGCAGAGCACTGTACTAAGCGCTTGGGAAGTACAAGCTGGCAACATATAAAGACAGTCCCTACCCAACAGGGGGCTCACAGTCTAGAAGGGGGAGATGGACAACAAAACCAAACATACTAACAAAATAAAATAAATAGGATAGATATGTACAAGTAAAATAAATATAGTAATAAATATGTACAAACATATATACATATATACAGGTGCTGTGGGGAAGGGAAGGAGGTAAGATGGGGGGATGACGAGGGGGAGAGAAAGGAAGGGGCTCAGTCTGGGAAGGCAAGGGAATAAATACCATTATTCTTGTTATTATCATTACTATTATTACATTTGTTAGGCACTTACTAACTGTCAAGCACTGTTCTAAGTGCTGAGATGGATATAAATTAGTCAGGTAAGACAGACCCTGTCTCACATGGGACTCACGGTTTAATGAGGAGAACAGGAACTGAATCCCCATTTTAATCAGTCGTATTTATTGAGTGCTTACTGTGTGCAAAGTGCTGCACTACGCACTTGGGAGAGTACAATCTAACATTATAACAGTTGGTAGACATGTTCTCCGCCCATTACAAGCTTTCAAATGAGGAAATTGTGGCACAGAGAATGAAGTGACTTACCCAGGGTCCCACAGCAGGCAACTGGCGGAGTTGGGATTAGAACCCAGGCCCCGGCTCTTTTCACTAGGCCACACTGCTCCTACTCATTCAAAATTCAGCCTTTAAATGATTTTTTAGTTATATTCAGGGACACTTTAGATATGCAATTTGACCCGCTCTCTGCACGTTATTTGAACTTAGCTGTCGGAGACATTGCACAGAAGTTTCGTTGCTAGCTTGGATTTTTTGGTTCTTTCCAAAATACACTGAGCAACTGCAAACTTTTCTAAGTATGTGAATCACAGATAGTTTAAGAAAGTATGTGAAATGCTTGCCAACATAATAAGGGTCTGTTACTCCCTCAGTGGCAGCCCTGTTCTTCACACCAAAGCCTGGGCAGTCTGGATTTTTAATCCAAATGACACCAAGCCCCTTATTATGTATGGTCAACGAACCTCCCTGCTGTTGTTAGATGATCTGTTGTTTCAAGAATGCCTTTCAGGGGCCCCCAGATAATCAGCTTCAGTTGATTATTCAGGATCTGGGTATCCAGTTTGTGAATTCTCCAGTCACCTTGCTTTTCTTCCTCCCTAACCTTTAGCCATTTCGTTACTCCACGAGAGCGGGGACAAGGACAGGAGAGATGGCGAAACTCAATTTTACTACTTGTACTTTTACTACTTCTGGGAAAAGCTTCGGTGGCAAGATAGCTTGAAATGTTGTCCCAAATCCTGTCCATTCTTTGCTCCCCTTCTGCCACATGAGAACTGGGGGAGCATCTGCTACACTACAAATCTGCTTTAATTGTGCTTTCACAGATGCTTAATATAGTTCATAAATACCACTGACTGATTTCTTGTTTGGCCTAATTCTAGGAAAGAAAGGTGGGATGTTTACATCCCTGGTGATGCCCAACCAGGATGTTCATAAAATTGTTACATGATTCTAGCCATCTGAATTGTACAGGGCTTACACCTGGGTAACATCAATATCTCTAGGATGCATCAGTTGGTCAGTCAGTCAATCATATTTATTGAGCACTGTGTGTGTAGAGCACTGTACTAAGTGCTTTGGAGAGTATAATACAACAGACACATTCCCGGCCCATGACGATTGGTGAACACACCAATATACAATCAGTCAATGGTATTTATTGAACACTTGGGAGAGTACAACAGAGTTGTAAAACATGTTCCCTGCCCACAAGGAGATTACACTCTAGAGGGGGAGAAGACATTAATCAATCAATCAATTGTATTTATTGAGCACTTACTATGTGCAGAGCACTGTACTAAAAGAGTTAGCAAAAGAGTTAGCAGACACATTCCCTGACCACAACGAGCTATTTATCTAAATAAATTAATTACATATATGCACATTAGAGCTGTGGGGTGGAGAGTGGGGTGAGTATCAAGTACACGTGTAACGATAGGACATGGAGGCACAGGGAGGAAAATTTCAAAGGTGCATGAAGAAGCAGATTCTGTCTGCTTACATCTTGTTTCGGTCAATCCAGGGAAAAGAGTCATTTGTCTCAAAGACCCTCTACTTTGCAAATTATGAGCAGAGCAGTGTTTATACACCTAGCCCTAGCACTGGCGCATATCTCAACTTTCATTCATTTACACTTAATGATCTTTTCATCTGGCAAACTCCTGCTATCAATTGTTGTTTTGTTGCTTTCCTCCTGCTCTCACTCTCTGTAAATAATGTTTGCCTATCTGACACCCCTTTTATATTGTAAGCTTCTTGGTGGCTGGGAATGCATCTTCCACTTTTATTGTTCTCTCCCAAATGGTGAGTGTAATAACAATAGTTATGGTATTTTTAGGCACTTAATACGTGCCAGGCACTGTAACTAACTGTGGTGGATACAAGCAAATCGGATTGGACACAGTCCCTATCCCATGTGGGGCAGTCTCGATCCCCTTTTTACAGATAAGGTAACCGAGGCACAGAGAAGCAAAGTGACTTGCCCAAGGTCACAGAGCAGACAAGTGGTGGAGGCTGGATTAGAATCCATGTCCTTCTGACACCCAGGACCATGATCTATCCACCGTGCCATGCTGCTTCTCAGTGTGTGAGCCCGTTTCTAGACTTGTGAGCCCGTCGTTGGGTAGGGACCGTCTCTATATGTTGCCGACTTGTACTTCCCAAGCGCTTAGTACAGTGCTCTGCACACAGTAAGCGCTCAATAAATGCGATTGAATGAATGAATGTAAGGTTCTGCTCACCACACCCAATACTGAGCTCTATATACAGAAGGCATTCATCCTCCCTCCCAGCCCCACAGTAACTATGTACATATCTGTAATTTATTTTTATTTATATTAATGTCTGTCTCCCCCTCTAGACTGTAAGCTCATTGTGGGCAGGGAATGTGTCTGTTTATTGTTGCATTGTACTCTCCCAAGCATTTAGTACCGTGCTCCGCATACAGTAAGCGCTCAATAAATACGATTAACTGACTGACTAAATACTAGTGATTAAGTGACTGCATTTTGATGCCTGATTTTAAAAATGTAAATGAATTCCTTAGGCCGGCTCCAATAATCTTTCTAGCCAGGGCTCAGGAGGGGGTTCATTCATTCATTCAGTGGTATTTATTGAGCGCTTACTGTGTGCAGAGCACTGTGCTAAGCGCTTGGGAAGTACAAGTCAGCAACATATAGAGATGGTCCCTCCCCGACAACGGGCTCACAGTCTAGAAGGGGATTTATGGAGATCAAGAGTAATTACTTCCTTTAAGACGGAGACTTGGATGCTTCAGGACAAATTCCCTAATAGAGCAATAAGGTCCGCATCTAAGACTGTTCTACAGGGCCACGTAATAATAATAATAATAATAATAATAATAATAATAATAATAATGATGGCATTTATCAAGCACCCACTCTATGCAAAGCATTGTTCTAAGCGCTGGGGAGGCTACCAGGCGATCAGGTTGTCCCACGGGGGGCTCAGTCTTCATCCCCATTTTTACAGACGAGGTAACTGAGGAACCAGAGAAGCAAAGTGACTTCACCTGGTCTGAACACGCTCCAGCCCTGAAGAGGCTCTGTTAATGTGAATTGGGAATAAAAGCACGCGGGAAACACCCTACCCAGATCGGCCAACTTGCTGTCTTGCCCCACCTTCCTCTGCCCTTTGTCCTGACATCTTTGCACTGGGCCGGCCTTTCCCACTCTGGAAGCACTGTACGAGGTGGAAAATGAAAGGCTCGGAAACCTTTGGCTGCCTTGCAAGCTGAAAGAATTGGTATGAAGAGAGGGAAATCCTCAGGCCAGAGAGAGTCTGGCCTTTGAATGACCTCAGGACAAGATTCTCGGAAAAAAGGATCTACCCTGAATGTGAGCGGCAAAACGCCTAAAAAAATGAAATTAAAGGAGGGGAATGGACAACAACAGAGGAAAAACATGAAAAAGAAAGGCAATTACCTTGAAATCTGAACTGTTAGAAGGATAACAGTCAGAGTGTCTGTCACTTCTCTGCTGTGTGAACTTAGGCAAGTCCATCTCTGTCTCTAGACTGTAACTCCTTTGGGGCAGGGAAGGTGTCTACCAATTCTAAGGAAGCAGCATGGACTATTGGAAAGAGCCTGGGAGTCGAAAGGGCCTGGGTTCTAAACCCAGCTCCACCGCTTGTCCGCTGCATGACCCTGGGCAAGTCACTTCACTTCTACCTCATCTGTAAAATGGGGTTTAAGACTGTGAGCCCCATCGTGGACATGGACTATGTCCAAACTGATTACCTTGAATCTATCCCAGCTGTTAGAAAAGTTCCAGCACGTAGTAAGTGCTTAACGAATGCTATTTTTTTTTAAATAAACCAAAAAAACCCAACAAAAAACCAGGTAGCACTGCCTCTCCCATCCCTCCCTACCTAGTGGGTGGGTTTGGAAGACGACAGGGAGAAGACAGAGTGACAGTTTGAGTTGCTAGGAGCCTCCTGCTGCCTGTGTAGGAATTTAGGCATTGGGAGATGTGGAAATCTAGGGGTTTGCATGCCTGCTGCTGATCACAAGGGGACCAGGAGACAGAGTGTGGATGACTCTGCTCAAGCCATCACAGCTTTTGGAGAAACAACTGAGGGGTATAATAATGATGGCATTTGTTAAGTGCTTACTATGTGCCAAGCACTGTTCTGAGCGCCGGGGGGATACAAGGTCATCAGGGTGTCCCACATGGGGCTCACAGTCTTCATCCCCATTTTCCAGATGAGGGAACGGAGGCACAGGGGAGGGAAAGAGGAGGGGAATGGAGGAGAGGGAAGGGAGGACAGAGGAGGGGAACGGAAGAAGAGGTGAGGAGGTGGGAAGGGAAGGGAAGAGACAGGAGGGGAGGGAAAGGGAAGGAAGGGATGAGGGGAAGGGAGGAAAGGGTATGTCTTACTGATGTTTCACTGCCTCCGTCCTCTGACCCTAAAAAAAGTCCAATGCAGGTAGGAGGCTAATTGGTCATTTGATCATTGTTATACCGTACTCTCCCAAGTGCTTAGTAGGGTGCTCTGCACATAGTAAGTGCTCAATAAATAGCAATGATGATGATTGATGATGATGATCATGAAGGCAAGCAGCAGGGTGCAGTAACCCAGATGTCTGCAGTCCTATTTAGAAATATTCTGTTCACCCCAAATGAGACCGGGGCTAGAAGAGGCGCCCTAAATATCTTTTCCAAACTCCAACCGGGCTCACCAGTGGATGGTGCTTGGTAAATCCTTACCTTTTGTTTCAATAGCAAAGGCAAGATCCATTGCTATCCTCAAGTGTGGACAATTTGGAAGGGTGCCGGTCATCACACAAGCATATTTCCAGCCACACTAACCCATAGGAATAAGACACTTACTGTCAGTAGCATCGTCTTTGGAAAAAACCCAAAAAACAAGCGCGTGGCCTAGTGGATAGACCACGGTCCTAGGAGTAAGAAGGACCTGGGTTCCAATCCCGGCTCTGCCACTTTGCTGTGTGACTTTGAGCAAGTTGCTTCACTTCTCTGTGCCTTAATTAGACTATAAAATAGGGATTAAAAATATGAGCCCCATGTGGGACATGGATCGGGTCAAAACTGATTAGCTTGTATCTACCCCAGTGCTTAGTGCCTGGCACAAAGTAAAGGCTTAATAAATACCATTTACTCCTTCCTCCCCGCCACCACAAAAAAAAGCTCTGTGGAGAGTTAGGACTCAAAAAAAATTACAACTACCAGAGAGGCAGGCCTCAGGCACCTCACCATTGCAGGAAAAAACACTCCGAGGGAGAAACCATCACATCTTTCTCAGCTTTCTGGGAAAGCCTTTTTCCTCTTATCCCGCACACCTGTTGGTGGAGGAGTGAGAAGGTGAGGTGAAAATTTGGGCTTGAAAAAAGGACAGACAAATATGTGTTTGTGTGTGTGCTCAAGTACTTGTTTAGGCCTTTTAAAATTCATGAAGAACCTAGATTTTTTGAGCACTTTCTCTCTCTCTGGGTCCCCAGGCCATCGAAACAGAATTCATCGGGGGCCTGGAAGTAGCACAAAATGGGGGATAAGAACTCCAAGGAATCAAACAGTTTTTCCCAAGTCCTGACCAGGCCCCCATTGCCCTCCGATACGGCACGTTGGAAGATCCCCTTCTAGACTGTGAGCCTGTTGTTGGGTAGGGACCGTCTCTATATGTTGCCGACTTGTATTTCCCAAGTGCTTAGTACAGTACTCTGCACGCAGTAAGCGCTCAATAAATATGACTGAATGAGTGAATCCCTGGACCCATGGTATCTAAACTATCCTGATGAGTCACAGCCACCCGCCGACTGCGCACGATTTATTGGCTTCAGCATTTAGTCAGTCCTCTGAAAAATTCTAGAATTCCTCCATGAAATTTTTGCATTATGCCTCCCATCAAGTTGATTTTCATGAGCAGCAAAACATTTCCTGTATCTCCGCATAGCATCCTTCAGAGGGAATAAACGGGCTGTGTTTTGTTGAGAGCTAACTGCTGTGGGATTGCGCCTACGCTCCTGAGATCACTTATGTACCGCTACACTACTGTACCATGGCGGCCGTGAAGGCTGGCCCCGGGTTTCTCATTTCCTGAAACTCTTCCCCAGCAATCCCCCATCAGCAGATTTTTATTACATTCAGAATCAGGTATTCGAGGGAAAAAATGCCTTCCCAATTGATGCGTGCTCTCTTAAGAAGGGGCTGCATATTTCAGAGATGCTGTAGAGCAAGCGTAAACTGTTGTATTGGCGTTGTCACGGGGAAAAGCTTTTATTATTATTATAATTTTATCAATATAAATAAGTATATTAATAATTATCAACATATTAATATAGTGCATAATTATAATATAATTATATGGTTATAATCATATATAAATAATACAATAATATTACTTTATATATAACGATAGCACATAATTATATAATCATAATTATAGTTATATATGCAATCATATATAATATTAATATATTAATATCAATAATTATATTAATGATTATATATTAATATATAATTATATTACTGCAATATATAATAATAAAAGGAAGGATAACCACAACAGTAAATTTTCACCCAAATGTCCAAGCTACAAATTAAAAGACTTTTCTGATTAAATCAAACAAGTTAGCAGATGCAAAACCATTCCAAGAATAGATGCTCCCAGACCGTTGAAGAGACACTTACAGATCTCGGCATGTTTGCAGTAACTGCAGCACTGCAAACAATACAATTAGGGCTCCAGGGTGCAGGTGGTGGGCTGAGAGCTGAAGAGACCCCCATCCTTCGACTAACCATTATTGGATGGAAGTCCAAATTCTCCACTCACCCACTTACCCCCCCACCAACAGGTGTGCAGGACAAGAGGAAAAAGCTATTATGTATCTAGAAAGCTAGGCTGTAATCTCCCTCAGGGTGCTTTTTCCTGCGAAGGTGAGATGCCTGAGGCCTGCCTCTCCGATAGTCATTAATTTACATATTTTACTGTTCATAAATGGGAATTGTTGAATTTTGACCTGCTTTTCTTGCTGATTGAATTGTATTTTCATTGTCCTGTATGTCCCCCTTTGGATATTCACCCCACCTTCAGTCCCCCAGCCTCCATGTCCACACCCTTATACTCTCCCATTTCCCCTTTCTGTAATTTATTTAAATGTCTGTCTCCCCCTCTAGTCTAAAAGCTCCTTGTGGGAAGGGATTGAGTCTACCGACTTTATTATACTGTATTTTCCCAAGCACTTAGTACAGGGCTCTGCACACAATAAGTGTTCAGTAAATACCATCGATTGATTCACTGAACCATTGGATGGAGAGTCCCTTGTGGGCCAAGGAACATGTCTGAATTGATGTCCACTGAATCCCGCCCTGCTCAGATCTGCACTCTGCACATTGCAAGTGTTTAATAACTATTTATCACAATAAGAGTAAGAGCAATAATGAATGAATATTTGTTTCCATTCAGGTCTCCTACTATTTGTTTCCATTCAGGTCTCCTACCCTATACTTTTATGACGAGGCTCATATACTGGATTATCTTTAGATTGGAATGGGAAGGGGGCCTCATCCCACTTCCTACCCCCCAAGGAGTCCCCAAATCTGATGTCTACCTATCGTGGACTGTTTCCTTCACACCCCCAAGCTCGAATCATGGCAAGTGAAAAGCGACCAAATGTCTCGTTTCCCTACCCTATTTGCCCTCCCTTCTGTGTTGTCTATATACTTGTGTCTGTACCTCTTGAGCACTTTGATTCTTACCCCATTCCCAGCACCCCAGCGCTTATGCCCATATCCTCATGCTCCTGCTATTTCCCCTATCTGTAAATTTCTTTGAATGTCTGTTTCCCCCATAGACTGTAAGCTCCGTGTGGCTAGGAATCGTGTCTTGCCAACTCTATTAATAATAATAATAATAATAATAATAACAACAACAATGCTATTTGTTAAGCACTTATTACGTGCCAAGCACTATTCTAAGTACCAGAGTAGATACAAGCTAATCAGGTTGGACGCACTCCCTGTCCCTCACGGGGCTCAAAGTCTTAATCCCGATTTTACAGATGAGGGAACTGAGGCACAGAGAAGTGAAGTGACTTGTCCAAGGTCACACTGCAGACAAGTGGCGGAGCCAGGTCCTACTGACTCCCTGACTTGTGCTCTATCCACTAGGCCACTATCTCAAGTGCTTGTACAGTGCTTTGCACACTGTGTGCAATAAATATCACTAATTGATTGATTTGGGTCCTGCAGAAACATAGTGCCAAATTTGTGAATGTATTGCACTCTGACATCATCCTCTGGGTGCGCTTGTGATGCCCATCCACTTCACAGATAAAAGTAACATATATACTCTCGGCGCATCTAAAAAAATGGCACATCTGATTTTATCACCTACTTTCACCTCACCAATCTTCACCCTTCCCCCAGCCAACTCTTAATGGACTACTTCTTTGGAAAAAGGTATTTACTAACAGAAACAAGCTGAGAGATTTCGTTCACTCTGGTCTGATTCCTTTGACCACGAGTACTGCTGACATGCTTACCAATGGATGTTGACTTTGTTCATCCCAAAATAAAATTCATAATTCAAATTGAAATACACCATTAAAAGATCAAAAAAATCCCGGAAAATGAGACCCTGCCTCACATTAATCTGCAATCCATTTCCCCATTATGATATGAACGAGCACAACTCCTCCATTCAGAACAAATCAACTTGAACTATGAGGTGGATTTCAGGAAAACCTAATTGTATTTACTGAGTGCTTCCTGCGTGCAAAGCACTGTTCTAAGCCTTCAATATGAACAAAATGCATTAATTACTGGGGACAGTAGAGACACCCCAATAGTGTGGATGTAAATGCCTCATCCAACACTGGTGAATAAAGAAGATGAGAGCACAGTAGGTTGACAAGGAGCGAATGTGGAAGATGTCTAGAGAAACTCTGCGGTCCCAGGCTGTACCTTTAGTTGTAGGGGAATTGCGGGTAGGGGTGGATGGTTCTGATAACTGATCACCGCTACTAGAATAGGGCAATTCAAGAGAGGGTTTTTACAGACAATGAATTTCCCCAGGGAAATGAGAGTCTGAAAAAAAAATTAATTTGCAATCCATTTCCCCATCACTAATGAGAATAAGCAGGACTCCTTCAGCATATGACTCCACTTGATTTATGTAGTGGCTTTTTGGAGCCTATCTGCTGAAAAGGCCATGGCAACATTCAGCTGCAACTTGGGTGTGTATGAGCCTTTCTGCCCACTCCAAATGCCACTTAGTCACGCCAGAATTAGCACGATGCCATCAGTAAATGAGGGAGAAGTATTTTCTTGGGACCCGGCCAACGCTTCACTTACTTTCACCTTCAAGGGAGCCCCTTCCAATTTATAGGCTGGCACTACGGGCTGGCCCTGAGTCTCTGGTGTGCCCTTCAAGGGCCATTTTTTACACACCTAGCTCTGTAATGGATAAACAACAAGAGGGAGCGATAGCATTCTTCTCGTTCCCTTGTCACCTGAATATTAATTTCCTATCCCTTTTCCCTCTGCCTCCAGATCTGAGATTCCGAATGTCGCAAGTCCTTTGACACGCTGGGAATGAGGAGTATTTCTGGGCTAAGCAGGGTTTCTTCCCCACCCCGCCTCTGCTCCCTACCTTTTCCCCTCCCCAGCCTTCTCAACTCCAGCTGGGCAGCTGCTCTCAAAGCCATTTTTTTACTGGCTCAGGGCTCAAGAGTAGGAGACATCAAGCCTGTGACAAAGTTCCACTTTCACTCACATTCTTTCTATTATACCGAATGACTGATCTATAGCTAATGGTTTAGCTGATGAATGCTCCAGCCTATGAATGACAATGGCCCTTTTATAGCTCTGGAGCAGCCAAGAGAAACAAAACTTTTTTTTTCCTGATCCCATTTGAGGAGGAGGCAGGCCCACTGAATACTGGCCTACTGACATTAATGGGCAGCCCCAAATGTTTATGAATAGCTGAGCACCCAAAGATTTATTTCCTTTTGTTTCACCAGTCAATAAAGACAGCAAATGCCAATTGGGAGAAGGACATTTAAGTACTCGATTTGCATATGGAAGTCTGCCTGGTGCACAGTGGGGTAATTTGTGCCCAAATAGTGTATGCGGCTATGTAAAGAGGGTAGGTTTAATTGGGTTTGAAGACTATTTTCGTGTTCACGTATTTTAATTTCGGCTATGGATTATTTAACACTTTTATTTCAGCAGTAGTCATTTTGAAAAATAAAAGTTAATCAATTATTCACTTTGCCACCAAATGAGGTTTTGATGTTAAATTATAGACTCACTTCTGTTGGTGTGGGGAACCTCCCATTATAAAGGAAACATGAATATTTTCTCAAGAAGTGATCATTTGTTCACTCTTTGTAGGTTTATTATAATTCATTCCCTCACCCAGAAAACTACCATGGGGTATAAACATTCCTGAAAGTTCACAAATAGAAATGTATCCAATAGTTACTGAATTCCATCATTTTTCATACAAACAATGCATTATTCGTTTCCTTGGATCTGTTATGATTTCTTCAAGCAAAAGGGAAACCAAATCTTATTTGCCATTCAAAGGTTTTGGAAACGCAGCAGTAATTAATGGATTTGAATATTCACTGGAGTTTTCAGCATCTTTAGAAACAAAGCTGCATTAATTATGCCAATGAAAATGTTGTAGCTCACATAACAGCTAGATCCAATTTTCTGTTTCTGTTGTTTTGTTAAATGGTATTTGTTAAGCATTTACTACGTGCCAGGCACGTTGGGGCAGATACAAGCTAATCAAGTTGGACATAATCCATATCCCACATGGGCTCAGTCTTAATCCCCATTTTACAGACGAAGTAACTGAGGCACAGATAAGTTAAATGACTTCCCCAAGGTCACACAGCAGACAAGAGGCAGAGCAGAGATTAGAACCCAGCTCCTTCCGACTCCCAAGCCTGTGCTCTATCCACTAAGCCATGCTGCGTCCCCTGTTGTGATTCAAGTTCACTATCAACTCAGTTTAATTTGAGTAACTGTAATATAAGTATATTTCTTATGTGAACAAAAATGGCCTTTTGCTGTTATGATGATAAAAAAACCCAATTATCTCAATGAAATACAGGGAATTGGATATAAAAAAATAAATTCAGATAGTCTGGGTAGATTTATGTGCATTACACAAAGTTTTGTGAAAAGATGAACATTCTGAACTGATCAGGTCAAAAATATATAGTTAAAATAATAATATCATTCATAAAGTTTTGTAAGCCAAAACACTATTAACTACATAGTAAAATTGACATTTTAGGGAGTCTAATCTGGCAAGGTTGAAACATTTTCTGATCTGTTATTTGGTATTCATTAACAGGTGGAAGCATTAGGAATCATTAGACCTTTAGAATAATTCCATTTAATCCAGACACTCTTATCTGAGCCACGCTGCTTAAGAGAAGCAGCGTGGCTCAGTGGAAAGAGCCCGGGCTTTGGAGTCAGAGATCATGGGTTCAAATCCTGGCTCCGCCAATTGTCAGCTGTGTGACTTTGGGCAAGTCACTTCACTTCTCTGGGCCTCAGTTCCCTCATCTGTAAAATGGGGATGAAGACTGTGAGCCCGCCGTGGGACAACCTGATCACCTTGTAACCTCCCCAGTGCTTAGAACAGTGCTTTGCACATAGTAAGCGCTTAATAACTGCCATTGTTATTATTATTATTATTATCTTAACAAATATTTTATGGTATTTGTTAGGCACTTACTATGTGCCAGGCACTGTACTAAGCCCTGGGGTAAATCATTTGGAAACACGGACTGTCCACACAGGGCTCACAGTCTTAATCTCCATTAGGCAGATGACAGAACTGAGTCACAGAAAAACTAAGTAACTTGCCCAAGGTCACCCAGCAGACCAGTGGCAGAGGCAGAATTAGAACCCAGGTCGTTCTGATCCCTAGGCCCCTGCTCTATCCACTAGGCCCTGCTGCGT
Source organism: Tachyglossus aculeatus (assembly GCF_015852505.1). Taxonomy (NCBI): domain Eukaryota; kingdom Metazoa; phylum Chordata; class Mammalia; order Monotremata; family Tachyglossidae; genus Tachyglossus; species Tachyglossus aculeatus. The sequence goes on along the minus strand of NC_052078.1, from coordinate 19,628,418 downwards.
CTCAGCTTTCCGTATCACAGAACTCCATTTCTTATATGTTTTGTTTTCTTTCTGTCTCCCCCTTCTAGACTGTGAGCCCGCTGTTGGGTAGGGACCGTCTCTAGATGTTGCAAACTTGTACTTCCCAAGCGCTTAGTACAGTGCTCTGCACACAGTAAGCGCTCAATAAATACGATTGAATGAATGAATGAATGAATTTCAGAACAAACAAGAGAATCCTGGATACGATGGTTCACACTGTTGAACTCTTTCCCTAGGCTGCCATGTGATTTTATTTCGGTAAAATCACTCTGCTTTGCTTTTATTGTGAGGAAAAAACGCCAGTAAAAATCCTCTGCTCCCTCTCCCTCCTCCCTCCTCCGCTGTTTGGATTCCTCTCCAACACAGGGTAGGAATTCCTCCCTCTCACCTTTCCTCTCCTTCTGTTCCTCCCTCCCTACCCTGATGCCCTCCCTGGCACTTGCTAGGCAGACACAAGCCCCTTTTGCCACTGGGCCCCCCCTGCCCCGAGGAAAGGAGGGTGGCCTCCTTGACTCTTGAGTATCACCTAGGAAATGGGTTTTGAAAAGCAGAGAAGTGTGGCCAAGTCAGAAGAGAGTCCAGGCTTGGAAGTCGGAGGACCTGAGTTCTAATTCCACCTCTGCCACTTGTCTGCTTGTATGAACTTGGTCAAGTCACTTCACTTCTCTGTGCCTCAGTTACCTCATCTGCAAAATGGAAATTACACTGTGCATCCCATGTGGGACATGGACTGTGTCCAACCAGATTATTTTGTATGTACCCCAGTGCGTAGAAGAGTGCTTAGCACCTAGTTAACACTTGGCAAATAACAACAAAAAAAATAATCTTCCCCAGGTGGAAACAGGGATTGAGTTTGCCCAACCTGGAAAAGAAGCAGGAAAGTGAAGACCTGCATCTGGGCAGGGAATGCTGGACCAGTATTTTGAGGAAGGAAAGGGTGCCGTGGGAAAGGAGAAGGAGGCTTGGAAAAAATGACTGGGGAAAACCCCCGCATGAAGGCTTGAGAATGGGAAAGGCCTCCTCCAGGAGGCCTTCCCAGACTGAGCCCCCTCCTTCCTCTCCATTCCCCCCGTCTTACCTCCTTCCCTTCCCCACAGCACCTATATATATGTATATATGTTTGTACGTATTTATTACTCTATTTATTTATTTTACTTGTACATATCTATTTTATTTATTTTATTTTGTTAATATGTTTGGTTTTGTTCTCTGTCTCCCCCTTCTAGACTGTGAGCCCACTGTTGGGTAGGGACAGTGGGTAGGGACTGTTGGGTAGGGACCGTCTCTATATGTTGCCAACTTGTACTTCCCAAGCGCTTAGTACAGTGCTCTGCACACAGTAAGTGCTCAATAAATACAATTGATTGATTGATTGACTGAAAGAACAGAAACCTCTCTACTTCTGGCTGCGGCTAACCCACTCTCCCCTCAGGGGTCTGTTAGGAGTGGAAAGATTCATATCCAAACTTCTGTTGTTGGGGCGGTTTCCAATAACCTGCTGCTGACTTCAAGGTGCCCAGATGGGTGAATTGACAGAACCAGGTAGAGTTTCCAGATCTTAACCCCATTGATACCTATACTGATCATTTTTATCTAACTGCTATTCAGCAGTAGGTTTACTTCCTTTGATTACTCTATTTGTAAAAATTTTCATGCTTCCCCTCCCGAGTTCAAGCTCCTCATGGGAAGAGATTGCCTCACTTGTTTCACATTTCTCAAGTGTTTAGTACAGCTCGTTGCACCTAAAAGATAATAATAATAATGGTATTTGTTAAGTGCTTACTAGGTGCCAAGCACTGTTCTAAGCACTGGGGTAGATTCAAGGTAATCAGGTTGTCCCATGCGGGACTCACAGTCTTAATCCCCGTTTTACAGATGAGGTAACTGAGACACAGAGAATTGACTTGCCCAAAGTCACATGGCTGACAGGTGGCAGAAGCAGGATTAGAACCCATGACCTCTGTCTCCCAAGCCCATGCTCTTTCCACTAAGCCACGCTGCTTCTATAGGATGCTCAAATATGACTGTTACTACTACTACTGCTGCTGCTACTACTCCTGGATTAATAGCAAAGGCAGAACTAGCTTCCAAGTCCCCTCTTACCCCCGCCCTTGACTTTGTGTCTCTTGACCGGCGTTGCTCTCTTCTACACCAGAGAAGCAGCGTGGCTCATTGGGAAAAGCCCGGGCTTTGGAGTCAGAGGTCATGGGTTCAAATCCCGGCTCCGCCAATTGTCAGCTGTGTGACTTTGGGCACGTCACTTAACTTCTCTGGGCCTCAGTTACCTCATCTGTAAAATGGGGATTAAGACTGTGAGCCCCAAGTGGGACAACCTGATCACCTTGTATCCTCCCCAGCGCTTAGAACAGTGCTTTGCACATAGTAAGCGCTTAACAAATGCCATCATTATTATTATTACACCATACTGCTTTCCAATTTATAATGGAACTAAAAGCTGCACGGAATTGTACAACAAACTTCACTTATTTGGGCTGCTAAGCCCTTCCTGGGCTGGCTGCTACTCTGTTCCCTGGATTGGCAATGGAATGAGGGAAGAGTGCTGAACGTTAGAAGCTGGACTGGGAATTGTTGGATAAACCTCTTGTCTAGTGCCTGTAACTTGGGCACCCGGTTCTGCTTCCTTAGCGAGGAGTATTCCCTTCTTACAGTGCCCTGGTCACACTGTGCCCACTGCCTAGGCAGTGCTTCCAGGCATTTGATCTGCCTAAAGAATAAAATGGCATTAACATTGACCCTATTATTCCCCTGCTTGGAATTCCAAACACATTCCACTCCCTGACCTCTGACTCGACTGGCTTCTTCCACCCCACTGCCTCTTGATCTTCCACAGCTGAAAACCTCAATATATTGCAAGGGACCAATTGCTGCTCTTGAAGATGTGTGATATCAACCACTGCTCACTACGCTGATCCCTTGATCCATCCTCCAGTCTGCCCCTCCCTCTTGACCAACGGAGGAATCTCTTGAAAAGACACTCAAAGACCAACAGATGAAATGAAACTCAGAGCGATAGGGGAAATCGCTGTTAATGAATTTGCTGAGTTCTTACTGGTTTTCAAATATTAGAGATGGTAGGTAAGATGCTTGGATGAGGGGAAGTGCCTGGGGTTTTCCCATAGAAAATGTCTAAGATGGCAGGAATCCATCCATCACGATTCCTCTTATATGCTCTTCCTAAATCCACTTCCCACTTACTAAATTTACACACAGTCATTGCAGGGAGGAGGGGGGTGACGGGGAGGGGCAGAACGAGAGCAACGGTTACCAAGAGTAACAACATCACTTCAAACCATTCTTAAAAAGCAAATCAAATGCAAAAGGATACAAAGAAAAAAATCCCAAATCTGAGTTAAATCTGAATAGATCCAGAGAGACTTATTCTGGAAAATATTCTTTTAATGAAAAAGATGGAAACAGAACTTTCCCGTGTGGACGCTAACTTATAAGCATATTTTAATTATTTAAAGGGTACGGCTTTGGACATTTTATAACCCATTTACTATTTTCTGCCTATAAATAGCTCGTTCTCATTTCCTGCCTCATTTTTCCTACTGAGTTAAAAAGAAACATTTTCTACGGATCCGTTATTAACTATTGGCAATGTAGATGACTTTGTGCTTCTCAATGACACCAATGTCATGCTCGAGTTGTTTCATCTCTGCTTCTAGCTTTTGCTTGCGCATCTTCTTTGGTGTAGAATCTATAACTACCGACAAGGCTTGGAACTCCCGATGTACCTCTTCCCAGTTCTGTTTCAACCCCTGCAAAACCGTTATACACAAAGGAAACTGGTGAGAAAACCTTTTCATTTTTTTATTTGTGTGTGTTTTTACAGTGAATGCTTCTATCCTTGGCAACAACAAAAATACTGTACACGGGCCAACTTCTGACCTTGGATGTGTATGCAACTCCCACTGGGAGTATTTATTTGCTTTGTGTTTAATGTTTCTCCTTATAAAAATCATAGTCAGTAAAGCATATATTCAATGTAAGAAGGAATGTAAAACAAGGACTGCTAAACTCCCAACAATACACTGTGTATGTATATGTCTACATACGTGTATAAATACACCATTTATCAAAAGGCAAGCCCTGATTACATGCAAAATAGAAGTATATACAACACATTCAATACTTTGAACTTTTTTCCCTTTAAAATTTTATTCAGAAAAGTCTATACAAAATATGTGATTTTCTTGGCACACTAATTTCCTTTCGCTAATGTTTCTTTTTAATGGTATTTGTTAAGCACTTACTATGTGCCACGTACTGACCAAATCAGGAGGTTTGAGTATAATTCCAGAGTCATGCTGTCATATTGTTGGAAAAATTTTATAAAAACACAGTTTAACATGCAGTTTTATTAATCAGAGTAGGATGCTTCCCTCTTCTGAGGGATTTGGATTCTCCTTTAATGCACGTTATAGATGATTTAAATGATATTAAATGTAATAAATGATGTCAAATGTTCTAGCTGATGTTCTATATTCTTGGAAATCAACAGATTTAAAGCTATGGAGCCCTTAGGAACCATAAATTGTTTCTCTGCACAAATATGATTTTGTACTGCAATACCCCAGAGGCCTCCTTTTCAGAAGTGCCTGACACAGACTTCAGTACTTACCCATGGAATTTAGGGCTTACAATCTCTTACACTAACTAGCTCAATTAGGGCACACAAATTAACAGTGATTTGCACAAATACCCAAAAAGTTAAAAATGACAACCACAATTTTAAATATTTTAAAAGCCTGTCATTGTACGTTCTTAATTGCAATGCAACACAGCAAACTTCCTATCCAATCTTCTAGCTGGAATCAAAGGATCCCACACTTTTATTTACACTTCCTAATGGGTATTTTTTTTAACTGCCTATCTGAAATTTATTTGTGACTAGTGAGTGCAATGAAATCTAGAGACGTTATTTCCACATTCACATAGGATGTACCACTCCAAAACCAAATGACTTTACATTTCAAACAAATCCCTAAAACTGATGCTTACAATGGAAAAACAGTTCATCCATTCATTTACCTTTCTTTTGCTCTTTTCCACCCCCTTCTTTCTAAGTCATTCCACTGCCCTTTCTCTTGCCCCTCCCTTCTTCTTCCAGCTAACATCTCACATCTTTTGGAGTTTGTTTTATTTGTTTGCAGCAGCTGTGGTAGCTGCAAAAGACTGTCTGAGGAGACAATAGGTAAGACACAAAGACAGAGACACAGGACATGCGTGGGGGTGAAAGGGAATCATGAGACAGAAAGGCACAGAAATAGAAAGAGACTTAGAGACAGAAAGAGGCTCAGAGAGAGGAAGAGACAGAAAGAGACTCAGGGAGTGAGAGAGAAATTCATTCGCACCAATGCAGGAAAAGGGGCTGAGAGCACATAGATTTTTTCTTGTTTTTTTCCCTGCAATAAAGATTTGGTGCTGGGATCCACCCCAAATTCTGGCTTTATAATAATAATAATAATGATGACGGTATTTGTTAAGCGCTTACTATGTGCAAAGCACTGTTCTAAGCGCTGGGGAGGTTACAAGGTGATCAGGTTGTCCCACGGGGGGCTCACAGTTTTAATCCCCATTTTACAGAAGAGGTAACTGAGGCACAGAGAAGTTAAGTGACTTGCCCAAAGTCACACAGCTGACAGTTGGTGGAGCCGGGATTTGAACCCATGACCTCTGACTCCAAAGCCCATGCTCTTTATTTGTATGAGAAGGTGGAGGATGAGCTTTTTTCAAGCATTTGATTTCCTAATGTTGAGTTCTGGCCCTTCTACGATCCCCAGAACCAGAGGGGAAGGGGGCGAGGGTGAGAAGAAGCGAAAAGGCCTCAGCTCCCAGAGCACAGTTCTCAGAGACAATTGGTATTTACCTGCTCTCATTGGGATTTGAGATGGGCATTGAATTTTTAGAGCTAAAAATGGAAAAAAAAACCCACCTAACAAAAGTCCTCATTTTGGTTTCGTATCAACATTGTGGAATATTGAACCTGACTGTCCCCTTTATTTTAGGAGAGTAGGAGCCACATGCCTTTCCCACCACAGAGAAAATAAAATCTTCTCTCCATCTGTCTCCTGGGTTCTCCTCAGGAGCCTCTACAGCCGCTGTCTACCACTGGAAACAGCCCGGGCTCGGGAGTCAGAGGTCGTGGGTTCTAATCCCAGCTCCGCCACTTACTGGCTGTGTGACTTTGGGCAAGTCATTTAACTCCTCTGTGTCTCAGCTACCTCATCTGTAAAATGGGGATTAAGTCTGAGAGCCCCACGTGGGACACCCTGATTACCTTGTATCTACCCCAGTTCTTAGAACAGTGCTTGGCATATAGTGCTTAACAAATACCATAATTACCATTATCCACCAGCTCTGCTAAAAAAAGGCTGTGGAGATACTGCTTGAGCAGTCACCAGTTCCACATCTCACTATCTCTTGGCTGTGACAGTCTTTTTTTGTTTTTAAACAGTATTTGTTAAGCGCTTACTATGCGGCAGGCACTGTTCAAAGGTCTGGGGTAGATACAAGCTAATCAGGTTGGACACAGTCCCTGTCCCTCATGGGGCTCATAGTCTTAATCCCCATTTTACAGGTGAGGTCATTGAGGCACAGAGAAGTCCCAAGGTCACACAGCAGACAAGTGGCAGAGCCAGGATTGGAACCCAGGTCCTTCTGACTCCCCAGGCCTGTGCTCTAGCTATTGGGCCACACTGCCTCTCTACATCTATGTCACTGGACCAGGAAGCCCATGGTATTTGTGAATTTCTGGATGGCACTGTCTCCTCACTCAGGCAGGCAAGTTGATGGCACGGCTGTCCAAGGGGATGGATCTGGCTCATTAATACATCAATTTTCATTTTAGTCACTTTCCAATCGGGAGGAATTTTGCCTAGAACTGCAGTCCTTGTAAGGTTAATAAAGGAATGAGCACTTAGAGTGGCCAGAGCATTGTTTGGGCTGGAGAAAGTCTAGAGAAGGGTCAGCAAAATGATCAAGGGGGTGGAGCAGGATTCTGCCCTGAAGACAGGATGATAAGTTTAGGATGCTTCAGTCTGGAAAGAAGTAGTCTGCAAAAATAAAGAAGGTGTGGAGAGGATGAACACAGAATAGAAAAGCAGCATAGCCTAGTGGAAAGAACACAGGACTGACAAGTAGAGGACCTGCATTATAAACCCATCTCTGCCTTTTGCCTGCTGTTGATCTCGGGCAAGTCACAACTTCTCTGTGTCTCAGTTTCCTCACTTGTAAAATGGGGATTTGCTACCCATTCTCCCTCTGCTTAGACTGTGAGCCCCATGCAGGGACAGGAACTGTATCCGACCTCATTAGTTCATACTTACGCAGGGCTTGGTAGTACAGTGCTTGGCACATAGTAAGTACTTTACAGATACCATTAAAAAGCATTGTTCCCCAAATCTCAGGAGAAGCAGTGTGACCGAGTGGCTACAGCACGAGCCCGGAAGTCAGAAGTACCTGGGATCGAATCCCAAATAATTGTATTTATTGAGCACTTCCTGTGTGCAGAGCACTGTACTAAGCCTTTGGAAGAGTACACTATAACAATAAAACAGACACAATCCCTGCCCATAACAAGCTTACAGTCTAGAAGGGGAGACAGATATTAAACAAAAAAAAATGACAAATATATACATAAGTGCTGTGGGGCTCACTTCTGCGGGAGAGTGTTTCCTTTATTGATACACCAAGCCGAAAGCTAACACCCACTGTGGAGGCAGACTCATTCATTCATTCAATCGTATTTATTGAGCGCTTACTGTGCGCAGAGCACTGAACAAGCCCTTGGAAAGTACAATTTGGCAACAGATCGAGACAATCCCTCCCCAGATAGGTAGGGAAGCAGCATGGCCTAGTGAAAAAACAGCGCAGGACTGGGAGAGTCAGGAGATCTGGGTTCTAATCTCAGCTCTGCCACTTACCTGCTGAGTGACCACAGCAAACTTTATTGCTCTGTGCCTCAGTTTTCTCATCTATAAAATGGGAATTAAATATCTGCTCTCTCTCCCCCTTGACTGTGAGTCCTGTGCCGGTCAGGGACTATTTCCGATCTGACTGCATTCTACCTACAGTGCTTGGCACATAGTAAGCATTTCAATATCACAATTATTGTTATCATTATTATTATCTACATGGCAAATAATCCAACAATTCAATACCACTATGGGGTAACTCTAGTAAAGGAGTTTGGAGGAGTCTAATGATGTTGGAAATGTCCACACTGACCCCAGATAGCTCTGTGGTTCCACAGGAATATCTGAGGGTATTTAGGGTTAACCCAGGTGCTTTTATTGTTATCATTATTATTATCTACATGGCAAATAATCCAACAATTCAATACCACTATGGGGTACCTCTAGTAAAGGAGTTCTGAGGAGTCTAATGATGTTGTGGCTTGGGAGCAGATCCTGTGGCTCTTGGGTTGACCCTGGAGTAGACTGGGAATCAGTGTGGCTAACCCTCAAAAAAAATTGCAGGTACCCTGGAAATGTCCACACTGACCCCAGATAGCTCTGCGGTTGCACAGGAATATCTGAGGGTATTTAGGGCCAACCCAGGTGCTTTTATGCCAGCTATTCTGGGAACACTCCACTCAACCTCCCAGAATAGAGCTAAAGTGTCTTAGCGATACCATGTGGGCCCATTCAGTTAGGCATTTCCAGACAACACAGAACCCAAATGGGCTGAATGAATTCATATGCGCAGGTGAAAGAGAATGATAACAGCTTCAGTCGATATGGTGCTTCTATTTTTCCAGATTTACTTATTCTATCCTGTGGAGAGTCTCCATTTTTCAAGAGGAAACTGGGACATGGACAATTAAGGTCTTACAGCAGTCCAGTGGCCACTCAGCAGGCCAGGGGCAGAGCTGGGATGAGAACCCAGGTCTCTTGACTTGTATGCTTATTAATCAATCAATCAATCGTATTTATTGAGCGCTTACTGTGTGCAGAGCACTGTACTAAGCGCTTGGGAAGTACAAGTCGGCAACATATAGAGACAGTCCCTACCCAACAGCGGGCTCACAGTCTAGAAGGGGGAGACAGAGAACAAAACCAAACATACTAACAAAATAAAATAAATAGAATAGATATGTACAAGATAAATAAATAAATAAATATATAAATAGAGTAATAAATATATACATATATATGTATATATACATATATACATTAAGGCAGGGAATGTGTCTGCTAATTCTGTCATACTCTTCCGGTGCTCAGCACGGTGCTCTACATATATCAAGAGCTCAATAAATACAGATTATTTGGTTCCTGACCCATGTGCTTTTCACTGGACCAAACTGCCTACCTTTTTGCCTACTGAACTGAAATTCTAGAGAGTATTACATGCTAGACTATGTCCTTAGTCAAAATGTTTTCCCCTAAAGTGCTAATGGGACACTCGCTCTTATGTATGTGAAAATTTGAAGATTAAAGATGAGGCATTATGAGGTCCTAGAAGTGTGAAATTACAATTACATTAGTGGTCTGTTTGTTCGACCACAGTTACAACTATTCTAGAGCTCCATCTAGTGAAAACTACTGTATGTCCATGGAATACTGCGATACCCAGAATCCCTCACTTTGTTGTGATATCCACGATCCCTCGCTTTGTTATGATACCTAGAATTCCTTGCTCTGCTTTCTGCTCATGCGCCGTATACTTCTAGCAGCACCACGCTTATGTAGGCCTTAGATAAGCCTTTGGCAAGTCTTTTAGACTGTGAGCCCACTGTTGGGTAGGGACTGTCTCTATGTGTTGCCAATTTGTACTTCCCAAGCGCTTAGTACAGTGCTCTGCACATAGTAAGCGCTCAATAAATACGATTGATTGATTGATTGATTGGCAAGTGGTCACCTCTGTCCGGTTCTGTATAAAAGCACCGCCCCACACCTGTTGCGGTGCGGATGCTCCACGGATGTCCCGTGGAAGGGGGCTGTCCTTGCACCAGGACCTCGACCGGCCGCCGCGAGATTAAAGGTGCTATGAACCCCATTGCAAAGGCTCCTCTCTCTTTCTTCGGTCTCGCCGAATCCCGAATGAATCTCCTTGGAGCTAAGCTCCTGCGTGACCTAGTTATAGTACAATACGTTTTGGAAAAACATACGTACTGTATAAAATTCATCTTTCTTATTTAAAAATGACCCATTAGCCTAATGTATTTAGGACAAGATGCACTTCCTGAACCCTGAAGGTTGCACCACATTCCAAATTTAGAAAAAACTTGGCTCCTAATTCAGGGTTTCCTCATGGCTGCTTTTTTTCTTCCTCACAAAAGGGGCCGGTCTGCTACAACAATGCAGGGGATTTTCTTGATTGCAACAACTCAGGAAATGTTAACACATTTAAAACACAGGGCAAGGCAGAAGGGTCCCCAGAGATCTTCATTATGGAAGATCTGGGTCACACATACCTGCAAAACCGTTTCCCTTTCTTCATCAGACAGCCGTTTCATGGCTGCCTTTCTGAGACTCTCCTGGACATAGGCATCGTACTCTTCCTGGGCTTTCCTTACTTCTTCATTTCGCTTAATTATGTATTCAGGAGTGAGACCATAACCCTGAAACATCAAATAAAACAAGAAGTGTTTTAAAAGTAACAGAGCATTAAGATGTATTTCATCTATTTTAAAATAGAGAACTACTTGCCAATGCCAAGTAAGAGAATTTTCCCTGTTGAGTGAGAAACAAAGCACTGGGTGACTGAGCCTGCCAATACCACCTTGGGCAGGGAATAATAATAATAATTGTGGTATTTGTTAAATGCTTATTAAATACCAAGCATTGTACTAAGTGCTGAAAAGGATACAAAATAATTGGGTCCTACATGGGGCTCATATTCTACATAGGTGGGAACACAGGTATTGAATCCCCATTTTGCAGATGAAGGAACCTGGCACAGATAATAATAATAATAATAATAATAATAATAATGATGATGGTATTTGTTAAGTGCTTACTATATGCCAAGCACTGTTCTAAGCGCTGGGGGAGTTACAAGGTAATCAGGTTGTCCCAAGTGGGGCTCACAGTTTTAATCCCCATTTTACAGATGAGGTAACTGAGGGACAGAGGAGTTAAGTGACTTGCCCAAAGTCACACAACTGATAAGTGGTGGAGCTGAAATTAGAACCCATGACCTCTGACTCCCAAGCCTCCTATTATTACTATTATTATTCCTATTACTCCCCCTATTAAGCCAAGCTGCTTCTCATAAGTGACTTGTCCCCAAGGTCACACAGGAGGTAAGAGGTGGAGGTGGGATTAGAACCCAGGTTCTCGCACGCCCAGGCTCTTCTCCACTAGGCCATGGGGCTTCCCCTATATACTATTGCTCTATTTATTTCAGCTTTTTGAGGCTGCTCCTCTCTTGTGCTGTCAGTATCACTTCTTTCCATCCCAGCTCTTGCTTATCAATCAATCAATCGTATTTATTGAGCGCTTACTGTGTGCAGAGCACTGTACTAAGCGCTTGGGAAGTACAAGTTGGCAACGTATAAAGACAGTCCCTACCCAACAGTGGGCTCACAGTCTAATGCTTATCATTAAAACTGCTCAACTAAGCAGGACAGTATTCCCCCAACCATTAATGCATTTTTCCCTTAGGTCTTTCCCTACTTATTTCTCTCCCGAGATTTTCTTTTTAGCCTACCTTCCTCCACATCTTCCCCAAATTACCTCTATCTCCTGGGCTCCCTGCCCTCCTTCCTATCACAGTTATTTTTTATTCCTCCTTTCTATCACCTCTTCTCGCAGACCATTAAAATGCAAACAAAAATGTAGAAAAAATGACCTAGGTATACTAATGAAATATCCCATTCCCTTTGTTCTTCAGAAAAAACTAAACATCGTCTTTGCAGGTGTACCTAAATAAGAGACACTTCTCTGAGGGTAGTGTATTTATTTGAGAGATTCTCCTGTCTCTCTGGCTACTCTGTCTCACTATTTGCTTCTCTTTGGCCTCTCACCCATTTACTGGATATGCTCAAAACGTGCTCTAAATATCCCCTTAACTTGCTTGGGAAGTTCATCTACTTCAATGTATATAATTTGTGTCTTTCCATCTCCACCACCAGATTGTAAATTCCTTGAGGGCAGGAACCAGTCTTCCACTTTCATGGTATTCTGCCAAGCCCTTTTAACAGGACTCAGCACACGGTAAGTGTTCGGTAATCATGAGTGATTGATTGACACTGTGTTTGCTCTCTGTGCTGCTTTGCTTAACTACATGGTGTTCGACCAAGCAGTGCAAAAGAGCAAACATTTTCTCCTCCTGCTCATCACCAGGGACTAGGTCTACCTACTGTGGAGGCCTATTACAGTTGAGGCCTTTTCCAGAATGAATGTGAGGTCAGTTAGTAAAGACTAGACTAGACTTTCTAGACTGTGAGCCCGTTGTGGACAGGGACTGTCTCTACTTGTTGCTGAACTGTACTTCCCAAGCACTTAGTACAGAGATCTGCACACAGTAAGAGCTCAATAAAATACAATCGAATGAATAAAGAAATATAGTTGCAACTCTGCCTTGAGACCTCTACCACAGGTGTTCGGGGGCAAAAGTCCATCACTTTATTCATCATTTCCTATGATCCTTTAAGAGGAAGTTCACTAAAACTGCAAAAGCTATTTATCAAATGAAATGAAGTTACTTTTCAGCCCCGGGAATGGAGGCTCAACATACACAAGTTTCCTGTGAAGATAGAATTTCCACCATACTTTACCTAGATTTGACTCAAATTGCACTAGAAGGTAACCGGGCCAACTAGATAATTTGTCTTGTGAGAGCACATTACTAATGCTAATATGTGCGGTAGTTTTGAATATCAGTTGGAATGTCTGTGAATCCTAAGTGGGTCATTAACATCACCATTATCAGCCTACCTTTTTGTTGATGTATTTTGGAACAAGTCCTGAAGGTTCAAGATTATGTTTGTCTCCAGTACGTCTATCAACATAAATGGGTTTAGGCTTTCTAGCTACTCCCATGATGACATTAGCCGCATTTGTGTTTATAAAATTCTTTCCACTCGCGATTCCTATAACTGGTTGATCTGTCTTCGATGCCACAGGAGACTTTTTTGGCTGGTTAGGTTCACTTTTTTTCCCTGTTAAATTAAGCAAAAAGTTTCATGGTTACTAGTACATTCTCTAATTTTTTTGTTAAGATGATCAAATATTTTAAAGTTGTGTCAAAGTAGAAAGGAATGATTTTACCCTATTTAAGTGTGAATAAATTTAGTTTTGAACGATTGTTTGGAATTAACAGTAAAATCATTATTTCATTTTAGTTTTGATGTTCATACCACACCACTCCATAGAGCTAACCTAACATACCCAATAACATAAGGGAGAATCAAGCTCCAACGAACTGAAAGAACTGTTCTTGGACAGTAGGATGAAGTTTAACATAATACTTTAATATAAATATTAAGGATGAGAAGAACTCTAAAATGCATGTGGAGAATGGGTATTTCTGCCAGTTCATTGTTATACAACAATGATTACCTGAAGATCCACCAAACCCACTCCATTAGACATAATAGTAATAATAATAATAATGATGCATTTGTTAAGCACTTACTATGTGCAAAGCACTGGGGATACAAGGTGATCAGATTGTCCCACGTGGGGCTCACAGTCTTCATCCCCATTTTACAGATGAAGTAACAGAGGCACAGAGAAGTTAAGTGACTTGCCCAAAGTCACACAGCTGACAAGTAGTGGAGCCGGGATTTGAACCCATGACTACGACATGGGTTCACGTCACGGGGAGCCATATTCCTCCAGGCGGAATTTTAAGGCCAAAATATTTTTCATTTAGAAAGCAGGACTAAGCTAGTCCGGGAGCCGCATGATGGAAGTGTTACCTTCTGCCTTTCAGGCTCTATAACATACAGCACAGGTGGCTGTTAGGAAATGGGACAGTGCTGGAGTGGTGGTAGTTATGTTGAATTTGTAGTCAACTACAAATCTTCAGGCTGGGAACTACCAATCGGACAATCCTACTTACTGTGTGCAGGGCACTGTATTAAAAACTTGGGAGAGAACAAAGAAATTAGCAAGCAACACGGAGCTTACATCTTCTAGCCTGGGAGCCCATTGTTGGATAGAGACCGTCTCTATATATTGCCGACTTGTACTTCCCAAGCGCTTACAACAGTGCTCTGCACACAGTAAGCACTCAATAAATACGACTGAATGAATGACTCTAGTATAGAGACATATACTATAATAAACTATAGACAGGAGGAATAGACTATACAGACATTAAGTGCTACAATCAATCAATCGTACAATCACTCAATCAAGCTACAGAGGTGGGGCGGTGGGAGGGAAGGAGGTGGTGAGTACCTAAAAGCATCTTGGCCTAGAGAAGCAACATGGGCCTGGGAATCAGAAGGACCTGGCCAGCTCTGCCACTTATCTGCTATGTAACCTTAGGCAAGTCACTTCACTTCTCTGGGCCTCAGTTATCTCAACTGTAAAATGGGGATTAAGCCTGTGAGGCCCATAAGGGCCATGGGCTGTGCCCAACCTGATTCCCTTGTACCTACTCCACTGCCTAGAACAGTGGCACAGAGTAAGTTCTTAACAAATACCGTTTTTTTTTAAAGCTTAGGTGACACCTACATGCCAAAGTGGCAATTGTGGGGAGGTGAAAAATGGATCTGGGAAGGCCTCCAGGAAGAGATGCAATTTCAGAAGGGCTTTAAATCAATCAATCGTATTTGAGCGCTTACTGTGTGCAGAGCACTGTACTAAGCGCTTGGGAAGTACAAGCTGGCAACATATAGAGACAGTCCCTACCCAACAGTGGGCTCACAGTCTAGAAGGCAGTGGGCTTTAAAGATGAGGTCTGTTGGATGTGTAGGGGGAGGAGAAGGATATGAAAAAGAGGTTATTGTCTAGAGGGATGAGAGTGAGGCACGGTGAGGTGGTTAACTTGAAAGGAAGTGTTGGGGAACAGTAGTATCCCTCACTGGCATGCATCACCAGTGACCCCTGTCTATTGCTGTGCCCAGCTGCTTGCAGGAGCCATCATCTCACCATCAGATCCTAAAGGCAGCTATACGAGGAGGAGGTGAAACCTACTCGGCTGGTGCCAATTTGTACTTCCCAAGCGCTTAGTACAGTGCTCTGCACATAGTAAGCACTCAATAAATACGATTGATGATGATGATGGTGCTCAACATGTATCAATGGTCCCTGCCAGAGAACAAACACCAGGCTAGGGGAAGGCTGAGGGGGCTGGTAAGACTTTTTAAAGAGATTCAGTCATACTTATTGAATACTTACTCTGTGCAAAACACTGTTCTAATAAGCTTGTAATATAGTTGGAGGACGTGTTCCTCGCCCACAATAAATTTACAGCCCGGGGGGAGATTTGAATCCAGGGCTCATGCAGGTGGTTCTGGGAGTCACTGCCTAGGCCAGTCTGAGGAAAAGCTGCTTCGGCCCCTGATGCCACACAGGGTGGAGGGAGGATTTCAGCCTCAAACCCTCAGGGCTGAATTATCTTCTCTGTGCCCAACTGGAAACATCTGCAGAGGCAACCTTTGCCAATCAGAGCTGGCTGAGAGAACAGGAGACCTCTTGGATTGCTTCACCTACACTCTCTGCTATCAAACACCTATAGTTTCCACACCTTGTCCATGTAATTTGCTGCCACCATCCCATGCCTGAATGGAGCTGAACCCCCAAGAAGCCTGGGAAATTTGGGGGAAATTTTATGGCTAACAGGTACTCTAGGAGCTCAGCAGCTGGTTGGGAAAGCCAATTCCTTCTCTAAAGCAATATTAGTGTGTTCTCACAAAGACAGACTACACAGACACCCCTCTTTTTAGAAAAAAAAATATTCACAATTTAAAAAGAAGTATCAAAGATACTTGTCTCCTACTGGTCCTTCACTGCATTTACTCTGGCCTTATCTTTTCTTTCCTGCGGAAGGCCCTTCGTATTGCTTATATGCCCCAAAGCCACAACATTTTTCTTCAATTTTGAGCAGGAAGGCAAGAGAGAGCATCTGTTCTCTTTGCCACCTCATTTTAATCCTTTCTTCTGACTTCCCTTTTGTCCCAGTCCTTCTCTGGAACTGGTCAGACTCCAGTTGATGTCATCATCAGGTGAGCCAACCCCATCAGGAGTGATTGACAGGCCACTGAACTGTGTTTCCCCTTGTGGCCTACATTCTTAAGCCTGTCCCAAGCCACCTGAGACCATCACATATATGAATGAACTTCAAAGAAAAGCACTGAAATCAAGCATAGATAGAAGCCACATTTTAAGCAACACAATCATTAACTCATTTGGGGCACTAGTAGTGTTAGTAACCACGGATTGCTATTATTTTAAAAATAATAATGGCTAGAGAAAAAAAATGATTTCCAAGATAAAAGAACTCACTCTCAATAATCACAATTTCTTGCAGGCAGATATATCTGGCTATCTAACGGAATGTAACACTTGGCATTACTACCTAATCTTTTTGTTAATTAAAAGCAAAAGGACACCAGAATCCCAACGTTCAATGTTGTATGATTCATTTTTCTTACCCCAACTGATCAAAATCTGTGGTTCATGCTTAATAAGCAGTTCCTGAAAATATTATTTAAACACCTGTTTGCATCTTCAATATTTTCAAAGACGACTGACAAAACTTACTGGGTGGCAGTTTTACTTCCTTTGAATGTTTCTGTAGAAACTCCTGTGGAGAGGGAACGTCAACCTTTGCTGGTCCCAGGGTTTTACATGCAGCTTTATTTTTCTGTAACTCATGTCTCACAAATGATCTAAAAGTTGATACATATCTTGAAGAAAAGCAGAAAAAATACTCAGCATGAGAAGAATTTGGAACAATGCAAGTTTTAACAGACTTTAAGGAGATAGAAAGCTACCTGGTGTACTTGGAAAGGGGGGGGACGACAGAAATTTTGCATACCTTTAATCATGATGAAAGCTATTAATTTGTAAAATTATTAATAAATGGGTTCAAATTAGCCTCTTGCTTCACTTAAGTGTCACTTTCTTACTTAATGCTTCAACCTCATCCGCTCACCGAGTCGGGCAAATATCCCTTCTAGACTTTGAGCCCGTTGTGGGCAAGGATTGTCTCTCTTTGTCGTTGAATTGTACTTTCCAAGCGCTCAGTACAGCGCTCTACACACTGTAAGCATTCAATATGATTGAATGAATGAAAGAATCCCACAGACAATTCTGGCTCAGGGGAAAAGAGCACAGGCTTTGAAGTCAGAGGTCATGGGTTCAAATCCCAGCTCTGTCAATTAACTGTGTCTTTGGGCAAGTCACTTCTCTGTGCCTCAGTTACCTCATCTGTAAAATGGGGATTAAGACTGTGAGCCCCCCGTGGGTCACCTGATCACCTTGTAACCTCCCCAGTGCTTAAAACAGTGCTTTGCATATAGTAAGTGCTTAATTAATGCCATTATTATTATTATTAATTCTCACCTTCCCTTGGAGGCAAATTCACTATGGAATCACAGTTTTATTGACCTCGTTTTTCTGAAAGTGACTTAAAAAGTGTATCATTATTATTTAAGCACCTACTCCATGCCAAACATACTACTAAGCGCCAGGGTAGGTTCTAGACTGTGAGCCTGTTGTTGGGTAGGGACCGTCTCTACCAGAGAAGCAGCGTGGCTCAGTGGAAAGAGCCCAGGCTTTGGAGTCAGAGGTCACGGGTTCAAATCCCAGCTCCACCAACTGTCAGCTGTGTGACTTTGGGCGAGTCACTTCACTGGGCCTCAGTTCCCTCATCTGTAAAATGGGGTTGAAGACTGTTGGCCTGGGGCAATCCGATCACCCTGTGTAACCTCCCCTGCGCTTAAAACAGTGCTTTGCACATAGTAAGCGCTTAATAAAATGCCATTATTATTATCTGTTGCCCACTTGTACTTCCCAAGCGCTTAGTCCAGTGCTCTGCACATAGTAAGCGCTCAATAAATACGATCGAATGAATGAGTTGGGTCTAATAATAATACTAATGATGGCATTTATGAAGCGCTTACTATGTGCAAAGCACTGTTCTAAGCGCTGGGGAGGTTACAAGGTGATCAGGTTGTCCCACCGGGGGCTCACAGTCCCCATTTTCCAGATGAGGTAACTGAGGCACAGGGAAGTGAAGTGACTTGCCCAAAGTCACACAGCTGACAATTGGCAGAGCCGGGATTTGAACCCATGACCTCTGACTCCAAAGTCCGTGGAACAAGAGGTGAAGAGGCAGAAAAAGTGACTGATATAAGACAGAGGGTTGAGGATATATTAATTCCCTGTTAGAAGGGGGTCTTTGCTTACCCACGCACCTCGGAGGGTTGCTGACTTTCTTTGGCTCAATGGGTAAGAGGTTATAAATGCTCTCAGGAGGGGCCAGCGAAGCCATTGTCACCACAGGACAGAATCCCCTCCAAATCTCGTCCCAGCCTTTCCCTCTCGAATTTCCCTTCTACCTCCCTTCTTGTTCCCGAGCTGTCCCTGCCCCTTCCCGCCCTCAGCCCCCTCCTCTCTCTTCGTTTCGGCCTGGTTTCCTGTCGAGCTCCCGAGTGCGGCCCTCCGGTTGCCGGGGCAACCGTTGCTAGGGAACGTGGCGAGGGATGCGGGGGGGACCGGAAGGGGAACAGCGGAGGCGGGGATTCCCCTCCTTCCGGGCAATCGGAAAGGTAGATTCGAACGGGGATCCGCAGAACTCGCCGGGGGGGAAAATAATGAAAAAGAAATAAAAAGGTAATAAATGGCGGCGCCTCAACCGGGCAATTGAGGCGAATAAGGATGCGCTAGAGGAAAGGGGCGGCTTCGGGCCCGTGTGCGCAGGCGCAGAGCAGCAGGGGCGGATACGTTAATGGGGCCGAAGGGCGGCGCGCAGGTCTCGGAAGGGGCCTGGGGGTTGCGCAGGCGCAGAGAGGATGGGCGGGGTGGAGGCGGCCCTTCGGGTCCTCAGGCCGAGCGGGAATGAGTGCGCAGGCGCAGAGAGGGTGGGCAAGTGCGCAGGCGCAGAGAGGATGGGCGAGGTAGAGGCGGCTCTTCGGGTCCTCAGGCCGAGCGGGAATGAGGTTGGGCAAGTGCGCAGGCGCAGAGAGGATGGGCAGCCTGAGCCCCCTCCTTCAATCAATTAATCAATCAATCGTATTTATTGAGCGCTTACTGTGTGCAGAGCACTGTATTAAGCGCTTGGGAAGTCCAAGGTGGCAACATATAGAGACAGTCCCTACCCAACAGTGGGCTCACAGTCCCCAGCCCCACAGCACATGTCTATATGTCTTTACAGATTTATTACTCTATTTTACTTGTACATATTTACTATTCTATTTATTTTATTTTGTTAATATGTGTTGTTTTGTTGTCTGTCTCCCCTATTGGGTAGGGACTGTCTCTTTCGGGTCCTCAGGCCGAGTGGGAATGAGGTTGGGCTAGTACCAAGGCGCAAAGAGGATGGGCAGATTGAGCCCCCTCCTTCCTCTCCTTCCCCTCCCCATAGCACATGTATATATGTCTGTGCAGATTTATTACTCTATGTATTTTACTTGTACATATTTACTGTTCTATTTTGTTAATATGTTGTTTTGCTGTCTGTCTCCCCCGTCTAGACTGTGAGCCCGCTATTGGGTAGGGACTGTCTCTATATGTTGCCAACTTGGACTTCCCAAGCGCTTGGTACAGTGCCCTGCACACAGTAAGCGCTCAATAAATACGATCGAATGCATGAAAGGTGGAGGCGGCCTTTCGGGTTCTCAGGTCGAGGGGGAATGAGGTTGGGCTAGTACGCAGGCGCAAAGAGGATGGGCCCTCCTTCCTCTCCTTCCCCTCTCCATAGCACATGTATATATGTCTGTACAGATTTATTACTCTATTTATTTTACTTGTACATATTTACTACTCTATTTTATTTTGTTAATATGTTGTTTTGCTGTCTGTCTCCCCCTTCTAGACTGTGAGCCCGCTATTGGGTAGGGACTGTCTCTATATGTTGCCAACTTGTACTCCCCAAGCACTTAGTACAGTGCCCTGCACACCTTAAGTGCTCAATAAATGCGATTGATTGACCGTCTCTATGTTACCAACTTGTACTCCCCAAGCGCTTAGTACAGTGCTCTGCACACAGTAAGCGCTCAGTAAATACGATTGAATGAAAGGTGGAGGCGGCCTTTCGGGTCCTCAGGCCGAGAGGGGATGAGGTTGGGCTAGTGCGCAGGTGCAAAGAGGATGGGCAGACTGAGCTCCCTCCTTCCTCTCCTTCAATCAATCAATCGTATTTATTGAGCACTTACTGTGTGCAGAGCACTGTATTAAGCGCTTGGGAAGTACAAGTTGGCAACATATAGAGACAGTCCCTACCCAACAGTGGGCTCACAGTCTAGAAGGGGGAGACAGAAAACAAAACAAAATCAATCAATCAATCGTATTTATTGAGCGCTTACTGTGTGCAGAGCACTGTACTAAGCGTTTGGGAAGTACAAGTTGGCGACATATGGAGACAGTCCTTACCCAACAGTGGGCTCACACTCTAAAAACATATCCCCATCCCCCCCGCCCTACCTCCTTCCCCTCCCCAAAGCACATGTATATATGTCTGTACAGATTTATTACTCTATTTATTTTCCTTGTACATATTTACTATTCTGTTTTATTTTGTTAATATGTTGTTTTGCTGTCTGTCTCCCCCTCCTAGACTGTGAACCCGCTATTGGGTAGGGACCGTCTCTATGTTACCAACTTGTACTCCCCAAGTGGTTAGTACAGTGCTCTGCACACACTAAGCGCTCAGTAAATACGATTGAATGAATGAAAGGTGGAGGCGGCCTTTCGGGTCCTCAGGCAGAGCGGGAATGAGGTTGGGCTAGTGCGCAGGCACAAAGAGGATGGGCAGGTAGAGGCGGACTTTCGGGTTCTCAGGCCAAGGGGGAATGAGGGACCCTTCCCGTTTTCTTCCCAGCAAACCCTCTCTACCTCGGATCCGTCCCCTTCCTAAATCCTTTCTCTTTCCCTCCCCCAGGTTGGTGTCCTGAAGCGCTCCTGCTTCCCCTTTCCTCTGCTCCCCCATAGCGCTGAGGAAAAAATGTACCAAGGGTTTTGTGATGGTGAGTTTAACTCTAGGACATGCACAGTTAAGCCTTCTAGCTCTTATTTCCGTACTGTTCATTTCAAATAACTTCCAGGTCTAAGGTTTAGTTTATAGAGGCATCTTAACTCGTTTTGGAAAAGTTGAAGCCAGTTAAAACTCAATTTCTGACATCACTGCTGAGAGACGTTATTTGCAAATGTTAAACGTGCTCCCCTACGCCATTCGAATTGTTTTGGAAATGAAATGATTTTTTTTTTTAAACCAACCTTTCCTGGCCTATATGCAAGAGCATGGGCTTGGGAGTCAGAGGTCATGGGTTCTAATCCTGCCTCCACCACTGTTCTGCTGTGGGACCTTAGGCAAGTCCCTTCTCTAGGCCTCAGGTACTTCATCTGTCAAATGGGGATTGACACGGTGAGCCCCATGTGAGACAACCTGATTACCTTGTAGCTATCCCAGCGCTTAGAACAGTGCTTCGCATGTCGTATAAATACAATAATAATAATAAGTAGTTGTGCCCACATATTTTGTAATGCCTGCCAAGGAAGGGAAGAAAATTCAGATTTTATTCATTCATTCATGTATCCTTCCGAGGGAGGTGTAAAATTATATGGGTGAGCTATGTATGTGCACATATTTGCAAGGCTGTACAAATAATAATAATAATGATGGCATTTATTAAGCGCTTACTATGTGCAAAGCACTGTTCTAAGCACTGGGGAGGTTACAAGGCGATCAGGTTGTCCCACAGTCTTAATCCCCATTTTACAGATGAGGGAACTGAGGCCCAGAGAAGTTAAGTGACTTGCCCAAAGTCACACAGCTGACAGTTGGCGGAGCCGGGTCAGCTCTCGAACAGGTGGCACTGATGGGTTTGGTGTTAGTTTTTCTTCCGTCTGCCCGAGCACAGGGACAGGGCAGCTAGTCTTTATTTTTAGTCGTTTTAGACAAACCCAGGAGACGAATGGTGCCCTGCACAGCAAATTGTGCTCATTGAGTTTTCTCACCCTCCTTTTAAAGCAACCTTGAGTGCCCACATTTCATCCTCCTGTTGAATTGGGTACCTTTATAATTAATATCTTTGTCCTGGCTTTGTGGGCGGGAGGGTTCGTAGAAGCCTTTTGCTTAGAGAAGTGAGAGGAAGAATTAATTTTGTTCATCCTAACAAAGGATTTTAGAACCAAGGCTCCTAGGATCTAATCGTGCTATTTTATGGTTGCTATTGATAAGTTTCAGCTTCATCCTTCAGGAGTGGGGAAAGGTTACCTTTACTTTACTATCCTTTTAAGAACAAAACACCTGTTGTAAATGCCAAGCAGTGTTTCAGGCCCTAGTCAGTAAGATGATGGGAAAAGGTGGTAACTAAAACATTTTTCACATTTATCGAGCATGTGTTTCAGTGATATTCAGGCTTGGATTTGACCTCATATCTATAAGTGACTTAATTTTTAAAGTTACGATCAGGAAAAATTTAAGAATCATCTTGACCATAAGCACCTAGTAGGTAGGCACTGTTCTGAAATTCAAATGCTCTGGTCTCCATTTCTGACTGCAAGTGACTTGAGAGTTATCCCTAGCTGGGGAATTTATCAAAGGAGGTGCTTAGGTAATTTTGGATATATGACATTACCTAGATTGATTGCCATCTCCTCCCCGCCCCCCAGCATTATTTTTAGTGGTATTTATTGAGCACTTACTGTGAGAAGAGGGTTGTACTATGCACTTGGGAGAATGCAACAGTTGGTAGACACGTTCCCTGCCCACAACAAGCTTACAGTCTGGTGCTACTGGACAATAAGTAAATTCAGGGCCTGTAAGAGCCTAATACAGTGCCATGTCCTTCACCCTTAAAGCAGTTTTTGTGCTGTGCCTGACAGGATACTGGCATTTTTAGGTGGTAGAAGTAGAAAAGAAAGGGGTAGCTAATGCTGATGGGTGGCAGGTTCTTGCATCCCTTCCCCTACCTCATTTCACTCTTCCACCTTCCCATTTCCCACTAATTGACTATACAATGAAGGCAAAAGTTCATCCAAGTATGAAAGGGAGTGCATTCTAGAAGTGGTATATTGGAGACTATACACTTGCCTGTTGTTTGACCTTGGACAAGTCACGCGACTTCTCTGTGTCTGTTTCTTCATCCATAAAATATCTGTTCTTCCCGCTTCGACTGTGAGCACCATGTGAGGTAGGGATTGTGTCTGATCATCTTATCCTGTATCTACCTCACTGCTCAGTAGTCTTGGCACATAGTAATAATAATAATAATAATGATAATGGCATTTTTTAAGCACTTACTATGTGCAAAGCACTGTTCTAAGCACTGGGGAGGATACAATGTGATCAAATTGTCCCACGTAGGGCTCACAGTCTTAATCCCCATTTTTACAGATGAGGGAACTGAGGCTCAGAGAAGTTAAGTTACTTGCCCGAGGTCACACAGCAGACTTGTGGTGGAGCCGGGATTCGAACCCACGACCTCGGACTCCAAAGCCCGGGCTCTTTCCACCGAGCCATGCTGCTTCTCAAGCATGTTTTTTATTCTAATGATTCTAGTAAGTTTTTTATTCTAATGATTATATATGGTATTTGTTATGCACTTTGTTATGCGCTTACTATATGCCAGACTGTTCTGAGTGCTGCGATAGATACAAGATAATGAGGTTGGATTCAGTCCCTGCCCCACATGGGGCTCGCAATCTTAATTCCCATTTTACAGATAAGGTAACTGAGCCACAGAGAAGTGAAGCAACTTGCCCAAGGTAACGCAGCAGACAAGTGGTGGAGCAGGATTAGAGCCCAGGTTCTTCTGACTCCTGGGCCCGTGCTGTATCCACTAGACCACACTGCTTCTCTAGTAAGTGCTTAACTCGATTATTTTAGGGGATGATATAGGGTAGGGCTTTTCATCTTCTGCACTCAAAAAATAAGATTAAACATGTTATATATGTGTACACACACAGTATATTGTGGTGTCCCTTGTACTTGAAGACACCACTAATGCTGAAGTTAACCAATGGGTGCTTGTATTGCTGAAAGACCAATGCAGAATCCACAGTCTCCCCCCAAAGACTTTGCACATAAAGACTGTCCTTTGTTTTGTCATATTTACTTGATCACCTGGCACTATTTTCACTTTTGCTTCTTTGCCTTATGAAAGCCACTCCTTACTTGATTGCAACAGACCACACTAGCCTGCCTGTGACAGTTGTCTCCAAGTTTTCCACGGAGATACAATACAGTCTGAGACTTTGCCTTACCGCCTCCCTGAAACCTTTCCTCTTGGCCAATTTCAGCTCCTGTACAGAAGTTCTTCGGATAAGCAACCGTCAATTATTTTCTTCACTTTCTGCGCCTACAGAAGCTGTACTGAGGTGAGCGTAGCTTCTCTGATATTACTTAGTTCCAGGATTTCTTTCTTTGCAATTTTGTCTTGCCAATTGATGGTGATACGGCCTGTCAGCGAACTGTTCCTGTAAGGGAACTGTTCCGAGACCGGTTTGGTTTCTGGAGGGTCCAGGTCCAATAACCACAGAGACGATTGGGTAGCAGTACAGTCAATCAATCAATCAATCGTATTTATTGAGCGCTTACTGTGTGCAGAGCACTGTACTAAGCGCTTGGGAAGTCCAAGTTGGCAGCACATAGAGACGGTCCCTACCCAACAGTGGGCTCACAGTCTAGAAGGGAGAGACAGAGAACAAAACAAAACATATTAACAAAATAAAATAAATAGAATAAATATGTACATATAAAATAAATAAATAGAGTAATAAATACATACAAACATATATACATATATACAGCTAGGAAGACCTTCAACTTGATCTGAAGCCTACATGCTACCTCCATATTCCAGCAGTCTACTAAAGGATGTGCTACCCTTGATTTAAATTTCTGCTTCCTAATCTGTTATTGCATCATTGGCCTAGGTACAGCCTAGATAACAGAATTATATCAGGGCATTTAGCTCATTGTTGCCTAGGAAAATCTTTGGTTGTGTGTAGGGTTTTCCAGGTGCAAACTGAGTCTTTACTTTGTGCTTCTTTAGACTTAATGTAAATTCATAGCACCTGACCAATTTGGCAAAGCAGTTTACAATTGTAGGCATATCTATATCTGTATCCTCCTTTCAAAGCCCTATTGAGAGCTCACCTCCTCCAGGAAGCCTTCCCAGAGTGTGCCCCCTTTTTCCTCTCCTCCTCCCCACAGCACCTGTATAGATGTTTGTACAGATTTATTACTCTATTTATTTTACTTGTACATATTTATTTATTTTATTTGTACATATTTATTCTATTTATTTTATTTTGTTAATATGTTTTGTTTTGTTCTCTGTCTCCCCCTTCTAGACTGTGAGCACACTGTTGGGTAGGGGACCGTCTCTATATGTTGCCAACTTGGACTTCCCAAGCGCTTAGTACAGTGCTGTGCACACAATAAGCAGTCAATAAATATGACAATGAATATTTACTATTCTATTTAGTTTGTTAATGATGTGCATCTAGCTTTATCTCTATTTATTCTGGTGACTTGACACCTGTCCACATGTTTTGTTTTGTTGTCTGTCTCCCCCTTCTAGACTGTGAGCCCATTGTTGGGTAGGGACCGTCTCTATATGTTGCCAACTTGTACTTCCCAAGCGCTTAGTACAGTGCTCTGCACACGGTAAGCGCTCAATAAATACGATTGAATGAATGAATCAATATCTGTTTGGAGTTGTGCTTCTAGGGCACAGTTATCCACATATAACAACTCTGAAGGGACTGTCTCGAGGATTTTGTATGATGCTTATAGGGTTGGGTTGGAAGAATTTACCACAGTGGCAGAATCAAGTGCTAATGCCTGCGCCCAGGTCCCTTATTTCACCCTCGTGTGGTTTTGTAGAATATCCTGCATAGAACCAGGCCTGCAAACATGCCCTTGCTCTGTCCCATTATGCTTTCTAGGCCCAAAAAAAAAAGGTTGTCAACCTGCATAGAGTTCACTATGTTTATCTAACTCGAAGGAAATTTATTTTATACTGAATTATTCCCTCAATTTATGTCAATCTGTTGAATTGAAATCTTCAAGATCACCAAAAGGGGAGCCGAAGTGGGGTGAGTGGTGGCCTGGTGAGGTTCTTCTGCTTTTTGAAAAATTAAATAGGCAGTTAACAGAAACACTGCGTGGAGCTTGTTTGTGTCCCTATTTGAAGTTGCAGAAGGATGTGCCTAGAAGCATATGACAAAAGCGAAATTCTTCCTCTTCAGCCCAGGCGCTTTAGCTCCAAATAAGGTTAGCTATATTTGTATTCCAACTGTAGTAATCTGCTTCCTTTCTCCTATGAAAGAAATTTCTTTTTATACCAAATTTGTTACAGTTTAGCTGAAGAGATGTGGTCCGCTTATAACCACAATCCTTAGAGAAAAGTAAAGAATCAAAAGACAGCTTTAATAGATGGCAGGCCCTGATCAAGACAGATAAACTACTGGGGCCAAACTGGTCAAACTTACTTCCCTTTTACATTTCTCTCTATAAATACAAAGTGAATCCTGGAGTTATAGTTTAACTTCATTAAAAAGAATGCTTTTGGATTGTTCATTTTTCTTTGGGCTTAATCAGAGTGAGCTAAATCCATGCTGTGCTTTTCCAGAAAAACTAGCCTGTAGCTAATGTAATGAAAGAAAAGAAAATGGTTTGTGGGCCTTCAAATTTACAAAATGCTCTTTTGGTCTTTGCCCTTAAAACGGGTAGCATTGATTTTCCGTGACAATGTTGTTCAGAGTTCTTAGAATGCTGTTCTGCGGTGACACTATTGAACTACAGTTTAAAAAACTCGCTCTTATCTACAAAGTTTAATAGTGAACTTTGCTGTGTTTTGCTAGTCCAACTCTGAAACAGTTTTATAAGCTTTATGAAGCCATATAGCCATATAGCTTTTAGACTGTGAGCCCACTATTGGGTAGGGACTGTCTCTATGTGTTGCCAATTTGTACTTCCCAAGCGCTTAGTACAGTGCTCTGCACATAGTAAGCGCTCAATAAATACGATTGATATGCATATGCATGGAGAAGCAGCGTGGCTCAGTGGAAAGAGCCCGGGCTTTGGAGTCAGAGGTCGTGGATTCAAATCCTGGCTCGGTCACTTGTCAGCTGTGCGGCTTTGGGCAAGTCACTTAACTTCTCTGGGCCTCATCTGTAAAATGGGGATGAAGACTGTGAGTCCCTTATGGGACAACCTGATTACCTTGTATCTACCCCAGCGCTTAGAACAGTGCCTTGCACATAGAAAGCGCTTAACAAATACCAACATTATTATTATTATTATTATTATTATATAGCTGAAGGGGGAAGCCCTTCATTCTGCTGAGTTGGCATCGACGAAGCAGCGTGGCTCAGTGGAAAGAGCCCGGGCTTGGGAGTCAGAGGTCGTGGGTTCTAATTCCGGCTCCGCCACTTGTCAGCTGTGTGACTTTGGGCAAGTCACTTCACTTCTCTGTGCCTCAGTTACCTCATCTGTAAAATGGGGATGAAGACTGTGAGCCCCACGGGGGACAACCTGATCACCTTGTATCCTCCCTAGCGCTTAGAACACTGCTTTGCACATAGTAAGCGCTTAACAAATGCCATCATCATCATTGTTATTATTAGGGTGGGGAAGTGGGTGCTCTCCTGGGCCTCCTAAATTTGTGTGGAAAGTCACTCAGAGAATTGGCCCTTTCACAGACTGCTCCTAAAACCCTGTTCAGAGAGTATTCACACTTAATCAGCACTCTCAGAGCTCTCCAACCACACCCCCTTACATTTTAGTTCTATTTTTTTTTCGGGTTCCGGGTTGCAAGGGTAACGTTGAGTTTCAGACTGTGAAATTAACACTTTATCCAGCACTTTGTACAGTGCTTAGTACAGTGCCTGGCACAATAATAAGTGCTTAGTCTAGTGCTTTTCTAGACTGTGAGCCCGCTGTTGGGTAGGGACTGTCTCTATGTGTTGCTGACTTGTACTTCCCAAGCGCTTAGTACAGTGCTCTGCACACAGAGCTCAATAAATGCAATTGATTGATTGCTTAACAAATACCATAATTATTATTAGTATTCCCTTAGAAGCAGATCCTACATGCTCTTATGTATTCAAGTTAGTGGGAACTAAACATGTTGCCATATAAGCAAAAAAAAAAAAATATCTAAGTTGAATTAAAGCTGGTTCACAAACTTTAGATAGTTTTGTTTTTCAGTTTCAAGTATATCTAGTAAATGTAGCCTGGTTAGAATATGTTCAGGAAATCAATCAGTCAGTGATATTTAATGTTTACTCTGTGCAGAGCACTGTATTAAGCACTTGGGAGAGTACAGTATCACAGAGGCGGTAGACCTGTTCCCTTCCCACAGGGAGTTTGCAGTCTACAAATGAAAATTGTATATAAGGTCCAGAGAAACACCAATAGAATGAAATGGTTATAAAATGAGTACATTGGTGTTAATGTCCCAGTGACAAGCGCTTAGTACAGTGCTCTGCACACAGTAAGCGCTCAATAAATATGATTGATTGATTGATTGACAAATTCATGGGGGCTCTACCTTGATGAACCTATTAAACTGCCAGCCCCATCAGGGACAGGATGGTGTCTGACCTGATTAACTGGCATCTTCCCCAGCACCTAGAACAGGGCTTGATACATAGTACGTGCTTCTAGTGATGATGATGATGATAATAATAATAATGACTGGAGTACCTATCCTAGCTTCCATTTTGAAATAAGTTTTTGTCAAGGTTGCCAAGATTAATCTTCTGAAAGGTGGGAAAGGATTCAGTTTGCACTGATGTGAAATTTGCACATGCCCAGATTCTGGTTACATGATTTTGCTGATTGATTTTTTTAAATGAATTTTTACCCTAAAATTAAAGTACCATAATAATGCCTGTGAGAAATCTGATCTTTTGTGTGTAATGGAGGGAAAACGTATGTGGTATCCAAAGGGATACATTTGTGCTTGTGTAAATTGTGGGGAAATGGGGGTATTGTGGGTAGTACTTTACCTTGCATATTCCATTCTTCAAGAAAAATAATCATCAGCAGCAACCTGTATTAGGAAAAATAAAGGCTCTATTTCTACATTAGTATAATTAAAGGTCAAAAACTAGGTGCCTTACCACCCATGGTATCTTCAGAGATAAAGATTCTGTTTCTGGCAATCTCTTTTTAAAAAGTCATGTCTTTTAACTAAAGTGGAAGGGCCTGTCATTAAAAGAATAATCAGATTTTCCAGAACTCCACTGCAGGATCACTGCTTACAAATCCTTTTTCCTTGCATCTTGCAAGACACAGAAACAATTTGTTAGTCCCGCATACACATCCTCATCTTTTGTTTTCCAGTCTCCTTCAAGATTTGAAGAGCATATTCTTATAAATAACTAACCACCCTCTTTTTTGTTTGTTTTGAAAGGGAAATAGCTGTTTTGAGTTCAGCTTGGGCAGAAAAGGGAAAAGAGAATGCTTCACGTTAATCGATGTCAGCATCTGAAACTAATAACCCAGACTTTCATTTCGGCTAAGCATTTTAAAACGGAAAAACATCTCAAGTTGCTTCTTCGAAGAACTTTTTCGGTTGCAGAACTAAGGAAGTCATGGCTCTGGACCCGCTCTCTGGTTGCAGACAAAAACATTATCCTGATGGGACCGCCTGGTGCTGGGAAAACAACAGTGGGCAGAATAGTAGGTCAGAAACTAGGCTGTTGTGTCATAGATGTGGATGATGATGTCCTTGAAAAAACCTGGAATATGAGTGTGTCCAAAAAATTGCAGGATGTTGGTAATGAGCAATTTTTAGAAGAGGAAGGAAAGGCCCTGTTAAAGTTCTCTGCATCTGGAAGCGTGATTTCCCTTTCTGGGTCCAATCCATTGCATGCTGCTAGCATGCAGCACTTGAAGAGAAATGGGATTGTGGTCTACCTGGATGTTCCTGCCAACGATATAATTGATCGCCTGAAACTGATGAAGGTTGATCGAATCGTGGGTCAGAATTTGGGGGCATCCATGAGAGAGATACTTGAGTTTCGGAAAACGTTCTACAAAAAGTGGTATGATACCCGAGTGTTTTGTGAAGCTGGGGCTTCCCCAGAGGCAGTGGCCAGCAAAGTGCTCCTGGCAGTCAAGAGGTATTTAGATTTACATTCAGAAACGTTCATCTCAACGAGGGACATTTGGTCAGAAGGTGGCAAACAGAAAGGGTCCCCGAAATACTTTAGCGATGCTATTGTTGAAGGATTAGCTTCCGATGGGGGGCTCTTTGTTCCCAAGAACGGGCTTCCAAAGTTGAGCTGGGGAGAGTGGGAAAGCTTAGTAGGTGCAACTTATATAGAAAGAGCCCAGGTAATAATGGAAAGGTGCATCCACCCTGCTGACATACCTGCTTTCAAGTTGGGGGAAATGATCGAAACCGCATATGGAGAGAACTTTACCTGCTCGAAAATTGCCCCCATCCGGCACCTTTCAGGCAACCAATTCATCCAGGAGTTGTTTCATGGGCCCACAGGATCATTTAAGGATTTGTCTTTACAGCTGATGCCTCAGTTGTTCGCATACTGTATTCCCCGAAGTTGCAATTATCTGATCCTCGTAGCCACTTCTGGAGACACGGGGAGTGCAGTGTTAGATGGTTTTAGTCGTCTCAATGGCAACGACAAGCAAAGAGTAGCTGTGGTGACTTTGTTTCCAGAGAAAGGAATAAGTAACATCCAGAAAAAACAAATCATTGGCAGCCAGGGAGGAAACAGCAGGGCCCTGGGTGTCAGGTCAGACTTTGATTTTTGCCAGGCAGCTGTAAAAAGAATTTTTAATGATTCTGATTTTACTGGCTTTCTCACTGTGGAATATGGCACGGCCTTAAGTTCAGCTAATTCTATAAATTGGGGCCGGCTGCTTCCCCAGATAATTTATCATGCCTCTGCTTATCTTGATCTTGTTAGTCAAAGATTTATGCCCTTTGGAAGCCCCGTAGATGTCTGTATCCCCACAG
This sequence comes from Tachyglossus aculeatus, assembly GCF_015852505.1. NCBI lineage: Eukaryota > Metazoa > Chordata > Mammalia > Monotremata > Tachyglossidae > Tachyglossus > Tachyglossus aculeatus. The sequence continues at coordinate 19,597,301 of NC_052078.1, read as the reverse complement.
GGAACTTTGGCAATATTCTGGCGGCAGTCTATGCCAAGATGATGGGGATCCCGATTCGAAAGTTCATTTGTGCTTCTAATCAAAACCATGTTTTAACTGATTTTATAAGAACTGGGCATTATGACCTAAGGGGGAGAAACCTGTTGCCATCCCTTTCGCCATCAATAGATATTCTAAAGCCTTCAAACCTGGAACGACACTTACACCAGGTAGCTAATAAAGATGGACACCTGATGACGAAGTTATTCGGTCAGCTAGAGAACCAGCAGCACTTTGAAATGGGAAAGGATCTCTTTGAGAAGCTCCAGCAGGACTTCCTCGCTGGCTGGTGCTCTGAGGAGGACTGTCTTGCAGCTATCAACACTACATACCACTCCTCAGGGTATATTTTGGATCCCCACACTGCTGTTGCTAAGGTAGTTGCAGATCGACTGCAAGACAAAACCTGCCCAGTGATCCTAGCATCTACAGCTCATTACTCAAAGTTTGCACCTGCTATCTTGCAGGCTTTAAAGATTGAAGAAATAGACCAGAGCCCATCCAGTCAGCTTCACCTTCTTGGTTCTTACAGAGCTCTACCTCCACCTCATGGGGCCCTATTAGGGAAGATGAAACAGACAGGGAAGCAGATATATCAGGTCTGTGCAGCTGATGTGAATATCATCATGGATCATGTTGAAACCATAATCCAAAACCAGTTCATGAAATGAAAAATTTCCAAGTAGTGTGGTATTTGGTGTTTTTATTGATTCTGCAAATTATTTTAGAAGTTTGGGTTGTATATAAGTTTACACTACTGGCTTCTTTCCCTACTGAGTTTTTTTCCCCCCTCATTTGGGCATCAAACACATTGTGCTGTAATTGGAACTACGTTGGCGATCGGAATTTCCAAGCTTTGCAAGATCTGTTACATCAACTGTACCCGTAGGTACCTCTGTGTATTTTTCTTTGTCTATCCAATTATTCCACTATTTGATCTTGATATATTTGCACTCTTTTCTTGTTGTATCCTTATTCTCCTTCCTGTGCCCTATTTGTAAATCATTTTGTTCTCTCCACCCCATTTCGATTGTAAACTCATGGAAGAAAGGGATTCTATCTTTTGTTCTTGTACTTTCCCAAGCACGTAGCACACTGTTTCACACAGCAGACACTCAATAAATACCATTGTAAATCTTGTGGTGCCCTATTGCTTCTGCATCCCTGAAGATGTGTAACTTGAGGTGGAACAGCATATTTGGAAAATGGGATTTGGTCCAGTGCCTCCTGTGAAGCACAAAATGCACTTGTTGGCTTGGTTTCTCAGGGTTGGCCTTCATCCTGCTCTGAATAATCAAGTGGTTGGTTAGAGCTGATTTTAGGGGGCTATGGTGTGAAGGCCAGTCTTGTCACAGATTCTTATTAGTCATTGTCTGAGTTTACGGTTCAGAAAGCATCTGCTAATCCCCAAGAAGAAAATGAGACCTTTTTTTAATGAATGGGTTTTGAATATTCCTTAAATTCTCCTAAATGTCATCTAGATTCTTTAAAAGCCAATTTTCTGCCTCAGCTGGAAGCGTTGTGGTTGGATTTATGCTTTTCTTTCCAACGGCATGGAGAGTGAAGAATTCTGGGGGCTCAGATTAGAACAATATTAGGTATTAGGTATCTTGCCTATTTTTTAGTGGTATTTATTAAGTGCTTGCTGTGTGCCAGGCACTGTAATAAGCACTGGGTATTATACAGCAAGTCAGTTTGGACACAGTCCCTGTCCCACATGGGGTTCACAGTTGTAATCCCCATTTTACGGATGAGGCAACTCAGGCACAGAGAAGTCAAGTGACTTGCCTGACGTCACACAGCAGGCAAATGGCAGAACCAAGATTAGAATCCAGGTCATTCTTGACTCTCAGCCCCGTGCTCTATCCACTAGGCCAGACTGATTCTAATTCTGAAGAAGCTGATTTTTTTTTACAGTTAAGCAGAATGCTTATTTCTCATGTGAAAATTCGGAATTTACAGTCCCAGAAATTAATAGCTCAATTCCGGTACCTAACCCTTTCAAATATACAAGTTCCTCTAGTTTTATCTTCTATTTTTATTCCGTTTCTGGCAAATAAAATAACACCCAGAAAAATGAGGTGTTTTTTTTTTCCTGTCTCAAAAAGGAAAAACGGTCACAGCTTTTCCAGTTGTTAGCATATTAAGAAATAATCCTTTCCAAAAAAATCACTAACATTTTTCTAATTTGCCATAGAATATCACGTGCCAGTGTAATAGAGTGCTCCCAACCACAAGATGGCATTTCTAAGAAAATTTTACCTTATAAATAGCATTCCTCAGGGATCTATGTGTAGAAATATTTTAAAGATAAGTGTTATTGACCGTTTTAAAAAAGTTTAATGGGAAGAAATCTTTTTTGTTTGTTTGTTTAAAGCCACTCAAAACCTTATATACTTCAGTGATATGGAGTCTGTTCTTAACTGTCAAAGAACCTACTGAGGAGAAAAGATCAAAATATCTGAAATAGCTATAAGAATACTGGGGAGACTCCAAAGTCTATAGATATTGGAGATGACTGTCCTTGTGACTATTTCATACCTTCTGAGTTTGAAAAGTACTTAGGTATCCACAATTCATGAAGGATGTATTTTGTTTTTCACAGTCTGTAAACTCGTTGTGGCCAGAGAATGGGTCTCCCAACTGTTACAGTGTACTCTCCCAAGTGCTTAGTACAGTGTTCTGCACACAGGAGAATAAGGGGAAGGGCGATAGAGATAATGGTAAATAGGAGAATGGCAAGGTAGTAGAGGTTTTAAAAGTGTAATAAGAATTAATGTGTAATAAGTACTTTACCCGTGGAAGATTTAAAATGGGTTCACTTCGCTGAATGATCACAAATCAATCAGTCAATCAATTGTATTTATTGAGCACTTACTGTGTGCAGAGCACTGTACTAAGCGCTTGGGAAGTACAAGTATGCAACATATAGAGACAAGCCCTACCCAACAGTGGGCTCACAGTCTAGAATGGAGATCAAAACCAGTCACCCTATGGTTAGTGCTACAAAAGGGTGGTATGAAATTAAGCCTCCACCCAGGATTCAATTGCCAGGTTTTTGAAGGCCCCAGGGGCCATGGCTGAATCAGATTCCCAAGCAAGACAAAGTAAAATCAGGATTTAATTAGTACCACAAATCGGAAGAGATCACAACAGAAAATACGAAAGTCAAGGTTTGGAGAATATTGTTTAAAGTCAACGAGGCTTAAGACTGTCAGGGCCAAGTTGAGGATTTGATTAGCGGAAGTCAGAGACCTTGGGCTGGCTTGAGGAAAAAGGTGAGGAAGCAGGGTTTACTCTAAGATAAACACCAAATTAAGGACACCAAATTAAGGTAATGACCTTATAAACTCACCCTAACTTCTTTTTATCCCTTGATATTGTTTAGGCCAGGAGAAACAGATTTGCTTCATGAAGATCTCTTCTGGCTGGGTCTCAGAAGAGCTGACAAGCACAGCCAACAGGAAACTCAGCCCCCAGGAGAATTTGGTTCCCCGCCATGTGGGGCTGGACCTTTCTTGCCCATTTTAGGCAGAGGGGCCAGACATCTCCCAGGTTGTTTTAAATGATTTTGGGGGCTCCAAGAATGTTCCAGCAATTCTGGTGGGGGAGTTTGCCCCTCTGCCAGACTGGTGGTGGTCCTGCTACCTCACAGAGGGTGTGTACATATACACAGGGAATTGGAGGGTACAGGTTTGAGTTTACTTGGGCTAAGCGCTTAGTACAGTGCTCTGCACACAGTAAGCGCTCAATAAATACGACTGATTGATTAACTTGGGGAAAGTGGGAATAAACCATTGGACCAAGGATAGTGTGGGTCAGTCTGAATTGCCACAGGCCCTGGGTGGCTCTTGCCTAGAGGTGAGAGCAAGCAATGAGCTTCTTGGAAGCAGAAGGATTGCAGCTGGAAGTAGAGAAGCTTTTACTCTTTAAATTCCCTTTTCTCCACTGCCAATTCTTAAGCATCCATACTGGGGTCTTCCAGTCAAGATTTAAGAGCCAGCTCAGCCCTGAATGAAGGAGCAGAAGGGAATACTGAGAGCTCCTGCCTCCTATTTATTTTCAGCCTGCTGGTGGAGGGCTCTGAGCTGTTGGAGAAGACGGAAGGTTTTATTATGAACCATTGGCTGTTTTTAACACTCTTAGAAGTTTAAAGAGGAATGTTATTTTCCACCTTGACATCAAATTATATTTCTTTAACTTCTTCCTCCATTTTATATCCAAATGGGAAAAAAAGCCATCCCGCTATTTTGCATGTTTTATTGTGGGAAGATTATCTGTGACTGAAATAAGGTTCATGCCTCTTTTGACACTTTTCCAGTGTTCATAAACTTAACACCATTTCTCAATTGATAGGTTATTTTTTTTAAAGAGTGTTGGGATTGCCTTTGTGAAGCTATTCCCTAACTGACTGTAAGCAGCTGTAAGGCAACCGGGAAGAAAGTTCCAGAGAGATTTTAAAGCTCTAAGAAATAATTGGCCCAAAGTATTTTCACACTAGTCCTTTCGGGGTGAACAATTTGATTGAACCCCATGTAGGATGGGGGAGCTAGATGATGATAAAAAGTCAACAGGACCTGAATTCTAATGCTGGTTCCACCACTTGTCTACTCTGGGCCCTTGGACAAGCCATTTATCTTCTCTGTGCCTCAGTTACCTCATCTGTAAAATAAGGTTTAAGACTGTGAACCCCATGTGGGACATAGACTGTGTCCAACCTGATTAGCTTATATTTACGCTATATATAGCGTATATATACATATTTATATATTTATATATATATATATATTTATATTACGTATATATATTTACGCTATATATAACGCTTAGTACAGTGCTGGCACATAGCAAGTGCTTAACAAATACCATTTTTAAAAAGCCCATAAAACAAAAAATGAGGGCACTTTGCTGTCTCTACTTCCCAAAACTTTCTGTGAAAGTCTTCCCCTTGAAGGACCTTGGCATTATGTAATACCAGCCAGCTCTACTAGGGCTTTTAGAGAAGTGGGAGATTTCCTCTGCTTTCCACCTTCCCCCTCAATTTTCCCAAAACCTTGTAACATGGGAAAGTGTAAGTTAGATAACAATCTCCTTTCAGGTTCCCTTATGGAGTGATGTGGGTCAGGCAAAGATACATGGCTTTGTTTATCATCTCTCCTTACCAAACAACCCCTAAATTCTGATGAGACCCCATTCAGTTTATTGAGATCTAGCCAGAGCACAGCAACAATGCATTTTGTTGGCAGCATCAGTCAACTGAATAATCTATTTAACTTTTAAAAGAATTTTTATTTGCCTGCAGACTGTGGGCCCTTGCTGATTTGTGGGTCTGACTTTATAGTTTGGCAAATGTGGAAACCAAGCATCTCTTTATTGACATAAAAAGGCAGTTTTCTTGTATTTACATTCTTCAAACAAAGACTTGTGGTTTCTAGTTCAATATTATATTGATTTGGGTTTGTTAAAGCCTGAAGAAAATTTGTGAGGAAAAAAAAAAACATGAAAATCCTGCCAAATATATTAGTAAATGGCCCACTGTCCTTTTTAATAACTAAGAATATTTTGAAAACTAATAAATATTTTTGCATATTTCTTTGATAGACTCACTCAAATTCCAGTAAAATATCCTTTCACAGGCATGCACTGATTGTAAACATAGTGGTTCCACAAAGTCTCTTACCTCAGATCTCAGTGTGCAAGTATTTTAAAAACAACCCACGTTTTGCAGTCTCAAAGAAGTAGCTGCCCAGGGTTGGATCCTGACACTCATTCCACTCTGATCCTTTTCAGAAGTTCTGTGGAATGGTGGTTGGTTTTCTTTTTTTTAAGCAGGCTAAATTGGGATAATATCTGAGAGTGATCATTCAAGAAATCCTTTATGCACATCCAAGACATTTCTGCTTTTGATAGGGCAAGGTAAATAGGTAAATTCCATCAGCTCCACTACATTGTAGGGTAGAGTAGAAATAGTCCTGGTATTCATTTTGACATAATTAAAGACCTTTATTTGGATTCTGGTGACAGCAAGTAATTTTGTGTTGCAATTATCTGGGAAATTTTGTGCAAATTTAGTTTTAAAATGGGCCTGATTTCTTCAATACACTCTTGGGTTAGCCATATTTCACTCATTTAGAGAGAAAATTTTGAAGATGGGCAACAAAGACAATCTGATATCTTGTATTTACCCTATTACTTAGCACAGTGTTTGCCACATAGTAAACCCTTAATTAATATTGTAATTATAATAGAAAAACTTAAAAATTCCATTATATTTCAAAATACCTACATAAATGTTCTTCATACATGTGTTTTCCAAAACAAATGCTTCCTTTCTTTTCTGAAATGGAAACATTTTAGTATTCTAATATTTATGCTGAAGGGAAGAAGAAACCAGGAAGCTATTCTAAATAATCATGAGGAATTTTTTTTTTTTTTAGGTTTGTGGGGAAACCTTTATGATACCTTTGAAAATGTAATGATGTATTATGTTTCCATTCCAATCTTTAAATAACCTAGCCTTATTTTTAAGAAAGTTGGATTTATAAGAAAGTTGGATTTACCTGCAAATGTGAAACTTGTTTGATTTCTACAAAAAGACTTATTAAAGCAGTGAAGCGTTATATAAGATAGCTGTCTAGGGGCTTACTGTCCCAATGTCCCCACCCAATGGCTTTATAGCCTGAGTTATTGTTATTGGATAAGTTTTAGTGCTCTGTGAATTCCTGTATCAGTCAAGAAATGGTATTTTTTGAGCACTTACTGTGTGCAGAGCACTGTACTAAGTGCTTGGGAGAGTACAATGCAACAGAGTTGGTAGACATATTCCCTGCCCACTATAAGCTTGCCATCTATGTTGATTAAGACTGTAAGCCTCATGTATCCAACTTAATTATCTTGTATCTACCCCAGTGCTGGAACGTAGTAAGTACTAAACTCATATGATGAAAAATATAGATGCTTGAAACTCTATGCAGTACTTGGTTGACAGAGAACTTAAAACAAGTGTAGGTCAATGGGGTGGAGGGATCTTTATCTCAAAGCACTGCACTCTTGGTTAAGTTCTAGGTCTTTGTAGGTTGCAGTCTGTCAGAAGAGATAACATTGCATCTAAATGAGATCCTGATGTATTTTTTTCAGTATTTCCAAAAGATGGAGTGGCTTCCTCCCCTTTCAGACTTGGTAAGTGCACTAATAGTACTTCCCAAGCACTTAGTACAGTGCTCTGCACACAGTAAGTGCTCAATAAATACGATTGATTAATAGGCTCTAACTGATGATGAAGAATGACAGAACTATTTCCCTTGAGAACCATCCAGGGTAATGATAATACTTTGTTGACAGGAACTAGAGAGAAAGTAGAGTTTTAAGTCAGGTCAATAGTGAGGATTTTCTACCAGCCAAGAGCCGTGCCAAATTCAGAGAAGGAGGGTGGGCCAGCGCATGGGCCTAAGAGTCAGAAGGACCTGGGTTCTAATTTTGGTTCTGCCACTTGTCTGCTATGTGATCTTGGGCAAGTCACTTAGCTTTTCTGTACCTCAGTTGCCTCATCTGTAAAATGAGGATTAAGACTCTGAGCCCCATGTGGGACATGGACTGTGTCCAACTTGATTAGCTTCTGTCCCTGCACCTGGAATCATTTTATTCTCCATCTGCTAGGCCCAACTCTTTCAACACCTCAAGGCCTGGTTCTCGGCACCCTCCAAGAAATGTAAACATGGGAGATTTGGGCCTCCTTATACCTGATGTGACTACATATTTCAAGAGGAGTTAGTTGTAAAAATCTTTACCTTCTTGGCTGTGTTTGGTTCATCTGACAGTCCAGATGGTACACTACAAACAGGACAAGGAGCTTTTCAGTCTGGAGAACCTAGGCATGTCATGATCCCTCAGGAAATGTTTATTCCCTGAAATGGAAATAAAACCAAATTTCAGTGAATCCTTTCTCAGTTCTAACCTAAAACTCATTTGAACTAGCATTTCCAGTAAAGTTTATGGCAATTTCTGCTTCTGAAGTGTAAATCTAAGGAATCACAGACTCAGACCCAGTTCTGCAATGGGGGAAGTTGTAGTTTTGCGAAGGATTTTGGCTCCCAACCACAGTTCACCCAGTGCAGAGTTAAGCATCAGGCTTAACACAGGTTGGCAAGATGAATCGTGGGTGGGGTTTTTTTTTTTTACGTGGTATTTAAGTACTCACTTTGTGCCAGGCACTGTACTAAGCACTATAGTAATAATAATAATGTTGGCATTTGTTAAGCGCTTACTATGTGCAAAGCACTGTTCTAGCGCTGGGGGGGATACAAAGTGATCAGGTTGCCCCATGTGGGGTTCACAGTCTTAATCCCCATTTGACAGATGAGGGAACTGGGGCTCAGAGAAGTTAAGTGACTTGCCCAAGGTCACACAGCAAACATGTGGCGGAGTCGGGATTCGAACCCGACTGCATAGTAGATGCAGGATAATCAGTAGGGCACAGTCCTTGTCCCACTTGGGGCTTGCAGTCTAAATTGGAGGGAGGATAATTTAATTCCCATTTTACAGAGGAGGGAAGTGAGGCACCGAGTAGTGAAGTACCTTGCTGAAGGTCACAGAGCTGACAAGTGGTGGAGTCAGAATTAGAACCTGGAACCTCTGACTCCCAGGCTTGTGCTCTTTCCACCAGGCCTCACTGCTTCCCTTCAAATTATTTTCCGAGAACAGATCCACTGTATTGACAGAATAATATGAAATTTTGGAATTTTCTATACTAATATTTGTTATGGGCATACTATGGGTCAAGCACCGTGCTAAATGCTGGGGAAAGAACAGGCTAATTCTGATCAGACACAGTCCCTGTCCCACACAGGGCTTACAGTCTAAGGGGAAGTGGAACAAAATCTTTATCTCCATTTTATACATAAGGAAACTGAGGCATCCTGCCCCTCCATTCTGTCTTGGGAAGCCTCAAAGCAGACCTTAGACTCCAGGCGGGCTAAAATTAAGGTAAGAGAAGAGCACAGAGCCCCTAGCCGTCCCAGCCAGCTGTGGGTCAGGCAAAGATACGTGGTTTTGTTTATGATCTCTCCTTACCAAACAACCCCTAAATTTTGATGGGACCCTATCTGACCAATCATGAGTCATAAACCACTCAATCAGTGGTATTTATTGAGTGGATCCTATGTACGGAGCCCTGTGCTTAGGAAAGTTCAGTACAGTGAAGTTGGTAGTCACGATCCTTGCCCACAAGGAGCTTACAGTCTAAAGGATATTCTCGATGGTCTAGACAGACATTCGAAATAAATTACGGATAGGGAAAATGGCAAAGTGTAAGGATAGTAGTGCTGTAGGGCTGGGGGTGGGGTGGGGAATATTAAGTACTTATGGGGTATATCTCAAGGGCACAGGTGATGCAAAGGTGAATAGGGGAAAGGAGGGCTTAAGTCAGTGAAAGCCTCTTGGAGGAGAGGTAATTTTAAGAGTGGTGGCCTGCCAAATATGTAAGGGATTGGAGTTTCAGACCAGAGGGAAGATGTGGGCAAAACATTGGGGATAGGATAGGTGAGATCAAGGTACAGAAAACAGGTAACGTAGGAGAGAAAGAACTGATTGAGTGCCTTAAGGTTGATGTAAGGAGTTTCTGTTTGAGATGGAGTTGGATGGGCAACTACTGGAAGCTTTTGAGGAGTGGGGAGATGTGGACTGAATTGTTTTTTAGAAAAATATGAGCAGCAGAGTGAAGTTAGAACAATGTTTGGCACATCGTTAAGTGCTTAACACAGTGCTTTGCACATAGTAAGTGCTTAATAAATGCCATCATTATTATTATTAACAAATGCCATCATTATCATTATTAAGTATGGACTGAGCGGGGAGAGACCAGAGTCAGGGAGGCTACTGAGGAGACTGATACAGTAATCAAGGTAGGATATAAGTGCTCAGATCAGCACGGTAGTGGTTGAATGGAGAGGAAGGGGTGGATTCTAGAGGTGTTATGAAGGTAGAACTGACCGGATTTCAGGACACAGTGAACGTATGGGTCGAGTGAGGGAATGTTTCTACAAACTCTGTTATACTGTACTCTCCCAAGAGCTTATTACAGTGCTCTGCACACCGTAACCACTCAATGTGTACGATTGAGGGAATGAGAGAAATGAGTCGAGGATAATGCCAAGGTTATGGGCTTGTGAGACAGGGAGGATAATGGAGGAGAAGCAGTGTGGTCTAATGGAAAAAGCTCAGGCCTGGGAATCAGAAGACTTGGGTTCTAATGCTGGCTTTGCCACCTGTCTGCTGTGTGACTTTGCGCAAGTCACTTAACTTCTCTGTGCCTGTTACCTCATCTGTAAAATGGGGATTAAGACTGTGAACCCTATGTGGGACAGGGACCGTGTCCAACTGATTATCTTCTATCTACCCCACTTGTCATTACAGAGCCGGCATGTAAAAAATGCTATTTTAAAAAATGGTGGTGTTGTCCAGTGACAGAAAAGTCAGGGAGAGGACAGGGTTTGGGTGGAAAGATGAGTTCTGTTTGGGATATATTAAGCTGGAAATGATGGTGGGATATCTAAGTGGAAGTTTCCTGAAGGCGGGAGGAAATGCAGAACTGGGGAGGAGAGCAGTCAGGGCTGGAGATGTAGATTTGGGAATCTTATGCATAGAGATGTCTGAAGTAGTGGGAGTTGGAGTTTGGGGAGTGGCAAAGCCACTGGTGCAGTTGTCAGTTCCTTTAGTTTAACAACCTTGAGAGAGAGAACCACAAGAGGCCTATTGGTCTGCATCACCATGTGGCAGGGTGTAACAATAAGTTCCTCAGTGCATTGGGGAGTTTCATTCTCGATAGGAAAGACATCCATAATTGGGTGGACTACTGCCATCTGCCATTAATTCACAATGGAACGGACTCTTGTCTGGATTGCATTCTTCATCCCAAATCTGTTTATGTCCTGAATTCACTTTTTGTGACTGAAAGGCCCACTGGCCTGGAATCATTACACCCGCAAGGGGAACTACTGGGTTCTGCCAGCCAAAGATCAGGGCTGATGATGGGAGGGAGGGCAGGCAGCTGCCTGAAGAGTTCCCATGAAATTTCAGTAGGCAGTTAACAAAGGGTCATCAAAGATGGCGACGAGCCCAGAATAGCATGTAAAAAAGAGCCAGATGTTCTACTGAAGCCCTGAGAGAACTGGAGTTGGGCTGGACTTGGTTCTTTCTGTCCTTTTCCCAGGGTTGGGCCTAACTCTTCATATCCACCTCATGTTCCATCTCTCTGGGGTTAGGAACTCTTTTGTGGGTGAAGAGTATGTGTGTGTCTGTGTGTGTCTGTGTGTGTCTGTTTGTGTGTGCACGCGGGCAGGGGTGGGTGTCATAGAACGCCATGCAGGAGCAGAGCTCCCCTTGTCACACTTTGAGAAGCAGCATGGCATAGTGGATAGAGCACGGTCCTTAGAGTCAGAAGATCATGGGTTCTAATTCCCGCTCCGCCACTTGTCCACCATGTGATCCTGGGCAAGCCACTTTACTTCTCTGGACCTCAGTTGTCTCATCTGGAAAATAGGGATTGAGACTGTGAGCCCCATGTGGGACAGGGACTGTGTCCAAGGCCCACTGTTGGGTAGGGACTGTCTCTATATTGTACTTCCCAAGCGCTTAGTACAGTGCTCTGCACACAGTAAGCGCTCAATAAATACGATTGATTGATTGATTGATTAGGTTGTATCTACCCCAATGCTTTGAACAGTGCCTTGCACATAGTAAGTGCTTAACAAATGCTATCATTATTATTATTATTATCTCCTTGGAGGTCCTCATACAACAGCCTCCATATCTGAACTTCTGCATTCGTCCAGGAGAATGTATAATAGGGACTAGTTCACACATGTTCCATAGTCTTGTTTTCTCTGTGGACTGAACATAAAGGGAATATTTGAAGGATGTCGCTCTCACCCGTGAGCTCGTTCCTGCCAGTTGAGCCTGTTGAGTGATCCAGTTGAGCCTGTGAGACAGCAGGACCCACTTCCTCGGGGGAGGCAGCAGTAGTTTTCATTCTCCTTGGCCTCATGCCTGGGGTGCCCTCATTGACTCTACTCTTTTCTTACTGCCATTCCAGGGTCCTGCTGCTGTTCTAGTTGTGGAGACAACCCTGGGGCTTGTCTGTACTGACGGCAGCCACAACCTGTTCTCCTGTTGCTTCTTGTGACAGTGGATGCCCGTCACATCACAGAAGCTTTGGCCCATCCCCGCCGGGGCCTCTGGAAGCGGCAGAGTCAGAACTCATGTCAACCCAGAGCGAGACAGTGATCAGCCCAGGGCTCCTCTGCCTCTGGTCAGCTTGAAAGGAGAATCCAGCCATTGACAGGCAAACAGGAGCAAGACCATCCAGACCAGGGATGGACGCAGTCAGCCCAAGGGAACACAGACCCAGGTGGCCGCTTTTCAGAGCCCAGGGGATGGACCTGCAATCTTTGGACCGCACAGACTTGATGTTTCTGCCTTGTTGTTCCATCTCTCCATGTCTTCGGGCCATATCACCACTCCTCAGCACCTTCGCCGACGGGAGGAAAGGACCCGAGAGCTCACTTCCGTCAGGTCAGTGTCTCTGTTCTAAAGAGTCAATGGGTGGAGGTGGAAGTGACTAAAATTAGGTTTTGGGATGATGTGTGGGTGTCATCTGTGCTAGCCATGTTCCCATCCCCTTGGTTAATGAACATGACTCCAACTTTAGGTGGAGCAACTCAAGAGTAACAGAGCAACACAGGTGCAAACCTCCAACAACAGCCAAAACCTTCAGCAATAGACTACAACTCTCCAGTAACAGGACAATCCTACAGTAGCAATTAAGATTAATTGAACTCTGCAGTAGTGATACAACACAACAGTAGCATCCCAATCCTACAATGGCAGCATTAGTGTCACAACTATGCAACAGTTCAGTCCTACAGTAACAGTTCAGGCAAGACCATAGCTTATGAAATCTTCCAAAACATTAATGTGGACACACAAGCGAGGCAAAGAAGCTGATACTTAGCAGCAACCCTCCCCAGGGGGACACAGTAACATTTGGTGAATTGGGGTATCTGTGATTTCTTTTGTTGGGCCTTCAGGACACTGACTATTCAGAGCAGGAGAACTACCTAACAGGAGAGTGAAGCTGAAACCCCAAAAGCCATTGACTTGATGTTTGTCTCTCATTTGACTTCCTGTTATCTTGGTACCCATCACGTTCCACCCAAGTCCCTTGGGTTCAGATTAGAACCAGTGCAGCTATTTCTTTGGCACTGAAAGAAAGGGTTAATAATCCTGAATAAGATGATACCATTATTTCAGGGCCATCAGAGGATAAGGCAAGAAATGAATAAAAAGCTTCCATCGCAGATATACTTCCTAGCTCTGAGAGTGAGGTCTGTTTCTCATCTGATTCATTTTCACACACTAGACTGTGTCCTTTCCACTTGCTGCAGGCGTGGGATTGAGGAAGAGAAAGCTTCAGAAACCAGGCAGAAAGCTGGTCTGGTTTTTTATGCCCTTTGTAAACACAATGTCATTGAGACTATCTTGATCTTAGACTACTTGTTTGTTTGGAAAACAGATGTGGGTATACTGCACTCATAGTCCTTCACTGTCACACATTATTATAAAGTCATTTTAGCAGAACACTTAAAAAAAAGCATTCCTCTGTTGCAAGAGGAATTAAGAAAAAAACTTTGCGAAGCCATTTTATTGCTCTCTTCTGACTCTGAGTGCCAGAGTCATAAGAGGTAGGAAATCATTTATTGTAATAGGGTCCTTGTGGCTAGTGCAGTTGTATCACAGTGCGATAGGGCTGTCTGTTTTGCATTGCAAATTGGAGTCTTTGTTTAGCTTTTTGAAATTCTGAATCTTTGCAAGGGCAATCTTGCTCCTAAGACAGCTCAGTTTGCTGTCTGTGTTCCTTGGCATCAGACATCTAGCCATTACAATGAAAAATATTTAGTAGAGAATGGCCACCCTGGAATTGGGGGTCTGACCATCCTGCCTGGGATGCAAGTTTCTGGTTTAGCAATTGCCGTCGTCGTCATCGTGTACCCGCCCTGCCCCGGCCTTGTGCCACTGTTGCTTGGCTCCTTCCTTGGGCCTTGCCGCCTTCGCATCTCTCCTTTACCAAGGATAAAGGTGGCCATGGGTTCGAATCCTCACTCTGCCCCTTGTCAGCTGTGTGACCTTGGGCAAGCCACTTAACTTCTCTGTGCCTCAGTTACCTCATCTGTAAAACGGGGATGAAGACTGTGAGCCCCACGTGGGCCAACCTGATGACCTTGTATCCCCCCCAGCGCTTAGAACAGTAATTTGCACATAGTAAGCGCTTAACAAATGCCATCATTATTATTATTATAGAGAAGGGTGGTTTTTCTCACCCTCAGGTGGTCCTGGCACTATTGGGTCTGGAGTCTTCTATCAGCCCCCTGAAGTGGTGACCCCACCATGCCAAAAGCTTTGTCCCCACCCACATCCCCACAGGCCCAGACAGGTTGTTGTGGTGTTGAAAGCCACAGTTCCACCTGCTGCAGAGCCCAGGTGCTTCAGAAGGGCAAAGAACTTGGTCCCCCAAAGCATATGGTTTCTGCTTCCGCAGTCATCATCATCATCATCATCATCAATCGTATTTATTGAGCGCTTACTATGTGTAGAGCACTGTACTAAGCGCTTGGGAAGTACAAATTGGCATCATATAGAGACAGTCCCTACCCAACAGTGGGCTCACAGTCTAAAAGGGGGAGACAGAGAACGAAACCAAACATACTAACAAAATAAAATAAATAGAATAGATATGTACAAATAAAATAAATAAATAAATAGAGTAATAAATATGTACAAACATATATACATATATACAGGTGCTGTGGGGAAGGGAGGGAGGTAAGATGGGGGGGATAGAGAGGGGGACGAGGGGGAGAGGAAGGAAGGGGCTCAGTCTGGGAAGGCCTCCTGGAGGAGGTGAGCTCTCAGCAGGGCCTTGAAGGGAGGAAGAGAGTTAGGTTGGCTAGCTTGGCAGTCACATTCTGAGCATTTGTATTGGTGGGAAGTGATATCCTGTCTTTCTGGTGATTTAAAAGGCTTGACTTTTCACTGGAGTTTTCCTCAGATAAGGTAAGGAAATTCGTTTTCCAGCTTGTGACAGCTTGCCACGAGCAAGTTTTTTAATGCAGTTTTCACTGAAGCTGAGTTTTTCAAACTTGGCAAATAACGTAAAACAGGGTTTGCAAGAGATTGCCAAGAGGGGTTCCTTCTATCATTTTCAATGAAAAGACTGCCTTGAGGTCCGGTGAGAGTTTGAATGTGAAGCAGCGTGGCTCAGTGGGAAGAGCACGGGCTTTGGAGTCAGAGGTCATGGGTTCAAATCCCGGCTCCACCAATTTTCAGCTGTGTGACTTTGGGCAAGTCACTTCACTTCCTTTGTGCCTCAGTTACCTCATCTGTAAAATGGGGGTGAAGACTGTGAGCTCCCCATGGGACAACCAGATCACCTTGTAACCTCCCCAGTGCTTAGAACAGTGCTTTGCACATAGTAAGTGCTTAATAAATGCCATTATTATTATTATGACATGCAAACTCTGATTGAGTCCCTCTTAAGACCCTGGGTGGAGTTTAGGGAGAGCAAAGACATTCTGATCCCTTGAGAGTTGAAATTCTAAAATTAATTGATTTTGAATTGATGATTTTTTGAGGATCAAATCAACCACACTATCTCTATTCCCTGTTCCAGACTGGACAGCCTAAGTTGGTCCTGTTGTTTAGTTTAGCTAGATAGAGAAACCTGCGGCTCCAGCTTTTATGAGAAGGAGTTTGCTTAGTGGGAAGAGCGAACTCCTGGGTGTTGGGGGGTTCTGGGGTCTAATCCTGGCTCTGCCACTTGCCTCCTATGTGACCTTGGGCCAGTGAGTTAACTTCCCTGTGCTTCAGTTTCCTCATCTGTAAAACGGTGATGTAAGTGATGATCTGTAAAATAATAATAATGATGGCATTTATTAAGCACTTACTATGTGCAAAGCACCGTTCTAAGCGCTGGAGAGGTTACAAGGTGATCAGGTTGTCCCACGTGGGGCTCACAGTCTAAATCCCCATTTTACAGATGAGGTAACTGAGGCACAGAGAAGTTAAGTGACTTGCCCAAAGTCATACAGCTGAAAAGTGGCAGAGTCAGGATTTGAACCCATGACCTCTGACTCCAAAGCCCGGGCTCTTCCCACTGAGCCACGCTGCTTCTAAAATGGTGTTCTCCTTTCCTCTTAGACTCTGAAGCTCCCTGTGGGAAAGGGACTGCATCCAATGTGATTGTCTTGCATCTACCCCAGCGCTTAGCACATAGTAGGCATGTATCAAATATTGTTATTATTATCATTATTAGTGTAACATAATGGTCTTCAGCTGCTGAAAGTTGAATTTAAAAAAGTAGAAATCATTTTGGCAATTAATAACAGTGTCCTTATTAATTGAAGGCATTTGGGGAAAAAACAGATGAGGTGTGACTGACCTGTTTTTGGCATAGGTCATATTTTCCTGCAACCTGACTAGTAAAATCCTAGAATGGGAATTTGATCCTAAAATAATAGTATACAACTTTTATGAGCCATTATAACGTAATGATGATATCAACGAATAAGAATAAAAAATAGAATATCATTTTTTCAGAAATGATCAAAGTGATCCTGTCCAGTATCATCCAGTTCTTTCAAATCTTATTGAAATAACAGAGCATATTTTAATAGGAAGGGATGTCAATATTCAGGAATAATGGAAATATAATCAATGAACAAGAGCTTTACTTTTTTGATGAATTTCAATTTGCTTTTGGTAGTGACTGAGTCTAATGAATTATACTTGCAAATTACTTCAAATTAGCTAAGCTATTAGCACTGCACATGAATGGAAAATTGGCCCAATAGCTGCCCCAAATACTTAACTATTTTTCATTATCATTTCCTCTTTCCTTTTTGCCTATAGTAAAAGGCTAATGAAATACGGATAAGAACCCCTTCTACTGGGAGGTATCTAATAAGGGTACAGAAGAATTCATTATTGAGCCTGGCCTTAATAATATCTTAAGTACCAAGTTGAAATATAGGAGAAATTGTCCAGGATGTTGAGGGATTTGCCAGAAGAAATGAAAAATGGAAATGCAGTAAACTCAGTAAAGAGAGGAGTTATACGAAGAGACCTAGAATATTCAGAAACAGGTGAGATTCGGTCAGAAACACAGACAGGGAGGGATGGTGAAGTCTACAGTCAAGAAGACTCAAAATGAACCTACCCAAGACTTTAGGGATTCAGAGCAATGTTTGTTTTGAAATGAAAATGATCCTAAATGGTTTGTGGTACAGACTTAGGGAAACTTTTGAAAAATACCCTAAATCTCTTCTTCCATGAGAGGTAGGCGAAATCCCTTTTCATGTATCCTTGAATAAAAGACATTTGGGGTAAAATTTGGGTTGAAGCTGTAGTATTAGACTTGGGGATACTTTTGAAAGGAACCCCCTAGATTCCAGAAAACGATGGTTGAAAAAAAACCCCAACCTTTCTTCCGTCGGTTCTCACTTCTAAGCACACTACATATAAGCCCAGAGTTGCAAATGGATTTCTAAGCCCACTACATATAAGTCCAGAAGCATTGTTTATTTGCTTCTGATTTGATGCTGGGACTTAGGCAGCACGTTGCAGCCACCATATGGAGAGAGCTGGAGGCAGAGCTATTTCTTTCCGACTACATTTAAGGCTGATCGGGGCATGGCAGGTGCCTCACCCCCAAACCGCCAGGACTGTCAAGTGTCTGCACAATTGGCCTTCTCTGAGAACTGTTCCAAATAGGAGAGAGAAGTAGCATGGTCTAGTGGGAAGAGCACTGTCCCAGGAATCAGAATACCTGGGTTCTAATCCCAGATCCACTACTTGCCTGCTGTGCGAGACTTTGAGCAAGTCACCAAACTTCTGTGCCTCAGTTTCCTCATCTGTACCTTAGGGCTACGATAAGTGGTCTTCCTTCCCCTTAGGCTGTGTGCCCCTCGTAGGGTAGAGACAGTGTTTGCTCTGCTTATATTGTACCTACCCCAGTATCTAGTACAGGGCTTGGCACCTCGCAAGTGTCTTAACAAATACCATTTTAAAAATGATTGCTATTGTTACTCGGACTGCTTCAGCCTTGTTATCCCATTGGGATATAGTTCCCCCAAATTGTTCAATTGATAGATTTGAACCCCTGCTGCCTGGATCATTTTTCTAAAGAAAACTGCTCAGTCCACATCTCCTCACTCCTCAAGAACCTCCGGTGGTTGACCGTCCATCTCCATATCAAGTAGAAACTCCTTTACCATTGGCTTTAAAGCACTCAATCAGCTCGTACCCTCACTCAATCATTCAATGGTATTTACTGAGTGCTTCCTGTGTCTAGAGCATCGGACTGAGTGCTTGGGAGAGTACAGTACAACAGAATCAGCAGACGCATCCCCTGCCTCCTGCCTTACTTCACAGATTTCCTACTACAAACCAGCCCGCACACTTTGCTTCTCTAATGCCAACCTGCTCACTGTACCTCCATCTCATCTGTCCCAAAGCCAATCCCTTGCCCGTGTCCTTCCTCAGGCCTGGAGTTCCTCCTGCCCACCTGCCCCTTCATGTATGACAGACCATCACTCTTTCCACCTTCAAAGCCTTATTCAAAATCCCATCTCCCCAAAGAGGCCTTCCCCAACTTATCCCTCATCTCCTCTGCTCCCTCTCCTTTCTGCCTCACCTGTGCACTTGGCTCTGAGCCCTTTAAGCTCTATTCACCCCACCCTCTCCCCCCAGAATTTAAGTACATATCCGTATGTCTCCCCCTCTATACTATGGTATTTATGGCTAGGGAACGTGTCTACCAACTGTGTTGTAGTCTCCCAAGTGCTTAGTACGGTGCTATCCGCACAGTAAGCACTCACTAAATACCTTTGATTGATTGACTGAAATAAGGGGATGTGTTGCAGCCCTCTCCACCACGCTTTCTATTGACCCAAGCATCCACAGACATAGAGTTTGTTAGGTAGGCCCACAAAAAGTCACCAAGAGGGTTAGAATGATGGTGCAGTCCTTCCTTCCTTGCTCCACACCTGTTGAAGGTCTCTACTTTCGATGATCCCAGTGGGCCCATGGAGTAACACCAGGCCCACCCATTTTGGACTCCCAAATCCTTCCCCAAGACAACCCAGGCAGATGCCATCCTTGCAGAATCCCAGAATAGTAGCTAGTGTCAAACCTTTCTTTTTCCAACTGACTTGGTTGATGGGTTGGTTCCCTTTTGCCACCCTTTCCAGAGACACCCCGCCTTTTAACCTTAGTAAGTTCACCCTCTTGGTTTACAATGCTTCCCCTGGCACAGCCAGAACATGTGTCTGATTCCTCTGCATCTTGTTCATATTGCAGCTGATGGCCTTTGGAGGCCATCCAAGGACAATAAACCTTTCTCTACTGAAATGTGTTTTCTCTAAATTGCTCCAATTCTCCTCAGTTGACTTCTACACTTACCACTATAGCTCCCTCTTCCCTTTGATAAGAGGCACCAAGATGTTCCCTTACATCCTACCAATTTCACTTTGTTTCTTAATCCTGATTCTACTTTGCAGAAGAAGAATATCTTAAAGAATATAATTGGAGATCTTTCAAGTTACTGGAGTGGGGATGGGGAAAGGAGATGACCATGGTGCTCTGAGTGATCTTGTCGAGCAACGCTTGCTTTAAAGTTTAACATTTATTTTTTTCCTGCATTTATCTTCCCCCGCTAAACCGTGAGCAACATATGGCTAAGGGATTGACTTTACTTCAGTTTTTCTTTGCCTATCCCAAGGACCTAGAACAGCAGTGGCCCACTGGACAACTCCTTAAATATTTTTGAAGAAGATGATGAAATGATATATTACTCTTGTCACTAGACTGTAAATTCCTGGAAGGCAGAGAGCTGGTCTTTACTTTATGATCCCAAGTTCCCTGTAACAGTGATCGGCACACAGTAGGCACTCCATAAATGCTGTTGATACAGACATTCCCAGAACCCCTTGCATACCAGCGCTTAGAACAGTGCTTGGCACATAGTAAGCGCTTAACAAATGCCATTATTATTATTATTATTATACCTTTTTGAGTTTTCCTCTTCCTTTCTTGGATGTTCTTTTGAAAGGGCAAGGGTTGTAAACACCAGGACAGATTGCTTACTGAAGGAGACTTTGGAATTATTGTCTTTGGATATGTTTAAGAACAGGACAAATTCTCCTGTTCTCTAAGTTGGTTTAAGAATAATCCTGCCTAAAAGTGATTTTAGATAGGGAAAAAAAAACCAGTTCTAGTGTTCTAGGATTCTAATCTTAATGACTGTGGGGTCTCCTGTTGAAAATGCTAGCTTTGGAGAAACTCAGATTAAGTGAAAGATTAGGATTAATCTGTGTAATAGATCAATAGTATTTTAATTATAACCTATAGAGGTTATACCAGTCTGAAATGCAGGGCCATCTAGCATGTTTGCCTGACTGCTCTCCAGATGGTAACAGCTTCTTTTATGGCTACCTATTGTATCCTGCCCTTTATCTAATTGTTAATCTAATGAGCCATTTTCTCCCCACTTATTCCGTTTACTTGTTACTAGCCTGCGGTAAATCGTGCCAAGAGCTTGAAAACACCCACTGCCCTGCTTTGTGCATCAGTGCAGCCAGAACCTTGAATGGTTCCAATAAATTAGCAAGGTGTGAACCCTCATCTTGTCGTTCAGCAAATGAGTTCCTACCTTCTTCTTTTCTGCTTAAAACAGGTTTTTGGGTTTGTTCGTTTTTTCTTTTATCACAGAATTCAACTTAAAGACCTGGTTGGTAATTTCCCCGTTTGGGTTCTATTGTCTTCGAATTTTGCCCTGTGTGGCAGGATTTCCTGGGCTGGTGCTCCTGTAGTTCCCCCCCCCCCCCCCCCCCCCAATAAGTCTCTAGGTGGCAAAAAATAATTGAATTACTGGAAATCAACAGGATGCTGTTTTGGACCACAGCTCCCGTTTGGGAGAAGAGAATTGGGTCACATATTTGGTTTGCTTCTCTTTCCAGAGTGGTCGAACAATGCACACATATATAAAGTTGCCCTTTGTATTAAAAAAAGGCAGAACTGATGGTGAAGAGTACATAATAAAATTTTTATCCTGAAGTCCTTCAAAATCAAAATTAGCTGTGAAGGCAAGGCAATTCTGCCATGGAGCTGGTTAAGACTGGGCTTTCTTAAGTCACAAATTGTGTCTCTTGTACGTTAGAACATTTCCTTCCTCTCCACACATGTCTATACAGGGTATTGCTTCCAAAAGAGAAATGATCATTGGGGGTAAGGAGAAAGACAGACAATTCCATTGAGTTTATTGATTTATTACCACTATCTAGGATAGGCATACTCTGCAGCATCTTGAGGGATGTCAGAGTTAGTGGCAGGCAGGATAGGAACAACAGGGAGAATTTGGAATTTTGCTTAGGGGGAGTGAAGTGCTCCTAGAGCAATGCAACAGGAAATGGGAGCAGAGAGGTAAGAGGGAGAGCTGATAGAGAACTTAGGGTTGGTGGTCGAGTTTTGTTCTAAGAAGCAGTGGGGTCTTGATTTTGACTACAGTCATCCTTCTCTTATGCCAATAGATGCATTCCTAAGAGCTCTCATTATTTTAAAAAATTGGTATTAATAAACCATTATTTCAATGGAAAATACCATCTCCATCTTTCAACTCACACATCCATTCTGTCAGTGCATCTAGTTGGTTCTACCTTCATAACAACACTAAAATCTGCCCTTTCCTCATTCATTCACTCATTCAATCGTATTTATTGAGCGCTTACTGTGAGCAGAGCGCTGTACTAAGCACTTGGGAAGTACAAATCAGCAATGTATAGAGATGGTCCCAACCCAACAATGAGCTCCTCTCCATCCAAACTGCTGCTACATTGATCCAAGCATCTTATCTTACCCCGCCTTGATTACTGCATCAGCCTCCTTGCTGGCCTCCTTACCTCCTGTCTCTCCCAAGCCGTGTCCATCTTCCACTCTACATTGTAAGCACCTTGTTTAGCAGGGAACATGTCTACCAATGCTGTCATATTGACCTCTCCTAAGATCTTAGTACAGTGCTCTGCATAGAGTAAGTGCTCAAAAAATACCATTCATTCATTGATTGACTGATGGAGATTGATTACCGGGTTGCTGTTTTTAAAATTTTTTGCTGATCTGTACCCTACAGGTTCCACAGTCAGTCGAGGAAGGAAGCTAATTGCTTAAATTCTGTCCCCATAGCAATAGTGTGATTTCCTCTCCTATAGACTACACAGACACCCTCCTTTCTAAGAATATTTTTATATATACTATATATACAGCTGAATCAAAGACAGAATCTTATGTCTCTCAGCTAGGACTCAGTAATCTAATAGCAATAGTAATTAGGCAATAGAGACTTTAAACTAAAATAATATTAATGATGTGAGCCCCATGTAGTAAAGGGACTGTGTCCAACCTGGTTAGATTATATCTACCCCAGCGCTTAGAACAGTGCCTGTTATAAAGTAAGTGCTTCAACATCATAAAAAAGCCCTATATTAAGTGCTGTTTTATATATATGTATACATATATATATATATATATTGTATAAGCAGACAGTGCACAGACCCTGTTCCTCATGGGTCTCACAGTCTTAGAGTTTTATGCTTGTCTCCCCTCATTCAAGTGTGAGCTCCTCGTGAGCAGGGAACTTGTCACTTCTTTCTATTGTGCTTTCCCAAGTGCTTGTGGGTGCACAATACATACTATTACTGCTTATTACTACTTCTAGATGATGTGCCACTAGATTCCGTCAGGGAGCAAAACCCTCCGTGGCTAGAGACTGAATGAAATGTTTGCTAAATGGCTCCGTAGTGGTTTGGAGGAATCAGCTCACTTTCCAGAGTGGCAACCATTGCTCCCTTGAGAGAATCTAGATCTAAATGTTATATACCCAAATTGGAAATAGCTGACATGCATTTAAAATGCACGGACTCTGGGTAGAATGTTACAGAACCATTATCAATAGACGTGGGCATTTCTCAGAAATATTAATAGCTTCTGTGAACCTTACATAGTGTAAGTTTGGGCCTGGTGGTCTTTACATTCTTTTTTCAATTAAAGGAGCTGCACATTTAAGATTTCCTACTGCTATTTTCCTTCCCATCACTGAAGATATCTCAAAACATTACGATCCATCTGTCCGTGATTGTCTATTGCCACCATCCTTTCTCATTGCAGCAATCCGTCACCCATTGAAAAAACCCGAACCTAGCGTGTGTGAATGAATCACCAAACACTTAAGTTTGAACAGATGTAGGCTCATGCTGTCAGCTGCCTTAGTATGCTCTTCACAATCCCTAAGATGGCCTCTGCTTCAGAACTTGAATAAGAATGCTATTTATGAAGGAGCCTTCTTTCTAGCCACTTAGGGACTTAAAGAGAAAGAAAACACAGGTGCGGGCAAAGCATGCAGTAAGGGGTTTTCAAATTTTTCCTTCCTTGGGATATCAGAGGAAAGCATCTTATGTCTCTAGCCTATGTAGGATGTTTACAAACTATAATCTGTGAAAAAAGTTTGATTTTGCAGGCCATCTGTGAGAGTGGAGAGTTAATCTGAACTTTCTGAATGCAGAGAAGGTCACCAGCGTGGCCATAGCTGACACTGCTCTGACTGTTGGTCTTAGCCGTGAGGAGCCTGCTATCTTGATAGGAAGCAGCATGGCCTCATGGATAGGGAGTCAGAAGGACCTGGGTTCTAATCCCTGCTTCACCACTTGTCTGATATGTGTCCTTGGGCAAGTCAGTTCACTTCTCTGTGCCTCAGTTACCTCATCTGTAAAATGGGGTTTAAGACCGTGAGCCCCATGTGGGACAGGGATTGTGTCTGACCCAATTTGCTGGCATCCACCCCTGCACTTAGAACAGTGCCTGGCACATAGTAATTACTTAACAAATACCACAATTTTAAATTATCCTTATTAATTATTATCCTGCAGCTCCAACCCATCTGTCATTTTTGTATCTTTGTTCACCTTTCCTTACACGTCTGTTACCATCTTCCCCCATCCCCCACACCTCCCTTCAAACCTCATTTGTAGATTGTGAACTCGTAGGATCAGGATCCATGTCTATAGCTCACTGATGCATTTCTTTCCCAGCAAACAATGAATACAATTACTACTAGTACTGGAAGCATACTCTTGGTATACTACACTGGGCTAAGCACTGGTAAAGAATACACAGATGGGAATTTATAATTAATGATTATGTTATTTAAATGCTTCCTACGTGTCAAGCACTGTTCTAAGTGCTGAGTTAGATACAAGCCAGTCAGGTCAGACACAGTGCCTGGGGCTCACAATCTAAGCAGGAAGTAGAACAGGTATTGAACCCTCATTTTGTCTAGTCTCATGCCATCGAGTTGTTTCCGACCCATAGCGACACCACAGATATATCTCTCCCAGAGCACCCGGCTCTCCATCTGCAATCATTCTGGTAGTGTATCCATAGAGTTTTCTTGGTAAAAATACGGAAGTGGTTTACCATTGTTGCCTTCCATGCAGTAAACTCGAGTCTCCGCCCTCGACTCTCTCCCATGCCGCTGCTGCCGAGCATGGGTGAGTTTTGACTTGTAGCAGATGGCCTGCCACTTGCTAGCCACTGCCCAAGCTAGGAACGGAATGGGTAGGCCTCTGCTTGACTCTCCCTCCCATAGCCGAGACTGATAGAGTCCTGGAAACTCTCCAGGTGCGACCCTGAGGGGGAAGAACCCTCATTTTACACATCAGGAAACTGAGGCCCAGAGAAGTTGTGACAAGTGACTTGTCCAAGGCCATACAGTGGTCAAATGGTGGGCCCAGCATTAGAACCCGGGTCTTCTGACACCCGAGCCCAGGCTCTTTCCGTTAGACCATTCTGTATCCCCAATTAGTCACAGTGTCTGTCCTTGTGAGACTAACAATCTAAAATGGGAGCGCAGACAGGTGGCAGATGCAGGGGAAATGAAAACGAAACACTAGGACAACATAAAGAGCAAAATAAAGCTTAGAAGGGTACTGTGGCTAGAGGAGTAGACTTTCAGGCTTCTGGAGGCTCCGGGACTAACCGAGGCCTCAGTGAGCACCACAGCAGCAGCATTCCCAACCTTTTTGAGGTTTCGTGTAGGCGGTGCCAGGCTCTAGCTGCCTCTCTCTGTCTCACTGGAGTGGTGTGAGGCAGGTTGCGGTGAAAGTTCCCCAGTGATGTGGCATCGTGGGGGTCTGGTAGATCAGGATGCTGAGGGTTCTGAAGACCCCGATGCAGGGCAGAAGGTACGGGGGAGTCCCGTTGCCTTCTGGCGGAAAGGTCTGGAGCATGATCAGCCGTGGCTTGAATCCACGTGGCCTTGTGGCCCAGCACAGGGCGTGTTGGGAGCAGAGCTCTGACAGCCGCAGCGGAGAGGAAGCAAAAGATACTGGGAGGACGTCTGGGGCTGAAGTCCGGGGTGTCAACTCGTCTGGCTGTGGCACACAGGTGCGTTTTAAGGGGGGGACCGTCTAGCTCTTTTACAGAGCTGCCTTATCTGTCAGGCTCTTGGCTTCTCACATGGGGAGGACTTAGAGACAGTCCCGTCTGCTGGGCGAGCCAAGGGAATGGAATTGAATCCCGAGTGATAGTGCTGAGCAGAGCCTCCGAACAGTGATTCAGAGTCTGAAAATGTATTGTGCAAACATACCGCATGCCAACCCGCTGATCACCGACCGAGTCATTCAGCTGGGCAGGTAGAGGCCTTGGGTCAGGAACGTTTGGATTCTGTTCCAACAATCTCTCCTACTCTGCGGGGACTCGAACTCAGGGTGAAGCCGAGATGACCTATTGCTTAAATCATGGCTCCATCCCTTCCAAGTCACTAGTGAATCCAAACCAGGAATGGAAAGGAAAACCATGATGAGCAGGTGTTTTTTTCCCAATAGGAGCTTGCTCCAACTGTTACTGGCTCGAGCCAGGGCTGAACCAGGACAATTATAATTATGAAGGAGGCTGTACTGGAGCTGAATGGAACAAAGGACTAGTTGAGCTTCTTGGGAGGGGTTCTTTATTGAATTAAAAAAAAAACCGTCTCTGAGGTGGAGAATGGTAACCTGTAGTTCCTGTAGTAGTAATTGTCATATTTGTTAAGCACTTGCTAAATTTTGGGATAGATCCAAAAGAGTCAGTAGATCTCTAACACTGAGACAGATATCTTTTGAGTCTACTGAGGTTACCAGCAACACGGTCCTGCAGTGTCAGCTCACCAGCATTGATATAATGCTCAAACAACCACAGCTCAACCTCCATTGGGTGGCTGTGTGGGGAGAATGGAAACAGCAGGATGCCCGAGGAGCTGCTCAATGAAAGGGGGCTCAAGGAGGACCGAAAAAAATCTATCAATCGATGGTATTTGTTGAGCCTTTACTGTGTGCAGAGCACTGTACTAAGTGCCTAGGAGAGTACAGTACAATATAATAGAGTTAGTAGACCTCATCCCTACCTATGAGGAGCTTACAGTCTAGAGGGGGAATAATTTAGAGACATGATGAGGCACAGTCTCAAGCCCTGTGACATAGCAGTGGGCTGATGGGAGATCAGTACAGCAGACAGCCTGGCTTGGCAGGCAACAATCGGAAGAGGGGTTGCTTTCTTTGAGCAAAGACTGGGGGACGATCAGGGTACCAAGAGGCAGATTTAGAAACAGGCAGGACCTGAATGACACAGACCCATTAGCACAACCTAATGGGAAGACAATGTTCAGGGTGCATCAGTTTCGTATCAATCCCTTCAGCTATGCTTGGAGGCATGGATGAGCTCTCACTGTCAATTGTTTTGTCTTCCGACAGTGAAGAATATCGACGTGTATACCGGTAGTGCAAATGACTTTCTGCTATCCCTTTGATGACTCGCTGGGCCACAAGTTTCTGTATCTCTGAGCAACCCATGCGTGGCCCTGGGAGGCCCCAGATATTTGCTCACATCTTCCTGCTGCTACCTTTTTTTTTTTTTTTTGTAAATGGCATTTGTTAAGCGCTTACTATGTGCCAGGCACTGTACTAACTCTGGGGTAGAATCAAAGTGTCAGGTTGGAGACAGTCCCTGTCCTACATAGGGCTCATTGTCTTAGTCCCCATTTTACAGATGAGATAACTGAGGCCCAGAGAAGTGAAGTGACTTTCCCAAGGTCACACAGTAGACAAGTGGCAGAGCCAGGATTAAACTCCAGGTCTTTTGAAACCCAGGCCTATGCTTTTTTTTTTCTTTTAAGGTATTCGTTAAGCACTTACTATGTACCAGGTCCTGTTCTAAGCAATGGAGTAGATATGTTAATCGGGTTGAACACAGTCCCTGTCCCTCATGGGGCATCTTAGGCCCTATTTTACAGATGAGGTAACTGAGGCCCAGAGAAGTGAAGTGACTTGCCCAAGCTCACACAGCAGACAAGTGATGGAGCCGGAATTAGAACCAGGTCCTTCTGACTCTCAGCCCCATGCCAGGTTCTCCTCAGCAGCCCTAAGCTCAGCCTGTGGTCAGTTGGGCTCTTTGAGCATCCTTTTAGTTTCTTGGTCTTTTCTGCACCCTCTTCCCCATCCATCCACCCCAACCTCAAGTGGAAGATTTGGGGCTCTAGCTCTTCCAGAAACAACCTGACCAGTAAGATTCACGTGGCTGTTACTTGTGGCCTTGGGGCCTTGGTCTAGCAAGGCATCACCCTCCCACCCCCCTTTACTCCCCCAGCCTTCCCACCTTCCGGATTTTCAAGGAGCCTGTGAAATATCACTGCTCAGTGCCTCCCTCATTTTCTCCATCCTGCTTCTCAAGGCCTTCTTGATAATCAGGTACAGTTCTGCGAGGCTACAGAAGTGCATGACACTCTCCCGGTGGGATGAGAAGTTCCTTCAAAATCCTCTCCAAACCCCCCCAACTCTGGTACTAATCCCTTTAACCACCCACCCCATCACCTCCCAGAGCACTCATGATTTTTTTGGTTTGTTTGGTATTTATTTCTTTACTTGTGCCTATTCTGAATACCTCCTCTCACTCTTAACTGTGGTATGTTCATTCATTCAGGAACACCATCTCCCCCATTATAGTGCAAGCTTCTCAAGGACAGGAATCATGTCTTTTAGGGCTTGGTACAGTTTTCTGTACACAGGAATCACTAGGGGCTGTCTTCTTCACACAGGAAGGGTCTAGTACTGTGCTCCTCACATAGGTGTTTAATACAGGGCTCTTCATTCAGTAGGCCTGCCATTAACTCTGATACGAGTGAGGCCTTGACCTCCATAAGGCATAGCATAAGTAGCCCTTGTTTGCAGCTGGGTTATTCTGCAACTTGGCATTCCTTCAGCCCAGATGGAGGACGTAAATATTCCTTGCTCCGAAACTCCCCCGTCTTGAACAAACGAGCCTTTCTGTGCTCTCCTGCCTCCCCCTGATCTTCCCTGGCCTGCCTAGGTGACCTCAGACCTGCTTGCCAATACATACCTGCAGTTTTTGTCCTGACCCGTCTCGATGTCGGGGCCGGGGAAGGAGTGTTTCAGGGGACCCTTTGGATCAGGCTGATTTCAGGAGGAGCCTTAGTTCTCTAAATCTCCCCTGCTTGGGCAGCATCAGCTCCACAGACAAAAATCAGTTTGATTTCCCTACGGCCGAATGCAGTGGCCCGCCTCCCCAGGCAGGCGTTGGTCTGCAGGCTGTCCTTGGAGGGGGAGTGATGGAAAAGCACTTCAGCAAGGCCTAACGGCAGCCATGGAGCTGGTTTCCCGTCAGTGAGTGACACATCTGGTCGGGCCCTTTAGATCCCGGATTGCTGACAGCTTGGGAACACAGAGATTGTTCCTTCCAGCACGCACCTAGAGCTGCTTCTCTGAGAACAAGCGATGAATCACAGGACGGGGAGAGGAATGTTTCTTTGCCACATCCTCTCCCTCTGTGGTGTGAGGACACTGCTGCCCCCTCTCCCTCTCACCTCACACAAACAAGAAGAGGAGGAAACAAAAGACTTTGCTCCTGGCCTTTCCACCAGCCTGTTCGCTACCCCTGCTGACCCTTCAAGGGTTGCTTCTGTTTCCATCAAAGGGATCAAGGAGCGTGGATGCTGGCCACCGAGGGGAGCAGGGAGGGTAGGCACGGGGACCACCTGAACGCTCAAAAAGTAGGTCTGAGGAGCAGCCAGACCTCCTGCAGTTCCCAGGAACCCCCAGGCCCTCTATCCCTGCCCATTCTGCCCCTCCCACGAATAAGGAAAGACCTACCTCTCTGTGGTCTTTAGAATGCCGAAGGGGAAAAGAGTGGCTCTCAAGGGTGCCAGGATGCCAAATACCAGCCCCAACTCCTTCATGTGCAGCGTTCCTCCTTTCTGTCAACCCCCTGGGGTGGCCCTGTAGGGGCACGAAATGATGGGGTTGGGGTATGGTACACCCTTGATTCCCTGCAAAATGCTTACAGAGGGCAAACAGGAGTAAACAGTCTCCACGGAGAATCAGCCCCCTGCTCTCCAAGGGGTTACCCCCCCACACCAAAAAAAAAGAGATGAGGTCCCTCTAGACTGTGTGCTTGAAGTGGGCAGGGACCATTCTGGGAATTCTGTTGCATGGTACTCTCCTAAGCACTTAGTACAGTGCTTTGCACGTAGTAAGTGCTCATAAATACCACTGATTGATACCCTACTTTCCCAAGTGCTTAGAACCGTGCTCTGCACACAATAAGCGCTCAGTAAATACCATTGATTGATTAATTGCTCCTGAAAGTAAAGTGTTTTTTCTTTTTTCCAGGGCCAGATTGGTCCACAGTGGAACTGGGAAAATCCTGGAGGGCTGATGCCCGTGTGGGGCAAAGGGGGACCATGCCAACATTTTGGGGGCATGCCAGAAGGGATGGGGCATTCTCGTGGGAGAAAGCAGGACAGGCTTGAGAAAGGCAGGCGGATCGAACACAGCTATCAGGTCAGTGAGTCCCAGTTTTGGATATTTTCAGCACTGTTGGTCAGCTCTTTGGTCTGGTAAGAGATCTGGGGTGAATGAGACTGGCTGGCCAGCCCAAAAGCAGGTGGGGAAACAACATTCTCACCTCCATATCTGGGAAACTGAGGTGGGGGGGGTGGTCAATGGTCTTGTTGCTTCCATGAAGATGGCTTTTATATTTCCCAGGGAGTATTTTGGAACCTGTCTGATTTTGCTTGTTCCTAAGGGGAGGTTGGGAAATTGCCAACCCAGGGAAGAGGAGGGAGAAGTTAGGAGCAAATGGGAAAACAAAAATCCTTTCCATCATCATAGTCGGGTAGAAGAGCATGAGCCTTGGGAGTCAGGGAAACTTGGTTCGGATTTTGGTTACGCCACTTGCCTGTTGTTTGACCTTGGGGAAGTTACTTAACTATTCTCATCTGTAAAATGAGGATTCAATACCTAATCTACCTCCCCTATAGACTGCGAGCCCCAGGTGGGACAGGGTCCCTGTCTGACCTGATTATCTCATATGAACCCCAGAGCTTACTACAGTCCGTAGCACATAGTAAGTGCTTATTAAATACCACAATCATAATTATTATTATTGTTAGAAGGCGTGGTCCCTTAAACTGTCATGGGACAGCTGATTATCTATAATCAGACCTTGTTTCAGGACTATTTGTGGGCCCTGGCCATGAGCTTCTGGAGAGATTGACATTTGCAGGGTGCAATCTGCCATCCTCTTCTCCAAATGCCCCCACCATCTGGCTCCCCAAGGATTTTCTTCGAGCCCCTGGAGGGTTTAATGATCCCCCATTGCAGGTGAGCATGCTCTAGGGGATTTCTCTCAGCCAGGAAGCAGGCTCAGTAGCTGTCACTGTTTTCCCAGCAGAAGGCAGGGCATACGTCATTTGTCTTGAGCCCAGCCATGTGGAACCCAGTACCATCTGGATGGAGCCTCCGGTCTAGGAACCACCATCCTTCCTCAGATAACCCAGCTGCTGGTATTCTGCATCCCCTAAGCTGGGATGTCATGGTGGCTGGAAAAAGTGGCTCATGGGAGTCAGGCTGCTGGGGCCAAGTTGGTCACAAGAGTTTGTGGACTCGAGAAGTTGTCACCTCCTGCCTTAGTCATCCATCAGTCTGGCTTGAGGGGGATGAGGCAGGAAGAAGTTGGGGGGGACAGACTTCTAAGCCTCACTGAGGAAGAGGAAATGAGCAGCCTGCAGCATCACCCTTGATAGTCCCCGGCCGGCTCCTCCAGCCCACACAAAGGAATGCTTTCTGCTCTTTTTGTTGGAAAAGAGGGCTGAAAAAGAGGTAGAACTACAGTCCCAAGACCCAGGGAAGTAGCTCAGTGGCCCTTTGTCCACTTTCATTTCAGGCAGGCTGTTTTTCAACTGGCCTGGCCTCTGTCTGGTATGGGTTCAGCATCAGACCCTTTTAGGTCCAGGATTTTAACTTTGAGCACCTAAGCTTCCTCCATAATAATAATAATATAATAATAATAGCATTTATTAAGCGCTTACTATGTGCAAAGCACTGTTATAAGCGCTGGGGAGGTTACAAGGTGATCAGATTGTCCCACGGGGGGCTCACAGACTTAATCCCCATTTTACAAATGAGGTAACTGAGGCCCAGAAAAGTTAAGTGACTTGCCCAAAGTCACACAGCTGACAATTGGCGGAGTTGGGATTTGAACCCATGACCTCTGACTCCAAAGCCCGTGCTCTTTCCACTGAGCGAAGCTGCTTCATCATGTCTCCAGCCACTAAATTCTGAGGCTCCGATGTGGTGCTTGGGTTCACACAGACCTGGGGAGGCAGTGACCCTGGAAAAGTTAGGGGTGGGAGCAGTCAGGGGCTCCCCTGGTGAAACAGTTGAGGATTTTCCAAATTTGGCATACATGATTTAAGTTGGCGTATGTGATGGCAGCTTCATGTTTCGCAGTGAGCCCGTCGCAAGACCACATGGTGCTGCATGGGTTTCCTGGTCCGCTCTGGTGAAACACTCCTTTTCTGAGAGCGGTGGTAGAGCCTAGTCCAAAAGGTGGGCAGTGAGAAATGTAAGCAAGTAGGACAAGATGAAAGCTATTGAAAACAAATGAGCTTCCTGAACCATAAAAATTTCTAGGTGGGTCAGAATGATAGAACAGCAGGTGATGCGGGTGCAGTGGGCATCAAGCTACCAAACTAGTGAAGCTGGGAGAGAAATCAAATACGGGTTAAGTCACCGAGAGACGCTGGCGCTGGGCAACCAGATGGGGATTATTTAGTCCCCGTCACGTGTCCACCTCAGCCACAGGACCCGTGGGCAGAGCCGCCCTTAGTGCCCCTTGTTTGCCAGCATGAACCCCGGTGAGATTTGAGTGACTCACAGTTGGAAAAGATAGTGCAGGGGTAAAACTGTAGGATTTTGTTGGCTTACTGGTGAGCACAGTGTACATTTGCAATGGCTTAGAGACCTGCCAGTTCAAAAGGTTAAAGAAACGTGAGCCTTTCCTTTGTTGCTAGGAAATAGACAGGGGGAGGGATGTCAGAGTTGGAAGGGGTCTCATCAGATCCTTTCCTTTTCACCAGTGGAGTGAAGTAGGCATGTGTATTTGTTGCAGTCCTGTTAACCTTTTCTTGAGGAGAACAAGGGATCCGGAAACTGGTTTGAACCTTTAATTCCAGTCCTCTGGGAAAGTCAACTCAACAGGCTAACAGCACCATCAAAAGAGCTAGAATCACTTATACTGGAGTGTGGTATGCTCATTTTTCCCTCCCTCCTGCTTCACCCAGGCACTTAGTCCCACTCTCTAGGCACTTAGATACTTATTCCACCCTTACCCCCACAGAACTTATGTATACGCCCTTTTCCTAGGTTGCTTCCCTTAACTGTGATTTATTTTAATGTCTACCTCCCCTGATAGACTGTAAGCTCCTTGAAGGCAGAGCTCCTGTCTACCAATTGTATTGTATCCTGAGTGCTTAGTCCAGTGAGCAGGCCACAGTAAGTGCTCAATAAATACAATAGATTGATTCATTATGCTGTAGAATCACATTGAAATGTACTACCTAGGTTACTTGGGTCGCAGATGTCTTTATACATATTTCTATCTTTTCAGATTCATATCCTCAGGGCTAGCAGGCAGGCAGTCTTCAAGGGTGATTCCACAGAAAAAACACCAGCATCTTTCTATTCATGTAAATGGGGCAGGAGTTAGGAGTAGGGAAAGAAGAAACTATAATTGCAATAATAATTGTGGGGTTTTTAAAGTGCTACTCTGTTGTGTGTGTGTATTTTGTGGTTCTCTGTCAGGCTGAAGGTGGAGAATTAATGCAGTGTAATATGTCAGTCAGTCAATCATATTTACTGAACGCTTACTCTGTACAGAGCACTGTACTAAGCACTATTTATTTATTATGTTAGTAAATAAATATACATTGTAAGTGAAAATCCTTGGAGCTTTTCATATGTAAAGTGCTAGAGCAAGTGGTTCGCAGCCCAATTTACCCTCAGGAACTGGAACCTCTGGTCATTTGGTAAGGGCGCAGCAGAGTTGCTCTTTTAAAATCTCATCTCTCCACTTTTCTCATCCTAGCCTTGGTGTGTGTTGCCTTTTTGAGCATCTCCTCTGTATTTTCCACCTTCCCCATCCACAGAGGAATGGAGACTCTCTTCTCTTGTTCCTCTAAAAAAAAAAAAA
The DNA here is from genome assembly GCF_015852505.1 of Tachyglossus aculeatus. NCBI lineage: Eukaryota > Metazoa > Chordata > Mammalia > Monotremata > Tachyglossidae > Tachyglossus > Tachyglossus aculeatus. Next base: position 19,563,587 of record NC_052078.1, on the reverse strand, counting down.
AAATTCTGCATCCGCATCTCTGGGAGTGTCTGGCCTCAGACTGGGTCTCTTTGTCTCAGAGGGAGTATCTCTGTGACATCACTCGCGGCCATTAGCTAACCGAAACAGACACACATGCATGTACACGAAGACTAACGAAGGAGAAGACAAAGACAGTGACAATTTTGTTTATCTCATGAAATGATTGCAAAACTTTAGCGATTATGAAATGCGATCATTCAGGGTGGCCCTGAAAAGAGAAGAAAACAGAAACATCCACTGTGTGGGTGGGTGTTTTTGTGTGTGTATATATATATATATATATATATATATATATTTATGTATGTGTGTGTTTGAGTGGGTCAGCCATCCAGGCCGGTTGTGGGGTTTGGAGGCGATTATCTGCAAATGCTTTAAATCCACACTGGTGGGTTTACTTATTAATTGGGTCTGTTCCCATCAGTGGGTTATAGCTGGCCGGCCTCTGCCTTTGCAGGTTAACCACATCTGGCCTCTCAGTAAAGCAAGAAGAAGTATTAACTTGAAAATGGTACAGGAATTCAAGGCTTTTCTACTCCTGCTCAAAAGCAAGACACCCACTCCCTGCCTTCTGGAAGCTTACAACCTAATAGGGCAAAGAACATTGACATTAAATGGCTGTTTGGTTTCCACAGATGCCCTGACTGGAGTACAGGAGGTGAGAATCAGAGCTAATTTCCTGAAGGTTCATAGGCAGTGAAGTACATTTCTAAACAGAAGTTTAAAGACCTTCCTAGCCAAAAGCCTGTTTAGTCAGTCTTGTAGAACACTAATAACTCTGAATAAACTCATGAACGGAACCATTAAAAGAGGAGGTCCATCTTTCTCTTTAATTCCAATCATCAGCTTATCTTCATTGTTCCCAAAGGTAGCCATGGTCTTGTCACTGGAGGCAGGGGGCAAGCAGCTTCTGTAATGAGGCTGGACTGAAAAAATTATGACTTTCCGTCTGGAAAGATGCAAAGAGCACTTATGTGCCTATCTATAAATAATAATTATAATTTTTTTTATGGGAATGTCTGCCTCTCTGGACTGTAAGCTGATTGTGGGCAGGGAACATGTTTACCAACTCTTTTGTATTGTGCTCTCCAAGCGCTTAGTACAGTGCTTTGAACACCATAAGCACTCAAGACATATCATTGATGATAACTAAGAAGGGACATTATGGTATTCAGTATGTTCTCAGCACTGGGGGAAATAACCACCATACTGGTTTTAGTCCCTGTCTCACACAGGGCCCTTTTATTCCTTTATTACAGATTTAAAAAAACTGACACACAGAGAGATTAAGTGATTTGCCTAACGTCACACAGCAGGGACAATGCTGAGTTCAGACTAGAGTCCAGGTTTCTTGATCTCCAAGTCCCGTTCTCCTTCCACCAGGCCACACAGATTAGCATGGCCTCGTGGCAAGAGCACAGGTTTAGGAGTCAGAGGATGTGGGTTCTAATCCCGGTTCTGCTACTTGTCTGCTGTCTGACCTTGGGCAAGTCACTTCACTTCCCTGTGCCTCAGTTACCTCATCTGTAAAATGGGGATTAAGACTGTGAACCCCAAGTGGGACAGGGTCTGTATCCAACCTGCTTACTTTTTATCTATCCCAGCACTTAGAACAGTGCTTGGCACATAGTAAGCACTTAATAAATGCCACAATTATTATTTATTACTATTACCCCAGTGTTTGGTACATAGTAAGCACTTAACAAATACCACAATTATCGTTATTATATTAAAATACAAAGGAGAGGTTGGGCTATAGAAACTATAATGCCTTGTAGGAAAGAGTCCTGTGGGAATAGGGAGTCTCTAAAGACCTGAATCTGAATAAACCAGCAGTCAAAGAGTAAAAGCTTACGTTTCTTATTCAGTCCGAGGCAGCTAATTAATCATTGCATAGGAAATATTCTCATGATAATACAAAGCACAGTGCTCCATGTTGCCAGGTCATTATTCACGCCATCCCCTGAGACAAGAAATTCTCTACTCCTTGAGAAGCTCACAGAGTGGCTTTCCAGCAAATGTAGCGCCTTGATGAATTTGGAAATGTCAGTGGGCAAGAAGTCAACCCTGCAGCCTGGATGAGGCCATAAGCAGGGACAGGAAAGAGGCAGGGTAAGCTGCGTGCTTGGACACATCCTTGGCAAGAGAAATAAGAGTACTTTTAACTATTATTGCAGGAAAGAACTGGATTTTCCCATAAAATGATTTTCTAACCGAGCAGCTGAACAGTATCCTGGTTCCCCCTCTAGACTGTAAGCTTGTTTGTGGGCAGGGAATGTGACTGTTTATTGTTGTATTGTACTCCCCCAAGCACTTAGTATAGTGCTCTGCACACAGTAAGTGCTTAATAGAGAAGCAGCATGGCTCAGTGGAAAGAGCACGGGCTTTGGAGTCAGAGGTCATGGGTTCAAATCCCGGCTCCACCACCTGTCAGCTGTGTGACTTTGGGCAAGTCACTTCACTTCTCTGTGCCTCAGTTACCACATCTGTAAAATGGGGATTAAGATTGTGAGCCCCACGTGGGACAACCTGATCACCTTGTATCCCCCCAGAGCTTAGAACAGTGCTTTGCACATAGTAAGCACTTAACAAATACCATTATTATTATTATTATTATTATTATTATTATTAATAATAAATATGATTGAATGAAAAGAAGTGAAACATTTTACAAATAAGGAAACTGGGTCACAGAGGAGTTAAGTAACACAGCTGACCTATGGCATACCTGGGACTAGAACTCAGATCTCATAATGTTTGAGATAGTAGGGTCATGAGAACATCAGACCATTGCTAGTACTGTTCTTGGGTTAAATCCTAGTCCATCCAGTGCAATAACATGTCTCTGATGGAGGCAACAGGATGCTGGGAGGAACTGTATGATGGTTAGCCTTCTAAATGTTATTCCTAATGTTTGGGGCGTGGACTTCCCCACGCCTTTCCCCTCTATAGCCCTACCTTTCCCTCCTGTGACCGCTATGGATCTCTTGCCCATTAATTTATCCAAGCCCTTCTTAAACCTACTGATATTTTTGGCTAGCTCAGCTTCCTTTGGGAATGAATTCCTTTGTGAAGAAGTCTTTCCTTTTGTTTGTTTAGCACTTAAAATATTCTACATCACTCTAAGTTTTTTTTTTCTAGAAGCAAGTAATTTCTATTCATATTTCATTTGGCTTCCCAGAATTCTGGGCAACACCCTTACCATTCATGCTCAGCCAATGCTCTGCTTTCAGAGCTTCTGAGTTGCAGTGGTTGGTCACTCTCCTCCTCCTACCTCTGCCTTTGGAATTCTTGGTAGCATCCTGATGAGAATCTTTCCAATTTGTGGCATGTTGTTCTTGTTATTTATTGATTTGATGGCCCCAGAATTATATGTCTGATTCAGTTTCCTTCTCCAGTCCATTTGTCTATGTTGTGTTTAGTTAATTAAGAATAATGTTCTGTGGAGACACTTGTCTCTCGGTCCCCAAGCTGAGTTGAAGAAGTGGGTGGATTCTTGTGAAGAAGATGCAGATGAACTATTAATGCCAGGATTTGTTCAAAGATGTTTCTTCCTCTTCTGCATTAACCTTCTGGGATGCTGTGGGTTTGAACTCCAAAGAAACCTGCCTCAGAACTTCCTCTGAATCCTAGAGGATTTAGTACTAAGTCCTAGAACTAGTGTTCCATTTCCATCTGCAGGTTGTCTTCAAGAGTTTTGTTTTCTATTTTTGCAGTTTAGGGAGTATGCCTTCTGAGCCCAGAATTTTTAGGGGAGTAGTGCTGCAAACAGGAAGGGAGGCAATTATCAATCAGTGGTATTTTTTAAGCACTTACTGTTTGCAGAGAACTGTACTAAGCGCTCAGGCAATTCACCAGTCTACATTCACTGGCACTGATTGGGCCCTGAGTGACAGTGGAAACCAGTTTAGAAGAGTTAAGAAATTTGCATTGTAATTTGTACTTGTCTCTTGCATTTGGAGATCCTTAATCAAGAGGTAAGTTGAAAATGCAATCACAGTCATCGAAGGACTTTTTACAGGATCCAATTTGGAGACTGAATCCTTGAACCACACCTGTGGTGATAGACTGGCCACCACTGGAGTCGTTATCTGGAAGAAATGACAGAAACAGACTCTCACCCAAGTTAGAAATTAAACCATTGAAGGAGCAGACAGTGAAGAGATTCAGGGTGGCAGTCTCATGATTTGCTTGATTGGAAGGCAGGTGATAAGAAGATCATCTAGGGTGAAAAGTTCCTGAAAGCTTAATTGAAGGTGGGCATAGCCTTTAAATTCTTTGGTAATGGTAGGCAGTTAATATGGAAATGAGCAAGGCACATTTATTATCTTGATCATTCAGGTTAATGCAGTCTTAGTTAAAAGGGGATGCTGTTGGGTTAGCACATCCCTAAAGAGAAAGGCAAGTTTTGCAGAAGCCCAGAACACGTGGGAGCAGATTGTATGAAATTTAAATTATGTGAATCAGTAGTTATATCTGTTAGTTTGTATTATACTACAAACCCAGGATCCTCAGAAGCAACAGCAGCCAGGGAATGGCAATGGGTTTTCCCAGTGGATAAAGGAAACATAGTCACTATGAGTTGTCTGAACATAAATAAGGCAATTAGAGGTATTTTTGAGCACGTATTGTGTGCAGAACACTTTACAAAGGGTTTGGGAAAGTTTAATCAATGCCCCCAAGTCATTTAAAATCTAATAGGGAAGACATACATATATTACTTTACAGATGGAAGAAGCGCTTAAATAGTTAAGTGTGTAAATCAATATGGACAAAAGTTCTTGAAGAGGTTTTGAATGAAAAACTGGTGCAGAAGGGCTGAGATGATAGGAGAATGTAACCCCGGGAAAAGGTCAATTAACTGGAGAAAGCTATCTGGAGAAAGTGGGATTTCAGAAGGGCATTGAAGATGAGAGCTGTGTTTTGGTGGATTTGAAGGGGGAGTGAGTTCTAGGTAGGAAGAAGGGCAAGGGTCAAGGGGCCAAGGCAGAAAAGTTGGGCTCAATCAGAAGGTGAATTGGAAAGGAGAGGAGGGTATGGGGAATTAGCTCATTGGGTGCCTTGAAGCCAGTTTTGAGGAGATTTTGCTTGATGCCGAAGGAAATGGCGAAGCACTGGTAGTTTTTGAGGATTGGGGAGACATGCTCCAAAGTCAAAAGCCTCTGTAGGCCATCCTCTTAAATGGGAGCAACACTGTTTTTGAATAATAATCTAGGGCTCTCTCGCCCTGGAATTTCTTTCATTCAATAGTATTTATTGTACTATGACTACTGTGCGCAGAGTACAGTACTGAGCTCTAGGGAAAGGTACAAGGATGATCATTCAGACCTCAATCTTGGCCCACACAGAGGCTTACAATCTAAGAATGGGGGAGAAGGGCAAGATGATGAACACACAGGGAAAGATCGAACAGAAGGAACAGTAATGAAAACAATGTAAGCATCGTACTTTATGGCAAGAGAAGCAGTTCTGAGGTGTTACACTATTTCTGCAGACCAGTCAGTCCAACAACTGCAACTTTCTGAGTATTTGAAATGTTTGGAATAAGTGGTGCTGTCATTTCTCTGCTTTGCAGCGGTCCCCAGGTTTCATTGGGAGGGAGAAGTGACATCTTGTGCTCTGCTAGTGGGCTTTGGCTCCCTCCCAGGGGGGCAGGATAGCTAAGCTTGCTAAGGTCAGTCGACATCTGATTAATCATGTCACATGGCTCCCGTCATGCTGCCCTTTGTCCCATGGCCGACTTTCCAGGATCCCAGTCTTCTCTATTCCAGGTCACTACCTTTCCCCAAATAACTTTGACCTCCAGCTGTTTTTCTTCCAAAGCCTCCCCTCTAGCCCTATTCCTTATCAATTTTCTATTTCTGGAAATGTAGAAGAGGAAGGGTGCAAAACTCCTAAAGACCGGGCTTCTTGGCTCCTCCCTTTTAACTAGGGGATATGATGGGAGTTCAGAACAAAGTAGGAATGATAAGATCTATTCTTTCTCTGAAGGAATGTGTGTTCCAAATGACATCCTGGCTATAATCATTCACTTGGGAAAGAGTGAAATATCCGTCCTGGCTGGAAACAAAAATCATCGGTGCTATCAGGGTTCGAATAGTCCTTGTCGCAGTTTGGCACCAGCATGTCCTCTTGAAGCTCTTTTCATATCTGTGGAAGAGACTCTAGAGGAAGATGCTATCCTTGAATGGGTATATAGAGGGTTCAAAAATGATGCTATTCTACCGGCAATCAAGACAAGGAAAGAACTGCAAAAATAATTGTGTTTCCCCCTACCGCAAGGTATAAATCACCCGAGTTTGAGTGGCATCACGCAGTGATCGCTCCTTCAGTTCTCACATTCTATTGAATTGCGGCTCTTTCATCGATAGTAGTGATTTATGCCCTCAGCTTCCCAGTCCGTGCTTGGGAATTTCATTTACAATCCTAAGAGACGCTGAGAAGAAAATTCCTGAATCAAAGGAGATTATTCATTCATTCATTCAATCGTATTTATTGAGCGCTTACTGTGTGCAGAGCACTGTACTACGCGCTTGGGAAGTACAAGTTGGCAACATATAGAGACGGTCCCTACCCAACAACGGGCTCACAGTCTAGACGGGGGAGATGATGAATTGCTATCAAAATAGAACCCAGTTGAAGAGTGAGTGCTTGTGTGGACATTTTTAAAATGGGTTTCTACATGTATGTCCCAAAATTGTCTTGTAAAAACTCATTTAGAAATTAGGAACAACCTCTCTCCATTGACTTGGGTATATATGTGTTCCCAGAAGAGAACCAACCGTCGCTTTCATCAGCAGCAACAGCCTCAGCAGTGTATCCTAATCCTCATTCTGTCATTAAGTAGCTTTAATTAAGTGTCCGTTCATGCAAGATCCATCTTCAAGCCCTCTACCAGACATGCTAACCAGAATTCCCTTCGCTCTAGGCTCTTACACTCTAAATTACTTACTTCCAACTATGGAAGCAGAGTGTCTCACTTATTCTTAAGGAGCCTAAAGGAGAGAAGTTTCCCAACCACCGTCCTTGGAATGCGTACTTTACCTTTACTCTAGGTGCAGGCCTTTCCACAGTGGTGTGAGACTAGCCCCACTTACAGAAAAGTAAAGATTTGCTTCCTTCAGCCTAGCCCGAGTTTCCTCTATGTGTTCCAGGCCTGTCAGCGCCCCATGCCACGGTGACATTTTAACCCCAATCTTTTTTTTTTCCAAAAACAGACACACAAATACATGATGTTTGAGGAACTATAACTCCACCTTTTGGAATCTCAAGAATAGGATTGCTTTCCCTTGAATACTTCTCATTTTATTTAAATGGAGAACAGCTCAGGTACCAGAGCTTTTGGTCTGTGCAAACACAATAAGTACTTCAGCCCAGAAACAGTTTTGTTTCTTTATTACTTTAGGCTTTCAGTATTGTGTTTGAAGAGGAGCTATTTATGGGCCTTCAAACAATGTGCCAGAGGAAAGGAATTAAAAGGATGTCCTTGAATGAATTCAGGAGTATTATGGCACCAGGCCAAACTACCTTTAACCCTTCTCTTTCTGCAGGAGAGAGATCTCCTTTGGGCTACTACAGATAAAATTTAAGTACGGTTGTGAGCAGAAAGAGATGAAGAGCAATCTGGGTCTTGCCTCTCACCCAGACTCTGAGTGGCTTTGAGAAAGTCGCTTCTTTCTCTTGCTCAGTAGTGCAGTGAGAGAAAATGAGGTAGAGGGACCAGATCATTTTGTTTGAAAGTCGGGACTTTGGAACACCAACCCTTGCTTCTTGGGGCTCATGGAAGCAAGGATGTTAAGGAGGAAATATGGGTTTAAACGCCTCCAGAGTTCCATATAAAACTTCCAGAATGCTATGGGGCAGAAACCTAGCAGGAACTCAGCAAATTGGAATTTCAGGGCATGGAAGTGAATAGAGGCAACAGAAGGTTAGTGTAAGGAATTCTGCCACTTCAGCTCAGACAGCTCTAAAGCACAAACTTTTAAAAAATGACCCAGGTCATTCTGATCACAAAATATATAAAGTATAATAATGGTAATTGTGGTAATTGTTAAGTGCTGACTATGTGCCAAGCACTATACTAAGTGTTGAGGTAGATCAAGATAATCTGTGGATCACATACTAAGTGGGAGGGAGAACAGATAATGAATCCCCATTTTGCAGATGAGGGAACTGCGGCCCAGAGAAGTTAAGTGACTTACAGGCAGGTGGGGGAGCCGGGATTAGAACCTAGACCCTCTGATTCATGGGCCTGTGCCCTTTCCACTAAGCAACACTGCTTCAAAATCAACTAATGTTAACTAAAAACTGAAATCCTCAACGACTCCAAAAATCATGATCAAAAGGACTTGGAAGTTCAGGACTTATTTGCCTTTTTATTTTTAGTTCTCTGTTTATGGGACTGTTAACCACTCAACCTGGTTTTTTAGATTGATTTTTAACTGCTTTATGTTCAATGACTTGTCAGGCAGCCTATCACTGTAGCCTTCAAAAATCCTAGATGGTCTTAGCCAACCTGGAATATGTGGTTAGCTGAGGCGTTGATGAACTATGCCAAGTGTGGTTGTGCAAAGTATCTGGGGATGGAAGTAGAACATGAGGTTTGTCATGTCGCTGTCTACTTTTATCATCCAAAGGCTTTGTTGACTCTAAACTGTGGTGAAGGGTTGCTGGAAAGTCTATCACCGGTAAGCTTTTGGATGACCGAGTTTTATTAGGAGGAGTTGCTGGGGAAGTGTGGGGAACGGATTCTCGCATAACGATAATAATAATGATGGTATCTGTTAAGTGCTTACTATGTGCCAGGCACTGTACTAAGCACTGGAGTGGATGCAAGCAAATTGGATTGGACACAGTCCCTGCCCCAAGCGGGGCTCACAGCCTCAATCTCCATTTTACAGATGAGGTAACTGAGGCACAGAGAAGTGAAGTAACTTGCCCGAGATCACATAGCCGAGAAGTGGCAGAGCTGGGATTAGATGATTGATGTTCGCTGGTGTTTCCACCTCTGCCTCTCATGACCTTACTCAGGAGTTCTGTGTCCCTGGGGTGACCTTGAAAGTGATGTTTACTCCACCTCCAACCCCACAGCACTTATGAACATATCCTTATTCCCTGCCATTTCCCCTATCTGTAATTTATTTTAATGTCTTTCTCCTCCTGTAGACTGTAAGCTCCTCATGGGCAAGGATTTTGTCTACCAACTCTACTTTATCATACTCTTCCAAGTGCTCAGTATAGTGCTGTGCACACAGTATGTACTCAAATTCCATTGACCATGATTGACCACCATCAGCACTATAGTAGGAAGCTTGGAGCATATGTAAAATAGAACCCCCCTGTTCTTGAGGAGTTTACAGTCTGATGTTATTGCTGCTGTATTCTAAAAAGAAGAGAAAAGGGATTGCATGCAGTGAGAGGGAGTGAGGCAAGAGATTTCAAGAGTGCTCATTGAAGAGTCAGGGACCACTTGGTTATTTGTGGGGGCAGAATTAAAATGAGGATGCTTCAGGTGAAAACCCTGAAATCTCAAGGCTGTTTCTAAACAAGGTTGAAGTCCCCTGCCATAGTCTTTTCACCTTGTCTCAAAGCGGCTAGCTAGCCAGCTGGTTCTGTGTGCTATATAATGACCCTCGCTGAGGGGATTACTGGCTCCCTTCTTATTTTCTGAATTGACTGTTATCAATTTGCTAGAGCTTCCTTCCTTGCCAGCCCTTTGCCTGTACCTCCCAACCAAATCACAGGGAAAAAGTCTGCATTCTGCTCTCTTTATCCCAGAGGCATCATTGACTAAGGGCTTCATTCACCAGGAGTCAGCAGGTCACACTCCATTCCACCTCCTAGAACCGCTGACTCGCCGGCCCAGGATGTGGACACCCTTCCTGCTTGCCTGAGTTGTGCTAGGAAGCACCTCATTCATGCAAGGGAAAGTCACGTTTAACCCCGAGCTGCCGTCAGGTCCTCCCGTGGGTTCTGGAATAATTTGATCAACCTTCCAGACCAACGTGAAGCCCAGTCATGAGACTTCTCAGAAAGGCACTCATCCACTTCTGGGAATCAACTGAATGCATCTGAATGGGCTGATTAAGTTCCCTCAAGAGTTCACATTAGGATTGTGATGTCAGGAAATTAATGAAATGATTTTTTTTTCCTTTTCTCCAGCTTATCACCTCTGGGTTTTCCTGCAGTTGAGTCAGGAGGAACAGCCCAGCAAATAGCGATTAAATCAGTTAAGTCCATGGCCATGAGAGGTACCAAGCAGGCAACCCAGTAGAGTGCTTTGCACATAGTAAGTGCTTAATAAATGCCATTATCAATCAATCAATCAATCATATTTATTGAGCACTTACTGTGTGCAGAGCATTATATTAAGCACTTGGGAAGTACAAGTTGGCAACATATAGGGACAGTCCCTACCCAACAGTGGGCTCACAGTCTAAAAGGGGGAGACAGAGAACAAAACCAAATATACTAACAAAATAAAATAAATAGAATAGATATGTACAAGTAAAATAAATAAATAAATAAATAGAATAATAAATATGTACAAACATATATATATATATTATTATTATTAAGGATGGGCCTAAACAGTGGAATCCTTGCCCAGGCTTGGAGAAAACAGGTCTTGATCGACTGAGTAAACTGGCCCAATTCCCCCAGCCCGACCTGCTTTTCGGGGGGGTTTCATCAAGGCCAGTTTCAGTTGGAAGGAGCGGATAGTGACCACCTCAAAAAAGGAACATGGCAGCAGTGGCAAGACCCCTTACAAAGATGGCAGAAGCAAAGCTCCTGTCCCTCTGCCCCTCTCCGAAATGGTGGCAGCAGGGATATGTGTTGTGCAGGGAGGAAGTGAAGCCTTAGGTCTCTGCCCGAGATCTTCAGTTAAGGATGATAGTGATGGCGGGAGGCAGGGAGGGCCGGCTGCAGGGCTGGTGGCTGGGGCAGTGAGATTGACTTCCACCAAATGGCATGTTTGATAATAATAAAAATGGCATTTGTTAAGCGCTTACTATGTGCAAAGCACTCACTGTGTTGCGCTGCAGGACACATCATCATGTTATATGGACCGGGACAGAGCAGCAGATTTATTCCCTCCACAGGGAGGACAAATATCATAAGCCGGTCCTGGCAGTTTCTGAGCCTGGGTGGGCATGCCTAGGGGGACTTGGAAATGGAGGCAGAGTTTCAGAACACTGACACTTCATCGCCCTCACCCAGGCTCCATCCTGACTTCAAAGGCAAAGTGGCAGCCAGGACCAAGGGGAGCAATATAGATGGGGCGCATTCTCCCACAGAATCCTCAGCATCGATGCCAATGTGAGTAGAAGGAACAAAGGGAAACATTGATGTGATGCCTGTTTGGGTGGAATCTTGAGTGGTACCTGTTCTCTCTCCTGTGAGACTGTGAGCCCCATGTGGGCCAGGGAATGTCTGACCTGCTTATCTTGTATCTTGTAAGCCAGTGCTTAGTACAGAGCCTGGATCACAGTAAGCACATAAATAGCACAATAATAATAATAATTATGGCATTTGTTAAGCGCTTACTATGTGCAATGCACTGTTCTAAGTGCTGGGGAGGATACAAGGTGATCAGGTTGCCCCACGGGGGGCTCACAGTCTTCATCCCCATTTTACAGATGAGGGAACTGAGGCCCAGAGAAGTGAAGTGACTTGCCCAAGGTCACACAGCTGACAATTGAGGGAGCCGGGATTTGAACCCATGATCTCTGACTCCCAAGCCCGGGCTCTTTCCATTGAGCCACGCTGCTTCACAACTATTATTGCTACAGGTACAGCTGAAATGTTCGGTAGGAAAAGCCAAATAAAGAAAAAGTGGGAGAGAAGAGATAGTGTGCTTTTGGGCAGGGAACATGTGTACCAACTCTGTTGTATTGTACTCTTCTAAGTGCTTAGTACAGTTCTTTTTATTACTCTATTTATTTATTTATTTATTTATTTTACTTGTACATTTCTATCCTACTTATTTTATTTTGTTGGTATGTATGGTTCTGTTCTCTGTCTCCCCCTTTTAGACTGTGAGCCCACTGTTGGGTAGGGACTGTCTCTATGTGATGCCAATTTGTACTTCCCAAGCGCTTAGTACAGTGCTCTGCACATAGTAAGCGCTCAATAAATACGATTGACTGATTGATTGATTGATTGATTCTCTGCATACAGTAAGTGCTGAGTAAATACCGTTGATTGATCGAAGAGATAGGAGAAAAGGAGGAGAGAGAGAGGTGATCTAGGAGTGAGAAGGGAAGAGAAGAGAGAGATAGGAAGAAAGGAAAGAGAGGAATGAGAAGTAGAGAAAGAGGGAAAGGAGAGAAAAAAGAAGGGAGATAGCATCAAGTTCTTCTTGCTTCATGCTGCCGCTGGCCAGAGGAAGGGTTTCGAAGAGGGTTTCCTAAAGTCTCCTCAGAATTAAATCTCTGAGGAGCTGAGAAGCCTTAGCCAGCAAAATTTTTCCATGATGGCCAACTGTGACATGTTCTACCCGGAATAGAGCGGGCAGTTCAGTTCGCTTATTAACTAGAGCAGTTCTAATAGAGCTGGAGAAGGCACTCAGTTCTGTCCTGCCATCCGAGACTCTGCGTGAGATGCTACCCGGCATGAGGAGTCCTTATAAGGGCTGTGGGGGCGGCGGGAGCCACGTAGTGTAAGAGGAAGACATCTCAGGAGCAGGGTGGAGTGGGCCAAGTAATTGCCGGGGTTCTAGAGGAAGGGCAGGGCCACCCTCTTCCTCTGCAAACACCCCCGCTGGATGATCCTAGGCTTTGTTTTGGAGTCCTGCTTCCCGAGGAAAGGTTTACATGTGATTTGAGGCCTGGACATTCTTTTCGTGAATTTCCTATTAATTAACACAATATTTCCTCTGCAGATAAGTTGGCAGGAATCTGCATGATCAGAGATAACTGAGCCCTTGCCAAGCTGTCCATCATGTGCTACCTCGGCACAAAGCAGCTGAGCCCGGGGCAGACAGAAGCAGCTGTGCTGCTGAAGAAATGACAGTCGTGCAAGGGTTTTATTTCTTACGCCCTCGGCTATGGCACACGACAGGGGTGCGGACAGGCTGACCGGACCCAGCTGAAGTGGCGCGAGGTAGACCCCGGCCTGGGTCTGGCTTTGGGAAGTCGGCTTACTTTGCAGAATAATAATAGCGATGATATTTGTTAAGCGCTAACTATGTAAGCTCCTTGTGAGGAGGGATCACAAGCCCACTGTTGGGTAGGGGCTGTCTCTATATGTTGCCAATTTGTACTTCCCAAGCGCTTAGTACAGTGCTCTGCACATAGTAAGCGCTTGATAAATACGATTGATGATGAAGTAGCAAGAAAGAACGATGAGAATGGACCATGTAGTATACTACTAATGCAAAATGACATAATTCATGTTAACGTCAGCAAACATTCTCCAGTGCATGAGTTAGGTTGAGCAAGAGATGACGTTTTCTCAATCGTGATTGACGAAACTATATTAGGAAAATGGAACCGGTGTCTTTTGTTTGGAGAGATCATTTATAGGGCGCGCGATACGGAAGATTTCTTGACTTCCATCCTGCGGAATTCTTTCGTGCAAAATTTCTCCTTTGGTTCATAAAGAACACATTGTCATAGAGTGGTAATTCAACCCATCAATTGTTTTTATTGAGCACTTACTGTGTGCAGGGCACTGTACTAAGTGCGTGGGCGACTACAATATAACAGAGTCGGTGGAAACATTCCCTATCCACAATGAGCTTACAGTCTAGAGGTAATTGATACAATGAACTGTGTGGGCCAGACCTTTGATGGGGCAGTGCCATGATGGGAACACTTAAGAGGATGAAGGCTCTCCGGTGGAAAGAAATACCTCAAGCCTTGACTGCTATTTCAATCTCAAGCTCAGTTTAGTTATAGGTGGGATAGGCAAAGAAATTACATCACTCAGGTCTTTCAGCAGTCTGAAGAGATCATAGTAACACTTCCGCGCCCCTCTCCCACCCTCAATTAGCCACACTTGCCAAATTCATAGCCATTCAGTAGATGTAAGGTGCTTGAATTGGAGACTGTTAACTCCTCGAGGGCAGGGATTGTGTCTGCTAATCCCAAGTACAGCGCTCAGCACAGAGTAAGCACTTAATAAGAACCATTGATTGGTTGAATGAGTAGAAAATTTGTAGGCCTCAGGCATGACAAATTTCAGCTTGGAATTCTGGGGAGAAAACCTTCCAAGCTATCAGTCAATCACTGGTATTTATTGAGCATTTACTATGTGCAGAACATTATACTAAGTGCTTGGAGGAGTTCAGTGCAACAGAATTAGGAGACACATACCCTGCCCATGATGAGCTTACAGTCTAGAGGACAGTGGGAGTACTCACTGTATTATTTCAAAGCATGAGGAGAGGGGAACCAGGGCGAATCGCTTTTAGCCTGCTTCTCTGGAACTCGGTGCAGTATGTAGTGGTGCCTTCAGCATCACATGAGACAGTTATTCAAAGTGCAAAGCTCAGGTCCTTCCAATTACGCATAAGCGGAAAGCCCTAAAAGATGGTGGGAATACCACTGGATGGAAAAGTGATGAGAAATTCAACCTGTTCTAAAGCAAGAAGGATTTAGAAAGCGCGTTCTTCTGCTAGTGTGTGAGGGCTTCAGAGGGATGTTTTTCTGAAAAGAAATCTGCTCTTTTGGGATTCGGTTGCTTTCACCCAAAGCCTGAGAGCTTTCTCAAGTTTTCAAAAATGGAAAACCACTTTCAGAACATTACAGACACCATATAGATAACGTGGAAGCCGAGGAGAGATTTGTGTCACAGGCAGTTAGTGTGAAAAAGAGCAGAAGTGCAGCATTGTCAGTTGGCTTCAGATGCAGATTTTTGGGGAATAAATAAAAATTGCCCACTATAAGCCTAAGAATCTTAAACAGAGGTGAATATCCCTGCATCCAGTTCAGCATGTGAAAGAACATTCTTGTGCTTTCGGTGGGTGGAAATTTACTAGAGGAGCCGCATAATAAGCAGCTGTCTTTTTTTTTTATTTTTTCTAGCTGACAGTTGTGGGGATTGAAAGGAAAAGCATCTTTCTGAGAAGGCTTTGTTCCTTTCAAGAGCCAGCTCATCCCAGATTGGGCTAGAGATTGGAGATCCCCCGCCCCCGCCAGAACAGATTCATTGTCCACCCCGTGGTACCCGGGGGATGTCCTGCTTGGGTGTGTGGCGCCCCCTGTTGCCATTACACTGAAGAGGGATTTGCCTGTCGGGTGCAGCAGTGAACTTTTCCATACAGACCATCCCTTCCCTCCCTAAATAAATTGGCAGGCATGTACGCGAACAGAGGCCCTTGAATTCCTGCCAGGCTGTCCATCTTGCTCCCACTCTGCATAATGCGCCGTATGGGAGTGCAGGCTGGCCCCATCAATGTGTTCTAAAAAAACGACACGGCTTTGGCTTTGACAGGGGATAGCACCGCTTTCTTTGCGACTTTTCTCCAACGATACCACAGACAAGGCTCGGGGGCCGCTTATCCGACAGCCTGGCCTACCCACAGACATTTTCTTGCAACAGGCCAGAGACGGGCACTCGTTCGATGTGACCCTCAATTAATTTCCACCCTCCAGCGCATCCACACACAGATGATCAGTGAGGTCTCCATTCACTGGAAAGCCTGGCGTCTCTGCTAAGCAGCAGGGATTTATTTATTTTTGGTCCCAAGCTTAATTTCCATTTATCATATTACTTCCCCTGGCCCCAGTCCGTGTCTGGGGAAGCGCCGGTCTCCCATCATTTTGCTGAGCTGCTATCAGCCATTAGCGATCTCATTTTTATTCTTGTCTGCTCCCTTTCAACTTATGTCTTTAAGTGCTACCGTAGGGCCCGTGATATTATTTTCACTTTGGGGATTTTATCTCAACCTCTGGGTAAATAAATCCAAAGTCCCTTTCCCCTTAAACTCAACCAAGATGGTGTTCCTGATGCTTGCTTTGATTCACTTCTGGAAGCAAAATGTGTTGGGAAGTGCTTATTTCAGGACACCCGATTTGTTCCATCATCAACTGCGGTGACCTCATTTTGGGCACATAAGGGAGATGAGGTCATGGCCAGGTGCTGAAATTTACATTGTGTTGCTAGGAGAGCAATCCTGGGAACTTCTTTGCAGCACGGCTGCAACTGCCAAATGTACGAAATAGCTCCCGAAAAGAATTCAAGTATCTCGGGACTGGTGTTTAGAAGAAATACACCCATAATTTCTCTGGTTGAGATATTTATTATGATGAAGACTAGTGTTAACGATTGATGTGGTACAATCTATCTATATGGACATGTACTTTTTCCCCCTTACGTTGCATTCATAGTTGTGGGCATCATGATGGAATAACATTTTAGGGTTTTTTTCCTTCTATTCTCAAGTGGAAAACCCATGACAGGAGAATATAGTAATAATAATAATAATTATGGTATTCATTAAGCTCTTACTATCCACCAGTCACTGTTCTAAGCGCTGGGGTAGAGCCGAGATAATCTGGTTGGCTACAGTCCCTGTCCTACAGAGGGTACCCCATTTTAAAGATGAGATAACTGAGGCCCAGAGAAGTGAAGTGACTTGCCCAAGGTCACACAGTAGACAAGTAGCGGAGCCGGGATTAGAACTCATGGCCTTCAGACTCCACACTATGCCTTGTGGCTTCTTACTAGGTCATGCTGCTTCTCTAGGGGAGCAGTGTGGCCAAGTGGGAAAGAGCTTGGGCCTGGGATTCGGAGGACTGGGGTTCTATTCCCAGCTCTGTCACTTGCCTGCTGTGTGACCTTGGGCCAGTCACTTAACTTCTCTGTGCTTCAGTCTCCTTAACTGTAAAATGGGGCTTCAATACCTGTTTTCCCTCCTACTTATTCATTCATTCATTCATTCATTCAATCGTATTTATTGAGCGCTTACTGTGTGCAGAGCACTGTACTAAGCGCTTGGGAAGTACAAGTTGGCAACATATAGAGACGGGATCCACCCCGGCACTTAGAACAGTGCTTGACAAATAGTAAGAGCTTTATGAATACCATATGAATAGTTATTATGCATATGTGCACACATTCATTTAACTGAAATATGCATTTACTGGCCTCTCTCCTTAAAAGAAAGGTTTCCTGTCTTATTAATGATCTAGCAGATGTGTGATAACAAGGAGACAGATCACAGGGCCCCTGGCCAGACGATAAAGTTAGTCAAATCCATGACAGGAGAAAGCAGGCTGCCAGGGTTCCTCTGCCAGCAGATCCTCACTGCCAAGCCCAGAGGCGATTGTCTGAGAAGCGTCTGAAAATGAGGATGATTATGTAATAATAGTTCCACTTTGTATCACTGAGGATGCTAATCCATGCAAATGGATCTGATTATGAATCCAGTTAGAGCCCACTGGCGATAGAAATATTTCAGACTTCCTAACGGGCGTTTGGATGGTTGAGAAGCGTGATGCTTGCGGTTCAGAGAATTTCCGAGTCCCACGGGTCGATCGCTTTCACTAGCCGGCTTTCTCATCGCTCCGTTTATATCGTCCTTCTCGTTTGGCTACCAGCTCCTTGAGGGAGGGGTCCGTGTCTGCTTTTCAACTGTGCTCTCCCAAGTGCTCAGAACAATGCTGCATTCACAGTAGGTGTTCTGTAAAGACTATAAAGTGGACTGTTTAAGGAATGCCATCATCTGAGGATTGGGCTCAGCTGTGACCTTCCGCCTCTCTGACCCCAGGTTGAAATTTGAGTGGTGACTGAAGGGCTTTTCCCCTTGGGCCAAGCAATTCTCCCCAAGGAGTGTAAGTCGTGTGTGTCTCAGCACGGTTCTTCCCCCTTTCCCCCAACTTCTACATCCCCTCTGGCTCTGCCACTCCTAGCTTCGCTCTGTGTCTGTGTGTGACTGTGAGTCCCCTGTATCCACCCCAGTGCTTGGCATATAGTAAGTGTTTAACAAACGCCACAATTATTACTAAAATGAAGGGAAGAGCTAGCAATTATTTTATCCATTTGTTCAAGGTGGACAACACATCCAGTTATTTGGGTGTCTCTCAACAGAGAGAGGAGAAGGAGGAAGGGGGAAGGGCCAGATAACTAAAGGGAATAGGATCAGTTTCTGTCATTTATTTTAGTGCCTGTCTCCCCTTTTAGATCCTTCATCATCATCATCATCATCATCAATTATATTTATTGAGCGCTTACTGTGTGCAGAGCACTGGACTAAGCGCTTGGGAAGTACAAGTTGGCAACATATAGAGACAGTCCCTACCCAACAGTGGGCTCACAGTCTAAAAGGGGGAGACAGAGAACAAAACGAAACATACCAACAAAATAAAATAAATAGAATAGATATGTACAAGCAAAATAAATAAATAGAGTAACAAATATGTACAAACATATATACATATATACAGGTGCAGTGGGGAAGGGAAGGAGGTAAGATGGCGGGGGAGATCCTTGTGAGCAGGGTTGCATCTATCAACTCAATTATGCTTTACTTTCCCAAGCACTTAGTCCAGTGCTCTGCACAAAGGAGGCACTCAATAAATACCATTGATTGGTTGATTGATTGACTGCACCCCACGCTGGAGGCTACTCTCCCTGTCCCGCCAGAAGTAGGTAGAATGCCCTGAGCCCAGGCAGCAGCTTTGCTGTTCTTGCTGAAGCAGGGTTTGGGGCACGATTTTAACTCTGTTCTCCACTCCCTCTTCAGGACAAATGGAGCCTCAGTTTACCTGTTCTCTCTCCTCAAACTGAGATCCTATATGGGGTAGGAAGTGTGTCTGATCTAATTAAATGTGTTCTCCCCAAGATTTCAAACAATGCTTGGCACATGGTAAGCACTCAACAAACACCACAATTATTATTAGTAGTAGTAATCTCCAGTGAATCTCCAGTAAATCTCCAGTGGCTACCAATCAATCTGTGCATCAGGCAGAAACTCCTCACCCTGGGCTTCAAGGCTGTCCATCACCTCGTCCCCTCCTACCTCACCTCCCTTCTCTCCTTCTACAGCCCACCCCGCACCCTCCGCTCCTCTGCCACTAATCTCCTCACTGTGCCTCGTTCTCGCCTGTCCCGCCGTCGACCCCCGGCCCACATCCTCCCCCGGGCCTGGAATGCCCTCCCTCTGCCCACATTTGCCAAGCTAGCTCTCTTCCTCCCTTCAAGGCCCTACTGAGAGCTCACCTTCTCCAGGAGGCCTTCCCAGACTGAGCCCCTTCCTTCTTCTCCCCCTCGTCCCCCTCTCCATCCCCCATCTTACCTCCTTCCCTTCCCCACAGCACCTGTATATATGTATATATGTTTGTACATATTTATTACTCTATTTTACTTGTACATATAATAATGATGGCATTTATTAAGCGCTTACTATGTGCAAAGCACTGTTCTAAGCGCTGAGCACTGTTCTAACCCTTGTGAGCAGGGTTGTTAGTAACAAAGCGCTTATTTTGTTAGTATGTTTGGTATTGTTCTCTGTCTCCCCCCCCTTTTAGACTGTGAGCCCACTGTTGCGTAGGGACTGTCCCTGTATGTTGCCAACTTGTACTTCCCAAGCGCTTAGTACAGTGCTCTGCACACAGTAAGCGCTCAATAAATACAATTGATTGATTGATTCGTAACAATAATAATAATGAAAACAATAATAATAACCTTCAGGACCCAGGCAAAACCTTTCTCTCTGGCCTCAGGTCCCCCAGAGTCCCAAGCTCTACTCAACTGAAAGTGCCGGAGGGGTTTTTCCTGTTTTAGGACGCTCTCTTAAGACTGTGAACGCCCCCCCCTTGGGACAACCTGGTCACCTTGTAACCTCCCCAGCGCTTAGAACAGTGCTTTGCACATAGTAAGCGCTTAATAAATGTCATTATTATTATTATTATCCCAAAGCGCTCTCTAAAGGGAAAGAAAAGACTTTCAAGCAGTGGAAAATCCCAATCCGAGGCCAAACTACTCTCATTTTTGAGGGAACACTGGCTTCTGCCGGTGGTTATCCTGTAATGAAACCAGTTCCTTCCCTCGCACCAGCAGAGGGCAGATTCCCTACTCTTTTTTTCTGGGCTCCCCTATAAGAGGGACCAGTTAATCATCGTCCCTGCGAGGTCTCCTCCTCCTGAAACCGTTGTCAGATGGTTTCCCCAGCCTGTGGGATGTATCAGTTTTGAGAAAAACTTGGAGCTGGAAAGGGACCTGGAGAGATGATTCAATCCATTCCTCTCCGCCTTCGGTCACTCAGGCTGCCCAGACGAGGGAAGCTTTAACCAGATGTTTCCAGATGTCCAGAGCGTCTGCGTTGTCCCCACGGAAACACACACCAGGACCTAGTGAGATTTAGGAGCCCCATCTGCAGACCTTTGGGGTTCGCACCCCAAGGAGGTCCATTCGCAGCCCCATGGCTTGAAAAATCAATCACTCAATTCTAGTTATTGAGCACTTACTATGTGCAGAGCATTTTACTAAGTGCTTGGGAGAGTACAGTATAGCAGCACTTAATACAGTGCTTGGCCCATAGTAAGCACTTAACAAATACTAACGTCATCTCCATCAAGCTGAGTCTGACACCCTCCGCTCACTAAGAAAGTTTCCATGTTAGGAAGCAAGTTCAAGCTGTAGAATCTGATCATAACACTTGTACTTCCCAAGCGCTTAGTACAGTGCTCTGCACACAGTAAGCACTCAATAAATACTATTGATGATGATGATGATAACCTGACTTGGGGGGTGTGGAGAGAGGACTTTGGAAGTGGAGGCATACCTGCCCCCTAGAATACAGCTCAGCATGCAAGGAGCAGGAGAAAATCCCAAGATGATGCCGTTTCTAAGAGCAATCGGCCAAGTACTTGAATGCGACATTTCTCTTTTTCATGAATGAGAGGACTGGAATTCTTAAAACTGATTCTTTTGCACTCCTTAGAGGTTCATTGCATATTCATGCCTTTCTGGTTCCCGATGTCTGTATTAATCAGCACATTTTCCATGTGGGGGTGGAATTGGCTCCGGCTGGCTGGGAGCAGGAAGGAGCTGGCAGCGGCTTTGGGGGACGTATGTGGGGATGCGGACCGGCAGCCGGGGGCCAGGAATTTCTCTCCCTAACCCTCTTCCACCTCCCTTTCTCCTTGAATGTGTTCTTTAAAGAGATTCAGTCCTGGACCTGTTTACTCAGTGAATCCCAGGTGTATGGTCCGGCCACTTCTCCTCCTGAAACATAGGACACTGGTCTCTTCTGTCCGGAGACCGGGGGGGATTTCTGGCTGGTGCCCACAGAATTCAGATGTGGAAATGGTCAAGGGCTAAAACTAGGTTATGTGGGGCCCAGTCCTACCAGCTTCTATGGGACCCCCCCACCCCTACTTGGTGAGGGGCCGTGGTTTTCTTCACCGCCCGTGGTCCTCTTCATTGCCTGGACTGCTTTTCTGGCAGCTCTGGGCCTGGGAACTTTGTTGAGTCTCTGGTCTGGTACACTGGGATGTGGGGGTGGAGTGGATATGGGGAAAGAGACTGGGAGATAGATGCCCCTAGTTTCCATGGGGAGAACCGTCCGGAGCCTTGGCCTTCATGAAGTCCTGAGGTCCCCAAGGTAAAGGGACAGAGAGCTGCGGCTCCCCACTATGACCCCACATCTTGTGAAGGCTTCTAGACTGTGAGCCTGCTGTTGGGTAGGCACTGTCTCTATGTGTTGCCGACTTGTACTTCCCAAGCGCTTAGTACGGTGCTCTGCACACAGTAAGAACTCTATAAATACGATTGATTGATTGATTGATTGATTGAAGACTTCCACTCACTGTGCCTCTGGATTGATCGGTGAAATCCACTTAATGTGGTTGATTCTCTGAATTCTAAAGCTCATTCCTGCTGCCAGAATCAAGTCAGGCACTCCTCCCTTGCCAACCCTCACACTTCTCCCAGGAGCTCTTGCAAGTTCCAGGCTCTTTGAGGGTGTCCTTATGGTTCTCTGGCCCCCTGACCTCTCTCTCTTTCTCCGATGAGCCGAGTTCTCATGGAGTGAGGGATTCTGCCTGGACAAGGGGAGGGATCAGTGTCTGCGGAGTGGAAGAGCGTCTGTGCCGATGACACTTGGACAGTTTTAGGATTTGGGGAAGCTCACTCTGCCTGCTCCTCATTACGTGGTCCCTGTATGACCCCTGTCCCAGGGGAAGTGGCTGTCTCCCTTTCTGAATCAATCGTATTTATTGAGCGCTTACTGTGTGCAGAGCACTGTACTAAGCGCTTGGGAAGTACAAGTTGGCAACATATAGAGACAGTCCCTACTCAACAGTGGGCCATAACTGTCCTCAGAGACCACTGGACCACTGCAGTTGCCCTGTTGTGGTTCTGGAGACCCCCCTCCATGCCCACCTAGGATGTTGGGCTAGAATTGCCTCAGACCTGGCAAGCACCACAAAAAGTAGAGCTCTGAACCTAGTGATAATAATAACTGTGGAATTGTTAAGTTCTTACTATGTGCCATTCAGTCAACCAGTGGAATTTATTGAGTGCTTATTCATTCATTCATTCAGTCGTATTTATTGAGCGCTTCCTGTGTGCAGAGCACTGTACTAAGCTCTTGGGAAGTACAAGTTGGCAACATATAGAGACGGTCCCTAATCAACAGTGGGCTCACGGTCTAGAATTATTGCAGTCGAGCTCGCAGTCTAGCTTATTGTGTACAGAGCACTGAACTAAGTGCTTGGGAGAGTACAGTACAATACAGTTGGTAGCCATGATCCATACCCACAAGGAGCTTGTAGTCTTCAAGGGCAGACTGAAGTTACAATAAATTACAGATAGGGGAAATAGTGTCATATAAGGGTATGTCCATCCAAGTACCCTACTAAGTACTGGGATAGATACAAGATTATTATCAGGCTGGACACGATATCTGTTCCACACAGATTTTAAAGATGAGGAGACTGAGGCACAAGAAAATTAAGTGACTTTTCCATGTTCATACAGCAGATTTAGAATTAGAACCCAAGTTCCATGCTCTTTCCACTAGGCCTTGCTACTTCACACTATTAAACAAAACCTCAAGAGTGAAGTGGGCTTTGTGAAGCCCATTCATTCATTCATTCAATCGTATTTATTGAGTGCTTACTGTGTGCAGAGCACTGTACTAAGCACTTGGGAAGTACAAGTTGGCAACATATAGAGACGGTCCCTACCCAACAGTGGGCTCACAGTCTAGAAGCCCACTTTGTGAACTCTTAGACATTGAGTTTTCTAGCCTTGTTCAGTTATTTGTATGACAGTGCTCTGCTGCACATTTATACATGTCCTTTTGTTGTTGTCTGTTCTAGACTGTAAGCCCTGAGAGGGCTGGGAGCAGGACTCTCTTTTTCCAGGCCCCAGACGAGCGTTATAAACATCTGCTCATCTGTTCCTCTTAATAAAAAGATTTGACGATGATGATAATGAGGCTGCTGACCTTCATATGATTGAGCAAGATCCCTTTAAATGTGTCTGGATTATTAAAACGAAGGAGCCATGCTCTCCATTTGCCATTAAGCAATATAGCCATGGTTTTGCTGTAATAGAAATAACCCACCTGGGAAGGGTAACTTTCAACTGAACCAGCCCAACAGCACTCAACCAGAATCAGAAACACATTTTGATTAATTCTTGCATTCGGTTTCTGGAAGACCTGGAGGCAGGATGGGAAAATAGATGGAAAAATTGCTTTGACTAATTTGCTGGCTTCTATTTCCGGAAAGCCGAGATTGAAAATGTTAATGAAGACAAATGAATGAAAAGGGACTTGACCACCGAGTATGAAATTTTGCTCATTACTCGGTACTTCCAATTGGCTGATTGATAATGTTTTCATTTAAACATGGTAATTCATTCATTCAGTCATATTTATTGAGCACTTACTGTGTGCAGAGCACTGCACTAAGCGCTTGGGAAGTTGATGACAGAAAGCAGTGAAACAGGATCTGCGCTACTCTTTCTGAAAGGGTGGAAAGAAGGTTAGCATATCTAGTCTTATTTTTGATTTTTGTATTGTGTGCCTCTGATGAGCCTGTCTGGATTTCCACAGAAATTATGTGACCATTTTTCTGTAACCAAATTCCACGATTAAGAGGCCTTCCCCAGTTAAGCCCCATTTTCCCTGGCTCTCTCTCCCTTCTGCATCATCTATCTACACACTTAGATCTGTGATCTTTGGGCATTTGATATTCGCTACATCCCTAACCCACAGCAATTATGTACAAATCGTTAAATTATATATTATAAATCACTTATTTAGTCATATTAATTGCTGCCTCCCCCTCTAGACTGTAAGCTTATTATGGGCAGGGAACGTGTCTGCTAATTCTACAGTATTGTACTCTCCCAAACACTTAGTACAGTGCTCTGCACATAGTAAGTGCTCAGTAAATGCCATTGATTGATTGATTTTCTTCTGACCTTTAGTGATACTTTGACTTTTTTTGGAATATGATTTCCAAAGTCATTTAAAACAATAATAGTGTGTTGATCCTTGCACTTCCAAAAATGACTTATTTAAAGTAAATGGCTTTTACTTCTTTTCTCTCACCCATACGACAGTGTGACAAATGAGAGAAATAGCCACTTTAACAGGCAAACAGCAATCCTGGACTATTCAATAATGTGGATGAGAGATAATGGGTTAATAGCATACCCAGTAATAGAAACAGGGTTCAGTGTGAGTTTCCCGGCATGCACAAGGGGTATACTTTCCTTCCGGATTCTTGGCCCACTGTTGGGTAGGGACCGTCTCTATATGTTGCCAACTTGTACTTCCCAAGCGCTTAGTACAGTGCTCTGCACACAGTAAGCGCTCAATAAATACGATTGATTGATTGATTGATTGATTGGGTAGGCACCCCCAGGAAGAGGGCATTCACATTCTTCTCAGTGGACATGTCCTGCTTCTCTTCCCAATTCATTTTGTCATGTGACCATAATCAGCTCTTTTCCACAACCCAGGGAGGACTTGCTCTTAAAGAGGGTTCAGTCCGAAACACGCGTGTGTGCGCACATACACGTACACACACACACATATATGTGAAAGGAAGCTGTTTTGCCCCAGGGGTTCTCCATGAGTTGAGGGGCCTCCATTCCCTGGGTAGAGAGGGCAAGGCGTTCGGTTACCACAGCAACCAACGTGCAGTTGCTCTGGGCAAGAGAAAACATTTCCCAAGGCTTCCTTCCCCTGAGCTTTTCCTTAGCAATGAAGGTGGATGGGTAGGTTTGCTGCTTGGCTAGGGCATCTTCTGAACTGCCCTGTTAAGTCAGAAGAGGCTTCACACTCCGGAGATTCCCCTTCCACCCCCCAGCTAGTGAATGGCGTAAGAAATCCAGGGACTGGCGTTGCCATGGAAGCTCTCCCACAGGTCTGCTTTCAGAGGAAGGCCTAGCCCAAAGGACCTCTCCCTCCTCCCTGGGGTAAAGCAAGGAAGGAACTGTAGAAGCAAAACGGTTTCCGGGCCACCTTCCTGAGGCGAGGAGAAGGTGGCAGGACTCTTCCCACCAGACTTGCCCTGTGGCTCAGTGGAAAGAGCACTGCCTTTGGAGTCAGGGGTCGTGGGTCCAAATCCCGGCTCCACCACTTGTCAGCTGTGTGATTTTGGGCAAGTCACTTCACTTCTCTGTGCCTCAGTTACCTCATCTGTAAAAATGGGGATTAAGACAGTGAGCCCCACGTGGGACAACCTGATCACCTTGTAACCTCCCCAGCGCTTAGAACAGTGCTTTGCACATAGTAAGCGCTTAATAAATGCCATTATTATTATTATTATTATCATCATCATCAATCGTATTTATTGAGCGCTTACTATGTGCAGAGCACTGTACTAAGCGCTTGGGAAGTACAAATTGGCAACATATAGAGACAGTCCCTACCCAACAGTGGGCTCACAGTCTAAAAGGGGGAGAGAGAGAACAAAACCAAACATACTAACAAAATAAAATAAATAGAATAGATATGTACAAGTAAAATCAATCAATCAATCAATAAATAGAGTAATAAATATGTACAAACATATATACATATATATTATGTTATTATTATTTATTATTATTATAATATTATTATTATTATTTGGAAGAGCAGAGAATCTCGTTTCTGTGGCAGACAGCTCAGGGACCAGGTGGTCGGAGGAAGCTGAAGTTATTGAAAGTCAACTGTATTTATCCCAAAGGGTCTTCTGGGAATATTTGTGATGTAGAAGGCAATGGGTGCTTTGCTGTGGAAGCCACCCTCAAGTCCTCTTCTGTGAAGAAGTTCATTTTCTTACTCATTCCCTGCTCCAAAGGTTCAATCCATAGTATTTATTGAACACTTACTATGTGCAGAACACTGTATTAAGCACTTGGCAGAATACAGTATAACAGATTTGGTAGACCTGTTCCCTGTCCACAAGGAGCTTCCAGTCTAGAGGGTGGGGTAAACCAAGGGTTCAGATAGAGAAGGAGCGTGGCTCAGTGGAAAGAGCCCGGGCTTGGGAGTCAGAGGTCATGGGTTCTAATCCCAGCTCTGGCAATTGTGTGCTGTGTGACCTTGGGCAAGTCATTTAACTTCTCTGCGCCTCAGTTCCCTCAACTGTAAAATGGCGATAAAGACTGTGAGCCCCACGGGGGACAACCTGATTCCCTTGTATCTACTCCAACGCTTATAACAGTGCTCAGCACATAGTAAGCGCTTAACAAATACCGACATTATTATTATCTAAGTACAAGAGTGGCACAGAAAGTAGAGTGAGTGGAGGAAATGAAGGCTTACCTGGGAAAGGCCTTTTGGAGGAGATGGGATTATAATAAGGCTTTGACCGTGGGGAGTTTGATTGTCTGTCAGATATGAAAGACGAGGGAGTTCTAGACCAGAGGCAGGGTGTAGGTGAGGGGTTGGCAGCGAGGTAGGTGAGATCGAGATACAGTGAGTAGGTTGGTACTCGAGGAGTGAAGTGTGCGGGCTGGGCTGTAGAAGGAAATCAGCAAGGTAAGATTGGAGGGGGCAAGGCGATTGAGTGTCTTAAAGCCAAAGGAAAGGAGTTTCTATTTGATGCAGACATGGAGATATCTTAGTGGACATGGTCCCTGCCTATAACAAGTTTACAATCTAGAGGGGGGGACACAAATTAATATGAATAATTTATAATAGACTATATATATTTAAACACTATGTAACAAGTCTTGGGATAGACACAAGATAATCAGATTAAACACAGCTTCTGCCTCAATGGGGCTCACAATCTAAGTAGGAGGGAGAACAGGTATTGAATCCCCATTTTACAGATGAGGAACTGAGACCCAGAGAAGTTAAGTGACTCGCCCAAGGTCATACAGCAGGCAAATGACAGAGCCAAGATTAGAACCTAGGTCCTCTAACTCTCAGGCCCGTGCTCCTTCCACTAGGCCACAGCTGCTTCTGACTTCCTTCAGAACCTTTGCTAAGCTCCTGAATGACGAAGATCATCATTCCATCAGTGACTCAGTGAGATCTGGGCCACAAGTCCCCTGATCTGCCAAAGGTTTGGTTTTTTTTTCCAAGTTACTTCTCCCATGCCCTTCAACTAAGGGTTCTGCCACTTTGATACTCACCCTACCTCCACCCTTACAGAATTGACATTCCTATCCTTCGATTCTGTTACTTCCCCTACCTGTAATTTAGTTTACTGTTTATCTCCCCCACTATATTGCAAGCTCCTTGAGGACAGGGACTGTGTCTACCAAAACTAAGGGACTTTCCTGAGCACTTAGCACAGGTCTTTGTGCACAGTAAGGGCTCAATAAA
This sequence comes from Tachyglossus aculeatus, assembly GCF_015852505.1. Classification (NCBI taxonomy): domain Eukaryota; kingdom Metazoa; phylum Chordata; class Mammalia; order Monotremata; family Tachyglossidae; genus Tachyglossus; species Tachyglossus aculeatus. The sequence continues at coordinate 19,535,836 of NC_052078.1, read as the reverse complement.
TACCACTGATGGATTGATCGATTAATTGGAGCTGGGGTCCCCTGTTATTGGGCCCAAATTAAGCCCTGCCAAGGTGCAAATCAGACCATTTCCATTGTACCCAGCTCCTGTGGGTTCCTTCAGATATGACTAACTTATCTTTTTGGGTTCCTCTGCTGGAGTGCCCTGGGACAGTACAAGAGATGGTTGCTCTTTAAGGGTAAGCGAAATGCTGTCTTCAAGAAACTGGAATAAATGTTTAAGGTGCCCCTGAAATGGAGGTGGGAGAAACACAAGTTGCTCTTTTCTGTGGATACAGTCCTCAGGTGATTGTTATGCTGAAAAGAGACATTTCTAAGTGAACATCATTTTTCCAGCCACCTACCAGTGTGGGAGGCGAGAGTTCTCTTAACCGATCGTAAAATAACCCAGTCATAATTAGTATTAGTTTGGGTAGGCTGATTTCTGAGATGATCAGGTTCTCAAATTCAGGTTTATCCTATTGGGGAATGGTCTCAGTTGGACAAAGAAAAATGTGCTCATTGTATTTCCATGGAGAGTTGCATGGAAAGATACATCTAACCAGGGGCCATGATTGGGATCCTTTGGAACAAGCAGCAGGATATTTGGTCGATGGCGGGGAACAGTGGTTGGCCAGCTAGAAGTATGGTCTGAGGAAGGGCTGATGCTTCTTGGAGGAGCTGGTGTTTGGAAGAGCCTGTCTAGGGATTTTGTCAGGGCAAAATAATAATAATTGTGGTGGTTATTAAGCCCTTACTATGTGCCGGGCACTGTAAAAAGAGCAGGGATAGAATCAAGATAGGGGGCTGCAGGGAGTGTGTTTACCAACTCTCTTGTATTGTACTCTCCCAAGCACCTAGTACAGTGCTCTGCACACAGTAAGTGCTCAATAAATATGATTGATTGATTGCTTGACCCAGTCCCTGTCCAACTTTGGGCTCACAGTCTTAATCCCCATTTTACAGATGAGGGAACTGAGGCACGGAGAAGTTAAAGAATTTGCCCAAGGTACTCTTGCGCTCTCCCAAGCTCAATCCAACCTGGAAAGCAGTGTGGCCTAGTGGAAAGAGCACAGACTTGGGTTCTAAATCCAGCTCTGCCACTTACCTGCTGTGTGACCATGGGCAAGTCCCTTAACTTCTCTGTGCCTCAGTTCCCTCATTTGCAAACTGGGAAGTCATTACCTCTTCTCCCTCCTATTTAGACTGTGAGCCCCATGTGGGACCTGATTATCTTGTATCTACTCCAGTGCTTAGTACACTGCATGGCACATAGTAAGCACTTAAATGCAGTGATGATTATTATCATTACTAATGAGGAATAAGCCCATTTTCACAAAAATGGACAATTTGAAGCCTAGACTGTCACAGGGTTGAAAAGCAACATCTACAGGAATCAATAGCTGCACGTTTCCATCCTTGCTTAGTGATCTGAATGACGAGTAGAGTCCGTTTAATCAGTGAGCGTGGGTTAGGGAGAGACAGAGCTTCTCCCGTCACTGCAGCTGTTCCGGGCTTTCCAGCCAGGATACCTAGCTGCTGCTGGGATTGAGGAGGCCTGGGCCCATTCCCCTGCTGATTCATCAGTTTTAATTAAAACTTTATTTTCCATTGAAATGAACAGTTTGTGGCAGATGGCGTGGTTGAGGGAGCTGGCAGTGGGGCCAGAGCTGTCTCCTCTACATCCCTGTTTGGAATCTGGCCCAGATTCTTTGGGAGCAAAAGAAGCTGCCATGACATAAGCTGTCATGGGGCAGAGATGTATTTCTGCAGTTTCCCCTGAGTGAAATACTTCCAGGAGCCTGGAGGAGGGAAGAAGGCCACTGGGAGAGCGACCAGGCTCAGCTCAGGGCTGTAAGGAAAGAGTTGGGAAGGTTATGGGACTGCCTATGTGGAAATCCCTGAAAAGCCTCAGACAGGGGAATGATGGAAAGAGAAGAAATGAGGAAGTCCCATAAGAAGGCCACCTGAATGGAAAACAGAAAGCGATCTTACGCCTGTAAAAGCCTAGGGGAAGGAGAAGGTCAAGTCATCATTTACTGTCCTCTCCTGGTGCGGCTGTCAAAGAGTTTTTGCTCTGTGAAGCTGTGAAGAGCTCGTTCCCTGTTTGCAACTCATTTTGGTTTTCAATTTTTCCTTTCTGTCAAGATGGGTTTCAACGTTTCCTTCTTTTCCATCTCCCCGCGACTTCAATACAGCCCCCACAGTTCCTTCCTTCTCTCCCTCCTTCTCCTGCCTCCCGAGCCCAGTCCTTTCTAATAATAATAATAATGATGATGGCATTTATTAAGCGCTTACTATATGAAAAGCACTGTTCTAAGCACTGGGCACTGTTCTAAGCGCTTCCTGACAGAGCCCCTACATTTCTACCTTGGGTTAAACTTCCTTAGCCTAAAGGAAGCAAGAAAGGAATAGCACAAGAGAAAGCAAACTGCTACACAGGCCATCCAACAGCTGATTTTGTGGAGAGAGAATACCCACACATCAGGCTGTGGGGAAGATGGATGGGAGGCGAGCCTAGAAATGAATAGGAAACCTGAAGGCCTGAATCTCGTTCGATAGAAGAGCTCTAAGGAGCCTAGGGAATTGAGGCAATTTTTTTTTTCTTAAGTTCGCAATCTGAGATACTGGATGCAGACGGAAAAGAGTTCAATATCACAGAAGGAGCCAAGAGAGATTTTCTATCAGCTGAATAAAAAGAAGCAGAAATAAAACGGAAGCAAGATAAAACAGATTTGGGGAACATCAGTCTGTCTCTGGAGTTTGCAGGTGAAGACCAGGATATGATGAAAAGCAGATCTAGGGAGGAAGACAGGTGTCCTGCAGAGAATAGGCAGTGCTGAAGAGACTAATGGCAGTCCTTTGGTAGTCCACTGAGCTTGCAAATATTGATGATGGAATCTCTCATCAGGAATGGCGGAATCTCTTCAATCCTGAGATGTCAGGGCTGAGACTGTGCACTGAGAAGCTGATTCTAGTGCTGATGATTTGCACAGCGCCCTCCCAACTCTCTCATCCCTGCCAGTACTGTTCCCACGGGAGCATATAGTGGGAAGCAGCATGGCTCAGTGGGAAGAGCCCAGGCTTGGGAGTCAGAGGTCATGGGTTCTAATCCCGGCTCAGCCACTTGTCAGCTGTGTGACCTTGAGCAAGCCACTTCACTTCCCTGCGCCTCAGTTCCCTCATCTGTAAAATGGGGATTAAGACTGTGAGCCCCACGTGGGACAACCTGATGACCTTGTATCCCTCCAGCGCTTAGAACAACACTTGGCACATAGTAAGTGCTTAACAAATATCATCATCATTATTATTATTATTATATAGTGCCACAAGCAAGTAGGCGGGCAGGAGTGAAGCCCCTTGTGAAGTTTGTGGCCTGTGAGAAGCAGCGTGGCCAAGTGGATACAGCACAGGACTGGGAGTCAGAAGGATGTGGCTCCGCCACAAGTCTGCTGTGTGCCCTTGAGCAAGTCACTTATCTTCTGCAGGCACTTATCTGTGCCTCAGTTACCTCATCTGCAAAATGGGGATTAAGACTGTCAGCCGCATGTGGGACATGGACTATGTCCAACCTGATTAGCTTGTATCTACCCTAGCTCTTGGTACTGTGCCTTGTAAAGAGTAAGCATTTAACAAATACCATTTAACTCCTCCTCCCCCCTCTCCCCCCGCCACACACAGAGAAATATCTTAGGGGTCTTAGATAGTACATCCATAACCACTAGGATGGTTATCAAGGAAGGCAACTACCACATGGTTCCTGTGTGGCTTTTAGGATTAAGAACTGCTTCTGACTTGGGTTGGGCTGTTTAAAATATTAACTGTCATCGTCCTCTGTTGCCACCCACCATCCTACTGCCTCCCACCAGGTGCCACCCCTTGGTGGTGTGCCCAGAGGCATCTGCTTCACTTTCTTGCCAACTGAAACTGGCCTTGGCTGGAGAAGCAGTGTGGCCTAGTGTCTCCTAAGCACAGTACTATGTAGAAGCAGCAGCGTGGCTCAGTGGAAAGAGCATGGGCTTTGGAGTCAGAGGTCATGGGTTCAAATCCTGGCTCTGCCAACTGTCAGCTGTGTGACGTTGGGCAAGTCACTTAACTTCTCTGTGCCTCAGTTACCTCATCTGTAAAATGGGGATTAAAGCTGTAAGCCCCCCGTGGGACAATCTGATCACCTTGTAACCTCCCCAGCGCTTTGAACATTGCTTTGCACATAGTAAGTGCTTAACAAATACCATCATTATTATTATGATTATTATTATGATTATTACAAAATAAGTGTTCAGTATTGGTTGAGTGACTAATTGATTAGTGGAAAGAGCTCAAAGCGGGGACAGAGGAGACATGGGCTCTCAACCATGCTGTGCCACATAATAATAATAATAATAATAATGATAATGATGATGGCATTTATTAAGCACTTACTATGTGCAAAGCACTGTTCTAAGCGCTGGGGAGGTTACAAGGTGATCAGGTTGTCCCACGGGGGGCTCACAGTCTTCATCCCCATCTTTACAGATGAGGGAACTGAGGCCCAGAGAAGTGAAGTGACCTGCCCAAAGTCACACAGCTGGCAATTGGCAGAGCGGGGATTCGAACCCTTGACTTCTGACTCCAAAGCCCGAGGCTCTTTCCACTGAGCCACGCCGCTTCTCTGCTGTGTGACCATGGGCAAGTCACTTGACTTCTCTTTGCCTCGGTTTCCTCATCTGTGCAATTGGGACTTAAATGTCTGTTCTCCCCCCCCCTTAAAGTGTGAGTCCCATGAGGTACAGACTGTTTTGGCCCAAGCTTGGCCCACAGTAAGTGCTTAACAAATATCACAGTTATTATTATTTTTACCGTCCCACCCCAGAGTTCCAATTATTTTTATCCACCTTCCTTTATCACAAAGTGTTCTTTCCTTCCATCCCTACCTGTCTGACTCTTCCTCTCTCTCCCATTAATGTACTACCTAATCTCCAGATTCCCAAATGTTATGACAAGGTAGGTCACGGCCATTTTAGTGCTGTCACATCATTCGTGCGCTTTCATCGCCACACTGAGAAGAGGGAAGCAATGGGGAAGATTTCCCCCCTAAAGTCTCTGACAAACCTTTCTGTCACTCAGGCAGCAGCAGTTCTGCAAGTGTCAGGCAGAGCTCTTTCCTGAAACAATTTTCCCTGAAGGGGCCGTCAAAGTGACAAGTAGAAGTGTCTATAGAGGCTGCAGAAATCAGGAGTCCTCTTCGCCTTCCTAGAAATATGGGAAACCGAAGCTGAGCTCTCAGAGAACACATTCCTAAGGCATTCCAGCTCCCTCTCTTCTCATTTTTAAGGGTAATGCAGCCCTAAAGCTATCTTAGCATCTTTCGTCAACTCATTTACTGAAGTTGTTCTCATCAGCCTTTATTGAGATGGAACTGCTGAAGTTACCTACGGGGTTGCTAGACTCAGGAAAGCTGTTACTGTTGCATTTTTTCTTCCCTTTTTAGCCTTTTAAAACATTCCTCATAAAGCACCACTGCTGAGGTTTGTCAGGAAATGTTTCTTCCAAGTCTAATTGAGAATATTTAATTAAAATGTCATTTACTCCTTGGGACACTAACACTGCTTGAATAAAATTAAAGAACTGCTGAGAATGACAAAGAAAAATCATGACTATTCTTTTCTCAGTTGGAATCACCCCACGCCTGTCATTTTTCAGCCTGATAATATTCCCTTATTCATCAAAATATGCACTTTTTTCCTGTTCCCTTTATTACTAACCTTTGTATGTGTTAGGTTTGGGGCGTATTCTTTCACACAGTGAAAACTGTCTTCTAAGTCTAATGATCTCCAGAAGACTAAAGGAAATTAAAATTACTCTCTCACATTCATGCTGAATGCAGTCTATTTGCTGAAACCATGTAGTGCTATTTGCATTGAGTTTTTTTAACTGTAAAAAATATAAGTTTTTAGTATTTTTCATTAGAAAGAGAACATTCGTTGCTATTTGGGTTTTATTGTTCAGTGTGGGTAAGGCATAATGTTACCTACCTGAAATATTTTTCCTGGGCCTCTAAATTACATTGACTCCTCAGGGCATGGAAAATCTATGTTACAAACATAATGATAACACAATAAATCTCTCAGTCTTTGGTCTCAACTGTGAAGATCAATCCAGGAAACATTTTGGAAAACAACTGACGTAGCAGATTCAAAGGCCCCAATCTAGATGGTAAATTATCGTGAACGTTCCATTCCAAAAATTCATTTCAGGCTAAACAAACTCTCAATGATTCTAGCCAAACTGTGGAGTATGTAAATTGCCCTGGATTGTCCAGCAAGTCCCTTAACTTCTCTGGGCTTTATTTTCTTCATCTGTAAAATAGGGATTCAGTACTTATCCTCCCTCCTCCTTAGACCAAGTGCTTAATACGGTGCTTTGCATACAGCAAGCACTCAATAGATGTGATTGAATGAATGAATGAATGACTATGAGCCCACTGGGACAGGGACTGTGTTTGACCTGATCATCTTGTATCCAACCCAGCTCTTAGAACAGTGCATAGCACATAGTAAGCACTCAACTAACAACACAATTGTTATTATTATTATTATTATCATCATCATCTAGATAATGCGCTCATGTGGGTATGACCATAGAGGAAGATTAGCATTTGGTATGATGGACTACTTTCCATTAGCGAACAGGATTAAACTCTTTGCGGATGATGTCGATGAAGAAGCCTCCCATCATTTACAATGGATAAACCTCTGTTCAAATCACCAAGACTTCGAGACTGAGCACCTGCATTGCCCTTGACTTCTGCCCTGCTCCATATTGTAGCATTCCTGAAACCGCTAGGGCAGACCTCTCTTAAAGGGACATTATCTCCACATCTTCCTTGTCTATCTAACCTTTAAATACATCGATAGTCCCCTCAGCCTTACAGGACTTATATACTTATCCTTGTACATTACTATTTCCCCACTCTGTAATTTATTTTAATGTCTGTCTCCTCCTGTTGACCATAAGCTCATTGTGGGCAAGGATAACCTCTACCATCTCTAGTGTATTGTACATTCCCAAGTACTTAGTACAGTGTTTTGTATACAGTGTGCTTTCAATGAATGCCTTGATTGATTGATTTTTATATTCTAACATTGACATTTAATTTAAACAGTTTCATTTAGTCATTTAGGTCATCTTCTAACTCTAGTTAGCCTCCTCAAAGCATCTTGTCCTTTCCAGTTATTTTATACCTTAAAATTGTTTATGCAATGCCTTGCACAAAACAAGCTGTCTATAAATACCATTGATTGATTGATCAATTGTTCCTCACATTTTTGTGGCATATTGACATTCATTTATTCATCTGCCTATCCATTCCTTCTTTCCATAATAGTGGTATTTGTTTTAAATGCTAACTGTGTGCCAAACACGGTACTGAGCACAGTATAAGCAGATTGCAACATGGTGCCTGTCTCATATTGGGCTTGTCAGCTATGGGGGAGTGAGAAACTTTATAGTTGGAGAAACTGAGGTTCTGAGAAGGTAGGTGACTTAGCCAAGGTCACACAGCCAGCAAGTGGCAGAGCAGTGACTAGAGCCCAGGCTTTTCCCGACTTTCAGGCCTGTGCCTTTTCTACTAAACCACGTCTTCTCATTAATAAATTAATGAATAAATGAATTCATAATATTAAATGTCTACTGGGTGCAGAATAGCGTATAGTAAACAGTTGGGAAAGTACAGTAGATTTAGTACACATGCTCCCTGCCCTGAAGGATCTTTCATCTTAGCAGGGGTTGACAGACATTAAAAAACATTAGGGATAGGGGAAATAGAAGAGTATCGGAAATCGAAGTACTTGGAGTATATTAAAATAGAGCATTTTCCCTCTAGATGCATCATCAAGGGTCTAGGAGATTCTCTTAGGAGAATTTTGTAAGTTGCTAGGCACATTCAACGGGCCACTTGTTAGGTACTGCTTTAAAAAGCAGCCATTTGGCTGGGGTTCTGCTCCTGAAATGGTCAGTAAAAGAACAAAAGAAATGCTGGAGTTGTGAAAAGGACCAAAATGTTCACTGACGACATTAATTTGAGGTGCATCATGAGAGGAACATCATAGGTGACTTGAGCTGGCATTGATTAAAATTCACTGAGTGAGAATGAGTCAAAGTAAATGAAAATTTAAATTGAAGGAAGTTCCATATTTAGGGGGAAATAACTGGCAGATGGTACAGAAATAGATCAAAACAGAATCCAGGTGATTGCAGCCTGAGTGTTCCAAAAGACAAAGATGTTGGAAAAGTTTAACTCTGTTGGAAAGGGCAATCCAAATTTGGCACGATAAGCAAGACATTTAGAGTTTTTCCCCCGAAAACGTGCAGTGGTTTTGGGACAAAGACCACCAGAAAGTTTCTGATGGGTTCAAATTGTTCATTAAAAGAACATCAACACTGCTTTAGTTTGTTATCAACAGGGAAACCAAAATCTCAGTACATGATTCAGTCACAGCCAGACGTGGGACTTTCACATAAATAAGGATGTTGCGATGCAGGAAGTAGTACCAAGAGGGTAGGAGGTTCAGATAGAAACCTACTGAAAGAATAGGGAACAAAACCACCAGCAGCTGAAAGGAATAAAATTGGGATAAACAACAAGGCTTTTGGAAACACTGGAAACAAGTAATGTACTTCCTTGGTACAGTGTGTTTGCCCACAAAAGGGGCTTAATGAATACTATTCCTGCCACAACTACTAGTTTGTAAACTCCTTGAGGAGAGAGACCATGTCTTTGATGTTCACATACTCTCCCAAGCTCTTACAGCACCCTCCCCCTACATGTGTCTCTCTCGCTTTCCCTCTCTCTCCCCACTCAGCTGTTTGATCTGGACTCTGACCCTGGTATCATTGGATTTTGTTGATTTCAATCTTGTGCTTTCTCAGCCTGTCTTTCTAGAATGAACAGTCCCACTCTTTTCATTTCATTTTCATGTGGAAGGTGCCCTATCCTCTTTGTCATCTTGGTTTCAGGTCCTTAAGATGCAGAGCTCAGAAATGCCTATAGAAGACCTGAAGCAGGTGGGCCAAAGTTTGTATGTGGTTGCTGAACTCTGCCTTCTGTGCCTTTCCTGATGCTTCCTGGTTATTTGAAGTTATTTCCTAAGATGTTGGGGTGTGCATTGAGTCCCCTGTGTTCTCTTGTCTACGATACTGGGATCCAGGTGCTCACCAAGAAAGCTGCCGAGAAAGGGCTGAGACTTCTCACAGTTTTTCATAGCAGCTTTCTGTCCAGGTTTCTATTGGGTTGACTCATGGGAAAAGCATCTTGAGTTGGCATGCAGGTGAAGGCAAAAGAGGTCTTGCCCCTGACCTATAAAAGGGATTCCTTGCTGCTCTAGGCACATGATGAGATGCAATGTGCGGCCGGATGAATTACTGTTGCTCTCTAACTTTTAAAATGAAAGACAGTTCAAAACTGCCATCCAGGGCTGTAGAAGGAAATCCAACAGCCCAGACTGTTTCAGGCCACGAGGGGATCGTTAGTTTCTTCCTAGCTTCTATGGACTTAACCCTCGTGCCATTTTTGTGTCCTCTTTCTGTTCCAGTGGTTCTACCATCGTCAGTTATAGCAGGAGGCGGGACTAGCAAAGAAACAGGAGTGTGACGTTGATGAAGAGGAAATTCCTTTCCTTGAATCCCGATGACGATGAATGAAGCAGGTGAGAGCCCCACACCAGTTACCTGTGCCTTCTGAATTCAGAGATGCTTTGTCCACATGGCTTTCTTCTCCAAAGGTCACCCTCTCTCTTGCTAGGAATCGCAGATGGCCAGTCTCCTTAGACTTTGTTTCACTAACCCCTTAGAGATTATTCTTTGCAGTGGGCACCATGAATGGGCTGAGAAAGTAGTGATGTTGAACGTTACTTCTCCCAAGAGGGATTTTGAAGTTGCTCAGGGATTGTCCAGGGAAGAAACATGGGCCCTACCACCTAAATCAAATTTTCATCCATACCATCTGGCAACATTTCTGTGAAATCAATTTACCTGGGAAATCTAATGGTCTTCGATCCTCTTCGGGCCCAAAGCAAAAGCAAAATTCCTCCACCTGTGCAGAATGTTGGTCCCAGAGGGGAATGATTAGTAAAGAGACATCCATCAGCCCTTGAGGTCCAATTACCATTTTGATTTTGGAAGCATCTCAGTGAGCTCAGAGCTCTCTTTGGGAGGAAGGTGGGGGAGGTCAGGTCAGGAGGCCAAAATGGGTAATGAGGACCTGTGGGGATTTACACTGTGAGCCCCAGATAGGACAGGGACTGTGTCCAATCCAGTTATCTTGTATCTACCTCAGTGCTTAATCATTGCTTAGCTCACAATGTGCACTTTAGCAAATGCCACAAATTATTATTATAATGTTTTGCTTACAGGAGCATTAGCTCAGGTCGTCTAGAACCCTGACTTCTGCAGCCTTCAACATAGAGGGGAGAAAGACTCAGGGTTTTTAAATGGTATCAGCTTCATTTTTATCTTTGGCAGTTATATATTTCTTGGTACAGATAACTAGAGCTCCTATTCATGAAAGCAGGTGGGATAGGGACCTCATGGATTTAGGGGCTTTATGGTCCCTATTTTAATTTGCTATAAGAATTTAATTCAACTGAAATGAAAATGTCCAAATGTCCAAAGCCCCAGGTTGGTCACCTCTGAATCATTGATTCAGTGGCGATCAATGGGTTAGGGAGTAGATAATTTGAAGATATTGAAGATAATTTGATAATTTGAAGAGCATGGCCAATATTTATTGATATAATTTCCTATATTACCATTAAGACCACTCCTGTGAGAATACTTTACCCCCTTGCCTCTCAAGATTATTTTCCAATACTAAGTATTGTGAAGTTGCCAAAATATGAAGAAGCACCAAGTATTGTACAGGACAGCAGGGCTGAAGTAGAGCCTGGGAAGCATTGCCCCTCCCGCACTGCTCAACCACCAGCCCTTGCAAGAGAACAACTGCTTCTCTCCCTGTACCAAATCTGCTTAGACCAACTTGTGGCTCATGCTATACTCAGAACAGACTCACTTGGGAAGAGAATGCCCCAGTTCCTCTGTTATGTATATTCCAATTGTGTAGCAAAAAAGCCATATTGAAAAGTGGAGGAAGAGACAACATAAGGAAACTGTGTGAGGCTCGGGGAAGTGAATCATGTTAGTATTTGTGGCCCAAACTGCCATTATTTTCTTCTAGACAGGTGGGACAAAGGTGAAGGACCACAGAGGAGATTTTACAAGGCCAGTGTCTCCACTCTCCACGCTCCAGGTATCTGAAGCACTGAATAATTCATTCCAGCAGGCTTCCAGACAGGTGGGGCTCCTCACAGGATGTGTTTCTGGTCTTTCTATTCAGATGAATTCTCTTCTGGCGTTTTCATCCGCTGCCGCTGCTGCGGAATTCATCATGCAGCTGGCAGGAAAATCCTGGCAGTTTGTGGGAAGGCATCTGGGCTTGTGGAGAAGGCATTTTCCAGGGGAGTCCCCAGAGATCATGCGTTTCCCGGGACCTGCAGGAAGGGCCGTGCACTAGTTTAGGTTTCAGTGTACTCAGAGGAGGAGGCTAGTTTGGGAGAATGTGGCATGTGGTTAGAAACGATGTTGACAGGAGAGAAATAACATTCAGCCTAAACTGGAGATAGCAGTTTATTCTCAGCTAGAGGAAAGAGTAAACATCCATGGCCCAGTAAGATGGAAAGAGACAAACTAGGAAAATCTTCCCTCCCCAGACAGCCTTTTCGATCAGGTTTTACACCATGTGTCGGCCTAGGCAACCTCTTCCCGGTGAAAAAGTGAGAATGCGAAAGGGCAGGTAATCCCTCAGACTTTTTCTGAAACACAGAACAGTGTTTGCAGGACAAAGTAAGACCTATGTTCCGTGAATGTCAAAGGGCTGCTTCTGCCTGTAACAGCCTCCATTTTAAAGGAGGAGAAATGGAGAGGCAGGGATATAAAATGAGCCAACAGCAAGGCTGGGATTAGCATCCCAGTCTTGTGATGCCTGGTCCTGGCTTTACTGATGAGGTATTGCTTGTCACGTCTCCTTTACTCAGAATTCGGAATCAGGGTGGCCCACTTCCCACTCCAGGTATTGCTTTGCAGGCTTTACAGAAGGATTCCCGGACATCTCAGCATCAATCATATATTAAGTATCTAGGGTGTGCAGTCTCGTACAGGCAGTGAGAAAATATGCTGAATTGTGTAAGGTAGTCCTTACCCTCAGTGAGTTTAAAATTTAAGGAGGGGAAGACAATACTTACGAAAAAGCTTGTTTCATGAGAAAATAAGCAGTAAAAACTGATAGACTATAAGAACAAATTACATGTGACCTAAGTTGGATGGGAAAGCAGAGCAGGGAAGTTTGGGTTGTTTTATATTTGAAAGGGGCAATCAGCTTTTGATTTGTCAATGATATCAGCAGAGGACCCTCAGAGCAGAGCTGCCTCTGGGAAACAGCTGATTGGGACAGTTATGCTGGGCCCCAAATCCTAAACCCCCACAAGCCTTTCTTACCTACCTGTAGGTGAGACTCCGGGGCATTGCTGGGCAGAGTGGGGAGGGTGTGCCTGAGCCCAAGTCACTGTCACATCTTTTATTCCTCCCTCTCTGGGGCCCCTTGCGCGTGATGCTCAGAACTGTCCACAGTCTTACTGGCAGGTGGGGGGAAATGGTAGCAGAACTTTGCTTGGAGGGTTGGGTGGAGGCTATTACTAGCAAACGGGCCTCTGAACAGCTGGCCCTGCTCTGGGCAGCAGGATGGTGGTGGTGACCCGGGCCCTGATGCACGGCAGCCTCTGCTTTTCTCCTGCTGTCATCCTGGCAGTGCTCTGGCCACGTTCTGGAGACCCGTCCCTTGTAGAGAGGGGCCAGTGGTGCCGGTCCAATCGGTGGGTCGGTGCGGGGACGGGGTGTGCATGTGCGAGATTTAAGCTTCTGCTTTTTAAATTGCTTCCTTCCCCCTCCACCCGTGGAATCTTGCATCAGGTTAATTGTCCTTGGGGTCTGGCATCCTTAATGAAGGCTCTGCCAGAGAGAGCTAAGCATAGTCAGTCAGCTCATTTTGGAGCAGCCAGTCAAGAGATGATTGCTCACTTTTTCTCCTAGGTCAGTGTCATTATGCTATGGGAGGGACACGAGGAGTTACCTCAGCAATGGGGAAGACCCTTCTCTCGGAGGAGGCTGGAATCCTGGTCCCAGCCAGCCTGCCTCTGCATCTCCTGCATTCATTCATTCATTCAATCGTATTTATTGAGCATTTACTGTGTGCAGGGCACTGTACTAAGCGCTTGGGAAGTACAAGTTGGCAACATATAGACACTGTCCCTACCCAACAACGGGCTTACAGTCCAGCTGCGAGCAGGAGGTTGCTCTGTGAGGGTGGGAAATCCCCAGAGCATTCTACAAGGGATCCAGAATGGGCCTCAACAACCCCTCTCCTCCCCCATCCACCCCGCATTGAGGCTCACCCCCAATTTGGCCTGGCCCACCTCCTGCCTGTCCTCTGAGCATAAGGGAGCTCCTCTGATCCTCCCCAAGGGGGTGGGCAGGGACAAGGAGAGGAGGGGAAATTCAAATCAGCCAGTTGAGCTCTGTTGAGGCAGCCCCGATTGAAAGCCTTAAAGGGGAAACAGACACTGAAACCCCAGAATTGGTTGGGGATTATCTGTGGATTTGAATTTATCCAGACCCGTCTCTACAGACCATGTATATGTATGAGAAGCAGCGTGGCTCAGTTTCCTCATCTATAAAATGGGGCTTAACTACCTGTTTCTCTCCTACTTTGATTGTGAGACCCATACTGGACAGAAACTGTGTGATTGGCATATGGCACAATGCTTGACCCATAGTAAGGTTTTAACAATATAATTCAATCTAATTATGGTATTTATTAAGTGCTCACTATGTGCCACTATGAAATTTCCTTTGAAAAGCATAAGATAATCAGGTTGGACCCAATCCCTGTCCCCCATGAGGCTCACAATCTAATACCACTACTATCAATTATTTTTAACGCTTGCATTTAGACTCCTGGGAGTTGGTTGGAGGTGCTTTGATGTGGGCAGGGGTCTGGATGTCTTAAAATGAGCATGCCTGAGGGAATGGCTCTTTAGCTGCAAGCCCCAGAAGCCAGACCAGCTCCTTCTTCGCAACCTGGTGGATAACATGGCTCTGCCCTGCCTGGCCCCAGGCCCGGCCTGAGAACTGACCCATATCCACTGAGATGGTCTCAGAATTACCCTAGCCTTCCAGAGATCTGAGAAATGACCTGAGCCCAGGGTGGACCCTACACCCACCCTCTGTCTGCTCTGAATCAACAGGAAAATATCCTAGGCAGCACCAGTTCAGACCCTCATCCCTAGAGCTTAGTCAGTTCTTCGTGAGGGAGGTGAGCTGTGGCTTTGCCTTTGACTGAACTTGCCCCCTCCTGCCTCTCCTCGCTACTCTCTACTACAACCGAGCCCACACACTATGCTCCTTTATGCTGATCTTCTCACTGTACCTCGATCTCATCTATCTCGCTGCCAGCCTCTCGCCCACGTCCTGCAGTGCCCTCCCTCTTCATATCCGACAGACAATTACTTTCCCCATCTTCAAAGCTTGTTGAGGGTACACCTCCTCCAAGAGGCCTTCCCTGACTAAGCCCTCCTTTCCTCTTCTCCCACTCCCTTCTATGTTACCTTGACTTGCTTCCTTTATTCATCCTTCCTCCCAGCTCCACAGCAATCTCTCCCCCTTCTAGACTGTGAGCCCACTGTTAGGTAGGGACTGTCTCTATATGTTGCCAACTTGTACTTCCCAAGTGCTTAGTACAGTGCTCTGCACACAGTACGCGCTCAATAAATACGATCGATTGATTACATACGTGTGTAATTTTATTTATTTATATTAATGTCTGTCTCCCCCTATAGACTTTAAGTACAGTATGAGTAGGTCAACCATATTATTTGGTTGAAAATTAGGACATAGGGGCCATCCCTAAATGATTTCCGTTTTGGTCAAAGAGCAGGGAAGTAGAAGGGTAATGTTCCTCAGAATTCCAAGACATCCATATTACAAGTCTCAGAGTACTGTAGATCCTAAGTTAAGCAGGAACTATGTATGTTCCAGCTCAGGCAATGGAATTCGAGGTAATTAAAAGTGAACAAGGACAGTCAGGCACTGGAGTAAGACTGGCTGACCAGTTCAGCAGGGACCATCCCAATTTTGGGACCTTTGTATAATTTTCCCAGTGTCCCGGAGACCATCTGTAAAAATGTGGATCTGTCTCATCTAGATGAGAAAAATCAATCAATCAGTGATATTTATTGAGCTCTTACTAAGTGCAGAGCACTCTACTAAGCACTTGGGAGAGTACAGTGCAGCAAAATTAGCAGACAGGTTCCCTGCTCATAATGACCTCACAGTCTAGAGATATGGTTAGACTAAGAATGGGTGATTAAACCAAGGGGATAAATTTGCAGGTGAGACTATCAACAACACAGAAGGGAAGAGGATAACAATCAATCAGTCGATAAATCAGTGGTATTTATTGAGCACATACTGTATGCTGAGCACTGTGCTAAGCACTCGGTAGAGTACAGTACAACAGAGTTGGTAAACAGAGTTGGTTGCCTGCCCACAATGAGCTTACAGTCTAGAGGATATGGTGCAGGTGACTGCCATTACATCATTCACAGAAACTCTCATGTCTGCTCCTTGACCCAATGGCGAGATTAGGGAAATGACAGGCTGGAGCAGTCTCTAAGGATGTAAAGGGGATTGATTTTTTTCAATCTATCAAGTGCTTACAGTGTGCAGAGGCCAGTACTAAGGCCGAGAAGAGTAAAACAATAAGAATCAGTAGACATGATCCCTACCCTCCAGGAGTTTAAATAATAATAATAATTGTGGTACTTGTTAAGTACTTACTATGTGCCCAGCACTGTTCTAAGCACTCGGGTAGATATAAGTTCATCAGGGTGCTGTCTTGTTTTTGGGCAGCAATGCCAAGCCCTCTGCTGCCTATGCCTGTACCTCACAATATGGTGCTGATGGAGGTTGGACATTATGAGTAGCAATAATTCTCAAAAGGCCTTTTTTTTACCTCCCCAAGCTCCCAATCTCTTGCCATTGTTATGTCAGAAACTTTCAGACCACTTCTGTGTGAGTGTAGCAAGTACACAGTACAATCTCCAATTTACTGATGGAGGAAATAGAGAACAGAAAGATGAAATGAGTTGTCCAAGGCTCCCTTCCTGTCAGCAGCAGAACTGAGGCCCAAACCCTTCAGTGCAATTACATTTTGCTCTTTAGATTCTACACTTAATTATGAGCCTATCTTGTGAGTAGTTAATACATCACACATGTTTTCAGTTAAACAGTTAGCTGTAGTACACACGGGGGAGTGGGGAAATCATAGAATAAATTAAAATGGACATATAAAATGCAAAGGCTCATTGAACACTCTTAGGAAAATTTAAAAAATGCAAATCTCTCCTTTCATCATCAGCTGTGTGCTAATAATGAAGTAGGATATTAGTCCAAAGTGAAATTTATTTCTTTAATAAAGGAGTTAGTTTATAAAGCTAAATGTAGATGAAAAAACAGAATATGAACAGCAATCCTACTTGTAAGGTAAATATGAATCTAATAATTATGCTTCCAAATCTATAACATCTGCCTTGGATCAGGAATAGTTACATTTTTACTTAAAAACCCCCAACAGCCTTTAAAACCCTCAATGCCTTGCCCTAACCCAGCAGTGCTCTCTCCCTAAAACAATAAGCAGATGTCCTCTAAGACAACTTGGCCCTTTTCATGCATTATACAAGGGGGTCCAGAACCCATCTTTAAGGTGAACCATAATGAAAAGGGCAAGTAGAAATCTAAGTCTAGCATAGACTGTGCCTTTGATGTAGATCCGGCTTGGCAACTCAAATTCATCTATTGACTTCCTATTAATTTCACTGGAAAAAGCAGAAGGAAATCATGGATGAGAATTCAGTGTGGAGTTCTCGCCCCCCACTCCCCCCAGCTAACATCAACTAGAGAAATTTAGGAAGGGTGGCCTAATGGAAAGAGTACACGACTGCAAAGATCCAGGCTTCGGGCTCGGACAAATACTTAATCTCTCTGGGGCTCAGTTTTCTCATCTGTAAAATGGGAAACACAGTCCCTGCTTAGACTGTGAGCCCCATGAGGAACAGGGACTCTATCCATTCTGATTATGTTGTAAACTACCCCAGCACCTAAAACATAATATATTATCATTATGATTCTATCTCAGGGGGTTCCCCCATGACCCCCGAGTTCTATCAAGTCCCCATGTGCTCTTGTGAGCCCACCCTTCTAACTGTGAGCCCACTGTTGGGTAGGGGCCATCTCTATATGTTGCCAACTTGTACTTCCCAAGCGCTTAGTACAGTGCTCTGCACACAGTAAGCACTCAATAAACACGATTGATTGATTGATTGAGAGCCCTATTTGGAACATCAGTCTGGTCTAGGCGGCCTTTGGATGAAGCAGCGTGGCTTAGTAGAAAGAGCAGGGGCTTGGGACTCGAAGGACGTGGGGTTCTAATCCCAGCTCTGCCACATGTCTGCTGTGTCACTTTGGGCAAGTCACTTAACTTCTCTGTGCCCTCAGTTACCTCATCTGTAAAATGGGGATTAAAAGTGTGAGCCCCACGTGGGACAACCTGATTACTCTGTATCCACCCCAACATTTAGAACAGTGCTTGGCATATAGTATATATGTTGCCATATATATATATATATACATATGTTGGCATATATGTTGCCAACTTGTACTTCCCAAGCACTTAGTACAATGCTCTGCACACAGTAAGCTCTCAATAAATATGATTGATTGATTGATATAGTAAGCATTTAATACCATTATTATTATTAATAAATCTCTTTTCTCCTGTTCTCAGACAGGTGTGGTCCCCCATGGAGACCCCCTTTCAATGTCATTCACAGAAATCTTTCCCCCCTGCCCTCCGATCTACCCCTACTCCAGCCCCACTTTACCCTCTCTCAATTTTCCCCACCCATACTGTGCTTAGCATCCTCCACAGGTGATGCTACCTGTCAGTCCTGCCAGTAGATGTCTCCTAAACTTGACTATCGTTAGCTACCACAGAAAGTAATTTCTTACTGAAATGCAAGTAAAAGCAAGCATTTCTCAGTGGGCTAACGAGAGCAGAGGCAGAAGTATGTGTGTTAAGGGCAGGGGGGGTTCCCTATTAGTGAGAGAAGCACAGCCTCCCCAGCTTTTCTCTTTTCCTTGTTTTCATCCTCCTCCGTTTGTTCCTCCAGTTCCCTTTCTTCCTCCTCCTCCTCTTCCTTCTGTTCTTCTACTCCTTCTTCCTCCTTTCCCTGACTCCTGTTTCCCATCCTCATCCCCCAACTCTTCTCCTCCTGCCCATCTCCTCTTCCCCTCGGGGACCCCCTCCGGAAGCGCGAGCGCACAGTCCTAAAGGCGCTGCGCACAGGAATGTTGGCTCCATCCTCTCCCACCCTTTCTTCCTTCTCCTTCTCTCCCTTTCCTCCTCTTCCATTCCTCCTCCTCTGTCCTCCCCTCTCCCTTTCCTCCTTCTCCCCCTCTTCCTCCTCCTCTCCCTCTCATTCCTCCTCTCCCTCCCTTTCCTCCTCTCCCTCCCTTTCCTCCTCCTCTCCCTCCCTTCCTTTTCTCCTCTCCCTCCCTTTCCTCCTCCTCTCCCTTCCTTTCCTTCTCCTCTCCCTCCCTTTCCTCCTCCTCTCCCTCCCTTTCCTCCTCCTCTCCCTCTCATTCCTCCTCCTCTCCCACCCTTTCCTCCTCTCCCTCCCTTTCCTCCTCCTCTCCCTCCCTTTCCTCCTCCTCTCCCTCTTTCCTCCTCCTCTCCTTCTTTCTTCCTCTCCCTCTCATTCCTCCTCCTCTCCCTCTCATTCCTCCTCCTCTCCCTTCTCCTCCTCCTCCTCTCCCTTCCTTTTCTCCTCTCCCTCCCTTTCCTCCTCTCCCTCTTTCCTCCTCCTCTCCCTCTCTTTCCTCCTCCCCCTCTCTTTTCTCCTCCTCTCCCTCTTTCTTCCTCTCCCTCTCATTCCTCCTCCTCTCCCTCTTTCTTCCTCTCCCTCTCATTCCTCCTCCTCTCCCTCTTTCCACCTCTCCCTCTCGTTCCTCCTCCTCTCCCTTTCCTCCTCTCCCTCTCGTTCCTCCTCTCCCTTTCCTCCTCCTCTCCCTCCCTTTCCTCCTCTCCCTCTCATTCCTCCTTTCCCTTTCCTCCTCCTCTCCCTCCCTTTCCTCCTCCTCACTCTCTTTCCTCCTCCTCTCCCTCTTTCTTCCTCTCCCTCTCATTCCTCCTCCTCTCCCTCTTTCCTCCTCTCGCTCTCGTTCCTCCTCCTCTCCCTTTCCTCCTCCTCTCCCTTTCCTCCTCTCCCTCCCTTTCTTCCTCCTCTCCCTCCCTTTCCTCCTCCTCTCCCTCCCTTTCCTCCTCCTCTCCCTTTCCTCCTCCTCTCCCTCCCTTTCCTCCTCCTCCTCTCCCTCCCTCCTAGGTCCGTCCCCAGGAGGTTTCCCCGGCCTGGGAAGCGCTGGCCCGGAGCCGCAGCGGGTGAGGGGGCCGGCAGGGATTCCCCTCCCCCTCGGAGCGCAGCGCCCGCCCAGGGTGGGAACGGAGGCTGCTCAGGTCCTCCCGCTGAGCCCCACCGCCCCCCCCCCCCCAACCCCCGCCATCCATCCTAACAGAAGCAGCCTGGCTCAGTGGAAAGAGCCCGGGTTTTGGAGTCAAAAGTCATGGGTTCAAATCCCGACTCCGCCAATTGTCAGCTGGGTGACTTTGGGTAAGTCACTTCGCTTCTCTGGGCCTCAGTTCCCTCATCTGTAAGATGGGGATTGAGACTGTGAGCCCCCCCGTGGGACCCCCTAATCACCTTGTAACCGCCCAGTGCTTAGAACAGCGCTCTACACATAGTAAGCGCTTAATAAATGCCATCATTATTGTTATTATTATTAGGCCGGGCCTGGAGAGGTGGAGGGAGCTGCAGGGACCCACAGCCTGGCGAAGGGGCCGGGGTGGGGGGAGGAAGGAAGGGGGTGCACGGGGGGTCCCCCAACCTGGCCGAGTCCGCAGGGCGGCTGCAGAGCTCCAGACCCTCTTACTCTCCTCCTCCTCGGTCCCCGCAACCCACCGGCCCTGCTAATCAACCAATCAATCGTATTTATTGAGCGCTTACTGTGTGCAGACCACTGTACTAAGCGCTTGGGAAGTCCATGTTGGCAACACATAGAGACAGTCCCTACCCAACAGTGGGCTCACAGTCTAAAAGGGGGAGACAGAGAACAAAACCAAACATACTAACAAAATAAAATAAATAGAATAGATATGTACAAGTAAAATAAATAAATAATAAATAGAGTAATAAATATGTACAAACATATATACAGGTGTGTGTGTGTATATATATATATATATATATATATCGGCGGGGGACAGCCCACCTACTCCCGTCGGGCGCGGGCACCTCGCCGGGGGAGACCCCGGAGGGGGAGCGGAGCCCGCCAGAGGTCAAGGGTTCGAATCCCGGCTCTGCCACCTGTCTGCTGTGTGACCTTGGCCAAGTCACTTCACTTCTCTGAGATTCAGTTAACTCACCTGTAAAATGGGGATGAAGACTGTGAGCCCCACGTGGGACAACCTGATCACCCCCCCCCCCCAGTGCTTAGAAGAGGGCTTTGCACATAGTAAGCGCTTAAATGCCATCGTTATTATTTAGAGAAGCAGCGAGGCCCAGTGGAAAGAGCACGGGCTTTGGAGTCTCGAATCCCGGCTCCTCCAATTGTCAGCTGTGTGACTTTGGGCATGTCACTTAACTTCTCTGAGCCTCAGTTACCTCACCTGTAAAATGGGGATGAAGACCGTGAGCCCCACGTGGGGTAACCTGATCACCTTGTATCCCCCCCCCCCCAGCGCTTAGAACAGTGCTCTGCACATAGTAAGCGCTTAAATGCTATCGTTATTATTTAGAGAAGCAGCGAGGCTCAGTGGAAAGAGCACGGGCTTTGGAGTCTCGAATCCCAGCTCAACCAACTGTCAGCTGTGTGACTTTGGGCAAGTCACTTCACTTCTCTGGGCCTCAGTTACCTCACCTGAAAAATGGGGATGAAGACTGTGAGCCCCACGTGGGGCAACCTGATCGCCTTGTATCCCTCCCCCCCAGCGCTTAGAACAGTGCTCTGCACATAGTAAGCGCTTAACAAATGTCACCATTATTATTAGAGAAGCAGCGAGGCCCAGTGGAAAGAGCACGGGCTTTGGAGTCTCGAATCCCAGCTCAACCAACTGTCAGCTGTGTGACTTTGGGCAAGTCACTTCACTTCTCTGGGCCTCAGTTACCTCACCTGAAAAATGGGGATGAAGACTGTGAGCCCCACGTGGGGCAACCTGATCGCCTTGTATCCCTCCCCCCCAGCGCTTAGAACAGTGCTCTGCACATAGTAAGCACTTAACAAATGTCACCATTATTATTAGAGAAGCAGCGAGGCCCAGTGGAAAGAGAACGGGATTTGGAGTCTCGAATCCCGGCTCTGCCAATTGTCAGCTGTGTGACTTTGGGCAAGTCACTTCACTTCTCTGGGCCTCAGTTACCTCACCTGTAAAATGGGGATGAAGACTGTGAGCCCCACGTGGGGCAACCTGATCACCTTGTATCCCTCCCCCCCCCAGCGCTTAGAACAGTGTTCTGCACATTGTAAGTGCTGAACAAATGCCATCATTATTATTAGAGAAGCAGCGAGGCCCAGTGGAAGGAGCACGGGCTTTGAAGTCTCGAATCCCAGCTCAGCCAATTGTCAGCTGTGTGACTTTGGGCAAGTCACTTCACTTCTCTGGGCCTCGGTTGCCTCATCTGTAACATGGGGATGAAGACTGTGTGCCCCCCATGGGCTAACCTGATCACCTTGTAATAATACTAATACTAATAATAGTACTACTACTACTACTAATGACATTTGTTAAGCGCTTTCTGTGTGCAAAGCACTGTTCTAAAGCGCTGTGGAGGGGAAACAAGGTAATGAAGTTGTCCCATGTGGGGCTCACAGTCTTCATCCCCGTTTTACAGATGAGGTAACTGAGGCTCAGAGAAGTTAAGTGACTTACCCAAGGTCACACAGCAGACATGTGGCGGAGCCGGGATTCGAACCTATGATTTCTGGCTCTTTTCACTGAGCCACGCTGTAACCTCCCCAGCCCCCAGTAAGCCCTGAATCAATGCCATCCTCATTATTATTTGGCGGGCACAGCCGGCGGGGGAGAGGGGTTTAGCGGTGAACTTGTACTTCCCAAGCGCTTAGTACAGTGCTCAGCACACAGCAAGCGCTCAATAAATACGATTGATTGATTGATTGGGCGTGTGTGCAGGGGGGGGCGGCGGTTAGGCGCCAGGGTGAGTCAGGATCTGGGTGCGTTTAGCGGTGAACTTGTACTTCCCAAGCGCTTAGTCCAGTGCTCTGCACACAGTAAGCGCTCAATAAATACGATTGATTGATTGATTGATTGGGCGTGTCTGCGGGGGGGGGGGGAGCGGCGGTTAGGCGCCAGGGTGAGTCAACCAATCAATCAATCGTATTTATTGAGCACTTACTGTGTGCAGAGCACTGGACTAAGCGCTTGGGAAGTCCAAGTTGGCAACATATACAGTCCCTACCCAACAGTGGGCTCACAGTCAGGATCTGGGTGTGTTTAGCGGTGAACTTGTACTTCCCAAGCGGTTAGCACAGTGCTCTGCACACAGTAAGCGCTCAATAAATACGATTGATTGATTGATTGGGCGTGTGTGGAGCGGGGGGCGGTGGTTAGGCGCCAGGGTGAGTCAGGATCTGGGTGTGTTTAGCGGTGAACTTGTACTTCCCAAGCGCTTAGTCCAGTGCTCTGCACACAGTAAGCGCTCAATAAATACAATTGATTGATTGATTGGGCGTGTGTGCGGGGGGGGGGGCGGCGATTAGGCACCAGGGTGAGTCAGGATCTGGGTGTATTGCACATAGTAAGCCCTTAATAAATGCCATCACTGTTGCTTAGCGGTGAAGTTGTACTTCCCAAGCGCTTAGTCCAGTGCTCAGCACACAGTAGGCGCTCAATAAATTTGACTGATGGATGGATTGGGCGTGTCTGCAAGGGGGCTGCCGGGGTGAGTCAGGATCTGGGTGTGTTTAGCGGTGAACTTGTACTTCCCAAGCGCTTAGTCCAGTGCTCTGCACACAGTAAGCGCTCAATAAATACGATTGATTGATTGATTGGGCGTGTGTGCAGCGGGGGGCGGTGGTTAGGCACCAGGGTGAGTCAGGATCTGGGTGTATTGCGCATAGTAAGCGCTTAATAAATGCCATCACTGTTGCTTAGCGGTGAAGTTGTACTTCCCAAGCGCTTAGTCCAGTGCTCAGCACACAGTAGGCGCTCAATAAATTTGATTGATGGATGGATTGGGCGTGTCTGCAAGGGGGCTGCCGGGGTGAGTCAGGATCTGGGTGTGTTTAGCGGTGAGCTTGTACTTCCCAAGCGCTTAGTCCAGTGCTCTGCACACAGTAAGCGCTCAATAAATTTGATTGATGGGTGGATTGGGCGTGTCTGCAAGGGGGGGCGCCGGGGTGAGTCAGGTCTGGTTGTGTTGCGCATAGTAAGCGCTTAATAAATGCCATCACTGTTGTTTAGCGGTGAACTTGTACTTCCCAAGCGCTTAGTCCAGTGCTCAGCACACAGTAGGCGCTCAATAAATACGATTGATGGATGGATTGGGCGTGTGTGCGGGGGGGGCTGCCGGGGTGAGTCAGGATCTGGGTGTGTTTAGCGGTGAACTTGTACTTCCCAAGCGCTTAGTCCAGTGCTCTGCACACAGTAAGCGCTCAATAATTACGATTGATTGATTGATTGGGCGTGTGTGCAGGGGGGGGCGGTGGTTAGACGCCGGGGTGAGTCAGGTCTGGTTGTGTTGCACATAGTAAGCGCTTAATAAATGCCATCACTGTTGCTTAGCGGTGAAGTTGTACTTCCCAAGCGCTTAGTCCAGTGCTCAGCACACAGTAAGCGCTCAGTAAATTTGATTGATGGATGGATGGATTGGGCGTGTGTGCAGGGGGGGGGGCGGCGGTTAGGCCCCGGGCTGAGTCAGGATCTGGGTGTGTTGCACATAGTAAGCGCTTAATAAATGCCATCACTGTTGCTTAGCGGTGAAGTTGCACTTCCCAAGCGCTTAGTCCAGTGCTCAGCACACAGTAGGCGCTCAATAAATTTGATTGATGGATGGATTGGGCGTGTCTGCAGGGGGGGCGCCGGGGTGAGTCAGGTCTGGTTGTGTTGCACATAGTAAGCGCTTAATAAATGCCATCACTGTTGCTTAGCGGTGAAGTTGTACTTCCCAAGCGCTTAGTCCAGTGCTCTGCACACGGTAAATTTGATTGACGGATGGATTGGGCGTGTCTGCAAGGGGGCTGCCGGGGTGAGTCAGGATCTGGGTGTGTTTGGGGTGCGGGGGCGGGCGCTCAGAGGCTCCGGGGGAAGGGAGCGGGTGGAGCCAGCGCTGGGCCCAGGAGCCGGAGGAGGAGGAGGAGGAGGAGGAGGAGACGATGGTCCGGCCGCATTGGCAGAAGGCAGCAGGGCCCCCCGGGCGGCGGGCGGGGATGTGAGGCGCCCCCCTTCCCTTCCCTTCCCCCCGCCCCCCCCCGCCATCCCGCGAGCGGACCGAGCCCCCCGCCCGACGAGGCCATGGTTGTCCGCTGTTCGGCGGCCCTGGTGGTGGTGGCCCTGCTGGGGTTGGGGGCGTTGCGGTCCCCCCGGCGCCGCTCCCCGGCCGCCCCGCTGCCGTCGGCCGTGGCCTCCTACCTGTACACGGGCGACCCCCGCCAGCTGGGCCGGACCCCCTGCTCGGCCCGCTACGAGCTGGCGGGGCCCCCCGGGCAGCCCCCGGCGCCGGCCAGCGCCCCGGCGGCCGTGCACGGGGCGCTGGCCACCCTGCTGCACGCCACGCACTTCCTCAGCTCCATCCTGCAGAGCAACCGTTCCCGGGGCGAGGCGGACCCGGTTGCCAGGCAGTGGTACCGGGCGCTGGTCCGCAGCCTGCTGGAGGGCGAGCCCAGCATCGCCCGGGCGGCGCTGGGCTTCAGCCCCGAGGCCCGCGCCGCCCCGGCGCCGCCCCCGCTCTTCCTGCAGGCCACGCGGGACGAGGGCCGCCGCATCCTGCTGCAGGACCTGTCCGGGGCCGCCCCCGACCCGCACCCCCCGCCCCCGCCGCCGCCGCCGCCCCCCAACGGCAGCCTGGACGGCGACTGGGGGCCCGGGCCCCGTCGCCCCCGCGGGAGGCCACCGCTGCAGCCCCCGGCCCGCCGCGGGGCCGGCCCCGGCTGGAGGCGCCGCCACGGGGGGCCCGGCCTCGACCGCACCCCCGTCCGCTGGTCCCCGCCCTACCTGGACTGCCAGAACGGCAGCTACCGGCCCGGCTGGCTCCTCACCCTCTCCGCCGCCTTCTACGGGCTCAGGCCCGACCTCGCCCCGGAGTTCAGGTCAGTCCCGGCCCCGGCCCCGGCCCGGGGACCGGCAGAAGGAGAGGGGGGGAGAAGGGAGGGGAGAGGGGACCGACAGGAGAGGGGTGGGGGAGAGGGACGGGCGGGAGAAGAAGGGGGAGAGGGAGAAGGAGGGGGGAGAGGGGCGAGCAGGAGAAGTAGGGGGAAAGGGGCGAGCAGGAGAGGTATGGGGGAGAGGGACGGGCAGGAGAAGCAGGAGGGAGAAGGACGGGCAGGAGAAGCAGGGGTAAAGGGACGAGCTGCAGAAGAAGGGGAAGAGGGAGAAGTAGGGGGAGAGGGATGAGCGGGAGAAGTAGGGGGAAAGGGGCGAGCAGGAGAGGTATGGGGGAGAGGGAGAAGCAGGAGGAGCAGGGGGGAGAGGGACGAGCAGCAGAAGAAGGGGAAGGGGGAGAAGTAGGGGGGAGAGGGACGAGCAGCAGAGGTATGGGAGAGAGGGACGAGCAGGAGAAGCAGGAGGGAGAGGGACGAGCAGCAGAGGTATGGGAGAGAGGGACGAGCAGGAGAAGCAGGAGGGAGAGAGACGAGCAGCAGAAGAAGGGGAAGGGGGAGAAGTAGGGGGAGAGGGACGAGCAGGAGAAGTAGGGGAAAAGGGACGGACAGGAGAGGTATGGGGGAGAGGGACGAGCAGGAGAAGCAGGAGGGAGAAGGACGGGCAGGAGAAGCAGGGGTAAAGGAACGAGCTGCAGAAGAAGGGGAAGAGGGAGAAGTAGGGGGGAGAGGGACGAGCTGGAGAAGCAGGGGTAAAGGGACGAGAAGCGGAATAAGGGGAAGAGGGAGAAGGAGGGGGGAGAGGGATGAGCAGGAGAAGTAGGGGAAAAGGGGCGAGCAGGAGAGGTATGGGGGAGAGGGACGAGTAGGAGAAGCGGGAGGGAGAGGGACGGGCAGCAGAAGAAGGGGAAGAGGGAGAAGTAGGGGGGAGAGGGACGAACAGGAGAAGGAGGGGAAAAGGGACGGACAGGAGAGGTATGGGGGAGAGGGAGAAGCAGGAGGAGAAGGACGGGCAGGAGAAGCAGGGGTAAAGGGACGAGCTGCAGAAGAAGGGGAAGAGGGAGAAGGAGGGGGGAGAGGGACGAGCAGGAGAAGCAGGGGTAAAGAGACGACAGCGGAAGAAGGGGAAGAGGGAGAAGTAGGGGAAAAGGGACGAACAGGAGAGGTATGGGGGAGAGGGAGAAGCAGGAGGAGCAGGGGTAAAGGGACGAGCTGCAGAAGAAGGGGAAGAAGGAGAAGTAGGGGGGAGAGGGACGAGCAGGAGAAGTAGGGGAAAAGGGATGAACAGGAGAGGTATGGGGGAGAGGGACGGGCAGGAGAAGCAGGGGTAGAGGGACGAGCTGCAGAAGGAGGGGAAGAGGGAGAAGTAGGGGGAGAGGGATGAGCAGGAGAAGTAGGGGGAAAGGGGCGAGCAGGAGAGGTATGGGGGAGAGGGAGAAGCAGGAGGAGCAGGGGGGGAGAGGGACGAGCAGCAGAAGAAGGGGAAGGGGGAGAAGTAGGGGGGAGAGGGACGAGCAGGAGAAGTAGGGGAAAACGGATGAACTGGAGAGGTAGGGGGGAGAGGGACGAGCAGGAGAAGCAGGAGGGAGAAGGACGGGCAGGAGAAGCAGGGTTAAAGGGACGAGCTGCAGAAGGGGAAGAGGGAGAAGTAGGGGGGAGAGGGACGAGCAGGAGAAGGAGGGGTAGACGAGCAGCAGAAGAAGGGGAAGAGGGAGAAGTAGGGGGGAGAGGGACGAGCAGGAGAAGCAGGGGTAAAGAGACGAGCAGCAGAAGAAGGGGAAGAGGGAGAAGTAGGGGGGAGAGGGACGAGCAGGAGAAGCAGGGGTAAAGAGACGAGCAGCAGGAGAAGGAAGAGGGAGAAGTAGGGGGGAGAGGGGTGAGCAGGAGAAGCAGGGGAAGAGGGAGAAGTAGGGGAAAAGGGACGAGCAGGAGAGGTATGGGGGAGAGGGACGAGCAGGGGAAGAGGGAGAAGTAGTGGGGAGAGGGACGAGCAGCAGAAGTAGGAGGACATCAATCAATCAATCAATCGTATTTATTGAGCGCTTACTGTGTGCAGAGCACTGGACTAAGCGCTTGGGAAGTACAAGTTGGCAACATATAGAGACAGTCCCTACTCAACAGTGGGCTCACAGTCTAAAAGGGGGAGAAAGGGACGAACAGGAGAGGAATGGGGGAGAGGGAGAAGCAGGAGGAGCAGGGGGGAGAGGGACGAGCAGGAGAAGCAGCGGGGAGAGGGACGAGCAGGAGAAGCGGGGGAGAGGGACGAGCAGGAGAAGCAGGGGGTAGAGGGATGGGCAGGAGAAGCAGGGGTAAAGGGACGAGCAGCAGAAGAAGGGGAAGAGGGAGAAGTAAGGGGGAGAGGGATGAGCAGGAGAAGTAGGGGAAAAGAGATGAGCAGGAGAAGCAGGGAGGAGAGGGACCAGCAGGAGAAGCAGAGGGGAGGAGGAGAAGCAGGGGGAGAGGGACCTGCAGGAGAAGCAGAGGGGAGAAGGAGAAGCAGGGGGAGAGGGACGAACAGGAGAAGTAGGGAAAGAGGGATGAGTAGGAGAAGCAGGATGGGAGGGAGAAGCAGGGGGGAGAGGGACGAACAGGAGAAGTAGGGAAAGAGGGATGAGTAGGGGAAGCAGGATGGGAGGGAGAAGCAGGGGGGAGAGGGGCGAGCAGGAAGGAGGAGCACCGGGAGAAAGGGATGAGCAGGGGGGAGAGGGAGGTGGGGGCCAGACACCAGCAGGAGAATGATAATAATCATGGTATCTGTTCAGCGCTTACTATGATGTGCCAAGCATTGTTCTGAGCGCCGGGGTAGATACAAGGTAATGAGGTTGTCCCACGTGAGGCCCGCAGACCTCAATCCCCATTGTACGGATGAGGTCACTGAGGCGCAGAGAAGCTTAAGTGACTTGCCCAAAGTCACACAACTGATAAGTGGCGGAGGCGGGATTAGAACCCACGACCTCTGACTCCCAAGCCCGTTCTCTAAGCACAGAGAAGTTAAGTAGCTTGCCCAGGGTCACACAGCAGACAAGTGGTGGAAGCGGGATTAGAACCCACGTTCTCTGCCTCCCAAGCCCGTGCTCTTTCCACTAAGCCACGCTGCTTCTCAAGAGAAGTAGGGGGAGAGGGACGAGTAGGAGGAGGAAGAGGAAAAAGGAGTTGGACTCTTTGTGTATATAACTCTTGCTCTCCACCTCCCCCTGGCCTAGAGCTATTTGTGGGGGACGGGACACCCCCAGCCCCCCTACCAGCATACAGGGAAAACGGGCCCCTCCACCCATCATTCAATCGTATTTATTGAGTGCTTACTGTGTGCAGAGCACTGTACTAAGCGCTTGAAAAATTAGAATAATAATGATGGCATTTATTAAGCACTATGTGCAAAGCACTGTTCTAAGCGCTGGGGAGGTTATAAGGAGATCAGGTTGACCCACGGGGGGCTCACAGTCTTAAACCCCATTTTACAGATGAGGTAACTGAGGCCCAGAGAAGTTCAGTGACTTGCCCAAAGTCACACAGCTGACAATTGGCAGAGCTGGGATTTGAACCCATGACCTCTGACTCCAAAGCCCGGGCTCTTTCCACTGAGCCACGCTGCAGTGATCCCTGAGTTGGGGAGCAGAAGGGGGTCCGGGAGGGCAGGAAGCAGAGCGGTGGGGGGGGCTCCGGCCTCCGGAGGAAGGCAGCATTGGTCGGGTCCTTCCCCGCTGGCCCTGGGGCCGAAAGGAAGTCCAAGCACTGTCCTCCTTCCCAGTGGTCTTCTAGACTGTGAGCCAGATGCTGGGTAGGGATTGTCTCTATTTGGCACTGAATTGTACTTTCCAAGCGCTTAGTACAGTGCTCTGCATACAGTAAGCACTCAGTAAATACCACTGAATGAATGACAGAAGGACCTGAACCCCGTTCGACCAGATGGGTGAATTGGGCCCACAGTCCCCCCGGCCTGCTGCTGCTGCTGCCTCTGAGGCAGGGGCTAGCTGAGAGGGGGGTGGACTCAGGGTTGGGCTGTGATGGACAGCTCCAAAAAGGACCTGGAGTGCCCCTCCCTTCTCTCTCTCTCTCTCTCTCTCTCTCTCTCTCTCTCTCTCTCTCTCTCTCGGGATGGGGAGGGGCCTGGGCTTTTTTCCGGGGGTCTTGACCTCTAGGGCAAAGCTCCCTCTGCAGCTTGGGAGCACTCTCTGGCCTTGGATGAGCAGGCGGCCTCGGGCTCAGAGACCTGGGGGTGACTATTTATTTTATTTTGTTAGTATGTTTGGTTTTGTTCTCTGTCTCCCCCTTTTAGACTGTGAGCCCACTGTTGAGTAGGGACTGTCTCTATATGTTGCCAACTTGGACTTCCCAAGCGCTTAGTACAGTGCTCTGCACACAGTAAGCGCTCAATAAATACAATTGATTGATTGGGTGAGCAGAGCCCCCATAAAAGGGACAGTCGAGGGGGTAGCAATCGATCAACCAATCAACCCATCAATAGCATTTGTTAAGCACCTATTACATGCAGAGGATTGTACTAAGCAAAGGTGTGAGAACATCAGGCTTAGAGAGAGAGTATGAAAGTGCGCGTGTGTTCGTGTCATGTCCTAAACCGATCGTTTTCCAACCTTTCCTGTCGGAATGATCTCCCTGCCTCCCCTCGGTTCCCGTGGCCATCCCATTTCCAGTGGCCATCCTATCCTGCAGAGCCAAGTCCCAGGGGCAAGCTCCTTTTTGGGTTTGATGGACTCAGTGAGCAGAGATGGGCCGCAGGTTCAGAGCCTCTCCAAAGTCGTCCGAGCTGCCCCTGCCGCTGTTCCACGGGGTGCTTTTCGAAGAGGGACTTCCCAGGGGGCTGGCGACCAGCTGCTTGGAGCAGGTGGCTTCCCTGGAACAAAAGTGCGTGTGGTTTGGAGCAGGGGGGAGCACAGAGCCCCAGCGGCCCTGGGCAGGGTCCCCACACCCCCAGATCTCGGGTCCTGGGGCCCAAGTTGCTGGTCCTCATCTCCAGGTTGGGCTACGTGGTGTCCTAGAGCTTCACAACTTCTTGCTAAGGCTGGGGGTGCCACGCACTGTGGGGCCTGAAGATTCCCCCTCTCCCCCAAATCATCATCATCATCAATCGTATTTATTGAGCGCTTACTGTGTGCAGAGCACTGTACTAAGCGCTTGGGAAGTACAAGTTTGCAACATATAGAGACAGTCCCTACCCAACAGTGGGCTCACAGTCTAAAAGGGGGAGACAGAGAACAAAACCAAACGTACTAACAAAATAAAATAAAAATCAACCTACGGGGGTCCTTCAGGGAGCAGACCCCAGAATGACCCTTCCCAGAGGCCCCCCGGGAGCAGTGAGACCCATCTTTGATGTGCTGCTGAGGGCAGTGTATAGAGAATGGGCCTGGGATTCTATTTATTTTATTTTGTTAGTATGTTTGGTTTTGTTCTCTGTCTCCCCCTTTTAGACTGTGAGCCCACTGTTGGGTAGGGACTGTCTCTATATGTTGCCATCTTGTACTTCCCAAGTGCTTAGTACAGTGCTCTGCACACAGTAAGCGCTCAATAAATGCGATTGATTGATTGAAGGACCTGGGTCTAATCCTGGCTCTGCCATATGTCCACCATGTGACCTTGGGCAAGTCACTTCACTGGGCCTCAGTTACCTCATCTGTAAAACGGGGATTAAGAGTGTGAGCCCCATGTTGGAAAGGGGTGGTGTCCAACATGATTACTTTGTATCTATCCCAGCGCTTAGAACGGCGCTCGGCATATAGTAAGTACTTAGAAAGCACCATAATTATTATTATTCTAGAGTTATGCCCCAATCCCACGACTCCAGTCCTGTCTGAACAAGGTTCCCCCGAGACCACCCACGGTGCATATGTTGCCGACTTGTACATCCCCAGCGCTTAGTACAGTGCTCTGCACACAGTAAGCGCTCAGTAAATATGATTGAATGAATGAATGCAAGGAGGCTGCACCACTAATTCACATTTCATCTGGAATCTTCTGAACCCTGGACACTTGCAATGTTTGGTTACATTGATTCCCGTTCCCCTGTCCTACTCCCTTCTCAACAGTCTTGAAAAGGAATGCATTGATCACGCCTTTGAGAGATTCAAAGACTTTTTTATGTACTCAAAGTTTCATAAGTTTTAAAATATGGAGATATTTGATTAGATTGGATTCAGGACAGAAGATAGAAAAGTCACTGTAAAACTACATTTAAAGGTATTTAGTGATCAGAATTGTATGCTATGATAGTCTATAAAGTAAGGAAGATGGGGACAGGTATCCAAACAGGAGTAAAACTCAATCCTTTCTTAAAAGTTAGGGTCTAATCAAAGCACAGTGGGAAATAATATTTTGTAGCTTTGCAGTAGAGGTATTACAGTGGAATCTGCAAGGAAAATCTGGACTGCGAAAAATTTGCCTATTAAAGAAAGAGAGCGAGATTAGGCGAAAAACATCTTGGTGTACTGTATATTTCTCATTGAACATCCTAAAGTGTTATCTCCAAGTCTTTAAAGTTCAGGCACTCAAACCACATCGTAATTTATTTTTAGAGGAAGTAGATTCAAAATATTAAATCATAAAACGAAGTGGAAAACCTAGTCAGCCACTACTGCATCGTTAATATTTAACACCATAAAAGGCCTCTCAAAATACTCTTTTCCTCTTCCTGCCATGTCCGAGTGACATAAATGTTTAAAATTTCAGAATCCGGCATAAGGTTCATATGGGAACCAGAAATGTATTCCTCATCTTCCTTTCCAAAAATCCTCTCTAATTATCCTAAGCAACATGTCTCTTGCCCCATCTCTAAAGGGCATTTTGGCACTCTAATTTTGCTTTTCTAATTTTGCTGAATGTAGTTAAGAAATGGTAATGATTTAGAACATGTCCTAAATTACCAAGTTGGTCCTCTTGTCTGCATCTTTCCTCATATCTGATTTATGACATACTATAAGCACCCTGTGGGCAGGGAATGAGTCTGGTCTGTAATATTGTTGTTCGTATTCTGCCAAGGGCCTAGTACAGTGCCCTGCACACAGTAAGAACTCAATAAATATAATTGAAGGGAAACACACATGCGTTTGTGGGTTAACCTTTATTGAACTGGACATCTTCAGGTTGAGTTCTCCATGTGTGGGTGCTGGATGCCTGTCTCGGCTTCTTGTCCGACTCCTGGTGGGGTTGACTTGTAGCTGGTATTCATGGACTGTGAATTCTCTATTTACACATTAAGAATTGTAGCAAGGCCCATTTAGCCTGGCTGAGAAGCAGCGTGGCTCAGTGGAAAGAGCATGGTCTTGGGAGTCAGAGGTCATGGGTTCTAATTCCGGCTCTGCCACTTGTCAGCGGTGTGACTTTGGGCAAGTCATTTAACTTCTCTGGGCCTCAGGTACCTCATCTGTAAAATGGGGTTGAAGACTATGAGCCCAGTGTGGGACAACCTGATTACCTTGTATCTCCCCCAGCGCTTAGAACAGTGCTTGGCACATAGTAAGCGCTTAACAAATGCCATCATCATTATTATTAGCCCTGACTCTGAGACACCAAATTCCCCAATGAATTCATTTGAACAAGTTAGCTAAGTTTCATATGACCTCTATTTCGTTGGTGGAAGGTATTTTCCCTGAATTTAGATGGGATTTTCCCGTGATGAGGGTGTAGCCTTTTACTTGAGAGGTTCCGTGGAAGTGTGTATGGGACCACATAGATTATTCAGTACACTCCCAAACATGCGCGCGCGCGCGCGCGCACACACACACACACACACACACACACACATCCTCACCCCGCCCACCCCCCCATCACATATAGCTGCATCCTTGGTGTGCAAAGGTGAAAGCCTATCCTTACTTGAAGGGAGGCTGACAAGATGGTTGTTTGACTGATACTTGATCCACACTGGGTGAAGGTGCCCTGTTTGAAAATAATAACAACAATAATAATGATATGATAATAAGCCACAGTTGTAGTAGTATTTATTGAGCACTCACTTGGTGCAGTTCATTCTACTAGGCGTGTGGGAAGTCCAGAATAAAGAATTGACAAGTTCCCTGCCCACCAAGAGCTTACACTCTTCCGGGAGACAAATGTAAAAATAATCACAGGGGTAGTCAAAATAAAGATTGAATATACAGTTGAACGAACATATATGCAAGAGTGCTGAGGGGAGGTATGAATAAGTTCATAAGCGCTTACTGTGTGCCAAGCGTTGGGGCACAAGGTAATTGGATCAGATAGAGGGAAAAAAGGAGAAAAACTATTTTATCTCTATTTTACACATGAGAGTACTGAGGCATGGAGAAGTTAAGGAACCCGTTCAAGGCCTCATGGCAGAGAGATGGCAGAGCCAGGACTAAGACCCAGATCCTCTGGCTTCCAGGCCTGCACTTTTTCCGTTATGTAAACTCCTTGTGGGCAGGAAACAATCAGTCAACCAGTGGTACTTACTGAGCGCTTGCTGTGTGCAGAGCACTGCACTAAGTGCTTGGAAGAGTACACTTTAACAGAGTTGGTAGATACATTTCAATCAATCAATCCATCGTATTTATTGAGTGCTTACTGTGTGCAGAGCACTGTACTAAGTGCTTGGGAAGTACAAGTTGGCAACATATAGAGACAGTCCCTAGTCCCTACCCAACGGTGGGCTCACAGTCTAAAAGTGTTAAAAGTCTTAAAGTGTTGTGAGTTTCCTGCTCACAACAAACTTACGGTCTATGTGTACCAATTCTGTTGTATCGTATTCTCCCAAACATTTAGTACAGTGCTCTGCACACAGCAAGCGCTCGATAAATACCATTGATTGATTGATTAATGACCCTGCCGATCCTTTTGAATCTGACCCTTGGTTTTCTGGACTTCCCTGAATCTCAACTCAATGAGCATTACCCCCTTTCCAGTTGTTGCATACTAGGCTGGTCTGTCTGCTGTCATACACTTTTAGAACTGTTCCTCACTGTGAAGCAGCGTGGCTCAGTGGAAAGAGGCTTGGGAGTCAGAGGTCGTGGGTTCTAATCCCAGCTCCGCTACTTGTCAACTGTGTGACTTTGGGCAAGTCACTTAACTTCTCTGTGCTTCCCTTACCTCATCTGTAAAATGGGGCTTAAGACTGTGAGCCCCATGTGGGACAACCTGATTATCTTGTTATCTACACCAGGGTTTAGAACAGTGCTTGCACATAGTAAGCACTTAACAAATACCATGATTATTACTATTATTATTATTATTATGTATTCCAGTTCAACTGCTTGGGTATCCTGCCATTGTTTACTCCTCTCCTGTATCTGTTAGTCTCTAGGGTTTTGGTTCATGAGCTTGGGATTGGGGAAATTTAGCCGTGTAAGTAAGCCAGAACCAAAGTTAGTCATTCTGTATTCAGGGCAATCCAAGGAACACATGTAATTAAAAACTCCAGCCAGAGCCCAGTTTGAGAGCTCTCTGAAGGCCCCACTGAGCATGGCTAGAGTCCCAAACTGATAATGATCAAAGTGGAGGTGTAATCAATACTACAAATTTGAAAGAATTAGCAACAGAAAAATACCAAAGCAGAGGTTGCAAGGTATTTAAAGTCACCGAGATTTGACACTGCTAGTGCCAAGCTAGTCTGCCTGATTATCAGAAACCAGTCACCATGTTTCTGGCTGATTGGCTGCCTGTAGGGTTTGCTTAGGAAAGTGATTGGAAAAAGGGTTCAGACTACACGGTACTCCAAATTAGCTCACTTATGTATGTATCGGTTATTTATTTTAATGTTGGTCAATCAATCAATTGTATTCCTTGAGCACTTACTGTGTGTAGAGCACTGTACTAAGTTCTTGGGAGAGTACAACATAACAGAGTTGGTAGACATGTTCTCTGCTCACAGTAAGCTTTCAGTCTAGAGGGGGAGAAAGGTACTAATATAAATTAATATGTTACAGCTATGTGCCTAAGTGCTGTGGGGATGGGGGTGGGAGCGGTGAAAAAAGAGTGCAAATCCAAGTGGAAGGGCAATGTAGAGAGAGTGGGAGAAGAGGAAATGAGGGCTTAGTTGGGGAAGGCCTCTTGGAAGAGATATGCTTTTAACAAAGCTTTGCTCAGGGGGTCATGTAATGTCTGTCTCCCTGTCTAGACTGTAAGCTCCTTGTCAGGGACCATATAATAATAATAATAATAATGGCATTTATTAAGCACTTACTATGAGCAAAGCACTGTTCTAAGCACTGGGGAGGTAACAGGGTGATCAGGTTGTCCCACGGGGGGCTCCCAGTCTTCATCCCCATTTTACAGATGAGGGAACTGAGGCCCAGAGAAGTTAAGTGACTTGCCCAAAGTCACCCAGCTGACAAGTGGCAGAGCCGGGATTTGAACCCATCACCTCTGACTCCAAAGACCGGCCTCTTTCCACTGAGCCACGCTGCTTCTCTACCCAATATCTTATATTATCTCTTATATATTATCTTATATTGTACTCTCCCAAGTGCTCAGTACAGTGTTCTGTACACAGTAAGCACTCGGTAAATACCATTGACATATTGATTGATTTGCCTTAGCTTCCCTTTGATGCTGTATATAGCTAAA
Organism: Tachyglossus aculeatus; assembly: GCF_015852505.1. NCBI lineage: Eukaryota > Metazoa > Chordata > Mammalia > Monotremata > Tachyglossidae > Tachyglossus > Tachyglossus aculeatus. The sequence continues at coordinate 19,499,771 of NC_052078.1, read as the reverse complement.
GCAGAGATAAGCAGAATTTCAACAAGAAAGCAGAATGGCTTTGTGGAAGGAGCATAGGACAGGGAGTCGGAAGAATTAGGTACTAATCCCAGCTCTGCCGCCAGAGACCACGAGCAAGTTTTTAACTTGTCTTACCTCAGTTTCCTCAGCTGTATAACTCTGTATAATGGAGATTAAATACCTGTTTTCCCTCCACCTTAGACTGTGAGCTCTATGTAGGTCAGGGTCCGTTTCTGATCTGAATAAATTGTATCTACCCCAACACATGAACAGAGTAAGTGTTTAACAGATGCCACAATTATCATGATTAGAGAAGCATTTTACCAAGTGGAATTCTTCTTATGATGTGTTCCCATCTAGAAGCTGATCCTAAGCACACAGAACAGCCCAACCGAAGAAGCTTAAGTGAAACCTCTCTCCAAGCTTTCCCTGAGGAAAACTCAGCCCTGCCCCTGAGGCTTCTCCACCATTGGCAGAGGGGCCAGTCTCCTCCCAGTGTGTTCCAATATCCTTAATGAGGAGGATTAAGAGAGAGTTGCACTTCTGTTCTCTCCCCTGAAATTCTATGATTCTTGTGGGGAACCCCTCATTTTTTTCAACACACTTTTCCATTCTGAAATTTACCCCTTCCCTTGGTTTCTTTAATTTGATTCAGTTCCTTATATTTCTATTCATGATAGAACCATTCTACAACCATGTGATTACTCAGTTTTTTTAAAAAAAATTTTGGTATGGAGTCTCTTGAAAATTCCAATTATATCATCTCTACCATTCCACTCTATCCACACACTCACTGACTTATTCACACAACTTCAGAAGGTTAGTGAGGTTTCATTTCCCCATACCAGATTTCCTATGCTGACCTTCCGTGAACAAGTTATTTTTTTCCCAAGTGCTCACTTATCTTAAGCTTAGTTATATATATCGTTTTGAAATATATAGCATTTTGTAGAGATAGAAGTGAAACGCCCCAGTCTAAGCATTTTATCGAGATGGAACTGAAATGCCCCAGTCTAAGATTCCCAGTCTTACAGATGAGCGTTACATTGGTGATCAGTCAATCAGTCATACGTATTTTTTGAGTATTACTGTATACAGAGCTTTGTACTACGCACTTGGGAGAGTACAATGTAACAGAGTTGGTAGAAATGTCCCCTGCCTATATTGAGTTTACAGTCTAAAGATGAGCCTATGGTCTGTCACCATGACTTGGGCTTAGTGGCCATTTGTAACAGTAAGCCACACATTATTGCCACCACTTTCCCACAAGTCACTTCAGGACGCTTGAGTGAATGCCAGTTCCATAAATTTGTTTATTCTAGTTTATCCACTAGTCTCCACTAGTGGATCCAGTTACTTGGAGCAATTGACTACAATAAAAAAATGAGTGTGGGGGAATCTCTTTAACATTATCCTCATTAAGACCAAGTTAATCATTCATTGAGCCTCTTGGCTATCTCCTTTATATCTATCTATGCATGCACCTTTTATAATAATAATAACGATGGCATTTGTTAAGCGCTTACTATGTGCAAAGCACTGTTCTAAGCGCTGGGGGGGATACAAGGTGATCAGGTTGTCCCACGTGGGGCTCACAGTCTTAGAGAAGTTAAGTGACTTGCCCAAGGGCTCACAGCGGGAGCCGGGATTCAAACCCATGACCTCTGACTCCAAAGCCCTTGCTCTTTCCAGTGACTCCACTGATTCCCTAGCCTGCTCCCTGCTTTTGATATATTTGAACAATCTTTTATATCTTGATTTTTCCTTGCAGACTTCTTTTTGGCCTGCCTAATTTCCTGTTTGCTAATGAACCTTTTTATAGACTTAATTGTTCCCATTTGGGTAAGCCTTCCAATTTTTAAAGGATGACTTTCTCCTCTTTTGCTCTTTTTCTTACCGTGTCAGCCTCACAGAAATTTCTATTTGGTCTGGTTTCCTTCTGTGGCACACTTTTCACCTAGGCCTCTACGGTGGTGTTTAACAGCCCTCAGATGGTTAATTACACTGCTCTGGGAAAATCAGGAGACCTGAGTGGGTTTTTTTTTAATGATATTAATCATTTACTAGGTGCCAGACATTGTACTAAATGCTAGGGTCGGTACAGACTAATCAGATTGAACACAGTCTGTGTCCCACATGGGGCTCACAGTATTAATTCTCATTTTACAGATGAGATAACTGAGGCAAAGAGAAGTTAAATGACTTACGCAAGGTCACGCAGTAGACGTGTGGAGGACTTAGATTCTCTGACAGGCCTGTGCTCTTTTCCCTAGGCCATGCTGCTTTGGTTGTAGTCCTGGTACTGCCTGTTGAGGCTATACCTTCAGGATTTACAGTGTTCTGCCTACAGACTGGGGAAGATTTCTGACCAAAGAAATACCTAGGGTGTTCTGATCGGTGGACAGCCCCTGTAGAATCCTAAAAAATGACGTGCTCACAGCAGTTGCCAAAGGTAATTGCTGGTCAGGTCATGGTGCTATGACACAGTATCAGCACTATGCTGTGGTCACTTCAGCCAAAACAAGTCCAGCATGTAAAAATCTAGACTCAAGTCCTTTGCACAGGTTCTCAGTCCTGAAGTCTTAGGACCGAGGCTTATGCTTCGTTCTTGATGGGAGACTCCATCACTTCATTTTCTTTATTAGCCCTGTTTAATGTTTCCCTTAGAAAAGTTCTCATTTTATTATAATCCTCTTTTCTAAAATTTCATATTCCCGTGTTGCTCCTCATTGACCTTCAATCTCTACCAAGAATATTAAATCTCATGATGTTATGGTCACTGTTGTAAAGTGGCTCTCCCACCTGTCTCTCCTACATTAGATCCCCTTACTAATAAGAATTAAATTTGACATAATATCCATCCTTTTCAGTTCTAAGACTAGTTGTTCCAGAAAAGTCATTTATCCTGCCCTCCACTTCTTGTTCTGATGAGATAGCCAGTCTATATGAAGATAATTGGAATCTCCCACCATTATTACCCGACCTAATTTTCAGAGTCCCTAATCTTGTCTAACATTTCCTGCTCACTTTCCCCATCCTGGTCAAATGACCTATAGAATAACTCTATTCAATACCCTAGTCGTTTAAGTGTGGGATTTATTTTAAAAGGGATTCTGTGATATCCTTCTTGACTTTTAAGATTTATTTTTAGACTGTGAGCCCACTGTTGGGTAGGGACTGTCTGTATATGTTGCCAACTTGTACTTCCCAAGCGCTTAGAACAGTGCTCTGCACACATTAAGCGCTCAATAAATATGATTGATTGATTGATTGATTTGTTAATAATGTCCCTAACCTACAGAACTACATCTCTGTATCTTGCCCATCCTGGTCTTCCCTCTAGAGTTTATAGCCTCCACCATATCTTAGAGATCAGTCAATTAAACACTCAATCATTTTTATCATATGCAGAGTCCCCTACTAAATAATCGGGCAAGTAAAATAGTCGGCATGAACCCTATCCTCTAGGAGCTTACAATCTCTAGGGGAAGACAGACATTAAATTTACAGATAGTAGGGACTGTAAGTCATTATGTGCCTCGTGTTTGTAGTAGACATGTGGGAAATGGGTGCCGAAGTGATGAGGTGGAGGGTGGAAGGGGAGTGGGGGGTATAACCTGAGAAGAAGATAAATTCATTGGCAAAGGCTTCTTGGAGGACTTGTGATTTCTGAAGGCCTTTGAAAGTGGGAAAGCTACAAACTGTGGTTGGGGATAGTGAAGGGGAGGGAGTTACAGGCCAGGAGAAAGGTTGGAGCAGGAGCCGGGAGGTGGGACAAGTAAGGATGAGTCACAGTGAGTAAGAGGAAAGGAGAGAGCAAGCTTGAAATTAGTGGAGAAAAGAGTAGATATATTTAAGGCCAGTGTGGATTTATTGCCTGACTACTTCTTGACCCATGAATTACCAGAGACCCTCCTCTTTTTTTCATGAGAATCACTGTTAAGGTGTTTCTGAAACCCTTTTTCCATGCTATTTCTTTAAAAAAGCCTTGGACAGTTTTAGTATTTCCAGTTGGCTTTCAGTCTTAAAAATGGATGATCCATCCTAGAGCAGCGGTGGCTTCGCATGATCTTACCATTTGATAGAACAGGCACTTGGAACCAGCAATGGGATTTCTGAGGATGATGAATATATTATAGAAATAAGGGCTAAACCTCCAGAGGGGGAGATGGTGTTTGCTAGACTGATTTTATAACTGCGACTGCTGGGTAAGCCAAGTGTTACTATCAGATGGGGAAAAGCAGCAGTATTTGCTGGGCAGTTGTCAGGATTGGAAAAACTTTCCTCTTCTGTTCTAAAAACCCTATTGCATTCAACCTGTTTCACTTTTTTAGCATTCTGTTGTGATTAATTGGAGAGCCAAGAAGTGGCTTTATTTAATTCATTATTCAGATGGCCTGGGGAGTGTCAGGATTAGTTAGAACTGTGGGTATTTTTCTACAAAAGTGATAGAGTCTTGCCTATATTCTCTTCTCGGGATGGGAATGATGTTGGCAGGGCTCTTTAAGTAGGACCGTTGGGATCAATTGCGCAGTGGGACTTGGATACCCTTGGCAGCAAGATTACCGTTATCTTCCAACAGGCAGCTTCCTGCTAATGAGGAGAGGCTCTGCGGAGAGCACTCGCTTTCAGACTTTCCCCTGGTCCAGCGTTGTTCTAGTCATTTTGTGGTGCTCAACTTCAGAGTATTAGATACACACAAGCCATTTCATTGTGTGGTTGGCACATTTGCTGCAATTTCACAAGCCCAGCCCTTATTTCCGTGTACCCTGGATTCTACTCTTGGCTAGGGCATCCTGTTGCCTGGCTGAAAAATTAGTTCTTTAACCTAGTTGTTGTTGTTGTTTTTTTTAGTGGAGGTGGGCTTGCTTTTTTGTTCCAGAATATTCTGCTCCGGCATTTTCATACTAGTTTTTTTTTTCCCCCTGCAATGAAAGCCGTCGTATGTCTGGGAAGCCTGGCTAGTAGATTTGCTCAGCATGTTTGATAATGAGCTCATTTGAGAAAGAATGTTGTTCTCATTATTGAATAGTATCATTTAAGGCTTCACAATCCCTAGTGAGGGGTTCTGGGAATGATTAACAGTTTAGTTGAAGGAACAGCCCTCACTTTAATAGCCTAAAGATTGGGCAGAAGACATCACATTTGGAATGGAAAACATTCCAAATGGGAAGGGGTGTGTGTGGGTATTGCAGATTTCTGTAAGTCCACTCACATTGGGCCATGGAGAACTAGCTAGAGGGACACAGTCTATCGATCTTAGTAGTATTTTTTGATTACCAAATGTGTACAGTGTACTAATCACTTTGGAGAGTACTTGACAGGAAGAAGACTTGATCCCTAGCCACAAAAAGCTTACAGTCTAACAGGGGAGACTGACATACATAATTTACAGAGAGGTGGAAGGAAGACTTAACTAGTAGAGAATGCGGATCATACAGCACTTTAACAACACAGTGTACAAAAGTGCCGCAGGAAATTGTGAATACATAAATGCTAGGTTAGTGTAAAAGTTCTGAGATGATAATTGAGAAGATGTGAGTTGGGAAGAAGAAAAATGAATCAGGGAAATTCTGGGGGAGTAAGGGAGATTTCAGAAAACCTATGAAGATGGGGAGTGCTGAGAGCTGGTGGCTTTGAAGTGGAGGAAGGGCAGGTGTGAGCCAGAGGTCAGAAGTGGGAGAATTGAGAATGAGGCAGAGTGAGAAGGTGGGTTTGGGAGGAATGGAGAGTGCAAGCTGAGGTGTGGTGGGAGGAGAGAATGGGTAACTAAGAGAGAACTGATTGGTGTGCCTTAAAGTCAATGATTAGGAGTTTCAGTTTGATTTAGAGAGGACTGAGTAACCATTACAGGTGTATGAGGAGGGGAGAGACATATATAAAATTATATTTGAGAAAGATGATCCAGAAGTAGAATGAAGTATGGATTGGAGAAGGGAGAGGCTGGAGGCAGGGAGATCAGTGAGGAGACTGGTAAAGTAGTCTAATTGGGATATGATGAATTCCTGGACCAGAATGGGGACCATTAAGTGGAGAAGAAGGGGTGGAATGTTGTGGAGGAAAAAACCAACAGGATTTAGTGACAAACTGAACGTGATTTCTGAGACTGAGAAGTAGAGGGTAGAGCTAAGATTGAGAGCTTAGGAAAATGAGAGGATGATAATATGGTCAACTGTAATGGGAAAGTTAGGAGGAAGAGAGAATTTAGGAGGAAAGATGAGGAGTTCTGTTTTCAACTAAAGGTGCAGGCAGAACATCTAAGTGGAGATGTCCTGGAGGCAAGAGGAAATGTAAGATTACAGAGGAGGTGAGAGATCCAGGCTAACACGGGAGATTTGGCAGTCCATCTGCACTGAGTTGGTGACTGAAGCCATAGGAGCAGATGAGCTCTCCAAGGAAGGGTGTGGAAAGCGAGAAGAGAAGGGGATCCAGAACAGAACCTTGAGGGGTGCTCACAGTTAGGGGCTTCAAGGGGAAGAGACTGAGGAGTGGCCAGAGACGTAAGAGGAAAACTGGGTCAGTAAAACCAAGGTTAGACAGTGTTCCCAGGGGAAGGGAGTGGCCCACAGTGAGAGCAGAGACTCCTCACAGTTGAGGAGTCAAGGAGGGTTAGGATAGAGTCTATTAGACATAACAAGGATCATTGATGACCTCCGAGAGTGCAGTCTCAGTGGTGACCAGGGAGCCTGACCACTGATGAGGCACTTCACCTCCTTCCGTGACCTCAGTTAACTCATCCGCAAGATGAGGTGTTAGAGAACAGTACCTCATCTAACAAGGAGGTTCTGCACACTTGCAAAGATATTTTTCAACTCTATCATTCACAATTTAAATATCGAGCACTGACGTTTCTTTTCAAATAAATTTCCAAAGTTTCATTTTTACCTCCTTCTGCCTAATTTCTTCTTCTCTCCCTCCTCTCCTAAAGGCTGTGATGTTTGACTTGCTTCCACAATCATTTCGGTGCCTCGAGTTCCAGTTTTTCTGGACTGTATTCCAGCCAAGTAATAAATACCGCCAAAATCTGTTCTGCCTGGTTTCAAACCTACCGACGCTTGAAACCTAATGTATTCATTCATTCATTCATTCATTCATTCATTCATTCAGTCGTATTGATTCATTCATTCATTCAATCGTATTTATTGAGCGCTTACTGTGTGCAGAGCACTGTACTAAGCACTTGGGAAGTACAAGTTGGCAACATATAGAGACAGTCCCTACCCAACAGCGGGCTCACAGTCTTGAGTGCTTACTGTGCAGAGCACTGTACTAATGAACTGGAGAGGAAGTTTTGGAGTACATTTTCCTTGTGTCATTCAGTTTTGTACAGTACTCATTTCCAGGACTTTTCATTCATTCAGTTGTATTTATTGAGCACTTACTGTGTGCAGAGCACTATACTAAGCACTTGGGAAGTACAAATTTTAGAGATGAGGAAACTGGGGCATAGAAGAAAAGTGATGTGCCTTCTCCACAGTCACCCAATAGACCACTAACAGAACTGGGACTAGAATCTAGGTCCCCTAGGGGGAGAATCAAGGTCTCCTAATTCCTAGCCCAAGATGCCTTCTACTCCACCATGCTGCCTGTTTGCCCCGTTTTCAGATGGGAATGGGCACAAGGGCACAGAAAGCTAAGTGGATTGCCTGAGATTAAAGAGCTTGTCAAAACATGGGCTAGACCCCAGATCTCCTGCCTCCCAGAGCCCTTCTCTCTCTGCTGGAATACAATGGACCAGCTGAGATAGGCAGCTGAGAGGTCGAGGAGGATTAGGATAGAGTAGGAGCCGTTGGATTTGGCAAGAAGGAGATCGTTGGTGACCTTCGAGGGCAGTTTCGGTGGAGTGTAGGGGATGGAAGCCAGATTGGAGGGGGTCAAGGAGAGAGTTGGTGTTGAGGAATTCAAGGCAGCGGGTGTAGACGACTCGTTCTAGGAGTTTGGAAAGGAATGGTGGGAGGGAGATAGGGACTTAATTAGTAAAGTGAAAGATTCCAGATCATTGACATTTGAGGGTCGGACCCTCAGGAAAGAATTCTGAAGCATCTTCATCATTATCGGTGGTATTTATTGAGCACTTACTTTGTATTTACTGTACTAAGCCCTTGGGAAAGTACAAGGCAACAATGAACATCTCCAGAATCCTAGTATTGGTCATAGTGCTTTTCATATCCAGGCTTGACTACTGCTGTATAGCCTCCTTGCAGAACTCCCTGCCTCCCGTCTCACCCTTCTCCAATCCTCACTTCACTCAGCTGCCCAGATCATTTTGCACAGATCTTTCCTCCTCCTCAAAAGCCTCTAATGGTGGCTTCTCTCTGTACCGAGCAGACACTTGATCACTGGCTTTAAGGTACTCAGCCATCTCTCTGGACCCTACTTTTCCTCACTCCTTTCCCACAACACTACAGTTCACACCCTTCACACCTCTCAAGCCAACCTACTCGAAGTGCCTTGGTCTCATCTCTCTCACCTCCATCCTCTTTGGTAAACTGTCCCCTTTGGCTTTAACTCCATTTCCAGAAACATCTGGTAAACCACTGCTCTCCCCATATTCAAAGCCCTTCTGATATCACATCTCTTAAACATGTCTTCCCTAATTCATCTCTAATCTCCTCAACCTATATACCCGCTACTGCTATTTCAGCACTTTGATATCACCCAAGCATTTGTATGCTTACTTCCATCCTCCCCCTCTCCCCTCTCACCCCCAGCACTTATGTACCTGTTCTTACCCTCCACTGCTTCCTCCTACCCAGAATTTATTTTAGTGTCTCTCTCTTCTGCATATTCTTTGAGAGCAGGGATGATGTCTACCAACCTTTTTTCCAGTGGTATTTAAGTGTTTACTATGTGCCAAGCACTGTTCTAAGCACTAGGGTAGATCCAAGTTAAACAGATCAGACACAGTTCTTGTCCCACATTGGACTCACAGTCTAAGTAGGAGGGAGAACAGATACCGAATCCCCATTTTGCAGCTGAGGAAACTGAGGCACAGGGAAGTTAAGTGACTTGCCAAAGGTTACCCAGCAGTTAGTGGCAGAGCCAGGATTGGAACCCCAGTTCTGTGCTTTATCCATTAGGCCATGCTGATTTCTTAACTCTGTTGTTCTCTCCTCTACATTGAGTACAGTCTAATGTACAGAGTAAGGGCTCAATGAATATTGTTGATTGATTAAAATCGGCCTTTCACATTTCTGATTCCACAGCCCCAGCCGTTGCAGAGCTGATACTCATACTCTTGAACCTCCAGTCTCTTTCAGGAACAAGTCATCAAAAATAAAACAGCTCAAATCAAGACAACTAGAAAGAACTGATCACGGAAACTTTGACCCTCAGCTAACTGGCCGATCGGAGTGGTCAGATTCCGATTGGTGCCACAGTTCTTTTTATAGAGGAGGAGGGGCCTTGAGTCTCTCAGCTGAGCGGTGGAGTGCCCAGCGCCTCAGCCCTTGAGCTCCCCATGGGTGAGAGATGCAGCCTGATCTGGCAGGGTAGTGCTGGCATCATCCATTTCCTCCCTCCTGGGCTTCCCCGGGGAATCTGGGCCTTGAGACACCTTGTGAAGCAGATGGTCTGGAGAATTGCTGTTGATGGGGAGGGGAAGCCTCCAGCTCCAATAACTCCTCTCCCGCCTTTCCACGTGAGAAGCAGACGCTGTGCAATTCAACAGGCCATCTGCTTCTCAGGGAAGGAAAGACTGTCCTTAGCTGCTGCATATTTTTGGCATCACAGTTTAGGACCACTTGACAGGATGCTGTTCTCCTCCCTTTCCTCCCTTGATGAACTGGCGTTGGGAAAGCAGAGGGGAAGACAGGAGCTCTGAGTTGGAGAAAAAACTTTTGGGAGATGCCATGTCTCTAGGAGGAAGGGAATCGTAGGGAGGGAAAACTAGCCTGTGGAAGGATCATCAAGAGCTCCAAATCAGCTCTCCAGGTTTCCAAGAAATTTCTCTGAAGGGCCACCTCCTCCCTGATTTGAGTCACTGTGGATCAATTGATCATATTTATTGCGTGCTTACTGTGTGTGGAGCACTGTCCTAAACTCTTAGGAAAGTACACAGTAACAGATTTGGCAGGCATGTACCCTGCCCACAGGGAGCTTGCAGTCTAGAACAGTGTGGGGGTGGAGGGCGAATCATACATAATTTTGAAACTGAAAACTGATTTTTCTTCCATTCCATCCTTCATTACATCCAAACTTTGCTGTCTACTGTAAGACAGTCATTAATGATCAGGGGAGACAGGATCATTATTTTTCCGGTCATTTTTGTCTCTTTCAAGATCCCCTTAGTGTACCAAATAAGGTACTGGAATATGACATAAAAATTTCAGTGAATAGAGGGACACTGTTGGAAAGACCCCGTGGAAGGACCCCATGCAAGGAAGACAAAGGAGACTGGATGCCCCTTGAAAGTGGGGCATTGTAATCATGGCGCAATCCAGCTCCTTCTAGAGCGGCTTGACCTAGTTGCCTAAGAATACTTGGAAGTCTATTGGAACTTACAAGATGGGAGGGGATTTGGGGGGGCTGTCTTGGCTCATCCTGAGCCCTGAGGGCAGTTTAGGTCCCTCCAACCCCCCACCCCAACCCCCACACACCCTGAGATTGGGGGAGGGGACAGGAGGGGAAGCGAGTCATTGTGATTTTTCCATTGCACTATATGCATTGCACAGGTTCTGCAACATGAATTAATGAGGTAATATGGAACCTTTTGTGGGAATCTGCAGAACCCAGAGCTCATCACTAGGTAAGGTGGGTGGCCTGGCACCGTTGCCCTCTCTGCCCAGGTCCTGTGAAATGGGCTGCCCTGTGTAAAACTGGATGAATGGCCACGTTAGCTGGGTGAAATCCATGGGACTGTATCTTCCTGCCTGTGCTATGCCTGTTCTAGCTGCTCACAGTCTCCATCCTCCAGTTTCTCACACCAATCACCTCCTCCTTCCCAAGTGAATCATAACCTGAATGTGCAAGAAGACCAAGGCCCAGGGGACTGTTGGAGGCATTTGTCACTATGTGAAGTTTTGGCAAACTGAACTGAACAAGTTGGTTGAAAAATAGGATGAAGGGGGTGAGCTGTCTGGCTACTGTGACTCCGTGATACAGACATCACATCGTTCTAACTATTAGAGGTATCAGTGTTAAAAAAACCAACAAAGCAGCCGGCTACAATGATAAAGGGCCCTGACTGAGGGTCAACATAGCCATTAGGTGGGGGAAATGGGCTAAATCCACTGATTTCTGGTGGAGACTGTTAATAAAAAGAGGTACCAGATAGGGAGACCATACCAAGGGTCTCTTATACTTAGACCTGACATTGAGGATATTCTTGCTGCCTCACTCTCATCTCCTGCCACCGACCTCTTGCTCATATGTCTCCCCTACTCCCAACCCTACCTGGAAATCCTTCCCTTTTCAAAGCTGACAAACTACAGTTATTCCCAGCCTCAAAGCCCTTCTGAAATACCATCTCTCCCAGGTGGTCTTCCCCAGTTAATTTCTAATTTCTTCAGTTTATATCCTACCATTCATTCAGTCGTATTAATTGAGCATTAAAGTGTGCAGAGCACTGTACTAAGCTCTTGGAAAGAACAATTCAGCAATAGAGACAATCCCTGCCTACACCAGACCAATTGCCAGTTAAGTACTCGCATACCACCTAAGCACTGAAATACCTTTAACCTCCCATGTAACCTGAGTACACATTTTACATACCCTATTATTTAAGCATTAACTCATGTACCTGTCCCCTTTTTCTTCTTTCTTCTGCCTATCAGTAAGTTATTTTAGGGTCTGTTTTTGTTGCTTGATTGTAAGGTCCTCAGGGACAGGAGGGCTTTGTCTACTCAATCTTTTGTGTTCTTCCCAAACTCTATTAATAAGTGCTCATCAAACAGAAAGAGCTCAATGCATGTTGCTGGTTGATTGCTTGATTGATTGACGATCATCCACTCCATCTAATTCTCACCAAGTGACTTCTTTGCTGATGGAAATGTAGCAGTGCTTTAGCTGCATATCTTTAAGCAGCATTGTGTGTCAGCAGTGTAAAACAAGGACAGAACACAGAATATTTACAGTCGAAATAGGGATTAGTTTTTAGTGGACAAAATACAGTTGATGGCCAGATGGTCTACAATTGCCATTAATATTTTTGTCACTAACTTATCACTGCCAGTTATGGCTTGGGTTCAGCTAAGCATGACTGTCAATTTGAATGAATAGCAGATAGACATCACACCGACATGCCAACTTCTACCATTATGCTGTTGACATTTGAATCTGTATTGCATGTCAAGATAGCAGAGCTGAAATATTTCAACTTACTTCATTTAGGGGTAATTAATTCATCAATGTACGTCTTGGAAATAATGATCAGCACACCTGCCTAAAACGTGAACGTCTGGCAGGAACAGGGGAAATGGTTGGGAGGTAGAAGAAACAGCCGTTAAAGTCAGTTGTCAAGCTTCATCCTTTTGAAGAACATTTAGGAATTTGCATTAGCATAAAGAGGAGCCTCTTGATCATTGGGTATTCAGATATCAGCACTAGCTCCAGAGAAGTGGGTGCAATCTTTAGAAACAAGTTGGATTTGGATGTTGAACTGCCTGGAGGCAAAGGGATGGACAAGTTGACCTCTTGAAAACCCTTCTGATTCTATCCGTCTGTGAATTCCATTAGTGGCCCTGGGAGGTGGACTATTTGTTGTGGCCCCTTACTCAGCTAAGACCCTTCTCCCCCTCCTCTGATGTTTTTTGGGGAATGGCTGAATTTGGAGAGTCCTAAGGCTGGAGACAGGGAGGACTCCCAAGGGGGACCATGGTAAGGAATCCCCCTCATCAGCTGGGCAGACAGAAGGAGGGCCATGATAAGTTTTGTGGTGGGTGAAATTGAATTTCTATTTTTAAGGCCAAACCAATGGAATAGTGCTGTTAGCCTTACTTTTTCTGCCCATGCAGTCTGAGTGATGAGGTTTATGATGGAGTCTCCCATTAGGAACCAAAGATAGGTCTTGGTCCTGAGATTTCAGGACCAACAGAATTGATTATAGTGCTAATGGGCTGCCTGGCGTCATTTGCAATCTCTCATTCCTGGCAGTCGTGTTTCTGGTGGCACAGAGAGAGCCACGAGTGAGTAGGCATTGTGTACATATGGTCTTTGCCCACGTTTACCAACTACAGGCAGAATCAGGACGAGAAATCAAGTCTCCTGGATCCCTAGAGTTACCATGCTCTTTCCACTGAATCAACAGCGGCGTTAAAGAAAAAGTGAATAGCAGTTGGGTGAATGGGAGAGATACTAAAGAAGCAGCGTGGTTTAGTGGAAAGAGCATGGGCTTGGGACTCAGAGGATGTGGGTTCTAATCCTGCCTCCACCACTTGTCTGCTGTGTGACCTTGGACAAGTCACTTAAATTCTCTGTGCCTCAGTTACCTCATCTGTAAAATGGGGATTTAAAGTGTGAGCCCCAAGTGAGGCAACTTGATTACCCAGTATCTACCCCAGTACTTAGAATAGTGCTTGGCACATAGTAAGTGTTTAACAAATACCATAATTATCATTTATTATTATTACTGTTTCCCTCCCTAGTGGTGTCTAAATGCTTTCAACACCAACATTACCCCCTGATGATTTGTTAATGGCATGCTTTTTGGTTGTTTTTTTTGTGGTATTTGTTAAGTGCTTACTATGTGCCAGGCTCTGTGCTAAGCACTACATATAAGCTAATCAGGTTGGGCACAGTCCGTTTCCCACATGGGGCTCACTGTCTTCCTCCCCATTTTGCAGATGAGTTACATGAGGCACAGATAAGTGAAGTGACTTGCCCAAGGTCACACAGCAGACAAGTGATGGAGCTGGGATTAAAACCCATATCCTTCTGACTCCCAGGCTGATGCTGTAGCCACTGGGTCATGCTGATTCTGTACAATGACTAATTTTCCTTCTCTGCTGGCCAGTGGTGCCCATTTAGTTTCATTAAATGCTGTACTTCACAATGAAAGTACTGTGGAAAACTACAAAACAATTTTATCTAAGCATTAGGTGCGCTATGTTTCGCACTTGATATTTCTTATTGGTCAGGGCTATATGGATTGACAAGCAAAGAAGTGCAACTTGGCCTCATGTTATTAAAAAAAGAGTTAGTTTCCTCGTGGGTTTTTTGTTGCTGTTGTTTTTGCTGAGTTTAGTTTTTTTAACTATCCAGCTCAGGAACAGATTCTCTTTATTTTCAGTGCTTAGTTGCTTGTAAGGGGAATAAATCTTGCAGATGTAGAGGGACTAGGTTTGCAGCAGAAAGATGTTTAAATTCCCCCGCCCTGGTTCAGGTCTCCGCTAGCAGGTAAAACAGAGTTTAATCAGTTTTCAGGGTAATTCAGGCAAAAGCATGTTTTCAAATGAATTATCACCAAAGTACTGACAACCGCTCCCAATTGCTTCAGTAATAATGTATTGGGAGCCTTGCGGTTTGATGAAAATGTTTTTTATGCTGGAATTATCTAAGTAATTGCCTTCATTTTATACTTTACTAAGTAAGACTTGATCTGTCAGGATAATGTGGAGATTAACCTTGAGGATTGGACTACCTGTACCCAAAGGCTGACCAAAGTCTCAGAATGCCTGGCTGCAGAGCAGAGCTCCCAGTGGGAGTCTTCTGGGGACTTGTGACATATTCATCAACAAAGCATTTTGTTAAGCGCTTACTATGTGCCAAGCAAGGACTATATGAAATGTTGGGCTCCGCCACTTGTCAGCTGTGTGACTTTGGGCAAGTCACTTAACTTCCCTGTGCCTCAGTTCCCTCATCTGTAAAATGGGGATTAAGACTGTGAGCCCCACATGGGACAACCTGATCACCTTGTATCCCCCCAGTGCTTAGAACGGTACTGTGCACATAGTAAGCGCTTAACAAATGCCATCATTATTATTATTAGATACAAGCTAATCAGTTCCCTCATGGGGCTCACAGTCTAAGTAGGAGGATGTTATCCTAAATGACATCTCTGGGGGTAAGGTGGGGTACAGATGAATGTGGAGCTGCTTTGCCCTTTCTTTCTTTTAACAAAGTGCAAAAGGTGTGAGTATCTGGTAAGATGTCTTTGAGGGAAGGACAACCCCACAAGTTGTGTAAAGGCCACTGAAAGAATTGCAGGATGGGATGCTTTTTTCTCTTTTTACCCCTCTCATGTTGCATTAACCAGAACTTTTCCTTTATTTTTACGCAAATCCACAACATGGGAAACACACTGCTTGTAATGTAATGCAGTAGAAGAAATGGACTTTCTTTGTTTTTTTTTTTTAAAAAAAACTGTCCAGGGCTCTATCTTCAATTTGAATTGTACTTCCCCAGCTATCTAATAAAATGCTCTGCAGAGAGTACACATTGCATAATAATGAGGAGGATGATGCTGGTAGTGGGCTTTGTAGGTTTGGACAGAACATAGCTTTCTGAATCCAGGGACTCCTTATGTCATCGTTGTTGAGTCAAGGATCAGAATGAAGAATTTGAAGAGGACAAGAGAGCTGGGTTAAATTTAAAGCAAGACCACACATTTTCAATCCCAGGGTCACATGAGCTAGCCTAGATAATGGAATTCCTCTGTTGTCTTCTTTCTTTGACTTCGTAAAATAGGTTAATCCTCAGGGTTTCAGGGTCCATGTCTTGCTAAGAGAATGTACAGAATAAACTGAATACTGATTGTATTTGAGCCCAGGGTGGAAAGGGCCATGTTAGCCTTCCAAAAAAGAGAAGCACCCAAATGCTGGGAATCATTGACAAAACTAGGCACTTAATGGGCAGTGGCTGGGATTTCCATCAGAGACAAAAGTCAATCATCATTCATTCAATCATATTTATTGAGCACTGCACTAGGCACTTGGGAAAGTACAATACAACAATAAACAGACACATTCCCTGCCCACAATGAGCTTACCTTAACAAGCTATTTACAGCTTCAGTCTGAATGTGATGATTGGTGTTGGACTTTTGACCTTTAGATGCTTCATAATTGGCCAGTTACCAAGAAGTAGTAGTGGCAAAGTTGTCCATGATCGAACTTGTGGATATTTGGATAGGTCAGTGAAAGCGTAGACCTGGGAGATCTGGATTTTAGTCCCATCTCTTCCCCTGGCCTTCTAGGGATATTGGGCAAATCATTGAACTTAACCAGTGCCTTAGTTTCCTCATCTGTGCAACAGATTTCAAATACCTTTCCTCCCCACCTCTCAGATTGTGAGGTCTGCATGGGGCAAGGACTGGGTTTTAATCTGATTATTTCATTTCTACCCCAGCACTTAGTCAATCTATCAATAGTACTTATTGAGAACTTATGCAGAGAACTGTACTAAGCACATGGGAGAGTACAATAGAGTTTCTAGACTGTGAGCCCATTCTAGACTGTGAGCCCACTGTTGGGTAGGGACCGTCTCTATATGTTGCCAACTTGTACTTCCCAAGTGCTTAGTACAGTCCTCTGCACACAGTAAGTGCTCAATAAATACGATTGATTGATTGATAGTAGACAGGATCCCTGCCCTCTGGGATTTTAGAGCCTAGCTTAGCACAGTGCTTGGAATCAAACAATCAGTCGTATTTATTGAGCACTTACTGTGTGCAGAACACTGTACTAAGTGCTTGGAAGGGTACAACACAACTATATAACAGGCAGAAACAGATCAAGTACTTATTAAATACCCTTAAAAATGGACTCTTTTGGAGTTTGGGCAGATTATTTTGGATGATTTATCATCTGTCCTGTGGTAATAGCCATAGGTATAGGGTTGATGATACAACTTGGCCCATTATACAACTACACATTTTTCCGTGAGCATTTTCTCATGGAGAGAATTGTGTGCTGCCTTGGTAGATTTGTTCATCAGTAGGAAAATGATGACCAGCCTTTTTCCTCTCTCCCCTTCAAATTCACACTGAGTCTTGGGGGTAGATAAGTGGCTATTTGCAAGGAGTGTGCAGAACTCCTGTGTGAATTGACGAGAGAACCATGAGGGATTTCAGCCATCTGCCAGCTGACTCGCGTATCTTAAGCAAATGGACTAGTGGGGCCATCGTGTTTGCTTGAGAACCTTTAGGGAGAACCTCAGGTGCTGGTGCGGTTGGATTAATTGATGTTGAGGCCTTTCTCATTTATTCCACTTTTGCTCATCACAACATCATCCAAACACAGAGTTCAGCAACTGGCATCGCCGGCAAGGCCTTCCTTGAATATGAGCGTGAGGGGAGTCGATCTGAATGGCTATCTATGGATGTCCTTCTACGGGCATAGTGTTGGGGAACAGTTCTGTGATCGCTTAGGGATTCTTGCTGCTGTTCATTGATATTCTCCTGTCCTTGGGCTGTCGGAAAGGTCAAGGATGTGCCTCTTCTCTCACTGGTCACGTGTCGCCCACTATCCCGTTTTCGTGGATTTCTGCCTGCACTTTTTCTGAAGACACCAAAATGTCACTTTAGCTGCCCACTTTCAGTGGACATTTTGAGCCCCGTAGGTCATTCCTCTTCTAGGTGGGGAGTTCAGAAGGGGCGCTCAGGTTCGGGAGCTACTACCCATGAGCTCTCTTAGCTGCTTCTCTGCCAATGATTGTCTTTAGCATGTATATTCCTTTTAGAAATCCTCAACTGGAGGCCCAAAATCACGCATGTGAGGGTTCTTTTACTTCCCAAAATCTAGTCACCGAAACAAGATTCCACTGTGTTTGTCCTAGTTCATAGAGCTTTGGAAGCAATGACAGTGTTCTCTTTTGCTGATTGTTATATTTTACTCTCCCACATGCTCATTAACAATGGTTGAATAAATGAACGAATGAATCTTCATGGTAAATTATAATAGTTGTTAAGCGCTTACATTGTGCTTTGCATAGCACTGTACTGGAACCATGAAGCTCGGTTAAGACCAGGGTCCTGACTCATCAGAGGCTTACAGTTTCAGTGGGGGGAGGATAAACAATGAGGAGAATGAGGATGGAATCAGACCAGCAAGAAAACCGATTAAAATTCAATAAGTTAAAAATATCAACAGTAAAAATATGTTGTGAATCAGGGGGGCATCTCTGAGGAGGCCCCCACTGAGTTGAAAATTACTTCATTCTGGTAGTGCAAATTCTCATCTCTCCATTCCCAAATTATCCAGTCACAGGGCTTGTAGCTCTTTCCTAAAACAATTGGTTTTTCATCCGAGCCATCGAGTTGGATATGGAGATGCAAAAAAGCATCCTAAAAAGAACCCGTCCCCGTCCAAGATCTCTTCCCTGCATGCCGACCAGGAATTGGACTTAGGAAATGCTTTTAATAAAGTCTCTGCTTTTCATTACGTGTGTGATCATCTCTCCACAAAGAGACGTGGAAAAACACCTTCCATCAGTTAAAATCCAAAACCCAGTCTGACCCAACAGGAAGCTGCCTCCTGTTTCCCCTGGGCTTTGTAACCATTCCCGAGGGGAATGACAGCAGTGCTAATGAAGTTCAGTCAGTGCCGAATTTTCAGGTGGTAAACGCTCTTTGGCTTTCTTTCAGAGACCAAGCCCTCTGGGAGGTCTTTTACACCTTTGTGCTGTGTAGCCGGGGCTTGCGTGAGGTGACAGTGCATAAGGTAGAAATAAATGAAAAAGGCCATCCTTCTGCAGCCACATATTCAGAAATGCCTCATCCCTGAGGGCTGCGAGTCAGCTGGGTCCGAGACCCCCATTTGGGCAGGTGGATGGGCCAGGAACACTACCCTCGCCGTGCTGTAGCCCCTTACCCACTCCTTAGGGTCCTCAACAATTTTGGAGGGATGAGAAGAGGCAATTTTAGTCATTTTACTCCCCAAGTATGTCTCTACCATGGAAAGCACACAGCCTGTTCCCATGGAAGAATGCAGTGATTGGATAGTGTATTGAATTATTTTCTTCTCTGTCCCTTTGGGGAATTTTTAACCTGCAGGAGAATGCTTTTGTGAGTGCAGAACATTTCTTAAAATGGTGCTTTATTAACTGACTTACCCCCAAATATCAAAGGGATACAAGAATGTTGATGCATTAATCCCAAATAGCTACTCATCTCACTCTATACTTATTCTCTAAGGCAGCTCATTTGCCCTTGGGGCTTGAGCTGCTTCCTCCAGGGTGGTGACACCCAAATCTCCAGCTCTAGCTCTGATCTCTCCCCTGCTATTCAATCTCGCATCTCTCATCTCCAGGACAGCTCCACTTGCATAGCCCACTGGCACCTGTAATGCAGCACATTCAAAACTGAATTTCTCATCTTCGCTCTAAAACCTTCTTGCCCTCCCAAATTTCCCATCTCCATCGATAACACCCCCATCCTCCCTGTTCTTGAGTAGCGTGCAACCTTGGTGACATCCTCAACTCCTTACTGTCATTTAGCTGTCACATCCAGGCAACTGTGCTCCTAGCCTACCTTCCCTTCTTCTCCACATCTCAACCCTCCCAATGTGACTGCAGTTCCCAGAATGGTGGTGTCGGAAAGGAGTTGGACTGGTCAGACAGGAGCTAGTGTCCTTCTATGGAGCCGGAGGCCTGCACGCAGTAAGCGCTCAATAAATACGATTGAATGAATGACCTGTGGACCATTGTCGTCAGCCCTTGTGTGAGCCCCAAGATGCCAGTGTGGCTGAACCTGGATTGGGCATTTGCCTGAAGCACTGTGTTTGTTCCAGGCTTGTTTGAAATCCGAGTGGGTAAATGAAGGCTGGGGACAAGTTGGGAGAGAGGGGCAGGGTTACAGAGGAATGTATCCAAATGGTAGCAAAGCATAGCGAAAATAGCACAGGACTGGGAGTCAGGAGACCTGGGTTCTAATTCCAGTTCCACCTCTTGCCTGCTGCATGACCTGGGTAAGTCACTTAACTTTTCTGTACCTCATTTTCCTCCACTCTTAAATGGGAATTAAATACCAATTCTTCCTCTCCCTTAGATTGTGAGCCCCCTGAGGGACAAGGACTGTGTTTGATTTGATTGTACTATAATAATAGGGATGATAATAATAGTATTTGTTAAGGGCTTAGTATGTACTATATACTAAGCATTGGGCAGATTCAAGATAGGTCACATACAGGCTCTGACCCACGTGGGACTCAGAGGTAAGAGGAAGAACAGGTATTTAACAGATATTGAACCGACCTCAGTACTTAGCACAGTACTGGGCCATAGTAAGCACTTAAAAATACCACTATATAATAATAATAGTAATGGCATTTATTAAGCGCTTAATATGTGCAAAGCACTGTTCTAAGCGCTGGGGAGATTACAGGGTGATCAGGTTGTCCCACAGGAGTCTCACAGTCTTAATCCCCATTTTATAGATGAGGTAACTGAGGCACAGAGAAGTTGTGACTTGCCCAAAGTCACACAGCCGACAATTGGCGGAGCCGGGTTTGAACCCATGAACTCTGACTCCAAAGCCCGGGCTCTTTCCACTGAGCCACGCTGCGTAATAATAGGCTGGGAAGACTTTGGAAAAGGTGGGGAAACAGATGCTTCTTTGTGCTTCCCCCTCCCCACCTTCTTCCATCCCTATAAATTCAATCAAGCAATCAATCAGTGGTATTCATTAGGCACTTACTGTGTGCAGAGCACTCTACTATTTGGGGAAAGTACAATACAAAAGATTTGGTAGGCGTGATCCCTGTCCCCAAGAGCTTACAGTCTATAAAGTTTACGTGTGAGAGACACGAGTGGGAAATGGTAGTGGAGCGGGAGGGAAAGGTAGGTTGCCATATTGGTCAGCCACAATTAATGATTCATTGGAGGAGGTGATTGCATGGTCCTGCCATCTCATCTCTCCTGGCCCCTCTGACCCACTTATCTGGGATTATCACAGGGGCCAGAATCAGAACAGCTGTTAACGGTTCAGTGTCCACCCTATGTCCACCTGAATTGGTCCTCCAGGAAAAAGCCTTACTACCCTTCAAGTTTTCTACCAAGCTTTTCTGTTTGCTCCAATTATGTACCATAAATTATTTATATTAGTGTCTGTTGCCCCCTCTAGACTATAAGATCATTGTGGGAGGAAAATGTATCTGCCATCTCTGTGGTATTGTACTCTCCCAAGCACTTAATACAGTGCTCCGCACAGAGTAAGTGCTCAATAAATACCGATGATAATGTTGATGATGACATGATCGCTCCAAGGGTGGAGGTAGATTAACCCCTGTGTTCTTTCTCTTCTTTTCTCTCTCTACCCAAGGGGCATCATGAAAGTTGACATAAATCTTCAGAAGGTGGATATTGACCAGTGTTCAAGCGATGGCTGGTTTTCAGGAACTCACAGATGCCACCTTAACAGCTCAGAGGTAAGAGCAGGGAAGAGCCACACCACAAGAAAATACCTTTTCATTCCCAAATGCCTCTGCATATGTTTCCCGTGTGTTTTCTATAAGGGCTCTTACCAGGAAGAGTTCTGTGGGCATTGTATTTGGCACAAAGAAACTGTTGGAAGTAAGAGAACAAAATGAAACGGAAGCCAACTTTTGGGGTCTGCAGGATGACAGTTTAGGACAAAGAGCAGTTTGGTGCTAGAAGGATGTGTGAAACTGAGCTTGTGAGTCAAAGGGCAGCCACGTTCATCACAACAATCTAATGGTTGAAAATAGACCAAAAGCGAGAAACCAACGTATATGGTGGGTCACCAAGGCTGTGCACAGCTTTATCTAATATTATACTCGTTGAAACATGGGTGGTACTCACTCGGACACATTTCCATCTTTTGGAAAAGCAATGCAAAAAGCGTGACAGCTTTTCCATAAATGACAGGAATGTTATTCTCATGTAAAGTAAAATATGCAGGTACCTTTAATTTCAGTGTGCACTAGATTAGGGTCTGGGGCAGCTTTGGTGTGGAGGGACCCCGGGAACTCAGTAAGTGAGAGTATTTTTGAAGAGATTGGGTCGTTTTGTATGTGTGTGGAGGGGGGGAATGATATACTGATTATTTCAGTTTAGCAACCCTGCCTCTACTCAGGGTTTGAGAGGCTGCCGTGGGGGAATTGTAGAAGAACAGTTCTTGAGCCTTGAAAAAGCATTTGGAAAAGATCAGCCTTTGTTTCCCTGTGTCTGTAGAAAGAGGTAGTTTCATTTCTGGAAAAAAGTAGCCCTCATAGAAGATGGAGACAGAGTGAATGAGAGCAGAAAATGTTTTTCTCAGGAATGTGACCCAAGCAGTTTCACCAGCTGTTGGCTTTTATTCTGGCCCAATAGGGTGAGAAATAATAATAATAATTCTGATATTTGTTAAGCATTTACTATGTGCCAAGCACTATTCTAAGCGCTGGGGTAGATAAAAGGTAGTCAGGTTGGGCCCAGTTGATGTCCCACATGGGGCTCAGACTCGTAATCCCCATTTAACAGATGAGGTAACTGAGGCAAAGAGAAGTGAAGTGACTTGCCCAGGGTCACACGGCAGACAAGTGGCAGAGTTGGGATTAGAACCCATGTGCTCTGACTCCCAAGCTTGTGCCCTTGATACTGGGCCATGTGTGGGTCACTTAGAATACTTAGAAATTCACCTCAGAAGGAAGAATGGCTCTGTGGGGTTGAAGAGTATTTTTCTCACAATCAATGGAATTGGATGAACGCTCACTCGATTCATCTTTTATTCACTCGTTCGATCCCAAACCTTCAGCTTTTCCTCATCATTTTCGACCAAGTTGCACTGCTTGGGCTCGGAAAATTCAGCGATAATGGCTGGCCTGCCTTCGGGTCATTCAGAAGCGTGAAATGAAACATTTAGCACTGGCCGTATTCAGAGTCACTCAGAGCTAACATGGGCTTCAAGTGGTTGATTATTTTGCTTTTTTTCTCTGGTTCTTATTTGCGCATAACTTCATGCGTGTTAGCTTGAAACTGTGATTTCTGTTTTTGTCGAGCTGCTTTTATTTTTTCCAGAGCACAGCATTTTCTGATTTTGCTATTTATGTTGAGGATTCTTGTCATTCACTTGATTTGTAGGTACCCTAGCACACCAGGTTTCATTTAAAAAGCAGTGTGGCCTAGTGGATAGAGTGTGGGCCTGAGAGTCAGAAGGACCTCGGTTCTAATCCCAGCTCCACCACTTGTCTTCACTGTGACCTCAGGCAAGGCACTTCATTTTTTTGTGCCTTAGTTACCTCATCTGTAAAATGGGAATTGAGACAGGGAGTCCCATGTGGGACAGGAACGAGTGTCTAACCTGATTAGCTTGTATCTAACCAGAAGATAGAGAATCAGCATGGCTCAGTGGGAAAGAGCTTGGGCTTTGGAGTCAGAGGTCATGGGTTCAAATCCCGGCTCCGCCAATTAGCTGTGTGACTTTGGGCAAGTCACTTAACTTCTCTGGGCCTCAGTTACCTCATCTGTAAAATGGGGATGAAGACTGTGAGCCCCCGTGTGGGACAACCTGATCATCTTGTAACCTCTCCAGCGCTTAGAACAGTGCTTTGCACATAGTAAGTGCTTAATAAATGCCATTATTATTATTATTATTATTATTGTATCTACCCCAGCACTTAGAACAGTGCTTGACATATAGTAAGCACATAACAGATACCGTCATCATCATCATCATTTCTCAGTTATTTTTGGTATCTTTCCATTCATTCAAGTTCCCTTGACCAAACAGTCCAGCTTTAGGAAAAACTACAGAAAGCAGAGTCTTTCCCTCTGCATTAATATTATTAGTATTAGTGTGATTACTACTACTACTACTACTACTACTACTACTACTACTACTACTACTAATAATAATAATAATAATAACAATTGTAGTATTTTGTAAGCATTTACTATTTGTCAAGTGCTGCCCTAAGCCCTGGGGCAGATAAGATAGGTAGATGCAAGATGAGATGCAGGCAGATGCAGGTCAGACACAGCCCCTGTTCCACATGGGGCTCACAATCTAAGGGGGGAAGGAGAAGAGTTAATAAATCCCCATTTTACAGGTGAGTACACTGAGGCACAGATAAGTTAGGTGACTCGCTCAAAGTCATCTGGCAGATAAGTGGTGGAGCCAGGATTAGAACCCAAGTGCCATGATTTCCCGGCCCGGTCTCTTCCCATTAGGGCCTGCTGCTTGCCACTAAAGGAGTGTGAGCCCACTGTTGGTTACGGACTGTCTCTATATGTTGCCAACTTGTACTTCCCAAGCGCTTAGTACAGTGCTCTGCACACAGTAAGCGCTCAATAAATACGATTGATTGATTGATTGAGTGCAAGGTAACTAGCTGGGGACCCAGTCTTCTCCATCAAATGGAACCAAGAGACAAGTTGGGGTGAGGGAATGGAACTATGATCTGATGCCGTTGCTCTGCTCCTCAGACAGTGTCATCCCCCCTCTCATCCCAGCCAAGTCTACGAGGAGAGCTTCCAGGACAGGCTTGGTCCTGCATTAATCAGTTTTTCCCTGATTGAGTGGCATCACTGCTTGAGTGGAAGGGAAGGGGAGGGACTCTACCACTTAGGATCTTGGGCAATTTTGTCCAGTTAGCTGGTGAAGGTTTGGCCTCCTGAGTAAGGAGGTATTGTTTAGATCCTTCTGCTAATGAAGCTTTCAGACCAGTACGTTGGCACTCAATCACACATGTGGCTCCCACAGGAGAATCCTACTGTCTGCAGGCATTAAACTTTAATCTTTAAATCCCTATCAAAAGTTTAGAGGCTTCCTCCCGTCTTCCTCTCCCCTCACTCTTCTTATAAGAGTAGAACATGGTGGAGCCTCTTTGCTTTTTTTATCTCTCTAAAATTTCACAGATTGCCTCCACTTTGTCACACCACAGGGAGTAAGCCCATAGAATTAATTCCCACAAGAAGTGGAGCAGACAGAAACACTCAGAGGGATCAAGAAGGATTTGGAGAAATTCATGGATGAGCAGCTTTTAATAGATGACTAGAGGGAAAGTTGGTGTATCCCTCATTGTTAAGATGTTGGGAAGCAACTTGGTCTAGGGTATAGAGCATGGGCCTGAGAGTCAGAAAGACCTGAGTTCTAATCCCGGCTTTGCTACTTTTCTGTTGTGTGACCTTGTGCAAGTCACTTAACTTCTCTGTGCCTCAGTTACCTCATCTGTAAAATGGGGATTGAGACTGTGAGCCCCATGTAAGCCCCTTACAGACAGGGATCGTGTCTGCTTATTCTGTTGTATTCTCCCAAGTGCTTAGTACGGTGCTTTGTGCACAGTAAGCACTCAAATATGATTGATCGATGTGAGACCTGGACTGTGTAAAACCTGATGAGCTTGTATATCTCCCAGTGCTTAGTACAGTGCCTGACAAATAGTAAGCACCCAATTAGTACCATTAAAGAAAATGTCAGAGAGGACTCCATCAATCAGTTCTTCCAAGCATCCTGAGGCCAGTGATGGAAGCAGAATTCTCGGCTGACTTGTCCATTGGTTTAACTGAGGAACAAGGGTTAATCTTGGTTTTATGCTCTCCAGCTTTATAAACCTCTTGGCTGTTCTGCATAAAAACTGAGCTTTGCCCTTTGGATTGACTGGAATGTTTGGGCTGGGAGTTGTGTTGTTGCTATTGATCTGTGTATGCTCCATTTTTGTGTCCCCTTGTTTCTGTGGCGCCATTGGGTTGTTGAATAATGAAGGTGTCTGGGAGAGAGAGGAATGTTTACATTTCAGTTTGCTGTACATGATGAATTTTTTTTTAGATATCTCATCTTGCAATTGCTTCGGCTTGTCCTGAATGTAGTCCTATTTAATGACGTGAATATAGTTTGGGAGCCTTGATCAGAGTCCTGAAGTGTGATTTGCACTAATCTCAACCTGGGTAATCTGTAAGGTCATTAAATTGTCGAAGCTAATCATGGGTCTTTAAAGTCTTAAAATGAATGAAAAGAGAAATAAATGTAACACCTTCCACATTGTTTGATTTGTGAGGATTAGGTTGCTATGGAGATGTAGGGTTTATCGACTTTGTTTTTCCAACTGGCATACTAAAAATCTGCCGTTAAAGTGTTATATTTTAAATGCCAGGAGGAATGAAGAGTTTCAAAGCCATCCCAAGGTAACTTTTTAATACTAGCTGTTGAAAGGTCCTAGTTCCAGTTCTGTGGTGATAGAGCCAGCTATCCAGTGTATTCAAAGAGGTTTTTGCTGCTGCAGAAATCCTATATATGAGTGCAGATGTAGCTGAAAAATCAAATAATATGGTATTTATTGAGCGCTTACAACTATGGATACAATCTCCACAGTGCATAGCACATAGTAAACGCTTAGTAAACACTACAAAAAGGTTCAATAATTGTCAACAGCCAGCAGTAGAAGACAACCAGTGGCTTAGTGGAAAGACCACGGGCTTGGGAGTCAGAGGTCATGGGTTCTAATTTCGACTCTGCCACTTATCAGCTGTATGACTTTGGGCAAGTCACTTAACTTCTCCGTGCCTCATTTACCTCATCCGTAAGATGGGAATTAAGACTGCAAGCCCCACGTGGGACAGCCTGATAACCTCGTATTTACCCCAGCGCTTCGAACTGTGCTTGGCAAATAGTAAGCGCTTAACAAATCCTATTATTATTATTATTATTATCGTGATTATTAATAACCCTAAGGACCTGATCCAGGGAAGAGGAAGAGTTTTTAACAAACCACACTGCTGCTGCCACCATCCAACAGATGTTTGGAGTCTTTCACTCTGATCCCACAGCTAGGCTTAGAGCCTGAAGTTTGGTAGGACCAAAGAGCACCCAACCCTACATCCAAACTCAGCTTCTTTTTGTTCTTTTTCTAGTGGCATTTATTAAGCGCTTACTCTATACCAGGCACTGAACTAAGCACTGGGGCAGATACAAGCTAATTAGGTTGGACGTAGTCCATGTCCCACATGGGGCTCACCATCAATCCCCATTTCACAGCTGAGGTAACTGAGGCACAGAGGAGTGACTTACCCAAGGTCGCCCAGCAGACAAGTGGCAAAGCCGGCATTAGATTCCATTTCCCAGTTAGGAGGGTCCGTGTTTCATCTTTAAACTCAGGATTGGACAAACCTGAAGCCAGCCGCCAAATAAGGTTGTTTTTAGAAGCTTGAGACACATGAGATATAAATGAATTTGGTGGCTGGCAGAGGTGGGGTGGGAGGAACCAGTGGGTGACTCTTGGGGGCCATGGCCGAAGTCCTTACTCTTCACCATGAGGATCCATCTCTCTCCTTTCTGGCCGTTGGTACCAAAGTGTCTGGCTTAAAAAACAAATTGGCTCACCCAGCCCCTTTCACATTTGAGGTGGTTAGGGAGTGGCAGGTAACTCAGGTAGGGAAGGCACATATGAAGAAGGGCAACTGCCAGCCCACAGTAGCTCGTGGGCTGACATGTACAGGAAGCTGAGGGGAGTTGAGCAGGGAGGGCCACCCAGAAGAGGTGATTTCTTAGGAGGGCTTTGAAGAAGATGCGGGACATGATTCAGGGAAGCCAAAGGGCCAGTGTTCATTCTGGCATTCAGCTTCACATTTTGTGGTAACCTTTTGCCCAGTACCCTTTCGCAGAAACATTTATGCAGATAGAACCATTCATTCAGTCGTCTTTATTGAGTGCACACTGTGTGCAGAACACTGTACTAAGAGCTTGGGAAGTACACATCAGCAACATATAGAGACGGTCCCTACCCAATAACGGGCTCACAGTCCCACCGAGAAATGACATAAAATTCTGTGCTCAAAAGTAATGGAAGAGAAAACATGCCATGAAGGCATTAGGAATCAAACGACCTGGGCAAAGCTAATGAAAATATCCTGGCCATATAGATAGCATTTTTATCCTTTATTTCTTCAAAGGTCGCGTATTCTAAATAATTTTATTTTACTAGTTTATCAATTTCCTATTATTCGTCTACAATTGAGTTAACAGATCATTAAGAATGACTGAATATGCAGACATTAATTTAAAATTTGTCCCCAAGGGCCGCTCGCTGTGGCTTGCAATGCTTCTGCCTGAACAGTAAAAGGAAATTGAGTATTCCGGAGGCTCCAATTATGCCAGTGTCTGTTGCTTGACAATTTTGTGGGCTATATTTGGCTCGATTACATGATTTTGTTGAAAACTGGAATGCTGGGACGTCATTTCAAGCTCACTTGACCTTCCCTTCATATACAGTGACCCTAGGAGAGTGGGTTGGGGGATAAAGGTAGAATTAAAGCTCCCATTAGTCTTGGAAATCCATTCTGCAAATCCCAGAATGCCAAAGGTTCTGAGCTCATGTAGGGACTATAATTTGAGTTTGTTTTTCCTTAATGTTGGGTTGTCAGAAACATAAAAGCCACATTATAGAAGAATGGTGTGTACTTGTGTTTTGAAGGAATATTGTTTGAGTACTTTTTAGGGGAAAAAAGAGAGGAAGGGAAAGTAGGTACCCAGAGGAAACCCGGCATATGTTGGAAATACAATTGCATCCAAACACAGTAAGTTTCTGTAGGCAATATTTCATTGTGCCACCAGCAGGGAATGCCATGTGATAATAATGATTAATAAGTATGGCATTCATTAGGTACTCTGTAATAAGTGCTGGGGTACTCACCCCCTATGCACTTGGTTCTTTCCCCAGTAGCACTTATGTACAGATCTTTAAACTCTATTGTTTCCTCCTACCTGTAATTTATTTTAGTATCTGTCTCCCCAGCTTGATTGTCAGCTCAAGGGCAGGGATCACATCTACTAACTCTACTGTACTCTTCCGAAAGCTTAATACAGTGCTTGGCACAGAGAAAGTGCTCAATAGATAAGATTGATTGATTGGGTAAATGCAAGATTATGAGATTGGGCACAGACCCAGTCCCATGTGAGCTCACAATCTATCTTCTCCCCAGAATACAGATGAGGAGGCCAGTAGTGGGTGGAGCTGAGACTTGAGCCAAGGTCTCCTGATTATCAATCCTAAACTCTTTCCATCTGTTCCTGGAATATTGAAACTTTGTAGCAGGGAAGGTCTGGGACAGACAATCAACCAATCAGTCAGTTAATGGCATTTATTGAGCACTTAATGTGAAGAGCACTGTAATACATTTGGGAGGGCAGAATACAACAGAACAGGTAGAAACATTTCCCAGCCCACAAGTAACTTATAAGGGTAGAAGAAAAAAAGGCAGATTCGTGGGATTGGTATATTTGTTTTGGTAGTAATTCCTGACCATGTATCAGGAAATGCAGCACCTTATAAAATCACAAGTGACTTCTCTGTACCTTAGTTTCCTTATCTGCAAAATGGAAATAAAATACCTGTTCTCCTTCCCTCTTAGTACTATGAACCCCAAGTGCAGTAGGAGCTATGTCCTATCTGATTATCTTGTAACTCCAGCACTTAGCATATAGTAGGCATGTAATCAATGCCACCATTATTGTAAAAATCTATGTGATGTGTTACACTGAAAATATCAGCAGGTTGAAAAAGGATTTGGATAAATTCTTGGGCAAGAGGTTCCTAATGGGTTACTAGAGTTAGAGAGGTAGAGGGGACATGTTAGAGAAGTCAGCTGCTACACCTACAACCATGAGAGGGGACCACCAATGCTGAGCTCCTCCAAATATCCTTTACCCTGATCAGAGACAGAATCCTGTCCGAATGGACCATTGGGCTAACCTCACGATAGCGGTGCTTATGTTTTCTACATTTCCTAATGATACAAATGGAAGCCGGCCCATCATCCATCGCATGAAAAGAGAACCACAATTAGTTCCTTTCGCTTCAGTTCGTATGAGTGAATCAGTGGAGCTCCATTTAATTGCGGTCAAATGAGCCGGCTTGTACCCCTGAGAGATTGCTTCCTCAGACGGGGCTCCGGATTGGGTCAGGAATCTGCCAGTAGCTATCCCTGCCGTTGGACGGGAGTAGGGAAGTGATGTGCTCTTAGTTCTGATTTGATATTAGTGTAATATGCTCTCCTTATGCTATCTGGTGATATTTGCTGCTCCTTGTTTACTAACAAGCTAGAAGCAAGCAGGGGAAGAAGATCTAGGTTACGTTTTTGGTTTATTTTTTTCCCCCAGACAGGGACACATTCTGAGAATAACCAACTCAGCAGTACGTGCACACAATGCAGAAGGGACTGCCATTCTCACCTCAGTCTTGCTGAGAAATTCGACCCTGAAGGATTTATTCATTCATTCAGTGGTAGTTATTGAGTTCTCACTCTGTGTGGGGCACTGTATCAAGTACTGGGGAAAAATTGGGGGCGTGAGAAATACAAACCCTCAAAGGGCCCACAGTCTATGAGTAAGGGGGTCAGGGAATTGCAGCAGATACACAAAGGAATATTCAAATGATGAAAATGGCCAAACAGCCTAGGCAGCAAGAACAACAATGAAAACAATATGAGCTAAAGTACACTTAGGGCTAAAGAAGCAGATTTTAGGCTCTTCTCCCCATCTAGACTGTAAGCTCACTCTGGGCAGAAAATGTGTCTGTTTATTGTTATATTGTACTCTCTCAAGCACTTACTACAGTGCTTTGCCCACAGCAGGCACTTAATAAATATGATTGAATGAATGAATTCTCCATTCTGACCGGCCAGTCCAGGGTCCAATTACCAATTTTCCCAACATTTCAAAAGTTGGCACTCTGGATATGAACACAGGTAATGTGTCCTCCACATGCTAGGATAGCTACGCAAGAGCACAATCATCATACACATCTGCCAAGCATCCTGTTGGCCATCATTGGAAACAGGATGCCAGTCTAAATGGAGCATTGGTTTGACCCAGAATGGCGTAGCACATGTTGTTACAGTCACATAAAGGCTCAGGATGCTACTCAGAAGAACAGTTGAAGGGCTATTTTAAAGCAAGGAACTTTCAGGCACTGGGGAGACCTACATCTATTTAAAAGAGGCCAAAGCCAAGAGACCGAGCGTCTTTTCATCGCAGAGGCTAAACACAGTTGTCCCCATTTGGGCCTGACATTTGAAATTTTTAATGATCAAGGCACAAAACCAGGGGCAGTGGCGATGTACCAGGGCCATTTCGCTCGCTTATTCTTCATCGATCTCAGAAATGCCATTTCCGTGCTGGAATTTTTTTCTATTTTTAGGCATCAGAGGTCAGTTTTCAGGATAAAAGGCTCTGCCTTCCACTTAAGGCTGATTGGCAGTTAAATTAAGATTATTTAGCAATAAACTAAGGGCGGAACAATTCACGATGTCAGTGCCCACACTGGAGTGAGTCATAAGAAAATGATACGAAAAATGCGGGCTCTGGAAAATCCTGACAGCTTCAGTGAGGTCTCAAGTGCATGCCATCCATCTTTAAATGCCAGCTGCCTTTGGGAAGAGGAGAATCATGCAGGTGACACACGCAGAGATTTGGCTTTTCTACTGTTATTGTAGCGTGGAATCAATTTAGGTGGTGCGTGGGGGGCGGTGGGCTTGTGAATAGCGAGGGCTTTTGAGTATGAATGCAGTTTCCAGATGTGAAAAACATGGTTTGTTGCTATTCTGTACCTTTTGCCCTACTACAGTGAAGAACTTTGTAGCAAGGGAGAAGGGAAAGAAAACAAGAAGCAATGGGAACTGTGTATCAGTGTTTGGGGAAGGGCTGGACTTTTAGAATGTAAGCTCAGAATGTCACTCTGTTATTCTGTATTTCCTTCAGCTCCCAAGATAAGAAAAAACTAGTAGATGTAGTAGTAATTGTATATATTGAGTACTTGCTGTGTGCAGGTCGCTGTACTAAGTGCTGGGAAATAATCCACAGTTGGGAATTAGTCACAGTCCCTGTCCTTTGGAGGCTAGCAAACTGGTTGTTTGGGCATTTGGTATTTGCCCCAACAGCTCCACGGTGCTTAAGGACATATCTGTAAATTATATATTATAAATTATTTATATTAATATCTGTCTTCCCCCAGACTGTAAGCTTGTTGTGGTCAGGGAACATATCTACCAACTCTGTTGAAGTGTATTCTTCCAAGCTCTTAGTACAGTGTTCTGAAGATTAAGAGCTCAGTAAATATCATTGGTCGATTGATTTCCTTGGGTAAGAAGCAGGAAATAGGCGATCAGGCATAGGTTTCAGGAAATTCTTAGGCAGAAGATGGTGGAAAATGACTGACACTGAGGATACCTCGAATCACCGGCCACATCACTTTCAAAGGTGTAAAAATATCTCTGGTCTTCTGTTCCAGAACAGGGTGCTGACAGCACCTCGTAGCACTGTACAAGATGCTTGGGGGAATAAAACAATAAAAAATCCAGTCTCAGCCCTCAAGCCAATTGCAGTCTAGTTTTTGAGACCCAGTGGAGAGAAATAGACTTTCCCTTTAGCTACTCAAATGTGGGCTCTGGATGAATATGGAATATCATTCATTCAGTCATATTTATTGAGCGCTTACTGTGTGCAGAGCAGTCAATCAGTAGTATTTATTGAGCACTTACTGTGTGCAGAGCACGATACTAAGCATTTGGGAGAGTACAATGTATGCAACAGAGTTGGTTGACACATTCTCTGCCCACAAGGAGCTCACAGTCTACAGGGGGTGACAGACATTAAAATAAATTATGGATTTGTACATAAGTGCTGTAAGGCGGTGATTGGGTTGAATGTCAAGTGCTTAAAGGATACAGATGCAAGTGCAAGGGTGGCACAGAAGGGAGAGGGAATAGGGGAAATGAGAGCTTAATCAGGGAAGGCCTCTTGGAGGAGATGGGATTTTAATATGTAGGGGGAGGGAGTTCCAGGCCAGAGGGAGAACAGGGGCAAGGGGTACGGTGAATAAATTGGTATTATAGGACTGAAGTTGTTTGGATTGGGTTGTAGTAGGAAATTGGCAAGTTGAGATAGGAGGGGGCAAGCTGATCGATTGCTTTAAATCCAATGGTAAGGAGTTTCTTTTGGATTCGGAGAAGCAATGTGGCCTACTGGATAGAGCACGGTCCTAGAGTCACAAGGACTTGAGTTCTAATCCCAGCCCCACAAGTCATTTGAGCAAATCACTTCACTTCTCTGTGCCTCAGTTACCTCATCTGTAAAATTTGAGCCCTATGTGGGACAGGGACTGTGTCCAGTCTGATTATCCTGTATCTACCTCAGTGCTTATACAGTGTCTGATACATAGGAAGCGCTTACCAAATCCCATTGTTATTAATATTATTATTTGTATGGAGATGGGTGGCCCATCATTGAAGATTTTAGAGATGAGGAGAGCAGTAGACTAAACGTTTTTCTGAAAAAATGATCCGGGCAGCAGAACAAAGCATGTAGTGGGGAGGAAAGACAAAGGAGTCAGGGAGGTCAGTAAGGAGGCATATGCAGTAGTCAAGGCAGGATATGGTAAGTGCTTGGATCACTGTAGTAGCAGTTTGGATGGGGAGGAAAGGATGGATTTGTCAATGTTGTGAAGATAAGAATTCACAGGATTTGGTGACAGATTGAATATGTGGGTTGAATGAGTGAGATGAGTAGAATACATTTGGGCCATAGGACAGCATTGTGGACAAACTTTAAGTCTTGATGTGACCATGGAGAACCATGGTGAAAAGGGCTGAGTCTTAAGCAAAAGCCAATTGGACCCAGCATACAATGAATGAATACATTTGAAAAGTAGTAACATCTCTTCTGAATGTATTAGAAAAACACACAGACTACCTTAGCTTTGGTCAATTTTCATTGCTGAAAAATTGCTGCTTGTCCCATTCCGGATAAGAGAAACAATCAGAAAACATGGTGATTGCCTTAGGGGATTTTATTTTCTTAGGTTAAATATAGCTTTCAATCATCAGTTTATGTGGGAAAAGTCCCATTTTGACAGCAAATCAGATTGACTCTGGCACTCTCTCAAGGGCAATTATATAAAATCTAGGGGTGGATTGTAAAAGTTCTAGGGGCAAAATAAGGCTACGGGTGCCTTGCACCCGGCTTTTCAACGGGATGAAGAAGCATGTTGCTTAACTACAGTTCTTGGCTGACAGTTCTGCAGGAGTTAAACAATGCTTCTCAATGGCTTCCCTCTAAGGTAGGGAATCAATCAATTGTATTTATTGAGTGTTTACTGTGTGCAGAGCACTGTATTAAGCGCTTGGGAAGTACAAGTTGGCAACATATAGAGACAGTCCCTACCCAACAGTGGGCTCACAGTCTAAAAGGGAAGACTCAGTCACCTACTTCTTTCCTTCTAGCTTTACTAAGTGTCTTATGGACTTCCAGGTCAGAGATCTTGGTATTATTATTTTCCCTCTTCTAAGCTCCAAAGAGCCAAAGGGAATGAATGGGAAGTTGACGAAAGGAGTCAGAGAGAACCTGAATCACATGAAAATAATTTCTCCTCAGAAGCAACGTGCAGACCAGGGTATTTGTGTCAAATTGTTGCTTAACCAAAATCATGGCATTTCTCTTCCCCTTTCCTTCAGTTCATTCATTCTGCTGCATTTAATGCCGTCTTTGAAAACAACCGAGGTTGAAGCTCTGCACAGAAACCAGAGTGTCAGGGCTTAGAATGACTTTCGGGGCAGACTAAGGCCCAGAGTGTCGGGTGGAAATGGGTGGGCAGTGAATGCAGGTAATTGCCGGGCTCAGAGCTGGACTCCCTCAGTGGGAGATTGAAAGGGACGTAGGAGAGTTCAGAAAGAAAAACAAAGCTTGTGAGAACAGAAGTTCCCTGAAAGGGAAGATTAAAAGTTGGTGACTGGGCCCAAGATAGTAAAGTCATCTCTTGCCTCCTTCATGTTGAGGAGAGGACTGGTTAGCCAGATCCTCAGGGCCTCTCCCTCTCCGGAGCAGGTGGAGAATCGGCTAGCTCCTTCATGGAACTGAGATCCCCGGTATTGGTGGGTGTCCGGCAAAATGACTCCCTTGCATACTCACACAGAACATGTACAGTGGGGCAGAACATCACAGTACCATGGGCTGGGGAATTCTAAGCCTAAGCAACCTGGACACCCTGCATCTGGGAGCTTTGTCTGAGCCTCTTCCACTTCTCCTCTTTTGGGGTACCCAGAAGAGTGTGGGGAATGTGAGCTTCCCTAAGCACTAACTAGTAGTAGTAGTAATAATAATAATAATGTTGGTATTTGTTAAACGCTTACTATGTGCCAGTAATTATTGGAGTACTAATTGTGATGTCAATTAGTCCCACGTTGGGCTCACAGTCTTCATCCCCATTTTACAGATGAGGTAGCTGAGGCCCAGAGAAGTTAAGTGACTTGCCCAAGGTCACACAGCTGACAAGCGGCAGAGCTGGGATTAGAACCCGTTACCTCTGACTCCCAAGCCCGGGCTCTTTCCACTAAGCCATGCTGCTTCCCTAATAGTGATCCCTGCTGTCAGATAGTTTGCTATCTACATGTGGAGCCATGTTTCACATGGAAATAAGAGAACACAAGAGAATAGCATTAAATTGAGATGACAATCTCCCTACAGCAAAACTCACCATATAAGTTTATAAAAGTGTTTTGAATGATAGAGTTTAGAATAGAGCTAAATGTTCACAATTTCTTAGAAACTTAGGATCATTATTTTGACCAAAATCCATTATTCACTTTTCGCTAACATTAAGGAAAATGCTGTCTTGAAGATGGAAAAGCTGCTTCAGAGTGTGGCCTAGTGGATGGAGAGTCAGAAGGACCTGGGTTCTAATTCCAGCTCTGCCACTTGTCTGCTGTGTTACCTTGGGCAACTCACTTAACTTCTAGTGCCTCAGTTACCTCACCCACAAAAAGGGGAATAACATTGCGATCCCCATGTTGGGACTGTGTCCAACCCGATTATCTTGTATCTACTCCAGTGCTTAGTACATTGCCTAGCACATAGTAAGCACTTAACAAATACCATTAATAAAACAACACACACAAAAAACACAAGTTAGCCTTAAAGCATGACCTGGAGTTAGAAATGTAAATAGAAAGTAATCTTCTAGTCTCTGAAATCTGGAACTGTACAAATACAGCAGCATAGATTGGGGTATAGAATGAAAGCAAGCCTCTTTTGACATCACAATTAGTATTCCAATAATTCATATATTTTGCTACCAGCCAAAGTGCTTCAAAAGGGCTGACTAAAGCCTTGCCTTGAAAATGATATTTTTGGTATTTTGACTGAAATTTTATTCGTTTCAGCTAGAATATTAGATGTAAGTCAGTCTTTTTTTTTTAACTGGCAGCTTTTGAGCTCAATGGACATCACTGTTAATTGTACAAACAGGATATTTTTGGATAAAATAAGAAAGATCTGAAAAAGGAAAAAAGTATCTTCAAAGTTTTATGTTCCAAAGTCCTTTGATGAAATCCTCCAGGATTTCAAGAACCTCTTTTAGACAGCACCATCTCCATCCAGAGCTAAGAGCATCGAAAATCAAAATGAAAGAGTTCAAGTGGCAGGTTCAGTAAGGCAGGAGGAGAAACAGCAGGGGAGAGATGATATAGTTAGCCATAATCCGTAATGGACAACTGATTTGCCCGAATGAAACAGAGAGGAAGAGATCTAGGAGGATACAAGGATTTAGTACAGAATGACTTTGGTTTGAAATGTTTTTTTAGGTTCTCTTGCTGAGATAGACGCTTGCCTGTCTTCACTCTGATGGACCGCTCAAGCCATCGCTTGTACTAGATTGCCTTTTCCTATCTCCCCTCTGTTGAGAGAAATAGCAATTTATCCTTTCCCATGCATGATGTCAGTTCACCTTGGAAGTTACTTTAAACATGGCTTGCATTTAAATCACCTTGCATTTTCATTAAATCAACCCTCATGCTTCCAAGAGAATGAGTGTTCTTTGTGGAAGGCAGCACCATATTAAAATATCATAAAGGATGGGGTGAAAACTCCCCAACTGGAGAAACTTAACAGTGCCAGTAGAATGATCTACTTGCCTACATTTAACACTCAGAGGCCCT
The DNA here is from genome assembly GCF_015852505.1 of Tachyglossus aculeatus. Lineage (NCBI taxonomy): Eukaryota > Metazoa > Chordata > Mammalia > Monotremata > Tachyglossidae > Tachyglossus > Tachyglossus aculeatus. The sequence goes on along the minus strand of NC_052078.1, from coordinate 19,462,980 downwards.
TGGGTAAAGTAGTATGTGCATGGGATGTCTGCAGTGTGGGAGCATTTCCCAGTGGGCAGACCTTTGTGGGATGTAGCCGGTGTCCAAGCCTGAAACCACACTCTCACCAAACTGACAAATATGCAGAAAGTTCTTGGCCAGGTTGGTTTTGAAAGTACTTAGTCTTCCTTTTGGGGCAGAGCTAATTAACTCAGGGGATGTGGGAATAGGGAACTACAAGTTTCTGGAGGGAACAAGGTCTATATCCCTGGAATCTTGTTTGACTGTTGTATTCACAGCACCTGTATATATGTTTGTACATATTTATTACTCTATTTATTTATTTATCTTGTACATATCTATTCTATTTATTTTATTTTGTTAGTATGTTTGGTTTTGTTCTCTGTCTCCCCCTTCTAGACTGTGAGCCCACTGTTGGGTAGGGACTGTCTCTACGTGTTGCCGACTTGTACTTCCCAAGCGCTTAGTACAATGCTCTGCGCACAGTAAGCGCTCAATAAATACGATTGATTGATTGATTGGTTGATTATTCAAGTCAGGCTTAGGTAAAAGGCTTAGGTTTTGTAAACTCATTGTGGGCAGCGAATATGTCTGTTTATTGTTGCATTGTATTCTCCCAAGTGCCTAGTACAGTGTTCTGCAGACAGTAAGCACTCAATAAGTACAACTGGCTGGCTGACATCCAGTCAGAGGTCCCATTGAGAGTCGGCAAGGAAATTGTAGGGAACAAAAGGAGAAGCCACATTTCCTAGGAAGCAGTGGGGCTGACCCCTTACCTTTTGCAGTGATTAGGGGCTGTGTTGGATGGAGCCAAGCCCCAAAGTTTGCTTGGAGGTAGCAGAGGGTGTAGATAAAGACTTGCTCTTTCCTGACTTAGGTACCTGAAGATTGTCTTCCTACAGCTACTTGGGGCAGGCTACACAGGCTAGACTGTGAGCCCACTGTTGGGTAGGGACTGTCTCTATATGTTGCCAATTTGTACTTCCCAAGCGCTTAGTACAGTGCTCTGCACATAGTAAGCGCTCAATAAATACGATTGATGATGATGATGATGATAAAAAGGCTCATTATCACCTAAGTAAGCTGCTAAGAAGATAGGGCCAGAGAATTAGGGTTGGATGATCTGTTTGGGGTCTTTTTGGGAAATCTTAGTTTATGCTTTCAAGTCTCCCATTTGCCTTTCCTTTTTGCACTCTTTTCAGTTGTATCTCTGATTAAAATATTACTTGTTAGCAAATATTATTTCTTTGCTGTTTGGCTCCCACTGGGAGTACTCAGTGTACCCCCGGCAGACAGGCTCTAAGTGTCATTGCAAATTCAAATTCTCAGGTTTCACTCCGGGTGTCTCCGATTTTACTTCACTGAATAGTTTTCAAGCCCCTCTAATTTAAAATGAATAGAAATTCAATTAAAAATAATGGTTTGGATTCTTAATAGGGAAATTGTATTAACATAAATACCATAATCAAGCGCTATTATTTTCAGAGTCAAATCAGAAAAACTCTTGTGAGAAGAGCATAATGACTGAGTTATATGTTTTCGCTCCTATTGTTTTTCACTTGTGTTTGAAGCCTTTTGCATAAAGGCAGTGTAGAATTTCGGGTAGGTGGCATTGGAGATTGAGCGATTATGTAAATTGACCCCTGACAGAGCCTTTCTGTCATTTTCCAGGGATGAAAAAGTGAATGAATGCATCAGTGGGTTCCCAAACCACATAATGCTTGCAAATCAGTAGAGCAGTTAAGGCAAACTTGTCAGCCAACCACGCAGGACCCTCCACCTGGAGAAACCAGTGTGTCGTACTGAAAAGAGCTTGAGCCAAAGTCACAGGATCTGGGGCTCCAAACCTGGCTCTGCCACTATCCTGCTCTGTGGCCTTGGACAAGTCCCTTCACTCTTCTTTGCCTCAGTTTCCTTGTCTGTGAAGTGGGGATTCAATACCTGATCTTCCTCCCCTTTGGACTGGGAGTCCCATGTGGGACTGGGTTTCTAACTTGAATATCTTGAATTTACCGTGGTACTTAGTACAGTGTTTGGCACATAGCAAGCACTTAACAAATGGCATTTTCATCATCAGTCGGGTGAGGACAGGAGAGTAATCCAATCAGAAGCTGCAGGGTAGTACTTGCATGATCTCCCCTCCTGGACCTCATCCCGTTCCATCCTCCATGCTGACCCTGATACCCAATTTGAGTGGGTGGGTGTTGGGAGCTCCAGCATTGGACCAGACCTTCCTCTCCCCCTCGTCCCCTCCTTCCTCTCCCCCTCGTCCCCTCCTTTCTCTCCCCATCGTCCCCCTCTCCATCCCCACCATCTTACCTCCTTCCCTTACCCACAGCACCTGTATATATGTATATATGTTTGTACATATTTATTACTCTATTTATTTTACTTGTACATATCTATTCTATTTATTTTATTTTGTTAATATGTTTGGTTTTGTTCTCTGTCTCCCCCTTCTAGACTGTGAGCCCACTGTTGGGTAGGGACTGTCTCTATATGTTGCCAACTTGTACTTCCCAAGTGCTTAGTCCAGTGCTCTGCACACAGTAAGTGCTCAATAAATGTGATTGATTGATTGAACCTAGCCCTTAATTTCCTCAGGGGTCCTCCTCCTGCTTGGTGACTACCTTGCCTTTAAAATGGTGAATAAATTTTAAAAGGAATTAGGGTCCGGGCAGTCTCTTCTTCAGACATGGTGGTCCCTAGGGACATCCTCCATGCACTTTGCCACTGGGCTTGGGGTGAGTGATTGGCCCCCATGTGGCACCATATGCTTCAGGGATGCAAAGAGAGACTGAGATAAAAGGCACGTTTCTTGATTTCAGCTGATCAGTTGGTGGTATTTTTTGAGTGCTTTCTGTGTGCAGAGCACTGTACTAAGCATTGGGGGGGCACAATGCAATTGAGTTAGTAGATGGATTCCTGCACTCAAGGAGCTTGCCTCTGTGTCTTTGTTCAAATCTGTTTACTTGTATTGATGTCTGTCTTCCCCACTCTAGACTGTGAACCCATTGTGGGCCCGGATTTTCTCATCTTTATTGCTGTATTGTACTTTCCCAAGAGTTTAGTACAGTGCTCTGCACACAGTAAATTCTCAATAAATGCAATTAAATGATTTAGAGTGAGTGAATGTCTGGAGGAGCTTTGATTTCAGAAGGGATGTGAAGATGGGGAGTGCTGTGGTCTTTTAGATTTGAAGCAGGGAGGACTTCCAGAAGGTTGGGAGAGGCATGAGCAGGAAATTAATGGTGGCAGAGACAAGAAGAAGGCAAAATGAGTAGGTTAGCTGAAGAGAAGCTAAGAGTGGGAGCTGGGGTGTTGTGGAAGTAGAGGTTTCCAGCCAGCTGGAGGTACTAATGGTACTGCTCAATCAGGAAGGTGGTCTGATGGCGAATATGTAAGATGGGCTGGGAGGTGAGATTTTGCTGGGCCAAAGACACTATCCCACCTTGCATTGCATCTTAGTTTGGTTCCAAGATTTACATTTTCCCATGATTAGTCAACAGAAAACCTTTTCCACTAGAAAAATAAATATGCTTTGTCTTAGACTCACCCGTTGTGTCCAGTACACAATGATTGCCCTTATGTACATAGCCGTAATTTATTTGTTTATATTAATGTCTGTCTCCCTCTCTAGACTCATTGTGGGCAGAGTATGTGTCTGTTATGTTGTATGCTCCCAAGTGCTTAGTACAGTGCTCTGCACACAGTAAGTGCTCAATAAATATGACATTGAGGGAAGGGACAAAGGAAGAAGAAATATTGTTCTTGCCCTCTATGAGCTTCCCAGCTAATGATGGCAAAATGATGGCTCACTTTTTGATGCATACAGTATTATGTTGCTAACTTGTACTTCCCAAGTGCTTAGTACAGTGCTCTGCACACAGTAAGCGCTCAATAAATATGATTGATTGATTGATCAACACAAGTGGTTAAAACACATGAATGCAGGTAAATGCGTAGTCCTTTGCCAAAATAAAAATGAAGGTTTAGTAAAAGAATGTAGTGGAAACTGTGAAGAAAGGGAGCGTTGTGGTCAGGGAACGTCTACCAACTTGGTTGTATTGTACTCTCACAAGTGCTTAGTACAGTGCTCTGCATACAAGAAGAACTCAATAAATACCTCTGTTGATGATCATGATGAAAGTGAAAAGACATGGCCAGAGTGAAGGGTCAGGCTCAGAGACTCACTGGCCAGTAGCTGAAGGAGGTCAAAAGTTTGAGTTCTCATTCTTCAGCTAGTGAAAGCTAATAAGAGTTTCTGGAAATGTGTGCATTACTTTCACTGTTTCACTGTTGTCATGAAAGCGATATAAATCCAGAGATTTAAATATTGCCATATGGCTAGTTCCAATTAAAATTATTTCTGACAGCGAAACATATTTAAATGTCTCCTCTTCTTTCTCCTCCTCCTCTTCTTCCCCCTCTTCAAGCTTTTGGTACAGAATTATCCCAACTGCCTGCCAAGAGGAACAATTTGATGGGATTTGACAATCAATCTAATTGTAGGAGGGGGAAGAGGAGGGTCATAGGGATGGCTGCCTAATTAAAATACTTAATCTTGGTATTTTTCTCATGTGACCTTTCTAAATTAGGAGGCCAGAGTAATTGACCTGGAGATGAGCAGTAATTAATAAAAGTTTAGGCTGAATAATTAGGGGATTTGTTTTTTATTTTGCTGCTGGCTAACTTTCTGCACTCTTCAGAACTGAATGTCAGTGACTGCGTTTGCAAGAGGAGAGTATTTTTGACGAGATTTTTACAGTGAATATATGTGTTTTGGACCAGGCTCAATGTGGAGTTAAACCAACCTTGGTTATTAAGCACACATCTATCAATATTGTCCAGGACAGATCCAGGGAATTTTGTGGAGTTCATTGGACTGCCTGACTGCACTTCCTAATTGCTGGTTTCCCAAATTTTTCCAGTGATAATCATAATAATAATAATGGTAATAATTGTGATGTTGGTTAAGAGCCCACTATGTGATGAACACTATATTGTCACATAGAGATATTTCCTATCTTACTTTCCCATTATGGATCTCTCATGACCCTAATCAGTTTTTCTGCATGTACAACTTCTTGTGTGAACCAGTTCCACATACCCACCATGGAGGGTCAAATGATTTCCCTTTGTGTGTCTCGAACCTTGCTCCCTTGAGCTTCAGTAAAGCTCCCTGCAGGTGATGTGAGATTTGGTGAACAATAATTTCTTGTCTACAACCCTCAAGGTTTTGGAAATATCAATCATATCCCCATTCAGTCTCCAAGAGGGTGGCTAATTTTTGTTATTCAGAAATACTGGAGACAGGAGTATGTGTCATACCAAGCATTGCGCTGGGCATTGTACTGATAAATAAGGTCATGTGTATCTTTTGAAGAAGTATTCCAAGTTTGCCGGTAGCTAGAGGGGACCATTGACCTCCCGACTTGCTCCAGAGTTTGTGTGTTCCACTCCCAGGTCCCTCTGAACTGGGCTGCCACTTTGAGGCTGTGGATGCCGGTGGCCGGAGCCCCCACGGAGGGAATCTGGGTGCTGAAAGTGAAAGTCCTGGATAAACAGGTAACTGATGCTGTATCTGTACCAGACTGTTCAGTATAAGAAAGGATGACTGGCCACTTTCGCCTCCACTTTCTGACGGACACGTTGAAGAAAAGAATTCCCTTTGGTATTCCCATTGAGGAGGCATTCAGGCTTGTAGAGAGTTGTGAGGAACATGGCAAAAGTTGTGTTGGAGACAGCAGCTTTTGAGAGTAGATAATAACTGTGGTATTTAAGCGCTTACTATGAGCCAGGCACTGTACTAAGCACTGGGGTTGATCCAAGCAGATAGGGTTGGACTCAGTCCCTGTCCCACATGGGGCTCACAGTCTGAATCCCCATTTTACAGATGAGGTAACTGAGGCCCACAGAAGTGAAGTGACTTGCCCTAGGTCCTACAGCAGATAAGTGGTGGAGCCAGGATTAGAACCCATGACCTTCTGACTCCCAGGCTTGTGCTCTGTTCACTATGCCATGTTGCTTCCCATAACAACTTAGGCTCCATTTCTTTGAATCAACCTACAGAAACTGATAATTGGAAGGGTACCTGGAAATACCATTGTTTCATTAACCAGTATTGGAAGCTTTAAGGAAGGCACCAGTTTGCCTTGAAGAAACAGACATTTCTTCAGAATCAGGCCAGTGCCAAAAACTAATTATTGATTTGATGAAGAAAAAGAAGTGCAGGATGAATTAAGGGAACAGTGGGGACCTACAGGGATTGACTGTGAACCAGCAGAATGGAATATTCAGGGAAGCAAAAGAGAAGAAAACATGAGGACTTTGGAAACAGCTCAGATGGTGGAAGCTAGCTGACTTCCTGGGCTATAACACAATGTTCAAATGAATGCTTCAACATAACCACAGCCAGATTGCATTTTCATGTTTGTGTAAAGAACCTAGAGGCTTAACTTGGTGTAATTGTACCAGAAAGAAACCGGGGAGGTTGGAAGAGTACCCAGATTTTGATACCAATATAGAAGTCAGAAAGAAACAAAAGAAGAAAGGGAGAGTAATGATTCACAGCTATTTTCACTGGCCTAATGTTAGTGGTGTAAATAGTCAGGCCCCTGTTGGAGGAGGAACTGTTGGCCAAAGAAGGCTGAAGAAAAAGTAGTAAGTCTATTTCTGTAGCTTTTTCTTGTCTGGGAAACTACATTGCTCAGGAGTTTGAAGGACTAAATTTCCCAGTCCACTGGGGGAATAGAGACCTTTTGGAGGGAATGGATGTGTCTAATAGAAATATAAGAGGAGCTCATCCAATAAGTGGGTCTGGCAGAGAATTTCCATCCAAGGTAAGAGGGATGCATGTCCCCTCCCTGTTCCCTTGTCAGTGCTGCTCTACCCCTTTCCTAGAACGGACACGGAGGTATAGAGACTCAAGCACATGTGCTCAGGCTAGGGTTGCTCAGGTTAGGGTGACTACTGATGGCCCTTGAGAATTGTCTTTGGACTGTTGGTTGATGGTGACGCCTACAAGACAAATGGATGCTGTTTTGATGGGAGAGGAGGGGGTAATGTGAGATGAAGACAGACTCCACGGGATTCCTAGGGGAGAGGTGGAGCTCAAAAGAATGAAAAGTGTTTGAGAATCCCTGTTCTGTTATGCCTTTAGCAGGCTTACACACTCCACTGGGAATTATGTAACTATAAATAAAAGCTGAGGGGTGTTCTGCACTGTTCATCTGATATTCTTAATTCCTGCATCTGGTGTCTGCTCTGTATAGCAGCAAGAATAATTTCCTCAAGAGTCCATGAGATCATGTTTCCTTTTCAGAAACCCACAGAGACTGCACTGGTCTTCCCCATTCTCTGCATCAAACCTGGTCCCTCCCCTGTCCCCAGCTGTTCCTCAAGCTCACCTTGTCTAGGAAGCCTTCCCAGATTAACCACAACTCGCTCCAGTCCCCCAAATCACTCCAGTTTCTTCAAGCAGTTTATCTGGCTCGACACCCATTTTATGTTTAGACATTCCTAGTGTCCTTAAATTTTTTTATGCTATATTTCACCTGTGTTTTAATTCTATTTGTATTTTTCTTTTCTCTCATCTCCTTCTTTGATAGTAAATTCCTCAAGGGTAGGACCCACATTTACTCTTCCTTTAAAATTCTCCGTAGTGCCCGAGGAAACCAGTCAGGGATGCCTTAGGAGCAGAGAGCACAAAGTGTAACCCTGGCAACCTCCATGGAACAATGAAGCATTCTGACACCAAAGACTGAGGGTAACAGAGGTAGGGAAGACTGGAGAGAAGGCAGTGAAACAGTTTAAATGGGCTGTTGTCCACAGTGATGGTCCATTTAAATCCCTCCCTCATCATTAAACTGCCACCACTGTGACAACTATGGTCAGTGTTCATAGAGCAGAGGAAGCCCTTAAGGACCTCTGCAGCATCCAACCTGCTTGAGCCTCCCAAGTCTTTTCATTGGTGGCCTAAATAACCAAAATCAAGTTTCACTATGATTCTCCTCCACAAAGTTAATCTTCCTTAATAAATCCCCACCTGCCAAACAAAACAAAACACTTAAACACCCCCCAACACACGCACATTAAGACAAGCTCATGTAAAACCAAGGGGAAGCTGAGATGGTGGGAAATCTTGCCAAACCAGCATGAACACCCAACATCTGGGATTCCCCTCACGTTTCCAAGCAATGTGGAAGATCGTTGTCCCGGGAATGGTATTTAGAGTCTGGCTTGACATAGGCAGAATATAATTAGAGAAATTATGCTCCTTCCACAAGCTTCTGGGGAAAGGATGTTGTGAAGATGTGAGAGATTAATCAAGTGACTCACAAGGCATAATGTTCTAAAACACAATGCTTTGATGACTTCTGAGATGGCCTGCAATTAATGACACATGGAAAGGTGCTGGTATTGGTAAAATGAGTGAAACAGAGAAGTCTCTCCTTTGGAGAGAAAATAAAGATTTTACTGAAAAAAAATTAAACACTGGCTTCAGTTCCTTGGCAATTTAGTAATTACAAAAATAATAGAGCAGAGGGTTTAAATTACAGCCGACATGCAAGAACTTCCAACACAGACCCTCCCAAATAGTTGCCCTGTGATTCTTTTAATCAGCATTTGTTTAGTTTTGTCTCCTTACAGAAGGCTGGAATTTAGGCATGAACTCAAGAGTCAGGGTTGCTGAATGTTATTTGCTCTGTGGTTAAGCCTTTAAACTGCAGGCATTGGGACTCTTTTTAAAATTCACTCTCTCCCTCTTGAATGTAAAATAAATGTTTGTTACATCATTGTTATCCAACCTGAGGTAATCTGAGGTAATCAGCAGTCATTACAAAATGCATTCTGGCAGCACTGCACCAGTTTGAGAGGATAATACTAATAATAATTATGGTATGTTTTAAGTACTATGTGCCAAGCACTGTTCTAAGCACTGGAGTAGATACAAAGTTAATCAGGTTGGACACAGTCCCTGTCCCACATGAGGCTCACACTCTCATCCCCATTTTACAGATGAGGTTAACTGAGGCACCGAGAAGTTGTGACTTGCCCAGGGTCACACAACAGTCATGAGGTGGAGCTGAGATTGGAAGTTAAGTCCTGACTCTTAGGCCAGGTCTATCCACTAAGCCACGCTGCTTCGGATGTGCCCAAGAAGCATTTGATGTGGTCCATTGTATTCCAGGAGATAGAGAATGGCTCTGGGAGGCAGGAGATCTGGGGTCTAGGCCCATGTTTTGACAAGCCCTTTAATGTCAGGCAATCCACTTAGCTTTCTGTGCCCTTGTGCCCATTTTCCCATCTGGAAAAGGGGCAAACAGGCAGCATGGTGGAGTAGAAGGCATATTGGACTAGAAATTAGGAGACCTTGATTCTCCCCCTAGGAGACCTAGATTCTAGTCCCAGTTCTGTTAGTGGTCTATTGGGTGATTGTGGAGAAGGCACATCACTTTTCTACTATGCCCCAGTTTCCTCATCTATAAAATTTGTATTTTCCAAGCACTTAGTTCAGTGCTCTGCACACAGTAAGCACTCAATAAATACGATTGAATGAATGGGTTTTTCTTAAGGGCAAATGCCTCCTTTTCTCAGGTCAACGGTAACCCTATTCTGCTGTGTTTAAATGAACCAACTATGCTGCCTGATTTGGTTTTCTCAGAGGTCCCCTTCTTTCTCTCACCAGTTTTCTTTCATTATCTCAAGTCACCGGTGCTTTTGTTTGACAAAATGAGGACCGAAGAAGTTGAGTGTTCGTAACATTAGAACTCCAGTGTCACATTGAATTTGAATGAGTTTCTATTTTCAGTGCTTGCTCAAGAACTGCCATAAGTCATTGATGCCAACTGAAATCAGGACTTTTGCTACCAAGGCCTTGCTGTTAGATGTTTAGCTTTAGAATGTAGAACCTTTTTAGTGTTTTATGCAGTTGTCTTGTGACACAAGGTAAGCGAAGTTCTGGTCACCAGGAGTTTTGCCTTTCAGGTTTAGGTTTCTCTGTCCCGGAGGCAATGTAGCATTTCTTACTCATTTAGTGAGTGTTTGTCTGAAACCCCAGCAGTCTCAGTGGTAAATATGAAAGATCACTGCATAATAAAATGTCCCAAAAAGCGAGAGGAATTGGCACGTTTAAGAGCAGAAAGACAAACTGGGCATTTTCTTATGATTTCACCTTTCCTCCCTTTAGTCACTGGCAACATCCCAGGCAGTGATTATTTTTCAGGCATTTCAAGTTGGTTAGCCTCCTTGTCCTATTTTGTTCAGTCTGCGGGCAGCATCAAGGTAAATGAAAGGTCCTGGCCAGCCCAAAGATTCAAAAAGAACAAATTTAGAGCTCTCATTTTAAACAATCCATTCAGTATTGCCCACTCTCGACTTGTAGAACTAGAAGGAACACAACGTGCAGGGTGTTTCTGAGTTTATCATGAGGGTGGTGGGCTTTATGATCTTTTTCTGGAAGGCCTCTTCAGTAGAAGGTGATTTTTGCAGAGGTGAGGGAGAAAGGCCGCCCGCCCGCCCACCCCCAAGCCTTTCTTATTTTTTTTTCTGCCCTGTTATTCCCCAAATCTGATCTCAATCGATTGATTTACATGACCCTGTATTGCCTCGAGAGATGGCAGTTGTTCAAGTCTCCCTTATCTTTCCCACCACCAACTGGGCTATGAATCATCATGTGAAAGGGAGGGAATATACTATTGAAAATGTAGCAGGAGCAGTCTTGATGTGTTATGGGCCCCTGTGTTGGAAGCAAGAGTCCTTCTCCCTCTCCCCACCATGATCAGCCACAAAAGACACCCGAGACATTCAAGATGATTTGGAGGGTACAATGAATGAGAGAATAAAGGGAAGATAGAAAGTCCCACAAAAAGATTACCAAGAAGAAGGCTGGGAGGGGACATTCATTCATTCACTCAGTCGTATTTACTGAGCGTTTACTGTGTGCAGAGCACTGTACTAAGTGCTTGGAAAGTACAGTTCGGCAACAAATGATTGAAGTCTTCACAATCACGGAAGGGATGGAACAGAGAGCATAATAAGCACCTAGTACAGTGCTCTGCACACAGTAAGCGCTCAATAAATACGATTGAATGAATAATCCCTTAGCACCAAGGGGACAGACCCCCATTGCAGCATGATAGTGGTAGGCTCCAAGCCCAAGCAAACATTTTCCCACCCCTGTGCAAGCCATTTGAACCCTGGGACATGTTCAGTCACAAAATGTCAGCAGGTTCAAGAAAGATTTGGATACTTAGTAGATGAGAGATCTGTAATAGGATGTTACAGGGAAACAGATTTTAAGCTTAAAGAGTGAATTAAATATGTGAAAGACAGCTCTGGGATGTGTTATTCGAGGGAAAGCTAGGAAATTAGAAGGGAAAGCCAGAGATGTTTGATGGCACATTCATTAACCTTGGGATGTATGTCCAAGAGGACAACTCTTACAGGTTTTAACTGAGAATCCTGTTGCTATGGAGACAGAACACTGGGCTGGATGCATTAACTTGCTTTATCCTCAAAATTAGTAAATTTTAAAAATGTCATTGTGTTTTTAAGGTCAGCTTCCCAAAATACGTTGTTGCTCCAGAAGATTGCATATTTTATTCCTCTGCAATTCTGCTGCCAGCCCACTGGCCGCTAATTTCTAGGTTCAGATGCGATGTGTCTGTTCTTTTGGTTGGAGCAATAGGAAGCTGTGTCTCCTCCTTTCTCTTTCCAGTCCAGCTCAGGGAAATTCATAATTAACTCATGGTGATTCTTCATTGTTTTACTCTGTTGTTAACACAGTAAACACAGTCATTTCTAAAGAGTGGCATAATGACAAAATGACCATTTAGAGTAGATTCATTCCCCACGGTTCTTCCTCCCAATAATATTCTTTCTAAGAAAACAGTTCCGTTCTGCCTGAATTACTTGGTTTTCTCGGTTTCCGATTTCACTATTTTTCACACAGTATATCTGAGCGGTTCTGTTTTTCTTGCGTAATTACCCAGTCCATGCCTTGGCACCCCTACTCTGCCATCTCGGCAACCCAATTCTCCGTTTTTGCTGCTCTTCTCCCTATAACTGCTCTGCAGGCCCCAAGCTCTCAGGCTTCTCTCTTGTTGCCTCCACAGTCCCCCTGCCACTTCCATTGCTCTTCCTCCTCCAGGTCTTCTCCCTGCTTGGCCCAGACACCTAGTCAACCACTGTTTGGGAGCCATTTTCTGAGCCAGTCAGAGCCCTTTGTGGTTACCCCGAGGGAGAAAACTTTTATTCGTGCACACTAATTTGCGTACAGTGTATTTGTGTATACCGTATTCGTGTGCACTGTATTGGCAGCAAAAGAATTCCGATTGATGGACTTCAGACTTTTAGCACACTTGAGTGTGATAAGCTTAGATTGGGAGTTGTTTGATCCAATTCATCATTGTAGAAGCCCTCATTGTGGCCCCTTGCTGGATATCCTGCTTGTGGGAAGTTTCAGATGTCTCAAAAAAGAATCTTAGGTGAAGCCCCAAAATTAATCGACAGCTGTATGTTTGCTTTCTTAGGGGAACAAAGAGTCCTTTTTAGTTGTTTAATACCTTTGCAAGCCAAATATTGTTTGACCCCATTTAACACTGGAAACTCTGGGAAGCTGAAATGGGGTTGCACCAAGTAGCTTAAAACAAATAGAACACCGCAACCAGATCATAAGCTCTTTGAAGACAGGGATCATGTTTACCAACTTAATTGTATTGTACTCACCCAAGTGCTTATTACAGTGCTTTGCACGCAGTAAGCAACCAATAAATGCCATTGATTGATTGATAAGTAAATAATCCATGGGATGACAATCATGATAGGAATGAATCCCTAGATAATTTCCATGGGCATGAGATTATTTTTTGTCCCAAAACTCTTGGGACCATCCAGCCATTCATTTGTTCAGTAATATTTCTTGAGCACCTACTGTCAGCAGAACATTATACTATACACTTGGGGCAGTATACTAGAAATCAAAAACATGGTCCCTGCCCTTGAGGGGCTCTATTTTGGGCTCTATTTTGAATGAGTTATGTCATTTCAGGAGGTGTGACTGTGGTGGTGGTGTCTCCGGTGCCTTTGTGACTTGAAGAGCCTGAAACTATGCTCTTCTAGACATAGTATTCTATTGCTCTTATTTCATTTACCGTTATCCTTGTTTTTCATTTGTGTTTGGCTGCCGCTGCTCCTGCCATCTGGGTGGTTAGCTGGCTTTCTGGGGAGGGAGGGCTGGGGTGAGAGAAAGGGATGACAGCAGTGACAACAGCTGCAGGGGTGAATCAAGCAATCAATCAATGGTACACATGTCCCCCACATGTCTGCTGTGTGACCTTGGGCAAGTCACTTCACTTATCTGGGCCTCAGTTCCCTCATCTGTAAAATGGGGATTAAGACTGTGAGCCCCACATGGGACAACCTCATCTCCTTGTATTCCCCCCAGCGCTTAGAACAGTGCTTTGCACATAGTAAGTGCTTAACAAATACCAACATCATTATTATTATTATTATTATTATTATTATTGAGTGTTTACTGTGAACAGATCCCTGTATTAAGCACTTGGGAGAGAACAATGCAACAGAGTTCGTAGGCATGTTTCCTGCCCACCAGGAGCTTAGTCTAGAGGGGAAGGCAGACATTACATTAAGGATGTGAACGAAAGTGCTGAGGGGCTTAGGGTGAGGTGTATAAGTGCTTAGAGGGTACAGATCCAAGCGCATAGGTGACACAGAGGGGAGAGGGAATAGGAAAAATGAGGGTTTAGTCAGGAAGGCCTCTTGGAGGAGCGGTGGAGTTTTCTGGGAAGTGAGGAGGGAAACAGTGGCTGTGCTGATGTATGGGATTTGGTGGAGCAGGGGTACTTGGTGGTGGCAGCAGTGCCAAGTTGGCGCTCTATGGGAGGAGCAGAAGGCCACTACCAGTGTTGCCTCTTGCCACCCTAGAACAGCCACTCCGAGACTTTTTCATATAACAAACCCAAGTGCCCACCTGGGATATGCGCCCCAACTTACCTAACACCCCCCCCCCCCCCCCCCCCCCGCCCCCCGGTCCTCCCATTCTGAGGCTGTGAGTCCTTTGGGGTCCAGGGCTTGTATCTAATGCTCATCCCTATGTTTTTCCCAAGCACGCAGGGCAGTGCTTAACACCTAGTAGGCACCTAAGAAATACTGTCACTACTATTGTATTGTATTGTAGGGCCTACCGTCCTAATTTTTCTGAAAGGAATCTAGGATTAAAGAGTGATAGTAACTGTCTTTCAGTTGACCACTAAGAAAGTGTATTTCCAAGAGTCCTTTCCTTTTTGGCTACTATTTTCAATCCCGTCTTACCTCAGTGCATTTCAATCATCTTAGACCAACATTGTCCTTTTGTTCCTAAGTAGAATGATTCTAATATGGGAGCTGAGCAGAATAAATTGAATAGGACGGTATTTCCAAATATACCACTTTGGAGGATTTGTGGACTGATTTCCCTCGATGCTTGAAGAGATTTTGTTGTATTTTAGAATGGGGCTCTGATCAGAGAATTTCAGTGGCACATCATCGGCCCCAGGGTGCCTTTCATGCTGACAGGCCTCTTGTTGGAGACCAGTTCTATTCATTTGGTGTTTGTGGTTGGAGCCCACAGTCTGAGTCATTCAGTCATTAAATAGTACATATTGAGCATGTACTGTGTGCCAAGCTTTGTACCAGGTGCTTGAGAGAGTACAGTAAAGGCAAAAGATCTGTTCCTGCCCTCAAGGCCCTTACAATCTAAAGGGGAGACAGGCATATGGTGGACATTCAGTGGAGATAGGGAGAAAAATACCAATATAACAGGGTGTGGTAAGGCTATGGTAATATGAATAATCAAATAGGGTGTGTAACCCGGTATATGCACAAGTGCTACAGGACCAAGGATGTAGACATTGGTTGGGGAATGTTTAGAGGGGGAGGTAGTGTTTTCAAGGCTAGAGGGTCCCTAAATTCCTTATTAATGTACTCTCCTACTCTCCATAAGCGATACTTTTAATATTTTGTTGAATAACCTATGGACCCAAATCTTTGTTCTCAGATCTTTGAATGCCTGGGAATAAGGATGCTCCAAAATGAAGTAAGCACAAAAGAGAGGATAATTTTTAAAGTGGGGTTTGAGTGTATCAATCCTTTTTTATTATTCTAGATGTTTGTTTCTTCATTTCTCCTCTCTATAGTATTAGGAGAGTTACTGTTACAGTCAGCCCCTCCAATTTGTGCACCATTGTAGGGGGATAATCTCCGCAGAAGCACTGCAAACCTGTTAAAAGGTGTGTGATAGTGCCTGGTGGAGGTAAGTTGTGCATACAGGGTGAAGTGGGAAGCTCTCTTTAGGCTCTCCCTCTGGGCCTGGACACAAGGCCCATTAAGGCGAATTGCTTTGACGGGAAGAAGATCTTCCAGCGGGCTCTGAGGTCTTCAAGTGAGAGCAGGAAAAGCCTGCATCTGTATGTCCAAAACAAGGCTTGGTTTGGGAAGCAGCATGGCCTAGTGGCAAGAACACGGGCTTGGGAGTCAGAGGGTATGGGTTCTAATCCCGGCTCGGCCACTTGTCTGCTGTGTGACCTTAGGCAAGTCACTTCTCTGTGCCTCACTTACCTTATCTGTAAAATAATAATGATGACATTTGTTAAGCGCTTACTGTGTGCCGAAGCACTGTTCTAAGTGCTGTTGGGGATTAAGTAAAATTAAGTAATTAAGTAAAAATGGGGATTAAGTAAAATGGAGATTAAGACTGTGAGCCCCCTGGGGACAGGGACTGTGTCCACCATGATTACCTTATAGTTATCCCACTGATTAGAAGGTGCTTGGCACATACTTAGCATTTAACAAATGCCATAATAATAATAATGGTCATTATTATTAATAATGAAACATGTTTGAGAATGTACTGCTTGCAGGGGGCAAAGCTGGTAGAGGAGTAACTGGATTTTCCAACAAAAGGTTGGAGAGCGGTGTGACCAGCCTCTCCTGCTGGGAAGAGAAGCCAAGAGCTTAG
Source organism: Tachyglossus aculeatus (assembly GCF_015852505.1). Lineage (NCBI taxonomy): Eukaryota > Metazoa > Chordata > Mammalia > Monotremata > Tachyglossidae > Tachyglossus > Tachyglossus aculeatus. The sequence goes on along the minus strand of NC_052078.1, from coordinate 19,446,959 downwards.
TTCAGTGCTTTGCACACAGTAAGTGTTCATCCCTATGTTGGCCTGCTCAGGAAAAAGCATGTCGGCCTGCAAGCAGCAGGGCAGCAATGGCACAGTGGCATCTCAAGGGTTTTGACTAGAGCTGGGCAGCCTTACTTTGTGCCCTGATTTACTCTGCCTACAGGGGAGGGAGGTGTTTTCCGCTCATCTCAACAACCAGTGTCACTTCACAGACATATGGAAAAGAAAAACAAAACCCCAACAGTGGAAACCAAAAGCCAGTCCGTAAATACAGCTGGGAAGACGAGGAAACAACAAACTTTCTATTTTGAGAAGAAAATTACCTCCCCAGAATGCTCTTAAAAATGGATTATTGCTTCCTGGAGATGCATTCATCCTGGTGGAAGTTGCTACCCTAGGCTGGGGGCCAGGAACACAGGCAGACAGGTGGCTTTAGGCCAACCCCAAGCATCACAGTGGAGAGGTCATTTTGAGCAAAGGCACCAGTGGGCAGTGACAAGACTCGCAAATGGCAGTGGGAGTCAATGACCAAGGCACAGTATGCATGTGAATAATAATTATAATTATGGTATTTAAGTGCTTACTATGTGCCAAGCACTGTTCTAAGTGCTGGGGTAGTTACAAGGCAATCAGGTTGTCCCATGTGGGGCTCACAGTCTTAATCTGCATTTTACAGATGAGGTAACTGAGGCACAGAGAAGTTAAGTGACTTGCCCAAAGTCACATAGCTGACAAGCGGTGGAGTCAGGATTAGAACCCATGACCTGTATATATGTATGTGTTTGTACATATTTGTTACTCTATTTATTTATTTTACTTGTACATATCTATTCTATTTATTTTATTTTGTTAGTATGTTTGGTTTTGATCTCTATCTCCCCTTTTAGACTGTGAGCCCACTGATGGGTAGGGACTGTCTCTATGTGTTGCCAACTTGTACTTCCCAAGCGCTTAGTACAGTGCTCTGCACACAGTAAGCTCTCAATAAATACGATTGATGATGATTGATAGCTGACTGTCTGGTGACTGACTGCCTGACTGATTTGGGTAATCACACTATGGGATAAAGTTTATGCCTCCAACTTTTCAATAGTAATTATGGTATTTACCAAGTGCTTACTATTGGGGAAGATGCAAAATAATCAGACCCCACGCAGCAAGTAGCCAGCAATAGCATAGAGAGAAGGAAATCTGCTGCCTAAGAAGGCTTGTTTATCTTGACACATTCCTACTTTCCCACATCCTAGGAGTGCACTAATCAATTCACCACTAACCTCTTTCAAATTTAAATTAAACTCCTTGTGGACAGGGAATGTGTCTAGCTACTCTTTTGTATTGTAACTCTCCCAAGGGCTTTGGCTTTGGACGTGCTTAACATACAGTAAATGCTTAATAAGTACCATTGATTGATTGATTAAACTGCAAAAGGGGAAGCGGACAGGACCTCCCTTTGCAGATTAGGAATAGGGTCACAGAAGCAGCAAGGAATAAACCTCATTTGTTGAGATAAGCAGCAAAGACATCTCTACCCCGAGACCTTTTCTCCTTCCATTGCAGTTCTTGCACAAGCAGTCAACTAATTCCATTTTTAGGAGCACTTTACCAAGAAAACTAAAATGAGAAAAGTAATTTTCAGTGGAGGTAGAGTTAGAAGTCACACCTTTTAGTGTGAAGAGAGAGTAGTAGAAAGAGTATCAGGGAACACATCCATCTGCTTTCTTCACTAGGATTAGGCCAAGAATAATCTGAAAAGGTCAGTGAACTCCCTGAGGACAGGGATTCTACCAATTCCTAATAATTTACCCTCCCAAATGCTTAGTACAGTATTCTGCACAAAGTATGGGCTCAATAAATACCAGTCATTGTCTGAGTGATGGTGAGACCACTTACTGACATTGTGGTTGATTTTTTTTTCAGAACTTGCGATGCCTCCACCAGCTTTGACTCTCACTTTTCCTTGCCTCCCCCAGACTTGGTGGCATTGAAGCAATTTCCCCAAGCAGCCTGTTCCTACCAGGTGCAAAGACAAATATAGAGGGCCAGAGCAGGGGACTCCTGCTTGCAGATCTCTATCATCATCATAATGTGTGGCCCAAGGGGAAATAAAGTTATTGCTCGGGTGTGAATGGTGCACAAGAAGAATCCTATAAAGCCAGCCATTGAGCACCTACTGTGTGCAGTCCACGCTAGTCCCTTGAGACTGCACAATAGAAGACACTGACCTTGCCTTCAAAGAACTTGCACTCTAATGGGGGCGTTAGTCACAAAAAGAGGAAATAAGAATAAAGGCATAGGTACAGCTGACAAAACCAGAAAGAGCTAGTCAAATAAATAAATAAATGCATAAATAAACTATGCCCATCAGTACTAAGGGTAACTGGTGACACTGCATAAACCCACCTTCTTTGACAAAACGACTTTTAAGAACACTCAGTACAAACAAATGTTCTTTGGGTTCAGCATGGTTGTGTATCCATCTGGTCTCCAGAAGGGCCTCATTTAGTCCCTCTGCTGATGCTTACCCTCATTATGAATCTCGCTTCACATCAGAAAACTTGGCTATAATTACAGTATTTATTAAGTGCTTTCTAGGTGCCAGAGACTGGGCTAAGTACTGGGGCAGATACATGCAGATCCGATTGGACACAGTGTCGGCCCCAAGCGGGGCTCACAATCTAAAATAGGGAGAGGCAGGTGTCTAATCCTTATTTGCCAGGTGAGGAAACTGAGGCACAGAAGATGCAGCATGGCCTAATGGATAGAGTGGATAGAGCACAGGCCTAGGAGTCAGAGGACCTGGGTTCTACTTCTGACTCTGCCACCTGTCTGCTTTGTGGCCTTTGGCAAGTCACTTCACTTTATTCATTTATTTATTTATTTGACTACCTTTTTTTCTCTAAGAAACCCAAAGGATTAAATATTCTGTCTGCAATCTGATGTTCTTCCTAGGTTCTTTCTATCTAACCTGCCCTTTCATCTTGCTAATGAAGATGATGAGCCATTAAAACACAGGGGAGGTCAAGAACATGTACCAAATTGCCTTGGGTTCTCAGAAAAGCTGAAAAGGGGTAGTAACTAGTAATGGCTATTAAGCGAAAATGAGAAGTGAATAAAATTGCTGAGTGGCCAGAAAAATATTGCTTAAGCAAGGAAGCTGTTCTATGATAACTGCATTTTTGTCTTGTAAAGATGCTATTGAATACAATCCAGGGCCTGGATGCCAAGCTGAATAACATGATGTGATCTCTCCTGGAAGAATGGGGAAAAGGAATATAAGTGTATGTGAGAAGAGATGCGTGTGCTAAATTGTCCTAACCAAATGTTCAGTCTTCTCTCCATTATCTTCATTTATAGGGGGTTGAGTTGGGGGAATGCTACAGGTAGTAAGAAACAACAGATGGGGCGAGCTCATCTCCGTTATGGGCAGTGTGGTGGGGTGACTCTTGGGGGCGGGAGGGAGGGAAGGAGGAAGAGAGAGAGAGATAGAGACTGTAAGAAAGTAGATTGTAAACTCATTGTGGACAGGGAACATGTCTACCAGCTCTTTGTTGTTTTGTACTCTCCCAAGCACTTAGTTCAGAGCTCTGCACAGAGTAAGTGCTCAATAAATACCATTGATTAATTGATTGAGGGTGCTTAAGTGCTCATTTGTGCAATAATTTATTTGCATTTTATGTATTTACTCATTTGTATCTATTATTCAGATGTAGTCTCCCGTTCTTAAATACGGAGCAGTCATAAATCCTTACCTATTTCTCCCATTGGAATGTAAATTCCTCAAGCATAGGGATTACATCCTTTCTTCTGGATATTCCCCAAATCCCTAGTACATTTTGTACCATAGGTGCTCAAGTCAAAACTGTTGTAATGTAATCCATAATTTGTTTTGCTGTCTATCTCCCTTTTTAGACTGTAGGATCTGTGTAGGCAGGGAACATGCCTATCAACTTTATTATATTGTACTCTCCCAAGCACTTAAGACAATGCTCTGCCCGTAGTAAGCACTCAATAAATGCCATGGATTGGTTGAACAATTGATTGAGTATGGATGCCGATTTTGTTGAAGAGCTGAAGGAACTGCCTCCCATGAGAGAGTCAAAGAGAAAGCAAGTCCCCAGCTAGGGAGCCATCCAACAAGTGAATAATCGACCCACAGGCCTTTGAGAGTTGTTTTTTCCTTGGGTGAAGCCTGACTACATTCAGTTTTGCTAGCCATTTCCTATTGACATTTGCCTCCAACAGGAAAAGTATCTTTCATCTGGCTGTTTTCCTTGCATAATCCCTTTCTGAGTATTTTTGCTCTGCTGTATCTTTTGAAATGCAAATCCTTACTTCAGAGAGTGCCCTGGAAGTCTGAGTCCCCCCTCTTCATTCATTCATTCATTCAGTCGTATTTATTGAGCGCTTACTGTCTGCAGAGCACTGTACTAAGTGCTTGGGAAGTACAAGTTGGCAACATATAGAGACGGTCCCTACCCAACAGTGGGCTCACCTGGGGCTTCGGGTACAGGGCCTGATAAGTCCCCTTAAGCAGAAGGTACATTTGTAACTAAAGAGTTCCTGGGCTCCAGGAAGGCAGAGAATTGTAGAATTGAATGGGCAAACTGTTGGCTGCTGGTCGGAGAGGCAAATGTTCCCCAAGGAGGGGACCGTGGGTGGTGGTGGGGAGTCCTTCAGCTGCAGAGACTGTGGAACCTATGTGGGTAGCTGAGAAGACTACAAAATCCAGATCCAATTTCCCAACCCCATCTGAGCATGTGCAAAAAGGAAAAGTTGCCTTGACCTTCTGGAGAAGCAACTCGGGGTGGATGGACAGGAGTGAAGATGTCGGGGAAGAGTTAGAGAAGCAGCATGGACTAGTGATAAGATCACGGGCCTGGAAGTAAAAAGAACCTGGATTCTAATCCTGGCTCTGCTGCCACTTGTCTGATTCATGAATCTAGCCAAGTCACTTCATTTCTCTGTGCCTCAGTTACCCCATCTGTCAATTGGGGGTTAAGATTATGAGCCCCGTGAGGGACATGGACTGTGTCCATTCTGATTACCTTGCATTTAGAGCAGTGCTTGGCATATACTAAGTGCCTAACAAATATCATTTGAAAAAAAATCTGGCAGGGGTGAAGTTGGGACATATATGACTGTGGGTAACAAAGTTAGGGTTCACTTAATGGGTTGGGGCTAACATCCCTTGCTCTCAGGAACAAAAAAGCTCAATCCTGTTACATGGATTCATAACCATCTTTGTGCCAGCCTGATCTGGCTGGGCTGTTGCCGAAGGGGTTGGAAGCAGAGCCACTTAATAATGAGCAAAAGTGGCCCCTCGCTGCTGCCTGGGGGATCTAAACATATTGTACTGACTTGCCAAAGGTAGCTGAACAGGGAGAGTAACTAACAGTGATTGTTGAGTAGAACTGAGAAGTAGCCCAAAGTGACGAATGGCCACAAAGGTAATGTTTAGGCAAGAGACCTAGGCTAAAATAGCTTCACTTTTGTCATTTAAAGAGGTAGTAGAAAGAAAGCCAAGGCTGGGATACCCTAGAAGAATGGGAAAAAGAGACGCGAAAACAGGCCATGGTTTTCCTGTGAAATGTGAGGGTGGAAGAATGTGAATGCTGGGAGATGCTGACATTCTCTCATTCAATCGTATTTATTGAGCGCATACTGTGTGACAGACCCTCAGTGGTCCTCCTTCTTTCCCCCTCAAGGTTTATATTGTGCCGTCCATGTCAAACAGGTGGTGGCACAGTATAGTCTTGATAAAAAAAAGTCAATGAGTCTCCTGTTTAGTTTTTTGGCCCACGGGTGCACTCTGCACTCTGTCTGCTGGATTTCTTTATTTGACCCTGGTGGGCACCTTTATTTTTCATTTCTTCTTGGAAGATTCCCAGCCTCAGAGACAGGACCCAGCTTAGCATTAAGTAGTCTGTCGATCGGTACTGGCGTCAGAGTTGGGCTGAAGCCAGCCCCCTCATGTCCTGTGAATAACTCCACTTCCCTTATTTCAGTTGAATCCACCCTGTCTTGGCCTTTCCTAGAGGGTCACGGCAGGCTAACCTCTCTCAATGCTTTCTCCACTTTCTCGCCTGAGTTTGTAGCTCAGATATCTCCTTCATGAATCAATCAAGAAGGCTCCCCCAAACCAGATGATTTCCAAGGCCTTTGGGGGACTGTGAGCCAGTGGTGCTTAAGATCATCATTTCCATCTGGGCCTATTGGAGAGTGGAAGCTAGCAATGGTCAGTCAATTAATTATTAGTATTTATTGAGCACTTCCTTGGGGGAGAGCACTGTACTCAATGCTTGGGAGAGTAGAAGAGAGGCAATAAACATAGCACCTGCCCATTTTCCTGCAGACATTCTGGTTACCAAATTTGTTTTGCTTCTGGATCCTCCTGGTCCCATCGGATTTCTCTATTTTCCCTTGTAAATGCCCCTGTTGGACCCAATTGCTGGGCAGAGGCCATCTGGGTTTAAAATAGAAGAGCTGCTCAGTGGCCTCAACATTTGGCCAGAATTGACAATGCCCATGGCTAATGCCATGCCACCTTCTTCAGTGCTCAAAGAAGAAAAAATGCCCTTGGCACCTTCCCTTCCTTTCTCCCTCTTAATTTAATTGCATGAATAGTAGGTGAAGAGAATATGGGACACAATTGAAAAAATTTGGAGATAACGTCCCATTTGGGGAAGATAAAGTAGAAGGAACCCAGATACATGCTTACTCGATGATCAAAACATATTACAAAACATGGAAGTAAGAGGCAAGAGTAATCAAGCGGATAAAATTGGATACTGCAATTGCATTATGATTTTTATTAAAATTCACCTCTGGCCCATTTGAGACATGATTCTGATGCAGAGACAAAGGAGGATTGAATAAAAGGTCAAGGAGAAAATTTAAATCAGAAAACTATCCCAGGATGAGATTTAATATTATTAGTCAGCCATCAAGCATCAAGATATAAATAGCAGGGTTGCACCAGGGCCCATTGACAGGGCAGCCCTAGTCTGGAGAGCATCAGCTGGGATCCTCACTGCAATTTGGCTCCCTTGGAATTCTTGTCGTTTGGATTTTCACATCATCATCATCATCCTCATCAGCCTCTACTCCTTATGTGCCCCTCTCCCTTGTGCTGGTTTCCAGGGTGTCGTGGACAAAGCTCATTCTTGTCTGTTCACCTAAATCACTTCAGCCACAGGTCATTCCAACCCCTTCTTCCTCTCTGCAACAGGAAGATTTTGTTTGTTTAACACTTATTGTGTGCCAAACACTGTTCTAAGCACTGGGGTAGATACCAGATCATCAGGTCCCATATGGGCTTCACGTAGGAGGGAGAGCACGTATTGAATCCCCATTTTACAGATGAGGGAACTAATACTGAGAAGTTAAGTGACTTGCCAAAAGTCACACAGCAGGCAAGTTGCAGAGCTAGAATGAAAACCAGGTCCTCTGACTCCCAAGCCCAAGTTCTTCCCACTAAGCTATACTGCTTTTTCCTTTTTTTAATGGTATTTTAAAAACTCTTACTATGTGCCAGGCACTGTACTAAGTGCTGGGGCATTTAGAAGTTAGTAATATTGATGGTATTTGTTAAGCGTTTACTATGTGCCAGGCACTGGACTAAGTGCTGTGGTGGGTACAAGCAAATCCTGTTGGTCACAGTCCATGTCACATATTGGGCTCACAGTCTTAATCCCCATTTTACAGATGAGGTAACTGGGGCACAGAGAAGTTGAGTAACTTGCCCAAGGTCACACAGCAAAGTGGCAGAGCCTGGATTAGAACCCAGGCCTGTGCTTTTCCTATTTTGCCATACTGCTTCAAATTTAACAAACAAAAGTCAGAAGTAGCAATAGGCAAGCAGGAATCAGCAGAATGTCTGGATTTAAGAGTGAACCTCCATCTTCTGGCCCAGAGAGCGGAGGCTGAGATCTTTTTTCTGGCTTCATGCAGACTGCCAGGTACCAGAGGATAATCCTGGGGGGCGGGGGGGGGGCGGTGGCAGGTCAGGGTCTCTGACAGTTGAGCGCAGTGCTTGGCACATTGTTCCGTACTTAATTATTGGCTTGGTGATGATAATGATGCAAAGCTCTATTCTTTTGAGGCCTTCTGATATAGCCATGGTTCAGGCACGGAGACAGTGCTACTGAGAGGAGGTTTGGGAGTCAGAGAGCGGTGAAGTGTCATGGGGAAGGGGTTGGGAAAGAAGGTCCCCGCTACCTTGGAAGGATTGGTTGAGCTGTAGAGGCTCTGCCCCTACGTACCCAATTGGAGAGGATCACCTCCCAAGAAGAAGGCAGGAACTGAGCCATGCAATCCTTCACTGGCCTCACCCTTTAGAAGCAGTATGGTCTAATGGAAAGAGCATGAGCCTGGGAGTTGGAAGACCTGGGTTCTACTACCAGCTCTGCCAATCACTTGTTATTTGACCTCGGGAAAGTCACTTAATTTCTCTGCACCTCAGTTTCCTCAACTGTAAAATGGGGATTCGATACCTGCCCTCCCTCCTACTTAGACTGTAAGCCTCATGTGGGACGGGGATTGTGTTCCACCCGATTGTCGTGTCTATCCCAGCGCTTAGAACAGTGCTTGACGTGTAGTAAGTTCCTAACAAATGTTATAATTATGATAACATTGTATAATAATATACTATTATTATTATATGAATGAATTCAGTGCTTAGAGCAGTGCTTTGCACGTAGTAAGCGCTTAACAAATGCCATTATTATTATTATTATATAGGAGGTAAATTGTGCCTTGTAATCGAAGGGGATGCCACTGATAGTGAGGGTTACCTTGCGGATAGTGCCGTCCCATCGGAAAGAGGAGGAATAGAAGGCCACGGGCATCGGAATTGGAATCAGATCCCAGGACTTCTTCTTTGGGCTCGATCTGGGCTGAGGTAACTGCCCCCACTGGCCCGAGAGGTCCATGTTGGAGACTCTCCATAAGCTTGTTTTATGCATTTGTAAGGGGATGATCCTTGAAGGCCTTGTTTCCTACATCTTTATATGAGGCTTTCCCTGTGGTTGCCTGCGTCCCCTGAGCTTGGATTGCAGTTCTGCAATGAATCAGCTCATAAATGGCTAATGCAAACCCAGTGTTCTGATCGAGGAAAGGATTTTGGTTTAGTGTAAGCAACAGAGCATCTCTAGAGGGAGGCCCAGTGGGAGAAATGCAGTGAGTCACTATTTTAATGGTTTTGGGAGTTCAGTATTAAAATCATGCTTTAACCTTAACACTCTTACAATTTAAAAACTGAAAATCCCTCTGTAAATCAACCTGCTTGGCTGGTGATTTCGGTTCAGAAAGGTACCCTTTTTTGGCTAAGCTTTCCATGTCCCAAGAGCGATTGGCAGGGATGAGGCTGACTGGGGATGACAGTGAATCATCCCACATTTTCTTGGAATAAGACTGCCCTCTGGCCTCTCCCCATTTTATCAGCAGGGTGCACCACCTTGAGACAACGCACAGTTGGAGGTGACAGCCGAGAGAGTTTCCTCAGGAATCAGGCAGGGAGGCAAAGTCAGACTGATCCCTTTCATCAGGGGACAAGGTGGAAGTTGTATAGACTTCTGCCAGGCTTCTCCAAGCAGGAGAACAATGTCTGCCAGTGAAGAAGATTGAGCCGACCAACACTGTCCTGGGCCATCAGCCGAAAAGGAGATTTTCTTAGGGCTCCCCCAGTGAGAAGGGCCCATCCCAAAAAGGGGCAGCAGAGAACTTCTCAGAGTGATATCCAGACAAAATTACAGAAGATACCTGAGCTGGCCCTGTTGCTGCTGCTGAGTGACATTTTGCATTTCAGAAAAAATCAGGACAGGGCAGGATGCTTGCTCTGCTTTGAAAGGTTTCTTTGTTTATGAGTGCTGTGCCATGGGGAACCAGCGTAAATGATGGTCACCCATTTCTGGGGTCTCTTTTCCTTCTCCGAAGCCCATTTGTGCTTGGCACTCACCCACAAAGCTATTTACCCTGTACTGTCCTAGGCCCAGGCTTGCCTGTTGGGCAGGGCGATTGGGAACTATTCCCAGTTGTCCACTTCCCTCCCTCAGGACGATTTTGCGGGTGGTAATTACAAAAACACAACACTCAGCTCCTTCTGGGGGGATCTTGGGATTGTCTGGAGGGTGGGGATTCAGGAGCAGCGAGTATTGCACCTTCTTCTGATGTAACTGGCAAAACTTCCCTCTCTTTCCTGATCTGCTGTAGAGCTGGGTGACGTGGCTCTGGAGTCTATCTCTTCCCCCCCCCCCGCCTCCCACCAAACACACACACCCCCTGGGTGAATTACATTGCCTCCCTTCCTTTCTTTCTGCCTGATTATGCCATCCCATCCATTTATATATCTATCTGTTTATTAGTTACTGATTTATCCTCTTGTGTATATCATCTCTATATATTGTCACACTTGAAGCTGCTGTACATTTGCATTTTATTTCTCTGAGTCCTCCCTTTAGCTCACAAGTTTGCCAGGAGCAGAGGTTGTTTCATTTGTCTTCTCTATGTCTCTCTTACACCAGTAGAGTGCTCTGCACAGATAAGGTGCTCAATAAATGCTGTTTTTATTATTATAAGATTTATTAAACACTTGCAGTTAATAATGGAATTATGTGCTAAGCACTGTACCCATTGCTTGGGTAGATACAATATAAGCAGGTAAGATACAATCGGTGTCTCAAAGTCTGTGAAGGAGTGAGACCAAGCATTTCATCCCCATTTTATGGATGAAGAAAGTCACAGAGAACTTTAGTGACTCGCCCAGGTTCACAGTGAAGGCAAGTGGTAGAGCTGGATTTAGAAGCCAGGCCCCCTGATTCCCCAGCCCGTGCACTTTCCACTAGGCCATACGGCTTCCCAGTTGCCAAAGCACTGTACCAGAGCTGAGGTAATTAAAATAAAATCAACAAAGATACTGTCTCGAGACCACAAGAGGCTCACAAACTTTAGTGTGGGAGGTCAGACACATAGTGCACTAAGAATTTAATCCAAGCAATAAAATTAAAATTCAGCAGTCAAAACTATCACTAGTAAAATAGTTAAAGACTGCAGTGTGGCCTTAGTGGAAAGAGCACAGGCCTGGGATTCAGAGGACCTGAGTTCTAAACCTGCTCTGCCTTCTCTCTGCTGTGTGACCTTGGGTAAGTCATTTAAATGATCTGTGCCTCAGTTACCTCATCTGTAAAATGGGGATTAAGACTGTTATCCCTATGAAGGACCAGGACTGTGTTCAACCCAATTATCTTGTATCTACCCCAGTGCTTAGTAAGTGTTTAACAAATACCATAAAAAAACCTTAAAAGACTAGAGGAAAAAATAAAAGGGAATATGCATGTGAGTGTAATATGCATAAGTAATTGGGTATTTAAGATATGCATAGTGTAGAACAGGAAGTTGTGAAGCAGAATGCCTGGTAGAAAAATTACAGGACTGGGAATCAGGGGACTTGAGTTCCAATCCCAGCTGTACCTCCTGCCTGCTCCATGATTTTTAGTAAGACAAACAACTTCTCTGTGGCTCAGTTTCCTTATTTATCAAATGGGGATTGCCTGTTCTTCTGACCCTTCAGTCTGTGAGCTCCACACGGGACAGGAACTGGGTCTGATTTGTTTAGCAAAGTGTTTGGCACCTAGTAAGCACTTACTGAATATCGTTATTACTATTATTATTATTAGTTGTAGTAATATCACTAGTGCTTAGGTGGCCCAAAACTGCTGAAATCTCAGTTTTGGTGTGGGAAGACGAATATAACCTGATGAGATTGTATATTAATGAGTGAAGGCCTCTTGGAGATGTGATTACAGTTAGGTGGGAAGGCTGTGGGCATCTCAGGCACCTGTGATAATCAAAAACAGATTAACTTCATCTCCCACCGCCTCCAAAGGTACCCAACTATTTCATATTCAGTTTGAATCCTTGTCTTGGCCATCTGATGTGCCACCTGCTAGTAGACTGATTCCACTAGCTCCCAGCCACTCTGGACCTATGGCTTAATTTTCTCAGAACTGAAGGCAGAGTTACCTCAGGTTAAGGTATTGATGACCAAAATAGCCTCTGTGCCATTCTGAAGGCGTGGGTATCATCACTGACCACTGCCACGGACAGTGGCCCTCCTTAACTTGGGCCTGATGTCCTGAAATGGTGTCAGCCAGATCTACTGCTCTGGTTTGGGCTCTTGTGGGACTTTTGGGCCAACAAATTTAGTCATCTGTTTGGGTTGTAAACTCATGGTAAACCACTTCTAGGTGATAGATAAATCATTCAATATGAAACTCCTCCAAAGGTTTGTGAGAATAAGTAGAAAGGAAATGTCTTCTGTGACCCAGAATTCTGCCTCTGACAGAGGCACCAAAGGAGGGGCTGAGAGGAGAGAAAGAGGGTCAGTGTGATGGTTGCCCTCTTTACATCCATCCTTTTGGTTAGTGAAGTTAATGACTCAGAAAAATTCATCTACTTCTACAAGATGGTTCTCATTAAATGAGCATTTGGAGATTATTCAGTTAGGTCAGTCATTGAGATTGGTTATCAAATCATCTCACTGAAAAGAATCAAAGGCCTTAACTTCATTGGAGATTATTGTATTAAAACAGATAATGCTGCTGAAAGACTTTGATTCTCATTTAAAATATATAAATATACACATATATGTGGGAGAGCACAATATAACAATAAATGGATACATTCCCTGTCCACAATGAGCTTACAGCCTAGAGGGGGAATTTGACATCTTTGTTGTGATTTGTTGTGATCTAGGGCAGCAAGGGGGATTCAGTTTTCCATATGTCCAAAGAGGTAGTTGTGGATAAGAGTTTGACTCTTCAAGTATTACCATGCATCTATTTTGGGATGGAAACCAGGGCTACACTACAGTCAGATGTCGGGTGTGACACAGAGTTTAAGCATTTATTTTACAAATTGTCAAGAATATTAAAATGTTATTTACTTTGTCAAATTCATCCACAAAATTTCATGTCATGGTGCAGTGAGGGAGAGGGATGTTGATGAATTTTCATGAGACCTACTTCAACAGGCAACAGATGAAGTGCTAGTTTTTTTTTTAAAAAAAGCCTTGGGCTGCTTACATTGAGTTGGGTGATAAATGTAGGTATCTTTCAGAATCTGGGAGATTTTGGAGAAGTGAGTTAAAAAAGTATTTCCAGGAATGGTTTAGATTTTAGTGAAGGCGAATACAGGGTATTCTGTGGTCTGATTCTGGTTTTTGAAGTGCACTTTATAGCTTGCAAGTGGGAATTGGGGAAATAGGCTTATTATACACTGTTGTATATACATATACATATCTGAAAAATACATATCTGAAAAATGCATATTGTTCTCAGTGGAATCTTTCCAGCAAAAAATTTTTCACCAAAAAGGATAATCCAGATGCATAAATGTAGCAGCACATAGACCTATTTGCAGTTGGACAGTCAGTTAATTGTTTATTGAGATCCCACAGTGTGTACTGGTGCCCGTGGAGAGACCTAAAGGAAGTAAAGTGCTTAGTACAGTGCTCTGTAATAATAATAATAATAGCATTTATTAAGCGCTTACTATGTGCAAAACACTGTTCTAAGCGCTGGGAAGATTACAAGGTGATCAGGTTGTCCCACGGGAGGGCTCACAGTCTTAATCCCCATTTTACAGATGAGGTAACTGAGGCACAGAGAAGTGAAGTGACTTGCCCAAAGTCACACAGCTGACAGTTGGCAGAGTTGGGATTTGAACCCATGACCTCTGACTCCAAAGCCCATGCTCTTTCCACTGAGCCATGCTGCTTCTCAGCGTTCTCACTTCTCAGTAACTGCTCAATAGATACGACTGAATGAATAAAACAAAGTCCCAACCCTAAGAGAAACAGGCCTAGTGGAAAGAGCAAAGGCTACAGAGACAGGCAGAACACCTGGGTTCTAAGTCCTACTCAGCCAATCTACTAGTGTGAGGTCTTGTGCAAGTCATTTAATTTCTTTGTGCCTCAGTTTCCTCATCTTTAAAATGGGGATTAGATGCCCGCTCTCCCTCTCCCATCCCAGTTTTCTTCCTCTTCCCACTGCTGTCCATTTTCCCCTAACTGCTTCCTTGGCCCTCTTTCTGTCTCCTCCCTGCTCCTCTTTTTTCCTCTTCCCCATCCTTTTCTTCTAACTGCTTCCTCTTCTCTTCTCTCCTCTCTTCCCCAGCTTCACTGGCCCTTTCCTCCTTTCTTCCCACTTGCCTGAGAAAGCTCTGCCTTCCAGAGTCTCTACTCTTTTTCCTTTTTTTGTCTGTTTTTCTCCTCAGTGGCTGACTCATTTGCAACTTTATTTCTCACACGCTGTCTTTCTCACTTGCCCAGGCCTTAAAATGGGAAGTATGCCACCCCAGAGAGAATCACACTCAAATTATTTTCCAATAGACTTTCTTTTCCAACTGTTTCCCATCTTCAATGCCCTTCCTCTATTCAAGAATGGATCTCCGTGTCCCTCTTGCTTCTTACTACACTGCTGGCTAGCTGGGAGCATTAGGCCATCTTTCTTGGGAAAAACCATTTTTCTCAAATTAATTAATTATGGTGCTTGTTAAGCGCTTATTATATGCCCAGTGCTGTTCTAATCACTGTGGAGGATACAAGTTAATCAGCTTGGACACAGTCCATGGGGCTCACAGTCTAAGTAAGAGGGAGTAGGATTTAATCCCCACTTTACAGACAGGGCAACTGAGGCACAGAGAAGTTAAGTGACTTGCCAAAGGTCACATAACAGATATGTGGCGGGGCTGAGATTAGAACTCAGGTCCTCTGACCCCTAGACTTGTACTCTTTCCTCTAGGCCACACTGCTTCCCTTGTTCTCTGAACTTGTTTTTGTCACTACAGACTCTTGCAATTAAAGACCACAAATAAATGCCTTCAGCTAATTGGGACAGTAAAATTGACCATGGAGAGTCAAATTACTGAAAGCAAATTGATTGTGTCAGGAAAGGGGACCTATTTTTAACTTCGGGGAAGGGTGTTTTTAGCTTCCTGAAGCCGTCTCCTAAACCTGGTTGGGAGGGGAGAAGCAGGGTGGTTTCCAGAAGCTGAGAACAAGGATTTCAGAGATGAAATTATGCTGAATAATGTTCTGGTGGGATTTAGTATTCGCTCAGGTTATAGGAGAACTTATTTAGAATGACAGCCATATTTCTGAGGTTCATTTGCTAGGATGCTTGACTTGACTGCATTTTGAACAAACTAAGAAAAGGGGTTTCATTTTGGAAATAGCCTTGAAAATCAATCAATGACATTTATTGAGTGCTTACTGTGTGCAGAGCACTGTACTAATCGCTTGGGAGAGTAAAATTCAACAGAGTTGGTAGACACATTGCCTGCCCACAAGGATCTTACAGTCTAGAGGGGGAGACAAACATTAATAAAATAAATTACGCATATGTACATAAATACTGTGGGGCTGATGGGGGTCGGGTGAGGGGATGAATATCATGTGCTGAGAGAGTAAGATCAGAGTACATAGGTGATGCCAAAAGGGAGAGGGAGTTGGGGAAAAGAAGGCTTAGTCAGGGAAGTGCTTAGTATAGTGCTATGCACACACTGGCATCATCATCATCATCATCATCATCAATCGTATTTATTGAGCGCTTACTATGTGCAGAGCACTGTACTAAGCGTTTGGGAAGTACAAATTGGCAACATATAGAGACAGTCCCTACCCAACAGTGGGCTCACAGTCTAAAAGGGGGAGACAGAGAACAAAACCAAACATACTAACAAAATAAAATAAATAGAATAGATATGTACAAGTAAAATAAATAAATAGAGTAATAAATATGTACAAACATATATACATATATACAGGTGCTGTGGGGAAGGGAAGGAGGTAAGATGGCATATAAGTGTGACCCCAGGGTCTCTGGTGGCAGACCTCCAGAAGACCGGGCTCTGAGGCACAAGTGATGTCTCGTCTGTTTTATGCCATGGAGTGACGTCATGTGGACGCCCTTTTTGTGAAAAGCCTGCCCAATTCTGCCTGAATGCCCCCGAGCACACAGCCTTTCCTTGGGATACCCTGGTGCTTTCCCTCCTCCCAAGTACTCCAGGGCTTTTGCATTCCCTATAAGTTCCATCCAAACATGGCCACGACCTTCAGGCAGCAGAGCTTAGTAGCAGGAACTAGGTGGAAATAGGCTCAGAATGAAAATATAAATACCATTCATAAAGGTGTCCAGTGTCCAATTCGTACCGTATAGTTATCCTATGTGTTCATGGGGCCAGGGCTCACAGCCTGATTTCTTTCAGGCCCCACCTGATTTGTTTCCTGGGTCCAGGCTAAATTTGGTATGGTGGTGATATATAGTAGATCTCAGGAAAGCTGAATACTGTAGCTAGCTGAGGAAAGCCCCATACACATCCTCAAATGTTTTGAAGGAACTTGGATTTCACTGGCAACTACTGGAATTTATGTCACTTAAAAAATGTTGTTATCCTTGTGAATAGCCAGGTTTATTTATAGCTCAGCCACAGCTTACTTGAGTTATAACCTGGATTTCTGAGGTAGCCGAAGCTTGAGGAGGATAGAAATCATGTCTGTGGAATTTAATGAATTTCTGTAGACCTCTAGCCAGAGCCACAGGCCTGAGCACCTGCAGTGAATGATTCTCATTCTGCCAAAGTTTATCTCTGCAACATTTTCCCAGAAATATTGATGGAAAGGATGCCATCGTTTCAGTGACTTTAGGGAAAGTACGTTAATCAGTGATGGTCCATCCCTGAATCTTTGGAAAATTTATCTCAGTAAGTTGTCATAAAAAATTCTCACACTATATTTTCACTGATTTTGGTGAATTTCTCTAATGTTCAATCAATCTCTCCTCCTCCCTCTCAATTACACTAATGATTGTGGTCAGGAAAGCCTTTGTGTTCATTTCAGAGTTTGAAGATTAACACACTGGCTTGTCTAAGTGTTGATTATGATCTTTTTTATTATCTGGAGAGAACATCTCGCTACCTAGGAGTTCACTTGGGAAAGACTTTCAGAAGAGTCATAGGACTGATTGTCTAGTACCGTGTCTTACACAAAACAGCTATTAAATGCTGTTTATGATGATTTGTTCATGATTGGCAATATGGAGCTAAGTAACTTTCCCCTGGTCACATAATAATTCTGAATTCTCAATCTCAGCATTCTCAGAGTGTTCTTTTATTCAATGTAAAGTAAAAATTAGAGGTAAACTGTGGCCATTTAGGATTCTTCAGTCACTCATCAATCAATCAATGGTATTTATTGAGCACTTGCTATGTGCAGAGCACTGTAGTAAGCACTTGGGAGAGTACAATACAACAGACACATCTCCTGGCTGCATCACAGTTGCCCCGGGTACTATTTTCCTCTACCATTTTGTTTTTCTGAAGAAGCACTTCTCCCAACCACCTTGTCATTTTCCTGTAGTCTAAGGAAATGTTGATAGGAGGTTGAACATGTGGTATGTAAATAAACAAGAAAGATCCAATACAGTGAAATGACTGGTCACTTTTAAAATCAGGATGAGGGAGGAAGGAGAGGGAAGGAATGGTGTCCCCTTCCTGTTTCACTATTTTTACCTCTTCTGCAGAAAGAAAGTTTTCCAAGCATCTGCTAGATCAGAGGGATGGGAGGAACCAATGGGGTACAGTGGAAGAAAGGTAAAAGTTGCCAGGATAGTCAGAAGGCTTCCAACTGATCTCACGTGTTGGTGGGTCAAAGAGGGATTGACTCATTCATTCGTTCTTTCACTCGTATTTATTGAGCGCTTACTGTATGCAGAGCACTGTACTGAGCCCTTGGGAAGTACAGTTCAGCAACAGAGACAATCCCTGCCCACAGCGGGCTTACAGTCTAGAAGGGGGGAGACAGACATCAAAACAAGTAAACAGGCATGAGTAGCATCATTATAAATAAATAGAATTATAGATATATATTCTCGTGGTCCTATAATTATAATTGCTGAAAGGAATTAAGGTCTTATATTCAAACTAGAGCTATTTATCCTTTATATTTGTATAGCATGGTTTTATAACTCTGGACATGCAAGGATTTCTGACTATAATTAGTTCCTTCTTTTTTAAATGGTTCTTAAAATGATCCTTTAACAAATGAAGCCTCTCTCTGTCCACCCACTTCATTTGATTAGCATTTTAAGAGCTCCTTTTAATGTATCTCACACCTGTCTACCAAGGAGATCAAAATAGTCTGCATGGCACAATTCCCAAAAACCCTAATAGTGCCCAGTAGAAAAAGAGGTGGAAGTGTTTAATTATCCCCATTTTGAGAATCAGAAAGACTGAGCCACAAAGCTGACAAGTGACTTGCCTGACAGCTAGTCAGGTGGATTATTGGAATCCAAATCCGGAATTCCTTCCGCTGAAAACTAAGTAGATAGCAGTTGGGGGTATCATTCTTGGTGGCGGTGCATTTCTCTAACCTGCCGAAGAGAAAGCCTTTTAAGAAGCTTTGCTTAAGCAGTAGGAAGTGGTGGGGAGAGGCTCCTGTCTAAGCAAAGGGTAAGACATGATATTGTTCCAAAGTAGGAGGAAAAGGATCAGTTGTAGCAGTCGTAGCCTTTATTGACTACCCACTGGGTAAGTTGGACTGTACTAAGCCCTTGGGAAGTGCAAAAAAAAGCAAGTGGAGAAGCAGTGTGGCCTAGGGGAAAGAGCATGGGCTTGGGAATCAGAGGACCTTGGCTCTAATCCTGGCTCTTCCACTGGGATGGTGTGTGACCTTGGGCACTTAACTTCTCTGTGGCTGAGTTACCTATCTGCAAAATGGTGAATCAATCCTGTTCTCCTTCCTAGTTAGACTGTGAGCCCCATGAAGGAATGGGACTGTGTTCAACCTGATTAGCTTGTCTCCACCCCAACGCTTAGTACAGTGCTTGACATATAGTAAGCATTTTACAAATATAATAAATAATGATAAGTCCTCCAGGTACCCTTTCGAAGGTGGCTGATTCTTTCAGGTCAGTATGTGTGACTATATAGGGAGAAACACAGAGGAACCCAGTGAGGTCCCGTAAGCAGCAGCAAAACAACTGTGTCCTCACTCATTTTACATGCCCTTATTGAGTATGGTATTCAGGTTGACTTTAGTGAAGGGGGGTGTGTTCTGTCTGTTTCTCTTGCAAAGACCAGTGAATAGCCATTAAAATAAAAGCAAACACAACAGTCTCCCAATTTGTAAACTCCTCGAGGAAAGGGATTATACTGTCTTACGGTCTTAGCACCATTCTCTGCACAGAGTAAATGCTGTTATCAAATGATTGATTGATAACAGAAAAGCAGGATGAAAATGGAGGAAAAATGTATGAAAGTGTATGCATTTGTTCCCAAATAAAAAGGGGAGATAGAGCGCACGTGCTAGCTTGGCTAAAACCAAAATAATGCATTAAAAAGGCTTTGAATTCCGAATGTCTCTAAATTATTTATTATTAACGTTCCAAGGGAAATGCACAGAAGGAAATTGTGAAGGGGGAGGAGTGGACGGATTCAGTAGTGGACAAAAAGCTAAAAGGAGGGAGAACCTGAAAGGGAAGAGGAGGTAAAATAAGGAAAAAAGCCCTAGGTATTCAGATGAAACTGAGAAAGATAGCAAGAAATGCATAGTGAGAGAGGCAATAATAATAATAATAATGGCATTTATTAAGCGCTTACTATGTGTAAAGCACTGTTCTAAGCGCTGGGGAGGTTACAGAGTGATCTGGTTGACCCAAGGGGGGCACAGTCTTAATTCCCATTTTGCAGATGAGGTAACTGAGGCCCAGAGAAGTTAAATGACTTGCCCAAAGTCACACAGCTGACAATTGGCAGAGCCGGGATTTGAACCCATGACCTGTGACTCCAAAGCCCGCGCTCTTTCCATTGAGCTACGCTGCAATGCCTGCATTCAAGAGAGTAATGAGAAAGTGGTAGGTTGAGGTCTGGCAGAGAAAAAGTCAGGACAGAATGGACTCCTGGGTAACCAATGGGCAGATGGGTCAGGTCTACACACGTGTCTTTTTATTGATTCCCTTTGCTTTGCAAAATTGTTTATGGGGGATGAGCAGAATCCCAGGCCCAATGAGGAGAATTTAGGCTGAGCCTCCACATGTCAGGTATTTTCAAAATGTTCCTCTAGACTCTAAGCTCGTTGTGGGCAGGGAATGTGCCGCTTATAAATCCCAAGCACTTAGTAGTAATAATAATAATTTTGGTATCTGTTAAGCGCTTACTATGTTGTTCTAAGCACAGGGATAGATACAAGGTAATCAGGTTGTCCTACGTGGGGCTCACAGTCTTCATTCCCATTTTACAGATGAGGTAACTGAGGCACAGGGAAGTGAAATAACTTGCCCAAGGTCACACAGCAGACAAATGGCAGAGTCGGGATTGGAACCCACGACCTCTGACTCTCAAGCCCGGGATCTTTCCACTGAGCTACACTGCTTCTCAAAGCACAGTGCTTTGCACACAGTAAGCACTCAATAAATAGGATTGATTGATTGTTCCGTATTTTATCCGGCTCAGAATATCCTTCCCTTCCGACTCCCAGCACTTGTCCTCCACTGAACTATACAGAGTAGGTGTTGAAGATTAGGACAATTGGTAATTGGTCAGGCTATGGATAACTACCTGACTCTACAGCATGTCTCACTAAAGCAGCACTTCGAGGAAACATTTTCTCAGGTAGGGCTGGTGTCTGGTTTAAGAAAGTAACCCCATTGCCCATATATATTAGTCCATTTCTGCCCCAAACACTCCCCTGCAGGTTTGGGGGAATGGCCTAAGTTTAACAAAATGTTCCAAACTGGATGCTGCAAAATCCAGTATTAATTGTGACTCCATAACGTTTTCTGCCTAGTTTACTACCCCCTTGTGAGCCTGCACTAAGTAGGCCGGAAGCAAGTGTGCTGTGAGCTCAGGTATTTTTGGCACAAACGGCCAATTTTGCTAATGGCCTATTGGTGAGATGCCGAGGATCCAGCTCCATTCTTGTAATTAATATTTCATCGGACACTAATAGCCTATGTACAGATCCAAAAACACCAGGAGGATTTCCAAAGGCCAAAATGGGCTTTTTTTTTTTTAAAAAAAAAAAAAGCAGCTAATGAGAAACTAGAGAAGTAGTGTGGTTTAGTGGCTAGGGCACAGGCTTGGGAGTCAGAGGACTTTAGTTCTAATCCCAGCTCTGCCACATGTCTGCTGTGTGACCTTGGGCAAGTTGCTTCACTTCTCTGGGCCTCAGTTACATCATCTGTAAAATGGGGATTAAGACAGTGAACCCCATGTGAGATGGGGACTGTGTCCAACCTGATTGATTTGTATCTACCCCAGTGCTTAGAATGGTGCTTGGTACACAGTAAGTGCTTAACAAGTGCCATAATTATTATAATTACAAATGTATGTGTGAATAAAGTTGCAGGCATAGGACTAGTTTTACAGCTAGTTATGCATGAGGATAGCATTGCTACTGATCTCCTGTCCAGGACCCAAGAAACCTTCTTTCCATAATATTTCTTCCCTTTTCTGACCAGGGTATTATGAAGATGAAAGAGTTTCATGTATATATTCCAGTTAGGTCTTTGACTTGAAGTCGTGAAATGCAAGGAAATCAATAGTAAATGTGAACTTTTACTCTTTCCTATCGCTAGCTTCTGCCAATTCTGTTCCTATTTGTTTGTAATTATCCCTGCTACTTTACAATATAGAAAGTTCTCACTGTTCTCGTACAAGACGGAAAGCCTCAGTTCTGACTTAATAGGTCTATCGGCTCACCAGGAAATGATCATATTTCTTTACAGTTGGGTGGCTCCTTTAGTACTAAAAGTTTTGACTGCTTGGGTGTAGCTTGTGAATGTGGAGCTGTAGGAAGATGAAATTACTTTGGATGGAGGACCACGTATAAAATTGGGAGATGTGCAATCAGTCAGTGGTATTTATTGAGCATTCACTGAATGCAGAGCACTTGAGAGAGTTCAGTGTAACAGAGTTGGTAGATTCTGAATGCCCACAATGAGCTTCCAGTCTGACTGCTATATGCAAAACCTCCCTTGCCAATAGGGTTCATTCATTCAATCAATCGATCAATCATATTTATTGATCGCTTACTGTGTGCAGAGCACTGTACTAATCGCTTGGGAAGTACAAGTTGGCAACATATAGAGACGGTCACTACCCAGCAGTGGGCTCACAGTCTAGAAGGGGGAGACAGAGAACAAAACAAAACATATTAACAAAATAAAATAAATAGAATAGATATGTACAAGTAAAATAAATAAAGTAATAAATACATACAAACATATATACATATATACAGGTGCTGTGGGGAAGGGAAGGAGGTAAGGCAGGGGGGTGGGGAGGAGGAGGAGAGGAAGGAGGGGACTCAGTCTGGGAAGGCCTCCTGGAGGAGGTGAGCTCTCAGTAGGGCCTTGAAGGGAGGAAGAGAGCTAGCTTGGCGGATTTGGGGAGGGAGGGCATTCCAGGCCAGGGGGATGACGTGGGCCGGGGGTCAACGGCAGGACAGGCAAGAACGAGGCATGGTGAGGAGATTAGTGGCAGAGGAGTGGAGGGTGCGGTCTGGGCTGTAGAAGGAGAGAAGGGAACTGTATTGAGCGCTTACTGAGTGCAGAGCAGTGTACTAAGCCCTTGGAAGAGTACAATATAACAATAAACAGACACATGGGTTAGAGTTTAGGAAGATAGAGATTTAAACTGTAGTCACATTGCCCCGTCAACTAATGGCAACAAGGCTGGCTCTTAAAGGAGATCCAGCCCCTTCAGTTGCTCAGTCCCGGGTCAGGGCAAGCTGAGAATGGATGGCCAGAGAGAGAATTTCTTGGTTCCTGAAGTTAGCAGAGGAAGTATGTCGGTTCCTTCAACCCTCCCCTCCCCAGCCCTTCTGAGTTCACCCACAGTCTTAACATCTAACACCCCTTCTCCTCCTCCTTCTCCTCTTCTGCCCCACCTCATGTTGGCCCACCCACAAGCTTAACAAGGAAGGTGTTAATTAACCCCCATTCTCCTCCTCCTCTTTTCTTCTTCCCAAACTCATGTTAGGCCACTCTCAGGTTTGACAGTGGAGAGTGAGTGGAGAAAAGGGGCACCTATTAGCACTAGTAGTCATTAATTATGACCCCTCTATCTTCCAGCTCTTCCCTTTCCCCTGGAACCAGCTCAGTCTCCAGAGAGGAATGTTGTTCCTTTTCTGTGTTGAGTCCAAGTGAATGGCAAGGGGAAAAGAAGGTTTGGAATACTCAAGAGCCTGCTTGACTGGGATGAGAGGTGACATCAGAAATCTAATAGCTCCACCTGATTCCTGTGGATTTGGAGACATCTTTAGGAATAAACTTTTCTATTTTACACCAAGATCCAACTTGATGATAAAGCAGCATTTTCTGGTGTGCATCTCTTCCGCCTCCTCCCTCTCTACCCCGCCACCCCTCTTCCTGGCCCTGTTGCTTCCTCCACTTTCAGGGGAGTAAGCTGAGAGGGGGGAAGTATAGAGAGGAAAGATAGAGGAAAGGCACACCAGGAAACATTGCTTGGTCATGGTAGGGACAAGGCAGGGTCCCAGCCTCTCTTTCCCTTTCAGTGTTGCAGGGTGGGGGCTTCTCAGCCACTGTGCCACCCAGAGAGCCATTGCATTACGTGATGCCATCATTGTACCATACTACCTATGACATCATCCACATTGTTGGTCATGTAAGTGGCCCTCAAAAGAGCGAGCCACCCTGACTTGGGTGGCTTGCTAGTAGATTGCTTTGACCACTAGATGATGGACATGAAGCCTGGATTAGGGTATTATATGGGGCAGCTATTACGCTAGGGAAATCCCAAATTGATATGAGAGCAAGGCAGAGGGAGGAAATAAATAAAAACCTTAGGAGGAGGTATTTTTCCAGTCTGAAAAGAAACACTTAGACTATGTTCCCTTCATTGTCATTCCACCGACTATTAATTATATTGTTGGCTTTCTCTTAATGGCATGTTGTTGTAGAGGGGGTAAATGACAAAATGATAATGTAACTATCTTAGAAAAATGTCGGCTGCTGAAAAGACTTAAGTACTTATTTTAATGGCTCTTCAGAAAAAAAAAGGAATACTTGACGTCTCTTCCTCAAAGAGTAATGTGCCTCTTTCATCCAGTAGTTTATGAATGATGCTGTTTCAATGAAATATTTAACAAACACACTTTGACATCCTTTGAAAGAATTTTTCCCCGCAGCCAAGTAGACCTGCATGGCAGCTGTTGAATACGTGTGGTCCTTACTCCCCTGAAAGTGGAGGAGGCGACGACGTGGCCAGGGAGAGGGGTGGTGGGGTAGAGAGGGAGGAGGCAGAAGAGATGCACACTATGCTTTATCATCAGGTTGGATCTTGGTGTAAAATAGAAAAGTTTATTCCTAAAGATGTCTCCAAATCCACAGGAATCAGTTGGAGCAATTAGCAATTAGTCAGTCCCATCCCAGTTGCCCCAAAACCCAGATTCACTGGAGTTCTTCCAAAAGACACGCTCAGTTCCAGGCCCCCTCCGAGGTGCTGAATGCTTAACCTTCATCATTAAGATTCATATTGTAGCTCCACTCTAGAACTGGAGCTCCTATTTTTCCCTATCTTCAAATGTCCTGCTGCTGCACTTTCACCTTTCTCTTTCCAACTAGCCTGCTTGTTAAGCACTTACCATGTGTCAGGCCCTTTTCTAAGTGCTGGTGTAGATATGATTAATCAGGTTGGACACAGTCCCTGTTCCTCATGGGGCTCACAATCTAATTAGAAGGAAGAACAGTTTTTAGTCCCCATTTTACAGTTGAGGAAACTGAGTCATAGAGAAGTGAAAGAGACTTATCCAAGGACACACAACAAGCAATTGGCAGAGTCAGGATTAGAACCCAGGTCCTCTGATACTCTTTACACTAGTCCACGCTGCATCTCTCACCCCTCCAACCTCCGTGTCTCTCTGTGAATTAACAGACTCCCCTTAAGTCCCTCTTACTTAGACTCTGTGCCCCATGTGGGACAGGGACTGTGTCCAAACTGATTATCTCTTATCTACCCCAGTGCTTGATACAATCCTTGGCACATAGAAAGCCTTTAACAGTTGCCACAATTATTATTATTATTATTATTACCATTCTGGCCTACTTCCACCTCTGCTTTTCTGTATTTAAAATGGTAAGATAGCAATGAGAAGCAAGGGTGACAAGCCTTCTGCTAGATTCATTCCCACTGAATCAAAGGTTACTATAGGACAATTTCTTGACTTTTTATAAGACTACAACCCCCACATTCCGTTCAGAGGACTCCCTGAATAGCACTAAGCACAAAGAAAGCTCCGAACAAATATTTATAACAAAACTAATGCTATACAACAGCAATCACCTCTTTAGGAAGGTGTGGAAAGTAGGGGCCTGAACCTGAAAGATCAAAAGAGCAAACTGATGGCCGAGCCAGGGAGTGAAGCCCGGCCCCCTGAAAGCCAGAAACATCCCCATTGTCCCACACCACTTTTGAGGTTCAAGCCCTAGCGCTGTCATTTGACTACACAGCATCCCTCACAGAAGGGAAGCACGCACCATTCATTGTCCTAGAAGTTCACCCAGCGGGAAAAACTCCTTGCACTGCGTGGGATAGAACGGGATGCGGAGCTGAAAATAACATTTATAAATAAACATCTGCAGTCAGAGCTAACAGCAGTCAGTATCCTGCTTGCTTGAAACCATCCCAACCCCGGCCCTTTTATTAGATGCCTTTAATTGGTCGTGGGGAACCATTTTGCTTTTATGTCTTGATTCCCCGTGACAATACCTAATCATGCTGAGAAGCAGCATGGCATAGTGGTTAGAGCAAGGGCCCGGGAGTCAGAAGGTCATGGGTTCTAAACCTGGCTCTGCCACTTGTCTGCTGTGTGACCTTGGGCAAGTCACTTCACTTCTCTGTGCCTTAGCTTCCTCACCTGTAAAATGGGGATTGAGACTGTGAGTCCTCTGTGGGACAAGGACTGTGTCCAACCTGATTTGCTTATATCCACCCCAGTGCTTTGTACAGTGCCTGGCACATAGTAAATACTTAACAAATACCATAATAATAATAATAATCAAGGGCCACCTACTTAAAGAAAAGGTAGAATGTTAAACCAGGAAAATATTTAAACCTCCATGAAGCCCAGAATGCCAAGCTATTCTTTTCAAAGGGATATGGCCACATCCTCTGAAACAGCCCCTTCCTGCAGGTCAGCGACCCATCCTAGGGCCTGAAGCAGGGAGTCATCTTATAGCAGCTCAGAGGGCGACTCTGCGGTTCACTCTGTCCTGCCTCTTTCCACAGCTGATCATCAAATCCTCCCCCTCATTGTCCTGATGGGGAACCCCCTTCCAAGGAGAGACGACAAGGTACCACCTTCTGGAGGGAGCAGTGGGAGATCGCCTAAGCCTGCCTCTGATGGAGCCCTCTGCTCTCTTACATCTTACTGTGTGACAAGATTTCAGGGAGAGTTCCACCTTCTGGCATGGAACAAAAGTTTTCTAAGCCTTTGTGGCACCCTGGAGGGGCTCATAGTTGGCAAAGGAACAGGGACGCCACTAAAAACCAAACCCATCGATGGGGGGGAGGGGGCGGTGGGGAGAAACAACTCCAAATTTCAAGAAAAGCCATAATCCTTTCTTCAGTCATCCCCCATATGCAAGAACATGAGCCAACTCTAGCTCTTAGGAACTTATTTCTACTCATCCTCAGCACTCTTGTATATTTGCTCATTTAGTTGTACATGCAATTATTTAGACTACTGTAATTGTAAATATGTTATTTTGTCTCCCCCATTAGAGTATAAGCTCCTTGCAGACAAGGAGCACATCACTTATTTATTCTTTACGCACTGCACCAAGTGGGCACTCAATAAATATGACTACCATTACTACTGCTACCCCTACTGCTACTAGTACTATAACAGTTATTTCTACTGCAACTATTACTACCACCAGCACCACCACCGTGGCTATTACTAGCGCTACGACCACTACTACTGTTACCACTACTAGTAGGTTTACACTTTTCCTTTTTCTATGTGTGTGTCCCCCTCATTAATATAATGAGGCCCTTGTGCTTGCCAATCATCTGTCAATTCATAGACAATCTTGTGAAAGCTTGATAAAATTGGTAATGTCTGTAAAACACCTGAAGGAATTTCCAAGGACATAAATGTATGTGGCCGCCACCATTGGGATAGTGCCAAGAGGAGCCCGTCTCCTTATTTAAAGGGGCAAGGGCCCTGATGAGGAGTTTGTTTTGAGTCTGACTGACTGCTCCCATGGGAACACCCGCCCCTTTCTCCTCCCACCCCGGACACTGACTCACCGCCACTATCGATCTGCCTATAAAAACATTTGAATGCCGGTCATTTTTACTCATACATTTCCAAAATGCTTTATCAGCATGGGACAACCATGCCCATGGAGCCAGAGCTAAGTCTGAACTGTGTTAGTTGTATTTCCCCCTCCCTTAACACACTACTCAGCACACACTATGTACTTAATCCATACCACAGTTAAATGAAGAGACAACAAACAACAATCCACAAACAGAATTCAATTCCAGCCAAAATAAGATCAATTCAGCCTGTAGTGAGCCAAAGAAAGTCTCTGTTCCTTTTTCCCAGGGGTGACAAAGTAGTGACCCTCTTCTAGGGCATTCACATAGTTTCATAGGGATTTGTTTAGGGTTGAGTTTCCTAAGTTGATTTCTAATTAATACTAGTTAGGATAAAAGCCCTATGCTAATTCTAAGTCAATTTCACAAGGAAATACAAATTAAAAAGCCCTGTAGAGCTGGCTATCTCTAATACCCTGTATCTGAGGCCTCCCCTGGGCTCATCTTTCTTCCTCAGATGTTCTCTCTCCCAGTGGCTCTCTTTCCCAGGGCCCCTCTTCACTCAGACTCCCTCCTCTAAAACCTCATCTAATAGCCATCCTCTGCCTTTCACGTAGCCTCTGTCTACCCTGTCCTTGGGTCCAGGGGAATAGATGAGGAGAGAAGGAATTCATAGCAGGATGGTTTCTGGAGGGGATTTGGGGAAGCTTCGCTCAATAGGGAGAGGACATCCTGGGATGTGAAGGTAAGGGAGAAGGGGAAGAGGAAGAGCTAAGGGCAGAAAGGGATTGAAGGGGATTTTATGGCAAATGGCTGCGCCTGCTCATGACTCATGCTTCTGGGGAAACAAAATGGCATCTTCCATCCCCCTGGAGGCCAGGTTTCCAATAGAGTGAAGAGATACCACTGGAAACGAAGGGAGTAATTCCCTTTGGTCTCCAACAAGATCTGCATGCCAGCTAGGAGGCAGAGGGATACATTGCGAAGAACCTAGAATTGTTACTTTGAATACTTTTATGACTGGAGTTCAGAATACATACGTGTGCTTTAGTATAGATGAAGTAAGGACACTTTTAGGTAGATGGGTTGTCTGTCCATGAAGACCAAAAGGATTTATAACCATAGCAACCATTAAAGAAAAACTAGTTTCAATTCAGTGTGTGTGTGAACAGTCAAACCTCTCAGATTCTGAACCTCACGTGGGACAAGGACTATGTCTGATATGATTATCTTGAACCTGCCTCAGAGCTCAGATTAGTGTTTGGCATGTAATCAGCACTTCAGGAATATCACAGTTGTTAACCTGACTTTAATGGAGGCAATAAGCCCAATGCCATAAATATACAGACAGGATAAATTTGAAAATATTATCTGGAAACTGTGAAATGATCTGTTTTAGATTTAGTGGCCTTCGTGTTACTGCCAAAGCTCTCCTTATATTAGGCAAAAATTGCAGTTTACAGGATCACACTCTGTGAAAAAGGTGAAAGATGAAGAGTCACTAACAAACAGTATATTATTCCCAGGCTGTAAAATTGAGCAACAGTTTTTATGGAAAGTCAGGTTGTAGTGTACAAGCAGCACCATCCTCATTAATAGTATTGATTGAGCGCCTAGTAGGTACAGAGCCGTGAACTAGGTGTTTGGGAACGTGCAGTAGAAGTAGAAGATACGGTCCCTGTCCTTGAGGGTCTTGCAGTCCAATGCAGGGGATCATCAGGCACAAATTGTAAACCTACAATAACATGAATTAATTTGATTACGTACAGTAATAGACTCTAAGCAAAATGTGGGCAGGGAATGTGTCTACCAACTCTGTTGTACTGTAATCAATCAGTTGAATTCATCAAGTGCTTACGGTGCGCAGAGCACTGTACTAAGCCTTTAGGAGAGTACAATATAACAGAATTCCCTGCCAATATGGAACTCATAGTCTAGAGGAGGGCTCACAATCCAGAGGTGTGTTGTACTCTCCAAAGTGTGTAGTACAATGCTCTGCACACCATAAGCACTCAATAAATACCATTGATTGATTGATACAGTGGTGGCATTTGAGGATAAGGTGATTGATACTAAAAATGATTAAGAGGATGTGCTAAGGGAAGCATTTCCAGGTAATAATTTCAGGAAATGTTCAGAGACTAAAACAATTCAACAGATGATGTACAAGGATGAGGGCTGTGGATTATACTAACCAGCCCAATAATGTGGTGAGGAGTACATGACAACCCTGACCTTCCAATTGAACGTTTGTGAATGAATTAACACCACAGTTAAGCAGGAACCTAAGAATGTGATGGAAAATGGCTGTCATCAATTGTATTGGGGCAGAGTCATGAAAAAAGACTGTGAAATCCTGTCCAGAAGATTGATACACTTAAGAAAGGGAGCTGATCGATACCGTTGTTCCCCAAAGCAAAAACTTTGCGAGAATATAAGTAGAGAAGATAAATGGTCATGCCTGTAGGTCTGAGAGTAGAGCTGATACTAATGTGGAGGTTGAAATACAGCAAAGCCAAGCCACACCAATTATCACCGCCGAGGTCCAGGTGGCTGCTCACTCAAGAGTGAAGTGTCTTCAGGGGTGGGGTAATAATAATAGTAATAACGATGGCATTTATTAAGCGCTTACTAACACTGTTCTAAGCGCTGAGGGGGGATACAAGGTGATCAGGTTGTCCCATGTGACGCTCACAGTCTTAATCCCCATTTTCCAGATGAGGTAACTGAGGCCCAGAGAAGTGAAGTGACTTACCCAAAGTCACACAGCTGACAAGTGGCGGAGCTGGAATTAGAACCCATGACTTCTGGCTCCCAAGCCCGTTTTCTTTCCACTGAGCCACGCTGGGTAGACGGAAGGTAGCCGCAGCCACGCAATCCCCAGCTCCCCACCCACTGGGCCTTCAAGTCAGTGGGGTGGTATCTTTTCTCCACCCACCCCTGCTGAGGAAAAGTCTTGTCCCTGCCTCTGTAACAGCTGTTTGCACATTACATATGTTTGACCAGGGACAGAAATGGTATGAAGACTACTTGGGAAGCGTCATGGACTAGTGGAAAGAGCGTGGGCCCAGGAGACAGAAGCCCTGGGTTCTAAATCAGACTCTGCCACATGCCCTCTGAGTAACCATGGGCAGGCAGGTCACTAAACTCTCTGTGCCGCAGATTCCTCAATTTCAATACCTTTTCTCCCTCCTACTTAGACTTTTAGCCCCATATGGGACAGGGGCTGTAACTGACTTGCTTAGTTCAGTGCTTTGCTCATAGCAATAGCTTAACAAATACCACAGTGATTATTATTATTTCTTCCCAGTAGTGATGTACTGCTGCTTCGCTTTTTAACTGACTCTGCCCAGTTTTTTCTTTTCTGATGTATCAGTCTTCAGTCCTTGCCTCATTCTTTAGAATGGGCTATGGGACCAGTTCTCACTCTAAATGCTGTACCTTTCTCTAGCACTTTATACAATGTTTTGCACACCTAAACACTTAAAAAACATGAATGATAACAACTACAGTAATAATAATATTGATAATGATTAACCCAGGATTCATTCATCACTTGATTCAGAAGGACTTTTTGACTACCTGTCACATAAACCATTTCAGTGACGAATAATTACATTTTACTTGGTTAATGTCTACATTTCAAAAATACAAAAAGGCTACCTTGCCATAATAATAATAATAATATACTACTACAACTTTGCCATCACAGAATTATTTAATCATTAGTGATTCATATTTACAGAAAAAAGGCACTTGAATTTTTTTCTCCTTTATCTTCATTCATCAACTTAACTAATCAGCTTCATCAACATCTAACTGTTGGGTAACGTAATCCTAGAGAATACTATTTTGTTTGCTATGATTATTTAGTCAGATTTGTTATGAAATAGGGGTCCACTGTGGGGTGTGTTTACTCTTATCATCATCATCATCATCATCATCAATCGTATTTATTGAGCGCTTACTATGTGCAGAGCACTGTACTAAGCGCTTGGGAAGTACAAATTGGCAACATATAGAGACAGTCCCTACCCAACAGTGGGCTCACAGTCAAAAAGTGATTTAGTTTAGTAATTTACCACTCTAGCGACTTGGAAAGACTTCATCAGTCAATGCTATTTATTGAGCATTTACTGCATGCAGAGCATTGTACTGAGAGCTTGGTAGAGCACAATGCAACAGAGTTGGTAGACATGTTCCCTGCCCACAAGGAGTTTACAGTCTATAGGAAATTTGACCACTTCATTGGATGGTTGCATGAACTCTTCCCAGTCATTAAAATAGAGACTTTTTTTGACTGACAGGCGGTTAACTCTTGCAGGTGTTTTGTTAAAGACATGGGGAGCACCCTGATGGAGGATAATCTTGAGCCCATTTTTCAGTTGAGTAAATTAAGGTTCAAAGCAGTCAAGGGACTCCTAAGAACTCTCAGAAGGTCAGAGGCAGAGCCAGAATAGCAATTCCGATAAAAAAACTTTTATTGAGAGACCAAAGACCTCCTGGAGCCTCCTTTATGCCTTGAAGTGAGCTTTTGATATTTGTCAAAGACAACATATTGAAAGCTATTTATACAGTTACTTTGAAAAAAAAATTCCACTAATGATTTTTCAGCTCTTTTTTTTAGCCACATGATACCTTGTTCCTATATTAGAAATTTACTCCAATTTCAATCAATATAAATTGCAGTTTAGAATACATAGATTGCTTCCAAAAATAGTGGCACCGCACCAAGGAACTGCAAATAGCCTACTGGTGTCAGGAGTTAATGGGGGTAATATTGTTTTGAACTGCATTTAGCAATCTGCATCGCCAAAGTAATAGAAATAGAGCACTTAACTCCTCCTTATGAAGCCAAAAGCATACCTTTACTGGAATGCCCAAAGAACGAGAAGGCTCAAAATAATAATGCTTTCAGAAAGAGAGGACTGAAAAGGTTCAAATATCAGCTGCTTTGATTCAGCACAGAACTTTGGTGCCTATTCGGTGTAGCAGTTGGGTCACGATTTTAAGCATTCGGCAAGAGGGGGACTGAAATTCTTCATTGCGCTAGCAGATGGGTGGGATTTGTTTGGAGGCGTGGCTACGTAGAATAGTGTGACCTCTAAATCCTAAGTGATTTATGTTTTGTAGTGACTTCTGGGCCAAACCTTTGAAAAAGTTCAGTTCTTAGCAGCCTAAAGCAGTTGACAAAGAGATGTAGATGGCTAAAAACAGGTGATATTTACTATGAGCAGTGCCATCCAGTCATCCATCAAGCTCCAAATTCCATCAGTCAGGGCACCAAAGAATATCAGCAGAGTAAAGGTTGACCTTCTTGATGGCCATGATCATCATCAGTGTTTATTGAGCATTACTGTGAGCACTGCCGAGCACTACTGAACTAGGTGCTTGGCAGATACAGTAGTAATAAGACTCAGTCCTGCCCTCAAAGTGCTTACAATCATGGTTACAGATGGGTCTTCTAAATGGTTCTTAAAAAAACCCATTGTGGTACTATAGTGCATGAATTCAGCCAAACTCTTCTTAATCCTACTGATATTCCAGCCTGAACAACTTTCTGTGGTAAGGAATTTCATAGGTTTACCAGTGCTTCCTTGTATTTTTCTTTAGTCTGTAAGTATCATATCAAAACCAAGATTGGGGAAAGACCAACTGAAAATCAGACTGTCCATTATATTGTGACAGCTGGCCAACCTGGGAATAGCCAAAGGCAGAAACTTCCCACAGCTGTTAGAATGAGAAGTGAAAAAGAGAAAGGGAAGCGGGGGAGGAAATAGCAAGAGGGAGTGTTGGGAAACTCAGCAACGGGCCACAGGTATTATTTATTTGACCTCGAAATAGGAAGAATTGAGTTTCAAAGTTTGAATAGTAAAGTAACCTATTAGTAATGATAATCGTGGTATGTGTTAAAAACCAGCAGTAAGTGCTGGGGGAGACACAAGTTAATGTCAGAGACAGTTCCTATTCCACATGAGGCTCACAGTCCAAGTAGGAGGGAAAACAGGTATTTCATTCCCGTTTTAGCATAAGGAAACTGAAGCACAGAAAAGTTAAGTGACTTACCCAAGGACATATGGCAGGCAAGTGGCAGAGCCAAAATCAGAACCCCAGTTATCTGATCCCCAGGCCCGTGCTCTTTTCAGTAGCCTGCTCTGAATCCAGGGAGACTTTACTAAAAAACAACAACCATGTAATAGTGGTAGTAGTAGTAATAGTAATGACATTTATTAAATGCCCATTTGGTGGAAATGAGAGGTACAGCAAAAGGGAACCCAGGAATATGTAGTTTGGGGATCTCCAAAATCTTAGGAATTCACATCCCCCCACAGGATTTATGAGCATTTCGTATATATCCCAATACTGATGCACTTTCTCATGCATGTATTCCTTCTTATTTTTGTAAATGGTGGATTCTGTGGGGCGAGAAACCTGAAACTCTGCTCCTCTAGCTACCCTACTGCTTTTATCGTATTTGTCACCATATTTGTCTTTATGTTGTGTTTGTGCTTTTATCATTTCATCTTTCCTTCTGTGTATATAGCTAGCCCCTCTACCCTCCTTTTTTCTTAGATTATGATCTCCTTGTGGGCCAGTGACTATATCTAATTCTCACCCTTGTATTTTCTCTAGTGCTTACTACAGTGCCTTACATAGTAGGTGATTAATAAATACTGTTACTATTACTACTTACCTTGCACAAAGCAGCTCTTACTCACTTTATTATGATTGGGATCTCATGTTCAGTTCAGACCCCTTAGCATTCTGGGATTTTTCATCTTTATTATAAAGATGTCCTAGATTATTGTAGACAAACCACACCCCCTCCTCTTCCTAGTATCATCATTTCAGGGAGTTTGGGGAAAACCCAATCTTTAATAAAAACATTATGGGTAACCTATTCATAACCTATTATTTGAGAGACTGTCTCAACTCATGGGAATGAACTTTCCAGAGAGATTTGCTAATTTAATGCTATAATATGCTGCATCAAACTAGAAGTTAAATAGAAAAAAGGAGCCTTGGGTATTGGGCAGTCTTTGGATTTTAAATATTGTATGTAACTTGATCCAGGTGCAGTTCAGCATGTGCATAATTTCAAAGGACTATCCACCCAGTTAGGAAGGGTAACAACTTTAATCATCACAAAAATCATTTTGTGTTGACCACAATCTAATTGGTCAGCTTTCTTTCAGTTGTGAGCTTGTTGGCATGTGAGTGAAAAAAAAAACTACTTTTTATGAATTACAAGAGAATCCTTCACCTGCCATGGAGATTTCATTTGAACAAATCCAATATTTATTTTCCTCAAGCCTCTGGAACTCTTCTGCTGAGAAGGCCTAGCAGACTGGGTTGGCTTCCCCAAGTGAGAAGGAGCCTTAACGTTTTTCTTGCGTTGGTTTCAACCCCCACAAAAAGCCTCTTGTCGGGTGTCAGTTTGAAGTTTGCAGACTTGTAATATGTGTCGACCAGATGTTGCTTTGCAAGAGCTGGCTTTGGTGAAAGTAATGAGAACACTTCAGAAATTAGTAGTAGAAAACAGTTGTTTTTAAAACTTTTCACAGTCAAAAAAGCCTAAGATCCTTGTGAAACCAGCTGCTAGAGAATGGGGAGATGCTTTCTCCCTAGTACAGATCCTGTTGCAGTTGTTATCCCTGAATCCCTGCTTTCCTGGAAGATTATTTGAGAAATGTGGTGGGCCTAAGGATCAGTTGGATTGCTTACTATTCCCTGTTGTCAGAAAGACCATAACCAATGAAAAAATAGGCTTTGTACAGAGGGTTAAGGAGTTGACAATTCCAAAGGCTATGACTGTTGCTCCCCAATTTGCAGTTTCAGGGTTTTAAGGAATAATTCCTTTCTAAGAGAGAGAAATGATTGAAAAGTTTCAGCTGTCAGGATGGAAAGGCTAATTCATTGAGGGCATCATCTTTCTGGTGTGTATGCTTCATCTCTCTGCAGGTTTCTATGGTAGGGCCATCTTCCTTTTGCATTACTGAATTGGGCTCAATAAATTCATCCAGTAGGAAAGCATTTCCGGAATTGGAAAAGCTGTTTGGAAAAGCCAAGCAAAGCTGTGCCTCAGAGCCCATTGTTGGGCGGGGATTGTCTCGGTTGCTGAATTGTACTTTCCAAGCTCTTAGTATAGTGCTCTGCACACAGTAAGCACTAAGTAAATATGATTGAATGAATGAAAGGAGAAACAAAAAGTGCAGCAGTCAGCTTTCATAAAAGTGTCGTTGTTTCGAACTATTTCATAGGTTTCATTTTGGTCTTGAGTTTGCAGTCTAAGGCTTGATATTTTACAGATGTATCACAGTTGAGAAACAGTTCTTCAGTCAGGAAAACAGCATCTTGTTTGGGGGTTTTTGTTTGTTTTTTTACAACATTTATTTTGGTGGGGTTTGAGGGAATTTTTATGGTGTTTGTTAAGCACTTACTGTGTGCCAGACACTGTACTATGTGTGGAGTAGATACAAGCTAATCAGGTTGGTTACAGTCCCTATCCCACATGGGGCTCACAGTCATTTTACAGATGAGGCAGCTGAGGCAAAGTGAAGTTAAGTGACGTACCCAAGGTAACGCAGCAGACAAGTGGCAGAGCCAGGACTAGAACCCAGTTCCTTCTGATTCCCAGGCCCACGTTCTTTCCACCAACCAATGCTGCTTTTCTAAGCATTTACTGTGTGCCAGGCACTGTACAAAGTGCTGCGGTAGATACAAGCTGATCAGGTTGGACACAGTCCCTGTCCCACATGAGGCTCACATTCTAAATTGGAGGGAGGAAGATTTAATCCCCATTTTACAGATGAAGTAACTGAGGCACAGGTACAGAGAAGTTAGGTGACTTACCCAAGGTCATACAGCAAGCAGTTTGGCAGAGCCAGGATTAGAAGCCAGGTCTCCTGACTCTCAGCTCCTTCCACTAAGGTCTTGCTGTTTCTCAATATGTATCAGCCATACTGGAGAGAAGTAGTAATAGTAGTAGTAGTAGTAGAAGACGACTATTTCCCAAATTTCAATTACCTTAAATTTTGGGAAGGCATTGGTCTCAACATAATTCAACCAGTTTGGTCTTTTTGGTTGTACTCTTTGTTTTCCGGAGTGAGAATTCACCCTACTGTGAGGGCCAGTTCTGTAACACAGGGCTAACTGAATCCAGGAGGTAGCATGTATATTTTGATGCAGAGTTTCACAGTGTTTTTTCGTGATTTCAAACATTTAAAATTCTCATCTGAGTCATGGTTGCAGTACTGAGTCATGTTGCTGGGGGAATTGAGTGCTGTTGGAATGAATAGCACTAGGTTCCAATTTTCAGTGAAGCACCAAATTAAGAGGTTACTACTAACTAATAGAACTTTCAGAGCTATCCAGTGCATCTTGAAATGGTTCAAAATGTAAAATCCAGTTTTAAAAGCTTTATATTGATTTACTGATTGTAATATCTCCAAGGTGGAGGGGCAGGAATAGCATTTTTTGTTCTCTTAATAAATGGAAGCAGTGTGGGCAAGGGGAATGAGGTACACGCTGTAGCCTTTGCTACTTACCTTGCTTATGACCTTAGGCAAGAGGCTTAACTTCTCTGTGACTCAGTTCTGTCATCTCTGATATACTTGTTTTCCTTCTCTCTTACACTGTGAGTCTGAGTGGGATGCAGATTATGTTCAATGGAATTATTTTGTATTTACCCCAGTGCTTAGTACATAGTTATGTCAGAATTGGAAGTACCATTGCCCCATTTCTCTGTCAGAGGTATATATGAATAAATAACACTGTGCTCTGGAAGACTTGTGCTGCAGTACTCACCCATTTTAATGCCATCCTGCATAGGCTCCTACCCCCATTAACGTGCCTGTTTTCAAAGATATTCTTTGTGTAGTTGTATCTGTCCTGAGAAGCAGCATCGCATAGTGGATAGAGCACGGGCCTGGGAGTTAGAAGGTCATGGGTTCTAATCCTGACACTGCCACTTGTCTGCTGTGTGACCTCGTGCAAGTCACGTAACTTCTTTGTGCTTCAGTTCTCCATCCTACTTAGACTGTAAGCCCCAAACGGGACAAGGACGGTGTCCAACCCAATTCACTTATGTCTTAATACAGTGTTTGACACAGAGTAAAAGTGCTTAACAAATACCATTAAAATGAGACATAATGAATCAATCGTATTTTTTGAGTGCTTACTGTGAGTAGAGAACTGTATTAAGCTCTTGGGAGTGTACAATCTAACTATATAACAAAGTTGGTAGATAAGTTCCCTGCCTACATTGATCTGTCTAGAGGGAGATAACCAGGTCCCACATGAGGCTCACATTCTAAGTAGGAGGGAGAACACATACTGAATCCCATTTTACAGGTGAGTGAACTGAGTCATAGAGAAGTGAGGTGACTTTCCCAAGGTCACACAGCAGACAAGTGGCAGAGGCAGGATTAGAACCCAGGTCCTCTGACTCTCAGGCCCTTCCTCTGAAACCATAATCAATAGGAAATAGTCAACCAATAGCATTTACTGAGAGCCTACTGGGTGTGGAATACTGCAATTTTCCACTGTAGAGTAAATTTCTGAGCAAAGTTAAAGAGAAGCAAGGTGACATATAAATAAAAGCAAAGATCTTATTCTGGGGAAACTTCTAGGAGTTTTCTTTTCCATTATACCAGTTGGCTAGAGATCAGATAACAATGAAGAAACTGGCATGTTATCTTCTTGACAATCTGAAGTGTGGTGTTCTCTTCAGTGCCTCCATTTCTAGACTGTGAGCCCACTGTTGGGTAGGGACTGTCTCTATATGTCGCCAACTTGTACTTCCCAAGCGCTTAGTACAGTGCTCTGCACACAGTAAGCACTCAATAAATACGATTGATTGTAAGAATTTATCCTGTTGACCTGGAAGAAAGTCTATTCAGGTGTCTTCCCATAGTCTTCCTCTAGACTGTAGGCTTGGTGTGGGCAGGGAATGTGTCTACCAACTCTGTTGTATTCTCCCAAATGCTCAGTACAGTGCTTCGCAAATAAGTGCTCAGTAAGTGCCTTTGACTGATTCTGCCATACTCTGTCTGGCCTTCGTTATTTCCTTCCCAGTTTCTCCCACTTCCCAACCGTGATGAATACGTGTGGGCTCTTGTATCAGACAATCGATTTTGGTGACCTGCATTGCTTTCCTTTTCTTTCCCATAGTGCCTGCCAACGAAAGGGCTTGGATTTGTGCTCGGGGCCTACAAATGCATTTGCAAACCAGGATTCTATCATCCCCGCATCTTTACAGTGAACAACTTTCCAAGTAAGTGCCTATCATTAGAGTGTCTAAATGTGTGAGTGCGGATACGCAGCATGAATAATGCAGGGTTGTTTTACCCTTGTCAGGTTACACAGTAAACACCCCATGGCCTACAACACTAGGATTACACAATCACCTAAGGAGTTTTGGCCTTTAGTTTGTTAGCTGGAATCCCTGTACATATATACACAAGTGCTGTGGGGCGGGGAGAAGGGGGGTGAAGCAAAAGGAGTAAGTTGGGGCAATGCAGAGGGGAGGGAGAGCCAAGGAAAAGGGGGATTTAGTCTGGGAAGTCTTCTTGGAGGAGGTGAGCCTTCAGTATGGCTTTGAAGGGGGAAAGTGTGATTGGCGGAATTGAGGAGGGAGGACATTCCAGGCAAGAGGTAGGACGTGGGCCGGGGGTCGATGGCGGGACAGGCGAGAACGAGGCACAGTGAGAAGGTTAGCACCAGAGGAGCAGAGTGTGCGGGCTGGGATATGGAAAGGGAGAAGGGAGGTGAGGTAAGAAGGGGCAAAATGATGGAGAGCTTTGAAGGAGTTTTTGTTTGATACGCAGGTTGATAGGTAACCACTGGAGATTGTTGAGGAGGGGGGGTGACATGCCCAGAATGTTTATGTAGAAAGATAATCTGGGCAACCGAGTGAAGTATGGACTGAAGTGGGGAGAGACAGGAGGTTGGGAGGTCAGAAAGGACGCTGATGCAGTAATCCAGTCTGGGTAGGATGAGTGATTGTACTAACATGGTAGCGGTTTGGATGGAGAGGAAAGGGCGGATCTTGGTGGTGTCGTGAAGGGGAGATCAGCAGGATTGGGTGATGGATTGGATATGCAGGGTGAATGAGAGAGTGGTGTCAAGGATGACACCAAAATTGCGGGCTTGTGAGACGGGAAGGATGGTTGTGCCATCCACAGTGACAGGAAAGTTCAGGAGAGGACAGGGTTTGGGAGGGAAGATAAGGGAAGACTGCTCCCACCCTGGGCCCAGCACCCCCAGGAAATGGGAATTGCCTGTGACAAAACCCCATGTTAAGGGAAACTTGGGCTGCAGAACTCCAGTGTCCTTTCCTGTATGGCATGGGCACCTTCCCATGCATGCAAGAGGTTTTTCCGATAAGACACCTTATCCAAAATTAACTTGCCTTGCTGGACATTCCCTAAATCTCTAACAGTGTTCTAGCCTAGTGACTAACAAAAATAACAATAATGGCATTTGTTTAGCACTTACTAGGTGCCAAGCACTGGGGTAGATACAATGCAATCAGGTCAGGCCCAGTCCCTGTCCCACATGGGGCTCACAATCTTTGAATATTGGTTGGGGAGTGGTCTGGAGACAAACACATCAGGAGCAATGAAACATTAAAAGAACGTAATGATGATGGCAATTGCAATAATAATGATATTTGTTTAGTGCTTACTATGTGCCAGGCACTGTACTAAGCACTGGGGTGGAGATAAGCAGCTCAGATTGGACACACTCCCTGCCCCACATGGGACTCACAGTCTTGATCCCCATTTTACTGATGAGATAGCTGAGGCACAGAGAAGTGAAGTGACTTGCCCAAGGTCCCACAGCAGGTAAGTGGCAGAGCTGGGATTAGAACCCATGACCTTCTAACTCCCAGGCCCGTGCTTTCTCCACTTCACCATGCTGCTTCCCAGGACAAATACAACTACACAAAGAATATCTTTGAAAACAGGCAACCGTGAATGCGTGTGTATGTGTGTGCGCGCTCATCCATGCACTTGTGCTGAAGATCGGTATTTGTCAACATCTCTGGTTTTCCTTGTTCTCTTAGAGTAATAATTCTTGGTACTTGGTTGTGGTAGTTGAACCATAAAAGCACCAAGGGACAGATCCTCTTCTCTTATCATCTAGGAAAGAGTGGAGCTGATATATTGCTCTGATGAAGTGGCTTTATAACTGAAGCAGAGTGATCAATTGATGCCCTGGCCCTCACCGCTCCGCTCAGATAATGAAAGGCCTTTGTGTTCCAGACACAGTGCAGAAGTTGATGCTTGTTGGTGTATCTAGATTGGTGAGAAGGAGGCGAACAAGGGAGGCTGACTGCCTTTCCGGAGTCAACACGGTGGGAAAGCAGCAGCATCTCGGTTTGAGAGACTCTACTTGACTGAGTAGAGAAGGGTTCACAGCACATGGGATGAGTTAAAAAGTAGCTGGGGCTGACGGGTGAAAAGATGGGGGTGGTGGAGAGGTTAGGGGAGAATGAAGTATGCCAGTGGAAGGTAGAAGCTGTGTGGCCTAGTGGACAGAGCACAGGCCTGGCAGTTAGAGGACCTGGGTTGTAATCCCAGCTCTGCCACTTCTCTGCTTCGAGAATTTGGGCAAGTCGTTTCACTTCTTTGTTCCACATCTGTACGTGCGGAACATGTACGTGTTCATCCTCCTTGTTGCAGCCACACTTGCACCCGTAGATGAATTTTACCACTAGCAGCACCTCCTTTAAACATGTAGGCTAACTACCTATCTGTGTATTGCTCCTGAGTAGCAGTTTTGGCTGAACAAACCAGTAGTTTATTTCCCAGTGGGGTCTGTCATCAGATTTCCCCCCGTAGACTGTGAGCCTTCCGGGGGTCAGGGACAATATCTGAATTAATAAACTTGTAACTTTCCCCAGGACTGACTGCAGGGCTTCACACACTGAAAATGCTTAGCATATGTCAAAAATAATAACCCTAACTATAACAGTAATGCTACCAAAGCAATGCCTAGGCAGTAGTCACAACCACTCTGAGCCCAGCCTGTCTGACACTCATAAACCAAACTGGACCCTCTCCCCTATCAAGCCACGGCACATTTGGAGAGAGAATGTGGAGGGAGAATGAAACTGGCGGGATTGAATTCCACCTCATTGGCTAGCTGAGAATTTGTGTTTCCAGGCAGGAAATTATTCAGGAGCAGCTTTGGGAAATGGCAGGAGGCCATTACAGAAGGAAAGTGGCAGACATATGGTAGGCTCCAAGGAGAGCACACTGATCACACAGGTTTTGAAGTTGGAGGGGACTTTTTAAGAGCAATTCAACTACTGATGAGGAGAGCCTGAGTCAGAACACTCCCCCCGCCACCCAGTCGCGGAGACAGGGCCCAGCAGGGTACTAAGTGTGAAGAGGCTGCTAGCCCAAGCCCATCTTGCCTCCAGCTCTAGCTCCAGCCAAAACCCAGGGTTACTTCTGAGCCAACACACCCTTGCCCCTTCTTTTTTATCTTCAATCCATGACCTTCTTCCTGCTACTAAAAAAACCAGCTACACACTGACATGAAGCCTTCCCAGATTAAGCCTCCTCATCCTATCCATGTTAACTTGATGAAGCAGCCTGGCCCAGTGGAAATAGCTTGGTCTGGCAGTCAAAGGACCAGGGTTAAGATCCTGTCTCTGCTGCTTGCCTGCTGTGTGACCTTGGGGAAGTGACCTAACCTTTCTGTGCCTCAATTTCCTCAGCTGTATAATGGGGATTAAATAAATACCTGTTCTCCCTCCCCAGTAGACTATGGGACAGGGACTGTGGCTAATCTAATTGTATTGCATCTACCGCAGCCTTAGCGCAGAGTAAATGATTAATAAATTCCATTATTATTAACTACTCTAGTTGACTCTAAATATATAAATACTTTTATAATATACTTTCATAATATGTATTATGAAATATTATTATAATATATATTATGAAAGTAAAGCATTCAAAGAATCAATCAATGAATCGACCACATCTATAGAGTGCCTATTGTGTGCTGAGCACTGTACTAACCGATAGACACAGGGTGTCTTTATATACAGATACAAACATATATATACATACATACATATATATATACACATGGTTCTATCCCCAGACTTGACCTAGTGACATGTGGACTCTTGTGACTGCCAGTGGGATAGGTATCTATTCAGGAAATGCCCCAAGGATGATACATACACAGGGAGTGTAATCACATCTTCTGTCTATCAGTTATTACAGTGCTCAGCATACAGTAAGCACTCAATAAATGTAGTCAATCGATTGATTCTTTGAACTCTTTACTTTCCATGCCTCTAGCAGGGTTAGCGGTTATCCAATAACAGCAGCTTCCCGTCTTTCATCATTAGATCAGAAATTCTAGGAGGGCAAGGACTGTGTTTTGATGCTTCCTACGGAATTGCCAGTAGGGCTTATTTTAGTACTTTGATTAGAACCGGAACTCAGTAAAAAAGCTGTTTTCTTGCTGATGTACTCTTGCGTAGTTATTTTACTCATTCCGTGAACTCTTTGGAGCCTCAGAGTCGAGACGGAGATGTGAGAGGCAGGCACTATGGATATTGAGCTTTGTCTAGCTGATGTTTTTTCATGATAATGAATGTTGGGAAACTGCATCCAAGTAGAAATAGGTCATTCTCCGTTATGTAAAGGGCTGACGTTGTCAGCTATAATAGTTGGAGTTGGTGTCGAGGGGGAAAAGTTCAGGCAGTTGGAGGGTTGGTGGTACAGTTAGAAGAAACCGCCTTTGTTTGGGTGCATTAATATTATGCTAAATGTCATGAAGGCTGGGGAATTATCTCTGGAACACATTCTCCAAAAGTTTGGCTTGATAAAGCATAGCAGGAGAGGTCACAGGGCTTGAAAGCCCTGCCAAGTGCTGGTCTCAGATGGTCAAGAGCTGCTGGCAAGGCCCAAATTCTACCTCTGATAATAAGCAGGGAAACACCTGGCAGGGAACATACTGCAGTACAGTTCTGCTCTCAGGCCTGACCTACTGACACATGGGATCTTGTAATTGCCATTGGGAGAGGTATCTGTTCAGGAAATGTCCCAAGAATGATACAAACACAAGAAGTCAATATGCTGTTTGTCAGCAGATGATGCCGAGGCAGTCAGGTTCATGATTTGTGAAACTCAGGAGGAAATGGCTGCCCAA
This sequence comes from Tachyglossus aculeatus, assembly GCF_015852505.1. Classification (NCBI taxonomy): domain Eukaryota; kingdom Metazoa; phylum Chordata; class Mammalia; order Monotremata; family Tachyglossidae; genus Tachyglossus; species Tachyglossus aculeatus. The sequence goes on along the minus strand of NC_052078.1, from coordinate 19,403,438 downwards.
GAGACTGACCAAACTGAGAATGAGTCCCCAACTTTGCCCAGAACCAATTAAGAATGTTTTGTTGGGTTTTTTTTTAGGAAGAAAGGCCTTTTCCCTTCCTAAAAAAAGAATGAGTGTTCAACTGTTCATGTGCTGGATCTCTCTGAACTCTTAATGGCTGCCTTTTTATGGTATTTGTTAAGTGCTTAATCTGTATTAAGCTCTGGGGTAGATAATGATAATAATAATGATGGTGTTTGTTAAGCGCTTACTGTGTGCTGAGCACTGTTATAAGCAAGATAATCAGGTTGGACACAGTCACTGAACCACATGGGTTTCACAGTCTAAATCAGAGGGAAGAGGAATTAATCCCCATGCTTAGAACAGTGCTTTGCACATAGTAAGTGCTTAATAAATGCCATCATTATTATTATTATTATAAGTGATTTGCCAATGTCACACAGCAGACAAGTGGTAGAATTGGGATTGGAACCCAGGTCCTCTAGCTCCCAGGCCCATGTGGGACAGGGACTTTGACCAGATTAACTGGCATCTACCCCAGCACTTAAAGCAGTGCTTAGCACATAGTAAGTGCTTAACTACCAAAAAAATCAAACAGTAGTATTTGAGTGCTTGAAGAGTACAAAGCAATAGAAAAGGTAGACACCATCCCGGCCCACAAGGCATTGGCTGGCATTATGTTAACAAATAATAAGAGTGTTCCTTGTTAATTGCTTACTATGTGTCAAGTATTGTGCTAAGCACTGGGTCAGATACAAGATAATAAGGTCAGACACGGTCCCTGTCCCTCACTGGGTTCATAGACAATTCTAAAATCCTGTAGTTATCCTCCTTTCTGCAAATACCAGTTATTCAGAGTGTGTTAATTCCCTCTGTACTGTTTGTACTTGGCAATATCCCGCAACAAGGAGGAGGCACCTCCTGGGCACTTGGTTTGTGGCAGAAGTTGGTGAAGCAGGTCAGAATAGTCCCAGCTGAGCACACTAGCACTGGCCGCTGATGCTCTGGAGCCGTATTTAGCTCTGTTTCCTCCTTTGGCCGTTCATCATCACAGTGATGCTGTTCAGAAAGTATTTCCATTGGTTCAAAAATGGGAGGGGGATGAAGAAGGGGTCTCCAGGCTCATTTAACCTACCGGGTTGTCATGGGCCAACAGCTCCGCTCCTGGGTCAGGAACTTCCTTGATAGAGCCCCCATAGGGGTAATGGGTTGGGGGGGCAAATAATAATAGCAATAATGGTGGAATTTGTTAAGCACTTACTATGTGCCAGGCACTATGTGCCACTATGTGCCACTTACTGTGTGCCAGGCACTGTTCTAAGCCCTGGAGTGGATACAGCAAATCAGGTTGGGCACGGTCCCTGCCCCACATGGGCTCACAGTCTTCATCCCCATTTTACAGATGTGGTAACTGAGGCACAGAGAAGTGAAGTGACTTGCCCAAGGTCACACAGCAGACAAGTGGCAAAGCTGGGACCTAGGTCCTTCTGACTCCCAGGCTTCTCTAGCCACTAGACAATACTGCTTCTAAGCAAGGTGGGGCAGGGGGAAGGGTGAGGTATACCCCACTTCCACATCAGCACACTTTGGGGAGGGACTCACTACAGAGTGAGTGAGTGGCTCTGTAGTGAGTCCGAGTCACAAAACAAAACCTGTCTCTATCCCCTGCAAATAGCTGAACTGATATTCTGATATCCATTTTAAAGATTCCAAACCTGCATAAGGCTCAACCCAATGAGGACCAGCTAGGTGCCAACTTGCACTTCCCAAGCGCTTAGTACAGTGCTCTGCACACAGTGAGTGCTCAATAAATACGACTGAATGAATAGGAGCAGTCATTAAATCTCAGTTTAAGGAGCTTCCAGCCCAAGAAGGTTCAAGTCCTAGCTTAGAGGTCTGGCCTTCTATAGTTGGAGGAAGGTTAGCTGACAGTAGGCTGTAGTGTGGAGTGCTGTCTGAGTGAATAAAGTGGGAAATTGCATGTTTGGGCAAAGAGCGTAGATGGTGCCTTGGGTAATGGATACCATCATCAGGCAATAGCCTATTGAACGACTGGTGATTAAGTATCATTTTATCCAATTTCCAGCTAATGAACTTGGGGAGATGCTGTCTGTGCTGAATTAAAGAGCAATCAAAGCTTAAAGAGCAATCAGAGCATCAGCTCAGAACATGTGCCGTGGGTCCAGGAGCTTTAACGGGGTTGAATGCCTGTGCCCAGGGTATAGGAGAAGTTTCCTTCCTTTCCCTTTCTCTCCTACTGGGTTGCCATCTTGCAACTTCATTTCCGTTGGAGTCAGCTTGGAAAATGATCCGACTCCAGAAGGAGGAAGAGTTTGCGGGATTGTTTTTGGGGTCTGAATAAAGTACTGTAATGCGATTCTCCAGCAAGAAAACTGAGTCGAAGCACCATTCCGGGTTTCTGTCCATGGAGTCCAATCAATTAATCAATCAATCAGTCAGTCATTGGGATGGGAGTTGTATCTGCTTCTGAGAGGAGGAGATGCCATTGGCTGAATTGCTTCATGGGTGCGTTTTGTTGTCCTTTTCCAGAAAAAGGCCCCGATCATCCTTTTTCAGGGGGAGAGATGACCGAGGAAATCTACATGTGTTTGCCCTGCAGAGAGGGCTGTACTTTCTGCACCGATGACACCCCCTGCTACGCCCCAGAAGACAAGTACCTGCGGCTTGCGATCATCTCGTTCCAAGCCCTGTGTATGCTGCTGGACTTCGTGAGCATGCTGGTCGTCTACCATTTTCGAAAGGCAAAGGTAAACCTGGCCTCAATGGGGGAAGTCTTCCATGACTGCTGAATTATAGGAGTGCTTTCTAAAAACTGTGGGCTTTCAGAATCCCCCCGTCCCGTTGCTTCCTGACCAAACACAGTGAACCTGATTGTCCTCATGATATGGGACTCAAGGTTAAGGTGGATCTTTATTCCTTCAGCAGCTGGTCAGGAATGCAGTTAATGCTGCGAAACCGCAGTGGAGAACTTTCTCTTTCTATGGCTTCACATAATCCCTGCTTGTGAAAGAACCCTTAGAAGCTGCTATAACCTTTTCTGGTCCAGAGGAAATCATAGGTCCTCTGAAGCAAAAACTCTTATCCTGGTGATGTCTACAGATGCCTCACTTTTGAGCTAGTCCTTTGGCAGGTGTACCATGTTCTGCTCCCGTTAACATGGATTTTGTAAAGCATTAGGGTATTGTTCTTCAAAGGGTCAGTTTTACCCGAGAGTTTCACATGTGTCTGAAACTAGGCTTTGTCCCCTAATGCCTAAACTTGGAGTCCCAGACAATTAGCAGCCATTTGTCATTCCTGTCAGCAGTAGAAACAGTGCGGCTTAGTGGGAAGAGCTAGTGGACTTGGTAGTCAGAGGACCTGGGTTCGGATAATAATAATGATGGAATTTGTTAAGCACTTACTATGTGCAAAGCGCTGTTCTAAGTGGTGGGGGGATACAAGGTGATCAGATTGTCCCACGTGGGGCTCACAGTCTTAATCCCCATTTTACAGATGAGGTAATTGAGGGCACAGAGAAGTTAAGTGACTTGCCCAGTGTCACACAGCAGACATGTGGCGGAGCCTGGATTCGAACCCATGACCTCTGACTCCAAAGCCACTGAGCCACGCTGCTTCTCTACCGACTCCACCACTTGCCTGCTGTGCAACCTTGGGCAATTCACTTAGCTCTCCTGCACCTACATTTCCTCAACTATAAAATAGGGATTAAATACGTTATCTCTCTCCCTTTTAGACTGTGAGCCCAGTGTGGGACAGGGACTGTGTCTGAACTGATTGATTCTTTCCTAGCACTTAGCATAGTGCTCAGTACACAATAAGTGCTTAGTAAATGTCACAATTGTTACTATTATTAGAGCTTCTGCTGACTCTTCAGAGAGTTTCACCTGGAAAGAAATCTAGGCTGAGTGAAAATTAAAAACAGGTTCCAAGCCAGCTAGGAGGTGAAAACAAACCAGATGCTCTTTATTCTATTGACAGTTCATTGACTTTCCCTTCTTGTCCAGTGGGCAACAAGATGAATATTAGATTTTCCAGACCTAATAAAGAGCACAAAAGAAAGTGCTGGGGAAAATGCCTTCACTTGCAATTGTTTTGATATTTAAGAAAAGTCTATTCCTGATACAGTAAGTAGAAGTAGTAAAGTGATTTCCCAAACATCATTCTCTGAATCTTCACCTCTGGTTCATTCAAAAGCTTTTCAAAATGTCCATTTGTCATTAGTGATGGTGTTTGCGTTTAAGGGAGGGGATCTCCGGCCTGGGAGTCAGGAGACCTGACCCATTTGGGCTACACTGCCAACTTCCCCAAATGCCTCTGGACATATCTGTGAATCCAAATGAGCCTTGGTCCCCATCTTACAGAAAGGCACCTTCACTGCTGTTGGCTTTATGATTCCCAGAGGTGGGCTGAGAATGAATTCTAGGATGAGATCAAGTTTCCCAGGTTCTTAGGTACTTCCTGGTGGTTCCACGTTGCATAGAGTCTTCCAACAGCAGGAATAAATAACTACCGTGGGGCCCTAATGGGATCACTTGTCAGTGATAGAAATAAAAATAATGGACATTTTATCAACTCCCCAGCCCAGGCTTAAAATAGGGGCCTGGATCCTGCAGACAAAGCGCTGGACCTGGCTTCTAACCCCGGCTCTTCCACTTGTTTGTTTTGTGTTTGACGCTGGGGAAGTCACTTCACTTCTGTGCCTCAGATCCCTCATCTGTAAAATGGGGATTGAGATTGTGAGCCCCACATAGAACAGGGACCGTGTCCAACTCAATTTGCTTGAATCCACCCCAGTGCTTAGTACAGTGCCTGGCAGAAAGCAAGCACTTAACAAAAACCATTATTATTATTATTATTAAGTTACTTCACTTCTCTGTGCCTTAATTCCTTCTTCGCTAAAATGGGGATTGAGACACTGAGCCCCATACTGGACAGGCACTGCGTCCAACCTGATTAGCTTGTATGTACCCAGCACTTAGTACAGCACCTAGCACATAGTAAGGATTTAACAAATATCAAAACAACAACAAATAAATGAGGATAGGCAAGTTTGCTTCTCATATTAGTCTTTTCAGCCACAGCCGTCTCATTTTTCAGCTCTTCGGTGTTAAAGTCCTGGTTGGGAAACTGCAGAAACTCGGGAAAATGGGGAAGAAGGAAAGAAGGGGTAAAGGAGGTGGAGAGGTGGGATAACAGGGAAAATTCCTCATTAATTCTGAGGCAGGAGGCAGGAGCAGTGGGGCCGTGGAGTTGGTGAGAGGGATGAGGGCTCTGAATAACCTCCCCACATCCCTTCTATTTTCCCTCCCTAGGAATTTCCTTTTCCATATTTTGATATTGAACGGGCACCGGTTATTCATTTTTCAGCTTTTCACTGTACCATTAATAAAGGTCGCAGGTCTCTGCTCTGTTCTATTCTTGCAGCAGAGTGACTTAGGCAGTCCTCACAGATAGAGTTATCTTTCAGTTTGGAAAATTATAAGTGCTCATTCGCTATGCCCTGGTGGATCATTTCTCAACGAGGGGATTGTAGATTTTTATATATGTCAGCTTTACCTCCCCAACTCTGTGTCTCTGACAGCTTAGAGGAAGGGGGATAAACCAATGATCGCATATGGAAATATATTGAAATTTTCTCACAGTTCCTTCTCACACTCTCCCCACACCCCAACACCCACTGACAAATGGAAAGGCCCAATCTGTTGTGTCAGATCTATTTTGAGAAAAGAAAAGAAAAATCCGTCTTCACGACGCCCACAATGGCAGAGGCACAGACTTCCAGCCTTAATTCCAACCGCTGTGAGACCCTCTAGGCAAGGTTTGTGGGGCCGATAATCTGTTCCTTGTGTGGCCTTATTTAGTTCAATCGTTTGAGGAAAGAAGAGTCTAACTTCCTTGTAGGTAACCTAAACTGGCTGTAAACAAAGTGGAGGACATTTTTTTGTGGTGGGAGAAGCTTTGTAGTGAGTATTCTGGAGGCCTGGAATCTAGGTCTTATTCTGTGTCTTTTTGGCTCTCAAATTTAAACCAGCACACTTGACTTCCTTCTAGCTCACTTCCCTCCTCTGTCAGAAGTCGTCAGAGCAGCTTCCTCCCTCTCTCCCAGAAAGAGGCCATATGTTAAAAAAACCCACTTTTTCCCTGCTTGGACAATGGCATCATCATCACCATAAATAGCATTTATTGAGCACTTACCGTGGGCAGAGCATTGAACTAAGCACTTGGGAGAGTACTGTGTGACCTTGTGCAAGTCACTGAACTTCTCCATACCTAAGATCCCTCAACTGCAAAACGGAGATTCAGTACTTGTTCTTTCTCCTACTTGAACTATGAGTTCTATGTGGGACCTGATTTTCTTGTTTCTACCGCAGCGCTTAGTTCAGTGCTTGGCACATAGTAAATGTTTAACAAATACCACAATTATTATATTATTATTGTTAGCAACACCTACGTCCCTCAAGCTCAATGCGTGTCTTCTCTGAATCCAGATGTCCCATCATAATAGAGTGTAGCCGCTTAATTTAAGTATTTTTAAAGTGCCTCCTGTGGGCCAGGCACTGTGCTAAGCAGAACCAAGATAATCAGGTCAGTCAGACACAGTCCTTGTCCCAAGGAAGCTTTCAAAGCAGTAAAGTTACTAGCTTATTGAGTCTTTATCAGCTGGTTGAATTTGAATCTTTTGGGCCTTATCTCCTTAAACAGTTATGAGTACTGCCCTTATCCCATTTCACTGATCCCAAGCCTCCTGTGTTTCTTCCAACCTGTGGGCTGTCTGTAAGCTAAGATCCCCTTGAAATGGGTCAAAGTCCCTGCTGCCCTTCAGTCATTCAAGTCCCAGGGAAATGGATGGTTGGAGAGGGGCCAGACGAGAAAGCAAAAAATAGAAAAAGATGACTTAGGAATACCTAATGCGGGACAGATTGCACAAAGTTAAAAGCAGTTTTACTAACGCTTCTAGAGAACACGTACAAAGCCATATTAATAACGAATGGAAATAACTCAACTTAATCAGATGAAGGTATTTTTAGAAGTGCTCACTGCATATATTATTCTCCTGGCACTACTCTGAATTTCATTTCTGTGTGGCCTGATTGTGGGAGTGTTCAGCAGAGAGGGGTGTTCAGGGATTGGTTTCCCAACCCAGAGTTCACAGCCGACCCCAGGCTGACTCTGTACTTCAACCTCAAGTTTAAACCCGTGGGAATTCATGCTACTTTGGGGTGGGGCCGTCTGCAGGAGCTCTCAAAGAGCAGGGTCTTGTCTCAGTCATTTCAGTTCTCTACTGTCATTGGGGGAAATGTGTCCATCTGCCAAAAAACACTCAATGGAGAACTCTAGAAGGCTGAAAGAAAATTAACCTCTGGATAAAACAGCAGCTATTTTAAATTTATAATATGCTGGTAATTAAGTATTTTGAAATAATTTCCAAGGATTTTTTGCAGCAAGTATGAAGACATTTCTGTTTGCTGTTTGTGAGATAGTATTGCATTATTTCTAACATTCACTTAATCATTTTATGTGTTCACGTGGCTTATTTTCGATACAAAATTTGGAAGCCAGGAGACACTGAAAAACTCTGGTTCTGAAAATAGCTTTTACCTGGTCCTATTAGAACACAAAGTTATAAAAAAAATGTCATTTTTTGATCTTACAAACAGTCCATCTACCTTGGACAGGGGCAGGAAGGTCCTTGGTGGAATCATACATTGGTTGTTCCCTTGATATCAATAGCCAAGGTTAGAGGTGGACCATTTCACAAGCTATTTCTTCCACAACCCCATCTTTTTCCTCTAGTATCCCATTATGGATCTCTCATCCATGAATTTAGGCGAACTCTTATTCAACCTGCTAGGTACTTACCTTTTTTTTGTTTACAGTATTTGTTAAGGGTTTACTATGTGCTGGGCACTGTAATAATAATAAGAATAATGGTATTTGTTAAGCGCTTACTATGTGCAAAGCACTGTTCTATGTGCAAAGCACTGTTCTGTGTGCAGAGCACACAGGCTAATCACTTTGGATACATAGTCCATGTCCCACTTGGTCTCATAGTCTTAATCCCCATATTACAGATGAGGTAACTGAGGCACAGAGAAGTTAAGTAACATGCACAGGGTCATACAGCATATAAGTGGCACAGCCAGGATTGGAACCCTGGTCCTTCTGACTCCCAGGGCCCTGCTCTAACCCTTAAGCAACGCTGCTTCTCTACTATGTGCCTAACTTCCTAAAGTAACAAATTCCATTTGCTTTCCATGCGTTGGGTGAAGAAGAGTTTTGTTTATTTTGTACGTTTGAACCCATCACCTTCAGCAGCATGGCATAGTGGTTAGAGCACTGGGCCTGGGAATCAAAAGGTCATGGCTTCTAATTCCCAGCTCTGCCACTTATCTGCTGTGGGACCTTGGGCAAATCACTTAACTTCTCTGTGCCTCATCTACCTCATCTGTAAAATGGGGAGCAAGACTGTGAGCCCCAGGTGAGACAGGGACTGTGTCCAACCCAATTTGCTTGTATCCACCCCTGCGCTTAGTACAGTGCCTGACATGTAATAATAATAATAATGATGGTATTTGTTAAGCGCTTACTATGTGCCAATTAAAATTAAATTCAGGGTTCATTGGGTATCCCTCGTCCTGGTAATGTGAGGTTTGGCAGTCAATACTCCTTCATTCATGCTCCATACCCTTCATGATTTGGTAAGCTTGAGTATGGTCCTCTATGAACCAGCTCTATTCTGTTCATACTAAAGTCTTTGTCTTTGTCTGTCCATACTTTGTCTTTCCAAACAGGAGAGTCCTAATCTTTTCAGCTTGTCTTAAAATGAATACCTTTCCATCCACCAGTTCATTATGCTTGACCTTTCTGGACCTGTTCCAGCTCTTTTCTGTCCATACTTAAGTGAGGTGACCAGAGTCAGTAGGAAGATCATAGGGCGTTTTGAATAGTGACAAACTAATGATTTGCGAAAAACCTCTGATTTTTGTTTCATTTTTCAAGCCCTCTGTGATGATCCATGTATTCTTGTTGCATTTAGCGCTTTGCAGTTAACTGAGAAACTGAAAATGAGTGATGGTGACTTAAAAAATGTGAACCCAGTTTCTGCTTCGATTATTTTTAGCAACTATTTGTATTTTGCTTTCTGAAATTAGTTTTTGACAGGCAAGGGGGAAGTCAGCAGTGTTCATTTATTGGTTTGAAATGAGATTTTTAATACAGTGTGAACACAATTTTGCTTATTAATTGCTGTAAAATTAGGTGATGAGATTTTAACCTTCACTAGCAGGTGGTAAATGGGAACATCATTATGTTTCACTATTGGGTTTGTTATTTGCTTAATATTTTGATGAAATGAATGCAGTATCATTTTTCTGCGGCATTAGTAGTAACAGTAAATAAGTCTTACTATGTTCAAGGCACTATGTTAAGGACTGGGGTAGATACAAGTTCCACATGGAACTCAGAATATTAAAAGGTAAGGACAGCAAGTATCCTCTTCTCATTTTACAGTGGAGGAAACTGAGGCTTATTCCCTCACAGCAGGCCACTGGCAGAGCTGGGATCAAAACCCAGGTTTCCTGACTCTCAGTCCCCTGCTCTTTCCATTAGGCCACCCTTCCTCCCATGCCCCTCTGTTTCTCTTCCTCTACTGTTTGTCCAGTCTTCAGTGGGAAGGATGAAAGAGTCCTGTGGGCATTAAAATGCATTGAATTCAGCTGCTTAATGTTTGCAGGGTGGGTAGTGGGGGGAAGATGGGAGTGTTGGTTTTTTTAATGGTATTTGTTAAGCACTTACTATGTGCCAAGCACTGTCCTAAGTACTGAGGGAAACAAGTTAATGAGGTTGGACAGGCTTCAACCAGGGTAATGAGAATAAAAGATGGAAGGGGGACAGCGTTCCCAGGTTAGGAGGGACAGTCACATCCTCCCACCACCCACTCAAGATTTAGCTACCAAGGCAGCAGTCAATTTGTCGTGATCTGTCCCCTGGTGCCTACTTTGACAAATAAGATGGAGAACAGCAGCATGTTCACTAGCTCACAGAGCTGGCTATCGATCAGTTGATCAAGCGTATTTATTGATCTCTCCTCCTATGCTCACTGTACTCAATGCGTGGGAGAGGTCAATAGTACCACAATGCGGCCAGCTTGTCCGGGAACCATCGGAGGCTGGGGCAGTGAGTTGGTCCCTGGAGCTGACCGGGCTCCCGCTGACCCAGCAGTTGAGTCACAGTTCCTGTGGGATCACCTGAGGCAGAGCCAGGATTAGAACCCAGGTTTCCTGGCTCCCAGGCCCCTCATAACGATAATAATAATTGTGGTATTTGTTAAGAGCTTATTATGTGCCAGGCATTGTACTAAGCACTGGGGTGGATAATAGCAAATCAGGTTGGGCGCAGGCCCCGTCCCACCTGGAACTCAAAGTCTTAATCCCCATTTTACAGATGAGGTAACTGAGGCACGAAGAAGTTAAGTGACTTGCCCAAGGTCATATAGCAGACAAAAACTGGGAATAAAACCCAGGTCCTTCTGACTCACTAGGCCATGCTGCTTTTCATGATCTTTCTTCTGGGCCACGCTGCTTCTGTTGGATTATGTTGCCAACACCTTTGCCTTTTCTGCTGGTTTAGCCCAGAAAAGGAATATCCCCATAGCAGAAACCCCCAGCAACATAAACTGTACCCTCACCTCCCAACGGGCATTGACAAAATGTTGGATTTCAGAACAGTGTCGGCAGCACCAAGACTTCTGCCTGAAAGTGAACCAAGTGACAGGTTCCATTACTGGTCTAATGAGGTAGCCTCTTTTCTGATGCATTTGATGGATGATTTCTGTTAGCGGGCCTTCTGCTTGCAACTCACTCTTTCCAATTGGAAGTTAACTGGAGGAGTGGCTTACTCTTTGTGAACAGGAAAATTGAGCTGTGCTAAAACGACCTGTGTGGAGTTTTGTTCCAGAAGAAACAGCCTAACACCTTTCAAGCATCTCTCTGTAAGGGGCAATGTTGGGTGTGGCAGTGTGGGAATTTAAGAGACTTTCATTAACGCTGTTGTCAAACATCCCTGAAGACCATGTTTCCCAAACTGTGTACTAACTCTGAGGGGAATTTGCCCAAGGAGAAAAATACAAAGAATCCTACCCTCAAACAGCTTATAATCAAATGAAAGCGGGAAAAAACCGAGATGAAAATTGAAGTGGAAAAGAGTGCACATGAACAAATGAAAATAAGTTAAAAGAAATAACTGAAAAACACATAACAGTGCTTTGTTGGCACCGAGTAAATAGTATTGATGTTGATTGAGCTGAAGGAAAAGATTGGTGGAGGGAGGTGGGGGTTTAGAGAATCAGCATACTTTTGTCCCCACCAAATCGCTGTTCAGCGTTCCCAGCTTTGGACTCTGAAGCTAAAATTACTGAGAAATTCTGTTTCGTTTCCCCCCTCTTCCCAGTCTCTCTGCCTTAGATTCAGGGGTTGTCAGCTCCAGAATTTTTTTTTCAAGGAAAATAACATTGAAAAAATATTACGGAGATTGTATTCTTTGTGAGAGAAAACATAGTAATTTCAAAATATTTTCAAACATGGCAAAAGGCATACAAGTCTTTAAAAATGAACCCAATGATAAGCTGTACCACACAATTTTAGAAATCCACGAAGTTAATTTTTACTTTTCCCATCCTTATAACAAGCTCTTATCTTGCTTTGAAAGGGCTAAAATGTTTTATTTTCAAAGCACAAGCGCTCAAATACATTAATATCGCAAAAAGACATTGAGGGTTTCGGGAAACATTTTGTCCAAAGAGCTCCGAGTCCTGTGTGACTATTGTTGTTTAATTTTCCCATTTATTTTTTAGATTTATAAGAACACCCCCACCCTCTAAACCCCCGAGGCCCATTAATTTCCCAGTGCCCTCGCTGGGCAGAGATGATTAGTTTCTTCAGTTTCAAATGGAGCAACTGATGGAAACAACGAAACTAGCCTGGAGTGAGTCACTGGTGACTCCTCTCCTTCGAAATGAGCAGCAGTTTTCAAGTGGAATGAATCAAGCTTTTATTGTGACCCTAATGCCTTGGGGTTGGGCTGCCTTTGTGATCGATCATGAGTCTCCCAATTAGTCAATCAATGATATTTATTGAGCATTTACTGTATGCAGAGCACTGTACTAAGCGCTTGGGAGAGGACAACGCAACAATAAGCAGACATTCCCTGCCCACAGCAAGCTCTTTAAGGTTGTTGGCTATTTTTACTAATGCTCCCTTGACTCAAAATATGGTTTGATTACAGACCTGGGAAAAAAATTACCCCAAGCAGGCCTGGCTACTTGATTCCTGTCTGAACAGTGAACCGGGGCCCCTCAACTTGGCCCTGGTTGACCCTGAGGTAGGAGTGTTCAAGGGCAGAGGGTTTCCAATTCCTTCCTCATCTTCTCCAAGGCAGATTCTTTGAAGGACAAAGTTCTTGGTGAGGGCCGGGGGGAAGGTGCGTATGTGTGCATGTGTGCATACATGTACCTGCCGGCACATAGATGCATAAAAAGTTCAGAGTCAATTAACAGAGTGGTAATTCCTTATATGTCTGAGACTAAAGAGAACTGAAACATTTCTCAAAAATTGAATCCCCTTTCAATCTTGTGTATCAATCAGTGGCATCTACTGAGTGCTTACTGTGTGCAGAGCACTGTACTAAATGCTTGGGAGAGTCCAATACAACAGAGTTGGTAGACATATTCCCTGCCCACAAAAGGCTCCATTTCCTTTACTGTCCATCTTGTTTTTATCTGGTGTTAGGTTGCTCCATCAAGACATATTTGGCACTAGTAACTAAAGACTGGGCTCCCCAGGGTCTCTGAATCCCCAGACCCGTGGAGACTCCAGCTGTGTTGATCTGACACAACTTGCCTTCTTCAGCTGGTAGGGGCTTGCCACCCTCACTGTTGGCAAGGAAGAAGTCTCTTTCCAAAAGGAGACAGGTTGAGGGAGGGTCAAATTAAGATAGGTTGATGTGACGGTCACTGATGCACTTAGAGGTAAACTTTTCCTTAGCCGGTTCATTCCTTGATCTCCCAACAATGGAAGTGAGAAAACCATATGAAACTCCCGAGAACCAAAGGGAGAAACAAAAGAGAAAGTCATCTCTGAGAAAAATGGAGCACGGCAGAGAGGCCTACCCACCTACTGTGTGAGAGTCTGGGGTAGCAGCGGGGATGGCTACAGGGACAGGGAAAGGAGAGAGGGTAAGTTGGCCAGAACGGTTTCCTTTGGCACAAACACAGGCAAGCAGTGTTGGCTGGTGGAAAGAATGTGGACCTGGGCCCTTATCTTGCCCCCTCCCCATCCCCGACACACTTGCCTGCTTTGTGACCTTGGGCAAGTCACTTAACTTCTCTGTGCCTCAGTTTCCTCAACTGCAAAATAGGGATTCAGTATCTGTTCCCCCTGCTTCTTGTGGAACTGGGACTGTGTCCCACCTGATTAACTTCTATCTACCCCAGAACTTAGAAGAATGCTCCATATATAGTAAGCACTTAAGGAATACCATAAAAAAGAACAAACAAACAAACAAATGGGAAATGCTTCCCAGAAAGTAAATGAGCAGTTAGCCAAGGACAAACAATGCACAAAGCCAACAGCAGTCCCTCATCAGAGAGAGAAATACAGAACATAAACCAACAGATTCCAACTCACAAGGCTGTTGTAACCAAATAAACAGAGGCCTAAAGACAAACAATAAATAACAAAAAATGAGAGAACTGACAGCTAATCTAGCATTACATACCAGAGTGAATTATATTTTATATAGTCCAGATGTAATTTTGTTCACTCCCGGCCAGATAAATGAGTACAATTTCCATTCCCTGGGTTGATATGGACTCTATAGGGAGGAAACTATTTTCCTGGAGTCAATCAGTCAGTTGTAATTATTGAGTACTTATTGTGTGCAGAGCACTGCACTTAAGGCTGGGGTTTGGGATGGGGATGAAGAGGAGCGGGAGGAGGGGACAGGCTAAGAAAGTATTCTGCATCCTGCCGGTGCTCAGTATATCTGTGTTGATAGTTTGAGGTAGGAACCAGATTAACTGAAAAGAAAACCTTGGATGGCATCAGGAGACCAGGCTTTTATTGCATTAGAAATATCAGCAGATTCAAGAAGAGTCTGGGTAAGTTCAGGTTGGTTCATCATTAGCCAGAAAGGTGGATGTCCAGTAAGTAAGACAAGGTCTATGGTGAAGGAGGGGCAACACAAATGGTCATAGCAGGAGGCTATGACCTCTAGACTCTAAGCTCATTGCGGGCAGGGAATGTGTCTGTTGTTGTTTTGTACTCTCCCAAGCTCTGAGTACAGTGCTCTGCACACAGTAAGTGCTCACTAAATACAAGGGAAAGGAGGGCAGGAACCTCACAGGGGGCCCAGAATTCAGCATAAATCCCTTTCGACTGGCTGACTGGTGGGACCAGGGCCAGGAATATCTTTCGCCTCCAAGATCAGACTTTTAACGCTGCTGAATTTCAAAGCCGGAGGAGGCCAGAGGATTTGGTAGAGGACGATTGCTGCATGAAGCAAGTTACCCATTGCCCAAGAGAAGACAGAGCTTGCCACTGGCATTCTGGCAAGGACATCTCCACCCTCTTCTAAATTCCCAGCAGAAAATTTGTGGTTTCTAGAGGGGAAAATGCAGTGTCGAGGAGACAAATGAAACACAGATATTTCTAAAGTTCACAGTGATCCTGACATTACATCATTTCTGAGGATCGGCTTTAATAAAGTGAAGTCCGTCGCCTCACCCGGATCCCCTGGGCAATTCCAAACTTATTTTGAAGGCCCAGGGAGGGAAGATAATTCAACAAGTCCCTCGTGCCTTTGAATGCCTGCTTCCTTCTGAGATTGGGCACCCAAGCGCAGAAATGCCTTTAAATAGCTTTTCTCTGGCTCTATTTATAGAGCTTTCTGAAATATAAAGTGCCACAGTTCCTGTCAGTTTTGTAACTGGCTGTGAGAACCTTGCTCTTATACTCACTGCCTTTCGACGAGAGCAAAGCGCGGGATCCCGGCTCCCTATTTTCCAGTCGTCGTATGTGTGTGAAATGGATCTGTCTGTCAGAGCGGGATGCAAAGTCTCTTTGAATTCTCTGCCTTCTTTCCGCCCTCCCTGTTTGAATGGGCATCTGTAGAGCCTGCTTTCCAGAGACCCGGGCCTGACTCCAAGCCATACTGCCTCTGGTTCTGACAAAAGCCCATTTCTCTCCGAAACATTTTTCGCATGGTATCAGGAAGCTCACCTTCCATTCAATAACCACCAGATGTGTGGTTACCATCGTTTTAATTAAATAAGCCAGAAACATTCTATTTAATGACTTCATAATTGGCATGTTCAAATCTAATTCCAGCCTATTTGCTCTTTATATTGGGTTACTGTTGAAATGTGCCGGCTGAAAGCAGTTTTGAACGTGTTGGCAATAGGCATTGATTTTGATGGTGCCATTTGAATGTTCAGCGTAGAGAGCAGATGTAGAATTCTACTGCGACAGCTCTTAGATTACTTTTAACCCTTGTTTTGTAAGTCTGTAGCCATAGTTTGAACAGTGCTTGGGTTGGAGCATGATAATGTCACATCTGCAGGAGGCCGAATTACAAAATGTTGTCGCCCCTCTAAAAAAGCCAGAGCTGAGGCTGTTTCTGAGCCTGCCGTGCTGAGGATTAAAAGGTCCTAAAGTAGCTAAAGGATGAGAAGTCCATTTGGTAGCCACACCAACCCCCGCACCAAGGTTGAATTTGTCGAGATGCTGAAGAGCTGAATCGATCGTGCTTGAAGAGGATTATGGTGGGTGTTAAAAGCAAATGAAGCTGTTACTGACAACACTTGAGGTTTGGCTGTTTAAAACTGCTTGCGATGCAAGGGAATATGTGTGAATATGTTCATGGCCAGAAGAGGAGAGGAGTGCGGGTGGGAGAAGTAATTTTCTTGGCATCCGTGATCCCTTCAGTTAGGTAGCTAGTGATAGCAGGGTCACTGGCATTTGCGGCCTGGGCTTGTGGTTCTGTTATTCCTTAGGCATCGTTTAGCATCTGTAGATATTTAGGGATTATGTTTAGGCCCCTCTTCTCTAGCAGTAGGTTACTTTTGAGGCTGTGTCCCTCTGCCCCCTTTCACCTCCTGCCCTCCCCAATCAAGTTCTTTTCCCCCTGGAGGGTGCTGGCTGGCAGAGGAGAGAATTCCTCTGGGGATCCCTGAATTTGGAGGGAGATGGGATGACTCAGGATGCTTGCCTCCCAAGCACTGCACATCTAGGATCTAGAATGGATTCTCCTAGGAAGGAAATGGACACCGTACACCCAGGCAACAGGGGCCAGGCTGGCCCCCTCAAGGGCACAGAGCCTGGTCAGGCCAGGGAGAAGCTAGGGGAAGGAGCTTCCGGAAGAGACAGCTACAGCAGCTGCATCTGCTTCTGGGTCAATGGTTGCTATGGTTACCCTCTCTTTCCCTCCGCTTCCCCCACCCTCTCCCATCCCACCTCAGACTCTGGTGTTAAAATCTTGCAGGCATTTTGTCAGGATTACATTGCACCCCTTGCTGGTTCCGAGATGAAATAGTACCAGACCAGTGGAGCTTGAATCCCTTGGGCATCCTCATAACTTGCTTGTCAGTCACACTGCTCAGTGTTCCCCAGCAGGCACAAAAAGCTGAGGAAGTGGAAATCCTCATTCCAAACCCCAGTAATTACCCTTCTGCCTGTTGGCAAAGAGGACATGAACATGGGTTTTGAGTTCTCCCTAGTGTCCGAGTGCGGATACAGCCTGCATTCCCCTGAAACCTAAACAAAGCTTTTCCCACCACACACAGCAGGAGGCTCTCCAGGGCTAGAGCCCAGTCAGAAACAAAGCTCCTCACAAGTCCTTTCTTTTTTATGGTACTTTTTCCACTCTACTAAGCACTGGGTTAGAAACAAGATCAGGTTGAACTCCGTCCCTACCTCACATGGGGCTCACAGTCCACATAGGAGGAAGTAGGATTTAATTCCCACTTCACAGATGAGGAAACCGAGGCCCAGAGAAGTTAAGTGATTTACCCAAGGTCGCACAGGAAACACGTGGTGGAGCTGGTATTAGAAGCCAGGTCCTGGTGACTTTCAAGCCTGGATTCTTTCCCCTAGGCTGTGCTAAGCCTTGATGGTAAACAAGGATGGAGAGAAAGTGAAGGTTCCCCCCAAGGGTCACATTTACCACTGGGAAAGGAAAAGAAAAAAAAGCCATTTTACATGTCCTTCCTCTCTAGGCCATCAGTAGAGAAGCAGCGAGGTGTGGTGGAAAGAGCCAAACCCTGGGAGTCAGGAGGGCCTGCCTGCTGTATGACTTTGGGCAAGTCACTTAACTTCTGTGTGCCTCTGTTTGTGTGTGGACCTCCTCTGTCTTCTCTCCCACCTGCAGCCTGGCTTATTTGGCAGAGACGTTTTACCTTGGAGTAGGGCACTGGAGGTTCACAGAAATTTCTGGTTGGGTGTTTTATGCTCCACTTGGGAAAGCACAGGTCCTGTAGAATGCTATGTCTACATTTTGTTATTCTTCCTAGTCAGAAGAGTCACTGTATATTGATCAAGGAACTTATTGGAGCAAGATTTATTGTGGGAAGACCAGATCAATTTTCATTTTACTTCACTGCTTGCTCTAAAGCACAGTGCCTCCCTTCCAGTCCTCCTGATCGAGGGTGAGGAATTGGATCCCTAGTGACTGGGCGGACTTGGAATCTTTTAGAAATTAACTATGAGACCTGTGGATTCTAATGGGTTCCAATACCTGCAGTTCTAATACTCCCTTAGAAAGCCCCCAATCGCTGCACACTGGGACAGTCGTGCAATACTCTGTGTATGGAAGGGGAGGGAAATCCGACGGCTTAAGTCCCCTCCTGTGTGGTTTTTTCACTGATTTCTGTCACTGCTCATGTAGGCATGTGTGAACTGATGGGACATCTTTGTTCACAATTGGAACAGCCAGGGAGCTGAAATGTTGGAATCCCAGAGCAGAACCGTGTTTTCTCAACTCCATGGGGTGAAAGGGATCATCCCCATGTGACCCTCATGCCATCCCGAATGGTGTCTGTCATTAAAATATTCAGAGAGGGGATTCGGAGACTAAGCTGCAATCTCTGTGAGAATTGAGTTTTGGCTCTTCCAGGCTTTACTCTCAAGGGGTTCTTCCTTATGGCTAATTTAAGGGAATAGATTTTTTTTTCCACAGGGAAAGATGGGACAGAGGGTTAGTTTTGTTGGGGATGGGAGAGGCAGGGCTTCAGTGGGGCTTGGACCAGTGGTCCAAGTTTGGGAGCAAAGGGAGTTTGGAAGGAGAGAGTCATACTCAGCCACCCCACCTCTACCCCTTGGTCAAAGCCATAGTCAGAATTCCTCAACCATCCCACCCAGTGCAGGACATTAGGTCACTTTCATCTGACCTAAAGCCTTTGTTACATTCTTTTTTATGTCATTTAATCGGAAAATGTTGACTTGTAGGCTGAGTCTGACTCAGATGCCATAAATGATCCAGACGTAGTAGTATAGAAGCACATCTAACACCCTGGCTCCCTTTGTGTTTTCTAGAGCATCAGAGCATCGGGCCTGATTTTGTTGGAGACCATCCTTTTTGGATCTCTGCTTCTGTACTTCCCGGTGAGTAGCATGTGTCCTTCAAACACAAGAAAAAATTTTTTTTTTTTTTTTTGCTGATGCCCTTTTAGTTCAGAATTGGAAGCATGAGGTGAAAAAATGGAAAATGTCAGTTGTAACTAGAGAGCAATGTACCAACTAGAACCAAAAAATCTGTGCCGTGCATCTGTTGATTGGTATTAAGATGAGCAAAAGGATTATGACAATAACTGTTGTGGGTCAAAGTAAATTAAAGCAGGTGCCTTGTAAACATTTGCTTTTCTGATGATGACCTCATTGTTCGGGGCATTTTGGGAATAAGTAAAGCAAATTAAAGTAGTTGTGCTGCAAACAGCAAACACACCAACACAATAAAGGATGATATTTGTGTGTGGACATTGTGGTTGTCCACTTTGGCCTTTTCAGCCAACTCATAGCCAATGGTAACTTCACTGTGAGTAGTGTCATCTACAAATATGAAGCAGTCAATCAGTCAGTGGTATTTATTGAGTGATTACTGTATGCAGAGCACTGTACTAACAGCTTGGGATCGGTACCGTCGAAATCCAACTAGGTCTGTCTTTGTTTTCTGAAGCAGTCTGTTTTTAATATAATAGGGATATCCAGCTCTGTAGAGGTTAGTGTCTTCTTGTTCTAGTAGGAAGGTTTCTATAATTACAAGTGCTTAGGTGATTTTCTCCTTCAACTTATTGTAGGCTCATCAGCATAGAAGAAAACCTCAGTTAACGTGTTTCCGTACAAAGCATCACATAAAACAGTCCCTTCTGTTGTAGAATGTGGGTCTTTGGAGAGTTCTTCTTTTTTCCAGCCAGTTACCTTGAATTTGCATCTTCTTTCTTTGAAAGTTACACAAGGTCAGATTCATAGACAACATAGGGTGGTTTGTGTAGGCCCCCTTCACAATTTGCACAGACTTCTTAGAAGGTAAAATTGGGTTCTGTTATTCTTTAGGCGTCGTTTAGCATCTGCAGATATTTAGGGATTATGTTTAGGCCCCTCTTCTCTAGCAGTAACTTACTTTTGAGGCTGTGTCCCTCTGCCCCCTTTCACCGCCTGCCCTCCCCAACCAAGTTCTTTTCCCCCTGGAGGGTGCTGGCTGTCAGAGGAGAGAATTCCTCTGGGGATCCCTGAATTTGGAGGGAGATGGGATGACTCAGGATGCTTGCCTCCCAAGCACTGCACATCTAAGATCTAGAATGGATTCTCCTAGGAAGGAAATGGACACCGTACACCCAGGCAACAGGGGCCAGGCTGGAGAGTGAGGACAATGAAAAAGCAAAACCAAGGGGAATTCTTGGTCATCTCACCCCTCTTCCTTCCCCCAAAGCCTATGCGTTTAGTGGGATCATCAGCAGCTCCTGCAATGGGACCCATTTTGGATACACCAGAAAGCCCAGGGCCCACGATTGAGTTTGAGATGGAGAACATGGGAAAGGAAATGGAGGAGCTTCCAAAAGTACAAGCAGACAACATCTCTGCTGGGAAATTTTTAACGTGACAGAGAGGAAGAAAACAAGAGAGGGATGAGTAAGTGAATGTTTACCAAACAAATCTTGCCAGCACAAGCATTAGAATATTTCAGAGTATTGACTTCCTTTTGAGCCCCCTGCCAGCAGCAGCATTAGTAACTTCACCTTCACCCATTACTTTTAGTTATTGCTGGACTTTGCAGCCTGGTATGTCTGGGAATAGCAGTGTGACTCCATGCTCTGCAGTGTTTCCAGGGGATGTCCCTGGCTCAGCCCTGTGCACTGTATGTATCTCTTACTCAGTCGGTGTACCCTTCCTCTGTAATTTTCTTTTGTGGAATTTTTTAAGCTCTTATTATATGCCAAACACTGTACTAAACATTGGCTAGAAACAAGTTAACCAGATTGGACACAGTCCATGTCCCACAGGGGCTCACAATCTGGATCCCTATTTTATAGATGAAGTAACTGAGGCACAGAGGAGTTAAGTGATTTGCCCAAGGTCACACAGCAGACAAGTGGCAGAGTCTGGATTAGAACCCATGTCCGCTGACCCCCAAGCCCGTGCTCTTTCCACTAGACTATGCTGCTTTTCACAGTTGGAACAATAGTTGGAGGAGAAGGTCCAAAACAGAGATTGGCACCATAAGGGGACAGCCCTAAATCTAAAGTTATCATTTTTATGATTGGGGAGTTGGGAATTATGGCATTTTAAAAGTTATGGGACTCTTAAAAGAAAGTATGATAGACACACAGTTCTGAAAAAGTGTCCATTCCGCTCTCTTCTCCAACAAGTGTCCTGCTCTTGTCAAGAACGTAAAGAGAAAGAATAGTTTGGGTAGTGGACTGTAAACCTCTTTTTCAAATGGGTCTCTAACATCCTCAAACAGCAGTTGACTCTTCAATGCTATGATGAATATGCCAAGAAAGGCATTTGAAGTCTTTAACGTGAATTGTTTCTTTGACAGCTGCAGCTGTGCTATTTTTGAATAAAAAGGGTAATTAATAGAAAGTGTGTGTGAATAAATATAGAATCACAGAGCCCTAGAATGATCAAGCTGCCCATGGATTTAAATCTACGAATATACTTCTTCAGACATATGCATTATCTTTTTTTTCAATGTTGAGAATGGGGATTATTATCCTAAGAACTCTGACACCAGTAGGATTCAACCAATATTATTTGCATTCTAGTGGAGCTGGAAGGTCCTAGAAATAATAATTCTGTGAGATCCTCCCTGACCTCTCAGGTCCTGATGAAACCACCCACCCTCGAAGAGGTTTTTATAATTTCTTAGGAGACTTATCCTTGACTGTCCATATTGTTCCCATGCCTCTTAGGGAAAGTGGTGGACTCAATCATCAAGTGGGATTTATTTAGGACTCTCCATGTCTCTAAATCTCCTCACTGAGAATTTCCCTCAATTCTTAAACTAATCTAATCAAACCCAGTAGGTGCTCCAGTGAAAGTTACTTTTAGTTACTTGTTATGGAAATCAGGCCTAAAAAAATTACCTGGATACCAAGGGGCTCTGAGTTCTAATCCTGCTCAAGTATTCACCAAGATCTTCACGGACAAAGGAAGGAGAGAATATAGTCCATTATCTGGACAATTATAACCCCTCACAAAAATCCCCAAATGTTTTCCATTCAGTTAATGAGGGAATTCAGACAAAATCTGGTACTCCCAAATAAAGGATACACAGCCAAATAATAAAGAAAAGAAAATAATAAGAAATAAGAAAATCGGCTAATTCTCAGGTCACTTTCCAGTGTCTCTGTGGAACTTGGGCTGTGCCCCAGTTTCTTCTGCCATAAAATGAGGATGTGGGTTCTAGACCTGGTAGACCTGGGAGAGGGGAGGGAGATTGTTAGTGATGATGACAGGGTAAGGTAGCACGTGAATTGTTTCTCTGACAGCTGCAGCTGTGCTATTTTTGAATAAAAGGGTAATTAATAGAAAGTGTGTGTGAATAAATATAGAATCACAGAGCCCTAGAATGATCAAGCTGCTCATGGATTTAAATATACGAATATACTTCTTCAGACATATGCATTATCTTTTTTTTCAGTGTTGAGAATGGTGGGTAAGGGAAGTGTAAGGGGGAGTCGGGGGGAAAGGTAGCACTTGTCCTCTCACCCAAGTTTACATGTATCCTGGGGTCCCTTCAGACAGAGCCAGCCTGCCCCAAGCCTCAGAGGCTCCTGAAAAAACCCCGGGACGCATGCAAACTTGGTTGAAGGTGAGAAGGGCAAATATTTCCTCCCCCCCAGCCCTTCCTACTCATTGTCATAATCATCCTCAAAGGGGCTTCCTTCAGGGCCCACCAGTGCAGGTCCCCCCCCACCGCCAGCTGCATGTTGGCCTTCCAAAAGATTGATCCGTTCGTTTCAACTTCTCGTTGAGTGATCTGGGGCAGGGATCTCTTCCCTTGGCCAGCCTTAGAAGACCCTACCTGCCAACCAGCCTGCCAGTCAGCCATCAGAGACCCACTGGCCCTGCTGAGGTCAGGCCCATCCACTCTCTTGCCTGTTGGAGTGTAGGTTTATGGGGCTGAAGTGACTGAACAGAATTGGAGAATCTCCCTTCGCCCTCTTTCTGGAGGGAAAAGATTTTTCTAGGGCTAGGTACCTGCAAATAATTTATGCTCCCGCGGAAGGGATCTGCTGCAGTTTACCAGTTAAATCAACCCACAATCCCAATAAACCCTCCTGCCACTCTTTTGAGAAGGAAGTGGTCTTAGGGAAGCAGCGTGACCTAATGGAAAGAAAGTTAGAGGCTTTAATCCTGGCTCCACCTCTTGTCTACTGTGTGACCTTAGGCAAGTCACTTAACTTCTCTGTGCTTCAGTTCCCTCATCTGCCAAAAGAAGATTCAAAACCTATTCTACCTTCTACTTAGACTGTGAGCCTCATGTGGGCTCTATTGTATCTACCCCACTGATTAGTACAGCACTTGGCACATAGTAAGTGCTTAACAAATACTTATTACCTTATTACCTGGTATTTACCCCAGTCCTTAGTACAGTGCTTGGCATATAGTAAGTGCTTAACAAAGTCATTATTAGCTTGTAATTACCCCAGTGCTTAGTACCTTCATTCATTCATTCAATCATATTTATTGAGCGCTTACTGTGTGCAGAGCACTGTACTAAGCGCTTGGGAAGTACAAGTTGGCAACATATAGAGACGGTCTCTATCCAACAGCGGGCTCACAGTCTAGAAGAAAAAGCGCTTACTATGTGCAAAGCACTGTTCTAAGTGCTGGGGGGGGGGAATACAAGGTGATCAGGTTGTCCCACGTAGGGCTCACAGTCTTCATCCCCATTTTACAGATGAGGTAACTAAGGCACAGAGAAGTGAAGTGACATGCCCAAAGTCACACAGCCAATAAGTGGCAGAGCCGGGATTAGAACCCATCACCTCTGACTCCCAAGCCCGGGCTCTTTCCACTGAGCCACGCTGCTTTTCCAAGCAGTACAGTGCTTGGCACATAGTAAGCGCTTAACCTACCATGGTAAGCACCTCTAGACTAAGCTCATGTTGGGCAGGGAAAGTATGTGTTTATTGTTGTACTATACTGTAAATGCACAGGAGCTTAGTACAGTGCCCTGCACACAGTAAGCGCTCAATACATACGACTGAATGAATGAGCTTAATGAATGCCACTATTATTATTATGATGGTGGTGGTGAAGGAAAACATCAAGCAGTCAATCAAGCAATCTATCCATCAGTCAATCAGTGGTATTTATTGAGTGTTTACTGTGTGAAGAGCATTGTACTAAGTGCTTGGGAGAGTACAATAGAAATGACCACTTCTGGTAATTGGATGGACCCACTGAAATGCAGAGAGATAGTCTTGCTAAAGTCGCCTGGGAATTAATGAAAGGAGTAGAAATACAATTTATTTCTTTATTCTTTATCTGTAATTATCTGCTTTGATTGGAGAAACTTCTGTGTATTTGACTTCTGACAATTCCTCTTCGAAACTGAAATGAGTTTGTCTGAGTTGAATGGAAAGCCATCACAACACACTTCCACCATTTCATGCTTGCTTAGAGTACAAAAAGATTATTCGATCTCTAGAAAAACCAAGGTTTGCAAAATGCTGTAGAGCAGAAGATCAAAAGTCCTCAATCCTTGGGACCACTCAGTGCGTGAATTGTGTCTTTTTTGTGCATTTTGGATGATATGGGCCATTGCTTTGAGGTCAGAAAATAGTACCTAATTAGTAGCTTTGCATGCCAACTTGGGTTCGACATGGAACCAGTCATATATAAACTGAGGGATGTAACACTGAAGCCTCTCTCATACCCACTGTTGCCAGCATGATTTTGGAGGAGTGGGCTGGGGATAGGCCAGACAGGAGAGAATGAATCCTAACTGAGGTTATCTTGCCAGACACCAGAGCTCAAAACAAAACAAACAGCAGAGAGAGTGGGCTCTAAGATGGAAGAGTTGTGGGGCAGCCTGGCTTAGAGCAAAGAATATGGGAGCGAGAGTCAGAGACCCAGGCTCTAAACCCAGATCTGCCCCTGACCTGCTATGGGATTTTGGTCAAATTAACCTCTCTGTGCCCAAGTTTCTTTATCTGTAAAACAGGGATAAGGTACCCATTTCCCCTCCCTCTTAGACTGTGTCCCCCATATGGAACAGGAACTAGATCTGATCTGGTTATCTTGTATTTACCCCGGTTTATAGCCATCTAGTAAGTGCTTAATGAACACCTTTATTGTAAGAAACCTTGGCAAAGCTGACCTCAAGAGGAAGGAAAGCTGAATGAGAAACCAGAGATGAGTAACTAGAGAGAAGTGATTACCAAGATAATTTCCCTGAAACGTCCTTCAGTCCTGCTATAACACAGATTTCCATTCCTCAGCTTGGATATAACATGATGAGATGGTTAAAGAAAGTTATTCCTACAGTACAAACCTCTCCCAGATTTAGCATGATTCATAAATTGGTGAGAGGAGCTTCAGTGTAGAAAGAAGTTGTGTTCTTGTGCATGGCTTTGGGAGAGGCCTGATACTGCTTCACTTCCTAGAAGGGATGAAAGATCATAAGGAGAGAGAACTTTGTGTTCTTGCAACTTTAAAAATTTCTAATACAGTAAAATAACTGTAGTGGTAAGAACAGAATGCATTCTTCTATCGGAGGATATAACAATAATAATAGAAATTCTGTGGAAAAATGTCAGTCATGGTGGTATCTTTGAGCCACCTACCCAACTAACCCAATAATTCCCTTCAATGGCTACTATAATAAGAGTTTCCAATTCCAATAGACAATCAGTGCTATTTATTGAGCTTTTATTGTGTGCAGAGCATTGTACTAAGCACTTAGGAGAGTACAGTACAACAAAGTTGGTAGATATGTTTCCTGCTCACAAGAGGTTACAGTCTTCAGTCTTTACGAACATAACTCCCACATTAGAGAATTTCAGCTAGAACTTACATACTGTATAAAGCATTTAGTAGTAATACAGTAATTATTATAAGGAATTTACCTAGAAAGGAGTGAAGGAGCAAAAATACAATTATGGGCTGAGCAGATCTTTAGATTTTCAGTCTGTTCAGAATCTACATAGTCTTTTCAGCCAGAGTATGTCATTGCCAAGAATAATGGTCAGACCGAGAGTTAGCCTTCATTTCTGACAATATCACTTCTGACATGAGATCCTATCCATGGATGGGGATGTGTCCCAAAAGACCAATGAAACAGCAATATCACAATAAAGATAATGAAAGCATTGTTTTTCCAGCTTGATTACTTTTATATATGAAGACTCCTAAGGAGGAAAGGTGACAGTGAACTCGCAGAAGCTGGAATAATCTTTTGGTTCTTTGCATATACTTCAAAGATGACATTAAATCAACATTGTACAAGTGAACAACCTTATCAGTAATTTTCATTGACATTACCTTTCAGCTCGTCTCTTCTACAGTGTCTAATGGCATAGACAGGCAAACATACATTCCTGAGATTTCATGCTGACATTATTCTAACATGTACGAGAAAAAATGAAATCTTGTTGTGATGGAGTCAAAGCAATAACAAATGTCAAGATATTAATGCATTTTCCTCTCAAACTGGTTATGACCAGGGAACCTAGATGTTGCCTCATAAATTTGAGCTCTGCGCTGTCGCTGAATTATATCTCCATGACTCAGGCTGCACTGGAGAATCTGTGGAATGGAGGATTTTATGCTATTCCTAGAAGCTCGGGGATGAATAGCCCAGGCAATCAGCAAAACAACATCACTGAAGGTGGAAGTGGGCTCAGCACCACTACTCGACTGGGTTTAATCTTTTCATTTAATGTCAAATCATATAGAAAGAAAAATGCAACTACACAAAGAGCAGGAATAAACGAACACTCTGCGGTCCTGCTTTGTTTACACATTATTTCCAAATCCTAAATGAGGGCGACCTTCTAAACATGCGGTGACTGGATTGTCATGGGAGGTCTTCAGACCTCGTAATCATAATTGCTTTGGGACAAATTGGTAGCTACAGAGAGGATAGCCAAGGCACATTCACCTGCCTATTACTTTATTCGGAAAAGCTTTGGAAGCCAGAACTGGTCTTCTAAGGAAACAGGGCAGAACTTTGTCCCTAGCTCTTGTAAGCTCATTAATGTTAATTATTTGAGGAAAGAATGGCAGCATAGCCTAGTGGATAGAGTATGAGTCTGAGAGTCAGAAGGACCTGAGTTTTAGTCACGGCTCTGCACTTTGGGCAAGTCACTCAATTTCTCTTTGCCTGTTACCTCAACTGTAAAATGGGGATTAAAACTATGAGCCCCATTGTGAGACATGGACTGGGTCCAACCTGATTAGCTAGTATGTATCCCAGGGCTTAGTAAAGAACTTGATATAGAATAAGTGATTAACAAATAGCATAAAAAAAGAACAGCCCAAGTTGGCTGCTCCATCAATTTCCTGTGCTGGAAGAAAGTA
Organism: Tachyglossus aculeatus; assembly: GCF_015852505.1. Lineage (NCBI taxonomy): Eukaryota > Metazoa > Chordata > Mammalia > Monotremata > Tachyglossidae > Tachyglossus > Tachyglossus aculeatus. The sequence continues at coordinate 19,376,337 of NC_052078.1, read as the reverse complement.
TTGTGGTTTGACTCCTCATTAGGGTAACACAAAGTTGTGTTTGATGAAAGTTGTGTCCGATGGTCATCTCTTAGAGAATATCTTCTGCAGAGTTATCATTTGTTAACTACAGAATTGGGGTGACTTTTTTACCATGGGGTTTGGCTTACAAAACAGAGTCAATATTTGAATTACCACTGGCAGGATTAATGTTGCATAAAAAATCATTACCTGCAAGTTTTCTTCATTCATAATACATAATCATAATCAGCTGCAAGAACACCGATGTCCAAGTGTGAAAATTTTCCAGTATGTTTGTGAGATAAAAAGCAGAAGAGCTGCAAAAATTGACTTTGTATTGCCATGGACTTGGTTTCAGTGGCTTCATTTTGCTATGTAGTGGGCACAGTGGTATGCAAAGAAAATGATCTTGGATGCCATGTTGTGGGTTAATTCAAGTGGAGAGATGCTTCATAACACTGGTATTTGCTAAGCACTTATTGTGGGCCAAGCAATGTACTAAGCACTGGGACAGATACAAAATAACCAGGTCGGGCACAGTCACTGTCCCACATGGGGTTCACAGTCTAAGTTGGAAAATCCCTATTTTACAGATGAGGAAACTGAGGCACAGAGAAGTTAAGTGACTTGCCCAAGGTTACACAACAGCCCAGGGGCAGAGCGGGAATTAGAACCCAGGTCCTCTGATTCCCAGGCCCAGGCTTTTTCCTTTAGACTGTAAGCTCGTTATGGGCAGGGAACGTGTCTGCTAATTCTATTGTATTGTACTCTCCTAAGCACTTAGTACAGTGCTCTGCATATAGTAAGTACTCAGTAAATACCATCGACTGATTAATTTCCACTAGGCCACACTGCTTCTCATGAGTTGTCAGCAGCCACGATGGGAAATATTCAGAATAATTACAGGGAAATTTTAATGACATGGAGAGCAAAAATCAAGGCGTTAGCCATGGATTAGATGTGAGGAAAGGGAGGAAAAAGTCAAGGTGACCATTAGTCTGTATACTTAGTAGGGACACCTCAAGTAATGACAGAGCATAGGCAGCCTGGATGATATGGAGATAAAGATCAGAAGTTATTTCTGTACAGCCTTGTGAGTGAAAAGGCAACCAGGGACCCAGAAGGAGGTGTATGAGAGGCAGCAGAGAATCTGATATGGCAAGAGGGGTCGATGTCAGGGACAGAAAAGCAAGTTAATAGCAGGAATGAATTCACAAGAAATAGTTCCCCGCATAAGATTGCTGGAAAAGTTTACAAAGGGGCCTTAGAAATACAGCACTGAAATAATTGCAAGAATACTTAAAGGGAAATGAAATGACAGGGCTTTAACAATATTTTGACAAAGCAACATTACCTGTTTTGTCTCAAGGGCTGCGGAATGTAATGTCTGTCAGGGAACATATTTAGATAAAATAGTCACATCCTCTATGAAGAACAGGCAAGAAAGGGAAAGATAAAGCCCCCAATTCTTGTTCAGAAGTTAAAAAAAGGAACAGAGGCAAAGATGAGTAGGAGAAAAATATTTGAAGCTAAAGCCTCCTTAGAAAGGTCAAAGCAATAGTTTTGGTTGGGGGTAGAATGAATGAAAGCTTCCCAGCATGTATCAGAGTGAGCAGAATCAAAAAGGAGAGCAGCAACTCCGGACTATTCATTTTTAGTTCCTCCTGTGGATGAATGGACATTTAGAATGAACATTTTCCCACAGTACTAATCTTTGGTCTCCTGAAAAAGCTACTGGAAATAGATTCAGTGTTGTGAGTTTCAAAGATACTATGTCGAAATCTTTGTCATCTAGCTGTAGATGTAATGCTCAGGATAAGTAGGCCCAATTGTGTCTGAAAAGCAGTTGGGAGTTTGTATATTCATGTAGTTTTGATTCTTGAGTTTTCAAAAGGAAAATATAATTTGGAAGGTTTCCTCCAACTATCTATGTGATATACTCATATTTTTTCTCAATCTCCATTTCTAACTATTTTATCTCTCTCTCTCTCTCTCTCCCTCTATCTCTCTCTCTCTTCCAGAGGGACAAAAAGTAGGTAGTTTCCAAGAGACAATCTTGAAGTCAATTGGTCGCTGGTATTCATTGAGCACTTAATAATAATAACAATAATAATAATAATAATAATAATTGTGGTACTTTTTAAGCACTTACTATATGTCAAATACTGTTCTAACTGCTGGGGTAAATACAAGGTAATCAGGTTGGACAAAGTCCCTGTCCCACATGGGGCTAACAGTCTTAATCCCCATTTTACGGAGGAGGAAACTGAACCACAGAGAAGTAAAGTGATTTGACCAAGGTCCCACAGCAGATTTGTGGCAGAGCTGGGATTAGAACTCATATCCTCTGACTCCTAGGCCCGTGGTCTTTCTACCAGGCTACACTGTTCATGTATGTAGACTAGACTGTAAATTCCTTGTGCTCAGGGAATGTGTACTCTAATGTGAACAGTGCTCTGCATACAGTAAGTGCTCAATAAATACCATTGATATGTTGATTGATTGCAGAGCACTGTTCTCAGTGCGTGGGAGTGTACAATGGTAATTAGTATACGTGATCCCGGCCCTCTAGGAGTTTAAAATCTAGTGGGGAACACTGACGCTAAAATAAATTACTAGTTGGGGAGTCAACTGAATATAAGGACCTGTACTTAAGTGCTTTGGAAAGGGGTGATGACTATACTGTAGACTTTAGACTGTAAGCTCTTTGTGTGCAGGGAATGTGGCTGTTTATTGTTATATTGTACTCTCCCAAGTTCTTAGTACGGTGCTGTGCACACAGTAAGCGCTCAGTAAATATGATAGAATGATGATTATCTAAGTGCTTAGAGGGCATGGACTCAAGTGCAGAGCTGTCTTCAACAGCTTCAAACTTTAAATATCTGTTGGCTGGTTCTTGATTTTTAAATTTGCAAGTGAGAAAAACCAAGATGCCCAAGATTCAGTATGGAATGAAGTCTTACCAGACTAAACATCTGTTCTGAAGAAACCACATGTTCAAATCCCAGCAGAGGTAATTTAGTGCTTCAGGCTAACAAAATGCATATGCCAAAGTCTATAATCCGTGTGGGGATGACATTTGTGACAAGGAACTGTTTAGCCAGAAAAGTTTTTTATTATTAATTGACTTAAGGCACTTTTCCAATAATCGTCATAATCAGAGATATGCATTAAAGTCCCTCGGGTTTTTGATGCCATGGTAGCTGCTGTTCAAAGCAAGTTTCATAGAAACTTAGGATCTATAACAAACAGCAGGTGGATAGACAGCTGTGTATGCGGCTTTACAAATGTGTAGCTGTCCATTGGCAAACTTGCTAATGGAAATACTATCGAAGAAGAAGGCAGAAAATCCCAGGCTTGGTGCATTCTTACAGAGGGGGCCTTCAGTTAAGAAGCCTGAGAAGATTAGGGCCCTGTTGTACCTCACAGGAGGAGCAAGAATAATAATAATAATTGTAGTATTAGGTGCCAAACCCTGTACTAAGCACTGGGGTGGATAAAAGCAAATCAGGTGGGACACAGTCTCTGTCCCATGTGGAGCTCCCAGTCTCAATCTCCATTTGACAGATGAAAGAACCAAGGGCCAGAGAAGTGAAGTGACTTGTCCAGGTCCAACAGCAGACAAGTGGCGGAGCTGGGATTAGAACCCAAGACCATCTGACTCACAGGCCCACGCTCTATCCATTACACCATGCTGCTTCTTCGTGAGTGTCCAATAAACAGAGGCTGGCAAACAGTCCTTTTCTCATGTTCCTGCTACCCACAGTCCACTCCTCGCCCCTTGGGCTGGGGGTCATATGGGTGCAGGAGCCCTGGGTATCTCTGAGCCCAGATCTGGCCCCCTCCGTAGAGGACGCTGGAGCTTTGGGCTAGGCTGGCAGAGGTCAATCCAATGTCATGATCTCTCCAGAACCAATGGGTCTGCCCAGCTCCCAAGCCTGCACTAATGTTCCCACAGACCCAGCTGCCCTGGGGCCAGGTGAGAGGAATTGGGCCTGCAGTGGCAGAAGCTGGAGTCTAGGTCAGAGCGGACCTTGGATGCAGTAGCCACAGTGCAGCCCCACCTCACCACTAGCCCTACATACAGCAATTCAGCCACGATCCTGCCTCCTCCAGCCCCACAAAACGCAGCCCCAGCCACCTGTGGGGCCAGCAGTAACCCTCCGAGATCAGTCAGTTGGTATTTATTGAGTGCTTACTGTGCAGTGCACTGTACTAAGCACTTAGGAGAGTAGAATACAACCGAATTGGTAGACACATTCCGATCCCACAATGAGCTGACAGTCTAGAGGGGAGGCTCCTCTCTTGTCACTGACAGATTCCCCTCCAGCCCCTTCCAGAGGGGACCTCACCATAGCTCGGGGGGCTTCTGTGCTGGGGACCCCAGTGGAGAAGTCAGTGGTAAGGAGAAAGTGGGAGAGGAGGTCTGTGTGAGAGAGAGAGAGAGAGCAAGCAAGAGGAGAACCTACTAATATATTGAGAATGAGGGTTCCCCTAATCCTCAGGGGCAGTGTAGGAAGCTGCGCTGCATCCATATTATTCAATCATATTTATTCAATCATATTTATTGAGCACTTACTAATAATAATAATAATGATGGCATTTATTAAGCGCTTACTATTTGCAAAGCACTGTTCTAAGCGCTGGGGGGATACAAGGTGATGAGGTTGTCCCACGTGGGGCTCACAGTCTTCATCCCCATTTTACAGATGAGGGAACTGAGGCACAGAGAAGTTAAGTGACTTGCCCAAAGTCACACAGCTGACAAGTGGCGGAGCCGGGATTTGAACCCATGACCTCTGACTCCAAAGCCTGTGCTCTTTCCCACTGAGCCACGCTGCTTCTAATAATAATGATGGTATTTGTTAAGCACTTATTATGTGCAAAGCACTGTTTTAAGCGCTGGGGAGGTTACAAGGTGATCAGGTTGTCCCACGGGGGGCTCACAATTTTAATCCCCATTTTACAGATTAGGTAACTGAGGCCCAGACTTGCCCAAAGTCACCCAGCTGACAGTTGGCGGAGCCAGGATTTGAACCCATGACCTCTGACTCCAAAGCCCGTGCTCTTTCCACTGAGCCACGCTGCTTCTCACATTTACTGTGTGCAGAACACTTTACTAAGCGCTTGAGAAGTACAAGTCGGCAACATATAGAGACGGTCCCTACCCAACAGCGGGCTCACAGTCTAGAAGGGGGAGACAGACAACAAAACAAAACACGGAGATGGGTGTCAAAATCATCAGAACAAATAGAATTAAAGCTATATGCACACCATTAACAAAATAAATAGAATAGTGAATATGTACAAGTAAAATAAATACAGTAATAAATCTGTACAAATATATATACAAGTGCTGTGGGGAGGGGAAGGAGGTAGGGTGGGGGAGATGGGGAGGAGGAGAGGAAAAAGGGGGCACAGATGAGGTAACTGAGGCATTAGAGTTTGGGGTAGCAGAGGCACAGATGTTACTGTGAGAGGCAGCTTGGCCTGGTGGACAGAAAGTGAGTCTATGATTCAGGAAACTCTGGGTCTAGTCCCAGCAACATCACTTAATCTTGCCGGGTCTCAGTTCCCTCATCTTTAAAATAGGGACAAGAGACCTGTTCTTCCTCCCTCTTAAACTGGGAACCCCATGTGGGACAGGTACTTCAACCAATCCAATTAGCTTGTGTCTACTCCAGCTCTTGGCATGTAGGGAGCCCTTATTAAATGAGAAGCACCATGGCTTAATGGATAGAGCACAGGCCTGGGAATCAGGAGGACCTGGGTTCTAATCCCAACTCTGCCACTTGGATGCTGTGTGACTTTGGACAAGTCACTTAACTTCTCTGTGCCTCGTTACCTCATCTGTCAAATGGGGAATAAGTCTGTGAGCATTATGTGGGACAGGGACTGTGTCCAACCTGATTAACTTCTTTCTACCCCAGGGCTTAGTACAGTTCCTGGAAAACAGTAGGCACTTGACAAATACCATAAAAAATGTCATTCTTGGACTTACTTATTCCACTTCCTTTTTTATCCATGGTCTTACTCCTACTCCCATTTTGTGTAAATAACTTAAGTCTGTCTGTCTCCTTCATTAGACTGTAAGGTCTTTAAGGGGTGGGAGCTCTCTTTTGTTCCTTTGATACTCACCCAAATGCTTTATACAGTACTCCGCACACAGATGGCACTCAATACATATTGAATCTGACCTATTCTAATAAAAGTCAATAAAATGCAGGCATTTTAAGGACACTTTTTCCATCATGAAGACTTTGTGCATCCCATTCTTGGCCCACACATTGTTCCTTAATGGAGCCTTTTTCTTCCTTTCAATGTCAATATTTAATACACATGCAACCTTTTTTGGCATTTGTGCTTCCCCCTTTTTTCCCTTGATCTTTTACTGTTTTCCTGACTTTCCTGGCCATCTCCCTTGTTCTGGATTTTCCATCTTCTGGATTTTCCATCCTGCTCTTTACCACCTACGTTGACTCTTCTCAACCTTTTGCAGGTTTCACATTCCTCTTAATTTCTGTGCTTCCCCCATCTCTCATCGCTCATCAGTTTTGCCACTTGCTATTGGCTCATTAGGTTGGAAAGGATCTCTTAGTGGCCCTGGGTAAATAAATTTCTGTTCTGTTTTTAGGGATGAAATTTGGGGGCTATATCTATTGGAATGACAGGGGTGGAGAATCACTGAACCTCTGGCAGTGTGTGTTATCATCATCCTGTAGGTCAACTCGCTGATTCTCTGGTTTAAAATGTCAGGGACAGACAGGTAGGGGGGAAAATCTCATTATGGAGCCTGTCTGTAAACAAAGTTTATGAAATGACCCATGTAATTTCTGAACACATTACTGTCAATTTCAATACAGCATCTTTAGAAGCGAAAGCATAATGCAGCTGAATGCTTGACAAGGATAGTTATTCTACCTGTCAGCTATGAACCAAGAGAGACCAGGATCAGAGTCTCAGGATTAAGATAACCATTGTAGTCTGTTGTCTTCTAACTAGGCAGAACTAGCTAATTAAATCAAATGTAGGCCCTTGATCAAAGCAGCCACCAAAATTTTCTACCTAGGCAGTATGTTGTCCCATGGTGCATGGCTAGACAAGAAGATAGGAAGCAGAATTTTTTTTTAAAGGTGAGCCTGACCTTTGAAAGGCTGCATAACAGAGTAGGCAGGGAACAAATCAGCAAATTCTACACCAGTTGAAAATCTGCAAAGCTGCTATGATATACAGCCTTTTAAATGGGCACAAAATCAGAACCAGCTACAAAAGACATCTCCAGCTCTTGGAGCAATTTCATCATTGTCACCGAGGAATCACATTCAACATCAAATGTGAGGCACCCAGGTAACTCACCAGCACTGGACCAGATAATTACTCTCCCCCACTTCAAAGCCTCAGTGATTTGCTCCCTTTATTCATCCCCTCTCCAAGCCTCACAACGCTTTTGTACATAGCTGTAATTTATTTATTTATATTTATGTCTGACTCCTCCACTAGACAGTAAGATCACTGTAGGCCAGAAATGTTTCTGGTTATTGTTAAATTGTACTCTCCCAAGCGCTTGTGTGCTCTGCACACAGTAAGTATTCAATAAGTACAGTTGACTGACTGATGGTGATCACAGCAACCCAGAGCCACTTGTCAGGAGCTTGAGGAGAATGGACAAGAAAAGGATGCCTAAGAAACGGTTTCTTTCATTGACTCCTCTTCCATCTTTCATCCCTTAACTGTGGGTGTATTTCAAGGCTCTGGGCCTGGGTCCCTTAGGCTTCTCCCCTTACACTCACTCTGTTGGGGGAGTCTCATCCATTATTACAATGCAGGGTTTGGGGAACAATAAGGAGCAGGGGGAATAAATGGGAAACTGTCTTCTCCCTAAGCCAGCTGGGAGATCCCAGGAGATGAATACATTCTCTCTTTATCCTCTTTGTCAACTTTATGGACTGTGCCCCCCAAGGGGGACAGGAACTATGCCCAACCTGATTTTCTTGTATCTAACCCAGCACTAAACAAACACCGTTGTTATTATTATTATTATCTACTTTTATGGCTTCAGGTAACGCCTCTAGGTGGAAGACTCACTAATTAATTAACTAATTAATTGTGGTATTTGTTAAGTGCTTAGTGTGTGCCAGGCACTGTACAAAGCACTGGGGAATGCAAATTCATTCATTCATTCAACCGTATTTATTGAGCACTTACTGTGTGCAGAGCACTGCACTAAGCTCTTGGAAAGTACAATTCAGCAATAAAATCTGGTTGGACACTGTCTCTGTCCCACATTGGGCTCACAGTCTTAATCCCCATTTTGCAGATGAGGTAACTGAGACCCAAAGAAGTGAAGTGAGTTGCCCAGGGTCACACAGCAGACATCTGGTGGAGCTGGGATTATCACTGTAGCCCAGGCTACCAATCCCATATCTTCTCTTTCCTCCAGGACATCTCCATTTGAATGCCCTGCTGGCGCCTCAAACTCAATATGTCCAAAACGGAACTTCTCCTCTTTTCACCAAAACCCTCCCCTCTTTGCCACTATCCCATTTCTGCCAGTAGTACCACCATTCTCCCCATCCTTAAGGAAAACGGAAAGTGCTCTTCCCAGTAGGCACACTGCCTCTCTTTCCACTAGGACATGCTGTGTCCCTTTTTCCCCAACCAATCCTCACTGGTTCAGGCCTCATCATATCACAATTGGATTATTACCTCAGCCTCCTCATTAACCTCCCTGCCTCCAGCCTCTCTTCTCTTCAGTCGTTACTCCACACTGCTGCCCTTCGAAAATGTCACTCAGTACCCTTCTCTCCAATCCTCAAAACCCTACAGAGGCTGCTATCTCCATCTGCATCAAATAAAAACTCCTTACCATTGGCTTCAGGGTTCTCCAGCAGCTCTCTCCATTGTATTTGAGTCTTTTCACCCACCACTCTGCAGCTTACTCTCTTCTCCCCCCAAGCAAACTTGTAACTATACCCTGTTCTTGCCTTGCCTGCTTCCAACTCCTTTGTTCATGCCATTTCCCCCACCTAGGAATCCCTCCCCACCAAGTCCGCCGTACCTCATCTCTCCCCATGTTCAAAGCTTTCCTAAAACCCCACCTCTTTCAGCAAGTCTTCCCTAATTAATTCCCTAAAGCCTGAGTTGCAGGAACAGTATGTAGAGTGGAATGGGCAATTATTTTGGCTGGAGAGCCACTTATAGATTGTACTCAACTGTTCAAAGGGTGGCATAATTTTCTCCACTGTTACACTAAAGAATGGGTTCATGGAGAATATGGGAAGCTTAGGAGATGGAATTGGGAGCTTTTCTGCTTGCCTCAGCTCTATCTGATCTCCAGCCTGACTTTGGAAGCAGTCAGAAACAATTGCTGCCTGTAAAACCTCAGACTCCTAGACATAGTGAGGGGTGGGGTTGGGTGGGGGGGCTGCAGTGTGCAGGGGGTACTTCACTACATCCCCAAGAGCCAGGCAGGAAGTTGCAGTCCGGAGTAAATCATTCGATGGTACGGACCCTATTTTACCCAACCCTGTCTGACCTAGAACATTTGTAAAATTGTTGAGATGTGAACTGGATATCATACACAGAAATGTATTTTGTAAAAACCATCATGACAAAGATGGACTACATTTGTAGAGACAACCCAGCAAGGTAACAAAGAGGCAGAATTGATCAAATCAGGGAAGTTCAATTGGGCTGAGCCACATGAGGGGATGCAAGAGTGATCACCATTTATGCAGGTTATTTTCACGTCTCAAACTCATGCAGGGGAAGCTCCACTCCCCTGTCACCGGCATGCCACACTCATGATCTCTATTTTATAGCACAATCCGGGCTAACCCATGAGGCTCATTCGGTTTTCAGGGCCCAGCTCAGTGGGAAAACCTAATGCTGGGAAAGGTTCTTTCCTCTTGCGGAGGGGTCTGTGTGCAGAGACTCCATCTCTCCGATCTGTGAGTCGTAGAGTCAGGCACCCCATGTCTGACTGCAAGTTGAGTCCACCATTTCCAGGTTACAAAGACAGTAGAATTCAGATCTATTTGGTTAGTCTGGATACTGCATAAAATAATCAAAAATGATTGACCTTAAAACTGAGACTCGAAATGGGTTCAAGCATTAACTCTTGGAGATGAACTGATTGAGTGGCACACAGCTGGACTTGCATTTGAGAAACAGTGGTTATTATTCTCACCGTACTGTGATCTCTGTAAAGCTCCTCCTTTGGAAGGAAAACAAGGAATTCACTTGGTAAGAAAATCATTATGCAGGAGATGTGTCTCAGACATGGAGAGAGGTGGCTGGTGGATAATTACTTGGCCGCTGTGAACCTTGGACTCGTGATGCTTAGGATTTCTTGTTGAGTGGAGACCCACTGGAGGATTTTGAAGGATTCCTGTGTAACCTCTGTTATTGGGAAACAATTAAGATATGAAAGATGTTGAAATAAGCCCCCTGGCAGCTTTGAAAGATGTAGGGGATTTACTTTGGGTCACCTGTTTGGCCAGTGATGATAGAGATTAGCTGAAATAGAAGACAAAGCTATGTAAGCAATTGGAGTCCCAAATTCTTTGTGTGGAATGTGTGTATTGATTTATTTCTCTGCCAATGTTTATTATTTATACCTTCTCTCACACTCTTTTAACTATTGTACAACCATCCATTTGTGTCCACTTGTCTTCTCCATTAGACTGTAAATCTCTTGGGAATAGGAATTGCATTTTCTTTTTCTGTGTGCCCCACAAGCAGCTAGTGCAGTGATCAGGAGACGTGATGCTAATGCTGATGTGAGCTAGAGAGCTCAGGTTTGGAATGAACAACTAGCTCTACTGATTGGATGTTTCTCCTCTAATACAAGCCAACAGGCATTCCTTTGTGTCACAACCCTGCTCATTCCTATTTGGTTGTAAATTTTCCTGGTTGGGAAGATTATAGAAACCTTGAACTAGGTGATCTCTAGCTGGGGAGTCTTCTTACTTTCTTTAGTACCATCCACCTGCCTTTCTCCTAAATAGACTGCAAAGAAGTGACATGCTTTCTAGACACCCTCTGGGAGATGAAGCAGATCTTCCAGGAGTCTGGTCTACATTTGGACCAGGAGGGCTGTTGACTGCCTGCCAATTTTTGAAGGAAAGATGTATTATTGTAGTTCAGTGGCTGTCCCCATCAGGATCTTCGGGAGAAAACAGAAGCCTCCTTTCTTTTGCCCAGTGGGGCTCATTTCCTGATCGAGTTCTCTGCCAAGTACAACAGTAAAAAAAAAACAACAAAAAAAACCCCCCAAAAACCATCTGAGATCTTGTGAGTCTTCCAAAAAATGCCGCGTCTGCTCTCTGAACTCTCTGTTCGGTCAAGGAAGCTCTTAAAAAGGCATGAATCAAAATGAGCATACCCTTTTTGTGCAACAAACACAACAATGGTTTTCCCTCTCATTTCCCACTGCAACAATGACTCATAAGATCATGAGCAGTGCTATTACTGAGTCAAACCAAATGGACAATTCATCAATTTACTGAGGCCCTGCTGTGAGGAAAACACTACACCAAGTGCTTGGGAGAATTCACTAGAGGTTAAAGAGACGATTCCTACCCTCAAGGAGCCTACAGTATAATAAGGAGCTAATTATATTGTAAAGATGCTTGGAGGAAATATATAATTGCCCTACTTGGTATATTGTCATGGGCTGTCTAAAATCCATAACTTTTTTTCTCTGCAGTTCTAATTTTCCCTCTTTAAACACATTGTAGACCACTTAGGCATAAATGTATTCAAACCCCTCTTAAACCTACCGAGAGCTTTGGTCCAAAACTGACGGCTGAGGATCAGGAGAGTTGAAGACTGCTCATTTCCTGTGGGCTGAGTTACCTTGCTGAGATTAGGAGTCACTGCTGGACCCTTGCCACCTGCAGGACTCAGAGTACTATTTTTTTGCAACCCTTCCAGATGTAAGTCCTTTTAACACATCAAAGACAGCAGTCGTTTGAGAAGCATCAAGGCCCAGTGGAAAGAGCTCAGGCCCTGGAGTCAGGACCTGGGTTCTACTCCCGGTTCTACCCCTTGCCTGATATGTGATCCTGGGCCAGTCAACGTCTCAGTGCCTGTTTCTTCACCTTTAAATTGGGGATTCAATACCTGTTCTTCCTGCTACTTAGACTATGATCCCTGTGTGGGACACGGACTGTGTCCGACTGATTATCTTGTATCGACCCCAGTGCTTAGTACAGTGCTTGGCACATTAGTAAACGCCTAACAAGTAGCTTTTGTCATGGGCAGGTTCAAGCCTTTGTTCAGTCATTTGGCATCATTTTTGAGCACCTGTGCCAAGTGTTGTAGTATGCATAGGGGAGGATACACTAGAATGAATGTACATGAAACCTGTCCTCCTTCCTTTCGTTTCTTCCATTTTTTCATCCAGGCTGAAGTTAAGTATGGAATCAGAATCTTTACTGCAGCGACAAAGGAGGCTGTGGTATTGGGTCAAACTCCTCCCTGGAATTCGTGGCTAGCAGAATTGAAATGGGATGGAACAGCACCCTCCCCAATGAACCATTCCTCCCCCAGTTACCTACTAGGTTGACTTAAATAGCCATTTCCAAACCCTAAGGATTTTTCCTTTGCTGTTGAGCTCCGCATTGTGGGTTCGAGCCAAATGGGAGAGCTTGACTCTTTGATCATGCCTGCCAGGGAGCAGATTTAAATCACAACTGTAATGAAAGTCCTTTGTGGACCTTTCTTTTCCCTAGCCTCACTTCCAACATTACTGATTCCATTTCTGTCTTTTCATTCATCCTAGATCCTCCTGGCCTTATTGAGTTTATCTCTGGTCCTCAGGCAGGCCCCACGCTGCTCTCTGTAAATGTCATTTGTAAAGACGGAGGTGTTTTCATCAAGCATTCTGTTCCAGAAGGTTTGATAGTTTGAATTCACGATGAAGGGTAGATCGAGTAAAGCGGGCTTTGTTCTGCTTTTACTTTTAAGCCGAGCTGTCGGAAACAGAGCTGAGGTTGGTGTATCGTGGAGTTTGGTTGCTAGCTTGTCCTGTCAGGTTAAGCACAATGTGACGGGAGAGGTCTGAGAGAAGGCCCTTCGGACACCAGCCCCACCCACACAGTTTTCCCTCTCTTCATGTCTGCAATCAAATCTGGATCCTCAAGTTCTCTGTTGGAATTGTGAGGCCCTACAAGTGCACATTTTATTCTGACCAATTCAGTCTATGGAAAGTCCTACTTAAGGTCAGGATGTAGCGTCCTAGGTAAACTGCGTTAAACCTACAGTGTGATCTTGGCCAGGCACCTAACTTCTCTGGGACTCAATTTTCCCATCTGTAAAATGGTTATGAAATACCTAGTCTCCTTCCCCCTCAGACTACGAGCCCTATTTGGGACAGGGACTGGGTCGGTCCTGATTATCTTGTATCTTCCCAAATTTCCCTCCTTGGCCTTCACCCGGTGCCACTCCCCTGCCGTTCTCGTGGCAGCCGCAACAGAGCAGAGAAAGAAAACAGGGAGGAGGGAATGGAGGGACTAGATAGGGCTTAGGTTCCATTCTTGCTCCCCTCTCTCTCCTCTTCCTTGCCTTCCCTTCTCCCGGTCAGCACGTGAGGTCCCCCTTCCCAACCTTCCACCCTCCCAAACACGAGCATTGGTTTTGGATATTCCAATTATTACCTGCTGCTGGAGCTCAGTCAAGAGAAGCCAGATTCCTCCCTATCTCTGGGTTCCTGGGCCTTCCCTAATTTACATGGGTGTCTTAAGCTCTCTTCCCTTTGATTTCTTTTGCAAGCAACAGCTATGTCCCCAAACAGCAATTGGAACGTGCCAAAAGATGATGAATGTGTGTAGTGACATTTGGGTAAAACGTTTCTGTGTTTCTGTGAAATGTTTCCACAGCTGTGGTCTGTAGCTGTGACTGAAACCACGGGAGAGAGACCTTTAGAAGATCAGGCAAATGGCATCATGAAATTGTTAACAGGCATTTTAAATTAAACAATACCATTTGGGTCTTTCCTTTTAGCTAAGGAGCCATGCATGCTTCGTTAGCTCTCTGGGCGATTACTACCTCAGAGCTGATCCAGCTCTTTAATAGAGTGAGGAGGCAATTCACCAAAAAATGCTTAGCTTGTAATGTAGACCAGTGGCCTCTGGCCTTCCCATCAGGCCGCCTGTTCACAAGCAATCTGGGTGGTGTTCTTTTTGGGTTAGTGAGGTCGGCTTGATCTGCAAGCCCTTTCTACCCCTACTCCACAGTCGCTTTGGCCTTCGCCTCCCCAACCCTTTGGAACGAAGTGATTGTAGCAGTTCAAGCAGTCAGCCGCAGATTCCTGAGGGATGAGGAACTCTGGGCTGATCTGGTTGCTTTTGTCTCGGATTGGGTGAGTGGTGACTCCCTCTGGTCAGGGGATCTGCTTACGTTTCCCTCAAGTTTGCCTCATTCCATCGCTCTGAACAACCGTCAGCCGACTTTTGCATCCTACCCATTGGTCCTCTAATCAGGGTTGGTGCTAGGAGTCCGGCGGCTCCGCACTCCGTCTCCTGGGCCCATGGCACAGATTGAGATCCCTCAGGTGGGCCACCAGGGCACTGGTGGGAATTTCCTCCATCTGACTGTCCCGCCTGCTTTGGTTTCCTGTGACCTTGTCCCTAACTCACTCTTGATTCTCTTGCATCTACCCCAGCACTTAGAGCAGTGCTTGTCACATAGCAACCACTTAACAAATATTATTATTATTATTATTATCATTATTATCATCATTAATTACAATTACCACCTGCTCCATTTCTTTTCTTCTCCCTCCCGCTTATATTGTGAGCCCCATGTGGGGACAGGGACTGTACCTACCCCAGTGCTCAGTACAGTGCTTGGGACATAGTGAGCACTTAACACATGTCACAGTTATTAAGGACTCTCCCATCTGTCTCCCCCTGTAGACTGTAAGCTCATAATTGGCACGGAATGTGTCCATTATATTGTTATAGTGTACCTCTCCCAAGCACTTAGTACATTGCTCTGCACATAGTAAGTGCTCACTAAGTATGATTGACTAACTGATCTTTTCCTCAAAGCCTTCCTTCCTTCCTTCCTTCCTTCCTTCCTTCCTTCCTTCCTTCCTTCCTTCCTTCCTTCCTTCCTTCCTTCCTTCCTTCCTTCCTTCCTTCCCTCCTTCCCTCCCTCCTTCCCTCCCTCCTTCCTTCCTTCCTTCCTTCCTTCCTTCCTTCCTTCCTTCCTTCCTTCCTTCCTTCCTTCCTTCCCTCCCTCCTTCCCTCCGTCCTTCCTTCCTTCCTTCCTTCCTTCCTTCCTTCCTTCCTTCCTTCCTTCCTTCCATTTGAGCGCTTACTGTGTTCAGAGCACTGTACTAAGCGCTTGGGAAGTACGAGTTGGCAGCATATAGAGATGGTCCCTACCCAACAGCGGGCTCACAGTCTAGAAGGGGGAGACAGGCAACAAAACAAAACATATTAACAAAATAAAATAAATAGAATAGTAACTATGTACAAGTAAAATAGAGTAATAAATCTGTACAAACATATATGCAGGTGCTGTGGGGAGGGGAAGGAGGTAGGGTGGGGGGGAGGGGGAGAGGAAGGAGGGGGCTCAGTCTGGGAAGGCCTCCTGGAGGAGGTGAGCTCTCAGTAGGGCTTTGAAGGGAGGAAGAGAGCTAGCTTGGCGGATGTGCAGAGGGAGGGCATTCCGGGCCAGGGGGAGGATATGGGCCGGGGGTCGACAGCGGGACAGGCGAGAATGAGGCGCAGTGAGGAGGTGAGCAGCGGCCGAGGAGCGTAGGGTGCGGGCTGGGCTGTAGAAGGAAAGAAGGGAGGTGAGGTAGAAGGGGGCGAGGTGATGGACAGCCTTGAAGCCGAGAGTGAGGAGTTTTTGCCTGATGCGTAGGTTGATTGGTAGCCACTGGAGATTTTTGAGGAGGGGAGTAACATGCCCAGAGCATTTCTGCACAAAGATGATCCGGGCAGTAGCGTGAAGTATAGATTGAAGTGGGGAGACACAGGAGGATGGGAGATCAGAGAGGAGGCTGATGCAGTAATCCAGTCGGGATAGGATGAGCGATTGAACGAGCAGGGTAGCGGTTTGGATGGAGAGGAAAGGGCGGATCTTGGCGATGTTGCGGAGGTGAGAGCGGCAGTTTTTGGTGATGGATTGGATGTGAGGGGTGAACGAGAGAGCAGAGTCGAGGATGACACCAAGGTTGCGGGCTTGTGAGATGGGAAGGTTGGTAGTGCCGTCAACAGTGATGGGAAAGTCAGGGAGAGGGCACGGTTTGGGAGGGAAGATAAGAAGTTCAGTCTTGGAAATCTCGGAAATATTCAATCCTGCCATGTCCAAGTCGCCTTCTAGAGAAAGCTGAATATTTGCCTGAACTGAAGATTGTTGTCAGAAACTTACAAGAAATGGGGAAAATACTTAAATATTTGAGTGTTATATAAATGCTATAAAAGGCAGGGACTGTATCTTATCATCCTTAGCCTTGGGCTTTGGGTACCGTCACTGAAGATAGTTCAGGCATGCTCTTTTGTGGAGGTCAGAGGTGAGATAAGCCAACCTCTTCTGGATCCTATGAACCTTTTTAAAAACCTTAATGCTCCATTTCCACAGAGAAGGAGAACAGTGTTCCTTAAACCTTGCTTCCTCCCCCAGGATGGTCTTGTATTTTCTACGGCCAGAATTCAAACCAAATTGGTGCAATTATTAAAAACATATTTAAAATGTATAAGGATAAGTGCTTATTCTCATTGTACCTCTCACCCAAAGGGTAGCAAATAGTGTGTCATCTAAACTCTGTGCATAATTAGCCTGTGTCAGCTCTGCCTTCAGGCCAACAAATAGCAGCTGTTCACCTAGGTCTAAATTTCTGCTGAAATGTTAATGCCATCTGTTGATTTCTAAATATAATCCATATTCAAACCAAGTCAGGAGTTACACCTTGAATATATTCAGCTGTTTGATAAGATGCCTAAATCTAGGTGCTATCAGACTCTAACATCTGAATAGCGAACCATTTTTCATACCTAGGTTTTAATTTTAAGTAAATCTGAAGTAGGGCAGTGTCTAGCATTTGAAGGGAAAGTTTAGTTTATTACTGGTAGTAATCCTTTATTGTTTTACTGCTTATGTTAAGCCTATATTTATTGACCAGCTCAGAGTTCCTAGGAAACAAGGTACTAGCTAAATCCATGGTAGTCCTCTAGACTGTAACCTCATTGTGGGCAGGGAACGTGAATACCAACTATGTTAAATCGTACTCTCCCAAGTGCTTAGTACAGTGTCCTGTATGTGGTAACCACTCAATAAATCTGATTGATTGATTGACTCATTAATAGTAGCAGTGTTATTTTACTTTCCCATTGAGTAAGCACATTGACTGTGGGTTGACAAATGGGAATTAGGTAAGGTTGTGATAACTACCACTGCATTTACTTTGTACTTTATTTCTAATTCTCGTGACGCTACCTAATGCTCATTTTGGGAAGGCTGCTTGATTGTATCTACTTACAGGAGCTATATCGCTGGGGTTCAGCCCTATTTCATGGCAGGGACTATTCTTATGGTGGTTTGGCCTACAATAAGAAAGCAAAATCATTAACTACCCAAGGGCCAGACCACTTCAACCTTACCCCACATCAGTACCTATCTCCATATCTCCATCTGGAGCCAAACTAAAGTGGTACCCCAGATCTCCAAACCAACATTCACCATGGGTATTTCAAAACACATGTTGCCACTGGGGCTGAAAAACAGGGAAATGCCTTGAGGCTTCATGACATTGGAAAACTCAGCAGCAGTGGCCTCCTTTAGCTCAGCATTAGCTCATTATCAGTAACCAAAAGAAACCCCACACATGGACAAGATATAGATATGGTCTCTGATCCCCAAAGGGCTCAAAAGTCTAAGTGTAAGGGTGGGGAGAGGGTTATACACTGCACTGACATAGAAGGAAAGATCATGAGACAGGGTCACTTCTAGGCCGTAAGCTTGTCGTGGGCAAGGAACATGTCTGTGGATTCTGTTGCTCTCCCAAGTGCTTAGTACAGTGCCCTGCACACAGTAAGTGCTCAGTAAATTCCATTGGTGAATGGTGACAATACATACAAGAGCAGGAGGGAAGTGTTCCTAAAAGAGCAGAGTTTCAGACTCCTCACAGCTCAATCCTGCCATCACAAAAGGCATTCTTACATTAAAATATCTTTTAGCCTTATGAGTCTTTTAACCCGGCCAAAGGACTTTTGAAATGCCATGTTCTACTTACCTATATTTTACATAATAAGGTGTCACCCCTAGGCCTCAGAAGCTATTTTTAAAATGTTGGGGTGCGGTGGGGGGTTTGAAGGCAAGAAGGCTATAGCTGATTGTTACCGAAGATATTTCCGCAACGTTGAACCTAAAACTACGGATGACTACCCAACATTTGAGCCAGTTTTACACACCGCTGTTAGACTAATATTTATAAATGTGTGATTTTCACATCGTTGGGGTTAGAGCTATTTAGTTAGGGTACTTTGGTTTTAGCTGTGTGGGAGTTGAGAATAAATGTGACTAATAGTCCACCCACAATATGATGTTCCAAACTTTATTGAATACCAGAGTCCAAGTGAGAGGCAGGTAGAATTGGGACATTTTAGAATTTCAGTCATTTTCCACCTACGGGATTTTGGAATGCTGTAGTTTAATGGGCTGCAGAATAGCAGTGGCCCTGTGTGGGCAGTGTGTCAAGAATCCTCACCCAAGGTGGATTGACACTCAGGTGGGTTTCATTAATCCTGGGAGGGAGTGGATCATCGTCATCGTCATCATCATCATCATCATCATCATCAAATTATGTACGGAAAAATTATTGTTCAAGAACCTGTTTTTGACCTAGCACCACAAAAAGGAGATTTCCCTGGATGTAGTTCTCCCCCTGATTAAGAGT
Source organism: Tachyglossus aculeatus (assembly GCF_015852505.1). Taxonomy (NCBI): domain Eukaryota; kingdom Metazoa; phylum Chordata; class Mammalia; order Monotremata; family Tachyglossidae; genus Tachyglossus; species Tachyglossus aculeatus. Next base: position 19,357,424 of record NC_052078.1, on the reverse strand, counting down.
AGAACTTTGAAAGGATTTGGGGTATGGAGGAAAAATGAGGGTCCCTTCTGAATTCATTGGTCCAGCCATGCTTATATAGAGAGATTGATCCCCATAGGTTCTGCCAACATCTCAGTGGGATAATCAATCAATCAATCGTATTTATTGAGCGCTTACTGTGTGCAGAGCACTGTACTAAGCGCTTGGGAAGTACAAGTTGGCAACATATAGAGACAATCCCTACCCAACAGTAGGCTCACAGTCTAAAAGGAAGCTAGAGTTAGCTTTCTAAAAAATAGGTATATTTTAAAAGTTTACTGCATGTCAGACGCTGTACTAAGCCCTGTGGTAGACACGAGGTAATCAGGTTGGAAACAGTCTCTGGCCCACATGGCAGTCAGAAGGACCTGGGTTCTAATCCCAGCTCCTCCACTTGTCTGCCCTGTGACCTTGGGCAAGTCACTTCGGTTCTCTGTGCCTCATTTACCTCTTCTGTACAGGGAGGGTTAAGAATGTGAGCACCATGCGGAACAGGGACCATGTCCAACCTGACAACCTTGTATCTACCCCAGTGCTTAGTACAGTGCCTGGCATGTAGTAAGTTCTTAACAACTGACATTAAAAAAAAACCTCGTGCAACAAGTACATTAATAAGGAAAGAAGAGCAGGCCACTCATTGGGTTTAGTCTGTCTTCCCCTCACTTGGAGGTCCACATGGCAGAGTTGCACTTGGAAGCCCTATTCACTTTTGCTGGAATAGGATGGATGTTCCCTAGGGGTGGAATCAGCGGGTCCTAACTCCTTCGTTCCTTTTCTTTCTTCCTAGTAATCCCTGAATTTTACTCTTTTCTTTGCCAACATTGGCTTGTTCTCATAGGCCTGGGGCCACCTCTTTAACAAATCGTTCATAGTAAGAAATCCGAATCTTCATATGCTGCAAATGACAGGACAAGACATTTCCACAGTGAAGGTTTCTTTGCTCACTTTCAGAGGGCTTGCTTGATGCTTTTTGGTGAGAAAATGGTGAAGTGGATTGCTAATGTTTTCAACTCCTAAAACAGACTCAGGCAGACTGATTAGGTTATCTCTGAATAATAACAATAATAATAATGATGGCATTTGTTAAGTGCTTACTGTGTGCAAAGCACTGTTCTAAGCGCTGGATATGGCAGTGTCACCTCTTTGCAGGGTCCATTTTAATTAAATGTGGCTTTTTATATTCACCCCAAATAATAAATGTGGTATCTGTTAAGCGCTAACTCTTCGCCAAGCACTATACTGAGCAGTGGGGTAGGTTCATTCATTCAGTCGCATTTATTGAGCGCTTACTGTTTGCAGAGCACTGTACTAAGTGCTTGGGAAGTACAAATTGGCAACCCAGGTAGATACAAAGTAAACGGCATCGGCACTGACCCTGTCCCTCATAGAGCTCACAGTCTTCATCCCCATTTTACAGATGAGGTAACTGAGGCAAAGAGAAGCTAAGTGACTTACCCAGGGTCACACAGCAGAGAAGTAGGGGTGCCAGAATTAGAATCCAGGCCCATGCTGTATACTTACTGTTTTTCTTCTCTACATATGCCCATGGTTGATCCTACTTGAAGAAAAAAAATATGCTGCTTTCAAGTGAAGTCGTAGTCCATGGCCAGCTATTGGCATATAAATGAAAAAGCGGTGAATTAGACGAATGGGGAAAAAAAAATTAGGTTGCTGTTCAAGTTCAAATTAATTTGAAAATCATTTGGAATTGTATTTTCCTGAAAGCGGTTTACTCGGAGGTCCCCAATTGGGTTTAACACAAGGCCTTAGTCTCAAATGAAATAAAAAATGAATGAAGACTTCCAGATTAAAAAAATGAAATCTAGCGTACTAGTGCATCAGCTCCATAATCACTTGGATATTTGATCAAAACAAGAGCTTCATGATGAAGTAGGCAGGGGGTGGCCCAGCTAAAGAGAGTGTGCTTTCTGAGTCTTAAAGTGGGACCAGAGGTGGGGACTTCCTTGGCGGGGGGACTGGGGAAAGTTGTTTGGGTTCAGTCCTGGAAGGTGGTACAGAACCAATGTTCCAAGATATGGGAGGGAGAAAGCCGGGAAGAGAATCAGTCGTATTTATTGAGTGCTTACTGTGTGCAGGGCACTGTACTAAGCACTTGGGAGAGTACAGCGCAAGAATATAGCAGGCACGTTCCCTGCCCACCATGAGCTAGGCAGAATATGTAGCAAGAAACAGAGTCAGAGTGACACAAAGGGTGGAAGGAAGACCCAAAGGGAATCGGAGAGACAAAGAGAGAGGCAGCGTGACTTAGTGGAAAAATCCCGGGCTTGGGAGTCAGAGGTCGTGAGTTCTAATCCTGGCTCCGCCACTTGTCAGCTGTGTGACTTTGGGCGAGTCACTTCACTTCTCGGTGCCTCAGTTACCTCATCTGGAAAATGGGGATGAAGGGTGGGAGCCCCATGTGGGACAACCTGATTACCTTGTGTCTACCCCAGCGCTTAGAACAGTGCTTGGCACGTAGTAAGTGCTTAATAAATACCGTAATTATTAATTAGAGAACAGACGGAGAACCAGACACACAGGCAGTCAGGCAGGGAGGAGAGAGTGGAAAAACACTGGCCTGGGAGTCAGAGGACTTGAGTTCTAATCCCAGCTTCTTCACTTGTCTGCTGTGTGTACTTGGGCGAGTCGCTTAACTTCTCTGTGCTTCAGTTACCTCATCTGAAAAATGGGAATTAAGATTGTGAGCTATATGTGGGACCAAGACTGTGTCCAAACAGATTATCTTGTATCTAGCCCAGACCTTAGTACAGCGTCTGGCACATAATAAGTGCTGAACAAGAGAAAAAAAAAAGAAATAAAGAAATGGAGAGTGGCACAGAATCACCCAGAAAGACTGAGGCCTAGAAAGGGAGGCGGGTGGGGGGGAAAGTGGGACATTGGTACTGTCCCATTTTCCAATCTTAGCCTCTTATTTTTGATTTTGGTATTCTTAAATGTCCTCATTCTCTGTAATTTAATTCTCCTCTCTGCGCATCTCTCCTCCCTCACAATAATAATAATAGTGATTATTATGATATTTGGTAAGCGCTTACTGTGTGTCAGGAACTATACTAAGCACTGGGGTGGATACAAGCAAATCAGGTTGGACACAGCCCCTGTCCCAGATGGGGCTCACAATCTCAATCTCCATTTTACAGATGAGGGAACTGAGGCCCAGAGAAGTGAAGTGACTTGCCCAAGTTAACACAGCAGATAAGTGGCAGAGCCAGGTTTAGAACCCAGGTCCTTCTTATTCCCAAGCCCATGCTTTATCCACTAGGCCACTCTGCTTCTTCAGATTGTGAGTTTCCTGTGGAGCCAGAACTGTGTCTAATTTGTTTATATTGTATGTACCCCAGGATGTAGCACAGTGCTTTTTTCCACAGTAAGCATTCAATAAATACCGTTGAATGAATCAGCATGTATTAAACACCATATCTGACTATAGCCCCAGTAGGAATGACATAGCTCTTTGTCAGAACTTTCAAGACTGCTCATGTTAGGTCAATCAATCAATCAATCGTATTTATTGAGCGCTTACTGTGTGCAGAGCACTGTACTAAGCGCTTGGGAAGTACAAGTCGGCAACACTTGTACTGAACTTCCTCGGTGTTCAGTTTTCCAGGGGATGGGTTTTGGGTCTCTGGACGAAAAGTGGCACCCCACCTTGTCCTAGCGTGACCCAGATGGAATCTGAATCCCTGATGTGGGTGCAGAAGTGAACCATGAGAACCCCCAACCAAAAGCCATGTAGATCTGGGAACCGGTTGAAGGATGCCATTCTGCCCCTGTTGGTTCTGGCTGGGGGGTGAGGTAATAATAATAATAATAATAATAATAATAATAATAATAATAATAATGGCATTTATTAAGCGCTTACTATGTGCAAAGCACTGTTCTAAGCGCTGGGGAGGTTACAAGACCATCAGGTTGTCCCACGGGGGGCTCACAGTCTTAATCCCCGGATGAGGTAACCGAGGCCCAGAGAAGTGAAGTGACTTGCCCAAAGTCACACAGCTGACAATTGGCGGAGCTGGGATTTGAACCCATGACCTCTGACTCCAAAGCCCGGGCTCTTTCCACTGAGCCACGCTGCTTCTCAATTCCCAATTCCCTGCAGCTGCTCCAGTCCTGGAGATGGTGTCAGGAGAGAGCGAAGGGACGAGGGAAAGGACCCTCTAAGCCGATGCTCCTTTATCAATTCTCACTGGGCCTCGATGTCACTTGCCTGCAGGGTGGTGACGCCGGGTTGGTGAAATGACTACGGCCACATCAATCAGTCCAGGGTGACTCAACCGCTCTGATGACCAGAGGACAGGCGTCATGTCAGCTTAGCATGGCCTGCCTGCTGTGAGTCAGGCACACACATACGCACCGCTATCTTTTCTGAGCCAAGCTGACGGTACCGATGATGCTATTCCGACCTGCCTGGGTTGATAAGGCTGAAAAGGTTGACAGGTGGGGGCATCGTCAGCTGCGTCATCTCGGAACACAAAGGAAACAACATGAAGCTGTCTGGTAATTCCAGAGGCATCTCCAAAGCAGCTTGTTCAGCTGCCAGATGGCTCGATTAGAAAAGAAAAGCTGCTCGTGGAAAAACAGAGAGCTTACCTGGAGGTGTTTTCAGAGCTCCCTGGTCGGAAAAGCAGGAGTCTTCATCAGGAGCGGGGAAAGGGATGACGTGAGGTTTGGCGTTTTAGGTCTGAGCCACAGTCGTTTTTAACACGCGGAATTAAAACCCACTTTGATTCTAGGCAGACAAAAATTCACATTTTTGTGGTATTTTTAAGGACTTACTATGTGCCAGGCACTGCGCTAAACACCGGGGTATATACAAGCTAATCAGGTTGGACACAGTCCATGTCCCCTATGGGCCTCACAGTCTTAATCCCCATTTTACAAGTGAGGTAACTGAAGCCCGGAGAAGTTAAATGACTTGCCCAAGGTCACACAGCAGATAAGTGGCAGAGCTAGGATTAGAACTCAGGTCCTTCTGACCCCCAGACCTGTGCTCTATGCACTAGGCCATGCTACTTCTCACATTTTCTATCTTAAATGAATGTCTAGGAGTTTGGAGTCTCTCTGTTCTTGGGACAGACGTGGTGTCTTTCTTGGGTGGGGGAAGCTGGAGTGGGTAACAATAATAATAATTGTAAAAAATGATTCTTACTGTTATTATTACGTTATTTGTTAAGTGCTTACTATGTGCCAAGCACTGTACTAAGCTCTGGGGTAGATACAAGATATTCAGGTGCTACATGAGACCCACGTGGACTAAGCAGGAGGGAGAACAGATAATGAATTCCTATTTTGCACTCGAGGGAACTGAGGCACAGAGAAGTTAAGTGACTGGCAGTTGAGTGGCCGAGCGGGATTAGAACTCAGGACCTTTGACTTCCAGGCCTGTGCTCTTTCCACTAGGCCATACTGCTTCTAGTAAGGGTTGGTGGTCCAGGGACCCTCTGAGACCCTCCCTGCACCCTCATTTCCCTCTGCATGGTGGCTTCTGGGGGGTGCTGGCAGGATATGTGGGATCTGTGGGAGGAGTAAAGGACAATGCTGCCGTCACAGGAGTTTTTGCGCGAGACTGTCTCAACTGCCCGTCCCAAAGTGGATCGAAGAAGAGCAGATTTAGATCTGTGAGGTGGGAAAATCGTCTGGCAGAATAGAGAACGCCTAGGAGAGCGACCAGTATAAGAACACGAGCACCGCAGGTACCGGGTTGGACCAGTGGCCCAACCAGCCCAGAATTCTGTCTCCAATCAATCAATCAGTGGTATTTATTGAACACTTACTGTACTAAGCGCTTGGGAGACATTGGTAGTCACATTTCCTGCCCACGAGCTCACAGTCTAATGGCAGCGAAAGGTTGTGTGGTGATACTGGGTAATGAATGGATGCCCTTGTGGACATCCATCCTCAGGGTAGAGGAGAACCATCCAACAGCCCTAATGTTCCCCTCTTCATTATTATTTTCATTCATTCATTCATGATGGGCTCTGATGGAGGAGACCCCTTGGATTGTGTAGCTGGAACAGCTCCAGCCTCTTCCCACCCTGCTACTGCTTGGACAGGTCTTCACAGGTCAAATTTACAGGTTGGTTTAGCTCAAGCAATGAGCTGCCCAACTGAGAATGCTGGCTATCTCCTTTCCATACCATCATCAGTGTCTGTTCTCAGCATCTTCATCAGTGTCTGTTCTCAGCATGTTCGGAGCAAATCAAAACACGAAGATTAGCCCCCTGCCCCTCCCCAACCTGAAAAGCAAATCCCATAATAATGTGCCATTGATGCAAGCTGAGTTTGTTGATGAACACGGTTAAAACAGATTGTTAATGGTCTTTAAGTCTGTTTTCATTTCAACTACCCATTGGGAAATAAGCTTCTTCGGAGCATGTTCAGTTTGCAGTACATGACAGACACAGACCTCTAGCAGAAGCCCAATGGGATGAGTTTTGCGAATCCTCAGCCAACTTGGTTTTTGTCCAGCCACAGTTGCACAGAAAAATCCAGTGGAAATGCTTCACCACTGCTGAAAGATGACCCCAGCGAGAAGAGGTTCCTCCAAGCCAGCAGCGCGGGTGGGCGTGGGACTCCCAAGTCCTTCTGCCTGTGAAGGTGCAGGGACCAATTCCCAGTGCTAAAAAAGGGTCCCAAAGTGCAAATGGGCAGAGACCTTCCATGCTGTTTCTACCACTGGTTTAGTCCAGGAAAGGAGCCACACCACAGTGGGATTAGCTGCAACACCAAGCCGAACAGGATATTATTCAGGAACGGGCCTAGGTTCTAATCCCCACTCCACCACTTATCCAGTGTGGGACCTTAGGCAAGTCACTTTTCCAGCTTTTCAAAGCTGAAACTGAAAAACTCTTTCTTTCTCTTTAATCTCCCAGGTGATCATTTTGTATTTTGAGCCGAGCGCATTTCGCTGCATTCTCCTCAGATGGGTTCGTCTTCTGGGCTTCGTGACTGTTTATGGAACGGTGACACTCAAACTTCACAGGTATCTCACATTTCTAATTACTTTCCATCTTCTGGGAGGGCAAATGAGTTTTGTTGCAGTGGAGTGATAGGGTGGAGGGTCAACCGCCTTATAAATGTTATCATTTCAATAATGGATAAACATAAATCTTGATTGTATTTTCCTTTCGAGGCCATGACAAATCTACATTTAGGTTTCCCCAGAAACGGCAGTATAACAGATGTCCAGAGAGAGAATATATTTTATGACAAGGGCTTGGGAGAAAGGGTGTATAGGTTTGGTTATGGACCTAGGAAACTGGATTAGGAAATCATCCAAGGATGAACAGTGGAAGAGAAAATGTTTTCTTTTTGGCTGGTTAAAAGGGATTACTTTTGCTTTTCTTCAAAGGTCTGAAAGAAACAGAAAAAAAAATAGAGCAGTAAACTGCACCACCCAAGCCCTTTCTAACAATAATAATAATTGTGGTATTTGTTAAGCACTTACTATGTGGCAGGCACTGGGGTGGATATAAGCAAATCGGGTTGAACACAGTCCCCATCCCACATGGGGTTTACAGTCTCAGTCCCCATTTTACAGATGAGGGAACTGAGGCCCAGAGCAGTGAAGTGATTCACCCAAAATCACATAGCAGACAAGTGGCGGAGCCGGGATTTGAACCCATGACCCTCTGAGTCCCAGGCACGTGCTTTCTCCACTGCGCCATGCTGCCAGCACCACAGTGTGGGGTTGGTTGGAGTTCTCTGGGATTTTGGTAGGAGAGGGAGATAATTACTTCCACCATTATTACCTTTTACATGTTAACTGGTTTCTGTGTGCAGAGCAATGGTCTAAGGGCTGTGGTGTGGTGCAAGAAAAATAGTTAGCTCATGGTTTCTTGGCTTCCGGGGCTCGCAAGAGGATCTAACAAGGGGAAGATCTGAGGATAGATCCACCAGGGAAGCAGTAACACAGTTAATAAAGCCAAAATATTTAATCACCCACAATAATAGCAGAAATACCCAGTTATCAGGCTTCTGGCTACTCCTGGCAAGGACTTCCCTAGTCCAAGGGTCCCATCAATAGTCAATTAGTCAGTGGTATTTATTGAGTGCTTACTGTGTTCTCAGCACTGTATTAGGTGCTGGGGAAAGTACAGTGCAATGGAGTTGGTAGACACAATCCCTGCCCACAAGGAGTTTACATTCTTGAGAGAAGTTTCTGCTCCCGCTGTGGCCCCAATGTTGTAACAGTGGGCAAAGTACAATTCCACCTGCCCCACTCCTGCAAGATGGGTTTTCAGTCAGGTGTGAAGGGAGGGGAAGGGAGGCACCCTGGTGCCCAGGGCTCAGATGGAGGAGACCCCTTGGTCTCAGCTCCAGCCTCTGCCCACCCTGCTACTGCTTGGACAGGTCTTCACTGGTCAAATTTACAGGTTGGTTTAGCTCAAGCAATGAGCTGCCCAACTGAGGATGCTGGCGATCTCCTTTCCATACCATCATCAGTGTCTGTTCTCAGCATGTTCATCAGTGTCTGTTCTCAGCATGTTCGGAGTAAATCAAAACACGAAGATTAGCCCCCCCGCCCCTCCCCAACCTGAAAAGCGAATCCCATAATAATGTGCCATTGATGCAAGTTGAGTTTGTTGATGAACATGGTTGAAACAGTCCTATTTTCATTTTCCTTGATGCCTGCTGCTGCTGTTTCTGTCAGACTGTTTGTGTACTGACAGCACAGTGGGGCCCCATAGGTATCAGGATGGCAATAATATTCAATTCTGACTCTGTTTTTGAAATGCTTTGTCTGCAAATATAACATCCAAGTGCATAGATTCTGTACATTTGAGGGAACCACCAAGCACCTGCTGAATTTTGAGCTGAAACGAGGCAACAGACAGCAGGTTGAGTGGAAGAAGTGCTTTCAGGAAACCCTAAGGTATATAACATTCCACAAAGGGACAGAGCTTGAACTGTAAAAATACAGTAGGAGCAGGCCCCATCATGAATTCCATCTGTCAGAAACATAGCGGCTCTTCCGGAGAAAGGAATATCGGAGAGAATCTGAAACAGCATCGGGTTCTCTGATAGAGACAACGATAGGAAAGTGAAACACAGTCTGGTGACAGTCCGACAGATGACCAGCTAGGGGTGGTGAATGCCTATGTCCTTATCACTGCTCCCAGAAATTAATCACATATTTCATGCCAGTGCAAATCCCACTCTTTTAACTCACTAGAGTTTCCCATGTTTAATATTTCTGCCCAACATTGTAATACTGTAACACTGCACCTGATGTAATAATGCAACACTGTAGGACCACAAAGAGTGAAGGAAACCAAGCATAAAACAACATTGTGACACCAAAAAGAGGAAGACATTTTTTTCAATCCATCGCTAAAGCAAGCTGAGAAAATCAAAGGAAAAAAAACCCTAAAGAAGCTGAATAAATGCTGGAATTTTTTTTGACCAGAGTGGTCTGTGCAACACCCTGTGTGTTCGAAGCTGTGTCATTGGAAAGGGCACAGTTGGTCTGTTTAGCACACAGTTACCCACAATAAATAGTTTATCTTTGAATGGGAAATATAATGAGGAATCTGCCTAGTGAGGATTTAATTTTTACAGGAGCACCTCTCACTCCTTCCTATGTGTCATTGTAATTCCTGAGGCTATCCGTGGCTCTTCCAGCTGATTTCCCTCACCTTTCCAGCCTTCAGCAACCTTCTTCACTGGCCCTTCTGCTTCTCGGGGAAACCTCCTCCTCACCAAACCCATCTCTCAGATATTCTCATTGCCTCGTTTCAGACCATCTGTTGATTTTTTTTTCTATTAGCTGCAGCTCCCCAAGAAAGAAAGGTTTATGCTAAAGGTTTGAGCCTACCCATGAATGCAGATATGGCTGAAAAGCCCGATGGCCGACTGATTGACAAGTTCTCCTGCATCATTTGCGAGTAAAGTTCGATCCTTGCTGCGCTAATACTTTTGCCTCATACAGGGGCCGCCTCCGTTTCCGAGACTGCCTCTTGGGATCCTGATTTCTGGAATGGCTCTGTTGGTTGTTACCTGCCAGAACATTCTGTTTGCCACGGTAGTCTTCCAACAGCCTTGTATTTTGAGACTGGGCATCACAAAGTTTTAAAATTCTCACTTTCAAAATGTATTCTCCCTCCCTGACTTGCACTAACCTCCCCTACGAGTCCCCATACAGCAGCTATTTGGGTATCCCGTTGCCAGACCTCATATGTCCTGCCCAGCAGGGTTGTGTTGCTGTGAGTATTGCCTCAGTACTGACTATGAATAATGAATTATAGGCATTTGTTATGAGCTTACTCTGCGCCAAGTGAGTCTTCTGTGTTCCAGGATAGGGTTGCTAGTGATCTCATCCTGCCTTTTGCTATTCGATAGTCTCAGAGGTGATGCTGGTGAGACTGTCAGGAACCGGACGTGCCCAGTAGCAAGTCCAGCTCTTCCCGCCATATAGAAAGTTGGACACCAGCACCCCTTTATAGACCCTCGACGTAGTGTGGAGCTCGATCCCTCAGGTCATCTCACTGTCTACCTGCCCAAGCTATGCGGTCATTTGGGATATATTGACTGAAAAGAACACCCAAGTCAGAGAACATGGGTTGAGGGGAGAGCTTATTGTATTCACTATATGGAAAGTGCCCTCTGTAGACATGGCAAACACTTCCCAAGACCAACCCCTGACCCCTTCAGATAATTTCCATTCTTCTAGCCCCCGTCTGAGCTCCTCTCTGCTGCGGCCAGAACTCCACGCCCTTTACAAGCAAGAAATCTAAATGAGCAAATGTGTTCCCTCTGGGGTAGCGCATCCCCAAGAAAACACTGGGGTGAAGAATTACCCTTTGGAAACCTGAAACAGAGCAGAAACTCTGCCTGGTGTAATGAGCTGAATTATTCTGGGTTCTCCTGGACCATATGGCTTTGCTGCTGCACTCTGCTTTCTCCTGTATTGTTTGGGGTTGCTTAATTGCAGACTTGTTTATTGTAGTCTGAAAACTTCAGAATCGATACGTGGCTGAGTTCCGACCCTGCGTCTGAGGGAAGTGGACCATCTGTTGATGTGTTGCAGTAGAGAGATAGGACTGACTGAGGGAGGGAAGGAGCAGGAAGAACACTTCTAGAGCAGGTATCAAGAGGCATTCTGTAAGCTCGTCCCAATAGGCTTTAAGTTCCTTGTGGGCAGGGAATGTGTCTGTTTATTGTTATATCGTACTCTCCCAAGTGCTTAGTACAGTGCTCGGTGCACAAAGCATTACTGTTCTATATTCCAGGTGGGTGGCGAGTCATACCTGGAGCCTCCTGCTCGTGGTCCACTGAAACAGCACTGCCATTGATGGGCTTCCCTTTTCCAGCCTAATGGCAGATTCCGTGAGATTGAACAGAAGGAGAGAAATTCTTAGAGTAGATTTTCCAGCTTTGCCCAAGGGACAGGGACTATGTCTCATTCCCACCTGGGCAGTCTTTCCCTTCACAGAGTGCTCTGCCCACAGTAAGCATTTAATAAATACCATGTAATCTCCTTGTGGGCAGGGAACATGTCTACCAACTCTGTTATATTGTACTCCCTCAAACAATATAGTGCTCCGCACACAGTACATGTTCAGTAAATACCACTGATTGATTACTATTACTACTACCAAAGTCATTGACATTCCAGAGTCATTTACCTCTTTCAAATAGTGGAAATTTGGCAATCCTGCCTTTAATCTACATTGCCGCTCAAACAGTGACTTCCTGTTTCCCAGGAAATCTGTTTTGAGTTTGGCTAGGATACCGGCTGATTTAATGGTGGTGTTTTCTTATTAAACTTGGAGCTTCTGAACCCACAAGCTCCCAGGGGAGGAGAAACAAGGTTGATGCTTGAATATTTATGAAAAGATACAACTCTTCCTCCAGGAATCATTTTTGCCAACTTTCTGGCAAGGAGCTCTATCGTGTGACATCCATAAGGTACACTCATCTGCGATCAACCTAATTAGGTTCCATCACCCCACATCCAGTAAATGCAGTTGAAAGGGCATTTATCTGGCTGTAAAATGCTGAATATTTAGGAAGAACTAATCGCCAGGCAATGCTGAGAGAGGAAGATGATTTTCATCATAAGTTTTAAGATGTGATCTCTATAAAGATTGTCTTTAAAACTTCAGGCAAGAGCGCTATTAATATGATTTATCCTCTTCCTTGTTTGCAGTTCCATGGCTCTGTTGAATAACAATAGCATTAGCCAACTGCTATTTGTGATTTATATAAAACGGCTTATGGTTGGCATAGGAGGGTAAAGCTCTAAGGGAGTAGTACTCACGGGTAGAGTTAAGAGTTGCCAGCTGGGGCAGACCAGAGCCTTTTTAAGCGACAGAGAGCCACCCTGCTGCTGACTGCTGGAATCTGAATGAAACATCCCTTGAAGTAATTCTAGAGGGAGCAACCCACATGGACTGCTGCCAGAATAACATAAATTTTGGTATTAAGTGTTGTTGTGAGTTTAAATTGTTGTAGAGAATGGATGGGTCGTGAGCTTCCCAGGGAGCTGGGGAGATTTAGGAAATGGAATTACTACACATTATTTATTGAGCACTTACTGTGTGCACAGCACTGTACTAAGTGCTTGGGAAGTACAAGTTGGCAACATATAGAGATGGTCCCTACCCAGCAGCGGGCTCACAGTCTAGAAGCAGGCTCACAGTCTAGAAAGCGGGCTCACAGTCTAGAACCAATAAGTAATTTTGCTCCTTAAGCACCCCACCCTCTGCCGAAACAGGAATTCCAACCAGCCGATTGGCCCTGCGCTCCTCCCTGCCTAGGAGTGGCCCAACCTCTTAAGTCTGTTTCTCACCAAGAATGAGTGTCTGAATATATTCATGGCAGCACACACACTCAACTCACTTCTTCTTTCCCTCTCCTTCCTGCTAAAGCTGGGAATCCCAGTACCCATCTTACATAACTTTTAGACTGTGAGCCCACTGTTGGGTAGGGACTGTCTCTGTATGTTGCCAATTTGTACTTCCCAAGCACTTAGTACAGTGCTCTGCACATAGTAAGCGCTCAGTAAATACGATTGATGATGATAACTGACCGAGCTGTTTGTGAAATGCTTTTCCCTGAGGCCAGTAAACAGAAAGAAGCACAACCCAACCTCGGTATCTTCTTTTATGTGCATGGACAAATTTAACTCTTTTCACTTGAGGTAGAGAAAACAAGGGCTCTTGGGATGTTACCTGAGTTAGGGATCTCTGAGGCAATCAGTTCTTATCCTATGATCTGTTTAGGACCCAGGAGCCAGGCGAAGACAATTGCAGCAGCTTCTTCCACTTATGTAGTTCCAGTTGCTTAACACTTTTCTGATTATTCTGTATTTACAGAGCCATTTATGATCATTAGTTTGTTAAGGAGGAACAAGTGGCCTAGTGGATAGAGGTCGGGCCTGGGAAGGCCCAATGGAGATGGGGGTGTATTTATGTTAGTCTAAAACACACATTTGTTTTCATGAGTCTTTTTAATCCTATAAATTCGTATAAATTCTTGCAGCTCCATTTGTTTTACATAAGAGAAGTGATGATAGAATCCCCCTGTAATCACCTGTTTAGATAACTGGAAATTAATTATACCCCCAAGCACATAGAAGCATGCCACAGATTAAAGAGGGCTCATGTATCACTTTCAGCCTCCCTTTGAAAGTCATTTTGGAAAGGCTAGATGAGATAAAAAGATTGTGTTGCTCCAATCTCAGTAAACACCATGATCTTTACTGACCTCTGCCCCCCTGCTGGATTGGCCATTTTAAGTATCTTTTTCCTAAGCATGAGGAATTGAGTGGTTTTAGATTTACAGCAGAATAATCATCACCTGATACCTCTGAGCACCAGTACTTATCCTCCTGAAGGTTTTTGAAGTCTGAAGGATTTAATGGGTGGAAGACTCCCTTGTAAGACTAGAGGGTTTTAGGAAATTTAGGATTGTTCTCGCTCGAATGGGCAGGAAGGAACAGGGCCAGATGTGGGTGGTTGGGGTCTTTTTTTAGCCAGTGAAAGATAGCTTTGAAACAAGAACGAAGGATGGATTCTCTAAAATCTTGGTCTCTGAAAGGAATTTTTTTCGGTTTTCACCGTTGAAGGTGCAGTAGCCTATCTGACTCCTTATCCAGAGAGTGTGAAGTACATTGTCTTTCTGTATGTAGGGGAACATTCTGGGCTTATTCCTCTGGAGTTTATAGAAAAGCACCAGGAAGAGGCTTTTTAACTGTCATCTTTCTTCCCATGAACCCCACAGTGGAAGGCACCTTCCTAGGCTGGCAACAAGGAGTCTGGTGGGATGATGAGTAAAATCCAGTTTCTTAGCGACGTGACTCTAGGTGCCATCGTGCTAGATGTCATTAAAATGGATCCCTGGAAAGATGATAGACACAGATTGGGAAGCAGAACGGAATAAATGCAAAGGATTCAATCTATGGCTTCTCCAGGAATTGATTTAGAAATATCCAAATATGAAATAGTTTCCTTCAGGGCTCTTCTGCAGTAATATGGACATCTAATAGCCTGGGAATATTCCAGCTCAACTGATTCTCAGCCCCAGGGTAGAAGAACAATATCCATAACTTCCCTCACCAACCAAATGGTCAGATGACCCTTGCCCTTGGGAGAAAATGCCATCCAGGGTTGTGGAATACATAACTTCTTTTCTCTGTTCTGCACATCATCGGAAAAGGACTGAAAAACAAAACCGAAGGCACTTGGAAAATTGGTCAGTGTTGGTTGTCTTATCTTGGAAAAGATACAATAAACCTGGAAAATGTACAGAGTAGGACAACCAGGATAATCAGAAAGTCCCTGGGAGGATAACTGGAAAAGATGTGGACATTCCAATCCAGAAAGACAAGATTGAGAGGGGGCATCATTTAAATCTCAGTATTTTGGATAAGATGAACACAGATTTATTTTTCACCAACTTCCACAGCCCCAGAATAGAGAGAGGCACCCACCGAAGCTTAAAGGTGATAGATGCAAAATAAAGGAAACACTTCCTCCCCCAGTTGGTGGTAAGCAGGTGGGATTCCCCCTGCCCATCCGCCAAGCTAGCTCTCTTCCTCCTTCAAGGCCCTGCTGAGAGCTCACCTCCTCCAGGAGGCCTTCCCAGACTGAGCCCCTTCCTTCCTCTCCCCCTCGTCCCCCTCTTCATCCCCCCATCTTACCTCCTTCCCTTCCCCACAGCACCTGTATATATGTATATATGTTTGTACATATTTATTACTCTATTTATTTATTTATTTTACTTGTACGTATCTATTCTATTTATTTTATTTTGTTAGTATGTTTGGTTTTGTTCTCTGTCCTCCCTTTTAGACTGTGAGCCCACTGTTGGGTAGGGACTGTCTCTATATGTTGCCAACTTGTACTTCCCAAGCGCTTAGTACAGTGCTCTGCACATAGTAAGCGCTCAATAAATACGATTGATGATGATGATGATTCATTACCACAGGAAATTGTGCAGCTCGAAAATATTAGAATATTCAAGAGTGGTTTGGGTAAATTCATGGATGAGAAGTTCAGAATGAATCAGTAGGGAGATGGGTTAAGGCTATAGAAGGGAAAGTTAGGGATGTAAGATGATACACCATTAACTTATTAGGGTGGTTATGCTAGACAATACCCATTAAACGGCTCCTCTAAACACCCGCATGCCGCTGTTAGAGATAGAATCTGGATTGGCGGGTTGATTAGTCTGGTTCAGTAATGGGACTTCTTGTGGCTGATGTTCCTGACTTGGTCTCAACTGGGTGGAAATAACAGTTTCAAACCAGAAAGATTTCCCCCAACAGGTCATTTTCTTCCATTAATCAATCAATCAATGGTATTTATTGAGCACTTACTATGTGCAGAGGACTGAGCTAACTGCTTGGGAGAGTACACTATGGCAGAATCAGCAGACACGTTCCCTGCCCAGACTGAGCTTACAGTCTAGAGACTGAATTAGTCATTATTATTATTAATCAAACTTCCGCTTCCTCTCAGGAGCCAGTCAGCAGTGTTCAAATTCTCTTGAAGTTCTAGGCAAGGCCTAGCAGTCAGAACTCAATCAGTATATAATAACAACAATAATGAGCTTTGTCAACCAGTTTAGAAGGAAATGTATGATTCATTTCTTGAAGGTGTTGTTCATTCTTCGTTAGCAGTGGGGGACGTTTTAGTTGAATGAAATGGAAGAGGAAATTAAGTGACATCCTGCTGACCTGAATAAATCAATACCTTAACTTCGTCACAGAATCAAATTAAATAATATTTGATTCTGAGCCTCAGTGACCCATAAATGTAGGGGGGAGATTTTTGTCATTCTCACATCCTTGAAATTTCACAGAATGAACTTTCTCATCATTCAATAGCTTAGAACTTATCAGCTGTTGTCACTAGACAGGACATCTTACCAATAAGAAGGATACTTTCATTTAAAAAGAGGAAAGTGGTGGCTGACTAAAAATAAACTACTGGTCAATCCGGAATGTTTTAGACCAGTCATTTCCCCTGGAACTGCAGTTGGAAAGCTATAGAAAACTGTCTGACTCTCTTTGTTTTCAGATGTCTCACTTCATAAAACGCACAGTATGGAGGTTATATTGATAGGCAAATGGAGATTTATCTTTTATCAACATAGCAGAGCCTCACCTCCGGTTTAAGCAGTTTCAGTAATATTTCTGAGAGTCTAAATTATATCAGTAACTGCCTTTCCTCAGATACATGATCTTGCCGAAATGTAGTTATTTTTTTTTTCTCATTGGACCCTAATGAGCAGCTATTTTTCATTAACAGTGGGCATCGTAAACAGTGTTTCCTCATTACTTTTTTCCTTTCTGAAAACAGAGTTGACCGTGATCTTGAATGCATCTTAGTTCTTCCTCTGCCTCCCACTCTTTGGAAATAATTTGTGTCTGTCTCATTAGTGGGAAAGCTCCTTGAGGGCAGGGACTCTGTCTCTCTCTTCTGGGGTACCTTCCCATACCTCATTGTGATCAGAGGTAATGAAACATTAGTGAAAAGCGTGCTGGGATGATGTCACCATTGGTGATGGTTTCTGACTGAAGAACCGCCGAGAGTATCCCACGTGGTGGGTAGGACCAACAGAAATCCTGAAAATAGCTGACTCTCATAGGTGGCTTTGGAGTCAGAGGTCATGGGTTCAAATCCCGGCTCTGCCAATTGTCAGCTGTGTGACTGTGGGCAAGTCACTTAACTTCTCTGTGCCTCAGTTACCTCATCTGTAAAATGGGGATGAAGACTGTGAGCCCCACGTGGGACAACCTGATTCCCTTGTAACCTCCCCAGCGCTTAGAACAGTGCTTTGCACATAGTAAGTGCTTAATAAATGCCATCATTATTATTATTATTATTGTAAGGGCTGGCTAGCAAGGTGCTCTAGGAAACTACAGCTTCCTCAGCACATTGGTGAGAAATGATTTTTTTTAAATGGTATCTGTTAAGCTCTAACTGTGGGTCAAGCACTGTTCTAAGTCCTGGGGAGATACAAATTAAACAGGTCAGAGACAGTCCCTGTCCCACATGGGGCTCACAGTCTAAGTAGGAGGGGGAACAGGTAGTGAATCCTTATTTTGCAATCGAGGAAACTGAGGCACAGAGAAGTCTCTTGCCCAAGGTCACACAGGAGGCAAGTGGCAGAGCTGGGATTAGAACCCAGGTCCTCTGGCACCTGGGCTTGTGCTTTAGAGTTTTGTGGGTAAGGTTCTAGTATGACCTCTTCAATGTGTTGCATCCCTGCTCATTTACTTGCTTGTTGCGCCCAAGGCACCAATCAATCAATCAATCAATCGTATTTTCCAGTGGGAAAATGACGGGCAGGGATGAAAGAGTGTGTGAGATGCTGTGCAAATCACTGGCATAACAATCAATTCCAGATGCAAATTTTCTAGATCCCGAAATCTTTTCAGCAGGATCGAGGCATGTCCATCATTTACAATAGGAAGACTCCAGCATCATCCCTCTGCCAATACCTTGGTCCAGTGGTCAGCACAGTTGACATTCTATAAATACCATTGATTGATTAATTAAATGATTTATGTTGCCTGAATACATACTCAAAGGATTGTCTGCAGGAGGTGGAAATCTTCGAGACGGGGACCCTGAGTTGCTGTTGAGGATCAGCTGAAAAACCTGGACAGACCAAAGATAAGCCCGAGAAATGCTATTTTGTACAAAGAAACTCGCCCATTGCAGATCAGCATCGTAAGGCAAACATGAGTTCCTGAGAGGCGCCTATTATGTGCAGGTGTTAGTCTGTAAGATCCTTGAATGCAGGGATCATCATCATCATCATCAATCGTATTTATTGAGCGCTTACTGTGTGCAGAGCACTGTACTAAGCGCTTGGGAAGTACAAGTTGGCAACATATAGAGACATCTTGTCTACTAATTGTATTACTAATTGAGGAGCAGCATGGCTTAGTGGAAAGAGCCTGGGCTTAGGAGTCAGAGGTTGTGGGTTCTAATCCTGCCTCTGCCACTTGTCAACTGTGTGACTTTGGGCTAGTCACTTCACTTCTCTGTGCCTCATCTATAAAATGGGGATGAGGACTGTGAGCCCCATGTGGGACAACCTGATTGCCTTGTATTTACCCCAGCACTTAGAGCAGTGCTTGGCACATAGTAAGCGCTTAACAAAAACCATCATTATTATTATTATTACACCCTCCCAAGCACTCAATTCACTGCTCTGCACAAAGTAAGTGGTCAATAAATATCATAGATCAATTGATTGCTTGTAATGTTAGGTCAAAATGTGAATGCCTTTGCATTTTTGGTCAGTCTGAAAATTAGAATTTGAAAACATTTTTCTGAATGTGTCCTTCATCAGCCATTTGCAGTTAGGAGTGTAAAACTTTCCAGCCAAGACTACTTTCAATGGGAAGAGTAGTCACAGATATAGGTACAGTGACTTCAAGAGAATTCATTCATTCATTTATTGAGCCGCTTACTGTGTGCAGAGCACTGTACTAAGCACTTGGGAAGAAAATTTGGGGATGGCCTGCTGATCTCATTGTTTGGGGCAAAATAGGCAAAGTGTCAGGTGTTCAAGGCTCATTTCTTTAATCACAGCGACTTAGATGAAGCTGATTAAATGAGCTGATATGTTTTCTCAACCAACAGATAACTAATTGGTGTTATTACCTATCTCACAGAGGGCTGTTATGAAGAGAAATGGGCACCACTGGGTTTTCCTTTCATTTTTATTATGCCAATTGCAGACAGAAAAGGGGATTAAAGAAAACAGAACAAAGATAAATAAGAACAGCTTCTGGTACAATAGCCTTCATTCTGCACGATTGTGGTTAACTCATTTAGGGGGAGATAAGCTAATCAATAGAGTAGGAGTGACAATTCACATGGAATGATTTTGGAATGTTTCCTTTAATGGATGTTTCCTCATCTATAAAATGGAGATTCAGTGTCTGTTCTCCCTCCTACTCAATCAATCAATCAATCGTATTTATTGAGCACTTACTGTGTGCAGAGCACTGTACTAAGCGCTTGGGAAGTACAAGTTGGCAACATACTCTGTTGTACAAGTTGGCAACAACAGACTCTGAGCCCTCTCTGAGACAGGGACTGTGTTCAACCTGATTAACTTGTATCTACCACAGCGCTTTGAACAGTGCTTGACACATAATTAGCACTTAACAAATACCGTAATAACAACAGTAATAATTTGGAGTGGAGAATGGTTGGAAAGACGGCTCTGCTGAGGAAAGATGAACAGGCTGAATTGCAACTCTCTTTAAAGCCAAGACACTTACCACAAATGAAGGAATTTTTTAGAAGTGTTTCAAGGAAGGTGGCTTGCTGCCATTATGGACTTTGAAGGAAAAGGGAGTTGTACAACCGTTGAGAAGAACGAAAGGAAATAAATTGTACAGGAGGAAAAGATTGACAATGGGAAAAGGGGAAAACTCAGGAATCAGTCAAACAATGGTATTTATTGAGTGCTTACTGCATGCAGAGTATCAATCAATCATATTTACTGAGTGTTTGCTGTGTGTAGAACACTGTACTAAGCGCTTGGAAGAATGCAGTATAACAGAGTTGGAAGACATGTTACATGCCCATAACATGCTTACAGTCAAGAGGAGGAGACAGACATTAATAAAGTACAGATAGAGGAAACATAGAGTGTAAAGATGTATATATAAGTGATGTGGGGTTGGGGTGAGTATCAAAGTGCTTAAGGAAGATACAGCCAAGTGCAAAGACAATGCAGAAAAGAGGGTGGAAGGGGAAGTGAGGCAAGAAAGCAGCTCTGCAGCTTAGTTTCCTTGTGGGTTCCTGTACTCTATTTGTTTTGTTAATGATGTGCATCTAGCTTTACTTCTGTTTATTCTGATGACTTGACACCTGTCCAGATGTTTTGTTTTGTTGTCTGTCTCCCCCTTCTAGACTGTGAGCCCGTTGTTGGGCAGGGACCGTCTCTATATGTTGCCAACTTGTACTTAGTACAGTGCTCTGCACACAGTAAGCGCTCAATAAATACGATTGAATGAATGAATGAATGATTGGCCCCAGATCCCAAATAAGCAACAGCTGAAATGCCTGGAGCCCAGGTCATTACCTTGCCCATGGACACAGGGCCCTGAGGACACCAGGGTGCCAGCCAAAGTCAAGGCAGAAGTGGGGAGACCAGTTAAGCAACCCGCAAAGCCTGAGTGGGTGATACAATGTCTAGGGTGGCCGGGTTGGGCTGGGAGGTGAGACTAGTTGGACGTTCCACCTTCAGCCTACGTGGATCACCTGCCTGAAGTTGGTACTGGGCATCAAGTTTTCCCTGTGCAGCAGCGGGGTGAAAACAGAAATTTTCTCCTGGAACGTGCAGGTGAGCAGGCTCATTTGCCCCATTAACACCGGACCCTCTTGCTTTTCCAGAGTTCTGAAGGTTTTTCTGTCACGAACGGCCCAGAGGATCCCCTACATGACCGGAGGCCGGGTTATGAGGATGCTGGCGGTCATCCTCCTCGTGGTGTTTTGGTTCCTGATTGGCTGGACCTCGGCGGTGTGCCAAAACCTGGAGAGAGACATTTCCCTCATTGGCCAGGGACAAACATCGGACCACCTCATCTTCAATATGTGCCTCATAGACCGTTGGGATTACATGACGGCAGCTGGTAGGCAAACAGTGGTTTTTGTTCCGGTGCCATTTTCCCTCTATTGAGAGCATGGCATGGCTTCTCTGGCAACCTCGTCCAGCATTTCCTTAGAGCCTCAGGGCATGTAGGCCCATTACAGTTGGTTATTTATATTTGACAAATTGGGCAGAGGGATGAGTAACACCCCTAGTCCAGATTTGGGGAGCATCCTATCATTTCCAAAGGCAGGCACTTGGTTGAGAAAAACAGTCATCCAAGGAGCAGTTTGAAAGGTTACTTTTCATTCATTCATTCATTCATTCATTCAGCTGTATTTATTGAGTGCTTACTGTGTGCAGAGCACTGTACTAAGTGCTTGGAAAGTACAATTCAGCAACAAATAGAGATAATCCCTGCCTGCAACGGGCTCACAGTCTAGAAGGGGGGAGACAGACAACAAAACAAGTAGACAGGCATCAATAGCATAATCAAGGTACGGAGGGCAGGTTGGTGTCTACCTGTAGATGTAGACACCAAGGTACTAAGTAGATGGGGACTTGGGAGAAGAATGTTAAATTCTACGTTGATCTGGAAGTGAAGGGCAATTGTGATCTAAGCCCCCACCACTAAGGCTGAGCTGAATGGGGGTGTCGTAGCCTTGGTTTCCCCCAGCCTTCCCCTTTACCCCCACCAGAAGCACTGCCTCCATCACAGTGTGAACATCACAGTGCAGGGGCTGAAGGTAGGTCAAGAAGGAACAGTTTCAAAAATGACTGTTTCCTGGTTTAAGGACCAGGGAGAAGGGGAAGGGGTTATGAACAACACCTGTTCACTAGGCTGTGGGGTGGTTACCAGCTTCTTCCCTGCAGTTTTGTAGAGCTCAGTATGGCCACATCTTGGGCTTTTCCCTTTTGGTTTGTTCAATGACTCTACCTTAGAATAGTCTAGAAAGTGTTGCCTGCTGGGATTCTGTAGTAGTGCCTGTGCAGTTTGAATAGTTGGATTTCTGGTCCTAGATTCCTTGATTCATGCCATTGGGTGGGAGGAGACCAGTGAGAATTCTGGGTTGCACTGTTGCCTTCAAAAAACTTCACAAGATTGATTGAAGACAAATGAAGAATGTAGTTTTCAATGATTTTATTGATAATTTTTTTGACGATCAGATGGCCGGACATGATTGCCGTCATTCCACAGAAAAGGACCCATTTTCAGTCAAAAGCCATTAGAGAGACTATAAATACATTTTCATTCATTCATTCAATCGTATTTATTGAGCACTTCCTGTGTGCAGAGCACTGTACTAAGCGCTTGGGAAGTACAAGTTGGCAACATATAGAGACGGTCCCCACCCAACAGCGGGCTCACAGTCTAGAAGGGGGAGACAGACAACAAAACAAAACATATTAACAAAATAAAATAAATAGAATAAATATGTACAAGTAAAATAGAGTAATAAATACGTACAAACATATATCACATATACAGGTGTTGTGGGGAGGGGAAGGAGATAAGGCCGGGGGGATGGGGAGGGGGAGAGGAAGGACGGGGCTCAGTCTGGGAAGGCCTCCTGGAGGAGGTGAGCTCCTATGTCCAACCTGATTTGCTTGTATCCACGCCAGTGCCTGGTATAGTGCTTGGCACAGAGTAACTGCTTAACAAATACCTTAATTATTATCATTACAGTCTAGAGGAGTGACCCAACTCTTCAAAATGCTAATTCATTTCTACAGACAACTCCACTTGAACTGGACAGTCGGTAAAAAATATGCTCGCTTTCCCGGTAAACTCCTTAGTCATGTCTCAAAGATAGCATTTTAAAAGCCCACCAAACAGGCATGGGGTTTAAGTATTTAATTAGGTAGGCTGCCAATGCCCTGGGGTAACTAAAAAGAGGCAATGAAGGTAGCAGAACTGCTTAAAAAGTTATGCAAAGTAAGGCTAAAGATAACAGTTTTTGAAAATACTAAGATACAATTATACTAGGAAATCAGGCTACAGTATGGCAGGATAGATTTTCAGTGTGAAGTAAACCCAAGATAATCTTGGGAGAAATGGCTTACACAAACATGCACATCTATAAGAGCCATTCCCTTCATATTTGAAGATGATGCTACTAATGGCAGGATCCTATCTATGACTAGAAGTTTGGCATAAAAGACCAGTGTGTCATAGACACGCCCTGCCATATAATTTGCACTTGAAGGATAGATCCTTGCTGCTTTAATGTATTTGCCCTATTCAGTAACTGCCTCTGTTTTTTAGCCTGACTCTTGATATCCTGATCTCTGTGAGTCCTTTGGGCAACCCCTGTCCTGATTGCGTGTGCCTATCAAGGCTGGTTTAGGCCATCTTGCGACTTGATTTTCATCATCATCAATAATATTTATTGAGGGTGAAGCGCTGTCCTAAGTGGTTGGGAGAGGTAAAGCAGAAACAAGACAGATGATCACTGCTCTCCAGGAGCTTACTATCTCTAATGGGGTGGACGGACAGACAAACACTCTTTACATAGAGTGGGGGCAGGAGGCAGAGCAGTATAGCAGGAAATAGTACATATGTATCAGGAGAAATAACTGAGCATGAATATATAAAGTGTCCGTAGGTGCTGTGTTTAGGTGCTTTTCTGCCTTTCTAGCAACGCATCAGTGTGCGGCAGCTGAATTCTGTATTACATACTTCTTTGAGTCCCTCTTCATTTCCATAGCAAAGTAAAACAAGACCAGTGCTTGGCACATAGTAAGTGATTAACAAATACCATCATTATTATATAGTATTTCATTGGAAGCAGTTGGAGGGGTTTGAGTGAGCCCTAGTTAAGGCCTTGGTCATTTTACTAGAAATCTGGTCACCAGAGACAAGAAGTCTTAGTCTGAGGGGATCAATCCGGGGCAGGGGAGACAGAAGGAGGGGGATAAAGACATCAATCAATCAATCGAGGGCCTTTATTGAACACTTAACCTTTGCAGAGCTCTGTAGTAAGTGTTGGGTGAGTACAGTAGAGTAAATAGGCTTGATCATGGAGATAAAAAGAAGGAAAAGGAAGGGTGAGAGGGAGACTCTCTCTCTGCCACTGTCACCTTCACCACCACTACTTCTCCCTTCCCCCATGGCATCTGGGCAGTGGCATAGACCAGAGTGGGTCGTTTCAGCTGGGCAGTCCTGCCTTGTCCAAGATGTCTCTGGTCCCTCTACCGAATGCCAGCCCTTCAAAAACCATTTTCAAAGCCATCTTTGTTGTGTTTAATCAAGCCGTTTTGAGTAAAAACTGTGTCCAACCTGATTAGCTGGTATGTACCCCAGCACTTAGAACAGTGTTCGACATGCAATAAGCGCTGAATGAGTACCATCAAAAAATACCACAAAATGCTAGGTTAATAAGAGAAGCAGCATGGCTCAGTGGAAAGAGAATGGGCTTGGGAGCCAGAGGTCATGTGTTCTAATCCTGCCTCCGCCACTTGTCAGCTGTGTGACTTTGGGAAGTCACTTAACTTCTCTGGGCCTGTTACTTCATCTGTAAAATGGGGATTAAAACTGTGAGCCCCACGTGGGACAACTTGCTCACCTTATATCCCCCCCAGCACTTAGAACAGTGCTTTGCACATAGTAAGGGCTTAACAAATGCCAGTATTATTATTATTATTACTAATGAATGCAATCTTAGTGGAGAAGAGCCCGGGCTTTGGAGTCAGAGGTCATGGGTTCAAACCCCGGCTCCGCCAGTTGTCAGCTGGGTGACTTCGGGCAAGTCACTTAACTTCTCTGTGCCTCAGTTACCTCATCTGTAAAATGGGGATTGAGACTGTGAGCCCCACGTGGGACAACCTGATCATCTTGTAACATCCCCAGTGCTTAGAACAGTGCTTTGCACATAGTAAGCGCTTAATAAATGCCATTATTATTATTATTATTATTATTATTAGGATCCTCTGAGTGTTTTCTAGGCTCTGCCATGCTCTGACTCTCCCTTCTCTCCCACTCACCGGGGTTGAGCTGAGCAGCAGAGGCACCATCCGGCCTCTGGCACACAGAGTTTGGCTTTTCACCTGTTGGGTGTTTGTCACAGGCCTGAAATGCAGGCTTTCCAAATTAGGCCCTGGGTGCCTTGTCAGGCAGCAGCGGAGCCGAAAGTAAGCCAGAACCGCAAGCTCTACAGACCTCTGCCAGCCCCAAGGATGGGCCAACCACTGGCTCCAGCCATGAGCAGTAAGAGGGTGGGGAAGATGGTGATAGCAGACCCAGCATCATCAATCATCATCAATCGTATTTATTGAGCGCTTACTGTGTGCAGAGCACTGTACTAAGCGCTTGGGAAGTACAAATTGGCAACATATAGAGACAGTCCCTACCCAACAGTGGGCTCACAGTCTAAAAGGGGGAGACAGAGAACAAAACCAAACATACTAACAAAATAAAATAAATAGAATAGATAGGGACAAGTAAAATAAATAAATAAATAGAGTAATAAATATGTACAAACATATATACATATATACAGGTGCTGTGGGGAAGGGAAGGAGGTAAGATGGGGGGATGGACAGGGGGACGAGGGGGAGAGGAAGGAAGGGGCTCAGTCTGGGAAGGCCTCCTGGAGGAGGTGAGCTCTTAGCTGCCACTGCTTCTTCCCTCCTCCACTTGCTTCTGCGCAACTGTACCCTGAGCACCATTTTGGGTGGGTCTGTCTGCAAGTGGGAATGTGGGAAAGGGAGGCATTAGAGTATGAGTGGACTGGAATAGTGGAGGCAACATAACCTAGTGGAAAGAGCATGGGCCCGGGATTCTGGAGACCCAATCTGACCTCTGTCACTGGCCTGCTGCATGACCTTGGACAACTCACTTAACCTCTTTGTGCCTCAGTGTCCACAGCTGTAAAATGGGGAACCACTGTTCCTACCTCTCAGATTGTAAGTACCGTTTAATATCAATCAATCAATCGTATTTATTGAGCGCTTACTGTGTGCAGAGCACTGGACTAAGGGCTTGGGAAGTACAAGGTGGCAACATATAGAGACAGTCCCTACCCAACAGTGGGCTCACAGTCTAAAAGGGGGAGACAGAGAACAAAACCAAACATACTAACAAAGTAAAATAAATAGAATAGATATGTACAAATAAAATAAATAAATAAATAAATAATAATAATAGTAATGACTGTGGTGTTTCAGTGCTTACTGTGTGCCAAGCACTGTGGAAGATAAAAGATAAACAGATCAGACACAACCTCTGTGCTACATGAGGCTCACAGTCTAAGTAAGAGGGAGAACAGGTACTTAATCCCCATTTTACAATTAACTGGCATGCCCGGAGCCGCACAGCAGGGAAGTGGGTCTTCCCACTCCTAGGCCTGTGCTCTTCCCAGTGGTGCAGCCACCAGGTCTGATCAATCAATCAATCAATCAATCAGTCATATTTATTGAGCGCTTACTCTGTGCAGAGCACTGTACTAAGCGCTTGGGAAGTACACGTTGGCAACATATAGAGACAGTCCCTACCCAACAGTGGGATCACAGTCTGATCTGATTTTCTTGTACCTGGCACAGTGCTTGAGATACAGTAAGTGCTTAATGAATGCCAGAACTACCTGGAGAGGGGTTATGAAGGATATTCTTATTTTGATTTTGATGGCTGACATTTCTCTAGCCTTGTTTGGGATGGTGGTAGCCATGATAATGGTCTTGGTATATCTTTTGGGGGTCATCTAAAAATCGATTTTAATTTTCATCAGTTTTGGCTGACAGTAGACTATAAAGATGACTTGCAGTGCTTTCCTTGGAGCTCACTGACTTGAAAGTCATACTACAGGGGTTGTTTTTTTAACTTAGTCAAGTGCTTTTTTTACATTAAAAACAAAATACTCTGATGAAGATTTTCTCAAGTCCTCATTTCGTCCTTTAATCATAAATACACTCCTATTTTAACTCTATCATACTGTCCTTCATGATCATTAAATTGCAAAAATGTTCAAATCATTATTTTTTAAACAGAAGCACGAGACATATTTCAACTCCTACACAATAACACTGCAAAATGGGGCAACATCTGCATATTTTCTTTACAAATTGCTGTGAGTCTGAAGTTAATTACATAAAACTGATTTTTTTTAATCAAGCGTAACTTTTCCATTTTCCATTTAGTCCATCTAATTGGCACTTTGAATAATAATAAATTGTTCCTCAACTACAATTTATCTTCTTTAGGATTGCTAATGAAATGGTTTTAATGTTCTACTTAGTTGTTATGAGAGCGTATTTTGTCAAGCTTTTGAAATGATTCTCCGCAACAGAAAAGCAAATCCAGTTAAAATTCTGTTAGCTGTCGTGCTAGAGAAGGAAAATACTGGTTGATCAATAATTCTGGTTAATTAAGAGCCAGGGGCCTGAAGAATCAGGGCTGTCTGTCTGTCCTCTCTCTCCTCTTATGGTCCTAGAAACCTGAAAGGAAAAGAAGTGCCTTGTGCTCATCACTACCAAAGGGAGGGGTCATGCTGGTATTTGTTAAGCACTTACTATAGTCCACGCACTGCACTAAGCTCTGGGGTAGATACACGCTAATCAAATCGGACACAGTCTGTGTTCCACATGGGGCTCACAGTCTTAATCCCCATTTTACAGATGAGGTAACTGAGGCACCGAGGAGTTAAGTGACTTCACCAAGGTCACACAGCGGACAAGTGGTGGAACTAGGATTAGAACCCAGGTCCCAGGCCTGTGCTCTTTCCACTAAATGATGCTGCTCCTCTCTTTCCCCGCAACTCCAAGCCCTGTACTTTCTTCCTATCCTACTTTGAGCTCCCCCAAATCAATCAATCAATCAATCGTATTTATTGAGCGCTTACTGTGTGCAGAGCACTGTACTAAGCGCTTGGGAAGTACAAGTTGGTAACATATAGAGACAGTCCCTACCCAACAGTGGGCTCACAGTCTAAAAGGGGGAGACAGAGAACAAAACCACACGTACTAACAAAATAAAATAAATAGATCTGTTCCCCTTGTGTGTGTCCCAGGTGAACCTCTACCAAACTTCTCCTCCTCTAGACTATAAGTTCCTTGTGGACAGGAAATATGTATACCAACTCTGTTGCACTCTCCCAAGTGCTTAAGACAGTGCTCTGCACACAGTAAGTGCTCAAAAAATATTATTGATTGATTGATCGAATGATTCTATTACAACATCCCGGTTAAATATTACTGCCTAAAGGCAGACTGGGGACTTTTCAGGATGTCCTGAACCTGCTTCCTGCTTGAAAAGGGGCACTGTTCCTTACTCCTCTGTGATATTTTCCATCACAAATACAGAAACCTATTACCCTAACACTGATAGGAAGTCAGTCTTCCTATGTGCCCACCTGAAAGCTCCAGAAAGAGCTTAATTTTCCAAAGTTTGTGTCATTCCCAAGTTGCAAGCCTTTGAAAATAAGCCTTCCCATTGCCTTACTGACCTGACTCTCTTCCACTGGGGATCAGGTGCTCTAAGAAGAACTTTAACTACTGCATTCAGAGAAATGGCAAATTAATTCAGGGTGCCCAACTAAATGAACGCATCTGTGGAAATGAGCAGTAGAAAGGAATTTTTTCCTAAAATCTGCAGGGTCAGAAGTACTTAAACAGAGGCAAGTGTTTGCATTTGAAAAATCTGATGTTCACTGACTAGCAACTGAAAGTGAATGCCTGACGGGTACAGGTCTACTGTTCGGGAGCATGCAAATGAAACTGTTGTGTATTTATTGTTGTACGTGTGTCTGTCTGTATATATGTGCTCTCTTAAAATGTGTGCTAAAGAACTTCAACTTTGCTTTTGTTCTTTGTCTGTAAAACTAATGGGAAATTATTTCTTTCTGTTCTTCTCACAGCTGAATTTTTATTCCTCTTGTGGGGTGTTTATCTCTGCTATGCAGTGCGGACAGTCCCTTCAGCATTTCATGAGCCACGTTATATGGCTGTTGCAGTTCACAATGAGCTCATTATCTCTGCTATATTCCATACAATTAGGCAAGTGATCTGTAGATTTAGTAATTGTTTTATTTTTCGAATGTATCATGGTTTAATTTAAGTGGACAAATTGGATAGACTGCGTAATGCGAGGATGTAAGAAGCGGGTTATTGTGCAAGTTGAAATGCACTTCAGGTGTAAAAGTTTTTTCCACAGAAAAAGAAATGGATGTCATCAGTGTCTCTGAGCCTGAAGGCCTATTTGCAGTTGGGTAATACAGGGGAGTCGGGGTCGGGGTGGGGAGAGTCTTTTCTGCCATTTGTTTCCAGTTCCCAATGAAAGTAGACATTTGGGGCTTTCCTGGAAAAGGATCCCCAGTTGTGCTCCTCAAAGCTTATGAGTGCAGCTTTCCCTCAGACTTTGATGAAACTGCCCATTCTTCATTTTCTGGGGGCTGTCAGATCCAAATTGAAATTCAGTTATTCAGATCTAATCCATCTGAGGTGGTGCATTCCACCCTTTTCCTGTTCGGGGAGTTTTCATGAGGTAATTACAAGATGATGAGAAAGGGAAGGGGAAGTCCTTGAGTGGAATCTGGGCTTTCAAAACCGCTCAAGTCAGCTATGCGAAGAGACAAACATTTGTATGTTGTGAGGTAGATGCAACCAAACTGTTGTCTATTTTGGCTCATGGACAGCACATGGGTTTGTACAGCCAAAATCTTGACCATTTGTCACATTGGCTTGTGTGAATTCTGTGTGATATGAAACAGAGCGGCAGGTTGCGTACTGATTTGCTAAGGGATGGATGGGCTGCTGTGGGAAGGGGAGGGGTGCGTATGCCAGATATACCGTTCTGCCTCAGTTTATCACGATTCTATGAAAGGTGGCCTGGGAAATCCCAGTAAAGAAAGCTTCCGTTGACTTTAAAGGGAGTTCGGAGTGTACTGGTCCATTGGGAAAACAGTGTGGCCTAGCGGAAAAAACACAGACCTGGGTGTCAGAGGACATACGTTCTTAATCCCAGCTTTACCGCTTGTCTGCTGTGTGACCTTGGACAAGTCACTCAGTTTCTCTGTGCCTCAGTTTCCCCATCTGTAAAATGGGGAATAAATACCCATTCTCTCACCCCCTTAGACTCTGAGCCTCGTGGGACTGTATCTAATCTGATTATCTTGCATCTACTCCAGTGCTCAGTACAGTGCTTGGCAGACAGTCAGTGTTCAACAAAACTCCAATTATTATTAGTTTTGAATCCATTACTGCACTAGTTACTCAATGTGGGCAGGGAAAATGTCTGTTCTATTGTTATATTGTTCTCTCCCAAGTGCTTAGTACAGGGCTCTGCGCACAGTAAGCATTCAATAAATATGACTGACTGACTGACTATGCGAAGAATGTGTTAAGAAGATATGTATACTCAGTTCTCCTACAACATATAAAGGAAATCTTGTGTTATAATAATCAATCAAAGATATTTATCAAGTGCTTACTGTATGCAGAGGACTAGACTAACTCTCAAGAGAGGACAACAGAATAGGTGGACATAATCCTTACCCTCAAGAGGCTTACAGGCTAGCAGGACTTACACCTTGATTGATTGACAGAGAAGCAGCATGGTTTAGTGGATAGATCAAGGGCTTGGGAGTCAGAAGGACCTAGGTTCTAATCCCAACTCCACCACATGTCTGCTCTGTGACTCAGTTACCTAATCTGTAAACTGGGGATGAGTGTGAACCCCATGTTAGACAGGGACTGTGTCCAACTTGATTAACTTGAATTTGCCCCAGTGCTTAGAACAGTGCTTGGCACATAGTAAGTTCTTAACAAATATCATTATTATTAATATTATTATTACCCCATATATATGTGCAACCATTTCTTTCATATGCTCTCCAGACCGATGTGTATTGTTGGAAAAACTTTCCTTAATTCCGCAATAGCCTTCAATCCAAGCCACACAATGAAAAATGCTTTCTAGGAGAACCGACTGCACTCGCAAGATAATAAACCCCTATTAGAATTAGAACCTAAAAAAATCAATAATGATAACAATTGTGATTTTCAGTGTTTACTATGTGCCAAGCACTGTACTAAGCACTAAGGTAGGTTAGAGTATGTGCAGATTGGACACAGTCCTTGTGTCCCACATGGGACTCACAATCTAAGTAGAAGGGAAAATTTTACAGATGAGGAAACCGAGGCTCAGAGAAGTTAAGTGACATAGTCATATACCAGGCAAGTGACAGAGCCAGGATCAGAAGCCGGGTCTCCTGACTTTCAGGACTGTGCTCTGCCTGGTGGATCACACTAGTTCTCTCACAAGAAAGGTGATTGTATAATCTCCTTTCTGCCAAGCACGTGAAATAATCCTTGATAATGGAATGAATCGGTTAAGAGAATGAATAAAGTTGGTATAATGGAAGGCTGCTAAATTCAAACAAAACTCTCATTGTGAAGCTGGGTCAGGTATTTTTTTTTTCTCCTGAGCTGTTAGGGACATGTAAATTCGTCCTATAGACCGTAAGATTGTTGTGGGCAGGTCTGTTTCTTGCTATATGGTACTCTCCCAAGTGTTCAGTACATTGCTTTCCATGCGGTGAGCACTCAGTAGATATGACTGAATGAATGACCAAACCAGTAAAACTTGGGGTCAGTATCTGGCTAGCTGGCAGACCCTTGCTGGAATGAAAGAATTTCTAGCTTTGTGGCTGAGATCTCTTGAAGAGATTTCTTTCTTTGTACCTCCTGCTCCTTATTGCCCCGCTCAATCTCTAGTCACTAAACACCCATTTAATAACAATTTCCCACTCCCTTCAAATAAAGAATGGTCACCCAGTGGCAGTTTCTCACTCCCTTCACCTCGTTTGGCTCCCCGTCCTCCAGTGAACTCCAAGCCAGGCGGTCATCACTTCTCCTCAGGCGCCTGGCAAGAATCACTCCTTCATTTGATGTAAA
The DNA here is from genome assembly GCF_015852505.1 of Tachyglossus aculeatus. NCBI lineage: Eukaryota > Metazoa > Chordata > Mammalia > Monotremata > Tachyglossidae > Tachyglossus > Tachyglossus aculeatus. Next base: position 19,325,429 of record NC_052078.1, on the reverse strand, counting down.
TGGAGCACAGAATGACCCAGAGGGAGAAACTACTGAGCAGCTGAGACAGACGGTTTTGTTTGGATTGGAGTTTGCTCAGACGGACCTGGGCAGAATGAGGCCCAGGGCTCTCAGGGGCTCGTTCTCCCGCTGACAGGACTAAATTAAAAGAACAAATTGGTTCAGGGACGGACCTCCGAGCCTTGTGTTGCGCTCCAGTCATCAGGGCCTAATGAGAAGAGACTGTGGAAGGATGAGGCAGCTCTTCCTTCAGCCCTTAAATAAAATGGAAATTCATCCATCTGGATTAGTTGCTATCCAATAGGGAAGTTTTCTTCTGAGTCACGGAAGCATAAGTCAGCCTAGAGGGAGACTAAGGCACTAGTTAACGTAAATAAGTAAGTTACCACGCACTGATTCTTTTTTTGTTTAAAGCAAGGTGATAGCAACCCTTATTTCAAAAGTTGAGCACACCCTTTGGGTTTTTTGTATGAGTTTCAGGGACTTTATTTCCCAAGTAGAGATAAATTGTTCACAGACACAATTGCCAGACACTCCCTAAGATCCCAAAGCAGAGAGCAGGAGCTACCAAACAAGTTAAATCTGCTCCTTCCATCTGGGTTTTCTCTCCCAGGGACAAAGTGAGATTGAAAACCGTTTCCAGCATAATGGACACCGACATTTTTCCAGAACTGTGCATATGCTCCTTCCTATTCTAGTAGACGTAATAATATTTATTGTGCTTACCGTGTGCAGAGCACTGTAGTAGGTGCTGGGGAAGAATACACAGGTGGGAATTAAACATGGTCCCTTTCCCTCAGGGTTGGGGAGGCTCTACTTTGATTATTCAGTGGTATTTCTTGAGTGTTCAATGTGTGCAGAGCACTGTACTAAGCACTTGGGAGAGTACAATACAATAAGGCTGGTAGACATGTTCCCAGCCCACAGTGAACTTAGAGTCTAGAAGGTGTTTTGAAAATAAAACACCAAACCTTTATTTGATGGGGATAGAATCTCTGACCTCCATTTACACCATGTGCATTTCCTTGTAGAGTAATTAAAAAATACAATTGTGCATTCAAGTTGGGACGGACACTCCAGCATGATCTTCTCTATACTTCGCCTTCTCATTTTGGAACTAGACTCAAAACATATCATTCAGCATCTGACGATGGCTGAATATCCCCTTATTAATTGACCATATGTGTTCTTTAATCACACATTTGGGAGAGCCAGTCTGTTTCAACTATTTATTATGCCCCACATTTGTTGCAGAAATGCAAAGAGATTAGTTAAGCTGTAAATGCTTCCTGAAGATGGTTTATCTTTTTGCACTTCTGCAACAAATGCGGGGCATAATAAGTAGTTGGAACAGACTGACACTCCCAAATGTGTGATTAACTAGAGGAGTGACGCATGAGAAATACAAGAATAGTAAACATTACCTGGACATATCAAAATCTGAGCTTTAGTGATGACCCCTAATTTGTAAGGGAACGATGGTCAAGAATATTTTTTTTCCATCGATGATGCTTCCAATATGACACTGACATTGAGTTTTAGTTTAATGGCAAGCGAAGTTAAAGGGCATTTTGTTCAAGAAAATCTATAAGACTGTGATTTTAGCCACAGATGCTATATTAGAATTGTTTTGGTAGCCTCCTGTAAGAGATTAGTTTATACTGCATATTCAGCTTTTCTACGTGGGCATTGGGATTGATGGTTTTCCACCTGTGGAACACAATGGTTATGATTCAGTTTCTGTGAAGCCTTTCAGCAGAAGTGTCTTGCTTTCTTATGCCCATCCCCCTCTATCAGTGGTATGCTCAAACAAAATCAAACTATGGCCAATTTCCTTCATAAAGCATTGAGGAAAAATGAAAATATAGTCACCTAATTTTAAATCACACATCAAATGTTATTTTTCTGGGCCATTCACATGGTCTTCAAGACCCCTAAACGCAGAAAAGATAACACTGTTCATTTTTCTTAACTACTGAGTCTAAAAATATAGTATGACCCAGTGTAAAAAAAAATCACATTTCAGGAAAATTTTAACTGTTAATTTTATGGTTTCTAAATATTTTCCCTCATCATTATTTATTGCCAGCATTTTCATGAATACAGGACAAGGACGTTCTAAATATTATAACCCATTTCTTCCCTATTTAATTCAGTCAGGCCTATCTCCCTTTCACGACTGTAATATTCTAGTCAGTTCCACAAGTATGAATTGTGCGGCCACTAATAATTTATAGGGTCACTGGGGAACTATCCAATCCACTGGAAAAAAACTAGAGTTCTTTCACCCATACTGCCTCTTGGATAGAAATTTGAAAGGATGAATTGAGCTGTGCAAAATCAGTTTCTGATTTATACATGGAGAAAGTAATGGTTCTTTAATCAACAGTTTTCTGGGTTACCCACAGCAGCTGATGGAGAGGGAAATTTCAAAAACACTGAGCACTCAGAAATATGATTAGCATATCAACAGGGCACACAAGCCAGTGTCCTACTGGGGGAGGTCACAATAGACGTAGTCTCTTTCTGCATGATTTTTGCCTGATGCATTTCTTTGAAAAGTCAGATCTAAAAATCGTGTTGGGCTTTTTGGTTTTATTTTGCTTTTTGATAGCCTGGTTAAAATAAAATGTTCTGAGACCTTGTATTGGAATTTTTTTAAACCAAACTAGAGACGAGCCAGTGGTTTATCCATTCACCCATCCACTGCATTGCTTATAATGGAAACCTTTGGGAATCCTAGCATTCAGATAACCACAGCTCTCATTCTGATGTATTCTCATTAGCATTTCCAAATGACTTTCATTTTGGAGGGAATATTGGAAGTGAGGGAGGGCTTGGATCCATCTGGAACTGAAAATTGGCTCATGTTAAGCCTGTAAATTCAGTGGTGGAGCTCCTGAGACAAGAGATTGTGTGAATATTGCGTTTTTAAATTCTCTCTTGTTCAGGCTCCACAATGTCGATGCAACCTGGACATGAAACCCAGGGAACAGGAAAAGTACTCCTATGTCTAGTTAGCTAATACTACCGATAGTCCAAAAGTTACAAACACGAGTTTATTCTGCACTCTTTGGAGTCTTTATATAAATTCTTCTCCCTCAAAACTCTGCCCCTCAAGGAGGAACATTTCCCTCTTGACCCTGCGTTGGACCAATATGCTTTCGATTTAATTTCCAGGGGAAAAATGTTTCCAAGGATGTCGGGGGTCCTAACTGTCTCAATTGTGTTTTCAGATTCATTCTGGCCCCTACTCTCCAGTCTGATTGGATGCTGATGCTGTTCTTTGCCCATACTCATTTGACTGTGACAGTCACCATTGGGCTACTTTTGATCCCAAAGGTATTCTTCTAACTTGTTTCTGGGAGCCAGTAAATGAGCCATTTGCAATGAACACAAGATTGTCTTTCTCTGTTAAAGTTGAATCTGTACATCGAAGTTTTAAATTTCCAGTAAACAATGTAAAATTCTGCTTTTCAAAAGGAGCCATGGCCTAAATTAGGAATCTGTTGGCAATTTGGATTCAGGCAGAAAACTAAGTTGCTTCTGAAATGTTTTAGGTATCTATTCCTCAGTTGTGCCCTCTGTGTATCTGAAAATGTTTTGTTGTTTGGTACATATCATTTTTTATATAATTCATGATCTGATTCATGTATTTTCATTAGTTTTCAACTACAGAAACCAGATATTCTTCAAGACCTCTTCTTTTCAAAAATCCTACCGAGCTTTAAAATCATTTTAAAACTGAAAAAAAATCCACATATTCCCACAAGCAAATGTTGAACTGAAATAATCCTGATGCTCACTTGAAATGTCTACCTGTGTAGCTCAACTAGTTGATAAGAGAGAGTGCCTAGAATAACAGTGTTTTAGACGGAGAAGCTAAGATTTATGCAGGTTAAATGTCTTTCCCCAAAGACCATAGAGAAAGCTATTGACAAAATTGAGAATAGGAACCAACCTGCTGACCTAGTCTAATTATTATTATTTTATTTGTTAAACACTTACTGTATGTCAAGCTCTGTTCTAAAGCACTGCAGTAGATGCAAGTTAATCAGGTTGGACACAGTCTCTGTCCCACATGGCGCTCACCAGCCCACTACAGTTGCCTCAAACTCATCAGGAGCACTCAGGATTCCACTCCATTTAAAAAAGAAATATGTTATTTGTTAAAATTTGTTAAGTTACTCTGTGCCAGGCACTGTACTCAGCACTGGGGTAGATACAAGATTGGGTTGGATACAGTCCCTCTCCCACCTAGAACTCAATATTAATCCCCAGTTTACAGATGAGGTAACTGAGGCACAGAGAAGTTAAAAGATTTGCCCAAGGTCACACAACAGACAACTGGAAGAGCTGGGATCAGAACCAAGTCCTCTGATTCCGAGGCCCATGCTCTTTCCTCTAGGCCATATGGCTTTTCACAACTATGGATCCGTTTCCACTGTGCATACCCTTCTGCCAACTTATCCTCACCCCCTGCACTATGGGGAATGAAAGGGGCACAAAGTAACTTGCTTTAGACTTTTGATGAGCCCATGGTGAGGAAGAATCCCTAATGGATCTTGCTGATTTATTTCATACTCCGTCTCCCATCCAGCCCTCATCCTTTTCAGTGCTGCAGTCTGGTAGCCCAGTGCCCAGTTGCCAGCACCAATAATTCAGGAAGGCTAGTTTGCTCCCAGATTGTGCCTTAGGCACAGAGAAGAGAAACTGGCTCATATTGTTTTAACAATTACCATCCAGTATAGTTACTGCATTCATTAGAGTTGTGGTTGTTAAGTGCTTATTAAGTCTCTGTCCCACACGGGGCTCAGAGCTTTAAGGGGGAGGAAGACCAGGTATTTAATCCCCATTTTTCAGATGAGGAAACTGAGGCACAGAAAAGTTAAATGATTTGCCCTAGATCACACAGCAGACAAATGGTAGAGTGGGGATTAGAAACCCAAGTCCTCATACTCGCAGGCCAACACTCTTTCGACTAGGTCATGCTGCTTCCATGCTGGAGTAAAATCCTTTTTCTATAGGTGCCGAGGAAACTCAATCAAGAGACATATCACCAACACTATGTCCACATTGCAGGTATAAATCGAAAGTTAAAAATCTCAGCCCTTTGTCTCAATTGTTGCCCACCAGCAAAACACTACAAAACAGACTGTTCCACAGAAACATTCGAAACTCAAGTGCAGTTGTCATGGTTTTCAGCAACTGACAGTCACCTGAATGGAAGGAAGCAGAGTAACACTAGGAACTTATGTTGGGCCGGTGTTCATCTTCACTTTGGTTTAACTTCAACCCTTTTATGTTCACAATTGGTTTCAGTTCTCCCACTCAAGCAATAACCCCAGAGATGATATTGCTACTGAGGCCTACGAAGACGAACTGGATATGGGTCGATCCGGATCTTACTTAAACAGCAGTATCAATTCAGCTTGGAGTGAACACAGTTTGGACCCAGAAGATATCAGGGTAATTCTAAACCTTACTCATTTCAGCATTTAAACCCAACAGATCTATGCAGTGAACATCACACCTATATCAGAGTGTATGTGTGTTCATGTGTTTCGTCTAGTTGTAAAGGGCTCACTTAGTTCTGACCCTTGAAAATGAGGTGGGAGGACAGGACATACATAGGTACATACATGCATGCCTACACACGTTTGTGGGTAATTCCCAGCTTTACAAGTCATATAAACCTATCTTGTATGCCTCCTCATACTCTCCCTCAACACATATCTATAATGTTTGTTCAATTGTACATTCAATTATCTGATTATTCTGTAGATACTGTTATGTCTGTCTACTCCAGTAGAGTGTAAGTTTGTTGTAGGCAGGACATGTATCACTTGCTCGTATTGTACTTCCCAAGAGCTTAGTATTGGAATACAGTGTATTTGATCCAGTAGGGGCTCAATAAATGTTATTATTATTTTGGGTTTAGCTGGATGCCTTAGTGTCACCCCACTCTTGTATTCTTCCAAAGGCCATGCTGACCCTTTTTTTTCTGTGTTCATTCATTCAATCATATTTATTGAGCACTTACTGTGTGCAGAGCACTGTACTAAGCGCTTGGGAAGTACAAGTTGGCAACATATCTATCTCTTTATAAATCTGTGCATTATAGTCTCAGACCTACCAGACTCTGTTGACTTTTTTAACTTCTTTATCACCAATGACAACCTTTGGTTTTGTGTAGGGCTTCCCCGGCGTAGGCCAGTCCATGACTTCCATTTTCTTCAGACAGAAGGACCTAGGTTTTCATCCCGTCTCTGCTCCTTATCTGCTGTGGGTCCTTGGGCAAGTCCCATAACGTCTCTGTGCCTCAGTTACCCCATCTGCAAAATGGGGATTAAGACTGTGAGCCCTATGTGAGGCGTGGATTGTGTCCAAGCTACTCCAGTGCTTGGAATAGTGCTTTGCACATAGTAAGTGCTTAACAAATATCTAGTAACAGCAACAGCAACAAAACCCCAAAACAATGTTTTGCATTTTGCATATTGTAGTCCTGTACTGCATCTGGAAAGCAATTCATACGCATTTGGGTCAGTTGCACTTAACATTTCAGGAACTACTGTCTCAAAAACCTTTGATGATGCTCTTGGCCTGATGACCTAAAAGACTTTCCCAGTGGATCACTAGTTGGTAGCAAATCTCTCACTGCATCCTTAAGTGTGGGAGCATGGTCTAGGTTGGACTGCACCAGACTGACCTTGCAACCCTACTCAACTCCGACAATGGGGAAAGGCCCTGAAAGGTTTCTCTCAACTCCAACTCAACCAACCATCCTGTCGTACAGTAGCCTGAGCATCTCGGTAAATATTTGTTAAGCACTTACTCCGTGTCAAGCACTGTTCTGATTGATGGGGTAGATACAAGTTAATCAGGTTGGACACAGTTTCTGTCCCACAGAGAGCGCAAAGTCTAAGTAGGAGAGAGTGCGGGTATTGAATCCCCCTTTTACAGTTGTGGAAACGGAGGTACAGAGAAGTTAAGCAACTTTCCCATGACCACATAGCAGGCAAGTGGCGGAGCTGAGATTAGAACCCAAGTCCTCTGACTCCTGGGCCCGGGCTCTTTCCGTTAAGCCATGCTGCTTCTCACATTTCTCAGAACAGCTTAATTTGCCTAATCAGTTTCAGAACTCTGGTGATGGGGCCAACAGCTTTTCTAAGGTCAGTAAACGTGGTTTGATGGTTCGGATGTTCCTCTCTGTGTCTTTCCTGTGGCCATCGGGCTGCCAAGATCATAGCTGCCATCCAATGATTGGGTCTTTTAGACTGTGAGCCCACTGTTGGGTAGGGACTGTCTCTATATGTTGCCAACTTGTACCTCCCAAGCGCTTAGTACAGTGCTCTGCACACAGTAAGTGCTCAATAAATACGATTGATGATGATGGTCTGAAGCCACATTATGACATCAGTAACTCACAATGGACACATTCTTTGGTATAATCTCTTCAGAAGGACACTAGCCAAAACTTTCACAGTCAGCTCGCTCTCCTTTCTTCTTGATTATGGTCATTACAGGTAATACAGCTGGGAGAGAGTCTGCCACCCTGGACTGCATAGCCCTGTAGGTTGGAGAAATGTCAGTCTTTAGTGAGTGTTAATCAATCAATCTATCAATCCGTGAGTGTTTACTGTGTGCAGATCATTGTACTAAGTGCTTGGGAATATAAAATGCGACACACTTGGTAGACCTGTTCCTTTGCCCACAAGGAGTTTACAATCTAAAGTATTGAACCACAACAGATAATTTTTAGCAAAGTAGTTTGCATTGATTACTACCAAGCACGTCATGACCTAGTGGATAGAGCATGGGCCTGGGACTTAGAAGGACCCGGGTTCTTGTACTGGCTCCACCACTTGTATGCTGTGTGACCTTAGTCAAGTCACTAAGTCAAGACTTGGGCAAGTCGCTCAACTTCTCTGTGCCTCAGTTACCTCATCTGGAAATGGTATTAAGACATGGGACATGGACTGTGTTCAACCTTGTATCTAACCCAGTGCTTAGTATGGTGCCTGGCACACAGTAAGCGCTTAACAAATACCATTAAAAGAAAAAAAAACTCTCAGCACCACTCAATACAGCATCTCTACATACGGTATTCAAAGATGGCATCTTTCTAATGACCTCGTGATGTCTCCAGGGGTGCTGTTTTGGGATGAATCCAAAAATATTGCTGTAACCAAAAATATGCTGTCCAGTCTCAGCTGCCAAATGGTGTCCTAGGGTCTTGTGAAAGTCAAGTTTTGAGGAGAGGGCACTCCTTCAACCTTTCAGAGCAGGTTTCAATCTAAACTCAAGCGGAGAAACAAATCCGAAAGGCAAGAAGAAAGCCCTGAGGTCACTAAGTCGAAAGGCACATTTGTGCTGTATATGTTCTCGTACACTGGATCCTAACTTGTGTAAAGATCTGATCTAGCTGACTGACTACTCTGTTCAATTCTCCTTTAGGATGAGCTGAAGAAATTATATGCCCAACTGGAGATCTACAAAAGGAAGAAGATGATCACAAACAACCCTCATCTTCAGAAAAAGAGGTGCTCCAAAAAGGGCCTGGGTCGCTCAATCATGAGACGGATCACGGAAATCCCGGAGACGGTCAGCAGGCAGTGCTCCAAGGAGGACAAGGAAGGGCTAGACCACAGCGGTACCAAAAGCGCCGCCGTCCTGAAGAAAAATCCTCAAGAACCCTCGGGCGGGACAGCCAAGCCAAAGGAGGAGTCTTTGAAGAACAAGGTGTTCTCCCTGAAAAAGTCCCACAGCACATACGACCACGTCAGGGACCCACCGGAAGAGTCCACCAGCCTGACGATGGAGAGTGAGGAAACGGCGAGCACAGAGACCTCCTTGCTGGAGTCCCTGACTGGTAAAAAACTACCCAAAAAGGGCACCGAAAACGCCGAAGCCGCGTCCATGGAATCTGTCCCCTTGGTGTGCAAGTCAGCGAGTGCCCACAATCTCAGCTTGGACAAGAAACCGATGCACCCGAGAACATCCATGCTACAGAAATCACTCAGTGTGATCGCGAGCGCTAAGGAGAAAACCCTGGGGTTAGCCGGCAAAACCCTGGCCCAGAGCCTGGAAGACAGTACCAAATCCCAGAAATCTCCTGCTACAGGGAAAGAAGTGAACAGCAGATACGCCAGCGTGGATCAGGCAGAGAAGCCGGATTCCACCTGGAAGACCTCCAACCTTGCGGAGGACCCTGCGAAGCCCCAGAAATCGGGGATCATGAAGGCGCAAAGGGCTTCCCCCTCCATTCCGAATGCCGAGCCGAGCGCAGGCCACCCTGTGCCGGCGGAGAGCTCTGGCACTGGGGAGGTGTGCCCGTGGGAAGCGTACGACCTGACTCGGGGTCCCGGGCCTTCCGAACCCAGGGTTCAAAAACACGTGTCCATTGCTGCTTCGGAAACCGAGCCCATTCGGCCTCCCCTCCCGCAGGAGAGAGCCCCGCCCAAGCCGCCAAATCCCAAGAGTACAGACAAGTCCGAAGTGTGTCCGTGGGAGGGCCAAGGACAGTACGTTTCTGAAGAGGAGAGAGAACGATCGCATCATCAGCCTCCGCTCCTCCCTGCGGCTCCAGGCGAGCGGACAGGCCAGCGCCACGCAGCCAGCGGGGGCTCTGGGGGATACGACGAACTGCCCTCCAAAGCCGTAGCACTACTGGCAGAGCAAGAAAATCTCAACAAAATAGGGGACCAGAAAAGAAACAAGTCTTCCTTTGAGGGGACCGTACGCTCACCTGCCTCCTGGGGCCCCAGTAATAACTTTCAGCAGCCGTTGACGTCACGGGCTGAGGTCTGCCCCTGGGAGTATGAGACACCAGATTTACCAAATGCCGAAAGAAGTGTAGCTCTACCTGCCACCTCCACGCTAAGTGCAAATAAAACAGCCACACCTCGGAAATGAAAGGCGCCAGACGCTTTGGAAGTGTAGCGGCAGCGGGAAGGGAAGAGACGGAGAAGAGAAGGTTCAAGGAGAAAGACGGGAAGCCTAAATCAAGCCAGAAGTAGACAGGTGTCCAGAAATTCCAAGGGAAAATTGGTCAATCAGGGAGAACCGGGGGTAGGGGCAGGTTCGGGGTGACCATATTCACCGAGCGAGTTATGCCCCGAAGGAGGATCGTGGACTTGACCGAGCGATTTCCCCATTTAGAAAAGGGAGAATATTTCAGCGAGCTCAGTGATTTCTAAAAGGAAATGACCCTGGAAGCCACCCCCTGATTGGCATTTACCCTTGGGATTTGAAGAGCCAAAAGGAGGCAAAAACGTAGACGGCACAGAGTGGGCTGGAAGTGTTAAAAAAAAAAAAGTCAAGGAGCAGTTGACTGAAGACTTTTCACTTTAATTATTTAACCTTGATAGCACTGCTGACTTAATGCATCCCAAAAATATTTTCTATTAATGATTGCTCTCATTTTATTATAAATGTATAAGTACATTGTTGTGTCTCATATGAAAGCATTCCAGATTGTATAATTTTTTGCAAACCACTTTGAAATTATGTGACACAACAACACATTTATGCAATCTGCAGATACTCTATTGTTACTGCAATTTACAAAATTTCTGCTCCAGCCTTCAGTTGATTTCTTGAATTACGGTAAGCTTTCATTGGCATTGGGAGCCATGGCTTGTATGAGACTGTCCTTCGGTTTCTGCTGTGATTTCTATTGTGAATTTTCATTTTCCTCTCTATTATTTAAAATTATACTTTGATACTGTATTATTCAGGGTTTTTTATACCAGGTAAGCTACTTGTTTTGCACTTCTATGTTCGCACTCATGGCTTTATTAATAATGGAGAGTTCCATCGTCCTCCTTAGCTATCGGTTTCGGTACGTTCAAGGACAACTTACCCATTGTTTGTTACAAACGAGATGCTTCCATTGACTTCCAAGATTCCAGCTATATCATGACTCCTCATGTTTCTCAGTATTTCATCCTTCAAAGAGTTTCCTAAAGGAACAGGTTAAAGGTGAGAAAAAATATACTGTGATTACTTTTCTTTAGAAATGGACGCCTCCAAGACATGATATAGGTATTATTAGACCACGGCTGTATGGCCTACGCGGAGAACTAGCCTTTTAAAGTAAGTAGAGGAAGGGGAGCTCGGAGAGCACATTCAAGTGATTATTTTTTTTAGAAGCACCTATGAAAAATGGGGACATAGTGTACATTACTGAATGAATGTTCACCACAACTTGAATTCACTACTACAGATTGTCTCCTTACTACAGCTTGGGGGGAAAACTCAGTAGACGGAGCATTCGATTTGCAAATGTGTACCATACGTTTAATTCTTAACAGGATAGTATCCATTTGTTGCAATTCTAAAGCATACACATTAATCTGTATCCTGCGGGTTGCTCTGTTCCGCAAGGCTGAGACCTGAAACTCACGGTCTTGTTTGTTAAGATCAAACATTCTGGAAAGACACATTTTTGTAAAGGAAAATGTTTTCCCATGACCTTTGATAGAAGAGAAAGAATACCATTAGCTTGCAGCTTCCCCAGCGCTTAGTACAGTGCCTGGCACATAGTAAGCACTTAAAAAATACATTTAAAACAAAAAGAAAAAATTGAAATCTCTGAGCAGCTAAGAGTTTTATCACTACTGATGTGGCTTGTTGGTGGCCACCTCATCATGACTAAATGCTGTGCGACTTGATAATGTAAGGCTATTAGGGAAATGTTAAAATCCCTGGGAAACCGCAGTCAGCGAAGGTCTGCTTGGTCTTGGTGATTCTAATTTTCTTCACGATATATTGGGAGGTGAAAGGAAATGTACAAAATTCGAGAAAAACTGCGTGGGGATAGAAGTTGGGAAGATGGGATTCTGTTTGGTGCTTGAAGAATACTTACTCTAAGGATTTCACTGAACATTTGCCCTCACCCAGCTAACCCCTGCCTGTTTCTCAAAAGTCAGTTCACAGCAAAGTACCTCCATATTGTCTGTGTGCCTACTTTGCTCATGTGTCTACAGAACATGACGCCTGCTAGTTGCTTTTCTCAGGTTGGGGTGGGAAAAGATCAAGGAAAAATGAAGAGAATCTATTTTTGTGTTCCCTTGATGTTTTTCCCCCTCCTTATTTTAATTTTGCCAGCCAAGCCCCATCTATGTGGGGATTCTAGAAGACTATTTTTAAGGAATATTTGCTCATTAACACTGTCGTTTGCAGACCCTGTTAATCGTCCCATGTACGTCTGGCATGGTTAGGGCTGAATGCTCGTTGTATTTTTGATGGTCCTGCTAGAAACCTAACGTCAAGAAAGCAATAGTGAGTTACATTTCAGCGATTTCCTATGTTCCCTAGGTCATGCCCCACCAGCATATAGCAATGAGATTGCTTAGTCGCCTTTCTTGGAGTTCCACAGCTATGACTTTAAGCCAAGAGTCATGCAGTTTTAGAATTAAATGCGTTTTCAAACAGGTCCACTAGAAATCAGAAACTCAATCAGCAGGTCACAAACATTTGCTAGGTTGTCCTTATTCAGTGCATGTGCAGACTGCATCCCTCCTTTGTTTCTAAACCGAGGTTTATAACTAGATTTATACTGATCTTAATAGACTTGTATACTTTATGCAAGAATGCAATGCTTTAAGGTCTGAATAAGTACTCAACCCATTGTAACTTTTGGTGGCAGTATAGATCTGAAAACCGACCGTACTTTTTATATTTGCTCCTTAGGTTTCTGCATGCAAGCAATGACAGGTAAGACTGAGAAAACACTGCCTTTGACTTCTAACATTTTAGCTACTGAGAGTTGTAGAGTAACTAAAGCTGTAAGTCTATTCACTTTATTCTGTGGTTCTTCTAAGACTATTATCTGGCAACCTACAGCATCCACCAGGAAATATTTGGTAGAATTATGTCGTGATGTTCTGCAGCATGTAAATAATATAACTTATCTGCAATAAAGTACATTTATATGAGATGGAGTGACAGTGGTTTTATATGTTCGTCCTTGGAATTGAGGTTGGTTTTATTAACTGATTTTAGAATATTGATTTTAGACAGGGAACCATGTCTACCAACTCTGTTATAATCGCCCTCTTCCAAGTGCTTAATACAGTGCTCTGCACATAGTAAGCGCTCAGTACCATTGATTGCTTGATAAAATCTGTGAGGTTTTTAGAAAACTTCAGAGAATTTGCTCCTAAGAGTAAACAGCATCTCTTGTTCCTTTGCACAATTCTGCCCTTCTCCCTGAGAATACTGGAATCCCTCTTAATTACAGAAGGGCCATGTCTGTCCATAAAATGGACATAAACCATCCGAAAGGGATAAAGGCTGGGTTCAATCCTTTTGATTTTTAGGTATAAATTTGTTTCTGATTCTCAGATCATCAGAGCATCGGCTGAGATCCGCGATGTAAAATCCTACCCAAGAAGCCCCCCAAAATACATTTTCTTGACACAGCACCTCACTATCTGGTGCTTCTTGCATTTTTTTTTTCCCAAAACTGCTCTCTAGGTTGTCAATCTCCTACCCAAGGAAACAAGGAAAAGGCTGATTCTGGCCTCTGCCCACTCAAAGGCCTTCTCTTCTCTGGGCTAATTGGTGGCAATTAGCCACCAATCAGGGGATTCTCAATGAAATTTAGATCTTTCCAGTCAGTGACTGAGTACAGTTCAAACAACAGACAGTGTTACTCTTAACTACCTGATAGTCATAGCTTCCTCTCCTCTCAGTAACAAAATGGTCAAACATCATTTGGGGTTTTCATTTGGGATATCAGAAGCCAGAGAAATGAAGTTAACAGTATTTAATGTACTTTCTACAACTTGATTTAGTTGAGTTTGTTGGTGCATTCTACTTTCCTTTCCTTAAACAGTCACTGAATTGAGGAACACCTCTTCCATTGTATGGTTCTTGTGGGGTTTTCTAATCAGGCATTTGTCTTTTGAAAAGAGCACTGACAAGCTACCAACAAATTCAGAGCTCTAAACGTCCCCGCCAAACAACTGGAGCCAGGCTCTGAAATCAGTGACCTGGTTTTCATTTTGTTCCAGTTCCCTGGAATGTGAAAATAGTTCTCTCCTAAAAATAAAACTGATCGAGTGAGATTGGGAAATGAAGATGAAAATTAAGGGGCAGGTTTGTGCTGCAAAATGAACCCACGTCTGGGTGGAAAATGAGAATAACTGTTCAATATGTAAATAGAAAATTTGCCTCAAGTCCCCCAGCTGTAGCTGCTACTCCTCACAATTCCAGTTCCATTAACTGGAGAGGAGAAGAAAAATAATCTCACCTTTTTCCCCTGAGGGCAGTGCTTTGGATAATGTTCTCCAAGTCAAGGTCAAAGGAGGAGCCCTTAGCCTTATTGGGAAATTAATCAGAAAGCCAAAGTAAGTGTTTTTATGCCCTCAGAGCCTAAAAGGTAAACCTGTTTGCCATAACACCCGCCTAAATTTGGAGGAGATATTCCCTCTACACTCTTTCATGAAGTTCATCCTCTGATATGGTTTTAACTCACACCTCTATGTGGATGACACTCAACTTTGGGGAAGCAGCGGGACCTAGTGGAAAGAGGTGAGCCCCCCATGGGACAACCTGATCACCGTGTAACCTCCCCAGCGCTTAGAACAGTGCTTTGCACATAGTAAGCGCTTAATAAATGCCATCATTGTTATTGTTATTAAAGAGCACCAGCTTAGGAGTCAGAGGATCTGCATTCTAATTCTGGCTCTGCCACTTGTCTGCTGTGTGACCTTGGGCAAGTCGCTTCACTTCTCGTGCCTCAGTTACCTCATCTGTAAAATAGGGCTTACGGCCGTGAGCCCCTGTAGGGCATGGACTAAGTCCAACCTGATTATCTCGTATCTACCCCAACGCTTACTATAGAGTCTGGCACACTGTAAGCATTTAATAAATACCATTTAAACAAAAATCTACATCTCTAGCCTTGACCTCTTAATGCCTCTACAGTCCCATATTTCCTCCTGCCTTTTGGACATCTCCATCTTCTCTTCTCTTCCTCACTTTCCCATCACCATTGATAAAACCACTATCTTTCCTGTTCCACAAACTCACTGTCCTGGCATCATTTATGATCCTCTCATTTACCGCTCGCAGTTATTCCTGTACAATATTTCATCGATCAGCCCTTTCCTCTCCACCTTTATAAATACCACCTTGAGGTACACTGAACTTCTAAAATAGCCTCCGAACTGGTCCCTCTAACTCTAGCCTCTTCCCACTTCAGTTTGTCTTACGGGCAGCTTCACATTTTACCCATCAATCATTATGTATTTACTGAGCACCGACTGTGTGCAGAGCACTATACTAAGCACTTGGGCAGTACAACAGAACTAGTAAACATGATCCCTATCCCCGAGGAATTTACAATCTAGCAGAGGAGACACACAGCATAGGAGGAAGTAAGTGTAAAGATACGGAAATAAGTTCTCTGTGGGGTGGCAAGTCATCATCATCAATTGTATTTATTGAGCGCTTACTGTGTGCAGAGCACTGTACTAAGCGCTTGGGAAGTACAAGTTGGCAATATATAGAGACAGTCCCTACTCAACAGTGGGCTCACAGTCTAAAAGGGGGAAAGTCTAGAGGAGCAAGTGAGTTCCCCAGTGCTAATGTAGCACAGAAGGCAGAACATCCAATCAATCAATCAATTGTATTTATTGAGCACTTACTGTGTGCAGAGCACTGTACTAAGCACTTAATTAGAGACATCCAATTAGAGATGGCCTGGAGGTAGGCCAAGATAATAATAATAATGGCATTCTAGACTGTGAGCCCACTGTTGGGTAGGGACCGTCTCTATATGTTGCCAACTTGTACTTCCCAAGCGCTTAGTACAGTGCTCTGCACACAGTAAGCGCTCAATAAATACGATTGAATGAATGAATGAATGACAAGGTGAGAGCAGTAAGCCAGTGAGAAGACTCGGACACGGGAAGGAGGAGGTAAAAGACAGGTGAGGCCAGGTAGCAAAGGGCGATAAGAGATGGTGGGGGGTGGATCCAGAGGGACATGAAGACCCATAAAGAGTCAGCAGGATATGAGGGTATGCAGCAGTTGGGGAGAAATAGGAATGAGAAGTGGGAAGAAGCTTGGGATGAGGAAAGACAGGAGGAGACAGCAGGAAGCAGCAGGGAAGGGAGAGAAAAGCAGAGGATGGAAGGGATGACAGTCTTTTAGACTGTCACTGTCACAGTCTTTTAGACTGTGAGCCCACTGTTGGGTAGGGACTGTCTCTATATGTTGCCAACTTGTACTTCCCAAGTGCTTAGTACAGTGCTCTGCACACAGTAAGCGCTCAATAAATACGATTGATTGATTGATTGATTGACACTGCAGCCACTTAGCAGAAGGCCACTTACTGGACAAATGACTTCCACCATTTGACCGTTTGGTTTGATTTTGATTAAACAGTTGTTTCTGAGAGGTTTGTAATTCAACTGTTTCAGGGTTTTATTATTATTACAAATAATAACAATGAGAATAACCATTTTGGTATTTTTAGAGTACTTATTCATTCATTCATTCATTCAGCGTGGCCTAGTGGCTAGAGCACGGGTCTGGAAATCAGAAGTTCATGGGTTCTAATCCCGGCTCCACCACTTGTCTGCTGTGTGACCTTATGCAAGTCGCTTCACTTCTCTGGGCCTCAGTTCCCTCATCTTTAAAATGGGGATTAAGACTGTGAGCCCTATGTGGGACAAGGACTTTGTCCAATCCAATTACCTTGTATCTACTTACTCTAGCGCTTAGAACAGTGCCTGGCACGTAGTAAGTGCTTAACAAATACCATAATTATTATTTATTATTATTATTATTGATTCGGTCGTATTTATTAAGCACTTACTGTGTGCAGAACACTGTACTAAGCGCTTGGGAAAATACGATACAGTATTAGAGTGACAATCCCTGCTGACAACGAGCTCACTAAGCTATGGAGGAGATACACGATAATCAGGTTGGAAACAGTCTCTGTCCCACATGGGGCTCACAGGCTCAATGAGAGGGAGGACAGGTATTTTATCCCCATTTTATGGATGAAGAAATGTTTATTCCTCCCTCAGAAAGGGCTCTGTTAAAAAGGGCGGTGTTAAGTACCCAATCTCTATGCAATAAACCAGGGGTGCGGGGGGGGGGGGGAGGCATTAGATTGTAATCTCCTCAAGGACAGTTACCATGGCTTTTTACTCCTATTTTACCCTCCTGAATTCCTGGAAGAGTGCTCTGCCTAGAGGAGAAACACCATAAATAATACTGAATGAATGAATAAATGATGAAAAATACAAAGAGCTCATACTTTTGCTAGGAAAAGACAAGAACTGGGAGGGGTTTTGTAATGTAACCCAAAACAACCCCAAATATTCAATTAAAAGTATTTATAAAACATCTACCCTACTTTGGAGACTTATCTAAGGGCTTAGGAGCAGCGTGGCTCAGTGGAAAGAGTACGGGCTGGGGAACCAGAGGTCGTGGGTTCTAATCCCGGCTCCGCCACTTGTCAGCTGTGTGATCTTGGGCAAGTCACTTAACTTCTCTGGGCCTCAGTTCCCTCATCTGTAAAATAGGGATGAAGACTGTAAGCCCCATGTGGGGCAACCTGATTACCTTGTATCTACCCCAGCGCTTAGGACAGTGCTTGGCACATAGTAAGCGCTTAACAAATACCAACATTATTATTATTATTATTATTAGGAGACTGCAAAAAAAATAGAAGATATGATCGCGGCCTGCCTTCAGGAGCTTAATAGGGAAGCAGCATGGCCTAGTGGAAAGAGCACAGGTCTGGGAATCAAAAGATCTGGGTTTTAATCCTGACTTCGCTCCTTGCCTGCTCTGTGACCTTGGGCAAGTCACTTAACTTCTCTGTACCTCAACTAACTCATCTGCAAAATGGGGATTCAAAACCCACTGGGCCCGATGAAGGACAGGGACTGTGTCCAACCTGATTATCTTGCTTCTACCCCAGTGTTTAGTACAGTGCTTGGCACATAGCAAGCATTTTAAAAATACCACCATAATTAGTAATATTTCACGGGGAGATAGACACCTTTGAATCAAATAGTGGGATGAGGATCCAGAACAAAGATGGAACAGTTGATAGACGGAGTAGAGAGGTCTAAATACAAAAATAAGTGTAAACTAACAAGTCAAGATGTACATAAGCGCTAAGGTTAGGGGTTTAAAAACAGTGCATAGGCGGGTTGAGGGTTGATTCAGCCTGGTGGAAATAAACAGCTGATCAAACCACCAATCCCCAGGATCAACTTTCTCAAAGTAGCCTCATTAAAGGTTCAGTCTTGGAAATCTTTAGTCCAGACACTCTGTGGGATGTCCAACCGGATTTGCTTTTATCAATCCCAGTGCCTAGTACAGTGCCTGGCACATAATAATAATGATGGCATTTATTAAGCGCTTACTATGTGCAAAGCACTGGTCTAAGCAATGGGCACATATTAAGCAGTTAACAAATGCCACCATTATTAAAACCATTACTAGGGTAGGTGCGTACCCTCTATACAAACATTTCAATGTAAATAGTACTCGTGTACACACACACTCACATGCAATGTGTATATAACTGGCAAAAATTGGACAGGCAGCAAAACCACAGATGGTAAGAAAGAAATAAGAAATCCACATTTTCTGTTCCCTTGCACCCGACCGCCCCTCAGCTCTGTAGAGGTTTGTGATGGAAAGATTTCTTGCCTCTTTCTTCACATTGTCGATTCCCACAGAGATCTAACCAGTATCCCTCTCTCTCTCTGTCCTGGGGCAGTTCATTCATCATCTTGCAGAAATATAGTACAAATCTTTTATGTCCCTTTTCTGGGAAATCTCATAGTGGGTTGAGATGACACCAAAGCTATTTGATATTTGAATTTGTGTCCCTGTACATTACTCTTTGCAGAAGAGATAGCAGCAGTAAGTGGAGGAGTTGTTGTATTTTTTAATAATACTTTATGCCAGGCACTCCGTGCTGGGGTAATGTAAGGAAAATAATTCAGCACCTATTCCTAACTCCTCGGGGACTGTCAATCTAAATGGAGGAAGGCAAGCACAGAGAACAATAAGGACAAATTACAAACAATGATAAGAGTACAAACAACCCTCATATTTCTGATACAGTTGGTTTCTGAAACACCAACTCAAATGGAAACAATTTGCACAATATCAGCACACATTTTCTCAAGGGAACAATGTTATAAATCCCATATAAATGTTATGGGAAGCAGCGTGGCTCAGTGGAAAGAGCCCGGGCTTTGGAGTCAGAGGCCGTGGGTTCAAATCCCAGCTCCTCCACTTGTCAGCTGTGTGACTTTGGGCAAGTCACTTCACTTCTCTGGGCCTCAGTTCCCTCATCTGGAAAATGGGGATGAAGACTGTGAGCCCCTCATGGGACAACCTGATTACCTTGTATCTACCCCAGCGCTTAGAACAGTGCTTTGCACATAGTAAGCACTTAACAAATACCAACATTATTATTATTATTATTATTAAATCGGGAATTGGTTCCTGTACCAAGCTGAGAAACATCATTTTTATCAAAATTACGTAGAATTGTGAACACAGGTCATTACAGATGAGTAATATAGATGCATCAACTCATGGATATTAAGCCAGAGAGGTTTCACGGCCTGACAGCCAGACTGCACTTTTCCGGATGGAAAATGGAAGTTTTTGTCCTCCTTGGTGACTGCCTGATGAGCATCTCACCTCCTCCCACTCCCCATCCCCCAAGGCTTCTAGAGGCAGGAGGAAATGCAAGACTAGAAGATGGGACTGATGAGGTAGATTAGGGAATCATCTGCATAAAGGTTGTAGCTAAAGAAATGAGAAGGAATGAGCTCCTCAAGAAAGCATGTGGTACAGGTAGACTTGAGATTTACTACTGGTTCTTGAAAACCGTGTCTTACCCCAAAGGTTGTAGGTCGGAGCCAACTCTTCTCGGAAGGAGCAATCTTGTAAATGGGGGGTTGGTTTTTAAACCAAGTTCATAACCTATTTTTATTATTATTATGACTATCCCGGCTCCGCCAGTTGTCAGCTGTGTGACTTTGGGCAAGTCACTTCACTTCTCTGGGCCTCAGTTACCTCATCTGTAGAGTGGGGATTAAGACTGTGAGCCCCCTGTGGGGCAACCTGGTTACCTTGTGACCTCCCCAGCGCTTGGAACAGCGCTCTGCACATAGTGGGCGCTTAATAAATGCCATTATTATTATTATTATTCTCTGTGCCTCAGTTACCTCATCTGTAAAATGGGGATTAAGATTGTGAGCCCCTCGTGGGACAACCTGATCACCTTGTGGCCTCCCGAGCACTTAGAACAGTGCTTTGCACATAGCACTTAACAAATGCCATTTTATATATATATATATATATATATATATATATATATATACAAATGCCATTATATATATATATATATATATATATATATATATATATATGCGTGTATAAAATGGGGATTAAGACTGTGAGCCCCCTGTGGGGCAACCTGATCACCTTGTAACCTCCCCAGCGCTTAGAACAGTGCTCTGCACATAGTAAGTGCTTAATAAATGCCATCATTATTATTATTATTACTAATAATAATTGTGGTTAAGCACTTAGTGCCAGAGGTACTGGGGTAGATTCAAGATTATCAATCCACAAGAGTCCCTGTCCCACAAGGGACGCACCCGTCTAAGTAGGAGGAATAACAGGTATTGAATCCTCATTTTCCAGATGATGAAACTGAGGCACCAAGAAATTAAATGACTTGCCCAAGGTCACATGGCAGGCAAGTGGCAGAGCTGGGATGAGAACCCAGGTCCTCTGATTCCCAGGCCCGTGCTCTTTCCACTAGGCCATGTTGGTTTCCAGATTATTCGAAATTATGCATTGACTGATATTGAGTCTGAGAGACTCCATGAGAGGGAGTTCAAATGTCACTTCACTGTCAGTAAACTGGACTTGTGAAGTTTACCCAATTTACCTTCCCAATTTAGTAGCATCCGTCAATCAGATCATCCCCCGGGCCTGGAATGCCCTCCCTCTGCCCACATTCGCCAAGCTGGCTCTCTTCCTCCCTTCAAGGCCCTGCTGAGAGCTCACCTCCTCCAGGAGGCCTTCCCAGACTGAGCCCCTTCTTTCCTCTCCCCCTCGTCCCCCTCTCCACCCCCCCATCTTACCTCCTTCCCTTCCCCACAGCACCTGTATATATGTATATATGTTTGTATATATTTATTTCTCTATTTATTTACTTATTTATTTTATTTGTACATATCTATTCTATTTATTTTATTTTGTTAGTATGTTTGGTTTTGTTCTCTGTCTCTCCCTTTTAGACTTTGAGCCCACTGTTGGGTAGGGACTGTCTCTATATGTTGCCAATTTGTACTTCCCAAGCGCTTAGTACAGTG
The DNA here is from genome assembly GCF_015852505.1 of Tachyglossus aculeatus. Taxonomy (NCBI): domain Eukaryota; kingdom Metazoa; phylum Chordata; class Mammalia; order Monotremata; family Tachyglossidae; genus Tachyglossus; species Tachyglossus aculeatus. The sequence goes on along the minus strand of NC_052078.1, from coordinate 19,304,040 downwards.
CTCTGCACATAGTAAGCGCTCAATAAATACGATTGATGATGATGATGATGATGATGAATCAGATGAAAGTGCGCTTGACTTTCCTGAGGGGTTTGAGGGGCCCCTTCCCTCACCCACCAAATCCAAACCCTGGTAATTGGTGAAGGGTTTCGGAGCTGATGGGATCCACATGCCGAATTCCAGAGAGACTGGTTGGCATTGATGTCGTCAACCAAGCCACAGCAAGACTGGTAACATCCCAAACGCTTAGTACAGTGCTCTGCACACAGTAAGCTCAAGAAATATGATTGAATGAATGAATGAATCCTAGGAAGTGGATCACGTTGGCATCCACACCTCTGCATTCTGACCAGTCATCCGCTCTGTCACCCCAGCTTCTGCAGGCCCCAATGCCACCCCCACCTCCATAATACTGCCCTGCGTGATACAGTATCAGTAGGCAAGGAGATTAAAGCTACCCGTCTTTTCTCCACATTAATATTTGAAGAGGAAAAATTTTTAAGAAACCTCGGATCAACTTAAAATTACCTGAGGCTTCCTGGGATTTCTTCTGTTTACCTTTACAGTATGTTCATTATATCCTATTATCCTCCGTACATGAAAAGAGCAAGTCAAATCTACTCCAAATACCACACAAATGCCATCCTGGTTCTCTCGCGCATTTGCTTCTGCTGGGGGAAGGATGCTGTGGTTTCATCAGTTTGTTTAATATCAGAAATCTTCATTTTTGTTTGATCCCACGGAGGTGGAAAAATGCAAATAAGGCATATCAAATAGACTCCTTTCTGAATCCTATATGAAGGACCCGGCAAGGTGAACAATGAACCCATTGTGCTCCAAGGAGATGGGAAAATCTGAGCTAGAGAATGGAGGAGATAGGGAGAAAAAAAATAGAATGTAGACTATTTTTGTTGTGTATCACCTTTAGTTCTCAGGAAAACAAACTCAGTATTTGTCTTCCTGTGAACTTTTTTTTTGTTTTGGGGTTTTTTTTCTTTTTTTTTTCTTTTTTTAAAGGGAAAGCAAAGTAGTTGAATGCACACTGACTGCTCAGGCATGCAGACTTCTGTAGCAAGAGACCTAGGGATCTACTGGCTGGCTGGGAGACAATACACCATCTCTTGGGTATCCAGCTATTGGTCCCACTTACCTCCAACTTTTCTACCAAATGCAAAAGGGACCTGGAGCAGGTGGGTCCTAGGCAGGAGCCTAATAAACTGCTGCTGGGTGTGGGATGAGGCAGAGGAACAGGATGGGAGAAAATGGCAGATCTGATAGGGAAGGTGAGAAAGTGGTGGAGATGGAGATTTTCTAGGTAATGAGGGAAATAATTAGATAAATGTGGAAGAACCTATGGATTGTTGGAATTTGCAAATCTCAGGAAACCCTCGATCAGTGAATCCAGATAAATTGTAATCGCCCTCATTGATAACTGGCAGAAGCAGAGAACGAACATAAGTGTTACCACCCCCAGAGAAGGGTAAAGTAGAAAACACAGTGACAACAGCTTGCTTCAACTCAGGGACCTTTAATGCTTTTTCTGGAGATGTGATTCCGAGGTCCCAAGCCTTTCTACTTAAAGTAAAAGATAAGGAGGAACTTAAATGCTGTAAGAATCACCGTCCAAAAATAAAAGTGTACCTTGCTCGCTCCCCTCGCCTGGCCAGCCTACTAGATGTCGGCCTCTCCCACTTCCCCTTAGTGGAATGTCCTTGGGACCTGGGGTATCTTTCCTACCGTAAGGGGAAAAAAGAGCATGGCCTAGTGGATAAAGCCCAGGCCAGAGAGCCAGAGAACTTGGGTTCTAATCCCATCTCTGCCACTTGCCTATCGTGTAACCTTGGGCAAGTCATTACAGTTCCCTGTGCCCCTCAATATCCTCAACTGCAAAATGGGGATTCAGTACCTGTTCTCCCCCAGGTCAGAAGGAGGCAATGAAGGTGAAAACTGAATTGTGTTTTGCTTTTTGCTTTTTTAGACTGTGAACCCACTGTTGGGTAGGGACTGTCTCTATATGTTGCCAACTTGTACTTCCCAAGCGCTTAGTACAGTGCTCTCCACACAGTAAGCGCTCAATAAATACGATTGATTGATTGATTGATTTTTGGGTTTTTTTTGCGGGGGGGGGGGGGGGAGCAACTCTCCTGCACCTTATTTTGTTTTATCCAGCATCTCTTCAAATAATTGCTTCCCCCCACCCCCCACAAAGAATTGCTACATTCATATGTCAAATCAAGCTGCTCTAATTACTCAATTTTGACTGCTCCTTCACCAACAGGCATTTTAAGGGGTCTGGGAGTTGAGTAACCAAGCAACTCTACCTTGGTCCCCCTCACCCTGGTGAAGAAACAAAAAGGGAAATGTCTTGAAGCCAGAGGGAACAATTTTCTGTTCAAAAATGATGGGGGCGGGGGGGAGTGTATGTGTGTGTGTGACGTTATAATAATGACAATGGTGTTTAAGCGCTTACTATGTACCAAGCGCTGTTCTAAGCACTCAGGGCTGTTGTTGCTTGAGTCACATTTTTGATGCTTATTTTTTAATTGCTCTAGGCAAATGAAAGCTAGCTGATGCAGAGAGTCCTTTTTAATCATACACTGGAATGGGCTTAGTCCCTTCCTCTGCCTCTCAATAGCCTTTTGAAAGATTGAGAATGAAAGTCATAATTGTCATATTTATTAAGCACTTACTGTGTGCCAAGCACAGCCCTAAGCACTGAGGTAGATACAGTACAATCAGATTACATACAGCCCCTGCCCTTCATGGGGCTCACAGTCTAAGTGAGAGGGACAAAAGGCATCTCAGTCTCATTTTTAAAGAGAAGGAAACTGGCACAGAGAAGTTAAGTGACATACCTGAGGTCACACAGCAAGCAAGTGGTGGAGCTGGGATTAGAACCCACTTTTCTGAGTCCTAGGCCTGTGCTCTTTCCATTAGGCTGCACTGCTTCTCAGCTGTGACCATCATTTCTGAAAAGGAAGATGTTAATATAATGAGAAGAATCCAAAGATTTCTGTCCAGGATTATGAACGGCATTTTCAAAACCTTTGGCGAGTTCTGTAAACCGACAGGACCAGGCTGAGAACTTGGGTCAACATTAGTTGGGTGGACTGGATTTTAAAATAGGCATTTGGAAGACTCATAATTATGACAGGGCCACTGTAACTAACTCTGACCAGTCTTTCCTCGACATTTAGGTCTGATAACAGTGTTCGCCTCATCTGAGATGAACCAGAGTGGAGACCAGGCTCGGGAGTCGGAGGTCTTGGGTTCTAATTCCGGCTCCGCCACTTGTCTGCTGTGTGACTTTGGGCAGGTCATGTAACTTCTCTGTGCCTCAGTTACCTCATCTTTAAAATGGGGATTAAGACCGTGAACCCCACGTGGGACAACCTGATTACCTTGTATCTACCCCAGCGCTTAGAACAGTGCTTGGCACATAGTAAGCGCTTAACAAATATCATCATTATTATTCTGATAAAAATGCATTCATCACCCTCAGATATTTCCTGGGAGAAAAGAGCTGGGATGTTTAAAGTCAGTTAATGTCCAAGTTCCACCCTTAAATCACTACCCCCTAGAATGAGTCCCTGGTATCCTTGGTTCCAGGGCAGATTTGGTCCCATTCCAAGTGACTGGAGGACAAATAATTGCCTTTATTACCGCTACCCTATGAGAAGCCCTGGAAACAGTTAGCCAGGATGTTATCAAGCAGCGTATAACAGGTACTCTTCTAAGTACTGAGGTAGATACAATCCAATTAATTTGGTCACAGTCCCTGCCCCACATAGGGCTTGCAGTCTTAATATCCATTTTATAGTTGAGGTAACTGAGGCACAGAGAAGTTAGATGACTTGTCCGAGGTCACACAGCAGACAAGTGGCAGAGCAGGGATTAGAACTCAGGTCCTTCAGGATTAGAACTCAGGCTCTGAACACAGTAAGTGCTCAATAAATACAATTGATTGATCGATTGATTCCTCTCCCCCTCATCCCCCTCTCCATCCCTCCCATCTTACCTCCTTCCCTTCCCCACAGCACCTGTATATATATATATATATGTTTGTACATATTTATTACCCTTCAAATACCATCATTATTATTATTATTGAAGACTGACGAGCTATATTTCTGGAATTGGTAGGAACCCAATTCAATCAGGCAAATAAACTCAATCCTTATACCTGCATTATTGTTCTCTCTCCAGTTCTCATGGAGATGTTGGACTCACCGGGAGACTAGAAGGATGATAGACATTATGATAACATATTTTATTAGGATTCATATCGATGCTCAATACCAGCTTGGGGGCTAGAGATTGGGTCTATGTTCAAGTCCACGCTGGCAAATAATTGGATAACTCAGGTCCCAGAGCACCCGTTGGCTTTAATGATCTGAATATTTTAGACATTATGAAGCCAAAATACAATACTTATATTTCTAAAGTATTCAGCTCCTTGAGGTTTAGGAGTCTTTTTGGCTTGGATTATCTAGAATATTTTCCAGTAGAGACCAGCCCCAAGTCTATAGCTGTTGAAAAAAATCATCCTATTTCAGGAAATCAGCACATAATGCCTAACAGCATGACATGGCCTGCTACTTGCGTCAGGAAAGAATGAAAAGCCACTCAGGAGTCGGGGATGACTAGAGCAAATTGGGAGAAAACAGCTCTGTGACATCAGCACTGTCCCTTGTTTTAATAAAGCACCTTGTGTTGGCACATCGGGTGGAATGACTCTGTTGCTCTGAACCACAAGCACATGACGCTCTCTCACTGCAAGTGGCTAAAAATAGCTCGTTTCCACCTTCACCGTCCCCCTCTGTCTCTGATTAATCCATTCCTGCTTTTATGAGGCTGTGATAGAGAGACGGGGCTCCTGGAACGACCTTTCTGAATTACCTTTGTTGGAAAACCGTGAGTGAAAATGCAAGCGGCAAGCTGGTTATCCTCAAAATGATCCTGAAAGAGGGATTGAAATAATGGTGCCGGGCCAAGCCAGCCTGCCCAGGGTTGCCCAAAGGGCATGGCCAGGTGGCCCACCTCATCATCATCAATCGTATTTATTGAGCGCTTACTATGTGCAGAGCACTGTACTAAGCGCTTGGGAAGTACAAATTGGCAACATATAGAGACAGTCCCTACCCAACAGTCGGCTCACAGTCTAAAAGGGGGAGACGGAGAACAAAACCAAACATACTAACAAAATAAAATAAATAGAATAGATACGTACAAGTAAAATAAATAAATAAATAGAGTAATAAATATGTACAAACATATATACATATATACAGGTGCTGTGGGGAAGGGAAGGAGGTAAGATGGGGGGATGGAGAGGGGGACGAGGGGGAGAGGAAGGAAGGGGCTCAGTCTGGGAAGGCCTCCTGGAGGAGGTGAGCTCTCAGCAGGGCCTTGAAGGGAGGAAGAGAGCTAGCTTGGTGGATGGGCAGAGGGAGGGCATCGGGGGGTCGCGTCCAGTATAAACTGGGGAGGGCAATAGTGAAGAATGGGCAGCTCCTCACTAGTCTGTAAACTCGAGGGCAGGTAACATGTCTATTGTGCTCTTCCAAGCTCTCTGTAAGATGTTCTGCACCCATAAGCATTCAATAAATACCACTGATTGATTGTCCCCTTTGAACATTGGTCAACTTAAACGCTTTATTTTCCAGTGAGGCACCTGAAGGAAGTGGGAGGGCTGGAGGTTTAGAGACGGCAGCGTTGTCTAGTGGATAGAGATGGGCCTGGGAATCAGATAGACCTGGGTTCTAATCCTGGCTCTGCCACTTGTCTACTGTGTGACCTTGGGCAAGTCACTTAACTTTCCTGTGCCTCAGCTACCTCATCCGTAAAACGGGGATTAAGACAGTGAACCCCACGTGGGACAGGGACTGGGTCCAACCTGATTTGCTTGTATTCGCCCCAGCACTTAGTACAGTGCCTGACACATAGTAAGCCCCTAGCAAATACCACAATTATCTCTATTATCATGATGTCTTCTAGACTGTGAGCCCGTTGTTGGGTAGGGACCGTCTCTATATGTTGCCAACTTGTACTGCCCAAGCGCTTAGTACAGTGCTCTGCACACAGAAAGCGCTCGATAAATATGATTGAATGAATGAATGTCCAGTGTGCCTCCATTCCTCAGTTTTCATCTGCTGATAGTTTTGAATTCATTCTGCCCCCATCCGCCTTCTCCTCCTTCTCCTCCTCCTCATTCATTCATTCAATCGTATTTATTGAGCGCTTCCTGTGTGCAGAGCACTGTACTAAGCGCTTGGGATGTACAAGTTGAGTTGGGATGTGCAAGTTCTCGAGGCTTTACTGAGTGTTCACCAGAGGCCGAGCCCTGGAACGGGGCCTAAAACACAGTTCCGCTGCCCTCGTTCATTTTTTTCTTGCCCTCTGCCCTTTCATTAAGGCTGGTAATTCTCCATTTTACAAAGGGCATTTTACAAAGGGCATTTACCTGAAGCGCCTATTGGACGGCAACAGCCCCAGCACCAGGTTGCAGCCCGGTTTTCTGACCACAGAGCTTTCCGTCCGGCAACTGGGTCTGGCCTGCTCTCAGCTGCTGCTCTTACCTGTGGTGGGGGCTCAAACACAGCCATTTATTTGGGAAACCCAAACGCTCCTACCACCAGTGCTTAGAACAGTGCTTTGCACATAGTAAGTGCTTAATAAATGCCATTATTATTATTATTATTATTATTATTATTATTACCTGCACAACCAAAATGCACACTGCTTAAGTGGGAGGTTTCTACGTTTCTCTTGGCCTTCAGTCAGAGGATCGCCAGTATCTTGTGAGCCAAACATGGCAAAGTGAAAGCAATCGGTAAGACACCATGGACTCTGGGGCCGGGCCATGGGAGGCACATAGGTAGCCCAAGAACAAGTCGGGGAAGAGAATGGAATGTGACGCAAGAGGAAGATGTGGTGGGGACCGTCTATATGTTGCCATCTTGTACTTCCCAAACGCTTAGTACAGTGCTCTGCGCACAGTAAGCGCTCAATAAATACGATTGAATGAATGAATGGTGGAGCTTTTCTATGGTATTTGTTAAGCGCTTACTGTGTCAAACACTCTCCTAAGCACTGGGATAGATACAAATTCATTCATTCATTCATTCATTCATTCATTCAATTGTATTTATTGAGCACTTACTGTGTGCAGCGCTTAGGAAGTACAAGTTGGCAACATAGAGAGACGGTCCCTACCCAACAAATTAATCATCAATCGTATTTATTGAGCGCTTACTATGTGCAGAGCACTGTACTAAGCGCTTGGGAAGTACAAATTGGCAACATATAGAGACAGTCCCTACACAACACGTTGAACATAATCCCTGTTCCACATGGAGCGCACAGTCTAATTGGAGGAAGAACAGGTATTGAATCTCAATTTGGCAGTGGAGGAAACGGGGGCTCAGGGAAGTGAAATGACTTGTCCAAGATCCCTCAGCAAGCAAGTGGTAGAGCTGGGATTGAGACCCAGGTCCTCTGACTCCAAGACTCGGGCTTTATCCACTAGGCCATGCTGCTTCTGGGAAAGAGGACACCACAGTGTTCTCAAAAGGGAAATTCTGAAAAGAGAAAGGGCCACCAAGGTGACTGTGGGTGGGCAGAGGGGAGGGGAAACAGTAAGTGTACAGTAATAATTTCAGATCAAAGTCCAGGCTTCCATCTCTGGATCCTCTGTTCATCTCAGGGGCTCAAGAAATAGTAGCAGTAGTGGTAATAGTATTTATTAAGTTCTTATTGTGTGTAGAGCAGGGAGAAAATACACAAGTGGGAGTCAGACATGGCCCCTCTTCCTCAGGGGGTTCACAATCTAAGCGGGGAGAAGAGACTGGAGACAGACACATCAGGAATGATTAAACACTGAAATAGCACATGGACAAACATGCACACACACACACACACACACACAAAAATCAGTAGGGAGTTGTGGCTAGAGGAGCAGAATTTCTGGCACCTCAGGTTCAGAGTTCAGGGCACACCTTGCAGCCATCAGTCTTCCCAGGATTTTGCAGAGGGCTCGTGCAATGAGCGCACATGGGAGCAGCTTTTATCCCCTGCCCAGCGGGTGCAGAGCAGAGACCCCCGGTTGGCAGGAGGGAAAGCAGTAGTTATCGCAGATGCTTTCCTCGGTGGCAATGGAGGAAACCTCGGGGGACAACTCAGGGGAGGGCATCTGTAGAGTTGGTTTCCTGGCAACCCAAGGCCTGTGCAAGTTTGGGGCATTTGGTTTTCAGTGGCTGGAAATAGCATGTCCTAAGAGACGTTTGAGAACAAGAAGCTCTGAAGAATAGCTAGGGGTCAGTCTCTTTCTTCTTTTGTTTGCTTCTGGGCCGCTCGGCTGTTACAAATTGCTCACCATTAGCTATTGCAACGGAGAGGCATAAAAATAGCCCGTGATGTCAAATGCTGGGCCTCTGGAGCAGAGTGCTGATCCGGAAGGAGCAGGAGTCGGGCAGGCCCTGGGCCTCAGGGGAGGCACGGAGAAGATTTGAGAATGGCTAGAAGTGGAATGGAAAATAGAGAGAGGCGGCAGGTCTGTTTATTATAAGAAATCGCCCTGATATTTCCTTCACCCCTCCTTCTCTATCTCAGTGTGGCAGTCACAGGGAAGATGCGCTGGCCCTGCTTATCCGGCCCCAGACAGGCCTCGGAACTGTCCACGGACCACCGCCATCTGGGAGTTGGGAGAGGAATGTAAGGTAATGGAAAGGACATGGTGATGGGATGATTTCATCAGCCTTGATTTTCCAACTTTCCATCCACCCGCTTTGCTCCTAGGAAAGGCCAAACGGTTCCGCTGCGCCACCCAGTGGACAAAGGAAGGAACTGCAGGCCGGAGCCGAGTCTGTGGATAACGTCATTTTCTCGTTCAGGCAGGTTGGCAACTAAAGAATAATAATGATGGCATTTATTAAGCACTTACTATGTGCAAAGCACTGTTCTAAGCGCTGGGGAGGTTACAAGGTGATCAGATTGTCTCACGGGGGTCTCACAGTCTTAATCCCCATTTTACAGATGAAGTAACTGAGGCCCGGAGAAGTTGTGACAGGCCCAGAGAATCAATCAATCGTATTTATTGAGCGCTTACTGTGTGCAGAGCACTGGACTAAGCGCTTGAAATAATGATGGCGTTTATTAAGCACTTAAAACGCACAAAGCACTGTTCTAAGCGCTGGGGAGGTTACAAGGGGATCAGATTGTCCCACGGGGGGCTCACAGTCTTAATCCCCATTTTACAGATGAAGTAACTGAGGCCCAGAGAAGTTGTGACAGGCCCAGAGAATCAATCAATCAATCGTATTTATTGAGCGCTTACTGTGTGCAGAGCACTACTAAGCGCTTGAAATAATGATGGCGTTTATTAAGCACTTACAACGCACAAAGCACTGTTCTGAGCGCTGCGGAGGTTACAAGGTGATCAGATTGTCCCACGGGGGGCTCACAGTCTTAATCCCCATTTTACAGATGAAGTAACTGAGGCCCAGAGAAGTTGTGACAGGCCCAGAAAATCAATCAATCGTATTTATTGAGCGCTTACTGTGTGCAGAGCACTGGACTAAGCGCTTGAAATAATGATGGCGTTTATTAAGCACTTACAACGCACAAAGCACTGTTCTAAGCGCTGGGGAGGTTACAAGAGGATCAGATTGTCCCACGGGGGGCTCACAGTCTTAATCCCCATTTTACAGATGAAGTAACTGAGGCCCGGAGAAGTTGTGACAGGCCCAGAGAATCAATCAATCGTATTTATTGAGCGCTTACTGTGTGCAGAGCACTGGACTAAGCACTTGAAATAATGATGGCGTTTTATTAAGCACTTACAACGCACAAAGCACTGTTCTAAGCGCTGGGGAGGTTACAGGGTGATCAGGTTGTCCCACAGGGGGCTCACAGTCTTAATCCCCATTTTACAGATGAAGTAACTGAGGCCCAGAGAAGTTGTGACAGGCCCAGAGAATCAATCAATCGTATTTATTGAGCGCTTAGTGTGTGCAGAACACTGGACTAAGCGCTTGAAATAATGATGGCGTTTATTAAGCACTTACAACGCACAAAGCACTGTTCTAAGCGCTGGGGAGGTTACAGGGTGATCAGATTGTCCCACGGGGGGCTCACAGTCTTAATCCCCATTTTACAGATGAAGTAACTGAGGCCCAGAGAAGTTGTGACAGGCCCAGAGAATCAATCAATCGTATTTATTGAGCGCTTACTGTGTGCAGAGCACTGGACTAAGCGCTTGAAATAATGATGGCGTTTTATTAAGCACTTACAACGCACAAAGCACTGTTCTAAGCGCTGGGGAGGTTACAAGGTGATCAGATTGTCCCACGGGGGGCTCACAGCCTTAATCCCCATTTTACAGATGAAGTAACTGAGGCCCAGAGAAGTTGTGACAGGCCCAGAGAATCAATCAATCAATCGTATTTATTGAGCGCTTACTGTGTGCAGAGCACTGGACTAAGCGCTTGAAATAATGATGGCGTTTTATTAAGCACTTACAACGCACAAAGCACTGTTCTAAGCGCTGGGGAGGTTACAAGGGGATCAGATTGTCCCACGGGGGGCTCACAGTCTTAATCCCCATTTTACAGATGAAGTAACTGAGGCCCGGAGAAGTTAAGTGACAGGCCCAGAGAATCAATCAATCAATCGTATTTATTGAGCGCTTACTGTGTGCAGAGCACTAGACTAAGCGCTTGAAATAATGATGGTGTTTTATTAAGCACTTACAACGCACAAAGCCCTGTTCTAAGTGCTGGGGAGGTTACAAGGTGATCAGATTGTCCCACGGGGGGCTCACAGCCTTAATCCCCATTTTACAGATGAAGTAACTGAGGCCCAGAGAAGTTGTGACAGGCCCAGAGAATCAATCAATCGTATTTATTGAGCGCTTACTGTGTGCAGAGCACTGGACTAAGCGCTTGAAATAATGGTGGCGTTTTATTAAGCACTTACAACGCGCAAAGCACTGTTCTAAGCGCTGGGGAGGTTACAAGGTGATCAGGTTGTCCCACGGGGGGCTCACAGTCTTAATCCCCATTTTACAGATGAAGTAACTGAGGCCCGGAGAAGTTAAGTGACAGGCCCAGAGAATCAATCAATCAATCAATCGTATTTATTGAGCGCTTACTGTGTGCAGAGCACTGGACTAAGCGCTTGAAATAATGATGGCGTTTATTAAGCACTTACAACGCACAAAGCACTGTTCTAAGCGCTGGGGAGGTTACAGGGTGATCAGGTTGTCCCCCGGTGGGCTCCCAGTCTTATTCCCCATTTTACAGATGAGGTCACTGAGGCCCAGAGAAGTGAAGTGACTTGCCCGAAGTCACGCAGCTGACAATTGGCGGAGGCAGGATTTGAACCCATGAAGTGAAGTGACTTGCCCCAAGTCACACACCCGACAGTTGGCGGAGCCGGGATTTGAACTCATGACCTCTGACTCCAAAGCCCGGGCTCTTTCCACTGAGCCATGCTGCTTCTCTATTATCATAATAATAATAATAATAATGGTATTTGTTAAGGGCTTTCTATGTGCCAAGAACTGTTCTACGCGCTGGGATAGATACAAGGTAATCAGGTTGTCCCACGTGAGTCTCAAAGTCTTAATCCCCATTTTAGAGATGAGGTAACTGAGGCTCAGAAAATAATGATAATAATAATAATAATAATGGTATTTGTTAGGGGCTTTCTGTGTGCCAAGAACTGTTCTATGTGCTGGGATAGATACAAGGTAATCAGGTTGTCCCACGTGAGTCTCATAGTCTTAATCCCCATTTTACGGATGAGGTAACTGAGGCCCAGAAAATAATAATAATAATAATAATAATAATAATAATAATAATAATAATAATAATAATGGTATTTGTTAAGGGCTTTCTATGTGCCAAGAACTGTTCTAAGCGCTGGGATAGATACAAGGTAATCAGGTTGTCCCACGTGAGTCTCCTAGTCTTAATCCCCATTTTACAGATGAGGTAACTGAGGCCCAGAAAATAATAATAATAATAATAATGGTATTTGTTAAGGGCTTTCTATGTGCCAAGAACTGTTCGAAGTGCTGGGATAGATAGAAGGTAATCAGGTTGGCCCACGTGAGTCTCATAGTCTTAATCCCCATTTCACAGATGAGGTAACTGAGGCCCAGAAAATAATAATAATAATAATGGTATTTGTTAAGGGCTTTCTATGTGCCAAGAACTGTTCTAAGCGCTGGGAAAGATACAAGGTAATCAGGTTGTCCCACGTGAGTCTCATAGTCTTAATCCCCATTTTACAGATGAGGTAACTGAGGCCCAGAAAATAATAATAATAATAATGATGGTATTTGTTAAGGGCTTTCTATGTGCCAAGAACTGTTCTAAGTGCTGGGATGGATACAAGGTAATCAGGTTGTCCCATGTGAGTCTCCTAGTCTTAATCCCCATTTTACAGATGAGGTAACTGAGGCCCAGAAAATAATAATAATAATAATAATAATAATAATAATAATAATAATAATAATATTTGTTAAGGGCTTTCTATGTGCCAAGAACTGTTCTAAGTGCTGGGAAAGAAACAAGGTAATCAGGTTGTCCCACGTGAGTCTCCTAGTCTTAATACCCATTTTACAGATGAGGTTACTGAGGCCCAGAAAATAATAATAATAATAATAATAATAGTATTTGTTAAGGGCTTTCTATGTGCCAAGAACTGTTCTAAGCGCTGGGAAAGATACAAGGTAATCAGGTTGTCCCACGTGAGTCTCATAGTCTTAATCCCCATTTTCCATTTTACAGATGAGGTAACTGAGGCCCAGAAAATAATAATAATAATAATAATAATAATAATAATAATAATAATGGCATTGATTAAGCGCAAAACATGTGCAAAACACTGTAGTGACGTAAGAAACCGTGACCATGAAGAAAGGTTAAACTCCCTCCCACTTTAAATAAGAAGCGAAAAGTAACATACGGAATCATTTTGCCCTTCAATTCCTTGGTCCGGGAGCAAGTCTTTCCATCACCATTAGATGTGAATCTGGACCAAAGGAGTGGGTGTTTATGGAAATGATGACTGTGGTATTTGTTAAGCGCTTACTATGTGCCAGACACTGTACTAAGCGCTGGGGTGGATACAAGCAAATAGGGTTGGACACAGTCCCTGTCCCATGTGGGGCTTACAGTCTAGATCCCTATTTTACAGCTGAGGTAACTGAGGCACAGAGAAGTGAAGTGACTTGCCCGAGGTCACACAGCAGACAAGTGGCAGAGCGGGATTAGAACCCTTGACCTTCTGTCTCCCGGGCCTGTGCTCTACCCACCGTGCCGTGCTGCTTCTATTTGTGGAAATAAATATAAAAACAGATGGGGAGAAATTCTGTGCTTGGTGTCTAGGTGGTTATGGGAAGCAGCGTGGCTCAGTGGGAAGAGCACGGGCTTTGGAGTCAGAGGTCATGGGTTCAAATCCCGGCTCCGCCAACTGTCAGCTGTGTGACTTTGGGCAAGTCACTTCACTTCTCTGTGCCTATCTCATCTGTAAAATGGGGATTAAAACTGTGAGCCCCCCGTGGGACAACCTGATCCCCTTGTAACCTCCTCAGCGCTTAGAACAGTGCTTGGCACATAGTAAGCGCTTAACAAATACCATTATTATTATTATTATAGTAAAATTAAGTCAGTCATATGCCTTGACAGTTGTTTATCATGGACAGCACCATCCATATTGCAGATTTCCTCAACTGGCCCCTTTCCAATATCACCATAGTCCCAGACAGATGTGACATGGAGGTGTGGGGTTTCACTCTCCCATTTAATAATAATGATAATAATAATAATAATAATAATAATTTTGGTATTTGTTAAGCGCTTACTATGTGCCAAGCACTGTTCTAAGCACTGGGGAGGATACAAGGTGATCCGGTTGTCCCATGGGGCGCTCACAATCAATCCCCATTTTACAGATGAGGTAACTGAGGCCCAGAAAGATGAAGTGACTTGCCCAAAGTCACACAGCTGACAAGCAGCGGAGCCGGGATTTGAACCCATGACCTCTGACTCCAAAGCCCGGGCTCTTTCCACTGAGCCACGCTGCAGCACTGACTATGTGCCAGGCACTGAACTAACTGCTGGGGTGGATACAAGCAAATTGGATTAGACACAGTCCCTGTCCCACACAGAGTTCACAGTGTTAATCCCCACTTTACAGATGAGGTAACTGAGGCACAGAGAAGTGAAGTGACTTGGGGGTCAGAAGGTCATAGGTTCTAATCCCAGTTTTGCCACATGGTTGCTCTGTGACTTTGGAGAAGTCATTTCACTTCTCTGTGCCTCAGTTACCTCATCTGTAAAATGGGGATTAAAACTGTGAGCCCGATATGGGACATAAATTGTTGCCAACTTGTACTTCCCAAGCGCTTAGTACAGTGCTCTGCATACAGTAAGTGCTCAATAAATACGATTGAATGAATGAATGACATGGACTCTGTCCAACCTTATTTGCTTGTATCCACCCCAGCGCTTAGTAGAGTGCCTGATACAGAGTAAGCACTTAACAAATACCACAAGTATTATTAGAGCAGTGGCTTGGGAGTCAGAAAGTTCTGGGTTCTAATCTTGGCTGTGCCACTTGTCTGCTGTGTGACCATGGGCAAGTCACTTAACTTCTCTGTGCCTCGGTTACCTCATCTGTAAAATGGGGATTAAAACTGTGAGCCCGATATGGGACATAAATGGTTGTAAACTTATACTTCCCAAGCGCTTAGTACAGTGCTCTGCATACAGTAAGTGCTCAATAAATACGATTGAATGAATGAATGAATGAATGCCATGGACTCTGTCCAACCCTATTTGCTTGTATCCACCCCAGCGCTTAGTAGAGTGCCTGATACATAGTAAGCACTTAACAAATACCACAAGTATTATTATTATTAGAGCACCGGCTTGGGAGTCAGAAAGTTCTGGATTCTAATCTTGACTCGGCCACTTTGCTGTGTGACCGTAGGCACATCACTTAACTTCTCTGTGCCTTGGTTACCTCATCTGTATGTATATATGTTTGTACATATTTATTACTCTATTTATGTATTTATTTTACTTGTACACATCTATTCTATCTATTTTATTTTGTTAGTATGTTTGGTTTTGTTCTCCGTCTCCCCCTTTTAGACTGTGAGCCCACTGTTGGGTAGGGACTGTCTCTATATGTTGCCAACTTGGACTTCCCAAGCGCTTAGTACGGTGCTCTGCACACAGTAAGCGCTCAATAAATACGATTGATTGATTGATTGATCTGTAAAATGGGGATTAAGACTATGAGCCCCATGTAGGACCGGGACTGTGTCCATCCTGATTAGCTTGTATCTACCCCAGGGTTTATTAAAGTGCCTGGCACATAGTAAGCCCTTCTTAAAAAATACCATTAACAAAAAATAAGAATTGTGGTATTTTTAAGGGCTTCCTATGTGCCAAGCACTGTGCTAAGCTCTGAGGTACAGGCATACTAGATTGAACCTAGTCCCTTTCCCACGTGGGGCTCATGTAAGACACGTAGCTTATCCCCATTTTTATAGATGAGGAAACTGAGGTCCAGAGAAGTCAAGTGACGTTCCCTGGGTTGCCCAGCGGGCAAGTGACAGAGCCATAATTAGAACCGTGTTCTCCTGACTCCTCTTAATGCTGAAAGGAAGCAGGAAAGAGTTTGGAGGGAGGGTGGAGAGAGGAAGTCATGGGAGGGAAAATAACACAATTAGGAAACACCAAGCCGGGTCGGCCTTTAAAAATTGGCGTGGGTGAAGGCCGAGAGATCATCATCATCATCATCAAACGTATTTATTGAGCGCTTACTATGTGCAGAGCACTGTACTATGCGCTTGGGAAGTACAAATTGGCAACATATAGAGACAGTCCCTACCCAACAGTCGGCTCACAGTCTAAAATGGGGAGACAGAGAACAAAACCAAACATACTAACAAAATAAAATAGAATAGATATGTAGAAATAAATTAAATAAATAAATAAATAGAGTAAAATAGAGATAAAAATTAAAGAGAGTAAAATAAAAAAAAAATAGAAAGAGGAACCTGGTTATCCTCCAGCTCTACCCACCCCCCAAAAATGGACAGGGAAGCCCTCTGTCCCTTAGTACAGTGCTAAGCGCTTAGTACAGTGCTCTGCACACAGTAAGCGCTCAATAAATACGATTGATTGATTGATTGATTAAAGCCCCTTTCCTCCAAGTGCCTCATCCTCACTGCCAGGGGAGAGGAAACAGCCCTGCTGAAGAGAAGACGCCTTAAAGGTACCAGGTGATAGATTCTAACATCAAACAAAAATCTTTAAAGTGAGAAAACAAAACAAAAAAAAAGATACTAAAAGCCAGCCATTCCCCTCCCTGACACCCCCGCCTTCAAATAAGACTTACGATTTGGTGGGGGTCCTTGGGGGGGTCGCGGAAATTTTAAGCCCCAAAAGGGGAGTTGCAATTTTCCTGCGTTATCTGTGGTTTTCCTAGTTGGGAAGCGGTCCGGAGGGAGACGGAAAAGTTGAATATCGCGAGATTATCACTGATTCAGTCAGTTTTTTTTTTAAATAATGGTATTTGTTGAGCGCTCATTATGTGCAAAGCAAGTCAGGGGCATGTACTGAGCGCTTCATGTGTACGGAGCACTGTGCTAAGGCCTTGGGAGAGTATGATTCCGAACAGTAGGCTTAGAGAATACCCACCCACAAGGAGCACGAGGGGGTGTGGGTCCATGAAATTCCTGGATATTCCCAGATGGTAGTAAGCTTTAACGCACGGGATGCCACGGGATTCCTGGGCCTTAGTGGCCGGGGAGAGGACACGTAGCTGGGAATGCCAGCTCGGCCTGCACGAGTGGGGAGCCGTGGGATGGGTGAGTTTTTCTGCTTAACGCTCGTGGGCCTGGAAACTAGGGTGCTTCGTCAAGGACGTGGGATGCATTGGTGGAGTCTTCCCGGGTGGGAAAGCTTTGTGGGTGGGGGCAGGATGCCATGTGAGAACAAGGCATAAAGGGAATTTCTCCTAGTGGGAAGAGTTTGTGGGTGGGAGCTGGATGCCACGTGAGAACAAGGCATTAAGTGGATACTTCCCGAGGGGAAGAGTTCGTGGGTGGGAGCCGGATGCCACGTGAGAACAAGGCACTAAGTGGATACTTCCCGAGGGGAAGAGTTCGTGGGTGGGAGCCGCGTGCCACGTGAAAACAAGGCATAAGGTGAATTTTTCCTAGAGGGAAGAGTTTGTGGGTGGGAGCCGGATGCCACGTGAGAACAAGGCATAAGGTGGATTTCTCCTAGTGGGAAGAGTTTGTGGGTGGGAGCCGTATGCCACGTGAGAACAAGGCATTAAGTGGATACTTCCCGAGGGGACGAGTTCGTGGGTTGGAGCCGGATGCCACGTGAGAACAAGGTATAAAGTGAGTTTCTCCTAGTGGGAAGAGTTTGTGGGTGGGGGCCGGATGCCACGTGAAAACAAGGCATAAGGGGAATTTTTCCTAGAGGGAAGAGTTTGTGGGTGGGAGCCGGATGCCACGTGAGAACAAGGCATAAGGTGGATTTCACCTAGTGGGAAGAGTTTGTGGGTGGGAGCCGTATGCCACGTGAGAACAAGGCATTAAGTGGATACTTCCCGAGGGGACGAGTTCGTGGGTTGGAGCCGGATGCCACGTGAGAACAAGGTATAAAGTGAGTTTCTCCTAGTGGGAAGAGTTTGTGGGTGGGGGCCGGATGCCACGTGAAAACAAGGCATAAGGTGAATTTTTCCTAGAGGGAAGAGTTTGTGGGTGGGAGCCGGATGCCACGTGAGAACAAGGCATAAGGTGGATTTCACCTAGTGGGAAGAGTTTGTGGGTGGGAGCCGTATGCCACGTGAGAACAAGGCATTAAGTGGATACTTCCCGAGGGGACGAGTTCGTGGGTTGGAGCCGGATGCCACGTGAGAACAAGGTATAAAGTGAGTTTCTCCTAGTGGGAAGAGTTTGTGGGTGGGGGCCGGATGCCACGTGAAAACAAGGCATAAGGTGAATTTTTCCTAGAGGGAAGAGTTTGTGGGTGGGAGCCGGATGCCACGTGAGAACAAGGCATTAAGTGGATACTTCCCGAGGGGAAGAGTTCGTGGGTGGGAGCCGGATGCCACGTGAGAACTAGTTTCTCCTAGTGGGAAGAGTTTGTGGGTGGGAGCTAGTTGCCTCCCCACGTGCGAACAAGGCATAAAGTGAATTCCTTCCGAGTGGGAAACCTTCGTGGGAGGGACCCAGGTGTTCCACCACGCGCGAGTAACATAGGAGCAGCATGGCCTAGTTGCAAGAACCCGAGCTTGGGAGTCAGAGGTTGTGGATTCTAATCTCCTCCAAGAGGCCTTCCCAGGCTAAGCCTCACTTTTCCTCAGTTCCCACTCCCTCCTGCATCACCCTGACTTGCTGCCATTGCTCTTCTCCCTCTCCCAAGCCCCACAGCACTTACATATATATATATATCTGTCATTTTATTTATTTGTATTGGTGCCTGTCTCCTCCCCCCGCCCCCCCAGGCTGTGAGCTCGTTGTGGGCAGGGAATGTCACTGCTTACTGGTGTAACGGACTTTCCCAAGCCCTTAGTACAGTGCTCTTCCCACAGTAAGCGCTTAATAAATGATTGAATGAATGAATAGTCCAGGCCGTACCCTCCGGACGATATCCTGGAGCGTGCAGGCAAGGATTAGTGTCCTCCGACAAACTAATCCTACTAAATTTTTGCTAGCATCTCCTGATTCTCCAAATCGAGCACATTTTTGTATAGTAGAGGCAGAGCCCAGGAACATAGCCTCTGGTCCCGTCTCGCCCAAGGGGGTTTATTCTGTGCAATAATAAAGATTCTGATTATATCATTTATTTATATTATGTCTGTTTTCCCCTCTAGACTTTAAGCTCATTGTAGGCAGGAATAACAATAACAATAATAGTTATGGTATTTGTTAAATGCTTACTTATGTGCCAAGCACTGTTCTAAGTGCTGGAATAGATACAAGGTAATCAGGTTGGACACAGCCCCTGTCCCTGTCCCACATGGGGCGCACAGTCTTAATGCTCATTTTACAGATGAGGTAACTGAGGCACAGAGAAGTGAAGTGACTTGCCCGGGGTCACACAGCGGACAAGTGGTGGACCTGGGATTAGAACCCACATCCTCTGGCTTTGAGGCTACCTCCTTCCCTTCCCCACAGCACCTGTACATATGTATATATGGTTGTACATATTTATTACTCTATTTATTCATTTATTTATTTTACTTGTACATTTCTATCCTACTTATTTTATTTTGTTGGTATGTTTGGTTCTGTTCTCTGTCTCCCCCTTTTAGACTGTGAGCCCACTGTTGGGTAGGGACTGTCTCTATGTGATGCCAATTTGTACTTCCCAAGCGCTTAGTACAGTGCTCTGCACATAGTAAGCGCTCAATAAATACGATTGATTGATTGATTGATTTGAGGTTGGATTGTAGTGACTGAGCCTGGCCAGCAGGTGGCAGTGCCCCCTTACAGGAATGAGAAAGCAATTAAACAGCTCCAAAAACAAAGACAGAAGTCAATCAATCAATCAATCGTATTTATTGAGCGCTTACTGTGCGCAGATGATGAGGAAAAAAACTGCCTCGATGCATGCTTTCTTGGATTAATTCCTTAGGGAAAAATGAAATTAAAAACCTTATCTTATTTATCATTTATTCCTGAGTCTAATTCTGCAGCAGGGAGGAGAATCAATCAATCAGTCGTATTTATGGAGCGCTTACTGTGTGCAGAGCACTGGACTAAGCGCTTGGGAAGTCCAAGTTGGCAACATATAGAGACGGTCCCTACCCAACAGTGGGCTCACGGTCTAGAACAAAACCAAACATATTCATAAAATAAATAGACTAGATATGTACAAGTAAAATAAATAAATAAATAGAGTAATAAATACGTACAAACATATATACACATATACAGGTGCTGTGGGGAAGGGAAGGAGGTAAAGCGGAGGGGGAGGAAGGGGAGAGGAAGGAGGGGGCTCAGTGTGGGAAGGCCTCCTGGAGGTGGTGAGCTCTCAGTAGGGCCTTGAAGGGAGGAAGAGAGCTAGCTTGGCGGATGGGCAGAGGGAGGCCATTCCAGGCCAGGAGGATGACGTGGGCCCAGGGTCGATGGCGGGACAGGCGAGAATAAGGCACAGTGAGGAGGTTAGCGGCAGAGGGGCAGAGGGTGCGGGCTGGGCTGGAGAAGGAGAGAAGGGAGGTGAGGTAGGAGGGGGCGAGAATGTGAGGCGGGCACCAAAGTTGGATGACTCTTCTGAAACAATGATAAACTTGTGGTATTTGTTAAGTGCTTACTGTGTGCTAAGCACAGTACTAAGCACTGGGGTTGATACAAGACAATCAGGTCAGATACAGTCCCTGTCCCACATTCATTCATTCAGTGTATTTATTGAGTGCTTACTGTGTGCAGAGCACTTGGAAAGTACAAATCAGCAACATAATAATAATAATAATGGCATTTATTAAGCACTTACTATGTGCAAAGCACTGTTCTAAGTGCTGGGGGGATACAAGGTGATCAGGTTGTCCCACGAGGTGCTCACAGTCAACCCCCATTTTACAGATGAGGTAACTGAGGCCCAGAGAAGTTAAGTGACTTGCCCAAGGTCACACAGCTGACAATTGGCGGAGCTGGGATTTGAACCCACGACCACTGACTCCAAAGCCCGTGCTCTTTCCACTGAGCCACGCTGCTTCTCTTTGAGCATAGAACATATAGAGATGATCCCTACCCAACAATGGACTCACAGTCTAGAAGGGGGAGACAGACAGCAAAACAAAACTAAGCGGGAGGGAGAACAGGTATTTCATCCCCGGTTTCCAGATGGGGAAACCAAGGCACAGGGAAATTGAGTGATTTGCCCAAGCTCATGCAGCAGGATAGTGGTGGAGGTGAGATTAGAATGGAGGTCCCTGGATTCTGAGGCCTTGTTATTTTCAGTGGGCCACCCTCCACCTCAGAGATGTTTGGAAACAAGCAGGGCTGGATTGGGGAGTAGGATTACCCAGATGGTCACCTGACTTTCTCATTCAGTGGAGGCTGGAAGCAGCCCCGGTCTTTCCTTGCCTTTATCCTCACCCTCGGCTTCAAGGCTCTTCATCACCTCGCCCTCCTTCCTCACCTCCCTTCTCTCCTTCTACAGCCCACCCCGCACCCTCCGCTCCTCTGCCGCTAATCTCCTCACCGTACTTCAGTCTCACCTGTCCCGCCATCGACCCGCGGCCCACGTCATCCCCCGGGCCTGGAATGCCCTCCCTCTGCCCATCCGCCAAGCTAGCTCTCTTCCTCCCTTCAAGGCCCTACTGAGAGCTCACCTCCTCCAGGAGGCCTTCCCAGACTGAGCCCCTTCCTTCTTCTCCCCCTCGTCCCCCTCTCCATCCCCCCCATCTTACCTCCTTCCCTTCCCCACAGCACCTGTATATATGTATATATGTTTGTACATATTTATTACTCTATTTATTTATTTTACTTGTACATATCTATTCTATTTATTTTATTTTGTTAGTATGTTTGGTTTTGTTCTCTGTCTCCCCCTTTTAGACTGTGAGCCCACTGTTGGGTAGGGACTGTCTCTATATGTTGCCAACTTGTATTTCCCAAGTGCTTAGTACAGTGGTCTGCACACAGTAAGCGCTCAATAAATACGATTGATGGATTGATTGATTGATTGATTGGGGCCCTCAGCATGGCCCTGCTAGGAATCCCTTCCTCTGAAGCTTCTTCTTGCCCATCCTGGCATCCGTTCTGCATGCTGGCATTGCAGGCTGATTCTCCCTGCCTGAGCTTAGGCCTCCCCTCTCCACCTCCCTGCTTGAGGGAGAGCTAATTTCACCTCCCTGCCTGCATCCTCACTCCGCCTTGGCGGTTGCTATGGTGACACCCCCGGCTCCCTCCAAGCAGCCCTGACTGACCAGACCGAGAAAGCAAGTGTCTGATTGACAGCCCGAAATCAGGGCAAGTTCTGAGGGAACAGCAGCTTGACCTAGCTTGGATGTGTCTAACTGCCCGGCCAGGACACGGGTGCCGTAGAAGAGAGAGCCATTGCCTGCCGGTGATGACTACTGATGCTGGCTACTATCGATCTGTGTTTCCCATTCACTGAACCCCAGTTATGCTTAAAGGCTGCTCGGCATGGGTTCAGAGGCTGGTCATGGAATGAGAAATATATTCATGATCAAAATCAAACTAAAGACATTTTTCCACGGGAAATTTATCGCACTCTCCTCCAAAAATTAGAACGGGTTTCCGATGGGAAGCGAGTCTTTTCTTGTATGTGTGTGTGTATGTAAGTGTGCATATGCACACTTGTGTCTGAGAGAGAGAGAAGGGGGGCAGACATCAGGTTTAAATATCCTGGAGACATTCGTATCTTTTTCCTCTTCTCTGAGTTCTGGGTATTCTGGGTATTCTGAAATAATGATAATACTTGTGGTATTTGTTAAGCGCTTACTGGGGTCGATACAAGACAATCAGGTCAGATACAGTCTCTGTCCCACATTCATTCATTCAGTCTATTTATTGAGCACTTACTGTGTGCAAAGCACTTGGGAAATACGAATCAGTAACATATAGAGGTGGTCCCTACCCAACAATGGGTATTTATTTCCATTTTGCTTCCCCATCGCCTTCTTCAGGGAAACAAAATGTGAAATCCACCCATCCGGTGGAGAACACTGCTTTCTCTCTGACTGAACAGAGCCTACTGTCGTGCCAGCCTTGCCAGAGGTGAAGTCAGGGAGTTCCACAAGATGTCTCTCCAACTCCAAGAACTGCATCGAAGTCAACTGCCAAGGTCATTCGGGGCAGTCTTTGTGTTTCCTGACAGCCTAATCTTCACAGAAGGAAATTATATTTTTAAGCAAAGGCATCTCCTCCCTGCCTGCCATTGCTCCACCTTGTCCCACCCATCCTGTCCCCACACTTTAAGGAAAGGTGAAGTGAATGCATTGCTTTGGTTTCTTTTGCGAATGTGGATAAGAGGAGGGCTTTTGGGAGGGGACACACGGAGGGTCCCCCTGCCAGGCTCGATACCTGCTCATTGCTCCACCAGTTCCAAGTGTATTCCTCCTCAGTCTCCATTAGATGTTCAATCAATCAGTGGTATTTATTGAGTGTTAATTGTGTGTAGAGACTATACTGAGATATTGGGAGAGTACAGTGGAGTTGGTAGACACTATCCCTGTCCTCAAGGAGCTTACCATCTAGTGGAAGCTTTCAATTTAGCATGGTGTTGGGGATGGAGGTGTGGCTGTCATCCCATCCATTCCATGGTCTCTGGTTCCCTAGGAAGCCGAGCCCAATGCCTGTGGGAGTAGAAGAACAGGGATTCAGGAGAGAAAACCAGAGTCTGGCATTACTCAGTTGCTTCCCAGACCACTCCCAGCTCCAATGGCTTTTTCCCCTGCTCTTTTTCCCCTTCCTCGCCACCCCTTCTCATTTATGCCAGTTGTTTCCTCCCTCTCTCTGCTTTGTTCGCAGTGTGGATGAGGTAAGGGGTGGGAGGAAAGACCAAACCCCCAGCTACCCCTCAGCAGGGGATGAGGAGAGACACAACTTCCCCCAACCATGCCTCTCCTCCTCCTCCCTGTTGTCTGTCCATTTCCTCACATTCAACCGGGGAATGGGACAGAATCTAATCTCATACTAATAATAATTGTGGTCTGTTTGTTGGGCCATGCACTGAGAAGTAGGTATCAGCATGGCTCAGTGGAAAGAACATGAGCTTGGGAATCAGAGGTCATGGGTCCTAATCCCGGCTCCGCCACATGTCTGCTGTGTGACCTTGGGCAAGTCACTTGACTTCTCTGGGCCTCAGTTACCGCATCTGCAAAATGGGGTTTGACTGTGAGCCCCCCGTGGGACAACCTGATCACCTTGTATCCCCCCAGCGCTTAGAACAGTGCTGTGCACATAGTAAGCGCTTAATAAATGCCATCATTATTATTATTATGTTGCTGATTTGTACTTTCCAAGTGCTCTGCACACAGTAAGCGCTCAATAAATAGACTGAGTGAATGAATGTGGGACAACCTGATCATCTTGTACCCCCCAGCTCTTAGAACAGTGCTTCGCACATAGTAAGTGCTTAACAAATGCCATCATTATTATTATATAGACCAATCAGATCAGAAGCAGTTCCTGTCCCATCTGGACTCACAGTCTAAGGAAGAACAGGTATCTACACTCTGTTTTACAGATGAGGAAACGGAGGCACAGAGAAGTCAAGGTCCCATGGCAGGCAAGGGATGGAGCCTGGGCTCTTTCCACTAGGCCATGCTGCTTTTCCACCTTTGGAACAGATTCAGCTTCCTTTCTTTTCCCACCCAATCCCTGACCCCTGACAAGTGTCTGAGGACTGGTGTCCTAGGCTAGCCTTTCCAGGGTTTTTGACTGTATAGCAGGGCCACTGCCTTGCTGATGCTCACTCTCTGGTGTCACTCTGTGTCTCCTCCTGCCTTCCTCCCAATCTGGGGAGATGAGCCTCCATGGAGGCTTAAAGACTGGTTACCTCACTGTTTTTTTTTTCTTTTTCTACAATCCTGTTTCCATCTCTCCTCTCTGCCACATTCGTTTTTGGTTGCTGCAGAAGAAATCCACATTCCCTTCCAACAAGGAAAGCAGACTCCCCGTGCACTCTGCTCCGGGAGGATTCCACTCCTTCCTCAAATCCTCCTCCTCACACTCCGGTTAGATCAGCTTCCCTTATACTGGTGGAGTCTGTGTTTTCTCATTTAGCAAATGCCCCTGCTTCTTTCTCGTTTGAGAGTATTTTTCCAAGGCCTCAGAGAAACCACATCACTGTAATAAATTCCCTTCAGAGTTAACAATTGTCAAATTGGAGGCCACTTCCACGCAGAGCCCAAATCTAGCTTTCTGGCCCTGACCTCTCACCTCCTCTCCAATCCTGAATCTCCTTCTGCCTCCAGGACACCTGTACATAGATGTCCCACTAGCAACTCAAGCTCAAAGTATCCAAAATGGAATGCCTCATCTTCCATTTGATCACACCATTATCCTCCTGCTCTCTGAAGCTCAGAATCTTGGTATTTACCATAATTCCCTTCTCTCTTTTAACCCCTGTATTCAGTCTGTCATCAGATCCCGTCAGCTCTTTCTCCAAAACATCTTCAGAATCTGCTCCTTCCTCTCCATCCAAACAGACACTATGCTGTTCCAGGTGACTTATTTCCTAGCCCAGCTATTATATCAGTCTCCTCAGAGCTGTCTCTGCCTTCAGCCTCTCCAATTATATTACCCTCTCCTGCCCAGGTGATTTTTCTAAAACTGCGCATATCTTTCTCACTCCTTTGTTTGGGGAAATGCATTGGATTGTTGAATTTCAATGAGGTCCTTTTTGCATAATGATTCCTCTTAAGGACAGGCAGTTCACTCACTGGCATCAGTATAATCCATTTCTAAATTTAACTGCCTCCCCTCTTCAGTGACATTTTGGGTGATCCCCTCACGGGGTCTCTTCAAAGCCTTGAAAATCTGACACAAGCTGAAGGCAGAGTTCCTTCCATGACCCATTCAGTGTTGAAATCTTTGCCTTGGCCCAGGTCAGGAGGAGGAAGGGATTTACTCATATGTAGTCCTTAGCTGGAATATTGGGGAGAGATGGGCTTTTGCCTGGGATAAAACTAATAATCGTGGTTTTGTTAAGCACTTATTATGTGCTAAGCACTGGGGTAGAATCAAGCTAATCAAGTTAGAGAGTCACTGTCCCAAGGGAGAACAAAGATTTAGTCTCCATTTTACTGATGAGGAAACAGGCACAGAGAAGTTAAATGATTTTTCCCAAGGTCACACTGCAGGCAAGTGGCAAAGCTGCGATTAGAATTCAAGTCCTCTGATTCCCAGGCCTGTGTTCTTTCCTCTAATCAATGCTACTTCTATAATTTGTACTCCTCGAGTGGTTTTATGGTGAAGTAAGGCGTCAAATGATACTGGCTAGACCCCTGGACTGAATGGATTATGGGCTATCTGTAGTGTGGGATAATGTTTCAAAGAATACTAGTTGTATCATTTCAATTGTTTGTATCTTGTGTGTGTAGAGAGGGGTGGGCCATAACATGAGGTATGCCTATATAAGACAGCAGAGATCTCATGCTGAAATTCACCTGAACTAAAGTGCTCCCCCACCCCCCAAATCAACCGTGGTTGAATTCTTTATCCAGTTCCTTAAAATGCATTTTCTTGAGCTATGGGGACATCTGGAAATTTTCATTCAGTTTTCAAGATTATTACTCAATTAATTCACTTTGGCTAAATGCTTTGGTCATTTAAATCATTTTATGGTATTTGCTAAGCACTTAGTATATATCAAGCACTGCTCTAAGTGCTTGGGGTGATACAAGTTTATCAGGTTGGACACAGTCCCTTTCCTACATGGTGCTCAATTTGGAAGGAGGATAATTTAATCCCCATTTTACAGGTGAGGTAACCGAGGCACGGAGAAGTGAAGTGATTTGTCCAAATGTCACACACAAGCAATTTACAGAGCCAGGATTAAAACAGCAATTCTGTGTTTTCCTCTGTGCTTCTGTCATAATTTTATGGATTTCGGTCATGTGCTTTATTTCCTTCATTGTTTCAGGAGTCAGAGTCCTAACCTTTTGAATGTCTCCTTTCTTTTTTGAGTTTTTTAATGGTATTTTTAAAGTGCTTAATATTTACCAGACACTGCAGTAAGCATTGGGGTAGATACAAGATAATCAGGTTGTACACAGTCCCTGTTTCATATGGGGCTCACAGGCGTAATCCCCATTGTATAGATGAGGTAATTGAGACACTGAGAAGTGACTTGCCTGAGATTACACAGCAGGCAAGTGGCAGAGCCTGGATTAGAACCCAGGTCCTCCGACTCCCAGGCTGGTGCTCTTTTCACTGGGCCACACTGCTTCTCTTATAAGGAAACTTCTCCAGCTCAGATCATCTTAGTCTCCTCCCTTTCCCTTATCCAGCTTAATTATGCTCTTTTTAGATGTGACAACCAAAACTACGCCTGGAATTCTAGATGCAGACACACTGTGACTTTAGAATATGGCAGAACTGAGGCTTTTGTTTCATTTTCCAGATGCAGTGAGATTGAGAGCAGGGATTGTGTCTATTTCTAACTGTATTTTCCTTTCCCAAATAGTACAGTGTTCTACACATACTAAATGCTCACTAAATAATTTTAAGAGATTGTGAAGTAGTGTTGCATAGTAGAAAGAGTACAGGCCTGCGTGATAGAGGACCTGGGTTAATAATTATGGCATTCATTACGTGCTTAACTATGTGCCAGGCACTGTACTAAGCGCTGGGGTGGCGGCTCAGTGGAAGGAGCACAGGCTTTGGAGTCAGAGGTCAGGGGTTCAAATCCCGGCTCCACCAATTGTCAGCTGTGTGACTTTGGGCAAGTCACTTAACTTCTCTGTGCCTCAGTTACCTCATCTGTAAAATGGGGATTAAGACCGTGAGCCCTCTGTGGGACAACCTGATCACCTTGTAACTTCCCCAGCGCTTAGAACAGTGCTTTGCACATAGTAAGCACTTAATAAATGCCATCATTATTATTATTACAAGCGGATCAGGTTGGACACAGTCCCTGTCCATTTTACAGATGAGGTAACTGAGGCTCAGAGAAGTGAAGTGACCTGCCCAAGGCCACATTGCAGAGAAGTGGCGAAGCCAGGATTAGAACCCATGACCTCCTGATTCCCAGGCCCATGCTCTAACCACAACACATGCTGCTTCTTATCTTGGTTCTACCACTTGCCTGCCGTGTGACCTTGGGTAAGTGATTCAACTCCTTGTGCCTCAGTTTCCTCATCTATGAAAGGGGGATTAAACACCTGTTCTCCCTCTTGGTTACCTTTATTCTCACGTTGGACAGGGACTGTGTCTGATCTGATTTTATTGCATCTGCCCCGGCACTCGGTATAGGGTTTGGCTCACAGAAAGTGCTTAACAAATGTTGTTATTACATTGATTGAGGCCAACACATCTGCCTCACTGATGTAGTTTTTTTTTTATTAAGTGTCTAAAGAGGCTTCAGTAAAATGGTCTATCTTCCTCCCTGAATATAGAAGCGTGCTCAGCTGGGAAGGACTCAGAATTGGGATCGGGAGAGAGGTTTTGGAGCTAAGGGATTAATTCTTTTAGAAACTGGAAAACGGTTTCCAAGCAAAACCTTTGTTTTGTGCGGAGAGTGGTGCTGGGCTGCTGATTTCCTCCGAGGGCTGGAATGCACAGGGCAGCACTTCCAGCTCTTCCAGCTCATGGCGGAATGGCCGGATGGGCCACATTAGCGCCATTTCACCCGCGCTGCCATGTTCCCAGACACGATTCCAGATGGAATGCAACCGCAGGAAAGTCGGAATGATTTTCTCCCTGACTGGGTGCAATTACATCCTTCCGCTTATGTGGCGACCCAGCAACTTTTCCATCCCAGCAAACCTACTGCCCGGCAGCCATGAAAATGGCAACAGAGATTCCGGGTGCAGGTGGAGAATAACTTTATTGAGCTCTTCAGTACCCTCTCCCCCTGGCCCCTGCTTTTTAATTATCGCATTTAAGGATGTGTGAGACCTCAGATAGCTACTGAGGCACAAGCTGGGAAGAAGGCAATTTTCTTGAAGGTTTTTAAGATCATTAATGAGTTTGTCTGCAGGATGATGTGAGATGTGAATAGCCAAGGCCATGGTGCTTCTGGCTGAGTCATGATGGTTTACTTGCACTCTAACCACCAGGGAGTTTAAAACCATCCTACAGCACTTAATAGTAAGTAAGCACTTACTACGTGCCAGGCACTGTACTAAGCTCTGGAGTAGATACAAGATAATCAGGTTGAATACAGTCCATGGCCCACATGGGGCTCACAGTCTTAATCCCCATTTTACAGATGAGGAACTGAGGCACAGAGAAGCTGAGTGACTTGTCCAAGGTCACATAGCAGGTTACTGCTCAAGTTGCTTTCTCTGTCTCCCCTCACAATGAAGCATTGGATTCTAGAGGTGGAATCTCCCTGCAGCATAGATTTCTCCTTGGTCTTTTATAGAGTGCATTGAGTCCAGTTTGTAGAAATTTGAGGCAGAAAAGAAAACACTGAAGGGGGAGATGGCTTTCTTTTCAGGTCTTGTAGGTGACATTCTCTGGAGTATCTGCTCTGCCCCAACTGGTTCTTTATGTCAGCTGTCTATTATGTCAGCTGTCTATTTGTCCTTTCATTTTAGCATTTTTAATCTTGAGGTAAGAGTGTTTTTCTTTTCAAAGAACAGGGTTAAGATGGTGTCACAATGTAATGTGAAAATGCCAAACTGTCTCCATGTGTAGTCAGGCATGACCTCTGGAAAGTTGTTTCATTTGAGGCACCTCTTCTACCTCAGACTCTAGATTATAGATAGATAACATTCTTATTCCTCTCAGTGGGTATTATAGTATGATATCCTCATCGAATCCGCCTGAGGGTTATTTACAGGGTTGATCGAAGCTATCCTGTCTGAAGAAAATAGATAGTATGAATGTTGGAAGAAATGCTGGGCTACCTTGAGTTTTATTGAAGACAAAAAAAAAAGGTGCCAAAGAGCTTCCGCCTAAATTACCTCATATTATTCACAAAAATTCCTGTGACTTAAGGAGAAAGAGGTTTTATTATCCCCATTTTACAGATGAGGAACCTGAGGCACAGAGAGGTTATCACTTTTCCAAAGCCACACAGCAGGCCAGGGGCAGAGTTGAGACTAGAACCCGTGAAGTTTTCACTGGGTCACACTGCTTCTTGATGCCTCAACTGTCACCTGAAAATATAGCTTTTTAGCAATGTAGCCTTTAGGTTATTCTTGAGAGTATTGTCCTCTTCCAGGAGGAAGGGTTTACATATTGGGCAAATTTCCAAATGCAAACATAATAGATGTAGTGAAGAGAAGAGCTCTGGAGTTAAAGCCGCCTAAGAATTATAACTTCTAAAAGTCACCTGAATTAGTAGGACAATCACAGACTGTTTTTCAAATAACAATAGTCAGTGTGAGGTTCAACTTTCCACAGTCATAACTAATATTCATTATTTGAGCTCTTTTTCCAAACAGTGGCAGCCAATTATATTTATGGAAATGAGTGTGTCAAAGGTACTTGGAAATTATTCCCAAGAAGTTTAAGTGTAGTTACCTAATTCATTATTATTGTGACTGAGGATAGGGAGAAACCAATTTGTTTAGTGACGTGCTGTTTGATTTAGCAACAAAGTGACTCACAGCAAATTGAAGATGTGTTGCAATGCTGAATACTTAATTACAAGATAAGCTTTGCTGTTAGTTCAAAGTTAGTGCAATAGGGTAGAAGTGGATACCCAAGTCAAGAAAACAATTAGCTAAGTTAAAATTATAAAGTCTAGGTTGAAAGCCTTGATTAACTGTGGACAGTTCCCGATGAATCACTAAGCAGACTAGTTTTCTCCTTTGTTCCTTGCCTCAGGTGGACAGAAGCTATCTACCGTGCCTGCAAGAAAGCAACCTTAATGACAGAGTAAGATTTTTGGCTGGAA
This sequence comes from Tachyglossus aculeatus, assembly GCF_015852505.1. NCBI lineage: Eukaryota > Metazoa > Chordata > Mammalia > Monotremata > Tachyglossidae > Tachyglossus > Tachyglossus aculeatus. The sequence goes on along the minus strand of NC_052078.1, from coordinate 19,273,456 downwards.
AAGGTACATTTGTGTATTGTCAACTGTACTGTCCCAGTCAATCAAAGGGATTTATTGAATGCTTACTCTGTTCATAGGGAGAGTACAATGGAATTAGTGGATATTATCCCTGCCCTCAAGGAGTTTATAATCTAGGGGGGGTACTTAGTACAGTGCTCTTCACATGGTAGAGGCTCAATAAATATGACATTGCTTGATTGTTCTTAGGGCAATACCCTGGGTGTCCATTCTCTTGCAAATAAGAAGTCATACCCAACCCTGGGTGAATTGGAACCCAACAACATGAGACCAACCCAACACACCCAGTTGGCAATAACCCCAAAATTTGCCTTTCCCATTCTCCTTTCTATTAGCCTGAAAACAGCAGAATCCATTGGTTTTATTGGGTTTCTTTCCAAAAGGAGTTTTCTTTTCCTTTTTTGTGATGTGTGTGATGAAATGGCATTCCGGTAACACTGGAGAGCAGCATTGAGCAACCTGGAACTTGAATTGGTCAAAAAAATTCCCATGAAGATGAAATCTCAATTAAACAGTTACAAAATTGGAACACATTCCACTTGAATTTGTGAAAATGATATTTCAGTGCTTTCTATATGCCAAGTAATGTAGTAAGCACTGGGGTAGATAGAACTAAATCAGGATGGACAGAATCCATGTCCCACATGGGGCTCACAGTCTTAAATCCCCATTTTACAGATGAATTAACTGAGGCACAGAGAAATGAAGACTTGTCCAAAGGAGGAACCCAGTGCTTTGCAGCAACAGCGCAAATAACTAATTCTTCAGTGGCCTACTGGTTAACATTCATGTCCGAGCACCTAACGAATCACCAGTAAGGAAGGTACTCCAAGAGGTGTTTCCCGACTAAGCCCTCATTAACTCACCTCTAGACCATAAGCTCACTGTGGGCAGGGAATGTGTCTATTTCTTGTTGTACTGTACTCTCCCAAGTGCTTAGTACAATGCTCTGCACACAGTAAGCGCTCAATAAATATGATCAAATGAGTACAATAAAGTAGATATGACACCTGACTTCAAGGAGCTTACAATCAGAGTCGTCGTGTGAGGAAACTGAAGCCCAGAGATGTTCTCTCACCACACACCAGCTCACGTGCTTTGTTCCTCCCAAGCCAACGTAATAATGATAATTCTGATGTTATTTGTTAAGCATCTACTATGTTCCAAGCACTGTTCTAAGCTCTCACTGTGCTTCATTTTCATGTGTTATGCTGCCATCGTCTACACCCTCTTTAGCTTGGTAATAATAATAATGATGATGGTATTTGTTAAGCGCTTCCTATGTGCCAAGCTGTACTCTAAGCGCTGGACTCTGTCTGCCTTCCCATCCAGCAAGCTACTGCAGCTGCTCTTCCCATCTTCAAAGCCGTTCTGAAATAACTCCTCCAGGAGGCCTGCCCTGATTGATCTCTGAGTCGTGGATGCTGCTTCATCCCTGCTTCTCTCAGCAAGGACAGGTTTGTAAGTGTCAGATAAGCTGAAATTGCTCACAAATATCTCGTCTCCAGGGACAAAATAGCGTTGAGCTTTGGTTCAAAGATAACCATGCTAACAGTGAGATTTTTCCCATCAGTCAGTCAGTGGTATCTATTGTGCAGAGCACTGTACTAAGTTTTCAGAAGAATACATTATAGCATATGTAAATCTGTACACTTTGTCCACGAAAATAGAGTGTAGTGCAACTCTTTGGCCCCTTGCCACTCCATATAAACATTGGTCAGACTCCAGTGGTTTACAATAGAAAGACTTTCCCTCCCTACTGTGTCACTCATGCACCTGAGTTTGTGCTCAATTAAGCACTTCGGGGCTCACCTCACCTTCACCTCTACAACATTTTCGTGTGTACCTTTATATCCGGTTGCTTCCCCTACCTGTATTTTAATATCTGTCTCCCCAGCATGATCGTAAGCTCCTTGAGGGCAGAGGTTGTGCCTATTTATTCTCTTTTACTCTCCCAAGCCCTTAGTGCAGTGCTCTGGACTCAGTAAGTGCTCAGTAAATACTACTGATTGACTGACTGATGAGGTGTGTCCTATTGGTAGCTCCAGTTGTTTTTGTCATGCTGAGGGAGGTGATGGTTTGCACTGAGCCATCCACACTCTCTCACCCAGCCCCCTGTGCTCAATAGCACATATTCCAATATGGCTGGTGGGAGAGAGTGGATGCTGTCTGTGGTCTCTGAACAGAACAGCATCATGACAGCTGAGTCGATGATCGAACTGCTGTCCTGCACCTCGCAGAATATCAATCAATCAGTGGCATTTGTTGGGCACTTGATGTGTGAAGAGCAATGTACTAAGCACTTGGGAAAATACAATACCACCAGTTGGTAGATACATTCCCTCCCCTCAGAGGATGTCTGAAATCTCAATTGCCACAGGCCCCACTGGACCCATTTTATACACCTTTGAGTGGCTTACAGTGCTATATGTCAAGAACAGTGTGTGATACACAGTAACCACTTAAATGCACAGTTAAAAGAAAAGGACTGAACTAAATGCTGGGGTAGATTGTACTCTCCCAGTCGCTTAGTACAGTGCTTTGCACATAGTAAGTGCTCAATAAATACGATTGAATGAATGAATGGATACAAGATAATCAATAAGGGCACAGTGTCTATTCCCATTGTGTCTCACAGGCTAGGTAGTGACAGGTGCATATGTAGGCAAGAGTGTTTGTGTTGGGGGCAGTGCAGATCCACTAGGCACTTCTGTCTTTGGACAGATTTGGAAGGACCCTGTTCCCTGCAAAATCAGCTACTCCTGGGGCAGGAGAAGACCTCTCCATAACAAGATGTACCCGACTTTCCAGTTGCAGCCCCTGTGAGCCATCCTAAATCAGCCTGTACATTCTTTCCCATGTGCTCCCAGGCAAACCATCCTTCTGAGTGATCACTCCTCTGGGGCAAAATCACGGCCAAAGGATGAAGAAAATGGAGCTAAGCTTCAGATGCTGCGCCACATAGGTGATCTGACCCTCTGCCAAACAGATATAAAAGTAGAAGAAAATGATCTAAATCACGCCAGTGTTACTAGCTTGGGCACATGCCATTATTTTCTTTTCAGGTGCTTTGATTTACAGATAATTAGAAAACACTGTGCATCTCTACCGCGCTGTTCTGGGCACGCATGATTTCCCATGCTGCTAATGGAAATTTCACATGTGTGTCGAGCAGATAATAGACCTCCTTAATCTACCAGTATTATTTACATTCAAGGAAGAACCCTGGCACATCCAAACCTTTCGGCTTATTCCTGGTCTTCCCATACCAGCTGTACCATTTCTGTTTTTATTTATTTACCTCAGGTCTTAAATTCCATATTCTTAGAGCTACTGCTAGGCATATGTTTCCCGCATTTTCACCTGCAGCTGATGAATATAAGACGAGATGAAGTAGGGGGGAGAAAGAGAGAGAGAGAGAAGGCTGTTCCTTGTGTATGAGTTGCAGAAATCACACTTCTGGAAGTTTTTTTGGTTTTGTTTTGTTTTTGCAAAATGAAGTGCTTTCCTTTTTCCAGAAAGGGAAACAAAACTGTGTGTGAGGTGAATCACCACACTCTGTAGGGAGAATAGTTTCGCTGAAATCTTCCCCACTGTGCCTGTAAAAGTGCTTGTCTGGGCCCAGTCGTTCCTGTTGAATAACAATGTTAGCTGCAGGGCTCGCCTCCCCACCCCCTTGCAAATAGATTAGGCTGCTCCCTTTAACGTGTGTGAAGACATTACCCAGAAGCCTCCAGAATTCCATTATCAGCTGCAAACAGATGGAGCAAATCAGGGCCACGTCAATCACGCCGCACCTGTTGATCACACATTAGAGCCAAAAAATTAATTGCTTAGAAATGTTTAAACCTGCAGGCGCAGATCGTGAGGGATTAAAGAGAAAAGGAGCATCGCTGGGGACCGTTATCAACATCAGCACATCGCAGAATGTGATTTATTTGGTGTGGGATTAGGTGGCACCAGCGGTAGAAAGTGCCACAAGGACAGGAAATCCTTGGGGAGGAAACGGACAATTATTTAGTGAGGGGCAAGGTTCTAGTTGCTTCTACGTCATGGAGAATCATTTGAACTGTCGATTTAGAAAAGAAGTCTAGTAGTTTGAGGTTCGTTACATCTTCTCTCTTGTTCAGTAGGCTGCCCTTTCTATCCTGATGCGTTATGAGACCAATATATGAGAAAACCTCAGCGGCCACTGTTGCAGCTCCAAGCGGTTGAGGCAAAACCCAAGGATTCTGATCATTCATTGGTATCTTTGCTATAGCATCCTAAAAGGGGCTGATCTTGGGAGCTAAACAGTATTGGACCTAGTTAGTTCTGGGTTGGCACCTCAAAATACTAGGTTTTTGCATAGTACTATTATTATTATTATATTTACTTAGCACTTACTATGTGCTAAACACGGGGGTTCAGCATAAAGTTTGGGCACAGTCCCCATTCTACATAGGGCTCACAGTCTAAGAGGGAGGGAGAACGGGTATTTTATCCCCATTTTACAGATGAGGTAACAATTTCAAATAATTTTGGCTTGTCCAAATTCACACAGCAGACAAGTTGCAGAGTTGGGATTAGAACCCAGTTCCCCTGAATCCCAGGCCCGTGATCTATCCACTAGACCGTTCTGCTCTTCCCAATAAACTTCTTAAGGATGGAAACTATATCCTTTGTTCTAATATATGTTTTCAAGCACCAAGTTGCTACACACAGTAGAGTAGGCCCTTGATAAATCTTGATAAATACTGATGGTGATCTCACCAAATTCCTTTCAGGTTTACCTTGCCTATCTTTCATGCCCCTATTCATTCAATCGTATTTATTGAGTGCTTACTGTTTGCAGAGCACTGTACTAAGCACTTGGGAAGTACAAGTTGGCAACATATAAAGACGGTCCCTACCCAACAGCGGGCTCACAGTATAGAAGACTATTAGTTGTAAGAGGATGAAAGGGTCATCACTCAGCACTAAACCTTTGGGGGATAGGTGTACGTGGCAGAGTATCTGTGCATGACAAGAGTTGCCTTTCACAATAAAAATGGAGGCCTTCTGGCTTCCAGAAAGTCCCTTTTTATGCTATTTCTTAATCTCCTACTCTGTATCAAAGACTCTTCTAAGTGCCGGGGTAGATACAAGTTAGATTGGACACAGTCTAAGTAGGAGGGAGAACAGGAGAGAACTGAGGCACAGAGAAATAAAGTGACTTGCCCAAGGTCACACAGCAAGCATTTGGCTTTTTCTACTAGGCCATGCCGCCACCCAAATATTCAATACAGTCATTAATTTAAATTTGTCAAACACGTGGTGCATTGGTTGCATTGGCATAAAGTGGTCGGTTTTATTGAAATACTAAGATGGATAACCAGGCCCATAACTACATGGGGGGAGAAGGATGCTAAATTCTGGAGAGAATTTCTCTAAGCCATCATTTGCGGGATTGACTGTTAGCTTATATTGATCTGGTTTAGGCAGTATGGAGAAGTCACCCAGTTTTCAGAGCCTGAGGAAGAGGAGGCATGATCTGCACATCAATCTCAGGGTCTCCTCCCCCCTGACTTCCTTGTTGGGCTGGTGGCTTGGCATGGTTCAGCGATCTCACCATGCTCACCCAGAGCACCTCCTGGATGGCAGGGTGGGTGTGGGTGGATTAGATTCATTCTCTGGCTGTTGTCAGCGTTTGAGGGGGAATTGGGGTTTGTGGATTTCTGTTCCCCTCTGCAGGCTGCTGAAATTCCCCTCCACATGGCAGGTCTCACCTGACATCTCTGGGAAAGAAATCTCACAGGTACATCAAAACCCACCACCCACAGCAAATTCTCTCAATTGTAGACATAAAATATCTGCAAGTTTCCCCCACTATAAACACAAGACAGGAGGCCAAAAGTCAAGACTCATTAAAACCCTCTTCTTTGAGGCAAATGCATTAAAGAAATACCTCAGCCAGGTATAACTAAGAATTCTGCACATCTCCAAGTTTTCTAAATCCCTAGAGAAAAGGTAATTTTCTCTTGCTTTTCTAGTTGGGTTCATTTTTTTTCCCCAAGTTACCACAGCACTAGCAGAGACCCATCCTAGATGCTGTCTTCATTTTTTGTTTTTTTCCTAGTCTCTTGGATATTACTACTTGGAGTAAACAGACTCCTTTCCTCTAAATCACCTCTGGGTTGTCTGTCATTCTTTTCTGCCTTTTTGAATTGGACTGTCCTTTCCTCTCTTCTTTGATTTCATTCTCCAATGGTGTTCCACGGTAGCACACTCTGGAGTTGGAAAATTCCGGTTCTGATAACTCTAAGTGCTCCTCCAGCACCAAATCCTGCCTGTGGACTAATTCACCCAGCCTAGCTTACTGCTTTTCCAAGAGAGATGCTTTGGTCATCGGGCTGCCTGCCTGGGAAAATCACCTTACAGAAAACGATTTTCTTGAGTGGAACCTGTTTTTCCCTTCTGAGTTTCACCCTTTTTCTCCTTGTTGTACCCTCAAGTTCCAGAAGCTATTCTGAATAGTCTAGTTTATCTTCTCTCTATTTTTCCCTTCTGCTCACTTTCCTTCTTGTTTCTAATGCTTCCCTTCCTGTTTTTAATGCTTTCCTTGCCCACCCCATTTTTTCCCTTGTCAAATTACATACTCACTCTTTGGTCTGATTTTCTGTCTCTGTTCACTCCTTTCCTGCTTCTCTCACACGAGCTGCCTGCTAGGATTTGCAGGCTGCTGAGCACTCAAGCAAAGAATAAAGTGATATACTGATCAGGTGACTGCCGCCTGAGGGAGGAAGGGAAGGGAGGGAGGGATTGAGAGAGAAAATAGTGGGGACAGGAGGGAATAGATTGCTGGGACCATTTCATTTTTCACCACTTCACACTTTGCATCAACTGATCATTGCTATAAATAGATGGAAATGGTCTCATGGTTCCATTTTCTTTTTATGGGTATAGATCAGACATTATATTCTGAAAACCGCTTAATAGAATGGGCCCAAGCACACTGTGATACTCACAGTAAAAGACAGTAGCCCATAAAAGTAGATGAATTAACAAGAGGTGTCTTTGCCTTGAGAGTCAAGCAATACCATATGCCCTCAGTGTTCCTACTAACAGTCTTTGAATCGGTTATTCTCATTAATGTACTTCCCAAGTGCTTAGTACAGTGCTCTGCACACAGCGCTCAATAAATATGATTGAGTGAATGAGTGAGTTAATGAATTAATGGCATCATGGATAAAACAATAGGATTAATTAAGCAAAATGGGCATTCTTCTTACTTAGCTAACTTAAAGCAGTAGAGTAGTAGTGATTGCTTACCCCACCATCTGTGTATCCTTTGATCTTTTCAATAAGGAATTTATTGTCAGTGAAATAATTATCTAATGATAAACTTCATATTTATAATTCTGTCTTTTCTTGGGACCCTTTTGTGGGTTAAAATATGCACGCTGAAATTTGACTGTGTTGGAAAGCGAGGGGCCACTTTCAAATGTACCCGTCTCCTCCTCCATTGAAATTGGCTTTTAGTGCTCCCTGGCAGCTGGTTTCCCACTCTTCAGGCAGGAGGCAGCCAGTGGGAACACAGCTGCTCCATCATCACCTGTCTGCTGTTTTCCATCTGGGTCTGAACCAGGACTTGAAGGTTTGGAAATGGTGGCTTCTTTAGTGGCACCGGACAGCATTAGCAAGCATTCCCAGTAGCATGGAATAGTGTATAGAGCACAGGCCTGCAAGTCAGAAGATTGTAGGTTCTAATCCCGGATCTGCCACTTGTCTGTTGTGTGACCTTAAGCAAGTCACTTCATTTCTCTGTGCCTTGGTTTCTTCATCTTTAAAATATGGATCCAATACCTGTTCTATTTCCTACTTAGACTCTAAACCCAATTTGGGACAAGGACTGATTATCTTGCATCTATCACAGTGCTTAGCATAGTACTTGGTGCATAGTAAGTGCTTAGCAAATACCACTACTATTATTGTTATCCTTACCATTATTATTATTGTCATTGTCATTTGGATAGTGGGCACCCTAGGTCAACTTGACTTGGCTAATTGCCCCTGGCCTGGCTGGGGTCAGTGGGTTGGATTGATTGACTAGGCCCCTAGTGGGGATGAGGCTATAATATCTCTGGTGACTGGTACTCCTTTCCACACTGCGCCTTGGTCTCCCGATTGCTGTGGAGCTTTTGTTGAGGGCATCTGCTCGTTCCTTCATTCATTCAATCGTATTTATTGAGGGCTTACTGTGTGCAGAGCACTGTACTAAGCGCTTGGGAGGTACAAGTTGGCAACATATAGAGACGGTCCCTACCCATCAGCGGGCTCACAGTCCTCCCTGACTGACACTTGCAGCTCACGTTCTTCTGAAGTCAAGGCACATCTCTTTACACCGCTAACTGGCCAAAAGCCAGCATCATTTTCTTCTTCTGCAGGTTTGGCTATTGGTTGAAAGGACATCCATTTGCAAAGGAGCTTGCCCATCTTTCACTGTGATTTGCCCTTTAATGGACACTATTTACAATTTCTTGCTTCAGTGGCTTTCTGCACCTTACACACACACACACACAAACACTCACTCACTCTCTCTTTCTCTCTCACACACACATTTGTATCCCTCCCTGCTGCAGCTGCCAACCTAGAAAGAGAACCCACACCCAACCATTTCAACCTTTAATGTCTCCCTTAAACTCACTGGAGCAGTGGACTGTTCACTATTAAAATTGCAAACTCCTGGAGCATGAGAAATCTCATTTCAGGTATTGATTTGAGTTAGGCTGCTGAGTAGACAGCCATTTGCATTAAACCATCCTGTTACTTATTAGCCAAAATCATAGGTTTATTCAGTTTGAAGACTCGCTGCTCAGGTGTCTTGTTTCTGTGGGGTTTTGGGGAAAATGGGTTTGCATGGCAACCACATGCCGAGAAGCCTCGTGCCTCAGTTTCTTCACCTGAAAATTGGTGGTGACCACACAATCTTACCTCTCAGGAGTTGGGTGAGGCATAGCTGATCAAAAGCTAATGCTTAATCATATTTAGAACATATTGAAGCAAAGCCTCTTTCAAAGAAAATCAAAGGGATGGATCTCAAAAGAGATTTTATTATTAAGGGAGGTCACTGAATCCCAATCTTTTAGATACATTGAGGAGTTTGAAAATCAGAAGGTAAACCAGGAGGAGTAAGTTCACTGTGGGCAAGAAACATGTCTTCCGTTTCATACTCTCCCAAGAGCTTAGTACATATGATGGATTGATTGAGCAGAATGTTAGAATTGGGATACAGCTCTGAGATAGACAGGTGGGAAAGCCAGGTAAGTGAACAACCATCTTCAGAAACCCTAGACCATTTTCACCCTAGCCATCTTAGCAGGGTGGTCATTGATTTTGTTAACTTCAAGGCAGAGCAGATCTCTCTTGTGGGTTTTGGTGGCCACTTAATTGGAATAATAATTCTCTGCCAAAAGGGAACTGGGTCTTTGGTACAGAAAGTGTCTCACATTCCTGAGACCTTATTATTGCTGGGGGGCAATTTTTACCTGGCAACAAAGTTCATTCATTCGTGCATTCAATCATATTTATTGAGCGCTTACTTTGTGCAAAACATTGTACTAAGCTCTTGGGAGAGTACTATATAACAATGAGAAGACACATTCCCTGCCCACAACGACCTTACAGTCAAGAATGACCACAGTTCTCCAGCCACATACATCAGACACCAGATTTAAGGTGGACCATGGGCAAGTGTTTTATTTAAAATAAAGGATAGTACTTCTGGCTCCCTCTAACCCTAAGCCTCTTAACGGTCACTGCTAGCAGATGCAAACTTTCTCCGGTTTTTAAGTGTGGAAAGGGTTGGCAAAAGGGTTGATGATAATACATTTTTTAAAAAACCTATTTGCAGTTTAATATAAATAATTGTCATATCTTTCATTTCCGTTTAGGAAGTACAAAAGCCATGAATTGAACAGTGTCCCATCTTCTTCTCCCCATTCCTTTATTTGAAATCTGGAAGCCTGCAATTAAAAAGTGATCCAGCTCTTCTACATGTCCTTGTTCTGAAGAAAAAAAAAATCAATAGCTCGATCATTATCCTGACAGTCAAAAGCTGAAAGAGATGAGAAATCTTAAACTATTTTGAAATCAATGGGCTTTAACAAGCTCTTCCAAAGAGCTATATTAAAGAAAATGCAAAGTTATATTTTCTCTCAGAGGTTACTCTATTAAATGCATGCATTATTGAAGAAGAGAGGATCTAGTAACCACATTCTTTACAGAACAGAGACTAAAAGGGAAAAGTTTGAAGCTCAAATATTTGCAGGCCACCCGGATACCTCATAAAGATACTAAAGCAAATCACGCCTCTGTTGTAGGTTCCTTAAAATTTACCCAGGAAAGTCCTATTCAAGTTCCAACTCAACACTTTGAAGAAGAAATTACAGTTTGCATTGTTAAATAACTCTCTTCCCCCTTCTCTTTTCTTTGACCTATTCAATTTCTTCTTTAGAAATTCTCTTACTATTACTTAGGAAGAGGAGCAGATTTGGTGTAGCAAAGGAGCAGATTTGGTGTAGCAAAGGAGCAGTTTTGGTTATTGGAAAGAAAATAGGCCTGAGAGTCAGAGGATCTGGGATCTAATCCCAACTCTGCCACTTGCCTACTGTGTGACCTGGGGTAAGTCACTTAACTTCCCTGTGCCTCAGTTTCCTCATCTATAGGTGGGGATTAAATACTTAAATATTTAGAATGTGAGGCCTGTTTTGGACAGGGATTATGTCCAACCTGATTAGCTTGCATCTTCCCCAGAATTTAGAACAGTACTTCACACATAATAAATGCTTAACAAGTACCAGCCTAATAAGAACTGGGGAAGAGGTAATAGCAGCCCCAACCTTCTCTGAATGTCACTTTTCAAAAATGTCCCTCTGAGGGAAAATGGTTTGGTGCTTGTGTTGCTCCTGTTATTGACCAAAGAAGAAGGCTGTGGGCTCCTGTGGCAATCAGAATAAAGTGCTCAGTAAGTGCTATTGATTTATCACCTGCTCAGTTAGCCATATTTGAGCAGATAAGGTATTGTATGTCTGTCTCCCCAACTACCTTGGAAATTCCTTGTGGGCAGAAAGATTTATCCCAGAAATAAATCCCGATTGGAGGTATAATACATATGGTTATAATTAAACACCATTCTGCATGTTTACGGACTTCTAGACCATTCCAAACTACTAAGGTGAATCTAGGAAAAACCCACTCTTAAAAATGTCCAATCACATGTGATGGATTTCCTCAGGGGAGTCAGCCATGACAACGATCAATAAACATTTTGACCAGTTTGACATGGATCAGAGGCAGGAAAACAACTTGCTAAAATCCTTGTTGAAGGTGAAATAGGCTTCAGCTCTGCGAAATTCCATTTAGGCGTTTGAATGATGCTGACTGATACCAGCAAGATAACAGTAATAATAATAATGGTATTTGTTAAGCACTTACTATGTGCAAAGCACTGTTCTAAGCACTGGGGAGGTTACAAGGTGATCAGGTTGTCCCACAGGGGGCTCACAGTTTTAATCCCCATTTTACAGATGAGGTAACTGAGGCCCAGACTTGCCCAAAGTCATACAGCTGACAACTGGGGGAGCCGGGATTTGAACCCCTGACCTCTGACTCCAAAGCACCGTGTTCTTTCCACTGAGCCACTCTGCCACTCTGCTTCCTCCAAAACCATCAGTGGATGCCAGGCAGGCCCTGACACTGACTCCACACTGTCTTCTTGGGACCTCTGGGTTCTGCTTTGTTACCTAGAGTTGTGGGAAGGAAGTCAGTAGGGTCCATAGTGTTTCTTAAGACACAGCTCTGAATCCACTATGGAAATATTGGGAGTACAGATGACTGTTATAATGAAATGTGAAAAGTGCAATTATCCCACTTGTCTGGGGAGTTTGGAGAATGAATCAATGGAAAGATTCAGATGAAGGCACTGTTCTTGATTGACTGATGTTTCTAGAAAGATGACGGAAAACATTCCTCTGCAAGGTTAGTGGATAGGACCATTTCCCTCTAAAATGAGATTATACCCACTTCCCAAGAGCATTGGTTCTGGAGAAGCAACATGGTTTAGTGGATAGAGGCGGGGCCTGGAATTCTGAAGGTCGTGATTTCTAATCCCAGCTCTGCCACTTGTCTGCTGTGTGGCCTTGAGCAAGTTGCTTCTTTTCTCTGTGCCTCAGTTACCTCATATGTAAAATGGGAATTGAGACTTGGAGCCCCATGTGGGACAGGGATGGTGTCCAATCCAATTTACTTGTATCCATCCCATTATTTAGTACAGTGCCTGTCACATAGTAAGTGCTTAACAAATACTGCAGTTATTATCATTGTTGTTATTAACTTCCTCCTTGTCCCCCACCTTGGTACTTTCTGAAACTGAGAAACAAGAGGGTTCTGATGGACCAGCCAGAGCTTTAAGGAGAGAAATATATTGGATGAAGCCATGTTCCTTTCCTTTCAGGAGCTTTAAAACCTGGATTATTTTTATTTTTTTATTTACAGTGTGCTCTCCTCTCTCTTTCCATTTTGAAGGCAGAAGCTATCGGTTACATCATTCAAAATGTCTTGGCTTTGATGGGGGAATATATCATGTGTTTTTCCTCTCATGTTCTTCCCGTAGTTCACCTAACATAAAACCCCAACCTTTTCAGAACCAAGAACTAAGTCCTAACAAAATGGCATTCTTATTTGATAGTCCATTATTATTGTTATTATTATGATGCTATTTGTTAAGCATTTATTATTTGACAAGCACTGTTCTAAGTGCTGGGGTGGATTCAAGTTTATCTAGTTGGATATAGTCCCTGTCCCACATGGTGCTCACAGTCTAAGTAAGAGGGAGAACAGGTATTTATTTAATCCCCATTTTATAAATGAGGAAACCAAGGCACAGAGAAGTGAAGTGAGTTGTCCAAGGTCATACAGCAAGCAACTGGCAGAGTCAGTATTCCAAACCCAGGTCCTCTGACTCTCAGGCCTTCCAACTAGGATGTTACTGCTTCTCTAATTTCTTGGGTTGTAAGAATTCCCTGGTGAATCAGAATGAGATTGTGACTCCAGTTTCCTGGTTTCTTGCATATGTCAATGTAGAATAGGTTCAACAGATCAAAATCTACCACTGAGCCCTTCCCTGCTCCACTGAAATGGGGAAAGAGGCAGCCAAATTGGCTTAGTAGTTTAGAGCCTACCCTATTGGTGGTGTCAAATCATGTTACATTGATGTATGTTGCTTCCCGCAGTTTTCCAGCATCTATATGGTGCAAAAATCAATCAATCAATCAGTCGTATTTATTGAGCGCTTACTGTGTGCAGAGCACTGTACTAAGCGCTTGGGAAGTACAAGTTGGCAACGTATAGAGACGGTCCCTACCCAACAGTGGGCTCACAGTCTAGAAAAAGCATATGACTGTGTGTCTTCTTTATCTTCTGTGTTATTTATGCATGCCAATCTATGGCCCTTGGACATTTCGTATTCACACAGTGTATATGTATATCCTTAAATTATATATTATAAATTACTTATTTATTCATATCAATGTCTGTCTCGCCTTCTAGACTCTAAGCTCATTATGGGCAGGGAACGGGTCTTCTGATTCTGACTCTCCCAAGCACTCTGCAGTCTCCCAAGCACTCAGTACAGTGCTCTGCGCATACTAAGCAGTGTATACAATTGATAGATTAACTGTGAGCCAAATAATGGTTCTTAACTGAATTTCAGGTAATCACCCTACTCTTGGTACATAGCTTTTCCCATTGAAAGTGATTAAAGATAAGAATGGCAATAATAGAATTGTATCTGTACACAGCTAAAAGAGTAGTGGACTTCCATATTCATTCATTCATTCATTCAGTCATATTTTTTGAGCACTTACTGTGTGCAGAGCACTGTACTAAGCGCTTGGGAAGTACAAGTTGGCAACATATAGAGATGGTCCCTACCCAACAGCGGGCTCACAGTCTAGAAGACTGTGAAGACTGTGAAGAATATTCAGACTATTCTCCAGGTGAAAGAATTTCCTTGTGGAGTTCGCATGCATTAATATTCCCAGTTGTCAAAGGAAACAACACATCATGGTGTTCCTTGTCATGCAAGGAAGCAGTGGGGCCTGGTGGATAGAGCCCAGGCCTAGGAATCAGAGTCTGGATTCTAATTCCTGCTCCGCCACTTGTTTGCTGTGTGACCTTGTACAAGTCACTTAATTTCTCTGTGCCTCAGTTACTTCGTCTGTAAGATGGGGATTAAGATTGTGAGCCCTATGTGGGACATAGACTGTGTCCAAACTGTAGCTTGTAATAATAATAATGATGGTATTTGGTAAGTGCTTACCATGTGCAAAGCACTGTTCTAAGAGCTGGGTGGATCCAAGGTGATCAGGTTGTCCCACGTGGGGCTCGCAGTCATCATCCCCATTTTACAGATGAGGTAACTGAGGCACAGAGAAGTGAAGTGACTTGCCCAAAGTCACACAGCTGACAATTGGCAGAGGTGGGATTTGAACCCTTGTCCCCTGACTCCAAAGCCCCTGCTCTTTCCACTGAGCCACGCTGCTTCTCTAGATACAATAATAGAATTGTGCCTACCCCAACACTTAGTACAGTGCCTAGCACATAGTCAGTGTTTAACAAATACCATTAAAAAAATGCTAAATGGCATCTGATAGCTTTCTGTGAGATTTGGTACCAGACAGGGAAACAAAGATTTCTCAAAGAACACAAAGTGAATTCCATGCTTTTGTGTGCTGTCCCTTGAATTCCTCTAACTGCATGTTGTGACCTGATCTAATCTCACCCCTTAAAACAGAGAAACCAGAATGTGGTTGAAATTGGGCTGGAGGGTGGACCTTCTCGAAAAGCCTGATTATGCAGATGGACCAGATAGATCTGTGACCGTTATTCCAAATATCAACACTGCATAATTAGCAGCTGCTAAAATAATAGGAGTCAATTGATGGATAGCATGGTGTGCATGACATCCATTTATTAAATACCTTGTGTTTCCAAACACTGTTTGCCAATTATCAGAAAGGCATAGGCAGAGCAGTTGAGCGTGTCTCCAGGGCATCTTCCAGGGAAATGGTGACAGACTGTTTCCAAAGATTGAAAAAGGCCATTCCTGTATCCATCAGACAGGTACAGACATGGCTAGTCTGGCCACTGCTTGTGCGTATTTCTTTGTCTCCCCCGTTAAAGTAAAAGCACCTTGCGGGCAGGAAACGAGTTTCGTGCTCCCGTGGCACTTCCCAAGTGCTCAGTAAGGTGCACTGAATTTAGTAGGCACTCCATGAACATCATCCATCGCTATTACTACTATTACTACTACTGCTTTTGTTACTGCTGCTGCTACTACCATGCTGCTGCTACTACCACTTCTGCTCCCACTGCTACTACTTCTACTACAATGCAGGATTAAAAAATATACACATTTGTCAAACCCAAGCTTCAAGTAGGCTGCCACGTCTAAGAGATCGGCATTCCGTCTCCATGGGAGACAGTTAAACCTCACATTTATCTAAATTATCTTGGTAATATGACAGAGTGATTGCTCACTAATGGTCAGTAACAGTTTTCTTTGTCATTTTCCTAGTCATTACCTCCTCAGAATGAACTCCCGAATAAACTGCTTGCGCATCGTGACCAGCCTACAAAGCATCTTCCCTAACAACTGAAACAGGTTCTGCCGAACTCATTTGCTTGGCTTGCAGTTCCTGCCGTTTCCATTTTGGGGGAAAATAACACTCCTCCATTCGAAAGCCTAATGGATGCCAAGATATTTTAGATGAAAACAGAAAAGGCTTCGAATTTGTTTTCTGTCGCTGTGGCTTCTGTTTGGTACCTGATGAAATATGCAATTGTTTTGTTCTCTGAAAGTGCTAATTGAGGGTTTCAAGAATCTGGAACCAAACAGTAGCTCGGTATGCCTCATGCTTATATGTAGCTGCTGTATTTTTAAGCTCATTGTCCATTGATCAGGCTTCAATCATTCAGTCCATAGAAAAGATACATTTTACAGCCAAACATTTGTTCCCAGTGAGCCTGTTCCGTCTGTTTTATCATCCCCTTCTCCACCCCGCTGAAGACGAGGAGACTTAAGACAACCGACTCTATTTGATGCTTTTTTTTTTTTCTGGCCAAGGAGCGTGGCTACAGAGATAAAAGACAGGGGCAGAAAGAATCTGTGTGAAAGGAGCAGAACACTTACTGACCTGATGGATGCAGTTCAGTAGAATTTCAGCCAGTTAAAAATGAAACATAAAGTGACACTGTTAAGAAAGCTCATATCAGGTTTTACTAAAATAATGGCAAAGCAGAGCATTTACCAATGTATCGAAAGTGAAGCAAACCAATATTAAATCAGCGGTAGTTGTCTGAACAATACCATTCAACAACTGGCCGTTCGGCAACTTAATGGGAGTGGTCTGTGCAGGGTCTGATTAACACAGGGGCTTTAGGTATCAAAGACTCGGATCCAGAGCTGAGGGAGGAACTCCCAGACACCTCTCTAGAGGTGTGTGCCTCAAGCCACCCCCACTTCAGATGGCAACTGATTGCCTTCTGAGCCTACCAAAATGGCATCTCTAAAATGGGAAATCCTCTCAACCCAACAGGCTGATGGGATCATTGAAATTCTGCCAGAAACCTGCTGTGTGACCTTGAGCAAGTCACTTCACTTCCTTGTGCCTCAGTTACCTCATCTAAAATGGGAATTCGACCTGGGAGCCCTTTATGGGACAGGGACTGTGTCCAACCCGATTATCTTGTAACTGTCCCAACACTTAGTAGACAGAAGTAAGCACATTGTAAGCGCTTTACAAATGCCATAAAAAAATTCCCCGAGGAAGCCTGGAGACTGGGGTGGAACAGGCAGGACATCTTTTCTCTGGCCTTTGTCGGAAATGGGACTGATTCAGATGACCTTGGTAGAGCGTAAAATTACAGCCCCTCGCCCTGTGGGGGAAGGCTTGACATTCTAGCAGTTCCACCAGCGTTAATCTTGCTGCTCTCTTGGCAGTGACTGAGCAAGGAGGAGTAAGCTGAACTCAAACACAAATATTTCAATGCAAACAGAGAAACACACACATATTGTTAGCCAAATTACATCAAACTGCCTGGAGAAAGACCATGCATGTCGAGGCAAAATATGTGTTGGAATTTGAACACGTCCATCTGGAGAGCAGAACAAATGAAGAGAAGAGCGAGGTGGATTTGTCAAGATCTGTCCTCCCTAGAGAGAGGAAGCAAAAGTTTGACCGATATTTTTGTTGTTTCCTTTTCCTACAAAAGTCCCTGCAACCGTCTGTTTCTGAGTTGAATACAGGCTGTTAGAAATGAGGAGGATAAGGAACCTCTCGCTGAGGAGACAACATGGAGCTGGAAGTTAGGAGACCTGGTTCTGCCACTTGCCTGGTAGGTGACATTGACCAAGTCCCTCAACTTCTTTGAGCCTCAGTTTCCTCATCTGTAAAATGGAAAAACACAACTGTTCTCCCTCTCAGATTGTGAGTCCTTTGTGGGGGTGATCTGATTATGTTGTGTTTACTGCAGCAATTTGCTCCCTGCTTTGAACCTAATAAGTGCTTAATAAATACAATCATTATAATTTTTATGTTGATACCCAAAACTAGAGTGAAGCACTTCAGAACCGATGGTGGAGGTAGGGAGGGAAATCCTTTTCCCACCGCTGATTTTTTTTTTAATATCCTAGGGGTTCACTCTGCTTCTCATATTCTTTTGTCGTTGGCTCTTATGAAATGTCTTCTCTGTACTTACAACTCCACCATTAACAGAGGGATGTGAACTCTGATTCTCTGTGTTTCTTTGATAGGGGAAAATGGAGAAAAGGGAGAAGAAAGGATGGGAAGATAATTCCCTGCCTTTTTGAAGACAGATTGGGATGACTCCTAAGGAAAACCTGTTAAAAGTTCAAACCAGTTAAGTTCTCAGGAGACCAGACTTTTGAAGAGTTTCTTAGTTGGAATAATTTTTGTGCTAGTGAGATGATGACAAATCTTGATATCATTTTGCTTGACAAATTCCACGCATCTGTGTACTACGCTATTTCCACCCGGGGACCTCTGAGGTTTGGCTATGGTCTATGCCAGTGGGTTAGCCAGTACAGTCAGCAGCATCTTATGGGGTGGGAGAGAGACTATCTCCCACAAATCTCTCAGAGCCAAAGAAGTACTGGTGATTACAGTACCTGGAGAAGACCTAGCATTCGGCCATAGAGAGGGCCTAGCCAAGCAGAGGGAGAAATGGAGCCAGAGAGCATGCCACCTCAGTTTGCTCATCTAGACTGTAATTTCATCACTAGATTTTAAGCTTCTTTAGAAAAGGAATCATGTCTTCCAGCTCTATTGTACTATGCTTCCCTAAGTGTTTAGTACAGTGCCCTGCACTCAATAAATACCATTGATTGATAGAAATTAGCGGGAGGAGTGGTTTCTGATGGACCAGTCTTAAAACCTGATGGAAAGGAACTCAGTCTGCTCAAAACAGTCCCTTCAAGTTTATTTTGAAGACTATCTTACACAGAGCCATCTTAGGAAGGAAATGTCTTTTACTGAAACCCATCTTCAGTAAAAGAAACATTTGCTCACAAAGGAAAATGGCTTTTAGGACAGGTTCTTTTTCTCCTCCAACCTTGATAAATGACAAAAGAGTCTTTACAGTGCAATTACCCAGGGCTTAATATGGATTCCCCACAGTTTTGAGAAAAAAGACTCAGGAGAGAAGAGTATTTGCAGCTGAGGGTTATTTTACGTCTTAGTCTTGGACTTTTCTTTATTACAGCGGTGTTTCCTTGACCCTTTCATCTTTGTCTGTCCAATTTGCTGGGAATTCAGAGCTGCGCATGATGGGCCTGGTGAGGAGGACGAAGAAAACAGATTCATTATGGAGGTGAGGAAAAGTGAAATTGAAAGCTTATGCCGCACAGGCGACATCCGGGAAATACTGTGTGGAGGTTTTGGTGGCTGGTTAGCCCAGAGCGGTGGACCTGGCAATAACACAGATGAAGCTGCACTCCTGTGGGCTTTATTCAAGCTGGGACCTACAGGCAAGGCCACTGAGAGTTTGGGCTGCCACTTTTCTGTGCCAGCTAGTTGCCAAGGAAACGTCCATTGTGAAACTGAATAAAACAAATTCATGAATAAGGAAATCACGAAAATAAATCATGAAAACTTGTTAGTGGTCAGGCACTTAGTACCATAAAGCAAAGCACACAGTAAGCGCTCAATCAGTATGATTGAATGAATGAATGAATGGTCTGGTCTACCTGGTCATCTCTTCTCTTCAGAGAGGGAGGGGACTTAGAAGCAAGCCATTACCACCAGAATCTTTAGTTTCCTATTTTCTTTTCGATCCTTGGGACAGAGAAAGGGCCAGCTTGTGGGTTCACTTGAGGAAAAGGCAATCCAAGGAGCTAGCTTCTGTGTGGAAGCCCGGGCTTCCCTGCAATGGATGTGTGTGGAGTGTGTCTCCTTAGAAGGTGATTCTGAAGTAAAAATGCCTTCTGGTACCATGAGGCCCTGGGGCCGAGCATGAGTTGGCCTCCCCTAGTGACAGCACAGCCGTGACTGCTCACAATAGATCGCTGATTAGTGCACTTGGGAAAAGGCTCCAAGTGGGTGAGTCAGACAAGCCATTAGCTTCTAAATAGGGGCCTAGTCGTGCTTTTCTTCTATCAGGCGGATCTCTCCTTGACTTGAATATAACTAGCGTCAGAGGAAGATTGGCGGGGCCAGGGCATTGCGTGAGGATGGCACAGGCTCCCAGACTTTTCCCTCAGGAGCTGGAATTTGAGATCACTTACCTGTATGACTCCAAACTAGGACCTAAATCAGCCATCTGGTGTATAGGGCTATCCAGGAATGATACTGAATTAAAGGCTCCAGACAGGACCTAGTTGGTAGTTGTGAAAAGGCTCAGTGACCATGATCAAACCAGATTCTTACACAAGACAAGCTCATAGTCAAGACTGAATCAGTGCCACAATTTGGAAGGGATAGCAAGAGAAAATACTGAATTTGGGGTTCATAAGGTAACTGCCATAGCCAAGCTGATGATCTGATTTACATGTGTTTTGGCGTCGTGGTTGCCTGAAAGCTCCTTGGGGAAATAAATGGAAACAAGGTTACTCAAAGATAACCCCCAAATTAACTTACCCTAGAATTTCTTAGAGGAATTCGGTCCCACCTGCCCAAAGGGGTAGATTCATCATTATTGGCAGAGGAACCAGCCACCTCTAGAGTATCCCAAGAGCTTCTGGGAAGTGTAGGTAAAGCCAGCTCCTTTGCATCCCAGGGCCTCTAATTCAGTTCCTTCCCTGCAATTTTCCTGCCACGATTCCTTAGGATTTTTTAAAGCACCCTGCCCTGGCTGTGGCCCTGCTCTCTAACCATCTCACCTCCATTTTGGACTTTTCTGAAGCAGAGGAGAGGAATAATCCTTTCCAACTTAAATGGAATTGGCTACTTGGTGCACCATCTTTGTTTTGAAAAGGAGAAGGGATCTCCCTAGGATCATTGTCAGTAGAATAAAGCAACATCCAACCTGGACATCTTCAACCCTAGGGCTCGTATTTTTTGTGAGAAATAACTTCTAACAGGAACTGTGTCTTTTTTAAGGGTGAAAATTAAGTGACATGTTAAAAAAAACACACAAAAGAAGCAGTGTGGTGTCCTGGAAAGAATGTGGGCCTGGGTTCTAATGCTAGTTCTGCCACATATCTGATGTGTGTCCTTATGTAAGTAACTTAAGCTCCTTATGCCTTATTCCTTCATCTGTAAAATGGGGATTAAGACTGTGAGCCTCATGTGGGACCTGGATTGTGTCCAACCTATTTAGTTTGTGTCTCCCCCAGTGCTTAACACAGTCTCTGACACATCAATCCATCAGTCATATTTACTGAGTACTCACTGTGTGGAGAACACTGTACTAAGTGCTTGGGGGAGTACAGTATAACAGAGTTGGTAGAAATGTTCCCTGTTCGTGAGTTTACAGTCTAGAGGGGGAGACAGACATTAAAATAAACGAAGAAATTATGGATATGTACTTAAGTGCTGTGGGGCTGTGGGAGAGGTGAAGAAAGGGTGCAAATTCAAGTGCAAGAGTGGCGCAGAAAGGGGTGAGAGAAGGGGAAAGGAGGGTTTAATCAGGGAAGACCTCTTGGAGGAGATGTGCCTTCAGTAAGGCTTTGAAGGTGGGAAGAATGAACATCTATTGGCTATAAAGAGGGAGGATGTTACAGAGCAGAGGCAGAATGTGGACGAGAGGTAGGTGGAGAGATAGACAAGATTGAGGAACAGTGAGTAGGTTGGCATTACAGGGGTGAAGAGTACGGGCTGGGTTGTAGTGGGAAAGTAGTGAGAAGGAATGAGAGGGCAAGGTAAGTGAGATAAAAGGTGCTCAGCAACACCATTAAAAAAAGACAAGAGCAAATCCATGTTTGATCTCTTTAGCATCTTGGTGCTGCGCTGTATAATAATAATAATAATAGTGGTATTTGTTAAGCGCTTACTATGTGCCAAGCACTGTTCTAAGCTCTGGGGTAGATACAAGGTAATCAGATTGTCCCACATGGGGCTCACAGTCTTAATCCCCCTTTTACAGATGAGGTAACTGAGGCACAGAGAAGTTAAGTGGCTTGCCCAAGGTCACACAGCAGAGAGCCGGGATTAGAACCCATGTCCTCTGACTCCCAAGCCTGTGCTCTTTCCACTAAGCCACGCTGCTTCTATTGGCTCACTGCTTTGTCACCATTGCTGAGAAGAATCTATGTTCCCTCAAGGTGTTTCTCTGTGCTCACTTTTTTCTGGTGAATGGTTCTGTGCAGAAACAACAACTGAGTTTGTTAGAGAGGACCTTTCCACTCAGACCATTCCTGCACTGTTTGCTAGTTGTCTTAAGCAGTGTCATTAATGTGGTGACTAAACACAGTTGTCCAAACTGTGAGCAGTGATAAGAAACATCCCTCGAATTGCATTTTTCACCCTAAAGTGAAATTGAAATGAGACCAGATGGTCACACTGAAGCTGTCACCTTGCAGTAGCTCCCCTGAGGTTTTTAATATCAAAGTTGGCATTTTCCCACCTTCCAGACCTTCATTCGAAGAGAGGGTATCAAAATCATTTCTTACTTTTCCACAGACCCAATTCCCTGGCCTCAACTTTCAGATTTCCTTGTTCACCAGTGAAGGATTCCTGCTGAAGTAATCAGCCAGGCTGTCCTGTAGCACGTAGAAAAATGAACCACTAGAGAGACTTGAGCTGGTTTGAAGTTCTGACCTCATCGTTAATGACTTTCCAGCTCTTGAATGATTACACTGTCTATTTTGAGCTGTTTCCTTTTCTTTTGTTCCATATGTGCCAACCTCCTCAAGGGGCAATGATTGAGCCACAGGACTTGCTCTTGGTTCACACTCACTTGCAAAAAGCTAAGAGTACGGCATTTTGTTTCAGGAGAATGAAAAGCCGGCCAGGAGCTGAGGCACAAACCAGTCAAGAAGCAGTCAGTGGTATTTATGGAGCATTTGCTGTGCGCAGAGTATTGTACTAAGCACTTGGGAGAATTCAGTAAGGCAGAGTTGATTGACATGACCCATACCTGCAAGGAGCTCAAGGTTCACAGTAAGGGTCCATTTTTATTTAGCAAGATCTGCTCTGAGGAGATAAGCGAAATTCATCTTTTAAAGACGTGAATGTGAAATACAAAGCTGTGTCACTGGCACCACATTGAGCTGGAAGACATCTACCAACTTCGCCCCTCAGTGGATTTTAAAGATGGATGAGGCCTCAGTGCTCAAACAGCTTCTGTAATGAAGGGCGGGGGGCAAAGTGGGGGTGGAGTCAGGGGGAGAAGCAGGGAACAGAAAGAAGGAGGCCTCTTCCCCGACCCTGCCTACCCGCTGAATCTACATGGACTCTCTCCAGCAATTCTTTGGGATTTCTGCTGCCTCACTGGAAGGGAGAGAACCTTACTGGGCCATGGGATTTTAAATTGACATCAGATAATTAGGCCCAGCTTCAAGTTTCCCTTTGTTTTCATCTTCTCTTCTGGAAACACACTAGCCTTGGGGGTGTCAGCTCTAGATTTGGAACTCTGGGTCAAAGCCATTAGTTTTTCCTTCCCCACAGGTTTGGGACGAACGTGGTACAGGCACTCCAGGCTGCTCCTGAGCCCTAATTTTCCCCAATTTGGATGTCATGAACGTAAAGCAGTTAGCACAGTTTGTCTTCTATAGAAGGCGCATAAATTTCCACATGCAATAATCTGCTTTATTCTACTATGCACCATAATGCATGTAAAATTGGAGAGAGATCAGCTCTCCTGGAAGGCATAGAAGACATCACTGCAGTTCCTATTGGTGCAGTGAGGGAGGGTCAGACTGTGTAGGAGGATGGAGGGGGTTCCTCCAGAGAGAAAATCATCCTGTCATATTTTAATCAAAGGAAGGTCATGCCGGGGCTTTCCCCATAGCTTCAAACTCAATAAGCAGCATGAAGGAGCTGTAACCTTTCCTTCCACGCATTTGTAGTTAGCTGTTAAATATGTGTCCTCATCAAGTTGAGTCTAGCTGCTCACATGGCTTTTGTAAATCCTAATGTTCTCTCATTTGAAATGATGATGATGGTTATATAGTGGTGAGATCGTAAGTCCAAGGTGACTCTTCAAACTTGGGGCTACCGTTTTCCGGTGTACCATGTGGCTTCTTCACACGTTTGGTTTGCTTTGCCTGCACGCGTCTCCAGTGAACTAAAGAAAAATTCCATTTCAAATGGGCCCATCCTTAAACTGGGGGAAGATGTCAATTGCCACTCCCTCCTGGATGGGTTGCCTGGCCCATTGATACTCTGAGTTCACAAATAGGAGCACCCTCTCGGACTAATACAGCAATTCTATCCTGACGCGTGGGCCATTTTGGAAAAGCTTTTTTCAGGCCGAGATCATTTCTCTGAGGTTGCTATGGTTTCAGAGCTCTGCTGCCTCCGCCTCACAGCTCTGCATCAGATTCATGTTCCCTCCACATCTCAGACAGAACACACCTCAGGGCTCCTTGTCCCACTGAGAAATACAACAATAATAGTAATAGGGATCATAATCACTTAAGGAAAGCACTTACTATGAGCTAAACCCTGGGGTAGATTCAAGATAATCCAGTCAGACACAGTTCCTATTCCACGCAGTGTTCATGGTCTAAGAGTGAGGGGAAAAGAGGTATGTTATCCCCTTTTCACAAATAAGGAAACTGAGGCCCAAAGAAGCTAAGTGAATTTTCCCGAGGTCACACAGCCAGTAAGTGGGAGGGCCAGGATTAGAATCAAGATTTCCTGGTTTAAGGTCCTGCTTTCCAGTAGGCCACATTGCCTCTCAACATCAAGACAAATTGCTTCCTTAATCAAGAACATGTTCCTTTTCCTAAGTGGAAAGAGAGGATTGTAATTAGAATAATCTTCTTTCCCCTTCCCTCACCCCATCCTGCTCCTCCCCAGCAAAATAGGAAGCAAAACATCGGCCATTTGATAAACTTAGAACGGTCTGATCCTCAAAATAAATCCATCACTCCGTGAGCACTCCTCGGAGGGAAGAGAAAGGATAGAAAGAAAGAAGACACAAACCTTCCCTTTGAGATACTTAAAAGTCACAGTCCCCATCCCCTCCTCCACCCCAACCCCCCCAAAAAAATCTGCAAAAAGACTCCTGCAGCGTGGCTTAGTGGAAAGAGCCCAGGCTAGGGCATCAGAGGTCGTGGGTTCTAATCCCGGCTTTGCCACTTATCAGTTGTGAGACTTTGGGTTGGTCATTTAACTTCTCTGTGCCTCAGTTGCCTCATCTGTAAAATGGGGATTATGACTATGAGCCTCACATGGGATACCCTGATTACCTTGTATCTACCCCAGTGCATAGAACGGTGCTTGCCACATAATAAATTCTTAATAAATACCATTATTATTATTATGATTATTCCTCCAGGGACTTTCACACCTTGGGCTGCTTTCTGGAGGCTGTGAAAAGCTGTGAAATGTCAGTGAGTGGCTTCTGGGTAAGAAACATCAGTTTACCTATACTCAGTCTTTGGATTCCTTTGGATTCCACAGTGTGGTCGGGACTTGTGTTCATCTTGAAACAAGGAAGGTTGGACTAGGTTTATCAATCAATTGATGGCATTTATTGAGTGCTTACTATGTGCACAGCCCTGTACTAAGCATTTGGGAGTCTACACCTCCTTATATTTGTACATTTGCTTGGTGGCTACTTTTCCCTGCAAGGCCTGGGGCTCGGAAAAACACTTTGCCATGGTTCACAGCTCCCGCCTCAGAATGCCAACAGTAAGGACATCAGTAATCTAGCTGGATTATTATATTATACTCTTCCAAGTGCTTAATACAGTGCTCTGCACACAGTAAGTTCTCAGTAGATAGCATCGATTTCTTGACTGATTGCTTGAAATATACTACATCAGGATCCACTCCATCTGGAGTTTCCAGGCCATGAGATTCTGGGGACTACCCCCTCTCCCCTTCCAGCCCCGAGTCCAGGCCAAACCATCCCCTTCCACGCAACACAACTGGAGCTAAGTCTGCACAACTTTTAGAGCATTGGTTAGGTTGTGGTCATTTATATCCAAATACCATTTACCTGGAGCAGTGAGGTTCCCCCAAACTACTTCTTCCTGGTAGTGCTTAGCTGATCTGCTTTGGCTGCTGCTATTTAAATTTTTATTTCACTGTAGGTGGCATGATAGTCTTTTGTTCTATGTTTCTGTCAGTAATTGATCAGTCAGTGATAGTCATTCATTCAATCGTATTTATTGACCACTGACTGTGTGCAGAGCACTGTACTAAGTGCTTGGAAAGTATAGTTCAGCAGTAGAGACAGTCCCTGCCCACACCAGGCTTACAGTCTAGAAGGGGGGAGACAGACATCAAAACAAGTAAACAGGCACTGTGTGCAGAGCACTTTAGTAGGTACTTGGGAGAGTACAGTACAAAAAAGATGGTAGACAAGATCCCTTTCCTAAGGTGCTTAGAGCCTATCCCCTCCAACTTAGATTGTCATCATCATCAATCGTATTTATTGAGGGCTTACTGTGTGCAGAGCACTGTACTAAGCACTTGGGAAGTACAAGTTGGCAACATATAGAGACAGTCCCTACCCAACAGTGGGCTCACAGTCTAAAAGGGGGAGACAGAGAACAAAACCAAACATACTAAAAAAATAAAATAAATAGAATATATATAGATTGTGTGCCCCATGTGGCACAAGGACAGTCTCTTAATTGATTTTGGAGTATTACCCAGTGGTATAGTGCTCTTTCCATTTTGACTGTTTAATATATGCTACTGAGACTGCAGCATGGTGTAGTGGATAGAGCACAGGCCTGGGAGTGGGAAGGTCATGCATTCTCATCCAGACTCCACCACTTGTCTGCTGTGTGACCTTGGGCAAGTCGCTTCACTTCTCTGTGTCTCAGTTATCTTATTTGTGAAATGGGGATTGAGACTGTGAGCCCCACATGGGACAGGGACTGTGTCCAACCTAATTTGCTTGTATCCACCCCAGCACTTAGTACAGGGCCTGACACATAGTAAGCACTTAACAAATACCATAATTATTATTATTAATACCAACATAGTCATGATGATAATTTCAGAAACTGTCTCCAGAACATCCCCCTTCTTGGGACCTCTGCCTAGTGGCCAGGAATTTTGGAAAATTGTCTAACCAAGGTGTCCAACCCTTCACACAGGGAGAAGATCATTCCACTAGGGCTTAGTAGAACAAGCCAAAGGGTTTAAGAAAACTGAGCCCTTAATATCCAATAAATGGAAGTGGGAAGTGGAAAGTCATCTTCAGTAGAATTTTCCTCTGGAGTGCAGTTGGTCCTTCAAGGTAACAGGATCCAAATTCTTTTCCTCCTAAACCAAAGTAGTTCTCTAAAACTTTTGATGAAGTCTGAGCAGTTGTCACAACTTTCTAAATGCCAGTATTGGCACCCTTTCCTGATGCCTCACCTATTTGAGAGAAAATGAAGTGTACAATGTTTCTCATCTCTTTTCAGTGGGGGCATCTTGAAGGGAGGGCTTATACCACGGAGTTAACTTTCCGTCTCATGCCAGTCCTTTTTTTTTGCTTCCCTTCTTGATCCAAGCTCTTATAACTCTCCCAAAGGACTCCTAGGAGGATGCCAATCTCATTGTTTTCTCCCTCTGACTAAATGAGCTTAAAGCTCTCCAAGACCCTGATTTGTCAAGTGTCTGATTGGCATCCCCTTGCATTCTTGCATGGCTGTTAGGGCTCCCAAAGGTTCTCAACTTCCTTTCTGGTTCTGTTTGTGTTTTTCCCACTGGTAAATACCACTAGATTGTTCTTCAGAAGCTGTGTTGTCCTTAAACTTGAAAATGTCTATAAGACCTCCTGGGACTATCTGAAGAGGTAAAGTCATTCTCCTTCCTTATTAAATGGGTGTCAGGTTATCTCATCAACTGTTGACATGTTGCTGTTCACATACATGTGAACCATTCTCTAATCTGGAGATTGGATTGCTGATGTTAAAGGCGTCGGAACCCCTCATTAAAGAAAATTAATGTTACAGTGTACCCTGACAGAAGCTGTGCACATGAGCTAGTCCATTTCTTCCTGCATTCATTCATTCAGTCAGTCAGTCATATTTATTGAGTGCTTGCTGTGTGAAAAGCACTGTATTAAGCTCTTGGGGGACTACAGTACAACAACGAACAGACACATTCCTTGCCCACAACAAGCTCTCAGTCTAGAGGAAAGAACCTTCTATAATTCCCTAAGAACATTCTACTCAAAACATATAATGAAAATGCTTATTACGGGAGAGCTGACAGTTTGGGAGAGCTGACAACTGACATATCAATGCAGTAGGAGTGTCTATGAACTACTTCTTCTACACAAGTCCTTTAAATTGTCATTAAGACTTGTTTAAGAAAAGTAATATAATAGCATATTATTTTGTCCCTTTCCTCCATGATCTAGAGCAGAAAAATGATCGTGAGCCCCTCAATGGCTGTCTGGCTGATCAACATTCAAGCCCACAGCCGACCCTTTCAGTGGACAGGATGGTGAGTGGAGCACACTATCCAGAAAACAGCAGGAATTGACAATCAGTGCTATTTACTGAGCACTACTGTGTGCAGAGCACTGTATTAAGCACTTGATAGAAAAAACTGGTAGGCATGATGCCTGTCCTCAAGGAGCTTACATTCTGCTCTCTTGTAGGGGTTGCTGTTCCCAACATAGGTGTCCGTCTCTTCTATGGCTCAGAACAGTGCCCAGTGCTTAGAACAGTGCTTGGCACATAGTAAGCGCTTAACAAATACCACCATTATTATTATTGTTATTATTAATAACCTGCTCCCTGGCTTCTTCGGGGGCGGCTGCTTTTCCATAGACAGCTCTGACCCTGCCTCCATGCTTGGACTCTGCAGAGTTGTCAGCTCTCTCAAAGGTGGTCTTGTTTTCTTCCCAGCTTGTCAGGGGGGCACCTCCTTGTTAGAGTAGCGTGGCCTAGTGGAAAGAGCACAGGCCTGGGAATCAGAAGGCCTCGGTTCTCATCCCAGCTCCGCCACTTTCCTGCTGCATGACCTTGGACAATTCACTTCACTTTTTAGTGCCTCAGTCTCCTCATATGTAAAATGGGGATTCAGTGCCTGTTCTCTTTCCTACTTTGAACCTTCCAAGGGACAGAGACTGCGTCAGACCTGATTAACTTGTATCTACCCCAGTGTTTAGGATATTGCTTGATATATAGTAAGCCCTTAACAAATATTAGTATTATCATTAGAGCAGTTTTAGGGCCACACAGTATTGTCCTCCCAGAGATCAAGAAAAGTGTCCCTCTAAACTGTAAACTCTGTGTGGGCAGGGAGTGTGTCTACCAACTCTGTTATAGCAGCATGGCCTAGTGAATAGAGCATTCATTCAATCATTCAGTTGTATTTATTGAGAACTTACTGTGTGCAGAGCACTGTACTAAGCGCTTGGGAAGTACAAATCGGCAACATATAGAGACTGTCCCTACCCAACAACAGGCTTACAGTCTAGAAAGAATCTGGGTTCTAATTCCGTCTCCTCCACTTGTCCACTGTATGACCTTGGACAAGTCACTTAACCTCTCTGTGCCTCATTTACCTCATATGTTTAGCCCCTCTAAACTGTGAACTCGTTATGGGCAGGGACTGTATCTGTCTGTTGTTCTATCCTACTCTCCCAAGGGCTCAGTAAAGTGCTTTGCACAAAGTAAGCACTCAGTAAATACGATTGAGTGAATGAATGGACGTGGCACAGGGATTGTCTCCAACCTGATTAGCTTGTATTTATCCCAGCACTTACAACAGTTCTGGACACAGAGTAAGTGCTTTACAAATACCATCATTAATAAATTAATTACTCTGCCACTTGCTTAGGACAGTGCTCTGCATACAATAAGCCCTTAACAAATACCATAATTATTAATAAATATGAACGGTTGATTGACCCAGATTTTTGCAGCACCAAGATCCAGGGCCAGGTTTCTTGTATCCAGTCCCGTGATTGACCTGAGTTAGAATGCCCTCTTGCTGGGCTGCATGAATACCGAGGCCGGTAGCATTCCTATCCCAGCCAGGCTATCTGGCCTTCAGTGTTTTTTGTGGGGAGGGCACCTTTTAGAGATTCTTTGTCCACTTAAGGGTCATCTTTCTTCACTATGTGCGCCAAGTGTCTCCTATAATTTGCCTCTTTAGTTGGGTAACTCATCTTGACCATGTTTTAGCCCCCCCCAAAGTGAATAGGTTAGTGTGTAGGGCCTAGTGGCAAGAGCAGAGCACTATGACTCAGGACAGCTGGGTTCTAATCCCACTCTGTCACTTAACCTCTCTGTGCCTCAGTTTACTCACCCATAAATGGGGAGGGGGTGGCGGGGCTGGCGGAGGTACGGAGGAAGCAGCATGGCTCAGTGGAAAGAGCCCGGGCTTGGGAGTCAGAGGTCATGGCTTCAAATCCCGGCTCCGCCACTTGTCAGCTGCGTGACTTCGGGCAAGTCACTTCACTTCTCTGGGCCTCCGTTCCCTCATCTGTACAATGGGGATGAAGACCGGGAGCCCCATGTGGGACAACCCGATCACCTTGTAACCTCCCCAGCGCTTAGAACATTGCTTTGCACATAGTAAGTGCTTAATAAACGCCATTATTATTATGTGAGCCCCATGTGGGACAACCCGATCGCCTTGTAACCTCCCCAGCGCTTAGAACATTGCTTTGCACATAGTAAGTGCTTAATAAACACCATTATTATTATGTGAGCCCCAAGTGGGACAACCTGATCGCCTTGTAACCTCCCCAGCGCTTAGAACAGTGCTTAGCACATAGTAAGCGCTTAATAATCAATCGTATCTATTGAGCGCTTACTGTGTGCAGAGCACTGTAGTAAGCGCTTGGGAAGTACAAGTTGGCAACGTATAGAGACAGTCCCTACCCAACAGTGGGCTCACAGTCTAAAAGATAAATGCCATTATTATTATTATTATTATTAAATGGGAATTAAATACCCCCCCCACCCCCCGCACAGTACTGTGATGTGGGACCGTGTGAGATGTGATTTCATTGTATCCGCACCTGCACTTGGCTCATCGTGAGTGCTTAGCAAATGCCACAATTATTATTAGTCTGTTTTTTTCTTTGTTTTATTTAACCCAGAGGCTCTAGGGGTATGCATGCCAAATAGGGCCTTCCACTATCTATTTAATGATGGTTTAGGTAGGCCACAGGGTGGCAGCGAATCTCCCTAAGCAGGAACCCACGGCTCCATTCTCCAATGTTTCTGAAATGCTCCTTACATTTAGCGAAACGCGGAAACTGAGAAACGGGCTGCAAAACGACCTAATGAAAAAGGGTTCTTCGCCAGGGTTAAATAGTCTGATTGGAGCAAAGTGGAGGTAGAGGACCCGGGAGAGAAATCCTGACTTTCAGGTAGGAATCATTGGGGGGAACATCCAGAGGCCAAAGTTCAGGGGCGGAAGAACCCTAGGACGAACAGGGTGCCAGTTGAAACTTGTCCTGAGAATTAGTTTTTCAGGGTGGAGCCAATACAGAAAAGGAGGCTGGGGAGCTCTAAACTCCAGAGGAGGCTTGGCATGTGTAAAAGAGAATGAAAATGATCTGGAAAACTTCAGGGTCAGGTTCCGGGAAAAACGCTTAATGGTCATTTCGATTTGTAGGCTAAATAAGGAAAAAACACTGGTGATCTTGTAGTTTCTACATTTTTGCTTTCCCCAGCACTTAATACAGTGTTCTGAATACAGTTCTGAAGCAGCGTGGCTCATTGGAAAGAGCACGGGCTTTGGACTCAGAGGTCATGGGTTCGAATCCCGGCTCCGCCACATGTCTGCTGTGTGACCTTGGGCAAGTCACTTAACTTCTCTGAGCCTCAGTTCCCTCATCTGTAAAATGGGGATTAAGACTGTGAGCCCCACGTGGGACAACTTGATCACCTTGTATCCCCCCAGTGCTTAGAACAGTGCTCTGCACATAGTAAGCGCTTAACAAATGCCATCATTATTATTATTATTACAGTAAGTTCTCAATAAATGCCATTTATTGATTGAATATTTTAGCTTGAATTTATTTTCTTCCTGTTTTATTTTTTCTCATACCATACTTAAATGGAAAATATCTACCCCACTACTTTACATAATGCTTGGTGCATAGTAAGGGATTAATGATATTATTACTATTATTATGAGGTTTATGAGCTCTTTGAGTGCTTTGCCCATAGTAAGCGCTTAACAAATGCCATCATTATTATTACTGTTATTATGAGTTTATGAGCTCTTTGAATTCCTAATCTAGCAAAAGTACAGAGTTTTTTAGAAGAAAAAAACCTCATGCATCCTTTTCATAAGGCTCTTGGTGTTTGATTTATCTCTTGCCTTGTAGTACTTTATATTCTGGTGATTCTCTGACAAAATTTTTTTGACATTCCAGGCTCTGAGTTATGAGGCCCCTGATATTTGAATTTATTTGGATGATTCTTTTTGTAGGGACCGATGAAACCCGTCTATGATGATCTGAGGACTCATTTCCAATCCAGTTACTGACCATCTGGGGAATAAATGTTTCTTGAAGGTAGGCAAATTTCCTGGAACATTCTGAGGATTTGGAACAGGTGGTTTCCTAACTTTGTTTTCAATTGTTTGAAAGAGAAAATGTTCAGACTGTTGGAAAATGATTATCTACAGGGTCACTGAGGAACACAGTTGGAAAGGGCTAAATTTAATTCCTGGTCGTGTCTGGCAGCTTCCACTCAATGACTCCATCAATAATATTGATTGAACACCTACTGTGTGCAGAGAACTGTATTGCCCTGTGCTTGGGAGAATACAGTACAATAGGTGGATACAGTCCCCACTCACAAGGAGCTTACAGACTAGAGACTTTTTACCAAAGTGGACATGGGCTGCTTGTTGCAGATGAAAAGAACAATTTGTTCTAACAAGGAAGATTACAATGAAATTGATTTGGTGGATTAGAAATATGACCCCCTTCTTCATCAATCGATCATATTTATTGAGAACCTACCATGTGCAAAACACCGTATTACACATTTGGTGGAGTGCAGTTGATTAAGAGACTGGGATCTTAACATAATTTTACCCTCAAGGAGCTTTTGTTTAATGGGAAGGACTGACAGACACAGTGTGGCCTAGTGGAAAGAGGCAGGAGACCTGGGTTCTAATCTTGACTCTGCCACTTAATAATAATAATGATGGCATTTATTAAGCGCTTACTACGTGCAAAGCACTGTTCTAAGCGCTGGGGAAGTTGCAAGGTGATCAGGTTGTCCCACGGGGGGGCTCACAGTCTTCATCCCCATTTTACAGATGAGGTAACTGAGGCACAGAGAAGTGAAGTGACTTGCCCAAAGTCACACAGCCGACAGTTGGCGGTGCCGGGATTTGAACCCATGACCTCTGACTCCAAAGCCCGGGCTCTTTCCACTGAGCCACACTGCTTCTTCACTTGCCTCCTGTGTGATTTTGGGCAAGTCACTCACCTTCTCTGTCCTCTTTCCTCATCTGTAAAAGGGAGATAAGATGCCCTGGATGAGACAGGAACTGTGCCTGATTTGACTGATCTTAAAATAATTTTACCCTCAAGGAGCTTTTGTTTAATGGGAAGGACTGACAGGAACAGTGTGGCCTAGTGGAAAGAGGCAGGAGACCTGGGTTCTAATCTTGGCTCTGTCACTTGCCTCCTGTGTGATTTTGGGCAAGTCACTCACCTTTTCTGTCCTCTTTCCTTATCTGTAAAAGGGAGATAAGATGCCTTGGATGAGACAGGAACTGTGCCCGATTTGACTGTATTATAGCTACTCCAGAGCTTAGCACGGTGCTTGTGCACAGAATAACACATAGTAAGTGCTGAACAAATGCTACTATTAGGGAGAGCAAAAATACATAATGAATAAGGATGGTGAAGTCTCCTGTCTGGAACTCTAGACAAGCCTCGGTCCTGAAAGCGTGGAGCCACCCGTGCCAGTCACAGTCCTGCCAGGGGGCAGAGAGCAATGGGCAAGTAGCATGGAGAGATGAATAAATTAAGAAATCATATTTAAATAGATGAGTAAAAGTAAATTTGTCTAAGCAGAGAATCTGCTCACATGCTAAGGTGGCTAGCCATAACTGCTGAGGGCAGCTGCTAGATGGGCAATACCTGGGAAAGTGGGGCTAAATCAAAGAAGCCCTCCTGGAGGGGGTGGCTTTCAGGGTGTCTTTAAAGATAATGGATGTGAAACGAGGAGGGAGTTCCAAGAAGGAGAATGGCAGTGAGCAAGGGTGTGGAGGTGGGAGAGTTGAGGACCAGTCCCGGAGTGAGTTTCTTGTTTTGCTGGCCAATCATCCGTGGTCCTTCCCTTGAGAAACAGTGGGAGCCCACAGATAATAATGATGGCATTTATTAAGCGCTTCCTATGTGCAAAGCACTGTTCTAAGCACTGGGGAGGTTGCAAGGTGATCATGTTGTCCCACGGGGAGCTCACAGTCTTAATCCCCATTTTACAGATGAGGTAACTGAGGCACAGCGAAGTTAAGTGACTTGCCCAAAGTCACACAGCTGACAAGTGGCAGAGCCGGGTTTTGAACCCATGACCTCTGACTCCAAAGCCCGGGCTCTTTCCACTGAGCCGCAATACAGGCCCTAGCTTCAGAAACAAATCACCGTAGCCATTCTTAATTGAGGTTCGTTCACCGCCTCAGTTAGGGGAGAAAGGCCATTCATCTCTTGTTCTAGAATTGAAAGCAGCAGTTATTATCCTAATTCCTCTCTTTACATTTCTCTGTTCACTGGGTTAATAAAAAGCTCAACAATAGATGAAATTTTCAGGACATGAACTAAAATTTGCCTTGTAAGCTAAAATTTAAACCAACTTACCTTCCCAGGCCCACCAGGAATAGGGTTCCAATCATTTTTATCTGCTCAACCTTATCCTTGTTTCTCAGGGTAGGCTTATGGTTTTTAATTTTCCTTTTCAGAGATTAGATTTCAAAGAAATTGCTTGCTCAAACCTCATTTTTCAGAGGATGTCTTCACTCAAAACTTACACATGCCTGCCTTAACATCCTTCTTTACTGCAGCCTTTATTGGCAGTCCAAAGACCATGTCTTTTGAAAAATATCCATCTTTGCTCTCATTTAATGATACCCAGAATCACCTTTTCAAATGGTGTGCCTCTCACATCTTGGTCCATGTTTATGCAAAGAAGTGTGGTCTATTGGGTAGAGCATGAGGCTAGGAGTCAGTCCCATTTAGCTGCTGTCAGACCTCAGGAAAGAGACTTGACCTCTCTGAGCCTTGGCTTCCTCATCTGAAAAATGAGGATAATGATGCCTAACTCACAGGGGTGTCGGAGAAGCAGCGTGGCTGGAGAAGCAGTGTGGCTCAGTGGAAAGAGCACGGGCTTTGGAGTCAGAGGTCATGGGTTCAAACCCCAGCTCCGCCAATTGTCAGCTATGTGACTTTGGGCAAGCCATTTCACTTCTCTGGGCCTCAGTTACCTCATCTGTAAAATGGGGATTAAGACTGTGAGCCCCCCGTGGGACAACCTGATCACCTTGTAACCTCCCCAGCACTTAGAGCAGTGCTTTGCACATAGTAAGCACTTAATAAATGCCATCATCATTGTTATGATGATGATGATGATCTAAAGTGGGATCATTGATATGAAAGTATTGTATTTGGGTTTTGTTTCCTCAACTTTTCATGTTTTTGTACTCCAATTCCAACTGAGAAAAGATCCTGTAGCATAGGGTGATTCTTTCTGCTTCCATAAAGCTCTTCCCTCGAACAAAAATTACATAGCAGCGTGGCTCACTGGAAAGAGCCCGGGCTTTGGAGTCAGAGTTCATGGGTTCAAATCCCGGCTCTGCCAATTGTCAGCTGTGTGACTTTGGGCAAGTCACTTCACTTCTCTGGGCCTCAGTTCCCTCATCTGTAAAATGGGGATTAAGACTGTGAGCCCCCCATGGGACAACCTGATCACCTTGTAAACTCCCCAGCGCTTAGAACAGTGCTTTGCACATAGTAAGCGCTTAATAAATGCCATTATTATTATTATTATTATTATTATTATTATATACTTCGGTAATTGATTATTACCAAATGTATTACATCCTTACAATGGGCAGAGCACTTTACTAAGCGCTGGTTTACTACGTGCGGGAGTAATTAAACCCAAAACAACTAAGGCCCAGCTCCCAGTTTACCATCTGGGGTTCATAATCCGACACGGGGAGGACAGGGGACCTACAGCAAAAGAACAGAATGCAAATCCAATGAGAAGGAGTTCGAGTTCAACAATAAAAAGTATCAACCATGGAAGTAAGACTGCCCACATAACTTGCAGGAGGCAATCTGCAGGAACACCACCACTCCAGGGCCTGTACAAAGGAGAGCAAGATTGGAACTGGAATCAATGTGGCAAATGAGACACATTAAAGCTGTAGGACATTTTCAAATCCCACACAAAACTACAGGCAACAGTTCCAGCCACCGCCCATTTAAATAGATGAACAGTCAAACTTGTTATATCACAGGAGAGCTCCCATGGAGGAAAATGACTTGCTCGTTCATAAACCCAGTACAAAAGGCAACCATCCTCCTTATGCGTTATGGCCCCTAGTTGAAGGGTTTAATAATAATTGAAGTATTCTGTTAATTGTGGTACCCAGTTAGAATCCAGCACACAGGAACCATTCAGTAAGTACCATTGATTGATTAGTTGATTGATGTTCGTTAAGCACTTATTATGTGCCAAGCACTGAACTCAGCACTGGGGTTGAGACAAGATAATCAGGTTGGACACAGTCCCTGTCCCACATGAAGTTCACATCATCATCATCAACAATCGTATTTATTGAGCGCTTACTATATGCAGAGCACTGTACTAAGCGCTTGGGAAGTACAAATTGGCAACATATAGAGACAGTCACTACCCAACAGTGGGCTCACAGTCTAAAAGGGGGAGACAGAGAACAAAACCAAACATACTAACAAAAGAAAATAAATAGAATAGATATGTACAAGTAAAATAAATAAATAAATAAATAGAGTAATAAATATGTACAAACATATATACATATATACAGGTGCCGTGGGGAAGGGAAGGAGGTAAGAAGGGGGGATGGAGAGGGGGACGAGGGGGAGAGGAAGGAAGGGGCTGTTCACAGTTTAAGGGAGAGCATTACTTTCATTTTACCGATGAGGAATCTGAGGCACAGAGTGGTAAGTGACTTGTCCAAGGTCACACAGCAGGCAAGTGGTAGAGCCAGGATTAGAACCTCTGACTCCGAAACGTATGCTCATTCCAGGAGGCCACACTGCTTTCTGTGAGATGTGA
Organism: Tachyglossus aculeatus; assembly: GCF_015852505.1. Taxonomy (NCBI): domain Eukaryota; kingdom Metazoa; phylum Chordata; class Mammalia; order Monotremata; family Tachyglossidae; genus Tachyglossus; species Tachyglossus aculeatus. The sequence goes on along the minus strand of NC_052078.1, from coordinate 19,236,528 downwards.
GATGTTTTCCATTTGTGTCCTCATCCCTGACAGGATGGTACATGTGGCTGGGCCACACTTAACTGCTTGCTAGCTGGCAGAACGCAAACCAATGAAGGAGGAATTGAGAGATGTTATGAGCCAATGTCTGATACTGTTTCAAGAAAGAGAGAGTGGTCCACAGTGTCAAAGGCAGCTGAGAAGTCAAGCAGATTAAGGATAGAGTATATATGGCCTAATTAGATTTGGCTGTAAGGTTTGGTGAGAATGTAGTCTCAGTGGAGTGAAGAGGTCGAAGTCTGATTGCAGTGGGTCAAGGAAAGAGTTTGTGGAGAGAGAACAGTGGCAGTGGGTTTAAATGACCCATTCCAGGAGCTTGGCTAGGAATGAGAGCTGGAGGTTTTATTATTCGTTTAATTTTGGATTGGTGGGGATTCAGGGCAAGACATATAAACAAGGCCTTAATCTCACTGTGGGAAGGGAACCTGGCTACCAACTCTGTTATATTGTACTCTCCCAAGTGCTTAGTACACTGGAAGCTGTGCACTGAATGTTTCTGCCAGGTCTGTTGTATTGTACTCTCCCAAGCACTTTGAACAGTGCTCTGTGCATAGTGAGCACTCAGTAAATATCATGAATTGATTAATTGCTGTGCTCACAGTAAGCACTCAATAAATATGATTTATTGATTGGATCATTTCAAAGGGAAATGGATGGTAATGACCTAATCAAGAGTTTCCAGAAGGCCATACTTCCCCCTGTAAGATAAAATGGCAGCATACAATCACCTCAATTAATCACTGTCCACACTGGTGGCAGTGGCAGTCAGCCTTGTGTTTGTGGGAGAGAGCCAGTCCAATAGTCAAATTGCTAAAACTTGTTCTTCCCAAAGCACTTAGTACAGTGCTCTGCACACAGTAAGCGCTCAATAAATACAATTGAATGAATGAATGAATGCTATCCATACTTGTTTCACTCCATTGTTATGCATCAAAATGGCTGTAGAGACCAGGTGGGCTAAATCACAGGCCTTGTCCCCACCTCACAGCTATGATCAAGTCGCTCCCTTTCCCCTCCATTTAAAAGAAAAGATTTGGGATTAAAAAACAAAACAAAATCCTCCAACACTAAATGTAGAATTGGGATTGGGAGCACTGGCCCAAGCAGCAGAGCTGAGAGTGGAGGGTAATGATAGACGGCACTCTGATTTAAAGAAAACTAAAGTTCAAAATCAATCAGTCAATCACTGGTATTTATTGAGCACTTTCTGTGGGCACAACACTGTACTAAACGCTTGGGAGAAAATCAAACCAAAGGAAAAGAAAAACAGTCACAGGAATATGCTGTATTTTCAGTTTTGTGTTTGAGAATTTCCCTACAGGATCCTATAATGTTTTCCCCATGTACTTCAGATTTATCTCTCTCCCTTAGTAGGTGTACATGCTACCCAACCGGTCGCCCTTGTCCGAATAATTCCCTGTTTTAGGTAGGCAGTGGCCACAATCTTAAAAGGGTAATCAGCTGTGTAATGTCAACTGGAGCCTCAGATGGCGAGTCAAAGCCACTCCATTCCCCAAGGAAGAAACGCAGACATTTCTCTGCTCAGTCATCCTATTGCTACAGCTGGGATCATGGCATTATCCTTGTGTTGTCTGGGTAGTGAATGCCACCACCCCTCCTCCTCTTCTGGACATCCAGTAGGCTCAGCACACTAAATCCTGCCCAGAGACCTAGCCTATTTGCCAAAACTAAAGTGAAACCCTCCTTAAATGGCACTCCAGACCCTTCCAGTTCAGTTAAACAAATTTATGCTGAATGACCTATCCTTGGGACCCACCCATCAAGGCCATTCCAGTGAAAAAAAATTAGCCTCTGAGGGGAAGCTGCCCTCCTGTGCCTTGAGGTACAGATCTCTTTGAAAAAAGTTCCAACTGTCCACTTTAAGGCATGATGAAGAGGAGGTGAAGATTTTCATATTCCAGACAGATTCTTCACTTTCAAAGCAAGTTCCTCAGGTCCAGGCCATGCCTTGTGATGGGAGCTCTAGAAGCAAGCAGAAAACAAAGAGAAAAGAAGGGCAGCCGTTGCAATTAGTCGGATGTTATCAGCTATCATGGAGGTTTTACTCATCAAAGGTTCTCAGAATGAAATCTACCTGAGGGAATTTAGAGCAATGTGCTGCTGTTGACCTTGATGTTGACCCTCATGGTTCAATTCCTCACTGTAGGCCAGGTGTATTTCTCCTCAAAGGGAAGTTCATTCCTCGGGTTTTATGACTCTCTTCTCGTTTTCTCCCTCATATTTTACAAACTATCCAGACTTCTGTGCTAAAGAAACCTCAAAGCCATTACTCTGTGCTTTCAGATGTGTCCTGTGTCTTTCTGTTCTTTATCAATGATTAATGATGCACATAGGCGGGCCTTTAACTCCTTTATTTTCCTGTCATATTTTATGATGTGCATAGCCATGTGTAATAAAGACTCATCAAAGTCAGCATTATTCTCCATTTATCTCTCTGCTATCGATAAATCTTCTCAGTCCTTCTGGCTGCATCTCTGCTTACTCTTACTGCGTCTCTGTGTTCCTGTATCTTTCTTCCAAAAGCCAGTCTGAGTCTGTATCTTTGCCAGTGTAGTGGTTGGGTTACCCAAGCAGCTGGATAATGAACAGAATTGGGCATGTGAAATGTTGGACAGAACAACCATGTTCAAGGCCCAGTGAAGCCCCAACTATTGGATAACTTAAATCTGTCTTTGGAGTTCGGAGCCTACACCTTGCTATATGAGCACCCCTTCCTCTTAATCCTGTAGAATGGAACTCACAGAACCTCTGAAGTGGAAAATCATATTTAGTTAGGCAGGATAGCCTTAATCAGAAGAGCAGCCCTCAGGGCCTCTTCCTTGTACATTTTTTTTTAAACCAGAAACATACTATAGTCCTATGGACTCTACAGTGAGGGTCAATTTCAGGTATTTGGCTGCCCTGAGGTAGCAGGGAATATTTACTGTTCCTTCCTATTCACAGAACATCATTCCTGTGCACATACAGCATGAATTAAAATGAGGCCATAATGACATCTGTTTGAATCTCCAATCTGTAGTATTTTTCTGGGGGAAGACCTGGCTTTATGCTCCTCTATCTCAACCAATCAGTCAAATTTATTGAGGGTTTTCTTGGTGCAGAGCACCACACTAGGTGATTGGGAGAGTATAATAGAGTAAGTAGACACGTTCCCAGCCTTCAGGGAGCTTACAAGCTTGTGGGAGAGACAGCCGCTAAAATAAATAACAGGCAGAGGGAAGCAACCAAGTTATGTACATATGTGCTGTGGGGTTATGGAGGGTGGGGTGAGTACCTATGTGCTTATTGGGTCCGGACTCAAGTGTGTGGGTGATGCATTTGGGAAGGAACTCCTCTACCTTGTGGAACAAACAGGATGAAGAAGAGGGGTATAAGAAGTGAGGCAGAATAATAGACCTTCCCACCGGATAGCTGGTTGCCTCTTTGATTCTTAGAATCTTGCTAGGAGACTTTGGCAGGCACCAGAAAGTTGGATTTCCATTTTCTTCTCTAAAGGAGGGATTCTTCCTTTGTGCTCAGAGTATAATGGGGTTGTTTAAGGCACATAACTGGTAGGTGGTTCAGCTTTGAAGCTAGCTTTTAGGAGTTAAGAATCATGTAATTGTAATATTTTTTAAGTGCTTATTGTAGACCAAACATTATGTGAAACACTGGGGGTAGATACAGTGTCATGAGATAAGACAAAGTTATGCTATAGTTTCCTCACATTGCATGTTTGGGTTCTGCTGCCTTGTGATAGTGGATAATATAGAAAAAGGGACTCAAAGAGATCCGAGCCCCTCACTGGCGGCAACTTGTACTTGCTTTGGCACTAAGAATTCAGGTTCAGGGAGTTTCTTGTTTTTGTCACCTCAGCCAGGAGGGATTAAAAAAACCCTTTGTAAAGCTACATTGATAATAGCCTTGGATTTCAGTCTCTTGAGAAAATGCTATTCTGGGATAAATAATGTTGAGACAATATGAAATAGAGAATTATAATGATATACCCTTTGTGGCCCGCACAAAATACATCTATCCAGTGGTATTAATTCCCAGGATGAGTTTGATGAGTCAAGGTAGAATTTCCTAAGAAATCACTGGAACCCAGCAACCAGCCCCTTGAGTAGGAAATCATTATAAGGTAATAGTACATGCTGTCAACAAGAAACAAAAGTATGACACATTTAATATGTAGAATGCATCCACTTATTCTGGAGCATAACATCCTGAAAGAGGAAATAGAATTTTTTCTTTGCGAGAACACATTTTTGTTCTTTTCTGTTGAAGTGTAATGATTGTACCATTTCTTTCGCCAAGGTTCCTTCGGTGGTATCTTAATGATTACAATAAAGTCACTTCATAGTGCCGGTTGGAGACTGAATATGATTACTTTCACAGTAAAATGATTTAATTTCTGGTGGAATGTCCCAGTAAAGGGCAGTGTGCAAATCAATGCTTTACATTGGGCACAAAAGTTAGATGTAAAGTTGTTCCACCCATAACTGTGAGAATGAATATCAAAAAGAGCAAACATAAGACTGTTCCTCCAGGCATCCTTTGGTGCCACTGTTTTGTTTTTTTTTGTTGTTGTTGTTGTTTCTTAAATGGGATTTATTAAACCCTTACTATGTGTCAAGCACTGTACAAGGTGCTGGGGTTGGACACAGTCCTTTTCCCAACATAGACCTCACAGTCATCATCTCCATTTTACAGATGAGGTAACGGAGACACGGAGAAGTTAAATAACTAGCCCAAGGACACACAACAGACAAGTGGTGGAGCCGGGATTAGAACCCAGGTACTGTGACTCCTGGACGGAATACTGAGTTAGATGGACCATTGATCTGACCACTGACCAAATAATATGGTATTTCTGATATCTATATGTGAGATACTTTCCCACCTCCCCCTTCTCTCGTTCTCCTCCTCTTCCTCCTTCTTCATCCACTTCTCCTTTTCCTCCTCCTCCCATCATCCTCATCAACAGAATTCCATGTGTCTGCCAAATCTATTGTATTGTCCTCTCCCAAGTGCTTAGTACGTTACTCTGCACACAGTAAACACTCAGTAAATATGATTGGTCGATTGATGTGAGAAACAAATGTGGGAGTGATGAAGCACTGGGAATTTAATGGTATTGTCTATTTAGCATTAGAAAGGAACATTTTCTTGCTCTGCAGCTTAAGCAGGATTTCAAACATTCCCCTTTATCTTGTGCAGTATAATGTGTAGAAGAAAATACCATTTTTATGAAGTAATGAGAGAATCAGTGCAGTGTGATTGAGATGAAAATAATAACTCATGGTTTGAGAGAGAAATTGATGCATTTGATTTTGAAGTAGATCACAGCAAACAGGAAGACCTTTGTTTTAGGTCTGTGAGATTAAACTGTTCAGGGCCAAGGGAGATAGGGGTGGTGTGGGGCGTAGGTCTCATCACTTTTGAAAATGGCTGGCCCAAAGGAATCTCCGTGTACGTAGCCAAGAAAAAGTCTCTTTGAAAAAGCATTTTTTGTCTTCCACTTTTTCTTCCTGAAGAGTGGTTTCTGAATGTTTTAGTTACCGAAAAGAAAGCCACCCATCACGTTAACTGGTAAGTTTTTGTTAAAACCTAGAGGAGTCTTTTTCGCTGTGACTCTCCAGATTCAGTCACAGCCACACAACCACAGTTATGTTGGCCCGAGCAATGAACAGCTGACAGAGGCTGCTCTGAAGCTTTTCTTGCCAAATTGGGAAAGGACATTCATTTTGCTAAATCAGGAGATGCCCAAACATTGCAACCGTCCGCCTTTTCCTAATTAATTCCACTTTATGAGAAATCATGTAATGAAACATCCTGACATGAAACAGTGTATTAGTAGCATCAGTGTGAAAACAAAAAGATCATGAAGCAGAATTTCAGAATTGCTGGACAGAGGACTCTCAAATGTGGTGACAGTTTGCCTATGGACTGTGGCAGGTGTTTACAGAATCCTAACATTTTTAAGGGAATTCTAAATAGAAAGTTTTTTTCAGACTCCCATTGCTCAGTTCATTAAAGGAAGTAGGGGCAGTGCTACCTTCCCACCTGAGGAGTTCTTCCTAGACTGATTTGATTTTGGTAGAGTGTGTAGTCTATGTTCAGGCTGATGTCAAAAAAAATTGTCCTCTCTGTGTACTTATGTCCAGGTTAAAGATGGACCATGCCCACATATCAGAGACTAGATCCTCCCGGTAATGGAAGTACAACAGCCTTGCTCTAAGGTGCCTCATTATCCACATGGATGCCTAAAGGAATTCTTTCTCTTAGAAGTTGTGCTGTTTTGTTTATTATATGGCAAGGCATTGGTATGCAAAGCTTTCTCTTTTGCTATTGTATTTCAGTAAATCCACTCCTTCAACTTTTTCAGCTGTAGCCTTTTTTTCTGAGTTTTTCATTTTTTTCTGCATCTCTGAAATCTTAAATGTGCAAAACCCCTTTGTTAGAGGAGGCACATTGCATCCTAAGCTTTTAGCACCTTCATTTGAGGTTCATTTTGTGTGTGGGAAAGTGGATGGGTGGGTGGATGTGCTTTTTCTGAGTAACACTCTTTTTGAAGTTAGGAACCATGAGGGAGAGCATGATTTGGGGGTTAGAGCAAAAGCTTTAATCTCACATTATGGTTGACTCAAAAACCTTTGTTCAGGAAATATCTTTGTTCTTTAATAGAGAGAGAGAGAGAGAGAGAGAGTGTGTTTTGCTGTTGTTCATGCATACTTTGTTCAGTGTAACTGCAGTAGGAAGAATTCCTCCAAGTATTTCATCAGGTGGGCTGACAATCTGTTCCAGATTACCTGGGACTGTCCTGAATTTGGATATTATTCTAAATCCCTGTAGAATACCAGCACCATTCATTCATTCATTCATTCAATCCTATTTATTGAGCGCTTACTGTGTGCAGAGCACTGTACTAAGCGCTTGGGAAGTACAAGTTGGCAACATATAGAGACGGTCCCTACCCAACAACGGGCTCACGGTCTAGAAGGGGGAGACAGACAACAAAACAAAGCATGTGGACAGGTGTCAAGTCATCAGAATAAATAGAAATAAAGCTAGATGCACATCATTAACAAAAATAGAATAGTAAATATGTACAACTAAAATAGAGTGATAAATCTGTACAAACATATATTCAGGTGCTGTGGGGAGGGGAAGGAGGTAGGGCAGGGGGTGGGGGGGAGGAGGAAAGGAAAAAGGGGGCTCAGTCGACCCCCGCCCACCCGACTCAATGGTCACTCGCCTGTTGGCCACAGGCAGAAAGGCTCACCTGAATGGGATCCTACTGCTTTCCACGCTGGTCGCCGGGAAGTCCTTCCTTAGGTCTAACCGCAGTCCGGCCTGCTGCAGCCGAGGCCACCCCAGGGAAGCGGGGAGGCCTTCAGAGATGTGGGGTGGACAGAGGCCGCCGTCCGATCCTTGACAGTGACTGTTGTAGAGAAGATTGGAGGGAGGGGAGAGGAGGCCCTCTTCCCCTCATTTGTGCTGTCAGGCACATTTGCCAGTTAGACTGTTCATAAGAACTGTGACATGCCAAAGTCTCAGAATTGATTTTTGTATCTTCACTGATTCTTGGGAAAAAACCCTGAGTGTGATTTTTTCAGTTGGGGCAAACTGAAGCCACCAAGATGTAACCAGAATACAATGGCCAAAGCAGCAAGGCCTAGTCAGTAGAGCACAGGCCTGGGGGTCAGAAAGACCTGGGTTGTAATCCCTACCACTTGTCTGCTGTGGGACCTTGGGCAAGTGACTTCACTTCTCTGTGCCTCTGTGCCTAGAGCATGGGTGGATAGAGCATGTAGAGGATAGGGTGGATAGAGTCCGAAGGTCATGGGTTCTAATCCAGGCCCCACATTGGACACCCTGATTGCCTTGCATCTACCCCAGCGCTTAGAACAGTGCTTGGCACATAGTAAGTGCTGAATCAATCGATCTATCAATCAATCGTATTTATTGAGTGCTTACTGTGTGCAGAGCACTGTACTAAGTGCTTGGGAAGTACAAGTTGGCAACATATAGAGACAGTCCCTACCCAACAGTGGGCTCACAGTCTAAAAGGGGGAGACAGAGTACGAAACCAAACATACTAACAAAATAAAATAAATAGAATAGATATGTACAAGTAAAATAAATAAATAAATAGAGTAATAAATATGTACAGACATATATACATATATACAGGTGCTGTGGGGAAGGGAAGGAGGTAAGATGGAGGGGATAGAGAGGGGGACGAGGGGGAGAGGAAGGAAGGGGCTCAGTCTGGGAAGGCCTCCTGGAGGAGGTGAGCTCTCAGTAGGGCCTTGAAGGGAGGAAGAGAGAGAGAGAATAAATACCATTATCATTATTATTATTATTATTATTATTATCAAGCGAGTGAACTCATCTTTGAGCTCTGCACACAGTAAGCGCTCAGTAAATACGATTGAATGAATGAATGAATTTAGTTGCCTGTAGCACTTGGCTGGAACATCAGGACTTGGTCCAGGCATATGCATGGGGTAAATCTCAAGAAATACCAGTTGTATACCCTGGGTGAGGTATCATATAATACTAGATGAATCCCAAGGGTGATTGTAACCAGAGGTGTGCCTGTATCAAACTTAGAACATCTACAAGGTCCTGTGCTTAACTCTACCAGAGATACTAGGCCTAAGGAACAAAATATCAAACATACAACACCAACTGTCTCTTAGAGTTCATGTTTACCGTATATTCTAGACAGAAGGCACAGAATAACAAACACAGGGTCTGTACACTTGCTAAACCAGTTTGAGGATTTAATAATGCCACTTTTCATCTGAGGTAGTTCATTCCAAAAAATGTAACTTGAATTTATAGCTAAAGTCCTCTTTTGATTTAAAGCATTTATATCTACATTATGTAATATTATTCAGCAGACAAATTCTTATGATGATTTCCTTGTAAATGTGTCAGGCAGTGCAGCCTGGTGATAAAGTTTTCACCTCTGAAAAAGCACTATGAAACATTTAAGCATCAATGACCTAGTATTCCCATCTACCCTTGTAACCTGTTCAGCTATCTGGTATCGTCTATGTTTCCTTTGTCCCTCTGCTGTTTCACTTAACCATGTCCTCTGGAGAGTTGCCTGCTAGCCATTAAGAGATTAGGGGCTGTTTCCTGGCCTGCCACTGTGTTGATTCCCTGTTATATTGTTTCCATTTGTAAATCAGTGGAGCAAGAAATTAAACAGACACACTTCCAGTCCTGGTGCTGAAATTCCACTAAAAGTAAAAGTGTAGGGTGTCACTGCTATCTTGATGTTGCTTTGCATGCATTTTGCTAAAGCAGCATTGTTTTCCCAAATGAGTGTAGTAACCTGAATATTCAAAAGCAGCACTTGAGGCATATTAAGTAGAAAAAGTTAAATGAAGATGTAGAGAAGATTAAATAATTGCACATCATGAAAATGAAGTCCTCTTAAAAAAAGGAACTTTCTGTGACATTTTTGTTATGGAATGCCAGCTCCTTCCATGAGGCTAAGATTCGAAACATAGAGTTACCAAAGCAGTTTTTCCAGGTTTTCCCCAAAGTATGTATTATTCTGTGTCAAACTCCTTCCATGAAGCTACGATTTTAAAGAGAGAGTTACCAAAGTACTCTTTCCAGGTTTTCCCCAAAGTGTGTATTACTCAATGTCAAACCATCACCTAATAGTTAATAAGATAAAGTAGGTAAACAACTAACATTAAACCTGAACCTGTAGCTAAAATGTTTTGAATGTTATTAGAATGTACTAATTCCCATTTTCAGTTTCCTTATATTCCTGGAGTAATTCTAAAGCTCCGAGAAAGTGGTGTATTCACCCACTAGCATAGGGTAGATTTACACCGCTAATTCTCATTAGCATTCATAGAAAGTACATTTGGAAATCCCCCAAAAGAATATCATTTGTTATAGTTTTGATAATTCATCACTCCTGCTCTCTATTCACACGGGCTATTATCAGCACAGTGAGAGACCAGGATGTAAGCTTACGTCGGTATTAAATATCCTTACTCTGAGCTGCTGATTCTGAACTATATAAGTATCAGACAGATGGAGATGAAGTATGGAACCAAGCCATTGCATGGCCATTTAAAGAAAATTACTTTGTCTCTTGGGAAAAATTGGAGTGGAACATAAAATCAACTAAATAGCAAGTGTAGTAGCCTGAAAGGTTCAGGATTGGGGTGGGAAAAGAGGTGTCAGCTACTGGTCTACCTTTGGATGGCTTAGAATGTTGTAATACCATGGTGGAGTGGGAAAGGACAAGATATTTGGGACAGAATAGAAAATAAAACATCCTTACAAATAGGTACCAGTCACTTGCCTGGGGACGGGGATGAGTAATAACTTATTTTTTAAACTCCTCCTTGGTTCGGAGAAGTGAAAATGTATGAACTGGTGAATATTTTGTACTTCACAGGAGGGCTAATTGTTTTTTGTTTTGGTTTTGACAAATAGTCTGTAAAGTCTATGAGTTGCCTAGAAATGGGGTTCTCGTGGGAATAAAATAATTGCAGAAATTCATTTTAGTATTTTCAGATTTTAATCACCAAATACACAACAATTCAGGAGTCCCTATGCATAACCTGTACCTATAGAGCTAATGTTAGAGCAGGAAAAATTGAATAGTTTTCCCTGGACAATCACTTTTAATGAGTTATGGAATAGGGAGTCTCACCATCTGGGGACTCAGCGATTCTCTGTGTGTGTAGCAAGACCTTTTAGTGAGTAATAAATTGGCCATCCATCAGTAGTATTTATTGAGTGCTTACTATGTGCTGATCACTGTACTAAGCACTTGGGAGAGTACAGTACACCAGAGTTAGCAGACATGTTCCCTGCCCACAATGAGTTTACAGATTAGAGGGGAATTTACAGTCTAGAGACCAGTGCAAGAAATTTGGAACCAATTTTTCATGAGCTTCAACTGCAGGGAGGGACATAAAGAGCAGGACTATATACTCCAGAAGGTAGTTCCACTCCCTAAATCTCCCCTCTTTTTCCCCCAATCTGTGTGTGAAAGTAATTCCAAACCACCTAATTTTGTGGCCCCATGAAGATTTTTTAGAGCTACTAGATATCTTGAAGCACCCTTATAAACTGCCATTGAAATAGTGGGAATTTATTCTGGTCCTAAACAAACCAGCCTGCACAAACCCCAGAGGGAGGACAGTTGTCTTTTTCATCATACATTTGGGACTTTCTAAAGTATGGTTTTAATGACATTAAAAAAATCCTGCATTTTTTTTCCCCACCAAATCAAGCATGCTCTAAATTGGCAAGTGGCTGTTGTTGTTTTTTTTTTTTTGTTCTTGGAGGTCAGTACTGGTGACATCTGTTTGGTTTTGTTCTCTGTCTCCCCCTTTTATACTGTGAGCCCACTCTTGGGTAGGGACTATCTCTATATGTTGCCATCTTGTACTTCCCAAGTGCTTAGTACAGTGCTCTGCACACAGTAAGCGCTCAATAAATACGATTGATTGATTGATTGATTGATCAGGAGAGTGAGAATGAATCAAATCTCATATAGATGAATGCATCCTATTTGGTTGAAGCTAGCATTTACTCCACAGGTGGGGGGTTGAAATAACAGCCTTTGTTCTTTGGTTTCTGAGATTACAGTGGGAGAGATAACAATAGAAAAGAACATGCTATCTTGTTTGGGGAGGTGGAATTCTATTTGAGCAGCTGGAAGCTAAACAATTGATTTATAAAATCCAACATATGCCTTGATTTCTTACTCTTGGAGGGAAATGTTATTCTTCCCTTTCCCTTGCCTACAGGGGACAGCTCAGACATTCCCACACTATTGAGATGTAGGGGGCTGCTTGTCCCTCCTGCTGTGAAGGAGAAGATGTGCCTCTAAGACTGCAGAGCTGAATGAGAGGCAGTGCCGAACAGGTGCTCTCTACCATTAACACCCCACCACCGTGGCAAACACATCACTGTGGCTCAGTGGAAAGAGCACGGGCTTTGGAGTCAGAGTTCATGGGTTCGAATCCCGGCTCCGCCAATTGTCAACTGTGTGACTTTGGGCAAGTCGCGTAACTTCTCTGTGCCTCAGTTACCTCATCTGTAAAATGGGGATTAAGATTGTGAGCCCCCCGTGGGACAAGCTGATCACCTTGTAACCTTCCCAGCGCTTAGAACAGTGCTTTGCACATAGTAAGTGCTTAATAAATGCCATTATTATTATTATTATTATTATCACTGCCCAGTCCAACAGTAGGGCTCAAAAACTGCACCAGAACAACTGTGGGTCTGGGCCCTAGATGGGGGAGTCCTGGAAAAATCAAGTCTTGTCTGAAATGCCATAGGACCCATGCCAACTAGAGCTGAGATATTCCTGCTCACTGGACCGTGGAAGGAAGATCTGAGCTTGGCATATAGTGGGGCTTAAGAAATACCTCAACAATAATAAGAGTAGTAATAACGATTCATTCAGTCATTGGATTGTATTTATTGAGCACTTACTGTGTGCACAGCACTGTACAAAGCACTTGGAAGAGTACAATACAACAGTAGACAGACACGTTCCCTGCTCACAATGAGCTTACAGTGTACAGGATGATAATAACAAGAGGCCGGAGCCCAGCCACTGATCTCATGGTGGGAGATGGGACTGAAGGGAGGATGGACATGAGCAATGCCATAGTGGGGCCCACCTCCAACAGTGGCACCCAAGAAAGCCTAAATGGCAGTCCTGCTGGGAAGGAACAACTAACATCTTGAACTTTCCTCCCCTAGCCCTCTGTAGGCCTCTCCTCCATGAATTTCTCTAAACCTGTCTGGAACCTAAGAGGCTTTGCTTATACAACTTCCTGGGGCAACATATTCTACACGTTATTAATATTCACCCACTATTGGTGGGAAAACTGGGCTCATCATTAATAATTGCTGAGAGTGATGTTTATTCTTTACATTACTCAACCCTGACAGAAACTTCCCGTCTGTTTTTATTCAAAGAGCAGCGATTCTTCAACCATCTCTGTCCCAAGTGCAGGGGAATCGAAAGTTCCAATTGTCAGATTTCCCACCTCCCCCACTGGAGAATCTATGTGGCCTAGTGGAAAGAGGACAGGACTGGGAGTCAGAGAACTTGAGTTCTAATCCCAGCTCTGCCACTGACCTGCTGTGTGACCTTGGACAAGTCACTTAACATCTCAGAGCCTCAGTTTCCTTATCTGTAAAGTGGGGATTCAATACCTGTTCTCCCTCCTACTTAGACCGTGAGCCCCTTGTGGGTCAGGGACTGTGCCCAACCAGATTATCTTGTACCTTCTCCAGTTCTTAGAACAGTGCTTGACACAAAGTAAACACTTAGTAAGTACCATAATTATTATTCATTATTATTCTCACCATCTCCCCCAGAATCTTCCCTTACCCCTGACTGCAGTAGAGAATCCTGGAGCACCCTCAAAAATTGCTGTATGCTCTGTGAACCTCCAAATGTCGCTTCAGGCAATGGGATCTATTCCTCTACTGAGGCCCTGCTGATAGTCAACAGATGGAAGAATCATTGTAACCTTGCTGCAATTTCTTCTCTCCAAACTGACTTCAGATAACCCCACTTGGAGGATGGCATGCCTTTGAGACATGTTGTGCCTTAGTTAGGGCAAATAGAAGTACCACTCTGACGGACACCCTGAGTAGCCAGCTGACACCCTAGAGGGTAGAGAGATGGGTTTGATGAGCACTGAATATGTGGTATTTCTGTCAAAATAGATTGCTCCATTTTCCAGGGCAGAGACAATATTTGTGGCAAGCTATAAATATGCTTAAATGCTAGAAAATGGAGAAATCGTCTTGAATAACAGAGAAGCGATGATCTATAATACTTGCCATAATATGGCATAAAAATCCTGATTTCAGAAAAGATTAAAATAGAGACAAAAACTCGGCACACAATGAGATATTAATACTCTTTGGGAAATACAAAAGATGTGGCTACACACTTAGTGATGTGCCTACTGTGTGTGTTTTTAATAAAGATCTGAATGAGTATTTTAGCCATTAATAATTAGCTGTTTCAGAGAAATTCTTCAGCCAGGAAAAGCCAACAGTGATAGACTGTCTCAATCCTAGTGGAGCACTAAAGCAATGCAAAGCTGAGGACATCCTCTTAGACACAGAGCATAAGGTCTACATCATTCAATTCAAACTAACTGTTGAGGAACAAAACATCTTTCCAATATTTCAGTTAGATCAAATCAAGGATGTAACACCCAATAAATTGCCTAAAATGCTAAAGCATCCAATAAGAATTGAAACTTTTGAGAAACTTGGAGCTGGCGGGAGTGCATATATTTGTTTCAGAAGCAAAATGAAAACAATTTTGTTCTTATATGCCACAATGCTTTTATTTTTTTCCAGTGTGCTCTCACAATACTTATCTCATTTTGTCCACACAACCTCCCTGTGGGGTATTATCCCCACTTTATAGATGAGGAAAATGAGGCCCAGAAAGATTAAGTGAGTTGCCAAGTGTTACTCAGCCACTCAGGGCCAGTGCTGGAACTAACACTGAGGACTTCTGACTCCTAGATTCACATTCTTGCCACTAAGACCTCACTGCCTCACTTCCACTAGACTGTAAGCTCCTTCATTCATTCATATTGGGCGTTTACTGTGGGCAAAACACTGTATTAAGCGCTTGGGAGGGTACACTATAATAATAAACAGACACATTCCCTGCCCACAATGAGCTTATTTGTAGGCAGCTATCGCTTGCTTAATAAATGCCATCATCGTTATTATTATTTTACCAACTCTGTTGTATTTTACTTTCCCAAGCACTTAATACAGCACTCTACATACAGTAAGCGCTCAATAAATACCACTGATTGACTGTTGACAGTAAGTTAGGCCCTCAGTCTTTCACAACCCTTGCTTGTCATTTAGTGCAAAGCAACAGTAATTGTCTGATGCTTCCCTGGCCATTGAAAAAGCCATTTTAGCTCCCTGAAGGCTGAACTCAGCAGGGAGCAACACACTGGGTGGGAGTCCAGCAGCTTCCAAATTTTTCATCACTCCTATGAGACAAAAAGTGGGTAGGTGCTTCTGTCCAGGTTTTATGTTTGGATATGAGATAGTTGATGGGCCAGCTGTTAATGGAACTTGGCTCTAGTCTCCCTGGGGGTACTAGCCCCCTTGCCCCACCTCATGTTCAGTCCTTTCCAGCTTGGGAGATGTAGAACCCTGTAGCCTTTCCAATACGAATCAACAGTCCATTCAAACCAGAGGAAGTATGGTCGTTTAATGGTTACATTCCAAACTGGAAGTTGGCAACTCTGCTTTCTATGTTTCTGGTCGGAAAGCGGGTATGCTCAAAACTAACAAGAGGAAATATGCCTTCACGCAGTGTGTGAAACAAAGATCCCAACCCCTTTGTACAGCTAATGCTAAGACCACCCTCAAAAATGGTTTAGGAAGAGTGGTGGTTGCTAAAAAGACCTCACTGGGATTTTCTGCTCAGTGACAATAATAATTGTCATTTGTCAAGCATTTACTATGTGTCAAGCACTATGCTAAGTGCTGGGATAAATACAAGATAATCAGATCCCACATGGGGCTCACAGTCTAAGTAGGAGGAAGAGCAGGCATTGAACTTCCATTTTGCAGAGGAGGGAACTGAGGCACAAAGAAGCTAAATGTCTTGCCTAAGGTCACCCAGCAGGTAAATGGCAGGGCTGGGACAGGAACACAGGTCCTCCAACTCCAGACCCGTGTTCTTTCCACTAGGCCATGTTGCTTCTCTTTGCAAATGAACAGTGGCCAGATAAACATGGATGTACTGCATCATATACTCTGACAGTCTATGAAGTCCCAAAGAAATCAATCAATAAATTAAAAGCAAGAAATCCAAGAGGTGTAATGCAATTTGTAATGCAAGAAGAATTAATTGGTAAACGATTCTTGCTTGCACAGTGAATAGCACTGTTGGCACCTCAGAACAATGTGGATTTAAATGGACAAAATGAAGGTCGTTGAATCAATACAGATGAGTAGGAATGAGGAGGGTGGGGCAGGCTTCAAGGAGGAGAAGAGTTTATTTTGGATAATCGAGGTTTGAGTGTTAAATTGGATTCTCTGTTTTCCTCAGAGACAGAACAGGTGATGTTACCTAACAGATGTTTGTGAAGCAGCAGTTCAATCCATGAGCAGTGTCTAATAGAAATAGTGCCCTGTTCCTACAGAATCTCCAAACTAATTCATCTTGCTAATATAAGTATGTGAGGGGCAATTTAAGTCATTCGACGATTCTGTCTCCTTCAGCATAGCGGTGCGGCAAGGTTGGCTGGTCGCATACATCATGAGATGAACACTTGATGGAGAACAGAGAAAATGGCACTCTAGCTTTACTGTCTTCCTAGCATTTGGTAGTGACAGGAAGGACTAGAAAGAACTCCACCCATCTGAGTTTTCTAATCTGCCCCTAATTGGAACTGAGGAATCAAAGACCACCCACCTGATCTAAGCAGCTAGCAAGAAGGGGTGGGCAGGCCCCTCCATTTAAAGTCAGGGTCCGCCTTTCCTACTGTTTTGGGTTTTCGTTCTCTTTGTAGCCTGCAGCTTGTGTCAAGTCAGAAAGGCTCTGCAATCAAAGCTGGCACCTCAGGGCACAGTCTGCCTAGAAACTAATCACCGTTGGGAGGCAGGGGGCCTCCCTCAGTTACTCCTGGAAAAGCACATGGAGCCTAACGGCCAACAGCCAGTCTTCAGTTGTCAGGAACTAAATCAGTTTGGGAGTCTGGGACAAGCGAGACCCAAGGCAGACAAACTCCTTATATTGAGTGTCGTGAGTCGTGTCATTCCCAGTAGCAAAGCAATGAGTGTATGTATGGGTGTGGGGGGTGCATGTGTGACTGAATGGGCGAGTGTCTGTAAGATTGATTGTGTGTGTGACTTTGGGTGTATGTGAGTGTTTGTGGTTGTGTAAAGGTGTGCCTGCATTACAGAGAAGTAGCATGGTCTAGTGGAAAGGGCACAGGATGGGTGTTAGGAAACCTGAGTTCTAATCCTATTCCATCACTTACCTGTTGTGTGATCTTGGGCAAGTCTCTTAACTTGCTTCTGCCTCAGTTTCCACATTTGTAAAATGGGGATTGAAACCCGTTCTCCCTCCCCAGTAGACCGAGGACATGTGGGGCAGGGACTGTGTCTGATCTGATTGTACTGTGTTTACCCCAGCACTCGGCACTTAGTAAGCACTTGACAGGTACTGCCGTTGTCATTGTTGTGAGTGTGCCTGAGAGGTCAAGTGTGCATGTGAACTGTGTGACTGGATAATAATTCTTTCAAAATGAGCCAGGCCAGGGCTTGGTCCATTTCCAAGCTGAAAGTTTATTTTTTTTAAGTCAGAAATGCTTTTGTGGAGACGTGAAGACTCCAAATTCACCGGGTCAAAGAGACGGAACAGGTCCGCCGGAATGGTTTGGGAGACAGTGGGAGTGCTGCCCAGCTCGGCCCAGAGTCTAGATGGTGCTGTTTCTCAGCGGTCTGCAGAGCTGGCAGCAGAGCTGGGCTGAGGCTGGAAGAGGCCTCCTCAACGAAACCCCTTCACCCCACCACCCTGCAGACCCCGCTGGCCCGGCCTTAGAGGCAGCTTCAGACATTTAGCCATCCCAAGGCAGAGAATATTTGTCCTCTGGGCCATAGAATAATAATAATGATAACATTTATTAAGCGCTTACTATGTGCAAAGCACTGTCTAAGCGCTGGGGAGGATACAAGGTGATCAGGTTGTCCCACGTGGGGCTCACAGTCTTAATCCCCATTTTACAGATGAAGTAACTGAGGCACAGTGAAGTTGTGACTTGCCCAAAGTCACACAGCTGACAATTGGCGGAGTAGGGATTTGAACCCATGACCTCTAACTCCCAAGCCCCTGCTCTTTCCACTGAGCCACGCTGCTTCTCTGACACCATCGTATATAGCATGCTTCTGACTTGTGGATGCTTTCAAATTTTAACAACTGCCACCTTTTGACCAAACCCCTTTTCTTTCTCCCTGCTATCCCTACCCTGAGGGTAGACTCTGAGGCAATTGAGGCACCCAGTTATTGCCTGAAGCCAACTCTGACTTGTTTGGGTTTCTGATCAGAGCATCACACTCCTCTGCTGTCTTCATACTTGTAGTTACTGGTGGTGCTGTCATCTTCCTTCAATGCCAGGGCACAATAATAGTAATAATGTTAGTATTTGTTAAGTGCTTACTATGGGCCAAACACTGTTCTAAGCGCTGGGGTAGATACAAGGTGTTCAGGTTGTCCCACGTGGGGCTCATAGTCTTAATCCCCATTTTACAGATGAGGGAACTGAGGCACCGAGAAGTGAAGTGACTGGCCCAAGGTCACACAGCTGCCAAGTGGGAGAGCTGGGATTAGAACCCATGACCTCTAACTTCCAAGCCCGTGCTCTTTCCACTAAGCCCTGCTGCTTCTCCTTTGTCCCCTGGCAGAAGCCCAGGCCAGACCAGCTGTTCAATCAATCAATCAATTGTATTTATTGAGGTATTATGTCCAACCTGATGAACTTATATCTACCCCAGTGCTTGGCCCATAGTAAACACTCAACAAATATCATTATTATTATTGTTGTTATTATTATGAGATCCAGGATGACCAAGGCATCATGGCATCCCGGCTCCACCACTTCTCTGCTGTATGACCCTGGGCAAGTCACTTCACTTCTCTGTGCGTCGGTTACCTCACCTGTAAAATGGGGATTGAGACTGTGAGCCCCACATGGGAAAGGGACTGTGTTCAACTTGATTTGCTTGTATCCACCCCAGTGCTTCCTAAGAAGTTAACAAATACCACAGTACCTCAGCAGAGATCCTGGAGCCAAGGAGGAAACACTTATGCTTGGCATTGTGTGCTATACACATCAGAGAATTAAAGGAAACACAGTTTAGTACCCACTGGTTCTGTGATGGTTTGAGCTAGGTGGTGTCTTTATAGAATAGACTTCATTTGCCATTAGCCGACTGTCTGCCCGTGGAGATCAAGGCAGAGACAACGACATGCTGGGGCCTTTAGTCAGCAGGCAGCAGTAGTCATCAGACTAAAATGTTAAGAATCGTCATGAGAAAGATGAAGGCGGAGAGGAGATGGGGTTTAAGGTTATAACATCATGAACAGTGTGGGCAGATGGGGAGTTGTTCACAAGGTCCCTGAACTCCAGGATGAAGGGGCAGATTAGGTACAAATTCATTCATGCCTGAAGCATGTTTTGTTGTTCTGGGCACTATTCTGGCTACTTGGGAACATGCAGTAGAATTAAGAAGACATTGTTCAAGCTTTGGAGGAATTTGGGGGTACAGGCAGACATAAATTGAATTCATATAGTGGGATCAGGAGGGAAAATTACAACTAGTTACAACTAGTAGAAAGGGCGTGGAGAGATCAATGAGTGAATACACAAGTGGAATACATAAATTGTAAGACTGTAGACTGCAAACTCATTATGGGCAAGGAAAATGCTAATTCTGTTGTACTCTCCCAAGCACTTAGTACAGTGTTCTGCACATAGAAGTAACCAATAAATACCATTGATTGATTGATATATGCACAAATGCTAAGTGGGGCCGCTTGGATGACACAAATGTAGGCGGTAGAAATAAGTTGAGAAATGTCTTCCAGAGGAGATGGGTTTACGGGAGCTTTTTGAAGGTTGTCAGGCGGATTTTAAGGAGGAGGAAGTTTCTGTCAAACTTTCATCATCGACCATCATCACCCAAGGGAGAGAGGCTGGGCTGGGGAACATGGTTATCTCTATATCATTTGGCAACCAAACCTACTCTCTCAAAAGTTACCAATGATCTCCTCCTTGCCAAATCTAATGATCTCTACTCCGTTCTAATCCTCCTTGACTTCTCAGTGGCATTTGACACCCTGGGCCACTCTTTCGTCCTGGTAACCCTACCTTTCTCAATCTCTTTTACCATCTCTTCCTCTGCCTCCCACCCTCTAACTGTGGACGTCCCTCAAGGCTCTGTGTTGGGTCCCTTTCTCTTCTCACTTTATATTCTACTCGCTCAGAGAGTTCATCTGCTCCCATGGTTTCAGTTACCATCTCTCTGTGGATGACTTCCAAATCTATCTTGCCAGCCCTAACCTCTGCCCACTTCTGCAGTTTTTCATTTGCTCTTACCTACAAGACATCTCCAAGAGATTTTTTTGTTTTGTTTGTGTTTTATTCTTCAAGTGCTTACGTACTGTTCTAAGCTCTGGGGTGGATTTAAGCAAATCAGGCTGTACACAGTCCCTGCCCCAGGTGGGGCTCACAGTCTCCATCCCCATTTTACAGAAGAAGTAGCTGAGGAATGGAGAAGTTAAGTGGCTTGACCCAGGTCACACAGCAGACATGAGGTAGAGCCAGAATTAGAATCCAGGTCCTTCTGACTTTCACGTCCCTGCTCTATCCACTAGGCCACACTGCTTCTCAGGGCTCCAGAGTGAGGAGGCTGACCCCGTGGAAGCCAAATCTTAACTGCTGAGAGACCCTCTGGCCCCTGACTCTCAGCAGTTTGACAACATTTCCACCCTGATGGGAGCCAAAACAGTGAGTCACAGCTGGTTCATCATTTGACTATTTCAAAGGAGAGGCTCCAGCATTAATTGCTTTTCTTGCAACCCATGTGGGTCTTATCTATAGCTCTCATAAGAAGAGGCTTAAAAAGTTGAGTCTTCGACATCATTTCCATTTTTCCCTTCCTCTCCCATCCAACTTTTTAAAAATTGAGTATTTATTTTTTGGAATTATCCCCTAAGGCAGCATACTGCTTTTGAGGAGAAAGCTCTCGATTTTACACTTTGGTTGACTACTCTATTGAATTTAGAAGTCATATTTAATACACAAATTACTATCCTTCTGAGAGATCTTTTAGTTCTCAAAGAAGGAAGAAAACTATAAATGTTATTGGAATTGCCCTTCACTGGATTTACTTGTTTACATTAGACCAGGTTGAAGCTTGTCTTATTTCCTCAGCATTTTTCTCCTGCCCTCAGTGCTGCTCACAGGTTTCTCAATAGTCTTTTTGCTTCCAGGTCATTAGGCTAAGAAAACTGGTAAATCACAAAGTGAGTCACCAGATTTGAAAGTACAGTACTGCTGGTATGAACTGACTGGCTCATGAGAAAATTAATGTTTTGGGTCTTTTCTATTTCTCTATCTTGTTACTGTGAATTATCATCTCAGAAGAGGGACTTCTACTGCATCGTAAGAATTTCAAATGAAGGTAAGGGTACTATCCATTCCATGAATGGTTACATTGGTGTTTGCAGCCACCTTAGCTTTGATGTAATAATTTCTGATTTCTACAAACCTTTTTAGTCATATTTCTTGGGCCTGAATGGTATGACAATAATTATTAAGCTGCAATCCATTTAGTTAACTGCTTAGTCTCCAGATTACCCACCCAAAGCTATTCAGTTTTGAATAAATGGTATTTTAAATGGTATTCTGTTAAGCACTTACTATGTTTCAGATACTGTTCTAAGGGTTAGGGCAGATATAAGAGAATCAGATTGGACACAGTCCATGCCCAACATGGGGCTCTCAGACATAATCCCTGTTTTACAGATTGAGGTAACGAAGGGAAAGGGAAGTTAAGTGACTTGCCCAAGGTCACACAGCAACGTGGCAGAGCTGAGATTTGAACCCAGGTCCTTCAGTCTCCCAGGCTCTATTCACTAGACCATGCTGCTGCTTAATATATTTGGTTACCTTCATCGTTTCAGTTGCTTCATCGTAGTTGTCATCTATGATGTAAATATAAGAAAGCAAACCCCTTCCTTCATAAAGAAGCTAAGAATTGTGCCCAAAGGAACTCCATATTTCAAAGACAGATACAAATGAATTCCTTAATAATGAGACCGGATGAATAGAAAGGAAATAGGTGGTTAGCTGTATTTTCACTGCCTATTTCCTGTACCTCCAAATCTGTTCTTGTCCCATATGTAAAATTAGTCACCAATCAGAAGAAATAATAGACTTTGAAAACATGAAGTGCTGTTTAGCTTTTGATTTTTTTCCAGTGGAATTTAGTCCACAGTGCATGCTTATTAAAGCCTGACTGTACTTAAAAGTGCTTCTGTGAGATAACAATACAAATTACGCCAGGTCCACATGGCCAATAGAC
Organism: Tachyglossus aculeatus; assembly: GCF_015852505.1. Taxonomy (NCBI): domain Eukaryota; kingdom Metazoa; phylum Chordata; class Mammalia; order Monotremata; family Tachyglossidae; genus Tachyglossus; species Tachyglossus aculeatus. Next base: position 19,214,325 of record NC_052078.1, on the reverse strand, counting down.
TAGGTTTTATAGATTTCATGATGTAGATGAGCAAAAATTTAGGTTATTCAGAATACAACCCACAGACCATGTACACCCAGCTAGTGATGGGCCTTCGCGCCATAATGAGGACCATTGATTTGACCCTGTTAAGTGTGAAAAGCACCATTCAAAATGTTGTCGTTCTGCTCAAAGTTCAGTGGACCTGATGCTATTTTGAACCTGTCCATCATCTACTTGTGTATTCCATTTTTCCTAACTCAGACTGTGTCTCTGGCTTTTCAAAGCAGTCTGACACAGAACCTGCTGCACCATTACACTAATTGGTAGTTTAAATATTTTAACAAATGAGGCAGTATTTATTTACCTCACCTTTCGGTATATCTATAATTTAGCATTAACAAAGTAGCCTACGCTTGATGCTTCTTAAGCGTGAACAAGTGACCCTACAGTAATGTGCTGAAAAGCTTCAAAATCAGTCAACTGCCTTGTCACGGGATTCAAAGTTCCAGAAGAGAAGGGGAGAATTTCTGAGTGGAGAAGCTGCAATTCTCATTTATGTCTTATGGCATTCATTATTCAAAATGGAAGTTCAGGTACATACAAAATTCTTAAAATAAATGTGAATGGAACTAAACTCTCTTGGAGACTCTTGGTTGTTTAGAATAATGTCGGTTAAAACAGAAAAGCTGTCATTATCAGGGGAGCAATTTGTCCTAGTGGGAAGAGCACAGACCTAGAAGTTAAAGGGCCTTGATTCTAATCCAGCTGTGTGACCTTGGGCAAATCACTTAACTTCTCTGTGTCTTAGTTTCTTCTTCTGTAAAATGGGGTTCCAATTCCTGCTCTTCCTCCTGTTAACCCATGCAGGACTGTTGCAGACCTGATTCTCTTGTATCTATCCCAGGACTTAGTACAGTGCTTGTCACATAAGAAGTAAGCTCTCAACAAATGTCTCTATTAATACTACTACTAATAATAATAATAATAATAAACCAAGAAACTAGCAGCAGTATTGCTAGTTCAGTCTCATGACTTGGAAATCCTATGTCAATTCTGAGGTTGCTCTTGGGAATTCCAAGACTGCCTTTCGGTTTGGGGGAAGACAGGTCAGGAGAAATGAGGTGCCGGCTCAGGGTTGGTAGCTTATTGGCTTTGATGATGAAAGCGGCTCACTCTTGCTGGCTTTTCTTCTTCATGTCTAATGTCTTGGTCCCCAACTCTTTTGTCAGGACTATCCCATACCCTATTTTTCAAGTATTTGAAATTTAGTTTGTTAGAAAGCAGAAAAAAATATTTAGCACTTTGGTAATTGGGTGGACTTCAGTTTTTTTTCCAAGATATTAAAATAGTTGACTATTCTATTTCACACTTCAAAGTCCTTTCACTGCAGTGCTAATGAACTATCCTTCCAGCTTTGCTAACTGCAGATAGTGAAAGAGTAGTGGTGTTGACAAGAGAGCAAAATTACTCTTTGAAGTTAATGATTGGAGAATAGGCACATGATGGGTTATTAGAGGGCATGTAGGTGTCCTTTAATCTGAAGACTTCCCTACTGAGGCATATGTTAAGGAGGAATTTCATGTGGTTGTATGTTAAAGAGAGAAACCCATCACACTATTCCTATGAAGGATGCATCGTTGCCACTGTCAGGAATGGAATGATGAGCTGGTTAGGTCCTTTTGCTAAGAGCTTGTGTTTCTTATCCAAAGGCAGGGCAAGGAAATTTCACCTTAGGAAGCAAATTGCATTTGCTGCCATCGGGCATTGGGTCAGAGTAGAAAAGACTATGGGGCAGGCTCCATGTTACATGACTCCAGAAAGGCACTGTGGTCCATAGCCTTCCCTCATTAAGTCTGCCTGCAGCCATCAGGCCTGCTTCCAATGTCATCTGCCATACACCGCTGTTTGCTAGACTCATCAACTGGATTAAGAATAAAGACAAATTCAGATCCTCAAAGGACTAGATTTAGAATAGTCCCTAAGATTAAAGACCCCAAAGTAAAGCCTATATTAGGTTATAAGACTATCTTATTAGTTAGGCCTGTAAATACATTGAGGAAAACCTCAGACTTTTTCTGGAGGAACATCAACATATAAACCATAAAATTAATTAATTCCTATAGTGACATCACTCCAGAATAAAATGGTGTTTATTCCAAACTGAACTTTCTGGTAGAAATCCTGTATTAGCACCTTTCTTGACACGGCAAACCCGATGCCCTGCACTTGCCTAGTGCCAGTGGTGCCTACAGAAGGTGTTTCAGGGTTTTCCAATTCTCCCCGCCCTATTCCCCCTCTGCCCACCCAGGTAGCTGCCAGCCGGAGCTCAGACAGGCCGGGGATTCGGGAGGAGCTTGTGGGATGTCAGTATGGTGCAGTGGATAGAGCACAGGCCTGGGAATCAGAAGGTCATGAGTTCTAATCCTGGCTTTGACACATGTCTGCTGCGTGATGTTGGGCAAATCACTTTACTTCTTTGTGCCTCATTTACCTCATCTGTAAAATGGGGATTGAGACTGTGAGCCCCATTTGGGACAGGGACTGTGTCCAACCCAATTTTCCTGTATCCACCCTAGTGCTTAGTACAGTGCTCAGCACATAGTAAGCACTTAGCAAATACCATAATAATAATAATTATTTTTATTATTATTACTACTACTACTCAGGAGCCAGCACAAGGGCTTGATGCTTTGTTTCCTGAAGTCCAACCTGGCAGCTCCTGGAGAAACCTGATCCAAATAATAATTATTATGATAATTACTGAGTACCCTATGCCAAAGTATGGTGCTAAGACTGGAATAGACTAAGAGTGAAGAAGAGCCACTAAGGGCCAGAAAGGTTAAAATACTTCCTCTTGAGAATTGGACAGGGGGTGGTCCAGATAATTCTGTACAAGATTCAAGCAGAAGCGGGGAGATTGTCCGACTCATGAGATTACTTGACTAAGGTTTCCACTTTGCTAGTGTCGAACTTGTAGATTTCCAGCACACAAGGAGTAGAAACGCTATAGCTCTTTGGCAGACACAGGTGGCCAGGGTGCATTTCACAGGAATTCTTGGATTCCATAAGGAACTCCTGCTGATGCATATCCGTCAAACTAATTGCAGCAGCTGGTATTCACCACCAAAGGAACAATCGTGTGTAACACAATTTAGATAATGATGTTCCTGGAGGATGCTCTTCAAGAGGCGGAGAGAGGGGGAAAAAATGATGTTCCAGTTAAATGACAACAGAAGGGGAATTCCCCATGCCTAACTCAGGAAGTTTTATTTTAGGCATACAGAAAGTGGGACTCAAGGGAAAGGGGAAAGTTTTGTTCAGGGAAAGAAGGCACAAGGACTTTGCAGAGCTGTGGAGACAGGGACACACTGTATAGCATAAGAACCAATAAATTGGGACTTTCTTGTACCTCAAGGGGCAAAAGGATCATGGGTTTAGAAGTCAAGAGCCCTGGGTTCTTGCCCCTGTCTGCCACTGATCCTAGGCCCCTTTATCAACAAAATAGAGATATCTGAATTTCCTAATTTACAGAGATGAATAGAATGAGTTCATTTTGGAAAAAGCTCTATAGAAATTGAAGATATTATCTGACTTTTTAGTGGGGCCAAGTTATTGCTGTACCCTGACCAAACAAGAACAGAAATGGAAAGGGTTCTTGAAGTCTGGGTCTTTCCTCTCTCTCCTTCACACAATCTAATCAATCAATCACCCAATCAATGGTATTTATAATAATAATAATAATAATAATGGTATTTGTTAAGCACTTACTATGTGCCAAGCACTGTTCTAAGTGCAGGGGGAGATACAAGGTTATCAGGTTGTCCCAGGTGGGGCTAACAGTCTTAATCCCCATTTAACAGATGAGGTAACTGAGGCACAGAGAAGTTAAGTGACTTGCCCAGAGTTACACAGCTGATAAGTGGCAGAGCTGGGATTAGAACCCACAACCTCTGACTCCCAAGCCAGTGCTCTTTCCACTAAGCCATCCTGCTTCAGTATTTATTTATTTTATTTTCAGTATTTATTGAGTCTAACACCATCACCTCCCTTACATGATAGGAAGAGCACCTCTGCACCACCGCACCATGAAGTTGCATTGAGAAAGTTGTGGAAAATTTTCGCAGAGAATTAGGAACAGAATGGTAGACACGTTCCCTGTCCATTAGGTGCTTTTTCTTCCCTAAGCTCTGGTTTCTCTTGTCTTCTCCTGCTGTTGCACTGGACACAAAGCACTCATTTTAGTTCTGAGTGTGTGAAATGCTTCAGATTGAGAGTAGCGTTGAGTTTGCAGATGCTCTTGAGAGTGTTGGACAAGGGAATTTGGGATCCTTTAGAGCTGAGGCGATACAACAGTTAAGGGACTAATTGAGATACTTGAAATACACCCAGCCACCTGGTCATTTCGTGGAGAAGTATGTTCGGGTCCCTGAAAACAATATTTGCATATGTAGCCCCCAGCTACACTACATTGCAATAAGAATAGTAGTAATAATATTTAGGGTACTTGTTAAGCGCTTACTATATGCTAGACACTGTTCAAAGCACTGTGAGCCCGTTGTTGGGTAGGGACCGCCTCTATATGTTGCCAACTTGTACTTTCCAAGCGCTTAGTACAGTGCTGTGCACACAGTAAGTGCTCAATAAATGATTGAATGAATGAATGGGGTAGGTATATTAATAATAATAATAATAATAATAATGACATTTGTTAAGCGCTTACTATGCGCAAAGCACTGTTCTAAGCGCTGGGGAGGATACAAGGTGATCAGGTTGTCCCACGTGGGGCTCACTGTCCTAATCCCCATTTTACAGATGAGGTCACTGAGGCTCAGAGAAGTGAAGTGACTTGCCCAGGGTCACACAGCAGACATGTGGTGGAGTCGGGATTCGAACCCATGACCTCTGACTCCAAAGCCCGGGCTCTTTCCACTGAGCCACGCTGCTTCTCTAATAATATTTAGGGTATTTGTTAAGTGCTTACTATATGCTAGACACTGTTCAAAGCACTGTGAACCCGTTGTTGGGTAGGGACCATCTCTATATGTTGCCAACTTGTACTTTCCAAGCGCTTAGTACAGTGCTCTGCACACAGTAAGTGCTCAATAAATATGAATGAATGAATAGGGTAGATATATTAATCAGGTCAGACACAGTCCCTGTCCCACACGGGACCCACACTTTGTGAAGCAGCGTGGTTTAATGGAAAGAGCACAGGCTTGGGAGTCAGGATGTAGGTTCGAATCCTCATTCCGCCACTTGTCAGCTGTGTGACTTTGGACAAGTCACTTCACTTCTCTGTGTCTCAGTTACCTCATCTGTAAAATGGGGTGTAAGACTGTGAGCCCCACTTGAGACAACCTGATAACTTTATAGTAACAATAATCAATCAATCAATCAATCAATAATAATGATGGTATTTGTTAAGCGCTTACTATGTGCCAAGCAATGGGGTAGATCAGCGCTTAGAACAGTGTTTGGCATATAGAAGAGCAGCAGCGTGGCTCAGTGGAAAGAGCACGGGCTTTGGAGTCAGACAGAGGTAATGGGTTCCAATCCTGGCTCCGCCACTTGTCAGCTGTGACTTTGGGCAAATCACTTAACTTCTCTGTGCCTCAGTTACCTCATCTGTAAAATGGTGATTAAGACTGTGAGCCCCACTTGGGACAACCTGATAACCTTGTAGTAACAATACTAATGATGATAATTGTTAAGCACTTACCATGTGCCAAGCACTGGGGTAGATCAGCGCTTAGGACAGTGTTTGGCATATAGTAGAGAAGCAGCGTGGCTCAGTGGAAAGAGCATGGGCTTTTTCCCCTCCTCCCCCTCCCCATCCCCCCTGTCTTACCTCCTTCCCCTCCCCACAGCACCTGTATATATATTTGTACGTATTTATTACTCTATTTTATTTGTACATATTTACATTGTACATTCTTACATTGTACATATTTACATTGTACATATACAAGGCCCTACTGAGAGCTCAAGGCCCTACTGAGAGCTCACCTCCTCCAGGAGGCCTTCCCAGACTGAGCCCCTTCCTTCCTCTCCCCCTCGCCCCCCTCTCCATCCCCCCCATCTTACCTCCTTCCCTTCCCCACAGCACCTGTATATATGTATATATGTCTGTACATATTTATTACTCTATTTATTTATTTATTTTACTTGTACATATCTATTCTATTTATTTTATTTTGTTAGTATGTTTGGTTTTGTTCTCTGTCTCCCCCTTTTGTGAGCCCACTGTTGGGTAGGGACTGTCTCTGTATGTTGCCAATTTGTACTTCCCAAGCGCTTAGTCCAGTGCTCTGCACGCAGTAAGCGCTCAATAAACACGATTGATTGATTGATTATTCTATTTATTTTATTTTTTTGGTATGTTTTGTTTTGTTCCCTGTCTCCCCCTTCTAGGCTGTGAGCCCGCTGTTGGGTAAGGACCGTCTCTATATGTTGCCAACTTGTACCTCCTAAGCGCTTAGTACAGTGCTCTGCACACAGTAAGCGCTCAATAAATAGGATTGAATGAATGAATGAATGAATGAATGAATGAATGAATGAAACGACTTGCCCAAGGTCACACATCAGGCTGCCTCAGGGGGTGACCTGCTGGAAATGAGCCCCCTCCTTTCTCCCCCCCGCCCTACCTCCTTCCCCTCCCCACAGCACCTGTATAGATGTTTGTACGTATTTATTACTCTATTTATTTATTTATTTTATTTGTACATATTTATTTTATTTATTTTATTTTTTTTGACAGGTTTTGTTTTGTTCTGTCGTCTGTCTCCCCCCTTCTAGACCGTGAGCCCACTGTTGGGTAGGGACCGTCTCTGTATGTTGCCAACTTGTACTTCCCAAGCGTTTAGTACAGTGCCAGTAAGCGCTCAATAAATACACTCGGATGAATGAATGAATGAATGGAACGGCCTCGCGCGCTCCGCCCCGCCCTTTCTCGCGCGGGCGCCGCGTGCGGAGCGGCCGGTTGGAGCGAATACCCGGAGCGCGGACAGAGGCGGTGGCCACGGCTCCTCCTCCTCCCGCCGCGGTGCCCCGCTCCGAAAGACGCTCGGGGGCCAGCGGCCGGGCGAGATCCGCTCCGGGTTTTCCTCCCGATCCGCCCCGCCCACTCTCGCCCTCAGGCCACGCCCCCTCAGGCCACGCCCCCTCGGGCCTCGCGCCCGTCCCGCGACCGCTGCCGAGTCCTACCCGAGGCCGTTCGGAAGTTTTCGGAAGTGTTCGGAACTGTTCGGGTCTGTTCGGGAGCCCCCGGCGGGTGAGTCGGGGCGCCCTGCCTCATAGGCCTGGGCGGGGAGCTTCAGGAGGAGGCCTGTCACAGGGCCCAGTGGAGGTAATAATTATAATATTTATGGTACTTAATAATAATTACTCTATTTATTACTCTATTTATTTATTTTACTTGTACATATCTATTCTATTTATTTTATTTTGTTAGTATGTTTGGTTTTGTTCTCTGTCTCCCCCGTTTAGACTGTGAGCCCACTGTTGGGTAGGGACTGTCTCTAGATGTTGCCAATTTGGACTTCCCAAGCGCTTAGTACAGTGCTGTGCACATAGTAAGCGCTCAATAAATACGATTGATGATGATGATGATAATAATGATAATGATGATGGCATTTATTAATCAATCAATCGTATTTATTGAGCGCTTACTGTGTGCAGAGCACCGTACTAAGCGCTTGGGAAGTACAAGTTGGTAACATATAGAGACGGTCCCTACCCAACAGTGGGCTCAGCCCTTACTATCAATCAATCGTATTTGTTGAGTGCCTACTGTGTGCAGAGCACTGTACTTAGCGCTTGGGAAGTACAAGTTGGCAACATATAGCGACAGTCCCTACCCAACAGTGGGCTCAGCCCTTACTATCAATCAATCAATCGTATTTATTGAGCGCTTACTGTGTGCAGAGCACCGTACTAAGCGCTTGGGAAGTACAAGTTGGTAACATATAGAGACAGTCCCTACCCAACAGTGGGCTCAGCCCTTACTATCAATCAATCAATCGTATTTATTGAGCGCTTACTGTGTGCAGAGCACCGTACTAAGCGCTTGGGAAGTACAAGTTGGCAACATATAGAGACAGTCCCTACCCAACAGTGGGCTCAGCCCTTACTATCAATCAATCAATCAATCAATCGTATTTATTGAGCGCTTACTGTGTGCAGAGCACTGTACTAAGCGCTTGGGAAGTACAAGTTGGCAACATATAGCGACAGTCCCTACCCAACAGTGGGCTCAGCCCTTACTATCAATCAATCAATCGTATTTATTGAGCGCTTACTGTGTGCAGAGCACCGTACTAAGCGCTTGGGAAGTACAAGTTGGCAACATATAGAGACAGTCCCTACCCAACAGTGGGCTCAGCCCTTACTATCAATCAATCAATCAATCAATCGTATTTATTGAGCGCTTACTGTGTGCAGAGCACTGTACTAAGCGCTTGGGAAGTACAAGTTGGCAACATATAGCGACAGTCCCTACCCAACAGTGGGCTCAGCCCTTACTATCAATCAGGCGTATTTATTGAGTGCCTACTGTGTGCTGAGCACCGTACTAAGCGCTTGGGAAGTACTAGTTGGCAACATATAGAGACAGTCCCTACCCAACAGTGGGCTCAGCCCTTACTATGTGCAAAGCACTGTTCTAAGCGCTGAAGCTTGGACTGTGAGCCCACTGTTGGGTAGGGACTGTCTCTATATGTTGCCAACTTGTACATCCCAAGCGCTTAGTACAGTGCACTGCACACAGTAAACGCTCAGTAAATATGATTGATTGATTGATTGAGCCCACTGTTGGGTAGGGACCTTCTCTACATGTTGCCAACTTGTACTTCCCAAGCGCTTAGTACAGTGCTCTGCACACTGTAAGCGCTCAATAAATACGATTGAGTGAATGAATGAATGAAGCACTGTTGTTAAGCACTTCATGGCTCAGTGGTACTCTACAAGCTCTCAGTACAGTGCTCTGCACACAGTAAGCTCTCAATAAATACAATTGAATGAATGAATACTAATAATAAGGGCATTTGTTAAGCACTTACTATGTGCAAAGCATCTTTTATTTTGTGAATATGTTTTGTTTTGTTCTCTGTCTCCCCCTTCTAGACTGTGAGCCCACTGTTGGGTAGGGACCGTCTCTATATGTTGCCAACTTGTACTTCCCAAGCGCTTAGTACAGTGTTCTGCACACAGTAAGCGCTCAATAAATACGATTGATGATGATGCTAAGCACCTCGTGGCTCAGTGGAAAGAACACGGCCTTGGTAGTCGGAGGTCATGGGTTCTAATCCCGACTCCGCCACTTGTCAACTGTGTGACTTTGGGCAAGTCATTTAACTTCTCTGGGCCTCAGTTACCTCATTTGGAAAATGGGGATTAAGACTGTGAGCCCCACGTGGGACAACCTTGATTACCTTCTATCTTCCTCCCAGTGCTTAGGACAGTACGTGGCACATAGTAAGCGCTTAATAAATGCCATTATTATTATTATTACAGCAGAGAAGTGGCACAGTCGGGATTAGAATAATAATAATTATAATGGCATTTATTAAGCACTTACTATGTGCCAAGCACTGTTCTAAGTGCTGAACCCGCAACCTTCTGACTCCCAGGGCCGGGCTGTAGCCACTAAACTACACGTTCTACCCCGCAGTTTGGGAAAGGTCCGAGAGGCATTGAGGTTTAGGGTATATCATGTCAGGTGGATAATTACTCTCCCCCACTTCAAAACCTTCCTGAAGGCCCATCTCCTCCAAGAAGCCTTCCCTGACTAAGCCCACCTTTCCTCTTCTCCCACTCCTTTCTGTGCCACTCTTACTTGCTCCTTCATTCATCCTCCTTCCCATCCCCACAGCACATCTGTATATATCTGTAAAGTTATTTATGTATCCATTTATTTATTTCTATTAATGTCTGTCTCCCCCTCTAGACTGTGAACTCTCTGTGGGCAGGAATGTGTCACTTGTTATAGTACAGTGCTTTGAACACAGTAAGCACTCAATAAATATGATTGAGTTGAATTGTATGAATGAATGAATGAATAAATAAGGGTTGGGGAGGCCTTCGCTCTCTGGCCCTTGACCTTTAGTAGTGAGCAAGGCCATCACAATTATTCCTTGGACTTTTAAAATTTATTTCTAGAGCCTTTGCTCCACATTCTTGGAAAACTCCGACTACCTTGTTCCTTCGGGTCCTGAGGTTTTATCTGAATGGGCTACAAACAAAAGGACCTTGAATGAATGATTAAAAAGCCTCCAAAACAAGCGTTCCACTCCAGCCTTGATGCAGAAGATGAGAGAGTTCTCTTTGGATTTGGGAATTATCATGTTTCCTTTGGTTTATAGGTACGCAGCTACCTTAAAGTAAGGTATTAATGTAAATTGAGACCAGGCTATACAAATGGTAGGAGAAACTTCTAATTGCCTTTATTCCTTATGCTAATCCACATAGCTATTTTGATTTCTTGGTGGTGGGTAAAAAATCAGGGGTTAGGTTCAAAGTCTATATTCTTTAATGCTTTTTAAATCTTGCTATAGGTAAAAAATCAGGGGTTAGGTTCAAAGTCTATATTATTTAATGCTTTTTAAATCTTGCTATATGATATATATTTCAGAAACCTCTAAAGATACTATGTACTAACTAGTGTGTTAAGCACTGGAGTAGATGCAAGATAATCAGATCAGAAACAGTCCTAGTACAATAAAAGGCACCAAAATTTAGTCACCTCAATATTGACTTTTTATTGTACTAGGGCTGTTTCTGATCTATTATCTTGCATCTATCTTGGTAAGTGCTCAATACAGATAGAGGGAGGTTATTCAAATTATATGGACTTTTGTGGTATTATTGAATAGTTTCAAAGAAGGAAAAAATTAAGAGATGCTGAAACTTTCAAAGCTAACTCAGTCTTCCTCCAAACTGCCGTATCGAGCCCTGTAGAGGCCCATCTCATCCATCCCTCGTTTTGGGTTTGCCTGGAGAGAAAAAGGAAAGGCCCCAATTGGCTAATTTCTAACACCAGTTAATTGCAGATATTGACATGGAGGCCAGTATTCTACCGCTTTGATAACCTTTGTTAAGCTAGAAAGCATATAGCTTCAATTTCCAGCATGTTCTTTCAAAACTACCTCTTGGGAAAAAAAAACACCAAATCGCTTAGAGTTGATAGAAAAGTACTTGACTCTCAAATAGAAAATCATTGTAACATGTATATTGATCTAAAATTCCCAAAAATAATTGCAACTAGTTGAAAGTGACGGGCATGGGATATAAAAATGAGTAGTAATCATTAAGAACGTAATTCCCAAAAAAGTGTTTTTGCATACACAGAGCTAGATTCTCACTAATTCCACTGTGACAGTCAGCTCTGCAACGATGTCACAGTATAATTCTTTTTATCTAGCAATCAATGCTATTTATTTAGTCCTTACTGTGTGCAAAGCACTATACTACACTAGAGTTGGTAGACTTGATCCCTGCCCACAAGTAACTTGTAGTCTAGATGGGGAGACAGACATTAAAATAAATTATAGATAGGGGAAATGACAAAGTGTAAATTTGTACATATGTGCTGTGGGGCTGAGGGTGGGGTGAATTGAAGGGGCAAATCGAAGTGAACAGATGATGGAGGCGGAAGGGTGGTAGGAGAAATGAGGGAATCAGGGAAGAAACCTCCTAGAGGAGATGTGATTTTTGGAAGATTTTGGAGAGTAGTCTGTCAGATATGAAGGGGAGGGAGTTCCCGGCTGGAGGGAGGACGTAGGCAAGTGGATTGTGGTGTAATAGTCTACATCAAGGTACAGAGCAGGTTAGCATTAGAGGAGTGAAGTAGCATTAGAGGAGTGAAGTATGTGGGTTGAGTTGTAATAGGACATCAACAAGGTGTAAGGTAGGAAAGGGAGAGCTGATTGAGTGTCAGTATGCTGATGGAAAGGAATTCCTTTTTGATACGAAGGTGGATGAGCAATCATTGGAGGTTTTTGAGGAGGTGGGAGATATGGTTGGAACAGGTTTTTACTACCTTGCCAATCCTCCTGGCAACGCTTCTAAAGTGTGGGTATTTTACTGTTGTTTCTTTTAAGAGAAACTGAAGTAACTTGCTCAGCAAGTCTTTCTATTTCATAGTAGGAACAGATTTGGACAGTTCTTCCTGACTCCACTTCTTCTGAAAACCAAAGTTGGTGTGGTCAGTGACCCCCTGGTAGTATTTTGTATTATTTGGAGCCTGTATTCCCAAAGAAAGAGAGGGTTTTATCTCTCTGCGTTCCTGGAGGGAAAAGGAGAGTGGTCAGAAGTGTTAGTAATTCCATTTACAGAGAGAAGCTGAGATCATAAGGTTGTTAATTTGTCAAAGGTCACAGGCACGGTTAGAAGTCTGACTGATTTTGATTGGTCTATGCTGCACTCTGAAAGAATAATTATTGCCCTTTCTCCATCTCTAAAATCTTTACCTTTTTAAAGCAGAGACCCCACTTAATGTCATTTGACTTCAAATGGAGACTGTTTTAGAGAGCTCATGTATTGCTTAGATAATCATAGAGTGGGAAAGGAACTGTACAGTTCTTCAAGAGCTGCATGGGTCTAATCTATTCCAGAGAACTGGATGGATTCTTTTTAACTATCTCCGGGGAGTATTACATCCTCACTTGATCTCCTAGCCTAACATCTCCCATTAAAGCTTCTTTTTAATTAATCAAATATGTTCTGTTTCCTTGTTTGTGGTTTAACTGAAAAAAAAAACCACTTTTGTTGGATAGGTTTATCCTCCCAATGACTATCTGTATATTAACACATTAATTCATGATTTCTGGGCACCACCCTTATTAAATAGGTGTACGCATGAAGGACACTCCTGTATTCTGAGGGTTTGGATTCACTCTTGTAGCACATTCACTTGGCTTCTGTGAGTTGCCTAATCATCCTGAGGAGTCTGTCAGCAGCATTTGTAAAGAACTGTAATTTACCCTGGGATGATAAATGCCCTGGGGTCGACCATCTAATAGGGCAAGTTGCCCATAGACATTCAAATCTACACCTCAGAAGCCTTTTTTTAGGCCTGACATCCCACTAAAGTTAATGAATAATAAAAGTATTTATCTACTTAAGCAGCAACGTTTTTGGAACCCCTATTGAGTACACTGTATTGGAGACTTGGGGAATATACAGTAGAAATAAATTCCTGCCATCAAGGAATTTACAGTTCTAATGAAGGTTTTTCAGTCTGATGAGATTACTGTCTAATGAGCTGCCTGGTGAGTGCCTGGGAATTTAGGCGAGGAGGGACAAAGTGGGACAGATTATATGTAGATTTTGAGGGCTGAGTGGAAATAAAATCCTTTCAAAATCTTAAACTTCTGTTTGACCCCAAAGACGTGGAGCACCTTTGGGTTGCATGTGACCATTTTAGGCCTGGTGGTGTGAATGTTTCAGTGTCTCCTCAGAGCTTTAGGAGAGGACCTCTTAATCACAAAATCACAGAGAACTCCAGAAGTCATCTGGACCATTCCTCTGCTTCCGGGATGGACTTCAAGACAGACAAATTGTTATACATTTTATTTTCAGGAACCAAGATTCTGTAACCTCCCTCTTTACTGTAAGCTCCCTGTGGGCAGGGAATGTGTCTTCCAACTCTGTTATATTGTACTCTCCCAAGCGCATAGTACATTGCTGGGCACACAGTAAGCTCCCAAATGTGATTGATTGATTGATCCTTCCTTAGTGACATAAGCCTAAAACCATTCAGAAAATTCTGTATTCTGAAGCACATCACTTCAACTTCAATTCAAAATCATTCCCTATTTCTTCCGCCCTTGTTAAGGGCATTTAAAAGACAAAAATCCCATTTTTTGGAGAATATACAGATTGCAGCCATGTACTACTTGATATGCATTAAGGTCAGCTACTTGATTCGGTGACAGACCATAACTTAAAAATAACCAATTATTTCACTTTCATTGAACAATGACCCTCTCTGGGTATATTTGTAAAATGTCTTCTATTAGCTTGATAGATGTTTGTGTCGCATTGGAGCTATATGTATTCATGTTCATTTATGAAGGTATAATTGCCTTGTGTTCAATTTTCATATTTGAAAATGATGGCTAGGGCAGGTGCCAAATGAAAGACCCAAGAAGGGCTATTTTTCAGGTTATGCACTTGTTAATCTTTTAGAGGTTTATCCAGCTTCTGAAATTCCACAAAATAAGGTCCTAGAGTAAGTGGAACTCTGGTGTCCAAATAGAGGAAAGACAGGAAGTGCCTTAGCCCTCAAGGAGAACAGAGGGTACCAAACGTTTAGCTAACAATGGGACAACTTACCATAGCTCTAAGCTACTCTTATAATGCAGAAGTAAATGGCAGTAATCCACATGCTCGTGGCAAGAAATGAGCTACTTTTTGAAGAGTATTTGATCTGCTTCACTTTTATACCTTTGAAATATTTGAATTCATTGGGAATTCCTTTTGGGGCATTTGTAGTTTTCAGGAGTAGGAATGTTCCAGTGGTGGGGAAACATTAGAACAAAGGGCAAAATTTTGTCAGATTTTTCTTTTAAGCAGTGCGTGATCCCATCCAGTGACTGTGGGCAGTGGTGGCAGTAACTAAGGAGGCTACTAGATAGTAGGGAGAGTAGCTGGAGAGATCCAGAGGCTGCTGGAAATAGAGTTTGGAGCTGAAGCATTGACAGCACATGATGAGCTAACTAGGCAGCCCTGGATAATCTGAATCATTATGGCAATGATGAGAGGTAGAAAAGAGGGTGAATCACAGTCATGGGAATCCAAATCAGCCAGTTCCCCCTCCCCTGAAAACGCTGCTGCTTCTGAAAGCTTTCTGGAGCTAACTCTGGCTACTCTCTAGAAGAGTGACAGGATACTAATGGAGTCATCCTCTCCCAAGCTCTTAGTACAGCGCTCTGCACAGAGTAAGCACCAGTAAACACCACTGATTGATTGATCCAATCAATCCAATTGAAGTATGTAAGAGCCAACACTTTTTGAAACCACCATAACCCATTATAACAGAACTTAATTTCAAATGAAACTGTACAGTCCTATTACCCGACAAAGTCCAGCTTGACTGTAGTATTCTAATTTCTAGGGTGATAAAATGTGGAAACAGATGAACTTTTCCTGCTGTGATTTGTGGAGAACATCCGTTCACGGCGAAGAACCTAAGTTTCAGAACACCACTTCCTATATAGGTTTGTCTTTAATGGGATTTGACTCTAGGTACTACTACAAAGTTCAAGCTTCTCAGGAGCTCAAAGTTATAAAGAGGGGCAGATACAAAGGCTGATCTGGACTGAAATATAGCCTTCCTTTACATGACCTAGCTTGTAGAGTTTGCACTCTTCTGTCACTTGTGTTTAGTCTTGATCCATAAAAAAGATAGTGCCTCCAGGAAGGTTTCTAGGCAAAGGAGAAGTTTGACTCATAGCTTTATGTGGATCTATGTGCCCTTTGCACAGTTGATGTGCAGTAAATGATTTTTGATGGGATTCAACTTTTAGGTCCTCTGCCAGTCAATGTCAATCATGAAATATGGTTGGTTCAGGAAAAGTGTTCAAAGCCAAACTCTTCCTTGTCTCTTAAATATCTCCCCACTAATAAACACTTTGGGGGACCACTGTTTAACTCTTAGAAGCCCACCGAGAGCCAGGGACCCTGTCCAATTCCCACTTGTACATTATTTCCCAGCTTTTAGTACAATGCTCTGCATATCGTTATCACTTAATAAATACTGTTATTACTACTTTGAATGTACTTCACAATGTTTTGTTCCCTTTTCCACAAACTCGCTTGCTGCACTCATTCACTCATTCAATTTATTGAATTTATTGAGCGCTTACTGTGTGCAGAGCACTGTACTAAGCACTTGGGAAATACAAATCGGCAACATATAGAGACGGTCCCTACCCAACAACGGGCTTACACTCCATGCCCTCTTGGGAACATCCGTGGAAGGGACAAGAGAGCTCAAGAATTGTCTTGCAAACCATGTCATGCAAACAATGTTCGATTCAGCTGCATGGGTTTTCAGTTCTGGGGCCATCATTCTCAACAAGTGACTCCCTCACGTACCCTCAGCAATTATAACTTCCCTGGAGATGAGCGAAGTGTATTGCACCTACCTAAACCCATTACACTCCGCTAGGGAGTAGCTTAGTCATCCAGAAGGGTAGACCAAAAAATGAAGTGTTATTCGGGAGTAGCAGAGAAAGATCTCCATTTGCAGTGATATTTGAATGGCTTACTGGCAATCTGCGTCAGAACATCACCTCTGGCTAGAGAGACTGCAATTGCGGAGTGATAATCATGAGAATTGCTTCAAAAACTGCCTGGCTTTGTACCTGATGCAGCTAATTTGCCCATTATCTACCTTCATTCTCTTGTGAGATTTTTGTAAAGGGACAGCAATCTCTGGAGAGAACATATTGTAAAAGGGAAACCTTGAAACCAGTTCTGACCTGGATTTCTACATGATCTTGTGATCAATTTAATACCAGACTCTACCTAGTGAAAGCTCTACCTGAACAGGCCATTTCACCTTTCCAGGCAATGCATAACTTGATTTTCAGGTACCCTGCCTCTCTCCCACTTCCTGCTTTATTGTCCTATGGATGACCTGTTCTCCACCTCTCTGGCTTGTTGTCTAATAGGGCATCTGTTGCTGACTGCCTTTATCTTAATGCCACTCTAGGATAACCCATGCAGCCAACCCCTCCTATCCACATAGGCACAGGTAAGTGAGAATGACCTGGAAGATTCATTCATTCATTCGAGCTCTAACTGTGTGCATGGCACTGTACTAAGTGCTAGTAAAATACAATTTGGCAACAGATAGAGACAATCCCTACCCAACAACGGGCTCACAGTCTAGAAGGGGGAAGACAGACAACAAAACAAAACAAGTAGACAAGCATCAATAGAAAAACTTGGTTAGATGCCATGAAGTAGGTGGCAATGCCTTAACCACATAAGTGTTGTAAAGACCACTAGGACCTCTTCCATCCTTCTCAAGGGTGCTAACCTTCTCTCCTTTCATGCGCATTCACTTTTAAGAATCTAGGGTAAATAGTACCCACATGGGTAAATTTCAAAAGTGTCATCTGTGAATACAAAGCCTAGCGTGATCTCTTTCTCCTCTCTTCCTCTCCATTCATACACACCCATTAAATGAATATATACGCCTCAAACCACTGAAGGAGTTTTTGTGCCTCCTAAGCATCTAATTGTGCCTCTTAAGCATCTGACTTTCTGTCCAGTTATGTTACATACTCTTTTGGGCTTAAGTGTAGGGTATGATTCCCCCAGCCTTAGCTCCACCCCTAAAATAGTAAAGCAGAGCCTCTCATGGAGATTTAATATTGCCTTTTTATCCTACATTTGCCTTGAATGGTTGAAGGAAGCACTCACTGAAAGACTGAAATAGTGGTTATCCTATGTCCACCTTCAAATAAAGTCCATGATTATTGCTAAATCCCTCTTCTTTATGATACAGCCGTGCATTTTTTTAATGGTATTTAAGTGCATACTATGTTCCAGACACTGTACTAAGCACTGGGGTAGATCAGGTTGGACAAAGTCCATGTCCCACATGGGGCTCACAGTCTTAATCGTCATTTTACAGATGAGGTAAATGAAACAGAAAATTTTAGTGACTTGCTTAAGATCACACAGCAGACAAGTGATGGAGGCAAGATTAGAACCCAGGTCCTCTGACCCCCACTCCCATGCTCTTTCTACTAGGCCATGCAGCTTCTCAGTGTAATGCATTTAATGCTTAAAGGTCAGAATCTTGGGGCGCTGATGCATTTTATCAATCGCATCAGTGATTTTAAGGTGCATTGGATTAGCCTTTTATCCAGATTGTGTTCACCACCATTTCACAGAACAATGTTTACTTAAACCTGAAAGAGCAGGATAGGATCCTAAGCTATTGTGTTTGGGACTGTATCCTGCTAGCTTCTTGTGGGCAGGGATTGCATCTACCAACTCTGTTTGATTGTACCATCCCAAGCATTTAGTATAGTGCTCTGTCCACAGTTTGCACTAAATAAATACCATTAATTGATTGATTTTTCTCCTTGTTGCAGATCCAAATTAATAAGAACGGCTGAACTGAAAGAAATTTTCCTGGGGTGGCCTGTGCTTTCTGATTCCTGTGGGGCTGTGAGTTGAAGCGAGGCTTCTAGAACCACATTAAACTGAAGTCCTGCTCTCTAGAAAAGTCCTGGCAGTGAATTTCTTTTAGGTGTAATTGCTCATATCTCAGTGGATAAATAAAATCAAGTACACTGCTCTTTTTTCCTCAGGAGTTTATATGACATTTAATCTTGCAACTTGTAGCTGAAATCAAATGCTGATATATATGGGATATTGAACTTTTATCTTTTTTTCCAGGAGGTTAAACCGGTGCCATGCTTCCAGTAACTGGGAAAACGATTATCTTTGATAGTTTTCCGGATCCTTCTGACACATGGGAGATAATTGAAACCATCGGCAAAGGAACTTACGGCAAAGTTTTTAAAGTGTTGAACAAGAAAAATGGCCAAAGAGCCGCAGTCAAAATCCTGGATCCAGTTCATGTAAGCCACCTGTTTTCTAATTGCTTTTCTTTATTGGAATATTGAATTGTAGTGTAGTTTGTAATTGGCACACAGACAATTTCAGGCTCCACCTAAATGGATTTAGTGAAAAAAACAATATGGGAAGGGAAAAGTCTCCTCTGTAGGTTTCTTTTGAATTTTCAACCCTCAAGAGCTCATCAGTGGGTGAACAATTCTAAGATTTCTAAGAAACTATCTTCTCTGGTGACATGGATTTTGGCCAGTCAGCACCCAGAGCTGGGGAGAGCCATCAGGAGAGCTGCCCATGGGGAACACTGGAAAACAGATGCCAGGTCTCTCCTCAGCCCCCTGCCTCTTTTCTCCCAAGTTTCCTTGTCCTGTTGCCTGCGGGAGCCCCCATAGTCCCCACCAACACTGTTGTAGTTACTGGCATAGCTACCTTGGCCCCCAAACCTTCACCCATTATTCTATAACAGGGCCTTTCCTCAGGCTCTAGAATCTAGAATCCTCGCCTAAATATAAGGAGCAAAACTCAGTTAGGAAACAAGATTCTGGGATATTCAAGTGGATCAGTTTATATGGAAAAGCTCTCATTCGATGGCCTCATGGTTTTTTTTTCCCTCTTCGTCCATCCTGTCACTTTTCAAATAAAGCATGATTTATAACCAAGGGACTACAATCTTAATGAAATCATTTAAATGCATCCAGGCAGTTTACACAGGAGCTGTTTCTATGAGGAAGAAGTCTTTGCTCTGTGACTGCCCTGGTATTACTCTTTGTCCATGGTGATCTATGCTTCTCTTGAGTGCTGGGAAAAAATACATATTTTAATAGTCACCAAATTTGAGGGGTGTTTTCTCAGCAAGAACAGGAGTTTTTTCAGGTTTATTTTTTTCAGCTTCTAGTTTAGGATACATATAAAATAGGTTTAACTTTACAAGTAGTGTGCGTGCACCAGAAATACACTAACGTGCAAAATAATCAGATGTAATTTAACACATGTAATCTTCTCATGTGATGCTGTTGGTGAAATGATATTATTGCTAAAACTTAAGTGAGTTGAACTACTCAAGCCTTAACATTTTGGAATAATTTGAGACTGAAAAATAGTATTCCACTTTCCCCATTCTTAAAATTCTCAGTTCCATTTTCCAATACCTACTGCAACCTTCCATTGTATATAGGACAGAATTGCAATATCTGTAAATATGTGACCTACATTTTAAAGGTTAAGTACACATTAAAGTTGTAAAAGCGGTGCCAAAGCATCTAGAATTGTGAAATGATAAAATGCCAGCCTCATTCTTCTAGTGCAAAGGAGCGTGCTAAATAAATTCAGACTTTTAAAGAGAATAACAATTTCTTTCTCTTTTGAGGGAATATTTGGCACAACAAAGCATCAGGGCTATTTAAGAGACCCAGGAGTATTTATTCTGGTTGAAAGACACTTTTTATCTCTTAAAAATATAAAAATAAACTTTATTGCATAGTGTTGGTAGTAGGAGTTTAACCCCCTAATTATAGCTCTTCCTTTGGCTCAAAACCACCTGTACTAATTAGAGCTATTTGTTTGATAGTCTGAAAAACACCTTTTCTTTCTCCTCATAATAGTCATGGTGTTTATCAAGTACTTATTATGTGCTGAGTATTGCATTAAGGCCTAGAGTTGGTTCAAGGTAACACATTCATTATTCCGCAGTGTTCTTTTTCCCCCAAAACAATTTATATCAGGATATCGATGAAGAAATTGAAGCCGAGTATAACATCTTGAAAGGCCTTTCTGACCATCCTAATGTAGTCAAGTTCTACGGGATGTACTTCAAGAAGGACAAGAAGAATGGTGACCAGCTGTGGTTGGTTCTTGAGGTAGGGATTTCATCATCATTCAGATGCACATGGGGGTTTTAGTATGAAGGGGAATTCAATCAGCCAGTGGTATTTATTAAGGTCTTAGCGCAGAGCATTGAACATGATAGCTTTCTTTTCAAGGTTCGTGAACACACCCCAGCCCCTTTCTGCCCTCCGTGTTTAACACAGAGGGTGATGGGTAACCATTGAAGGGTTTTGGAGAAGGGAGATGTGTACTGAGCTATGTTTTAGGAAGATAACACAAGGTACGAAGAAATGGTTTTTAAACTGAAATAGGAGGCTTTTCTTGTAAGAGAGTATAAGTAGCAACTATTGAGTGCCCACTGGCTGCATTTTACTGAGTTAAGCTCCTAGGATGTACAAAACAAGCAAGTGACATATTCCCTGCCCACAAGGAGCTTACACGCTAATGTAAAAAAAAAATTTTGCAGAGTAATAAAAATAAATAATTGAATGTGCAATTGAATATATATCGAAAGAGTTGTGTAACACTACTTAGTCTGCAAATAACTGTGGAATATCCCTCTTGGGAGGTCTTTTTAAAGAGATCACTTGACATCTGATTCTTCTGCCCATAAGATGAGCTAAAAAATGATTTTTAAGGTCCTGTCTAGGCCTGTACATTGTGTGTTTTACCCCAGTTTCTAACCTTGGTGGCATTACTTTTATGTCTTTTTTGGGGGCCCTAAAATCATCTGTCTACCATTGACTCCCCATTTTTCAGTGGCCTGCTAATATTCTACAAGAGCATGTTCATACTCCAATTTAGATTGTGTCTGCAGTTTCTAGCCTAGCTTTATTTCCCATTTTCAGATAGAAAGGTTAAGAGCCCAAATTTTGGTCCTTTTAATTCCTACTTGAAGTGTGCCATGTGAAATGGAAATAGAACCTGTAGTCTTTCTCTACAAACTACATTTTCAAAACAAGCATTTTAGAAGCCTGTTCTTGCTGTGCTGCTGTATCAGACCATTTCATAGTTTCTGTACAATTCTTTGAGGTATTCAGAAGGGTCACGCTTTGGCCCTGAGAAAGCTGGCATTTTTACATTGTCTAATGGGGTGGTAAGATATAAGGAATGGCACTTCCCACTAGTGCAGTTCAGTCACCTGATTTCCCCTAGCCCCAGATTTATCCCTGTGGCTTTAGTTACCGAGTCCAAAGCCTTCCTGAGATCGATCTGTGAAGGAGTGGTTTGAAGAGTGAATTATTGCAGCGGAACAGAGTTCTAAACTTATTTAATACTACCTCAGCCCACACCCAGCCCCACCTAGGGCCACACTGTCTCTTTGAGGCCTCAGACCAGGTCTGGGCAGAGGAGACACGCAGGGGGTTAGCCAGCTTCCAGAGAGGATGGTGGCCCAGAAAAGGCAGCCCCTAAAAATCAATTGCTTCAGCAAATTGGCCTTTTTGCGCAGCCTCGTTAATAGAAACCAAGATACCATCTACTTGTTTACTCTTTATCTACAATAGAATTCTCTTGAGCCCAAATCAGACCCTTTATTTATCTCAGTATACCACCAATTTGGAAAAGTGAGTTTCATGCTTTGTACCAGTCCTGTTGATTCAAATAATCTGCGGTGAATTATCCTTTCTGGGTTTTTCTTCAAATTTTCCTTTCCTCTAAAGAATTTTTTCCAGTATTAGACCATTTTAATGCACATGAAATCAGTGGGAGTTTTCTGAGTCAGTGGAGATTTGGGAATTCTGTTCAAGCTTAAATAAGAGGTACAGGGCAGTGTTGATTTGTGTCTTCCCTGTATAACCCTTATTTTGTTTTGCTTACCGCTGCTCAGACAACTGCTGAAACGATTTCATTAAAATTAGGTTTGAGGACCTTATTCATACTGTAGTGTTTCTCTGGAAGGCCAGAAAAGAGAAATTAATATGACTTGGGAGCACTGGAGCCAACGAAAGGCAGCATTTTGGTATAATGAATCAGCAGGGGCTTGCAGCTGTTTGGTTAATGTGACCAATTAGAAGCCTCGCTTAATGACATAAAAGGGTGGGCATGGCAATGTAAGAAAATAGCTTTTAAAAAAACTGACCCATTGGGGCCTGTCCATTCTGTGCACATTGTTCAAAGAGAGACTGAGACTTCTAAGAGGCATATATGGAAAAGGCATTTGCATGGGGAAATTAGAGTAATTACAAATATGCACAAGTAATTAGAGGCACAATTACCTGATTTTGTGAGCACAAGTGTGGCAGGTGCAGCTTCAGTGACTGCTGGAAAATAGAGAGAGAGAGAGAGAGTGTGTGTGTTTTGCAGGCTTGGGCAGGTTTCATTATGTTTGAGGTGTGACTAGCTATGATTATCTTTGAAAAAAATGGGTTAGTGGATCAAAAGGGGCAAATTTTAAGCAAAAAGGAAATTCTGAAGAGCCAAAGGAGTCCTTCCTACCCATGTAAACAATTCAGAGCCATGGATGCAGTTCACCATTATACAAGGCTAGGATGGGAAGGAGGTAAAATTGAACCTTAAGTGACATTTTCAGTGGAAAATGTGTTACTGGCCATGAGAAAACACTGACTGTCTTTGTGGCTCTGAAAAATGCACCTTTTTAGTGTATAATTCAGCCCATTGATGAAGGGATAGAGCAAGAGATGGTTTCTGTTCTCTCTGAGGGTATCATTTTCCTTTGCCACTTTTCAATTTTTTTTCACTTTTTGCTTTTTATGATATTTTTTTCTTTCTGCTTTCTTTCCCTGTTCCTTTCCTTCCTGTTTTCTCCTCAGCACTGAAGGACCTTCCTGAGCTTCTCAGTCAACCCAGGAATAGGGGGACATCTCACTTGAGACCCCATGGCTGGTCAAGTTCATATTCAAGCCCAGAGAGACCAAGCAGAACCCCATTTGGGT
Organism: Tachyglossus aculeatus; assembly: GCF_015852505.1. Lineage (NCBI taxonomy): Eukaryota > Metazoa > Chordata > Mammalia > Monotremata > Tachyglossidae > Tachyglossus > Tachyglossus aculeatus. The sequence goes on along the minus strand of NC_052078.1, from coordinate 19,191,031 downwards.
TCTATATCCCAGAACCAAATCTGACAAGCAGGTTGAGTTAGCTCCACATTTCCTTTCCATGTGAACCAAGCCCTCCTTTCAGGCTGGACTCTACTATTCTAATCCACTGAATTTTCCCAAATGGGTTTGTGGGTCTGAGAGAAGATGGCAGGAGGGTAAGAGAGTGGATGAGTGTGGAGCAAGGAGCATCCTGACTTCCACTCGAGAAAAGCAGAGTGAGAGAAGGTGTGTGGCTTTAGCAGATGGATTAACACCTTGAAGAAAGACAAGGTCAACCTCCCAAACCACTGCAATTCACAATTTCCATGCTGGCATATTAATATCTGTCTACCCTTCTAGACTGTAAGCTCATTGTGGGTAGGAAACATGTCAACTAATTCTGTTGTATTCTCCCAAGCACTTTTAACAGTGCTCTGCACGTAGTAAGTGCCCCATTCATTCAGTCAGTCAGTCGTATTGAGCACTTACTGTGTGCATAGCACTGTACTAAGTGCTTGGTTAGTACAAGTTGGCAACATATAGAGACAGTCTCTACCCAACAACAGGCTCACAGTCTAGAAGGGGGAGACAGACAACAAAACAAAACATGTAGACAGCTGTCAAGTCAATAAATACCATTGATTGGTCAATTGGTAGGAATGTGTTTGTTTATTGTTGTTATACTCTCCCAAGTGCTTAGTAGAGTGTTCCACACACAGTAAGTGCTCAATAAATACAATTGAATGAATGAAAATAGCTACTGTCTCAGAGTCAGACAAAATGGCATCATTTAGTGGATTTCTTCCAATGTCCAGGGGTGGAGAAGGAGTTGAAGAATCTGTAAAGGAATATTTTCCAAACCTACAGAATTTTCTTATACAGTGAACTGAGCAGTTGAAACCAGCAAACCTTGGATGAAAGTCACCTTTCTGGATGGGGGAGGGAGGAGGCAGCAGTAGTGCTTCTTGGGGTTCCCTGCTGAAGGGACTTTATTCCCAAAGTCTTAGCCTTTTTGCCTTTTTTTTCCCCAAAGAAACTCTCTACAGCATCCAGTGATCCATTATGCTCTGATTCAGCCTGGATTCATTCATCTAATAATGAAATTAGCCCTTTGTTTCCAATTCTAGTGGTATCTCCCTTCAGAAAACTTAGGAAATACTCATAAATCCTCTCATAAATACAGCTCAAGTCATTGCGCTTTATGTGGTATGTGAAAGTTATCTTTGGGGTTTCATGGTATATAAACTTCTCTGGAGTGCTCTGGATTGCTGGTTGCTCCGTTTTCAAATCTGTGTTCCAAAAGGAGCCATCCCAAGATCTCAAAAGATAGAAGCAGACATAATGGAGGAAAATAGCAAAAGATGATGCCTGAATTACAGCCTGCCAGGTTTTTATCCTTCTTTTCAGTTGGTTGAAAGTTGCGGGCACCATTTCCTTTGGGGAAGTGAAGCAAAATAAAGCCAAACTGAGGAATAATGTACATTTTGGGGAGGATGGACAGGGAAAAAAGCAGCGCTCTGTTCCAGGGATAGCCTCACATTGTGCTGGGCTTGGCAGCCCACAATTGAAATAGTAGAATGACAGAAGGACTCCTTTTATATTTCTAAGGCAAGAAAAACCAGTCTTTCCCTCCTTGTTCTCCAGCTTCAAAGGCTGTTGTGATTTGGAATATTTGCTCAGGATATACAGCCAATTACAGCCGACCGATTATATTTTTCTTGTTGTCTGGGGCATGAGATCAATACAAGGTTAGAATGTATTTGTGTATCTTTCTGAACTCCTACTGAGCATCCTAGCCCTATATAAATAGTAAATATAGGGCTAGTCAGCAGTGAATCACTCCTTCCCCCTCCAAACAGCTCATATCCTGCAAGATATATTTGCCATTTAATTATTGGATGAGGAGGGTGAATTCAAAATACATAACTCACACTCCAGGCAAAAAAACTAAAGTGCGCTAGCAGTGGAGTTAAGGTTTCCTGTCGCAGGCATCGAAAATGCCAGCTGAAACTCAACTTTAAACCTCATCTCAACTGCCTCTGTGGCTTATTATGAGAAGCAGCATGGCTTAGTGGAAAGACCATGGGCTTGGGAGTCAGAGGTCGTGGGTTCTAATCCTAGTTCCTCCACTTGTCATCTGTGTGACCTTGGGCAAGTCATTTAACTTATCTGTGCCTCAGTTTCCTCATCTGTAAAATGGGGGTGAAGACAGTGAGCCCCATGTGGGACAACATGATTACCTTGTATCTACCCCAGCGCTTAGAACACTGCTTGGCACATAGTAAGCACTTAACAAATGCCAGCATTATTATTATTGTTATTATTATTATTATTTGGTGTGTCTGTTGGCCAAGTCAAAAGACCAAACTCTATGTATCAGTAGACCTGGGTTCTAGACTGGATAGTGCATTAAGGGAAATTTCTGCTGGCACTTGGCCATCAGTGATGAAATTTTCTTGACTGGAGAATGTCCTAGAGGGTTCTTCAGAGTGTACGGCCCGAGCAGGAATCCTGAAAAATATCTGGATAATGTGGACAGCAGTGTGACCTAGTGGAAAGAGCATAGGCCTGGACGTCAGGGGACCTGGGATGTAATCCCGACTCTTTCTCTTGCCTGCTGGGTGACCTTGGACAAGTCACTTAACTTCTCTGTGCCTCAGTTTTCTCATCTCCAAAGTGGAGAATTAACGCCTGTTCTCCTTCCCCTTTGACTGTAAGCCCCTGATAATCTTGTATCTACCCCGGCGATTGGCACGTAATAAGCACTTAGCAAATATCACAGATATTATTATTACCACAAGAGTTAATCAGTTCCTTCGGGGCCATCTCAGGACTGAGGCCCACCCTTCGATCTTGACAGGAGACTCCATCATCATTACCTGGTTACTGGGGAAATATGGAGTATATCTTATTTTCCGTCAAGCTGTTTTATGGCTCCAGATAGTGGCTGTTGGGAGGAAGCTCTCAGGTGAACTGCATTGCACAATGGCAGACATAGGGAAACTATCAGCCACCGTCAGACCTGGGTGAAAAGGAAAAAATTGGAGCATCTTTAGGAAATAGGAAGTGCAGGCAACCATTATAACCACCATCAGTAGATAGGGTGAGGGAGCCCGACCCTTAGTTAAAGAGCTTGGATTAGAATCAAACAATTGGCAGTCTGTGTAATTTTCCAAGTTTGGGGTGGCTTGAGTCATTCAATCAATCAATCAATCGTATTTATTGAGCGCTTACTGTGTGCAGAGCACTGTACTAAGCGCTTGGGAAGTACAAGTTGGCAACATATAGAGACGGTCCCTACCCAACAGTGGGCTCACAGTCTAAAAGGGGGAGATGGAGAACAAAACCAAACATACTCAGTTGTATTTATCGAGCACTTGCTGTGTGCAGAGCAGTGTACTATGTGCTTGGGAGAGTACAATTCAACACTAACCAGTCACACTCCCTGTCCATAACAACCTTGATGTTGTTGGATTCTCAGACAAGTTGACTTTTCTTCTGGTGATTTTTCAGTAAGCTACCTCCTGGAAGAGCAGGGCCCTCTTGTTAAAGCTCTTGTGCAGTAAACGCACAAGCAATCACATTAAGGGGCTTAGCTCAAAATCCATATCTTCTAGGGAGTTAGGACCATGTTTTCAGTGGAAAAAGCACAGGCTTTGGAGTCAGAGGTCATGGGTTCAAAACCCGGCTCCACCACTTGTCAGCTGTGTGACTTTGGGCAAGTCACTTAACTTCTCTGTGCCTCAGTTACCTCATCTGTAAAATGGGGATTAAGACTGTGAGCCCCCTATGGGACAACCTGATCACCTTGTAACCTCCCCAGTGCTTAGAACAGTGCTTTGCACATAGTAAGTGCTTAATAAATGTCATCATTAAGTGTCATCATGGCCTATTGGAAAGAACATGGGCCCGGGAGTGAGGGGACCTTGGTTCTAATCCCGGCTCCTCCACTTGTGTGCTGTGTGTCCTTGGGCAAGTCACTTAACTTCTCTGTGCCTCAGTCTCCTCATCTGTATAATGGGAATTAAGACTTTGAGCCTGCTGATTATCTTGTATCTACCCTAGCGGTTAGTACTGTGTCTGGCACCTAGTAAATACTTAACAAAATTAGGGAGTCTGAGTCTCTGAGTGAGGAGAGAGAACCATAAAAGTAGCAATAATAAAATAATGTGAGAATTCCCAGAGTGCACAGTCTTTGTTGGATGCAAATTGTTTGCAGTCAGGAGTATTTGTTGAGCACCTACTTTGCACAAAGTACTGTACTAGACCCTTGGAAGAATACAATAGAAGTTAAAGACGCAGATCCTGCCTTCAAGGAGCTAAAATCTAAGAAGGGAGCCAGGCTGATACAAATTGTTTACTGAGAGTGTGAACATGGGGAAAGAAATAGAGTAATAGCAAGGGTTTGGAAAAATGCAAGCATATGTGCCTTTTTAACTCTTTCACTTTTAGACACTTGGGAAAAATCATAGAAAATCATGGTCGGGGCACAAAATTTAATGCTATCAGAAGAATATGTTAGATTGTTACTGCATGAGGTGGTGATTATTTACTGATTCTGAATAGCTTACAGAATAGGCAAAAAGCAAAAGGGATTATAACTTGGGTCTTAGCTCAGTCTCTTCATAGTCTCCATTTTATTTGCACATTTATCACAATTCCAATCAGCCCTCCTTTTAATGATTATTGACCATGCTGCTCTTTCCCCTGTGCCTTAAAACACATTACCTCTAAAAACTAGTTCTATGGTCCAGTTTTACTTAACCCAAATTGTTAGTGACCTGAGCACACAAAGTGATTGTGGGAACATTTCACTTCCTGAGTGCTTCACTCCCCAAATGCCCATTTAATTCATTTGAAAAATTGTTTTTCTTGCACAGTTAACAGGTGTTTTCCATCTAGGTGTTTGAGAGGTAAAGAACTCCATGCTATTCTTTACTTCTACTCTGTGCTTTTGAAATGACTACTTTTGATGAATTAGAAAGGAGGAGGAATCATGCGGGGAGCGAAGTACACACTTTCATGCATACACAGCATGTTGAATTCAGTAGGAGATGGCTAATAACTTCAGCTTGAGAAAATCCAAAAGTGAAATGAATTCTAGTCAAAATCACTCCAAAAGTGATCAGGCCAACTCTTATTTATCCTTTTCAGAAGCCTGTACCTCGTTTCTTTGTGAAGCAAGCCCATGACCATTAGAGATGTTTCAAAATATTACATCTGTAACTTCTAGAATGTTATAAAATATCCCCTCCAAGTCCTCTTTAAAACGGGTGACTGAACCTTTGATCTATAATGCTGCCAGTGTGGGTCAGCTGTTCAATTATGGTAGCTCTCTTTTAGAAAATTATACTTCAGTTTTGTTTGATTAAAGAACGTTAAGGGCCCATTGCAGCGGTGTGTGCCAAAACTATGCATAAGACTTTTTCAGCCTTCCTACCCTCAATGCTTCTTTTAAAGGGTTTTCTTCCTCAGTGCTTTTAACCATGACCAAAACTGAACTCCTTATCTTCCCACTCAAAACCCTATCCTCCCCTTGTATTTCCCATCACTGTAGACAACACCTGTTACAAGCCCGTAACCTTGGCATTGTCCTCATCTCTCGCATTCCACCCACATATTCAGTCACCAAATCCTGTCAGCTGTACCTTAACAACATTGCTAAAATCTGCCCAAAAATACACACACACACACACACACTTTTCTTTCTCTCTTTCTCGACATTATAGATAAAATGAAAATGTGCAATCATCCTGTTTAAAGTGAGTAATGAATTTAAGAGTGATCTTGGTTTCTTCTTTTTGGGTTCCATTATAAAAAGTATGAGCACGGGGCTACTATAGGACATTATTTTCTTAATGATGTAGAGATTTCTTTATTTTAAAGTAATTTTTATGGACTTTGAAATTTCTTATTCCATTGTGAAGATTAGTCATCTTGTTTTAATGCCTGAATGAAGTTGATAACATTATTAGCTATTAATAAAATATTAAGTAAACAACTTGAGCTTTTACTGTGCATCAGAGCACTGTTATCAAAATAGAAATCGTGAAAACTAATTATAAGGGTCATTACATGAATCTGAAGGAATTGCAACAAGAAGCTTCTCTCTCTGAATTGCCTTAGGTTATTAATATGTTGTGAATGGAGAGAAAAATGTTAACGGATACCTCATTGACTTAATTTGGATTATAACTTTGAGGTTTTGTCTATGGGAATTCAGCAAGTGAGTCCCCCCAATATTAATGATAGTAATAAGTGTGGTATTTGTTATGCGCTTACTATGTGCTGAGCACTGTACTAAGTGCTGGGGTGGATACAAGGAAATTGGGTTGGACACAGTCCCTGTCCCACATGGGGCTCACAGTCTCAGACCCCATTTTACAGATGAGGGAAGTGGGGCACAGAGAAATTAAGTGACTTGCACAAGGTTGCACAGCAGACAAGTGGCAAAGCTAGGATTAAAACTCAGGTCCTTCTGGCTCCCGACCCATGCTCTATCCATTAGACCACACTGTTTAGATTAGATTAGACCACACTGTTAACATCAAGGAGGTTGTAGTTCTCTTATATAAGAAATATTGCCAGTGCTAAAAAATGATACTTGGATCTCTGCTGGAGTAGCTCTTCCCCACTCTCTGTCACTTGGATTATTTTTTCTAGTCAAAAATCAGAGGTTCTTCTGCGTACTTACTCCCCAGAAAGCATACTATGTGAGCAAATCTTACCCACCCTTAAGGAGTTAATATCTGAAAAAGAGCAGTTGTATAATCGTCTTATTTGGTTGTTAAAGTATGTTCTTGGTGGGACCTTGAGTACTGAAGAGTTTGTCAATAGATCTCAGGGCTTTTGCAGAATCTTTTGGGTTTTTTTTGGTTTGTCCATTTAAACTTTTGTGAAATATATATTAGTAAGCAGTATTATGCATCAATGATAGTTTCTCTGCATTATTATTGAATTGTTTAAATTCAGTTCCTTGGATTTGGGGATAACTTGTAATGAGAACATAAGCAATGCTACTGGACAAAGCAATGGTCCATCAGCCCAGGATTCAGTCTGTAACAGTGGCATCAGGATATTTCATCATCATCATCATCAATCGTATTTATTGAGCGCTTACTGTGTGCAGAGCACTGTACTAAGCGCTTGGGAAGTACAAGTTGGCAACATATAGAGACAGTCCCTACCCAACAGTGGGCTCACAGTCTAAAAGATATTTAGAGGGACGGTATGAAAGATGCCTTCTGAAACGGCTGTTTTGGCATTGTGATACTTAAGGGGATTTATCCTAGGGCTTTTTCTTCTGATTGAACCATTAGCCTAGCCATTTATAATTTTCAGGTGGAATACTTGCTTTCACTTCTCCAAAGAAATGCATAAAGATGTCTTTTTCCAATCCTGTCATAGCTCTGTGTTTGCCATGTTGAATTTGAACAGAGGTTGGGGCCCAGGGTAGATGAGTTGAGATGCTAAAGTCAAACTTTTGTCGCAAGTAGTTTTCATATATTTAGGAGACTGACACAAAAATAGCAAAACTCAGACACTCAGAGGAAGTCGCTCATGCTTACAATATGCTCATGTGGTGATGCTTAGAATAAATGATATTCAGGACAAACATTCTAATATTGGTGTTTTTTCAGCCTTAATTCAGGGTATGGCTTCCTATGAAGTATGAAAAATACAATCCTGATTTATTTCTCCAATATGTGAGTCGTCCATAGGTATGACTCAAGTGGCTCATTTAAATAATCTCTAGTCTCCACTTTTCAATCAATTAACTCTAAATAATGGTTCTGAATCTACAGCTGTCAGGAGCTGCCGTTCATTTTGTGCAGTCCGTAGCCTCTGACTTGAAGAGATGTAAATTATGCTTAAATGCTGAGGAAACGGGAAGGCATTTAGTTTTCAGGAAAATGGCTGTTATGATTGTCCTAGCATATTTGTAAGATGTCTGAAAGGCTTTGTTAGCAGGACTAAATGTGGACTATAAAGAGAATTGGAGAATGTGCAGAAAATGACTCTCGTAATTGAATTAGGTTACAAAGGCATTAGGGATTTGAAGTTTACACAATCAAAGTAAATTCTGATATTTAGTACTTTTTATTTTTATCTATTTGCAAGTGCTTTTTTAAGTTCTTTGCTTCTGATTGAGAAATGACTATCATCAATAACAATCGTATGTAGTTATTTTGTTCAATTATTGTATGTATATACATTGTAGACTTCATTTTTTAAAAAACTCTGATCTGAGGATTTTGTTTATTCTACCTGGAAAACTGGTTGTTGATAGCTCCTTTATTCTCTTTAAATGATGACCAGTTTTTCTAATGGGTTCTGAGAAAACACATTTTCCTTTCCCCATATTTTCAGTGTGTGGAATTGGGCTGTCCTTTCCTTACTGAAAAGCACCAATTTACATTTCCGCCTGAATGAAAGGCCACAGTGAGGCACAAATTTCTTTGGAAATTTGAGTCTCCAGATGTGTGTGTGTATATATATTGTTACTCTTCATATTTGAAAATGCTAATGAGGTCTTTTCCATGTGTGCGAATGTACCCAAAAACAGCAATGCATGATCGGCACACCCTCTACATTGTTTACCAGTAAACTGTCGAGTCTCCAGATAAAGTCTAGCTTGACTGCACCTGCAATGGCACTGATCTACGTACACGGATATGGGGAAGTCACAGACATGTGTGCTACTACAATATTCCCCTTCAGTATAGTTTTTATGGTATTAAGCACTTGCCATGTCTCACACATTACTAAGCATTGGGGTAGATACAAGATAATCAGGTTGGACATAGTCCATACCCCCCATGGGGCTCACAATCTTAATCCCCATTTTACAGTTGAGGATACTGAGGCACAGACAAGTTGTGATTTTCCCAAGGTCACACAGCAGGCAGGTGGCAGAGCTCAGATTAGAACTCAGGTGCTCTGTCTCCCAGGTAACGTGCTCTATTCACGAGACCATGGTGTTTCTCCATGGAGCATTTACTGTGTGCAGAGCACTCTACTAAGCCCTTGGAAGAGTACATACAATGCAACTAAATTGGTAGACATGTTTCCTGCCCACCAGGAGCATACAGAGGACTTGGAAGTATTGATCCAGTTAGACTACTTTTAGTTGAAGTAATTGTTATATTTTTGTGTGTATGTGTATACATGTATAATATATATATATGTATATTTATTGACTGGTATCTTTAAAAGCATTCATTCAATATTATATCATCTGACATCAATTGATAGTATTTATATGTGTGCAGAGCACTTTACTAAGCACTTGGGAGAATACAATGCAACAGGAGGAGGTTTTTGTAATTAACAACTTGTTCTACTTGGTAGATGACAGTTGATGAATTTTGACACCTCCCAATGCTATAGTTGGTAGGCCCAAAGATTTCATCCCAAACCGTATGGCCAAGCTCTTGGTGATTCCCCTTTACCTACAGAATGATCCCTGATCTGAGGGGTTTTTGGGCTTTTTTCCTCCAAATGTTTTGTGTGCAATAACTTACCAATAAAATGAATGGCATGGCTTTGTAAGACTGGGAATCCCATTTAAAACTTCACTGTAATGGATACTCCCATATATTGCATTGTCATTTGGTCTGAGTCCTCAAAAGGCAACAAACCATAAAGTACTCTGTGTGCTTGATTCTGGCCTGTTCTTTAAGTGCCGCATTGTCTGAAATGTAAACTGTCCCAGAAAATGAGAGCCATTGACTTCCCAATTACCAGTTGAGCTAATCAATCAATCAATCACTCATATTTATTGAGCGCTTACTGTGTGCAAAGCACTGTACTAAGCGTTTGGGAAGTACAAGTTGGCAACATATAGAGATGGTCCTGAGCTAAGCAATTGTTTTTTAAGTGAAATTAGTGTTACAGATTTCAAGCACACCAAATTGAATCTAGCTTACCCTGCTTAATTTTGGGCCAAAGACTCCTTGGAAAACCAAGCCGGATGAACTTACCGTGTCCTCTAGGCTGTAAGCTTGATTTGGGCAGGGAATGTGTCAGTGCTCTGCACATAGTAAGTGCTCAATAAATATGATTATTTGATTGCAAAACACTATGTTAAGCACTTGGGAGAGTACAATATAACAGTCAATAGACACATTCCCTGCCCACAATGAGCTTAAAGCAAAAGTGAATCTGAGGTCCAGGTGTGTCCTGAAGTTCATTGTGTCATCCAGGAGAGACCTAGGCTTTATCTCCTGCTACTGGGTCCTTATCCTTCATTCCCGTGCTCTTGCTAACTTCCCCCAGAACCTTTAGAACATTTATGAGACATCTGGAAATGGCATCATCGAATAATAATACTAAGCAGCGTGGAAAAGCAGCGTGGCTCAGTGGAAAGAGCCCAGGCTTTGGAGTCAGAGATCATAGGTTCAAATCCCGGCTCTGCCACCTGTCAGCTGCGTGACTTTGGGCAAGTCACTTCACTTCTCTGGGCCTCATCTGTGAAATGGGGATTAAAACCGTGAGCCCCCTGTGGGACAACTTGATCACCTTGTAACCTCCCCCAGCGCTTAGAACAGTGCTTTGCACACAGTAAGTGCTTAACAAATGCCATCATCATCACTAAAGGAAGCAGCATGGAGTAATGGATGGAGCCCAGGCCTGAGAGTCAGAAGGTCATGGGTTCTAATCCTGGCTCTCCCACCTGTCTGCTGTGTGACCTTGGACAAGTCACTTGACTCATCTGTGCCTCAGTTACCTCAACTGTAAAATGGGAATTAAGACTGTGAGCCAGTTCGGGACAGGCCTGTGTCCAACCTGATTTGCTTGTATCCACCCCAGCACTTAGTAACGTACCTGGTACATAGTAAGTGCTTAACAAATACCACTACTATTATTATTATTATCACTATTATGTGTGATGTAAAGTGCTCACTATGTGCTGAGTATTATCCTAAGCATTGAATGCTTCTGGAAGCTTTCTCTTGAAGGGTGGAGATTTTTTTCATCGAACCAATGGAAATACAAGGCACCCTGGTGTACACATATTCTAGTTCATTCATTCATTCATTCATTCAATCGTATTTATTAAACGCTTATTGTGTGCAGAGCACTGTACTAAGCGCTTGGAAAGTTCAAGTTGGTATAAGTATAGAGACGGTCCCTACCCAACAGCGGGCTCACAGTCTAGAAGGGGGAGACAGACAAAAAAAAAAAAACCCCAAAAAATTAACAAAATAAAATAAATAGAATAGTAAATATGTACAAGATTTGTACATATGTATGTCTTTACAGTATTTGAACTCAATGATGACTCTTTAACTATAGATCTTGGGCCTGTAGAAATGAGTCACTATGTTTATCCTTGATTTAAGGGGTATCCCAGTTCTTCCCTGAACAGTGTCCTCTTAGAAGACTGTTTGGTACAAAAGTTTAGGTCCAGTTGCTTTGGTTCACACTATACCACTGATATTAGTAGGGCAGAGCTCTTTTACAATGAGCAGATGGTAGCAACTTACAAAACGTGTTTTCATTTTTAGAGGAATCTTATTTAGGTGGAAATAATGTCTCCTTTTAATTTCCACTTTGAAATTCTCTTTGTAGCTATGTAATGGAGGATCAGTGACTGATCTTGTGAAGGGACTTTTGAAAAGAGGTGAAAGCATGAAGGAAGTTCTCATTGCCTATATTTTACGGGAGGCTCTTCTGGTAAGAAAAAAGTGTGACTGCAAGTTTCGCTAATTGTAATCTGTTCTGATGAAGCAATAAAGGAATAGCTGGCTATCGTTACTACGTCATTACAGAAGGAAAGGCGTTGGTTGGTCATGCTTCAGGAGTTTCTGACCAGTCTACATCAGCAGTAGCAGAAAGACTTGAGACAGTGGCCAACTGGAGAGACAGAGGGAAGGGTCACAGCGGTGCTGGGGAGAGGAGGAAGTGTTCCCTAGTTCCTCAAATTGGGTGTCTCCTCTCCTCTACTAAACTGGCTCTCTTTTAAAAAAAATTGTAATAATAATAATGGCATTTATTAAGCGCTTACTATGTGCAAAGCACTGTTCTAAGCACTGAGGAGGTTACAAGGTGATTAGGTTGTCCCAAGGGGGCTCACAGTCTTGATCCCCATTTTACAGATGAGGGAACTGAGGCCCAGAGAAGTTAAGTGACTTGCCCAAAGTCACACAGCTGACATGTGGCGGAGCTGGGATTTGAACCCATGCCCTCTGACTCCAAAGTCCGTGCTCTTTCCATTGAGCCACGCTGCTTCTCTGTACTTAAGCGCTTATGTGCCAGGCATTCTGTTAGGTACCGGAGTAGATACAAGCTAATCAGGTTAGACACAGTCCATGTCCACGTGGGGCTCACAGACTCAATCCCCATTTTACAGATGAGGTAACTGAGGCACAGAGAAGTGAAGTTACTTCCCCAAAGTCAAACAGCAGACAAGTGGCAGAGCCGGGATTAGAACCCAGATACTTCTAACTCCCAGGACCATGCTGTATCCACTAGGCCACACTGCTTCTACATTATTTTGCCCCCAGATTTCTCCCCCCAGTACATTTTGGTAAATTTGGTTCAAGCTCCCCCAACTTGGATCACTTCTCTCTACTCCCTGGGTGACCTGTAACTCTGCTCCAGTTTTGCAACTTACTGCTGCTCCCTACTTTCCCACCTCTCACCTCTTTCCTCTTCATCATCTTCTGAAAGCTGCCTCACTCCCTCCCCTACTACACTGAAGGCTCAGAAAGTCGGGGCAGTGGTATGGAGGAGAGTAGTCAAGCACGCCCCTAGTTCGGCACAGAGAGGTGATGGTGCATGCTAAAAATAAACCATAGATGGGCACAACTGGAATAGACTCCTAAGGACAGTGCCATTTCTTGTATCAGCCTAATGGTCATCCAACCCAAGATTTCATCTCCAACAGAGGCAACAGGGTGCTTGGAAAACTATAGGGTAGTTGCCCTCTTAGACATCCTTAGACGCCACTACTGGGGAGAATCCAAGAATTCAGTTGGGTCAGTAAAACTCTGCTTCCCCATCTTGGGGAGCTGCCCTGTTCATCATGCCCTAGGTAGATCCCCCCGACAAAATACTTAATACAGTGCTTTCCACACTGTAAGGACTCAATAAATACAATTTAATTTAATGAACATAGGACCAAAGTAGACTGCCTTCCTTCACTTTATCTCCCACCCCACTGGCCTTCTCAACATCCACCGAGTCTTAGGGATGTAGGACCAAAAGGTTTCTATTTTACCTTTGATCTGCCCAATAATAAACTGTGATAGACATTCACAATTTTGAGCTTTCACCTCACTGTGGGTATTGTGGGTGTATATTCAGAAACTGTTTTTCATTTTGGAGGCAAACCCACTTAGACGATCTCATTTCCCGGCTCCGCCACTTGTCAGCTGTGTGACCTAGGGCAAGACACTTAACTTCTCTGTGCCTCAGTTACCTCATCTGTAAAATGGGGATTAAGACTGTGAGCCCCACGTGGGACAACCTGATCACCTTGTATTCCCCCAGCGCTTAGAACACTGCTTCGCACATAGTAAGTGCTTAACAAGTACCATCATTATTGTTATTAGTTCAGTCATCATGGTATTTGTACCTATCTGAGCTAAGTGGCAGCAGTGAAATGAAAACTCTGCACATCATCAGGAAACAAATAGTTTATGGTAATCAGAACTGAGCATCTATTTCTCTCTTCACCTAGTTTTGAAAGGTGTGTAAATTCAGCTTTGAGGAAGAGCCTAAGAGATGGAAATTCTAAATGCATTGACATTATCTCTGTGCTTCAGTTAAGACACCTTTTCCCCAAAGCCCCATGTCCCTAAGGTATCCCCATTTATATAGGGGAACATTAAGCTCATTCCATCAGCACCTGACTTCCACTGCAAGTCTCTTTTCTGTTTATAAACCTCACTTGGGCAACAGAGATGAAATTATTTTGGTAAGAGTAAAACTTCTTTGTTGCCGAAAATAAAATCCTTGGCAAATTGGATACTGAAATGAGGATTCTTAGATGCCAAAGTGTCCATCTCCTGTTTTCTTCCTATAGTCTTCCCATTTTATTTTGAAACTACTTGAAACTCAAACACTTCCAATTTCTGAAAGAGCAGTGCAGTCCTTATCAGAACCAAGTCCTGCCCAAATTTGTCATGGTAAAAATTAATGGACTGTGTTTTTTTCTCCTCAGGGGCTTCAACATTTGCACAACAACAAGACCATTCACCGAGATGTGAAAGGAAACAACATCCTGCTGACCACTGATGGCGGAGTTAAGCTAGTAGATTTTGGTACCTTGTTTTTATTTTATTCTTTACAAAGGTTTATGTGTGAAAACATAGGTGAATAAGAGAGACTCAGAGCCCATTTATTCTTTTGTTATTGCTGGTTCTGACTAAGGAATCTACCCAAATAATCACAGAGAATCGAAGATCTGTAAAATATTGAGGAATTTGTTGAAATTTTGGATTTTTAAATACTTTGCCTGTTCCCATCTTTTGTATTACTATTATTAGTTGTAATAATAATGTCTTTATATTTATATTAAGTACTCACAAGCATGTGTAAGCTCTCTCTAGATAAGTGAGAACTTAATAATAATAATGACAGTATAAAGAATACAAGATTCTAAAACAAGGAGCCTATCCCTTGAGGGGCTCGCAGTCTTAAAAAAGAATCAGGCAATCAATGGTACTTATTGAGCGATTACTAGATGCAGAGCACTGTACTTAGCAGCTGGGAGAGTACAATATAACAGTTGGTAGACATGATCCCCTGCCCACGAGGAGCTTACAGGCATGTAAAACAATGGGAGTAAATTATGTAAAGTAAATTACAACCAACAATCCAAAGATTAAGAACATTAAATATAGCAAGGAGCTAAACAAGAACTTAGGGGGTGGTCTTCAGGCTTCTTACCACCCCGGTGGCAAATCTTTGATTACAAACAATCATCATGTTCACTATAGTCACTCCCATGGCAGCAGACAAGAAGCTGATGCAACTTTGACCACATTCTTTCTGTTCCAGGTGACCCCTGACAACCTGCCCTTCTTCCAGGCTGCTGGGCTGCTTTTGTTTTCTTACTTTGTCACCTAATCATTGTGGCATTTGGATCTATTTCCCCTTTCACTTGGGGCCAATGAGGTTTCCATTGGCTATACTGTTTCTCTCCCTCTTTCTTTCCATCCTCTACCTGTCTCATCTCCTCCCCACTTTGTGCCTCTTCAAGTCCCACCCTTCTCCTAGCCCACTTTGCCCTCTCTCCCACCCACTTACACCTCCCTCTGTCTTCTTGTTTTGCTTTTTCCCAGCTCTCCCTTCCCTCGCCCCCTATTTTGTCTGACATTGTTGTGCTCTGTCTGGCTTTTGTTCTCCCTGTTCCTCTTGTCTTGGCTCTGCTTTCTCTCTCGGTCTCTGCCACCTGGTAACACCTCTCTGTGCTTTCTCCTGATCTCTATGTGTCTAATATAGTCACACTAGCCCCATCGGGTAGGGAAGGAGCAGCAATTTTTTTATTTTGTAAAGGGAAATTGAAACCAGCAGAGTTTTTACTTGTGCCAAGCCACAGTCAGTAAGGGATCTAGGATGAAATCCAGGCTTTTCCAGCCCAGTTCTCCTTTCATATGAGTTCACTGGGTATGGCACTCCAGCACAGTATTCTTGACTGTTTAGGCATTCTCCCCTTCGGTTGTCCCACAAAATTGTTTCACCAGAAAAGTCATCTCTAGACCATTGCTCCTTGGGCATGTCTGCCAGATTTCTCCCTTAGCCGCAACCTAGGACAAATCTCCAGTTAAGCAGTAATGCAAGACACTCCACACTGATGGAGAAAAATATGAAGGGCTGGGTATGGTGATCCTCAGGGAGAATTTGTCTGGGGATAGCCCCCTGTTGTATGAAAGCACTACAAATATAGGCTCTTAACTGCTTTAAAAGACTGAATATTGAAGGAATTGAGTAGAATAAGAGGGAACTGCTTAGTTGACTCTTCAGTGTACCTTTCTGGGGCGTTGCTGTTACATTGAATATGCCCCCAAATTCTCAAACCAAATCCTATTAAGCCAATACACAATGACAGTCTGGTAGTAATCCTGCATTTACTTATCTGTGAGCAATCAACCTCAACCTCCTTCCCCTTCAAACCTTTTCCAGTCTCATCTCTTTTGATTTCCTCCATCCACCTTCTGGCAGAGGCTAATGAACCATGAAATGGCCACAAAGCAGCCAACCAAAGGGAAAGAAGAGGAGACAAAGCCCTGTTATTCCACAAACTGGACAGTCCCTGAATAATCAAGAATTGGTGATATTTCTGTTCTACCTCAAATGACCTGGTCCCTAAAAAATCAGGCACTCATGATATTTCTGTTCTGTCTTGAATGATCTGGAAAGAAAAATAACCTAGACTTAAGTTGACTGTGTGATTTTTTTTTTTTTGGTCCCTTCAAAAAGTTAGGAAAACAGTGGGGTAAATTGTAATGAATCATTTAAGTAATAATAATTACTGAACTAAAGGTTTTATTAAGCTTTCCCCAGCCCCTTAAGTAGTTTACCCTTAGTCACTCTGAATACACAGTTGCTTTTAAGAGAAAGTTGCTGTTAAGGAGTGATAGGGAAGCAGGGTCCTCAGAAAATGAAATAAAGTTTGTAGGCCGTCAACTTTTTTGACCCATAACCAAGAGTGAATATTTCATTCAGCTAGAACACATAATTAGTACTTTCAGAAGGTGACATTTATCTTGCTTGAAAGGAAAAGCATTTATAACTCAGTCACTGCATGAAGCCTTGCCATGAATAAGTTGACTCATTGCTTTTGAGAGCTTTCTTTGTTACTCCAGCTGATATTCCGTCCCCCCTCCTCTTTCTTAACTGTCCCAAAATGAACATTTTCCCAAGCTGAATTCCACTGTACAGCAATAGAGATAATTTCATGCAAATGTCTTTGGTACTGAATGCTCGCTAGTTTGACATCTATCGCACTGAAGTCTAGGCCAAAATGTTCTTGGGTTTAATTTTTACTTGTTAAAATGAAATGGAACTTAATAATGGGGGCATCGTGCCCCCAGAAAGCAAGGTCAATTTCAGATCTTTGAATGAAAAAATCGGTACGCATTAATAGGAAGTTGTTATTTTTTCAATGTTCAAATCTAGCAGTGTTTGGTATTGTCACCTCAAAAGCAGTTTATAAAAAAAAGTCAGTAAATATTTCTTCAAGTTATGTTTCTGGCTTGTTTCAGGATATTTTCAGCCTTTGTCCTTATGAGACATCGAGTGAAGGAGAAGGTTCCCTAGCAGTAATTTATAATTACTTACATAGTGAACTAATTTGATTATATTTTTAATAGAGCATTTTATAGACTTTTTGGGTACTTGAAAATGTGGTGCTGTGACCTATTCGTATACAGTGAGCCACTTACAGCAGTAATGTCCCTGTCTATTTTTATTCCCTATTCCCTCTTAACATCACCACTCCCATTATGTTAACATCCAGTGAAAACCAGAAGATAGTGCAAATATTTTGGTAGGATAAAATAACACCTTTCCAAGAAGAAACCCATACTTCCCACTGTCTGTCTTAGACCATTGCAGAATGGTAGTTACTCTACATGCTGAACTATTGTGGGCAAGGAATGTGTCCGCCAGTATGGTTGTATTGTGCTCTCCCAAGCACTTAGTACGGTGCTCTGTCCACAGTAAGCCCTCAATAAATATCACTGATGGACTTCAGAGTCCGAACAGTGCTTGGCACTTAGTAAGCACTTAACAAATACCATCATTATTATTACTATTATTATGAAAAAGAGCTCAGGGGAGTGGAGAGTGGGTGAAATTGGATAATAGAGGATCAAGAAGTGAGTTGGAGAGAAGGTAGAGGCAGTGGGTGAATGCAGCCCTCTCAAGACAATTGAACAGAAATGGAAAGAGGGACATGGTGTGATAGTTGTATGGTGTAGTGGGTCAAAATAAAGGTTTAGGAGGATGGAGATGTGGGCACAGATGAAAGTGGGATAGGAGCTCTCAGAGAGTGAGTGGTTGAAAAGATCATTTCAAGGAAGGTAGCTGCGTGGGGCAAGTGTTTTTGAAGGTGAAAAGAGTCAGTTTTGAAAGCAGGAAAGCAAGCTCTTGGGAAAACATTTGAGAGGGAAGAAACTTGGGTGGTGAGGGGGTGATGTCTTCAATTTTGTTAATTCCATTCCAGTTTTCAAACTTCCTTATATTGCTGTGATTTGTTACTTTCTGGTCTCTTAGCCTCTCTTTCTTTCACTCTTATTTCTGTCCCCTTTCAGCATCTTCCTCCAGTTCACCATGCTTCCTATTCTTCTAGTCTTAAACTTGTTTTTTCATTAATCCCTTCAGCTTTCTACTTAATGCTTCTGTACACCTCCCCCAGCTTTTGCCCCACTGTGATTTCTCTCCCTGGGGTGTTTCCTGTGCAAGTGCTTATGTAACTGTTAACTTTGGGAGTTTGTTCCATGTTTTAATTACAGTCTAGTTAAGATGTTTTTCCTAATCTGCTTTGCTGCCTGGAGCTTCTTAGCCTTGATTCATGACTTTGATCCTCACTCCTTTCACAAACAGCTTTAAAGAAATCACCAATTGCAGAATTTTCCACATTTGGATCATGTCTTTTCTGAGCTATCTTCCTACTGAATATGAATTTTATTTCCTCCACTATTTTCAGGCATTCCTTTGTCTTCTGTCCCATTCTTTTTGTAGTGTGCCAGGAATGCCATCCCAAATGTTCACAAATTCTCTAGGTGTTTATTTCATACATAGCTCAGGATATAATTGAGCTGTAGAAGATTGAGAGAGGGGCAACCAAGATCATCTGGGGCATGGTGCAGCTTCCTCATGAGAAAAGCATGAAAGGATTATAATTCCTCAACCTGGACACACAGAGGATAAAAGGGGATGTAAATAAGTTTGCTTAACAATGAAGGTTGTGAATAGGTTAGACCCAGATAAGTTGTTTACCAAATCCCATAGCATCAGGACAGAGTATTACCAGTGAATGCTTGAAGGTGGAGAATTAAATAAAAAAAGGCAGGAGGAAACATTTCTTTACATGGCAAGTAGGAAGCATATCTTCATAAGGAGAAGCAGCGAGGCTCAGTGGAAAGAGCCCGGGCTTTGGATTCAGAGGTCGTGGGTTCAAATCCCGGCTCCGCCAATTGTCAGCTGTGTGACTTTGGGAAAGTCACTTAACTTCTCTGAACCTCTGAGCCTCAGTTACCTCATCTGTAAAATGGGGATTAAGACTGTGAGCCCACATGGGAGAACCTTATCACCTTGTATCCCCCCCAGCGCTTAGAACAGTGCTGTGCACATAGTAAATGCTTAACAAATGCCATCATTATTATTATTATTATTATTATTATTATCAGTGGTATTTATTGAGCACTTTGTGAAGAGAACTATTCTAAGCGCTTGGGAGTACAATACAGTAGAGTTGGTAGATGGAATTCATAATTCTGTCTATTTGTTCTGATGATTTTGACACCTGTCTACATGTTTTGTTTTGTTGTCTGTCTCCCCCTTCTAGACTGTGAGCCCGTTGTTGGATAGGGACCGTCTCTATATGTTGCCTACTTGTATACTTCCCAAGCACTTTAGTACAGTGCTCTGCACACAGTAAGCGCTCAATAAATATGATTGAATGAATGAATTCCCACAGAAAAATGTGCAGACCAAAATATCGGCAGGTTTAAGAGGGACATGGTTCAGCTAATGCGTAAGAGGTCCGTGATAAGCTGTTGGAGGGAATGATTGAGGATGTTACAGGGTACATATCAAACCATGCTTCTGGAGGCCCTCATGGTGCCAGCAATAGACTGATGGAGCTATAGGCTTGATTCTCCCAGGGCAGAGGCCAAAAAATTGGCTTTGACATCAAGTAGTAGAAGTAGTAGTAGTAGTAGTAGTAGTAATTAAATTTACTGAGCACATGCAAAGTGCAGGACATTTTTTAAATGCTTGGGAAAATATATATTCCCTGTCACAAGCAGCTCACATTCTACCGGGGAAAACAGACATATAAAATTATTTACATATATATTGAGAAGCAGCGTCACCTAATAGAAAGAACATAAGCCTGGGAATCATAGGACCTGGGTTCTAAGCCCAGCTCTGCCATTTGTCTGCTGTGTGACCTGGGCAAGTCACTTAACTTCTTTGTGCCTCAGTTATGTCATCTGTAAAATAGCCCCACATGGGACATGGACTCTGCCCAACCCAATTGTATTGTATCTACCCCAGCACTGAATACAGTGCCTGGCACAAAGTAAATGTTTAACAAATATTATTTAAAAACTGTATATAATGGGTGCATGAGGAAGAATAAGAATCAGGTAATAGAGTCATCCTGTCAGGATGCAATCCTAATAAATCAGAATAAATGATTGAACATAAAAATGAAATGTACAGATTTACATATGTGCTGTAGACATATGTGTATGTGATGAGGTTGGGTACAAATACCCGTGTGCTAGAGGTGACAGCTATGCTCATCCGTGGAGTTCCAGCTGAGCTGTGAGCCACAAACTGGTTTCCACAGCATCATTACCATTAAGCTTTGGATTATCTTGCTGTTCCAAGGAAATTGATGATTTATGCCAAAAATGTTTGAGCAGCTTCTCATGGGGCAACATATTCGGGGGTGAGCTGGCCAAGCCACCTCGTCCATTAACAGGAAGGCCATTCATTGTTTTAATTTGGAGTTAAAGGATAAAGGAGACCTGGAGTCACAAGATGTAGAACATCTTCATGTGGATGACAATAGCTGTTGCAGTTTGCATCCAGGCAGAGAAGCTTAGCTTCAGCTCTTTGTTTTCAGTGCCTTGCTGATTTGGAGTAGTGGTAGCAGCACTCACTGAAACAGTCAAATAATCAATCTTATTTATTGAGTGCTTACTAAGTGCAGAACACTGTACTAAGTGCTTGGAAGAGTACAGTATAACAGAGTTGGTAGATGTGTTTGCAGTCCACAGCAAGTTTACAGTCTAAAGGGGGATATGCTTATTGCAGTGCACAGTACTAGGTACTTGGGGAAAAAAATTAACAAAGTGACACATTCCCTGCCCACAAGAAGCTTATACGCTGTAGGGGACAAACATGAAAGTATTTACAACTAGAGAGGTCAAAAAAAATTCATCACATATGCATGAGTCTTAGGGAGAGTTTAACATGGTAGATTGATTTATGTTTTCTAGAGTCTTCAGTCTATGTGCTATGCACTGGGATATGAGATAATCAAGTTGGACACAGTCCCTGCCCACACGGGGCTCACAAGTCTAAGTAAGAAAGAGAAAAGGTAGTTATTCCATATTTTACAGGTGAGGAAACGGAGACACAGATAATTTAAGTGACTTGTCCAAGGTCACACAGCAGAATCAGATATCCAAAGGCCCACGACATAAGCCTACATTGCTTTAGAGCTGAAATTAAGAAAATTTTCTTAGAGGAGCCTTGAAAACTAGGCCAGGCCTTCATTTTTCCAGTTTGGCTCCTATGTAGTTATGCCTGAGGTAAGGGCGAGAGGCAGGCAGCCTTTTAAAAAATCATTTGAGTCCCAAGAGTCTGATTCCTCAGACAAGTATGGAGGCCTCCTGAGTCAGGCTTAGTTAACTTGCTCAAATGGGAAACATAAATTTTATCAATTTACCCATTCCCTGAAAGAGCCTTCAGAAATATCATCTGTAATATGATTAATTTCTTTGGTCTCAAATGCCAGTGTCCTGCCAGGGGCAATTTTTTGTTCCTAATGTGCCTAAAGAACATGGTGACTTTCAAGTCAAATGAAATCTGTCTTTGTCAAAATTAAAGCACCATCTTGGATTCTTCTAACTTAAAATTTTATGTGAAGGAAATTTTAGATTGGGTTGATTCATTCCATGTACAGTGCTATGCATATAGTAAGCGCTCAAATACTATTGAATGAATGAACATTTACTGGTTCCTGCTTATCCATAGGAAGGTATGCTTACAGCCTCTGACAAAATAAAAGCCAAGCTCAGTCATTCATGCCTTTAATGCATATAATGCAACATAAGTAAATGCAGTGTCAAACGTGAAAAAGCTTTGAAGGAGTTTTTTTCAAATAAGAAGAACCTTCCAAAGGAAAAGCTATGTTTTGTGGAGAGCTACTCTAGTGAAACTCTTTCCCCAGGCATGCTGCTAGAAACTGCTTAGAATTCAGTGTTAAAGTATATCTTAGTTAATTTGTTAAATCTTCAAGTAAATGTTTGTGAGCTACATTATGCATTCCTCAAACACGTAGCATAGTGTTCCACACACAGTTGGTGATCAATCAATGCCTTGAGCAAGGATGATTTATATTATTAACATAGATTAAAGAGCAGAGTTGAGGGTAAGAAGATTAAGCAGGAGGTTGATTTAATATTTGCATTTCTGACTGGGAGCCCTGATATGTGTATCTGTTCAAAAATCTATTCACCAGACATACTGTAGTCCTGGCCATTTCAGTATGAACTCGTCACACCAGTTTATTCCATAAGATTTGATTTAGGATTCTCTTTTATAAAATTACAGTTCAGCAGTTCCTCTGGAAGGATAAAGTTGTATTACCTAAGCTAACCAGAATACCTGAGCGTGGATAATCTTCTAAATTGAGTTTTCTCGCCTTCCTTTCAGGTGTGTCCGCCCAACTCACCAGCACGCAACTTCATCGGAATACGTCTGTGGGGACACCATTTTGGATGGCCCCTGAGGTTAGACATCTTCCTTCTTCCTTCCTCTCAGTTCTCTTTTCGGAAACTTCCGCAGCTAGGTTAACTCTGGATTGTTTAAGGTCTTAATAAAGAAAAGAAGCAAGATAAAGCAATGACTTCTATTTTTTTGAATTTTTGTATCCTGGTTTGAAATTTAAAACAAGAGGTAAATATCTTGGGATGAATTAGAAATTATCTGTTCAAGGAAATTAAATATCCATTATATATCAGACAGTTCCATGCAACGTCACCACACCCTGGTGGGAACTTGACTCTATACTGGATTGTGTAGATTGTCGTTCTCACTATCTTCTGAAGAAATGTAGAGGCAGAGTTGCCTAGGTGGAAGAGCAGTGGACTGGGAGTCGGGAATCCCAGTTCTAATCCCAGTTCTCCCAGATCTGATGTATGACTTCTTGCATCTCATTTAGTCTTCCTGTGCCACAATTTCCTCATCTGTAAAGTAGCAATAAAATACCTCCTATCCCTACTTCTTAGACCGTGAGCCCCATGTGGAACTGGGACAGTGTCAGATTTGATGATCTTCTACTTATCCATATTTCTCACAGTGCTTGGCATAGAGTAAGCACTTATTAAATACCTTTAAGAAATTATTTTTTGAGAAGAAATTGATTGCTACAGTTCCTCTTCCATGAGTGGTGGCTAACTTTTTTTAATTTTTTTTTAAATGGAATTTGTTGTGTATCTACTATATGTCAGGCACACTTCTAAGCTCTTGGGAAGATAAAAGCTAATCAGGTTGGACACAGTCCATGTCCCACGTGGGGCTCACGGCCTACATTCTGCATATGAGATGATACCCATTCTGCAGATGAGGTAAGTCACAGAGAAGTTAAGTGACTTACCTAAGGTCACACAGCAGACATGTGGCAGAGCTGGAATTAGAACCCAGGTCCTCTGATTCCCAGGCCTGGGCTTTCCACTAGGTCACACAGCTTCAAACCAGTTGTGTTCCATCCAACCCATTGTGCTGTTTGGTTACTCTCCGAAGTGAAAGAGAACATGAATATAAGGAGACAGAGTTTTATGATCTCCAGGCTTATCATTTTGCAGTCCAGAATGCATTTCTGTCAGTAATGGTCACAGTTTGTTCAAAGGAGAAATCAGGATTTTATCCCAAAGGTTGCTTAGGAGTATCCTTCTCTGCTATGGTTTTATAGAATTCAAGTCTGAGTCCTTCTTTAACTTCTCTGTCATTATTAAAGATCTCAGAGGAAATTTGGGAGTCTCGTGAGGCTTTGTATTGGCTCACCGCATTTGTAACGTGAGTTTGCCTTTCCTTTCCCTGCCTTTGATTAGGTTTACAGGTTCCTCAGTTGATCTTGGAGGGCTCCACTTGGTTGCATCCATTGACTCTGCCTTCAAAACCAGTAATGGATGGACCTTGTCGTTTGTCTTGTTTTCAGGATGAATTTTTACAGAATTCCCTCATATAGTTCTTAGTTGTTCCATTATCATAAGCAGTGATTGGGGGAAGGAGGGAGGGAGCAAGGAAGTGATGAGACAGTCAGCCCCTCCCCATCCCATATTTAAATGAATGCATTCTATTTGATCAGGGCTCTCAGAGTTCATCATTTTGTGCCACCTCTGCCTGTGAAGCACGGATCTGTCAGTCAAGGGCATTGATGCAGTTATTTGGAACAGAAAAATGTGAGCATTACTGGGTCAGGCCAATGTTCCACCCAGCCCAGGACTCTGATAACAGCATGAAAGCCTGCTTAGAAAGTGGTGCTAGGGCTGCCCTCTTTGGTCAATCAATCAATCAATCAATCATTCGTATTTTTTGAGCGCTTTCTGTGTGCAGAGCACTGAACTAAGCACTTGGGAAGTACAAGTTGGCAACATATAGAGACAGTCCCTACCCAACAGTGGGCTCACAGTCTAAAAGGGGGAGACAGAGAACAAAACCAAGCATACTAACAAAATAAAATAAATAGAATAGATATGTACAAGTAAAATAAATAAATAAATAAATAGAGTAATATATATGTACAAACATATATACATATATACAGGTCTCCATCCTCCCCGCACCACTCTTTTAATGGTTTAAGTGAGCATGCTGGAAAAAGGATGGAAAGTAAGTCCAAACCTTGGCCACGTTTCTATGACTTGGTCTTCCAGGTGATTGCTTGTGAACAACAGCTGGACACCAACTACGATGCCAGGTGTGATGCTTGGTCTCTGGGAATCACGGCTATCGAGCTCGGAGATGGAGATCCACCCCTTGCTGATCTGCATCCTATGAGAGCCCTCTTCAAAATACCGAGGTAAAGGGGTTAGGGGCTTTGGGCCAAGCTTTCACACCCCCGTCCCAACTAAAACGTTCCCTACAGGAACTGAAATAATTGGTCCAGGGGCCAGAAGCAGGTTCCTGGATGGCCAAGTTCAACAGAGACATGGTTTGAAACATCATTTGGTCTACTTGACAAGATTGGCTAAGTAGCAACATTTCATGGTAATCAACAAGATTGAACTGAGAGCACAAGGGTAATATCAAGGCTGCTCCATTACCTACGTTTCTTTTGTACCTTCTCCAGCCAGACATGGTTAGAAACCAATGTTTGTCTTTCCCGTACTCCAACTTCTTAAACAGCTGCACTTGAAAGGTCTGAAGCCTAAAGAGTCCTGGGAATTTAGCAGAGGAAGAAGGTTATTGGTCCCAAGCTGGTGAATAAAGGATCACCTGATTATTCTGTCTAGCAAGACTGACCATATGGTATCATTTAGCTGGGAGAGTTTCTATTTTTGTATTCTGTCTTGAAACATATGAGAAAAATTGTTCACATGCTGCAGAATGTACATTATCTTTGTTCATCTCTTAAGCACATTTTACAGTGACCTTAGCTGTTCTTGGTCACTTTAAATGCTTGGATATCCACACACAGGCTGGAGCATGCTCAGTTAAAGTGCTACAGCATCCTAGGTCTTGCCTTATCTCCCTGCTCCCATTTCTGACCCAGCTGCTTCAAAAGGTGGTGGCATAAACCTGCAATTAACATTTCCTTTCCATACACTCTCTTGATCCACTATCTCTCTCTCTTGATCCACTAACTATTGCTTGATTGATTCTGCTGTACAGTCTCCCATTTCCCCTTGCCTCCAAGATATCTCCATACTAATGTCCCACTTGGACCTCAAACTTCAAATGCCCAATACCGAGCTTTTCATCTTCACTCCTTCTTGTAAATTTTCAATGTCTGTCAACAAGCCCACCATCCTCCCTGTCCCATTTTGGATTGCTTGCTGTCTCTCTAAATCCTGGCAGTGATTCCTCTCAATCGTTTCCTGGATCCACCACCCCCTCTTCACCCAAACTGTCATCACCGTGGTTCCCACTCTCAATCTTCCAATGAGACTATTGGTTATATCAACTTCTCCACCATTCTCCCAATTATCAGCTCTCCCTCTTCTCCAAGCTATTTCCCTGGCCATCTTCCTAAAACTTCACTCGTCACACCTCTCCAGTCCCAAAAAACTTCCAAAGAAAAGCTTATTCCCGCCATTTCAAGCTACTGGCTTTAAGGCTCTCCTCCAGTTTTCAGTGTCTGTACATTTAAATTTTCAGAAAGGCACAAAAGAAGTACCAATTTTAGCAACAATTATGTCTTGTGTGCCACATCGTCACCTCCAGATAATCCCAAGGGTTTTACAGAAAGTTTTGGCTTGTGTTTTCATGGTTATGAAGCTGCATATTTTCTTAATGAGCCACTGCCAACGGCACATTAATTTCATTAGAAGATGTTTAAAGAGCAATGTAGAACTGAAGAGAAAGTATTTCTGTGACCTTAATGAAAACAAAGACCTGTTTGAATTAACATAAACCAGCACTTGAGGAAACTTCATCAAAACGGCTGATCAATGTTTCTTGATTACAGACTTAGAACAGCCTAATTTTCACATGATTTCCCCAAGTATTCAGCATTCTTGTCAGAGGAAAAATAGAGCCACTTTTTCAGATAAAACTGATTAATTCAAACCTCTTAAATAGTCTTGCCATGCTCTAGGAAATCGTAAATGGGAGCAAATATTATTCCCTGTCTTTGGAGAGATGTTTCCTAATTCCAGAATAAATCTCCCATTCCTTTCCTTAAATATTGTGTGGTCTGTGAGGTTGCGATGGTGAGCCCATCATGTGCAGGTGGATACCTGGTACATGTGGTGGTTAGCCTCTTACTGTCAAACTGAATGTACTCTGCAAGTGTTCATCAGCTAACCTGTGTCCTCCCACATCGGAGGGAGGCTTCCAGAACAGAGGAGACACATAAAAAACAATGAGCCCAAGTAAACAGTTGAAGAAATCGCCCTGGACCAGATCACTCCCACTCCTTTCCATGGCACCTCGCCAAGTTGTTAAAGCTACGGGTTTTGAGTGGGAGAGGAGAGGTGACTAGAATCCTGGCTCAGAGAATAAACTGTGGTCCTCCTTTTCCATAGGACTGGCCCTAGGGACAGTCAAAATGGCAAAAGCAGTGGGGAAAAAAACACAACAGGATTCCCACCTCTTCCAGGGCTAAAAAAGCATGACGATTCCCGGAAGTGGCATGGTTTAGTAGGAAGAGCACAAGCCTGAAAGTTGGAAGATCTGAGTTCAAATCCTGGCTCTGCCACTTGCCTACTCTGTGACCTTGGGCAAGTCACAACCTCCCTCTACCTCAGTTTCCTCATCTGTAAATGGGGATTCATACCTGCTCTCCCTCCTACTTAGTCTCGGAACCCTATGTGGAACAGGGACTGCACCCAAGCTGATTAACTTGAATCCACTGCAGCATCCAGAATTGTGTGACTCATAGTAAATTCGTAATAAGCATAACAGATCCTCCCCCTTGTGTGCCTGCGGCCCTTCATATGCATTCTCTAGCCCACCCTGCCCATGTTGCCAACTTGTACTTCCCAAGCGCTTAGTACAGTGGTCTGCACATGGTAAGCGCTCAATAAATACGATTGAATGAATGAATGAATGAATTCTCCAGCCCACCCTGCCCCCATCTCCACCAGATCCAACTCTGGCACGACAAAATAATAAAGACAAACATTAGAAGCAGTAATACTTATTGAGCAACTACTGAGTGCAGTACAGGGTACTAAGTACTTGGGAAAGTACAACAGAAGACAAGAACATTCGTGCTTACAAGGATCTTACCTTTAAGGGGGAAACTGGCCTAAAATTATTTACAAATGGATAAAATCTGGTGTTATACTTAACACCTATCCAGATTCAAACTCTGCCTTATCTGTAATACCCTCTCTTCTCCCATAAAACAAAGAGAGGTAAACATTGTGGTTTTAACAAGAACATTGGAAATGCTTTCTCTAGTGGTCTGCTGTAGTCGAAACTATTAGCCTAGACTTTCTTCATTTTTTTACATGATTCTAGTTTCTAAGAAGATTCTTTAAAGAACTCCTGTTAAAAGTGAGGAAAATGGGCCATACACTAAATTTTATCAAGGGAACAAAGAACCTGTCACTGTGTATGAATAGTAATTAATTGCTAATTAGTTTCTTTTGTATTTGCAGGCATGCTTAAAAAACTAGAGTAGTTTGGGTATGAGAATAGTTAGAATATCTTGGATATATTTCTTATGGTTATGCAAAGACTGGACTTTACATCTATGAGGATAGTGTATAGATAGAGATAGAGAAGCAGCATGGCTCAGTGGAAAGAGCATGGGCTTTGGAGTCAGAGGTCATGGGTTCAAATCCCGGCTGCGCCAATTGTCAGCTGTGTGACTTTGGGCAAGTAACTTCTCTGTGCCTCAGTTGCCTCATCTGTAAAATGGGGACTAAGACTGTGAGCCCCCCGTGGGACAACCTGATCACCTTGTAACCTCCCCAGCGCTTAGAACAGTGCTTTGCACATAGTAAGCGCTTAATAAATGCCATCATTATTATTATAGTGTTTTCTTTTGATGGCTGGAGACGGGCAGGAGAGATTGTCACTGTGAAGACCTCATGCTTTTAGAGCTGAAAAGGTTGCCAGACTGGGATCAGAAAGAGTCTGAGGTCTCTCTCCTTCCCCCACAGGCAGTCCTCTATTTTCAATCACTCAGTGATATTTACTGAGCATCTGTGTGTAGGAGAGCACTGCACTGAGTACTTGGGAGTATACTGTAAAGCCAGATGTCTTGTCTCTGTCCTCAAGAAGCTTTTAATCTAGTCAGGGAAGTTTATAGGAAATCCGGGAAGTGATTGAGTATGATAGATCTTAACTCTCCCCACCTTACCTGTGTTCCCAGGGTTGACAAGACAGGCTTCCACTCATCCTGCTCAAAGGGTGGGTCTTCTCTTCAGAGATGTGGGTCGGGGAAGGAGGAGCCATCGTGGCAGTTGGGTGGAACCAGTGAATTCTGGAGTCCAGTGGGTGAGGCACCTATTAGGCAGCTGTTTGGCTGAAGCTTCAGGGTAACTACCTCAAGCCCACTGAACACAGGAGGTGCACCATGGAATCCCAGCAGCTGTGTCACACCTCTCCCCTCCCCACCACCTTTGCCTCTATCCCAATTGTTGCTGAGAGAAAATAGCCCTTGCAGTATTGCCCAGGGTAGTGAATGGTGTGCAGTGTTTATTCCAATGATTCCACCTCTCTCCTCTAAAGGGCACCAGTCCTGCATCGCAGTGCTGAACCGCGTGGCCTCTGCCTCTTAATTATTGAGGCTTATGTTGTGCCTCAATTTCCCTGGGGACATTCTGAAAGACCCCAGCTTCTGAAAGACATCATTCTCCGTAACTTGTTCCCTCTCTCTGTTAGCACCTGTTGTCCAGAACCTGTGGTATAACTTTTATCTTGATCTTTGCAGAAGCCCTCCTCCAACTCTCCAACAACCAGACCTGTGGTCTGCTGAATTCAATGACTTTATTAACAAGTGAGTAACAGTAGAGGCTTTTCCCTGGTTTTAAATCAAATGTTTCCTTTTTATGACTATCTGGTGTCCTGCCTGGCATAATACTGTATATCTACTAAACCTCTCTGTCTTCATCCCTAAAGTGTTTTTAAGTAAAAAAAAAATGGGATTTCTTTCCTTTTCTAATATAAGCTAGTTGCTTAACCTCATAGAAAGTTCCTCATTATTCAATATTGGATTTGTCATCTGGTTTATTGGTTATATCATATCCAAATTATTAATTTTCTTGCCCCACAGATTGCATTATACACCCACTACTTCTATCTTAATTTCACATTAAGAAGCAGCATGGCTTAGTGGATAGAATATGGGTCTAGGCATCAGAGGGGCCTGGATTCTAATCTTAGCTCTGCCACTTCTCTGCTATTTGATCTTGGGCAAGTCACTTCTCTGTGCCTCAGTTACCTCATCTGTGAAATGGGGATTGTGGGAGTTGGGGGTAAGAGACGCGGAGTCCAGCTTCTCTCCCACCTAATAGGTCCCAGTGGACCAGTGTTATGAGACCAGTTGTGGGCTCACCCTCTTGTCGAAAGCTGAATAGTTCAGTAGATCACTTAGTATCTGTACAGCTCAACTAATAATAATAGTAAAATAACAATTATGGTATTTGATAAATGCTTACTATGCACCAAGCACCGTTCTCAACACTGAGATAGATAGCTCAGACACAGACTCTGTCTCACATGGTGCTCACAGTCTAAGTAGGAGGGAGAACGAGTATTGAATCACCATTTCCCAGATGAGGAAACATGCCAAAAGAAGTGCAGTGACTTGCCCAAGATGACCCCGTAGGCGGGTGGCGGAGCTGGGATTAGAACCCAGGTCCTCTGACTCCCAATGTTCATCCAGTGGACTAGGAAATGTGCCATGCTATATAATACTGACTATTTGTGAACAGCAGTCACACAAGGAAGGAGAGAATTCACTGTCTGCACATAGTGAAGGACTGTTGCATATACTTTGGGACCCTTTTGGGTGACCCGTGATGAGACTGCAGTACTGTTTGAGAGGGTGTTTTCCAGTCAGTGTGCATGATAGCTATATGTAATTCTGAAACTGATTTCATGTTCTTTTCTGCCAGTGCAGGTGCTTGACTAAAGACTATGAGAAGCGTCCCACAGTGTCTGATCTCTTGCAGCATGAATTCATTAGTCAAGTCGAGGGCAAGGAAACATCATTACAGAAACAACTCATGGAGTTCATTGATGTTCACCAACAGATGGGAGTCTCAGAGAAGTCCAGGTAAACATCTCTATTCCTGACCCCCATAGACTTTTTTTTTCAGGTGCTCTTGAAACTTAAAAGATTGTGTGTCGAAACAAGATCTAGGGGTAAGCACATTTGATAAGGACTGATTTCAGATCTCCCACGGCCCAGTGGGCTTTTTTAGGAAAGGAAATATGTGGTCCTGTTTGAAAGCGGAGGGGAGGAGCCGTTGGAGAGTGAGTAGTTGAAGATGGCTATCAAGACTGTGTAGGGATGACTACTAGGGAGTGACTACTCCCTACCATGTGGGCTCCATGAGGTGATTGCTTACCTCACTTATCAGCTGCCGCTGGCCCTGCTTTTTGGTGTATCTGAACAAGGCTTCTTATTTTTCACTTGGTGGTGTGTGCACTAATTTGGAATCCCTAAATGGTGATTTCCTACTACTTTATGTAAAGTGACTGAGAGGGCTTTTTAGCTGAACTGTGCATTTTTCAAGCAACTTCCTCTGAGTAATGGTTTTGCTGTGAAATTCAGTAGATGATTAGTATTGATGTGTCTTATTGCATTTTCTGCTATGCTTCAAGGTAAGAGATAATAGATTAGAAAAAATAATATAAAACCTTAAATACTTTTCTGACAGTATCACTTGCTGGCATCATTTCCCACTAGCTAAGCCACAAACTGAAATCTTTATTAACAGTATATGCCACCATTTCCCCTGTGTTTTCAGTAATGTATTGTATGGGTGACTTTGGTCCTAAATTCTATTTTTTTTTGGTGGTGGTATTTGTTAAGCACTTATTATGTGCCAGGCACTATACTAAGCTACCACATAGGGTTCACAGTTATAATTCCCATTTTACAGATGAGGTAACTGTGGCAAGAGAGGAATTAAATGAGTTACCCAAGGTCGCACAGCAGCCAAGTGGCAGACCTGGAATTAGAACACAGGTCCTCTTATGCCCAGGTCAGTGCTCTTTTCAGTAGGCCACGCTGCTTCTCTTTAAGCACTTAGTACAGTGCTCTCCGCACAGTAAGCACTCAATCAATACCATTGATTAATTTAGCAAGCCAGTCCAGAAAGGACCGTGCGCCGGGCCTGGGGTGTAACTGTACATGTGTGTGACTTCGTAGTACGTGGACATAATTTTGTGTTTGACCATTGGGGCAGTGATTTGGGGCAGTTGTGGATAGTTGAGTCACGTGTGTGAGAAATGTCCCTTTTCCCTTGCTCTCTCACTCTCCCACTTTCCCCGCTCCTCCCTAGATATTATGTGATTACCAACCTACCCCGGGCCACGAACATCAAGTGTCAGACCAGATTCAGGTCCACTCCCATCTTCATAGGCTCAGGCCGGGCCCAGAATTTCTGTCTTGGCAAAAATCCAACGTGTTGATGCCTGTTTGTCAAGAATGGGGATGTGTTGTCGACGGAAATTGAGGGCTTCTAGTTTTCTAACCCTCACTGAACCTTGTGAAGTAAAACGGGATTGCGTGCAAATCATTGTTGTTTACAGCCGTTCTGGAGTACATCAAAAGGGCAGTGAAAAAAAAGCATGTTTGAAAAACAATTTTTGAGCCTTGCAGAATGTTACCTATGTCTGATGCATTTGTTCTTTCAGTAATATTCATTGACGCCAACTAGGTACTGTATTGGAAGAGTGCGATACTGTAAAAGTAGACACGATCCCTTCCCATAAGGAGTTTCCTGTCTACGGGGAAGATGAGTGTTAAAATAGTTTGGGGATAGGTGGAAATAGAGTATAAGAACATTTACGTAAGTATGGTAGGGATGGGGGAATTATGTAATTGAATGTGTTCCCTTAAATAATAAATAAATGTACCCCTCTAGACTATAAGCTCATTTTGGGCAAGGAACATGTCTACTAACTCTGTTGTATTGTAGCCTCCCAAGCGCTTAGTACAGTGCTCTACAGACAGTAAGTGCTCAATAAGTACGATTGATTTTTTTTTTTCTCCCAGCTTCATCTGCACATTTTCATTTGGTTCCATTTTTTTGTTGTCGTTCAGGCTGCCCTTAAGAATGTGCTTTCATCCAATGGATTGGCGTGTATTTATGTATGTTTCTGAAGGTGAACATCTAGTGAGAAACAGCACAAAATATATTCCATTTACCCAAGAGAAACAGAGTGCCTTGACATAGAGTTCTGGATTCATTCTTAGCTGGTCTCAGACATAATTTTGATTTCAGCCCATGCCACGCCGAATGAATAGAAAAGAAAGGAAGGTTGTAGCTGTTGAATTCCACTTATCTAAAGCCCTGAGCAACACACGCAACAACGGTATTAAGTAAATATCACTTCGCTCTCTCTTTCTCTTAGTCAAAAAGAAACAATTCTCAATGTGGCTGAACCACATCTGACGGTATCTCTGCATCAGATTTCGTTGTCAGAACTGAAAAATCAGAATTCTTTGTCCGTGCTGCCTCCTCCAGTTCACCCCGGGAGGCAGTCCAGTGTACGGCAGGTCGAACTAATTGACCGCCACCCAACCAGCAACCGTACACCCTGAAGGGTGCCGTGTTTCAAGCCCTCCAGATAGATCTTTGCTGTAATAGGGAGTGCTTGCGAGAGGCTTTCTGAATGGTTAGCTTACAGTAAAATGGCTTTTGTGAAAGAAATCCTTGCATGACTGATTTTGTCACGGCAGGGAGGACGAGCTCGTGTTAAAATCTGTTGGCTGTTTCAAAGCAGAAAGGGCCTCATCTTTGGGGAGGAATCTAAAACATCACACCCCTGGCTTCTGAAACGCGGCCCTGCAAGTGTTTCATATTCCCACCCAGCTGTCTGAATTCTGGCTGTTTTTTTAATGGTATTGGTAAAGTACTTTGTGCCTCGCACTGTACTAAACCCTGGGAGAGATAAAGGATGATCAGGTTAGACCTAATGCCTGTTCCACAAGGGCGTCACAGTCTAAATTGGAAGGAGGAGGATTCAATCTCCATTTTACAGATGAGGTAAGTGAGGCACAGAGAAGTGACTTGCCCAAGGCCACACAGCAGACAAGTGGCA
Organism: Tachyglossus aculeatus; assembly: GCF_015852505.1. Lineage (NCBI taxonomy): Eukaryota > Metazoa > Chordata > Mammalia > Monotremata > Tachyglossidae > Tachyglossus > Tachyglossus aculeatus. Next base: position 19,157,182 of record NC_052078.1, on the reverse strand, counting down.
GAGCCGTCTTTAGAACTTGGGTCCTCTGATCCCCGGGCCCGGGTCTTTTCCACTTGACCACTATGCTTCCCACCTAGTTTTGACTCTCGGCAGGACTGCACCAAGGAGGACCATTTCCCGCTCAGGGTGACTCATGTTAGAATTAGGCATATAGTAGGTGTTTCTAGATCCATTGAAATATGGCTTTTCTCAAAGGATAAAGGCATATGGTGTCAAATTGCCCAGAATTGCAGTTTAAAGCAACTAGGCGCCAACTCAGATCACCCAGTATTGATCTTGGTGGTTAGATCGGAAATGCCTGGCCCAGGTGGCTGTGTTCTAATGAGAAGCCTGAAAAAGCTGAAGGTTATGTACCGTCTTGCAGCTGGGAGACCCTACACACAATCAGATTCTTTCACAGGCAAGCATAGAGCAGAATCCTGGCCCCTAGTAGTATACTACTGTTCAGTGACACCCAACAAGCCCAAATAGAACCCTGAGCCAAGAAGATTAGCATGAGTTTTGGGAGATTGAGAGTCACAATGTGGACACAACAGAGCCTCAACTTTATATAATAATTATGGTATTGGTTAAGCGCTTACTATGTGCCAAATTTGCACCTGTTACACATGACATGTATCAGTGACGTTCCTGGCTTCTAGAACGGTTTCCTCAGTGCCACCTCCAGAGCAAGACAGGATCAGAAATAATGAGGGCTGAAGCACGGACAGACCGTCAGCATTAAGCATTAACAATAATAATCTTGATAGTGAGAGGTGACAGGTGGGATTCTGGACTCGCGCCATGTCACGACCTCATCGCCAAAGTGAATTTCCCTGTTAGTAAATATCTACGTCTCTCTCCCCCGTTCAAGTGGGAACTCCTGTGGGCAGAAAATGATGTTCAGGCATCTGTTGTCCTATCTTAAGCGCTTACTCTAGTGCAGTCAGTAGTATGTATTGAGTGCCTACACTGCAGCATGCTGTACTAAGTGCTTGGGAGAGGACAAGAGAGTTAGAAGACAGAGTTAAAGAAGCAGCTTGGCCTTGTGAAAGGATCCTGTTCCTGAGAGTCAGTGGACCTGAGTTCTAATCCGGCTCTGCCACTTGAGTGACCTTGGGCAAGTCAATTTACTTTCTCTGTTCTTGTTACCCCATTTGTACAATGAGCCCCTTGTGGGACATAGACTGTGTTCAACCTGATTAGTACAGTGCTTGGCACATTAGTGAGCGGTTAACAAATTCCATCATCATCAACAGATCCCATCTGCATCCACACCATTGCATGATTTTTCCATTCTCCCTCATCCTTCCTTGATGTCACCCATACTGGAGAGGAGTCCCAGAAATCTGAAAGGTAGGCCCCCTCGATGATTGCATTCTAAAGAGACAAAAGAAAAATAAACCCTCTCTCCATTTGATTTTGAAATCCCGTCAGAGTCTAATTGCTTGTATAGTTAAATAGGGGATTTCATTTTTACCATCAACCTGTCAATGGCATTTATTAAGTTGTTGCTGTGTACAGAGCACTTTACTAAACACATGGAGTAGTGTGAAATAATAGAGTTGGTAGTTATGATCCCTGTTCACAAGGATTGCAAGAACATTTTTTCTAAATTGAAAGTAAGTGTAGCCATTTCGGTTTTAATAGTGCAACTGCCCCATAAGCATGAAAATTTGACAGCAGAGTTATTTTTTTCCTCAGAGTTTGTGGTCTGAAATAGAAAGAAAACGAAGTGATGCAACTGCCCCTGAGGGTGTTCGTGGCCTTCGACAGCAAAGCAAGAAAATATTTTGCATTCTGCAAGCTGTCTCCTGGAATATATAATAAATGAAAACTCTAATCTGGTTTAGTGGTAACCTCCTCTGTTTTCAAGAGGAGGACAAAGTAGAATTTTAGGAGGTTTATGATTTTCTTTTCATATGTCCTATATAAATGAAACATCTCTTAAAAATGGCAAATTTAGAAAATTTCAAATTGCTCCAAAGCCAACACCTTTTTTTTTTAACAGTCCAATTGTTCATTTTATAAGCAGGATAAAATAAATCCATTGACATTTCCAAGATGCAGCTGTTCAGTGAAATCCATCCTCTGCACCAGAAATAAAAATGTGACTTGACATTGTCAGTTTACTTTGAAATCTTCTTGGAATGTAATTTGCATTTGTCATGTCAAGTCTTTTACACCTTCATACTTACATCAGTTTAGCATCTGCTACAATTTAGACCTCTCCAGTACCCACCTTTACCTTATCCTCACTGAGCAAATGCCTGAATGGTATCCAGACGACCCAGGATTTTCCCTACCTCTCTCCTGCTGTAGACCTCAGCTGCCAAACATATTCCTAAGACATCAATAAATAGGAAAAGAGAGCTCTCGTTCACTTTAGAAGGTGAAACCACTGACATTAATGCAAAGGGTGTCATGCTTTTCCTTACTGATGCCTTTGGGTTGCCTATTGCTATTTGCAAAGCCTCCATTCAAGGAGAGCAACTTCTCTCAATCAATCAATCAATCAGTCGTATTTATTGAGCGCTTACTATGTGCAGAGCACTGTACTAAGCGCTTGGGAAGTACAAATTGGCATCACATAGAGACAGTCCCTACCCAACAGTGGGCTCTCCTATTTGATCTATGCCAGGCTGGTGTGACAGCTTTTATTTTTCCCCTCACACACAGTCTACTGCTCTACCCGTGTCTGAGACTGAGCTTCCCTTTATCTCTAAAATGTCTCTGCCTTTCTGCTTGCTTATGCCCCATTTCAGGGCTCCATTCAGGTGCCCTTTGGGTATCCTACTCTCACAGGGACGTCCAGTACTGTCGAGCTACTGGGACCATTGCCTCACACAGAGTAATAGTAGTCGTATTTTTGGAGCTTTCTACTCTTCCAGGCAGACTCTGTATTCCTCATGTGCACCTCCTCTGTCCCCAGCAACTTGTACGTCTCACCATCTCTGCTGCCATCCTCCCATCCCCATCCCCCTCTAGACTGTGAGCTTGTTGTGGGTAGGGAATGTGTCTGTTCATTGCTATAATGTTCTCCCAAGTGCTTAATATAGTGCTCTGCACACAGTAAGCGCTCAGTAAATATGATCAAATGAATGAATGAATCCACACGCCATATGGTCATCAGTGGTTGTGAACACCTTCTGTGTGAAAAGCCTTGCACTTAAGTGCTTAAGAGCATTCAGATAAAAAGGTGCTGGCTATTCTGGTCAACATTTTTGGTGGGATCATGCGATGTGATGTTATTGCCCAAGGCATAGTCATGGCAGTGAAAGATTTGGATATTACAATACCTATTGTGGTACGGTTACAAGGTACTTGAGTTGATGATGCCAAAGCCCTGATTGCAGCTAGTGGTCTTAAAATTCTTACTTGTGATGACCTGGATGAAGCTGCTAAAATGTTTGAGTGAGTCTGCCATGATATTATATAAAGAAGCAAGAAAAAAGCTTGAAATTACAGTGACTGGTAAACAGAAAACAAATCAAAGGACAAAGTCTTGAAATGTTATATCTATAATTCTATTTATTTATATTGATGCCTGTTTACATGTTTTGATGTCTGTCTCCCCCCTTCTAGACTGTGAACCCGTTGTTGGGCAGGGATTGTCTCTATTTGTTGCTGAATTGTACTGTCCAAGCGCTTAGTACAGTGCTGTGCACACAGTAAGCGCTCAATAAATACAATTGAATGAATGAATTAATTAATGAAGAGTGAAAGAGTTGATGGAACTTACAACTGAATGCCTAATATAGATAAAACAGCACTCACAGTAATGGCTTTAGGCTCAGCCTTTTCTGCAGTAAGCACTTCAGTCACGTTTCCTTCCAAAAGCAAAGCACACAGGTCTATTTTTCCTTTAAAAATGTGTTTGTCGAACACGCTGAAGATTCAGAGTCTGGTTTTTTTTTCAGAAGATTGATAACGTTTAGAATTGAATTGTATTAACTCCTACAGAATTTGGGAAAAAGTATTTCTCTCCCTTCTCCCCCTTTTCTTTCCAGTTCAAAGAGTGACGGAGTCAAAATGAATTCATGAATAGCATCTTCGTGTCCAAAAAATAAATACCAAAAACAGTCATATACAAAGTTTTATTCACAATCCTCAATCTTTTTAGGTGTGTCTGTGCTTTCTGTTGTTGGCAGTGGAGATACAAGCTTAGATCCAGGACAATTGCTTTATTTTTCCTGTTTTTGTAGACATGAACGTATTCACACGAAGAAAATTAATGCTATCAAGTACCCTGTTTCAAACCTGAAAGAGGTAGATGACTTAGCCACCATGGAAGTTATGGATGAGGTAAGAAGTTCTATACAGTTTTTTTACATGGGAGATATTGGTGTTTAAGATTACTGCAACAGTCACAATTAAGAGTCTTTCGGCAATATGGTTTATTTCTCAGCTTCTTAGTCATTTGCAGCAGCAGCAGCAGAATCCACTATCCAGAGCCTGCTTGATGCAAGTCTAAGCTCTGTCACATACACTACAAGCTCCCTATTACCGCTGGGCCCCCGACCCAAAAAACAAATGTTGCTCAGCTCTGGGTTTTACCTTTGCTCTGGGGCAACAGGGAGGTAGCAACAGAAAGTCAGGTTCAGCCTGGTACAAGCTGCAGAGTCAGTCAGTCAATCAATCGTATTTATTGAGTGCTTACTGTGTGCAGAGCACTGTGCTAAGCACTTGGGACAGTACACTAGAATAATAGACACATCCCCCTGCCCACAACGAGCTTGTTGCGGGCACTACAAAGCTGATGGAAGGTGATCTGTTGAGGCCCCAGAGATTTCTGGAATAATCTAACAAGGCGGCATGCCCCCTCCCACTCAGGGAAACCAGGCATAGAACGTGCATCTGAGAGTGGCAGGGAATGTGTCTGTTTATTGTTGTACTGAACTCTCCCGAGCGCTTAGTACAGAGCTACAGTGCTGTGAGATAGATGAGATCAAGGTACAGTGAGCAGGTTGGGGCATTAGAAGAGTGAAGTGTGCAGACTGGGTTGTGGCAGGAAATCAGCGAGGTAAGATAGAAGGGGGTGAGCTTATTGGGCATTTTAAAGCTAATGGTATGGAGTTTCTGTTTGAAGCAAAGGTGGGTGGCCCACAACTGGAGGTTCTTGAGGAATGACAAACTCCCCCTTTCATTCATTGCAGAATTTAGTAGCAGAGCAGCTGCAGAAATGCTACGCTCGAGATCAGATCTACATCTATGTTGGAGACATCCTTATTGCTATCAACCCCTTTCAGAATTTGGACCTGTACTCCTCCCAGGTGTGAAAAGCGGTTTGCATTCACCTACGAACTCAAGAAAGTTAGGGGAAGGATGACTATAAAAGTTTGACTATTGCCGAGGGATATTTTACTGCCTGTTAAAGTAAGCACTTAGTAAGCACTTAATAAGTGCCATTGATTGATTGATCGAGACAAGGCATGAAGGTGATCCACAGAGGAGATGGCAACATGTAATTCTCTGCATTTAAACGTGAGTCGAGAAGGAGACATTTTTCATTTGAAAGGGTCATTTTGTAGGCCAGAGTATAAGGTGAATGTTTCAAGTGAAGCAGCATGGAAAGAGCATGGGCCTGGGAATCAGAGGACTTCGGTTCTAATTCCAGCCCTGCCAATTCCTTGCTCTGTGACCATGGGCAAGTCACGTAATTTAACTATGCCTCAGTTGCCTCTACTGTAAAATGGAGATTAAATACCTGTTCTCCTTCCTAGTTGGACTGTGAACCCTATGTAGGACAGGGGCTGTGTGCGAACTAATTACCTGTACCTACCCCAGCGCTTAGAACAGTGATTGACACATAGTAAGAGCTTAACAAATACCATAAAAAATGTGGCTTAATGGCAAACATAGAAAAGATGCATGGGTCTGCCATTTTTAATTGCCATGTTTACAGTGGGTGAAGGAATCTAAATACTGTACAACTGAATGAATGTTGTGCTTTACTAATTTTGAAGGTCTGGACTTCATTGAATATGCCTCTGGATGAGGGAAAAGATGACATATTTGTCTCTTTCTGAGGATTTTAAGTTTTGGGTTTGGGTTTAAAAATTAATGCTGAATGTGGGGTAGATAGGAGACATGTTGTTTACCCAAAGGTGCCCCGTTAGCAAGTGTGTTCTTTTTCAGCATACTAAACGATACATTGGGGCGAAGAGGACTGACAATCCTCCACACATCTTTGCCATTGCTGATTTGGGATACGAATCCATGGTCACTTACAGTTCAGATCAGGTAACGATACTCACCAGGTTCGTCCCTGGGTTCAGGGCTGGGGCTAGCATGGATGCGGTGAGGAGATAGACTTCTGTCTCTTCTTTTCCTGTGCAGTGCATTGTCATTTCTGGAGAAAGTGGTTCCGGGAAGACTGAAAGTGCCCACCTCCTTGTCCAACAGTTGACTGTCCTGGGAAAGGTAAAGGTTTTTTCTGGGATCACACGTGGCTCTCATGTTCTGTATTTACTGTACTGGTCCCCTTTCGAAGCTACCCTCAGATTCAGGGAGTGCCAGCGGCTAGAAGGTGCTGTATTTCAGTCTGTATGGGTTGCTTTAATGCCCCCTGTGAGGGCTAAGAGACCAAAGGAAGGCATGAAGGGGATAAGACAGCCCCTAAGGTAGGGTCACTATGACACTATCTCTCCCCTTGAAACAAAGAGAACTCCTGAAGGTGATCATCTATCACCACAGTCCCCCGCTGAGGCTACTCTCTTTGCTTTCCTCTGGTTCGTGAAAGAGGAACTCAGATTAGTAATCAGAGTTTGGGAGGAGGCCAGAGCATTCTTGAGACCAAGCTCAGACTGTCAGGATTCACTGACCACAAAAGTAAACATTAATTTGGTGAGAGCACTAACTGAGTCATTGTAAAATTCTTGTCTATTTTGGCTCTCCCTCCCCACCTCCCCCTCTCTTTCTCTGTCTCTCCCTGTCTCCTCCCCACCCCTCTCCAGGCTAATAACCGAACCCTGCAAGAAAAGATTTTGCAAGTGAACAAGCTAGTGGAAGCTTTTGGCAATGCCAGCACCGTTATAAATGATAATTCCAGCCGATTTGGAAAGTACTTGGAGATGAAATTCACCTCTGCTGGGGTTGTAATAGGAGCTCAGATTTCAGAATACCTCCTTGAAAAATCAAGAGTGGTCCACCAAGCAATGTAAGTGTAGAGAAAAGGGTCCTCAAAGTGCAGGATTTTATTACTAAGGATGTATATGTTATAGTATAGATAGCATTCTATCAATCAAATGCATTAAGCACATAATATGTGCAGAGAACTTTAAGTGTTGTAAAAAAAAATTAATGTGCTGTGTTCCCTATTAGAATGTGGGCTCTTTGTGGGCAGAGAACATGGTACACAACACTTCACCAAGTGGATACTTAACAAATGCTGCTACTCCTTCATTCATTCAATCGTATTTATTGGGAGCTTACTGTGTGCAGAGCACTGTACTAAGTGCTTGGAAAGTACAATTCAGTAATAAATAGAGACAGTCCCTACCCAACAATGGGCTCAAAGTCTAGAACTACTACTATTATTACAATTTAATGTTAAACCCCTTTTAATGACATTGTCTTCTCTCTTTCAATAAAGTATTTTCCAAAACTCCTTTAGCATAAAATGTAGAAATACACTCATAGAACATAATTTTCTAACAGACAGGGAGAAAAATAAGTGTGTTTTTCACCTACCACAATTCTGTTATGGTGGATTTGAAAGTAGGAGACATATGGCTAGAAGTGAAGAATCTTGAACTGCATAGTCCAATATATACTGGGTCAGTTGACATGAGAAATAATTATAGTCTATGGACAAAGAATTGGGCTGGAAGTCCAAAAAAAATCTGTATTCTGTTCCCAACCCATGACTTGTGTGACCCTGGACAAATCAATTATTCTCTCAGTGCCTGTTTTGTCGTCCGTGAAGTGGTAGCAGAGGAGTTTGTAGGAGGGGTAACCAAATTCCTTCACTGGGCCCAAGACAAATTGCCATTACAGTGCAACCACCTCTTCCCCATGAAAATGTCCTATACGGTACTACCTACAAACCTATTTAAGACCAAAATGCCCACATCATCGTTCTGAATCTCTGCCGTAGTGCTATAGACCAACAAATATTGCTAGGGTAGCCACTGTGGTAGTCACTGAAGCCCTTGCCAATCATGTTATCCAACTGTTTGCAGAATTCCTGCCATCAGAAGCCTTCACTGCTGATGGTAGAGTCCTTGCAGGCGTTCCCTTACTTCTGGCTCTTTCACCCCCAATTCCATGGGGAGGGGAGATGAGACATCAAAGAGTGGGGCAGCAGAAGAAATCCTTCTCTGTCCCCATCATGTCAACTGACGTGAAAAAAAATAAAAAACGACCAAAAATGTTTCTGACTTTTTTTTCTGCTAAAATATATTCCAACAAATAAATCCCTCATGCTGCGTACCTATTTCTTTTTTACATGTTTAAGCAAAACAGCTTTCTTCCAAAAGTGATATGCTTGGTGTGCAAATATGAATAAGCAAACATAACCTAAATCCATGAGTGGCCAAAGGAATAGGCTTTCGCTCAGTCCCTTTTATTAAATTATCCTGATTGTTTGATGAATCATTGACCTGTCTGACTCATGATCTCACAGTTATATTCTTTGACATTTCAGTGGAGAGAAAAATTTTCATATTTTCTATTACATCTACGCCGGTTTGGCGGAAAAGAAAAAACTGGCCCACTATAAGTTGCCAGAAAGCAAGCCTCCCAGGTAACCCAATTAATTTATATTTATTTGGTGGATTTTATAGAGTTTTCCTTTAACTTTCATGTGTAGCCCTTTTTATTTAATCTTTTGTTCCTAAATTTTTGCAGATATCTACAAAATGAGCATCTCAGAATGGTACAGGACTTAATGAATAGCAGTTTCTATCGGTCCCAGTTTGAATTGATTGAGCAATGCTTCAAAGTCATAGGTTTCACAATGGACGTGAGTGTTGATATCATGTGGGGTTTTCATTGTTTTTTAAATATGGTATTTAAGTACTTTTTATATACCAGGCACTGCCCTAGCGCTGGGATAGATACAAGAAAATCAGGCTGGTTAAAATCCACATCCCACATGGGGCTCACGGTCTTAAGCCCCATTTTAATAATAATAATAATGGTATTTTGTTAAGTGCTTACTACGTGCCAAGCACTGTTCTAAGTGCTGGGGTAGATACAAGGTAATCAGGTTGTCCCACATGGGGCTCACAGTCTTAATCCCTATTTTACAGATGAGGTAACTGAGGCACAGAGAAGTTAAGTGACTCGCCCAAAGTCACCCAGCTGAGAAGTGGTGGAGCCGGAATTAGAACCCACAACCTCTGACTCCCAAGTCCGTGCTCTTGCCACTAAGACATGCTGCTTTATTTTACAGATGGGGTAACTGAGGCACAGAGAAGTAGTGAAAGAGTTAATTGGTCTCTCAAAGGAACAAACTCAATTCACAGGGAACTTTCCTCCTCTGACAAGATCTATTCCAGTGCCTTTTTAGCTTATGAAATACTTTATGCATGTCCATAAAGTGAGAACATTCTATCAGCTAGCTATAAAATCAGCAGACACTGGTAGAAGTGCATCGTAAAATAGTTCAAAGCATTTGCTTGGAAGAGACTGATCATAATCATCTCTAGTCCTGTAGATTTTAGGGTGGTACTGACTCCTTCCATTTTTAAAATGAGAGTTTGTGTTGCAATGTTAGGGAAATCTCTGAGTGCATAAAAATCCAGGTCATTTCAGAATGTCTCATTACTAAGCAGGCATTTAACCTATTTTTCCTCATTTCATTCTGAGAGTGCAAACAACTGAAACACTCTCTTGTTCTTTGTCTCACTCTTCATCCCATTATCTCTCTGTGTAACACTGAGTTGGTGCATCTCTGTGTATGTGTGTGTGTGTGTGTTTATCAATCAGTCGTACTTATTGAGTGCTTACTATGTGCAGAACACTGTATTAAGCACTTGGGAGACTACAATACAGCAGAATCAGCAGACATATTTCCCGCCCCTAATGAGTGTGCACATAAGTGCGTATGCATGCACACACACACATACGTTTACGTATTTGTGTATGTGTGTCTGTAAATGTGCGTGTATCTATATGTTGCCAACTTGTACTTCCCAAGCGCTTAGTACAGTGCTCTGCACACAGTAAGTGCTCAATAAATACGATTGATTGATTGATCTGGTTCCCTTTTTTATGTTTGATTCTCATTCTGTACAACTCCTTTTCTGGTTCATTTCTGTCTCTTCATTTCTCTGTATCTCCGAATCTCTTTCTGAGTTTCTGTTACTCTCTGTCTCGCTCTTTGTAGATGTGGATTGTAGACTGAGGATTGCCACTCGTTCTGTGTCTTTGGGCAAACTATTTGACCACTTGGGCCTCCTGGCTGGTACTCTCCCCTCCTTCTCCAGGGCTGTTCTGAATCAATCAATCAGGCCGTGGTATGTCTTCATCATCAGTGATATTTATTGAGCGCTTATTGTGTGCAACGCATTGCACTGTACTAAGCATTTGGGAGAGTACAGTAGAGTAGTAGACACATCGCTGCCCTCAAGAAGTTCAAGCAAAAGCAGCGTGGCCTAGTGGAAAGAGTACAGGCCTGGAGATCAGAGGATCTGGGTTCTAATTGGGTGAGTCGCTTAATTTCGCTGGTCTTCGGTTACCTCGTAAAATGAGAATAAAATACCTGTTCTCCCTCTTAGACTGTGAGCCCCATGTGGGACAGGGACTGTCCCCAACCTGTTGATATTGTCTCCATCCCAGATGTTAGTACAGTGTTCTGCACAGAGTAAGTGCTTAACAAGTCCAAAAAATAGTTGTTATTATTGACTAATGCCCATGAATGCACACTGAACCCTGAGAAGAAAGGGCTTTCATTCCCAGCAGTATTTTTTGAGTCCCAAATGAGGGCAAGAACCCTGTGCAAGCCAATTGGAGAGTTCAACAAAAGTTGAAGACATAGTCCCTGCCTTCAGGGAGCTTTCAGTCTCCTGGTGGGCTCTTCTTTCCAAATGAATTTGCACACATGTAAATTCAGCAAAGACTGTGTTTATGCTGACTTCCTTGAACTGTTACATTTTACCTAACATGACTTAATGATAGCGCCACAGAGTTTCCAAGTCACACTTAAGGCCAAATAATTAAAATGTAGAAAAGAGACTTGCTGCGACAAACACTTATCCTGCACTAGATGGATCAAGCTAGCTTTAATGCCTCCAGGAAAGTGCACGCACATGACAGGTATGCAACCCATTCTTCAGCATAATCTCCAAACCCTCATTAACTGTTCCTCTGTGATTTATCCACATCCTTCATCTCAATGATTTGCCACATCATCTGAAGCCAAATTAACCATTTTTATAAGCATAACACCCACGAGTCATCCCCCTTACAAGTTGTTTTCACATAAAACCCCGCAGCTTGGCTTCACAATACTAGAATGGTCACTTGTACTAAATGTGGTGTCTAGGCCGATGAAACGTTAATGCAGTTGAAAATAATTCAAATGTATATAGCAGTAGGAAATGATTAAGGATATTGTCTATCTGCTGTGCCTCACTACCCAGCAGCTGTTTTGAGAATGTCACATGGTTTGATAGTGGTCACACACAGCCTTTTTGACAAAGTGCCTTGGAGTAGAAAGACACTCATGTCTAGCTTGGGACCTGGCCCATCAGATTATTTCCTCTGAGCAGACTAGGTAGATATTCCTAATAGGCCCTGGGGAGGGACTTGTGAAATCAATCAATCAATTGTATTTATTGAGCGCTTACTGTGTGCAGAGCACTGTACTAAGCGCTTATGTAAGTAAGTGAAAGTGAAAGTAAGTGTAAGTAAGCATTCTACTGGAAATAGTGAATGAGTTTTATTATTATTATTATCATTATTATTAAGTGTTGTCGAGTAGAAACTGTAAAAGACAGTGATATAAATGGTATTTCAGATATAAGGTAGGCGCTCAATGCCCTTGGTTTTCCATCTAGAGAAGATTTTCCAGCTGATAGTTGTTAGCTCTTTAAGGGTAGAGAGCATCAGTTGTATTATATTGTACTCTCCCAAGCACTTAGCATAGTGCTTTGCACACAGTAACCATGCAATTAGTACCATTGATTGAGAGACACACATAGTATATTTGAATCCACACAGTATTATTACAGCATACCTGGTTTTCTTTTCAGCTTCCCCTCTCTTTCCCATTCTCTTCCCACTTGAGGGTCCGACTATCAGCTGCTGGGGTGGGAAAGACCCAGGCTATGATAAAACCTTAAAGGGACTTCTGCTTCCCTTGGTCTTTTTGTAAAATGAAATTAAAACTGGGGAGAACCCAACCTCCTCCCAACTTGTGGAACAGCCACAGGACTAGTCCTCAAGAAACAACTTCCATTTTATAAAGTTGCTCGAGGACAACCAGGAACAGGTCACAAGACTTGTACTTCCCAAGCACTTAGTACAGGGCTCTGCAAACAGTAAGCACTCAATAAATACGATTGAATGAATAAATGAATGAATTCTGCAAATGACAAAGGGTCAGAGGCCCTTTCACCACCCAGCTCGTTGTGGGCAAGGAATGTGTCTGTGTACTGTTATATACTCTCCCAAATGCTTAGTACAGTGCTTTGCACACAGTAAGTGCTCAATTGAATGTATGAATGAACCAACCCACTTCACAAAGAAATACATAGGAAAGGTGGACAGTGGGCCTGGGTGTATAAATTAGAATTACAAAATTTCCCTCTTGCAGCAGAAGTTATTAGCTGGAACATTCCTTTAAGGATCATTTTTCACGTCCCAGACCAACGCTGGCTAAAGTCGTCTCAGTTCTAAAGAATGCAATAATGAGAAAAGAATATTTCTGTATATCTCCTCCAGGAACTTGGGAGTGTGTACAGTATTCTTGCCTCAATTTTGAACATTGGGAATATTGAATTTTCTTCAGTGGCAACAGAGCACCAGATTGACAAGAGCAACATTTCCAACCCAACAACTCTTGGGAATTGTAAGTTCTATTGCCTTTAATTCAAGATTAAGTTTCTCCAATGTCTTCCTGCATCAGAAGTGTCACATTAGGATAATCTCCAGCAATTGTATTTACATAAACATTCCAAGAGAATAATCAAATTCAATTTATGTAAAAATTGAAAGCCAAAAAGTCCACATTTGCCTATTAAGATGTCTGCAAATTACCTGCTTATTGTTTTTTTTCTCTGCAGCCTAGCTGATGTTTCTTTTTCTTCATGAAAACAAACCCCAAGTTCAAAAACAGTAAAAGTGAATGTTTCAGCAACGTTAACACATCAAACTGACTTCTGTCTCTGTAACTTTAAAGGGAGTGAAGCATCTACCTTTGTTTTCATGTTGAGAATCTTCGGGGCCCATTCTGAATGTACTACGTCCCCAAGGAGGGATAATGGCATTTCCTGATGGTTCAAACACCTATTGACATCCCACAGGACATTATATGCATGCACACAGAGAGTAAAAGTCCACTTTACATCTTTCTCCAAAATCTCTTCTGTCCATGGGAAGCAGCATGGCTCAGTGGGAAAAGCACAGGTCTGGAAATTGGGGAACTTGGGATCTAATTCTGGCTCTGCCACTTGCCCGCTGTTTGTCCTTGGACAAGTCACTTAACTTCTCTATGCCTTAGGTTGCTCATCTGTAAAATGGGGTGGAAATACCTATTCTCCCTTTTCCTTAAACTGTTAGTCCCTTGTGGAACAGAGATTAGTCTGACGTGATTATTTTTTATCTACCCCAGCACTGAAGTACAGTCCTTGTCAAATAGTAAGCATTTAACAAACACCACAGTTATTGTGGTTGTAGAAGTCAGCGTCAGTAGGATCCTCTTCACAGCCAAGGGCAGAAACACACGTAGAGCCTGGGCTTGGGAATCAGAGGTCGTCGGTTCTAATCCCGGGTCTGCTGTGTGACCTTGGGCAAGTCGCTTAACTTCTCTGTGCCTGTTACCTCATCTGTAAAATGGGAATTAAGGCTATGAGCCCCATGTGGGACAACCTGGTTACCTTATATCTACTCCAGCGCTTAGAACGGTGCTTGGCACATAGTAAGCACTTAACAAACACTATTATTATTATTATCATCGGTTAATTTATCTGTAAATTGGATACAAAGACTTTGAGCCCCATGGGACCGTATCCAACCCAATTTGCTAGTATCCATCCCAGAGCTTAGGACAGTGCCTAGCACATGGAAAGCACCTATCACAATTATTAAAAGATTTTGTTAAATAGACATAGTTGTTTTCATAGAGAGGTTTGGAATGCTCCATAGGGTGTTTCCTTTTAGAAACCTAAATTTCTGGTTACAATTAAGGACTTTCTTGAGTAGCAAGTGGGAATCGAGGGAAGCTAAAGAAGGGAATATCTAATTCAGCAGGTGATTTAGCCCACGAATTAAATCTTTGAAGATCAGAAGACCCACTGCCAAGAATGTGTTAGGGCAGTTGTGTGTGTTAGGACAACTGCCCCTTTTGGTTAGTAAGACTCCACAGAACAGGTATGGGCATGCCCAGTAGATAAAGCAGTTTTTCTCTGCAATTAAGAAACTGGGGGCAGCAACTCTTAGCAATGTTTTATGTGTCCATTATGATGGCCTTAATATGAACTACATGTGAACAATCAGTTTTCCAAGTGTCTTCAACACACTGCCACCAAACCAAATTTTTTGGCAATGTTACCATCAGCATATCCACATCTTAAACTTGAAAGTTAACCCATTAACATGAATTCAGTGTACTTTGTGCATTGTTTCAGTTTTTAAGAAAATATACCCAACAAAAATGGGTAAAAAAATGGAAGTTTGCTTCTATTCATTTCCATCTGATTTTTTTTAAACTCATGGGCAAAAAGATTTCTTACTGTTACCAATGGGAACTTCGTATACACAGTGTGAGTAATCAAGCTCCAATCTTTGAAGTTCCCATTTCTATGTAAATGTGCAAATTGCAGTTTATAAAAAATCCATCTATAGACTCATATAGAGGAAATTTAACTCTCTCTTTTAAAAAGCCACTCTCCATTATGATGCCTAACTTATGGATTAGTCATTTTCGTTACATGTAAAAGATACGCATGTGAATCACAATTTATTAAACTATTTTCATCCTGACATAATTGTGTTACTTCCTGCTATATCCATCTGCAGTAATTTTTGTCTGCCTTCCCCAATTAAGTTGTAAGCTCCTTAAGGGCAGGTGGGGAATATGTGTCTTGCTAACTGATGTACTTTCCCAAGTACTTTGTACTGTGCTTAGCTGTCAGTGCGTGCTCAGCAAATACAATGATTTGATTGAATGATTCAAAATATCTGTTCTTGAGCTGATTGAATGTACCCTCGGCATTTGAAGTGAGAAACCAGATAAAATCTGTAACAGGAGATCTTTTTTAAAAGTCCGCTTTAACTGAGGAGACCTACCCTAGACAGTGCCATGTGGGAGGAAGAATAAAACCTCTGGTAAGTCCACACTACAGCTCAATGTATATTGGAGAAACAAAACGGCAGCTCAAGGGGGTTCCCCCTGAAATTGTAAACTCCTTGTGGGTAGGGGTCTTCTATTTATTATGTACTCAGTCTCCCAAGTGCTCAGTATAGTGCATTGAACCCAGTAGGGGCTCAGTAATTGCCTTTGCTTGATTGGGTCAGTCCTGGTTGCAACACTAAGACTAATTCAAGCATATGGGATAGTGCTCTGCACACAGTTGGAGCTTAATAATTATGATCAATTGATGAATGTTTTCAGCAGTGATGCATCAATCAATCAATGGTAGTACACTGCCCTGCGCATGGTAAGCACTCAATAAATACCATTGATTGAGTGATTGAAAACTTGTTATGGGCAGGGAACGTGTCTGCTAATTTTTTGTATTGTACTCTCCCAAGTGCTTAATACAGTGCTCTGCACATAGAAGGCGCTCAGTAAATACCATTGATTGATTGATTACTGTGTGCAGAGCACTGTACTAAGCGCTTGGGAAAGTTCAGTTCAGTCCACTTTCCCTGCTCACAAGGAGCTTACAGGAATGGAAAAGGGGAGCCCCTAAACGTTGCCTCTGTCACCAGAAACAGAGTCATGAGGATTTGGCATCCCACCGAGGTTGTATCGGAGGGCATCATCATAAGTCCCTTCCAACCCTGGTGGGCATTCAGTCCAAGACATGCAACGTTTGGGACATGCCCAGGCTAATTCTGAAGCATCAGCCTCCAGAGATGCAAATCTAATGGCCTGCTCACCTACCTAGACCTACCCTAGAATGTGCACTTCCAAACCCAGAAGAAGGAACTTCAAACGTTTTTGTTTTCCTTCCCTCTAGAACGGACCTATTGCTACTCTACATCGTAATGATCCATTTGGTTGTTTTTCAGCGGCTTCTCTGCTCTGCATTCAGGCGGAAGAACTGCACGAAGCTCTTACCTCTCACTGTGTGGTGACTCGAGGGGAAACCATTATTCGTCCCAATACTGTGGAAAGAGCCACCGATGTCAGAGACGCTATGGCCAAAGCCTTGTATGGTCGACTCTTCAGCTGGATAGTCAATCGCATCAACAGTTTGCTGAAGCATGATAACGCTCTAAGGTACCGGTGTAGATGGGCAGACAAGATAAATCTGGTGGAATTACTAATCTTACTTTTTTTCTATACTTTTTTTCTATACTTCATGCCACTGCCCAGATCATTTTGTGCAGAAATGCTCTGGGCATGTTACTCCCCTCCTCAAAAATCTCCAGTATCTACCAGTCAACCTATGCATCAGACAAAAACGCCTCACTCTTGGCTTCAGGAGTCTCCATCACCTCGCCCTCTGCTACCTCACCTCCCTTCTTTCCTTCTGCAGCCCAGCCCGCACCCTCTGTTCCTCTGCCGCTAACCTCCTCACTGTGCCTCGTACTCGCCTGTCCCACCGTCGACCCCCAGCCCACGTCCTCCTCATGGCCTGGAATGCCCTCCCTCCTACTGAGAGCTCACCTCCTCCAGGAGGCCTTCCCAGACTGAGCCCCCTCCTTCCTCTCCCCCTCCCCATCCCCCCCACCATGCCCCTTCCCCTCCCCATAGCACCTGTATATATGTTTGTACAGATTTATTACTCTATTTTACTTGTACATATTTACTTAATACAGTGCTCTGCACACAGTAAGCGCTTAATAAATGCGATTGATTGATTGTTAATATGTTTTGTTTTGCTGTCTGTCTCCCCCTTCTAGACTGTGAGCCTGTTGTTGGGTAGAGACCGTCTCTATATGTTGCCAACTTGTACTTCCCAAGTGCTCAGTACAGTGCTCTGCACACAGTAAGCGCTCAATAAATACGATTGAATGAATGAATGAATGTAAGAGTAAAAGTCAACCAGGCTTTATCGATAATGGCCCCAAGCTCTAAATAGGCTGGGGGGTGGGGCGGGGTGGAGGGGGGGAGGAGTGAGTCTTCCTGAAGCATCCTTATCCTTCCCTACAGGGCTCTTGAACCTTTTAATTGGGAATGGATTAAATATACTCATCGTCAGAGACATAATTGAGAGAACAGTGTGGCTCAGTGGAAAGAGCACGGGCTTTGGAGTCAGAGGTCATGGGTTCAACTCCCGGCTCCACCAACTGTCATCTGTGTGAATTTGGGCAAGGCACTTAATTATCTGTGCCTCAGTTGCCCCATCTGTAAAATGGGGATTAAAACTGTGAGCCCCCCGTGGGACAACCTGATACCCTTGTAACCTCCCCAGTGCTTAGAACAGTGTTTTACACATAGTAAGCACTAAACAAATACCATCATCATCATCATCATTATGTTAGGTCTGAGCAGGGCTTCTTCTGAGGGTGCAGAGTCCTTAAGCGACCTGGTTAGCTCCACAAATCCTTTCTCCTCTGAACGTTCCTCGGCATAATTTAAAGAGGGTTATTGGGAGGGAAAGAGATGGAAGGCCGCACTAAACACTGCTGCCCTGTCAGGAATTCTCAGCCTGAGAGTGAGAGGTTGGTGGGGAAGAAGAATATTTTCCACTCTGAAGATTCTGAAGCAATTCAGACAACAACATTGTTAGTATTATTCATTCATTCAGTCGTACTTATTGAGCACCTGCTGTGTTCAGAGCATCATCATCATCATCAATCGTATTTATTGAGCGCTTACTGTGTGCAGAGCACTGTACTAAGTGCTTGGGAAGTACAAGTTGGCAACATATAGAGACAGTCCCTACCCAACAGTGAGCTCAAAGTCTAAAAGAGCACTGTGCTAAGCCCTGGGGAGAGCACTATCCAGCAATATATAGTAATTTTCCTTGCCCACGGTGGACTTACTGTCTAGACTAGGGGAGTGTATTGCTGTGATGGTTCTTTTAACATTCTGTGGGCCGCTTTATATATTTTTTAATGATTTTTAATTCAGGGGAAGCAGCAGGGCTTAGTGAGATAGCATAGGTCTGGGACTAATTCTGGCTCCACTTGCCTGCTGTGTGTTGTTGGGCAAGTCACTTAACTTTCCTGTGCCTCAGTTCCCACATCTACAAAATGGAGATTTAATACCTGTTCTTCCTACTACTTATTCTCTATGCGCCATGTGGGATCTAATTATCCTCTATCTACCCCAGCACTTTGCACAGTGCTTGGCATGTAGTAAACACTGCACTCAGCTGCATAAAAATTGACTGCTTTTTCTTTTAGAGACAGTGGAAAGCCCAGCTGCGTAGAAATTGACTGCTTTTTCTTTTAGAGACAGTGGAAAGCCCATTATCCGATGGTCATCAAATAAGAACAACTGCTTATCTGAACCAAGGATAATGAAAATGATGAGAAAGTTGAAATAGTTCAACAACCTAGGGGAGTTAAACCTAATCTGTTTTGGTTATCAAACTATCCAATATCTGAACTAACTTCCATTCAGTTTCGTTTGGCTAGATAACAGTCCACTGCAAAAAGCTGATTTAAGTGGTTTCAGTAGTTCACTGAAGATATTCAGAGAAGCAGCATGGCTTAGTGGAAAGAGCACAGGCTTAAGAGTCAGAGGTCCGGGTTCCAATCCCAACTCTGCCGCTTGTCAGCTGTGTGGCTTTGGGCAAGTAACTTCACTTCTCTGTGCCCCAGTTACCTCATCTGTAAAATGGGGATTAAGACTGTGAGCCCCACGTGGGACAACCTGATTACTTTATATCTACTCCAGAGCATAGAACAGTGCTTGGCACACAGTAAGTACTTAACAAAAACCATCATTATTAGTATTATTATTATTATTGTATTAAGCCAATAAAATCCTTGTGGAAGGTGTCCAAAGGGTAACTTATTCTCTAACATGAAATGCCTAATGTTAAGGAACAGAGAGAGTTTAAGCAATTTATCCTGTTAGGGTCTATAGACTCTGTTTCCCAAGCAGCATTGCCTAGTAGACAAAGCACAGGCCTGGGAGTTAGAAGGACCTAGGTTCTAATTCTGCCTCCACCACTTTTCTGCTGTGTGACCCTGGGCCAGTCACTTAACTTCTCCAGGCCCATTGCCTCATCCATAAAATGAGGATTAAAGACTGTGAACCCACATTGACTGTGTCCAACCTGATTAGCTTGCATCTACCCAAGCAGTTTTGTACTTAACAAATACCATTAAAAATGCAGCATTTTAAAATTAAAACTGGTAACTGATTTTTTTTTCCTTTGGACTATGCTTTGGCCTATGCTAGCATATGTGTGTGTGTGTGTGTGTGTGTGTGTGTATAATAATAACAATAATTGTGGTATTTGTTATCCGCTTACTATGTGTCAGGCACAGTACTAAGCGCTGGAGTGGAGACAAACAAATTGGGTTGTCATATTCCCTGTCCTGCATAAGGTTCACAGTCTTATTCCCCATTTTACACATGAGGTAACTGAGGCACAGAGAGGTGAAGTGACTTGCCTAAGTTCACATAGCAGACAAGTGGCAGAGTCAGGATCATGACCTTCTGATTCCCAGGCCCAGACTCTATCCGCTATGCCATGTTACAGTGACTAGAGTTTAATAGCCTTTTATCCCTTTCAGTAGACTTGACGATGAGCTGAACATCGGCATTCTGGACATCTTTGGCTTTGAAAATTTCAAAAGAAATTCCTTTGAGCAACTATGCATCAATATTGCAAATGAACAAATCCAGTTCTACTTCAATCAGCACGTGTTTGCATGGGAGCAGGTAAAATAACGTTGGGTACTTAAATCCTGGGGACCTGAATGAGATCTGGATGGGAATCTTGGTGAGGAGACAGAGCCAAAAACACCAACTGTTCCGTGCAACTTCTGTGCATTTGGCAAATTTGAATTCCTGCTTACCCCACTTAATATCAAATTTATAGCTACCCATTATCATAATGTCCACTTTCTTATTCATCATCTCCCAAGAGAAGCGAGGGCATAGTAGCCGGGATGTCAGTTCTGGCCAAAAGAGAATGCACTACCTAGTGTCACTTGCCTGGAATAGGAATGAGGGGTGTGACCTTATTTCTTTCTGTTCCTTCCTTAACTTTCAAAGGCAAACACTTCCATGGTTCTTCTAGTCAGGATTACCTTCTTCCAAGTCTCATCCCTGTCTGTAGAAGCCTCACCAAAAGGCATTTACAGGGATTTGAAAGGAAGCCAACCCTTGACTAACTGCCCTCCAAGTCGGGGTTCTGGCCCATATCTGAAACCCCAGTCTGGCCCGACATTTGCTGATCTTGAAGCTTCTGGTCACTTCAAGATTTGCATCTAGAGACACAATCAGATCACTTTTATTTTGGCAGATAACACAGCTGAACTGCTGCTGGCAATTTAAATGCCCATTGAAAATGCATTTAATTTCAGATGTACAGTAGCTAGGCAACAGAACATCCTGATAATGGATTTGCTGCAAATTCTCTGTTGTGCTAATTCTGACAGTGAACAAAATGCAGTGTTCAATTTATGATTCCACAGTAGAGTTTTTAGAGAAATTAAATGACTTTCCTAATAAGTTAATAAGCTTAGGTACGTAGATATTGGTTAGGTGAAGCAAGAATGCTAAAATTACTTTGATCATCACCTAGCAGAACATATGATGTTTATTGACATCTTTCATTAAGCCTCTTCATTTCCTTCAGTCGTGTTTAAATCGGATATGGATCTGGTAATCCGGGGCAAAGATTTAAGGAAACTTTTCATGTAAGCTTTGGCTAACGGTGAATATTGTAGTCTGCCTTGTCTTAAAACATTCAGGTGAATGAGAATAAGAATTGCATTTCCACAAACATAGCTTAAAGATGGTGCAGTTGTGCTTTGGTGTTCATCTTTGGGTTGTTGTTATTTTTTTTAAATAGTGAGAATTAATTGTGTGATCTTGGGAAAACTTCCTTAATATCTCTGTGCCTTAGTGTCCTCATCTGTAAAGTGGGGTTAATAATATCTGCCCTTCCTTCACGTGGATGGTGTGAGAATGACTTGGAAGGCTGATATGAAAAGGCTTTGGAAAATAAATTCAAGGGATTAGTTTGCCCTCTCTAAGTAAATCTTTAAGTTGATGTGGGGCTATTAAGTGTATTTCTTATCCTTCAAATCAACTTTTCTATCCTTTTCTAAGACACATGGATTTGTCTTGGTTTTTTCTATTATTCCAGTCTCTCAAACTCATCCATAGGGCTTGAGACCTTTGCCTGGCTCCTTGGTTCTCTGAACTTCACTATAATATTTGAGAAGTGTGCTACATATTTTTATTGCTTTACTACAATCCCTTTAGATATGGAAAAGTGCATGTATACAATCGCTCTATATTCATTACACTGAGATTCAGACAGAAGTTAGAATTCATACTGTACACAGTGACTGTTTGCAGCATATAATGTAGGTAATCATTGCCATTACTGCACTGACTTCTCTCACAGAAACCAATGTGGTTGATTTTCATTTCCAGCTGTTCACGTCCTAAGGCTTAAGCCTTTTGAAATTTTGAATGTGGACTCCAGTGCATAATTTGCAGCTATTACAAGAGATGAAAATCCATTCTATTATGAAATTACTTCTATCTTTCAACTTTTTACACTTAAAAAATGAAAAACAATGTCTGACTAAG
This sequence comes from Tachyglossus aculeatus, assembly GCF_015852505.1. Lineage (NCBI taxonomy): Eukaryota > Metazoa > Chordata > Mammalia > Monotremata > Tachyglossidae > Tachyglossus > Tachyglossus aculeatus. Next base: position 19,135,134 of record NC_052078.1, on the reverse strand, counting down.
ACCGGGTAGGTGTTTTGCAATAAATCCATACTAATACCTCTAGGTTCCTCTGCTCACAAAGTGTGACTTGCTCGTTTGCATCTTCCTTCCATATATTTTCTATGGCAAAAGTCACATTTATGGTGTGGTGGTTTCATCTGCTAAACAAACCTTCATCTCATTTATAATACTTGAAAAGAAAAGTAAATAAGGCAATTTATAATCAAGCCAGCATTCTGTTTTCCCAACTGGTAGATATCACTTTAAGAAATGCAAAGTTTTAGAAGCCACAACTATGTTTAAGAAAAAATCTGCCTTGTGGCCAATCTGGTTTCAGTCCTAGATCATGAACCCAGTAGATTTGAAATGAAAAACAGGAGTGGGGATTTTTTTTCCAGGAAATAAAGGTAAAAAGGGTAGACTTGATGAGTGTCTTTATAAATAGTTATAGCCTCCACCTCAATTTTTTTTTAATGGCATTTATTAAGCGCTTACTATGTGCAAAGCACTGTTCTAAGCGCTGGGGGATACAAGGTGATCAGGTTGTCCCACGTGGGGCTCACAGTCTTAATCCCATTTTACAGATGAGGTAACTGAGGCACAGAGAAGTTAAGTGGCTTGCCCAGGGCCCCACAGCTGACAAGTGGCAGAGCTGGAATTCGAACCCATGACCTCTAACTCCAAAGCCCGTGCTCTTTCCACTGAGCCACGCTGCTTCTCCTTCTCCTTCTCCTCAATTACTAGTTTGGTTGCAATCACGAAGTAGATTGATCATAGGTTCCATACTTACAGAAGACACTAGCACCCCTGACTTTGAAGAGGTAATCAGCACTAATTATTTTAGACTTAAAATCAGTGGTAGAGCAGACCTTAAAGAAAATCTGGGAATAATTGCCTTTTCATGCCCTAGGACTTATTCCCTGGGGGTAGCTTATCCACAGAAAACACTATCCCTGGAGACTAAATTCTTTGTAGACAAGGATCACATCTGCCAACTGTCATATTGTACTTTCCCAAGGGCTTAGTACAGTAGTCTGCGCACAGTAGCTGCTCAGTAAATATCATTGATTGATAGACTGCCCTGCAAGTAGCTCTTCTGTGGTCTGTCACATGAACAATTGACCCTCCTTACCACCTGTCCAGTCAACACCAACTTCCCGAGTATGTTTCCTACCCCTCTTTCCCCTCCCACCACCCCACAACTGGGAAGCAGCAAGGCCTAGTGAAAAGATCATGGGCCGGGAGCCAGAGGACCTGGGATCTAATCCCGACTTAAGCGCTTAGTTCAGTGCTCTGCACACAGTAAGCGCTCAGTAAATATGACTGACTCCACCACTTGTCTTCTGTGTGAACTTGGGCAAGTTACTTAACTTCTCTGTGCCTCAGTTATCTGTAAAATGGGGATTAAATCGTACCAAATCTCTCTTAGACTGTTAGCCCCATGAGGGACAGGGATTGTGTTCATCCCAATTACCTTGTATCTACCCCAGTACTTACTAAAGTGCCAGGTTTAACAGGTGCCTTTAAAAAGAAAAACTCAATCATTCAATGATATTTATTGAGTGCTTTTTGTATGCGGAGCACTGTACTGAGTGCTTGGGGAAAGTACAGTACCTGTGATCCTACTCTATGTAGGATGCCCGCTTCCTGTTTCCTTCTCCTGCCAATTTGTACTTCCCCAGCGCTTAGTACAGTGCTTTGCACATAGTAGGCGCTCAATAAATACGATTGATGATGATGATAATGAGACTACCCTGTGCTCCTAGAATTTTCTCCTTTATTAATCATTCCTCCTTTTTTTCCCCTTGCCATGGGCTGAGGTCCAGATGGTGTCCTCAAGTGAGTGACTGACACATCTCTAAACTGGGATTTGTTAATACTTCTTGTTACTTCAGAAGGATGTTGTGGGGATAGAATGAGATAATCGATGCGAAAGCACTGTAGAAAAATCAAAGTACTATATACAAAGAGTTAATATTTTGCAAGTTTGTTTCCCCTTTGGGAAACTTTTGGGAATTCCCTTCTTCTCTAAGCATGGGGCTAGTTTATCTTGTCTTTATCACAAAGACACAACCCAAGTGATGCTTTTTAGCACTTAGGACTTTAACCTAAATGTCATAATGCTTTCAGGCTTAACATCGACAGTTTTGGAGTAGTTAATTGCCTGCAATGATTTCATAGTTCCTTCAGGAGCCCTCCTTAGCGATCACTTTGGAGGGCATTTGTGATCCATTCCTATGGTATATTTGATATTAGTCATTTTTCTAAATTTAGGACTACTTTGATAAACATTTCCCTGAAGTGAGAGAAATAATTATTAGCCTGCAAAATCACTTCTATGTGTGCAGAAATGACATATCTGATTGCTAAGAGAAGGCTTTATAAGGAGTGGCATGTGATTCCAGCTGCACCAATTTCTCCTTCTAAAAATAAAGATGGAATTTATTTGGATAGAGGGTTGAACTGGAAATCTGCTTATTCTAGGTAGCTCTACCACCAAGGCAGTCCCAATTTAAAGCATCCTCCCCTGCCGAATGGGAAAAAAATAATTTCAAAGGGAAAATCAAATCCAAATATTTAACTTATTTCCCAAATCTTAACATCATATGAGGTGCTTTTAGCCATCACCCAAACTCCCACCCATAGATTTTCATGGCCTGAACTTTGTGATGTGAAATTACTCATATATTAAAAAGCACATTTATTTTAACAGTATTTCCTGCCTGATTCGTACACACTCAGTGGCTTTTCTGGATCTTGCTGTTTCAGAACTGATGCCCCTGTATATATGTATGTATATATGTATATATATATGTATGTGTGTATATATAATATATATATATATTTATGTGTGTGTGTATATATGTATATATGTATATATATAACCTGTATATATGTATATATGTTTGTACATATTTATTACTCTATTTATTTATTTATTTATTTTACTTGTACATATCTATTCTATTTTATTTTGTAGTATGTTTGGTTTTGTCTCCCTCTTTTAGACTGTGAGCCCACTGTTGGGTAGGGACTGTCTCTATATGTTGCCAATTTATACTTCCCAAGCACTTAGTACAGTGCTCTGCACACAGTAAGCGCTCAATAAATACGATTGATGACGATGATGATGCCCCAAAATTGAAATTACCTCAACCCCAAGAGGGTGCAAGCCACCAGGAACAAGGGGGTAGTGGGATTTACCTCTAGTGCTCTCCCATCGTGCCATGGGTGGGCTTTTTATTAATAGTATGTGCTAGGCACTGTACTAAGCACTGGGAGAGATGAAAGCAAATCAGGCTGGATGCGATCCATACCCCATGTGGGGCTCACAGTCTTAATCTCCATTTTACAGATGATGTAACAAAGGCACAGAAAAATTAAGTGACTCGCCCAAGGTCACACAGCAGAGTAGTGGCAGAGCTGGGTTTAGAACCCAGTTCCCTCTGACTCTCAAGCCCGTGCTCTATCCAGGAGGCCAAACTGCTTCTCATTCTGGTTCTGGAAAAGATTCCCATTTATACCATATAAGTTTCTGAGAAAACATACCTTCCAAGGAAATACATTCACAATCCAGTCACATTTTCAAAAAAAACAACATAACCCAGTCATATCATAGGTTATAGTTTACTGTAGAGGTAGGTGAGCACTTTGATCTCTTAGGAAGATTTTCTGTAACTCGAGTGTGGTATTGCTCTGTGATTTGTTTTCACCTCCAGTTTCGTTGAATTGCCAAAAGAGCAAGGATTTTCATTCATTCATTCAATCGTATTTATTGAGCGCTTACTGTGTGCAGAGCACTGTACTAAGCGATTGGGAAGTACAAGTCGGTAACATATAGAGATGGTCCCTACCCAACAACGGGCTCACAGTCTAGAATGGGGAGACAGACACCAAAACAAAACACGTAAACAGGTGTCAAAATTGTCAGAACAAATAGAATTAAAGCTATATGCACATCATTAACAAAATAAATGGGACACAGCATATTTCAAGGGACTAAGCTCTGCTCCATAAGGCCCTGTCACCATGGCATTTTAGTGGAATTTGACACAAGCAAATAGAAATGACAAATGTGTCAGCTTGGCCCCTAACCTTGTATGCTTTCAATATGAGGAATGGACAGAAGCCTCTTTAGAAGCTTACAGTTAGGTTTTGAACTGTAATGTGCTGTCAGCAGAGCATGTAAAAATCCAAGGTCTGCATAAGTCTCTCAAGGTAACCTTCAAGGGAAAGCTTTGTGATTTCAAGGTTGTTGTGCAAACAAAACTATCTAATATTTATCTTTTGGTTTATTAATAATATTTAGTAATGATTTCCAAGTCATTGGAGCAAGTGCCCTGCCTTGCTCCCATCAGTGGGCTTGAGAACTCTTAAAAATGTGTTCAATTTGCCTCTTTCTCAGATGCTCCATAAGTGCGCCGAGAAGATGAGATGCAGGCTGGGGAAGGTGGTCCTAGTGAGTGAGAATTAGAATTCAAGGCATTTTCAAAATTGAAATGCTAAAGTTAGGGGTGTAGAGGGAAAAATGAGGGATATTAGAAAGTACATCTCTGCCCTTTGCAAGGGATGTCCAGGAGGGCAGTGTCAGCCCACTGTTCTTTCAAGTGTCTGGTTGCTGCTGTCAGAGAGCAGATATTGGGCTGGATGGGCTGTAGGTCTCACCCAGGAGAAGCAGTGCATATATGCCCATGTCCCTATAGTCTTCATGGGCATACAGAACTAATGTCTCCACTGCCATATGGGTCACATATCTTCTCAGTCTGGCGCTTTGCCCAGAGCACCCCTGTTTCTTCAGGCCTTCCACTGCGCTGAAGCCCTGCAGGACACCAACCCCTTCTGCTCCCAGCCCACCCCACAATGTCTTCTAGGCAAATGTACTCCATGGCCCTAATGTCCCCTTCCCCCTCCCAGTTTCCCCGATGATCTCAGTCCTGTGAAACCAAGATGAGGGGCCGCATTGCTGTTTTCAGTCAGGAAAACCCAAGTCTAATCCTCAAATTGGGATGTAAACAACTGGGACACGGAAGTGCTCCGAGAACCTTTTGCTGGGAGACGAGCCTTGTCACTCTCTCCACTGTCTTCTTCTGACTCTTTGCCAGAACAGGGAGTGAAGCCCAGCATTCTGTGATCAAATACTTGAGAGGGCACTTCCTTTTCATTCCCTCTTTCTCCCCAAACCAACTTCTAGGAGAAGGTTAAAAAAAATCTGGGAGATATTCAGAACAGAAAGAAATTCCAAGAAGGCTCTTATTTGCCCTTTACACTCTCCTAGAGAATCTGTGTGCCTTTCTGTATTCTCCCCTGCCAACCCCCTCCCCGACCTCGCTTTTTCCTCCATCCCTGGGTGACTCACCTAATGACTCCTCGAGCTGAACTTCCAGTAGCTTCCCACTGTGCTGCAAGCAAGTAAAATGAAATGCAGCAATGGGGCATAGGAACGAAGGGAGAAAAGAAGGGAGGAGGAGGAGGTCGCTTGCAGAGATGGGAGCAGGCCCGGGGGCAAGTCACTTAACTTCTCTGGGCCTCAGTCTCCTCAACTATGAAATGGGGATTCAATACGTGTTCTCCCACCTGTTTGACTCTGAGCTCCAGGGCAGTTCAACTGGTTCTGATGAGCAGGAACCATGGCTCACACCCACTTCATCACCCCAAACTACAACCGGGATCTGGGCGAGGAATGGGGCGGCAGGAAGGACCGGGGCAGGGCAGAGGGGTGACCTGGGCTTTCCCCTGAGTTCAAATGAAGCCCAGGCCAAATAGGCGGCCAGCCAAGAATCTGTCAATTGCGCATGCTAGCTGAGGAGGCAGAAACAGGGCTGTGAGAGAATAGAGTGGCCTAGGGGATTGAACATGGGCTTGGGTGTCAGAAGACCTGGGTTCTGCTCCCAACTCTGCTACCTGCCTGTTGTGTGGCCAAGCGTGGCTAGGAGAAGCAGCGTGGCTCAGTGGAAGGAGTCTGGGCTTTGAAGTCAGAGGTCATGGGTTCAAATCCCAGCTCTGCCAATTGTCAGCTGTGTGACTTTGGGCAAATCACTTCACTTCTCTAGGCCTCAGTTATCTCATCTGTAAAAGGGGGGTGAAGACTGTGAGCCCCCTGTGGGACAACCTGATCATCTTGTAACCTCCCCAGCGCTTAGAACAGTGCTTTGCACATAGTAAGCGCTCAATAAATGCCATCATTATTATTATTATTACTTCTCTGTAGCTCAGTTTCCTCAGCCGCAAAATGGGGGTTCAATACCTGTTTTCTCGCCTATTTGACTGTGAACCCCATGTGGGACAAGGACTGTAACCCACCTGTTTAACTTATATCTACCCCATCACTTAGAACCAGTCCTTGACACCTAGGAAGCGCTGAGCAAATACCATTAAAAAAAGTATTACCGTTGTTATTGTGTTCATTGTAATGCCTGTCTGTAGTAACATGCTTGCCTCGTGTTGAATATCTCCATCTGTTGCTTCTAAAAGAAGAGACTGTCTGCTCAACTATATGCCAACAGAACCTCCCACTACAAGCCAAATAGAAAGTGAATAGTAAGGCAAATCGACCCTTTTATTGATGCAGGAAGAAAATAGGCCATATGGTGAAATGGGGCCCATTTTTACTAGCTTAGAAACGGGGATAATGAGGGTCTAGTCTGTAAGCTCATTGTGGGCTGGGAACATGTTTACCAAAGCTGTTATATTGTCCTCTTCCAAGTACTTAGTACAGTGGTCTGCATACAGTAAGTGCTCAATAAATACAACTGATTGATTAATTGGCTATAAGTTACACATGACAGGCATTAGGTAATGGAAAGTAAATCAAATGCAGTTCAGTTTACTCTTTGATATCAAGATGTATGATGGTTTAATGGTTGTCAAATCACAAGCCTGAACCGCTCCATGATACGTCCCCTCAGACACTCAGGCCAAAGCACAGGTTTCAGCCTGTTTTTAGTGCTTTGCCGCTAGCGCTGTCTGAGAGAAGGGTTCTGGGGCAGGAAGTGGAGGTGGGAAGGGACCGTCGATCAGGGAGAATTGGAGAAGTAGGGCTTAGGAGGAACAAGCAAAAAAGGCATTCTATTAGCTCTGGAAAATAAGGCAATTGACAGGAACTACATACCTGATATGTAGGTACCCAGTAAGGTGGAAATTTTCCTTGGCCAGTTAAAACTCTTCTTCCTCTAGACTGTAAGCACCTCATCAGCAGGAAACGTATCTTCTAACTCTGTTGTATTGTACTCTCCCTAGTGCTTAGTACAGTGCTAATCCCGGCTCCGCCACTTGTCAGGTGTGTGACTTTGGGCAAGCCACTTAACTTCTCTGGGCCTCAGTTACTTCATCTGTAAAATGGGGATTAAGACTGTGAGCCCCACGAGGGACAACCTGATCACCTTGAATCCCCCCCTGCGCTTAGAACAGTGCTTCACACATAATAAGCGCTTAACAAATACCATCATCATTATTATTATTATGATTACAGGGCTCTGCACACAGTAAATGCTCAATAAATTCCACTGGTTGATTGATCCTTCTGCACAAAGACTCCACCTGAGTCTCAGGTCAGAGCCAGCAATAGAGGAAGGGAAGAGCCAGCAGAAAAAGTTGCTTCTTTGGTCTTTCACAGTGACTCAGTTTGCCAATCAGGGAGCCTTTGCAGGGATGGGACAATGTGTTTTTGTGGGGTCCATTTGAGAGGAGCAGGAGAGAATGGGGAAGAGGTGTTTTGATCAGCGAAAACAGAGGCACATATCTTACTTTCTCCTTTTTTTCCATGAGGGATTCATTCAATCGTATTTTTTGAGCGCTTACTGTGTGCAGAGCACTGTACTAAGCGCTTGATGTCAGTGGTCAAGCACCACTCTTCTGCTACCAAGAACCCCATCACCTCTGGGGGCTTCTGGTCTCTGTGTGCAATTCTGACACCCTGTTAGCAGGACTCAGATTATTTTTAATAGTATCTGTTAAGTACTTATTATATGCTCGGCACAAGTACTAAGCTCTGGGGTAGATACAAGCTGATTAAGTTGAATACGGTCCGTGTCCCTCAGCCTTAATCCCCATTTTACAGATGAGGGGACTGAGGTACAGAGAAGTGAAGTGACTTGCCCATGGTCACACAGCAGACAAGTGACGGAGCTGGGATTTGAACCCAGGTCCTTCTGAGTTCCAGGTCTGTGCTCTATCCACAAAGCACCCTGCTTATCACTGACTCTCAAATTTATCAACATTTCATTTTGCAGGGAAAACAATGGGCATTTCATTTCCAGTGGGACGCTGCCCTTAAAACAGATCAAATCTAGTCATGCACATTCTCAAAGCACAGTTTACTGTACACTCTCTTTGTGTTCATCCCACTGACTTGGCCCCTAAAGGTTAGAGTTCTTTTTACTATTGAATGGGATACATCCACAGTTGTTTTTAATAACCTAGCAGTACTCTGGTAAGTACTAAAAAATATACACCCACATTAGAAGCAAAGTCACTGGAAGTAATTGTATTTTGCCATATCCAAAGCGGGTTTGCAGGTAATGTCTACCAAGAGTTCTGTCCTATCCTTCAGTGTACGAATGCATATAAACTCATAGTATCCTTCGGAAATGGGGAATGGTGGGGCAGGATATAAAGAACGTATTTTCAGAGTAGTCGACAGGATTTCTGTAGTATCTAAATGCAATAGTAAATTCTAAATGGACAATTTTTTTTCTACAAAGTACTATACTTCTTCTAGCATTTCAGGGAGGTGTATTTCTAGCTTATGCGGTTAAATGTTCTCACACTGCTCAATTTGAGAAAATGCACCATATTTTTGTTATAGAATGAATACTTAAATGAAGATGTTGATGCTAGAGTTATTGAATATGAAGACAACCGGCCTCTCTTAGATATGTTTCTACAGAAACCGATGGGCTTGCTGTCTCTGCTTGATGAAGAGAGTCAATTCCCCAGAGCTACCGACCAGACCCTCATAGGTAAGTAGGTTTTGCCCAAAGTAAGCTCCAAGGACAGTTAAAACCATCTCCCAGGCAGTCAATCTATAGCATTTATTGAGCACCTGCTAGGCAGAGCACTATATTAAGCACCTGGGAGTGTACCGTAGAGTTGGAAGACATAAACCACATCCTCGAGAAACTAACAACCTAACAGGGGTGACAGAAACCAAATGATAGGCAGATATCCCAAATCCTCGTGTCAGTAGAGACAGTGCAGAGGGAAGAATTGGAGGAAATTTAAGATTTCTCTGGGATTTTTTTGTTGTTGTTTCTCGTCATCTATTTTTGATTTAGTCATATCCACAGACATGTTCTGAGCCAGATTCTTCCCTCTGCCTCCAGGATAGAGAAGTGGTATGGCACTCTGTGAGATCCAGGCTGGAGAGAAAACCCTCCCCTTGCACAAGTGTCTGATTCTCTCTAACAATCCGGCCAAGTGCTCCAGCTGCTAAGAGCTAATGCAGCTTCTGCCCATAATGACGGCTGCTTTCTGGACAGCAGAATGACCAGAGAATGTGACTGCCACTCTGCCTTTAATAATACCCACTGGTCAGCAGTGTGGCACCCATATGTGATAGAGAAGTGATATTCTTGCCATTCTGCATAAAGCTCAAGGGAGGCTGGTTCTCTCTAGTTGGGGAGGAGGAAGAAAATTGGACTGAGCAAAACTCCTAAGGAAATGATTATGAATCAAACATGAGAGGCTCTGAAAGAGTCCCCCCCCGCCCCCCCCCATCACTTCTGTAATCATTAAACACTAGTATAAAGTGTAGGATCTTGGAACTGAATTACCTGGCCATTTAGTATTGTATTCTGAAGCCCTGAAGATATAGTATTGCCCCCTTTATGTGGTAGTCTCCCTTGATTCCTCTTCAGACTTACTGAGCTAAGACGAGTTAGGTTTCCTACAGAAAAATTTGAAGACAATTTGAAATCGACGTACTTCTGGAGACCCAAAAGAATGGATCTTACTTTTGGAATTCACCATTATGCGGGCAAGGTAAGACAGCCTATGTTTTTAAGGCCCACATTTTCAGACCTCTTAATTGTACCAAGCAAGGGGGAAAAAGGAAAACACGGTCTTATTGGCATTTGGGTGATGCAGTGGATTTATTGCAGACAAATGTGTAGCCCAAGAAAGGTAGAAAGTTAGAAAACTGCGTGTAGGAAAATAAATGTTCCAAGAAATCAGTGGAGTCTAGCTGACCATATCATTTCATTTTTGAAAGTTGGCATTTACTGAGTACCATTCAGAGTCAAGTCTTGAAGTAAGCATTCTCATTTTCTTGTACAATATCCAAATCACACTTTGCATTCTTCGGGTGTTAATGCTCCACAAAGAAGAATTTCTGAGTCACCCTTAGACTCTTACTCAATGTTGAGTGCATCATTTTTCAAACAAGCACTTTAAGATTTGGAAAATTTTCGTGTTTAAATGGAGATTGCCTGGCCTATGACCATTTTATTCCGGCTCCTCCGATCCCGTAGAATTACCCTCGGCACTCAGGTGATCTTTAGCCATCCCAGAGTTTCTTAGTAGTTGCTGCAGCCCAAGCTCCAGCAGGCCAATCACCTCCTTGTATTTGGTCCACAGGTTCTTTATAATGCAAGCGGGTTCCTGGCTAAAAACAGGGACACCCTCCCAGCTGACATTGTGCTGCTTCTGCGGTCGTCAGAAAACAGCCTAATTCGACATCTTGTGAGCCACCCGCTAACCAAAACAGGTACGGTGATCACCTTTAGATGGGATTGTTTGATTCCGCACAGACCCAGCACCTACATCTGCGGGTGCCTCTCATTCGTTAATCCTCTTTATTTTATTTTGCTTTGCTTTCAACTCAGCAGAGTTGAATTCATGGCCCCCAGTCATCCCCGTAAATATACGTCGTCATCATCATCCTCAATGGTATTTATTGAGTGCTTATTGTGTGCAAAGCACTGGACAGAGCACTTCAGAGACTACAGTACCGCAGAGTTAGTCAACACATCCCCTGCCTACCAGGAGCTTACGGTTTAGATGGGGAGAACTACAATAGTAATGTGAAATCCAGAATCCTGCCTAGCTAGTCAATCATATTTATTGAGCGTTGTGTGCAAAATACTTTACTAAGCACTTGGGAGAGTACGGTACAACATGTTCCCTGTCCACAACAAACTTACAGTCTAGCGAGGCCTGCTTTGGATTGGAGATATTCTACCTAATTGAATTTTTTTTATAATTTCTCACCTCACATTGCTTAAGAAAGCCACCTCTCTGCCAACTGCTCGAAGTTTATGAACTCTTCCATGGTATTGAGCCTCTCTAAGAAGTCATCTTGCTTATGTTCTCAGTTTAATAGGCTGGATAATCTCAGGATTTTCAGACTAAGTTGTTTTCTCACCCTCTCTAGGCAATCTGGCCCATTCTAAAAGTAAAAGTGCAATAAATTATCAAATTAGGACCCCACAAAGATCAATCCACCCATCCAAGGTAAGAACGCTAGCCTAAAGTCGTAGGCACTCCCTCCTGTCCAATAGTTACTTTCTGATCAGCTTGTTTTCTCTTCATTTTTCAATTCCTATTCTTACAGAAAGAAACCATGAAAAACACACAGGTCCCTTAGGTCTGATTCATGTTTTCTAGCTAATTGAAGCAGCATGCTTCCTAAAATACATGCAGCTGTAAATGTATCAAGTCAACATGTGGTCACGATGTACTGCCGAGCAATTACAACAGCGGAGATGTTGACAAAATAAATAGAACATCAACCGCCATTGTTAATAAATCAATCACTTCATCTCCCCTTGCAAGCCGTGACAACTTTATGGATTTGGTTATTATACATATAATGTGTCAGCCTAGAACTTACTCAGCATCCTGGACTTTCTTGTGATTCATTAGTAGCCCTTTTGGTGTTTGGAGGGGTTTTTTTGTTAATCGCTGAGGGTCTCAGATGGGACTTTGTTGAAGCTACAGATTATAATGCACTGTGTTATTGCCTCTCTTAACCTTTGTAGGGTGAAACAGGAGATTTGACATATTTACCAAGGGAGACTACAAACATGAAAACCCAGACAGTCGCATCTTATTTTAGGGTAAGATTGGGACTCCATTTCTATGACATTTTAAGGTACTTTTAAATCATTTGGATTGGTGATCCTGGCCCAAGCCTGGCCCAAGTGCTAAAACCTCCCTGGAATGCCTATGCCCCCATTTTTTTTAAAAGGTAGTTGTTAAGCGCTTATTATGTCCCAGGCACCGTTCTAAGTGCTGGGGTAGATACGAAGTAATCAGGTTAGACACAGTTCCTTTCCCATGTGGGGCACATACTCTTAATCCCCATTTTACAGTTGAGGTAGCTGAGGCACAGAGGAGTGAAGTCATTTACCCTAGGTCACACAGCAGACAAGTGGCAGAGCTGGGACTAGAACCCAGGTCCTTCTGACTCCCAGGCTCATGGTCTATCCACTAGGCCGTGCCTCTTTTTTGAGTATGAAGAACACCTACATGCGTACATATTTACATACACAAACACACATATAAAATATATGTGTACACTGAGTGCAGAACATTAATTGGGTTCTAGGGAAACTTATGATATTGGAGTCTCCCATCTCATAAATGACAGATGAGCCTTGATCCAGTCATGAATACTTCGGGCGTTTAGATCCTCTAGACGGTAAGCTCACTGTCTGTTATATTGTTATGTTGTACTCTCGCAAGCACTTAGTACAGTGCCCTGTACACAGTAAGTGCTCAATAAATATGATTCATTGATTGATCAATCACAGTGGATCCTGAGTCTTGATTATGCTTTGCAGTACTCACTGATGGACTTGCTCTCGAAGATGGTGGTTGGCCAGCCTCACTTTGTACGTTGCATAAAACCCAACAGTGAGCGTCGGGCCAAGAAGTTTGACAGAGAGAAAGTGCTGGTTCAGCTGCGTTACACGGGGATTCTGGAAACGGCTCGGATCCGGAGGTGTGGCTATTCCCATCGCATACTGTTTGCCAGCTTCGTTGAGCGGTGAGTATCTGGGGGTCGACAACTTCCACGAGCACCTTCCATCTTGAGGTCTTTCTTTTCCAGGGCAGCCAAGAAATTCCAGTGATTGATCAATCAATCAATCCTATTAATTGAGCACTTACTGTGTGCAGAGCATTGTACTAAGCACCTGGGAGAGCATAGTATAACAGTATAACCAAGGTGGTAGACACATTCCCTGTCCACAGCGATTTTACAGTCTAGAGGGGGAGACAGCCATTAACGTGAATAAATAAATTATGGATATGTATATAAGTACTGCGGGGCTGAGCGAGGGATTGAATAAAGGGAGCAAATCAGGGTGACACAGAAGGGAGTGGGAGGAGAGGAAATAAAGCCTTAGGAAAGGCCTCTTGGAGGAGATGTGCCTTCAGCCGAGGCTTTGAAGGTGGGAGAATAATTGTCTGTCAGATATCAAGAGGAAGGGTGTTCCAGGCCAGAGACCAGAGAAGATGGAAAACAGAAAAGGAAAATTCTAGGCACAGGAAGCCAGATGGTCGAATGGGAGATGGCACTGATGTTACGTTCGTGGAGATTAATCAATTGTATTTATTGAGCACTTACCGTGTGCAGAGCACTGTACTAAACTCTTGGGAGAGTACAGCATGACAATATAGCAGACATATTCCCTGCCCACAATATAGCTTACAGTCTAGAGAGGACCAAGAAAACGTTACAACAACAGGGCAAAATTCTCCGTGAGAACTTAATCTGGAGATGAGAATGAGATCATCATCATCTGGAACCCTGGGAAATTAGGAGGCAAGCCCATCATTTCACAGGAAGGGGATACCCCCCAATCATTTTATCCGGAAGACCTTAAAACAGAAAATGGAATTAAGCAGGAAGCATCAGGGGGATCCATTCTGCTCAGTTTGAAATATCATCCTGTAAGCAATTAGTTGTTGAGCTCCATGAGAAGCCTCGGTACCCACTGACGAGACACTAACTTTGTGAGGGAGGAAATTTCTTCAAGGTAGTGATGTATTTAAACAAGTCTATTAAAAATCAGCTATGGGAACTCTAGTCCTAGGCTGGTCATATGGGGCTTTTGTAAAATAAAAGTATGGCCACTAGGTATTTCTCAGGTATTTAGCCTAGTAAATAGTACAAGCCATTTTCCCTAAACAGCAGCGAAGGAACTGGAGATTTGTTTTTGAAAACTCTAAAAAAGTTTCAAAACAGTGAAGTACAAATTGAAAAAGAGGGTTTTAGCTGGATATTGAGAAAACAGAAATTTCTCATGAATCCGTCATCATCTTTGTCATTTAGATTGTCTATTTAAGATTTAGGAATGGGCCAGTGTGGACTGATGAATTTGATATAAAAACTGGTTAAATCTGCTTTCCTCTATACATTTCTGTGTACAGCTAGGCCCCTGGCACCAGGAAGCTTAGGATGGGGACGGGACATGAACCAAGCCCCTGTTTCCACCCAAGAACACTATTGTTATGTCCCGAAGCATTAATTTGGCAGATGCATTAGTCTTTCAAGTACAAGGCAGGAGTCATCAATGCCAAGAGAAAATAGCCACCTAAAACTGGGAAATAGAAATCTATTCGGTTCACATCCTCACTGCATACCCCACCTACAGCCTAGCTTCCACGAAGATTGTCCAGAATACTTCTCAAGCAAACAAACCAAAAAAAAAAAAAAAAAGAAGAAGAAAAATCAGTTCTTTGACTGCAGGATTTCTTAAATTCTGACAATTCTGAACTTGGCTTTGTTGGTAGGGTTCCTATTTGTTTTTACATGGACAGTCTGGTTTTCCAGTGTCCCCTATCTACTACTGTGTTCGAGAAGCTTCAGTAATGGTGTGTCCAGTATTTTTGAGTACCATAGTTAGCCAGCCTTATTACTGACTAGAGAGTAAAGCACCCTGTTTTTAGGAAACTGAAACTGATGTTCATGCCTTTGGTCATGCCAAAATTATGATGAACATTTAATTCCTGTGGCAATATTGAAAGGTGAGGAGGAAAATACAGTGTTTGAAATAGAAAAATAGGTGCCTTGGTTCCCAAGTCCCAGGACATATTAGAGGTAAAATTATTGGATTGTATTTTGTCACTGACTTTTAAGGTTTTTTCTTACATTGGCAAAGGATCTCACTGAGTCTGAATGTTTTGCAAAGGCCCCGCAGTGCTGTTAATAGAACTAAATGACCTTCCTGGGTGTGCAATGCATCTTGAGTGAGCTTATAAATTAACTGCATAAATTCATCAGGCCTTTTGGCACATTTATTCTGGTAAGGCTGTTCTATTTGTTTCAGAGAACAAATTTTGAAGAGTAGCCACCTTCCCCAAATCTACTTTGCATGAAAGTCTGGCTTTAAGGGTAGATCTTTCTGAGCACCTCCAGTATGTCCAAGACTGAACTCCTTATCCTCCCTCCCAAACCCTGCCCTCTTCCTGACTTTCCTGTCACTGTAGATGGCACTACCATCCTTCCTGTCTCACAAGCCCGCAACCTTCGTGTCATCCTCAACTCTGCTCTCTTGTTCACTCCACACATCCAATCCATCACCAAAACCTGCTGGTCTCACCACCTCCACAACATCGCCAAGATCTGCCCTTTCCTCTCCATCCAAACCACTACCTTGCTGGTTCAATCTCTCATCCTATCCCGACTGGATTACCTGGATTACTGCATCAGCCTCCTCTCTGATCTCCCATCCTCCTGTCTCTCCCCATTTCAGTCTATACTTCACTCTGCTACCCGGATCATCTCTGTGCAGAAACATTCTGGGCATGTTACTCTCCTCCTCAAAAATCTCCAGTGGCTGCCTGTCAACCTACAAATCAAGCAACAACTCCTCACTTTTGGTGTCAAAGCTCTCCATCACCTTGCCCCCTCCTACCTCACCTCCCTTCTCTCCTTCTACAGCCCAGCCCGCACCCTCCGCTCCTCTGCCGCTAACCTCCTCACTGTGCCTCGTTCTCACCTGTCCCGCCATCGACCCCCGGCCCACATCCTTCCCTGGGCCTGGAATGCCCTCCCTCCACAAATCCTCCAAGCTAGCTCTCTTCCTCCCTTCAAAGCCCTACAGAGAGCTCACCTCCTCCGGGAGGCCTTCCCAGACTGAGCCCCCTTTTTCCCCTCCTCCTCCCCATCCCCCCCGCCCTACCTCCTTCCCCTCCCCACAGCACTTGTATATATTTGTACAAATTTATTACTCTATTTTACTTGTACATATTTACTATTCTATTTATTTTGTTAATGATGTGCATATAGCTTTAATTCTATTTGTTCTGATGATTTTGACAGCTGCCTACATGTTTTGTTTTGTTGTCTGTCTCTCCCTTCTAGTCTGTGAGCCCGTTGTTGGGTAGGGACCGTCTCTCTATGTTGCTGACTTGTACTTCCCAAGAGTTTAGTACAGTGCTCTGCACACAGTAAGCACTCAATAAATAAGATTGAATGAATGAGTGAATGAATCGAAGAATAGGGAATGCAAAGGGGCACAGTGTACATTTTGTGAAAAAAACTGGTGATTTTTTTCAAGCATTCAAAGTCCAGTAGAGGAGTTTGCTTTTTCCTTCCCACAAGCTCCCTGACTCTGAATTCTCAAGGATTTATTTTATGACTGAATAATAACATAGTTCACTGAATGGCAGGATTGCCCCCAGATTGTAAGGACCCTGTGGGCAGGAACATGTCTTCTATCTCTATTATAATCTCTCTAAATTTAGGAGGTGCTTAAATACTTTTGATAGATTGACTTTGGAAGACAGCTCTCTTAAGAGTGCAGGGTTGGGGTGATAGGGACTGAGTGGACACTGAACCCAGTCTAGCTTAGACTGAGCAGGGAGAGTAGCATTTCTGAATAAGTGGTCTTTACCCTTTTATGGTACTAACAGACTCTATTTCTGCCCTTAGGTACTATATCCTCTGCTATCGATCAAATGAGAAACCTCCTGTGAGCCCTGACACCTGTGCCACCATCTTGGAAAAAGTTGGTCTCGACAACTGGGCTCTTGGAAAGACCAAAGTAATATTTCTATATCCTACAATCTTGCATTAAGACTTTAGGAAGCCATGTCAGTTATCCTAGGCTGAAGACCAGGAGTAGTTTAAGTGATTTTTTGTTGGGTTTTTTTAATGGTAGTTGTTAAGTGCTTACTATGTGCCAGGTACTGTACTAAGTACTGGGATGGGTGAAAGCAAACCAGAATGGGCACAGTCCATGTCCCACATGGGGCTCACAGTCTTAATCCCCATTTTACAGATGAGATAACTTGAGGCACAGAGAAGTGAAGTGATCTGCCCAAGGTCATGCCGCAGACAAGTGGTGGAGCCAGTGGTGGTGGAGCCACGAAGCAGCGTGACTCACTGGAAAGAGCATGGGCTTTGGAGTCAGAGTTCATGGGTTCAAATCCTGGCTCTGCCAGTTGTCAGCTGTGTGACTTTGGGCAAGTCACTTCACTTCTCTGGGCCTCAGTTCCCTCATCTGTAAAATGAGGATTAAGACTGTGAGCCCCCCATGGGACAAGCTGATCACCTTGTAAACTCCCCAGTGCTTAGAACAGTGCTTTGTACATAGTAAGCGCTTAATAAATGCTATTATTATTATTATTATTATTATTATTATTATTATTATTATTATTATTATTATTAGAACCCAGGTCCTTCTGACTCCCAAGCTCTACCCACTAGGCCATGCTGCTTCTCGGGTCTTCTCAGGTCAGCAGCAAGCTGCAGAAAAATATAATCCCATTTGACTGGAAAAGTTTGAAACCAAGCCCTTTCTCAGGTAATAGATTTTTTCCTAAGAAACAGAACTATGGAAGAAACTCGGGGGCTACTGAAGCTGTCTGGCTTAGGGGCATTTTTCTCTGGGCACAGAGTAGTGACACAGCAGGAGAGGAAAGAGGCAAGAAGTAGGTGATGAAAGGATTGGATTTCCAGTGTCCCAGAATTCCAGGAAATGGAATTTTATTGCCCTTCTAAATAGCCTCTGAGCTTTTATGCTATCAAATCAGAATTTGTGAATTTGGCCCTTACTTTGAGTTTACATATAAGAATTTCCAGGAGCTGCTCTTGACCTCAAAGTTATGAAATTGAATCGAGGAGTCCATCAGCTCCAAGGTTCCTAATTATATTTAAGGATAGTTGACTTAATTTCTCTACTTGAGAAACTGGGAACCATCATGGCCTTGGGGAAAGAACATGGGCCTGAAAGTCAAGGGACCTGGATTCTAATCCTGCCTCCTCCACGTCCCTGCTGTATAACTTCAGTTTCCTCATCCTTAAAATGGGGATTAAGTACCTGTTCTCCATCCTATTAAGATTGTAAGCCCCATGTGGGACAGGATTTGTGTCTAAACTGATTATGTTATTTCTACCCCAGCACTTAATACAGTGCTTGGCATATAGTAAATGAATAGTAAGTAAATACCATTATTATTACGACTAATACTATCAATCAATCAATCAATCGTATTTATTGAGCACTTACTGTGTGCAGAGCACTGTACTAAGCGCTTGGGAAGTACAAGATGGCAACATATAGAGACAGTCCCTACCCAACAGTGGGCTCACAGTCTAAAAGGGGGAGACACTGGAAGGTGGATGGTGGGGCAGGGAGAGAGTCTGTGTGGCAATTCCAGGGAATGCTAGGAGGTGTAGTCCCAGCATTCCAAGGTGCTGCCTCAGAGGATTCGGAGATAAATAAACGTGACCTTTGGAATTGGAAGCTTAGGGTCTAAAGTGAAAAATAATGACTTTGGGGGCAGGATGTTCCCCTGGGCCATTTGGATAGTTTGTTCCGTCACGACAGGACACCCAGTGCTGATTTCCTTCTGAACACATTTATATTCAGATTTGGCAAAGAGGAAAATCTTGAGAGACATTTATATTCTGCATGAATACTCAATTTCATTTGCTAATCCTCATAAGTTCTAGGCAAAATGTTATTGAGAGAGAGAAGAGGTGAATGCTAACCCGTAGCCAGAACTAGCACTGAGATCATAGAAGAACTGAGAGGGTACTGTAATAGTAATGGTACTTCAGATTTTAATAGAACTTTTTTCCTAAAGCACTGTAATCAATTATCCCATATCTTCACCGCATTCCTGTGAAAAAGGAAGAGATGGATATTGCTATCATCCCTGTTTTATAGGTAGGGAAAATGAGGGCAGAGAGAAGTTAAATAACTGGCCCAGTGTTACAAAGAGATCAAATAATAATAATAATAATGATGGCATTTATTAAGCGCTTACTATGTGCGAAGCACTGTTCTCAGCACTGGGGAGGTTACAAGGTGATCAGGTTGCCCCACAGGGAGCTCACAGTCTTAATCCCCATTTTACAGATGAGGGAACTGAGGCCCAGAGAAGTGAAGTGACTTGCCTAAAGTCACACAGCTGACAATTGGTGGAGCCGGGATTTGAACCCCTGACCTCTGACTCCAAAGCCCGGGCTCTTTCCACTGAGCCACGCTGCTTCTCTTAATAATAATAATAATAATAATTGTGGTATTTGTTATGCACTTACTCTGTGCCAAGCACTGTACTAAACACTGTAGTAGATACAAGATAATCAGGACTTACCCAGTCCCTGTTCCACATGAAGCCTAAGTATAAAGGGAGAGGTGGGGGTGGGAGCCAGGGCAGGCAGGAGAACAGGTGAGAAAACTGCAGCACAGAGAAGTGAAGTCCCTCACCCTCGGTCACACAGCAGGCAAGTGGCAGAGCTGGATTAGAACCCAGTCCTTCTGACTCCCAAGTTCATGCCCCCATCCACTAGATGACCCCGCTGTGTGCTGCCAGGCTGTAGGGAAACTCACACTCTCAAATAACTCAAAATAACGTGCACATTAAGATGTAAGTAAACCGCTGCAGCAAGTATCTTGTAATCATCGATCAAGTAGCCAAAGCAGCCTTCTAAGGAATGTCTGTATTGGGCTCATTTTCCACAGCAGGAACAATTACAGGGAATGGGACCCAGATGGAGGTGATTTTCATATTTAGAAAAAAAAAATCACCAATTAGTGACATTTACTGATATCCTACTGAGTATGAAGCCCCATATTAAATGTTTGGAGGAATGCAACCGAACTCCTGCTATCTGCCCTTAAGGAGCTTACAATCTAATTCATTTATGCATTGTCAGTCATATTTATTGAGTGCTTACTGTGTGCAGAGCACTGTACTAAGCACTTGGAAAGCACAATTCAGCGATAGAGACAGTCCCTGCCCACAATGGGCTTGCAGTCTAGAGGGACAGGGGAGACACATCAAAACAAGTAAACAGGCATCAATATAAATAAATAGAATTATTGATCTATACACATATACATAAGAACTGTGGGGCTTCTAATGAGGGCAGCCATCAGCCTCATTTTCACCACTGCTCCCAGTTCCAACAAGCACTGGGTCAGTAGACTGTGTCAGGGTGCAGCAGAAAATCCTGCTGACCCTCCTGATCCAGCGAAGCCAGATAAATCTCAGCCACCAAATACCATGGAAAGGTCCAAAGCTTCTGCCTACGATTTTTACTCTCCGAGCCCATGATGGTATCATTTTTTCAGGGGCTACTTTGTGCTTCACTATCAGGCACAAGATGTGAAGTGCAGATGGACTTTAATGCAGAAACAGGCCACTTGATGCTATGCAGGGTCTATCTGATAGTTCAGGGTCTTTTAAAGCCTTTTGAATTTTTCCACTTCACCTTTGCTAATCCATTAAGATGGATAAAGTTATTTAACCCAGGAGCAACTTCTAATATGGTGGGTGAAAGTGATGACCTTTTACAACAGATTGAATTGGAAATGAACTGTCAGCAACACACAATGTTCTAAATATATTGACATCAAAGCCCGCAGGGAAACTTGAAAATCTAATCCAAGCATGTGAAGAGGTGGCTCTTGCTGTAACCCTTGATGTTGTTGGGTTGGGATTGTCTCTATCTGTTGCCAAATTGTACTTTCCAAGCACTTCGTACAGTGCTCTGCACACAGTAAGTGCTCAGTAAATACAATTGAATGAATGAATAAATGATTGAATGAATGATAGCTTCACTGCAGTGCGAGTCATGAAGAATGGCAAAGTTTCCTGATCTCATTTTACACACCCACTGACATCTATCGACAAGCACAGAGGGAACGAGCTGCTTAGTCAGCTCGAGTACAGGCTCTTCAAAATCTGGAGCGCTAAAGAAATGCCTCAGGATTTCCAGGATGCCACCATTATAGCATCCTCATGAAGAAAGGGGAGTGAGAGAGGACAGTGGAAACCATCTGGGCTTCCCATTACTCTCTCCATTTCTGGCAAGAGGCTAAGCCAGAGTAGAGAATTACTGAAAACCAGCATTATCAAAAGTATTTTGTCAACTGTGACCTGCATAATAATAATAATAATAATAATAATAATAATAATAATAATTTGTGGCATATTAAGCACTGTACTAAGAGTTGACTGTGAGCCCACTGTTGGGTAGAGACTGTCTCTATATGTTGCCAATTTGTACTTCCTAAGTGCTTAGTACAGTGCTCTGCACACAGTAAGCACTCAATAAATACGATTGATGATGATGATGACAAGTACAGGATCCCACTGGAAGATTTCAGAAGATTTAACTGGAAATACCAAGGACCCATTCACCCAAGCAGGGTCAGCTACAGATATTTGCTTACCCTGAATGGCTGCTACACTTGCCTCCAAACTGAAGCTGGCCTTGCATCAGGACCCAAAATCCTTTTCCTCCTCCCTTACTTTCCTTACCCAAGACTACCTACCCCTGGGTGGAGAGGCCAGGTACAGAGTGCCAAAGGTGGTAGAAATCTTCTGCAAGTGGAATTACCAGGCCTGAGACTTCTTTCCCTAATCTCTCTGTCTCCTCCCCCCGATGATGTCTCCGATAGGAACAGGAAAGAGCAATGCCCGGCATGCCCTTGACTCAACCAACACAAAGGGGTCAAAGGATAGGCTAGACCATTTCAATCGCAGAGAGTTTACCAAATACCATGTGCTATTTTCATTTAACTCTTTTTAAGGTGTTCCTTAAATACTATCATGTGGAGCAGTTGAATTTAATGAGAAAGGAAAAAGTTGACAAGATTGTATTGATACAGGCCTATGTCAGAGGATTCCTGGGGTCAAAGAGGTATCAAAAACTTCAAAAGAAGAGGGAGGAAAGTGTCGGAAAAATACAGTCAGGTAAGCCCTAAATAGCTTTTCCAGTTGAATAGAAATAAAGTGCCCGACTAAAGATGAAAATATCAGAGCACCTGTCTGGGACAAACTACTTAAATTTACTCTGTTACAGCTGAGGCACGTGATTAAGGATTTCATTATGCTGAAGTTTCATATGGCTTTACAGATTCATGAAAAAGAATCTGAACTAGATTGAGTGTGTCATCATTTGGTTTATCAAGGTTACTTTAAAAAATCTTTTGAATGATTCAAGGATTACTTTCATTTTCAATTGATACAAACATTTCTTTGTGCTGTGACAGTGCAGGATTGAAATTTAATTTACACAGCATAGAGCATTCATTGATTGAATTCAATAATTAATTGTATGGTCTTCAAGCAAGATGGTATTAAACTTTGCACTATGTTTTAATATGCTCACAGAACTTATAATGAAAACTTTCACCAGAGGGCATGAATTCTCCCCATTTTATGCATGCCTGCATAATTTTTGAAACCCAGATGACAACTCAATTAAATTTTGTTGTGTACAAGGAATGTGTATTTTTTTCTACTAGCCTTGGGAAAATCCTGTTTATACATGTTATTACTTTATTTTCTAGTTTCTGTTCTGAGCTGTTGAAATTATTTGTTTGTCGGTAGTTTTTCTTTTTCTTTGGGGTGTTGCTGAGGCTGAGAACCTAGTAATTAGGTATCACTAGGTAAACAGTCCAAAAGATTTGATTATGTTTCCACTTGTATCTTTGACTTGTTCCCCAGGTGTGTAACTTTGAACAAGTCATTTAACCTTGCAGTACCAGCATATATCATTCAGAAATTATTTGTGATCTCCGAGTATAAGATCATGCAGTGGTCTTTACTGTGCACAGAGAACTGTACTAAACACTTGAGAGAGTACAGTACAACAGAGGTGGTAGATAAGATGCCCTGTAAATAAATCTCTTTTGCCTGAATTTTTTAATCTTGTGTAGCTCTTAGGGGCTATGCTTCCCATAAAGAATTTGTATATCTCTAGAATAAATCAGAAGCTTTTATTTCTAAACCCTAAGCCAGTAAGTACTGTTTTCCTTCTACTTCCTAGTGAGCTTCCTCAACATAGCATTTAGTTTGCCCCTTCTGCTAGGCCTGCCAAGATAAAATGGGGGCTCAGTCTCCTTCACAAATAGCCTCAAAGTTAAAGGCAACTCCTGATGAGGGAAAAAAAATCCTCAGACTCTTCCCACATCTCTTTGTTTCCCCTCAGACTTGTCATTTTCTTCTTTTTATGACTTTGTTGTTTTTCTTGGTCTGAATCTATCTGCCTTTCTCTCCTCACATCTCTTTTATCTAGAAAATCTCCAGGCTTTCAGCACCCCAGTATCACTGGAGAAATCCTGCTACAAACACAACAGCCTCTCCAAGGCATTAGCTCTTCAGTCTCTGGAACTGATGTAACCATTCCCCCATTCAAAAGCCAGCCCTTTCTTCCATCCTCTCACCATCTGACAAATTAATTTCCTTTTCATTCTGCCACCAGCTTTAAAATTCTCTCTCGTTGGAGTTAAGCACCAGTCTTGCATGTGCTTTGGTCTGCACTAGCCTTTCTTCATGCTTTATCTACAACACCAGATTCCTCCCTAAGCCTTTCCCTCCCCTGTTAGTTGTATCTTATCCTCTTTCACAGGTCTTCTCATCTAGAAGGGTCTTGAATGTACTTCAGCCTGCCTCTCAGTAGAAACACTTCTTGTCAGTTTTGTCCAATACTCTTTAGGTATCCTCCTTCCCTCCAGATGTAACGGGTAGAATGCCTATGAGAATTCACCCTACATTTGGGTTCCTCTGTGAAACACGTTCATTTCCTAATTGCTGCATCTCTGGGTTTGATTTGTGTTGGATGCAGGAGATGTCGACCAGCAAGAAAGTGTTCATAAAACCAATAACGAAGCAACCCACCCCTCTCTCAGAGTGCTGTCGTCGTCAACCAACCTGCCTCGCTGCCAGAGGTGTCAGGACCAAACGAGTTTGGGAAAAAAAAGGTGAAGTGGCCCGCAGAGGTAGATTTAAAAATGTAGAGGGAAAGGCTAGGGATGACCGCTGGCCATCATTCATTCCTAAATATTAGGTTTAGGGTCAAGGAAGGTAACTGATCAATCAATCAATCATATTTATTGGGCACTTACTGTGGGCAGAGCACTGTACTAAGTGCTTGGGAGAGTACAACACAATACACATTCCCCGTCCATAGCAAGCTTACAGTCTAGAGGGGAATAATATACGGTTCCTCCAAGATTCTTGTTGTCACTTTTGAAAGCAGATAACTGGGATGGATTGACCATTAGTGTGACCCAGTAACAGCACTGCATATGCCCTTAGATTTCTCAAATGAATGGGGGAAGTGTGCATGTTAAGGGGTATTCATACCATCATTATTATTCAGCCAGTCAGTCAATCATGCTTATTGAGTGCTTACTGTGTGCAGAGCACTGTACAAGCATTTAGGAGAGTACCATATAACGGATACATTCGCTGCCCACAATGAGCTTACAGTATTCATATTAGCATAACAACATATCACCAAAATCCAACTAAAGTCAAATTGTCTTAAAACTGAAATCCCTAAAGGCTCTAGAAACAGGTCAGTCCAACTAAAATGTCAATTATGTTTCAAAGTCCCGAAGAATCTAAGGAAAATTGATAGTCTTGAATTTGAAAAACCTAAATTGGGTTATTTGACTTTAGTTGCTTTAGTTTTATCTCAAATATCTTGTTATAAAAACTGATTTTAAAATACTGTGCATACTAAAAAAATTATTACACTTTTTATTAAGAAATTTCTCAAGATTTGGTAAAACACAGTGGTTCATTGGAACCTTAGGTCTTCATTGGCCCCAGCTTGGTAAAGTGAGATGGGAATTCTGTGACCTCTGCTAGCCTGCTCTTTTTGCTTACAGTGTATTGTTAAGATGCTCCCTGGGTAGCAGTGAGAACCAAAATCCTGCTATTCCCAAGTACTCCACTTAGCAGTAAATGAGGAACATTTAATTTCTGGACTTTCTACCTCTGTCAAACAAATGCAGCTAGAATAGGTATAGAAAGGTGCCACTGTACTTGGCCTTTCTTGGAGACTAAGAAAATTCACTTCTGCATCCATCATTGTCATTATTATGGGATGTGTATTGTGCTTACTATGTGTCAAGCACTCTTCTTAGAACTGAGGTAAATACAAGATAAGCAGGTTGGGCACAAGTCCCGATCCCACATGGGGCTCACAGTCTAAGTATGAGGGAGAATGGGCATTCAATTCCCATTTTACAGATGAGGAAATTGAGGCACAGAGAAGTGTGACATACTCAAGGTGACACAGCAGGCAACAAACAACCAGGATTAGAACTCACGTCCTCTGACTCCTAGGCCCCTGATCTATCCATTAGGCCATGCTGCTTCTCTGGGAATTCTTGGGCTCCCAGGTCTGTTAATCTCAGAAGATAGAAATCTCCTCAGTGCTTTGCTGGGATTTTGGCAATCCAGGCCAGCAATGAGATTAGCAGACATGTGGCCATACTTTGTTTTTTGCACTATATAGCCCTTCAATTTAAGGGATCATGACATAAATAAAATCCATTTAGAAAGCTATTAGGGAAGTGAAGACAGGCAAAACTGGCCAATGAGTTATGGGAGGAATCAGGATCTTTTCAAAACCAGCCTAGATAAGATAACTTGGCTAGAAAGTTGTACTTTATCATCATCAAGATTATTATTGTTATAGGTCTCTGTGTCCACTTACAGTCCAGTGAGACTGGCTTCTGGGAATCTGACAACCTTATTATCAATCCATCAGTGGAAGTTATTGAGCACTTACTGCGTGCAGAGCACTGTACTGGGCTTTTGGGAGAGTGCCATAAAACCTTATTCATTTTCTGACATGAAATTTAGGCCGAGTTCACAGTGTGCTCTAAGTTTGGAGTATTTCGCCATCAGTGTCTTGCTCGGGGAGGAGTGAACACCTATAGTTTTGGTCCTTCACTAAAATGCAGATTCTCATGGGAATCTAAACCTGTGTGATATTTTGGTATTCATGTGATTTGATTTCACCCTCTTTCAAAGTCCTAGGGCAATTTACAAATAACATGTGTGCCGATATTTGGAAAACATTTTTACAGTCTTCCTGTTAAGAAGAAACTTTGGGTGTTTCCAGCATTGTGTAGTCATATTATTCTTTTGTGCCTAAATATTATCATATACCACTTATTGTTGGAATTCTTTGTTGTTTCTCCTGTGTGTTATAGTGAATTCAGCAACTGTGTTGTGGAGAAGGCAAATACTGACAACGTACTCTCTGGTAGTGAAACTGTTGGATTCTGTTCAAACTGTAAGGAAAACACCCCCGTATCTTCTTGTAAAACTACAGTAGGGGTCACCATCATCATTCAAACAAACTCTGGAGGACCCCGAACTCAGGAAAAAGTCAACAATCCTGGTGAAACAGATGCCACCCAAGAATTGCGGGGGACAGACATCCCCAAATCAGAAATGAGCCCAGAATGCAGAGAGGGGAAGGGACCAGAAGCCATCACTGAAGCCGAGAGGAAAGACCATGTCACCATGATGATCCAGAAGAAATATCGAGGCCACGTGGACAAGAAGAAGTTTGAGGAAGAAAGAAAAATGTCCCCAGTCAGTAACAGAGCATCAGAAGAGCCAGGTCTCCCAAGACACCAAATACAGGAGGGAAACACTAACAAATCCTCACCTTTAATGGTGCCAGAGACCCACGGCAACCACCAAAAACAGATCCTGTCCCAGATGGGGTCTAAAGATCGCCAAGAAAGCCACCTGAAGCACGAGGAAACTAGTCTTCAAGGGAACCAAACAAAAACCACAAAGGACCTTGCGAAAGGGGAGTTTGAGCAAAGGACTCAAGGCTTGGAAGAGGAAGACAAAGCAGCCTTGGTGATTCAGAGCAAATATTGGGGCTATCGAAGTAGGCAGCAGTTAAGGAATCCCGACCAGTCCCTTCCTCGCAAACACCAGGGAGCCTGTGTTCCAGGGAGGCTAGCAATCGAGCACACTCAGAACGTTGATTCCCACTCAACGAGAAGCAATGGGAGCCCAACTCTAAGAGCGAGAAGGGATGGGACTCCAAAAGCCATCTCAGAGAGAGAGGCCTGTGATGTGACCTCCTTTTCAAAGCAGGTAGATTGGTAAATGAATTATTTCAGGGTAGAATCTTTGGGATACCTAGAGTTAAATCTATAAAACTGATGGATTGCAGAAAACAATTGTCTTGGCTCACCTTTCTCATAAGGAGCCAAGTGAGGGTTGAAGTGAAATCCATCAAGAGTTATCTGCTTAAGCAAGTGAGTGATCATAGGTTAAAACAAATAGCTGGGTCAAAGGGAATATTATTTTCAATACATCAGTCAAAAGTCTGATAATTCACCCCTTAAACTACACGCCTACTTTCTCATTTCATAGTGTGGATGGGGAATTTTCCCAGAATGTGGAGGTGCTGAGCATATGTTTCATTTCATTTCAAGCTGAAATGGTTTTCTCAACCCCAAATTGCCATGATAGCATTTCCCTGCCCTTCTCCTCCTTCATTCCCATCTTCTCTTACTCCCATCTCCTTACCCTGTGCCTCATTGCCTCCTTTTCTCACCTTGTCACTCATTCTCTCTCCCGCTCCCTTTTCATTTCCATCCTTATTCCTCTCCTTTACCCATTCTCCGCTTCCTGCCTTCTGTCTCTCTCTTTTATGACCACAGGTTCAGATAGTGTGACTGCACCTAACTCAGATGGCCATCTTTGACAATAGCTACACAGTTCACACCAGTGACACAATCCTTTAGACTTGAACATAATCAGCCCTCTCCTGTATGGTCTTTCTTTATGCTCCAGAGTTTCTTCACTGCTCTAAACACAGAATGATCCCTGCCCTAGTGTGATTAAATGGTTCACTGCATTGTCTCTTCTTGTGGGAAACACTAAACAACTACTGACAGTAAAGGGTCTAGAGAGCAGTAATTCACTATTGGTTCTTCTAAGTGCGATGGATTTTTGTGTTGAGGCATAACAGATACAAAAGAGGCACAGAGGAATCAACAGTCAGGGGCTGTCAACTCACTGCCTCATGTTTGGAATTTTGATTTATTTTTTATTGGCCTAACTTGAAGTTTGAACTTCTTTCTAGGTACCACAGTTATCTGGAGACTATATTGCCCTACAGCAAAAACGGAATGAAATGACTTGGTTGCATCAACTGAAGCCTGTGGACCTGAATGTCTGCCTCATAGAGAAGCCAAACAATAAGCAAGTGTGTCCTTCTGCATACCCATCAGGTAAAATTCAGCACAGTAAGTCTAAATGTTTACCTGAAAGCACCCGGTTTCATAACTGTAGATGACCCTAGAGAAACAGACTGTCATTCACTGAACCCCCTCATTATATGTGTAATTTCTGTTAATCCAAGAGCTGGCAGGAAATGGACAAGGGCATATGGTGATGGGTGACAGCACCCTTCCATGGGAACTAGTTCCACCCATTGTTTCTGCTAAGTTGAGAGTTTTCCCACAAAAATCTCCCAGGTGGTTTTTCCATCACCTGGTCCATCCAGAAAAGGCCCAGTGACAGAAATGGCAGTTGCAAAAGAATGTGTG
Organism: Tachyglossus aculeatus; assembly: GCF_015852505.1. NCBI lineage: Eukaryota > Metazoa > Chordata > Mammalia > Monotremata > Tachyglossidae > Tachyglossus > Tachyglossus aculeatus. Next base: position 19,106,365 of record NC_052078.1, on the reverse strand, counting down.
CCTGGTGCTTATTGAGCCTTTTCTACCCAAGCGGATGCATGCGTTGGACTAAGCTGGTTTAATGAGAGTGCCTTTTTTTGGATGATATTGCAGTCTTGTGCATACCTCCTGGGTGTCAGGAGTTACCCTGATTGACAGCAGCCTCCCCCAAACACCTCTGGGGAGGTTGAGGGGGGCAGCTCTGGGTCCCGTACCTCAGCCTCCTTGGAGTCCAGTCACTGCCTTGGGGTTGGAAGAACCCAAAATGTGGTCGGCTCTGCCAATTTATTGCCAGCTGTGTGACTTTGGGCAAGTCACTTCACTTATCTGGGCCTCAGTTACCTCATCTATAAAACGGGGATGAAGACTGTGAGCCCCCCGTGGGACAACCTGATCACCTTGTAACCTCCCCAGCGCTTAAGAACAGTACTTTGCACACCGAAACCGCTTTAATAAATGCTATCATTATTATTAGTAGTAGTAAAAGGCAGGGCAAGTTAGTGGGCAAGTTACTTTTAGCCATCAGATCTGTAAGGAAGACACAAAATCATACCACATTCCACATCTTCCCCTTTCTTACCAAGAGACCGTATATAATAAAGGAAGAGTCAAACTTCCTTTGACTGAGTACTTAGAGAAGCAGCATGGCCTAGGAAAAGAGCATGTACCTGAGAGTCAGAGGATCTGGGTTCTAATTCCGGCTCTGCCACTTGTCTGCAGTGTGACTTTGGGCAAGTCACTTAACTTCTCTTTGCCTGTTCTCATCTGTAAAATGGTGATTAATACTGTGAGCCCCACAGTAACGTGATTATCTTGTATCTCCCCCAGCACTTAGTACACCGCCTGGCACATAGTAAGCGCTTAACAAATACCATGATTAGTATTATTATCATCATCATCATTACAGAGAAGCAAGCCCTGGTTACATAAAAATAGTACAAAGAGCATGTTTTCTCCATTTTATTATGAAGAATATATGCTGTTTCAACAAAGCAAATCTTTGGGCGGCTTGGTTAACTAATGAAGCCTCTCTGTAATGGGTTAATATAGCACCTCAGTAAGTGAAATGTTATACTAAACCCAACTCAGGAGAATCAGCATGGCATAGTGGATAAAGCACGGGCCTGGGGGTCAGGAGATCATGAGTTCTAATCCCGGCTCTTCCACTTGTCTGCCGCGTAACCTTGGGTAAGTCACTTGTCTGGTTTGTGACCTTGAGCAAGTCACTTCACTTCTCTGTGCCTCAGTTACCTCATCTGTAAAACGGGGATTGAGCCTGTGAGCCCCACATGGGACAGGAACTATGTCCAACCTGATTTGCTTCTCTCTACCCCAATTCTTAGTACAGTGCCTGGCACATAGTAAGCACTAAACAAATACCACAATTATTATTTAACTCAATGTCCTCTTCTCCTTTGAATTACACATTTAAAGCAACGATATGTTTTTGGTGCAGTTTTTACAGTCACAGCAACCTTACTATCCCTTTCCCGGAAAAGGACATTATTCTGGCTGTTTTGTTCATCTTTTTAAGAGAGGTAATTTAGATTGATATCCTTAGTGTTCTAAATGATAATGGGCCAAACTCTCTCTACTTTGATGTGTCATTTTATAGCTCTGTCACAAGCTTCTAGAAACGCATTTTGCATTTGAGGCAAAAAGACATGTCTACATTTATCTTTGAATCAACTAACATTATTCATTTGACAGTTTGAACAACTCAGAAGATGCTGGTTTTTGTATTTTCTAGGAGAAAATTGTTCATTAACCAAAAAAGAATCAATGAGATTGTGGGAGAAATGAATGTTCTTCTTTGTGCCAAATAAGCCTGGATTATTTTCCTTTTCTGAAGTAGTTTGTTAGCTAGTTCACCTCCCTTTTAGGATAAAGAATTATGCCGGTTCCTAAATGTAGCTGTTCTAGAACTCCATCAACTAGAAAGTTCTAGAGCTAGGGAAAATGGCCTGGAGATTTTAAGGGGATGTTTTTAAGAAAAATAATTCTGCTAGGTCATAAAAAAAAACAAAAAGCAATATGATAGTGCCTTTTTCAGTAGTTTACATAGCCTGATATTTACAACCTTTCCTCCAATACCTAAAGCTCCTATGACTGACTAAGAACTTAACATAAGAAGAGTTAGGTTACTGGGGAGTAAGTACCGATCAGAGCTTTGGCAAGCAATTGAAGGAGGCTGGTTATCGGACTATCAGTCATAGAAAGGAATTGTGCTCTGCTGGGCAGCTGGATGATACTGGGAATTGAATTAGATCCCAGGCTCTGATTATCCAGTTTGGGAATTAGTTTGTCTCCCTCTTGTTAACTTCCTGTGGATCTTTTCACTGTTCATTAGCACCTTTACTGAAGGGCAGGAAGAAATGGATTGGGAAGTGTTAAGCCAATCAAATGTTACTTTTTGGCAGCTCAGGTGAAAAGTTGGAGAATAATAATAAAAAAAAATAATAATAATTTTGTTGAATGGTTCCTGTGTGCCAAACATTCTATTAAGTGCTGAGGTTTATACAATATAAGAAGATCAGACGTAGCTCCTGTCCCACATAAGGCTCACAGTTTCAGGGGGAAGAGAACAGGTATTGGATCCCCATTTTACAGTTGAGGAAATGGAGGCATAAAGTTGTTAAATGACTTCCCCAAGGTCACACAGCTGGCAAATGGTGGAGCTGGAATTGGAACTCAGGTCTCCTGACTCCCATACCCAAGATCTTTTCTCGAGTAATAATAATAATAATAATGATGACATTTGTTAAGCGCTTACTATGTGCAAAGCACTGTCCTAAGCGCTGGGGAGGATACAAGGTGATCAGTTTGTCCCACGTAGGGCTCACAGTCTTAATCCCCATTTTTCAGATGAGATAACTGAGGCGCAGAAAAGTTAAGTGACTTGCCCAAAGTCACACAGCTGACAAGAGGCAGAGCCGGTATTTGAACCCATGACTTCTGACTCCCAAACCCGTGCTCTTTCCACTGAGCTATGCTGCTTCTCTGAGAAAGTGGAAATTGTAGTATAAAGTGAAGTTTGGGGAGGTTTCTATTGGTTTTATAATCCATGTTACCTTTGTCATTCCCCCCACACCCCACCCCAAGTAACTCAGATAATCTAGAGGTTATTATAATCAACTAAATTCCAAGGTAGTTTGCACTGTTATCAGTAATTTATAGCTAGAGCAGAAGTATGGTGCAGTGGCAGAGAGGAGTATTAATCTATTTATTTTATTTTGTTAGTATGTTTGGTTTTGTCTCCCCCTTTTAGACTGTGAGCCCACTGTTGGGTAGGGACTGTCTCTATATGTTGCCAATTTGTACTTCCCAAGCGCTTAGTACAGTGCTCTGCACACAGTAAGCGCTCAGTAAATACGATTGATGATGATGACTAAGCAGTATAATGTGGGTCTGGAAACCTTTGTCTTTAAATTATCTGTGCTTTTGTGATGATGGAATCTCCCTTCAGGATCGATGGTCATGAGCAGAAGAATTGATTCTAGTGGTAGTGGTTTTCTTAGAATCACTCACATGCTCTTATCCCTTTGACAGTTCATGTTCCCTCTGAGGCCCAGAATGCTCATCGTGGGCAGGGAGTATGTCTGTTTATTGTTATATTGTACTCTCCCAAGCATAGTACAGTGCTCTGCACACAGTAAACACTCAATAAATACAAGTGAAGTAATGAATGAGTGAACGAACATGCAAGAAGGCAGACATGGGTGCACTCTTTGCCCATGCTAGGCAGCAGTGGGCAGAGCTACGACTAAAGATCCAGATCCCATGATTCCTTCCATTGAACCAACAAGAGGGCTTAACATGATCTCATAGAATGAATGCCATAGTAGCCACCGCAGAGCTACTCATGCTTAGAAACTTAGACAGTTACTTGTAAAGTATCTCAGTTGTTGCTGATTTCCTTCATGCCAATGAACCGTTCAGGTGCAAGCCTCATGACACCAAAATTTTATCGTCCGTGGCAGTGTGGGCCAGAGAGTTATATAACTCTGGGTAAATTAAGCCAATTAGTCTGAGAACAGAAGTTCATTTTACCACCCCATACTAAGTTTTAGAATCTAATATGCCGACCACTTCATTCCGAATCTTCTCCTATTATTGAACAGTTAAATCCTTCTCAGAATTTTTTTTTTTACATTTTCAGAATCAAGAACTAGTAGAAAAGTGTCTGAGGGAGGTTCTTGTTCCTGATAATTATGGTTTCCATTAAAAGCTGCCCGTAAAGAGAAAAAAATCATCTTCAGAGCTGGCACTGCATAATGATCACAAACCGACACGACTTCCATGCCAACCACAAAAATTGAAATGCTACAGAAACCGAGCTGGGATACAGAAATAGCCACTGTTGTTGGCATCTGGCCCTGTGAGTATTAGGTGGCACATTTCCTCAAGCATCTCCACCCAAGGGCACTTGGAGGAGATATAATTTTATAAGGCTGCAAAGGTGGGAAGAGGGACCCTGGTGGCTGGGAAATGAGTCTTTGTGGTAGCTCCTGCAGGAGTCTGCCTGGATCCCTATTTGATTATTGTCCTCTCCCAAGGACTTAGTATGGTGCTCTGCACCTAGTAAGCGCTCAATAAATACCATTGATTGATTGAGGACTCTTAGAAATCAGCTGCAGCCCCAGAGTGAACTGCCACTTGGGATTCAACCTGGAACTCAGTGTAGGGGGGCCAGGGGGATCATCTTTTAGGTTGCAGGCTGAGCCTGACGAAGACCTGGGATTTCCTTCTCCTTTCATTATACTCTGGAACTATCCTTAACAACCTTTGCTCCAGGCTGCCCATAAGGGCCAGTTCTGTCTTTAGTACATACTGAATAGTTCTACAGCTGACAGCTGCTCCCCAAGTGTTAGTTGTTGCTGGATTAGTTTGAGAGCAATGGGTTCCATCCAGCCATTCTAAGATAGAGAAAACCCACCACCACCTCCCTCTCAGCTTTGCTGTAACCCTGCCTCTGAAACTCTTCAGAAATTGAGAGTGCCCCAAGCACCATCAATTCCAATTAATCAATCAATTATTGAGCACTTACTGTAGGCACAGCACTGTAATTAGCACTTAGAGTTCAGTAGCCAGAGTTGATAGACATGTACCCTGTAGCTTACTGTCTATGGGGGAGAGAGACAGTAAAATAAATTTATGGAAATATGCGTAAGTGCTGTGGGGCTTAGGGTGAGATGGATATCAAGAGCTTAAAGGGTACAGATTAAAGGCTATAGGCAACACAGAAGGGAGGGGGAATGGGGAAGTGATGGTTGAGTCAGGGGAGGCTTCTTGCAGGAGATGTGACTTTTATAAGGCTTTAGAGGTGGAAAGAATGGTTGTCTGACATCTATGAAGGGGGAGGGAGTTCCAGGTCAGAGTGAGGACATGAGCGAGAGGGCTGTAGCAGGATAGAGCAAGATGGAGTTCAGTGAGGAGATTGGCATTAGAGGAGCAAAGCATGCAGCTGGGTTGTAATGGGAAATCTGTAAGTTAAAGTAAGGGAAAGGGGATTGAATGCTTTGTAGTCGATGGAAAGAAGTTTCCGTTTGCAGAAGTGAATGAATGTACAACCACTGGAAGTTCTCAAGGAGTGGGGAAACATGGACTGAATGTTGTTGTTTTTGTAGAAAAATGGTTCGAGCAGCAGAGTGAAGTAAGGATAGGAGTGGGGAGAGACAGGAGGCGGGGAGGTCAGCAAGGCGGCTGAAGCAGTAATCAAGGCGAGGTATGATAAATGCTTGTATCGGCATGGTAGCAGTTTGGATGGAGAGGAAATGAGGGATTTTAGCAATGTTGTGAAGGTTGAACTGACAGGATTTGGTGGCAGATTGAATACGTGAGTTGAACGAGAGAGATAAGTGGAGGATAGTCAATCCCAAATCAGTGGTATTTATTGAGTGTATACTGTGTACAGCACACTGTACTAAGTGCTTGGAAGAGTACAGTGCAACAATGTTGGTCGACATAAAGTTAAGGACTTGTTCATTCATTCATTCAATCAATCATATTTATTGAGCACCTACTTTATGCAAAGCACTAAGCACTTGAGTATAATATAACAATAGACACATTCCATGCCCACAACAATCTAGTCTCGGGGGGAGATGGATGTTAATATAAATAAATTTAATTAATTAATTACAGATAGGTACATAAGTGCTGTGGCTGGGATAGGAGATGAATAAAGGGAGCAAGTCAGGGTGACGCAGAAGGAAGTGAGAGAAGAGGAAAGGAGCTTATTCAGGAAAGTACTCTGGGAGGGGATGTGCCTTCAGTAAGACTTTGAAGGTGGGGAAGAGTAATTGTCTGTCAGATAGGAGGAGGGAGGGTATTCCAGGCCAGAGGCAGGACTTGGGTGAGAGGTTAGTGGCGAGATAAACGAGATCGAGGTACAGTGAGACTGTCAGCATTAGAGGAGCGAAGTGTGAAGTCTGGGTTGTATTAGGAGAGTAGAGAATTGAGAGGCAGGGAGGATGGTAGTGCTTTCTCCAGTGATGAGAAAGATAGGGGGAAGACATGATTTAGGTGAGAAGATGAGTTCTGTTTTGAACATGTTAAGTTGGAGATGTCACCAGGACATTCAAGTAGAGGTGTCCCGAAAGTAGGAGGAAATGCGAGAATGAAGAGAGAGTCAGGACTGGAGTGGTAAATTTGGTTGTCATCAGTGGAGAGATGTTAGCTGAAGCTGTGAGAGTGAATGAGTTCTCCAAAGGAGTGGGTGTAGATGGAGAATAGAAAGGGACCCAGAACTGACCCTAAAGGGATCCCCACAGTTAAAGGGTGGGAGGCAGAGGAGGAGCCCAGGAAAAAGACTGAGAAGTGGCCAGAGACATAGGAGGAGAACCAGGGGTTGACAATTTTGCTGAAGCCAAGGTTGGATAATGTTAAAAGGAGAAAGGGGTGGTCCACAGTGTCGACGAAAGGAGGATTAGGATGGAATAGAAGCTGTTGGATTTGGCAACAAGGAGATCATTGGTGACCTTAGAAAGGGCAGTTTCTGTGGAATAAGCTCGCTGTGGGCAGAAAATCTGTCTACTAACTCTGCATTATTCTTTCCCAAGTATTTAGTGCAGTGCTCCATGCACAGTAAGTGCTCAATAAATACCAATGATTGATTGAATTAAGGGGGCAGAAACCAGATTGGAGGAGGTAAAGGAAAGAGTAGGAGGAAAGAAAGTGGAGGCAGCAGGTGTAAACAACTCGCTCAAGGAATTTGGAGAGGAATGGTAGGAGGGAGATGGGGCAGTAATTGGAGGGAACTGTGGGATCAGAGGAAGTTTTTTTTTTAGATAGGAGATACAGGAGCATGTTTGGAAGCAGTGGGGAAGGAGTCACTGGAAAGTGAATGGTTGAAGATGGGAGAGAGAGAAGAGGGGGGCAAGTGTTTTGATAAGGTGTGAAGGGGTGGGGTTCGAGGCACAGGTGGAGGGGGGATAGATTTGAGAGGCGGCAAGAGATCTCTTCAGATACTGTAGGGAAAGGCAGGAGAATCGAAGAGGAAGCAGGAGGAAGGGGAATTGGAGAGGAAAAGGAAGCAGTATTTCTATAGAACACTACTGGTCCAGTGAAGACATTATTTTTAGCTTCTTATTCCAAATTGGGCACAGAGAAAGTCACCATTGTTCTGTTGCCTAGTTCTGTTTTGGTGTTCAGTAAGGTAGGTAACAAAGAGTTGATTTCCTGAAATATTTTGTTAATATTTAAGTCTCTTTAGCCTGTATCCTGAAGTTTGGGGGCAATGGATATAGTATAAACGGTCCAGAAAATATGGTAACTGAGTGCAAAAGATTGTTTTCTGCTTGATTCTGATTATTCAGAATAAATGACTAAAGTGCCCCCTTCAAATCCCGTGTGCAATTCCAGGGAATAGTCATCATAAGCAATTTCTTCACATTTGGGAACTGTCTGTGGTTTTAGAGTAGTTTAAATAAAATGTCATTTGCTAATCATTTTTAGCTTACTGCCTCTGCCTGCTTGTAATTGATATTTATGATTAGTCAATAGGTTCCTTTAATGTTTATCTATTTGCATTATTACCCTGCCAACCATAACTAATGGCTAAGTATTCAAGATGGATTGGTTTTAGAAAAGATGATGTATGTGTTTTCTACGATTTATATCTCATTCTACAATTACTTTTCTTCTTTGGAATTTATTTCTAATTTTAGTTAGGATAAAGAATTTCCTCATGGCATCTCAAAAAGTTGTGACAGTTTAATGTCTACCCAGATACCTTTTTTTTTTAATGGAAGAAATTAGCAGTAGGCCCTGTGATATTTCAAGTTGGGTCACAGTAAGGGCCTGATTGACACCATCTCACCACTGAATTTATACTGGCACTTATAGCTGCGCTTGACTCATACGTCCCTCTCCCAAAGCCAAAGGAACAAAACATCTGCCTCCAGCTAATTTTCAGGGGAATCTAGAAAATAGGGTATCGATCACTTAATTGCCTCACTTTTTGTTATAGTTTGAGTATGAGTATGAGAAGCAGCATGGCTCAGTGGAAAAGAGCCCGGGCTTTGGAGTCAGAGGTCATGGGTTCAAATCCCAGCTCCGCCAATTGTCAGCTGTGTCACTTTGGGCAAGTCACTTCACTTCTCTGTGCCTCAGTTACCTCATCTGTAAAATGGGGATTAAGACTGTGAGCCCCCCATGGGACAACCTGATCACCTTGTAACCTCCGCAGTGCTTAGAACAGTGCTTTGCACATAGTAAGTGCTTAATAAATGCCATTATTATTATTATTATTATAGTTTTTGCTATCCCTTAACAGGGGAGAGGCTAATTTATGGGGGAAGGGGTTACAGGGAAGGAAGAATCAAGTCTAGCAGTAGGAGGAGCAGGAGAAAAAAAGAGAAGGAAAAGAAAGAGCAAAAGAGGGGAGAAGGAAGAAAAAGGTAAAAGCACTTGAGATTACATCTTTCTTCTGTTGCACTTTCCAAAATGGTGCATACAGTAGCACTCAATGAACTCACTGCTCACACCCCTTTCCTCTCCCTGTCCTAGAGTTTGTCCTTCTCCATGAATGGAGTTAGCTAATTCTGACCCCTTTCAATCAATCAATCAATCAATCAGTCGTATTTATTGAGCGCTTACTGTGTGCAGAGCACTGTACTAAGCGCTCGGGAAGTACAAGTCGGCAACACGTAGAGACAGTCCCTACCCAACAGCGGGCTCACAGTCTAGAAGGGGGAGACAGAGAACAAAACCAAACATACTAACAAAATAAAATACATAGAGTAGATATGTACAAGTAAGATAAATAAATAAATAGAGTAATAAATATGTACAAACATATATACATATATATATATATACACATATTTCCCCTGTCTACCCCAGAATGCACAGCTATCACTACTTACAGAAATTTTTTTTTATTTCCTCCTCAGAAATTAGGGGGTGGGGAGAATTATGCCAAAGAGACAAGTAAGTACAGTGTAACTAGAGTTGCAGAGAAGCAGCTCATGAAGTAAAAAAGGGATTTCCCATCCTGTCCTCTAACCACTGGTGCTTGCTACCTGCCCTCTTTGATTCCATTGGGGTCCAGTCCAAGCAGAGGCAGGGGAAACTGAGACCAGTCCCTCCTCCTTTGGACCCGGAAATGCAGGGAGATTATCCCCATTCCTGTTTCCGGGTCAGCGCCTCCCCTCTCCCAAGGCCTTTGCTTCTGGGTAGAAAAACATGCCTTTCAAAACCTGATGGAATTGATAGTTCCCATCCAGTTCCTCTTACAGATCATCCAAATTCCAAAGAAAACATTTCATTAATTAAAGTGAAATTTTAACAAGTGACTCACATTACTGTAAGTAAATGAATTACCATCAAGGAATCTAATTTCCGATCTGGGGATTTGACATTTATGGAAATTATACACCGCACCCCATATGTATACTTAAAATATTGTAATTAGTAGCATTCCTTTCATCTTATTGCATTAAAGAGGGGCAGACGTTAATGAAATTTAATTTTCTAGAGCAAATAGATGCATTTTGGAGGCAAAAGTGCCGTGAGTCTTCTGAAGGCAAAATGTTAAGAAGTAATTGCCCATTCATCACCAAAGGAAAAGCCTGTGTTTTTGATAAGCTAAAACAATAAATGGAATCATTACCGGAACCACAGCTTAAATTAACATTATACCTTCTGGCTGTTCAATATACCAGTAACCTTTACATGCTGATATTTACCACTTACAGCGCCAGAATTATGCAGCTAATTTTGCCGGTGCCAACCCTAATATATTGCCGATAATTTGTGATGGTAAATGTTTATGTCACTTCCTTGATTATAGGGCTTAGGATGACATAGGTGTAAATGCTCTTACCTTCCCAGAGGAATCAAGATTCTGGGAGCTACCGGAGAAGAGAATTAAACCAGGTCTTGCTGAAATGCTTGTGGGCTGCTAAGCATATAGTAGACTGACACTCCCAAGGAATTTAGTAGTTTAGTATGAGTGGTTATTTATTGACCACCCTTTGGGCCCGTTGCACTGCACTAAGTGTAGCTCCCTCAAGAACATGGATCAGGATAGGCAAAATGTCTGTCCCTGCACCACCGGTGAAAAAGAAATGTAAAAAAAAATAACTACCAGCCCATTCGAGGTGCCTTCCTGAAGGTACCTACGAATGAGCTGAAGTGAAGGTGTTAACCGCTGCCCATTCTACCACCAGACCTAATTCGTCTCCGCAAGTGAAATGTAAAACACTCTTTTTTTCTGATTACTCCATGACAGCTGTGTTTGTTTCAAACAGCGTTTCAGTATTTGAATTTGCTGTGCACCAGCCAACATCACTTCCAAGGATTATCAACAATATTCAAGACTGGGACAGATGATGTTTTGTCTGTGGCATCTCCGTGAAGTGTACAGTGGTGGGAAAATGTTTAAATTGCAGAATAGTTGTCTGACAAGATTTAGGTGCTCTTACAGTGACCTAGAAAGACCACCCTTTGGGCCATATCCTACCAAGAGAAATGCTAATGCTTAGATGTAAATTGGGATGCTGAAGACGCGTGAACTCTTTCAGGCTCCAGCACACTGCTCCAATAATGTACTAAATTTAAAACCTGGACTCCTTTAAAAAAAATGAAATGAAATGTAGAACGTGCCCCCCGTCCCTAAACACAATCCAAGGAAGTAAGCTCATTGTGGGCAGGGAAATTGCCTGTTTACTGAGTGTATTCTCCCATATGCCACAAACAGTGCTTTTCACACAGTAAGCACTCAATAAATATGATTGAATGAAATGACGTATTTGGGGAGATACAGGCTTTTGGTGAAAGATTTTAAAGTGCAAAAGGGACAAATGAATGAATTCCCTATGGATATTTTACAAGGTCTAAAGTCTCAGTCTGCCTTTTGGCGTATTTAGCTATTTTTGTGATACTTTCTTCAGTACAGGAATACAAATGAGTGTTCTGCACTTTACAAGGGTAAAGTGCAATATGCCTAGGAGGAAGACGGGTTTAAACAGGCTATGAATGATTCTTTCACAAGAAAATTTAGAAGATCAAAATTACCTTAAAGCTGGGGAGCCTGGGCACGCACAGCCCAGGGAGAGATCTGTTCGAAACCATCACCCAGGGACTCCCAATCTAATCGGCTGTTCCTGGGCCTAGGAGAGGGTGGAAGGGAACCATATTTTCTGTGAGTTTATTTTATAAATTGGAATTTCTCCTTGGAGTCCATTCATTCATTCAATCATATTTATTGAGCGCTTACTATGTGCAGAGCACTGGACTAAGGGCTTGGGAAGTCCAAGTTGGCAACATATAGAGCCGGTCCCTACCCAACAGTGGGCTCACAGTCTAGAAGGGGGAGACAGAGAACAAAACAAAACACATTTACCAAATAAAATCAATAGAATAAACATGTACAGATAAAATAAATAAATGAATGGAGTAATAAATACGTACAAACATATATAATAATAATAATAATAATGGCATTTATTAAGCGCCAACTATATGTTGCCAACTTGTACTTCCCAAGCGCTTAGTCCAGTGCTCTGCACACAGTAAGCGCTCAATAAATATGATTGAATGAATGAATGCTTAAGAGGGTCTGGAGGTGGGAGGGTGTGAAGCAGACTCTCTTCACTCTTTGCTTCACACCCCTCCCCATCCCCCCGCCTTACCTCCTTCCCCTCCCCACAGCATCTGTATATATGTATATATGTTTGTATGGATTTATTACTCTATTTTATCTGTACATGTTTATTCTATTGATTTTCTTTGGTTAATATGTTTTGTTTTGTTCTCTGTCTCCCCCTTCTAGACTGTGAGCCCACTGTTGGGTAGGGACCGGCTCTATATGTTGCCAACTTGGACTTCCCAAGCGCTTAGTCCAGTGCTCTGCACACAGTAAGCGCTCAATAAATACGACTGAATGAATGAATATAGAGACGGTGCCTACCCAATAGCGGGCTGTCCATCTCCTTAGAATGTCCATCCTTATGGGGGAAATGTTGGAGAAGCAACTTTAAATGATAAAAACCACCACCAAGTCCTGCAGATTGCCCCCTTCCTTCAACAGTGCTCTGCACACAGTAAGCGCTCAATAAATACGATCGAATGAATCGTATTGGTGGTGACCGAGTGATGGTTGCCACCCTCTCCCCCATTCCAGACACCACAGGGGATGTTTTTAATCGATCCATTAGTAGCATTTTTTGAACACCTAATGTGTGCAGAGCGCTACACTGTGCACTTGAGAGAGTGCGGTCTAGTTAAGACACACCGTCCCTGCCTTCATCATCATCATCATCAGTCGTATTTATTGAGCGCTTACTATGTGCAGAGCACTGTACTAAGCACTTGGGAAGTACAAATTGGCAACATATAGAGACAGTCCCTACCCAACAGTGGGCTCACAGTCTAAAAGGGGGAGACAGAGAACAAAACCAAACATACTAACAAAATAAAATAAATAGAATAGATATGTACAAATAAAATAAATAAATAAATAGAGTAATAAATATGTACAAACATTTATACAGGTGCTGTGGGGAAGGGAAGGAGGTAAGATTGGGGGGATGGAGAGCAGTGGATTGAAAGTAGTGTATGTCTGCTGGAAAAAGGGTTGGACGTGGGGTTTAATCTATCCACCTGTAGAAAGGATGTTGATTTTTGGAAACTCCTGCACTGTCATGAGGAGTTTCCCCACCATTCAACTTCCAGGAACCAAAGAAAGGACTGGGGAGCGAGCCAGCTAGGAAGCGCTCTGGGGAGAAGTGGCAGATGGACCAGAGAAAGAGAGAGGAGATGGACTTTGGATGCTTGGCTTTCAGGGCCAGCTACAGATGGCAAGTGAGGGAGGCAATTGTCTGTGCAGGGAAGGATGGCGGAGTGGATTGGGAGAGCAACGGTGAATGATTTGAAAGCACCCAGCCTGCGTCAGAAGTGACACTTGAATGAACTGGCACCTTTGAAGCTAGTGTAGGGGAGAGTCAAGTGCCCTGCCTCCCACCCCCTAAAAAATGCTCAAGATTCGGGGTTTCAAATGAGGCTTCTAATTGATTTCCAAATGTCATCGTTATGTTTTTCCAGAAGGGAGCAATAGTGAATTTTTTCCCTACCTCAGGGCAGCCACATATTTGAAGCCGCCACAGTGGCTCCTGCCCAGCCCTCCATCAATCAATCAACTGCATTTATTGAGTGCATACTGTGTGTAGAGTACCTGTATATATATACATATATACCTGTATATATGTATATATGTTTGTACATATTTATTACTCTATTTTACCTGTACATATCTATTCTATTTATTTTATTTTGTTGTATGTTTGGTTTTGTTCTCTGTCTCCCCCTTTTAGACTGTGAGCCCACTGTTCGGTAGGGACTGTCTCTGTATGTTGCCAACTTGTACTTCCCAAGCGCTTAGTACAGTGCTCTGCACACAGAAAGCGCTCAATAAATACGATTGATTGACTGATTGTAGAGGACTTTACTAAGCGCTTGGGAGAGTAATAATAATAATGATAATGGCATTTGTTAAGGGCTTACTATGTGCAAAGCACTGTTCTAAGCACGGGGGAGGTTACAAGGTGATCAGGTTGTCCCACAGTCTTTATCCCCATTTTACAGATGAGGTAACTGAGGCACAGAGAAGTTAAGTGGCTTGCCCAAAGTCACACAGCTGGTAATTGGGGGAGCTGGGATTTGAACCCATGACCTCTGACTCCAAAGCCCGGGCTCTTTCCACTGAGCCACGCTGCTTCACTGAGCACAGTATAATAAAGTTGGTAGACGTGTTCCCTGTCCACACCAGTGCTCTAAGCCCCCTAGCCGGCCCTCTCTGGCTGCCTCACCATTGCTGCCCCCACCGTCATTTCTCCACCGTGGGATAGGGCCTTCTGACTAGTCAGTTGAATAATGCTGTTAATCATCTTTCTTGTAGGTGTCTCTAGAGCAGAGGAACCAAGAACGCTGAGAGTTCCAAGGAGAGCACAGAAACCCAAAGCTTTAAACAACCCCGAGGACTCCACCTATTACATTCTGCTTCATGTAAGCTGACAATCCTTGGATGAATAACTAGGTGCTTAAATAATAGTGTGCGTAAATCGATATGTGCAAAAGTGTGATGGGCAACTGAGTACATTAAGTGCTCACAGTAAGTGCTCAGTGAATACCATTTGTTGATGGATTGCAGAGGGAGGATGGAAGCAGGGGCAAAGAAAATAATGGGAGAAAGCTTCCTGGAGGGTGTGGGATTTCAGGAGTGCCTTGGAGATGGAGAGAGTTGTGTTCTGGAAGATTTGAAGGGGGAGGTATTCCAGGCAGGAGGAAGGGGTGTATGCAAGGGCTGAAAGGCAGGAGAGTTGAGAAACAACATGGCCTAGTGGTTAGAGCAAGGGCATCATCATCATCAATCGTATTTATTGAGCGCTTACTATGTGCAGAGCACTGTACTAAGCGCTTGGGAAGTACAAATTGGCAACATATAAGGGCATGGAAGTCAGCAGGACCTGGGTTCTAATCCCAGCTCCACCACTTTTGTGATGTGTGACCTTGGGCAAGTCACTTCACTTCTGTGTGCCTCAGTTACCTCATCTGTAAAATGGGGATTAAGACTGTGAGCCCCATGTGGGACAGGGACTGTGTCCAACTGTCCAACCTGATTAGCTTGTATCTACCCCTGTGCTTAGTGTAATAATAATAATGATGGCATTTATAAAGCGCTTACTATATGCAAAGCACTGTTCTAAGCCCTGGGGAGGTTACAAGGGGATCAGGTTGTCCCACAGGGAGCTCACAGTCTTAATCCCCATTTTACAGATGAGGTAACTGAGGCCCAGAGAAGTGAAGTGACTTGCCCAAAGTCACACAGCTGGCAATTGGCGGAGCCGGGATTTGAACCCATGACGTCTGACTCCAAAGCCCGGGCTCCTTCCATTGAGCCATGCTGTCTTATCTCATGATTCTGTATCTACCCCCAGTGTTTCACGCAATGTTTGGTCTACAGTAAGCACTTAAAAAATACTACAATTACATCATCATCATCATCATCAATTGTATTTATTGAGCGCTTACTGTGTGCAGAGCACTGTACTAAGCGCTGGGAAGTACAAATTGGCAACATATAGAGACAGTCCCTACCCAACAGTGGGCTCACAGTCTAAAAGGGGGAGACAAAACCAAACATACTAACAAAATAGTACAATTACATGATTCTTAACTCCTAAAAGCTAGCTTCAGAGCTGAGCCACCTACCAGTTATGTGCCTTAAACAACCCCGTTATACTCTGAGCACAAAGGAAAAATCCCTCCTTCAGAGAAGAAAGAAAATGGAAATCCAACTTTCTGGTGCCTGCCAAAGTCTCCTAGAAAGATTCTAAGAATCAAAGAGGCAACCGGCTATCCGGTAGGAAGGTCTGTTATTCTGCCTCACTTCTTATACCCCTCTTCTTCATCCTGTTTGTTCCACAAGGCAGAGGAGTTCCTTCCCAAATGCATCACCCACACACTTGAGTCCGGACCCAATAAGCATATAGTTACTCACCCCACCCTCCATAACCCCACAGCACAGATGGGTGTAAATAAGTAGATAAAGGCTTATGTTGGGGTTATGCTGTAATGCAACTGAAGTGCTGTTGGGTAGGGACCGTCTCTATACGTTGCCAACTTGTACTTCCCAACCGCTTAGTACAGTGCTCTGCACATAGTAAGTGCTCAATAAATACGATTGAATGAATGAATCAATGACTGAATGGGTATTGTGTGCACATCCGTATACTCTGCTGCTTTTCCCATCTGTAATTTACTTTAATATCGCCCCCGCCCACTAGACTCTAAGCGTCTGGAGGGCAGGGATTGTGTTTAACAACTCTACTGTATTCTCTCTAGTGCTGAGAACACTGCTGTGCACACAATGCGCCCACGATAAATACCATTGATTGATTGGGAAATGGGGTCACATTTTCACAAACAGACCTCAGAATTTAAAGAATTGGGACAAAGTGCCTTTACATGGAAAACCACAACAGTTTTGTCAAACGGCCTGCTACTCCCAGTGTCTAACACAGTCCTTAGTAGCTTTCTGTGCGTGCGGCACTGGGGGACACGTTGTGCACCTTTTCACTGAACCGAAGGAGCCTCTGAACGCAGTTAACAGTCTCTCACTCATGACTTCTCTAGTGATTGATGATACATGCATAACTTGGTTGCTTCCCTCTGCCTGTTATTTATTTTAGCGTCGGTCTCTCCCACAAGCTTGTAAGCTCCCTGAAGGCTGGGAACGTGTCTACTTACTCTATTATACTCTCCCAATCACCTAGTGTGGTGCTCTGCACTAAGAAAACCCTCAATAAATTTGACTATTAGGAGAAGAAGCTATTTACTACGGTCTGGTTTGGACCTTCCACTTCCAAGTTTCAGCGCATCACCCTATCCCGGTCTTCAGTGTATCACCCTATCCTGGTTTTGTGGATTTGGTGAACAACAAATTTTGTGAACCTGAGTTATATCCCCTCAGCCCTCATGGTGAGGAGGGAGAGTGCTGAAAGCCCCCGACACCCCCTGATAAGTTGATCCACCAGAATCGCAGGAGTAGCTTCTGAAACCCAAGAACAGAATGAATAAAATGATGACAAAATAGAGGTGAATTAATTGTCAGAAATTGTCGAAACTCTCCGGGGCCTGTTGGTGTTTTGACCCACTAGAGAAGCCATGAGTGAGAGACTGTTAACTGCGTTCAGAGGCTCCTTCGGTTCAGTGAAAAGGTGCACAACGTGTCCCCCAGTGCCACACGTACAGAAAGCTGCTAAGGACTGTGTTAGACACTGGGAGTAGCAGACCGTTTGACAAAACTGTTGTGGTTTTCCACGTAAAGGCACTTTGTCCCAATTCTTTAAATTCTGAGGTCTGTTTGTGAAAATGTGACCCCATTTCCCAATCAATCAATGGTATTTATCGTGGGCGCATTGTGTGCACAGCAGTGTTCTCAGCACTAGAGAGAATACAGTAGAGTTGTTAAACACAATCCCTGCCCTCCAGACGCTTAGAGTCTAGTGGGCGGGGGCGATATTAAAGTAAATTACAGATAGGAAAAGCAGCAGAGTATAAGGATGTGCACACAATACCCATTCAGTCATTGATTCATTCATTCAATCGTATTTATTGAGCACTTACTATGTGCAGAGCACTGTACTAAGCGGTTGGGAAGTACAAGTTGGCAACGTATAGAGACAGTCCCTACCCAACAGCACTTCAGTTGTATTAAAGCTTAACCCCAACATAAGCCTTTATCTACTTATTTACACCCATCTTCAGCACTTTTGTATCATCATCATCATCAATTGTATTTATTGAGCGCTTACTGTGTGCAGAGCACTGTACTAAGCGCTTGGGAAGTACAAGTTGGCAACATATAGAGACAGTCCCTACCCAACAGTGGGCTCACAGTCTAAAAGACCGTGTTCATTCAGTTGTTCAATAAATTATTGAATTATTCAGCTATTTATTCAATTAATCGTTTTGATTACTCTACTTATAAATATCTTAAAGTGTGAATCCCCCGTAAGAGTGTAATCTCCTTGAGGGTGGGGGCATGGCACATCTTTGCTCTGTACTTCCTGAGTGCTTAGTACAGTGCATTGTACAAGTGTGTGCTCAATAAATACTCCATTCATTCAATCGTATTTATTAAGCGCTTACTGTGTGCAGAGCACTGTACTAAGCGCTTGGGAAGTATACGTTGTCAACATATAGAGACGGTCCCTACCCAACAATGGGCTCACAGTCTAGAAGACTGTGACTGCTACCAGGTACAGGAATTTGGGAGAGTATGATAGAAATAAAAGATGTAACCTTTGCCCTTCATGGTTTTTCACTTCCATGGTAACCCTAAAACTTTCTCTTAAGGCTGCAGACTTTGAGGTCAATACTGTAAATTCAGCTCTGGCGATTTCCGGGGGCTGATGAATTGTAAATGTCATGGCACCCGAGGTTTTTTTTTTCCTATTTAAAATGGAACAAGAGAAATCCAGTTCTACAGGACTCCAACTGCAGTGGAATGGGTGTCCTGGCTGTTGAAATGAGGCTTTGCAGATGACTGAATATAGTCCTTATAGTCCTTATAGAGTGTGAGCCCACTACTGGGTAGGGACTGTCTCTATATGTTGCCAACTTGTACTTCCCAAGCGCTTAGTACAGTGCTCCGCACACAGCAAGGGCTCAATAAATACGATTGATGATGAATAGCTTTTTATTTTGTGTGGTGTTTAAGAGCTTACTATGTGTCAAGCCTTGTTCTAAGTGCTGGGGTAGATACAAATTAATTAGGCCAGATAGGGTCCCTGCTCCCATTCAAAGTAGGAGGGAGGACAGGTATCGAATCCCCACTTTTTGCAATTGAAGAAACTGAAGTACAGAGAAGTTAAGTGACTTGCCCTCGGTCACACAGTAAGCAAGTGGCAGAGCCAGGATCAGAACCCAGGTCACCTGGCGCCCAGGCTTTATCCACTATGCCATGCTCCCTCTCCAAGGAGCTGTGATTCTCTGTGAGGGAACGACTTTGGATAGACGTACTGGATGAGTTAAATCTCCTCTTGCAGCAGAGCAGACCTACCAATATCTTACAACTACTAACTGATCAATAATCCTTTGTCTAGAGCTTAAGAACTGCCAGAAATGGCCTAACTCACCTTCAGATGTATTTACCAGAAGGAGCATCATCTTCCTTTAGTAGTTTGGTGGTTTGGGGGGGCTGGGATGTGGAAGGGAGAGCCCACAGAACACAGCAGTTGAATTTTCCTATTGACATTACCTTAAACTATGCCACACAGAAACGTAGAACTAAGGCACCCTAGGAAAGATCCAGTGCTTTGACATGAACAAGATTCAGTGAAAAGTATTTTCTATTTCCCTTAGAAGGCAATCCGGCAAGAAAAACGAAGACCAAGGAAAGAAAGGTACTCATTACTCTTAATATTATCTTCCTGCCCCAGCAAGTGTAAGTTACCTGACTTCCAATTCATAAAAGCAGAACAAAGGAAGAAAGAAGGTGACTGGGTGATTGACGAGAGATTCCTCCAGAGCCCGTTGTTGGGTAGGGACCGTCTCTAGATGTTGCCGAGTTGTACTTCCCAAGCGCTTAGTACAGTGCTCTGCACCCAGTAAGCGCTCAGTAAATACGATTGAATGAATGAATGAATGCCATTTACATTCTAAATACAAATGCAAAAGAAATGATCCTTCCTCACAGCTAAATAGATGTGAAACTGTCTCCAGTTGTTTTTCTATTTCTCGGTGCATTAAAAATACGATATGGCGTTTACGGTGTCTGAAGTGAGACCTTGTGTACACATTCTCCCCACCCCTTGAATCCCTTTTTGGTCTCTCCTGCCTTAATAGACTGTGGATATTCAGATTCTTGGAGGTGATTATTGTTTATTTAGATTTGGCATACCATCGTGGTTCAGCGTATGTTAGCTATGCCGTTTCCACTTAAGTGATGCATTTTTAAATGCCCATTCTACATATGATGCCATGTCTCAGGCTAGGCACCTAGCCCCCATATCATACCATAGTTGGCTTCTTTTTGGGGATTCCTAGGTAACGAAAATAACTGATGAGCTGTTTTCTGTTGATATAAGTGTGCACTGGTGTTGGCATTACCAGGTGGCTGAGATATGTACCCTCCAGGGAGAGGGTACCATGGAAAATATTTAAGCAGAAATGGCATAGCCAACGTATGATCCCTTCTGGTCTCTCTCAGAAACTGTGTCCTGCGGATAAGGATCAATTCAGATTCCTTGCCATCCTTGGCATCTGCCCACTTCCTTTACTTCCATCACTGCCCTCACAACCAGATTTTGAATAGTCCTGAGCTGAAGAAACTTAATTGTGGGTCTCCCCCCCCCCAGCCCAGGTTTTGGGGTTACAGTGTTTTGAAGTTCCCAAGCCCTTTGCCAGTACCCCACTCTGCCCCTCCTCTTGCCCAGGGGGTATTAAAAAATAATTTACCTGCCTTTCACCTTTTTAAAATAAGAAAACAAAGTACTGGTTTTGTTTACCTGCTGTGTTCTGTTTTTTACAGTCCAGGAAAAGTGCTAGATTTAGAAGATTTTTACTACCATGAAATTTCATGTAGTCATGCTGGACCGAAAAAAAATAACTCTAGATCAAGAAGTACAATGTCACAATCTGAGCTCCAGAATTCAAGTCCTATACCTGGCGAAAGGTAGGTAATAAATGGAGACCTCAGGTAAAGGCTAATTTCAATAAAGCATTTTTAATCAGTTTTTCTGCTTAATTTCAATTTACATTTTAGACTGAAGAAAACCATCATTACTTTCTCTAGTACAGTAAATGGGAAGAAGTTACTTTTAAATCACCCTCGGACAATTCCAAATAAATGTTCAACTTAACCAAATGGGTCTCCTAAAGTATGGGCTTTCCAGAGTCGTTATTCTGATTATTCATTGGGGTCAGACAGAAGAGTGCATCGACTTGGCCTCTGACACTGACATCGAATTAGTCACTGTAAACTCTCTGAGGTTCCATCTCCCCATCTTCAAAATAGGATTTTTTTTTAATGCCTGTTTCACAGAAGTCCTGGGTAATTAGCAAATCTGTGGGTGGGTTTTGAGATTAGAGGATACATTATGAAACAGAAAGGTCTCATATAAATAATAGGACTCTAAATGTTCCTATTCGTAGGTGCCCCTACTAATTTTTATTCAAGATTCTAGACAAAGACCCCAGGGAATGGAACATAGTCTCCCCCCAACTCCCAGTGTCTGCTCCAGGAGAACTTGGATCTGGTGGCAGGGGGATTCCTCTCCCTCCAGAGAAACAGTCACATTAACAGCATGGCTCAGTGGGAAGAGCCCGGGCTTTGGAGTCAGAGTTCATGGGTTCAAATCCCGGCTCCGCCAATTTTCAGCTGTGTGACTTTGGGCAAGTCACTTCACTTCTCTGGGCCTCAGTTACCTCAACTGTAAAATGGGGATTAAAACAGTGAGCCCCCCCCGTGGGACAACCTGATCACCTTGTAAC
Source organism: Tachyglossus aculeatus (assembly GCF_015852505.1). NCBI lineage: Eukaryota > Metazoa > Chordata > Mammalia > Monotremata > Tachyglossidae > Tachyglossus > Tachyglossus aculeatus. Next base: position 19,084,885 of record NC_052078.1, on the reverse strand, counting down.
CTCCCCAGCGCTTAGAACAGTGCTTTGCACATAGTAAGCGCTTAATAAATGCCATTATTATTATTATTATACCCATATGCCCCTTCTGACGACGCAGAATCTTAGTGATGTGTGGCCTGGGCACCAAGCCAGATGTCGTCACAGAATGTGGCATAGCACGGACTTGGAAATCAGAAAACCCAGGTTCTAACTCTGCCACTTAGATGCTGTGTGACCGTGGCTCAGCGGAAAGAGCACGGGCTTTGGAGTCAGAGGTCATGGGTTTGAATCCCGGCTCTGCCACTTATCAGCCGTGTGACTTTGGGCAAGTCACTTTGCTTCTCTGGGCCTCAGTTCCCTCATTTGTGATCCCTCCGTGGGGCAAGCTGATCACCTTGTAACCTCCTCAGCGCTTAGTGCTTTGCACATAATAAGCACTTAATAAATACTGTGAGCCCACTGTTGGGTAGGGGCTGTCCATATGTTGCCAACTTGTACTTCCCAAGCGCTTAGTACAGTGCTCTGCACACAGTAAGCGCTCAAATACGACTGAATGAATGAATTCCATGATTATTATTATTATTATTCTCTTTGCCCCAGTATCCTCAGCTGTAAAATGGGGATTCAATACCTGCTCTCCCTCCTACCTAGATGTAGGAGCCCCACGTGGGACAACCTGATTCTCTTGGATCTCCCCCAGCGCTCATCTGTGAGCCCCCCGTGGGACAACCTGATCACCTTGTAACCTCCCCAGCGCTTAGTGCTTTGCACATAGTAAGTGCTTAATAAATACTGTGAGCCCACTGTTGGGTAGGGGCTGTCCATATGTTGCCAACTTGTACTTCCCAAGCGCTTAGTACAGTGCTCTGCACACAGCACTCAAATAAGATTTAATGAATGAATTCCATGATGATTATTATTATTCTCTTTGCCCCAGTATCCTCAGCTGTAAAATGGGGATTCAATACCTGCTCTCCCTCCTACCTAGATGTAGGAGCCCCACGTGGAACAACCTAATTCTCTTGGATCTCCCCCAGCGCTCATCTGTGAGTCCCCCGTGGGACAACCTGATCACCTTGTAACCTCCCCAGCGCTTAGTGCTTTGCACATAGTAAGTGCTTAATAAATACTGTGAGCCCACTGTTGGGTAGGGGCTGTCCATATGTTGCCAACTTGTACTTCCCAAGCGCTTAGTACAGTGCTCTGCACACAGTAAGCGCTCAAATACGACTGAATGAATGAATTCCATGATTATTATTATTATTATTCTCTTTGCCCCAGTATCCTCAGCTGTAAAATGGGGATTCAATACCTGCTCTCTCTCCTACCTAGATGTAGGAGCCCCACGTGGGACAACCTAATTCTCTTGTATCTCCCCCAGCGCTCATCTGTGAGCCCCCCCGGGACAACCTGATCACCTTGTAACCTCCCCAGCGCTTAGTGCTTTGCACATAGTAAGCGCTTAATAAATACTGTGAGCCCACTGTAGGGTAGGGGCGGTCCATATGTTGCCAACTAGAACTTCCCAAGCGCTTAGTAATAATAATAATAATGATGATGGCATTTGTTAAGCGCTTACTATGTGCAAAGCACTGTTCTAAGCGCTGGGGGGATACAAGGTGATCAAGTTGTCCCACGTGGGGCTCACAGTCTTAATCCCCATTTTTACAGATGAGGTACCTGAGGCTCAGAGAAGTTAGGTGGCTTGCCCAAGGTCACACAGCAGACTTGTGGTGGAGCTGGGATGACAGTGCTCTGTCTCTATATGTTGCCAGCTTGTACTTCCCAAGCGCTTAGTCCAGTGCTCTGCACACAGTAAGCGCTCAAATACGATTGATTGAATGAATAAATTCCATGATGATGATGATTATTCTCTTTGCCCCAGTATCCTCAGTTGTAAAATGGGGATTCAATACCTGCTCTCTCTCTCCTACCTAGATGTAGGAGCCCCACGTGGGACAACCTGATTCTCTTGTATCTCCCCCAGCGCTCAGAACGGTGCTTGGACCATAGTAAGCGCTTAATAAATGCCGTCATTATCATTATTATTGCTCCCCAGGTGTTGGGCCGAGGAAGGCCCTGGAGAAGAAGAGGGAGACAACCCCTACGACTTCCGAAAGCTGCTGCGGAAAACCTCTCAGCGCCGGCGCCTGGTCCAGCAGCCTTAGCCGCCCACGGTGGGGCGGCCCGGCTCAGTCAATCAATCAATCAATCGTATTTATTGAGCGCTTACTGTGTGCAGAGCACTGGACTAAGCGCTTGGGAAGTACAAGCTGGCAACATATAGAGACAGTCCCTACCCAACAGTGGGCTCTCTCCCCCCTCAGAGCCCCAATCAATCAGTCGTATTTATTGAGCGCCTACTGTGTGCAGAGCACTGTACTAAGCGCTTGGGAAGTCCAAGTTGGCAACATATAGAGACGGTCCCTACCCAACAGTGGGCTCACAGTCTAGAGGCAGCCATTCCTCCCTCAGGGCTCCGCCCCTTCAGTGAATCAATCGTATTTATTGAGCGCCTACTGTGTGCAGAGCACTGTACTAACTAAGCGCTTGGGAAGTACAAGTTGGCAACATATAGAGACGGTCCCTGCCCAACAGTGGGCTCACAGTCTAGAAGCAGCCATTCCTCCCTCAGGGCTCTGCCCCCTCAGTCAATCAATCAATCAATCGTATTTATTGAGCGCTTACCGTGTGCAGAGCACTGTACTAAGCGCTTGGGAAGTACAAGTTGGCAACATATAGAGACAGTCCCTGCCCAACAGTGGGCTCACAGTCTAGAGGCAGCCATTCCTCCCTCAGGGCTCCGCCCCCTCAGTCAATATCAATCAATTGTATTTATTGAGCGCTTACTGTGTGCAGACTGTACTAAGCGCTTGGGAAGTCCAAGTTGGCAACATATAGAGACGGTCCCTGCCCAACTGCGGGGTCACAGTCTAGAAGGGGGAGACCGAGAACAAAACCAAACATATTAACAAAATAAATAGAATAGATATGTACAAGTAAAATTAATATGTACTTCCCAAGCGCTTAGTACAGTGCTCTGCACACAGTAAGCGCTCAATAAATACGATTGAATGAATGAATGAATGAAATAGAGTAATAAATATGTACAAACATATGTACAAATGCCCCCACCCCACCCCGCCGGGGCTGACACCCGGCCACCCTCGGGACGCGGGCGCCATCCCACCCTGCTCGGGGGCCCTCCTCCTCCTCCTCCTCCTTTTCCTCCCTCCTCCTCCTCTTCCTCCCTCCTCCTCCTCCTCTTCCTCCCTCCTCCTCCCTCCTCCTCCTTCCTCCTCTCTCCTTCTCTTCTGTCTTCTCCTCCTCCCTCCCTCTTCTCTTCTCCCCCTCGTCCCCCCTCCATCCCCCCGTCTTACCTCCTTCCCTTCCCCACAGCACCTGTATATATGTATATATGTTTGTACGTATTACTCTATTTTACTTGTACATATCTATTCTATTTATTTTATTTTGTTAATATGTTTGGTTTTGTTCTCTGTCTCCCCCTTTTAGACTGTGAGCCCACTGTTGGGTAGGGACCGTCTCTATATGTTGCCAACTTGGACTTCCCATGCGCTTAGTCCAGTGCTCTGCACACAGCGCTCAATAAATACGATTGATTGATTGGTATATACATATATACAGGTGCTGTGGGGAAGGGAAGGAGGTAAGGGGATGTATATATACATCTACATATACATCCCTGTATATATGTTTGTACATATTTATTACTCTATTTTACTTGTACATATCTATTCTATTTATTTTATTTCGTTAGTATGTTTGGTTTTGTTCCCTGTCTCCCCTTTTTAGACTGTGAGCCCACTGTTGGGTAGGGACTGTCTCTATATGTGGCCAACTTGGACTTCCCAGGTGCTTAGTACAGTGCTGTGCACACAGTAAGTGCTCAATAAATACGATTGATTGATTGATATATACATATATACAGGTGCTGTGGGGAAGGGAAGGAGGTAGGACGGTGGGGATGTATATATACATCTGCATATACATCCCTGTATATATAAAGGGATGTACTTGTATATATGTTTGTACATATTTATTACTCTATTTTACTTGTACGTATCTATTCTATTTATTTTATTTTGTTAGTATGTTTGGTTTTGTTCTCTGTCTCCCCCTTTCAGACTGTGAGCCCACTGTTGGGTAGGGACTGTCTCTATATGTGGCCAACTTGGACTTCCCAAGCGCTTAGTACAGTGCTCTGCACACAGTAAGCGCTCAATAAATACGATTGATTGATTGATATGTACGTATATACAGGTGCTGTGGGGAAGGGAAGGAGGTAAGACGGTGGGGATGGAGAGGGGGGCGAGGGGGAGAGGAAGGAGGGGGCTCAGTGTGGGAAGGCCTCCTGGAGGAGGTGAGCTCTCAGTAGGGCCTTGAAGGGAGGAAGAGAGGGCCTCTCTCAGCCCCGCGCTTTCCTCTCTCGGGGCTCCTTCCCCTCCCTCTCAGATCCCAACCCATTCCTCCCTCAGGACTCCGCCCCCTCCCTCTTAGATTCATTCATTCATCGTATTTATTGAGCGCTTACTGTGTGCAGAGCACTGTACTAAGCGCTTGGGAAGTCCAAGTTGGCAACATATAGAGACGGTCCCTACCCAACAGTGGGCTCACAGTCTAGAAGGGGGAGACAGAGAAGAAAACAAAACATATTAACAAAATGAAATAAATAGAATAAACATGTACAAATAAGATAGAGTAATAAATACATACAAACATATATACATATATACAGATGCTGTGGGGAGGGGAAGGAGGTAAGGCGGGGGGGATAGAGAGGGGGACGAGGGGGAGAGGAAGGAGGGGGCTCAGTGTGGGAAGGCCTCCTGGAGGAGGTGAGCTGTCAGTAGGGCCTTGAAGGGAGGAAGAGAGCTAGCTTGAGGGATGGGCAGAGGGAGGCCATTCCAGGCCTGGGGGATGGCGTGGGCCGGGGGTTGACAAGGGGACAGGCAAGAACGAGGCACGGGAAGGAGATTAGCGGCGGAGGAGATCCCCGCTGTGAGCCCACTGTTGGGTAGTCCTCCTCCAGGAGGCCTTCCCAGACTGAGCCTTTTAGATTCCCTTTTAGACTGTGAGCCCTCTGTTGGGTAGGGACTGTCTCTATATGTGGCCAATTTGTACTTCCCAAGCGCTTAGTACAGTGCTCTGCACATAGTAAGCGCTCAGTAAATATGATTGATGATGATGATGATGACAGCGGGACAGGCGAGAACGAGGCACGGGAAGGAGATTAGCGGCAGAGGAGATCCCCGCTGTGAGCCCTCTGTTGGGTAGTCCTCCTCCAGGAGGCCTTCCCAGACTGAGCCTTTTAGACTCCCTGTTAGACTGTGAGCCCACTGTTGGGTAGGGACTGTCTCTATATGTTGCCAATTTGTACTTCCCAAGCGCTTAGTACAGTGCTCTGCACATAGTAAGCGCTCAATAAATACGATTGATGATGATGATGATGAGCCCCTTCCTTCCTCTCCCCCTCGTCCCCCTCTCCATCCCCCCCATCTTACCTCCTTCCCTTCCCCACAGCACCTGTGTATATGTCTATATGTTTGTACATATTTATTACTCTATTTATTTGACTTGTACATATCTATTCTATTTATTTTATTTTGTTAGTATGTTTGGTTTTGTTCTCTGTCTCCCCCTTTTAGATTGGGAGCCCACTGTTGGGTAGGGACCGTCTCTATATGTTGCCAACTTGTCCGTCCCAAGCGCTCAGTACAGTGCTCTGCACACAGTAAGCGCTCAATAAATACGATTGATTGATTGATTGATTGATTGAATGAATGAATGAATGAATTCCTCCCTCCGCCCCTCCCCTCGGAGCCCCGCCCATTCCTCCCTGAGGGCTCCGCCCCCTCCCTCGGAGCCCCGCCCATTCCTCCCTCAGGACTCCGCCCCCCTTTCCGCCCCGCCCATCCCTCCCTCAGCCCCTCCCTTCGGAGCCCCGCCCATTCCTCCCTCAGAGTCCCTCGCTCATTCACTCAATCGTATTTGTTGCGCGCTTACTGTGTGCAGAGCACTGTACTGAGCGCTTGGGAAGTACAAGTTGGCAAAATATAGAGACGGTCCCTCCCTCCCATTCCTCCCTCAGGGCTCCGCCCCCCTCAGAGCCCCGCCCCCTCAGGTCCCCGCCCATTCCTCCCTCAGAGCCCCGCCCTCTCAGATCCCCGCCCATTCCTCCCTCAGAGCCCCGCCCCCTTAGAGCCCCGCCCATTCCTCCTCAGCCCCTCCCCTCGGAGCCCCGCCCACTCATCTCTCGGGGCTCCGCCCCCTCCCTCAGTTCCCCGTCCTTTCCTCCCTCGGAGCCCCGCCCCCTCAGAGCCCCGCCCATCCCTCCCTCAGCCCCTCTCCTCGGAGCCCCGCCCATTCCTCACTCGGGGCTGCTCCCCCTCCCTCTGAGCCCCGCCCATTCCTCCCTCAGGACTCCACCCCCTCCCTCCGATCCCCGCCCATTCCTCCCTCAGGACTCCGCCCCCTTTTAGTCCCACCCATTCCTCTCAGCCCCTCTCTTCGGAGCCCCGCCCATTCCTCCCTCAGCCCCTCCCCTCGAAGTCCCGCCCATTCCTCTCTCGGGGCTCCGCCCCCCTTTCTCTAGTCCCGCCCACCCATTCCTCCCTCAGGACTCCGCCCCCTCACTCAGATCCCCAACCATTCCTCCCTCAAAGCCCCGCCCATCTCTCCCTCGGAGCCCCGCCCATTCCGCTCTCGGAGATCCTCCCCTCCCTCTTAGAGCCCCGCCCATCCCTCCCTCAGCCCCTCCCCTCGAAGTCCCGCCCATTCCTCCCTCAGGGCTCCGCCCATCCCTCCCTCAGCCCCTCCCCTCGGAGCCCCGCCCATTCCTCTCTCGGAGCTCCTCCCCCTCCCTCGGAGCCCCGCCCATTCCTCCCTCAGAGCCCCGCCCCCTCAGATCCCCTCCCGTTCCTCCCTCAGGACTCCGCCCCCTTTCCGCCCCTCCCATTCCTCTCTCCGCCCCTCCCTTGGGAGCCCCGCCCCTTCCTCCCTCAGGGCCCCGCCCCCTTAGAGCCCCGCCCATCCCTCCCTCCGCCCCTCCCCTCGAAGTCCCGCCCATTCCCCCTCTCGGGGCTCCTCCCCCTTCCTCTGGCCCCGCCCATTCTTCCCTCAGATCCCAAACCATTCCTCCCTCAGGACTCCGCCCCCTCCCTCAGATCCCCGCCCATTCCTCTCCCGGAGCCCCGCCCATTCCTCCCCCTCAGATCCCCGCCCAATCCTCCCAGTCAGATCCCGGCCCACTCCTCCCCCTGAGCCCCTCCCTCTCCCTCTCCCGGTCCCGCCCCTTCCTCCATCCCTCCCCGTCCCTCCCCGTCCATCCACCTGCCTGTCATTGCCTCAGAGCCTCGGTTTGCCCCCGGGGTCGGGCCCAGGTGTGCGGGGCGAGCGGGGCCGGGGTTTATTCATTTATTCATTTATTTATTTATTCATTTATTCATTCATTTATTTAATTTATTCGTTTGGGGCCGGAATAAACCCTCAGAGACAAAGGCAACGAGTCCGAGGGCGGGACTGACTGGCGGCCCGAGACACTTGGTAAGGCCCTTCTTCTTCTACCCTTGCCTTAATCAATCAATCAATCAATCAATCGTATTTATTGAGCGCTCACTGTGTGCAGAGCACTGTACTAAGCGCTTGGGAAGTACAAGTTGGCAACATACTCGGCCCCACCCAAACCCTCCTCACACCTACCCTGCACACACGCCCTCCTTACAAAGGAAGTTGAACCGTCTTCAACCCGCGGAATTATCATTTAATTATTACATACCTTCCACACCCACCCTTCTCACCCATACCCTTCACACATGACTCCCTCACACTCAGCTTCCTCACCGATAAGGAGGTTGGACTGTGTCCAACTTGCTTAACTTGTATCTACCCTAGCGCTTAGAACAGTTCTTGGCACAAGTGCCATAATTATGAATTATTATTTATTAAGTACCGTTCACACACACCCTTCTCACCCATACCCTTCACACATGACTCCCTCACACTCAGCTTCCTCACCGATAAGGAGGTTGGACTGTGTCCAACTTGCTTAACTTGTATCTACCCTAGCGCTTAGAACAGTTCTTGGCACAAGTGCCATCATTATGAATTATTATTTATTAAGTACCGTTCACACACACCCTTCTCACCCATACCCTTCACACATGACTCCCTCACACTCAGCTTCCTCACCGATAAGGAGGTTGGACTGTGTCCAACCTGCTTAACTGATATCTACCTTAGTGCTTAGAACAGTTCTTGGCACAAGTGCCATAATTGCGAATTATTATTTATTACATACCGTTCACACACACCCTTCTCACCCATACCCTTCACACATGACTCCCTCACACTCAGCTTCCTCACCAATAAGGAGGTTGGACTGTGTCCAACTTGCTTAACTTGTATCTACCCTAGGGCTTAGAACAGTTCTTGGCACAAGTGCCATCATTATGAAGTATTATTTAATTATTACATACCTTTCCCACACGCCCTTCTCACCCATACCCTTCGCACATGGCTCCCTCACGCACAGGTTCCTCACCCATACGGAGGTTGGACTGTGTCCAACCTGCTTAACCTGTGTCTACCCTAGTGCTTAGTTCTTGGCACAGGTGCCATCATTATAAAGTATTATTTAATTATTACATGCCTTTCCCACACGCCCTTCTTACCCATACCCTTCACAAATGGCTCCCTCGCAGCTTCCTCACCCATAAGGAGGTTGGACTGTGTCTAACCTGCTTAACTCATATCTACCCTAGTGCTTAGAACAGTGCTTGGCACAAGTGCCATCATTATGAAGTATTATTTAATTATTACAAACCTTTCCCACACGCCCTTCTCACGCATACCCTTCGCACATGGCTCCCTCACACACAGCTTCCTCACCCATACGGAGGTTGGACTGTGTCCAACCTGCTTAACTTGTATCTACCCAAGTGCTTAGAACAGTGCTTGGCACAAGTGCCATCATTATGAAGTATTATTTAATTATTACATACCTTTCCCACACGCCCTTCTCACCCATACCCTTCACAAATGGCTCCCTCACACACAGCTTCCTCACCCATACAGAGGTTGGACTGTGTCCAACCTGCTTAACTTGTATCTACCCTAGTGCTTAGAACAGTGCTTGGCACAAGTGCCATCATTTTGAATTATTATTTATTACATGCCTTTCTCACCCACCCTTCTCACCCATACCCTTCACACATGGCTCCCTCGCACTCAGCTTCCTCACCCATAAGGAGGTTGGACTGTGTCCAACCTGCTTAACTTGTATCTACCCTAGTGCTTAGAACAGTGCTTGGCACAAGTGCCATCATTATGAATTATTATTTAATTATTACATAACTTTCACACACGCCCTTCTCACCCATACCCTTCACACACGGCCTCCTCAAGCCTAAATTTGAGCCGTGTCCAACCTGCTTAACATAGATCTACCCTAGCGCTTAGGGCAGTGCTTGGGCACAAGAAGCAGCATGGCTTAGTGGAAAGAGCATGGATTTGGGAGTCAGAGGTCGTGGGTTCTAATCCCGGCTCCGCCATTTATCAGCTGTGTGATCTTGGGCACGTCACTTAACTTCTCTGTGCCTGTTACCTCATCTGTAAAATGGGGATTAAGACTGTGAGCCCCACATGGGGCCACCTGATTATCTTATATCTATCCCAGCGCTTAGAACAGTGCTTGGCACGTAGTAAGCGCTTAACAAATACCATCGTTATTATAAGTACAGTAATTATTAATTACTATTTAATAATTACATACCTTTCACACACGCCCTTCTCACACTTACCCTTCCCACACCACTCCCTCACACACAGCTTTCTCTCACATGCTCTTCACACACGGCCCGCCGCCAGAGCTGGCACACAAGGCATCCTCAGGCCCAGCCTCCTCACACATAATAATAATAGTAATAATAATAATGATATTTGCTGGGTGCTTACTACGTGAAGCACTGCTCTAAGCGCTGGGTGGGGGGGGAATACGAGGTGATCAGGTTGTCCCACGTGGGGCTCACAGTTTTAAGAAGCAGCGTGACTTAGCGGAAAGAGCACGGGCTTGGCAGTCAGAGGTCGTGGGTTCTAATCCCGGCTCCGCCACTTGTCTGCTGTGTGACTTTGGGCAAGTCACATGACTTCTCTGTGCCTCAGTTACCTCATCTGTAAAATGGGGATTAAGACTTTGAACCCCACGTGGGGCAACCTGATCACCATATATATGTTTGTACATATTTATTACTCTATTTATTTATTTATTTATTTATTTATTTATTTATTTTATTTGTGCATATCTATTCTATTTATTTTATTTTGTTAGTATGTTTGGTTTTGTTCTCTGTCTCCCCCTTTTAGACTGTGAGCCCACTGTTGGGTAGGGACTGTCTCTATATGTTGCCAATTTGTACTTCCCAAGCGCTTAGTACAGTGCTCTGCACATAGTAAGCGCTCGATAAATACAATTGATGATGATGATATATCTACCCAGGCTTAGAACAGTGCTCGGCACATAGTAAGCGCTTAACAAATGCCATCATCATTATTATTATTATTTATATACCCCAGAGCTTAGAACAGTGCTTGGTACATACTAAGCGCTTAACAAATACCAGCATTATTATTAATCCCCATTTTGCAGGTGAGGTAACAGGTACAGAGAAGTGAAGTGAGTTGCCCAAACTCACACAGCAGACAAGTGGCGGAGCCGGAATTAGAATCCATGACCTCTGACTCCCAAACCCGGGCTCTTTCCACCGAGCCACACTGTACAGCCCTCAGGCCCAGCCCCCTACGCGGTCTCAGGGCTCAGAGTGGCACTGTGTAGTTGTCGTTGTGTCGTCGTTCCCAGGCCTGGCTCCGTCCAGCACACAGCCACGCGCGCCTTACATAAGGGAGACCTCGAGGCCCGGTCGTGTCATTCATTCAGTCAATCAATCAATCAATCAATCGTATTTATTGAGCACTTACTATGTGCAGAGCACTGTACCAAGCGCTTGGGAAGTCCAAGTTGGCAACATATAGAGACAGTCCCTACCCAACAGTGGGCTCACAGTCTTTATTGAGCACTTACTGTGTGCAGAGCACTGTACTAAGCGCTTGGGAAGTGCACGTGCTGGACTCCCTCCTCGTCCCGAGCCCTTTCTGCGGTCGCCACCGGCGAGGTTGCGGTGGTCGGGGGGACGAGTTGAGGGTGGGCCTGGTCGCGCTGCTGGCCCGGGGTCGGCCAGGCGAGTAGACTGAGTCAGAGCGGCCCTTTTCTGGGACCGAGTGGTGGCTCTGCACATAGTAAGCGCTCAATAAATACGACTGATGATGATGATGGCCATGGGCTAGCGGGCCCCCTCTCCTTTGCCCGGGCTAGTCAGTGTTGGCAGCCGGGGCCAGGCCGGGGAGAAGGGGAGATGGACAGTCGTGGGGAGGGCAAAGAGGGATGTGGGGTCAGAAGGAGGGAATCAATCAATCAATCGTACTTATTGAGTGCTTACTGTGTGCAGAGCACTGTACTAAGCGCTTGGGAAGTCCAAGTTGGCAACATATAGAGACAGGCCCTACCCAACAGTGGGCTCACAGTCTAAAAGGAGGAGACAGAGAACAAAACCAAACATACTAATAAAATTAAATAAATAGAATAGATATGTACATGTAAAATAAATAAAGGAAGCGGGGAGGAGGAGGGAGGCGGGGTCGTATGGACGGAGGAATGAGATGAGTCTCTATTTGTTGCTGGTGTGTACTTCCCAAGCGCTTAGTGCAGTGCTCTGCACACAGTAAGCGCTCAGTAAATACGATTGAATGAATGCGGGGTCCCAGGGATGGAGGAGAGGGATAAGGGGTCACAGGGATGAAGGAATGAAATGTGGGGTCACAGGGATGGAGGGGAGGGATGTGGGGTCACAGGGATGGAGGAGAGGGATGCGGGGTCCCAGGGATGGAGGAGAGGGATGCGGGGTCACAGGGATGGAGGGGAGGGATGCGGGGTCACAGGGATGGAGGAGAGGGATGCGGGGTCACAGGGATGAAGGAATGAAATGTGGGGTCACAGGGATGGAGGGGAGGGATGCGGGGTCACGGGGATGAAGGAATGAGATGCGGAATCACAGGGATGGGGGGTCACAGGGACGAAGGAGAGGGATGCGGGGAGAGGAAGAGGGAGTGGCAGGATTTTACTGTTCAGGGGACACACCTTCCCCCCCCATGAGCGACCCAGGAGGGGATTTCCGAGCCTGGGGGAGGCCAGACAGGGGTGGGGCGGGGTTTGGGGTGCCCCCGCATGTCCCCTCGGGCACCCGCCAGCTGGGGCAAGAGAAGAGCGAGGCAGACGTGGGATACCCACGTCACCAGAATTGATCATTTTGACAACAAACCTTTCATCCGAAAGGAAGAAGTCATCATTTCATTTGAAATGCAAGTAGTTTTCGCGTATCTGGACCCAAGGGGGGACATCAGATCCTAAACCGCGTCCTCCCCACCCCCTGTCTCTGTTTTCCGCAGCCTTTCCAATCTCCTGTGCTTCTCCCCTCCCCTGTAAAAAAAAGTGGATGATAGATACGGAGTTAATAACTCCATGGTCGGTAATAGACACAGACGTGATTGTGGGTGGGTGGATGACTAGAGAGCTAGTTGGATAGCTAATGTTCATATATTTTTCCCTAGCGCTCAGCACATTGCTTTGCATATTATTACCATCAAATAGATGTCCTTAATTGAACGGTAGAATGCACTATGGTTAGATAATAGAGATGGGAGAGAAATAGATAAAGGACTTAAAGGATGAAAGGTAATAGACCGTCTCTAAATGTTGCCAACTTGTACTTCCCAAGCGCTTAGTACAGTGCTCCGCACACAGTAAGCGCTCAATAAATACGAATGAATGAATGAATGATGGACATGATGATGGATACGGCTGTAGATGGAAAATCTACCCTTCGTCCCCTTCCTGAGTTAGGCGGGGCCCAAAGGAACAACGAAATGGGGCCCAGGGCGAGCATAGAGAAGCAGTGTGGCTCAGTGGAAAGAGCCCGGGCTTGGGAGTCAAAGGTCGTGGGTTCTCATCCCGGCTCCACCACTTGTTAGCTGTGCGACCTTGGGCAAATCACTTAACTTCTCTGGGCCTCAGTTACCTCGTCTGTAAAATGGGGATTAAGATTAAGACTGTGAGCCCCACGTGGGACAACCTAATTACCTTGTATCTCCCCCAGCGCTTAGAACAGTTCTTAGTAAGCGCTTAACAAATACCGTCATTATTATTATTATTATTCCTCGTGAGATTGACCACCCTGGCTGGTGCCAGGAGTACCCGGGCCCCCGTTTCTCCCCAGTGGCTTGGAAAATAGCCTGCCCCCCGTGCGTAAAGAAGCAGCAGCGTGGCTTAATGGAAAAAGTACGGACTTGGGCGTCAGGGGTCGTGGGTTCCAATCCCGGCTCTGCCCCTTATCAGCTAGGTGACTCTGGGGCAGTCCCTTGACTTCTCTGTGCCTCAGTGACCTCATCTGTAAAATGGGGCTCAAGACTGTGAGTCCCACGTGGGACAACCTGATTACCTTGTATCTACCCCCAGCGCTTAGAACAGTGCTTGGCACATAGTAAGCGTTAAGACTGTGAGTCCCACGTGGGACAACCTGATTACCTTGTATCTACCCCCAGCGCTTAGAACAGTGCTTGGCACATAGTAAGCGTTAAGACTGTGAGTCCCACGTGGGACAACCTGATTACCTTGTATCTACCCCCAGCACTTAGAACAGTGCTTGGCATATAGTAAGCGTTAAGACTGTGAGTCCCACGTGGGACAACCTGATTACCTTGTATCTACCCCCAGCACTTAGAACAGTGCTTGGCATATAGTAAGCGTTAAGACTGTGAGTCCCACGTGGGACAACCTGATTACCATGTATCTACCTCAGCGTTTAGAACAGTGCTTGGCACATAATAAGCGCTTAAATACCATCATTATTACAGGTATCCACCCTCAGTTTGTTGGGGCCGAGTGGCCGTCTTGGGGGCAGTGCTGGGAAAGGTCATTCGTCTCCCCCTTTTAGACTGTGAGCCCACTGTTGGGTAGGGACTGTATATGTTGCCAATTTGTACTTCCCAAGCGCTTAGTACAGTGCTCTGCACATAGTAAGCGCTCAATAAATACGATTGATGATGATGATGATGGAGGCCTCGCGAAGTAGCCGCTGCCCTTTTCCCCTACCCACGTTTGGGGCTGTCTTAAGGATTTTGTTGCCTGTCCCGCCTCTCTCTCCCGCATTTCTCGACGCGGCTTGTGATTCATTCAGTTGTATCTCTTGAGCGCTGACTGTGTGCAGAGCACTGTACCAAGCGCTTGTCCGAAGCCGAGCGTCTGCAGGAGCGGCGGCCGAAGGTTAACTGAGAGCTCAAGGCCCTACTGAGAGCCCACCTCCTCCAGGAGGCCTTCCCAGACTGAGCCCCTTCCTTCCTCTCCCCCTCGTCCCCCTCTCCATCCCCCCCCATTTTACCTCCTTCCCTTCCCCACAGCACCTGTATATATGTATATATGTTTGTACATATTTATTACTCTATTTATCTTACTTGTACATATCTATTCTATTTATTTTATCATCATCAATCGTATTTATTGAGCGCTGACTGTGTGCAGAGCACTGTACTAAGCGCTTGTCCGAAGCCAAGCGTCTGCAGGAGCGGCGGCCGAAGGATAACTGAGAGCTCAAGGCCCTACTGAGAGCTCACCTCCTCCAGGAGGCCTTCCCAGACTAAGCCCCTTCCTTCCTCTCCCCCTCGTCCCCCTCTCCATCCCCCCCATTTTACCTCCTTCCCTTCCCCACAGCACCTGTATATATGTATATCTGTTTGTACATATTTATTACTCTATTTATTTATTGATCTTACTTGTACATATCTATTCTATTTATTTTATCATCATCAATCGTATTTATTGAGCACTGACTGTGTGCAGAGCACTGTACTAAGCGCTTGTCCGAAGCCGAGCGTCTGCAGGAGCGGCGGCCGAAGGATAACTGAGAGCTCAAGGCCCTACTGAGAGCTCACCTCCTCCAGGAGGCCTTCCCAGACTGAGCCCCTTCCTTCCTCTCCCCCCTCCATCCCCCCATCTTACCTCCATCCCCCCATCTTACCTCCTTCCCTTCCCCACAGCACCTGTATATATGTATATATGTTTGTACATATTTATTACTCCATTTATCTTGTACATATCTATTCTATTTATTTTATTTTGTTAATATGCTTGGTTTTGTTCTCTGTCTCCCCCTTCTAGACTGTGAGCCCGCTGTTGGGTAGGGACTGGCTCTATGTGTTGCCAACTTGGACTTCCCAAGCGCTTAGTACAGTGCTCTGCACACAGTAAGCGCTCAATAAATACGATTGATTGATTGATTGATTGATTGATACCGGTGCGAGGGACCTGGGCTGTAGACTAGACACGGCGGGCCTGCCGGGGAACGGGTGCGCATCGCTTCAGGAAAATACGGTGTGACCGATCGACTCGCTGGAGACTTGCTGTAAACTATTTGCACGCACGGACTGGATAATAATAATAATAATGGTATTTTTCAAGCGCTTACTACGTGCCAAGCTCTGTTCTAATCTCTGGGGTAGAGACACAGGGTAATCAGGTTGTCCCACGTGGGGCTCACAGTCTCAATCCCCATTTTACAGATGAAGTAACTCAGGCACAGAGAAGTTAAGTGACTTGCCCAAGGTCACACAGCAAAGTGGCAGAGGCGGGATTAGAACCGAAGCCCGGGCTCTTTCCACGAAGCCATGCTGCTTCTCGATGTAACTGTACCTGGGGAAGATGATGATAATGGCATTTATTAAGCGCTTACTATGTGCAAAGCACTGTTCTAAGCACTGGGGAGGTTACAAGGAGATCAGGTTGTCCCACGGGGGGCTCACAGTCTTAATCCCCATTTTATAGATGAGGTAACTGAGGCCCAGAGAAGTTAAGTGACTTGCCCAAAGTCACACAGCTGACAATTGGCAGAGCTGGGATTCGAACCCATGAACTCTGACTCCAAAGCCCGGGCTCTTTCCACTGAGAACGTGGACTTGTAGAATGTGTATAACGCTTAGTACAGTGCTCTGCACACAGTAAGCGCTCAATAAATACGATTGAATGAATGAATGAATGTATAACGTGTTTATAGAAAGCGAATGGCCGGCAACTATAGGATGCTTGCGTGTGTTTAAGTGACGGGTATATAGGCGATGTGCCTTTTGAATGTATAGAAATAGGATGCCTTTGCAAGCAATTCCCCTTTTAAATCAGCATCGTCATCATCAATCGTATTTATTGAGCGCTTACTGTGTGCAGAGCACTGTACTAAGCGCTTGGGAAGTACAAGTTGGCGAGAAGTACAAGTTGGCAAATGAGAGAAAAGGGAAGAGAATCGAAAGAAGATTCTCGGCTTCTCGGAAAATCCGCAATTTCTGTGGCCGGTAAATGGTGTTGGGTGGGGCCTTGTCGCTAGCGATGGATGCTCTCGCTTTATCATCATCAATCTTATTTATTGAGCGCTTACTGTGTGCAGAGCACTGTACTAAGCGCTTAGGAAGTACAAGCTGGCAACGTATAGAGACAGTCCCTTCCCCACAGTGGGCTCACAGTCTAAAAGGGGGCTTTAGCCAGCCGAAGGCCGGGTCATCCGAGGCCTGGGATTCCCTTGGTCACTCAGGGAGGGGGCGGCCGGGGCTGACCTGGAGGGGAGGGAAGGAGGGAGGAAGAAGAAGAGGGGAGCGAGCTAGTTCGGCCTTCCGACACGACGATTGTCAGTCCATCCGTCCCGGAAGAGCACGGGCTTTGGAGTCAGAGGTCACGGGTTCAAACCCCGGCTCCGCCAATTGTCAGCTGTGTGACTTTGGGCAAGTCACTTCACTTCTCGGGGCCTCAGTTACCTCACCTGTAAAATGGGGATTGAGACTGTGAGCCCCCCATGGGACAACCTGATCACCTTGTAACCTCCCCAGCGCTTAGAACAGTGCTTTGCACAGAGTAAGCGCTTAATAAATGCCATCATTATTATTAGCGACGTGAGGGGTGGTCGGGGGAAGGGGACAAGGCAGACGCCTTGTTCGCACCCAGTGCCGGCCTCAAGTCAAGCTCAGGGAGGGCCAAGCTGGAAGTGTCTCTTTCTCTGCCTCCTGCGAGGGGACCAGGGGACAAGGCCCGGTTTGCGGGATCCGGAGACTTCCCTGTTGCTTGGACCAATCAATCAATCAATCAATCAATCGTATTTATTGAGCGCTTACTATGTGCAAAGCACTGTACTAAGCGCTTGGGAAGTATAAATTGGCAACATATAGAGACAGTCCCTACCCAACAGTGGGCTCACAGTCTAAAAGGGGGAGACAGAGAACAAAACCAAACATACTAACAAAATAAAATAAATAGAAATAGAATAGATATGTACACGTAAAATAAATAAATAAATAGACTAATAAATATGTACAAACATATATACATATATACAGGTGCTGTGGGGAAGGGACGGAGGTAAGATGGGGGGGTTGGAGAGGGGGACGAGGGGGAGAGGAAGGAAGGGGCTCAGTCTGGGAAGGCCTCTTGGAGGAGGTGAGCTCTCAGCAGGACCTTGAAGGGAGAAAGAGAGCTAGCTTGGCGGATGGGCAGAGGGGTTGGAATAAGTCCATCCTCCCCCTCCCACCCCTCCACGCGTCCCGCTGTCTCCATCCTGTCTCTATAATAATAATAATGATGGCATTTGTTAAGCGCTTACTATGTGCAAAGCAACTGTTCTAAGCGCTGGGGAGGATACAAGGTGATCAAGTCCCACTTGGGGCTCACGGTCTTAATCCTCACTTTACAGATGAGGTAACTGAGGCCCAGAGAAGTTAAATGACTTGCCCAAAGTCACACAGCGGACAACTGGCGGAGCCGGGATTTGAACCCATGACCTCTGACTCCAAAACCCGGGCTCTTTCCAATGAGCCACGCTGCTTCTCTGCCTCTATCCTCTCTGCCTCCATCCTCTCTGTCTCCATCCCCCCGTCTCCATCCTCTCTGTCACCAACCTCTCTGTCTCCATCCCCCGGCTCCATCCCCCCGTCTCTAACCTCTCTGTCTCCATCTTCTTCATCTCCATCCTCTCTGTCTCTATCCTGTCTCTATCCTCTCTGTCTCCATCCTCTCTGTCTCTGTCATCTGTCAGCGTGGCTCAGTGGAAAGAGCCCGGGCTTTGGAGTCAGAGGCCATGGGTTCAAACCCCGACTCTGCCAATTGCCAGCTGTGTGACTTTGGGCAAGTCACTCCACTTCTCTGGGCCTCAGTTCCCTCATCTGTAAAATCGGGATGAAGACTGTGAGCCCCCCGTGGGACAACCTGATCAGCTTGTGACCTCCTCAGCGCTTAGAACAGTGCTTTGAACATAGTAAGAGCTTAATAAATGCCATTATTATTATTATCTGTCTCCATCCCCCGTCTCTATCATCTGTCTCCATCCCCTATCTCTATCCTGTCTGTCTCCATCCCCCCGTCTCCATCCTCTCTGTTTCCATCCTCTGTCTCTATCATCTATCTCCATTCCCATCTCTATCCTCTCTGTCTCCATCCTCTCTGTCTCTATCCGCTCTGTCTCCATTGTCTCTGTCTCTATCCTCTCTGTCTCCATCCCCCCATCTCCATCCTCTCTACCTCTGTCCCCGCTGCCAGACCGAAGGGAGAGGGTCCTCGCGGTGCCACGAGCCCCCCTGCCCGCCTCCTGCTGTCCCCAGATAACAGAAACCAGGTTTCAAAGCGGAAGAAATAAATAACTAGAAATAACGGTCATCAGTGTCAACACAGGCTGTTTTCCCCGTCGGGCCGGGCTGGGGGTCAGAGCCCTGGGCAGACCGCGTTCCGGGGACACACACACACACACACACACAAACACACACACACGCGCGCGCGTTTAGTTCACGCTCGCAACCACACATCCACTCTCACAAACATACACCATTCATTTCACATACACATAGCCGATCCGTTTCTTTTACAGAAAAGCACTCACTCTAAGCGTCTTTCACATCTTTGACCCAAACCCACTCCCTGTCTTTTACCCACATTTTCCTTCTTTCACACTCTCTCTCTCTCATACACACACATGCAATCACCTTTCACGCCACATCCCCACGTACTCCCTCTCACCCGACTCACCCCCTCTCCAGCACGTCCCTAGTCTGTCCCGTGTGGTGTCAAGATTGATGTCCCTCCCACCTTCCCTCTCGTCCTCAGTCCTCCCCTAACTGTCCCTTTCTGTCTGTCTCTCATGCGCGCAGACACTAGCGCACATGCACACACACCCGTTTAGTTCACGCTCGCAACCACACATCCACTCTCACAAACATACACCATTTATTTCACGTACATATAGCGGATCTGTTTCTTTTACAGAAAAGCACTCACTCTAAGCGTATTTCACATCTTTGACCCAAACCTACTCCCTGTCTTTTACCCACATTTTCCTTCTTTCACGCTCTCTCTCATACACACACACACACACACACACACACAATCACCTTTCACGCCACATCCCCACGTACTCCCTCTCACCCGACTCACCCCCTCTCGGGCACGTCCCTAGTCTGTCCCGTGTGGTGTCAAGATTGATGTCCCTCCCACCTTCCCTCTCGTCCTCAGCCCTCCCCTAACTGTCCCTTTCTCTCTATCTCTCATGCGCGCAGACACTAGCGCACATGCACACACACCCGTTTAGTTCACGCTCGCAACCACACATCCACTCTCACAAACATACACCATTCATTTCACATACACATACCCGATCTGTTTCTTTGACAGAAAAGCACTCACTCTAAGCGTCTTTCACATCTTTGACCCAAACCCACTCCCTGTCTTTTACCCACATTTTCCTTCTTTCACGCTCTCTCTCATACACACACATGCAATCACCTTTCACGCCACATCCCCACGTACTCCCTCTCACCCGACTCACCCCCTCTCCAGCACGTCCCTAGTCAGTCCCGTGTGCTGTCAAGATTGATCTCCCTGCCACCTTCCCTCTCGTCCTCAGCCCTCCCCTAACTGTCCCTTTCTCTCTGTCTCTCATGCGCGCAGACACACACACGCGCGTTTAGTTCACGCTCGCAACCACACATCCACTCTCACAAACATACACCATTCATTTCACATACACATACCCGATCTGTTTCTTTGACAGAAAAGCACTCACTCTAAGCGTAATTCACATCTACGACCCAAACCCACTCCCTGTCTTTTACCCACATTTTCCTTCTTTCACGCTCTCTCTCTCTCTCTCTCATACACACACGCTCACACACACAGTCACCTTTCACGCCACATCCCCACGTGCTCCCTCTCACCCGACTCACCCCCTCTCGGGCACGTCCCTATCTGTCCCGTGTGGTGTCAAGATTGATCTCCCTCCCACCTTCCCTCTCGTCCTCAGCCCTCCCCTAGCTGTCCCTTTCTCTCTCTGTCTCTCATGCGTGCAGACACTAGCACACACAAAAGTCTCTCTGTCTCTCATGCGCTTAGACACTAGCACACACACACACACACACACAAAATCACACACACACACAGAGTCAATCTTCCCGCGAGCAGTCTCCATCCCTGGATCCCTGTCTGGGAAAGTGTCAGCCGGATGGAGATGAGGACGGTGCTCCCTTTCTAGGCGCCAGCGTGTCCCCACTCCCCACGCTCCCGGGTGCCACCCGGCCCCTCCAGGACTGCTCGCCCGTGGACCGTCCTTCTCTCCCGCACTGCGTGATGGCCACCCCGGGCTCCGGCTTCTGGTCCTTCGGGTCCGAGGACGGCTCCGGCGACCCTGGAGCCCCGGGCCCAGGTAGGGGGGACAAAGGGGGGCACCGGGTGGCGGGGCCCGGTGGGCATCCTCGGGCCAGTCCTCTCTTCCCCCCGGACCCAAGGAAGAGGGAACGAAGGAAAGGAGCCGGGGAAGGGCCACGCCACCGACCTTCGACCCCCGTGATGGGGGGCATCCCCTGAAGGTGAAGCGCAGAGGAGGACCAGGATGCCTCCCGGGAAGTGCCAGTAATAATAATATTGGTATTTGTTAAGCGCTTACTATGTGCCAAGCACTGTTCTAAGCACTGGGGTAGATACAAGGTAATCAGGTTGTCCCTCGGGGGGCTCACAGTCTTCACCCCCATTTTACAGATGGGGGAACTGAGGCCCGGAGAGGTGAAGTGACTTGCCCCGAGTCACACAGCTGACAAGTGGCGGAGCCGGGAGTGGAACCCACGACCTCTGACTCCAAAGCCCGGGCTCTTTTCCACGGAGCCACGCTGCTTCTCTGCCAATGTCCCGAGAAAGGGGATCATCATCATCATCATCAATCGTATTTATTGAGCGCTTACTGCGTGCAGAGCACTGTACTAAGCGCTTGGCAACATATAGAGACAGTCCCTACCCAACAGTGGGCTCACAGTCTAAAAGGGGGAACAAAAACAAACATACTTTTAGACTGTGAGCCCACTGTTGGGTAGGGACTGTCTCTATGTGATGCCAATTTGTACTTCCCAAGCGCTTAGTACAGTGCTCTGCACATAGTAAGCGCTCAATAAATACGATTGATTGATACTAACAAAATAAAATAGATAGGGGATCATCCATTCAGTCATGCTCACTGTGTGCAGAGCACTGTACCAAGCGCTTAAGGTCTTCCCGCCCACCACGTCCCCCCACACCCCAACTCCGGGGGTCGAGGACTGGCCGCGGAAGCCAAGGTCAGCGAAAGGGAAAGCCCCTTCCCCAGCTTTTCCCAGCCTCAGGTTCTCCGCCCGTCCCTCCAATCAATCAATCAATCAATCAATCGTATTTATCGAGCGCTTACTATGTGCAGAGCACTGTACTAAGCGCTTGGGAAGTACAAATTGGCAGCATATAGAGACAGTTCCTACCCAACAGTGGGCTCACAGTCTAAAAGGGGGAGACAGAGACTCCAAACAAAAACCTGTTTGACCTCTGTCTGACCTCTACCCGTCTGACCCCCGTTTATCTGACCTCTGTCTTCCTTGGTCCCACGTTTCCGCTTGAGTCGTTGCCCCCCTCTGTCTCTGTCCATCTCGGTGTCCCTGTCTCTCTTTTCCTTTGTCTCTCCGTCCTCCGGACCCCTCCATCTCTCCGTATCCCTGTCCCTGTCATTCAGTCGTATTTATTGGGCGCTTACTGTGTTGTTAATATGTTTTGTTTTGTTGTCTGTCTCCCCCTTCTAGACCGTGAGCCCACTGTTGGGTAGGGACCGTCTCTATATGTTGCCAACTTGTACTTCCCAAGCGCTTAGTACAGTGCTCTGCACACAGTAAGCGCTCAATAAATACAATTGAATGAATGAATGTGTGCAGAGCATTGTACTAAGCGCTTGGGAAGTACAAGTCTCTATGTTGCCAACTTGTACGTCCCAAGAGAAGCAGCGTGGCTCAGTGGAAAGAGCCCGGGCTTTGGAGTCAGAGTTCATGGGTTCAAATCCCAGCTCCGCCGATTGTCAGCTGTGGGACTTTGGGCAAGTCACTTCTCTGTGCCTCAGTTCCCTCATCTGGAAAATGGGGATTAAAACTGTGAGCCCCCTGTGGGACAGCCTGATCGCCTTGTAACCTCCCCAGCGCTTAGAACAGGGCTTTGCACATAGTAAGTGCTTAATCATCATCATCATCATCAATCGTATTTATTGAGCGACTACTGTGTGCAGAGCACTGTACTAAGCGCTTGGGAAGCACAAGTTGGCAACATATAGAGACAGTCCCTACCCAACAGTGGGCTCACAGTCGAAAAGGGGGAGACAATAAATGCCATCATTATTAGTATTATTAGTAGTACAGTGCTCTGCACACAGCGCTCAATAAATACGATTGAATGAATGAATGAAGTCGGCGACATATCGGGACGGTAGGTTGCTCTCTCTCCGTGTGTGTGGGGGGGTCCGTCTTTATTGTCTCCCCAACTCTTTCCGTCCCTTTGTCTCTCTCGTTCTCACTCCAGCTCGAGCGTGGTGTCAGGTGGCCCAGAAGTTCACGGGTGGGATCGGAAACAAGCTGTGCGGTGAGTGTCCTGAACCCACGCGGGAGAGGGTGCGGGGGGGAAAGGGGTGACCCTGGGGGTCACGTAGTAAATCCGCAGCGCCTTGACCCGCACTCTGATGCCCCCGCAGCCTTGCTGTACGGGGATGCGGAGAAGCCAATGGATCCAGGCCCGAGGATGCCCCCGGGCCCCGCCGACCGTAAGACCTCCTGTTCCTGCTCTCAGAAGCCCTGTGCCTGCCCCAAGCCGGACATCAATTACTCCTGTCTCCACTGCACAGGTAAAGTCCTCAGGGACGGTCCCGAAGGAGGGGGACTGTCTCTATATGTTGCCAACTTGTACTTCCCAAGCGCTCAGTACAGTGCTCTGCACACAGTAAGCGCTCAATAAATACGATTGATTGAGAGAAAGAGCCCCCCTCTGTTCCACCTCGGGTCTCAGGAGAATGACGGTATCTGTTCAGCGCTTACTCCGTGCCAGCCACAGTTCTAAGCGCTGGGGTGGATACGATGGAATCAGGTTGTCCCACGTGGGGCTCACAGGCTTCAGCCCCATTTTACAGAGGAGGGAACTGAGGCACAGAGAAGTTAAGTGGCCTGCCCAAGGTCACACAGCTGACAAGTGGAGGAGGCAGGATTAGAACCCACGGCCTCTGACTCCCAAGCCCGTCTTTCCACTGGGCCACGCTGCTTCTCTATCCCCCGATTCCTTAGCCGCCCGAGGCCCTGCAACTCCCCACGCCCCACCATCCGAGCCCGGGGTGGGGGGAGAGAGGGAGAGAGAGAGAGAGAGATCTTACCTCCTTCCCTTCCCCACAGCACCTGTATATATGTATATGTGTTTGTACATATTTGTTACTCTATTTATACTTGTACCTATCTATTCTATTTATTTTATTTTGTTAGTATGTTTGGTTTTGTTCTCTGTCTCCCCCTTCTAGACTGTTAGCCCACTGTTGGGTAGGGACTGTCTCTGTATGTTTCCAGCTTGTACTTCCCAAGCGCTTAGTACAGTGCTCGGCACACAGTAAGCGCTCAATAAATACGATTGATTGATTGGATGGGGGGAGGAGGGGCGGGCCGCAATCGACACCTAAAAACAACAACAAAAAAAAACAAAACCCAAAAAACAAAACAAAAAATCGGGAAACGACTCAAAGCGAAGCCTGGCCGCCTGGGAGAAGGCCGAGAAAAGGAGGTCTTCGAAATCGTTTTCCATTATAGCATCCTCCCCCAGTGCTTAGAACAGTGCTTTGCACAGAGTAAGCGCTTAACAAATGCCATCATCATCATCTTCCTAGGACAGAAATGGCCTCATTTAAACACAATTTCGGGGTTTCCCAGGACTTTTGTGGCCAGAGATACCCAGAGGGAGGTGACCCGGTCGGACCCTAGTAAGCCTCGGGACGGAGGTGGACTCAAAACGTTTCCCAAACGACGTCCGCAAGGGATATTCCGCTACCAAACTGCATTTTTGATTTCATACTTCTTTCGTTTTCAGATCTCTTGCCAGCGTGTGACGGAGAAATGGCTACTTTGTCGTTTCTGCAAGATGTTATGGACATTTTGCTTCAGTACGTGGTGAAAAGTTTCGATAGATCCACCAAGGTGATTGATTTCCATTACCCAAACGAGCTGCTTCAAGAATATAATTGGGAATTAGCAGATCAACCGCAGTCGTTGGAGGACATTTTGTTGAACTGCAGAACAACTCTAAAATATGCAATTAAAACAGGTACTCGCCAGCTATACGAATATATTCACTAGCTTTTTTTCCTCTTTAAAAATAGGGGTTTATTGAAGAAAAATGATGGAATAATTTTACCTAGTTACTGATATTTTTAGAAGCTGACAGAAAAATCACAATTTAAAAAAGCCTCTTAGATGCTGTTTTTGAAAATAATAATTTCTCTCTTCATGCTTGCCAACCCAGCTTCAAATTCAGGCTGTCGGAGAAATGGAGCTGCGATTCTGTGTGCACGGGAAACGTGTAATTGTATTTTCACTAATTCTGTGGCTACTTTCGATGAGTGCCACTTGCCAGATTTTATCCTACACGCATCGTGCCAGGCAGAGACGTGGCTGGCCCAGAATCAGTCCTTCTCGGAAGGAATGTTTAAGCCCGAACCCAAACACAAAGACAACTGGAGAATTTTGATTTTCTCCAAACGGGAAAGGCCATAAACCATAGCGAACTCCCCTCCCTCTGCTCACTGGACCAGAAAGCTGGAGCTTTGGCATTATATCTAATGCCTGGGTCGTTATATTCAAATCCCAGCTTTTCCTCTTCAAGGAGGAAAATAAAATTATGGCTACCGGAAGCATAGCAATTAGACCTGTCCGTCAGAAGGAAGGAGTCTGCTGTCCTATTTGGGAAAGAAAAGAGTCTTGGATGGCAGAATAATGTTCTTTTTCTTGGTTTTCCACCCATATTATTAACGTTTTTGGCCACAATCACGTTTAATAGGTATATTCTAAGCCTCGACTCCCATCTTTAGGAAGTGAGCATGTCACTGGTCCTGATTGCCCTCAAATCACCCTCATCCTGCTCCATTCACCATGATCCAAGGCTTTCCAGTGCCACAGAACAACCGTGAGAAAGTGATAAGTATGCTAAATGGCGCTGTTAAACAAATGCCCCACAAACCATTCCGTTTACATTTTTGAGAGGAATCCATGTTTTTTACACCCTGTTTGTAAAAATATTTTGCCAAATGAGGGTAAACTATTATCTGCATTTAAATCATCCTAAAAATAGTTGTTTCAGTCTGTAAATGTTTTACCTGAAGTATGAAGGGAAGATGTTTGATTTTATCAGTGAACAGAGAAAGATATGCTGAGAACTTCGGCAATGCTCTGAGAATTTCCTGAAGACATCCACCATCCAGAATGCCTTATTATTTTTTTTAGAGCAAATGCAAAAGGAAAATTATTTAACTAGGTAATTTTACAGAAATAGTTGTGTACTGTTTACCTACTAAAATACTCCCCTTTGTGGTACTTGGAGATTAGTATGTCGTCACTGTTTTCATCAATTATTATTTAATATTTATCACACACATTTATTGATGCACTCTGTAAGCATATTTACAAGGCATTCCGGAGATCACTGACATCATCATTATTTCCCATGTTTGTCAGAGCAGACGTGTTTACAGTCTTTCAATCACTCTCCTTTAACTCCTGGTTTGCCCTTTACAAAAGGGTGTTAAATTCATCCAAAAGAGTAAATGGCTCCTGCTGTTATTCTGATTGCTACACTCCCAAAAGTGTCTGAAAGAAATATTTGTATTTTAATTAACAAAATCGACCAGTGCTTTTTGGACTGCATTTTGAAGGGTTACAGAAAACTAACATTGTAAGTCAATGAAAGAAATTGTCCTCTGTCAATGTTCATTTAATGTCAAAGCTGATGTTCAATTCAATCCCTAGCTTTGGCCACAATATTTGAAAAATCAAAAGTAGCCCAAAATTATTTTAATGAATTTAATTGAAACTTTAGATTAAAAATGTGATAAAGCCAAATTGCTGGTCCAGTGTTATGAATGTTCACTTCAATACCAGACATGCCAGAAAATGTTGGAGGAGAGTTCGATTGCACTTTTCAGTTTTACTTTTTTATTATTACCTGCCTAATTTGAATATTAATACTATTTAGAAGTTGTCATACTTTTGCCACCTTTAGGGATCACTTCACCAGGCACCTGTGTTCTTCCTGATGGTCATGAACTTCAGCGGAGGGGGAAAAAAAAACTTTAAAGAGAAATCATTTTTCCAAGTTGTAGTTTCCCTCAACCAATCACCAGGTGACACTGACCATCTCAGGACAAGCACCCCAATGAATTGTCAGACAGCTACTATTTTGAGATTTTTTTCATGTGTTCTGGGACTTGGTAGGAGCAAATTAACAGACACGTTTTCAGAGGGCTTGGTGGGGAGGGATCCTGGAAAGTAGGGTGAGTGGGAGAGGCAGGCTGAGACAAAAGAAAGGGATAAAGAGAAAGAGAGAAAAAAAAGAGAGGGAGGGACCGAGATAGGGAGGGAGGGAGGGAAAGGGAGAGAGAGTGACAGAGAGAGAGAGAAAGGAGATGAGAATTTATGAATGAAAGAATGCATAGGTGATTCTGTTCCAGAAAGCAAGTTGGGAGCAAGGCTGACTCCTAGCTTGAGAACAGCCCCAGATTTCATGCAGAAGCTCTCCCAGCAGGCTGCAGACAAGGCGCGCTTAGGCAGGTTTCAGGGATATTTGGCTCAGCCTCTGAGACCATTTTTGGAGACACCCCTCGCCAGTGGATGCCCTAACATCAGCTTCCTGGGGAGCTGCTGGTCATTCCTCCAAAGCAGAAGGAGAGTGTGAAACAGCCACAGAAGCAGCTGGCTGGGGAGGGCTGTGAAAACATCTGGCTCAGTTCCGGAGCTGCTCCTTCCTGCTGTGGGCAGGGCTTCCCTCTGGGTCACTCAGGCTGAGCTCTTGGTCTTGGGGAGGGCATAGGGTATGAGGAATGTCACCTGAAGGGCTGCTTATACAAAACAAAGAAATGGGGAGATTTCACCCCATTTAACTCACTAAAGCCACCCCTGACCCAAAGCCTTTCCCAAGCAGTCCCCTTCATGGAAGGGCTGAGAAAAAACCCAAGGAAAGGAGAGAGCAGGGTCATTTTATTTTCTGCACTTAAACCTTTAATAATAATAATAGTAATTGTGGTACTTGTTAAGTGCCTACTACATGCCAGGCATTGTTCTAAGCGCTGGGGTGGATACAAGATAATAGGGTTGGACACCGACCCTGTCCTACATAGGGCTCACACTCTTACACTCCATTTTACAGACTAGGGAATTGAGGAACAACGAAGTTAAGTGGCTTGCCCAAGGTCACACAGCAGACCAGTGGCAGAGCTCAGATTAGAACCCATGAACTTCTGATTCCCAGGCCCTTGCTCTGTCCACTATGCCTTTAAGACACAAGCTCATATTCCCAGAAAATCCAAGCACCTAAGATGGCCAGCAGTCCAGGACAATGAGAAAATGTCTCCCAGTGTGACTTGAGCGCCCATCTTCTGACTCTCTCAAGTGGAAATGGGTTGAGAGAGGGGGGCAAAGAGGAGCATGGTAGATACATCACACTGCAGAGGCAGGTATACAGGGAGCTAGGTAGACGGGAATGTCAGCCTTGAAGAATGAGAAAAGAGAGGGAACTGAATCCACCCAGGATAGGGGAAGAGCAGCGTACAGCTGCAATGAAATGGAGAATGAAGAGTAATGCACCAGGGAGGAAGGGAAGTGGCATTAGGCTGGGAAAGCTCAGAGCCTGCCTGCAAAGAGTTAACACAGAACCACCAGACAGAAAGGACAAGGCTGCTTCCCTTTCATTTTAAAAAGCTCCTTCAGTGGGGCCTATCTGCCTTCGGGTGTCATTCCCTCGCCATGTGCAGGTCCCTGATAAAGCACGGGAACTGAGGAGAAGATAAGTGACTTCTGACTGCACTTTCTGCCGGTCCCTATCCTTTATCTTGTATTTCCTACTAGGCGATGAGGGGGTATAAATGTCCCCATCTTAGGCCAGGTGTTTGGGAAATAGGAAAATCCTTGCATCAGATTATATTCTGGTAATTGATCATCATTCAGAATTCCTGCTGTTAATAAATGTGTGTCTCCCCAGACAAGCTTCTAGGGGCCATGACGAGCAAAGTGCATTCTGATGAGGTATTTGTAATCTCATTTTTAAATAGTCCCAGGGGGCATTTTTGAAGTCGACCTCCTGCCGGGATTTTAGAAAGACCCAGAAGCCAATTAGAAAAGGCTTGTCCACGGACTAATCGGCCCCATTGAATAGATCATGCGTGCATCATTTTGACTGGCAGTGGGGCTGACTGGAATCAGGCTTATTTAAAATCCCAATTATGAGAGGCTGCTGTTGCTGATGATGATCGGTGGAATCGGCGTCTCCCAGGGAAGGAGGGCCAAGTGTGAGTCCTGTGTGAGTCCTGTCCAGGCCGGCGTTCTTCAATTTTAGCCTTTGAGTCATGTGAAAGGCAGTCAGCTAGATGCCCATTTTCTCATTTTTGTTCTGCCTCTTACGTTCATTAGCTATTCATCACCGATGTCATTATGACAGCCCAAAAGCCATTTAAATGGTTTTCCTGACCACTGTGGATGAGCTCCTGCTTTGGTGACATGTGCCTCCGAGACATGTTTAACAACAGCATGTCTCACCCAAATGGGGACTCATCCATTTGGGGATTAGAACAGTATTTTCATTTTACAAATCTCGGAAAAGAATGAGTGGAAAGCAAGGTAAAAGCCATGATTCCAAGTGAAGACTATTACTTTGGGGAAAGGTTGCTTTAAAATGGGAGAACAAGGGCATTGAACTCTCTAGTTTTACTGGGACCTTTTACCTTGCAAAGAAGACTCAGATTTCTTAGCAAAGGAATTATTTTGTATTAATATTTTCTATTCTGATCCCTTAGACTGTGAAACCCATGTGGCACCGGTACAGTTTCTGATCTGCTTATATTGTGTTTACTCCAGAGCTCAGTACAGTGGTTGGCACATCATGTGTGTTCAGCAAATATAATAATAAGTATTATTAATATTATTATTTTTGGTCAGAGTCTGATCAAAGTATCCCGCTTTATTTAGGGCATCCCAGATATTTCAATCAGCTTTCTACTGGATTGGATATGGTTGGATTAGCTGCAGACTGGCTGACATCAACAGCAAATACAAATATGTAAGTAGCTGAATTTGCCAGTGTATAATCCAAGGTAATTTTAAATGAGATGCTCTATCCCAAGCTTGAAATATATTAAAACATGTCTTTTGGGGTAGTATTTTGAAGATTTTAAGGAAAAAGAACCCCTATAATATTCAGTATACAAATCCAATGGCAGCTGACTTAAAAACCTGAAATGCCAAAAAAGGGAAATGTTACTTTGCATACTTAATATGAGATAAATGCAAACAGGTGTTGCCTTTTAAGTGGTGTTACTTTACAAAAGTTACCTTTGTGGCTACGATCAACAGCTCTTGTCCGTTTAACCATAATTTGAGCTCTTAACTTCAAGGATAAATAAAATAATCAAACTTATTGTGGCACATAATTCCCTTTATTGTAGAGGTGATAGCTCTAATGTCAGGCGAATATAGCATTTGAAAAGGAGAACAGTTTTGTGGATATTGTAAATGGTAAATCATTGCTTTGGGCGACCAAATAAACTGTGGACATTACTACATTTCAGGTTCACCTACGAAATTGCTCCCGTGTTTGTACTTTTGGAATATGTCACGCTAAGGAAAATGAGAGACATGATTGGCTGGCCAGGGGGCTGTGGCGATGGGATATTTTCACCTGGTACATGATATTTCAAGTACTCTTTGTGTTTCATGCTATGTTATGCTTATGAGAGACTACTAATATCCACTGGATCTATATCCTCTGGAGTGGGATAAGTGCAGGGATATAACTATTAGTAGTGGCAGTAGTATTTATTAAGCACTTACTGTGCTGGAAGGGAATACGCAGGTGGGAATTAGACACAGTCACTGTCCCTCGGGTTGAGACTAAACTATCTGCCTCTGTTGACGGCTCCCTCAAGCTAAGTCACTTGCAGGAGGAGCAGCAGTGGTTGCCCATAGAAATCATAAACCGAATAGATGTTTGCCCTTAATTCTACCACGTTCCTGCTTTCTCTGTGAAGCCAAGGATTATAGGGTGTGTGATGAAGGAAAGTTAACTGTAGAAAGTTAAGTTTAGAGGAAAAAGAGCCAGAGATAAAGGCCATTCTGCTTGTAGGGGGTACATACATGCATAGAAAGAGAGGAAGAGAGAGAGAGAGCCAAGCTGTAATGTTGCATGGAGGAGACACAGAACTATATATTGTAACTCCCAGAAAGGCTGTGGCCCTCTTTCCCCAAAGAAGTCAGGGAGGGAAGTCCCTGTGTCCGAAGGCGATCATCTGTGGTAGGGAGCGAGCCACTATTTCTCCCAGTAGGTTTCTGATCCCTTCTCTGCCTATCACTCCATTCCATCTTCTTCATTCTTCCTAAAATCACCAGATTGGGGGATTGACTCTAAGTTTTAAAATTATTTCCCCTGGTTTAACATCCTAAAGGCAAGGCAGCAATTCAGGAGATGGGGTTAGGCATCACTGTGGGAGCTGTCCATGGAGTTGACCGTGAGCCCGGCTGCCTTGGGGAGGAAGGGGTGACTAGGCTAGATAGGAAGGGGCTTTCCTGGCCTAGGAAAGGAAGCGTGATGTTCCGACTCTCACCTGAGCAACCACAGAAGAGAGATCATTTCCCACAGGGCTGAGGATCACTGCCTCAACTGATGCGGAAGGGGACTGAGGATGAAGGAGGCAGCGGCTGTCCCTGTCACACGCTGTCAGGCTGAGACAATTGGACTTGACAAAGGACAAGTGTTGATCTCCCCTTCGCAGATTAAAAAAGACGCGAACTGATAAGACAACAGGTAGCGTCAGAAGCCAGAGAGAGGCTCTGAGAGCCACTCGCCAATCGCATCCTGCCCCAGGGTGAAGGGAGGAGGAATCACCTGGCAGCTCAGCATCTTTAAGCTTCAGAAGTGGTTTTCAGGGGAGGGAAGGCTCAGAGAGTGTGTGCTTAACTGGGTGGGGAGGATGGGAAAGAGAGCAAGCCTTTTTTTTTCAACTGTGAATCTGAAGGCCGTGAGCTCTAATGAAAGGAGCAGAGGGACTGAGTAGAGATTTACACTCAGCCAGTGAGTGGGATTGAACTCTCCTTCACCTGCAATGGGCTGTCCAGTTGGGGTAGAGCTGACTGTTCAGCCCACTCTGCCCTGTCTTTGCCTCTCCAGTGACTCTCATCTCAAAAAGCTAATTCTCACCCAGATCCTATATTCCTGAGGCTCCTGGGCATTTCCTAGGTAGCTGGGGGTGAAGCGGGGGGGCAGGTAGAGTGCGAGGGATAGCCCCTATATTTTGTGACTTCCTCCCTCTGCATCTCAAGGGAAATTTGAGGGGTGGGCACCCCTCCTTCCCCCCAACCCACCCTGTGCCACACACCCAAGGACACAGGGGCCAGGAGACAGAGTGAAACCCTGAGTCTGGTCTCTCTGGCTCCTGCCATACCCCAGGAGATCAATTACATCTCAAGTGAAGTCTGCCCACTGTGAGCTTGGGGTGAAGATTCGGGACGCCCCACCAGGAATCTTCTCATTAGGGGCTCCTGGGAAAGTAAGACACTTTCAATGTTAGAGACATTTTCCAGGGTCTCTCTCAGGATGCAGAAAATCCAGTGGGTAGAGGGGAATGCATACCTGGCTAGATGAGAAGGATGGAACACGATTCTCCTTGTCCTCTGCCTGAAAGAAGAGTATGTAACATGAGATAGTTGGGAATAGAGGCCTTTCTAGACAGGGCTCTGAATGCATCTTGAGTTGAGCAGGAAAATCTGGAGTTTTCACAGAGGGGAGTCACTGCCTTAGTTCTGACCACTGGGGAAGTCATATGGTTAAGGTAGTATTCAAAACATCTTGGTTCTTTTTCCAGCATCCAATTCCTGTTCCTTCCATTCCAACCGATTCATTTCCATCTGCAGCTTCTAAATACTCCCAAACCCACCTCTTCCAAACCACAGCTCTGAGTATGTGTGAATACTCAAAAAAAATCATTTCACAATTCAAGCAAGTCCCCTGCACCACAAACTGTAAACAGTACAACTTATCCATTGAATTTGACTTAAAATCCCCATCAGGAAGGAGATCACTGTGACTCCATAACCAGGATTTTGTTAGAGTGATTTTAATTTCTTAATCCTAAAGATGAGTGGGATATGGGCATTGTCAAAGAAAATAGCGACACAGGTTGAAATCCCTGTAGTAGGTTGAAATGCTCGTTTAGGCATTGGTTTCCTTAAAGCCAAACCTGAGGTGAATCATGTAGAGGTAGGAAATGGATGTGTTGTGCCTTGTCTGAATAGGATGGTCACACAGCAGTCTTTCAGCTGGCAGTGACCAGTTTGAAATGACCATCTGGTTGGAGATGGGGGGCAATGTAGTTCAGAGAGTGGAGCCCTGATGATCTGGGAGGAATGCTCCTTCCCGTCCCGGGAGGTCAAAGTCAGACTACAGGGCTATTGAGTCATCTGGGGGTGCCCCTTGGAAGAGCCCCCCCACCCCTGCATGCAGGGTTTTGGGTGTGGAAGCAGGTTCCTGGAAGGTGAGAAGGTTGGGTCTAGAGAGGAGTTTCACCCCCATGGCCCCGTTCAGGTTCTTCCCAACCACTCCCAAGAAACTTCAGAGGAAAATGTGGGGAAAGATGCTCCCAGGGCAAAGATAAAGGAGGGGTGTGGGAGCTTGTACGTGAAATGATGTTACCGATGACTAGAGAAAGTAACAGTGTTGTTACTGTGGACTCCAGGTGGTGCCATATCTAACATGTATGCTATGTTGATTGCACGTTTCAAGATGTTCCCGGAAGTTAAAGAGAAAGGAATGGCAGCTATCCCCAGACTGGTTGCCTTCACGTCTGAGCACGTATGTGTTTTTGTCTGCTATCCTTTTATGAACGAGAATGGCTAAGAACGGACTGCCTGGTGCAGTTTAATTTCTGTTGTGTCTTCCTGGGCTGGGAGGCATTGGGCTAGAAGGGGGAATGAGGGACGGGAGCTGGAGTCTCCCAGGCTTTCAGTGTGATAACCCAGCACTGCATTTTTTCTTTTCATTTTCCCTGTTTCAAATATTTTGTTTTGTTCTCAGTAAGGAAAAAAGAAAAGGCAGAGAAGGCAAAGGATAACACATAAAAATAAACAACAAACCCAATTGGGAAAGCCTCATATTTATAACTTGAAATCATTACCCTCTTCCTACAACTGTAGCAGCGGTGGTAGACCTGGTTTAAAGAAAAAGCTGTCCGTCAATTCATCGTACCGGAGCAGCCCTTTGGTAGCTTTAAACAAAGGAAGCTGTCTCCTCAGAGGAGTCAGGTTTATCCCAGAAGCGGAAGGTCAACACTTCCAACATTGGGGCAAGGATGAGGGTAATGTTCAGGGTGAAGGGTCTATATTCAGTGCCTATAATTGCTCTCAAATGCAATTTCACCCTAAAGATAGGTTTTATCTTTGTTGCTAAATGAAAATTGGTCCTCTGGCAGAATCTTGGGAGTCTAGGAATATCAAAGACCAGTCACACCTGTAGGCTGTTGCCCAAATCTGGAATCTCACAGACTCTCAGGCCTCAGACCTTTTATGCTGACATGGAAGATCTGGACAAAAGAATAACCAAACACTATTCTGGGAGTCTCCTTTTACCCAGGTGTTTTTTACTTTTGTCTTCTTGAGACACTTAAGGGAACCCAAGCTCTATCCTAAAATCAGTTTCACTCTGGTGTCTCTTTCTGCCTCTATTCCATGCTAGTCAGGAGATTCTTAAAAGTCAGAGAATGATGGCGCAGAAGCAATCATTCTACTTTGTCTATCCCACCTACACCCTCAATTAGTTGGTAGTTGAAATTTGTCATATAAAGTCCCTGTGCACCACCATAATCATGATCTTAATTCTTTCTCTATAGCCTAGCTGGTGGACACACTAGTCCCTAGATCCTATGGAGATTTGAAGAGGCAGTGATGGATGGGTTTTCATTGATGTTCAGCTGACATCACACATCTTAGTGAGAAGAATATCCTTTTCTTCCTAGAATCCTGGCAATGGAAAAGGATTTCTGGGGTTATTTAATATATCCTCCAACCCCCAGGCCAGCTTAATGTAAGAATCCAGGCACACGGGCCTCTCCTCTGCCCCTACAATTCTCCTACACCCTCCAACCCACTGTTTGAAAATTCTCATGATCAGAAAGCTTTCCCTTTATCAAGCTGAAATATTTCCTGGTTAAGATGGCCCTTTCCTTTTTATTCTTGTCATAGTGGAAAGAAAAAAAAATAGCTGATTTCCATCCTCCATGTAATAACACTTCATATTTTTGAAGACAGTGACTAAATTACCTCTCAAACCTCTCTTCTTCAGTCTGAATAATTTCAATCCTTTTAACCTTTCTCCGTAAGGTCCCATTTCCCAAATGTTTAATCATTTTTGTTGCTCTAAGGTCTACTGGGATTTTCTTATCAATAAATCCAGGCCAGATTCCTTTTTTTATCTTCTACTTTAAATATTGGGCCGTGCTGCAAGGGTGACATACAGAAGAATATCGGATGGAAATTAGATTAATTTTGTTTAAATTACATTGTAAAAACCAATAGCCATGTGCTCTTGGTATAATTTAGAGGAATGAAACTAGGCTAATTATTCTTATTATTTGGTCTTAGATTTACAGTAAACTCTTTTCTCTGATGATTCCTATCAAGAAATTTCCTTGGCACACTGTCACCTTTTTGGGGGGGATTATTTATTTGCTGCAGTGAGAAGGATCAAAATCCTTTTCAACTGATACCTAAATAACCTGATGGTTCTTTTTAATCCGGTGCAGAGTTTGCTCAAAGGTAGCCGAAACGGTGACTGGAAAATCTCAGCTAGAAAGTCCAAAGCTTCTCACAGAAGGTGGGGCAGCTTTCCTACAACCCTTGTTTTTCCCCAGAGCCATTCCTCATACACTATGTTCCTGATCACTAGAAAATCTTACTGTTTGCCTATCTGGATGGTTCCTTTGAGTTTGAAGAGGATTCTATGGATATTTGCCTCAGGATTGTTGGAGAAGGAAGAGATGCATCTTCCCTGGGAGCAAATAAGCTAGTTATAATTTCATTTTTCCCTGCACAGCTGTTGAAGCATTTTATAATTCCCCTTTAAAGTACAGTGTAACTACTTATTGAACAACGGTCTATGAAAACATCCACTCCCAATTGCAGATTAAGGTTTCTGATCACCACAACATCCTACCCAATTCACAGCCCTGTGCCCTTTGATACCTGCATCACAAATCTCATTCCAAGTTCTTTTTTTCCTTTCTTGCATGAGCTCCAGCTCTTTCAGAAATAACCTCGTGGCAGTGGCATAATCGTAACTGGGAAAAAAAAAACTGTCTTTAATCAGAACCAACACCAGGAACCTTTGAAGCAAATTACCGTATCTTACTGGCTTTCTACTTTCAACAAGTCAGTTGCAGCAAAAGTAGGATCTGAGGGTGGCCACCGCTGTTAGTGTGGTAGGGTGAGGGTTTGGTGAAAGTTGTTTTTCAGGAGCATGTACTGCCTAAGAAAATGCTTATCAGAGAATAATGCTCTTTGAAAGACTTTTGCACCCAACTATACATCTCCATGACAGAACTAACAATAATAATAACTGTGGTACTTGTTCAGTGCTTACTATATGCCAAGCACTGTCCTTTGCGCTGGGGAGATACAGGCTAATCAGATTGGACATAGTCCATGTCCCATGTGGGGTTCACAGTCTTAATCCCCATTTTAAAGATGAGGTAACTGAAGCCCAGAGAAGTTAAGTGACTTGCCCAAGGTTACACAGCAGATAAGTAGCAGAGCAGGATTAGAACCCAGGTCCTTCTGACTTCGAGACCCATGCTCTCTCCACTAGGCCTTGCTGCTCCTCTACCTTACTACATGACTTTACAATCTGACCTACCTAACAATATATAAATTGAGGAGAAATTAAAGTGAATACAGATAAATGCAGGGGCCTACTTACATGTCACTTTCTCTGACAGTTTTATTTTTGCTTTTCCTAATACTATTCAGATCTTCATTACGTCTTCACTCTCTTTTGAAAACGTGTCCTCTAGGTTCCATTTAACATCTTACATAACATCTGCCCTGGTTCTGCGTATTTCAACTTATCTTGAGATAATTTATCTTAACTGGAACCGACTCCAAAGGCTTTTTTCCTTGTTTTCTTTCCCTCCACCTCATTTCCAATTCCAGTACCCCCTTTTTTTTCACCAACCTTGTAAACTCCTCCACTAGCCTGTAAACTTCTTGAAGGCCATATCTACTTTACTGTCTTCTCCCAAGTGCTTAGTACAGTGCTGTTCATACAGCAAGCACTCGATAAATTCCTTTGATTGATTGACTGAATGTCTGTTTGCCGCATCTTGCGAAGTAATGATCAGTTACCCTTGGCAATTAGCTCACTCTTAGGATTCTCTAGTCTTCTTATTCCAGAATAGACTTCTGTACTTCCTCCTGCTGACTAGGGTCCTTCAACCTATCATCCCTAACTCACCATAGGTCCATTCACTGGGGGGCATAAATGAAATCACGGGGAGTCACTGTGAGGTATTTAGCTTCCTTTTCCTGCCTCATTGTCAGTCAACGGGGCCCAGTCCCTAAAACACCGAGTTTGGGCTGCCCTTGGTTCCCCAGTCTTCCCTCACTTTCTGGGTCTTCCAGAGTACTAAAAGAATATGAATTTGTTCAAAAAAAATTAAAACACCTCTTTGCTAACCTGGATCCCAAACCAATTAAGCCTCTTTTTGATCTTTTTTATTTGACTTTCGAGATTCTAGATAAAGATTACTTCTATTTCAAGTGATCTTAATTTGGAGACATCTATTGGTCCCTGCCTTCCTTTTCCACTTTGTCCAGAGATGTCTATTCAATACTTTGTCTTTTTATCTTAGAGAATTTGTTGACTGGTTCCATGTAAGACAAAAACCTGGATTTTTCTTGTTTGGCCCCTGTTGACCCAAAACCAGGGGCGACAATTTATGTAATATACCTTCCCATATCGACGGGCATTCCACATTAACTTTCAGAAATTACCATTTTAAAATCAAGGCAGGAACACTGGGAAGTTCTAAATTGGGGAAGTTTCTCTTTAATTACACAGCTAATTAGACAGCTCTAATTAATACTGAGAGGCTAGTGGGCAGAAGTATTTCAGCTGGATACTGTAAGGTTAGCCTTTCTCAGCACCAAACATCAAACCACGATTCTAGTCACTGAAATTTAAATTCACATCTTGAATCGTAAACTAAAATTTACCTGATACTTGGCTCTCTGGAGCTGGTAATATTTTCTATTTGGCCTACCCTTTCCA
The DNA here is from genome assembly GCF_015852505.1 of Tachyglossus aculeatus. NCBI lineage: Eukaryota > Metazoa > Chordata > Mammalia > Monotremata > Tachyglossidae > Tachyglossus > Tachyglossus aculeatus. The sequence goes on along the minus strand of NC_052078.1, from coordinate 19,046,886 downwards.
CTACAGCATCCCATTCTGTTTTATTTTATTGGGTAAAGTAACCCCATTTCCCTAGTAGCTTCAACCAGGAATTCACTTGCAAAAATCAGTGGTCCCTTTGGTAGTCTGAAGCATGATACACTTCCCTTTCTCCCTTGGTCATAATTTCCACTGAGGGCTGCAGGAAACTGAGCCTGTTTCCCTAATGGCAAATTTGGTACTTAGTTGGTTTCCCCCCTACAGTATTTTGCAAGAGCGTCGACATATATAAATCAGCCAATACACTTTGGTTAGAATCAAGCTGGAGTTTCTACCTTTATTCACCACACCTCACCGTTTAAAGTTCTGATGTGGAGGAACCACATGAGGACACAATTAAGTGAATGCCATCTTGTAGCCTCGCTGTAATTTAAGGATCTTGCAAGACAGTATGCATTTCAGGGTAGACAGAGGCAGGGAAAAGAAAAGGAGGGGAAACATGTCTGGAATACTAACATGTAAACTGATCATCAGCCTGTGCTTTTTCAGAGTCACTTTTCGGTGAAGAAAGGAGCTGCGGCCTTGGGAATCGGAACAGACAGTGTGATCCTGATCAAATGTGATGAAAGGTGAGCATTAATCCCCACTTCAGGTCCTCCTGCATTAGTATTCTACTTCTAGTGGACTAGAACCTAGCCAGAAACATTCACGGGCTCAGGAGGAATATTTGCATCTTCGTTATCCTCCCTACATACATCCTTTTACTAGGAAGATCTGGAGGTTATTTTTAGTTGGCACTGAATCATGCTGACTCCAGAGAGATGGGAAGACTCTAATTCAATCAAGAGTTTCTGCACTAGTATTAAGTTGAAAGGCATTTATTGCCTGAAAAATTTTTCCAGTATAGGAGACTACATTGATATATAGCATTATTATCACCTCATTCACCAAAGACTGTGTATAAATGTGGCAGAGGAATTAAAAAATGTATATTCAGGGGGTTGAGTAGCAAAGGGTGCCCTGGGCTTCGTAAAGCCCCATGCCTTTCTGGGTTCCTTCAAGACTAGAGTTTTTAGACTTTCCCAAAGAGGATTCCTGTTTCATTAATGGTCAAAGAATTAAACAAGGGTTCGATGTTGTTTCTTAATAATAATAATAATGATGGCATTTATTAAGTGCTTACTATGTGCCAAGCACTGTTCTAAGCACTGGGGGGATACAAAGAAATGAGGTTGTCCCACGTGGGGCTCACAGTCTTAATCCCCATTTCACAGTTGAGGGAACTGAGGCACAGAGAAGCTAAGTGACTTGCCCAAAGTCACACAGCTGACAAGTGGTAGAGCCGGGATTAGAACTCCCAAGCCCGGCTTCTTTCCACTGAGCTTTCTTATAAGCACTTTTTCAAAATTCTTTGAAGCATTCATGTAAAGGCTAGGGCCTGAAAGAAATCAAGCCAAAATTTTTTAAAAAATAGGCTGTGGGAAATAAATTTTCCCTTCTTTAGGTTATCTATGCTCTCATTCGCCAGGTGTGTCATCATTATGATAGAATATAATGAGGGAGCGTTACCAAGTGGAAAAGCACTGTGCTGGGAATCACCAGCCCCACCACTGACTTGTTGGGCGACCTTAGGAAAAGCATTATCCCTCTCTGGACCTCAGTTTCACCAGTGATAAAATGGACAGAATAATAAGTGCTGTTCCTAGGAATTTGCGAGAGAACAAATAAGCTCATACTTGCGAAAGCACCTTGATTCCTCAGCAGAAGATTTTATATATCAATCAATCAATCAATGGTATTTATTGAGTGCTAACTATTTGCAGAACACTGTAGTGAGCACTTGGGAGAGTACAATATAACAGAATTAGCAGACATGTTCCCTGTCCATAAGGAGTTTATGAGGATGGCATGGGCTGGGAAAAACTGAACAGGAAAAATGTTGCTTCCCCAGAATGCTCGCATTGAGCAGGTCAAGATGGGGAGCTGAACAGCACTCATCCTCTTAGGCAGACCGCTATAATAATTCGTATTATGGTTTTTGTTAAGCAGTTACTATGTGCCAAGCATTTTTTTTAGTGCTAGGCTAGATATGAGATAAGCAGGTTGGACCCTGTCTCTGTCCCATACAGGGTTCACAATCTAAGTAAGAGGAAGAACAGGTATTAAATCTCTATCTTTTAGATGAGGAAAATGAGGCACAGAGTAGTTAAATGACTTTTCCAAAGTCAACCAGCAAGCAAATGGTAAAGGGGATATTAGAATCCAGGTCTTCTGACTTTCGGAACCCTGTTCTTTCCACTAGGCTATGTTGCTTCTCTGCCAAGTCAAAGGAAGGATCTGAACTTGAGTGTTTAGTTTAGTGAAAAACAACTCTGCCCAAAACTGAGACATGCATTCAATTTAGGGCCACCCTAAACTATGTCCCACCCGTGAAGGTCCTGTGGACAGGGGATGGACATCGGTGACCATTATCAGTGCCTTGGAACTCCAAACACAAGTAGGTCATTGAGAAGCAGGTGTCTTAGTGGATACAGCACGGGCCTGGAAGTAAGAAGAACCTGTGTTCTAATCCTGGCTCCGCCACTTATCTGCTATGTGACCTTGGACAAGTCACTTAACTTTTCTGGGCCTCAGTTTCCCCATCTGTAAGATGGGGATTAAGACTGTGAGGCCCCCACATGGGACATGGATTGTGTCCAAAATTATTAGCTTACATCTACCCCAGCCTTTTGTACTGTGTCCGGTACATAGTAAGTGCTTAACACATACCATTAAAAAAAAAATTGGAGGAATAGGCTATGTGCTCCAGACTGGGCTAAGTCTGCATATCTGTATGCCTGGCCTAGACTCCTGAATAGGAGCTGCCAAGCAACACGGTCTCATCATCCATCACTCAACATCTGGCAAGCTACGCCTGGCAGGCTCAATAACAAGCATTTGCAGCATTAAGGATCCCCATTAACACACTGATACTTAATGGACAGTTCATTGCTCCAAGTAGCGCTACAGTCGAGCATCTGGAGTCAGGACCAAGGAGAGGCTATAGCAGAGACACAGGTACTGCCATTAGAATAACAACACGCCATTCACGGAGGTGGCTTACAACTGCCATCCAGTTTCCCCACAGACCAACAGATATGGGTGTCCCCAAAAGCTATCCTTGCCCATTTGGCTCCCAAGCCTCTGAGCAGCTCATTGCTGGACCCCCAGTGCGCTGCCAGCCCCTGACATACAGAGGCATACGATTGCACATCTGGACTTCCTTTAACAGGTTGCCTTCCAAGCCTGGCACGTTGAGATGCCGCCGGAAAGCCCGGTTCCTTGAAAGAGAAGCCATTTCCAAAGTTATTCACCTCAGACCTCCAAATACATAAGATCAAACAGGGAGGAGCACAGAAAGTAACTCTATTCCAATTCCTAGAAATAGCAGCAATAATATTAATAATTGCAGGAATTAAGGGCAACTATGTGCCAAGCACTGTACTAAGCACTGGGGTAGGTACAGGGTAACCAGAAAGGGATCCAGCCCCCCTCACCCCAGCTGTCCTACCCCACGGGAATGTTGGTACATCTGGACCCAACACTTCAGGGACCTACATCCTTTGCCACTGCTCTAAATGTGAGCCCCCCAGTTTGGATTGGGATGCCACCTTTCCAAACATTGGGTGCCTGAGGCAAGTGCCACACTTGCCACCCCTTTGGCACCGCATTGTTCATTCAAGGCATGAGTAGTCCATGTTACCGGCTCAGTTCTTTCTTCTCCTGCCCATGCCCTATAACTACTAGGGTGGGTGGGCTCTTTGGCAGAGCGTTGGCTAGATTCTTTGGCAGTCATACCCATAAAGCCCTCCATTAGCCAGCAGGAAGCAAAACTCATGAGAACAGAATCCTTGGGGTTTTTTTGTTTTGTTTTGTTTGTTCCTCCTCTTCTAGATTCTCTGCTTATTCTCATGGGTTTACACCTTTGTAATGACATACATTTTAGAGAATGATTTTAAGCAATTTGTTTTCCCCAATTCTCCCAGGATTCTTTCCCCCAGTGGGACAGTCACTGGCAGCCGTCTTGTCCTTACTGCTGGTAAAACCAGGTTGGCTCCTTGTATCATTCGTTCATTCATTCAATCGTATTTATTGAGCGCTTACTGTGTGCAGAGCACTGTACGAAGCACCTGGGAAGTACAAGTTGGCAACATATAGAGACGGTTGCCTCTTCGAGTGGAGTTGAAAGCTCTGTGGGTTTATGAGAAATAGACCCACCTGGGACCACAGGATGCTGTCATCCTCATCCTCTTTCTCTGAATCCTCCATTTGTCTCCCAGTGTCTGAAGTGTAAACCCTGGCAACATGGGGTTGTTTAGCACTTGGAATAGAAAGTGACACCCGAAGGCCGTTTTTCCATCTTGCTGTTAGGAAGCAATCAAGACAGAATCAATTGCTCGGGACTTGACATTTCCTTCCACCTTGAAGGGGTTGTTCATTTTACAGAAGGGGATCTCCACCTGCTCTCCCTGGTTGGACGTTTGGCTTCACAATATTGTCAGATTTTTTTCCATACAGCAATGCCAGAGGTGCCCCGGACTTCAGAAGGTAGGAATTGGTAACCTGCAGGAGCTAGGGAAATGTGGGCAGAATTGCTTGGATGAGTTATCAGTCCTGTGAAAGTGAAAGAAAATGTTTTCCAGAAATGATTTTCCATTTAGCCACCTGCACAAATACTGATTCCTCCTTACCTGAACCCCTTATCCACTTTTTGGTTCAGCTGGGCAGTTACTCCTCCAGTATGGCTGTTGCCGTTGTAAGGTGATCAGAGGAAATGATTTGAGGCAAAGCCTTTAACCTGATTATTCTTCACTCTAGAGGGAAAATGATCCCATCTGATCTTGAGAGGAGGATCCTTGAAGCCAAACAAAAGGTGAGTGTGAGTGGTATGCATGTCAGGATCGGGGGGAGAATGGGTCACGGAGGATGGGAAGCAGCATGGCATAGTGTGGGATTGGGAATCAGATGGTCATGGGTTCTAATCCTGACTCCACCACTTGTCTGCTGTGTGACCTTGGGCAAGTCACTTCACTTCTATGTACTTCAGTTATCTATAAAATGGGGATTGAGACTGAGTCCCACATGGGACAGGGACTGTATCCAACCCAATTTGTTTGCATCCACCCCAACGACTAGCATAGTGCCTGGCACATAGTAAGCACTTAACAAATACCATTATTATTATTATTATTATTATTATTTAAGAAGTACGAACCAGACTTCCCCTCTCTTCCCATGAAATCACCTATGGAACATTTTAGGCTCCCATAAAGCAGCGTGGCTCAGTGGAAAGAGCCCGGGCTTTGGAGTCAGAGGTCATGGGTTCAAATCCCAGCTCTGCCAATTGTCAGCTGTGTGACTGAGCAAGTCACTTCACTTCTCCTTTTAGACTGCGAGCCCACTGTTGGGTAGGGGACTGTCTCTATATGTTGCCAACTTGTACTTCCCAAGCGCTTAGTACAGTGCTCTGCACACAGTAAGCGCTCAATAAATACGATTGATTGATTGATTGATTCTCTATGCCTCAGTTACCTCATCTGTAAAATTGGGATTAAGACTGTGAGCCTCCCGTGGGACAACCAGATCGCCTTGTAACCTCCCCGGCGCTTAGAACGGTGCTTTGCACATAGTAAGCGCTTAATAAATGCCATTATCATCATCATCAAAACACTTCTCCAACCCATAGTCTCTTCAGTTAGGAAGCACAGGGTTGAGGAATGGGAGATGGGTTTGAGGGGAGTCTGAGTCCTTCCCCAAGAATTTGCCATTGCTGTTGGTGGTCCTCTGTCATTTATTTTGGATCTGGGACGCAGAATCTGGAAGTGCCAGTACTAGCTGGGCTCGGGTATGAATAGAGCTGACATTTGATGATTCTTTGTCCCAGCTGAAGATACTACTCAGAATGCACTGTGTAAAGAAGCAGCGTGGCTCAGTAGGAAAGAGCCCGGGCTTTGGAGTCAGAGGTCATGGTTTCAAATCCCGGCTCCACCAATTTGTCAGCTGTGTGACTTTGGGCAAGTCACTTCACTTCTCTGTGCCTCAGTTACCTCATCTGTAAAATGGGGATTGAGACTGTGAGCCCCACGTGGGACAACCTGATAATCTTGTAACCTCCCCAGTGCTTAGAGCAGTGCTTTGCACATAGTAAGTGCTTAATAAATGCCATTATTATTATTATTATCTATTCCTTCAGCAGAGCCAAGATTAGAACTCAGGGCCTCTGATTCCTAGGCCTATGCTCTTTCCAGCAGGCCACATTCAGGTTTTCAGCAAAACCTAAAATAACTGGGCACTAGGCTACCCTGTATTTCTGTGTTAGGGAAGGAGAGAGGCAAGTTTCCATTTTTTACCAGCTAATCCTACTTTTAGTGAAATACACAGCATGAGATGACAACCTTGGTCTTTTGCTGCCACCTAAAGGAAAATGCCCCGACTCTGGATTCCACCAAAGGCACTGGAGAGCTGGGAGTTAAAACCAGAGGTCCCAATTTTACAGGGGGTGGGTTTCTGGACAATTGTAAATAATAATAATGACGGCATTTGTTAAGCGCTGTTCTAAGCGCTGGGGAGGACACAAGGTGATGAGGTAGTCCCACGTGGGGCTCACAGTCTTAACCCCCTTTTTACAGATGAGGTAACTAAGGCACAGAGAAGTTAAGTGACTTGCCCAAAGTCACACAGCTGACGATTGGTGGAGCCGGGATTTGAACCCATGACCTCTGACTCCCAAGCCTGTGCTCTTTCCATTGAGCCACACTGCTTCTCAGAAGTATACTAGCTAGCCAGAGGGAAATTCTTTCTTCCCACGTGATTTCTTCGGTCAAGTCCAGTTATCTTGGAAATGGGAGCAGGGAGGCAGTATGATGTAAGCAGCGAAGCAGCGTGGCTCAGTGGAAAGAGCACGGGCTTCGGAGTCAGAGGTCATGGGTTCGAATGCCGCCTCCACCGCATGTCTGCTGTGTGACCTTGGGCAAGTCACTTAACTTCTCGGAGCCTCAGTTACCTCATCTGTAAAATGGGGATGATGACTGTGAGCCCCACGTGGGACAACCTGATCACCTTGTATCCCCCCAGTGCTTAGAACAGTGCTTTGCACATAGTAAGCGCTTAACAAATGCCATTATTATTATTTATTATTAATAGTGAGTGCTGGTCTGGAAGCTGGAATACCCGGGTTTGGGTCTGGCTCTGCTGCCTGACTCCTCTGTGACTGTGAATGGTCACTTTACCTCAGTTGTCTCACCTGTAAAATGGGGCTAATGATCCCTGCCTTTCCTACCTACCTTGAGTATAAAAATGAGGTAACATGAGAGTGCTTTGGGAATAAAAGCCCTATACAGAAGCAAGGTGGTATCATTTTTTTTTAATCCACAGATAATCCGAATCCATATTTTAGTCAGTCACGCCCACCTCTCCCTAACCAAGGATTTTCCCATAGCTGACAAAGGGCAAAATGAGTTGCTGTGCATTTCATCTTCCTTCAACTAGGGCATGGAAAGGATTGAAAGGCTGGCAGAATGAGAAAGCAAAAGGAAAAAAGGGTAACAAACATCCTGGATAATCCATACGCTGGATTGGAAAACCATCTCTCGGGCATTTAAGTGAAGACTGGAGATGTTTACTCTGGCGTGATTGGCCCACCTCTTTGGAGAGAACAATTTGCTATCTCTCCCCTTATAAATCCGGGGCTCTCCCATAAACCTCGCTGTCCGTGATGACTACTTCTTACCAGTATTTTATTTTACTTTTGTGCAGGGATTTGTGCCTTTTCTAGTGAGTGCCACGGCAGGAACCACCGTTTATGGTGCATTTGACCCCCTCCTGGCTGTGGCTGACATCTGCAAAAAATACAAGATCTGGATGCACGTGGATGTAAGTTTCCCACCAAGCAGGAGCCTTTCAAAATCATCATCATCATCATCATCAATCGTATTTATTGAGCACTTACTATGTGCAGAGCCCTGTACTAAGCGCTTGGGAAGTACAAATTGGCAACATATAGAGACAGTCCCTACCCAACAGTGGGCTCACAGTCTAAAAGGGGGAGACAGAGAACAAAACCAAACATACTAACAAAATAAAATAAATAGAATAGATATGCACAAATAAAATAAATAAATAAATAAATAAATAGAGTTTAAAAAATATGTACAAACATATATACATATATACAGAATCCCAGCATGATTCTCACCCTCAATAAATCTTCTATCCCCTGCTGGCTTTTTACAAACGGGCTCCTGAAACAGAAAGCTTAGGAATAAACAATGACTACTTCCTGGTGCCCTGTGCCAAGGGAGCTTATTCATGAACCAAGCCAGAAAATAACGCTCTAAAGTTCAAAAAGTAGGATTGATTTTCTTGTTGGAAGGATTCATTTTTCTCCTTGATGATTTCTTCTTTCCATATGGCCCTCCACAAATCATAGCCATTCAGTATATCTCTAAAGACCTGATACGGGGATCAGTTTGGTTTAGCGTGAGAGACTTTCTACAGAAAATATCACACAATCATATTTGGTGAAGAAAGCAGACGATTTGATCCGGCCAGGATGCAGATATGACATTCTTATCATGTGTGATTTCTAACAGTTTGGCAAAGGCAAAATAGCCTGAGAGATTTGGGCTTCTAATCTTGGTCACCGTCAAAGGCTTTGGGGATGTACAATCACCCACACGTATTCAAACTAAGCAGAAAAGTTCATAGATTCCCTGGTCATTTGTGTAGTCACTTTGAGGGTTGAGTTGGGGATCTGACATCCTGGCTGAAGTGACTTCCCACTCAAATCCCATGGGGAAAATCCTAATCTGGAAGATCCCAATGTTTTCTAGGGGCAACACTGCCCATTTAAGGGGATTCTCTCAGAATGTGTGTAGTGGTTTATCAGGTGTCTAATGTGGATAATTTTTCAAAGGGGGCAGTTTCGATGCAAATCATTGCCCCAGATAGAGCCAGCTGGACTACTGTCCATGGGGACAGCTGCTGTTTATATAGGATTCTTGACTGGAGGGGCTGGCCAGGGGATGGGAGGAGTGTGGCGGTGGCAGCGAGGTGATGGTATAATGGGGAACACTGGACTTCACTGTCAAAGTATGTCAAAAATCCAGGATCCTACCAAAGGGATGGTTTCCCCCAGAGGGAAACCCCCTCAGACCATAGCGAGGGTTCATCCTCAGATCCAAGGAGTAACACTGTGGCCTTATTTTAGGAAGTGTCTTACACAGTTGAGTGCTTAGTACAGTGCTTTGCGCACAGTGAGCGCTCAATAAGTACAACTGAATGAATTTTCTCCACAGTTGAGTTCTTTGTTGGAAACAATCGGTTTGCTCTGATATACACTCACTGGTGGAGTGATTCCGCCAAAATTAACCCCATCCCCAGGGAGATTAGCTTTATAAGAAAGATACCCCGCCCAATCCTGCTCACTTTGGCACACTTCCTTACCACTCCCATCTCCCGCCCCTGCTAGACTGGAGAGTAGGGATCTAGTAACCATTGTAAACTGGCTGAAACTTTAACAAGCCCATCTCCAAACTGGGCTTCAGGAATAAATACAGGAGGAGTGTTTGGGGGAGGTGACATTGTATTTCTGGAATTGAAAGTGGACATTATGCTTGATTTCTCCAGGATGCACATTCTCCACAATCTAAATTCTGGGATTGTGGAGTCCCATGAACACAGAAGAGTCCATCCCCAGGGCTTTCATTTGTAAAAGCGTGGGTTATTTCCTTCTCCCAGAAACCTCCCTCCCCCGCACACCTCCCCCTCCTAAGTAGGCTTTAGATCTAATATCCTGGAAGAATCCACTAACCGTCAACCCCACCCTTCATCTTCCTGAAGGTCATGAGATACTTCATGACGTATCTGCCCCATCACATGCTTCTTTCTTGCCTTGCGTCTACGCTGATCACTAACTGGTCCTGTAGGCCCTGACTGAAGAAGCCAGAACAATATGAATGAAATGTTCTTCGAACAATATGGGGGTAATTCTTGACATTTTGGGTTGTTTTTTTTTCAGGCAGCATGGGGTGGAGGATTGCTCATGTCCAGGAAACATAAATGGAAATTAAATGGTGTGGAGAGGTAGGTACTATGAATTTTGGGTATTTTAATCTTGACTTTATAGGCCTTGGCTTGTCAAGTTCTGGTCAGCGCATTTTAGGATGGACAAGTGTCAGAGAGGGTACGGAGAAGGAAAAGTAAAATGATCAGAGGGATGGAACAGCTTCTTCATCGTGAAGAGATTGAAAAGATGAGAACTCTTTATTTTCAGAGGATGAAGACTGAGAGGGGACCCAATTGGAGTTTAAAAAATTGTTTGGGGGTGGGCAGGTTGAAGATGGAATTGCTGTTTTAACTTCCAAAGCACCAGATGAGGGGATGGGGGTAGGCGGCTTAAAGGTGGCAAGTTCATGACAAAGGAAAGAGAAGATATTTTTCATACAGTGGATGGTAAACATGGAATTTGTTTCCTTGGGAAGTTAAAACAGGCAAAAAATAATGAGGCTTAAAAAAATTCTGTTTAATTTAGTGGCTGAGAGATTCATAATGAACTATTAGAGAGAAAGTTAGAGGATTTAATAGTACATCCCTACTTTGGAGAATGGATGAAAAAATAACAATACCCTACTGTCCCTCCAAGCATCCAGTTGCCACTGATGGAGACAGCATACTAAGTTGGATGGGCCAGTGAATGGTTTACCATCCTGTGTAATGCAAAATATCTCTTCAGGCCACAGTCCGTCCTGGAATACTTGGAGAGAGGAAGTGAGGGTTTTGAAATCTCATTTAGGATGTTTGACTGGTCCAACCTGGTTATTGCAATCTAACTCAGAGAAAAGTAGGCATTCCCTTCAATTGTTACCCATTCTCTAAACCTTGTAAAATTCTGATTGATGACAAGGCTCTACCACCAATTTCTGACTCCCCAAAGAATCATCATTTCCGCCTCACTGATATCATTCAACAGCCTTCCAAGGATTTGAAAAATCTAAGAACCCAATTGCCAGAATCAAAATCTAAGTAAAATCAAATTCATTCATTCATTTAATGGTATTTATTGAGCGCTTACTGTGTGCAGAGCACTGGACTAAGCACTTGGGAAGTACAAGTTGGCAACATATAGAGACGGTCCCTACCCAACAGTGGGCTCACAGTCTAGAAGGGGGAGACAGAGAACAAAACCAAACATACTAACAAAATAAAATAAATAGAATAGATATGTACAAGTAAAATAAATAAATAAATAGAGTAATGAATATGTACAGGCATATATACATATATACAGGTGATACATATATACAGGTATATATGTATCCTGATTATCTTGAACCTAACCCAGCACGTAGTACAGTGCCTGGCAATCAATCCATCAAGGCACACACTGAGCATTTAACTAATACCATTAAAAAAAAATCCGTGACAAGCGGTCCTTCTTTCGATAATCCAACCCTTCTACTGTCAGCCTTAAACCGGAGTGTTTCTAATGTCACAACCATTAATGCAGAGTTTCAGCTCCCTGTATGGAAGATCAGAGGTCAGTCCATTCCCCAGCTAGCAATGAGATTGCACCAGGATGCAAAGGCTCCTCAGGAAATTATTCTAAAGACCTGAAGAGATCTGAAAGACCAGAATCTTCGCTGGTGCCAGCAAGGATTCCTGGGATGTGCGGTTTCCCTGGTAAATTGAAATAAGTCCTTTTTAAGGCTTCATCGGGCATTCTGTTGTGGTCTGGACAGATCTCTTGTTCAGGTTGCGACTACAATGGTGGTTCTATTTTAAGGGAACTGACCCTCTCGTTGTGCGTTTGCCCGGCCCATCTGAGCAAATACAGTGTGCTTAGAACAGTGCTTTGCACATAGTAAGCGCTTAAGAAATGCCATTATTATTATTATTATTATTATTAATGCGATTGGGGCCGGAGGGAGGGGAGAGGGATTGAAGGGGCCATTTGATCAACTACAGTTACCGTCATCCTCAAAGAGGTTGGAAGTGTGAAGTGACAAGACATTGCGCTTCTGGAGTCAGGACTAGAGTATAAGCCCCTATTTCCCCCACACCTTGTCTTGCTTGTGCAGTGTTGGACTGGCAACACTGGAGAGGCATATTGTAAGGATATTTAGGATATTTGGTTTACATTTCATCTGGATAATATGCAACCCAATTAAAGCAACCAGACCCAGGGACCATTCTGTGGGGCCCCCATTTTTCATCATATCTATGTGGCTTTTATTCTTCGGAAAATGACACAATTCAACCGATGCAGCCCAGCCCTTACTGAGCCAAACACCCTTTAGGGTGGCAAGACAGGTATCACATCCTCCCAGAAGAGCAGTGTGATGGTGGTGCAGTGCCTGGGTTTGCTCCGAGCACCACTGCAAGGACTCAGAACATAACTATAGGTCTGTTTCTAAGGAAGGTTTTCGTGAGGGCTCAGAACTGTCACCAAGGTAACAGAAAGAGGAAGGGAGGAAGAGAGGGAGGGAGGGGGCAGGGAAAATAAGGCAGGGCATGTCTTCATTTTGTTCTGAAAGTACAGCTCGCTTCCATGAAACTGACAATACCTTAGCAAATATCAATCAATCAATCAGTCAATTGTATTTATTGAGCACTTACTGTGTGCAGAGCACTGTACTAAGCGCTTGGGAAGTACAAGTTGGCAACATATAGAGACAGTCCCTACCCAACAGTGGGCTCACAGTCTAGAAGGGGGAGACAGAGAACAAAACCAAACATACCAACAAAATAAAATAAATAGAATAGATATGTACAAGTAAAATAAATAAATAGAGTAATAAATATGTACAAACATATCCCACAATATCCCATAATCCCCCTCTACAAAAGCCAAAATTAGGTACCAATTGGGCTCCTGCAGGGGCAAGCTGATTATCCAGAAGTTGGCTACCTAATTGGACTCGTTATCGGAGGCTGGAACATGTAATTGCAAAAAGGCTCGGATAATTGAACAAAACTGGTCCCATATCTTCCTGAGAGCCAAAACCCCATTATAGTAAGTCAGCCGAACTTTCACCAGAATTGGTCTTAGTCCCCATAATCTGGAAAACTAGCTTTCTGCTGGCCTTTTCCTGCTATGCCTCTGATTCCGCTCCCTCCCTGCTCACCAGCGAAGGGTTTGAACTTGCTGTTTCATCCTGTTCTGTGCACTAATTGTGGTATTTGTTAACCCCTTTCTATTGCACTAAATACTGAGGTAGGTGCAATACAGTCGGATCAGACCCAGTCCCTGTCCCACCTAGATTTTACAGTCTAAGGGGGAAGGAAAACAGCCATTTAATCCCCACTTTACAAAGGAGAAAACTGAGGAACAGAGAAGTTAAATAACTTGCCCAAGGTCACCCAGCATCCCTGTTGCTGGACCGCAGAGCCTCGGTCATTGGTCTCCTCCTCTCCGAAAGCCTTTCCTCCAGATGCTTTCTCTCTTTCAGGGCCAACTCTGTGACTTGGAACCCTCACAAAATGATGGGCGTCCCCTTGCAGTGTTCGGCTCTGCTCGTTAGAGAAGAGGTACGTCTCTCTCACATCATCATCATCATCATCAATCGTATTTATTGAGTGCTTACTACGTGCAGAGCACTGTACTAAGCGCTCGGGAAGTACAAACTGGCAACATATAGAGACAGTCCCTACCCAACAGTGGGCTCACAGTCTAAAAGGGGGAGACAGAGAACAAAACCAAACATACTAACAAAATAAAATAAATAGAATAGATGTGTACAAATAAAATAAATAAATAAATAAATTGAGTAATAGAGTCGCTTTACTCTCTCTCCCTCACGGGCGGTGAGCTCCCAACCTCCAGTCGGGCTGGGCAGCCCCGCCCTGTGCCTGGTCTAGCGACGACGTTTGCATTACAAAGGTTAGAACTGCATCCCAAGAGTAAATATCTCCTTCTTCACCCCAGAGGGTGTGAAGATCAATCAGGCGATCCTATTTATCAAGCAATTCAGGCTCCACTCCTACTCCAATTCACTCCAAGAGCCACACCCCTGCTCGAGCAGAATTGGAATTTTTCAGGCCAGTATTTGCTCAAATGAGGTCGAAGCCCACACCACAGTTGCCTCGGCTCCCCAGTTTTCACCCCCAAGGAGGAGGATGGCGGGGGGTGGGGGATCCTACTTGAAGAGCTCCCTCTCTCAAAGTAGTGGCTAAGAGCAGAGTCAGCACAATACTGCTACTACTACTAATAATGATAGCATCTATTAAGCGCTTAATATGTGCAAAGCACTGTTCTAAGCGCTGGGGAGGTTACAGAGTGATCAGGTTGCCTCACGGGGGGGGCTCACAGTCTTAATCCCCATTTTACAGATGAGGTAACTGAAGCACAGAGAAGTTAAGTGACTTGCCCAAAGTCACACAGCTGGCAATTGGCGGAGCAGGGATTTGAACCCATGACCTCTGACTCCAAAGCCCGTGCTCCTTCCCCTGAGCCATGCTGCTTCTCTACCATCTACCATCTCCCCATCCAGGAGGTATCCTCGGGGACTTTTTTTTTAACGGTATTTGTTAAGTGCGTACTATGTGCCAAGCACTGCTGGGTTGTGCCAATGGGATCCTCAGATTGGGAAATTTGAGAAGCTCTGCCGTAGGAGCTGGGAAGAGTCACTTCCTGGGTGTGTCTCATTGTTGCAAGAAAGTGGAGTCCACTCGTGGCTTTCTCTAGGGCAAGTTTCATTCGGTGCCCATAGGACCCACAGACAGAACTCATTTGCCTTTATCACCTTCCCATGCACACACATACACATACACACACAGTTTAGAAATGGTCCCCGTATTTTCAGCGTCCTAGAAGGAGACCACAAGTGGCTCTTTAGCAAGGGAGGATGTCAGGGTGCCCCAGGCTACCGGCTCAAAAATTCTGTAGATTTCCACAAAAAGTACCACATGGTGTCATTATTTTTTGTTGCATAACCCGTATATCGCAATGTACACCTGCTACTTCTGGGTTGTCAAAGGCACATCCGGGAAGTGCCGTCAGTGACCATCCTAAACATCACCCACTGTAAACCCCTAAAATAAAGTCTGAGCCAAATTAAGGTTCTGACAGGCCTGGGGCAGTGAAACCCCAAGGAGGGTCCCCTGAACTTCCCTGAAGAACACCCACACCTCAACCTGACCCTGCTGGAAGTGCTTTTGGTAGGAAGAGCAGCAGTCCAGGCCTGAGGAAAGGGGAAGAAAATATGGCCAGGGCACCCCAGCACTCCCCCAGGGCCCAATATTAAGTGTCTTTAGACTCCTACATCAGCTTTTGGAGACTGAGTCAGTGCTGAGAGAGTCTGTTCTAAGTCATCATCTTCTTAACTATTCTTGGAGCTTTTCTATTCTGAATAATCACTTACAACCAAGATGGAGTATGAACCAAAAAAATGGACTCCACCTTACAAGAAGGAAGCGGCTTGGCTGCCTGTCCTCAAGCCCTCTTTGAAACTCTAGCTCCATTTTACTTTAGGGCCAATTTCTGCCAAATAACGGTCCCTTTCAATGATGTTTGAAATAGTCCTGTTCATGAGGAAGATGAAAACTCTGCCTTAAGGCCTTTATTTAATCAGGACTGCCTTATGGATGAAGAAATAAATAGTCCTGCTGTTGATGCGATGTTGGTGCGGGGGGGAGGCCCTTCTGGGGAACTAACAGTGCTTTTCAGTCAGAAAGCATGATTCATACATTATTTGGGGACAGTTCGATCTCACCACCCAGGTGCCCATTTTCTATTGTGTGGTTATGGTACTCCAGAGTAGGAAAATTATTGTCATTATCTTGAACAAAATATCATTATGGCTATTAAAGCAATTCAGTATGGAAAAGGAGTTGCTCAAACATCATTTACTTTAGTGAGGGTAAAATGACATGTACCAAAGCAGTTATTTAGCTTATCACATAATTGGTTCTGTAAACTTTTCCAGCTTTTACTCTGTTGAAATAATGGCCATCAGCAACTTGGGCAATCATGGTGCCAACCTCATTCAAACCAGAGCAGCTGATTTGGATTATGGTTTTCTTTTGAATGTGTGCTCTTAGAGGGGGAAAATCAAGCTCATTGCATTGCTGACCCTATGCCATGCTTGTGACTAAGGTCATTTCTCCCCAGAGAGAGCAGGATTACCATCACTCTCCCTCCCAGCCTGGGGGAAACAAGCCTGCTTCTCATTTTCCAGCCTTGCAGGCCTTCCCCAGGGCTCCATCCTACTGATCTAGCGCTTAGAACAGTGCTCAGCACTTAGAACAGTGCTTTGCACATAGTAAACACTTAACAAATACCATCATCATCATCATTATTATTATGTAGGGATCAGAGCTTGGACCCGAATTGGATTCTCACTGGCTCTCATTCATTCATTCATTCATTCATTCAGTCGTATTTATTGAGCGCTTACTGTGTGCAGGCTCTCAGATCTGGCACTCTGGCTCTTCCTACTTGGGCTGTAGAGACCGAATATGGAAAGGGCCTATATTGGGAACTGTTCTGGCTGGTGGTTATAATAATAATAATGGTATTTGTTAAGCGCTTACTATGTGCAAAGCACTGTTCTAAGCGCTGAGCCATACTCAGCATGCCCTTTGGGAACCGTGAGTCAGGAATTACTTGCCCTCTTGCTGGAGGAAGCCTGACTTGACTCTGACCCAAGAGTTATGGCCTTTGGCCCCAAGGAACCCTTGAAGACCAGGACCACCAAGACCCCTAGAGGCACATTAAACCCCACAGAAGTAACACGGAGGATAATAATAAAAGAAAACCACCAAGGAACCTTAAACACTCTGAAAACCAGCCTAAATCCTTAGATTCCCTATTTATTGTCCTAATAACTTCAGTCCTTCCCACCTCTCAAACAGTCCTCTCTCCCCACCCCAAGGTATAAAATTCCAAATTGAGGCGCTGGTTGACACTCTACATAGAATTGGATTATGGGAGAGTAAAATGGTGATATGGACCCTAGGACTGAAGCCAGTTAGGTTATCACAGCAATTCAGGGCCGTTTTTATGAAATGACCTGAGAAAACTTTTTTTTATTTTGAGATAAAGATGCTTTGAAGTTTAGCTGTGCAGTGAGAAAGACAGAGAGTTAGCCTTTATTATTGATGGTGAGATTGTATCTGTGTAGGTGAAATTGGTTGAAAAGACCCAAGAATGACCTATAATCCCTTCTGTACTGCATGAATGGACATTCTCTTCTGGGTTACTTGGCACTCAATTCAAGACTACAAACTAGCCATTGAAAACACAGTCCCAATTCAAAGTACGGAGAAACCAAACTTACCCTGTATTTACCGTAGAACAAGCAATGTTATTGCCAAACCAAGTCTGGAATTCAGCTGTAATTGTAACTCCCAGAAGATACTCAGGATATGAACTGAACACCCAACAGGGGAATTCTTGCTTTCTTCACTTTCTCCAAGTTCTCTTGTCCAGTGAGAGGTTGGGAAACAGAGGTGAACTGAGGGCCGAGAGTTGGATTGGACTGAAGGCCATTATTAGTTTCTGAGGATGGGCCTCCTGTACTTCAAACAAAATGGAATATAACTGGAGGAGTTTTTCAACAATGCAAGAACTTGATTTATCGGAGGGCCTTATTTGGTTGGGAGGAAGATTAGCAGTCAGCTAACCAGAATGAAGAATGACACCTTTTAAAGCCCTGTCCAGCCTATAGCCTAGAATGACAAGCTGACTGGGGTGAAAAAAAAACCCCAAAACCCCACCTTTCCTAACTGCACAGTGCATTTTATTCAGTGCTGAAGATCTGAACAGTTCAGCTTGGGCCAAAATCTTATCAGCATAAAAGATTGTTTTGTAAGCTCGTATAAAAAAACCCAGAAAATTACCACAGGAAACCAGCTACATCTCAAGCTTCTGCAGTGTTAATAGGGTTGCCCTTCATTTATCAATCTAATGTATTTACTGAGTGCTTACTGCATGCAGGACACTGTACTAAGCATTTGAGAGAGTACAATATAACATTCATTCATTCAATCAATCGTATTTATTGAGCACATACCGTGTACAGAGCACTGTACTAAGCATTTGGGAAGTACAAGTCGGCAACATACAGACATGGGCCCTACCCAACAACGGGTTCACAGTCTAGAAGGGGGAGACAGACAACAAAACAAAACATGTAGACAGGTGTCAAAATCATCAGAACAAATAGAATTAAAGGTATAAGCACATCATTAACAAAATAAATAGAATAGTAACAGAGTTGGTAGACACATTCCTTGCCCACAGTAACCTCACAGTCTAGAGGGGGAGGCAGACATTAATATAAATAAATAAATTACAAATACGTGCATATGTTCTGTGGGGCTGAGGGAGGGGTGAATAAAGGGAGTAATTCAGGGCAACAGAAGGGAGTCAGAAAAGGGTAAATGAATAGTCAAGGAGAATTCTCTAGGAGAATATGTGTCTTCAATAAGGTTTTGAAGGTGGAGACAGTAATTGTCTGTTGGCTATGAAGGAGGGCGTTTCAGGCTAGAGAAGGGCTCTGGCTGAGAGGTTGGCAGCGAAATAGATGAGATTAAGGTATAGTGAGTAGGTCGGCACCAGAGGAGCAAAATGTGTGGGCTGAGTTGTAATAGAACAGCCAGTTAAGGTAGGAGGGGGCAAGGTGAAAAAGAGTGCTTTAAGGTTGATGGTACGGAGTTTCTCTTTGATGGGGAGGTGGATGGTCAGCCACTGGAGGTTCTTGAGGACTGGGGAAACATAAACTGAATGTTTTTGTAGAATAACGATCCGGGCAGCAGAGTGAAGTGTGGACTGAAGTGGGGAGAGAGGGGAGGCAGAGAGGTCAGCAAGGAGGCTGATAAAATAGTCCATGTGGGATCGGATAAGTGCTTGGATTAACATGTTAGCAGTCTGGATGGAGAAGAAAGAGCGGATTTTAGCTATGTTGTGAAGGTTAAAGTGACAGGATTTAGGGATAGATTGAGTATGTGCATTAAATGAGAGAGAAGGGTCAAGGATAAAGCCAGTGTTATGGGCTTGAGAGACAGTAAGGATGGTGATGCTGTTTACAGTGATGGGAAAATCAGCAGGAGGACAGGGTTTGAGTGGAAAGATAAGGAGTTCTGTTTTGGACATGTTAAGTTCAAGGTGTCAGTGGGACATCCAAATAGAGATGTCTTGAAGACAGGAGGAAATGTGAGACTGCAGAGAGGGAGAAGAGAAGGACTGAAGAATTAATGACATTAATTGGATGCTTTCTGAGTGCTAAGCACCATACTAAGCATTTGAGAGAGCACAGCAGTAGCAAAATTCATGTTCCCTACTCTGAAGGACCTTACAGTCTAATGAGGGAGCATACAAAATTTATTCACAGGTAATGAAATCTGGAAGAAGAACAAGTATGAGGCAGGAAGCAGTACAGACACATTAGGATGAAATAGCCTAACAAGTAATTGAATATGCTGATGGCCTCTCCTTTCCCCCTTGCTCTCACAGGGCTTGATGCAGAGTTGCAATCAGATGCATGCATCTTACCTCTTTCAACAAGACAAGCATTACGACCTGTCCTACGACACGGGAGACAAAGCTCTGCAGTGTGGGCGCCACGTCGATGTTTTCAAACTATGGCTAATGTGGAGAGCAAAGGTAAACCAGGGGAGCGTTGATTTTAGTGTCCTAGAGGTGGAAAACAGATCTCTTCAAACTCCACCATACCGTGCTATGAACTGTGCTCCCAAATGGAAATGCTTCCCTTAAACGTCCCTTGCATTCTTCATTGATCTGAGTGGGTGTCAGTGGGACAGACATAATCATTTTTGTTTACCTTTTTCATTTGCAACCAAATTACATCTAAGGTTGATTCATCTAGAAAATGAATCCAATCTGCTTTTCAAAGCACACCCTTAGGTGTTTCCGTTTTTCCATGGTGATTGATCACTCTGGGGTAACTAATGCAAAACATAAATTACCTCTTGTGAGAGCAACAAGTGGGGAAGAAACTCATGAAGCTTGTTTGTGGCATTAAAAAGGTCAGCACCTAGAAATACAGCTCCTTTTCCTGGAAGTACCTCATCATCCTTCTCTGTGCCGTGCCTCTGTTTACCTTGCAGAGCTTTTACGATAAGAGCTCCCTCGTCACTGAAGGTTGATAATGAGCAGTTGTTGCTGGGCCTAATTGTAGCTGTCCAACAGCATAAATATTATGCTGAAATGCAGTCAGGCCGGAAAGCACGAAGATGTTTTTTTATTTTAACCAGATTCCTAACCTAAACATGACAAATCAGTGACCAAGCCACCAGGTTCCGTTTTAAACCCTCCATTCGAAGACAGTAATAATACAGTGTGTTGCTGCAAATGGAGGGGAACATTCAGCTGGCATCTGCGACGGCATGTGTTGATGGAAAACGCTGGATATTAACCTCATAAGCATTAGCAATGCTCCCAAGGACATTTTGTTCTTTGCATTGGCAGATAGACCATTACCTAACTACATGCCGTGAAGGCATAGAGATGAGCTCACTCTGCCTGAGTGAAATGTGTTCGTTCAGCGATGGAAGTAAACACCATGAAGTAAAATTGTAAAGAATTTCTCATAGGTGATGGAAGTCTGTCTGCGCCTTGACCCTTGGCCATGGTCATTGTTTGTGTCTCATTCTGGTTGACTGCTATCCCCTTCTGCAGCCCAGTGGGAGAAAGACTGATAGAGTTGTGGAGATTTCCCTTGCTGGGTTCAAGGACTGGGGGGAGCTGACCCTCTTGCCCTGCCCCACGCTCCACAATGTCCCAGTTATAATACAGGAGGCACAGGACGCTTGTTCTGCCTCTGTTGCAGAAGCAACTGGCATTGACCCTGGCAGCTGTTCCTTATGTACTTGTCTGAGAAGCCTGGCAAAGACGAATCAGGCCCCTTAGCCCCCAGCCCACTCACTCAGGGGGAAGAATCCATAACAGCATAATTACTGGAAGCATCTACCTGAGTGTAGGGCTGTGTTTTCTATCAGTGGGTACACAATACAGGTATATGTTGGATTGGATTAGGGGCATCCCTGGGCGCCCTTCACTGATCATATTCCATCCAGTTCAAGGGGGTTGATATACAGCATGCTTATGCCCCACCCATGTCCTCTGATTTTTTTTTTAAACGGTATTTGTTTGGTTCCTGAAGACTCTGATTGATTGAGTGAGGATTCCTTCAGGAGGAGCAACGAGGCTCTGTGGATAGAACACGGGCCTGGGAGTGAGAAAGTCATGGGTTCTAATTCCGACTCTGCCACAGGTCTGCTCTGTGACCTTGGGCAAATCACTTCACTTCTCTGGGCCTCAGTTACCTCATCTGTAAAATGAGGATTAGGAGTGTGAGCCCTAAGTGGGACAGGGACCGTGTCCAACCTGACTACCTCATATCTACCCCAGCGCTTAGTGCTTGGCACAAAGTAAGAGCTTAACAAGTACCATAATAATAATTATTATTTTTAATGGCATTTATTAATTGCTTACTATTTGCAAAGCACTGTTCTAAGCACTGGTGATCAGGTTGTCCCAAGGGGGGGCGGGGGGGGGGTTCACAAATCTTAATCCCCATTTTACAGATGAGGTAACTGAGGCACAGAGAAGCTAAGTGACTTGCCCAAAGTCACACAGCTGACAATGGCCAGAGTCGGGATTTGAACCCCATGACCTCTGACCCCAAAGCCCGTGCTCTTTCCACTGAGCCACACAACCCTCTCATCTAATAAATAGGCTTCCTAATGGCCAGGACTCTGGACCAAGCATCCTTGCTGCCCCAGAGGTGTTCCACCCCAAAGCTAAACTAGGGTGGTTCAGAATTCTCCAACTGTCACCGGGCCAGTTGGCCTGCCAGAGATGGCCTGACTCATCATCAGTCGTATTTACTGAGCACTTACTATGTGCAGAGCACTGTACTAAGCGCTTGGGAAGTACAAATTGGCAACACATAGAGACAGTCCCTACCCAACAGTGGGTTCACAGTCTAAAAGGGGGACTCAAAATGACCTCCAGGACTGGGGGCGTCATGTAACACCCATAGGGATGTTGGCCCACAGACAAATTCCTCAGTGGCAGACAGACTTGCTAGTGACAGTCTTTTTGAACCCTGGGGATACCCGCAGCTTGCCGCCATTCTCCAAATATTAAAAAGGAAGACATTGTGTCTCTCCTTTCTCAGTTTGGGGGCATGAACCAAATGGAGCCTTGCTGCAGTGAGATTGCAAGCAAGAAACAAAGCCCATTTTATCACTTTGAATACAGCTCCCGGGGCCCAGCTATATCTAGTTAGTGTTAATCCAACAGTAAGTGCTCTTGCCTGGGGCTGGGGGTGGCAAAAGAGATGAGGGGGAAGTATTTGTTTTCCAAGCCATTCTGTTGGCAATCAATCGATCGTTGTTAAATGATGATTAAGTGAAGCCTTTCTGAAAAATAAAGTGTCCAGGCTTAGGTGTAATTAGCCTGGGAGAAAAAGCACTGCCTAACACTGTAATCTTCCAATACAGTTTACAGCTGTATATGAGCTGCCACCCTTGGGGACTTAAAAAGACACCTAAACTGGCTTTCCCACCAAATAGGTATTTGGTAAATACCTCAATAGATCACATCTAGGAGGCTCGGATTCAAGCCCTAGATTTCCACTGCAATTCAACGCGGAGAGCCGACTACAAGATGTGACCCTGGTCTGGGGACCCTATAGGGCACATATGGCTGGCAGTGACATCTAGCAGGGGGATCCTGCAGGCCTTCTACTTTACAATTTCACCTCTGGTGTCCACAACCGCCCCCCCAACCCCACCCATTACAAGCTGAGGACCTTCCTCCTGAAAATCTCCTCCTCGCAGGGATCCTGAACCAAGAACAGTTATTTAGAATACTTAGGGGAAAAAGTGTTCAAAGTAACCAGCCTTTGTTCATGACCCCTGGAGAAGGAGCTCTTCTGCGGATAACAGACAGTGCTGCTTCAAGTGGGGAGAAACATGTTGCAGTGGGAGAAGGAACAGAATAATGAGCCCCCGTAATTCTCTAGAAATACAGTAAATCGTGTGAAAAGTGCTCTGATACGGCAGTGTGTGTGTGGCCACCCTTAGTACTTCCGTATATATTGATTTGTGATCCTTTTATTTATTCATTTCTCCATACTTCTGCTATTATGAATTACATCTTATTTTTTTCCCTGCTCTTATCTATAAAAACAATGTATGTCTCCCCCCACTCAATAAGATTGTAAACTCCTACAGGTCAGGGACCATGTCTTCTGCTTTTATTGAATCAACTAGAGCCCAATCCAGTACTCTGTTCACAGTTTGGTGCTCACTAAGTTCTGCTTAATTGACCTGAGTCAAGCATGACTGATGAATGTTTTGTTTCTTTCCTTATTCAGGGAACTACGGGATTTGAAGCCCAGATTGATAAATGCCTGGAGTTGGCAGAGTATCTATACAATATAATAAAAAACAGGGAAGGCTATGAAATGGTGTTTGATGGAAAGGTATGGATTTTTGGTTTTAAATAATTCCTAACCCAGACATAATCATGTTGTTTTCCAGATCTGAGCCATCCTGGGGATGGTGGAGAAGATCCCTTAAAAATACTGATCTCAAAACCAGAACTGAGGCCTCTGAAAAGCTATTTGGTGGTGAACCCCTTCACCACCGCCCAGCTCAATCTTAATCTTTCCTAGCTCATTGGGTCCCTCTCTTGCTGTGACTGTTGACATCCATTGAGCACTACCTCATTTTCCCTCCATCTTATCCCCTGAGGTTTGGAAAGGTATTTCCTTCAGAGAAAGGTCCTTCACTCCTGGAGTTGAAATAAATGATCCAGGGCAACAATTATCATGGGGTCACCTTTGGGGAAAATCCATTACTGCTCAATAACAAAGCCTCCATTGACAGTGACAGATTCTATCTGAGAGATCAAACCGTCACCTAAATTTTCAAGTTTATCCAATTTAGCCCCAAACAGAAGAATTTTTAGTAGCACAGTATCATGGGAGACCTCAAAAGAAAAATATTTTCTGGTTTATTAACAGAAAAAGCAGCAAGAGATGGAGTGGTGTTCCAACTCCCTGAACTGACATTTAATTGGGTGGTAAACAGAATGACATCACTGAACATTCTTTAGACCCAAGGATTGTTGTCCAGTAGTATATGTGGGGACAGTGAACTAGTCCCTTATTTGACATGGCAGAGGAGAAGTATGGAAAGTGACAGTCCGATCTACCTCTGCCATCTTCTGCCTGCTTTGGCCAGTGCCTGTCCTCTGGACTGCCTGGGGAGGAGGAGGTGGATACGGAGGGGGCCCGCAGCCTGATCCCATAAATAACAGCACTGATGGGTGGTCCCTCTTTCAGAAGTAGCCCTACCTCTGGTGTTTACAGTTGGGGAGTTTGCCCAGCACCAGCCCAAAACCTAGGTGAAGGGCATTACCCCAGCACACTATCGTGTCAGATGATTAGTCCTTGATAGAAAGAGGGGATGGCTACGCCTGGCCTCAGATTTACTGGTTAGCATCATCAGCAGGACCGGCATGAGTGGGGAAAGGATGCAGGAGGTGGTAAGGATGAGCCAGGCTTGGAGTTAGTTTGAGATCCCAGTGACACACGCATTAACAAAGGATGGGCAAGCAGCAGCTCGGAAGAGGCAGGCTAAACGCCAGTTCTATCGTTATCTAAGGCTGGTGAGCCCCAATTCGTGTTTGCATTCAGGGCCTGGATTGAAGGGAGGCCAAGAGAACAAGGGTACAAAGTCCCTAATGTCTGGGGACCTCCAAATTTGATCATTTTCCATGTTCAATTGAACTTTAAAGTATTTTTTCCTTCAAAAATTTTCACAGACCTGTTTTAAAGTGCTTTGCCCCAATACCAGGCCACCTTGTGTTGCTTTTGAGGAATGTGACTTGACTGTTCATTGTCAGAACATGAAAATGAAAGAACACATTTTGTCCCCAAAGGCCTTTCTCTGGCATAGAGCCCTCAGAGTTTCAGTTAGGGGCTGATATAGCCTTTCTGCTGCTGGTTTGATTCATTCCTGGTCATTCCTTGTACGGATAATATTTCCTGCCGACATTTAAGTGATCACTAGGTGTCTCTTCAGTGCATGTGTGACCTCCAAGATGGGTAAGAAATGAATTTTAACTGGTGGCTCAGAAAATAATGCTTGTGACAACAGATATTATTTGTGTCTAGCCTCAGCACACAAATGTCTGCTTCTGGTATATACCTCCCAGTTTACGTAGCATGGAGGACAATGAAGAAAGGATGACTCGCCTCTTAAAGGTAAATGACATGGTGCATACAGCATATTTTTTAATGCAGATGAGACATTTTAAAAATGAAACTAGGAAGTTGAATTTTTGCTTTCCAATTGAACTCCTTTGAACTTTTTTTTTTTGTAATCAAGATATTCTGGCTGTAGTTATCCGGATTGGGAAAGTGCACGGCCTAGCGGCACGGGCCTGGGGGTAAGAAAGACTTGAGTTCTAATTCTGACTCGCCACTTGTTTTCTGTGTGACCTTAGGCAAGTCACTTAACTTCTCTGTGCCTCAGTTACCTCATCCGTAAAATAGGGATTAAGACTGTAAACCCCATTTGGGACATGCACTGTGTCCAATCTGATTAGCTTGTGTCTAAGCACTTAGTACAGTGTCTGGCACATAGTGAGCACTTAACAAATACCATTTAAAAACGAAACAAAACAAAAATGTCAGCACAGTGAGTAGGCTCCAAAATGTACTGAAAGGAGTACCTTTATTTCTCTGCTGTGTATGAAACAGTAAAACTCTGAGGAGGATAAAGGAATGCCAATGCTAAACCGGGAGGCTTGATTACAAATCTTGTCCTAAAAGAGCAAAGTACAAGGAAGGGAGCTCTGGTTCTGATACTGCAGGAATAATCTGAAACCATTTCAGGCAACACCTCTTTTTTTGGTATTTAAGCACCTTCTACGTGCCAGGCACTGTACTACGCTCTGAGGTAAATACAAGCTAATCGTGTTGGACCCAGTTCGTGTCCCACGTGGGGTTTGCAGGCTTAATCCCCATTTTACAGATGAGGTAACTGAGGCACAGAGAAGTTAAGTGATTTACCCAAGGTCACACAGCAGACAAGTAGCGGAGCAGGGATTAGAACCCAGATCCTCTGTTTCCCAGGCCTGTGCTCTATCTCTTAGGGCAGGCTGCTTCTCCCTGGCTCAGCTGCTCCCAAAATGACCTTGAGCAAGTCACTTCTGTACTTCTTGGGTCTGAAAACTAGGTCATAATCTAGGGGCTGTCCCTATCCCATGAGAACTCTGGAAGGATTTGGGCTTCTTAACAAGCAACTATATTTTTATAATGACAACTTCTGAGAAGTGAGACAGAACAGGCAAAACTCCATTGGAGTAAATTTATGTGATGTCCCAAGGTGCCGATTTTAAACACCCTCTCCTAGGATACCTCCTGGATCTTTAATGCTTTCTGGGTCTGAAGCAGAATGGTATCCCCTATAGAGGAAAATCTTTCAGAAATTTTCAGAATCCACTCTGGATCACCTCATAATTAAATCAAAAGTACTGTTTCCAGAATTTCCAATTCTACATTGCAGTTGTAGTCTACTGGCACATAGTAAGCACTTAAGAAATACCATAATTATTACCGAGGGGATTGACTAAACTAAGAGTTTTGAATGATTGGGTAAGTGCTAGCACATGGATAGAAGGGGATTCACTGAAGTGTCTCAAACTGATAGTTTTGCCAAAAAATCAGAGTCTGGCTTTTTTAAAAAATGATAATTGTTAAGCGCTTACTATGTGCCAGGCTGGGGTAGATGCACGGTAATCAGGTTGGATACAGTTCCTATCCTGCATGGGGTGCACAGTCTAAGTGAACGTTGATTAGCATATGTTAGTTATTTGCCTGGATGCTTCATAGGGTTAATATGTTTCTATAAAAAGCTATATTATCTCTTTGAATAATCAGCTTTCCTCATAAGTCTAACAATGGAGTGGGAACAAGGATAGCTCTTTTGGCTTAAGTTCTTCAAATAAAACATGTCTTCAAGGAAAGACCCCCCTCTGACCAGTTTTGCTAAGATACAAACTTTGGGAGTTTGAGATCCTGTTTTAAACTAATTTTGGGAGTGCCTAAGTACTTTCTCTGAGCAAATGATAACACTCTGCTTCTACATGGAAATGGACTAGGGATAGAGCCACATATGTTTGTTAAGGGAAAGTTTGCCCATTTCTGCGTAATGTGAATGGGGAAAACAGGATAGATAAAATATAACAAGTTGTTAAAAATTTAAAGCACCATGTTGGACACATAGAAATCATTCAATAAATATCAGCATTAATAAATACCATCGTAAGGGATTTGAAAATTAATT
The DNA here is from genome assembly GCF_015852505.1 of Tachyglossus aculeatus. NCBI lineage: Eukaryota > Metazoa > Chordata > Mammalia > Monotremata > Tachyglossidae > Tachyglossus > Tachyglossus aculeatus. Next base: position 19,019,562 of record NC_052078.1, on the reverse strand, counting down.
TGAAGGGTTGATTGTCCATTCCTATCAGAACTACTACAGAGAAACTGATGGAAGGAGCAGAAAAGAATTGAGGGGTACATTCCAAACAGGTAAAAGGAGACAAACACAAAATGAAATTCAGGAAGGGCCAGGGAACACTAAGTGGGAGATGCAGGACATTGCCTACTCCTCAGTGTCTCTGAAGAGATGAACAATGCTACTGTGACCCTGTTAGCAACCTGCATCGTGACTGTGCAAGCATACGTATCCACCTGCAGTCACAGAAGCCGACAAAAGTGAAAATTGCCGACCTGTTGACGGAATGACTTCAGTCCAGGGAGAGGTAGATAGACAGGAGTGGTAATTGAGGATTTTGTTCAGCCAACATTATTCATGCAGGAAGAGTACCTCAGAAGATGGGACACCAGGAGACAAGGACACTGATAGCAGTGTCTCTGGCCTTTTTGTCTCTATTATACTCTGCCATTATCTTCGTCCCTTTTGGAATCATGGAGTAGCTCATTACAGATTTGAAGGGTTTACAAATGGGCAGAAGTGATTCTGAGAATGAAGATCGCCACACACCTTAGACCGTCATCCTTTAAGGAGGTCAGTTTCAAAAACAGAGATATCTTTTTACAGAAAGGTAGACGGTTCAAGGAAAGTCTCATTTTCCACAGCTTTTCTGTCTCCTGTTTCATTTTAACCTTAAAACACCTGATGGAGAGAGGGAATAAAAACACCTTTCTGCTAATCCATGATGAAATAAATTGTTTTATATTTTTTTCTCCAGGAATCAGTGTTCATGAAACTCTCAGCTGGGTTCTTTTTGGAGACTGGCGATCGAATAGTCCCTGGGTTATTTGTTTTAAAAACATTGGGAAAGCTTAAGGCCTGGCAGAAATAAGGAGATTGTCAGGCTTCTCAAAGACCTCTCATACCTTCAATTCATTCTCAGTCTGAATGACAGAGACTTCATTCTCTTTCCCCAGAGGGAATTCAATCCTGTGGGTCAGGAAGGGGGCAAAAGTCTAACCATCGGTGAGATTCTATACTCGGAATCCGACTTTTCTTCTGAAATTGGGGTCTATATTTGTTCAGTGCAAGCTGACATTCTATACTCCTTTCTGTAGTCTTTTTGGCATTCTCAGGAAGCAGTCCCTTATATTTAAACAGCTGTGATTTCACTACTGTGTTCCAAAAATGAACCAAGCAAATTTCAAGCTTCGAGGGGAGTGAATGGCATTTAGTCCCTAGCCTGCTTGGACTGTGGGTTAAATGAGAAGACTGAACTGACCTGGACTTTTGATCTTTGACATGAGCTGAACTGAATTTATGAATCCTTTCTTCAATTAGAGAAGAGATCAGGTAATCAAACTTCCCATCATGACCACTACCAGCCTGAGCCCATAAATTTAAGCTAAGAAAAAGGAAGCTGATGAAAACAACCTTCACACCAATCAATAAGTTTGTTTTTATCAGAACTTCAAACAGGCCCTGGGTACTTTGAAGGAGTGATTTTTGCCTGTAGTTCACTCCTCTAAGTGGAGACATTATCTCTTTTTACTGGTTGTGAGTACCTAAGATTGAAGATTTACTTAATGCTGCCTTTGCCATTCAGAGGATAAGAAACTAGGTACAAATGTTACCTACCACCTGGTTACTATGAAGGATCATCTGCCAAATGTGCAGGCTCTAAAGTCACATAGCTTTCTAGCTTCACTTTCATGAACAGAAGCCAGATCTCCTGGCAACAATGTATAGTCTCTGCCTCTGAGGAATGGCTGACCAGTTAGGAAAAAAGGCTTTTCTGCTTTTTCGTTCATTCATTCATTGTCAGTAATTTTAAAGATCAAAACATGCAGCTTCTCTGAAGTTTGGCATTTCTGTACTTCCACTCCCAGGAGTGGTCAGATTTATATCCTCTGAGTGTGTTTCACACATCTGGGGACGAGGCCTCCGGCAGGATTCTGTACCAGCAACAATTCCAGGGCTATTTTCCTAGCACTGGACTAGTGTAAACCTGGGGAAACAGGGGCTGTGGTGGTACAGTTGTGTTTATTCTGCTTCTTATTCACTGGCCTTCCTCCTCCAGCTGCTTTTCGAACAGTGTTGGCTCCTACAACTTGACAATGTCCAGGATAGAGGGACAGTCATACAGTTAAAGCAGGCTAAGGGGAGGTCTAAAATGTAGCTGTAAAAAAAAAAGTTGGCTACACAAAACAGTATGAAAGACATATTTTGGTCTATCCCTCTGAAACATTGTTTCCTCTCCATTCAACATACTGCAGAGCATAATTTCCAGTGTTAAAACTGGACCATGGTACTACAGATTATCACAACGGCATTGGACAATACAGCAAAGATCGCAGCATATGTCATTTACCGTTTTTAACCTAGCTGATTCCTCCCCATCAGCGTCCCAGCCAACTTCTCACCAAGTCACTTTTACATCCCCAAAACACTATTAATGAATGAAAGTTTACAAGAAAAATCATCATGCAAAGTAATTTTGAAAGTGTTTTTTGCAGGATCATTTTTGTTTCACCTAAGTTTATTCTTGGTCTTGAGATAAACCCAAGCTTTTTTGCCGGTAGCACATGCTCACTGCGGTTGGGCCCCAAAAAGCCAAGTTGTTCCTTGAAGGGGAAATAAGTACAGTCCTGATTCACCATTTTTCTGTAGGCTAAAGGAATGAACACAGTGGCATGAAACCGGCACATTTTTTGAAATGATTATTTTTTCCAGTGGAAAACACTACATTGACCCGTATCAAATAGGGCCAAACTTTAGAAGAATTGCACGTGGAACCCTGGGTAATGATTTTGGAGTTACAGACCTCTAATCTCACCTCCAGGAGCCCCTCCTCCTATACCCAGGGAACCTTAGTGTCAGCATGCCTGTTGATTGAAGGCTCTGCACCTCTTTGGGGCCGATTTTCTAGCTGTGCTTTGGCTCTCATTTTGGCCACAGACCTCCTGCTTTAGTTGAAAATGAGGGAGAGAAATGGGAGGAGATGGAGAGTAAAGGGTGAAACTGGAACTGGAGGCCATGCAGAATGGGAAAAAGTCCCTTCTGCTGCTGGAAGAGAAAGGGTGAGAGAAGCACACAAAGGTGCCATCATATAAGTAAATGCAAATGACCGGGAATCCTCGGGAAGATTAATTATGTGTTCAAATATATAGCCTTGAATGCAGATGAAACTTTGTTAAAATAAAAAAAAGGTATTACAAGGCAAAAATCATTGCAGAATACAATGGCATGGAGGAATTGAAAATACTGCATATGAGAAAAAAAGCAGTGTTGCAGAGATAGGGAGGAAACTGAATTTTCCTAGTTGTGCCTCCATATTTACTCTGGGTCAAGCCGGTGTACAATGACTGTGTCACAAGCAAGAGAAAGGGCAAAAAACCCCCCCAAAACCCAGCAGCTTATTTTTCCTGTTTCCCACCAACGGGGAAGCTACCTAAATCACAAACTAGTCCAGTACTTCTCAAATTAAGAACTCTACCGTTCTCGGGAGGCAAGGAAAGTATTTGGGAGGCCGCACGGATGCATGACTTTAGCTCTCATCCAACTCTTCCAGAACCACAGTCATTGGTATTTTTCAAACCGACATTTTTTTGTCCCCTTGAGCTTCTCGGCCATTGAAAGTGTTAAAATGATCACTTGATTTGGTCTTTTTAATAGGTGGCTCCCGTGATCAAAGCCAGAATGATGGAATATGGAACGACAATGGTCAGCTACCAGCCACTGGGAGATAAAGTTAATTTCTTTCGCATGGTTATCTCAAACCCAGCAGCAACACATCAAGACATTGATTTCCTTATTGAGGAAATAGAACGTCTTGGACAAGATTTATAATCATCTGGTCCTCAAAGCTGTGCCAATTCTCTAGCTAGACAATTAAGTTGTCACAAACTGTGTGAATGTATTTGTAGTTTGTTCCCAAGTAAACCTATTTCTATATTGTGATGTCAAAGTAGAGTTCAGTCTAAAAATCAAGAAACATTGCTCCTTTTAAAATCCTTTCTTCAGTTTTAAGATACCTCTTTAATAATTAGTGAAACAAAAGGCTGCATTTCAATCGAGAGGGAAAAATAGAAGATAGTTACAAATACTTCCCCAAATATGAATAAAGTTAGCAAATTAAGTATTTATTTTAGGTTCAACATAGTTTGATCGAGTGGTGCCAATTTTGCTCCCAAGCATCATGAAAGATACTTTGGAGGGCAATGAAAAGGATAAAATGAACATAAAATGTATGTTAAAAAAGGAAAACTCTTGCCTTTTTCATAGTATTAGAAAAGAATTTCTAATTTACCTATAGCAACATTTCAAATGTATTTAAATGCATATAATTTTACAAAAGGAAATATATATATAGAGAAGATCCTATTTTGTAAAGTATAGATTTTTATTTTATATGGGTTATAACACTGCAGGGGCAGAAACAGAAAACTAAACCAGATTTCTTTTCTTTCAATGGAGGCACATTGGAATACTTAGTAATGCTTATTTTGAAACATAAGCCTACATAAATTCTTAAAAGGTGTGACACCTCATTTCTGCATGTCTCATGGATTGTCACATCTCTAGGGTTTAGTATTTCAAAACCTCAAAAGAGTACTGCAGCTCTTAAAAACAATTGATAAGATAAATTTCAGTACAGTAGGGTACTCTTCCCAATTATATTTTCCACACGGTCTACCCTAAGCAAACATCTCCTTAGCTAGCCAAAGCTCAATCTAAGATTTTATTAGGACGGCTTTCTCTGTTCTGCTTTCAAATGTGGCCTGTTCTGGGAAGAATGTAGGTGCTTTGTATTCTAAATATCTTTCCAAACAGAATTTATTAATTAGGCCATTTGGATTAATTAGGGAAAATGAAATTGGAAGCCTAATGGGACCTGAGCTTGTGATGAGAATAGGGGAGTGAAGCATGTTCAACCAGTGGGGAATCAGGAAAATAAAGCAGCCTCCTGGGAAGTCCAGAGTCTCTGAGGAGAGTGAATACTGGCCATTTTCCTTCTCCTTTAGGTTTCCAGAAAGAGTTAATGTACCTCCTAGACACCAGCACAGGTCAGGTGGACGATTATAGGTTTTCTTTGTACTGGGGGTCCCTGGACAGGAGACCACTCCCAAGGCAAATCAATTTTTCTCCAAGGAAGCGGACTTAACTCACCCAAGCTCCCCTTGGGAAATGCCATATTGAGTCTTTTCAACTTGTTTCCCCCCGAGTGTTGTCCCAAGGTGACTAGAATGATTGGAGCTCAGCATTGCGGAGAGTAGAATGAAAATTAGTAGATATGGTCCTTCTTCTCATTGGCATTTTGGAGGCCGTGGAACGAAAAAGTCCCCAAACATTAAATGAGCTTGGCTAAATCGCCACGGGAAACACGACGGGAAAATTATGATTTTTTTGGAAGCAAAAACCATATTCTCTTTCTCTTCGGTACCTAGGACAGCTGGGCTGGGTTTAGAGCAATTCCAGGGGTGGAGAGGAAGGAGGGGAAGGAGGATCTAGCTATGGATGGGATAGCTAAAGCTGCCTTTGAACAGTTTTATGCCAACCAGTGGCCCCGTTCCTCTGGAATTTGGAGGAGCTTGCTTTTATATAACCATCCCCAGGTTTTTTGGGGAAAAAAATTGCTTTACATCAGCTTCAGACATGCACGGCTTCTTCCTCCATCTCTCTCCAAGCAAACACCTTCATTGTAACTGGTAAGAGACAACTCCCCGTTTAAGCTGCAGAGTCCCTTGGTGTCTTTCTGGGAATGAAGCTGGAGCTTTTCCTCTTCCTAAACATCTCTTTCCAGTCTTTGAGAATCAGTGCCCACCTCGCCTGACATCTGGGGTTTCAAGAGAAGCAGCGTGGCTCAGTGGAAAGAGCCCGGGCTTTGGAGTCAGAGGTCATGGGTTCAAATCCTGGCTCCGCCCCTTGTCAGCTGTGTGACCTTGGGTAAGTCACTTCACTTCTCTGGGCCTCAGTTACCTCATCTGTAAAATGGGGATTAAGACTGTGAGCCCCCAGTGGGACAACCTGATCACCTTGTAACCTCCCCAGCGCTTAGAACAGTGCTTCACACATGGTAAGCGCTTAAAAAATGCCATCATTATTATTATTCAAGGCCATTAGTTCAACCTTTTGTGGCAGGAGATCACAGTGGTGCCTTACATTGGGCTGGAATCTAGCAGAGTGAATGTCTATCCTGCTTGGGCTTCTGAGAGTCTGTGATGCCTTTCAGTTTGAGGCTGGGCTGGCCATCCAATGGGTCCCTTTCAAGTGGAAAGGTTGTCTGGGATGTTGAGCAGGTGGCATTATAAAATCCTTGACCTCTGGCCAAAATCCGAGGCCATTTCTTATCGACAGGCTCCAACCTCCGTGAGAGTCTGTATTCTCTAAACGGCAAGCTCCTTGTGGGCAAGGATCACGGCTACCGACTCTGTTGTCCTGTACTCTCCCAAATGCTTAGTACTGTGCTCTGCACACAGTAAGTGCTCAATAAGTACCACTGATTGATTGCCTGATTCGATGTTTTTGCAGAATGCTATATAGCTACAATCCTCCTTCACCCTATAAAACTAAACCAACTGAACAAGGGCAGAACAAAACCTTAGGTAGATCCCCAGGGATTGGATCAAAATATCTTTAACTATATCCATAGTCCTCCCCAAGAAAGGTTACCCTAGAATTAGCACACTGTCTAACCCCAGCTTTAACTTTTTAGCTTTAACTAGACTCTCCATGGTCACTTTCGTTTCCAAAGCAATATTGTGTTTATTTAAAATACCTGAAAAAGTGTGATGTGTTTTTTATTTTCTCTGAAATACATAAATGGTATTGACTTTGTGTAATGTCATAAGGATGTGGAGTGGGAAAAGGAATTAAATCGTGTCTGTAGCTGTGTTGCCTTTATTATATTGCTAGTACTGTCTTGTCACCTCAGATTGAGGCTGTGCACTTTAGATTTAAACTGTACAGTGTTGCAAGTCAACATGTGTTTCTGTATGCGCTTGTACTTATTATTGCAATGCTATGTCATTCTCTTTGTGGTAGCAGTGTTGAATCTTGATATTGTCAGAGCTACATTTCCAACTGTCCCTGTACTGTACTATCTCCTTGCTTAGTTGCCTGCCCTCCATATCAGCTTTTAAAAAAGAGCATGCTGTTCTCTGACCCTCTTCCTGAGGGGGTCTGCTGAGACAAGTTGGGGGTTTTAATGAGAATTTTAGGTGAGATGGCTTTCTTTTTCCTTAGAATTAAAGAAACCAATTAGGATTGTGTCTCCAACCTCCAGATGTGGACACTAAGTCTGCAAGGCAGCGGAAAAAAGTGATATTTCTTTCGGTTGACTACCTGAAGTGCAAAGGATCATGGATGTAAAAATAGTACAGGGACAGTGGTAGGAAAGGGGAATAAATAACCCGGTGACATCTTGCACGTGCACTTCTATTTTGAAACGCTAAGTACGAACACTATATTTATTAGTTCTATGTGCCAATCCACAGTACACAGTTGGTGTTTCAGGAAGACACTGCCATTTTTCCACGTTACTTCATTTACTGCAGCCAGAAAAGATGTACTTGGCAACCTGTTCTTCTTACCAAATATAAACTTGTGTTTGATCAAAGTATTTTCTCTGTGTTGTCTCTCTAAACCCAAATAAAAGGGTAAACTGTGGTTACACCTCAGCTGTTTGTCCTTCATTTCTAGCCTTGCAGACCGCACGGAGTTAAAAAAAAAACCTGTTACATCCTGTTTGCTGTCATCATCACAGCAGTTATTGGCATCAAATATCCAGGTAAGTGAGACACCACTCTGGGGAATGTCCCCAACAGCTCCAACACACCAGTTATTTGCTCTCTCTTCTATTGTCCTTTATACAGGCCATGGTGAGATGGCTATTAATCATTCTCTCTTGGCATTCCCTTTCCTGTTTTTTTTTAATTTTGGGACTCTATATAAAGCCATAGTCCGTGGAAAGAGATCCACATTCAACTGTTAGATTTTTCCTCTGTTACTTCTTCCTTTCTGATCTCCCACGTTACTCTCTCTGTCTGAATGATAGCCTTGGCAGGGAAGAGACCCCAAATCTATGCCCAGTCTTACAAGAACACCTGGTTTGTACACATGCCTGATCTCAGTTAACACGAGCCATCAATTAGCGAATGTTCCAAGCCTCTGTGGACACCCCAAAATCCATTCACCTCAATCAGTCAATGGTATTTATCAATCAGAGGTATTTATTGAGCACTTACTGCGGGCAGAGCATTATACTAAGCTCTCAACCACGGGAAACACTCAGTGATAGAGTTAGCGCAGGACCAGCTAATCCATGACAATCTTCTCAGACTTCCACCAAGAATCCAAGTGCAGGGAGGAGGGTGAGGACAGAGGGGAAGGGGGAGTACTTCAATGTAAAATGGGAGACGACTGTGTCAGGCTTGTTTGGTTCTATTTAAGGAGGTTGGGCATTCCCAGCTCAGTGACTATCAAGGTGTCATCTTCTGTCCTCCCTGCCTTCAACTGAGTTGTACCTTTGGCCCTTCTGCAGATTCTAGCACTTATGAGCTTACAAATACCCACCCTCAGCTCTCATGCATATATGTGCACTTAATGATGTACTTTGCCCACTCTAGTCGTGAATTTTTTGGTCTTTCTCCCCCATTTATATTGTGAATTCCTTGTGGGTAGGGACTTCTTTATTGGGGTACTACCCAAGCATCTGCACAAAGCGGGTGCTCGATAAATACTACCAGTATTAATACTACTACTGCTATGGGACACTGTCTGTAAAGTTGGCAGGAATGAAAGATCACCAAAAATATCAGGCCCACTGCAATTCAGATGGATTTTAAAGGTCAGGAATGCAGATGAGCCCAGGGTAATATTGCCCCCAATGCAAGTGAACTCAGAACAGGGAAAAAGACACTCCTTTCTCTAGAAACTGGAGCTGCTCACTGCCCACTCTGCTCCTGTCACTGGCTGGAGGGGAGAGAGCCCTTGAGAGACCTTCATTCTTTAGAGGGAATTAGCAGAGTGATGAGACAGAGATCAAGGGATGAGCAAAGTGTTTCTCTTCCTTGCTGTTTCCTCTTGGCTTCCAGCCTCCTTCTTTCCTTGCTCTTGAATTGCCTGTCAGTTTTAGAAGACAGTTGAAAAAAACAGAGACACAGCATTTACTTATGAAAATGATTCCAGCGTCCACTGTTGTGCAACTAATGATTTGTCTAGTGATCCATCCAGCTGAATCTCTCACAGATGATCCTACTGAGGAGAAACTAGATATATTAAGTCTTCCAGACAGTTGAGGTGGAATAATAGACCTAGGCCTAGGGCAGGAAGTAAGACTTGTTTTTTCAAATCAACCAATCAATCAATCAATGGCATTTACTGTTTGCAGACTGTACTAAGCATTTAGAAAGGTACAATGCAACACGTTCCCTGCCCACAAGAAGCTTTCAGTCCAGAGCAGGGAGACAGACCTAAAAATAAATTACAGGTATGTACAAAAGGGCTTTGAGGCTGAGGGTGGAGTGTATGTTTAGTTCTTAAAAGATACAGATCCAAGTGCCCAGTGACACAAACGACAGAGGGAGTAGGGGAAATGGAACTTTAATTGGGGAAGGCCTCTTAAAGGAGATGCGATTTTAATAAAGCTTTGATGGTGGGAAGAGTGGTGGTCTTTCAGATATGAACGGGGAGGGAGTTTCAGACTAGAGGAAGGAGATGGGCAAAAGGTCAGCGGTGAGATAGACATATTTGAAATTATATGAGCCTTCAAATTCATAGAAATAATCAAAATAAGTAATGAAATAATGAAAACCAATACTGGTAGTTAATAAACCACTTAATAAACCACTTAAATTAATATTTACATTATTTAAGGGGACTCATCAGCTATTTAATTATGAGCATATTCACAGATGCAGCATGGTGGCTGTGAGTATCAGACCATTATGAAACGGAAGAAAAAATCTGAGGTCAAATCTATCAGAAAAGTTTTTGTCATCTTCTTGTACCGTAGCTTCTCAGAACACAGTTGCTCAATAGGTATTGCCCTAAATGACACTGTTTGCTTAATGATTTGGGCCCAGAAAGTTACAAACAGTTACAATATACTAATTCTAGCAGTATCTTATGGCTAAAATTGGAGAAATGTGTTGGCATTTGCTGGAAAGTCTTCAATGTAAATACTTTTAAAGCCAGGGAAACTAAAAATAGCTACATTCTATTTAGGGTAGCATTCTCAACGGGGTAATTAATTATCAGGCATAGTCTCTGATGGGCCATAAACCCAGCTCTAGTCTACAGCAAGGACCTAGATATGCGGCAATCACAAGAAGGCAGTCATTTAATAGTGGGAAAAAGGGGATAAGGATAAAGGAGGTTGTGAGATACTTGCCTTCGTGACTTAGGTCAGAGGTATGATGTCCTTCATTACTAAATGTACCTAAGAGAATGGCCCCAGATTCAGAACTGGCCACTGTAGGAATAAATGCATATTAATGTACTTTCAATGTTAAGCTTTACCTTGGTATTTTTACCCATCTAAACCTTTTGCAAGATAAACCTATGAGATCATTTGCCAACTGAGCAAATTCATAGAGTATAAAAACCAAACCTATTCAGGCTCCTGTCTTAATTCACATACCTAATTAAAAGAATATGTGAAAGCAGTTTCCAGCAGACTTCAGGGCTTTCTTCACAGAGACATGCAAATGAGTTCTGAAAATGGAGAAGCAACCTCAGTCTCATGCAAAGCTGGGGTTTTTGGCACTTGGAAGACCATTGAAAAATAAGTGTATGGTGGAAGATATAGATAGATCCTCGGGAAAAGTTGAAGCAACCCCATTGTAGAAAAAGCTCACTTGGCAAAAGACAGCTTCATTTTCAGGCTCTGCTTCTCATTTCCTCTATTTCCAGGAAATTGAAATTTGCTTGCATAGCTCCTCCATTTAAAGAAATCTACCTTCATCTTCTTGTTAGCTGAATCCTTCAGTGGAGGGTGGAAGGAAAATATTTCTGTATTATGCATAACCTGATTAGTAGATACAAGAAGGTACAGTCTTTTGGGAGTGACTACAGACCATCCGAGAAATGTGTCTATTTTTATAAGCCTTTGAGGAAGTTGTTTTGGAAATGTGTTTCATAAACTTCCCCTGGTGTTTCAGTAACTAATATAATGTAGCTGGTCAGGCTGAAAATAGAAAATGGGTCTAAGCAAAATGGGATGGAATTGGAAAGGATAAGGGAGCTAAGTGGCTAAACTTTCTGATCTCTTTCCCAGAACAATGAAAATCTAGTGAGGAAAATCACAAACTATTTCTGGTCAAGCCAGGGATCCTTTTTGTACTTTTGTTTCATTTTGTTTTTTAATGGTATTTGCTAAATGCTTGCTATGTGCCAGGCACTGTACTAAGTGCTGGGGTTGATACAAGATAATCAGGTTGGACACAGTCCATGTCCTACATGGGGCTCACAGACTCATTCCCTATTTTACAGATGAGGTAACTGAGGCACAGAGAAGTTAAGTGACTTGCCTATGGTCACACCGCAGACAAGTGGTAGGGCAGGGATTAGAACCCAGGTCCTTCTGATTCCCAGACTCATGCTCTACGCACTAGACCATGCTGCTTCTCACTTGTAGATTTACACTTTTATCTTACAGGATATTAAGCACATTAATGGCAGATGCCAAAGCTGGGGAATTCACCCTCTGATTTAATACCTATGAACACTGGTTTTCAAATTAGTATTAGAAGTCTACAGGGGGTACATGGCCATACTGACCCAAAATGCAGCTCTCTTCAGAGCAGACATTCAATAAATACTAGAGGAGGAGAAGGAAGAAGGAGAGGAGGAGAAGGGGACCACACAATTTCACACAAAATACATTTTTGAATATTTCCTTCCCTTGATGCCTTAAAATTAATAATAATAATGGCATTTGTTAAGCGCTTACTATGTGCAAAGCACTGTTCTAATTGCTGGGGGATACAAGGTGATCAGGTTGTCCCACATGGGGCTCACAGTCTTAATTCCCATTTTACAAATGAGGAAACTGAGGCTCAGAGAAATTAAGTGACTTGCCCAAGATCACAGAGCAGACATGTGGGGGAGCCGGGATGATGCTGTGAATCTGGCATTTTGTTACAAAAAAATGGGTGGGTCTGGACAGGAATCAAGCTGAAATGCCCATGAAGAGTTCTCACAACCTTCACCCGAAAGGGGGACTACCTAGAGAAAGAGGAAGGAATTAACTTCAAAAGACTGGGCGTTCAAACTTGTACTAGAAGGCAGAGGCCGGAGGCTGGAACCAATAGACATAGACCCACGACACACTCAAAGATTAAGGATGAGGAGAAGAGAAAAAGGGCTTGATATATCTGAGCAAAGGATGCCTTGCCCCTCAAGCAGACTGCATTACCTATCGGCAAGCAAAGGCTCAGCACTGTGAGAAGCAGGCTGGCCTAATGAAAAGAGCATGGTCTCTTTCTAATCTAATCCTGGCTCTGCTGTGTGACTTTGGGCAAGTCACTTAGCTTCTCTGTGCCTCAATTTCCTCAACTGTAAATTAGGGGATTAAATATCTGTTCTCCCTCCTACTTAGACTGTGAGCCCCGTGTGGGACAGGAATTTTGTCCGACCTAATTAACTTGTATCCAATCCAGCTCCTAGAACAGTGTTGGATACATAGCAAGCGCTTAACAAATACCATAAAACAAAGAAATAATCAACAGATGGTTATTAGATGGTTATCTATGTTTTAAGTTGGGCCTTAAGGACAAGTGGGACATGCCGCACTTACCGATAATTCCAATACCATGCCAAGACTGTGCAAGGGTGATAACCACTAGATGTCCGGTGTAATTATGTACAGTGAGTGGGGGTTTTTAAAGTATGGAAAAGAATATGAGTGAGACGTAAAGAAAACAAGTGAAAACAGTGTCAATCAATCAATCAATCAATCGTATTTATCGAGCGCTTACTGTGTGCAGGGCACTGTACTAAGTGCTTCGGAAATACAAGTTGGCAACATATAGAGACAGTCCCTACCCAACAGTGGGCTCACAGTCTAAAAGGGGGAGACAGAGAACAAAACCAAACATACTAACAAAATAAAATAAATAGAATAGATATGTACAAGTAAAATCAATCAATAAATAAATAGAGTAATAAATATATACAAACATGAAAGTGGGCTAGGATTACTGAAGCCAGAAGGAGTAGAGTGGGCTTTAGGTGGACTGAGGATAGGAATAGCAGAGAAGCAGCATGGCTCAGTGGAAAGAGCCTGGGCTTTGGAGTCAGAGGTCATGGGTTCAAATCCCGGCTCTGCCAATAGCCAGCTGTGTGACTTTGGGCAAGTCACTTAACTTCTCTGGGCTTCAGTTACCTCATCTGTAAAATGGGGATTAAGACTGTGAGCCCCCCGTGGGACAACCTGATCACCTTGTAACCTCCCCAGCTCTTAGAACAGTGCTTTGAACATAGTAAGCGCTTAATAAATGCTATCATGATCATTTATTATTAGGGCATTGTCCTAACTGATGCCTATTTGCTGCCACAGTCACCCTGCTAAGTTCAGCTGCCACAACATTCGTTAAGGGAAAAATGTCAGGGCTCAAATCAGGGAAGAGTGAATGAGTGTCCATCACTTGCTTGCTGCTATTAAAAGCCCCGATTCAAATTCAAGCCAAATTCAAATTCTGACTGTGAATTTCTACTTTCCTCAGCATATTTCACATTATGGCCCCACGCTATTTTGAACCAGGTCAAGATGCCAGTGGTCCTCCTTTTGAAAGCTTTCCCTGACCAAGCCTTTCCTTTCCAACCCACCAGCAAAATTCCCAATCTTCACTGTTCTCTCAATACAATGTTAAGGGGGCTGAATAAATGCATGGATAAAAAGGTTATTAATAGTTAGCTCTTTGATGCCAGTATGTGAAACCGGTTATTGGGTTGGTGGACTGTATTTCTGTCTACACCTTCGACCTACTAAATGGAGGAACCAGGTCCAATGCTAACTTTGTATCCCCAAGCACCAAATATAGCTTTTTACTCCCTAGTCACTCAATAAAAAGTGACTGGCTGACTGAAGAGTTTAAGCTACATTGGATTAGTAAAAGTCTAGAATTGCTGAAAGGGGAAAAATGGGTAAATGTTGTAGCAGTGTGGCCTAGTGGGAAGAACACAAGCCTGGGAGTCAGAGACCCTGGGTTCTAATACCACTCCGCTGTGTGACTCTGGGCAAGTCACTTAACTTCTCTGTGCCTCAGTTACTTCATCCGTAAAATGGAGATTAAGACTAAGCCCCATGAGGGATGGGGACAGCATCCAGCCTGATTATCTTGTAACTAACCCAGTGCTTAATACAGTGCCTGGCAGATAGTAAGTGCTTGTATACCTTTTTTTTAAAAAAAAAAGGAGGTGGGGGGGGCAATACAAATTTTATAAGCCAACGGAATTGTTTGGGCCGATTGATTTTTGGAAACTATTTCTAAGACACCTATTCAATTCCAGAAAAAAATAGTTACAGAAGACTGAAAAGAATGCAACTTCTGTTTTGTTTTTTGTTCTTTGAAGCAATCATTTAACAGTGTCAGATCCCAGGTTCTTTCCTGGTTCATTTCAAAGAACTAAGGCCTCTAAAATTAGTATTGGATAGATGGATGATACACTGTCAGTATGAAATATGGAAAATGTTTCCATACTTCACCCTGTCCCTGCATCCCAGACGCCAGTGAGTTATGACGCCCTTCCACAGTGTGGATACTTTCCATGGTCTGTTGGGCAAAGTGATCACTCTCTGCCTATCTCACATGCCCTAAGGTTTCCTTGGCAATAACTCAGAGAAATTTGCACATCTGACATGAAGAAGTGAACATATTTCTCCCAGAAAATGACAATTCTCACCATTACTGATCAAAATGTCCATCTAGGAAATGCCCCCAGCCCAAGTGTCTACTTTTATTTATGAAAAATAACTGCAGGTTTCAGATTTTTAATATCTTCAGCCTTTCACTTAAGATGACCCAGTTTAGGGATGCATAATTTAAGGATGGGTCACGTGGGCTGTATTCAGGCTCTGGGCCCAAGATCCCCCCACAGATCAACACTGCAATTAGCTTAGCAAGCTCACTGTGGGCTGGAAATATGTCTGTTTATTGTTCTATTGTACTCTCCCAAGTGCTTAGAACAGTGTTTTGCACACAGTAAGCACTCAATACAGTTGAATGAATGAAATAAGATGGCCCAGGAGAGAAGGAAAATTCAAGTTCTTGAAGCCAACTGCAGCCAGTAGACTGTCTCCCTTTTAGTGCATAAAATGCTAAGCAGAAAATACCTCAACAAACCCAACAGTGATTATGCCATGTCAGAAATCTGTTTTCCACTTCAGAAAAAAAAATACCCAGAAGATTAGTATTGTAAGCTCTCAGACTTGTGAGTGAAGAAAAGTAATTAAAAGCTTCTTACCACTGGCAGGACAATGCCTTTCAGGAAGAGTTTCAATTTATAAAAACTCTGGGAACTCTAAATTCCACCCTAAATTGCCAACAACAGCTATTCCCAAAGTGCAAATGTGCGCTTCACTCAGCAGTGCAGAGGTAGGACTCCTCCCTTATCCTAGACCCCATCACACATCACCAGGGCTGATCATCATCAATCGTATTTATTGAGTGCTTACTATGTGCAGAGCACTGTACTAAGCGCTTGGGAAGTACAAATTGGCAACATATAGAGACAGTCCCTACCCAACAGTGGGCTCACAGTCTAAAAAGCCTAAAGGGCTGATGTGGGGGAGATTAAAAAAGGGGGGCTTCCTGCTGTTGGTGCTGGCTGCAGAAGGGCAAGCACAGAGAAGGTCAAGCCAGCTGGTTCTTTCTCCTCTGGATCCAAACTACCAGTGTGGCAGGGAAGGAAAGTTCAAAACAATAAATACATAAAGCAGCAATGAAAATTCTTAAAGGAAAGGAAGGCTGAATTAGGGTCAAGGAATGGTTTGGGGATAGGGATGGGCTGCTTTTCCCGAACCCACTCAGTCATTTTTAGCCGGGGAATGATGGGAAATGAGAAGTAGCGTGGCTCAGAGAAGCAGCGTGGCTCAGTGGAAAAGAGCCCGGGCTTTGGAGTCAGAGGTCATGGGTTCAAACCCCAGCTCCGCCAATTGTCAGCTGTGTGACTTTGGGCAAGTCACTTAACTTCTCTGTGCCTCAGTTACCTCATCTGTAAAATGGGGACTAAGACTGTGAGCCCCACGTGGGACAACCTGATCACCTTGTAACCTCCCCAGTGCTTAGAACAGTGCTTTGCACATAGTAAGCGCTTAATAAATGCCATTATTATTATTATTATTAAATGAAAGTGTGAGTTACCTCAGCACTGGCTGTAACTAGCCCCAAGAATGAATCAAGAGAGAACAGCTTTGCCTGTAAGTACAGTCAGGGCAATTTGTGATTCATACAATCATATTTATTGAGCGCTTACTGTGTGCAGAGCACTGTACTAAGCACTTGGGAAGTACAAGTCGGCAACATATAGATGTGCTCCTCGGACAGTATTCACCTAATTCTCAGAGTAAAAAAATATGCAGGTTTGGCTGGGGCCTGAGGCTCTCTCCCTCCAACAGCCCCGGCCCCGGCTCATTGAGAATATCTGACCTTGAATGTCTGCTTTCCTTTTCCGCGACTCTTCCCAGACACACGCTTCTTCTGCCTCAGGAAGGCTCTGAGAGCCCTCTTGGAGAGCACAGTTTAGGCGACCAAGCCCCTGGTGCAAGCAGAACTTATTATGCTAATTGCATTTGATTTAGGACAAACTACAGCCAGAGCCCCAGGGTGGATCAGAGCAGAAATTACAGTGCTGCCACGGAAGATCCACATTGGGTGCTCTCAGGGAGACTCCAAAAGGCTGCAAGCCAGGAGCCGTTTTAGTCCAGCAGCCAGGGAAGAAAGGAAAGATGATCACCCATTGCCCAAAGGGCAGCCGCCACCTGAATGAAACAGGCAGATCTGGGGCCCACGGATTCTGCCCCATTTTGTACAGGAGATCGCTCATGCGTCCCAGAAATGGAATTAGCATTTTGAGATGGGAAATGGGTGCCTGAAGCCCCAGTCACGCCTGTCACCCACATGCCATAAAATCAGACTGGCAGGTGTGAAAAATGCCATCCTTCCCCCATACATCTCATTTGGAAGCAGAGACAACAACCTTCTCCTCCTTCCCCAGCCCTCTGCTTCCCCTGCATGCAGACATGCAGAATCAGGTGACCTGCCACCACTAAGGGCCTGAGAAACCCCTGGGCCTGAAATGACACTGGGCAAAGTCAAATAACCTGCCCTGTGTGAACCTCCCTTTCCTGGGCTGCGCACTGGGGATATCGGCTCCCTCTTCAGAACGGTGGCAGGATCTGTGAGAAGATGTCGGGAGGAAGGATGTGGAGTCTGAGGTGAATGACGAGCATTCCAGCAAGCCAGGGCTTGTTTGGAGATCTTGCTGAAAACGCTTTACATCCACGAAGAACCAGGTTTGAAACCTCTGACCGCTCCCCCTCCCCTGTCACCACCCCAAGGCGAGAATTTTCTCCCTGCTGGATTTCCCATTTGGGTCTTCAGTCATTTTGGAAACTGAAGTTGAAAAATTCATGTGGAAGGGCAGCTCACCTTTGGCACCACATCTGAAGGGGCTGAAGGGGGTTGGTTTCTCTTTCCAGAATCAGTGGTAAATCAAACTCCACTAGATTGGCTCCAGATCCACCGTGTTGCCCGTCCCTACCCAACCATACCCTTCGTTTGAAGACTTGCCACCAGAAACATTCGCAAAGTGGAGCTGAGACTCTACCTTGAAGGAGGAGGGGGAATCCTGGCAGAGAGGCATTAACTCTTCCAGGCCTGGCTGCTGCTAAGAAAGGGAACGTGCAACTCATCCTCAGGGATTTGATCCTTTAGGTGAGTGTGTTACCTGGGATCAGCTAGCCCCACAAGATCACTATGGTGTCACACCAGACTCCAAGTACCTGACAGCCACTTGCATTTAAATGACATCAAGCCATTTCAAATGAAAAGGGTTTTTTTTGTCAAAACCCTAAATGCATTTTGCATAAGATGATGATGGGGATGGTATTTATTAAGCACTTATTATGTTTTCCTAAGACTTCCTCCGGGACGGGGTTTCATGCAGGCTCTGAGTTGAAGGATGTCTGAATTCTTTCCAGCACTACAGAAGGTGAATAATTCGGTGAATAATTGTGGGGTTTATTAAGGGCTTACTATTTCCCATCACTGTAGACAGTACCATCAACCCCCCGTCTCACAAGCCCATAACCGTGGTGTTGTCCTTGACTCATCTTTCTCATTCAACCCACATATTCAGTCTGTCACCAAATCCTGCCAGTTCAGCATTCAGAACATGGCTAAAATCCACCCTTTCCTCCCCATCCAAACTGTTACTATGTTCATCCAAGTACTTATCCTATCCTGCCTTGATTACTGCATCAGCCCCAAACACCTCTGGCTGCCCATCCACCTCCACATCAAACAGAAACTCCTGTAAAGCAGTCATCTTGTCTTCTCCTACCTCACCTCACTGCTTTTCTACTACAACCCTGCCTGCTTTCTTCATTCCTCTAATGTCAACTTACTGTACCTCGACCTCTCACAAACGTCCTGCCTCTGACCCGGAACACCCTTCCCCTTCATATCCAACAGATGACCGCTCTCCCCACCTTCAAAACCTTCATAACACTTCTCCTCCAAGAGGCCTTCCCTGACTGAGTCATCATTTCCTCTTTTCCCACTCCTTTCTGCATCACCCTCGCTCTTGAATTTACTCAGCGTTCCCTCAGCCCCACAGCATTCACTTACATATCCATAATTTATTTATTTACATCAATGCCTGTCTTTCCATTTAGACTCGTTATGCTCAGGGAACCTGTCTTCCAACTCTGTTATAAAGTACTCTCCCAGTTCTCTGGACACAGTAAGTGCTCTATAAATACGATTGATCGATTCACATGGCAAGGACTGTATGAAGCACAGGGGTAAATACAAGATAATCAGGTCCCAAAAGGGGCTCACAGCCTAAGTAGAGGGGAGAACAGGTATTGAAACCCCATTATGCAGATGAGGGAACTAAGGCACAGAGAAGTGAAGTGACTTCCCCTAAAGTCACACAGCAGAAAAGCGGTGGAGCTGGGATTAGAACCCAGATCCTCTGACTCCTAAGCCTGGGAAAGGGACTGTCTCTATATGTTACCAACTTGTACTTCCCAAGTGCTTAGTACAGTGCTCTGCACACAGTAAGCGCTCAATAAATACGATTGATGATGATGATGATGGGAAAGATCCACTAAGCCACAAGGCTTCCCTGAACACCTGATGAGCTCGACTTAACACCAACCAGCATCATCAGATTTTGGGGTAAGGCTGGGAAGATCTCGGGCCTCAGCATGAGCAGCAGCAGCTATGGGCCGAGCACTGTACTGAGTATCTCCTTTGGGTAGAGCACTGTATTGGGCACTACCAAGAGCAGAGCACTGTGCTGAGTGCCTGCTTTGTGAATAGCTCAGTTCATCATCATCATCAATCATATTTATTGAGCGCTTACTATGAGCAGAGCACTGTACTAAGCGCTTGGGAAGTACAAATTGGCAACATATAGAGACAGTCCCTACCCAACAGTGGGCTCACAGTCTAAAAGTGGGCTCAGTTATTAAGTCCTTACTGTGTGCAGAGCACTGAACTGGGTGTTTGGAAACATAACGCAGAAATAAAAGCAATAAAAGCAAAAGGGGTGGTTCTGAGCCTCAGGGTGCACAGCGTCCCTCAGAGGGGGTAGAAATTTTGGATTTCTAGGGGTTCCAACCTGAAAGCAGGAGGCCCCCAGAACTTAAACTGAACTGGTCCACTTCCATGGATCAGCATCTCCAGGGACACCTAGAATCAATCTCTCCCTCTCCTCCAGGAGCCCCAAATCAAGAACTATTAGGCCCTGAATGGAAGGCCCTGAGGCCATATCCTCTCCCCAGTTGGGATCCCAAACCCAAGCCTTTCCACAACCTTTTGCGCAGGCCGGAATCGAGGCCAGGAAAGCTTGAGTTGTGGTAATACCCAAGGAAAGCTTGCTGAACGGATAGATAAGTAGGTGGGATTAACGTCCTGCAGAAGGCACTGTTTTATCACACAGCAGAATTGACGACTCCTGCAGAATTTAATTTATCCTTCACTTTTTGCAAGGTTTTTTTCCTATCCAGACCCAGGCTTATAAAACCCAAAACCTCACCCATGATAGGAATGTTAAAATTTGATCATCAGGAAATTAACACCTTCCATTCCTGCCCCTACAAAACAATGTGGATATTTCTGTAGTGCCTGTGTATCTGATTGCCTCCTGCAAGCCACAGGAAATAGGGGAAATATGAAGCGATTCAAGCCCCCTTCCAGGACAAAGGGGTAACTAATAAACACAATGGAAAAAAAATGCAGAAAGAGGCACAAGAGAAACTGACTCTCTCTGAAAAGAAGATAAAGTGAGAATCTGGGAAACAAGATAAATTCTTCCAAGCTTCTTCCAAACTCCCCAATTTATACACAAGTGGTCCCTGAACAATGCAGATACAGATTAGTGTCATTATTAGGTTCATTATGTGCCTTCTCAGGTAAAATATGTGTATTCACTCGATCATTCGTAGGATACTGTTTATGGAGTATCTATCATGTATAGAGCACTGTTCTGTGGATAGGTGTTTGGAATGGTACAGTTAAAATAAAAGACACAGTCCCTACCCTCAAAGAATTTACAGTCTATTGGAGGAGACAGGCAGAATAAGAGTGGAAGAGGAACTATATATGTGACCAGTACAGCAAGAATATATAAAAAGTAAATCAATGAATAAATAAATCAAGTTCATAAATTTAATGTATATATAGGTGCTAAGGGTGACTTTGAGGATGAAGTAATCAGGGATGGGGAAATTAGTTGGGGATATTTCCACCTCTTTGCCAAACTGACCCTAACCTCCTTCAATGCTGTAACCAAAGCTCCCAGCTCAAAGTTAATCCCTGATCCCAGATCCACCAGTCCCACAGAGAAACATAAACTCCTGTGTATAATTCTGTGCACAGTGTTTATGCTCCTGTCATCTGGGTTCTTTTGCCTTTTATATGTGTATTTGTCTTTATGTTGAATTGATCTTACTTTGAATAGATACCGTTTCCATGTGTATTTAATGGTTCTCTCTCCAAGGTCAGGAATACTGATTTCTTTTTCTCTTTGACTCACTGAGGTTAGTACAGTGCTCTGTGCACAATGGATGGGCATATAAAATATTGCCAATTAGGAGACAATTCTGTTTATTGAAATCTCCTTAAGGACAGGAGCTTTTTTTTTTTTACTTCTGTCACATGCTCCCAAGCTCTGCACACTGTAAGGAGGTGCTCAATGAATGATTGTAAGCTCTTTGAGGGTGGAGATTGTGTCTACAACTGTACTCTACTGTCCTGTCTATATGATCTGCATACAGTAAGCACTCAATAAATGCCACTGATTGACTAAGTATGCACAAATATCCTCAATTTATGCACAAATGTCTTCCTTTATTATTTTAATAACCTCTATTCTATTTCCTTCTTCTCCCACTCATGCCACCTAGATCTTCCTCTCAAGGAGTTCCTAGAAGGCCACTCTGCTGGAGGCATTCAGGGACTCGAAGGCATCAGTAGACTAACTTTGATTTTTTTATGGTACTTGTTAAATGCTTACTGTGTGTCAAGCACTGTACTAAACACTGGGGTAAATTCAGATGATCAGGCGGAACACAGTCCCTGTCCTACATGGGACTCACAGTCTAAGTTGGAGGGAGGAAGATCTAATCCCTATTTTACAGATGAGGTAACTGGGGCACAGAGAAGTTAACTGGCTTGACTAAGGTCACATAGCAGATAAGTAGCAGAGCTGGGATTAGAAGCCAGGTCCTATGACTGAGAACTAATAATCTGGGGAGACTTGTAGGGTGAGGAGATTTTCCACTAGAGTCACCCTTCCCTGTGACCATAGCAAGGATGTTGGAAGTTCATACAGCCTCAGCCTTTCCCTTTAGATTGCCTGTCACCCAAGATCCTGTCCCCCAAACACTGACAGGTCTGGAATCTAGTCCAAAAATGAGAAATGACCTCAAAATGATTTTGTCTTCATTCTTATCTGATTAGTTTATTAACCAGAAGATGAATCATTACCAAAGCCTTAAAGTGGTCAGATAAGAGTTGGCAAATACTATTTCCTGTTCAGTATGTTGGTCTGATATTTCATTTGTGTATATAAATCTCCCTGTGACGTCACTGGTTTTAATTCATTTCTCCTTCTCTTTTGGGCTTGATAAGGGTTTCCATGTGCTTTATATCACCATATGGGAAACAGGGCCATTTTAGCATCAAGGAGGCTAAAAAAATCATTGCTAGTACTTACTGAACAGCGACCAGGTGCAGACAGAGCACTGTACAAAGTGAATCTCTTTCCACTTTCCCTAAGCTTCCCCTGGGTCCCTTTCCTCTCTTTCTTTCTTTTTCTGTTATTCTCCTCCTCTTTTTTTGTCCTCCTTGAGGAAGCCGATGAAATTCACTAAAAAAGGAAGTTGTGCAGGCAGAAAATGTCAATAGGCTCAAGTAGGGCTTGGATAAATTCACAACAAGAAAGGAAGTTAGGGAGGTGGAAGAGAAAATGTTAGGGGTGTTAGATGGTCCAACTTTAAGAGTAGGATGGATGAACTATCCTACAGTTCTTCCAAACATCCTGTAGCCACCGAGACAGAACCTGGGCTGGAGGGGCCAATGGTCTGATCAATCAGTTAATGGTATTTATTGAGTGCTTGCTATGTGCACAGCACTGTTTTAAGCACTTGGAAGAGTACGATACAACAGAGTTAATCTTGTTCTATGCCTGACTTCTTCTCCCCAGAGAGGCATAGTGAAACAACTTGCCCATCACATCTTGCTGGGGGGCCTCCTGCCTCATGTCCTTCCCTCCAGAATCCTAACTTAATAATACCAAATCTGAATGAGGTAGTGAGTGGCCAATCTAATGGACTGCTAACCTGAAAATGGGACTGTAGCCCCCTTCCCCTTTTTTTTAGAGAAAGTGGAAAAGCGCAAAAAAACCCTACACTTCTGAATATTTTAGCTTGCCTGGGGTTGAATGATATTTCTTTGGTGAAAATATTCCAGATTTTAATAATCATCATCAATGGTATTTATTAAGTACTTATGATATGCAAAGTACTATCTATTCTATTTATTTTATTTTGTTAGTATGTTTGGTTTTGTTCTCTGTCTCCCCCTTTTAGACTGTGAGCCCACTGTTGGGTAGGAACTGTCTCTATATATTGCCAACTTGTACTTCCCAAGTGCTTAGTACAGTGCTCTGCACACAGTAAGCGCTCAATAAATATGATTGATTGATTGATTGATTGATTACTATGCTTGGGAGAGCACAATAGAGTCAGCAGACACCTACCCTGCTGACAACAAGCTTACAGTCTAGAGGGGGAGACAGACATTAACAGAAATAAATAATTTACAATATATAACAAAGATATGTACAGAAGTGCTGTGGGGTTGAGGGTGGGGCAAATATCATATGTCCTCAGGTCACAGATCCAAGTCCATAGCATAAAAACATAGGTCAGTCTATTTTAAAATGTTTTTTAAAAATTTATACTGTTCATCCATAACCATTAGGGAAAAAAAAGCCAAGGAGACTGGAGTCTTCCTGTTCAGTGAACAAGCTTTGAAATAAATGCATTTCAAGTACTTGTGATTTCCAAAAACTTGGGGTACTATTTTTAGGGTGGTCTATCTTTTACAATCTTTAAAATATAAATTAGGGGGTGATGTCTCTCTATGGTTGAAATATAAACCCATATACAAAACAGCTTTTAAGTTGGTAACATTTGAGAGTCTTAATAGCAGCAATTGTGTTGGCCTTTATCTCGAGACATGAAAAATTTCAAACACAGCTTCTTTTTTTTTCATCTGTAATGTGATTCATAGATCCTAGTATGTTTGGTCTGTAAGCTAAACGGACAAGAAATGGCAGAGAAATATTTATTTTCAGAACAGTCCTCTAGTATACACCGAAAATCCAGTGGGTTTTCCTCCTCTTTTTCCTAAATAACTGCTACTGCTTCATTAACATTTTGGGAGGATATTAAGGTACCTAAACAGCTGACATATAGGGATCTGAGGATTTGGGAAACAAAGGAATGCTTTAAAGATGCAGTAAAACAAAGCCTCAAACTATGCTGCATCTCAGCCATAATTATAAAAGAAGCAGCTCCTTTGGAGCAGAGATCTGGAAGAATTGTGAGACAAGGAGGCAAAACAAAAATAGTGCCAGGCCCCACAAACAACAAATATGACGGGGGTTGTGTAAGTACAGTGTGATTGGGACTAGGAGCTCCACTCAGGCCTCTTCAGCCACTAACACGCACCCATAAATAAATTTCATTCTTTCATTCATTCAATCGTATTCATCATCAGTGGTGTCT
This sequence comes from Tachyglossus aculeatus, assembly GCF_015852505.1. Lineage (NCBI taxonomy): Eukaryota > Metazoa > Chordata > Mammalia > Monotremata > Tachyglossidae > Tachyglossus > Tachyglossus aculeatus. The sequence continues at coordinate 18,995,039 of NC_052078.1, read as the reverse complement.
CCTCGGAGCACAAAGGATCTCTGTTTTCTTTCATTCATTCATTCAATCAAATTTACTGAGCACTTACCGTGTCCAGAACACTGTGCTAAGGGCTTGGGAGCATACAATATAACAATAAACAGACACAATCCCTGCCCACAATGAGCTTACAGTCTAGAGAGGGAGCTTACTCATTTTCTATGAACGTATGCGACACACACTTAGTGTTCTTGTGGCAGAGAGGCACAGGAGGTGACTTGATGTTGTCTTTTCAGGGTTCCTACTCGAACTATTTTGAGATAGGAAAACCTCAGGCGGAGGCAGAGGAGAATCCCCAGATGAGGCCAACTTCCTGTCATTGAGGTATTTCAGCCCAAAAGGGGATTTTGGGGGGATAAACTGGTTATCCCCAGTTTACCATGTGCCAAGTGTAAGGGTAAATACACACAGTCAGATCAGATAAGTCCCTGTCCCACCTGAGGCTCCCCGTTTATGGGGGAAGGAGAACAGGAGGTATTTAATCCCCATTTTACAAATAAGGAAATTGAGGTACAGAGAAGGTAAGTGATCGTCCCACAGCAGGGAAATTACAGAGGCAAGATTAGAGCTTAGATTTCCTGCCAGTCCTGTGCTCTTTCCACTGCTTCTAAAAGAAGACCAGAACCCCAAAATTTTCTTCACTCAAACACATAAACACTTTTTCCTGTTTATTGTGTGGGGTTTTTAACTATTTCAGCCCGGCTTCCTAAGCATCTACTTCCACTAATCAAACCTCAAAACATTTGGAAATACAGTTCAGCTTGAAAAAGCAAGGAAAATATCTCTTTAGGCTCCATGAAGGCATCTGTCTTCCTTCCTGGCCCATAATACGCACCTCCATGCTCAAAAATATCAGGGCATAAATCTTAATTGGGATTTTCTGTCAAAAAAAGTCACTGGAGTTCAGAATCCTGATAACTGCTGAATGACCTTGGCCAAAGGCACAGTTACACTCAAATAACACCAGCTGAGCTCAGTTCAAAGAGAGCTGGGGCTTGAAATCCGTAATTCGATATTTGGAAAACTGACCTCAATCTCTGCTTACTGACCCTAATCATGGCTGAAACAACCCCCGGAAAGTGTGATTCTGGAAAGGCAGAACTAAATGGATATTGGCAGTCAGTAATGGAATGCTTTGCCCAATGAAGAAAATTCTCTCTCAGGAATATATATATAGTTTGTATTTAATCCAACTTCTTGAAAAATCTGTAATCCTACTTGTTTTAATTCTGGGAGTCAGCTGTCATGGTTAAATAGTCAAAATGGTATCTTTTTTTTATAAAAGACACTTCATCTACGACTACCATAGGGTTCCAGCATGAATCACCTCTGTAGAATTTTCACTGAGAAATTTGGAAGTGGAAAAGGGCAGGACCGAAGGCATCTCCCCGTATCTCGCTAAAACCCAAGGCCACAAAATGAGGCCCTAAATGGGCAGATCATCAAGGCCAACCATGTCATTTGCCCCACTACTTCTAGACACAAGGGCAAAAGTCACAGGGTAGGGATGCCCCGACAGGTCTATCCCCAAGTGAATAAACCCAGCACAGAATTTTAATAAACCTTTTAAAAATCCATGACACATTCAGTCCCAGTGACTCTCCCTAGCTCTCTCCTCTCTGATTCCACCTCCATAACTCCCTCCCGCCCCCTCCACCATTCCGTCTGTGCCTTTGGCTGTTCCTGCACTCTAAGGGTCTATTTGTGCTGGCTGTACCCACTCTTTGCATTTTTTGAAATGTAAAAGTAAGTTACAAAGCATATATTAAGTAATGCCAGACGTTGCTGACAATGTGCAGCTTTAAAAGCCAAAATTATAGGTAATTTGGTATATAAACTCTAATTTGCCCATTAAAATTTAATGGGGATCAGGACAAAATGCATTTTCCTTCAAAAATTAGTTTTTTACTCATGCGCTGCTGCTACTTTCACTATTTTTTATCATGCCAATTGGTTCGCCTACCTTAGGCAACTTTCACTATCTTACTGATTCTTAAATCCTAATATTTCCACTGTTCTAGATAACAGTACGAGGTCACTGTTAATAATCAATCAATCAGTCAATCGTATTTATTGAGCGCTTACTGTGTGCAGAGCACTGTACTAAGCGCTTGGGAAGTACAAGTTGGCAACATATAGAGACAGTGCCTACCCAACAGTGGGCTCACAGTCTAAAAGGGGGAGACAGAGAACAAAACCAAATGTACTAACAAAATAAAATAAATAGAATAGATATGTACAAGTAAAATAAATAAATAAATAAATAAATAAATAGAGTAATAAATATGTACAAACATATATACATATATACAGGTGCTGTGGGGAAGGGAAGGAGGTAAGATGAGGGGGATGCAGAGGGGGACGAGGGGGAGAGGAAGGAAGGGGCACAGTCTGGGAAGGCCTCCTGGAGGAGGTGAGCTCTCAGTAGGGCCTTGAATTTCCATATAACAACAGAATTTCCATATACCAAATTGTCTTAACTTTGATGATTTTTTCATCTGAAGTAAACAAAAATCATCTGTTTTCCAGTGGGTTTTATCACCCCCTCAGCACTGTCACAATAGTACTGCTTAATATTTTTACTGAGAAATTTCTTCAAAATCAGGTGACTAATATCTTTGGCCCCAAAGAGTAGGTATTTTTAAACTCTTTATCACAGTTGAGCAGCAATAATTCTGTGGAAGAGCACATAGGAAAGCATTTTACAGACTGTAAGGATGGTTAGTGAGTCTTTAATAATAATGATGGCATTTATTAAGTGCTTACTATGTGCAAGGCACTGTTCTAAATGCTGGGGAGGTTACACGGTGATCAGGTTGTCCCACGGGGGGCTCACGGTCTCAAACCCCATTTTACAGGTGAGGGAACTGAGGCACAGATAAGTGAAGTGACTTGTCCGAAGTCACCCAGCTGACAAGTGGTGGAGCCGGGATTTGAACCCATGACCTCTGACTCCAAAGCCCGGGCTGTTTCCACTGAGCCCCCCTGCTTCTCGTAGCCGCTAAGCCGATCCCGTCACTAGTGTCAGCTCTCTCTCCTCTATTTCTGATTCTTTCAGTAAAATGAACGGGAAATATAGAGAAATCGAAATTTACTGTTCCTGATCCAGTTCCACAGAAAAACACATCCCACACATTCTGAATCTTTTAGAGTTATGCCAGAGAGTAAGCTACACTTTTCCTTTCTTTAGCCTGTCTTCCTAGTTACTACAGATTTAAGAGAACAGAGCTTAAAAATTCTGGTTGGAACCACTTTTATAACTGCTTATCCTTGCTAGTATAGCAAGTTGCCAACTTGTACTTCCCAAGCGCTTAGTACAGTGCTCTGCACACAGTAAGAGCTCAATAAATACAATTGATGATGATGATGATGATAGTATAGGCCGGGGAGAGAAATCAGAATTAATGAATAGTGTCAGCATTAACTGTGTCCAACCCAATTTACTTGTATCCACCCCAGCACTTAGTACGGTACCTGGCACATAGCAAGTGCTACACAAATACCATTATTATTATTATTATTAACATTATAATTATAATATTAATATAATATATAACATATATATTATATAATATATAATTATATAATTATGTATAATATATAGTATTATAATTATATGTATTATAATATATAATATATATAATAATATATTATAATATATAATAATATATTATATATACAATATATATTATTATAATTATATTATATAATATATATTATATATATAATATAAAATATATCACATATATAATATATAATATAATATAATAATAATAATAATAATTAATAATAATAATATAAAGGGAGACTCACTCTCTAACAAGTGTGTTCTCTTTCTGCAAAAATCGTGACTCTAGTATACACTTACAAATCAACTCCTTTGAATCCTACAAATTATTGGTTTTAGAGCCATTACTGAATCAAAGCCAAGAAAGAGTTTCCTCTTCTGGGAGATGGCTATTTTTTAAAAAATAAATTAAGCTATGTTGCAATTTAAACTACAGAACGTTTGGAAATGAGGCTGTAGGCTAATGGGCCTGTTTAAAATATTTAGTTTTGCTTTTGTCCAAAATGAAAATTGAGTTTTCAAGTTTCAAACACTTCTGAAGAAATGGCTTCCTTAGAGAGCGCAAAATGGAAACTGACTCTAACATCTGAGGAGTCCCAGGTTCTAATCCTGACAACCACTCATCTGCTGTGTGACCCAGGGCAAGTCACTTAAATTATCTGTGCCTCAGTTACTTCATCTGTAAAATGGGGATTAATACTGTGAGCTCCGTGTAGGGCACAGACAATGTCCAACATGATTAACTTGTATCTACCCCAGCGCTTAGTACAGTGCCGGTCACATAATAACAATAATAATAATAATAATAATAATGGCATATATTAGGCACTTACTATGTGCAAAGCACTGTTCTAAGCGCTGGGGAGGTTACAAGGTGATCAGGTTGTTCCAAAGGGGGCTCACAGTCTTAATCCCCATTTTACAGATGAGGTAACTGAGGCCCAGAGAAGTGAAGTGACTTGCCCAAAGTCACACAGCTGACAGTTGGCGGAGCCGGGATTTGAACACATGACCTCTGACTCCAAAGCCCGGGCTCTTTCCACATAGTAAGTGCTTAACGAATACCATAAAAAGGTGCTGTTTCTTTGGAATAAAAGATGGGCATTTTTAGGGAAATCAAAAACAAAAATCAAATCTGCTAAGTGCTTAGCACCATGCTCTGCCCACAGTTTGCGCTTAATAAACTCGATTGAATGAATGAAATCTTTGAGATCCTTACTCCCATCTGCTGAATAATAATAATATTAATGATGGTATTTGTGAAGCTCTTAATATGTGCCAAGCACTGTTCTAAGCGCTGGGGTAGATACAAGATCATCAGGCTGTCCGACGGGAGGCTCACAGCCTTAAATCTCCATTTTACAGGTGAGGTAACTGAGACCACAGAGACGTGAAGTGACTTGCCCACGGTCACACAGCAGACAAGTGGAGGAGTCGGGATTAGAACCCAGGTCCTCCGACTCCCAAGCCCATGTTCTTTCCACTAGGCCATGCTGCCGCCTCTCTAAACCTATATTCTACGACTGAACACTGAATTCTTTCAACCGAGTTTCTTCTCACTCTGCAGGTTCATCATCATCATCAATCGTATTTATTGAGCGCTTACTGTGTGCAGAGCACTGTACTAAGCGCTTGGGAAGTACAGGCCAGTCAGCTCAGCCATTTTTCTTTTTTTCTTTCTTTTTTTTTCTTTTTTTCTTTCTTTCTTTTTCTTTTCTATTTTTATTTTTCTTCCCCTTTTAGACTGTGAGCCCACTGTTGGGTCGGGACTGTCTCTATATGTTGCCAACTTGGACTTCCCAAGCGCTTAGTCCAGTGCTCTGCACACAGTAAGCGCTCAATAAATACGATTGATTGATTGATTGATTTAACTTTTTTGTAGACTCCAACGGGTCAGGTCCCGAATATATGGGCATAGAAGCCGTGCCCTCCAACTCGCCCGCAAAGAAAGTGTAGAATCCAGCGGCTGAAAGGTGGATGTGTCCCTTCTTTGGTTAGCAAAGTGCACTTAATTTGATTTATTTCATTCAGTCAGTCAGTCGCATTTAGTGAGCGCTTACTGTGTGCAGAGCACTGTACTAAGCGCTTCTCTAGGTGTATTGGAGGGGTTTATTAGGGCTGGTAATGTCTAGGCGTATAGGGACTTTCCCGCCGGTTGTTCCCAACGGGAGCAAGGCCTAACCAAGCCGGCGCTGTGGCGTTTCATTCATTCAGTCGTATTTACTGAGCGCTTACTGTGTGCAGAGCACTGTACTAAGCGCTTGGGAAGTACAACTTGGCAACATCTAGAGACGGTCCCTACCCAACAACGGGCTCACAGTCTGGAAGGGGGAGACAGACAACAAAACGAAACAGGTGGACAGGTGTCAAGTCATCTGGAGAAGCAGCGTGGCTCAGTGGAAAGAGCCCGGGCTTTGGAGTCAGAGGTCATGGGTTCAGATCCCGGCTCCGCCAATTGTCGGCTGTGTGACTTTGGGCAAGTCACTTCACTTCTCTGTGCCTCAGTTCCCTCATCTTTAAAATGGGGATTAAGACTGCGAGCCCCCCCACCGTGGGACAACCTGATCACTTTGTAACCTCCCCAACGCTTAGAACAGTGCTTTGCATATAGTAAGCGCTTAATAAATGCCATTTTTTATTATTATTATCTAGAGAAGCAGCGGGGCTCAGGGGAAAGAGCACGGGCTTTGGAGTCAGAGGTCATGGGTTCAAATCCCGACACCATGGGACAACCTGATCACTTTGTAACCTCCCCAGCGCTTAGAAAAGTGCTTTGTACATAGTAAGCGCTTAATAAATGCCATCATTATTATTATGAAATAAATCTAGATTCACTCAATCGTATTTATTGAGCGCTTACTGTGTGCAGAGCACTGTACTAAGCGCTTGGGAAGTACAGGTTGGCAAAATATAGAGACGGTCCCCTCCCAACAGTGGGTTCACAGTCTAGAAGGACATCATTAACAAAATTAATAGAATAGTAGATATGCTAGAGAAGCAGCGTGGCTCCGTGGAAAGAGCCAGGGCTTGGGAGTCAGAGGACATGGGTTTTAATCCTGACTCCGCCACATGTCTGCTGTGTGACTTTGGGGAAGTCACTTAGCTTCTCTGAGCCTCAGTTCCCTCACATGTAAAATGGGGATGAAGACTGTGAGCCCCCCCCATGGGACAACCTGATCACCTTGTATCCCCTCCAACGCTTAGAACAGTGCTTTGCACATAGTAAGGGCTTAACAAATGCCATCATCTCTCCATCCCCCCCATCTTACCTCCTTCCCTTCCCCACAGCACCTGTATATATGTATATATGTGTTTGTACATATTTATTACTCTATTTATTTATTTATTTATTTATCTTGCTTGTACATATCTATTCTATTTATTTTATTTTGTTAGTATGTTTGGTTTTGTTCTCTGTCTCCCCCTCCTAGACTGTGAGCCCACTGTTGGGTAGGGACTGTCTCTATATGTTGCCAACTTGGACTTCCCAAGCGCTTAGTACAGTTCTCTGCACACAGTAAGCACTCAATAAATACGGATTGATTGATTGATTTGGTTATGTTCTGTGTCTCCCCCTTCTAAACTGTGAGCCCACTGTTGGGTAGGGACTGTCTCTATACGTTGCCAACTTGGACTTCCCAAGCACTCAGTACAGTGCTCTGCACACAGTAAGCGCTCAATAAATACGATTGATTGATTGATTGATCAGATGTACAAGCAAAAATACAGGTGCTGTGGGGCGGGGAAGGAGGAAAGGAAAAAGGGTGCTCAGTGTGGGTCCTGTCCCGCCCGTTTAAGCCACGCCCTTCCAAATAGGCCACGCCCCTTTTAAAGAGCCACCCAATCAGGCCAAGCCCTCCGTGTGACGTAGTGCGCATTTAAGCCACGCCCCTCCAACTTAACCACGCCCCTTGCATGTTTCGCCCAATCAGGACACGCCCTTCGTGTGGCGTCATGCGCATTTAAGCCACGCCTCTTCATGTGACGTCACCTCATTTAGGCCTCGCCCCGAGGCCCCGCCCATTTAAGCTACGCCTGCCCAATCAGGTCACGCCCCATTAGGCCACGCCCCTTCTTCAAATATGCCCCGCCCTCGCCCGTCTTGAGTGACAGCCGGCGGCAGGACGCCCCCCGAGGAACCAACTCCACCGGCCCTTTGGCGAGGAGACTGGCAAGCCCGAGGCCGCCCGGTAGGTCATGTTAAAATCCATTTCCAAATCAATCAATCGTATTTATTGAGCGCTTACTGTGTGCAGAGCACTGTACTAAGCGCTTGGGAAGTCCAAGTTGGCAACATATAGAGACAGTCCCTACCCAACAGTGGGCTCACAGTCTAAAAGGGGGAGACAGAGAACAAAACCAAACAGACTAACATAATAAAATAAATAGAATAGATATGTACAAGTAATCAATCAGTCAATCAATCGTATTTATTGAGCGCTTACTGTGTGCAGAACACTGTACTAAGCGTTTGGGAAGTACAAGTTGGCAACATATAGAGACAGTCCATACCCAACAATGGGCTCACAGTCTAGAAGGGGGAGACACAGAACATAACCAAATCAATCAATCAATCAATCGTATTTATTGAGTGCTTACTGAGTGCAGAGCACTGTACTAAGCGCTTGGGAAGTCCAAGTTGGCAACATATAGAGACAGTCCCTACCCAACAGTGGGCTCACAGTCTAGAAGGGGGAGACAGAGAACGAAACCAAATGGCAGCAAACCTTGTGACTCCCATGCCCCTACCCTGTCCCCATGCAGCAGATAAACGGCAGCAAACCTTGTGACTCCCAGGCCCCTACCCTGTCATCATCAATCATATTTGAGCGCTTACTATGTGCAGAGCACTGTACTAAGCGCTTGGGAAGTACAAATTGGCAACATATAGAGACAGTCCCTACCCAACAGTGGGCTCACAGTCTAAAAGGGGGAGACAGAGAACAAAACCAAATGGCAGCAAGCCTTGTGACTCCCAGGCCCCTACCCTGTCCCCATGCAGCAGATAAACGGCAGCAAACCTTGTGACTCCCAGGCCCCTATCCTGTCATCATCAATCGTATTTATTGAGCGCTTACTGTGTGCAGAGCACTGTACTAAGCGCTTGGGAAGTACAAATTGGCAACATATAGAGACAGTCCCTACCCAACAGTGGGCTCACAGTCTAAAAGGGGGAGACAGAGAACAAAACCAAATGGCAGCAAGCCTTGTGATTCCCAGACCCCTACCCTGTCATCATCAATCGTATTTATTGAGCGCTTACTGTGTGCAGAGCACTGTACTAAGCGCTTGGGAAGTACAAATTGGCAACATATAGAGACAGTCCCTACCCAACAGTGGGCTCACAGTCTAAAAGGGGGAGACAGAGAACAGAACCAAATGGCAGCAAACCTTGTGACTCCCAGGCCCCTACCCTGTCCCCATGCAGCAGACAAATGGCAGCTAACCCTGTGACTCCCAGGCCCCTACCCTGTCATCATCAATCGTATTTATTGAGCGCTTACTATGTGCAGAGCACTGTACTAAGTGCTTGGGAAGTACAAATTGGCAACATATAGAGACAGTCCCCACCCAACAGTGGGCTCACAGTCTAAAAGGGGGAGACAGAGAACAAAACCAAATGGCAGCAAACTTTGTGACTCCCAGGCCCCTACACTGTCCCCATGCAGCAGACAAATGGCAGCAAACCTTGTGACTCGCAGGCCCGTACCCTATCATCAATCGTATTTATTGAGCGCTTACTATGTGCAGAGCACTGTACTAAGCGCTTGGAAAGTACAAATTGGCAACATATAGAGACAGTCCCTACCCAACAGTGGTCTCACAGTCTAAAAGGGGGAGACAGAGAACAAAACCAAATGGCAGCAAGCCTTGTGACTCCCAGGCCCCTACCCTGTCCCCCTGCAGCAAACGGCAGCAAACCTTGTGACTCCCAGACCCCTACCCTGTCATCATCAATCGTATTTATTGAGCGCTTACTGTGTGCAGAGCACTGTACTAAGCGCTTGGGAAGTACAAATTGGCAACATCTAGAGACAGTCCCTACCCAACAGTGGGCTCGCAGTCTGAAAGGGGGAGACAGAGAACAGAACCAAATGGCAGCAAGCCTTGTGACTCCCAGGCCCCTACCCTGTCATCATCAATCGTATTTATTGAGCGCTTACTATGTGCAGAACACTGTACTAAGCGCTTGGGAAGTACAAATTGGCAACATATAGAGACAGTCCCTACCCAGCAGTGGGCTCACAGTCTAAAAGGGGGAGACAGAGAACAAAACCAAATGGCAGCAAGCCTTGTGACTCCCAGGCCCCTACCCTGTCCCCCTGCAGCAAACGGCAGCAAACCTTGTGACTCCCAGGCCCCTACTCTGTCATCATCAATCGTATTTATTGAGCGCCTACTATGTGCAGAGCACTGTACTAAGCGCTTGGGAAGTACAAATTGGCAACATATAGAGACAGTCCCTACCCAACAGTGGGCTCACAGTCTAAAAGGGGGAGACAGAGAACAAAACCAAATGGCAGCAAGCCTTGTGACTCCCAGACCCCTACCCTGTCCCCCTGCAGCAAACGGCAGCAAACCTTGTGACTCCCAGGCCCCTACTCTGTCATCATCAATCGTATTTATTGAGCGCCTACTATGTGCAGAGCACTGTACTAAGCTCTTGGGAAGTACAAATTGGCAACATATAGAGACAGTCCCTACCCAACAGTGGGCTCACAGTCTAAAAGGGGGAGACAGAGAACAGAACCAAATGGCAGCAAGCCTTGTGACTCCCAGACCCCTACCCTGTCATCATCAATCGTATTTATTGAGTGCTTACTGTGTGCAGAGCACTGTACTAAGCGCTTGGGAAGTACAAATTGGCAACATATAGAGACAGTCCCTACCCAACAGTGGGCTCACAGTCTAAAAGGGGGAGTCAGAGAACAGAACCAAATGGCAGCAAACCTTGTGACTCCCAGGCCCCTACCCTGTCCCCATGCAGCAGATAAACGGCAGCAAACCTTGTGACTCCCAGGCCCCTACCCTGTCATCATCAATCGTATTTATTGAGCGCTTACTGTGTGCAGAGCACTGTACTAAGCGCTTGGGAAGTACAAATTGGCAACATATAGAGACAGTCCCTACCCAACAGTGGGCTCACAGTCTAAAAGGGGGAGACAGAGAACAGAACCAAATGGCAGCAAACCTTGTGACTCCCAGGCCCCTACCCTGTCCCCATGCAGCAGATAAACGGCAGCAAACCTTGTGACTCCCAGGCCCCTACCCTGTCATCATCAATCGTATTTATTGAGTGCTTACTGTGTGCAGAGCACTGTACTAAGCGCTTGGGAAGTACAAATTGGCAACATATAGAGACAGTCCCTACCCAACAGTGGGCTCACAGTCTAAAAGGGGGAGACAGAGAACAGAACCAAATGGCAGCAAACCTTGTGACTCCCAGGCCCCTACCCTGTCCCCATGCAGCAGACAAATGGCAGCTAACCCTGTGACTCCCAGGCCCCTACCCTGTCATCATCAATCGTATTTATTGAGCGCTTACTATGTGCAGAGCACTGTACTAAGTGCTTGGGAAGTACAAATTGGCAACATATAGAGACAGTCCCCACCCAACAGTGGGCTCACAGTCTAAAAGGGGGAGACAGAGAACAAAACCAAATGGCAGCAAACTTTGTGACTCCCAGGCCCCTACACTGTCCCCATGCAGCAGACAAATGGCAGCAAACCTTGTGACTCGCAGGCCCGTACCCTATCATCAATCGTATTTATTGAGCGCTTACTATGTGCAGAGCACTGTACTAAGCGCTTGGAAAGTACAAATTGGCAACATATAGAGACAGTCCCTACCCAACAGTGGTCTCACAGTCTAAAAGGGGGAGACAGAGAACAAAACCAAATGGCAGCAAGCCTTGTGACTCCCAGGCCCCTACCCTGTCCCCCTGCAGCAAACGGCAGCAAACCTTGTGACTCCCAGACCCCTACCCTGTCATCATCAATCGTATTTATTGAGCGCTTACTGTGTGCAGAGCACTGTACTAAGCGCTTGGGAAGTACAAATTGGCAACATCTAGAGACAGTCCCTACCCAACAGTGGGCTCGCAGTCTGAAAGGGGGAGACAGAGAACAGAACCAAATGGCAGCAAGCCTTGTGACTCCCAGGCCCCTACCCTGTCATCATCAATCGTATTTATTGAGCGCTTACTATGTGCAGAACACTGTACTAAGCGCTTGGGAAGTACAAATTGGCAACATATAGAGACAGTCCCTACCCAGCAGTGGGCTCACAGTCTAAAAGGGGGAGACAGAGAACAAAACCAAATGGCAGCAAGCCTTGTGACTCCCAGGCCCCTACCCTGTCCCCCTGCAGCAAACGGCAGCAAACCTTGTGACTCCCAGGCCCCTACTCTGTCATCATCAATCGTATTTATTGAGCGCCTACTATGTGCAGAGCACTGTACTAAGCGCTTGGGAAGTACAAATTGGCAACATATAGAGACAGTCCCTACCCAACAGTGGGCTCACAGTCTAAAAGGGGGAGACAGAGAACAAAACCAAATGGCAGCAAGCCTTGTGACTCCCAGACCCCTACCCTGTCCCCCTGCAGCAAACGGCAGCAAACCTTGTGACTCCCAGGCCCCTACTCTGTCATCATCAATCGTATTTATTGAGCGCCTACTATGTGCAGAGCACTGTACTAAGCTCTTGGGAAGTACAAATTGGCAACATATAGAGACAGTCCCTACCCAACAGTGGGCTCACAGTCTAAAAGGGGGAGACAGAGAACAGAACCAAATGGCAGCAAGCCTTGTGACTCCCAGACCCCTACCCTGTCATCATCAATCGTATTTATTGAGTGCTTACTGTGTGCAGAGCACTGTACTAAGCGCTTGGGAAGTACAAATTGGCAACATATAGAGACAGTCCCTACCCAACAGTGGGCTCACAGTCTAAAAGGGGGAGTCAGAGAACAGAACCAAATGGCAGCAAACCTTGTGACTCCCAGGCCCCTACCCTGTCCCCATGCAGCAGATAAACGGCAGCAAACCTTGTGACTCCCAGGCCCCTACCCTGTCATCATCAATCGTATTTATTGAGCGCTTACTGTGTGCAGAGCACTGTACTAAGCGCTTGGGAAGTACAAATTGGCAACATATAGAGACAGTCCCTACCCAACAGTGGGCTCACAGTCTAAAAGGGGGAGACAGAGAACAGAACCAAATGGCAGCAAACCTTGTGACTCCCAGGCCCCTACCCTGTCCCCATGCAGCAGATAAACGGCAGCAAACCTTGTGACTCCCAGGCCCCTACCCTGTCATCATCAATCGTATTTATTGAGCGCTTACTGTGTGCAGAGCACTGTACTAAGCGCTTGGGAAGTACAAATTGGCAACATATAGAGACAGTCCCTACCCAACAGTGGGCTCACAGTCTAAAAGGGGGAGACAGAGAACAGAACCAAATGGCAGCAAACCTTGTGACTCCCAGGCCCCTACCCTGTCCTCATGCAGCAGATAAACGGCAGCAAACCTTGTGACTCCCAGGCCCCTACCCTGTCATCATCAATCGTATTTATTGAGCGCTTACTGTGTGCAGAGCACTGTACTAAGCGCTTGGGAAGTACAAATTGGCAACATATAGAGACAGTCCCTACCCAACAGTGGGCTCACAGTCTAAAAGGGGGAGACAGAGAACAGAACCAAATGGCAGCAAACCTTGTGATTCGCAGGCCCCTACCCTGTCCTCATGCAGCAGATAAACGGCAGCAAACCTTGTGACTCCCAGGCCCCTACCCTGTCATCATCAATCGTATTTATTGAGCGCTTACTGTGTGCAGAGCACTGTACTAAGCGCTTGGAAAGTACAAATTGGCAACATATAGAGACAGGCCCTACCCAACAGTGGGCTCACAGTCTAAAAGGGGGAGACAGAGAACAAAACCAAATGGCAGCAAGCCTTGTGACTCCCAGACCCCTACCCTGTCATCATCAATCGTATTTATTGAGCGCTTACTGTGTGCAGAGCACTGTACTAAGCGCTTGGGAAGTACAAATTGGCAACGTATAGAGACAGTCCCTACCCAACAGTGGGCTCACAGTCTAAAAGGGGGAGACAGAGATCAAAACCAAATGGCAGCAAGCCTTGTGACTCCCAGACCCCTACCCTGTCATCATCAATCGTATTTATTGAGCGCTTACTGTGTGCAGAGCACTGTACTAAGCGCTTGGGAAGTACAAATTGGCAACATATAGAGACAGTCCCTACCCAACAGTGGGCTCACAGTCTAAAAGGGGGAGACAGAGAACAGAACCAAATGGCAGCAAACCTTGTGACTCCCAGGCCCCTACCCTGTCCCCATGCAGCAGACAAATGGCAGCTAACCTTGTGACTCCCAGGCCCCTACCCTGTCATCATCAATCGTATTCATTGAGCGCTTACTATGTGCAGAGCACTGTACTAAGCGCTTGGGAAGTACAAATTGGCAACATATAGAGACAGGCCCTACCCAACAGTGGGCTCACAGTCTAAAAGGGGGAGACAGAGAACAGAACCAAATGGCAGCAAACCTTGTGACTCCCAGGCCCCTACCCTGTCATCATCAATCGTATTTATTGAGCGCTTACTATGTGCAGAGCACTGTACTAAGCGCTTGGGAAGTACAAATTGGCAACATCTAGAGACAGTCCCTACCCAACAGTGGGCTCACAGTCTAAAAGGGGGAGACAGAGAACAGAACCAAATGGCAGCAAACCTTGTGACTCCCAGGCCCCTACCCTGTCCCCATGCAGCAGACAAATGGCAGCTAACCTTGTGACTCCCAGGCCCGTACCCTATCATCAATCGTATTTATTGAGCGCTTACTATGTGCAGAGCACTGTACTAAGCGCTTGGAAAGTACAAATTGGCAACATATAGAGACAGTCCCTACCCAACAGTGGGCTCACAGTCTAAAAGGGGGAGACAGAGAACAAAACCAAATGGCAGCAAGCCTTGTGACTCCCAGGCCCCTACCCTGTCCCCCTGCAGCAAACGGCAGCAAACCTTGTGACTCCCAGACCCCTACCCTTTCATCATCAATCGTATTTATTGAGCGCTTACTGTGTGCAGAGCACTGTACTAAGCGCTTGGGAAGTACAAATTGGCAACATCTAGAGACAGTCCCTACCCAACAGTGGGCTCGCAGTCTGAAAGGGGGAGACAGAGAACAGAACCAAATGGCAGCAAGCCTTGTGACTCCCAGGCCCCTACCCTGTCATCATCAATCGTATTTATTGAGCGCTTACTATGTGCAGAACACTGTACTAAGCGCTTCGGAAGTACAAATTGGCAACATATAGAGACAGTCCCTACCCAGCAGTGGGCTCACAGTCTAAAAGGGGGAGACAGAGAACAAAACCAAATGGCAGCAAGCCTTGTGACTCCCAGGCCCCTACCCTGTCCCCCTGCAGCAAACGGCAGCAAACCTTGTGACTCCCAGGCCCCTACCCTGTCATCATCAATCGTATTCATTGAGCGCCTACTATGTGCAGAGCACTGTACTAAGCGCTTGGGAAGTACAAATTGGCAACATATAGAGACAGTCCCTACCCAACAGTGGGCTCACAGTCTAAAAGGGGGAGACAGAGAACAAAACCAAATGGCAGCAAGCCTTGTGACTCCCAGGCCCCTACCCTGTCCCCCTGCAGCAAACGGCAGCAAACCTTGTGACTCCCAGGCCCCTACTCTGTCATCATCAATCGTATTTATTGAGCGCCTACTATGTGCAGAGCACTGTACTAAGCTCTTGGGAAGTACAAATTGGCAACATATAGAGACAGTCCCTACCCAACAGTGGGCTCACAGTCTAAAAGGGGGAGACAGAGAACAGAACCAAATGGCAGCAAGCCTTGTGACTCCCAGACCCCTACCCTGTCATCATCAATCGTATTTATTGAGTGCTTACTGTGTGCAGAGCACTGTACTAAGCGCTTGGGAAGTACAAATTGGCAACATATAGAGACAGTCCCTACCCAACAGTGGGCTCACAGTCTAAAAGGGGGAGACAGAGAACAAAACCAAATGGCAGCAAGCCTTGTGACTCCCAGACCCCTACCCTGTCATCATCAATCGTATTTATTGAGCGCTTACTGTGTGCAGAGCACTGTACTAAGCGCTTGGGAAGTACAAATTGGCAACATATAGAGACAGTCCCTACCCAACAGTGGGCTCACAGTCTAAAAGGGGGAGACAGAGAACAGAACCAAATGGCAGCAAACCTTGTGACTCCCAGGCCCCTACCCTGTCCCCATGCAGCAGACAAATGGCAGCTAACCTTGTGACTCCCAGGCCCCTACCCTGTCATCATCAATCGTATTTATTGAGCGCTTACTATGTGCAGAGCACTGTACTAAGCGCTTGGGAAGTACAAATTGGCAACATATAGAGACAGGCCCTACCCAACAGTGGGCTCACAGTCTAAAAGGGGGAGACAGAGAACAAAACCAAATGGCAGCAAGCCTTGTGACTCCCAGACCCCTACCCTGTCATCATCAATCGTATTTATTTAGCGCTTACTGTGTGCAGAGCACTGTACTAAGCAGTTGGGAAGTACAAATTGGCAACATATAGAGACAGTCCCTACCCAACAGTGGGCTCACAGTCTAAAAGGGGGAGACAGAGAACAGAACCAAATGGCAGCAAACCTTGTGACTCCCAGGCCCCTACCCTGTCATCATCAATCGTATTTATTGAGCGCTTACTATGTGCAGAGCACTGTACTAAGCGCTTGGGAAGTACAAATTGGCAACATATAGAGACAGTCCCTACCCAACAGTGGGCTCACAGTCTAAAAGGGGGAGACAGAGAACAGAACCAAATGGCAGCAAACCTTGTGACTCCCAGGCCCCTACCCTGTCCCCATGCAGCAGACAAATGGCAGCAAACCTTGTGACTCGCAGGCCTGTACCCTATCATCAATCGTATTTATTGAGCGCTTACTATGTGCAGAACACTGTACTAAGCGCTTGGGAAGTACAAATTGGCAACATATAGAGACAGTCCCTACCCAACAGTAGGCTCACAGTCTAAAAGGGGGAGACAGAGAACAAAACCAAATGGCCGCAAACCTTGTGACTCCCAGGCCCCTACCCTGTCCCCATGCAGCAGACAAATGGCAGCTAACCTTGTGACTCCCAGGCCCCTACCCTGTCATCATCAATCGTATTTATTGAGTGCTTACTATGTGCAGAGCACTGTACTAAGCGCTTGGGAAGTACAAATTGGCAACATATAGAGACAGTCCCTACCCAACAGTGGGCTCACAGTCTAAAAGGGGGAGACAGAGAACAAAACCAAATGGCAGCAAGCCTTGTGACTCCCAGACCCCTACCCTGTCATCATCAATCGTATTTATTGAGCGCTTACTGTGTGCAGAGCACTGTACTAAGCGCTTGGGAAGTACAAATTGGCAACATATAGAGACAGTCCCTACCCAACAGTGGTCTCACAGTCTAAAAGGGGGAGGCAGAGAACAAAACCAAATGGCAGCAAGCCTTGTGACTCCCAGGCCCCTACCCTGTCCCCCTGCAGCAAACGGCAGCAAACCTTGTGACTCCCAGGCCCCTACTCTGTCATCATCAATCGTATTTATTGAGCGCTTACTATGTGCAGAGCACTGTACTAAGCGCTTGGGAAGTACAAATTGGCAACATATAGAGACACCCAACAGAGGGCTCACAGTCTAAAAGGGGGAGACAGAGAACAAAACCAAATGGCAGCAAACCTTGTGACTCCCAGGCCCCTACCCTGTCCCTACGCAGCAGACAAATGGCAGCTAACCTTGTGACTCCCAGGCCCCTACCCTGTCCCCATGCAGCCTTGGAGTTGGTGAGAGTGATCAGAATCTCATAATTTTCTCCCTGGCACTTTGACCTGGAGGCACTCTGTAATAATAATAATAATGGCATTTGTTGCGTCTCCATACCTGTAATTTAATTTAGTATCTGTCTCCCTTGCTAGACTGTAAGATCTTTGAGAGCAGGGAACTTGTTTACTATCAATCAGTAGTAATAATGATGGCATTTATGAAGCGCTTACTATGTGCAAAGCACTGTTCTAAGTGCCCTGTACTAAGCACTGTTAATGAATATACAAGTGGGAATTAGACATAGACCCTGCCCCCAGACTTGTTCCCAATCTATGAATTAAAGGTTGGAGCAGAGGACTGAAGAGTAAGTACCTAGTAGACACAGACCCTGCCCCAAAAGGGGTTCCCAATCTATGAATTAAAGGCTGGGGGAGAGGACTGAAGAGTAAGTACCTACTAGGTATTTTTGTCAGTAATGTCTTTGTAGCTTTTCTTGGGAAAAGATTGTTTAGCAGTTAGAGCATATTCCTTCTCAAGTCCAAATTTGGCACAAACCAATATCTCTTGGTACTGAACTTACTCTTCAGTACCTACTAGGTACTTATTCTTCAGTCCTGTCCCCCAACCTTTAATTCATAGATTGGGAACCCCTTTTGGGGCAGGGTCTGTGTCTAATTCCCACTTGTATATTCATTCCCAGTGCTTAGTACAGGGTTCTGTATACCGTAAGCGCTTACTAAGTACTAGTGCTTTGCACCTAGTAAGCGCTTAACAAATGCCATCATTACTATAATATTAACTCTATTGGTACTCTCCCAATTTCTTAGTACAGTGCTCGGCACAGAGTAAGTGCTCAATAAGTTATTTTGACTGATTCATTCATCTGCTATTGGCCCAGACGCAGAACACCATAGCCTCTCATTCCCACCTTTTAGACTGTGAGCCCACTGTTGGGTAGGGACTGTCTCTATATGTTGCCAGTTTGTACTTCTCAAGCGCTTAGTACAGTGCTCTGCACATAGTAAGCGCTCAATAAATACGATTGATGATGATGATAGCCTAACCATTTCATAGACTCAAAGCTCAATCTCCAATGGGGTTTTCTGAGAACTAGGTCCTTCTAAAGTCGGGGGGCGGGGGGGGGGGGTCCATTAAAATCTGCCCATAACACTGAGGTGGGACTTCTTTTGAAGACACTGTGACTGTAATGTGTATGATTATGGCAATTGTCCAAGATATTAGCCAGTTGATTCCCTGGTTAAATATCCAAGTTTTGTAAAGTTTAGCTTGTGCCAGCCTGAATATCACTGCTGAGAATATGTAGATGAGTTCCAGGTGCCTCCTGTGAAGTTCATAAAGAAATGAACTGATTAGTGCCAGCTTATTTGAGACCACTAACACCTGTCACTGGGAGAGAAAAGTGAGGGAGAGCTCTTGGGATTTTTAAAGGCCTACACAATAAATTCAGGGCTCAGCAGTGCCAGTGCCCCTAGACTCCCTTGGTGGACTTTATGTCAACATTTTTTTCAGCTGAACTCCAGAACTGTCAATTTCATTCTCCCCACTCTGAATTCTATTTGAAAAAGTTCATTCAGGAAACAGGGTCTAGATGGAGTGTATGTTACATTGATGGTAAGAGGATGAAGGTTGTTAGTTACCTTTAACTCAGAAAGCCTTTTCATACGTATTATTTCCTTTTGGTGTCTATTTAAAAGTGCTTTTTGAAGGGCTTGATAATATCCCCATCCTCCTCACCTACCACCCATCTTCACTCTACTTTCAGGAATCCACCTCCTTAAGCAAACAGAAATAAGCCACCAATGCCTTCATTTAAAAATCTTTCTGTTACAGAAAGCAGTGTGCACAGAGCCATCACTGTGTTAAGGACTATTACCCTCCTCATAATTGCATTCTTCTTTTCACTGAATGCCACAATTTTTCATCTTTCTCTTTGAAATGAAATTCCTGACTTATGCAAATATTTCCCTTCTCTTCTAGGGACACATGCAGAATAATTGTTTAGTATTTCCACTCTTTCTACATCTCCTCTTTGTAATTCTCTGTGGCCAATCTTGGAGGGCAAATCTTTGCTTTTGCCATTTGTCTGTGCTCCATAATTAGGCCACTGCATTTGCTTGCATGACTGGTGCTGAATACATATAAGTCAAGGGAAATGGAATTCTGTGTTGCATTGCCAGCATTTTAATTTGGAACTGATTGATTTGATCATTAAAGCGCACAGATCGTAATTAGCTGCACATTTTCAAAATGAAAATGGTCTCCAGTCTCTAAGTACTGTGAAGTTTGTCTGCTTTCCTGGTCTTTTCTATTTGCCCTAGGCAACATGCTGCTGTAAACTTTCTCCAGAAGTACAGTGTGCAGGCAGAGAAAAGGGGTAATTACACCTTGGGGAGTGAAAAGTGGGGTCTGGAATTTCAAACCAACACCAACTTCCAGGTATCTATGAAACCGGAGGAGAGGGAGGTCAGAGATAAGTGAATTCTGTAGAAAGTATAAAAAATTCATCTCTGATGTTAGCATTGCCCCCCTCTCCAAAATGTTTTTTTAACCAATGCCTCAAGCAACTTTACCTCCTTTCTCCTTCAAGGGAGAAACAGCAAAGGAAGGACCAGGGATAAAGAAATCCTCATCATCATCAACAACATTTATTGAGTATCCACAATATATGTGCACTGTACTAGGCCCTTGGGAATATACATGAAAAAATTGAATTAAAGGAAGTCTTTTCACTTATCAGTGATGCTGGTAGGTCACCATGTACATCCTCCGGGAGATATCCCCCATCTAATTTCCACCATTCTGGTATTGTCATCCCAGCAGCCGCCCTTAAGAAATACCCTATAGCTTTCCTAAAATGTAATGCTTGGGAGGATGGAATACAGTTCCTAATTATGAGCCCTGCCCTGAGCTCTGCTCTCAAGGAACTTACAGTCCCATGACCAGAAAGCAACCTAGCTCTCATGTGGGCTAAGTCTTGAGTGTATGTTTTCCCTGGTTTTCATTTGATCCCCTAAACATGGGACCATTCTGAACCTGAAAACTTGAAAGTTTTCCATGTTTAGCATTCACAGCTCTACCAGACTTACGTTGTGCATTTTCAGTAGGCTATGATCCAGTCAGAGAATTGCACGCAAAGGTACACACATTAGTAAGGTACTCTCCCCCAGAACAGTGATCTGAATTAGGAGGGCTATGGAAAACAGCCAGTTCCAGCACAACTTTCCATTTCTGTTAGGGTTTAAACCCTGTAGAAGTCACAACATTTAAAAATTATCCTTGTAGCAGAATCTTCTGAGGGTAACAAGCAAGAGGAAAAATACCCATGATGAATTCAGGGCTCTAATGATAAACAAGAAGGAACCTTATTCCCTCCACCGCCGCAGGTTGGATCATTTGACTCCTGAGGGCCAAGGGCTAATAGATTTTGAGAGGTGCCGTCCTCTGTTACACATGATGTGTAATGTCATTTTGTCACTGTGTATGGAGACATTAAAGACAGCTCCCTGGCTTAACTGATTAGAGCCAAGTGAGGAGCCTCACCCATCATCACATCACCTCCCCTGCACCACTCTCTGTGACCGGTGAGGACTGAACACCTGTATCCCATGCCACCATCACAATCAGGTGCCAGATGAAGGGAGAAAGGACCTGGTCTTGAATCCAGAGATACCCCACCCCTGTTTCGTTTTCAGCGGGTGCTAAGAACCACTATCCCAAGGGTTGGCAGGGTAGAACTTGGCTGAACCAGAGAAGGGAATGAGGGCAGGCTAGCATCATGAGCAATAGATGGGGCTCCATCATGTACTAGGGGTTGGGCAAGATGAAAAATCGTCCATGTGAAAATCCAGAGACTTTACTTCAAATTTGATAGGGAGGGGAACTTCTTGATCTCTTGATACATCCAGAGTCCTCCTGGTTCTGTTTTTGTCGAAAAGGTGCTCTAGAAATAATAATATTCTGAATTTGTATAGAGATTTTATTTTTCGGAAGCACTTGCACCTCGATCTCATTTTTTTTCTTTCATCATCCCTGTGAGGTTGGGAGAGGGAAGAATTATTTTTCCCATTTTACAGACAAGGATACTGAGTCTCCCCAAGGTCACATGATGGGCCCATAACTGGTACTAGACTGGGCTGATAAGAAATCCCACTGGAGATGTCACATGTATTTGCACATCCCAGGAGGTACAGTGGCTCTTTTGAAGAAGGATGATTTTAGATTCAGAAAGTAAAAGTAAAAAAAAAATATAAGGAAGCACTGAGAACAAGGTTATTGCATCCATCTGCTGTGGGTACCAGATGGCAGCTGTAATTTATGTTCAGGAAGTTTGTGTTTCCATTTCTCCAGGGCAAAATATAAAAGTGGATACACAGGGTTTTTTAAAATATCATGTTTCTAAGCTAGTCATAGGCACTTTGCATATTATGTAACTTTCTCCGTTCAGTTTGAAAGAGCTCCGATCCTCTTGAAGGTGGTAGATTCAAAACAAACAAAAGGAAACACTTCTTCACACGGAGGGTGGTAAGCATATGGAATTTGTTATCACAGGAAATCATGCAGGATGAAAATCTGCACAGATTGAAGAGGTGTTTAGATAAACTCATGGTCGAATGATCCATAATGGGTAACACAAGGGAAAGTTAGGGATGTAGAGAGCAATTTTAGGAGTATCCAATGATATTTTTGTCATCACAGGGTCGATGTTCAGTAGGATAATGATCACGACATTCCTCCAAGTATCCTATTATTCTGTAAGAGCTAATACTGTAAGTTCATTGTGGGCAGGGAACATGTCTACCACCTCTGTTGTATTGTACTCTCTCAAGTGCTTAGTACAATGTTCTGCACATAGTAAGTGCTAAAGGAATAAGCAGTCAGTTTTGTGTTCCTAAAGAGTCCTGCATTACAGAAAGCTCAAACTACTTTATCAACACTGCACATGCGCACATAACAGTTTCTTCCAGCACTACATCACTTTGTGTCCATAAAGATACCCACTGTGGGAAGAACAGTCCTCATTCCTCAGTAGTGTAACAGTAGTTTAACGCATATTATGATAGACTTGACTGTACTGGGCTGGATGGATCATTGGTCTGATACAATAATGGAATTTCTTTTTAGTTCCCTTGAATAGCTGTGCCCCATTTTTTGAAAATGAGAAAATGCAAACTAAATGAAGCAAATAAAATCCCATATTTAATAAGGGTGGGTATTTGCATCTGTGTAAAAATAATAGAACCAAAATAGCATCTTATCAATGTGGCATGGGTTTGGGTACATCAGTCAATCATATTTACTGAGCACTTAGGCTAGAGTACTGTGTGGGAGAATACAGTATAACAGATTTGATGGGCATGTTCCCTGCCTTTGTCTTTATAGGGTGAGCTTACAGTCTAAAGGGTACATTGGAAATGTTGCCAACTTGTACTTCCCAAACGCTTAGTACAGTGCTCTGCACACAGTAAGCGCTCAATAAATACGATTGATTGATTGTAAGCACTTGAAGAGCAGAGACCATCTCTCTTCTTTTGAATGCTCTAAGTTATATGTTCCCAAAACAGTGCTCTGTACACAACAGGTGCTCAATCAGTGCTGTTGATGATGTTGAAAATGGACCCGCCAGGTTGAAGGAGAAAAGGGTTGGGGGATCATTTATTGTGTGAGATTCGTTAACTAATTAAAGCCTGGGGATTTGGGTTCTCTGGAGTGGGGGATGAAGAAGTGTCCTTGGGTCAAAGATGATGTCACATTGTCCCATGGAGACAAAGCGACTTTGAGTTGTGAGCTCCTTGTGGGTAGGGATGGCGTCGATCAGTTCCGCCACTTTTCTGCTGTGTGATCTTGTGCAAGTCACTTCACTTTTTGGGGCCTTAGTTATCTCATCTGAATAATGGGGATTGAGACTGTGAGCCCCACATGGGACAGGGACTGTGTCCAACCTAGTTTGCTTGTACCCACTACAGTGCCTGGCACACTTAACAAATACCATTATTATTATAATAAGAATTATTAATAATAATATAAATAAATTACAGCTATGTATTTAAGTGTTGTGGGGCTGAGGGCGGGGTGAATAAAGGGACCAAATCAGGGTGATGCAGAAAGTAGTGGGGAAAAAGAAATGAAGCAGTTGGCAGTGAGATAGATGAGATTGAGGTACAGTGAATAGTTGGCATAATAGGAGCAAAGTATGTGAGCTGGGTTGTAATAGAGCAGCAAGATGTGGTAGGAGAGGGCAAGGTGATTGAGGAGTTTCTGTTTAATGCTGAGGTGGGTGGGCAACGACTGGAGGTTTTTGAGGAGTAGGGAAACATGGGCTGAACATTTTTGTAGGAAGATGATCCAGGCAGCAGAGTGAAGGATGGACTGGAGTGGGGCGGGAGAGGAGGGAGGTCAGCAAGGATGCTGTTACAGTTATCAGTGCAGGATAGAATAAGTGCTTGGATTAATGTGGTGGCAGTTCGAATGGCAAGGGCTGATTTTAGTGATGTTAAGAAGGTTGAACGGACAGGACTTAGTGTGATTGAGAATGAGAGAGATGCCAAGGATAATGCCAAGGTTAAGAGCTTGCGAGACAAGGAAGGATGGTGATGCTGCCTACATTAGAAACACTTTTAAAAACATTCTTAAATATGAAAAGTATGATATTGTGGTGTTTCTTAAAAATTCATGAAAGTACTTGGGTGAGTACAATAGAGTTAAAATAGAGTTGACTGAATTTTTCCATCTCCCATTTCTTTCCCCTCTCCCCATTCCTATCACAGTTCTTTTCTGGGGTTTTCTGACCCTGACCAGCAGTCATTTTCTTGTTAAAGAGGTACCTTACCACGAAAGGGTAGCAAGGAAGGGATTTCAAACTAGTTTCCCTTACATTCACTGCCAAAAGACGCTTCCTGAGCATCTTCTTACACTAGAAAATTCACTCTCACGGGAAGGCTATCAAGCATGTATGAGTAAGGGAAGAAAGCAAGTCTATAGAAACCATTTCATATCTAACATAATGAACAAAGGTGATTTTTATTTTACCACCCCATTCTTTTCTTTCCGAGCCAAACCCTTTATGGTATATTTCCAGCCAAAAAGAAAAATGCCCTATCTCAAAGTCTATACTATGCTAAACTTAATTGCATCTCAGAGCTTCCTTATCTCTAATTAAATGGAACAGCTAGCAAGGCTGTACGTTTTTTTCCATGGGGTTGTTTTTATAAATGAGTTGGAAAGGGCTAATTTAGGGGATTGTAATAAAGGTTCGGATTGGGAGTGTGGTGGGTCAGACATTTAGAGCTTCAAAGGCCCTCCTGCACTCACTCAATTCCCATGGGGATACAACTGTAGGGAGCTTTCGGGGGTCCCCAGCCCTTAACCACCCTCCTGGGCAAACCAATACCTCTACAAGAAGGGGAGGGAACATAGTAAGCACTTAACAAATACCTTAAAAAAACCCCCAAAACTAAAATGCAGTGTGAAATCATTGTTGAGAAGAAAACTATTTTTGTTTCCTTATGGGATTGTGACCAAAAGCCTATTAACTATTAAATCCATTTAAGGCTGTTACAAATGGGAGCTGTGCAAAAAATGTATTTGTTTTTCAGCCATTTTTTTGTAGTTATCTCCACAGAACTAGTGATTTGGGGATGTCTCTCTAAAGTCTGCCGAAATCTGTCTATACCTTAAAGCATTGAGTCATAATGAATGCTGTTCCTAATGCTAGTGTTCTACGTAGGCAACTAGAGCTAAAATGCTTAGTGTTTTCTAGGGATAGCTAGTGTTTAAATTCCCCTTCATGGGTATGATATTAAATCTGAAAAGTTAGAAGGATGGGGAATCCAAAATCAGTTCCCTGTATCAAAATCTGAGTTCAAACCAGACTGTCCAGAAAAATGACTCAGGGCCCTCAACCAGTTCTTTCTCCTTTACTTATCCTTGCTCTTCTTCTACAACCCAACTTGCACACTTCATTCCTCTAGTCCCAACCTACTCACTTTCCCATGTTCTCACATCACCATCATCGGCCCCTTGCTCCTGCCCTCCCTCCTGTCTGGAACTCCCTCCCCATATATATCTGACAGACCCCCACTCTTCAAAGCCCTAATTTTCAATCATATTTATTGAGCGCTTACTGTGTGCAGAGCACTGTACTACGCGCTTGGGAAGTACAAATGCTCAACATAGAGAGATGGTCCCTACCCAACAACGGGCTCACAACGTAGCCCCTAATGAAAGCATGTCTCTTCCAGGGAGCCTTTCCTGAACTAAACCCTCATTTTCCTCCTGCTATATTCCATCCCTATTGCCGTGCACTTAGTCCCACTGTCTTAGGTACTCCTCTCCCACCAACTAGTGTACATATCTTTGTCTTCAGTTGCTTCCTTTACTTGTAATTTAATGTCTGTGTCCCCTGAAAATCCTAAACTCCTTGAAAGCAGTGACCACATTTACCAACTCTATTGGACTCTCCCAAGTGCTGTGCACAAAGTAAGTACTTAATAACTATGATCCATCAATCAATTGCATTTATTGAGCACTTACTGCTTACTGAGCATTTGGGAGAGTACACTGTAAGAGCTGGTAGACAAGTTCCTTGCTCACAATGAGCTTACAGTCTAGAGGATGATCAAACATTGTAGATTGATATAACTAAATTTTGGTCAGGATCAATGAGAATAGGGCAGAAGGTTAAAAATGGGGTTTTGGAGCCATCCAAATTTAAGGAAGGAAGTGTGGAAGGAGTCAGAATGTGTCTGGACTTCTTGTTCAGGGAGTTGGGGATAATGGTGACCTGAGCCAAGACATGGTGCTGCTGGACAAAGGGCACAGATACATTCTTTACCACATCCAGTTTGTCATTTTCCTTTCAAAAGCAGACAAAATTAAGCATCTTCTGTTATTCTCCTGCTGAAAGTCGTCTTGCGGACTAGAGAGGAAAATACCTTTAATATTAACACTGCATGGATCAGATGGGTTCCATTTGCTAGCTTGTTAAAATAAAACTGCTAGAAGAATGGGAAGATGAAGATGATTAAATGAAAGACACTGTGAAACCATGGCAAATCGAATACATACACATGTTAAATTTTGAGCTAAATAATCTCAGACAAATAATTATAAGAAAGAGAAGCAGTGTAACATGCAATCCAAAATTGTGTCTTAATTGAACTGAGTGGTTTGAGGATGGCTAAAAAAAAAAACTGCCATGAACTCCACTGGGAATGTGGGGTTAATAGTAATTATTGTAGTATTTGTAGCCTGTTACTGTATGCTAAGGAAATTGAGCTTTCTTCAGGTAAGACAGAAGTACTCACTATCCCAGAAATTATTAGAAAACAAGTGATTTCTACCACAGTGTGTTTTCATTGTAAATTGTGGCCAGTACACAACATCAGAATTAGGGAACGTTCTTTAGACAGCACATATCTTTTTTATGGTATTCGTTAAAGCATTTACTATGCTTAACTGTACTAAGCGCTGGGGTAGATACAAGATAATCAGGTTGGTCACAGTCCGTGTCCCACATGGGCCTCACAGTCTTAAGCCCCCATTTTACAGATTAGGTAACTGGGGCACAGAGTAGTTAAGTGACTTGCCCTAGGTCACTCCAGCAGACAAGTGGTGGAGCAGGAGTAGGATTTAGGACCTTTTAACTTCCAGGCTCGTGCTATATCCAACTAGGGTACAGTGCTTCCAGGGTACAGGTTGATGTGGTGTCGGAAGAAATGGTTGTGCGTATACATGTGATACCAATCAAGGCTTAAACCCTACCCTGTTTGTTGTATTTAATCTGGGGTTCTTCAAGAATGCAACCCTAACATTACAGAACTGATTGTACTTTAAATATATGCAATATAGCCATTTTCAACCACTTTGATGTTAATTATCTCATTCTTTCTGCTCCAGTGCTGTGAGGTAGGAAGTAGCATAAGTGAGAAAACCAAGGCACAGAGAGGTCAAGTAATTTTCCCAGTGTCACACAGCACAGGAGCAGAACTGTGGCGTAGAACCCCAAGTCTGGACTCCAAATCTTAAACTCTTCCACTAGACCACCCTGCCTCCCTTTATATCTACTAAATCTTCAGCCTATCAAAGGACTCTTTCAAAGTAAGCCAAGTACCTGGTTCCTTAAACAACTGTTTGTCATAGTCTGCCCTAGGGTCTTAAATCTGCATTATTTTATCCTTAAATGGTTACTACACCTCTGATATGACTGCTAAATCAAAATGCTATTTAAAAAACTCCATCTCATAAATTTCTTTTCAGAAAGAATCTCCTGCAGTTGTCAAAAGCTGTATGAAATATTTAGAACATAATAGCTACCATTGTTTATACAAAAATCTTTTAGTGACAAAGTGCAGTATTTATGTACCATCCTAAAATGAGAAAATTTTTCCTTTGGATGTACACTAACTGAACAGGCTTTTCTTAATTGTCTCTTTTTAAATGTCTGTACATATTTGCCATGGTTGGATAAACATGCCATTATCTGGGAGCTTTTGAGGCTATTATTGTTTCTAATAATGTAATGAGATTTAGAGAGTACCGTTGAGGTTGATATTGAGTTCACCCAGGATTTTAATTTTGAATTAGCACTATTGATTCTGCCCTCAAACTACAGTTCACTGGTTTTTACTACCTGAAGTTTGTTAAATTTTAATAGCAACATTGTTGAAATTCACCTTCATGTAGTTTTCCTGGTGCCCATAATACAAAAACACTCCACTGAAAAGTGATTAGAAATCCCAAACTGAAAAGCTGACACATCTAAAAAATGAAATTCTCTGTGCCAGCAGGGATCCATGCGTCATTTTTGTACAGTATTTTAATAATTTAGATTATCTTCATCAACCAGGATGCTGAAAAACTTGTATCTGTTAGAGTGTTAATCAATCAATCAATCGTATTTATTGAGCGCTTACTGTGTGCAGAGCACTGTACTAAGCACTTGGGAAATACAAGTTGGCAATCTTGGAATGTGATGTTTTGTGTATCTTTAATGAGAGATGATAATTTTTAGCATTTGCCAGTTAATCATCACCTTTTTAGCCAATTCAGCATTTCAGTCTTTTCATTCATTGAGTAGTATTTATTGAGTGCTTACTGTGTGCAGAGCACTGTACTAAGCGCTTGGAAAGTATAATTCAGCAATAAAGAGGAACAATCCCTGCCCTCACCGGGTTTTTGAGGTCTTGGCTTAAATGTGGAGGTGAAGTGAATCTCCACAGTATTTAAAAGCTCATCAGGAAACTGCAAAGTAAACCAAGGAGATCACACTTTAAAAACACACTAGTTCAGGTAAAATGTGTAGGTAGAATACAGTGCATTGGAAACCAAAAAGCTATCACCATTTAACTCATCAGGAAACTTCAAACTAAAACAAGGAGATCACACTTTAAAAACACAGTAGTTCAGGTAAAATGGGTAGGTAAAATACAGTGTATTGGAAACCAACAGAGCTACCACCATTTAACGTCAACATAAATGTCACCATTTATTGAAGAGCAGCAAGGTTTAGAGGAAAGAGCACAGGCCTGGGTGTATGGAAACCTGGATCTATTCACATTCTCATTGTGAACAGACTCCCTTTGGAACCCAGGGTTCCGAATGTGGTTGTCATATGTTGCCAACTTGTGCTTCCCAAGCGCTTAGTACAGTGCTCTGCACACAGTAAGCGCTCAATAAATACGATTGAATGAATGAATCTCTCCCAAAGTGCCATAAGAACAGAAAAAACAATGTAGACCAGTGGTAGCTCAGACAGCAGCTCCAGGGTGTTTGGAGGAACTGTGAGAGGGCTGCCCTTCTTGTCATCCATCCTCTTGGCTAGGGATGGACCTTCCAGTAGATCTAACTTTCCCTCCGGTAAGCCATTTCAAAATATATGTCCATGAACTCACTGTCATGCTTAAATGGGTAATAATAATAATAATGGCATTTATTAAGCGCTTACTATGTGCAAAGCACTGTTCTAAGTGCTGGAAATGGAACCAATGCTGAACCAAGCCTACATTCAGTAAAGTCTTGTTTGTATTGATCATTCACATAATCATAATCAGCCTCAAATAATGGCGTATATGAAGTCACCTGCACTTTTTTGGCTTTGAAGGAGCCTGTAAGAGCTCTTATTTGGAATTGATGCAAGGCATCTGCAGTGCTACATTTTCCAGAGCACGTGCTTTCAATTAATTTGCTCAGAAGTTTTTTATATTCAACAACCAAGGGCTTCTGTCATGGGGCTGAGAAGCAGCTACTCACCTTAAATCACTCAATAGCTCCCATTTATGTTGAAGTAATTAGTTTAAGGCTCCTATAAAATATAGGAAGCCCTTAACTGGTTTTCATTGTTGGTGTTAAGAGGATAAGCAGGTGAACACAAATCCCAGAAAAGCTTTTAGAGACACAGAACAAAGCAGGTGACAAAGGATCTTTTAGGATAGGTAATAATGAAAGCTTAGCTTTTCATTCTTTTTCAGTCTAAAAGATATGCCAACAACTATTCAGAAACTAACATCCATGTCCCGTTTTGAATTAATCTATCAGGAGGCAAAACCCGAAGCATTTTATTTTTCCTATTTCTAGATTGCAAATTCCATTCTTAAACTTGGAATTAAGATCTAAGATAACACACACTTTTCTTCTTGTAAAACCTGGAAAGCAGAGCTTTTCAATCGGAAGAATTGATGGAAGATAACAGATCAGTTACTCACAATAGAACAATATAGAACACTTCTGGATGGGCAAGTTTTACAGTAGTGTTGAGCTTAAGAACTCTATTTTTTCCCAGGTTAAGACATCATTTGTTAATTGCAAGAAAGTAAACCTTCTTTAGATCTGGGCAACAGTGAACTTTGCTCAGAGACTCAGCATCGAATCAGATGGCTAAGCGTCCGTGACCTTGTGGAATGGTCACTTTCTTCTTGAGGACTGAGCAGGGATCATCATCCTCTGTTGCCCATTTGTCAGAAATTGTAGGAAGTTCCATCTCTTCTATCTCCTGTTCTCATTTATCATCAAAAGCCCACCTCCTCTGGAAAGAATTGCTTGATGCAGATTCCCTATTCACCAATCCCTTCTCAGCATATTCAGTTTTAAGGGCAGACAAAATGGAATGATGCCACAGATTTCAAGGAGCTGCACATATCCTGAGCCCTAAACATCATGGCCCCAAGGCACTGATACTTGGCGGACCCAGACAAGTGTCCGGGGGTTGGAGGGGTGAAGAGGGATGACGGGAGAATTTAAAGACAGGTACTTCTTTCCACTATAATAGTTCCGCTCCTTAAATCCCATTCATCTGTGACCTGAGTTTGGGGTTCCATTGAAATCTGTAATTAACCTCTCAGGCTCAATCAGTTCTTAAAACTCTCTCTCCTCTCTGTTCCTGCTTTCCAAGGACCGGGAAAAGATGGGTTCGAATAGGTACACTGAACTAATACTGCTAGCCCTGATCACATTCTTGCAATTAGGAGATTGTAAACTCCTCATGGGCTGGGAGCTTGTCTACCAACTGTATTGTACTCTCCCAAGTGCTCGGTACAGTGCTATGCACACAGTAAGCGCTCATTAAATACTATTAATTGACTGATCTAGCTGTATAGATTGAAACTGATGCCACATAAATTTCGTATTTATCATATTTGTCACTCATGACTCCTTTATGATCATAAGCTCCCGAAGGACTGGGATTATAGTGACATACCTCTCAGCCCCTTCGATTTGGAGGCAGATGGTAATGTCATCCTGCTTTGGTCTTTTCAACCCCTTGTGCGTACATGAATAGGATCTCACTGTCCATAGCATCATCTTCAAATACGAAGGACAGCAGTATAGGAAGAAAAGTGTGTTTTTCATATAGTACACTTGGTGAAAATGTGCAGCATTTTTGTAGTCAGTAGGACACATTCAGCAGGTGTCCATGGACTAAATTCACATAAAAAATATATCCCTACATGAACATAGGATGGTAACACATGAAGAATTCTATCTCATTATGCAGCGTACTTGAAAGAAATTCCAGAAAGGCATTGGGATTTGCTGTAGTGAGGCTTTAAAGATAAATTAAACCTCATTGAAAATGGTGTGTCCTCTTTCTGGGCTAACTGAGTTAAGATTCAGCAGAGGATTGCAGTGAAGAAAGCATTTATTTTGCTTTGCAACTTTAAGATCCAATCACACTGTAAGGTAGATGGAGTATTTGAAACCAAACAGGGAAATATACCAACAACTGAAGGTATTATGAGCATTAAATGACTAACGATTAAATAACGTTAAATGATTAAATAACATTAAGTGACAACCCATCTCCCATCTTCAGCAGTTGGTGATGAGCCATTGGTAAAGGCTGAAAAGGTGGGGCCTGGAAAACAGATTATTCCATGATTTAAAAAATAAGATTTCAACACTGCTTCTCAAAGACTTTTTCCCCCTGGGTCCTCTGCCTCAAGAGAAAGTCAGTAGTTTGTCTAGTAGATTGTAAACCTCTCGAGGGCAGTGTCTTATAATTTTTTGTACTCTGTCTACCAAGTGCCTAATGCAGTTCTCTGCACACAATAAGCACCAAATAAATGTGTGTAGATCTGTGAGAAGAAATTTATTTTTTATGACTACCACCTTCCTGTCTCAAATGTGTTACCCCTCAGGATGAGAGAATACAGATTGCCAAGACAAAATTTGTCAAGCCATTCCCTCCCCTCACTCAATTCAGGGATAAAACTTCGTCATCATCAATAAATACGATTGATGATGATAAAACTTGGGGAAAAGGGAAGTACCTTAGCAGATCAAAGGAACCAATGACCTGTCCTGGGACACTTTAAAGTTTCCCAATAAAAAAAATGTGTTCCTTTGGGTGATTTTATTATCATATGTTGGCTACTAAAGTGTAAAACAGTGGAGACATTTTCTTGATCATGAAATATCTTGTGATGTCCTTCCCATTCACCAGTTCAATAGTAACCATGTGATACCAAGAGTCAGTCACGTGTTTCTGAATGAATACCTGGGCACATAACCTCATAGCAAAAATGCCATGGTCCCGCTGCACCTCTGTGGGAATAAACACTAACCTCAATTCTGAATAGGCCACATCAGTAGAAAACAGAGGAACAATTTTATTTGGATTTAATTCCCTAAAATGATATCATTCAAATATTAAACAGAAAATAGTATTTCAAATCCAAGAAATAAATCTAGCCCCATACAATTTGGTATTAAAAGTCAATGTAAACAAAGAAGAGTTTCAGGAATTTACTCTGCCTTCCATTAATGCCAGGAGAACATTAGCATGGAGAAAGTAAACCTCCTGATTCTTCGCATATTAAAGGATATATTAGTGCAGCTCTGGGAGCGAGTTGGGCTAAGCAGGGCAGATTGAAATCGTGATGGCCCAAGACAGAGAAAATCTCTGGAGCCTTCTCAGGTTCAAAGTCATCCCTTGAGAGTGAACACTCCCTTACAGAGCACTCACTCCCCTTCTAGACATTGCTGAAACTATGTTTTCCTCTCAGTAGTGTCAGCAGAAGTAGATGTTGGGGAGGAATTGGTGTTGGGATGGCAACAGGGCCTCTGAAGATAGTGGGCCTGGGACAGCTGCCCTTCTAGCCCAATAGGTAAAGGAGCCCGCCTGCAGAGAGACAGTAAACACCCACAAGCCATCGCTGTGTTCCACCTTACCACTCCTTTGCCCCTCATAATCCCTTGAATGTGGTTTCAAACACCCTTCAGAATAGGGGAAACTGAGCTCAACATTAAATTGAGGAAAGTTTTCTTGACACTCTCACCCTGTGAACCTCTAAATGTAGAAGAACTTTGCATAAAAAATACATTCCTGGAAATGCATTAAAGTATGTTCATTTCCAGGAGTGGCAAACCTTCCTCTTTACCAGAAATTTCCATAGCAGCTGCTTCCCCAGAGACAATTCAGATCAAGGCTGCTCATCTGCCCATATGTATGTATGTTTGTACATATTTATTACTCTATTTATTTTACTTGTACATAGCTATTCTATTTATTTTATTTTGTTAGTATGTTTGGTTTTGTTCTCTGTCTCCCCCGTTTAGACTGTGAGCCCACTGTTGGGTAGGGACTGTCTCTGTATGTTGCCAATTTGTACTTCCCAAGCACTTAGTACAGTGCTCTGCACATAGTAAGCGCTCAATAAATACGATTGATGATGATGATGATGATCTTCAACCAGACTAGCTGGAGTGGGCTAAGAGGTAGAATTCGCCTTCAAAACAATGCTAAACCTGCAAAATAGGTTTTTCTTCCTCTGCATCTAAAATCCACCCTAACTTCCCTCTTGTGGTCAAGATTAGATGATTTATTTAAAAGTGAAAAGACAAGGACTTTATTTCCTGCTAGTGGAACCTGGGTCTGTCAGTCGTCTTAGGTGTTGGGGGCTGGTGACTGTGGGGCCGTTGAAAATAATGCCACATAAAAAATGCCTTCCTCCTTGGGAAGACTCAGTCTATTACTGCTATTTATAGGGTCTATCACTGTTTGATTCACCTCTTTTCCAAACAGACCACAAACAGATTTGCTCCAAACAAATGCACCACAAACAGCTAACAAAGCTGTTAGCTGGCCACATTAATCCCCTACCATTGACAGTCATCGTTTCTGACTGTATTTCATTTACCATGGCACTTAACACAGTGTTTAGCCCACAGTAAACATTTGATAAATACCGTGACTCTGTTATTACCATTAGTATTAGTATGCCTTTCTCTGGTGTTTTCTCATAATATTCCTTCCGCTCACCCTGCCTCCAACACCTCACTTCAGCTCCCAGGGCAGTGGTTGGTCGGATACACAGCTGTCAGCTCTGTTGGTAGAGGGAATCTCTCCTTTTTTATGATACTTGTAAAGCACTTACTTTGTGCTAAGCACTGGGGTAGAACCAAGATAATCAGGTTGGACACAGGGACCTGTCCCATATGGGGCTCCCAGTCCAAGCATGAGAGACTGGGATATAACCCCCATTTTATAGTTGAGGAAATCGAGGTCCAGAAAAGTTAAGTAACTTGCCCTTGCTCACCCAGCAGGCAGGATTAGAATCCAAGTCCTCTCACTTCCAGGCCTGTGCTCTGTCTAAGCCACGCTGCGTCCATTGGTAGGGTTTCCCTTGTAATGAGTGGATACAGGATGGCAGCCTTCTTCAGGGTTAGCCTCGGTCCATTTTTAGGATTAGCTGGAAGCACTAATTTAATATTGGCTCCGAGGCGTATCTTGGGGTGGCCATCATTAGATAAAGTGTTTCTTAGGGTATTACTAGGAACAGCATGGCATAGCGGATAGAGCATGAACCTTGGAGTCAGAAGGTCATGGGTTCTAATCCCAGCTCCACCGCCTGTCTGCTGTGTGACCTTGAGCAAGTCACTTCACTTCTCTGGGCCTCAGTTGCCTCATCTGTAAAATGGGGATTGAGACTGTCCCCACGTGGGACAGAGACTGTATCCAACTTGATTTGCTTGTATCCATCCCAGTGCTCAGTACAGTGCCTGGCACACAAGTGCTTAACAAATGCCATTATTATTATTATTAGCAGAGGCAGCTAAAGATAGGAGCAATAGGGTTTGGATCACCCGCTGAGGTTCTGGGCTGGGAAGGGCAGAATAGGACAGGACAAGGAGCTAGCTGCATTCTGGAGAGTTAGCGTTGGGTAGGCTGACTAGGAGGCTGTTGATCTGGAAACCCTAGGCAAAGGGGAATGATGGTCTGGCGGTCCATACAGACATGAGAGAATCCCATATTTTCCCAAGTCATCCCATCCTACGGCACCACCTGAAAGCTGTGTAGAAAAGAATCTCAGTAATTAAAGCCTGGTCACCATGCTGATATCCCAACTCACTCATCACTGAGACTGTCCGTCTGATTTCTGTTTTCCCCCCATCACTTTGCTTCCTAATGGACTGGTGGCTAGAAACAATCCAAGCAATCAGCTCAGCGATTACCAACAGGAGGACGATATCCACCATCTTTACCTTAGGTCTCCTAGAGGTTTTCACTAATAAGCTTAAGCAGGGGGAGAAAAAATATTATGAGAAATCAGAAAGGAGTTAAATATAAAAAATGCCAAAAAGAATAAACCCTGAAGTTAAAAATAGAATCTAAATATTGAAAGACTAGTAAAAGATCAACAGGGATAAATAAGTCAGAGGAGACAGCATAAATAAGCGTAAAATTAATAACATTCCCTTAAAGTGGATGTTGTAAATTATAGGTTGAACTGCAAAGTCTATATTTAACTTTAATTTGTGGCACATCATCTATGTGCGTGAACATGGAAATCTTTCCAATAGATTTGTCTGATATGACAAAACTGGCAGGCAATTGCCAAAGGCAATTGTATATGAACTTAGAGTTAATACCAGGCAAGGCCATTGGTTTCAGTTGAACTTTGATCTCTAACCATTTTTACAGAAAACTACCTGCTTTTAAAAGAATGTCTTTTCCAAATTAGCACCTGACCTGAGCCCTAGGCTCTCTGACTTCAATCCAAGTTAAGCGTTCACAGTGTAGGTTTCTTACAGAGAGTCTTCTGCTTATATAGGTAATCCAGCTCATGGTGTTTTAGAGTTGACTTGTGGAAAGAATAATATAAGGCTGGGCTGATTTACAATGTGTAGACTCTTGGATATTAATTCAGTGGTTGAGACCAGCCAGCTGGCCAGTTTTTACCATTCGTTAAGAAGGTTGAGATGAGATCCACAAAATGGATATGCCAGTGCCGTGTTCGTGAGCGATCTGATTGATCCTTCCACGGACACAGTCAAGGGAAACAGAAATCATTGTACCATTGTGGACTTCAAAAGAAGAACGGAAACCCACATTGGTCCATAGGCTTCCCTCTGGCATTTGACCTCCAATTTGCTGAGCAAGTACTGCTGATTGCGACTGACCACGGATCCGCTCGTTCAGAGTTATTTTGATTACATTACACGAGTGGATCAACTTTAGATTAAAAGCAACGCTGGCGACTCCCTTTTCAGTAAACACGAAATACTTCTGAGCCAACGGTCCGGAAGAAACCAGCCGAATCTGGTTCTCATTGGATGTGACGAGGTTGAAATCCAAAACTTTGTTCCTGACAGCTCCCGTGGGTAACCCTGAAACGGAAACAGTGGCTGAAAGAGCGGTAGAGACTGCTGACGGGATCCAGATGAGGCTAAACGTACTGACACCAGAGTTGTCTCCAAAATAGCGCACGCTGCACTCAGCTGGGGACAGAATCTCAAAGCTTATCAGGTCCCCGGCATGGACTTTGGTGGCCCCAGAGGATGACAGTGTCGTGTCTCTGTAATTGACGCCAGACTTGAAAACGTTCCCCAGTTCAATGCGGGTGCCGTTGCGGGTGATGTAAGAAATCAAGGAGAAGCCTTCCCGGACACACGTGTGGCCCATGGAATACAGGGCTTGGTGGAAAACAAACTTGATGACTCCTGCCTCGGTGAACTTTATACCTCTTCCGTCGTGAGATAAGCTGATCATATACGGGTCAGACACCGAGGTGATTTTAAAAGTTGGGCGGTGGTTCGTTTGGTAGTGGACTGCGGTTGACATCTGGGCGCTCATGGCCACAGCCCCCGTGTCGTGGGACAACCAGAAGATACTGAGGGATGTGCTGAGGTTGTACACGTTCAAGTCTTTACTCCGGTTACAGAACTGATTTGGGCTCTTCAGGGTCACCGAGAGGGTCTGGCTGGGTTCTACCTCAGCCGAACTGCTTAACGTGGTGCTCTGGATGTACTTGCCCTCCGGCTGCTCAATTCGAACCCCGCCGAGTTCGTACCCCTCCTCGCTGCCATTTAACCTCAGGGAGAGCTGGAGAAAGGTCCGGCAGTTGTGTTTCACAGCGAAATTGAGGTCGGCCCACACCAGGCCGTGTTGCCTGAAGACTAGGTGAGTGTCTTCAACCCATCCCATTTCCCCCGGCTGTTCGCCTTCGATCTTGAGGTTAAAGCCGGAGTAGACCGGGATGTCACCTGTCTCTGTGTGGGGTAAGGCCACGTCTGCAGCCCAGGCCTCAGAGAGTCGACTTTCTCTGGGGGCGGCACAAACGGTGTCACTGATGGCAGCACAGGGCATTGCCACCACTCCTTCCTCACACGCCATACAGGCCTGGCATTCCTGCATTTCTTTATTGAAGAAATACCCTTCGCCACACAGTCCCAGCGCCGCATCCTTCTCAGCCACCCCTAGGCACCGGAAACCCCCTGTTCAGCAGAGAAAACACCATCTCAATGGCATACGTACTCTAAGGGCTGAGGCCTCAGAAAATTACGGTTCAAAATTTGGCTTAGAAAAATGTCAATCGGTTGTATTTAATGAGCGCTTACTGTGTGATGCCCTTGGGTGATGAAAAAGACAAGAAATTAGCTTCCCAGCCATGGCCGCCTATTCCGTATTCCTGTTAAGTGTCGTTCCCAATCTGCAGAACTGCAGATCTGACGGGAGCCGTTGCCAGAGCCGCTCAGTAACAAAAACCTGTATTTACTGGCTGAAAAAAAAAGTCTATCCAGGAAAGCATTTGGGGAAAGGAGGATTTGTAGTAAGCAGGTGGGATTCCCTCTGCCCATCCGCCAATCTAGCTCTCTTCCTCCCTTCAAGGCCCTGCTGAGAGCTCACCTCCTCCAGGAGGCCTTCCCAGACTGAGCCCCTTCCTGCCTCTCCCCCTCGTCCCCCTCTTCATCCCCCCATCTTACCTCCTTCCCTTCCCCACAGCACCTGTATATATGTATATATGTTGCTACATATTTATTACTCTATTTATTTATTTATTTTGCTTGTACATATCTATTCTATTTATTTTATTTTGTTAGTATGTTTGGTTTTGTTCTCTGTCTCCCCCTTTTAGACTGTGAGCCCACTGTTGGGTAGGGACTGTCTCTATATGTTGCCAACTTGTACTTCCCAAGCGCTTAGTACAGTGCTCTGCACATAGTAAGCGCTCAATAAATATGATTGATGATGATGGTGATTTGAGGGTGTGGTGGGTGTGCAGAAACCAAATCAATGTTTCCTGATCATTTTTCCCTGGGGACACTCAACACCAATCTGTGGACACAACCCCTCTTCCCAACCAGAATCCAGAATGTCTCTCATCCACTTTCTTTTATCCCAGCACATGTGATTCACTGAGCAGGGATGACAGAGAACTTGAGCAACAGAGACATCTGTGCATAGTCACGGAGGGCCAAAGATGGCAGCCAATTAAAATTTCTATACAGGTTCTTAAAGCACATTGGGTGGGTGCCAGTGTCCTGCATTTTTAGACTGTGAGCCCACTGTTGGGTAGGGACTGTCTCTATATGTTGCCAACTTGTACTTCCCAAGCGCTTAGTACAGTGCTCTGCACACAGTAAGCGCTCAATAAATACGATTGATGATGATGCATGACATTC
Organism: Tachyglossus aculeatus; assembly: GCF_015852505.1. NCBI lineage: Eukaryota > Metazoa > Chordata > Mammalia > Monotremata > Tachyglossidae > Tachyglossus > Tachyglossus aculeatus. The sequence goes on along the minus strand of NC_052078.1, from coordinate 18,956,190 downwards.
TCTTGGCCTATCTGGGATGCTCCTTCACAGTCCGTGTCTCAAAAGGGGATGCTCTTCCACCTACATTTAGAAAATGGCTTTGACTCACCTGGAGTATTCAGACATTTTATCTTTTCACCACAAATGTTGGGAGATTCAGTGCACTCATCTGTGTCCTGTAAAATAAAATCATCACATGTCTTCACTTACAAGGTACAAGTGGAATGTGAATCATTTTTAATGCTGACTTTCATCACCCTGTTTTGAGGAAACAATCCGTATAATAAAATTTCAAGAGAAGCAGCGTGGCTCAGTGGAAAGAGCCCGGGCTTTGGAGTCAGAGGGCATGGGTTCAAACCCCGGCTCCACCAATTGTCAGCCGTGTGACTTTGGGCAAGTCACTTAACTTCTCTGTGCCTCAGTTACCTCATCTGTAAAATGGGGATCAAGGCTGTGAGCCCCCCCGTGGGACAACCTAATCACCTTGTAACCTCCCCAGCGCTTAGAACAGTGCTTTGCACATAGTAAGCGCTTAATAAATGCCATAAAAAACAGATGAATTGACATCATCAGATGAGCTATGCAAATTTGTAAATCTTAAAAGAGGATGCATTTAAACTCCATAGGTCTTAATAATTTAGGCAAATTATTTTTGCAGTGTTTAAATTGTTCATTACTCATGACTTTAAAAATGATTTTGAACAAGTATTTCACAAGTGTTTTTTTCCAAGACAAATGAACTTATTCCAACTTTTTTCTCTGACTCACTTCATCAAAGAATGTGAGGAATGCTTTTCAATTCTTCAAGAAACTATGAAAAATCACGGACTCTAAGGTATAGAATTGTAATATTTCACCTGACAAATCCGATCAGCATTTGCGGAACATTCGGACATTTGAAAAAAGCCAGCAGGGCACAGAGTGCATTTTTCACACCATGATGGTGTCTTTTGGAAATTGCAAAATTCATCACTTTCACACGGGCCACAGTCCAGTGAAGGTTGCCTGACACCAGTCTCTTTTGCATCAACTCCAACTTTATGCACCGCGTAGGATGTTTGGAGATGATTTCTGACCTGCTTGTGAAGTCCTTGAAGATGAGTTTGGAAATACTGCTGAATGTCCTCCTGCAAACTCTGGAATGACATCTGCTTCACTGTGTCAAAAAGCATGCCATACTGAATTTTTATCATGTCCATTTGAGTGTACATTTTCATCTGCTGTTCCAGAATTTCTTGTTGCTGGTTAATCAGTGTATTCTGCTGCTCGGTAAGCTTTTGCTGCAAATCTGCAATTACCTTCTGTTGGCTTTTCAGCATCTCAATGAATTTTTCCTGTCCTTTAGCAAGTTGAAGTTGTAGAACTAGTGCATCTTCGGCTGGAACTTCATTTTCTCCTGGAACACAGTACAGTTATGTTATTCTGCTTTGCAGATTTCCCCCTACTCACTTTCCAATTTGGACTAACCATCCTGCTGTCTTCAAAAATATTTACAATAACATCAGATCAGATGCTTGCAAGTTTGTTCTATTCCCTATTTTAATGGCTTATCTTCCCATTTTGGGAAGAACGTCCCAAATAAGCCAGCAAATCTTCCATATTCAAGGATGACTATTTCATTGAGTAACTTCATCATGGATTTTAGTCTGGATTGGGATAGGCAAGATTTCTTAATATGGAAAAAAAATGTTACTAGTGAATTGCTATTATAGTTAGTCTATATAGAATCATTTAAATCTGATTTCATTTGCTGTCTATAACCCAATGAAAGACATACGGAGATCAGCGTAACAATTTTGAAGTGTGCTAAAATCAGTCAATGGTCAATCAGTGGTATTTATTGAGCACTTCCTGTGTGCAGGGCACTGTACTAAGTGCTTGGAATAATACAATACAAAAGAGTTGGTAGAAACATTCTGTGCCCATAAGGAGCTTACAGTCTAGAGCGGGAGAGAGACATTAATATAATAGAGAAGAATAAAATGTTATTTGATAAATGTAGAAAATGGAAAGATTCTGGGATTAAAACACCTTCCCACCTTTAGTTTGGAGCTCAGATTCAAAACCAGCAGTGTCCACCTGTTGATTCTACCCCCTTTTGTCATGTAAGTGTTAGTAGTCTAAACTACTAAATTGCACTCTATCAACAATTGCAGGAGGCCAATCAAGAACTAAATAAGCCTAGATACAGAATTGTGCTTCCCTATTTCCATGCTATAATGGCCTCTGCCTTTTATTGGGGGAAAAAAAGGGAATACATCCAATAATTTTGCAACCCCGGGGCAAAACCCTGTGGTTGTGTTCTTCAGAGTCCCACATTTAGGAAAACTCTCGTTTTAGTACTGAATTTATCTCATGTCTGATCCCATGCGCACGTGCACACTATCCCTACCCTCCTGGAACACTTTGAGCTCAATTTTATATCAGTTGTCTGCCTGAGTTGGTCACCAGAAGTCAAGGGGCACTTCAGTAGATCAGTGGGATTTCTTGAGTACTTACTCTGCACAGAGCACTGTACTAAGTGCTTGAGAGAGTACAATATGATAGTTGGTAGACCTAATCCTTGCCCTTAAGAAGCTTACAGTCTTGTGGAGGAATTTAGAGAGCCAAGTTCTATTGTGCATTTACCAATGGCCCCTATTATCGCTTCTAAGTGAGTTTCCTAGCTTGCTTTGATATCCTACTATCATAAAATGATTGGATTAATTCCAGACTAGATACAAGAGGCCTGAGTGGGTGATTGTGAACAAAACCATCTCCCTCTGTACCTCAGGGCCTTGTTCTGAAAAGTGAGATTTCAACAGGCCAGCTCTGTAGAGGGCTTATTTCCTAGGGACCAGGGGAGGCCAAATGGTCATGTGAAATCTAGAAATTGGGGCACTTGGGATAGGATAGGTTACATGGTTAAAAAACTGGAGCGGAAGGGTTGTGCATAAGTAACATAAAAGGAATCAGGGCTCATGGGTCTGCTGAAATCCCTCACTTTTCAGAAAAGCAAATGGCACCGGACAAAGGTAAACAAACACGAGTAACGGAAGAAAGACAGGAAGACTAGGTGGATGTGATCCAGAATGATTATTAGGTTACAGACTTAGCCTTTTCAAAAAAAACGAACAGGATGGAACAGAATGAAATGAAAAGAAGGCAAAGGGTTTGGCAGGGTTGAAACGGAAGAAGGAAACCCTCGATTTTCATTTTCCGTGTATTTGAAGAGTTTATCCGAGTCCGGCCCTGTTGTGTTTTGGAACTTGGGGGTGATGGAATCAATCCTGCAGTGCTTGCAAACCATCTGGCGATCCCTTTTAGGGGTATTTCCTCGGGTTCGGCTCCTTTCGTGGGGCCGCTGGGTATTCCCTGCACCTGGAAGTGCCCGTCCTGGGTGATGCTGGCATCACTGGGCCCTGGTCCGTGCCCTAGGGAGGAGATGGGGGCGGGGATCCAGGCGAAGGTGCCACCCCCCTACCCCCAAACCACAGGCAGTGAAGAGTGGAGGGGCCTGGCCTGGCCCCTGCCCACCTCCCTCCCCCCCATTTTTCCTCTCCTCCTCCTCCCCTCTGCATCCCCCCGCCCCCCCCCCCTTCCTTCCCCTCCCCACAGCACTTGGGAATATTTGTAAATAATAATGGTATTTGTTAAGCGCTTACTATGTGCCAAGCACTGTTCTAATCGCTGGGATAGATACAGGGTAATCAGGTTGTCCCATGTGGGGCTCACAGTCTTCATCCCCATTTTACAGATGAGGGAACTGAGTCTGTAAACTGATGTTAAGTGACTTGCCCAAGATCACACAGCTGACAAGTGGAGAAGCACTGTGGCTCAGTGGAAAGAGCCCGGGTTTTGGAGTCAGAGATCATGGGTTCAAATCCCACCTCCGCCAACTGTCAGCTTTGTGACTTCGGGCAAGTCACTTAACTTCTCCGTGCCTCAGGTACCTCGTCTGTAAAAATGGGGATTAAAACTGTGAGCCCCCCCGTGGGACAACCTGATCACCCTGTAACCTCCCCAGCACTTAGAACAGTGCTTTGCACATAGTAAGTGCTTAATAAATGCCATCATTATTATTAAGTGGCGGAGCTGGCATTTGAACCCGCAACCTCTGACTTCCAAGCCCGGGCTCATTCCACTAAGCCACGCTGCTTCGAATTACTCTGTTTTAGTAATGATGTGCCTATAGCTATAATTCTGTTTATTCTGATCAATCAGTCAATCGTATTTATTGAGTGCTTACTGTGTGCAGAGCACGGTCCTAAGCGCTTGGGAAGTACAAGTTGGCAACATCTAGAGACAGTCCCTACCCAACAGTGGGCTCACAGTCTAGAAGGGGGAGACAGAGAACAAAACCAAACATATTAACAAAATAAAATAAATAGAATAGATATGTACAAGTAAAATAAATAAATATGTACAAACATATATACATATATACAGGTGCTGTGGGGAAGGGAAGGAGGTAAGACGGGGGGATGGAGAGGAGGGGCGGGGGAGTATTGTCACCTGCCTGTTTTGTTGTCTCTCCCCCTTCTAGAGAAGCAGCGCGGCTCAGTGGAAAGAGCCCGGGCTTTGGAGTCAGAGGTCATGGGTTCGAATGCCGGCTCCACCACAAGTCTGCTGTGTGACCTTGGGCAAGTCACTTAACTTCTCTGAGCCTCAGTTACCTCATCTGTAAAAATGGGGATTAAGACTGTGAGCCCCACATGGGACAACTTGATCACACTGTATATCCCCCCCCCCCAGCGCTTAGAACAGTGCTTTGCACATAGTAAGCGCTTAACAAATGCCATCATTATTATTATTCTAGACTGTGAGCCCGTTGTTGGGTAGGGACCCAATTTGGGCTTCCCAAGCGCTTAGTCCAGTGCCCAGCAGCCAGTGGGCGCTCAATAAATACGACTGAATGAATGCCCCCCTACCCACCTGGCTGGATGTCGCAGGTGAGCTGGAGGCCGAGCATGCGGGGGGCGCGCTGCGGGGCGGCGTCCGGGAGGGGGCGCTGGGGCGCGCAGGGCCGGGGCTGAGGCCTGCAGCGCCGAGGGCTGCTGGCGCCCCTAGCGGCGGGGCTGGGCGCTGCGGGGGACCGCCTGGATCGGGCCTCGCCATCATCACCCACGCCCCCTTTTCTTCCTCCTCCTCCTCCTCCTCTTCCTCCTCCTCCTCCTCCTCCTCCTCCATGCAGCAGCAGAAGCAGCAGCAACAAGCAGTGGCCCAGGTAGCCCAAGCCGGCCCAGCCTCGCCTGCCGTCGGCCATCGCCGCCACCTGCAACAGACGGAGACAGAGCGGGGTGAACAGTGCTTGGCACATAGGAAGCGCCTAACAAATGATAATTGTTATAATTGTTGTAATATATATTATAATATATTACATATTATAATATACTATTGTAATATATTATGTTATATTATATTATAATTATTATATATTATATTATAATAATCATTATATATAATATTATAATATGCTATATTGTTATGATATATTATAACATGATAATCGTTATATAGTATTAAATAATATATGATGTAATGTATTATTGTAAGATATTATTATATTATGTTATATTATATCATATTATATCATATTATATTATATTTCATTATATATTATATTATAAAACAATAATCATTATATATGATATAATATGCTATATTGTATTACAATATATTGTATTATAGTGTAATGATCATTATATAATATTATAATGTACTATATTGTATTATATCATATTATATTATATTTCATTATATATTATATTATAAAACAATGATCATTATATATGATACAATATGCTATATTGTATTGCAATATATTATATTATAATGTAATAATCATTATATAATATTATAATTTACTATATTGTATTATAATATATTATATTATAATATAATAATCATTATATATAATATTGTTATATAATATATGATATATAATATATTGTGATATATTGTGTTATATTATATTATTATAATTATTATATATTATACTATAATCTAAGAATCGTTATATATATTATAATATACTATATTGTATTATAATATATTATATTATAATGTAATGATAATTATATATAATATTGAAATATGCTATATTGTATTATGGTATATTATATTACAATGATTATTATATTATATTAATATTATAACAATTGTACTAAGCGCCTAACAAATCATAATAATGGCATTTATTGAGCGCTTCCTATGTGCCAAGCACCGCTCTAAGCGCTGGGGAGGTTACAAGGTGATCAGGTTGTCCCACGCGGGGTTCACAGTCTTAATCCCCATTTTACCGATGAGGGAACTGAGGCCCCGAGAAGTGAAGTGACTTGCCCAAAGTCACACAGCTGACAACTGGCAGAGCTGGGATTTGAACCCGTGACCTCCGACCCCAAAGCCCGTGCTCTACTCCACTGAGCCACGCTGCTTCGGTGGCATTTGTTCAGCGCTTACTACGTGCAAAGCACCGTTCCAAGCGCTGGGGAGGATACAAGGTGATCAGGTTGTCCCACGTGGGGCTCACAGTCTTAATCCCCATTTTACAGATGAGGTAACTGAGGCCCAGAGAAGTGAAGTGACTTGCCCAAAGTCACACAGCTGACAGCTGGCGGAGCTGGGGTTTGAACCCATGACCTCTGACACCCAAGCCCGTGCTCTTTCCACTAAGCCATGCTCCATCATCACCCGCAGGCCCCCCGCCAGCCTCCCCTCACTGCCCGCCCCTGGAGGCGCAATTCAATTCATTCAGTCGTATTTATTGGGCGCTTACTCTGTGCGGAGCACTGTACTAAACGCTTGGGAAGTACAAGTCGGCAACATAGAGAGACAGTCCCTACCCGACAACGGGCTCACACTCTAGACGGGGGAGACAGACAACAAAACAAAACATGTAGACAGGTGTCAAAGTCGTCAGAACAAGCAGAATTAAAGCTATATGCACAAATGCGACTGAATGAATGAATAATAAGAATAAATTATAGTATTTGTTCAGCGCTTACTATGTGCTAAAAACTGTTCTAAGCGGTGGGTAGGTACAGGATAATAACATTGTCCCACGTGGGGCTCACACTTTTCCCCCATTTTACAGATGAGGTAACAGGCACAGAGAAGTTGTGACTTGCCTAAAGTCACAAAGCAAATAAATGGCGGAGGCGGGATTAGAACCCACGTCCTCTGACTCCCAAAGCCGGGCTCTTTCCACGCTGAATGAATGAATGAATGAATGAATGAATGAATGAACGAGGACCCCTGCCCCTCGGCAGTTCCTCCCCTGGGGGCCCGGGGTTTTGCGCTGGAGCCTACCCTGGGCGACTTGTTGGGTTTTACCAGAGGAAAAGTGCCGGACCAGCGGCTGGAGCGGATCCTCTTCCTTTCTCCCAATTCCCTCTCCTCCTCCTCCTGCTCTTCCTGGCGGTCGGGGCCCGGGCGAGTGGGCGGCGAGGGAGCCGCAATCCCCTCTCTCCAGGCTGCAGGAACTGAACTCCTGGAAAAGACTCGCCCGGGAACGTGCCAGTGGGGAAAACATTCCTCAGCCTTCGTTAGCATCGGATTTCCCAAGCGCCTCCCTTTAACCCTGCCTTCGGAGGGGGCTCCCTTTCCATCTCTCTTTTTAAGTGGTTATTCCCGGGTGAGCTGCGAACCAACAACCCACCCTCAAACAAGGACACAGGCCCGGGACTGGGCCTTGAATGGGAGTTTTTCCAAAGCCAGACCCCCAGGGACCAAGAGAAGCCGGGTGACTAGAGCTCCGTCCTAGGAGTCAGAAGACCTAGGTTCTCATCCCAGCCCTGCCACTTGTCTGTTGTGTGACCCTGGACGAGTCACTTCACTTCCCTATGCCTCAGTTCCTTCATCTATAAAACAGGGATTAAGACTGTGAGCCCTAAGTGGGACAGGGACTGTGTCCAACCTGATCAACTTGTATCTACCCGAGCACTTGGAACAGGAATGCAGTAAGCGCTTAACAAATACAATTATTATTATTATTTAGTAGGTGGCACCTGGAAGCTGAAGTTCCAGCACCAGTAACGTTATTCAGCAGTCAAAACGGAATATAGTTGGGTTTTTTTTTTACACCTGAAAGACACCCCAGATTTTCCTTATGGATGCTGAGCCGTCAAAAAGTCCTAACTGTGGCACTGCCCCAACCACACGGAAGATAGACTGGCCTTTGAAACCTTTCAAATCAACTAAAATTTATGAAATCTTTCCATTTGAATTCCTTGGATTTGTATGGCACCTTTATTTTTCCAGAGCACTTACTCATTACTGATCTCATTTTGTCCACACAACAGCTGTAGAAGCCAGGTCCTCAGACTCCCAGCCTCATGCATTTTTTCTCTAGACTACATCACTGCCAGGGTTTAATTTGGAAATGTTGTTTGGGGAATTAAGTGGTAGCCCTCCCTCTCCCCCTGCCCCCTTTTCACTCGACCCTCCTTTTCATTCTTCTGTTTTCATCTTTGATTGCATCCTAGGGTGTGCCTGAGAGAATGAGGAAAGAAGCGGTCAGGAGCACTGAGCCGTAGTTGTAGGAGTCTGGCATTTTTCCACGAAGTACGTAATTCCATGCGACTGCCCCACCTGAAGCCAGGTAAGTCTTTTTATTGATTTATTTTTCATCACCTATACCACCCTGGTCCCCTTCCCAATGTTTTGGGGCCATCTGGGGCGAGCCTTATGAGGGGCTCATAAAACAGGGAAGGGACAGCAGTAACTGTGACCAGGGCAGGGCTAGTCAAGAAAAGTAATTGAAAAGACATGGTCAGATGACATAGAGTTATATGGAGGGTCAACTGCAGCATCCTTCTGTTGATCTTTTTGAAAGCCTCCCTCCCCCTGACACACACAGAACTCAATCATCCCAAGGCCACCCGGTACAGATAATTAGGATTTGCACGACAGGCAAAAACTTATCTTTTTTCACCTGGATGAGAGTTATGATCAAAATACATTTTTATGGTATTTGTTAAGTGCTTACTATGTCCCAGGTACTGTACTAAGCACAAGGGTAGGTACAAGGCAATCAGGATGGACACAGTCCATGTCTCACATGGGGCTCACAGTCTTAATCCCCATTTTAAAGATGAGGTAACTGAGACACAGAGAAGTTAAGTGATATGCTCGTGGTCCCACAGCAGACAAGCGGCAGAACTAGGATTAGAACCCAGGTCCTTCTGTCTCCCTGGCCAGCGCTGTATCCACTAGGCAGCCCCTTGAACCTTAGTACACACAGAATACATGTGTTCAATATACAGTTTGGCTTGAATGCTATTAGGGAATTAGGGAACATTTGCCCAACAGTCCAAGCCTGTTTGGAACGAGGATACTTTGGTGTCAGAAGAAATGACTGTTGACATGTGCACAGTGTCAAACATCTTGATTACCTCAGTATGAGTGCTCTTTAATAGAGGGTTTTGTTCATTCATTCATTCAATCATTTATTGAGCGCTTACTGTGTGCAGAGCACTGAACCAAGTGCTTGGAAAGTACAATTCGGCAATCCCTACCCAACAACAGGCTCACAGTCTAGAGGGGGGAATACATTCTTGCATTTTAGGAGAACTGGATGTACCTCTTTTCCCTGCCCCGATTTTCTGCCTCGCTTCGGGGACATCCTCTGGTCCTGCATCTTAAAATGTGGGAGTATGTCTTCTAATGTGTCAGGCGTGTTGCCAGTGTTTCAAAAGCTCCGTGTTATAGAACCACACGGTCTAGCAGCATTGTCGGATCCGAGAAATAGGTCCAAGAAATACTAAAACCGGGCGTGCTAATGAGTTAAATGAGGTGAATTTGTGGTGCAGCGAGACATGTTATTAATATCTGGAAAGAGTTACAAAGGCTCAGGCACTGGGCTCCTCCCACTGGCTGCTTGATGAAATATTGTCGGACTGATGTGCTTCTTAGCTTAGTGCCCTATTCATTCCCAGCACTAGCTGTCAACCCAGTTTAGGAGCCTTCGATATACCGAAAGGATCTCGATGTAATCATATAAAGTCCCATTTCTCCGTCCAATTTTAATAAACTAAGCTACATTCTTCTCCAGCTAGTTCCCTTCTGGCCTGTCTTTGTCTCCCTGTACTTTCTCTTCTTACTGCGTTTCGTGCTTCCTCTTGTGGACTCTTGTAAATTTTCCTGCCCAGTGTCAGCAGCATCACTAACCTGTACTGAGCACCTGCTCTAAGCAGGGGCTTGTCCTTGTTGCTTCGGGGAAATACAAGCCACAACTCTCATCCTGGAAGAGCCTTAATGGGAGAGAGAAATGTACAAACTGCCAAATATGCAATAGAAAAGGAATGAGAGACTAGAGAGAATAGATTTAAATATAAAAACTAGTACAGATAGTCCCCAAAACATTTTTGAGTTACGATAAGTGGCATTTATGTTTCTAAATCTAAATGTTGTTTCTGTTTTATAACACGTCTCCTTTGACTTCACATTGCTAGTCCCTTCCCACTTAGAGTATTAATTAGTTCCTGGGGGCACCGACAGTATGAGTCATGGGGAAATGGGAAGCATTGTTGCCTAGTGGATCAAGCACGGATCGGATCTAGGATTCAGAAGGACCTGGGTTCTAATCCCGTCTCCATCACCCATCTGCTGTCACTTAACTTCTCTGTTCTTCATTTACTTCATCTGTAAAATGGGGTTTAAGACTGTGAGCCTCAGGTGGGACATGGACTGTGTCCATCTTGATTAGCTTTTCTGTACACCAGGTCTTAGTACAGTGCCTGGCACAAAGTACAAGCTTAATGAATATCTTTAAAAAAATCGAGAAATCATTTTAAAAGCCATAGTAACGGGGAAAGGAAGAAGAAAGGTTAAGAAGGTAAGGGAGAGGATTACCTGATAGCCAGGTAGTGTCATTAAGGATGGGTGGCACATCCATTTTGCTGAGAAGCAACATGAACTTAGTGGAAAGAGCGCGGGTTTGGGAGTCAGAGGATGTGGGTTCTAATCCTGGCTCTGCCATTTGTCTGCTGTGTGATCTTGGTCAAGTCACTTCACTTCTCTGTGCCCCAGTGACCTCATCTGTAAAATGGGGATGAAGACTGAGCCCAACGTGGGACAACCCGATTTGCTTGTATCCACTCCAGCGCTTAGTACAGTGCTTGGCATATAGTAAGCATTTAACAAATGCCACAATTATTATTATTCTTATTCAGATGAAGTTAAAATCAAACGTCCTGCCTGGAAACCTCTCTGCTCAAGAGGTTTTGATCAACTGTAGCTACGTTGGTCACTGCGGCTGCAGTTGCAGCTGTTGGACATTTAGCCACAGAGCCCCCATTGCTTTGAGGGTTTTTTTTGTTCTGTTTTTTACTGTGTGTATGTCTATCCTTATCATATTTGTTTTAGTAATAGTAGTTAAGTGCTTACTGTGTGCCAAGCACTGGGGGAGAATATAAAGGTGGGAATTAGACATGGTCCCTGTCCCTCGGGGAGGCTCACAATCTAAGTGTTTTTATTGCTTCATTTTTCCATATGTGTCTGTTGCCAGTCCCCTTGATCCCTTTTATACTCAGACTTGTGAGCCCTTTTGAGTGCCAGGGACCATTTCTAATTCCCTACCAGGTTCTCTCTCCCACTGTTTAGCACAGTGCTTTGCACCTAGTAAGTGCTTAAGCGCTTAGTACAGTGCTCTGCACACAGTAAGCGCTCAATAAATACGATTGATTGATTAATAAATACTGTTACTACCAAGCAGTATAAGGACACTAATGTAGCTGTATCACTCATCTACAATTGATTGAATCCACACTTTTGAAGACTGTCGCTAGGAATTGGATCTCTGGCCTCCGTTCGGGATCAATCACTCATTCTTCACATCACTCCCGTGAGGAAGTCGGCTCTGACGTACATTTTAACTTAAGAAACTGTTTTCAGAACTACCTTTAAATAAATATTGCAAATGAACAAGCGTTTATACTTGTAAGTGTTCAAGTGGATGATCAACCAGTGGTGTTTCTTGGGTGCCTACTGTATGCAGAGCACTGTACTAAGTTCTTGTGGCAGTGTAACCATGAAGATGAAGGGATAATTAGGACTTCTGGAGGAGGTGGCTTTTTAGAAAGACTTTGAAAGAGAGGAGGGATATGACGTGGTGAAACTGATGGAGGAAAATATATTAGGCAGGGGGATAGGCTTGAGCAATGACTAAGAGATTGAAGAGCCATGATAATACATAGTTTTATGATTTGTGCTAAGCACAAGCTGGAGTTTCGCAGGAAAGAGTGTCTCCCAATGAACTACGCTGTTTTTAAATGTTATGCTTTGTTAGCTTGTTTTCTTTGGCTTCCTTTATCCTCACACCACCTGAGAATTGTTACCTTCAACGGTCTTCTTGGGTTATTTTAGCCCACTGATCAGAAAATTAGTAGGATTCTTGACTGTAAGCTCATTGTGGGCAGGGAATGTATCCACCAACTCTATGTTGTACTCTCCCAAGCGCTTAGTACAGGGCTGTGCACACAGTAAAGTGCTTAATGAATATGATCGATTGAGTAGGAGAGGATGGGATCCGGTTGGTTAAGGATTTTGTAGGAAAGTAAGAAATTGTGCAGTGCCATGGGTCTTCTAGATAATAGGCAAAGATGTCTGGATTTCCTAATTAACCCCATCTAGTCCCAGGCACTACAGCCTCTTTAGTGACTCCTCAGCACTTATATAAGCCCTTTCAATTAAAATTCTGTTCTTTCATTTGTGTTCTGCTGTACCTGTTATGTTTATATGCATCTGTCACATGTTCAGTCTTCCTTTTTATATTTGTGTATCTGTGTTTCTGTGATCTCCATCAGCTTTTAAGCTCAGGGATCAGGGACCATATCTTTCTTTTGAAATGCCCCATGCACTCAGTCACCTGTACCCCAAGTCCAATTAATGGCAGGTTGAAAAAGTTTTACATTGTCCAGTTGGGTCTTAAAGGTCACTAACAATATTTGACTAATTAGCTAACAATGGGGAAATTTTGTACTAACACATTTAATGATAATAGTAGCATTTATTAAGTGCTTACTATATGCAAAGCACTGTTGATGATGATGATGGCATTTATTAAGCGCTTACTATGTGCAAAGCACTGTGCTAAGCACTGGGGAGGTTACAAGGTGATCAGGTTGTCCCACAGGGTGCTCACAGTCTTCATCCCCATTTTCCAGATGAGGTAACTGAGGCTCAGAGAAGTTAAGTGACTTGCCCAAAGTCACACAGCTGACAAGTGGTGGAGCCAGGATTTGAACCCATGACCTCTGACTCCAAAGCCTGTGCTCTTTCCACTGAGCCACGCTGCTTCTAAGTGCTGGGAAGGTTACAAAGTGATCAGGTTGTCCCATGGGGGGGCTCACAGTCTAATCCCCATTTTTCAGATGAGGTAACTGAGGCACAGAGAAGTTAAGTGACTTGTCCAAAGTCACACAACTGGCAATTGGCGGAGCCAGGATTTGAACCCATGACCTCTAACTCCAAAGCCTGTGCTCTTTCCACTGAGCCATGCTGCTTCTCTATTGCATTCTCTATTCTCTATTTCATTACAGTGCAGCATGATTAGGCTTGGGAATAGGTTGAACTAGTTCAGAAAGATGTTTTTGGACTTGAATTTATTGTATGTTCCTCTTGATTGGATGAGGAGTCCCCTTGATTGGCAAGTGCTGCTGTAGGAAGCGCTGGCAATTCTGTATCACCCCGTCTCACCCCCCAGCCTCCCTTTCACCATTTTCAAAGATAATGCTCACAAAAAGGAGGTTTTTAGCCAAACAGGGTCAGTGATTGGAGACAATTTCCAACTTCTCAGAGTTGCTTCTCTTTTGAGGTGTTCTCTATCTAGAGTCAGTCTTCGTCTGATTCAAAGCTTCCCATTTGAATGAGGAGGGCTGATATAAGTGGATGGAAATGTGGGGTAGAAAAGCTTGAAGTGCCCCTTTACGTTCAAGTGGAAGCACTGATGTCAAGATTTCCAAGGTGGAGTAAGGTAGAACTGAGGGCTTGTGTTACAAAAACATACAGTTTCCCTGTTAAATAGTTTGACTGCCCCATCTTGATTCTAACCAAAGATTGATCTTTTCTGCTAAATTTTTAGCCCCAAATTTTGAACTGGCCCCATGCAGACATGGCCAGTGGATGCTCACTACACTGCTGGGTAGGGACTGTCTCTATATGTTGCCAACTTGTACTTCCCAAGCGCTTAGTACAGTGCTCTGCACACAGTAAGCGCTCAAAAAATACGATTGATTGATTCCCTGGTGACACAATGGTCTACCATAGTAATTAGCTAACAACCCTCAGTCCTTCATATTCACTGATGGACTGAATTTTAACCTAGTAAAAACAGAAAGTATGGCTCTCTGCTCTTAAAACTCTAGTGGAGAGATATTTTTTTCTTGTATCACCTGGAAGTAACTCATCTGGACTCCGACAAATCTTGTTCTGGAGGATTTCTGGAGGCCAGGTCTGGGAATAGATTATTTCTTCCCCATTCTGAATTGAGGGGTCCTGGCAGGGACAAAGATTTTGACCTAAAACAAAATCTGAAAGCCCTCTGGTCTGGGATACCAGCATCTAATGTTTTACCTTTCCGCCTGCCTTTTGGGTTCTTGTGATTGTTATTTTAATGAGTTAATGAAAAAGCAGTAGAGGGTTTGGAGTAAGACTGTGCCATTGATTCACTCACCAGCTGGTTCATATGTTTTCCTCCTTTGTTCTCTATTCCTCTTTTTATCATTTCCTCCCCTTTCATAATTGTTCCTGTCTGCTTCTAAGTGGTAATTGTTCTTGACAGCAATCAGAGTCCAATTTTCCACCCTAGGTTTCAGTTCTATTTCTTTGAGTTCAGATTTGCACCCGCAAATACTTACATTTATGACTAATGATGTCCACGTTCAGCAGAGCAAACAACGGGCACTGCAGTATACTTTATCTTACCTCGAGGGGACTGCTAGTCCACTGGATTTGTCAAAAGGGGTGTACTTAGGTAGTTCAGTACTTTAATATGCACAATTAATATGGGTGCAAATATTTAACCAATGAAAAACCGAGCCCTAAACTGTCATGAAGTAACAAATACAAGAAGTAGTAGTGGAACTTATGAGTTTCAAAAGGGGCATTTGGAAGGGAGGCACTATCGTAACCTCAGGAGTAGTTAAGAAATTTTGGGAACATGAAAGGAGAAACATAATTCTCTGGCCCTTTAAAGATATGGAGAAATATTTCATGTGTTTCATTTGTTTTCTAACCTGTCTTCATTCTGCTTTTCCACTAGCAAATACCTAGTGGAGACAGGTAACCTCGTGTAAGCAAAGCACATAGCTAAAGAATCAAAAATACGATATGGTGAAAAACCCATGGCGGGTGCTCAAAGAATAGCGACAATTATAGCAGGGAAACAAGCCCCTAAAGGGAAAAAGATGAGTGGAGGAGAGATGTTCCTAAAGACCACCCAATCCCTGCTGCCACCAAAAGCTGCCCAGAGTACCCCAGCTCCAGTCTCAGGGAACTCTCCTCATCCATCCCTATCCTCACCTCTTAACCAGACTCAGGCTAGATGACAAATATTCTGGGACACTTTCTATACACCAAAAGAGCACCAAGGCACAAAAGGAATTCTGTCTTAACATGTTACCCAGTTGATTAATGATGTAGCTCCAAATTAATTTTTTTTAACAAACTTGGCTTAAGTCCTGACAAAAAACATCTGTAATGATATGTCCTCTAAATGACATCTGTACCAAGCTCCCAAAACTTCCCTTCGAATATATGGTAAATTCAAAATAATCAAGTTTTTCTCTTCTTTAATATGGAATCAGAAGTGTACATATAATATGCCAGGAAACAAAAGCCTTCAGGCTTTATAAATATTTTAGGTGATAGAATATGATAACACTTTTAAGACTAAAAAGTATTTTTCCTATCCTTCCAAATTTAAAATACTATTACACCTAAAAAATGGAAAAAAAACCCCAAGAACCTGCAAGGAGCAGAGCTGATTTCCATAATATAAGGAAAAGGAGAATAAACACTGATAAATATTAATGTATGCAGAACCCAAATTATCATAAGTCATTTTGCAGGAAATCAATTCTATAACTCTTTGCAAGGCTGTCATTGTGGATTCAAGTCTCTGGGAAGAATGAAATTTCTTTCAAAATTATTTTCCCTCATCTTGCAGAGGCTAAACAGAAATTTGCTTCTCCAGTTACTACTAATGAAATCCAAACAATAATTCAAATTTTTTCATTGAATAAGATTCCAGACTCAAATGGTCTCCCAATTGCCCACAGCAAACAATTTTCATTTGTTCTTGCTCCCAGCTATGAAATGTTTAGAGCTGGTCTTTAAAGCATGTCTTTCGGCACATTATTAAAGATCCCAGATCCTATTTTAGCATTCTAAAAGTTGAGGGGAAAAAAAATCATAATGCATTTTCCCAATTTTTTATTTTATCAATCTAAATGTTAGAGTTGTGGCAAAAATCTGTCAACCATTAAATGCTGATTGACTTGAATCCCATTGGGTTTCTCTGGTGGAAAGTGTATGTTTTGGCCACTACAAATAAAAATAATACCAGCCAGGAAAGTTATTTCTAGATTAAAAATAACTCTTGACTAAGTTATGCTTCCATATTTTTTTATATATCAATTTTCCTTCAGACTGTGCTTTTCCATAAACTTAAAACTAGTGTGTCAAAATCTCTTTGGTGGAGTTAACACTCTTTGTATTAGTTCATAGTTTTCTTACATAATATGGGAACTTGCTTAGATTCCTTGCGTTTGTCATGTGCTTTTTAAACATCTGGGGCCAAGGGCTTCTGGAAACACAGGAGTGTTTGATTTGGGTTTTATTCTTTATGCAGATGGAATTTTGAATTTGTTCTCTAGGTTTGAGTCCGTTAGAAAATGGTTTAACTGGAATTCAGGTCAAGGTTTCTATCAACAAAGTTAAATCATTAGAACTCCAATTTACTGTCTTCCTACTAAATTACACAAAGAATGAAAATCATGGCTTTATTTTGTCAATGATTACTGCATTTAATTTTTTTAACATTTCGAAGTCATAAGGAATTAAAATGAAATATATACCTCATAATTACTCAATCAGTGGTACATATTGAGCACTTACTGTGTGCAGAGCCCTGTAAAATGTTCGGAAGAGTATAATACAGTAGAGTTGGTAGACTCAATCCCAGCCCTAGAGGAGTTCACAAATGAGGCACATATCAAAATGCAGTATAAGAGGTCAGTTGTAAAGCAATTAAAAATTGCATAAAGTGTTTATTTTAATCAGTAAATCAGTGGCATTTATTGGGTGCCTGCTGAGTGGCAGAGCACTGTACTAAAGAGCTTTGAGAAGTACACCAGGAGCAAAACATATAGACCCTGCCCTCAAGGATCTTATAATCTAGTAGGAGGTTCATAAAGATATGAATTATTTACAATAAGTGGAAGCAGGAAAAACAATGCTGTAACAGGTAGTAATATAAATGTCAGGATGAAATAGCTGAATAGATAATTGTATATACATGTAGAGGTAAGTGTTGAGAATAGATATGATAAATGTTGTTTTGTGGTTTCTTTGTCTGCCATACGGATAGCTGTGGAGTTTGGGGAGAGGCTAAGTTTGTACCAGACAAGAGTTTTTTCGGAAAGGCCTACTCTAGAGGAATATTCCTCTAGTGTCCTCCATCTTCACAGGGAAAAATCCCCCTCCTAGCCCCTTTCATTAATCGTACCCCAGAGCTCTGTCCAGGGTCCCAGATGTTAATTACCGTATGTTTAATGGACCACAGTTAATATTTTTTGGGCTAGTTTGTTTTCCATTTTTGTTGCTCACTTTTGGTTGTGGGCACGTTTCTCACATGTGAACAAACTAGCTCTTTTACTGTTAGTGTTTAAGGTGTGTGTACTAAGGTTGCCTTCATCCAAACTTCTATCACATTAGTCCAAACATCCTATCCCGCCTCTATTACTGTATCAGCTTCCTTACTTATCTCCCTACCTCCTGTCTCTCGCCACTCCAGTCGACAGTGCTGTTTGGATCATTTTTCTACAAAAACATTCAGGCCATGTTTCCCCACTCCTCAAGAACCTCCAGTGGTGGCTCATCCACCTCCGCATCAAACAGAAACTCCTTACCATTGGCTGTAAAGCAGTCAGTCACCTTGCCCGCTCCTACCTCACCTCACTACTCTCCTATTACAATCTAATCTGCACACTTCGCTCCTCTTCCTTCATTCATTCAATCGTATTTATTGAGCACTTGTTGTGTGCAGAGCACTGTACTAAGCGCTTGGGAAGTACAAGTTGGCAGCATATAGAGACGGTCCCTACCCAACAACAGGCTCACGGTCTAGAAGGGGTAGATAGACAACAAAACAAAACATGTAGACAGGTGTCAAAATTGTCAGAACAAATAGAATTAAATAGAATTAAAGCTATATGCCAACCTTCTCAGGGTACCTCAATCTTAACTATCTCTCTGACGACTTCTTGCTCACATCCTGAACCCACCCTCCCTCTTCTTATCTAACAGAAAATTACTCTCCCTACATTCAGAGCCTTCCTGAAGGCACATCTCTCTAAGAGGCCTTCTCTAACTAAGCTCTCCTTTCCTCTTCTCCAATTGCCTTCAGTCAACCCTGACTTGCTTCCTTTATCCATCCCCTCCGCCCAGCCCCACAGCACTTATGTACATACCTGTAATTTTATTAATATCAATGTCTGTCCTCCTCTAGACTATAAGCTTATTGTGGGGAGAGAATTTGTCAGTTGTTACATTGTACTGTCCCAAGTGCTTAGTATAGTGCTTTGTGAACTGTAAGCACTCAATAAATACAAGTGTCTGATTGACTACTAAATCAGCTTGGCTCATGCAGCTGTACACAGAGAAGTGCACACATCCCTAACAGGCCTTGGATGATGGATGAAAACAAAAGAAAAAGCAGTGTTCTAAGGGGCTCCTCGATAGTGAGGGGAGTGCATTTTGCTTCCTTGTTCTTTTCAAAGGAATAAAATGCAGAAACCAGATCCTCAGTCTCACTGATCATTTGAGTCATAAACAACTTTCCCAATTGTTGTTATCATTATTATTATTACTCCAGTCACACAATTCTAGTTTCTTTTTAGGGCAAGTGAAGTACTCTTCCTTTAATTTGGAGCGCTATGATTTGGGGTGGATTGATATTCCACTGACCCACTAAACTATTGTTCCGGCTCCTTGAGATTCCTGAAGCAGTGGTCCTGATTAGCTGTGGCAGTCGTAGGGGTCTGAATTCTTCTCGCAAGTGGACTCGGAGGTTTTCTTTTTTATCTAGATTATAATTGAAGCTGCTCAAACTACTGAGGAGAACTTGTTGGGCAGTTGACATGTTCAAGCTGGCAGCCTCTTGTAGGCCCCACTTCAACAAACCTGTGAGAATCTGACACAGGATCTCCTCAGTTTCCAAATCTGGGGCCCCTAAGGGAAGTAACCAACTCGGGCCCAGAGTCCCACACATGTGGCTTTCAAAGGGATGTAACAAGATACGGTTGCAGCAAATGGCCCAATGTTGCAATTTAAACATCATCTGGCAAGACACGTTTTAGGAACTTGGGAAATATGAATAAACTCCGTCTCTCAGGGGCTATTGAATATGTACACATATAATCTGACAACTCAAGTTCCCTTGAGCAGGGGAAGAACTGCTGTCCTTCATTTTCATTAAATAACAGGTACATGCAAGGCTAGTTGGATTAAAATGAAATAGAGCTTCCTGTTCTGAATCCGTTTTCAATAGCAATTCTAATTGTTTTCAAATTTAGCATGCAAATAGGTAAAATTTTTTATAGAATATGTGAATTCAGAAGGCAAATAAAACTGGAATAAAAGCAATGAATGTGCTAAGAATAAAATAAAATAAATTATCAATATATATTCCCTGCTTTGAGAAAAATCAATGCACAAAAACAATTCACTGAAGAGTTTAATTCGATAAAAAAGATGGAAACCACCCTTATCATGAAACAATAGTAATTATAGATAATAATAATAATGATGGCATTTATTAAGTGCTGACTGTGTGCAAAGCACTGTTCTAAGCGCTGGGGAGGTTACAAGGTGATCAGGTTGTCCCACGTGGGGCTCACAGTCTTAATCCCCATTTTACAGATGAAGTAACTGAGGCCCAGAGAAGTGAAGTGACTTGCCCGAGGTCACACAGCTGACAATTGGCAGAGCTGGGATTTGAACCCATGACCTCTGACTCCAAAGTCCGGGCTCTTTCCACTGAGCCATGCTGCTTCTAGATGAAGAGATCCATTTTGTTTCATTAACACCAGAGCGATCATTGCCCTTATTTCTTCAGTTGTGCCCTCTGATTTGTTGTTCTGTTAGCTGGACATTATCAATTTTTAATTCTATTTAACTAAAAAATTGGCAACATTTATTAAGTATTGACAATGTGTGTAATACTGTACTAGGTATTGGGAAGAAAACATTGTAATTGGTGCAGCCACAGTTCCTGTTCTTACTAATGATTTCTATTGCACTTATCTGAGGCTTAGTATCCAAGTTGTGGTAAGGTGAATAAACTCAGCTCCTAAGAAGTTTAGTCAGAGCAGAACATTTTGGATTTTTTTTTAAAAGCCCAAGGACCTAGAGGGGTTAAATCAGATGATTGTTAATTCATATATGAATATGTTTGTGGTATTGGACTTTAAAGCATAGAGCATGAGGGTAGGTGGAATGTATCTGGTTTAAGTGGTGCTTGCTTATAATAATAATAATAATAATAGTGATGGCATTTATTAAGTGCTTACTATGTGCAAAGCACTGTTCTAAGCGCTGGGGAGGTTACAAGGTGATCAGGTTGTCCCACGGGGGGGCTCACAGTCTTAATCCCCATTTTACAGATGAGGTGACTGAGGCACAGAGAAGTTTAGTGACTTGCCCAAAGTCACACAGCTGACAATTGGCGGAGCTGGGATTTGAACCCGTAACTCTGACTCCAAAGCCCGTGCTCTTTTCACTGAGGCACGCTGCTTATCTGATGTCCTTAGTTCACTTAACCAAGTAAAAAGGCAGAGCAAAAGCTGACAGACATTCACATTACAATTATCAATCTTCAAAAAAGGTATCTGGAACAACAAAGGGAAAATGTCGCCACTTGTTGAGGGACCATCTCACCATTTTTTATGGTACTTGTTAAGGGCTTATTGTGCACCAGGCACTGTACTGAGTGCTGGGGTAGATTCATGATAACTAGGTTAACACAGTCCCTGATCTTCATGGGGCCCACAGTCTAAACTGGAGGGAGGAGGATAATAATTCCCATTTTACAGATGAGGTAACTGAGGGAGAAAAGTTAGGTGTCTTGCCCAGGTCACATGACAGGCAAGTGGCGAAGCTGGGATTAGAACCCAGGCCCTCCAACTCCCAGGCCTAGTCCATGTCCGCTAGTCTGTGTTGCTTCCCATCTTTAATCCTTTTATGTTTTGGACTGGCAGTTTGAAAACTCCTTGTTGTTGTTGGGAGAGCAGTTAGCTTTCTACATTCCTCCTCTTTCCCTATAATTCTCCATTTCTCTGCCAGGTCAACCAGGGCCCCAGATCTGCTGGGACTTCAATCCTTCATTAAATTATTCAAATTATTTCTATCATCTAAAGATGTATGAATAGATTTTAGATGAATCCCAGTACATAAATGGAAGAACTCAGTCAGCATGTGAGGAAGCATAATTGCTTAAATACACTTTGTATATTCAGTCAGAAATGCTTGATTGCTAAAATGGAAGAAATGCCAGGGACAAGTGGCCTCAATTGCCTCATGAAATGTTTCCTCTTCTTATGAAAGTTTTAAAACAAAGGGAAAGAATAAAGAAATTTCGTCCAGCAATGGAGAAGGAAAAGATCCATGAGAAACCACTCTCTGTCCACTAAAGGCAACCCATTCCTTGCAGCTTCTCATCTCCGGTGGTTTTTTCTCCAAGCCTGTGCTTGAATGGTCCCCCTCCATAGTTAATCATTCAATCTTATTTATTGAGCTCCTAACATATCCAGAGCACCATCCTAAGTACAAGAAGAAATACAAGGGAATAAAAGCTAGGGCCTCTGCCCTCAATACAAGTACAAAATAAATATTAGTTTAAAGGGTCCTCTGGCTTTTCCTTGGAGAGGGTACCTGAAAAACAAAAAATAATCACTAGTATTTGTTAAGGATTTACTCTGTGCTAAACACTGTAGTGCTAGGGTAGATACAAGATGGTCAGACTCGAAAGCATCCATAAGCGGTTTTTTTTTAGTTGTTTTCTTACACAGATTGCCACACTTCTGCTTAAACTGGCCTTTTTTTAAAAAAAATGCCAACCCCCAAAACAGCCTTTTAATTTTGCCTTGTCATGTCAGCGGTGAAGGCCTTACCATCTTTAGAAACCCCTCCATCCCCAGTTTCCAAATCTTTCATATTCTTATAAAAGAAATCCACTTTCCAATTGGAAGTAGAGGGGATGGGGGTGAGGGGAGGGAGTGTGAAGGCTTCCTGGAAATGGGGAGCTTGGGAAGAGGGAGGGGAAAAGGGCTGGAGACAGGAAGGAAGCTTTTTCTCTGGATTTAGGGAGCAGCAAAGGGGTATTCAGGGCAAGGGGAAGGGGAACTTGCCCCAGTTCTTCCATACCAACGCCCCCCCTCACCCCCCCGAATCAATCAATAGTATTTATTGAGCACATAATGGGTGCAGAGCACTGTACTGAGTGCCTGGGAGAGTACAATATAACTGAATGGGTAGACACGTTCCCTGCCCACGATGAGCTCACAAGTTTGGGAGAGTATGTTACAGTGGAGTTGGTAATGAAAATAACAAATTGGGGCATTTGTTATTCAATCGTATCTACTGAGTGCTTAATGTGTGCAAAGCACTGTATCAAGCGCTTGGGAGAGTTAGAGTACACCAAAAGACACATTCCCTGCCCACAACGAGCTCACAGTTAGGCGCTTACTCTGTTCCAGGACCTGTGCTAAGCACTGGGGTAGATGGCTGGAGAAGCATTGTGGCTTAGTGGCTAGAGCATGGGCTGGGGAGCTGAAAGGTCATGGGTTCTAATCCCCACTCCACCACATGATTGCTGTGTGACCTTAGGCGAGTTGCTTCACTTTTCTGGGCCTCAGTGACGTCCTCTGTAAAATGGGGATTAAGAGCGTGAGCCCTGTGTGGGATGGGACAGCGTCCAACTTGACTGACTTGTATGTACCCCAGGGCTTAGAACAGTTCTTGGCTTAGTGGAAAGGGCACAGACTTGGGAGTCAGAGGCTGTGGGTTCAAATCCCGGCCCTGCCACTCGTCAGCTGTGTGACTGTGGGCAAGTCACTTACCTTCTCTGTGCCTCAGTTCCCTCATCTGTAAAATGGGGATCAAGATTGTGAGCCCCACGTGGGACAACCTTAATTACTTTGTATCCCTCCCGGAGTTTAGAACAGTGCTTGGCACCTAGTAAGCGCTTAACAAGTACCAGCATTATTCTTTTTACTACCCCAGGGCTTGGACCATAGTAAGCGTTTAACAAATACCAGCATTATTCTTTTTATTACCCCAGTGCTTGGAACAGTGCTTGGCACATAGTAAGCGTTGAACAAATGCCATGGCTCAGTGGAAAGATTACAGGCTTTGGAGTCAGACGTCGTGGGTTCAAATCCCTACTCCGCCAACTGTCAGCTGGGTGACTTTGGGCAAGTCACAACTTATCTGTGCCTGTTACCTCATCTGTAAAATGGGGGTTAAAACTGTGAGCCCCCCGTGGGACAACCTGATCACCTTGTAACCTCCCCAGCGCTTGGAACAGTGCTTTGTACATAGTAAGCGCTTAACAAATACCATCGTTCTTATTATCATTATCACGTAACAAGTGCCATTATTCATCCATTCAATCCATCGTATTTATTGAGCGCTTACTGTGTGCAGAGCCCTGCACTAAGCGCTTGGAAAGTAAAATTCGGCAACTGACAGAGACAATCCCCACCCCACAGTTAGAAAGTAACTGGGTTGGACCCAGCCCTTGTCCCACCCAGTCTTCACCCCCGCTGTTCAAATCCCGGCTGCGCCAATTCATTCATTCAATCGTGTTTATTGAGCGCTTACTGTGTGCAGAGCACTGTGCTAAGCGGTTGGGAAGTACAAGTTGGCAACATATAGAGACGGTCCCTACCAACAGTGGGCTCACAGTCTAGAAAAAGCAGCGTGGCTCAGTGGAAAGAGCACGGGCTTTGGAGTCAGAGGTCATGGGTTCGAATCCCGACTCCGCCACATGTCTGCTGTGTGATCTTGGGCAAGTCACTTAACATCCCCGGGCCTCAGTTCCCTCATCTGTAAAATGGGGATTAAGACTGTGAGCCCCCCGTGGGACAACCTGATCAGCTTGTATCCTCCCCAGCGCTTAGAACAGTGCTTTGCATATAGTAAGCGCTTAACAAATGCCAATTATTATTATTATTAGAAGGGGGAGACAGAGAAAAAAACAAAGCATATTAACAATTGTCAGCTGTGTGACTTTGGGCAAGTCACTTCTTTGTGCCTCAGTTCCCTCATCTGTAAAATGGGGATTAATCAATCAATCGTATTTATTGAGCGCTTACTGTGTGCAGAGCACTGTACTAAGCTCTTGGGAAGTCCAAGTTGGCAACATATAGAGACAGTCCCTACCCAACAGTGGGCTCACAGTCTAAAAGGATTAAGACTGTGAGCCCCCCGTGGGACAACCTGATCACCTTGTAACCTCCCCAGTGCTCAGAACAGTGCTTTGAACATAGTAAACACTTAATAAATCAATCAATCAAACAATCGTATTTATTGAGCGCTTACTGTGTGCAGAGCACTGTACTAAGCGCTTGGGAAGTCCAAGTTGGCAACATATAGAGACAGTCCCTACCCAACAGTGGGCTCAACAACCTGATCACCTTGTAACCTCCCCAGCGCCCAGAACAGTGCTTTGCACATAGTAAGCGCTTAATAAATCAATCAATCGTATTTATTGAGCGCTTACTGTGTGCAGAGCACTGTACTAAGCGCTTGGGAAGTCCAAGTTGGCAACATATAGAGACAGTCCCTACCCAGCAGTGGGCTCACAGTCTAAAAGGATTAAGACTGTGAGCCCCCCCGTGGGACAACCTGATCACCTTGTAACCTCCCCAGCGCCCAGAACAGTGCTTTGCACATAGTAAGCGCTTAATCAATCAATCAATCAATCGTATTTATTGAGCGCTTACTGTGTGCAGAGCACTGTACTAAGCGCTTGGGAAGTCCAAGTTGGCAACATATAGAGACAGTCCCTACCCAGCAGTGGGCTCACAGTCTAAAAGGATTAAGACTGTGAGCCCCCCCGTGGG
This sequence comes from Tachyglossus aculeatus, assembly GCF_015852505.1. Lineage (NCBI taxonomy): Eukaryota > Metazoa > Chordata > Mammalia > Monotremata > Tachyglossidae > Tachyglossus > Tachyglossus aculeatus. The sequence continues at coordinate 18,930,886 of NC_052078.1, read as the reverse complement.
ACAACCTGATCACCTTGTAACCTCCCCAGCGCTCAGAACAGTGCTTTGCACATAGTAAGCGCTTAATCAATCAATCAATCGTATTTATTGAGCGCTTACTGGGTGCAGAGCACTGTACTAAGCGCTTGGGAAGTCCAAGTCGGCAACATATAGAGACAGTCCCTACCCAACAGTGGGCTCACAGTCTAAAAGGATTAAGACTGTGAGCCCCCCGTGGGACAACCTGATCACCTTGTAACCTCCCCAGCGCCCAGAACAGTGCTTTGCACATAGTAAGCGCTTAATCAATCAATCAATCAATTGTATTTATTGAGCGCTTACTGTGTGCAGAGCACTGTACTAAGCGCTTGGGAAGTCCAAGTTGGCAACTTATAGAGACAGTCCCTACCCAACAGTGGGCTCACAGTCTGAAAGGATTAAGACTGTGAGCCCCCCGTGGGACAACCTGATCACCTTGTAACCTCCCCAGCGCCCAGAACAGTGCTTTGCACATAGTAAGCGCTTAATAAATGTTATTATTATTATTATTACAGGGGCGGTCACAGAGAAGTGACGTGATTACACAGCAGACAGGTGGTAGATTTGAAGTTTGCAGGGCAGGGGAGAAGGCCCCTCCCCCGAGCCGCCCTCCGGAAGGCCCGTGAGTGGGCTGAGCATCAGGGAGGACCCCTCCCTGTCTCCTCCCTTCCTCCTCCGCACCCCCATTTCCTTCTAGAAGAAACAATTGGGGTTTGGTTGGTGCCCCCTCCCCTCCCAGCCGCCAAGGTAAGCAGGGAACCGGGCATCTGGGGCCTGGTGCCGGGGGTGGGGGCAGTGGGGGGCTCTCTCCAACCCTCCAAGCATTCATTCATTCAGTCGTACTTATTGAGCGCTTCCTGGGGGCAGGGCACTGTACTAGGCGCTTGGGAAGTACAAGTTCCGTACAAGTTGCGTGGCTCAATCATCAATCGTCTTTATTGAGCGCTTACTGGGTGCAGAGCACTGGACTAAGCGCTTGGGAACTACAAATCGGCAACATAGAGAGACAGTCCCTGCCCAACGGTGGGCTCACAGTCTAACGAGGGCCCCCTCGTCCCCCTCTCCATCCCCCCATCTTACCTCCTTCCCTTCCCCACAGCACCTGTATATATGTATATATGGTTGTACATATTTATTACTCTATTTATTTATTTATTTTACTTGTACATTTCTTTCCTATTTATTTTATTTTGTCGGTATGTTTGGTTCTGTTCTCTGTCTCCCCCTTTTAGACTGTGAGCCCACTGTTGGGTAGGGACTGTCTCTATGTGTTGCCAGTTTGTACTTCCCAAGCGCTTAGTACAGTGCTCTGCACATAGTAAGCGCTCAATAAATACGATTGATTGATTGATTAAAAGGCTCAATGGAAAGAGCCCGGGCTTTGGAGTCAGAGGACATGGGTTCGAATCCCGGCTCCCCCACCTGGCTGCTGCGTGACCTTGGGCAAGTCGCTTCACTTCTCCGAGCCTCTGTTACCGCATCTGTAAAATGAGGATTAAGACTGGGAGCCCCACGTGGGACATCCTGATCACCTTGTATCCCCCCCACCCAGCGCTTAGAACAGTGCTTGGCACATAGTAAGCGCTTAACAAATGCCATTATTAATTAATCAAGTTGGCAACATATAGAGACGGTCCCTACCCAACAGCGGGCTCACAGTCTAGAGCACCAAGCAAGGGGGACCCCTCCATCGCCCCCCGGAACACAGTAAGCGCTCAATAAATACGATTGAATGAATGACCAACGTGCAGGGTGGGTTTCCCCCATTTGCCCAACTTCCTGCCCCCCCCGGGGGCTGTTTGGTTGTCTGTCTTCCCCTCCTAGACTGTGAGCCCCTTGTTGGGTAGGGAAAATCACTATATGTTGCCAACTGGTACTTTCCAGGCGCTTAGTACAGTGCTCTGCACACAGTAAGCGCTCAATAAATACAATTGAATGAATGCTTCGGCTTGGGGGGAGGAGCCCGGCCCGCCCCCATCCTTCAGCTCTCACCCCCCCAGATCGGACTGCAATCGGGCCATGCCACCGTCCCACATTTCCTGCCCCCTTGGCAGGCTTCGCTGTTACCTCTTTTTCGCCTAAAAACTGATAATAGTATCTGCTAAGCGCTCACTAGGTGCCAAACACTGTTCTAAACGCTGCGGGGGGTGGGGGGAGATCCAAGGTAATCAGGTTGACCCACGTGGGGCTCACAATCTCAATCCCCATTTTACAGATGAGGGAACTGAGGCCCAAAGTCACACAGCACTTGCATATATATTTGTACAGATTTATGACTCCATTTTACTTGTACTTCTTTACTATTCTGTTTATTTTGTTAATGATGGGCATATAGCTTTAATTCTATTTGACCTGACGATTTTGTTGTCCGTCTCCGCCTTGCTTTGCTCATAGTAAGCGCTTAACAAATGCCATTATTATTATTATTCTAGACTGTCGTTATTGGGCAGGGACCGTCTCCATATCAATCAATCAATCAATCGTATTTATTGAGCGCTTACTGTGTGCAGAGCACTGGACTAAGCGCTTGGGAAGTACAAGCTGGCAACATATAGAGACAGTCCCTACCCAACAGTGGGCTCACGGTCTAGAAGGGGGAGACAGACAACAAAACCAAACATACTAACAAAATAAAATAAATAGAATAGATATGCACAAATAAAATAAATAAATAGAGTAATAAATATGTACAAACATATATACAGGTGCTGTGGGGAAGGGAAGGAGGTAAAATGCGGGGGATGGAGAGGGGGACGAGGGGGAGAGGAAGGAAGGGGTTCAGTCAAAGTCACACAGCACTTGCATATATATTTGTACAGATTTATTACTCTATTTTCCTTGTACATATTTACGATTCTGTTTATTTTGTTAACGATGGGCATATAGCTTTAATTCCATTTGTCCTGACGATTTTGTTGTCCGTCTCCGCCTTCTAGACTGTGAGCCCGTTATTGGGCAGGGACCGTCTCCATATGCTGTCGACTTGTACTTCCCAAGCGCCTAGTACAGTGCTGTGCACCCAGTAAGCGCTCAGTAAATATGATTGAATGCATGAATGAAAGTGGTAGAACCGGGATTAGAACCCACGACCTCTGACCCCCAAGTCCGGGCTCTTTCCACTAACCCAAGGGGCTTCTGTTAAAAAAAGAATAACCCCGTTAGGCCTGGGGAACTCAGGGATCTCAGCGGGGGCACGGTGGCAGTTGATTTTGAATCCCCAGGGGGCTAACAAGCAGCCCCATCTTCATCATCCTCACCTCCTCCTCGTGGGTGGCTGAATTTCACGTGGGTGGCTGAATTTCACGTGGCTTTTTTGGACTCCGCCGCCCCCGAAGGAATTTTCCCAACGTCTCCGGTTGCGAAGCTTTCAAAGAGGATCTCAGGGCTCACCTCTCTTCCGAGAAGTAAGGCCTCCATCATCATCATCATCATCAATCGTATTTATTGAGCGCTTACTGTGTGCAGAGCACTGTACTAAGCGCTTGGGAAGTACAAATTGGCAACATATAGAGACAGTCCCTGCCCAACAGTGGGCTCACAGTCTAGAAGGGGGAGACAGAGAACAAAATTTAGAGAATTTAGAGAAAATTACAGCTGTAATTTGCTCAGGGGTCACCTCTCTTCCGAGAAGTAAGGCCTCCAATTTAGAGGAAAATTACAACTGTACGAGGCGCGGGGAGCCTCTCATTACTTAATCCCAGCCTCCGTTATTACATATTATTTCGGAAGCTTGAAAAATCCCCAACGAACGAAAGGCAAACGCTCGACGAAGAGCTTTGAATGAACCTGCCGGCCTGGCCGTGGAGACATTGTTTCATTAGTTTCTTCTTATCAATCAATCGTATTTATTGAGCGCTTACTGTGTGCAGAGCACTGTACTAAGCGCTTGGGAAGTACAAGTTGGCAACATATAGAGGCAGTCCCTACCCAACAGTGGGCTCACAGTCTAAAAGGGGGAGGCAGAGAACAAAACCAAACATACTAACAAAATAAAATAAATAGAATAGATATGTACAAGTAAAATAAATCAATCAATAAATAGAGTAATAAATATGTACAAACATATACATATATACAGGTGCTGTGAGGAAGGGAAGGAGGTAAGATGGGGGGATGGAGAGGGGGACGAGGGGGAGAGGAAGGAAGGGGCTCAGTCTGGGAACAACCATACTCGGCTAAGCAGTTACTGACCCCTGACATTCAGGGTCCCGATGGGTTTTTATTGTTCAAATCTAATGACTTTCATAGAAGTGTTGCCTTTGTGTTTTTACCCCTGCGTCAGCTCTTATAATCTGGTGGTCAAGTTGATGTCTATTATGTTCTGGCACCTAAATGCATTTGTTTTAGTTCTTTGCTTCTGGGTACTGTGGTTTTGCATGTGTCTAAAAAGCCTATCTTTAGAGAGTAATACCAGTAGCGTGACCTCCATTTTATAGACAAAAGTAAGATAAAACTAGCGTGCTACCCTTCAGCACAGTCTCATAATGTAGATTACCCTAAAAAATAACCGTGATCCTAACTGCTGTTTTTAGTTTTCCTTTCTTGACTCTTTTTACCTTTTTCAAGCAATATTATGTTTTAAGGTTGTGTGTTTAGCAGAATATCCTTCTCCCCTTACCATTTTTCTTTTATAACCATCAAGTAATTGATAGTTTCATCTGATTCTTAGGAACAAAAATCTTACAAAGTGCATTGTCATAACTGCCCAGGTTTAATTTAACCTTAGTTTTTCCAAGAAACATCCTTTTCCCAAATAGTATAATGTTCCTGTCGGTAATAATTTTAATTTTTATTCATTTTGTGCTGGCTAATCCTTACAGATTTAACAACTTGCAATAATGTTTCCCCAGTAAACAAAATGAGTGTCTTTTAATGCCTCCATCTAGGGTTAATGAATATTGAATTGTTCATTCAGTCCTGTTTATTGAGCTTTAATTGTGTGCAGAACACAGTGCTTGGGAGCGTGCACTATAACAATAAACGGAGGCATTCCCTGCCCACAAGGAGTTTACGGTCTAGAGGGGGAGACAGACATGAATATAAATGGGGAGAAATGAAATCTAACTTCTCAATCAACACACCAGATTTGCCACACTCATTAGAATCAATTATGTCAATTTGAAAAAAAAAAAAAAACCCTCAGATAGCAAAACCCCCAGTGTAGGCGTCACTTGCAGGTAAACTGACTAGTGCACGCCATAGGCTTTCTGGTTTCTGGGCAGGATGATGTGTTGGGCCTGGGCCTCCGTATGAACAAAAAGCAGCAGGTTTAACGAGGTCTACAGTGCCCGGGTCCTAGGCCTTTGGAGTTGTGTTTGTGTCAAGCAGTTGTGCTTGACAGAAGTTGAGAGTTATTGTTGCTGGATGGTTTTGGCTTTCAGATGACACGGACTTCGGGTTGTAAATACCAGATGTCAGTGAGGTGCCCGTTACCCCAGACTGGGTAAACAGTGCTGTTATCTCTTCCAAAATATTTGTTTTCCACAACTTGGAGACTGTTTTACCGTTTTCTGACACCTAATAGACTGCATTTCCTTAATTACATGCACTATCATGATAATGCCTCCAAAAACTAATTAGTGCTATACAAAAAAAAAAACAAAACCCGAAACTGTTTCAGGTTCTTTCAGGCAAGAGGGCATTAGTGAACGGTATTCCACCTCCTGTGATTTCAGTGTAATTAAATTCATCTAACACTGTGCTTGTTAACAAGATATTTCATTTGCTAATGCACATAATATTAACTGCTGTCAGTTGAGGTAATGTCAGTGAAATGGCACTTTTGGTCATTTTTGTTGTTTTGTTTCGATGGATAATGACTTTCTGCTCCTAAAGTCCAGAAATGATGAAGTTTAACACTGCCTGCACTTAACATAGTGAAAGTGGAATTGAATACTGGGACTCTATAATGTTTCGGTGATAGACTTCCTTCTGTTTAATCTGTGGATAGCAATGGAATCATTTGGTCCAAAAATGTGGAAAATGCAACCAGAGTATGGGGAAGGTTTGAGGAGTGAGTTAGGGAGAAGAGTAAACTAGTGGACTCCTACTGCCACCCAAATCCTCCCCCTCTGTCAGTGTTTCTGAGCCAGCCACTTCTGGAGTGGAGGGCTAGTGAAAGAAGGTGGGAAGCTGAGGTGCTAGTGGAAAAATTCCCAAGGTGCTAGTGGGAATTTTCACCCAGCTCCTCCTTATTTCTCTCTGTTGTAACATACATCTCAGGGGTCAGGGGCCAGGAGGAAGAAGCCAGAGGGACAGAGCATCCTCCACGTGCTCGTTGTGGGCAGGAAACATGCCTATCATTTCTGTTGTAGTATATCTCCCAAGAACTTAGTACGGTACTCTGCACACAGTAAGTGCTCGATAAATACAATTGATTGAGATATTGTTGGCAGGAAGTTTTTGGGTATCCCTTCTGGTGGGCCACTGGCAGCAGGGGTCTTGGAAAACTGCTCCTTTTATCCAGTGGCTAAAGCAACCTTTATGATGTCTACCAGTTCTGTTGCAGTGTTATACTGTACCCTCTCAAGCTCTTGGTAATCGTATTTATTGAGTGCTTACTGTGTGCAGAGCATTTGGCAGAGCCGGTATTAGAACCCATGTCCTCTAACTTCACTAGGCTAATGTAGCTTCTTATGCATGCATGAATACAAAATGAGAGAACAGGAAGAAATACGTATATTAAATTCAGTAGTGTGGTCAGGAAAGAGTGCTAAATGAGGGCAGGTAATGACTTTTCATCCTTAAGCCCTCTTTTCCCAGGCTCCCTCTCCCTTCTGTATTGTCTATGCACTTGGATCTGTGCCCTTTGGGCATTTGGAATTCAGCCCCACAGCACTTATGTACATAATCTATACATTATTTACTTATATTAATGTCTGCCTCCATCCCCCCAGCCCCCGACCTGCAAACTCGTTGTGGGCAGGGAACACATCTACTGACTATGTTTGTTATTGCCTCCCAAGGGCTTAGTATAGTGCTGTGCACACAGTGAGCACTCAGTCAATACTGGGCACCTTCAGAGTGGCCATCTGGGCAGTGCTACTACCTACGGCCTCTCCGTCTGGTTAAACAGGATGTTGGTCCCGCCTGGTAGTTCATGTTCACAAATGGAAAGGTCTCAGGTTAAGGGCAGAGCCCTAGGTTTGAGCTAGCTGGCAGTCATGCTAGTCACTTTGGGTTTTGAAGCATTCACTTGGTGAATTCACACCTTGGTGGACCTACCTCTGCATGGGTTTACGATACTTTTGGTATTTGCTTTACCCTCAGTCCCAACACACACACACACACTCTCTCTCTCTCTCTCTGTCTCTCTCTCATGTGTATACCAACTCTGTTAGAGTGTAATCTCCCAAACACTTAGTACAGTGCTCTACACACAATAAGCACTTAATAAATAACAATAATAATAATTGCATATGTTAAGCACTTACTATGTTTCAAGCACTGTACTAAGTGCTGGGGTAGGTGCAGGTAGAGCCTAGGTCCTCCAACTCCCAGGCCCTAGCTCTTTTTACTAGGCTAAGTAGCATTTCCATTTATAGTCATAGGGTCGTGAACAGCAAACTGGCACCCCTAGGAGAGTCCTTGACAATCCTAAATTTCCCCCTGTGACAGCGTTGGCAGATTGGTTTGATACCATCTTCTAAAGAATGAAACAATTCCCGTACTCAAGTTGCACAGGAAGAGTGAAACAGTACTGAGATCTGAAGCTCCAGGGCGAAAAATTTGTGGCTCATGTGTTAGGAAGGATATAGGGTAGGTGTGGGAAAGATAAAAATATCAAGCCAGGGGAGAATTGCCACAGCATTCAGTGTGAGAGTGTCACAAGGCCAGAGCACTCCGCCCAGGCCCCAGATTCAGAACATTTGATCTGTAATCCCCAGTTGCAAAATGAATAGCAGAGGCAAGCAGCAGGCAAGCAGCAGTCCTGCACAAATAACGTTGTTTATTTGTATTTATTTGTATTATTTGTTTAATAGTTTGCCATTCTCTAGTGAATCCCAGGCAGAAATTTCTACTGAAGTAATTGAATAAGGAGCAGTTCACATAAACCCACATTGAAAATACAAACCAGAGAAGCCGTGTGGCTTAGTGGAATGAGCACGGGCTTGGGAGTCAGAAGATGTGGGTTCTAATCCCTGCTCTGCCACTTGTCTGCTGTATGACCTTGGGCAAGTCACTTCACTTCTCTGGGCCTCAGTTACCTCATCTGGAAAATGGGGATTAATAGTGTGAGCCCCACATGAGACAACCTGATTATCTTGGATGTACCCCAGGGTTTAGAACGGGGCTTGGCACAGAGTAAGTGCTTCACAAATACCATTCTTCTTCTGCTTCTCCTTCCCTTTCCTCTTCCCCCTTCCTCTTCTTCTCATCTTCCCCTTCTTCCCCTTCCCCCTTTTTTCCCCTACCCCCTTCTTCCCCTTCCCCCCTCCTCCTCCTCCTCCTCCTCCTCCTCTCTTCTTCTTTTCTTCTTTTTTTCTTCTTCTTCTCTTCCTCCTCCCCCTCCTCCCCCTCCTCCCCCCCCTCCTCTTCCTCCTGCTCCTTCTTCTTCCCCTTCTTCTTCCTCTTCGTTTTCGTCGTCTTTTTCGTCTTCCCCTTCCATTTCTTCTTTTCTTCTTCCCCTTCTTCCTTCTTTAGGAAGTTCACACCTGGTTGGTTTCTGTTTCACCAACAGAGTATTTGGCAAGGTTATCAAAGGTTAGCAGTTTGGGGCACTAAGGGCTTGATTAGGGAGTTTAGGGTTTATAATATAGTCTTTGCCTGTTGTACATTTTTTAATAGTATTTGTGAAGCACTTACGAGGTGCCAGGCACTGTTCTAAGCTCTGGGTTAGATACAAGGTAATCAGGTTGGATACAGTCCATGTCCCACATGGGGCTCAGAATCTTAATCCCCATTTTTGCAGATGACGTAACAGAGGCCCAGAGAAGTGCAGTGACTTGTCTGCCATTTGACTTTCCCCAATAGAGCTGGATGCAGGCCGGAACCTTGTAAGTTTCGCTTGGAGGCAGGCATGCTAACTCCCATCTCATTACATTCTTCTGTCCCCGTCCTTTTCTCCCTCTCTCTCGTTATCCATCTGCATCCAGGTAGTTTGCACCTTTAGCTGATCTTGGGGCTGGGAGGAGGCTCTCTTTCCTACCCACCCTGTGGCTCAGGGGCAGGGGGTTGAGGGAGACTGGGTGGGGCTGGGCAGGGAGCTCCAGCTCCTTCCTCCTGGATGATGGAAACTAGCAGCTACCTGCCTGCCCCCTCCCTTGTTCAGTGGGATACCAGGTTCTGATCTCTGGGAACACAAATTTGGTGTTGTGAACTGAAATGAGGAAACCCAAAGTTCCTTAAAGCCATTGTACTGTAAGTTCCTTGAGAGCTGGGATGGTGTCTATCAAAGCAGCATGGCCTAGAGGATAGAGCCAGGGCCTGTGAGTTAGAAGGACCTGGTTTCTAATCTTGGCTCTGGTACTTGTCTGCTGTGTGACCTTGGACAAGTCACTTAGCTTCTCTGTGTCTCAGTTACCTCATATTCATTCAATAGTATTTATTGAGCGCTTACTGTGTGCAGAGCACTGTACTAAGCGCTTGGGAAGTACAGTGTAACATAGGGATTAAGACTGTGAGCCCCATAATAATGATGGCATTTGTTAAGTGCTTACTATGCGCAAAGCCCTGTCTAAGCGCTGGGGGGGATACAAGGTGATCAGGTTGTCCCACGTTGGGCTCACAGTCTTAATCCCCATTTTACAGATGAGGGAACTGAGGCTCAGAGAAGTTAAGTGACTTGCCCAAGGTCACACAGCAGACATGTGGTAGAGCTGCGATTAGAACCCCTGACCTCTGGCTCCCAAGCCCGTGCTCTTTCCACTGAGCCCCATTTGGGACAATGACTTTGCCCAGCCTGATTTGCTTGTATCTACCCAAAAACTTCGTACTGTGCCTGGCACATTGCAAGCACTTAGCAGATATCACAATTATTATTAATTGGATTGTACCCTCCCAAGCGCTTAGTACCGTGCTCTTCTCAAAGTAAGAACTCAATAAGTCCAATTGATTTTGGTCATCTAGTCCCACTGGACACAGAGGTTGATTTGAATCTGACACTGACTCACCCAAAAGTTGTTTGGGGGTCCCAGGAGAATGGGTGACCACTACAGAGGCAGCAGAAAGGGAGGGGCGAACCTCTAGATGTCTATAAGGACACAGAGGACTGTTGAATGGAGAGTGGTGACCAGCTGTTCTCCCCCTCCCCATAAAACCAAATATGAATGACTGGCCCCAGGAGCCGCCTGGCATTAAGATACAAGAATAAAGAAGAGAGAACTTCTTGATTGCAGGGGTTTAGTCATTGGAGTAGGATGCATTTTTATCAGGGAAATCACAGATCTGCCTGAGGTGATTTGGATAAGATTGATGGAGGAAGTTAGATGGCTTTTGGACTTCCCTCCATCCCTGTGATTCTCTGATACCACCTACACTAGGAACAAGTGGATCATTCAGTGACTCCTGGCACCTTTAAGGCAGAGCTTTATTAATAGCTTCCCGAAACTCTACTGTGAAATTGAGCCAAATGGTGCCAAATGGCTCAAGTTCTGTCCCCCAAGGCAAACAAAAGCAATACTTTGAAGGAAACCGTGTTGCTCAACTGAGCTGGAATCAAGTGACCGGGGCAGCTTTCAATAATCCTATCAACTGTCCCCGCAGGCAAGGGACCCTGATGAGTATTCGGTGCTTCATCAATATAGCCTGATAAACCCCAGGAGAATTGGGATTTGGGAAATGCAACAGAGCAGGTAATGCTCTTGGAATAAATAGAAACACTGTCACTTCTAGAGACTTAAATCCTTTAAGTAATTGAGATGTGGTAATTTTTGGAAAAAGAGGACAAGACTTAAGATTCACAGCCTGGGCTTTGCTATCAGTTAACGTCTCCTTGAAAACAGTTGTAAATTCATCCCTCACCTCCTCTACATCACTCTCTGAGCAGGGACTCGGCATAAATAATTGAACACCCATAGAGTCATGTGTACTAAGAAGGATGTGACTCAGGGTGCTGGGAAATCAATCAGAGGAAGGTTTTTGTGGGAGGTGGGATTTTAAGAGGGCTTTGAATGTGGGAAGACCTCTTGCAGTAGACCTTGGAAGGGCTCTTGGTCTTTCACATTTTCTCTTCAGTCCCACAGAGGACCCAGAGCAAGGGTGACCAAAATTAAGTATAGGTACCTCTCAGCCTTCTACTGTCCAGTCCATAGTCATTGACCGTTAGAGGTAGCTTGGGAATGGGCAATCCTTGACTCGCTTTGGAGTGGCTTTGCAGAGCCCAAAAGGCTCAAAAAACACAATTTCTAATGTGCAATCTTACACCACTATGCTTCACTGAATGGCACAGAACTGTGTTTCTGGATATGCATGCCCAGAATGTTCCTTATAGTCCAGGATCAATCAGTATATATTATTTATTGAGCACCCACCTGCTCTGTACAGAGCATTGCACTAAGAGCTTGGGAGAGTAAAATTGAGTAATTAGGAATGAATGATCCCTGCCCTTGAAGAGTTTCAATCTAATTCCAGTATTAACCATTGTAGTAGCTATTTCCAGCTACTTTTGGGGCCAGCTCCAGGCTTCAGTATTGCTAGATTTGGTGTCAGAGGGTGAAAGGTTGAGGGAGATGGACCAAAAACCAGCTTTCTTCCAGTGTGTAATTAGAAGCATCTGAACAACTGATGAAGACCTTCAGGACTCAAAACTGTTCAAATGTGCATCCGGTACATTGTGCTCTTAAGCTGGCAATTATCTTGTAAGCAAAATTTACCTGATTGGTGACCTATAAGGACTTGGGAAACATCACATCAAATTTCAGAACTGCATTCTCTCCCCCTTCCTTCCACTTCTACTTTTCCTTCCTTCCTTGTCCCAGTCTCTTTGAAGATAGATTTGATCCAAAATTTTGCCATCTTGCTCCCTTTCCTTCTCCATGATTAGAACCCAAAGGGAATGTACACTGGTGTAGTGTACATCCTCAACCTTAGGTATCTGGTGAGTCAACTCACCAGATGACTAGCAAAAAAGACAAATCATTCAGGTGCAGAAACAGGGATGCTGAGGCTGCAGCATCCCATGGGAGAGTAGCTCCTGAGAAGCAAGCAGCTCCTGGAGAAGCTGGAAAATAGCCCCATGTTGACAAAATTGAGTGTACCTTTTTTGTCCTTTGCACAGCACAAACCTCACACCTCATTTCGGTGGGCAGCAAAGCTCAGCGTCATGAATTGTTCGTGACCCCCTAAGTAGCTATTAGAAATGGCCACAAAGCCAATGCATGGTTTTAGCCCCCACATGTGTGAGGGTTTCTCTCCTCTGCCATGCCTAAAACCCTCTGATTTAGGACTGCCCAAAACCCTGCATCATCAGGTTGAGCCGGTCTCCAAAGTGCAGAAAGTGGTCACAAAATGGAAACCAAATAAACTCCCTCCTTCTTCCCTACTCCCCCAAGTTCCCCAGGGGGAATGGGGAGACTGAATCTGTTGCTTTCTCCCTCCTTAGCCTAGAGAAATGGGTCTTTGATTTTTTTTTCTTTCCTTCTCAAATGGAAGGCTTCTAACAATGAAAAAATATGAGGTAAACACCACATTTGAAACCACCCCACAGCAGCATTCGTCGGTGAGGGCTTTCCGCAGGTTCAGGGCAGAGGGAAGGGTCACATCAGCTGGGTGGCATATGTTGTTTTGCACTTTGTTGGTGATCATGCACTTCCATCCCCACAGAACCAGGGCTCTAGGCTCAGGGGAATTGGAGGTGCCTCAACCGCAGCGTCCCCGCCTGCATTTCAAGTTGTAGAGAAGCAGCATGGCCTAGTGGATAGAGCACAGGCCTGAGAGGCAGAAGGGCTGTCTGTCTACATGTTTTGTTTTGCTGTCTGTCTCCCCCTTCTAGACTGTGAGCCCGTTGTCGGGTAGGGACCGTCTCTATATGTTGCCAACTTGTACTTCCCAAGTGCTTAGTACAGTACTCTGCACATAGTAAGAGCTCAATAAATACAATTGAATAAATGAATGAATGACTTGGGTTCTAATCCCAGCACCCCATTTGTGTGCGGTGTGACCTTCAGCAAGTCATTTCCCTTCCCTGAGCCTCAGTTATTTTTTCTGGGAAATGGGGATTAAGACTGAGGGAACTGAGGCTCGGGTAAATTAAGTGACTTACCAAGATCACACAGCACCCAAGTGACAGAGCTGAGTCCTCTAACTCTCAGGCCTTTGGTTAATCCACTAGGCCATGCAGTGTATGAAGATCACATCCCCTCCACAAGGCGTTACCTAATTAAGCCCTCTTTTTCCCGACTCTTCTGACTGCGTTGTCTATGCACTTGGATCTGTACCTTTTAAGCATTTGATATTCACCCTATACTCAGCCCCACCCTTGTACATATCTGTAATTTATTTCTTTACATTAATGTCTGTCACCCCCCCCCTTAACTGTTACCTTGTTTTGGGTTTTTTTTTCCAAGTATTTATTAAATGCTGACTATGTGCCATGCTAAGCGCTGGGGTAGATACAAGCTAATCAAGTTGGGCACAGTGCGTGTCTCACATGGAGCCCACAGTCTTAATCTCCAATTTATAGATGAGATAACTGAGGCACAGAGAAGTTGTGACATGCCCAATTCTCACAGCAGAGAAGTGGCGGAGTTGGGATTAGAACTCAGGTCCTCTGACTCCTAGGCCTGTGCTTTATCCAGTAGGCCACACTGCTTCCCTCGTTATGGGCAGGAAATGTGTCTCCTAACTCTGTTGTACTCTCCTAAGTGCTTAGTACAGTGCTCTACACAGAATAAACACAATACAGTTGATTGATTGGGGGAGGGGAAGATATGTTGGGTTGAGTTTGATGCACTTCAGGAAACTTGTTTGAGGATCACTCATCACTTTCCCTAAACAAATGCTGTATTTCACCAATGGATAAACCGGCTCAGGCTGAAGAGGCACACTTTTCCATTCTCCTTTCTGCCCTCCATTCCCATTTTGTTCACCCAATCATTGGGAATGGAGCAGAGCCTGTCAACACAGACATGCACACATCCCACTCTGCCTAGTCCTCCCTGAGATGGGAGGACTGGGGAGCATCAAGTTTCATATTTAGTAAACAAATCCTAAAACATTCTTAGAATGAAGGACATTTGTCCTGAGGGCATCCACTTGGCTATACCAGATCCTCAGTTCTTGTCACCTATAATTAGTGCCGTTTCTACTCCACTATTACATTTCCTGGGATCAATCAGGACTTTTTCTGAGAGCTGAACTCTTGTGCTATCCTAATTTCCTCTTGTTTTTTTTTTTACAAGGTAGTTTACTTCTTTTTTAATGGAAATTGGAAAAAAAAACTCAACCAACACTTCCCATTCACAGGAATAAAAGAAACGAGAGTTCTTGCCGACATTCTGGTAGATCTCCTGTAAACTGTCAGACCTCTTGAATGAGGCATGTCGAGTAGGTTAGATCAGAGAATTAACATTGGTGGATTCTCTAATGAAACAAGCAGCCAAAGCTGATGGGCCTGTGAGTTTGAAAGTTCGTGTATAGCTTTCCGTCATTTGAAATGAAACGTTTTAAAGGAGGAAGTGGTTTTATGTTTTTGGGGTGTGGGTGGAGGGAGTTGCAATTTTTTTCTTTTGAATAAGCTTGGTAAGCAACAGGAAATATATATATTTCTCTTGCCCAGCCTCAAATCAATTAGTAGCTGGCAAAGAGTGGTGACAGAGATGGGCATCTCAGAAACACCCCTAGGGAGACATGCACTGGAAGACACATAGCAACAGTGTCAAACCTAGCCTGTAGATTTACCTTGATCAAGACTCTCTCCTCACACTCTCACAATCGCTCTTCCATCTATCAAGTTTATCCCTTTCTCCCGATGAGAATTGGAGAGGGAACATTTACGTTGTCCTCCTTAGACTAATTGGTTAAAAAATAAAAAGTCCAAGCTGTACTAAATGAGGTGGTGCAGAAGAATAACTCTGGTTTACTCTGGTACCTGTAAAAATGAACCTGTCTTCGGGGAACCAGACAGCTGACTGGACAGAAGTTTATTTCATGGAAACAATTAGTCAGAAATAATTTTTCACCGAGAGGCTTTCCCTCTGTTTGTCTCACCCCCCCTCCACCCCAACTTGAAGACCAGAATTCTGTGAGAATAAATTCTCCTTTAGTGGGCAGATGTGGTGTCACAACCATTGTCATCATTGGAGTCAAGAGGTATGAGGATAAATTTGTGATGGAGCAACCCACAGTGAGTTAGAGAAGAAAAAGTTAGGTGTGGAAATGGCCCATCCCAGACCACCAGAATGGTTCTCGAGTTCCTCCAGGCATCTTATGGCCACTGTCAGAGATCAAGTACTGGACTGGAAGGGCTGTTGCCCTGACCCAGTAATGGTATCGCTGATGGTCTTTTTTACGCTCACCTCTGGAATTGTCCGTGATTACTTTTCTCTGTTCTGATAAAACTGTTCCACTCCTCCAAACTACAAGTGAATATGGAAGTGTTTGTTTTCCTGCAAAAGCATCATCCTAAAATTAAGCTTGCCAGTCTTACTAATGATTTGACTGATTGAGGCACAATTCTTTAAGTGGCTTAGCTTGCGCGTTCTTAAAGAATCCTTCCCCTCGACAGGTGTTTGGGTAAATTAATTACTAACCTTCTCCAGCTGACCCATAAGCATCAGTGCGAATTGTGTGGTGGTTGGTGTTTCAGACGTAATAATAATAATTGCAGTATTTGTTAATTGCTTATTGTGTTCCAAGTGCTGGATGGGTGGGGAGGGATACAAGCAAATTGGATGGGATACGGTCCCTGTCCCATGTGGGGCTCACAGATTCAATCCCCATTTTACAGATGAGGTAACTGAGACGCAGAGAAATGAAGTGACTTGCTCAAGGCCACACAGCGGTCAGGTGGCGGAGGCAGGATTAGAACCCATGATTTTCTGTCTCCCAGGCTCCTGCTCTGTCCATGACACCTTGCTGCTTCCCCATGCAAGGAGTAGGTTGGCTGCAGGAGTGGAATAATACTCCAGAGGGTCTACCTTTCATGTTTAGCAGTCATTTAAAAAATTGTGCAAGAAATCCATGTACGAGCCCTGATTTCAAGTTCCCGGGTGGACCCTAAACTGGGAGTTCCCAGTCAGTCAGTCCAGGAGAAGCTGTTCCCTCAGTTCAGTAATAGTGTCTGGAGAAACTGTGGACAGCTCCTCGAGGCTCCTGGGGAATTGTGGAGAAAAGCAACCCTGGGAGACTTCACAGATATGGGGGGGTAGGTCACTCCTGTAGGGAAGTGGCTGCATTTGTTGTGATTTGGGCTGGCTCTGCACAACTAGGGACAGCTGGAGATGTGGCATTTGTCTAGTTGATTTGATCTATATAGACAGATGAACTACTGGGACTACAGTAGTTGGGAACTACCGAGAAGCAGCGTGGCTCAGGGGAAGGAGCACGGGCTTTGGAGTCAGAGGTCATGGGTTCAAATCCGGGCTCTGCTAATTGTCAGCTGTGTGACCTTGGGCAAGTCATGCAACTTCTCTGTGCCTCAGTTACCTCATCGGTAAAATGGGGATTAAGACTGTGAGCCCAACGTGAGACAACCTGATCACCTTGTATCCCCCCCAGTGCTTAGAACAGTGCTTTGCACATAGTAAGCTCTTAACAAATACCATTATTATTATTATTATTATTATTATTTGGAGTCAGAGGTCATGGGTTCAAATCCGGGCTCTGCTAATTGTCAGCTATGTGACTTTGGGCAAGTCACTTAACTTTTCTGTGCCTCAGTTACCTCATCTGTAAAATGGGGATTAAGACTGTGAGGTCCCCCCGTCGGACAACCTGATCCCCTTGTAACCTCCCCAGCACTTAGAACAGTGCCTTGCACATAGTAAGTGCTTAATAAATGCCATCATCATCATTATTATTATTACTGGGTAATTCTGACCCGAAAGTGAAGTAGAGATTGTCAAATATCAGGTAAATCTGCTCATATAAGCAACCCAATTAGATCACCCAGCTATTTCAGGCCCTGTAAAGATATAGTTGTGAGTCTGACTTATCCAGTTTGGCTGATTACATCCCCCACTGCCACTTAACCCGTTTCCCTCCTCAGCAAAAACTCCAGACTATTCAGGTTGGCTCTTTAACGCTGACGTGTCCTTGAGCTGTTTGTGCATCAGTGGCTCACAAAGACAAGAAACCAGGATCTGTGGGCGGTACATGCTAATTGATATTTCTGACTCATTAATGTCGCATTACTTTACCAGTCCTCATTCTTTCCTCATCATTTTAGTACCACTTCAAATCTAATGAAGCAGGATATCAATCATAAATGTCAGGAGACTGTGAAGTTTTAATAAATGGAAACCCCCTAAGCCAGACTGTTGTATTATTGCCATTGTCTCCTGTGACTCCAGAATTTTATCTAAAAATTGAGGACAATTTTGATCCAATCAGATAGGACGAATGTTCCTATTTCAAATGGATTACCCCATCTCAGCCCTCCACTGGCTCCTGAGAAAATCAGGCATTGTTGCTTCCACCCCTGTTGTTCATTCCTTTTCAGATTATCCCATTTTAGTTTAGTATGTGGGCTTTCAAAGCCTCTGGAAATGTAGAGAAATCTACTTAGAGGTTTCAAGGATTTTGTTGGGCCTTTGATTTGAATTCGCAATTAATTTGGTCACCAAGCAGTTTGTAATTACTACTTCATTCAATTTCATGCTTTTCTAACAAATTCTATTCAGCCTGAAGACTGAGTAAGAGTAGGATATTTCCTCTTTCTCATTGTAATCCACTGCCAAATCACAGTGACTAGTGAAGAGGGAGTTTGGAAAAGTCATTTGCTTATTCGAAGCAGGAGAAATTGAACGTAGCGGGATTGCAGACAGTGTAACTTCTTTCCAGGACCAGGATACTATTATTCTTCAAATCAGTTGTGAACTTTAAGTAAAAACAGCTTCAGACTAATTATATTTCTTGAATTTAAGTTCTCAGTCACTGTGGCTTGATTTGTTCAGTAGTTGGGCATGAAATCTAGGCCTAGAGGATGTCTGACTGGCTGAGGAATTTAGCAGTCCAGGGATCTTTTCCCTAGAACACCTTGAAAGTCCCTCCTACAGTAGCAGGAATTTCTGTGACCCAAACCATCACTGTGTCTGCTAATCTTGAGGTCTCCAGCCTTCTCTCCTCGTGCAGGAATGTTTCCCAGGTTGCTGAAGAAAATTGCTTTCACCATAAGTGGCTCAGTGTTTTATCCCCCTGAAAGGCACGGGAATCAGTTGGGGTTGTGTTTTTAGCTGATTTTCTCAGAGGTCAGGACAGAATGTCCCCACAAGTCTAGTACTGACTTGAGCACACAGTAAATGCTCAGTACATGCTGTTGATGGTAATGGGGGAAATCAAGACTTTTTTTTTTTACCTTAGAGCAACTGGCTTGAGTTCCCAGGGCAGGAAAGAAACTTAGAATAAGACAGTTCATGCCCATCCTAGGGCCAGTGTAAAAACGATTGAAATTGACACCTCTTTCTTGACTGCCCAAGGCTTCTCCAGCCAGAACAGCTTGTTCAGACCCCCCTCCCCTCCATGCCCTCTTACCTGGCCTAGAAATTGGCCATTCACCAGATCATGGAAAGTTTAGTGTTTGGTTGAATTGCACTGATATGTGCGTTTCTTCCGTTTTCAGATGGCGGAGACAAGTGAGGATATCGAACAAATGTTCAGCAACTTGCTGGGAGAAATGGACCTCCTGACCCAGGTAAATAAACCTTGTTTGTATTTTTGTTTTACCAGCTAAGAGAAATGGGTGGAGTGGAGGGGTGTGCTTTCTGAAAGGCAAGGCCAGGGCTTTAGGAAAAACTGCAGAGGAAACTCCTTGACCCTTTGATTCTCTAATACAACTCTAGGAGGTTCTCTTAAGCTGGGCAAACATCAACAAAAGCACATTTCGAAAGGCAATGGATTCCATCTGTTTGGAATTTCAATCATCTGGCCTGCAAAATAGTAGGGGTGACACCAGAATAAGTTAGAGCCCCAAACATCTGTAGCAGAACTCTTAAAACACTGGATTTTAAAAACTGCACCCTGCACTTAAAAAGCTTGAAGGCACAAGTCCGGTTAAAGTCATTCATTAAAACAGCCATCTTTCGTGTCACGGGTTTAAAATGTCCAGGGTTCCTATCATGTTCTAAAAATGAATGAACCAGAGTCGTGTCGTGCCCTGGCAGATTGAATGAGTTCCACAAAAAAGGGGACTTCCATAGAACATGTGCTGTAATTGAAGTACTCTAATAAATCCTTGGGAAAGGCACAAGTGTGTTCAAGACATGGTCTCTGGCCCATAAAGGACTCACAATCTAAAATGGGGTTGTGGGGAATGATGACAGGCACATGAGGAAAGAAATAGCCTTATAAGTATTGTAGAAACAATAAGACAATAATCACAAGTATATATGTCCTTCCTCAGAAAATGTCCTGTAACCTTCAGCTCCCCTGAGTGTAAATAGGGACTCATTAGCAGTTAGGGATATACCAATTTCCCTCACTTATCACTGACAAAGTCCTTATTTCAGGTTCCTCCCCCCTTCCCCAGATTTTGTCCTGCTCCTTTCTTTATCAGAGCTTCATTTTTCACAGAGTTTGCCATCATGATATCCCTAATTGTCTTGTTATATTTATAGTGAATAAATTTAGACTTTCATAGACCTCCTTCCGAGTACTGGTAGCCGTCCCCTTCTCTACTTTCTGTTTCTTAATGTAGCCCAGGACCTCCCTTTGTACCATGTGAAGGTTTGACAAGAGGTTCCCAAGTGAAATAATTTGGTTTCCATTAGTTGGTAAACTCCTCCAGGAGACAGGGTGGCAGTGGGGAGGGAGTCTTGTAACTCCTTGAGAGCAGGGACAACTGTGTCTCTTATCCTCAGTGTTTTCAAGCGCATACTACGTGCACTGGCATTTGGTAAATTCTCGTGAAAGGATGAAATGTCCGATTTGTATCTCTGAAAGCAGAGGACTCCTTCGCGTTCCTGAAATTCTGAGGCTTGGGTAGCATAGAAAAGCTTCATGTTATACTACTAGGTCACTTTTTAAATTACCACTCTAAGTATTCTTTTCTCCCACTCCCTTCTGCATCACCCTTGGATTTGCTCTCTCTGTTCACCCCTCCCTCAGCCCCAGAGCACTTATGTACATGTCCCTAATTTATTTTTATTTATATCGTCTATCTCTCTAGTCTGTAAGCCTGTGGTCAGGAAATGTGCCTACCAACTCGTTCATAGTGTTATTTTGTACTCTCCCAAGCACTTAGCATACTGCTCTGCACAGAGTAAGCACTCAATAAATGCAATTGATTGATTAATAAAAGTGAGAGGTGAAAAGGTAAATGGGTCTGATAAAAATGAAGGATGAACTAGCCAGTGGGACCACCCAATTACACCTGCAGTTCCAATCAAAAGTATGAGCTACAGCACGGTATTTTATCTCAGAATGTCACATGGAGTTTTGCGTGAGTTTTCTTTAACTTTGGACCAGATCCTTCTCCTCTCCACTGCTGCAGGAATCTTTGTAAGTTATAAAGGATATGATGATGCCATCACAGCCTGGCAGCATCTTTCTCCCTATGGGATTACACTAGAAATTTTCCAGGTTTCTCAATATTCTGCATTCCAGTGGCGAAATCACACCACAGCCGGGCCTCTTGGAACAAAATCCAAAAGAGGATTTTCCTTAAGAGAACGAGATGAATATCAAATAAAACAAATGAAAGTAAGGATATGTGGCTGCTGGATTTAGTTGTTACGACTGTCACTGATTGAGGGCAGAA
The DNA here is from genome assembly GCF_015852505.1 of Tachyglossus aculeatus. Classification (NCBI taxonomy): domain Eukaryota; kingdom Metazoa; phylum Chordata; class Mammalia; order Monotremata; family Tachyglossidae; genus Tachyglossus; species Tachyglossus aculeatus. The sequence goes on along the minus strand of NC_052078.1, from coordinate 18,910,014 downwards.
GATGTATTTATATCATAATGATAAACGTGCTGTGAAGATAGATATCACATTAATGCTTTTTTTGTTCTACTTCAACAGAGTCTAGGAGTGGAAACTCTTCCGCCTCCTCCCAAACCACCAAATACAGAATTTACTTACAGTGTCGGTTTTAAAGATCTCAGTGGTAAGTGCTGTGAATTTTGTCCTATGTGATTTGAAATGGTAGTTATAAAAAATGTGACTGCTGTCTTCTTGTCTAGATCTACACAAGGCAGGGATTTCTAAACTGTGTGCTGTCTTGAGCCCACAAATAATTCATTTGTTTCGTGGCTTTAAAATTTCTTCCATAATGTTTTCATCAGTTATCTTTTGTCTTAACACCCTTATTAAGTAGCAAGAGTCCCCTTCTTGACTGTAAACGCCTTGTGGGCGGTATTCATGCCTACCACCTCCCTTGCATTGTACTCCCGTAAGTGCTTATTACAGTCCTCTTCACACAGTAAGTGCTCAGTAAATGCTATTGATTGATCGATAAGAGGCCGGCATTATTATCTCCATTTTACAAGTGAGGAGACTGAGGCACAGGGCTGTTAAGTGACTTATCTAAGATGATTCATCAGGCCAGTGGCAGAGCTAGAACCAGAATCCACACCTCCTGACTCCTAGCCCAGTGATTTTTCCATTAGGCCACACTCCCTCCTGTTTTATAAACAAGGATCTATTCTTAAGTGCAGGCAATGTTAGGCACACATCAGCCTTTTCAGCCACATAATGGTAATCATAATTAATCATTGTGGTATTTAAGTGCTTACTTCATGCCAAACAGTGTACTAAGCACTTGGGTAGATGCAAGCTAATCAGGGTAGACCCGGTCCCTATCCCCCATGGGGCTCACAGTCTCAGGGGGTAGGAGAACAGGTATTTAGCCCCATTTTATAGATGAGGAAACAGGCACAGAGAAGTCAAGGACTTGCCCAAGTTTGCACATCATGCAGTTGGCAAAGCTGAGATTAGAACCCAGGTCCTCTGTCCTGGAAATAGTCTAGCCCAGTGGTTCTGTGCATCTGTCTGAAAGATTTTTGTTAAATAAAAACTGGAGTTTGGCCTCAGTCGACACGTACATTTGAAGGAAGATATCGATTTAAGACATTTAAGGCATTCCATTTAAAGAAGGAAGGGTAAATTGTGCTAAACGTTAGCCCATCCTGAAAATCTCTGTCATATCATTAGGTGTTTGACTCTGAATGTATATATATATATATATATTACAAGTGGCTGACCCAGAAGAGAGTCAGTGTCCATCATTCATTCAATCATATTTATTGAGCGCTTACTGTATGCAGAGCACTGTACTAAGCCATCAAAGATTTCCATGTCTCAATGTCTCATGCTTTAGGCTTGATTTGTACAGATCTCAATCACAAGGCATTACCTACCTTCCTCCTGCTAGAGAAGCCTTACCTTAGTCCACTCACTGCCAGTAACCTCCCTCTCCTAAGACTTGGGCTTCATTCCCTGACCGATATTTTCACCTCATGCTTGTAGAAAAGAGGGTAGTCTTGAAGGGACTTTAATCAGCAGAAAAATGCATTATTCAATGCCCGCTCCATGTGTTTTCAGCATGAGTTTAATTAGATCACCCAGATCAGATTGATAATACCATCCTCAATTTAAAAAGTGAAACGGTGGCACCCTGGCACTTAACCACTTCAGAATTCCCCTTCAGCACAAACAGGTTTCTCAACTTCCCCCTTGACACAGCCCTGTGATGGCCAGACAGAAGTCTCTGTGTTCCCTAGACTGTAACTCGGAGTGGGCAGGGATTGTCTCTCTCTATTGCTGAATTGTACTTTCCAAGCACTTAGTATAGTGCTCTGCACATCACCTTGTACCCCTCCCAGCACTTAGAACAGTGTCTTGCACATAGTAAGCGCTTAATAAATGCCATTATTGTTATTATTATTAAATACGGTTGAATGAATGAATGACTTTAGGCAGGAAAAAGAACAGTAGAACGAGTGTTCCGCCTCTGGCTGTTTTAATTTGGAGTGAATTTTGCCTTGTCAAAGGAGTAAGCTCCATTACTGTAAAGTTCCTTTCTCCTCCAGTTGTGTGATCATCTGCCTATGTTTCCACCGGTTTCCAACGGATTGGGGGTTCTCCTTAACAGAGTCACTGAACGCCCTGGAGGACAAGGATCTGGACGCGCTAATGGCCGATCTGGTGGCAGACATCAGTGAAGCTGAACAGAGAACCATCGAGGCCCAGAAGAAGTCGGCCCCGGGCCAGCCAAGTGCAGCCTCCCAGCCCCGACCCGACTTGAGCGTGGCAGCCTCACTCAGTTGCAAACCGTACGTGGCGGCCTCTGAAAGCAGCCTGTACTACGAGGATGACCTGCCACCTCCACCTGCGGATCCCATCTTCGATCTTCCCCCACCACCTCCCGAACCCCTCAGTAAGGTAAGCCTGCCTGGCCCGCTTGCGGAGATTCCCTTCTCCCTCCTGCCTTCTCTCAGGCGGTGATGCTTTTGGGAAGGAGTGCCGAAGCTCTGAGGTTTCTTCCTCGAGGAAGTGCATGGCTCTGGCTTAACTCCAGGAAAGGATTTTGGAGGCTGCACCCACTGAGTACACATCAGAAGGGTGTACTCGCTAACTGGCATTGATAAAAGCCCCGGGAAGCTTTCCGCTGCTGCCGCCAGCTTGGGTAGGGACTGTCTCTATATGTTGCCAACTTCCCAAGCGCTTAGTACAGTGCTCTGCACACAGTAAGCACTCAATAAATACGATTGAATGAATGAATGAATGAATCAGGCCATTTTAACAATTTTTTTTTTACTTACCCTGGCTGTTCCCGGCCCTTGACCCCATCCCCCGTCTCTCCTGTGGAACCCCAAATCCTGACTCCAAAGTGGCCCTCACTCCAAGCTGATTCTCCATTCTAGACCCACTTGCCCTTTCTGCCTTTAATTGTTCTTTTAAAAAAAAGTCTCGTTCATCCACAGCTCAATCCTTGCCTGTCCTGTCTCATTTCATCCCTCACTATCCTGCTCCGTTGAAGCCAAGCAGCAACAGTGGAGATGGGACCATCACAGCAGGGACAAGCAAAGCCACTGTCCCTTGTCCTCGATCACCCATCGGCTCGGGGGATCAGGGCAGTGAGGGGCTAGAATGGGACCAGCATGGAATGGGCAGGAGGGTGAGGAGAGAGGATGGGTTTAAAGGAGGGCAAGGTGGGTGTGAGGTGGTGAGAAGAGGAGTGGAGAAATAGTAATGGTATTTATTGGAAAGAGCCACAAGGAGGGTGGAGCAAATAAATTCAAAATCAGGCTAGACATGCTTTACTTCATAACCATCTGGTAGCAACTAAGAGATTCTGGTGCAAGTGCCAGTTAGCAATGCAGCTCCTTCGAGCAACATTCCCCATCAGGCCTCTCACAGAAGACTCCAACATGCATAGTATCCTATTTGCAGAGTGGCATTAAATAGCAACCTTATTTATGAGTTGAGCATCCAACGGAACGCCAAACTTTGAAAAGTTTGTGTAGTATTGTTTAAACCATATTTGCCAAACCAAAGTAGTAGAGGGTTTCAGACTTGGAGAATTCAGGACCATCACTTCAGTTAATATGAATAATTAGGTAAAAATAGGTTTCTCAACCTATTGTTGTTTCCTTTGTTACCCAGAGAAATGCCACTGCTCTGCTTCATTGAAACTGGCATCAAAAGCTACCGCTGTGTCCAACCTGATTAACTTGTATCTTCCCCAGCACTTAGAACAGTGTTTGATGCATAGTAAGTGCTTAACAAATACCATAATAATGACAATAATAATATTGTAACTGTAGACGCTCCTTCCAGCAGAATGGAAGTTTCCAATCCTAAAAACTTGAAATTTTGCTTTAGGCTGTAGCAGATCCTTTTAGACTGTAGACATTTCATTTGAGCAGATGTTACCCTGGACAGTACAGCATCAGTAATGAACTGATTTTGCTGTATGGGAGATGAGCACTTTCTATGATAATAATAATAATAATAATAATAATAATAATGATGATGGTGGTATTTATTAAGTGCTTACTATGTGCCAAGCACTGTGCTAGGCACTGAGGTAGATATCAAAGTAATCAGATTGGACACAATCCCTGCCCTCCATTGGGATCAGTTTCTAAGAACTAGGGCAGACAAGTATTTTAGCCCCATTTTACTGGTGATGAAATGGAGACACAGAGAAGATAGTGACTTGCCCAAAGCCAAAGTCTAGAACCCAGGTGTCCTGACTGAGTGTTATGCTCTTTCCGCTAGCCCATACTGCCTCAGCTAATTTATGGGTAACCATTTTTATTCAGGTTTTCCCTCTTGTTCCCACTGTATACATACTAACGGTCTATGACAGCTGTGTCTTCCCTATTAGATTGTAAATAATAATAACTGTCATTGTGGTGTTGAGCATAGTAGATAACAAGCACTTTGCATAGAATTACAATAATCAGATTAGACACATGGGAGGGCATCATGTTTTCTGTTTTTATTGTATGTTTCCTAGTATATGGTGTAGTGCTCTGCACACAGTAAGCACTCAGTAAATGTGAATGTTGAAACAGAACTAGGAAAACCTCCAATTGCTATTTTGAGTGTTCTGTTTGTATAAGTTTTACCTTGTACAATGAGGCAAAAAGCAGCAGATGGATGATTTTAAGAAAACAAAGCCATTAATCCATAAGACAAGATCACCACTGTAGGCCTAGGGACTCAAAAGCCTTTATAGTCTTTCTCCTGAGCCAAAACGAACAGCTCATGCGGCAAATACAGTATGCAATCAATCAGTTCTTGAAGTGAGGCTGAAACTCTTTGTCCAAAGAAAAATCACACACATAAAAAAGAAAACTGGTGACGATTTATTTTTAAAAAGCCCTAGTTAGCAAATCGTGGCTACTAGAGTTTGTTTGTGCCACAAAACCCAAGCAGTTATCTTTTATCCCTGCCCGTGGCGTGTTGGCTGGGCTGGCGCAAGTGTGTCAAGGGTCTTACGGCTGCCATGCTTCACTTCTGCGCTAAATGCTACTGCTGACATAATAATAATAATAATAATAATAATAATAATGATTCTGGTATTTGTTAAATGCTTCCTATGTGCCAGGCACTGTACTAAGTGCTGAGGTAGATACAAGATAATCGGGCTGGACACCGTCCTTGTCCAGGGAAGTGAAGTGACTTGCCTAAGGTCACACAGCAGACTAGTGGTAGAGCCAGATTTAGAACCTAGGTCCTTCTGACTTCTAGGCCCAGGGTCTATCCACTAGACCATGCTGCTTCTCAGGGTTTTCAGTGAGTCAGTTCCACAGTTCCCCTCGATAAGTAGCATTTACTCGGCACTTACTGTGAGAAGGGCACTGTGTTGAGTGCTTGGAACAGTACAGTAGAAGCTGGTAAGACATGGTCCCTGCTTTCGAAAAACTGACAGTCAAATGGGATGTGGGCAGATAATAGTGATTTTCCGCTAGTGGGAACAAATGAATGAGTGGAGTACGTGAATCAATAGTATATCCAAGTGCTAAATATAGCTAGCTGTTGGAATGACACGACACGGGGCAGTGGAAATTAACTGGGGAATGTTTCCTAAAGGAGGCATTGATTATTAGTCACAAACACATCAGCACCTGGCATTTGACAGTCATATGAATGGTGAGAATCTTAGTAAGTGGGCAGTCAGGACAAATGGGAACAAAAACTGCAAACTAAAGAAAGGAGAAGTATATAGTTTTAGAAAACAAGTAGATGTGGGTTGTGATTTTCTATATTCAATTTACATCAGTTCGCCAACTGAATCAAAGCTGTGGGAACTGATGGAGTATCCGGGTGAGAACTTGACAGTTCTATTGTTGGTTCTGTAAAACATGATGAAGAGGTAGTGGAAATGAGTTTTCAGTAGTTTAAAACCTTTTTTCTTAGAGTACATAGAGCTTATTCTTGGTTTCAGCGTATAATGCTTAATCATGGTTTCTTTAATATAGAGCCCAGGGATAAATCATGTATTTTCAATATTGCCCCATATACTCATTGAAGAAAGAGTGGGGCTCCAAGGAGTTTTTGCTAGATCGCTGCTTTCCACGGATGTTGTTCAAATATTCCCCACAGGCTGAGGTGAAGTTACACACCTGGATGAAAGAGTTCAAACAGGAAAGTGACTTACAGCACTGAAATGCCCAAGGGTTTTCTGGAGTGGAAACTCCTTATTTTAGCGTTTCCCTTCTTCCTCAACAAGATGAAAACATCTGTCACACCTACAGTTATCAAAAATAAATGTTTTCAAAAGATTCCTTCTCACCATCCCTGGTGTTTTGAGTCTTAGGATCAGAAAACTCTCTGCCCTCCATTTTCATATATGACAAGCATGATGGAGTTTGAGGTCTGTCTGATCCTCCAGCTTCAGGTCTTTTCACTGTGTCATCATTCCACATAGATGAAAAGCTGTCAAGGAGGTGCCCTAGCCTCTCTGGGTAACCCATCCAGTTTTAATTTTTTTCTTGATTCGAACCTAAATCCCTCCTGCTGCAACTAAAGCCCATCTCCACTCTTTGTCGTCAAAGAATCCTGTTCTAGGGAGAAGCTGCTCCCCATTCTCTAGTTAAAAGTTCATTCTTTGAAAACCACTACTCTGCATTTTCTCCTCCAGATGAAATAGTTTTAGTTCCCTCAGATTTTCTCCTAGGCCCTGCATCTTGTCTTGGGGACTCCAGGACAGATAAAGGCATGGCTGAGTGATAAGGGAGGGCTACCTCGCAGTCACATACTGCCCATCTGTTATACACTTGTTTGTAACCAAAGTGCTTCATTGCTAACCATGGTCAATTTGTTTTCCTTTAAAGCCTCAAGATCTACTTCTGTGCTAATAATAATAATAGTAATAATAATAATGGAATTTATTAAGCGCTTACTATGTGCAAAGCACTGTTCTAAATGCTGGGGATCATCATCATCATCAATCATCAATCGTATTTATTGAGCGCTTACTATGTGCAGAGCACTGTACTAAGCTCTTGGGAAGTACAAATTGGCAACATATAGAGACAGTCCCTACCCCGTATTGAGCGCTTACTATGTGCAGAGCACTGTACTAAGCACTTGGGAAGTACAAATTGGCAACATATAGAGACAGTCCCTACCCAACAGTGGGCTCACAGTCTAAAAGGGGAAGACAGAGAACAAAACCGAACATCCTAACAAAATAAAATAAATAGAATAGATATGTACAAGTAAAATAAATAAATAAATAAATAGAGTAATAAATATGTACAAACATATATACAGATATACAGGTGATGTGGGGAAGGGAAGGAGGTAAGAAGGGGGGGATGGAGAGGGGGATGAGGGGGAGAGGAAGGAAGGGGCTCAGTCTGGGAAGGCCTCCTGGAGGAGGTGAGCTCTCAATAGGGCCTTGAAGGGAGGAAGAGAGCTAGCTTGGCGGATGGGCAGAGGGAGGGCATTTCAGGCCCGGGGGATGACGTGGGGATGTTATGAGGTGATCAGTTTGTCCCACGGGGGGCTCACAGTCTTAATCCCCATTTTACAGATGAGGTAACTGAGGCCCAGAGAAGTTAAGTGACTTGCCCAAAGTCACACAGCTGACAATTGGCGGAGCCGGGATTCGAGACTCCAAAGCCCGTGCTCTTTCCACTGAGCCACGCTGCCTCTCACGCTGCTACCTTTCTTAGATTGTGAGTCCCTTGAGGGCCAGGGATCAGTTCAACATTCACCCATCTATTCTTTCCCTATGCTTAGTTATAGTATTGTATGTACAGTAACTATTTAATAAACACCATTGCTACTGTCGTCACTCAACCACCTAGCTCCACTTGGAGCTTAAGCAGTTTTTCCCTTGCATCTGTCCGTGCTGTCTCCCTGCTGACCGGGAACTATTTCTCCACTTTACCTAGGTTGGCCTCAAGGTGGATTTGACACTTGGCCATTCCTTCATTGGTTCAGAAGAAAATTATAGACAGTGATAAAATTGTAATTCATGATTAAAATATGCTTATGATGAATTTATGGTGGAATGCACATGGCACAGTCAGATGACAATAATTCCATCACAGCACCTCTTCTAGCACATCCTCCATATCCAGAAAGAAAGTTCAGTCTCACCTACGTGGCCCTAGTGTTCCCGAGGTTAGCTCTCTTCCATGCTACCATGGTCAGAGAAGATACACAGCTACACAAGGGCACAAATTGCAATTGAAAAATATATGCCTAGATTCAATAAGCTATTGGTAGTAATGAGGTTTCGGTTTTTTTCCCCTTAAAAACTGCTGCTTGCCTGAAGATGTGTCCCTCGAGGCTGAAGGCTATGGGACCTATTGGGAAATCTGACATTGGAGATTGGGAAATAGGAATAACACAAAGTGACCACTCACGAACAGCACTAAAGATATTTTGTTGGAGCTTTTGATGGGAAAATCAGGTGTCTCCTTTTCATTCTAGGAAGATGAAGAAGCCCAAGCCAAATCTGACAAAATAAAGCTTGCACTGGAAAAACTGAAAGAGGCCAAAGTTAAAAAGGTAAGAAATAGCAAAATTATTTTTTTAAAAAAAGTTTAGCCTAACAGATTTTTTTTTGTGTTCAGTATTCAGCCGACTGATGAGGGTTTTAGAATAGTTTCTTTCCCAGTTAATTCTTATAGAGAAAGAAAAGTTAACAATATTTTAAAGTCATTAAATGATTAAGGGAGTATCAGCTAGTAATTAACCTGAAAAAATTAGGACTCTTCAATCTGGAAAATTTCAGTTGAACAGGAACATGATTGATGTTTACAAAATGAAGAAAGGGGTTGATAGGTCAGACATGGAATTGTTGTTCCCCAGATCACACAGTACCAGGACAAGAGGGCACCCACTGAAGCTTGTAGTTTCAGAATAATCAAAGGGAAACACTTCTAAACTCAGCGAGTGGAAAGAATCTAGGCTTCATTCACATATGGAGTTGTGCAGACAAAAAATACCAGTCGGCTCAAGAAGGGCTTGGATTTATTAAATGATTAGGCCTGTTGGAGGTTATTGAGGGGAAGAGTTGTGAATGGTAGGTGGGACTTCAGTAACCAGGAGGAAAGATGCCCTGGAGGGGAACCATCACACTCTTCCTCTAAGCATTGTGTTGCCACTGTTGGAGACCGAACACTGCTGGTCTGGAGGCCGTATGTGTCTGACCCAGTAATGGCATTTCTCCTTCTACTGTTTTACTATTCATCTTCCTCCCCTCCTTCCTCCCAATCTCCAAGGATTTGGTGTTGGAAGAAATGGATCAGGAAAGAATGAATGATGTCTAACAGATCCCACAACTGGGCAGAGAGCTTTTATTTGCTAATCTGCTGCTGCTACTTGCCAGTGTTGAATTTCTCATCTGCAGGCCTTTCCAGCATAGTTCATATTCTGTGGCTCTGTGTTCTTTGCGTCTCTCACTATGTAACGTTTGTGTTCAAGTTTTCCACCCAGGCTGATTGCTGGTCAGTTTGGAGGGGTGTGTTTCCCAGTGATCTGTGGCTCTGTGTGGCTTTCAGTGTTGTTTCATTGTGTCTGTCCTTCTGCCTTCATGACTTGTATTTGCCCTCCGTTAGCTCATTCATAATAGCAGGGAGACACAGGGTTAAGTGGAGCCAGGAAACCTGGATTCTGTTCCCACTCCATCTCCTACCCTGCTTAGTGACCTTGGGCAAATCTTTTAACCTTTATGGGCCTTAATGGCCTCATATGTAAAATACCTGCTTTTCCCTGCCTCTGAAAAGATAAATTGGTGTGAAAGAGCTTTGGAAAAGTAAGACTGCTTTGAACTTAAATTATTGTTATTATCATCATCCAACCTTCTAACATATCCAGCATTGAGCAAGGCTCTGATGCTGGTGGATTACTAATACTCCAGGACACATGATGCAGTTCTAAAGTAAGACAACTTGTTAACCGTTCAAAATCTCAACTTCATTTTTCACTTCACCAGGGGATTCGCAAACCACCATTTCAATTGTTAGGTTAACAGCTAGTGGAAAATGTGTGTCGTTGCACCTGTGTTGGTCTTGTGAAATGAGAAAGTCTTGAATATTTCCAGACCGAAAGCTGAACAGTATGTGAACATTGGCCATTGATTTTAATCATTACATCAAAAAGAAAAGCTCCAAAGTAGGCCATTGCAGAAGTCTGAAAATGTTTGGTTCTGGGCCACTGAACTACTTTGCCAACTGAGAATAATGCTGCACATGTTTTGGGGGGTTAGATAAAGGAAGACAGGAAGACAGTTGCTAGATAACAGTAATTATATGTTATGCAAAAAAAAATCAAATCTACTTTTGTGAAAGATCGTCGGCAGATGGAAGAAGTGGCAGCTCAGAAAGCTGAAAAATCTTAGGAGAAGCTACTTAGGTTAAATAATAATGCTAAACTTTAAGCACCATGAACTTTGATACAACACAGGAGGGACAAAGAAGAAATAACTGAAGGGAAGGGAAGGGGATCAAAAAGCTGAATTGTGTATTTGTTGTGATTTCACTTCCCTCTGGATTTCTGAAATCAGGAGCTATCTTAGAGGTGCAGTGTTAAGAAAATGTCAGATGTTTATACCTGCTGCTTCCACTGCCTCTCATCCAACTCCCTCCACGAGCCTCAACAGCCTGGCTTCCCCTTCACTCCCCTCAGATCGCTTTCTATCCCAGGTCAGCATTAGCCTCATTCTCATCAAATCTAATGGACTCTCCTCCATCCTCCTTTTCTTTCCTCTCCTCCTTCAGTTGCCCTGATCATTTTTTTTTTTCAGGAACATCTTTCTGCCACTACTTCCCCTCCTCAGAATCCTCTGATGGTTGTCCATTCCTCTCTGCCTCCAGCAGAAACTCCTCACCAATTGCTTCAAGGCACTCAGTCAATTCTGCATACTAATAATCGTTTCTCCACTTCATCTCAGTTCACACACTTTGTTCTTCTCAGATCAGCCTACTCACTGTGTCTCACTCTTATCTCTCACTGCTGACCTCTTGCTCAAACCCTCCCTTCTTCCTGGAACTCCCTCTCTCTGCACATACAGCAGATGACTGCACTCCTCATCCTTCCTGATTCATCTCTCATGTCCACACCCAATTCTTCCCTACAACTGCCGCTACAGCACTATTGTGTCACATAAGCACTAGTCTCTCTCTCTCACACACAGACTCTCACTCTCTCTCTCTCACTAATGTACATATCCTCAGATTTCATTATGTCCTCCTACCTGTATTTTCGCTTCTCTCTCCCCTGGTAGATTGTAAAATCCTCTAGGGCAAGTATCCTGTGTACTAACTATACTGTACTTTTCCAAACACTCAGTTTAGTGCTCTGCACCGAGTAAGCAGTCAGTAAATACTGATTGATAAACCAAAACCTGCTAATAAAAGGGAAGGCCCAACTGGGAAAGGAGCTGGGAGATTCTTCAAGACTGCCTTCAGAGTTTTGATGCCTATTGGCCGTACCCTGAGCATTGATAAGGCAGCTTTCCTCCATGGGACAAGAGATGGGCTCATACTGTTGTTTTGGCTTAAGGTCCCTTGATCTTCCTGACAAAAGAACAGTTCCAGTGGAGGAGAATAGCTGTGATACAGTTTTGGGGGGGTTGAGCTAAATCTGCTTGGGAAACTCTGGCCCCTGTCCTGTCAATCCAGGAGATGATGAACTCGGGTGTAGAGGGGGAGCAAGAGAGATTTTGGGTAAATTTGAGAAACAACTTCAAATTGTCCCTCCAAAACAGCAGAAAACACAGACTTCCCCCCATCCCCACCCTGTTCAGCTCCCCACCCTCCTCCTGGGGACAAGTTGTCAGTGACGAAAGTTTTCCTCTAATCACTGGCAAAGCTTACAGGCAACTTGCTTACTGTAAATATTGCCAAAGAAAGTGCAGTAAATCAGAAGTGTAATATTCTCCGTTTTCTAAGCAGTCCTTGGCATACTAGTCCATCACAGAATTTGTATCCAAGCTGCCATTCAGCTTGCAAAAGTCCACGACGCTATAAAGGGTGGACTGTGTCCCCACCCAGACCACCGGGACACCTCGCCGCTAACTTTGGCAATAATTGTATGCTGGCCCCTGTCCCGTTCACTTAAGCTTTTGTAAATATGTGGAAATTGGGCTCAAGATGTAGTTTCATTATATCTGGAAAGAACCCCACAATTTTTCGGTGCAAATAGACTATTTTCCCCTACTTTAAAAGATAACATGCCTGCTGTTGAGAAATCCCAGGCAAGGGTGGAATGTTTCACTCCTCCATGAAGTCACCAGAGAGAATTAACTTGGTCCAATATAATGTTAAATTCCCCTGGCCCCAGCCCAGGGTGTTTTCTGTAGGAAATATAGTTTAGTTGGAAAGAATAACTTCAGCAAAGAGTGATAGCCACCCCTTGGACAGACAGCAGTCTGGGTATGGACAAGATTTAGAACTTCACTAAGAAACTCTCCAAACCCCAGCTTCTAGGGGCAGATATTTATCCTCTTTAACTATGTGTTTTAGCCAAACATCAAAAATTATTGATGCGGGTAGCTAGATCAGTATTTGCTAAGCTTGCAGGGGCATGCAGAACTCTGTACTAGACACTTGGTGAAATGAAAATGCAACTCAAAGTTATGGGTCTTACCCTCTAAAGAAAGGAAGAAAAATTCAGTGCCCCAAAATGCCGAAAAATGTAAAGGAGTGCAGTAAAAACGCATGAAGACCCTTTCTAGCAGTCCAAAAAAACCCCCAAAACCAAGCTCAGTACCTCCTAGTTGAGATTAAAGTGTCTGTTGGGCCGCACGCTCAGAATTTTCTCAGTTTTTCACCAGAGTTGAAAAGTAAGACCTGTGAACATCATGTGGGACAGGGACTGTCCGACCTAATTCACTTGTACCTTCTCAAGTTCTTGGAACAGTGTTTGACACATAGTAAATGCTTAACAAACACCATAAAAAAGAGCTTCTCCTGGAAGAAATACTGTGAGCGGAGGAGGCTAAGTAGTGTGAGTTGAATTTGCTCCCCCACTTTTTTGGAAATTGAAGGGATCGGAAAGGAGGCTTGTGCTTCGGGTGTGCGAGGCAGTGCATGTGTGCTTTGGGCCAAGACTGTGAGCCCACTGTTGGGTAGGGACTGTCTGTATATGTTGCCAACTTGTACTTCCCAAGCACTTAGTACAGTGCTCTGCACACAGTAAGCGCTCAATAAATACGATTGATTGATTGATTGATTCAGCCTGGCAGGTGCATGGCCTAGTGGCTAGAGCCTGGGCCTTGAAGTCAAAAGGACCTGGGTTCTAATCTCAGCTCAGACCCTTGTGTGCTCTGTGACCTTGGGCAAGCAATTTCATTTCTCTGTTCCTCTTAGCTCATCCATAAAGTGGGGATTAAAACTGTGAGCCCCATGTGGGACAGGGACCAAGTCCCACCCAATTTGCTTATATCCACCCCAGCGCCTAGTACAGTGCCTGGCACATAGTAAGCACGTGATAAAATATCACAATTATTATTATTACGAGAGAGACCACAGGCCTTTGGCAACAGTTGGGATGGTGGACCACATGTTTCTTCTTTCATTTTTGTATGATGTTAACTAGAGCACAAAGGGAACCATCCTCCCAGAGGTTGACTCAAAAACTTATAGAATTTAGAAGGATTCATAGAATCCTAGTACAGGCAAGGAAATCAATCCATCTGTGATATTGTGTGCTTCCCTTGTGCAGAGCACTGTACTAAGCACTTGGGAAAGTACAATACAATCCAAGTTAATAGATGCAATAAATGCTTCAGCAAGTTTCCTCACAGAAAGTTCTTGAGGTCCCAGGAAGCTCTAGGGAACTTTTTGCCCCATCCTGTTGAGAATCACCTGCTTACATGACCTGTGGGCATAGCCTCCCCACTTTTCTTTCCTTAACTAAACATCATCATTAAATGTAATATCTAAAGCTTCAGTGGTTCATTTGGCCTGCTGTCCTGAGTGATATGTGCCATCTGGACCGCCACACCTTCCTTTTGAGTGAAATTGCAGAATTTCATCCTTACCTTTCTTTAAAGCTGCATTCTGTTTTCAAGGAGTTTTTAAAGACAATTAGGACATTTTTAATGCCAGTTTTATTCAAAGACCCATATTGTTCTACTCCTCTGGGTCACGGCAGCACTGAGTGTTTAGTTATGGTGCTCTTGATCTCTGTTCTTGGCTATTCTCTACTTCTGGAACTTCTGGAAGCCTCCATAAGTTAACTGGATTCTCATCGCCCTTCTCAGCTCGTTGTCAAGGTGCACATGAACGATAACAGTACCAAGTCGCTGATGTTGGATGAAAGGCAGACGGCGCGGGATGTTTTAGACAATCTCTTCGAGAAAACCCACTGCAACTGTAACGTGGAGTGGTGTCTCTATGAAACATACCCAGAGCTTCAAATTGGTAAATTCCAGGGCTTTGACAATGATTCTGAACAGATTGTAATCTGTCACCCCGTGGTTTTTGCATTCGTGGTAAATTCTTGGTTACCGAAGCGTGATCAACAAAGAGGAAAGCCTGGGTAGTTAGCGTCATCTGGCATCCGTCTCAGATTTAATACCTGATCTGGGATTTCTTTTTGGCAGACATTCACCAGGCACAGCAGGTGGCCTGACTGGTAGGCATGTGGATGCTTTTGCACTGCTCCTTGAATGGTCCCATTAAAGAGGAGACTTGAGAAGGTGATTCTTCTCTGCGCAGCCCCCGGAATCCAAACAGATCGTGGGAGGCCGTAAGCATCTTTCAGTTCTCCTCCCAAGAGTGCTTCCCTTGACTGCAGAGCATCAAACCACTACCGCTGTACCCACTGACATCCATTTTGATATTTTTTACCAAAATGGCATTTCAGCAGCCCAACTAGAGAAGGAAAACCCCTGACCTAAACCTTCACGTGGTTGCTCAGGCCAGCAGCCAGGCCACGAAGGACCAAAGAGCAGTGGGAAGAAACTGAGGGGGAGGGGTTGAAACAGTTCTCTGTTCCCCTTCCCCTCTCCCCTCGTTTCCTGCCCTTGCCCTCATCGATATCCCCCCAAGAAAAGTGTTGTAGGGGGAGAGAAGGAAAGCGAGTTGCCACAGTACTACCAGGGCCTGCTACTGCTTTTACCATCCAGTCACTGCTCAGGAGACCTTGATGCACTTGAGGATATAGGTGCTATAAACGGGCATGCTTCAGGGCAGGAAATGGGGTCTAATTAGAATCAATTAGTGGTGTTTATTGAGCACCTACTGTGGGCAAAGCACCATACGAAGTACAGTACAACAGAGTTGGCAGACCCATTCCCTGAATCCACCCAGATGCCTGGTTCCTGTTGATGATAACAATATTAAAGCCTCATAATTGCCACTGTGTCCACACGTCAGTGTAAAAGCAGTGCACATTTATATCAATCAATCAATCAGTCGTATTTATTGAGCACTTACTGTGTGCAGAGCACTGTACTAAGCGCTTGGGAAGTACAAGTCATAATTTATATCCTGCCAGAGTTTCTCCTGCTAAATACATTTTAATGGAACATTTGAGTAACCTGTAAATTAGGAGAAAAGCAAAATGCTTGCCCTCATGTACAGTGTGGATGAAACTTTGAAGCATGCAGTGGGACTTGAAAATTGAACATGGATGAAGTTTTCATGAGTACTTTATTGGGTCTGTTGGGGCCTGGGTGGAGAGGGAAGCCCGTGGTCCCCATAAGCCTTACAAGTTTCCTTTCTTGTTTCTCCAGAAAGGTTTTTTGAAGACCATGAAAACGTGGTGGAAATCTTAACAGACTGGACAAGAGATACTGAAAATAAAGTGCTGTTTTTGGAGAAAGATGAAAAGTATGCTGTTTTTAAAAATCCTCAGGTAAGGGAACTTGTAGATTCATACAGAAGCTTGCTAGTGCCTCAGGTGTGTGTATTTTGCATGACTCAGCTTGGCAGCTCCTGGCAGCATTTTTAAAGCTGTTGTAGGGGTCAGTCCTCTAAGATCACATTTGATGATTATTGCTGAGTGGTGGGAGATTGAACGATGGGTGATTTTTGCTGTCATGCAATATGGGTTTCATACGGCCAGCGTTTAGCTCATTGACCTTGGTATTTGAAGATAAGCCTCATGACTGTTCTCGTACAAATGGGGATTGTCGCAAAGATTAATGGGTCACTGACAGTTATTCCCTCCAGTTCAAACATGTGACAATTGGACTAGTCAAGATGGCAATTATTTCTGCTTAACATCAGCAAATACCCACCACAGTAACGGTGGAACACTGTTAATGACAAATCATTATGGTCCATAAATTCCTAATTAACTTCCCACAGTAAAATATTAAGGATGGCTTAATAGTACTCACTCTATATTCTTACAAAGTTCTCCTAAACCAAATAAGGTTAGTTTCCCTAGAGTTATCTGTTCTGCAGCCCACTCCAGATTCCAGCTGGCACTCATTCCCATAGGCAGAAGCCAATCGGTGTGGTTGATGTCTCCGGGAACTTTAACTTTCTTACCTTCTTTCACTTTGCTAAGACATCTGCCAGAGTTCCTTCAGCCCTGGAGCCCTGAGAGTGCTTGTCTCAGCTCTGTCTCCTCATCATTCATGGGTGCAGCAGTTTCCTGGGTCACATTCCCCAGTGGCTCTTCAGCTCCGCAGTGACGATTCAGATCGAGGGAAGGTCATAAACCCCTGACCCAAGGCTTAAACCTCATATGGTTGTCACACAATGTGCCTGCCCCGCTGAAGGGAAAGGCTCCAAATTTCCCCTGAACTCTAGTCACTTGTGGCCTTGCTGATACTGTGCTGACCTGGGAAAATCCGTATCTGGCTCCAAACTTGCAGTGGAAAAAAAAAAAAAAAGCACAAGGCCCGGAGAGCACTGTGTATTTTCCAAGTCTTGTCTCTGAGCACTCAATACCGGATTTGAAATTCCTAAATTCAAGTCTTTCGTCGCTTGCACGACGGGGGCGATTCCATTTCTTGTAATATGATTGATGATATTTGTGAGGAGCAGTAAATGCCCCAACTTTGTGGACTCTGGTCCTTTTCCCCATGTGGGACCTTGTCTTTGAGGTTACTGTCTTCACCTTCTTGTCCTTGGTTACCTCCATAATCCTAGCGATGTTTCCAGAGAGAGCCAGGTCTTAGCCTGGCAACACTATATAATCAGGAAACACTTACGGGGAAGGGTTGAGATTGAAAATGTTTCCTCTACTAGAATCCATAATGAAAAATTCCACCCATCAACTGATTTCCACATTTGTGGCCCGGCTTCCTGTTTGCTCCTCCAAAAGGCTTGTACCAAGAAGACAGGACCTCCCTCTGGGTGCTAGGCATCTCCACAGAGCTGCACGCATCTCCTTTCTGGGGTCCAGCTCCCCTCGTTGATTGGTAGGGAGGCTGCAGGAGAAGATGAGGCTGACCAGTGGACCGTGTTCTCTTTGACTCCCCCTCAACCTCTTGCTATAAAGGAAAGGGTTTTCTTATGTTTTTGGTATGAAGAGTCCTTTATAACACCTCAACCACAAGCATTTTTTCTTCCCCTACTAGTCATCCTGCAAGAAACAAAAAATAATCGAATCAGTCAGTAGTTTTCCCCTGGAAAATACGCTGGAGGAGACAGCATTATTGAACACACACACACACAAACACACACACACTCTCTCCTCTCTCCCTCCCACCCCCCCAACCCTGCCTCCTCCACTGCCCCCACAATTCCCATAACAAAACCCTCTCCTTTGTAGCCCTGGTTGGTTTAGTATATAATAATAATGATGGCATTTGTTAAGCGCTTACTATGTTCATTCATCTCCTAAAACTGTTTCCTTTTGGGAGATGAGCACTGTAAAAGTCAGTGGCTCATAGAGATGAGGTTATCAGTCTTGTTCAGTTCTCTGGCTGCAGCCTAGGGAGGGATTCTTTCCATCCACTGGGAGAGCTGAGGCATCACCACCAGACCAGGATTCTGAGACCATTTACAGTGAGGAAGAGGTGATTCACTGGGTCACCCAGTCACTGACCTCATCCCTCCAGAGCTGGATCTCTTTGTTTTTTCTAAATCTTCCATAAAACCCCTTTGGAAAGGTTTGTCTTTCATTGGTCATCTGCTTCTCGGCACGTATTGCCCTTCAAGTTATCTACTGATGGGTTAGATATTATGGGGAAGGTTCTGGATTAATAGCTTTTAGGGAAGACCAAAGTCCTAATGTTTGAGAAGCGGGTGGAACATAGATGGTCCCTAGTGAAAGCTAACAGAGAGGAAGCAAGTGATTTCAACTTCAACATTCATTCCTTCAGTCTTATTTCTGCTGCTATCAGGGGAGGGGACTGTACAAGAGACAAACACTGGTCTACGGAGGCCAAGAGAAATAATGATAATGGCATTTGTTAAGCGCTTACTATGTGCAAAGCCCTGTTGTAAGCACTGGGGAGGTTTCAAGGTGATCAAGTTGTCCCACGGGGGGCTCACAGTCAACCCCCATTTTACAGATGAGGGAACTGAGGCACAGAGAAGTTAAGTGACTTTCCCAAAGTCACACAGCTGACAATTGGCAGAGCTGGGATTTGAACCCATGACCACTGACTCCAAAGCCCAGGCTCTTTCCACTGAGCCATGCTGCTTCTCTAATAAGCAGCAACCTCTCTAAATAAGGAAGGCTATATACAGCCATGATTGGGAGCCAAGTGGATAGAAGTCTCAGGAAGAAAGAAGACGGAAAGGAGTCTGCCAGAGCACCTGCAGTCAGCAGTGGGTTACTAAAGGAAGGCCAAGTCCCCGTTTTTGTCAGTTGGCCGTGGACCACAGGAAAGGGTCTGACCTCCTAGGGACAAAGCATCAGAGAGGATGTCTGAGGGGGTTAAGAAGCTGGAGGGGAAGTCCCATGACATGAAAGAATGACACTCTTGCAAGCGAATCGTGATGGTCCATCTGTCCAGTGTGATCAATCCATCCTGCCTTGACAGGACGCAACTTTGTCAGCCAGCCTGTGTGTCATTACTGAAGCTTCCTTTAGCCATCAGCTGTAGGCACTGGATGGTCGGCTTTGCCTCAAAAAGTGCCGCATGCTCAGACATAAATGAACTGTTATCAGAGGAACTTCATTGCGTCGACACAGCTGTGGGCAAGTGGGCTGGGGTCTGTTCTGTGGTTGCCGGGGAGAGCGCGGCAGGCACCCCGTTGCTGGGATTATCCCCGTTTACTCTCCCAGCTAGCAGGAGTCCTGGAGAGTCTCCGAGGGTTACAGAGAGTGTTTGGTAAAGCAGTGATAGGCTGTTTTGGATTACCAGCATGGAACTGAATCTCTGCCACAGGACCCAGCAGGACAGTTGTATGAGGAGCTGAGACATAGAGCATCCTGGTCCCTGGTGCTTGGGTGCAGGTGGCAACCCAGGAACAGTTGTTCTGGGACATTTTCTTCTACAGGAGCCGGGTTTGGGCTGGTTCCCAGCACATGCACATCTGTACATATGTTGCAGACAGTAAGATCCTACCCATGTGACAAGATGGGAGGTTCTTAGGCCCGCTCTTCTACTGAGCCAGGTTTGATGAGGCCAGCAATGCTTAGGTACTCTTTCCAGCCCCTCTTCCAAATTTGAAGTGAGCTGTGTGACCCTAAATAGGGCTGCTCAGACACTTAGGGGCCTGCAGAGAGTGAACACCCAAAATCCAGAGCCTGTCTGCTTACCTGGAGCTTTTGTTTAGGGGTAGGGGGACATGGTAGCCCACTGTCAGGAGAATCTGCGCCTGAGCTGGTGTTTTGTATTGCTGTGACGTAATCAGTCTTACTGTGACCTCCTGCAGTGTTGCAGCTAGCATTGCAAGACAGCTGATTGCGTTAGAGGTGCTAGCTGTGGCTCTGGGCAGAACATCTGTGAGTGCCGCTAATTGCTCTGCTGTGGCCTCATCTGTTTTTCACACCACTGCTGGGTGTGAAACACATCCACTGTGTGAAATGTTGGCATCTCCATAATACCGATAATATTTGTTAAACGCTTACCGTGTCAAGCTCCGTTCTAAGCGCTGGGGTAGATACAAGCTAATTAGATTGGACACAGTCCCCGCTCCACAAGGGGCTCACAGTCTTAATCCCCGCTTTACACGTGAGGTAACTGAAGCACAGTGAAGTTAAGGGACTTGCCCAAGGTCACACAGCAGACGAGTGACGGAGCTGGGATTAGAACCAAGGTCCTTAATGATGGTATTTGTTCAGCGCTTACTATGTGCAAAGCAGTGTTCTAAGCGCTGGGGGGATACAAGGTGATCAGGTTGTCCCACGTGGGGTTCACAGTCTTAATCTCCATTTTACAGATGAGGGAACTGAGGCACAGAGAAGTTAAGTGACTTGCCCAAAGTCACACAGCTGACAATTGGCGGAGCTGGGATTTGAACCCATGACCTCTGACTCCAAAGCCCATGCTCTTTCCACTGAGCCACGCTGCCTCATTGCATATTTATTCTGTACATGTTCCAACTTAATTCTGTATGCACCTATCTGCCTGCCAGAAATCCATGGCGACATGGGTAGGTGTGTTTTGCGGGGGGAGACTGTTAATTTACAGGTAGGTGTGGAAGGTGGAGGTTTATTTGAAAGGGTCAAGGGTAAGAACAGTAACAGGTCATTTGAAGACGTGCATTTTTGCCTGTGTGGAGTGTCTCTCCTGTGCATTTTAGCTTCACCCTGAGCTCCCAAGGGCATCACCCCCTTTACCAGAATTCAGAGAATGGGGGTTCCAGAACAAAATAAAATATTTGGAATCGAAATATTGGTTACAAACACTGTCCAAAATTACAGGATTATTTTGCCTTATGTAAAATGCGGGGGTGGGTAGATGGTGAAATTTGCTCTGGGGAAAAATGCTTAATTGAACATCTGCAGGGTCAGTCCATAAATTATCCCCTGGTGGCCTGAAAAAGTCAAGGTGTCCTCTCCTACCCCCATCCCCAGCTCTTACCCACCATAATCTGATTCCTGGGGTGGTTTACCCACCGGGGAGAGACCAGTTAAGTGGCTTACCCTCCGGGGAGAGACCAGTTATTCCTTGTATTCTTGATGTGGGGTGTTTTAAAGCGCCAAGTCTCACCTTGAGACTAGAGAGCACGTGTGATGGCTGCTTACTTTTCAGCTACTGAAATAAAAATGATGATAATTGTGGTGTTTGTTGACCATTTACTGATGTACATCTCTTTGGTCTTTGATTCAGAACTTCCTCTTGGCTAACAAAGGGAAGAAAGAAGGCAAGGACCCAAATGAGAAAATGAATCCTAAAAACAAGGAGGCCCTCCTGGAGGTAAGCTTGCTTGTGCAGTGTGGAGAAAGGGGTCTGGGGCTTGTTTCTGGATGGGGCCACTTGGACCCACCTGAGACTTCCAGATTTGCCTTTGCACATGGATTGGGGGGTCTTAAGACATCTGCCTTAAGTTGTTGACTTTTTGATGCTTCAAATCACATCTGCTGCTCATTCATTCATTCAGTCATTTATTGCTCATCACTAATCCATACATGTTTTGTCTTTCAAGTATCTCTATAAACAAAGTAAAATATTAAAAATAATTCCAGATTATTAGGATCAGATGGAAATTAGATTTTGAGCTTCCCTTTATCTGTAGTTTCATGAGCTCGTCCCCCTCTCCATCCCCCCATCTTACCTCCTTCCCTTCCCCACAGCACCTGTATATATGTATATATGTTTGTATATATTTATTACTCTATTTATTTATTTTACTTGTACATATCTATTCTATTTATTTTATTTTGTGAGTATGTTTGGTTTTGTTCTCTGTGTCCTCCTTTTAGACTGTGAGCCCACTGTTGGGTAGGGACTGTCTCTATATGTTGCCAACTTGTACTTCCCAAGCGCTTAGTACAGTGCTCTGCACACAGTAAGCACTCAATAAATACGATTGATTGATTGATTGATTGATTTAATTTCCCAACATCTTGACATCCAGAAGGGGCCTTTCATCAGTGGTAGGATTTTGAGTACTCTTCACTGGGTCCCAATTTTACCTGCTTCAAATCATCTGCAGTTTAGCTGATTTGTACAATTATTTTGATGTAAATAGTCCTCATCACACAGTACTTTTCCCTTCTTGATTTTTAAGCAATATAACAAGAATGACTTTCTATGGAAGATTCTTGAAAGTATTTTGAAATTGTCAAAAATTTTTCAACAATTAGAAAATACCTAGAAAGACTGGCTAGTCTCAAATAAATGTTCCTCCATGATTCCGTAGATGTTGTTTCCTGCGCAGTCTAATTAAACTAGACCCTGGGCCTCAGGAAAGGATACCTTCAGTTCCAAAAGGGTCTGGTGAGGCAAAAAAAATGTTGATGGTAACTGAATCAAGACCAGGAGCTAAGAGAAGCATGTCCTGCAGCCTGTATAGCCAATGAAAACAAAACTTTGCCATGATACTTGGAGAAGGAAAAGTTAAGGGTTTGGAGGAAATAGAAATATTGCATTCCTGTCACTGATCATAGATTTTACACAGTTCCTCCAAAAATGTCAGAATCTTGGGTTGGGAGCACCATAGGTTTGCTCTAGTAATGGTGGCACCTATGGGGTTATATAAAATTCACTGTAGTGTGTAAACTTTCAGTGGCAGGCAGGAATTTCTATTTCAGTGGTATTTGTAAAGAGCCTATTATGTGCCGGGCATTGTACTAGGTGTGGGATTGGATCAAGTTAATCAGGTTAGACACAATCCGTGTCCCACCTAGGGCTCCCTGTCTTAATCCTCATTTTACAGATGAGGTAACTGAAGCCCAGAGAAAATAAGTGACTTGCCCAAGGTCACACAGCAGGCAGGTGGCAGAGCTGGAATTAGAACCCAGGTCCTCTAACTCCCCAGCCCATGTTAGCACTAGGCCATGCTGTTTTCTCTTACAATTTGAACAACTTCTGGAAAATGATTAGATCTTGCCATAACCTATCCCTTCTAAGATAAGAGCCCCTTTGCCCAGGGTGACTACATGGGAAATCATTGAACACAGTCTGTCCCCTTTTAGACTGTGAGCCCACTGTTGGGTAGGGACTGTCTCTGTATGTTGCCAATTTGTACTTCCCAAGCGCTTAGTACAGTGCTCTGCACATAGTAAGCGCTCAATAAATACTATTGATGATGATGATGAATAGAGAACTTTAGCTCTCCCTTTGAGACTTCGGGCATTGTAATTCCCTGATGCCCCTTCTCTTCAATCAATCAATCAATCGTATTTATTGAGCGCTTACTGTGTGCAGAGCACTGTGCCAAGCGCTTGGGAAGTACAAGTTGGCAACATATAGAGACAGTCCCTACCCAACAGTGGGCTCACAGTCTAAAAGGGGGAGACAGAGAACAAAACCAAAACAAAAACAAAACCATACTAACAAAATAAAACAAATAGAATAGATATGTACAAGTAAAATAAATGGAGTAATAAATATGTACAAACATATATACAGGTGCTGTGGGGAAGGAAAGGAGGTAAGATGGGGGGGATGGAGAGGGGGACGAGGGCTAGAGGAAGGAAGGGGCTCAGTCTGGGAAGGCCTCCTGGAGGAGGTGAGCTCTGAGTAGCTCTCTTCCTGCAGAAGAGATTGTATCCATGTAAAACCAGAGACATGCTTCATTTTAGTGCATCTAAGTGCATTTTTTGTGAGAAGAGGGTGGTCTGGATTATTGTTGATGTTTATATTTAGTCTTCTAGACTGTAAGCCCATTGTTAGCTAGGGATTGTCTCTTTATGTTGCCGAATTGTACTTTCCAAGCGCTTAGTACAGTGCTCTGCACACAGTAAGCGCTCAATAAATACGATTGAATGAATGGATATTTAGAAGTGTTTAAGTATGCATTATTAAGTTTCTTGAGATGGACTTTGTGCTAGAGAGTGCCCCAGTGAATTATACAGTGGAGTAGGAGGGGAGAGGAGAGCTGGTACAAATGATGGGCTAGTGAAAGTTAGGAAAGCAGCATGGCCTAATAGAGCACAGGCCTAGGAGTCAGAAGGACCTGGGTTTTAAACGTGGCTCTGCCACTCGTCTGCTGTGCAACCTTGGGCAAATCACTTAACTTCTCTGTGCTTCAGTTCCCTTATCTGTAAAATGGGGATTAAGACTGTGAGTCCCATATGTGACAGGGACTGTGTCCAACCCCATTTGCTTGTATCCACCCTAACTCTTAGACCAATGCCTGGCACGTAGTAAGTGTTTAATAAATAGCCCCTCCCACCCCACCCCACCCAAAAAAATTAAGTAATCCCACAACAAACTTTGAGATTTTGAAAAAAAACATTGGAAGCGTGGGAGTGTTATCCCACCTCACGGACCATTCATTATGAGATAATAGGGCTGGAAATTTCAGTCGGCCTCCTTGCTTTGCTATAAAGCACTTTTATTTCCCAAGACTTTGATGGTATTCATTTTAGTTTTGCCCCCACAGTGTCACTGTGAGGAAGGGGGAGGCGGGTATTACTATCCACATTTCCTAGGTGAGGAAACAGAGGTGAAAAGTTACCCAACATCACACAGCAGGCCAAGGGTGGAAGTGGGCCTAAAACCTGGGTTGTTCATCTCCCAGAACTGCAGTCTTTCCAACACCCACCACCCTCCCCACCCCGGCCACCTCCCTCATCTCAGACTTTAATCGGCTCCCAGGTTTCATTTCATTATTCACCTTTTGGGCTCGGTTTCATGGGAATTGTTTACAGTAAATTTCTCCGTTGGCAAGCTGGACACTTGGGCCTTTAATGTCAAATGAGTCCTTTTGAAGGGTGTGCATGCAGAGCCCCAGATAAAGGGACTGGGCTAAGGGAACAGTTTGTAGCCATGGCTGCACGCCTGTCTGTTTTTGAACTTTATGTGGTGTAACTGGATTCTCAATTGCAGGAAAGTTTCTGTGGGACATCTGTCATCGTGCCAGAACTTGAAGGAGCTCTTTATTTGAAAGAAGATGGAAAGAAGTATTGGAAGAGGCGTTATTTTCTTTTACGGGCTTCTGGAATTTATTATGTCCCCAAAGGCAAGACTAAGGTGAGGAAGTGCAAAGGAAACAATTTAGCGACCGAGAATTTCATGGCGGGAAAAGTAAAGCAATCACCAGGTGGCATTTTCAGGGCAGCGAGTGGCACACTTCGGCGGTATGGGACTGCTTGAATGCTTTTTCAGGATTTCCCAGATAAGAGAACTGTTTCTCCTTGAAATCCTAACTTTATTTCCCCCAAGAAGAGTCCCTGTGGGCTCTTATGACTAGCTAGAACCCTGGAGAACGTTTCTTTCCTTATCCTGGAGTTTGCTGTCCCATTGAGGCTCTGAGTGAATGCTGAGTAGGCTAGAGATAACAGATGTATAAAGAAGTCCGATATTATTTAGATTAGATGTCTAGCTACCCCAGAGGGGTTGACTTTTTCGTATTTGCCACTAATTTGTCCTGCTCAGAATTGCTCTCTGGTAGTTCCCGAAACACAGTGTTTGGCCTTGTACCTCCTGCAGCCTCTTATGAAGCATGGTGTAACCTCACCCTTATAAAGTGCCCTCCAGAAGGACACGCAGTAGCAGTGACCAAGGCTGTGGACGTCAAACAGTGGTGTGGGGCTTTTCTGAGGAAAAGAGGTCTTCTTGGCCCGCCCTGGAGTTCTTGGGCCAGACCTGTTGAGGATTCTTGCCATTCTGTAGTCTTTTTCTGCTGCTCGTTTGAGGAGTTTGAGAAGCTGGCAGGGCAATGAAGGAAGGAAGCAGATTTCATATCCTGTAGATGTAGCAACTCCTGCCCCAGTGTTGCAAACTATCAGTCAGTGACCTCAATCACAGAAGTAAAAGGAAAGCACAATAACACAGCAAAAAAAAGTGTGTTAATGGTGATATTCTGTGCACATTCCCTGAAAGAGAGGAACCGGGAAGCCCCAGGCAGACCAACCCCCTTGGCATCCTCAGTAGGGGCTAGGGTGGTGTGCCGTCAGGGCTGGGCTCACCCTGGCTAACCGTAGTCTGGGGAATGGACCTTCTCTCCCCCTCCCCCCGACAGTTCACCCATGAACCTTGATGATGCTGAACTGTTTGGCCCAAATGTAGTCGTTCTCTAGCCCCAGAAGCCAGAGAGCCAGGTGACTAAGGTTCAGATAAAGGTAGAATTACAGAGCAGTTTAGGGTTGTGACGTTAGTGGAGTTATGGAGGGAGCTGGTCCAAGCCAGCCTGCTTCGGGGTACCTAGTGAGGATTCTGGTTTCCATAGCAACACATCAAGCACAATAAGGAGCAAAAGGGGAATTTGCAGCAGGACACAAAAGGGTTTGAGAAAAATCTCTGAGGTACCTGTTACATTGCACTCTCCCAGGTGCTTAGTACAGTACTCTGCACCCAGGAAGTGCTCAATAAATGCAGTTAATTCAGAAGCAGAGTTGAATGAAATTTGGCTTATTTATTAAAAAGTAAATTTACATATCCATTGTCTAAATCTTGGAAGCTTTTGTATTAAAAAAAGCTGCTCTCAATCACAAGGTTCATCACTCCCTCATAGTGACAGGATCCTTTAAGATGTGCACTTAATGGCTGAAATAACTATCCGTCCATTCCTGCTCTGAATGTATGAGTAAGAATGGTCCAAAGTCAGCTTGCTAGAGCATAAGAGGCCAATTGTAAAGCACTGAACTCACCACCTTTAGTGCCCAGCTGTGACTTGGTCCCCTCTCAGCGAAAAATTTTGCAGTGCCTTGAGTACAGAAAGGGAAAGAAGCCCGTGCTATAATTCGCATCATGGACTCTGATCAGTGCTCTGGTCAGTGCTGCTGTGTCCACAGGAGCGAGGGATGAGGTGGGGAGGTGGGAGAGAGAGAGTTGGACCTCTTTTCCCAGCAGCAAGGGTGCCATGAACACCGTTCCCTCAACATAGCCCTGGAAATGGCAACATTCTGGTTTTTCTGTGCTCTCTTTCACCTCTTAAAAGGTGGATTGCTCTCCTTCCTGAAAATTGTTTTTCAAAATGATACTCATTAAGTGCTAGGAAACACTGTTTTAAGTACTGGAGTAGAGGTAAAAGATCATCCAGTTGGACATAGTCCCTGTCCTACATGGGGCTCACAGTCTAATGGAGAGAACAGGTATTAAGTCCCCATTTTACAGGTGGGGGCTATAAGTATGTTTCATAAAATTCAAGATTTCCTCTTCTTAAGTAATAATAATGGTGGCATTTATTATGTGTTTACTCTTTACTGAGCACTGGGGTGGATACCGGATAATTGGATCGGAGACAATTCCGGTCCCACCTGAGGCCCAGAGTTTAAGGGAGGGAGAACAGCTATTTAACCCCCCATTTTATAGATGAGGAAACTGAAGCACAGAGAGGTTCAGTCCAAGGTCACCCAGCAGACGAGTGGCAGAGTTGGGACTAAAACCCAAGTCTCCCAGCTCCCAGGCTCACGCTCTTTCCATTAAGGTACGCTGCTCTCAGAAGCATTACCGGAACTGCCAGAGAGCGATTAATCATGAAATCGGAATCAAACTATAAAAATATATTTTCTCTTTCATTTTTAGACGTCACGGGACTTGACCTGCTTCATTCAGTTTGAAAATGTAAATGTGTACTACGGGACACAGTACAAAGTGAAATATAAAGCTCCAACTGACCACTGTTTTGTCTTAAAGGTACGTACTGGTGAACCTGGAAGTTAGTATTTCTAAGGTTGCTGAGCCTTCATTCCTTTAATGGCAGGTAAGTGTTAAATGCCACAAACCACATTTTAAGCAGCAGTTAGAAAAGTGACCACTTGATAATCCACAGTAATGTGTAGAAATGTAGAAGGGAAGGAATTTCAGCTCTTCTTAGTCAACTTCCACAGACAAGATTCTCTCAATAAGACCAGATCTACCAAGGGACTGTTTTAAAATATTTTCTTAGCCCAGTTGCTTTATTAAGTATGAGTGCTCAAAAAGAAAGATCTAGCTTCAAATGGTTGATAGTTTGTCACACCACTAATGATTCTCGGAGGCTCACTCGCAACTTTACCATCTGATTTTTACAAACAAGCAAACGGGGTTTGTTCTACTCAGCAGTTCAGGGCATGCCGCTGCCTTCTCATCCCCGGCAAAATGGCTTTTCGCCTCCAAGCGTGTGAAAACCCCCACAGAGGAGAGGGGTTGAAGTGAAATATGGTAAAAAGGAATCTTAAATCAGACTTGGGCTTGCTGTGATACCCCCAGAATTGGGCCGGCACAGCCAGTTTAGACCAGTGAGGAACTAGTTCGCTGGGGGGGGAATTTCCTTCAGTGTTGCAATCCACAGAGGGAGAAGGAATCTGCTTCCCTGTCCTGCCCACCCTGCCCCCCATCCCCTCTCCGGAAGCCCCCAGTGGTTCCCTCTCGCAAGAGAAGTAGCATTGCCTTGTGAGTAGAGCACGGTCCCGAGAGTCAGAAGGACCTGGGTTTTAATTTTGGCACCACTACGGGTTTGCTGTGCGGTTAAGCACTTAGTACAGTGCTCTGCACATAGTAAGCGCTCAATAAATATAATTGATGATGACATGGGGCAAGTCACTTAACTTCTCTGCACCTCAGTTACCTCATCTGTAAAATGGGGATTAAGGCTGTGAACTCCTTGAGGGACATGGACCGTGTCCAACCTGGCCAGCTTGTATCTACTGCAGCACTTAGTTCAGTGCCTGGCACAGGGTCAGTGCTTAATGTACCATTAAAAAAAATGTGTTATAGTAGCAATGGAAGGCCGCCGAAGGTGCACTGTGGTAGTCTCTGTTGTTGGAGAGTCACCCTTGCCTCACCTCCTCACAGATCATTTCCCTGTTTCTAAATGTCGAGTTTTGCACAGCCCCCTGCCACCCCCCGCCCCCCTCTGCCCTTGACCTAGCAGCAACTCTCCACTTAAGTGTTTTCAGGCCTCTAGCTTGGCCCAAGAAATCCTTTGGTGAATCTGCCCGGGTTTGGAATGAGAGGCACTGCTGATCAACCCCACTCGTATTTTTCCAGAAACAAATATGGACAGAAAATAGATGTGTCCACGCAGGAGTACAGTGAGAACCTAACACCTTTTCACCGTAATTCTCCTCAGTGAGCCCACTGTTGGGTAGGGACTGTCTCTATATGTTGCCAACTTATACTTCCCAAGAGCTTAGTACAGTGCTCTGCACACAGTAAGCCCTCAATAAATACGATTGATTGATTGATTGATTGATTTAGCTCAGGAGGGCTCAACAAAGGATCTAATAGAAGTAGAAAACCAATCCTTCATCCCCTTCCGTCCTGCCCAGGTTCTCAGCTTAGCTATTTGGAAACTGTTGCAGCGGCCGTCCTGGTGGCAGGAGCTCCCCAGAGCCCTAGTGGCACTGAGCCCTTTTAAAAAATAAATTAATGGCATTTGTTAAGCACTTACTTTGTGCCAGGCACTATACTAGGTGCAGGGGTAGATTCAAGATAATCAGGTTGGTTACACTCCATGTCCCACACGATCTCACAGTCTTAATCCCCATTTTACAGATAACTGAGGCACAGAGAAGTTAGGTGACTTGCCCAAGGTCTCACAATCAATCAATCAATCAATCAATCAATCGTATTTATTGAGCGCTTACTATGTGCAGAGCACTGTACTAAGCGCTTGGGAAGTACAAATTGGCAACACATAGAGACAGTCCCTACCCAACAGTGGGCTCACAGTCTAAAAGGGGGAGACAGAGAACAGAACCAAACATACCAACAAAATAAAATAAATAGGATAGAAATGTACAAGTAAAATAAATAAATAAATAAATAAATAGAGTAATAAATATGTTATTTATCCCACAGCAAACTGGGATTAGAACCCAGGTCCTCCTGCCTTCCAGCCTGTTCTCTATCCACTAGGCCATGCTGCTTCTCAGCACTGCATCGTGCAGTGCTACTGAGCATTGATCTATCAGAGAGTGTGGCAGAAAAATGAGAGAGGCTGGTGTCTTCTGCACCTCTTTCTGCCTGCCCTCCCTCATCAGCTGTCCCCTGAGTAAACCCACAGAGGATTTGTGCGAGTTTGCAGGAATGTCACCGGGAAACTTAGTCTTTCTAGAGGTTATCCTCAGACTTAAGGGAGTCCATGCTTGTCTGCCGTAGGTCCGAGCCATGAGCTGCTATGGCTTTCACCAGACCTGGCCCCTTACTGGTCCGGAATCTCCTCTTCTGACACTGAGCTGGGCCGGACGGGAGCCAGGGCCATATTGGAAGTGGGTCGAGGTTTATGTGGCGTGCCGGCAGTTGTAGTTCCAACAGTCCAGTGACAACCGAGCATAAGTGGACACCCCGTATAGTCAGTGGCACTTCTAGGAGTGCCACACAGTCACTGGAGCCCAGCCAAGATGGGGCCTAGTCTTCTGTGTCTTCAGGAGGGTTGAGGAGGCGTCACTGGAGACGAGATGGTGCCAGCTGGTACAAGCCACTCCCCAGTCGACTTGTCCCCCTGTCCAGCTCATGTGCCTCTTGTTGGAGGGGGAAGGGGGTGACTAAGTACAGAGTTAAATGTACTCTGCTTTGGCCTTTTTGTGTTCTCTTACTCCTTGAGAACAGAAGTGGTCACGGAGGAGGTTGAAGTTGCTGGCCAGGATGAGGCTTTAGGACTATATGGATTTTAGTTACCTGTGCCCTTTCTGGCCCTATTACCACCGTTGAGAGTCGCCTATAATTAAAAAGAAAACAGCCCATCCGTCCATTCAGCTGCCATTCTCCTACCACGTTGCCCCTCCGGGGGAAAGATGGTAGAGGGGCCTGGGTGTCTGGCCCAGATGGGCCAGCGAATGGTTTGGGCTGGGATCCAGCAGCGAGCAAGTGGGGAGTTTGAGCAATATCCTAGCACTCCACTCCCTTCCCCTTGCTCTCAGCCTGAAAGATAGAAAACAACAGCCTTTCCTCCAGCCACAGCTGAGGTTCCACTCTTGGAAGATCCCCGAAGAGCAGGGACTGTCAATTCACCGCCCCACAAACACACACACACTAACCTCCATCAGCTTGAAGTGTTGACTGAGGGTTGTAACCAGTTTGGTTGGGTGATCTTTCTTAGGCATAGAGTGTCCATGGACATTAGACTAAGATGGAACTGCTTAGATGGATGTCTGGTGCATGGACAGGAAGGTAATCTGTATGCAAATTGAGCTGGTTTACTTGGCCTGATGTGTTGGAGACAAGGTGCAGATTTAATTATGGCTTTATTGGGGCAGGTTTTGCTTGAGTAATCTGAGAGTAACGGGGCATGGTGCTGAATTAATCTAGGATTCTAAACATTAGGTTCCTGGGAATTAGCCGAGGTGAGGACATAAGCAGACCTGATAAACGGAACTGACTCGTCCTCCTACAGCAGACTCTGAGGGAAAGCCTTCCGTGCTCTCTCACGAGTGGGCTGCCGTCTTCCCATTTTGGGATTTGTGTCACCCAGAGTGTCTCACTCTTCTCCATTCCCCCTCTCCTTCCTCCCCCACCCCCTGCCATCTCGAAGGGGGATAAAAAATGCGAACTGCAGTTCTGAGTCCCCAAGACCTGTGGGTTAAAACAGCAGACTGGTCTACATCAGATACATGAGGTCAGAATTTCGGGAAGGGAACGGTAAGCCAGGCATTGAGTGGGGGAGTTGAGGAACGTCAGACTGACTAAAGAGCCTTCTCATCCTCCCATTCCTTCCCGCCCCAACCGAAGAAGACACCTAGTGTTGTCATAGGAGGCCCACGTGTCGAGTCCAGATCGAAAGGCTCCAGCAGTAGACAGCTGCAGCCAAGTATCCTCCTTGGGGGATCACCAAGCACACCGCCTCCTAATTACACTTTTCCTGGGCCTCTTCAGACTCACAGTTTGCCCTCTGAGCCTGAAGGATTGATGAGAAGCCACTTTGGAACTGTATTTGAAACAGAAAAGGTTTTTAAGATGTCTAAATTACAAAGGTTTACCAAGAAGCGGGCAAGTTTTCAAAGCTAGCTTGAAAGCTGTGTGGACCCTGTGCCCCTCCCAGGGTATAGGTGAATGATCCGGTGTGGGGTTTTTTTTAATGGTATTTGTTAAGCCCGTACTGTGTGTCAGGCACTGGGGTGGATACACGTTAATCAGGCCAGATACAGGCTCACTGTCAAGTAGGGGGGAAAACAGGTATTGAAACCTGCAGTTGAGGAAGCTGAGCCACAGAGAAACTGTGACTTGCCCAAGGTCACCCAGCGGGCAGGTGGTGTTTGGGGGCAGCTGGTTTAAAAGCTGGAGCAGCAGTCCTTGGTGCACACACAAAAAATAATTCATTGCTAAAGAGCCTCATGTCGTCATTACTGTTGGAAAGCTGATTGCCAATCTATGGGCAAGGAAGTCAGTTGGAGTAATAATAGTAATTATGGTAGTTGTTAAGCGCTTACTATGTGCCAGGCACTGTACTATGTGCTGGAATGGATACAAGCAAGTTGGATTGGACACAGTCCCATGACCCACATGGGGCTCAGTCTCAATCCCCATTTTAGAGATGAGGTAACTGAGGCACAGAGAAGTTAAGTGACCTGCCCAAGGTCACACAGCAGACAAGTGATGGAGCTGCTCTAGTGACTACACCAGGCTGCTTCTCAATTAGGAAGAATGTGCTTGTTCCCAGTTATTTTGTTTCCTTTTTACCCCCTCCAAGATGTGTTCCTGGGTCAGTTTTCATGGCCACCCCCATACCAAAACTCAGCTACTTCTCATTATTTGCTTTGGCAGAGGCCATGGTGATCATACTTCTCAGCTGCTTCTGTTATCGGTTCCCAGATTCTATCATGCTTTGCTTAGTCAGAAAGTTTATGCTTCAGTTTTTGCCCCCTCCAGCAACCCAGTGCTTCTAGTCACCGGTTGCTTCATCGAGGGACCGGATTTTGCACAATGAGGGAATTTTAAGACCCCAGGCCCAAGATGAGGAGACAGGCTAATCCCCTACCTGCAGAAGCTTGCTCCTTCCAACCTGAGGAGGCTTGTCCATGGAGCAAACGAATGAGCCTGAAATCGAGCTCCTCCAGCCATTTGAGAATTCAGCGCAGTTAAAGATGAACTTGCCGTATCTAGTTTTGCCATTTTCTTCACTCTAGTAAGTATCATTGGTTAGGGCGATGCCTTGGATGTATTTTGTTGCTGGAGTAGTAAGGAGGTGGGGATGTCAATCCCATCATGATGTGATCGACATTTACTCTTAGGTGCTGGTGGCTGTCCTGATCTTTTTTGTAGTGTTCACTGGGTTCTAAAGTAGCTTTGGTCGTGTCAGGATTAGAAACAAGGATGTGTGTAGCATCAGGGGGACATCTCGGTGCAAACGTCCAGGCAGATTTTCTCAGTTTTGCGGTAATTTACTCAGTGCTCTTGCAACCCGAAAGAGCCAATGCTCCTTCCAGAAACGCAAATGGAGTCAGGCCGACCAGATCATGCCTATCAGAAAAGACAGCTTTATTGATCAGTGTGGCCTAGTGGAAGCAGCACAGGCCTGGGAGATCGAGGACCTGGGTTCTAACCCTGGCTCCACCACATTGCCTGCTGTGTGGCCTTGGGAAGGTCATTTAATAGCTGTGTGCTTCAGCGTCCTCATCTGCAAAATAGGGATTCAATAACGGTTCTCTCTCCTACTTAGACTGTGAGCCCCATGTGGTACAGGGACCGGGTCTAACCTAATTCAGTCAATCCAGGGTATTTATTGAGTGCTTACTATGCGCAGAGCACTGTTTTAAGCACTTGGGATAGTACAGTGCAATAGAATAAGCAGACACTTCCCTGCCTAAAACGGGTTTACAGCTTCTACTCCTGGACTTAAATATTATTGTCGTTGTTATCATCATCAAAGGTGAACCAAATTGATAGGCGGCCTATTCAAAGTAACTGTGCCTTTTGGGGAACTACATTTCACGAGTTTCGTAAGGGCTACAGTTTCCAGAGTCTTTTGACAACTGGAGTCCTGGGGAGGAAGTGTGGTTAAATACCAACCAACCCCTATTGGGCCATGATTCAAGCAAAAGCTATAAAAGACTTGAGAGGAGGGTCTCTTCCTCCCACCCACTACTTCCTCCAAGCTCTGTCCTGCCTCTCCACATGACTGATCAGAAAATATCTAGGCGTGAACACATGCACGCTCAGTCAAAAGGGACTTAAACTTGGCCTCTCTCGCCAAAATAGCAGTGATATTTGTTAAGTGCTTACTCAGTGTCAAGCCTTGTACTGCTCCATGAGGTATTGCAAGAGAATCAGGTCAGACACAGTCCCAGTCCCTCATGAGACACCTAGTCTTAAGTATGAGATGGAACAAGTGCTTAATCCCCATTGTACAGGTGAGGAAACTGAGGCACAGAATGGCAGAGCCCAGGATTAGAATCCAGGTCCTCAGACTCCCAGCCCTGTGCTCTTCCCACTGGATTGGACTGCTTCTTTCATGTCCTCTTTATGAATTAAACCTGAACTCCTGTGACTCGAGTGCGGCCGAATGATTATTTAAGAACGTCTGGACTGACTCGGAGAATTTCCATGGCCCCTTGGCCGTCATCAGTGACCGAATGAGAGATTTTGAAAGACACAAGACCTAACCAAGAGTCAGATGGAGAATTTGGCCCATTTAATACTTTATCCTCCCCATTTGAATCCAAAGGAAATGAAGCAGAGAGTTCACCTAGCTTGGTCAAGATGGTAGAGACACCTTGACTTAAAAACCAAGAGTCACTGGAGTTTCTGGCTCTCTGTTTGTGCCCAGGCCAGACTCATGTGCAAGGCAGCAGTTGTTCCAAGTTGCACTTGGGTGGAGTAAGCCCTCACCAAGTGTGTATCCAACTACTTTTCTTAGAAACTATGTGTGATAATGCTGCTTTAATTCACATAACTATGCAGCTGATCTACCGGAGTAGGAAATATGTGACTCTGAAGTGCCATACGTGCCCATCTCTTGGACCCCATAATCAATCTGTGGTATTTGAGTGTTTACTCTGTTCAGAGCACTGTATCAAGTGCCAACTTGTACTTCCCAAGCGCTTAGTACAGTGCTGTGCACACAGTAAGCGCTCAATAAATACGATTGATTGATTGGGGGAGTATGGTTATTACAAATCTCGTCTTTGATGGGATTAACAGTTAATTCAAAGGAAACGATAAATTATTTGTTTGCTTGTCCTCCCATTTTATACCCAGATCTCCCTCCTACTTGGACTGTGAGCCCCATATGGGACGGGGACTGCCTCTGTCTAACCTGGTTAACTCAAATACACCCCAGTGCTTAGAACAGTGTCTGACACATAGTAAGCACTTAACAAATACCGTTATGATTACAATACAGGAGTTGTAGACATAATCTCTTCCCACAAGGAGCTAACAGCCTGGAGCGTGAGACGATCAAATATAGTTAGAGGAAATGGATATGTACAAAAGTACTGCAGGGCTGGGTGAATGTGAAGTGCTTAAGCGGTATGTGGCCAAGGGCACAGGCAAATAGGGGAAATGAAGGCCTTATGGAGGAAGGGTGATTTTAGTAGGGCTTTGAAGGTGATTTTAGTAGGGCTTTGAAGGTGGGGAGAATGGGAGAGGGAGTTCTGGTTCAAAGGGAGGATGTGGACAAGGGGTCAATTGTGAGACAGACAAAATGGGTACAGTGAGTAGCCTGGAATTAGACGAGCAAAGTGAGCAGGTTGGGTTATAGTGGTAGATTGGCGAGTTAAGGTAGGAGGATAAGAGTTGACTGAGTGCCTTAAAAGCGATGGCAAGGAGTTTGATGTGGTAGTGAAAGGGCAACCACTGGAGGTTCTTTAGTACTTGGGAAACAGACTAAATTATTTTTCAGACACATAATCCAGACAGCATAGTGAAGGGAGCCTGAAGTAAGTGAGAAGCAGTGAGGACTAGTGGAGAGAGCATGTACCTGGGTTCTATTACTGACTCCACAACTTGTCTCTGTGACCGTGGGCAGGTCACTTAACTTCTCTTTGCTTCAGGTGCCTCATCTGTATAGTGGAGAATCACACTTGTGGGACATGGGCTGTGTCCAATCTGATCATCTTTTATCAAGGCCCTACTGAGAGCTCTCAAGGCCCTACTGAGAGCTCACCTCCTCCAGGAGGCCTTCCCAGACTGAGCCCCTTCCTTCCTCTCCCCCTCGTCCCCCTCTCCATCCCCCTCATCTTACCATCTTCCCTTCCCCACAGCACCTGTATATATGTATGTACATATTTATTACTCTATTTTACTTGTACATATCTGTTCTATTTATTTTATTTTGTTAGTATGTTTGGTTTTGTTCTGTGTCTCCCCCTTCTAGACTGCGAGCCCACTGTTGGGTAGGGACTGTCTCTATATGTTGCCACCTTGTACTTCCCAAGCGCTTAGTACAGTGCTCTGCACACAGTAAGCGCTCAATAAATGCGATTGATTGATTGATTGCCCCAGTGCTTAGTACAGTGCTCTGCACACAGTAAGCGCTCAATAAATGCGATTGATTGCCCCAGTGCTTAGTACAGTGCCTGGCTCATAGTAAGCACTTACCAGATGCATTTTAAAAAAATGGACACAAGAAGGGAGAGACAGGAGGCGGAGGTTCATAGAAGAGATGATGTAGTTGTCAAAACAGGATATGTGATCAGTGCTTCGATCAGGGTAGTAGCAGTTGTGTGCAGGGAATATGTCTACCAATTCTGTTTATCATACTCAACCAAATGCTTAGTACAGCGCTCTGCCCATGGTAAGCGCTCAAATACCAATGATGATAACGACAGTGGTGGTGGTGGTGGAGAGGAAGGGGCGGATTCTAGAGATGTTGTGAAGATGGAAATCTTGAATAAAGGATATTTACTGCCGTGTAATATTTGCAAAATTAAGTTTAGTTAGCATTTAACATTGCGGGTCACAGAGGTTGGTATCAGTAGTGCTTAGCCACATCTCGGCCATTAAAAAGCATTTGATGCCGCCTGCTGGATCGAGTGAAAGTTATAGGGTGAAATGAAACTCCCTATGCCCCAGAAAAGGCCAGCAGGAGCTGAGCCAACTCCCTCGTACTCAAACTTACCGAAAGAAAAGAGAGCTGGGGGTGTGTTCTTGCTCAGAAAGGAGGCAGCTCCTTTCTCCTGCAGTGTAGCGCCTGAAGCCCCGTGGACTTCAGTGCAGTGAGTGGACGCAGATTCAGGGTGGGTGGCAAGTGACAATATACCCAAGGGATCTGCACGTGCCAAATAGGAAATGTATTTCAATGAGGCTAAATGAGGAACTTTTGGAGGCCCAAAAATGCTGCTAAAAGGTTGAGTGAGTGGAATTTGACTGTCGTGGGATTCTGTAGATCATCTACCCTCCTGGGCAATGTAACAATTTGTGCTCCTTTTCATTTAGTTTCTATCTCCGGGGAATGATGTGATCAGTATGACACTGCGCATCAGGCAGAAACTCCTCACCCTGGGCTTCAAGGCTGTCTATCCCCTCGCCCCCTCCTACCTCACCTCCCTTCTCTCTTTCTGCAGCCCAGCCCGCACCCTCTGCTCCTCTGCCACCGCTAATTTCCTCCCCGTGCCCTGTTCTCGCCTGTCCCGCCGTCAACCCCCGGCCCACGTCATCCCCCTGACCTGGAATGCCCTCCCTCCCAACATCCGCCAAGCTAGCTCCCCTCCCTGACTGAGGCCCTTCCTTCCTCTCCCCCTCATCCCCCTCTCTATCCCCCCCATCTTACCTCCTTCTCTTCCCCACAGCACCTGTATATATATATATATATATATGTTTGTACATATTTATCACTCTATTCATTTTACTTGTACATATCTATTCTATTTATTTTATTTTGTTAGTCTGGTTTTGTTCTCTGTCTCCCCCTTTTAGACTGTGAGCCCACTGTTGGGTAGGGACTGTCTCTGTATGTTGCCAACTTGTACTTCCCAAGCGCTTAGTACAGTGCTCTGCACACAGTAAGCACTCAATAAATACGATTGATTGATTGATTCCTCCCTTCAAGGCCCTACTGAGAGCTCACCTCCTCCAGGAGGCGTTCCCAGACTGAGCCCCCTCCTTCCTCTCCCCCTCTCCATTTCCCCGTCTTACCTCCTTCCCTTCCCCACAGCACCTGTATATATATATATGTTTGTACATATTTATTACTCTATTTTATTTGTACATATCTATTCTATTTATTTTATTTTGTTAATATGTTCGGTTTTGTTCTCTGTCTCCCCCTTCTAGACTGTGAGCCCACTGTTGGGTAGGGACCGTCTCTATATGTTGCCAACTTGTACTTCCCAAGCGCTTAGTACAGTGCTCTGCACACAGTAAGCGCTCAATAAATATGATTGATTGATCAGTCAGAAACACACAGGCTTTACTCCCATAGGCAAGGTGGCTCTAGACATTATGATCCCCATTCTCCCAGTGCAGAAAAGTTCCCTTTAGTGATAAGTTGAGGGTGGGGGGCAGTGTCTATGAAGAATTTCAGACCCTTGAAGGCCCCCGGATGTATTTGGATAAAGGATCTGAGCCCCGACTAGTATTATTAACCTTGAAACTTGTTCCTTCTAGCATCCCCAAATTCAGAAGGAGTCACAGTACATCAAGTACCTCTGCTGTGATGACTCGTGGACTCTAAATCAGTGGGTGACCGGGATAAGGATCGCCAAGGTGAGAAAACACATCCTACCTTTGCCTAGTGCTTGCTAATCATCTGCTTTCTTTGTGCCCTGCCTGTAACCAGAATATGAAATAACCGGCCTTGGTGTTCACTAAAACTGTTGCCATTGCAATTTGTAATTGATAAAGTAGCATCCAAGAGAAAGGGGGGTTTTACCCACCCGTACTCATCTCCGCTGACCTGGGAGAAGACGGTCTTTCTTTGCTCTCATCTCTGAAGACCTGCATTTGCTAAGCACACCGCAAGCCTGCTGTGCAACATACTCTGCTAATTAAGACCCACGGGGTTCAATTTTCTAACACGATGTGCATGACTCAAGAAACTCTCATCTGAGCAGCATGGCTAAATCTCCTCTCTGAAAAGGCCCTTAGAATATTTACTGATATCAGTAATCTGCTAAACTATTTTCCAAGTGGAAATGAAATATTTGGGGAAAGATTTGTAGAAATAGCTGCCTCTGAAAAATTCCTTTTTGAGCGGGACGAGGTAGGAGGGTTTCCAACTGGTTACATTTGTATTGAATGGGAGGCGGTGGAAAGAGCCTAGGAATGGGAGTCGTGAGACTTGGATTCTAATGTCAAGTGTGCCACTGACCTCCTGTGCCTCACTGGGTAAGTCACTCATCTTCTCTGTGCCTCAGTTTCCTCCTTGGAAAATGGGGATGGCTACAAAAACCCACCATGTTGTAAGAATAAAATAAGTAATGTAAAAAAATCACATTGGAAAAATGAAAGCACTCCCCCCAATTCAAGGTATTATTTAGTCAGTGGTAGGATTAGCCCTTGTTTGCTTCTCGAATCCCCATCAACACTGACTCTTTCTTCCTCCCACAGTATGGCAAGACACTCTACGATAACTACCAGCGAGCAGTGGAAAAGGCCGGCCTGGCTGCAAGATGGTCAAACCTGGGGACCGGAGACCCGGCTGCCACAACAGGTACCAGAATTTGGCAAAATTACAATGACTTTTGAGGTTTTCAGAAAGACCAGCTAGAACCTCCCCACTCAGGTTCTTTGAAAATAAGATGTACTGGATTGTTTTAATATCTCCCCCTGACGACAGATGTCCCGTCTGAATTAGTTAAATCCAAGGGTCCCACCCAACATCTCCTCCTGCAAAGGCTTTTGGTTCGAGGGCACAGCAACAGACCCTTAGCAAGGGTGAAACTCTTCTCCGGGCCTTCCCTAGCCCTAATTCCTCAGCCACTCTTGAGGCACCAACTTGAGTCATCAGGGAGGGGGCTCGATTAGCCCCACTTTTTGTCCAATTGCTATAGATCTCTCTCACTGACTTTATTGTTGCTGGAGCAAGAGGCCTCCTGATCTGTCGCTCTCCTTTGCCCCACTGTCCCTCCCCTTTATGCCACCTCCTTTTCCCCTCTTCCTCTCTCCTTTCCTTCTTTCTCCCCAACTTCTTTCCCCCTTCTCCTTTCCATCCTCCCTTCTCCTCTCCCTTTCCTTTCCTTAGCTCTTTCTCCCCCCTCATCTTTTCCTTCTCTCTCCTTTCCCCACCCACTCCTTTCCCTCTCTCCCCCCGCCCAGCTTCTTTTCTAGCAAGGAACCAAAACACTGCACCCAGGCTCCATGTGGAGCAACGGACATAGCTGCAGTTTTCTGTTCCTGGAAGTTGGTGTTGGCCTGTGTTGGTGTTTGGGTGATTCTCTCTGGCCTCCAAATCGCTCCCCTACACACACACCCCTAAATCAGGTGTCTGCTGATCACTCCACCTAGCTGCCCCCTTTTCTGATGGGAACTCTAGCCCCTTTGGGGACCCACAGGGCATCCTGCCTGCCTGGAAGGGGCACGTCCCCTCCAAGGGGACTGCTTTGATACTGTGAGCCATTGAATACCAGGGAACTAACTGTTGGTGAGAGCTGATGCAACTCTTGGGCAGAGATGAAGCTGAAACTTCCTGTTTTCAGTTTTCAGCGTCGATAGCGAGGCTAGTGTGGTCGCTCTGTAGTTAGACACACACCCACTTCCAAAGCAGTAGCGGCAAAAATCACTTACCCTCCAGTACGCTGAGGATGTAAATAAAGTGACTCTGAGGTTATCTCCCAGCACTCTTAAGTTGTATAACAAATCAACTGCCTCTAGCACTTATAAATGTATTTAAATCCCTCCTCAGCATTTATTCAATTGTTCATTTATTTAGATTACTCCATTTATACATATTTTAGGCCCATCTCCCCTGTTGGAGAATAGTAATAATAATAATGGTATTTGTTAAGCACTTACCATGTGACAGACACTGTGTTAAGTGATGGGGTGGATACGACATATTCATTCCATCATATTTATTGAGTGCTTACTGTGTGCAGAGCACTGTACTAAGCGCTTGGGAAGTACAATTCAGCAACAAATAGAGACAATCCCGGCCCACAATGGGCTCACAGTCTCCCTGTCCCACATAGGGCTCACAGTTTTAATTCCCCTTTTCCATAATTAGGCACAGAGAAGTTGAATGACTTGTTGCCACCTGATCTTGAGGCAGTTCCTTGGTGACAGAGAGCCCGGAGTCCCTCTCGAACCCTAGGCTGGAGCCCCGAAGAATGAGGCTTTGGCATTTCTCAGGCAGCTCTGGTATTCAGACCATGTAACCAGCTGCAGCAGCTTCCCCAGGAAGGAGAAATTGGACAGGAGTAAGGATCCTGCAGAGAAAATAGAGGTGGAGTTCCACAGTGAGACAGTTCCATTGGAGTAGGAGACAGAGATTGAGAAGTAACAGGCTATTCCCAACTTCTCACCACAAAACACTTTAAATTTGGGGTTTATTCTCATCCAATGATTTTTTTTTTTTACATGTATAAATTATGAGACCTTAAGAACATAGCTTGGTATTTTCCATTGACAAACCTGGTATTTCCCAAGAACACAATTTTGAGTGCTTTGTCAAGTTTAACCACATATTCATTAGTCCAATAGAAAAATCTACAGATAACAACATTAATGTGGCATTGTTCTTGCAATAATAAAATCTCTGTAATACCCACACCAAATAATCACTGTAATAGCCCTGAATTAAGTGAGCAGGTGTGAGAATTTCCAAACAGAAATCCTCTGTGTTTGTATCTATCAATCTATAGATAGATATATAGCCAAAGGAAAGCAAATTCTGGAGACCTCCCTCTTCTTTCAATAATGGGTTATTTTTTACCCTTTGAAGTTGTCTTCTCCCAAGGTTTCCTGCCTTTGTAACTGTGTTTGAGAATTGAGTTCTGATTTTTTTTTTTTTAGTTTCCACCTGCCCTTCTTTAAAAATAACATAATCCATTCTTTCAGTCTGCCTTCCTGAGTCCCTAGGAAAAGCATGGCTAATCAAAATGATGGTGGTGTTTTGTTTGCTTTTTTAAAATTCCCTAAGCCTTTATAATATTAATAATGATGGTATTTGTTAAGCGCTTACTATGTGCCAAACACTGTTCTAAGTGCTGGGGGGGGGGGGGGTTATCAGGGTTACAGGGTTATCAGGTTGTCCCACGTGGGGCTCCGTCGTAATCCCCATTTTACAGATGAGGTAACTGAAGCACAGAGAAGTGAAGTGACTTGCCAAGAGGACAGGTGGCGGAGGAGGGATTAGAACCCACGTCCTCTGACTTCCAAGCCCGTGCTCTTTCCGCTAAGCCACTCTGCTTTATCAGAAGATTATCCCAAAAAAGATTACTGTAGAGGATTATGAGGTTTTTAAGTAAGCAGGTTTTATTGGAAATAAGAAATACTAAGACTACCCTCCCATTCTAAGGTATCCATTTAGTTGTGTGGGTTTTTTGCACAGTGTTGTATTTGTAAGTTTTCGGGAAAGCTTTTTGTGTAACACATTTCATTAAGGTTGAATGCGAAGGCCAGTCCCCCCGGCAGGTTAACAAAATGGTAAGCTCTTGATTATGCCAATTGTGGGTCCAAGAGTTCTCCTCCAGTTCTTCCTACATCTGTCCTCTTCATCCACTACACCCTCACTTGTCATCTTCATTCCTCTCCAACTGAAATAATTCATCTCTCCTGTTTCTGATCCAGCCTGGATCTTCCCTTCTAGACTGTGAGCCCACTGTTGGGTAGGGACTGTCTCTATATGTTGCCAGCTTGTACTTCCCAAGTGCTTAGTACAGTGCTCTGCACACAGTAAGCGCTCAATAAATACAACTGATGGATTGATTCCCTCTTCAAAGCTGCCAGACCAAAGCCCTCCTGAAAAAGTCTCCTCCGTGAGGCATGTCTCACCTAAATTTCCACCACGTCCAGTTAGATCATCTTAAAGCCACCCCATAGCCCTGTATATAGATGTCTACTTCCATACTCCATTTGCATGTTAATTTTTTAATACTCTTAACTACTATGAGCTGAATCTACGACTTTCACCCCACTCCCTCTTATATGTATGCAGTTTGTTTACCTGCTTCCCACAGATTGCAAGCTTCTCAAGAGTAAAGACCATGGCTTTTTCTTTCCTTGTACTGTATAAGGCATGCAACAAATACGATTGACTGGATGAATGCAGGGTTGCTGTGCATCTGGGGGGGAATAGGGACTTCACCGCAGTGTCAATTCCTGTGTCGGAACAGAGAAGGATCCTGCTGACTACTGATTCAGGTTCCTAGGATTCCCAGGATGGAATGTCACTTAGAGGTGCTCATTTTAGGCACCACCAACCTGAGGATAAACTGGAAGTGGCACAGTGAGGGCCCTGAGGACCTGAACTACTACACTGGGCCCTCACCAGCTCTCTCCTCCGCCCTTGCTGCCTCCAACAGAAGCAGTACCAGTTTTCAGTGTGCCCAGGAACCATTTCCAGTATAATCTCTGGGTCAGTGGTGACCTGTGGTGCTCAAGAAGGCAGCAGAGGAGCCTGACTTACTTCCTCTGCCACCCTAGAGAGAGTGCAAAAGAGGTATGTGGCAGCATAGTCTCCGGGTGGCACCACAGACCTGAAGCAGTACCCCTGGAGCTCCAGGAAATGCAAATCCAACCCAGACCTTCCCATTCATTGAGGAGAAAAAACATTTCCTGAGCTCTGACCCACTAAAATGGGGATAAAGCAATATACGGGAAGTCCTAGTGACTGCAGATTGATGTCCTAAAATGGGGATAAAGCAATATAAGGGAAGTCCTGGTCACTACAGATTGATGTCTCTATATGTTGCCAACTTGTACTTCCCAAGCGCTCAGTACAGTGCTCTGCACACAGTAAGCGCTCAATAAATACGACTGATGATGTCCTTACCCTTTTTTTGCATCTACAGGTCCTGGGCAGCCAAATGGACAGATCCCCCAGACCACCCACCCTGTCAGCTCGGTTTTGCAAGATGCACAGAAAGACTTCAGCATGGCTAAGGTATGATCACGGAGCGGTTGTGTGTAGTAGCACCAATTGTAATTCATTAAGCAATTTTCAAAATCACCCAAATTCCCTGGTGTGTTTTAAATAGCAAATGAGATTATCTGAACCCCTATATGTCCCCCTGACCTACCTCAAATACAGCCGGAGTTCACTCAAAAGTACGAGAACAGGTTTCTCGGATTGAAGCAAAGAGCAGAACCAGCAGTAATGGGGCTAGTGCAGTTTTGCCGGTTTTTGTGTCTCCAAAATGTTTCGGCAGTCCAAGGAGGGGCAGAATCAGATCTGCATTCTGTATATTTCCTGTTTCTGAATGTCCTCCCTGTGGCTCTTCTAAAACCTGTAAGGGATTAGATCAAACT
Source organism: Tachyglossus aculeatus (assembly GCF_015852505.1). NCBI lineage: Eukaryota > Metazoa > Chordata > Mammalia > Monotremata > Tachyglossidae > Tachyglossus > Tachyglossus aculeatus. The sequence continues at coordinate 18,865,799 of NC_052078.1, read as the reverse complement.
GAGTTTCATAAGCAGCTCACCTGATCCTGCTCTGCTGACTATATCAGCCTGGCATGTAGTTACCAGTCTGGGATCAGTAGTACAAATTGTGTGGGTCAGAAGGAGAGAAAGAACATTTCGTTTAACTTCAGACAGCTGCTTGAGCAGGATAGAAACATTTCTGGAGCACAAGGATATGTACTCCACTTGCCGGCTGGGGAGTGCTCAGGCTTAAAGGGCTAGTTATTGTCTGCTGTCTGGTCCTGGTACTTTGGGTGCCCTAATAATAAAATGTAATAATTGTGATAAAATGTTGGTCGATACAATCAGGTTAGACATTCTTCCTACCCCTCATGGGGTTCACAGCCTAAGAGGGAGGAGGAACAGATATATTTAATCCCCATTTTATGGATGAGGAAACAGGCACAGAGAAGTAAAGGGAATTGTCCAAGGTCACACAGCAGGCAAATGGAAGAGCCAGAATTAAAACCTCTAAACGCAGAACTAGTTTGGAATTGCCTTTCTAATGCTCTGTTATAGCATTATGCTGATTTTATGGCAGTCCAGTTTAAAATATTTCCCAAATACTTCCATTCTGAGCTAATACAGAGTTAGGGTGGACAGTGACTCCTTTGTCTACAAGGCACTGGCCCTCTTTTCACTCAACCCAACGGAATATACTCTACTCTGTCTCCCCTACCCTATGCAGTGGAGGGCAGAATTGGCCCATTATCTGAATCCTTTAGGATTTGCTCTAAACAACTGAAGACCAGAAATGAATGCTTTAAAATGCAGGTATATCTCAACATTTTCCCTTTCTTTTGCCCAGAAGTGATTTTATTTATATATATATATATATATATATATAAAGTGTATATATATATATATATATATATATATAAGTATATATATATATAAGCATTGCTAAGTAAAAAAGTTTAGAACTTGATTTGCTGATGCAATAAGAACCTATTTGAATATTCTTATAAAGGAGAACAGATGAAGGGACTTTGATTTAATTCTAGCTAATAATTGTAAATTGCTTGCTAATGGTTCTTGTTACACCTCATTTGGTTCTAAAACCTATGTTCAAGATTTTGCAGGCATCCTTCAGTGGGCCTGATTTAAAAACACATCTAAATCATTTTAGAGAGCAACACACCAAACTAGCCCTAAAATGCTCCTTTCAGGTTGTTCTGAAATTTAACAACAAAACCTAAAATGTTTTGTTTTTTTTTTTTTAAACCCCGTTTCTCCATCTGACCTCAAGTAGGAAACAGGGCCAGAAACAGAGTTTAGTACTGATTGAGCCTATGGCAATGGACCTCCCTTAGCCTTGTTTGTCTACTCTTTGGAGTATTTGTTTTTATAGTATAATAATTTTCTCCACAGTGTGTATTTTCTATTAGTATTACTGTATTTATTTGACCAGAAGCAATTAAAGGCTTTTAAAGCAAAGTCTTTAAGAAAAAACAAAAAACAACCCTGGAGAATAGCAATTACTAACCAAATTGTGAATACCAATTCCCAAGTTGCATATATTGGGAATAAAAGATAAAACCACAGCTAATTAATTAGTCCCATCCTAAGTAAACAAACCATCTAAAAAAGCTCCATCGTAGGGCATTTAGTTGGAAGAAGCTTCTAAATTTGATCTTCAGTGGTAGCATCTCATTAGTAAAAACATAAAATGTTTTTGAGACATGAAAGTTGGAATGAGAATTTCCACTCCTTGAACGGGAGAGGTGCTGACAGTACTTCTCAGGGGAAAAAAAGACGTTTTGTAAATTCAGGTTGTTTTGGCTCCCGCTACTGACAGACTGAGCAGATGCCCTTCTGTTAAAGCGGGGCATAACACACAGACTCCTGGCTTGGGGCTGCCAAAGATGCTCGCCAGCCTGTAGAGAAGTTAACCAACCAAGGGTCAGGCAAGAGAACAGTGCTCTGCACATAGTAAGCGCTTAACAAATGCCATCATTAATTAATTAACTAAGGAGGAAGTGTAGGAACGGAGGGCATTGTCACTTGACTCACCAGAAGGTTACCTGCAGACTGCAAAGGGTTTCCTCCTGCAGATTGGCCTCCCTTGGTCTTCTCTGTAGGATCTCTAAGGATCTCTGTAGGATCTACTATGTGCTCTGCACATAGTAAGCGCTCAATAAATACGATTGATTGATTGATTGAGACCAAGCTGTTGAGCAAAATTCTGCAGGGTTTATGGTGAAGGGAGGATGAGACTGGGGGAACATCCCGGCCCATCCCACTGGCCCTTACTGCAGGATGAAGGTAGGATGGGTTGGGGCAAAGGCCAGATTGCACTGCAGACCGGACAGCAGCAAGCAGCATCTTTACAACCCATCGAGTGCCTGCTCCCCTCATTTGTTCATACTGCACAGACCCAATGCTAGGTGAATGCCAACTGTGTCCCTGTTGGACGTCTAGAGGAGAGGGGCTCCGCTCTGGTCACGAAGAAGAGGTGGATCATTGGGTTTGTCCAACAGGAAATGACCAGCACAGGGAAAGGGTAAAAGACCTATTTGGGTATCTGGAGAGCCAGGAACACATTTGTAGCCCATGACTCCCTCCCACCCCATCCTTCTGAATGAGCGTGTAGCTATTCATATACCTATGTCACCAAGATGTTGACATCAGTTGAAATCTCCCCAAGCAGGTGGCCATGGATGGGACCAACTTGGGTTCCTTCCTGGGGAACAGAATAACATTGTTTTGATTCTTCTGAAGGATGGGACAAACTTGGGTTCCTTCCTGGGGAACAGAATAACATTGTTTTGATTCTTTTGCAGGAGCCAAATGTGGCTGGAGACTGTAATCCACCAGCACCTACGGTCAAGCACTCCAAAAAGTCTGCCCTCTTACCACCACCGCCACCTCAGCGGCGATCTTCTGACACCAGCTCTGTTCCTTCAGTGCCGTCCAAGCCCCAAAACGCTGGCACGGGGAACCGTTCAAGTCTGGAAGATTTTCCTCTCCCTCCGCCCTTACTCGAAGATGAGTTGCCACCCCCTCCACCTGATTTTATCGATGACCCTCCTAGTTTTGTACCCCCCCCCACCTCCTTCACTTACCGTTGGTGGATTACACTCATCACCCCCACCCCCGCCGCCTCCACCTCCTGCCGCATCCAGGGAAAAACTCGCTCCTCTCACAAAGAGACCTCCCGCTCCTCCCAAGCGACACGATCACGCCGGCCAGGCGGGGGAACCCAACAAGGGGCCCAGCGGGGAAGCAGATTTCATGTCTGATCTAATGAAAGCTTTACAGAAGAAGAGAGGTAACGTTTCTTGAAGATGCCACGGACGTTTCTTTGGGCCAGTTCTTTCCCTAATTTTAATTCATTTCTCAATCGAATTTTTGTGAACGGAGGCAAAAGTGATAGACGTTTTTGGTTTTGTACAAACCCAAGAATCCGGGGCAGCAGCGAGGTCTAGTGGAAAGAGCATGGGCCTGGAATTCAGAGGAGGAGGAGGAGTCAGACTTTGGGTAACTTTGGGGCTTTAGTTACCTCATCCTCAAAATGGGGATTCAATTTCTGTTCTTCCTCCTACTTAGACTGTGAGCCCTATACGGGACCTGCCGATCTTGTATTCACCCCAGCACTAATCATGGTACTGGTTAAGTGCTCCCTATGGGCCAAGCACTGTTCTAAGTGCTGGGGTAGATACAAGTTAGGTTGGACACAGTCCCTGTCCCACATGGAGCTCACCTTCAATCCCCATTTTACAGATGAGATGACTGAGGCCCAGCAAAGTGAAGTGACTTGTCCAAGGTCACACAGCAGATGGAGAGCTGGGATTAGATCCCAGATCCTGCTGACTCCAAGGGCTGTGCTCTATCCACTAAGCCACACTGCTTAGTGCTTACAGTGTTTGACAAATAGGAAGCACTTAACAAATACCATACTTATCTAGCAATCCAGAATGAATTTCTGTGGATGTACAGTTTGTCCTCCTTATGTCTGAACTAAGCAATGGGGTTTTGGGGTTGTTTTTTTTATAATAAACGACTGTCTATGCCTGTTTAGTTTGTGTCTTGGGAAGAATTAAAAATTAAAATGTCACTCCAAACTCATGAAAATAGTCTTCAAAATCCCAAACGAGGCATTGGTGGAGTTGTGGTTGGGGTAGGTGCACAAGGACGGCATCTGAGGCAGGACTGGACTGTGGACCCCGCTCCCCTCGTGATGAGTTAAGTTTCAACTCATCACTTGGCCCAATTTGATGAGATGTCTGTTATGCCTACTGTCAGTTCCTTCTACAGGATTCACCCCCTCCTCCCCCAAGAGTCAGGCTAAGTGCTGCGCCCCTTCCCCAGCTTACCTTCATCATTGGAAACTTATCCTGACTCAGTGCCCTCGGCGCCACACAGGGACACATCCTTTCGGGTGGCAGGAGAGCTGGAGCCTCCCCAGAGGCCCTTAGCCTGTAAGCACAGCCCCACATGATGCCCTCCCATTCTTTCCCCCTTTTTCCTGCCCTCCTCTGCCAGAACCTGGCACCCCGCTGCTCTCTGAAAGGGCCTTCAGCATTAGCCAGCCCCTCTGGCAAGCTGCATCTGTGGCAGTCATCTACACCACCTGGGGTAGGTGCCAACCTCTCCCTGGGTAACTCAAAAAGCTTCCTTACTAGCCCCAACCTCTCTCCTGTGCAATCTTAACATCTCCTGCCTCCAAAATATTTGTACACGGCTGTCCCACTGGCACCAGCAGCATATGTCCAAACATCTTCCCTCTTAAATCCTCTCCAACCTAACTTTCCCATCCCAGTTGGCAACCCCACTACTGTCCTCTCAAGCCAAAAACCTTTGGTGTTATCCTTGACTCCTCTTTCAACGCCCATGTTCAGTCTGTCACCACATCCTATTGGCTCTTCCTGCACAACTCCGTATTCCAACCTTCCCCACTCCCCTCCCTATTACATCACACGGCCCCCAACCTGAAACCATGCCAGGGAAATCCTTCTCCACCTACCATCATAACCTTCACAACTCTCTCTCTGGACCGGAGTCTAGATGCCACGGTGATTCCAGACTAGGCTGCAAAATCAGAATTAAACCACAGAACAACTGCAGCTGGAAACTGGTGGGTGTTCTTGTCACTGCGTCACGGGAAGGGCAGGATCGAGCTGGAGACGGTACACAGCAGGATAACGGAAGACATCAGGGGTTGGAGCAGCTCCCTAGGAAGAAAGATGGAGACGATGAGGACTGGAAAGATGAAGGCTGAGAGGAGACAGCTTTCAAGATCACAGAATCACTCAAGGGGTGGGCAGGGTAAGCAGAATTGTTTTCCACCAAATTCCACAATCCCCAGACTAGGAGGCACTCGCTGAAACTGGCAGACTCTGGACAACAGTTATGTACTGCCTTAAGGGTTGAAGTCGATGGTAATAATAATAATAATAATAATAAATAATAATAATATTATTATTATTATTTTGGTATTTGTTAAGCGCTTACTATGTGCAAAGCACTGTTCTAAGCGCTGGGGAGGATACAAACTGATCAGGTTATCCCATGCGGGGCTCACAATCAATCCCCATTTTCCAGATGAGGTAACTGAGGCCCAGAGAAGTGCAGTGACTTGCCAAAAGTCACACAGCTGACAAGCGGCGGAGCTAGGGGGGGTATGTTGAGAGGCCCAGTAAATCTGGGAAACCCCAAATTAATCCTACACTGCTTCCAGAGCATAAGTGAACCCTTGGAGCAGTGCGTACCTCAGGTTCTCTAATCCAAGGGTGTCCTTGGGCTGAGCCAAGGCCCCCAGGATCAGAATGGAATTGGCTTCTTGGTGAGAGAGCTACACTTCAATAATAATAATAATAATGATGTTGGTACTTGTTAAGCACTTACTATGTGCAAAGCACTGTTCTAAGCGCTGGGGTAGGTACAAGGTAATCAGGTTGTCCCACGAGGGGCTCACAGTCTTCATCCCCATTTTACAGATGAGGGAACTGAGGCCCAGAGAAGTGAAGTGACTTGCCCAACATCACACAGCTGACAAGTGGCGGAGCCGGGATCTGAACCCACGACCTCTGACTCCAAAGCCCGGGCTCTTTCCACTGAGCCACGCTGCTTCCTCACCCTCCTCCCTCTAGGAGTTTCATACACTCTGATCCTAGCAGTTCTGGCCTGCTGCTTTTTTTTGAGTATTTTTCTACTTTGTTTTACCTCCAAGCGAACAGTAAAGACTTTAAGTTCTATCTATACCTGCATGTTTCACAATTCATCTTCAATATTTCATATTGTTATTGTGAAAAATACTCATTTTTCAGACAATAATGATTTTGAAACTCTGAATACTTCTAGATAATAATAATAATAATAATAATAATGGCATTTATTAAGCGCTTACTATGTGCAATGCACTGTTCTAAGCGCTGGGGAGGTTACAAGGTGATCAGGTTGTCCCACAGGGGCTCACAGTCTTAATCCCCATTTTACAGATGAGGTAACTGAGGCACAGAGAAGTTAAGTGACTTGCCCAAAGTCGCACAGCTGACAATTGGCAGAGCCGGGATTTGAACCCATGACCTCTGACTCCAAAGCCCGGGCACTTTCCACTGAGCCACGATGCCTATGACGACTAAGTTCTATCGTGAAATATACCTGCATGTTCCACAATCCATCTTCAATATTTCATATTGTTATTGTGAAAAATACTCATTTTTCAGACAATAATGATTTTGAAACTCTGAATACTTCTAGATGCCTAAGACATAGATATTTGCTTTGCAAGTCTGGGAACAAATTAACAGTATTAACAGTATTGGCCAAATAATTCCTGCGCAAAAAGCAAAGCTTCAGCATGAAATTATACAACTTTGTCTGTCTGACTTCCTTTTTTGAAGGAGTAAGGGAGGAGATAAAGTACTCAGTTCTACCAGGTGCATTTTGCCTCGAACGCTGTTAGGGACCACTTGTCTATGTGCAACTATTTGGATACAGCGCACTGTGATGTTGGAAGAAAGCATTTGGGTGAGAGCATGCAGGAATAGAACAGGTGAATACGACAGCACTCGCCATCCCTAACGAAATTTTGCAAGAATACAACCCCTGCATTATAACAGCATATAGGCTACTTTCTAATTACAAAAGTTCTTACCTGTTATCTGAAGACTGCTCCACTTCTTATAACACCGACTTTTCAGGAATCTGATACACAGAATTAGATGAAAGAAGTCAACTCGGGTTTAGCGAAAAAGGTTCTGGTTCAAAGCTTCTGGGACATCATTTGTAAAGTCCTAAAGGCTATCACAAAATACTTTAATCACAAAAAATACCCTAAGCAGTCCCCAAGAGGAAAACTGAAGACATTAAGTTCTATCGTGAAATATACCTGCATGTTCCACAATCCATCTTCAATATTTCATATTGTTATTGTGAAAAATACTCATTTTTCAGACAATAATGATTTTGAAACTCTGAATACTTCTAGATGCCTATGACATAGATTTTTGCTTTGCAAGTCTGGGAACAAATTAACAGTATTGGCCAAATAATTCCTGCGCAAAAAGCAAAGCTTCAGCATGAAATTATACAACTTTCTGTCTGACTTCCTTTTTTGAAGGAGCAAGGGAGGAGATAAGTACTCAGTTCTACCAGGTGCATTTTGCCTCGAACGCTGTTAGGGACCACTTGTCTATGTGCAACTATTTGGATACAGCGCACTGTGATGTTGGAAGAAAGCATTTGGGTGAGAGCATGCAGGAATAGAACAGGTGAATACGACAGCACTCGCCATCCCTAACGAAATTTTGCAAGAATACAACCCCTGCATTATAACAGCATATAGGCTACTTTCTAATTACAAAAGTTCTTACCTGTTATCTGAAGACTGCTCCACTTCTTTTAACGCCGACTTTTCACGAATCTGATACACAGAATTAGATGAAAGAAGTCAACTCGGGTTTAGCGAGAAAGGTTCTGGTTCAAAGCTTCTGGGACATCATTTGTAAAGTCCTAAAGGCTATCACAAAATACTTTAATCACAAAAAATACCCTAAGCAGTCCCCAAGAGGAAAACTGAAGACATTAAGTTCTATCGTGAAATATACCTGCATGTTCCACAATCCATCTTCAATATTTCATATTGTTATTGTGAAAAATACTCATTTTTCAGACAATAATGATTTTGAAACTCTGAATACTTCTAGATGCCTATGACATAGATTTTTGCTTTGCAAGTCTGGGAACAAATTAACAGTATTAACAGTATTGGCCAAATAATTCCTGCTCAAAAAGCAAAGCTTCAGCATGAAATTATACAACTTTCTGTCTGTCTGACTTCCTTTTTTGAAGGAGTAAGGGAGGAGATAAGCACTCAGTTCTACCAGGTGCATTTTGCCTCGAATGCTGTTAGGGACCACTTGTCTGACTATGTGAAACCATTTGGATACAGTGCATTGTGATGCTGGAAGAAAGCATTTGGGTGAGAGCATGCAGGAATAGAACAAGTGAATACTACAGCACTCGCCGTCCCTAACGAAATTTCACAAGAATACAACCCCTGCATTATAAGACAACAGCCTATATGCTACTTTCTAATTACAAAAGTTCTTACCTGTTATCTGAAGACTGCTCCACTTCTTTTAACGCCGACTTTTCAGGAATCTGATACACAGAATTAGATGAAAGAAGTCAACTCGGGTTTAGCGAAAAAGGTTCTGGTTCAAAGCTTCTGGAACATCATTTGTAAAGTCCTAAAGGCTATCACAAAATACTTTAATCACAAAAAAATACCCTAAGCAGTCCCCAAGAGGAAAACTGAAAGGAATACCCCCCCGCCCCGCCCCAACCACCCTCCCACCCCTCTCCAAGTAAACGGGAGGAGAAAATCCAAGGATGATTTCACAGAAGGAACCCAGAAGCTAATATTTTGGCCCCATTCATCATTTATTTCTCCTGTCATCATGTCGAAATGTACTATCAAAATGCAAGCCCGGCACTGTGAAGCACTTTGTCGTGAACGTCTTCTCAGATCTATTTTCTATAACGTTTCTTGCTTCGGGGCTCTTTTTCACGATGAACAGCTGACCCGGAGATCTTTGGCCCAGGAAGGGGAAGGGGAAGAGTATCCTGCTTTCTCCGCTGCAGTCTGGCTCTGGAAAGGACGCTGGAGAACTTGATGGAGAAAACGAACCTAATGAATAGTTAAAATGATTAAAATAAACAAGAAAGTCCACCTCTAAAGGGGTTTTATAAAAACTCAGGGAAAAAGATACCCCAAAATAGAACTTCAGGGAGAAATAGCTTACTCAAAAATCATTTTCCTCATTTCATTACTATGTTTTTAAAAATCTATGACTACACTGATTGATTAGTACCTACAGTTAAAGGTCTCCAAGAATTGGAGTCAGGCTGCCTAAAAGGAAGGAAATCCCAGGATTGCGCTCAGGCCCTGGAGCTGGTTTAATATCTTTATTGATATTCTGGATTTTTATTGATGACTGGGCTAAGTTGGGAACACGCATGGCTCAACAAACCTGCAAGTGATAGAAGGAGTTGCTAACCCTTTGAAGACAAAAAGACCAGAATTCACAGTGAACTTGACATAGTGAAGAAATCACTTTAAAAGAGAAAATGAAAACATGATAAGCTCAGAGTAGAGCACTTGGGGATGAAAAACAAACACCTTGACTGTGGAAAGGATATGGAGAGCCTAGCTAGGTATCAGAAAGAGAACTAAATATAAATTGGCCATTTAGTTGCAGGCATTTTAAAATGCCAAAATCCACTGCAATGTACTACATGCAAAAATTAAGATGGGAAAAGTTTAGTAACCCAGTCTCCCAAATGAAGAGCAAGTAAATTTATAATGAAAGGATCTTATTAAAAGAATACTACTGACATCCAGATTATGTCACTAACCTTTAAAATTCATTCAATCGTATTTATTGAGCGCTTACTGTGTGCAGAGCACTGTAACGAAGCGCTGGGGAAGTACAAGTTAGCAACATATAGAGACGGTCCCTACCCAACAGTGGGCTCACAGTCTAGAAGGGGGAGACAGAGAACAGAACATATTAACAAAATAAAATAAATAGAATAAATATGTACAAATAAAATAGAGTAATAAATACATACAAACATATATACAGGTGCTGTGGGGAGGGGAAGGAGGTAAGGCGGCGGGGATGGGGAAGGGAAGGAGGGGGAGAGGAAGGAGGGGGCTTAGTCTGGGAAGGCCTCCTGGAGGAGGTGAGCTCTCAATAGGGCTTTGAAGGGTGGAAGAGAGCTAGCTTGGCGGATGTGCGGAGGGAGGGCATTCCAGGCCAGGGGGATGACGTGGGCCGGGGGTCGATGGCGGGACAGGCGAGAACGAGGCACGGGGAGGAGATTAGCAGCAGAGGAGCGGAGGGTATGGGCTGGGCTGGAGAAGGAGAGAAGGGAGGTGAGGTAGGAGGGGGCGAGGTGAAGACGAGGGTGAGGAGTTTTTGCCTGATGTGTAGGTTGATTGGTAGCCACTGGAGATTTTTGAGGAGGGGAGTAACATGCCCAGAGCGTTTCTGCACAAAGACAATCCGGGCAGCGGCGTGACGTATGGATTGAAGTGGGGAGAGACAGGAGGATGGGAGATTGGAGATTTAAAATGATATAGGAAGAGTGACAAAAATGACTAAAAGTTTGGCAGTCAACAGAATTGGAGTTTTTGTAGTTTAGAAAACATTTCAGGCTTAAGCAAGATTCCATGGGCAGGAGGCAGGCCACTTGTAATCTATGGCCATAAAAAGGCAGAACACGAAGAAATGAGGTTCAAGTACAAGAAATTTCAGTCAGGCTTCACTTCCTTCCCCGGGCCAGCTTTGACATCACTCATGATGGTGTTTCCCTTTTGGGCCCAGAAGATAGTGTTCTGGGCATATTCCCATCCATGGCAGACCGTGTATACTGAAGAGTTGGCATCGACTCAGCCTGTGAAATATTGCCACCTTTTAATATACAGTATTTCAGAGACCCTATGTGTCTAGGATATGGAAGCAAGTGTAGTCTATCACTAAGCCTGCACGAACCAGTCCACTAAAGCTGTAATAATCTTGTGAGCAGCTTTAAGAATATCATCATTCTTTGCCAACAGTTTCCCAGGGATCAAAGATATTTTTGTGTTTTACTCTCCCAGAGAAGATGTTCAAAAGCAAAGAGCATAAGCTGCTCATGCTAAACAGTTTCTCTGGAAACCACCAGTGTCAGTATTAAACTGATCAGGAAAGAGGAACACGGGTCAGTGGAAATCCCCGTTACCAAAATGTGAAACAAGTGGACAAGAACGGTGCATAAAGCTTTCATAGGGTTTAGAGCCAGCCCAGAGACTCGTAAGTTTAAAGCAAATGAATTTCTAACAAAGCTAGAGTGTATATAAAATGGACACTAATAGTAGTAGTAGTTCTCTTCTTACTGTAATTACAGATTCATTGCTCCATGTCTTGCCCCAGTCTGGGACTGAGACTCACCTGTGGGCCCTGAAGGAATTGTGTTTTATGCAGTTACCTGAGCATATGGTCCAATGCTTTACAAAACATGTTGTACGTGCTTAATGTTAGAAATAGTATGTCAATGGCATTAAATGTGCTGTTAATGTGTTTAAGAACAAGAATGTGTGTTTAACAATATAAGCAACACCACTACTGACTGCATCAGGGCAATGGTCCACTGAGCCCAGTGTTCTGTCACTGGTGGTTTTTAGACTGTGAGCCCACTGTTGGGTAGGGACTGTCTCTATATGTTGCCAATTTGTACTTCCCAAGCGCTTAGTACAGTGCTCTGCACATAGTAAGCGCTCAATAAATACGATTGATGATGATGATGATGGTGGGGCCAACCAGATGCTCACGAGAACCGAGAGATATGCTCAGAGATAGCAGCTCTCCAAATATCCATTCTAACGTCTAGTGATAGACCATCCAACATCCATTACCTCTACCCACCCCATCCAACTTTCCCTCTGGAAAGTCACTATAGGCTGCTCATCCAAGATTTTACCCAAATCCTTCTAGATCCTGCGCAATGTCCTATATGAGTTCCTATTTGCTACCCATTCTGTGAAAATATCAATCGATCAATGGTATTTACTAAGTGCTTACTGAGTGCAGAGCACTGTACTGGGCATTTAGGAGCCAATAATAGAGCAGGTAGACGAAATCCCTGCCCATAAGGAGATTCCCGAAGAGACAGGGAGAGAGAGAAATTAAAATAAGTTACAGATGGATATAGTGTTTCTTTTTTCTTTATTCTGAACCTACCATTTTCAAACATCAATAAATGGCCCCTTGCACTATTGTGGGATTTGATGAACAACAATTCCACGTCAGCCAGCCCACTTCTTTCATTTCATAGGCTTCGAGCACATCCCTTTAACCTTCATCTTTCCAAGCTACAGAATCCTAATCTTTTTAACCTTTCTCCCTATGGAAGCCACTTGATCCTCTGATCATCTAAGTAATATAAAAATCTTCAAATTGTGAATCTGCCAGAGATATACCCCTCCAGACTTCTGCACAAGTATCCATATCACTTCTGTACACCTCAACTTCCATACTCTTCTATTTAAGCACTTAGCTACATAGCCATCTGTCCCATCTCTTTTTCTCCCATCCATATATTACTTTGTGTCTGTCTTACCCTGAAAAATATAAACTCTATGAGGGCAAATTCTAGAAGACTTAATGTAGTTCCCTACACATAGTAGGTGCTTAATAAATTCAATGGATTAATTGATTCATTTAACTGGGTGCATCTTCCACTATTTAAGGTAACTGATGCAAAAATACTGTAGGACATTCTGAATCCTAAAGCTATCAACTCTCCCTAGCTTTTTATATCATTAAAAGATCTTTTCTAAAGGAAAACCTAAGCACACCCTGCCAATCAGAACTACCCCAGCAAAGCAATTTGATTGCTCTAAGGTGAAGACAGTGAGGTCAGAGAGCTGATACATATTCTGAGGCCTCAAAAAGGTTCACAGAATATTTCCTCTCAACGAAGGCTACAGGAATTATAATCAGAAAAAAATCGAATTTCTCTATCACATCACCAGGAAGGTAGAATTTTTCAGGGCTATAGTCTTTCCAAAGGATAGAGTGTGGTTTGCTTTAATCAGCTCTCTTTCTCCTACCGTGCTCCTGTCCTACTACCCCCGAAGCCTGCACATTTCTTTCCTCTGACACCATTTTACTTACTGCGTCTTGATCTTGTGTCTCACACCACTGATCCCTTACATCCTCCCTCCTTCCTGGAACTCCCTACCCTTTCGTATCAGACACACTCCAATCCCCCCATATTCAAAGCCATACTAAAATCCTATCTTCTCTAGGAAGCCTTCCCTAACATCTCATCACCGCTTTGTTGACCGCCCTGCCTCCTGTCATTCCCCACTCAATCAATCGTATTTATTGAGCGCTTACTGTGTGCAGAGCACTGGACTAAGCGGTTGGGAAGTACAAGTTGGCAACATATAGAGACAGTCCCTACCCAACAGTGGGCTCACAGTCTAAAAGGGGGAGACAGAGAACAAAACCAAACATACTAACAAAATAAAATAAATAGAATAGATATGTACAAGTAAAATAGAGTAATAAATATATACAAACATATATACACATACAGAGGTGCTGTGGGGAAGGGAAGGAGGTAAGATGGGGGGGGGGATGGAGCCTCTTGATTCAGATCCCTCCCCACAGCACCTGTATATGTCCACACTCCAGTCCATACTTATACCTAAATCTTCAGTCCACATTTCCCCACTCCTCAATAACCTCCAGTAACCTCCAATAACCCCCTCAATAACCCATCCACCTCTGCATCACATGGAAACTCAATCAATCGTATTTACTGAGCGCTTACTGTGTGCAGAGCACTGTACTAAGGTGTAGACTTTAAAGCACTTAATCACCTTACCTCCTTGATTTTCTCATAACCACAATCTGCAACTTCACTCCTCTAACGCCAACCTACCTCGATCTCCTCTATCACACCACCAACCCCTCTCCCACGTCCAAAAGGAGTGAAGAGTGATGAGAATCGGCTGTGTGGGGCTGCAACGTGCTTTCAGAGGTTGCGGAGTGGAGCTGCCACCTTGGTTCCCCACTGGCCCCTTCTGAAGGCCAGCTACTTCCTACCCAACGCTTTGCTTTGGGGGCAAAGCTACTGATCATCATCATCATCATCAATCATATTTATTGAGCGCTTACTATGTGCAGAGCACTGTACTAAGCGCTTGGGAAGTACAAATTGGCAACATATAGAGACAGTCCCTACCCAACAGTGGACTCACAGTCTAAAAGGGGGAGATGGAGAACAAAACCAAACATACTAACAAAATAAAATAAATAGAATAGCTATGTACAACTAAAATAAATAATGATGTCACCCTTATGATGTCCCCTACCGAGCGGGTGTCTAAGCTAGAGCCACGTCTGATCAATCAATCAATGCCATTTTCTAGACTGTGAGCCCACTGTTGGGTAGGGACTGTCTCTATACGTTGCCAACTTGTACTTCCCAAGCGCTTAGTACAGTGCTCTGCACACAGTAAGCGCTCAATACGGTTGATTGATTTACTGAGTGCTGTTTGCAAAGTACACTTGGGAGAGTACTATACAAAAGATGAGATAAATGCCTTGCCAACATGGCCACCAGGGAGAACATAGAATGATTCAGCAATCATGCATGCAATATATGATATGTAATATGATTAGCTTGCCCCCTCTTTACCTCCTTGATTTCCTACTACAATATATTTCGCTTCTCTCATGTCAACCTACTCAATATACCTCCATTTTGTTTTGTTTTATTTGTACATATCTATTCTATTTATTTTATTTTGTTAGTATGTTTGGTTTTGTTCTCTGTCTCCCCCTTTTAGACTGTGAGCCCACTGTTGGGTAGGGACTGTCTCTATACGTTGCCAATTTGTACTTCCCAAGCACTTAGTACAGTGCTCTGCACATAGTAAGCGCTCAATAAATACGATTGATGATGATGATTTTGTCTATCTCGCCACTAACCACTCACACACCTTCCTCTTCTTATCCAACAATCACTCTCCCCACCTTCAAAGTCTTTTTAAAAGCACATCTCCAAGAAGCTTTCCCCAGCTCCCACTCCCTTGTGCGCTGCTCTTACACTTGGATTCGCACCCAAGTGTATTCACCCTTCCCTTGGCCCCTCAGCACCTACGTATATATCCAAAACATATAGTAATGTCTGTCTCCCCCTCTACACTGTAACCTCGTTGTGGGCCTACCTACTTGTCTACCAACTCTGTTATAGCTTAGCACAGTACTCTGCGCACAGTAAGCGCTCAATAAATACAACTGATTGATCCCCACCCTATTCTTCCTCCTTTCTGCTTTACCTAGGCACTTGAATCCAGACCTCTTAAGCACTTTGATACTCACCCAATCTCATAGCACTCATGTGCACATCCTTAAACTGTTGCTTCCCGATCTGAAGTTTATTTTGGTGCCTGTCTCCTCCACTAGATTGTAAGCCCCTTGAGGCTGGGGCTGTGTCTACCAACTCTAGTGTACTCTCCCCAAGTGCTTAGTATAGTGCTCTGCACATAGTGAGCACTCAGATATGCTGAGATTTCTCACAGAATAACCACCAAATCATAACAGAATTTCATGTCACAGAGTTTTGAAATGCAGTTCAAACTACTTGGTGGTGTGTTTTTAGTATAAGTTCTCCTAGTTTATTCAGTTCATGTAATTTCCTTGAAGATTTAACAATCTTACCTCCGAAAAATCATTCATTTCAGCTTTTCTCACTGCAGATTCTGCCATCCAGTTCTTAAGTACATATCTAGGGTTGACACCTAAAACCAAGATAAACAGAATAACATTATTAAATAAGAAAAAACACTCCAGGTTTCCTCATCCTTGAAATTCAAGGGCCTTTGAGAGTCTCTGGGGAGGTCCTTCAAGACAAGGGAAATTACTAAGGTGATTAAAAATATTTAAAGCCATTGAATCAATATTTTTTCCATACGTTCACAGACAGATATTGTAACAATTAAATGAGAATGATTTAAAGTGGTGGTTGTCTTAAAAAGACATTTAGAGGCCATGAAAAAAGATAGTTTTTGGATTTTTTTCCAAATATGCATTTCTCATAACCTACAGCTCCTTAAACATTTTCTTTGGGATGAAAAACTGAGAAGAAAAGGAAATCATTTGATTGAAATGAGTATTAGCCTCCCTGGACTTGAAAGGAATTAGACTGTGCCATCTAAGGGAGAAGCGAGGATCAGTCTTAATTTAACTCTGACCGACCCAGGGCAGGATTTGTCAGTGCTAATCACGAATTCATTTTGCAGTAGGGTTTAACAGTAATGCTTACCAAGGGCAAATTAGACAGGTCATTTACAGGACGCCTACTCATTAACATGGCAAGGGGGTCCTTGCCAATCAATAAATACGATTGATGATGATGGCAAGGGGGTCCTGGACCTTGGGAGTCAGAAATGCTTACATTTATTCAAACCAATCAACATCTGTCACTTCCCAGGGGAGCGGTAAGGCCTGGGAAAAGTCCTCCCAACAGCTTTCCTGCCTTCCTCACACATTCCTGAACCGGTCCTCTCCAGTCACCCCTGCTACCACCTCTCTCACCAGGCCACCACCACTCTTACAATATCTCCCACCGTGGCAACTCCCCACAACCACTACCGCTGACCTCCAGTCATTCTATACCAGTCCTCTGAGAGCCCGCGGGTCTGGAAGTAACAGAGAATATCTTCACATTAATAAAGGCCAAAATAATTCCAAGTACTTCTCTCGGAATTTTAAAAAGATGAGTTTCCCTCGAACTACTTTAGAAGCCAAAAAAGATCGTTTTAAAAAATTATTTTTGGGGCCACGTAGGTACAAGCTGACCTACGCAAGTTCAAATTAGTATAAATAATTCACCAAATTCTTTCAAGGAGAGCAAGTCCGCACACCCACAGGGAAGCAAAGAGAAGCACAGCCAGCCCCACCTTCTGAGTTCTGGCCCACCTCATGCCTGTTTCAAAGAAACGAGCACTCAATCAATCAATCGTATTTATTGAGCGTTTACTGTGTTCAGAGCACTGTACTAAGCGCTTGGGAAGTACAAGTTGGGAACATATAGAGACGGTCCCTACCCAACATCATCATCATCATCAATCGTATTTATTGAGCGCTTACTGTGTGCAGAGCACTGTACTAAGCACTTGGGAAGTACAAGTTGGCAACATATAGAGACGGTCCCTACCCAACAGTGGGCTCACGGTCTAAAAGGGGGAGACAGAAAACAAAACCAAACATACTAACAAAATAAAATAAATAGAATAGATATGTACAAGTAAAATAAATACTCCTGCTGATCCCGGCAAAGCCCCAGATCTGCCAGCAGGTACCAGCAGGGTTAGCAAGGAGGGCAATCGCCCAGGGTCCTTAGTGCGGGTGGGGACTCTGTTTTGCCAACTTGAGGACAACAATCAGGGCAAACATCCTATAGCTCAACTGGGGTGGTAAGAGAAGAACTAGAGTATGTGTGTATGTGTGTGTTAATGATTTTATTTAAACAATCAATCAATCATATTTATTGAGCGCTTACTATGTGCAGAGCACTGTACTAAGCGCTTGGAAAGTACAAATTGGCAACATATAGAAACAGTCCCTACCCAACAGTGGGCTCACAGTCTAAAAGGGGGAGACAGAGAACAAATACATAAATGAAATCATAGATCGATCTTTATATATTTTTAAATGTATATTCCTCTTTTTCTGCCTTAGCTACTGAGTTGGTTGGTTGGTTTGTAAAAGCTGATTAGCATTAAAGACCTTGCAGACCACTGGAAGTGAGAGTACTGGCCCCACCCACAACTCAGGGCAGGTTTCTAGCAGGAGTGGGGATTTGACTGAGAGGAGGCAGGCAGCTGGGTAGGGAAGCCTGTTCCTGACAGATGGGACAGCACTAAAGGAGGCGTGAGATGCGTTATGGGAAAATGTGGCAAAAATGGAGCTGAGAATAAAAGCTGGAACTGAGCTGCTCTTACTTGCCAGGGAGGAAAAGTCTTTTATTTCAGATCAAACGCAGTTTTCGTAATGGAGAAAGATGAAAGCACCTCCAAATGACAATTCTCCTCCTTTTCGGTGCATCTGAACATTTCCATTTCCCAGATGTTTAATGCCTTAGAGTACCCCACCACAGTCATCATCATCAATCGTATTTATTGAGCGCTTACTATGTGCAGAGCGCTTAATTTAGACAGTCATTTAGACACTCCTTCACTGACTACCCTAGTGGTGACCTAATCTCTCAGGTGCTGCCTCCTCCCTCTTTGGTGTGCTTGCTACCACCATCCTGAAAAGAAGCGGTTATAGGAGACCCTGAGGTTCTGCCTTCACACCCTTTGGGAACAGGTCTACCATCTCCATGCCCCTTTCCCCTTCTATTTCTCTTGCTAATCTCCCCTCCTTTCTCACCTTCCCTAAACACCCACACCTGCCTTCTGGATTCTATGCAGAAGGAAAAGACAGGTGATAAATAGAAGGAAAACTGCAAATAATAATAATAATAATAATGTTGGTATTTGTTAAGCGCTTACTATGTGCAAAGCACTGTTCTAAGCCTGGGGTAGATACAAGGTAATCAGGTTGTCCCACATGGGGCTCACAGTCTTCATCCCCATTTTACAAATGAGGTCACGGAGGCCCAGAGAAGTGAAGTGACTGGCCCAAAGTCACACAGCTAAGTGGCGGAGCCGGGATTTGAACCCACGACCTCTGACTCCAAAGCCCGTGCTCTTTCCACGGAGCCACGCTGCTTCTCTAATGTGGTCCAGGAACAAAAATACTTCATAAAGCTGCTCCTGTCCCCAGACTCAGCACAACCAACATCAGATCAGGACTGGGTCCGTTGCTTCTTTCACCTTTTACCCCCAATCCTAGCTCCTTGTTATTGGAATGGATCTCTAAAAAAATAAGATGATCCTTTATGTTACTTTCACGGCTGTCCTATTTTCACTAGATGCCCTACCTCCTTTGAAGTTGAATGGTGTAGAGTGAAAAACGAAGTGAGGAGTTGTGCCACCATACTGAGAAAGAATATCTTTTCAGAAAGTATAAATAGCAAGGAGCACAGTGTAAAATTTCTCTGAGCTAAATAGCCAGACGCAACCTACATCTTCTGTGGCATTTCTAATTTCAAACCGGTACTCTGGAAGCTCTTAATAAAGCACGAGGCAGCAACTGTGGAAACTAGCAGGATGGGTTTTTTGCTCATTTATGCCAAAAGCAATCCGCTTTTTCCTAGTGACAGAGAAAGAAAACTGTATTGAAATCAATAAGCTGCAACCTCACAAGAGGGGAAAAAAAAATCTTTCAGCATTTCAAAATGAGCTCAGCTGATTTGTAAGAGCTGCAACAAAATGAACAAGTTGCAAATCCCCCTTCCTGTGCACTGAAAACACGCCTGCTTCCGCTTGTTTTACGATCATTGGTTTCGCTACAAGGAGAATCAGTCAAAAACTGCTACTCTGAACACGCTTCCATACAACCACAGAATTTAGTATATAGATGCATTATTATGCAGAAATGAGAGCAACTCAGAGTAACAATGTATTCACTGCAAACCAGTGAAAACCCCAAAATAGGAATATTTAATATTAGCTATTAAAGGAAAGAGAAGCAGGATGGCTCAGTGGGCAGAGCACAGGCCTGAGCATCCGAAGGACCTGGGTTCTAATCCCAGCTCTACCACTTGGTCTGCTTTGTGACTTTCAGCAAGTCACTTCACTGCTCTGTTCCTCAGTTATCTCATCTGTAAAACGGGGATTAATTCTGTGAGCCCATGTGAGACATGGACTGTGTCCAAGTTAACTAGCTTGTACCTACCCCAGTGCTTAGTACAGTGCCTGGCACATAGTAAACTCCTAACAAATACCATGAGAAAAACTTGGACTATGTTGTTCCTTAATAAGCTAAAACCTTCAAGTTCACTTGCTGCAATCTAAAATAAAACATGTTTAAGCAGTTCAATCTGTTCAGGCTTCAGATACTATCATCAACAGAGGTTTGGAATTACAATCATCTTCAGATATAAGCATACAGGTTAGGCTCCTGGGCAAGCATAATCGAGCATTCTGAACAAAAGCACTTTTTAAAAAAAATTCAGTCATATTCACTACCATTTCATGCACCTCCCTCCATCTTTATGGAACACCAAATCATCATCATCAATCATATTTATTGAGCACTTACTGTGTGCAGAGCACTGTACTAAGCGCTTAATTATCATCCCCAAAACACCGTAAGTGACCCTTTGAAAAATATCATCGAGCCCTAGACTGGGTCAAATCTCAGCCCACAGATCCTTTTAATCTTGAGCCCTGCCAGACTCAGGCCAGACTCCAACAGGGATCGAGAGACCCCACATTTTGCCCCACCTTGCCCTTGAGCCTCGGGGTAACTGTGGAGTCTTACTGTAGCACACGAATGGAAAAAGAAAAAATCACAAACAAAACAACCCAAAAATCCTCCCATGCAACTTAGTCTCTTCGAGCTTCCTGGGGGCTCTAAGTCCCCGTAGCCTACAGGGACAATCAGTCAATCCATAGTATTTACTGAGTCTTATTCAGTACAAAGCACTGTAATAAGCACTTGGGAAAACCCACTCTTAATGAGGAGTGAGTCTGTGCCTGACCTAGGTCTCCATGGGCATGGGTCTGGTGGTTTGGTCAGGGCACACGTGGGCATGGGCAAGGGTGGACCAGAGCCCAGGATTTTGGCCCATGCTATGTCCAAGGCTGAGCTACACTACAAGTTCTAGGATGAAATACCCAAGACGACGCTTCCAAGTAGCCATGTCATTGCCTTCCAAAAAAATATTCTAGTTAAATGGCTTCCAAGTTCAAAAACAATTAGCTTTCAAAATCATTTCAAATCTAGAAATCCTTGCATGATTTTTTTTAAAAAATGATCTGACTGAATTTATCAATTGATTCACTTACTTGTCATCCTTTTTCTTCTCTCAGCATCTGAGTCATCCAAGTTACTAGATATAAATACACCAAAGGGGGGAAAAAAATCAATTTTTCCATTTTTCTACTGATTTCTCATTTTTACCTTCTGCCCACAAACATATGATTTCTGAGAAGAGAGCAATTTCTAACAATAAACAAGAAATAAAAGGAGCATCCACTAGGGAACATTTATTATGCATGCCCGGGCTTTGGAGTCGGAGGTCACGGTTCAAATCCCGCCTCCGCCACTTGTCAGCTGTGCGACTTTGGGCAAGTCACTTAACTTCTCTGTGCCTCAGTTACCTCATCTGTAAAATGGGGATTAAGACTGTGAGCCCCACGTGGGACAACCTGATCACCTTGTAACCTCCCCAGTGCTTAGAACAGTGCTTTGCACATAGTAAGCACTTAATAAATGCCATTATTATTATTATTATTATTATTAAGTCGATCTTTTTTAATGTTTCAGGTAACACTAATCCAAAACCCGTGCCTTACCCACAAAGTTATCTCAGGGCCCTGCACACGGCAGACTCTAAATAAATGCTACCGACAAAGAAAATGTCTCTTTCCAGCAGGAAGCATAGAGACCCATTTAAGATGAAGTGGTAATTCTGCCACCCATGAAATCCTGACCCAGACGTGCCACTGGACAACTTGCTATGTCTTCCTGGGACACACAGGATGCCTATAGCCCAAGTTCCCACATCCCATTTAGGATCTGAGGAGGCCTTGGGAGCCTGTTCCCAAAAACGGGGATCCCTGGGGAGTTTGGAGAGGCTTGGAGGAAGAGGGGGAAAAATAAGTCAAGCCTGACCCAATTATTCCCCTATTTTGAGTACATTCACTAGAGGCTCTGCAACCAACGCAGCCCCCAGAAATGGTACCAAACTTCCCCTGAGTGATGGAACAATTTTGAATGGTAATAAATGCCATTGTTATTATTATCCCACCTCATCCATAAGAATACATGAAATAGAGGTTTGGCCAAGACAGGCCTGATATCCCTGGGACTAGGGGGGAAGGTCACTACTGCTCAAAACATTAGTGTTTTGTTTGTACAGAGGGTGCTCACTAAAATACAGGTGGAGTACATCATCATCATCATCAATCGTATTTATTGAGCGCTTACTGTGTGCAGAGCACTGTACTAAGCGCTTGGGAAGTACAAGTTGGCAACACAGAGACAGTCCCTACCCAACAGTGGGCTCACAGAGTACAGAGTTTTGCAATCTGCCTGGTGATTCCGCCAGCAGGCTTAGAGAAGCAGTGCGGCTCAGTGGAAAGAGCTCGGGCTTTGGAGTCAGAGGTTGTGGGTTCGAATCCCAGCTCCTCCACATGTCTGCTGTGTGACCTTGGGCAAGTCACTTAACTTCTCTGCGCCTCAGTTACCTCATCTGTAAAATGGGGATTAAGACTGTGAGCCCCATGTGGGACAACCTGATCACCTTGCATCCCCCCCAGTGCTTAGAACAGTGCTTTGCACATAGTAAGCGCTTAACAAATGCCATCATCATTATTATTATTATTATTAAATGGCTGAATCATGAGGTAGGATGGTGAGGATGCTGTAGACTATAAGCTCACTGTAGGCAGGGAACAGGTTTACCAACTTCGTTGTGTTGTGTTCTCCCAAACGCTTAGTACAGTGCTCCGCACACAGTAAGCACTCAAATATCATTGATTAATCTCTCTCTGCCTTCTTATGCACGTACAACTGGAGAATAGGTCTCAGTAATACTATCTGTACAGAACATTTCAATAAGATGACCAAATGCAACAGAGAGGACATTGCAAAAAAATTTATATTCATCAGCATTTACTGAGCACCTACGACGTGCAGACCACCAAACTAGGAGCTTGGAGAACATATAATTGAAATAAGAGTCATGCTTCCTCCCCTCAAAGAGTATATTGCCAACAAATATGTGTGTCACCCACTGTTTTTTATTGGTAAGGGGGGGGACAGGGAGAGTATATGTTACCTCTGCAGTCTCAAAAGATACATGGTCACCCAGTCAGGAAAGAGCTTATGTTCTGAAATGTCCTTCAATGCCCAAAATTCCTAAATGAAAAAACAAAAACAAACAAAAAATCATTTTCAAGAGAAGGCTTTTCTTCTTCTGCTGTTTTCTGGAGCGTTACGTGTGCTTTCTCAGCCCTGGGTTGAGATCTCTAGGCTCCTCAGGAATGGCTCGATTCCCACAGAAGGAAAGGGGGAGATGGGTGAGGAGGAAGAGAGAGAAAGAACACACACACACACACACACACACACACACACACACACACACACACGCGTGAGGGGGAAAGGGTATGTGTTATCTGTATTCTATTTCCTATCTCCCGTATATCTGAAATCACGGAGCAAGATTTTGGCATGCTATGACATTTTCTTCCACCCTAAACTTCCACATTAAACACCATCTTGCCCATGTCCTGCACCCCCATTTACTGCTGGGGATTGAAATATCTACCATAAGATCATGGAAAGTGACCCCAGATTCATTAATAAATTAATAAGTAACAAAATTAGTAACCAAGACCAAGTGGTTTACAAGGCATAAGGGATGGGGCTATTCTCAAGAGAAGATGAAGCATACGAAGCAAATGAGGTCACAGCAGTATGTGCTGCTGAGAAATGATCTGAGATATTCTGTTCCACGTTCACAGCCTGAACCCCAAACTCGGGTCGGTCATTCTGCAACATATTTTGCTGGCCCCTAGAGAGACTGTGAGCCTGTTATTGGGTAGGGACCGTCTCTCTATGTTGCCGATCTGTACTTCCCAAGCGCTTAGTACAGTGCTCTGCACACAGTAAGTGCTCAATAAATACGACTGAATGAATGAATGTGAACAAGGATGTGAATAGCTCAGTGCAACCCATCACCAAATAGACTGCATGTTCTACTGATGAGCTATTTCCCACTCTACCCTAAAGATACTAGGCAAGTTGGTAGAAAGTTACTGGCCATTAGAATCCTGCAGTGACACTAAGCCACACCCTGGATCTTGATTTAGGAATGGATGGACTATGTTGTGCTAAAAAATACTGCTTTCCTCATTCCGTCCCTCAAAATGGGCATATCAGAGGACTATTTCAGGTGTGCATCACCTTAAGCACCAAACCAAGAAAAAAACTCTAATATAAAGGAGTTTATACTACAACTGGGCAAGAGACATCAAAATACTATTGGATGAACCACAGGCCTGGGAGCTGGAGGACCTGAGTTCTAGTTCCAGCTCTGCCACTTGTCTGCTGTGTGACCTGGGGCAAGTCACTTTTTTATGGTATTTGTTAAGCGCTTACTACGTGCAAAGCATACAAGGTGATCAGATTGTCCTATGTCGGGCTCACAGTCTTAATCCCCATTTTACAGATGAGGTAACTGAGGCAGAGAAGTTAAGTGACTTGCCCAAAGTCACACAGCTGACAAGTGGCAGAGACAGGATTAGAACCCATGACCTCGGACTCCCAAGCCCGGGCTCTTTCCGCTGAGCCACCCTGCTCCTCTAACTTCACTTAACTTCTCAGTGCTTCAATGAACTCATCTGGCAAAATTTGGATTAAAAGTGTGAGTCCCATGTGGGACTTGAACTGTGTCCAAACTGATTAGCTTGTATCTATCCCAGCGTTCAGTACAGTGTCACATAGTGAGTGCTTAACAAATACCTTTAAAAAAAAAAAAGAAACAACTTTACAGAAAGAAGAATGCATTGTTGGTTCTAATGATGCTCTCCATCTCTAGGTAGTTCACAGCACAAGAGTGAAATCAGACAACCTGATAAAAAGCAGGTTGTAGACACCTGCTCCGGCAAGGTTTCCTCACTTCCTACTGATGTTTTTTACATGTTGGACTTGAATCTGCTCACCCTTTGTCTCAGCTTCCCAAATTCCCCCAGCAGAGTCACATACAACTACTTTGGACTCTAACACTACAGTGCTTTGCTATGGTTATTAGGGCATGTGCTCCTCCCATGAGGAAAACTGAAGGAGAAAAAAGTTTTCTGAAATGGAGGGAGAGAGGAAATGGAAGTGATTCCAAAATATGGCAAGGTGATACCCGTGGGAGATGCTAAAATATGGGTAATTGATAAAGGTCACCAGACCACAGGGGTTTGGAAAGCAAGGTTACAGTAGCATAATCAATTTGGTGGAAACAGCTCAGAATTAAAACCTAGCAAAGCAAAAAAAAAAAATCAATATTTTGTAGCACCTCAAATACGAAGGAGAGACCTACTGAAGCCTCTGAAATAAAAACAGATCAATCTGTGGAACCAAAGCAGCCAGAGATGGGATGCCAGGTCTCTGATAATTGTTATCGAATCAATGACTTTTACTCATTTATCACTGATGGGCCAAACACATTATAAACAAGGAAAATCTGCAGAGGTGGCAACACTTCAATGCTCTCAAACACATCTTCCACTGTGTGTGAGGCTTTATAAAGCATTGAGAAACTGTCAAAATATGATCGTGCATTCTTCATAGCAATGTCTGAAGGCGTCATTAGCAGTCAGTCATAAACACTGGTAAAGCAGCTTCAGTTCCTTCAGAAATCTACACGCAAAGTGGGAACTTAATAGACTTCTGCTCAGGCATTTCCTCCTCACATGGAACACAAATACCACAGAACAGTACTGCAAAAACATCTTCATAATCTCTATCTTCAAGACTTGGGGAACTACCAAGAAATATCTGAGCTGTTCCAGAAGAGGGATGTGAGCTGGGTGGGTGTGGGCAATGTGAGCCATGATGTGACAACTAAAAAGCCCCTTTTGATTTTCCTCTCCCTACCTAATATTCCCAATCTAGGTCCTGGGTTCAAATCAGCATGCAGCTATCATTTCAGTGGGGAGAAGCAGTGTGGCCTAGTGGAAAGAGCACAGAACAGGGAGTTAGGAGTTACGGGCTCTAATCATGGCTCTGGCTCTTGCCTGCTGGGTGCCCTTGGGCATTTCACTTAATTTCTCTGTGCCTCAGTTTCCTCAACTGCAAAATGGGGATTAAATAACTGTTTTCTCTTGCCATTCTAGACTGTGAGTGATCTGACTGTACTGCATAAACCGACACTGAGCAGAGGGCTTGGCCCACAATAAGTGCTTAACAAATACCACAGTTATTATAGTTGATCCATGAACAGACAACTGACCCATAGCATAAAAAACAGAAACTGGAATTACTCATTGAACTAGCTTCTCGTGAGATTTCTCTCAAAAACAAGTTATTTAAATGTAAAAACACATTTATTCCATTGAGACTCTACCGTCATTATATTTCTTGAATCCAGTATTCCAGTAGCTCTGAAATCAAAGGGCAATAAGTCTTCTTAAAATTGAATTATGAAACTATGAAATGTCATGCATTAATACCTGAGGAATGTTGAGCTCCTGAAGCTGCTCCTGAGTAATCTCACTGAGCTGCCGAAATGTCATTGTAAAATCAGCTTTTGTCTCTTCCATGAGCTAATGAAAACAATTAGATTTCTATTAATCAGTGTAAATGCTTGTCTTCGCTCAGACAAATTGTTCCATAAAGCAGTGTAAATATTTATCAGAAAATGCACAAAAAAAAATTCACTCACTTGTAGAAGAAATGCAATCAAATAGCCATCACCTTTCCTCTCTCCAAGGAAACCCAATTTGGCTTTGAAGAGCTCCTTAATTCTGAAAGTAAGACAGTAACTGTAATTTATTAACAACAACATGAAAAAGAAGTATTCCCAAAGGGCATTTTATAGTCCAGGCTAGTTGAAAAGTCTGTAGTCAGAAAAACTACCTACCTTTTATTATAAAGATCAGGATATCTCTCAAGAATCTGAGCAGCACTGGGGAAAAAAGAAGACATTTAAACCCAGTTGTACAATTAATTTCAATTAATTGAAATACAAGCTAAGCTTTAAAATAAATGGGCCCCTGAGAACTGGGAGGAGAAAGTAGTCTCTCTCCACCCCTTCCCTTATTTTTCATACAAGTTAGACACTGTATTTTGTTTATGCCTTTGGAGGACTGCTGTAAGTGGAGAATCACTGCCTTCTACTGCAATCTACCCCAGGCCAGTGGAGAAAATACCAGAAGAGAAGTCGAGAGGAGGTGGCCACGCTGATGGTGGAATCATTGGGTCTGTATGGTCACCATCAGAAGCTTGACCCCAAAATACACTAAGACTATGTCTACAGTGCCTGAACAATGGTGCTGGCTGGCATCCTTCTACTATGCACAGCACAAGACGACACATTTTCTCCTCATACTTCAGCTCACATGAGCATCCCTACAAGGACAAAGCATACAGGTCCCTTCCAAGGCAAAGGACAGGATCGACATTTTTTAAAAACCCTGACTTAAGAGCTTACATGAATAATGGGAGTCTACAGCTGTGCCAAGATCCATTCAGTCATGATTCCTCAATTTATGACTTTAATACTTTCTGATAATTACAGATTATCCTTTAGCCTACAGTCAAAACAATTTCCGAAAAGGTGTGATATAGTTCAATAAAAATGATGCAACTAACGTATTTCAACTCACTGAAAGACTCACGAAAAACCAACTGTGCACAAATTAAGCAGCTGTCAATGTTCTTTAAATGATACAATACTCCATAAGCCTCACCTTTTCTGAGGCACAAATCAACAATCATCCTCACTGGCTACAGCTGGCTGTTTTCATTCCTACAATGAAGGGCAAGTGGTACAAGTCTCTTAATGAGCTCATGTAGCTCCCAAAAGCTACCTGAACATGAATACAAAAGACATAATTCCATCTCTAAATCAAAAAAGAAATTTGTTTCTATCTCATGGTTCATTGTTGCATTGAATAAAAGCAAATATTATTTCATGTGGGAGTTCTTTATAATTACTGGGTGATAGAACTCTGAATTCTTATTTCCCATATAATGCCAGCAGTTGTGACTATTTCAAAGACATGATAAAGGATGACACATGTAATTTAGTTACTTCAAAAGGCACAATACCGAAATATTATGTATACATGTAGGGATAATTTCATGTACACAGAGTATGAATTTATATGCTATATGACCATCTACTTATCTACTTGTTCTTATATATTAAGGTAGGCTGCTTATCAATCAATACGTCTTGCTCCCACAGTAGACTGAAATTTCCTCCATGAAAGGACTATCTCTAACTCAAATTATATGAATCCCATAGGTTAAAGTGGTAAACTCCATGGGAAGTCCTTAAGTAGAAGACTATAGGAATTGTTATTGATGATATATTTCCTCCACATCCAAATGCAACTATTTCATTTTTAATTTGAGTTAACTGTTCCTGGTTGTGTATAATTTAATATACTCTTGAAAATGAATGAAACCACAAAAAATAAGAATGTTTACTTTCACAGCTTCACCCTTCCAACATCATACGGCAATTGTAAAAATGTATTATATACTGCTCTTACATATAAAGATAGGTTTACAAAAAAAATACTCACAGCTGTTTCTGTCCAGGATCCAATAAAGGATTTAGAACTTGTAATAGCTTGTTCAGATTAAACAACCCAACACTGGCCTGATTGCCTATTTTATATCTCCTTTCATCATCAGACGTGTTTGGAACAAAATCTGTATAAAATAAAAGATTTCAGTTTCAAATGGGATAATTGGAATATACTACTACTATGTTAATTCTTTTATGTTTCTTCAGCAAGCTAACAGAAATCCTACTGGTATTAAATACTTAGACTAAGTACAAACATGAAAGATGTGTTCATACAGGAGGAATAGTTTACTTCTAATATTTGCCAAAGAAAAACAATTTTTGTTTACTGTTATCCTGCTTTGAAGCAAAACAAACTCAGATGTTTAAAGGCCACTTTTTGTGATGATTAAAATAAATGTTACAATTAAATAAAAGGCAAAGCAAATATACACATGAATTCTGCACAATCGAATGAGCAATATTTCTCAAATGCTATTTTCTAAGAGATAAAAACCTAAGACACTACAAATGTCTGAAAGTAAGATTTTTATATGAATATGAAACTCTTTAAAACACACATAACCTTTGGCATGCCAAGCATTGAATACAAAAGACATAATTCCATCTCTAAACCAAAAAAGAAATTTGTTTCTATCTCATGGTTCATTGTTGCATTGAATAAAAGCAAATATTATTTCATGTGGGAGTTCTTTATAATTACTGGGTGATACAACTCTGAATTCTTATTTCCCGTATAATGCCAGCAGTTGTGACTATTTCAAAGACATGATAAAGGATGACACATGTAATTTAGAAATGGCTTTTAAGGCATGTTTTCATTTTGAATTTTTACCTAATTTGAGGCACTGCTGTGAAAATGATGTAGCTCTGGATGTGAGGGTTGTATGCAAATTGTTTTGTTGGAACTTTGGAAAGATGAGTTTTTGTTTCTTTTACTTCAATCTGTTCTTTTAAATGCTTATATTTTCATATTTGTGTAAAGGTATTTTGAACTTGAGGCATTTCCTCTTTTACCCAGAATCATCATCTCTGTTAACAAAATCATAGCCTGGTAAAAGCTATAGACTACAGGAATTTTACACAACCTGGAGAAGATATGGTCCTTCCCAAAAGCAAACAAAATTTAAGGAAAGAAATTACTTTAATTCACTCCCCCCGGCTCCCCTAGAAAGTTTGAAATCACAAGCTTGTGATTTCAAACTCTTGCACAAAGTCTACAGCTTTTTCACTCAGTAATAAATTTATGGTTATAATTTTGCAGAGAGAATTAAACTATAAATAAGCAGAGCATACCTACTTGGGTCGTAGGATTCCATGAAACCAAAAGGACCATAGTCTATTGTAATGGACAACAAACTGAAGTTATCAGTATTACAAACACCTAAATAAGAGAATACAATAATCAACTGACATGCATTCCGAATAGGAAATATATGTTTTAGAACAGTTCACTATGTACAGGAACAGATTAAAATATAGTACTTAAAGTAGAAGCTAGTGCACTAAAAAAGACCTAACCAATTCCACAATCTAATCAATCCAGATTCAGATTGATTTTCTTTGTTTCACAATCAAAAACATCGAGCTCTCGGTACAGGCTGCTCCATTCTCTAAGAAACGGTGCTAACATCTGTCCTCAACTGAAGCACAACAGTTTACTATTTGATTGAAATTGAAAGGCAACAGAAAATATAAGTTAATACTCTTAGATGGAGCAAATCTACAGATCCAAAACTGGAATCAACATGGCAGAAACATCTAATAATAAAATATATTAAATGGCATTTGCTAATCACTCAGACCTCTGCCAAACTACACCCAAAGAAGGATTGTGAAATATTGTCTATATGAATTATCTTTCAAGTAACAATTCACCTGAACCAAAATTTGTTCTCTAATGTAACAAACACTGAGTTCAATTCTTCAGATTTTTGAAAGACAAGGAAATATGCTGGATGGCACAAAAGTGCTGTAAATACACATCACAGTCCAATTTACAACATTTTAACACAGTCCCTTAAATTTACATACTCAAACTATGGAGGAACTGAAGTCCAATGCAGCACATGATTTAGTTTAATAAACACTATGGAAAAAAAACAGCTTCATAATAAAATCCAAGATTGGCAAGGAGCTAAAGACCAAAAATTTCACCCTCTTTCAAAAGCTGCTCTGCGTTCTTCTTGGACACCTCCCTCTGTGCTGCAATCTAGGTTATTTTCTCACTTTCACCTGACCAATACTAGGAGGAGAAAAATCACACCTGATGTGCATTTAGCTGCAAACTCTTGAACTTCAGGGATTTTAAAAAAACAAATACACCTATTTCTGCTTGTAATTGGAATACAATCTCTTCCTCACCCCACCCCACCACCCTCTTCATTTCTCGGATCCTTCTGTTGCATATTGACTGGGAAAAAGCCCATTGGAATAAAAAAAGAAATCAACCTCTTTACAAAAAACAACATTCTGAGTTCTAAAGGTCAAGCTGTCACGAAAATGTTGAATAGTTAACTTACCATGAGCAAAACCCACAGACATCCATAAAGCAATAAGACTTGTGGTTTCAGACACAACAGCCGAGAAAAAATCCTTGAAATAAAATATTGGAATCTTTGGTTCACTTTAGTACAGTGCTCAAGTGCTTAGTACAGTGCTTTGCACACAGTAAGTGCTCAATAAATACAACTGAATATATATAATTCTTGACTTCACAACTCAAAATGGGCAAAGGGCACATAAGAATATTCCAAGATGACTTGGATGACCTATGAAACCTTAAAAGAAGCAGATGATTTAGCCCGGAGAAGTGAAGACTAAAAGACTATTTAATAACAGTTTTCAAGTACATGAAGGTCTCCTTTGCAGCTAGTGATGAATGGCTTTTTTCCATCTTCACTGTGTATGGGATAAACCCACGGATCATTTACGCTAACCTTCTTAGAAGAATTATCTGAGAAAAAGGGTTAAACATCAAAATAAGTTACTGAGGAAAATTACCCTTCTCTGAAGATCTTTAAAAAGCAGAGTAGTTTTCTACAACAGATTTGGTGGAGATAAGATGGATTACATATATGATCAAAATCCCTTACGCTCCTTTAATTCCACATACATGGAAGTACTTACATATTTAAGGTACCTTCTAATATTAGGTATATGGGATATATTAAACTAAAATTCTCCATAAGAAAGTGCATAAAGACAAAACAATCTTCTGCATTTATGACTAATCTGAAGCATTAGAAACACAAAAATTCCCCCTAAATGGAGTAGGATTCCCATACATTGACCTTATTTTTTTTGGTTTCTCCTAATCATATTTATTTTATTTTGTTTGGTTTTGTTCTCTGTCTCCCCCTTTTAGACTGTGAGTCCACTGTTGGGTGGGGACTGTCTCTATATGTTGCCAATTTGTGCTTCCCAAGCGCTTAGTACAGTGCTCTGCACATAGTAAGCGCTCAATAAATACAATTGATGATGATGATGATGCCTAGGGATTTGCATATCTGAGGTAATCAGAAAGAATCAATGTGCCTAATATTTTGAACAGTTGTGAAAATTGATGTATTTAGTTATAAATTTTTTTTGTATGTACCTGTCTTTTGAACAGATATCTTGCCTATCTTCCTGTATAATTTTCTAATTTAAAAGCCAAATTCTGATTCCCCAAGAACTCCATGATCCCTGCATTCTTTGAATACAATTTTATAAAACTAAGGAATACATCAGAATAGTTATTCTATATATGTTTTAAAACTTACCAAGTAGCTGTTGTGATCATTCACATCTATTAAAGTAAAGTGTTCCTGTATGACAAAATCTAATACTGTCCTGAAAAAAAAACCCCAATAGTTCTTCAGTCAGCAAATGGAACTGGGAATGGAATTTCAATATCAAACCATTTCAAGTCACAACACCATCAAAATTTAATGGCAGAAAAAGAAAAAAAGACAGAGATTCTTACAATTCCTGCCAACTTTAGGCAATATTTCTTAGTCCCTTACCTTAATGCCAATAACAACAAAAAAGGTATTGGATTTGAGATCTTATTTTTTTGATAGTATTTCTTAATACTTACTATGCATCAAGCCCTGTTCTCAAGGCTGGGATAGATGTAAGTTAATCAGGCCAAATATTTGTCTCTGTCTCACCTGGAGCTCATTGCGTAAATACAGAGAACAGGTATTGGACCCCCATTTTGCAACTGAAGAAACGGAGGAACTGAGAAGTTAAGTGTCTTGCCCAAGGTCACACAGGAGGCATGTGGTGGTTAGGATTAGAACCCAGGTCCTATAAAACTACATCTGATTTAAGCTTTTCAGGAAGTAAATGTGAACCTACGAAATAAGGTGTAGTTTAAGGGACAGATCATAGGCCTGGGAGCCACAAAGTCATGGGTTCAAATCCCAGCTCCACCATTTGTCTGCTGAGTAACCTTGGCCATGTCACTTCGCTTCTCCGTGCCTCAGTTACCTCATCTGTAAAATGGGGATTGAGACTATGAGCCCCAAGTGGGACAGGGACCGTGTCCAACCCTTTTTGCTTCTTTCCATCCCAGTGCTTAGTACAGTGCCTGGCATATACAACTACTAAGCACTTAAATACCATAATAGTAACTACTATTATTATCCCAGATAATTAGGTGGCAAACACTTTTCTGGTCCTGTTTCTCTTCCTTGACATCTGCGCCAGAAAAATTCACACCATGACAAGTATTCTAGTCCAAGGTTTTGCCAAAATGATGATAAAGGCACATTACAGAGAGAGGGCTTACAGAGATAGGATTTCCCCCCAGTTTACAACTTGTTATGGCACAACCAGCCACAATTGATGTATTTAGTTATAAATGGTTTTTTGTATGTACCTGTCTTTTGAACAGATATCTTGCCTCTCTTCCTATATAATTTTCTAATTTAAAAGCCAAATTCTATGATTTCCAACATGAAAAGCATGTTAGGCATTCCCCAACACTCTCTTCTGCCCTTTGGCATCAGGGGCATTGAACAGTGTGGAGAGTACTTGTGGTTGAAAAAGTCAATGATGGAAGTGCCTGAGTCCTGCAACTTAACTGCTGCCTCCTGTGAGGCTAACCTCTAGAGCCCCATGGAAGGAGTAGGAATAATAATTATTTAATTCCTTAGTGCAGTGCACTGTACTAGGTATTCATTCAATCATATTTATTGAGCACTTACTGTGTGCAGAGAACTGTACTAAGCACTTGGGAAGTACAAGTTGGTAACATATAGAGACGGTCCCTACCCAACAACAGGCTCACAGTCCAGAATTTGGGCAGGTTTACAGTGAGAACTTAAATTACAAATATTAATCATTTTCCAGGCTCTACTCTTATAGAGGAGAAAATAAAACTCTCTACGTATCCCTACTTTTAAACACATGAGTTATGTCAATTTTGCATGTGTTATCAGAGTTCCTCATTTTGACTCTTAAGGCGATTAAATTTCTTATCTATGAAAGCTGCATTTTTGCTGTCAGCATCTGGAAGGGGTGTCTGCAATTTGTTAACCCCTAAATAAACATTTTATCACTCATGATTAATCTTTTTACTTCAGATTTACACAAACATAATGAGATTTAGTTAGCAACAGAGTACAGGTCTTTGTCTTTGCTTGGGTTATTTCTGGGGAGATTAGCAGTTACACGGGATTTTTTAATACCCAAATATTGCAAAGCAAATATTGGCAAGTGTGTCGACTTTGCTGCTATGGTTGCCTTCCTCTCCCAGAAGGGCCCACAATATCCAGCCTGGATAGTTAGATGCACTAAATTGTAATAGTGTAAAATTCCACAGCTGAGACTTTTATCTATATCAAATCTTTTTTTTTTGGTTAGATGAATCTGATATACTATAAAAAGGAAATATAAATTACTTAATTTCAGGTCCATACATATTCAAATGTTTCCTAACCCGTTATAAGGAAACATCTTACCTTAATAAATCCTTTTCCCCATAATGAGCCAAAATTTCTAATGATCCAATACGAAACCATGATTTTGCAATACGCAGGACTATTGCACCTTAAAGATTAAATATATTTGCTCAGAATGCTTTAATGATAGGAGTTCCGTACAACAAATGACTTGCTTAAATACCTTGAAAAGCATTTTTAAAGCACGAATGCAAAAATTTGAATTCCCTTGAAAAATGACTGGCACACTAATTTTTTTGTCATTTTTTAAAATAGAGAAATGTAATGTATACATAGGGTGTACAATGGCTTCATACCATTACCCTGTTTTATTTCAAATGGCAACTGGACAGGCATATATAGTATAACCCATTACATCAATTAAAACTATAGAATCACAAAAAAACCAACCACTTGGAGTGGTTCTTACCAGAAAGAGAGGCTATATAACCTCCTCCTCTAACCACCACAATACAAAGCATTTTGTCAATCAATGGTATCAATCAATCAATCAATGGCATAAATCAAGCAATGGTATTTGAGCACTTACTATGTGCACAGCATTATACTAAGCACTTGGGGGAGATACGAAAGAGCAGACACATTCCCTGCCCATAATAAGCTTACAGTCTAGAGGAGGAGAGAGACAATTTAAGTAAACAAATAAGCAAGGAGTAATTATGTACTAACTGATGCAATTTTAGTAAAAACCAGATTTATGTAAGAACTGTGACTGTTTCGATCACCAGATATTTGGATAAATGAATGAAAAGTAGTTGGGCTTTATCAGACTCTGCTTCTGCCCATTTTTTCCCCTGTTATCTGAAGGGTTTCTTTAGATTATTTCATAGTAGACTTGGTTGGATAACCAATCAGTTTGGATAACTGAGTTTCTGTTAATTAGCTTTCCACTGTACTGAATTTTCTTTCCCAAGATTTCCAAAAGACAACTGTCCGTCTTGTATATCATGACCTCCTAAAAGTACACCATAAATCCCCTTACAAATCTTTTTCTTTTTTCACTGACCTCTTATCTTCCTGAATGCCACCTGATTATTCTGCGGAAACATGAGGGAGGGCTCCTTTAACTGAGCTACTCTCATTTTATATCCAAGAATTAATTTGATTGTTATCCTGAAAGGGCAAACTCGTTAATAAATAACTCCTTGAAATAACCAATTAAAAAACTTCAGAAGGTTATTTTCCCTTGCTTAAAAAACAATGCTAAAAGAATAAATCTAAAAAAACTATTCATTTAAATGTTTGTATATTTTAACTGCTTGACATATAATTTGGGGGAATGTTGAAAAACCTCTTTTATCT
The DNA here is from genome assembly GCF_015852505.1 of Tachyglossus aculeatus. Classification (NCBI taxonomy): domain Eukaryota; kingdom Metazoa; phylum Chordata; class Mammalia; order Monotremata; family Tachyglossidae; genus Tachyglossus; species Tachyglossus aculeatus. Next base: position 18,830,109 of record NC_052078.1, on the reverse strand, counting down.
CCGAAGAAATGAGTCTTAATTTTGCAAAAATATTTTTCAAATATTTCATTACCTCTTTCTTTTCCTACATTTCCATTGTAGAACTGATCTCTCCACACATCATCATAACTAACAACTAGGCTGCAGACAAAAGAGAATTAAACACGCAGAGTTACATTTTAACTAAAATACATGACAGTTACTCAGGAGAAAGCCCCACTATTTAAACAGAATTTGTCATACACCACACATCAGTCTTTTTGGTCACATGGCTGCTCACAGACAGCAAGCAAGCATTAAAAATTAAAGATGAGAGCAAATTGAATAAATTGCAAGCAGTCCTCAATTTACAACATTTTAAGATAAAATGAACTGACAATGTTTCTACATTTACACCCTGTTTCAGCTCTACAAAACAACAATTTCAGCTTTTATAATAGTACAAGTCTGGCGCTTAGAACAGTGCCCAGCGCTTAGAACAGTGTTTTGCACATAGTAAACACTTAACAAATGCTATCATTATTATAAGTCTCGCTTATGGCTCTAATCCCAGGTACAGCCTACAGTGCAGTACTATATTGACATGGACGGGAACACAAAAGAGTCTCAGGGAAAAGGGTCAACAATTTTCAAAACTGCAACAGAGGAGTGAGAAGGGAAGGGGAGGACAGTTTAAAGAGGGCAAGGGGGGAAGGGACGTTTCCCAGTCAACAGGCAGAGTCACTAAGGAAGGCTGACATCCATTTTACTTCCAAAGAAAAGACAGCTACCCTACTGTGGGGGATCTCTGACTCGATATAAATTACATTTAATGTCATTATATTACTTTTAGACAATTGACTGAATACCTAATTCTCAATTTTCATAAAAACAGGTTATCCAATCTTGGTTCAGGATTCAATCCACCACTTATAACTAATGAGAACATAAGTTCCAACTTGTGTTTCTACTTCAAGGCTCAGTTCTGGGTCCCCTGCTTTCCCTCTACACCCACTTTCTTGGAAAATGTGTTTGCTCCCATGTCTTCAACTATCATCTCTTTGTAGATGACTCCCAGATCTACCTCTCCAGCCCCAATTTTTCTCCTCCTCTGCAGTCTTGCACATCTCCCTGCCTTCTGGACGGATAACTCTTCTTGGATGTTCCATCACCACCTCAAATTTAACATGTCCAAAGCAGAATTCCTCATCTTCCTTCCCTCAACTTTCCCAACAAGGTAGACAATACCACCATCCTTCCTGTCTCAAAAGCTTTGCACACAGTAAGCGCTCAGTACGACTGAATGAAAAAGCCCTTAAAGCTTGGCATTACCCTGAACTCCAAGGTGTCCAAGAAACACTTAACATATAACTAAGCATTTAATACCAATTTTTCATTATTATTATTGTTAAAATGCTGAATTTTAAGAACTGGATACCAAAGCCGTTAAGACTACCATAATGGAATGGATAACACTAAATAGTTGAAATCACAAAATCAGAGTTCCCAAGTATGCTTAGGTTCAATGCCAAGCCAGGTGCTTCTGAAACTATCAGTACAAAGCACCTCTAGGCTCTACCTCTGTCTCTGGGCTCAGATGCCATGGTGGAGAGGAAAGCGTGTGAAATTAGGCTCCCTTACTCTCAACTCTGTGACTCCTCCTTTTGTGGCTCCCTTCTGCATTAAAGATAATTGCACTTATATGACTGTCCATGAAAAAAAAAAATCACTGTGATACTCATTTGCTGTTTTTCTATAGACTTCATCATTTGGTCCCCAAACCTGTCTTTGGGGGATACTCTGTTGGTAAAAAAACAAAACAAAACAAAATAAAAACCCAACACATACCTTACAGCTCTGCTTGTTGGAATCCTAAGATAATGCATGGCCTCACTACCCAAAAACTCTCTCACTGAGGAACGAAGCACAGCTCTTCCATCACCATTTCTAGAAAAATAAAAATAAAAGGTTTTAGTTGGGTTTTCTAATCAAAAAGAAACAATTAAATCTACCTTAGCTGGAAGCACCAAGCAGGTACCTTGAGTATGGGGTCCTTCCTGAGCCTTTTAACTGGAGTTCCCATTGCTCACCGTGCCTGCCAAAATAACATCAATATATTAAAATACATCTTTGTTTAGTCAAGAGAATTCACATCCTGGCTACAGAAAACATGGTACCTGTTGGTGTAGATGCCAATAAGATGGGCTCTTCCATCCCCAAGCTGTCCTGCCCAGGTTCCAAACTAAGAAAAATGAAAATCAAAAGTTATTTTCTATAGATTTAACTGTATTGGTAACATTAATAAGTGAAATCTTGACTGATATACATTTCTATTTCAAGATAAGTTTGGAAGGAGTCTCTTGCCTTCCTAGGTTTGCTTTCTTTTCATCAGTATCTTCCTGAGGCTACCGCATTCCCAGATTGCATCTGCCTCTTGCGTGAATCTACACAGATTTGATTGTGTTGCAACTCCCCAGAGAAGCCCTAATATTCTTCCTGAAACTCTCGCAATCTTGCGGAATCGTTATGACCATTAACGAACCAGATGACCTCAGTTTTTCCAACTTAATTATACATGTTCTCTGATAGTCTAAAAATATTGTGCTCAATTCCCGGTATGCTAATATTAAGATGAAACAATTAATAAGCAATTACTTCAGGTCTTGCAAAGTAATTCCACTTTAGGTTTCATTGGTTGCCTATAAGGAAAACTGAAAATCAAGTCTATCTACAACCCAAAGGTTTCTTTTATAAAATGGGAATGATGGAATTACCTGATGACCTCCATATCTGTGAGCCAGTGGAACAGACTCAGACACTATTTTCCCACCACTTACAAGTTGTATAAAATCATCCGTCTTGGAGATAGATATATCAAGATCTAAAATGTCTTCCAAAACTTCCTGTGAGGGAAAAACAGTATTTTCTTAGAAATTAGGTGGTATGCCAACAAAATGAAACGATGCAAAAGAAATTTAAAAACCATTAAAAGATTCCCTTAGATTTATTTCTTTTACAGTTAATAATCATAATTGTGGTATTGGTTTAGCACTTACTATGGGCCAAACACTGAGGTAGGTACAAGATACTCAAGTCAAAAACAGTTCCTGTCTCAGATAGGGTTCTACAGTTCTAAGCAGAGATATTTGTCTCCCTTTATATAGGTACCATTAATAACCAGAAAGCCTTAATAAAATTAAGGGCCTGGTACTTTAAGTGTCTTTAAGTGTCTCGAATTAGGCTTATCAAAGCACCCATTTTTCCTCCACCAGAAAGAGCACAAAAAACAATATTTCTGAAAGCTTTTGCTATGGTCAAGGGGAAAATATTACAATTTCTACCTGCATGGTTGTGCTAGGTTTTTGCACCTGAGGCACAACCCCAATCTGTGCACCATCCTCACGCCCCTTGGCCTTCAACAATCAACCTGGGCTGCACACAACTTCTATGTTGCTGCAACTAATTCAACACCCACCCCCCTTTCTCAGTGGGGTGGTGGTGGCAGCAGGGGTGAAATTGAGGTTACTTGTTTGCACCTTGGGGGTTGTATACCTATGGCTGATGTCAATGTCGGGCCACTTTCAGCACAATTTTTTCTACCAAGATACACATTCTTATGAAAGCTAAAACCAGCAAATTTGCCATTTTAATCTTACATTCATCTTTTTAAAATTAAAATAGAATCATTCAGATCTTGGCAAATAGGAATTTTATCCAGATTGGCATAGGATGAGTATTTAACCCATCTTTCTTTTTTCTTCAAACTATTAATGCTGAATCCAGAAGACCTTAACTGAAAGTACGGTATTATCCATTATTCATAATCGCTGTGTGGATTTTTGATTTTCAAAAATTTTGCTTAAGTCAGTTCTAAAGGCAGAAGGTTATCTGATGCACCTAATTATGCAACTCAAGTGATCTCTTTTTATCCAAGAGATAGTGACATTGGGGAACATTTTATTCGGGAATCTTCAAAGATAATTACGACTAACCTTTGAAACTGCTGCCAGATATACTCTTGATTGGAAAGGAGTGGGATAGACAATGGAAAAAATGCAGTGTTTCACTTCACGGACATAGTTTTCTTCAATAGGATCGATTGGCAAGATTCCTGGGGGGAAAAACACCTTAAGTGAACTGCTTAGTTTATAAAAATACTAATAAAAAAAACCTTAAATAAAATTACTTTAAGACTTTACTGCAATTGAACTCAGCCAAAATCTGACAGAAAGTAGGCTAGTCTGGGCCCAAAAAAATTAGACTAGGTTTGCCTAGTCTCAGACTATCCCCTTCACCCCACAACTTTAAGCGGAAAGTGAAAGTGGCTCAGTGGAAAAAGTACGGGCTTTGGAGTCAGAGGTCATGTGTTCAAATTCCGGCTCTGCCAATTATCAGCTGTGTGACTTTGGGCAAATCACTTCACTTCTCTGTGCCTCAGTTTCCTCATCTGTAAAATGGGGATTAAGACTGTGAGCCCTCCATGGGACAATCTGATCGCCTTGTAACCTCCACAGTGCTTAGAACAGTGCTCTGCACATAGCAAGCACTTAATAAATGTCATCATTATCCCTTCTAGAATGTGAGCCCGTTGTCGGGTAGGGACCGTCTCTATATGTTGCCGACTTGTACTTCCCAAGAGCATAGTACAGTGCTCTGCACACAGTAAGCGCTCAATAAATATGATTTAATGAATGAATAAATGAATAAATGCTTTCCTCATGGGCTGCTGGGCCTACTGACTGGTTGTCTCCAAGGGCAACTTGCAATTGCAAATGCCCCACCCAATGAACAACACTTCTAAACTGTTAAAAACTGCTGAACTGCTAAAGCTAATAGAAACAATATACAATTAAACAGACCCAAAACTAGAGCCTGGAATGGTCTTTTGTCTTCTTTCACAAATGAAAGTATTAACAAAGACAGCACTCTAGGCCAAAAGTGCAACAATATTTAGAAAATAAAGAACGACAGAATGGCCAATAGCAAAAGTTTTGTTTAAAAAACACAACTCTGCTCCTGATCTTATTTAAATTTCACCTAGATTTTAAAGGCCTCAATAGATACTGAGAAGCAGCGGATGTGGGAGTCAGAAGGACCTAGGTTTGAACCCTGGGTCCAGCATTTGTCTGCTGTGTGACCATGAACAAGTCACTTAACTTCTCTGTGCCTCAATTCCCTCATCTGTAAAATGGGGATTAAGACTGTGAGTCCCATGTGGGACACAGAATGTGTCCAACCTGATTAGCGTGTATCTATCCCAATGCTTAGTAAACGCCTGGCACATAAGTGTTTAACAAATACCACAAAAAATTGTACATTATGACAACAGCATTAGGTTGTAAACTCCCAAAAGATAGGAATGGTGCCTTTCACTTATTTTGCATTTTCCCAAGCACAAAATATAGTCTGCAACCCATAGACACTCAATACTGATGATGATAAAAATCGCAATACTTTTCCATACAAAAAGTTGTTACAACCTAATGAAAACCTAAGGTAGGAAATTCTGCATCATAATTTAAGTTATAGCTGCTTCACAACAAATAACTACAGTTGGAAATGTGTTTTCACAAAGATTAAAAGAAACCCATACTTGGTCAGAGCAACTTCCAATCAGCCCACGATTCTGTCTCACTGGGAATAACAACAGTGCTTCGTTACATTTACTGGTTTCCTCGTCCATTCTTAAGTTAGGCTTGCAGTATGTAACAACTCTATTTTTTCCTCTATAATATTCCATTATGGCCTTCTTTGCCACTCATTTATCTAAACCCTGTTAAAATCTATTGTTATTTTCGCCTGCAAATATTCTGTGTCAGTCACTTCTACACCTGCTTTATGAAAAATGCTTTTCTTTCATTTGTTTGGAACCCAACATCTTCAAGCTTCAAAGGATATTGTCCTTTACTCATGGTGTTACTGATGGGATTAACAATTTAAGGTCCACTCTGCCCCCTCCCCTTTCAGCTTTTGTCTTTATAAACCAGTGCTTTAATTTTTTTCACTCTAATTTTATGCGACAATTAAATGAAGACCAACAGCTGTTCTGTTTTGGAATATTTAGAGGCAACTTATAAATGGAAATTTTTGATAAAATACAAGGAATTAAAATTCTTAAAGACAAATGACCATTACTACTTTACTTAATAGGTCAGATGGGCTATCCAACTATACTACTGAACCTTGTGATGAGTCTTCCAGACTGTAATGACTGTTGTGAGCACGGAACATGTCCACTAACTCTGTTGTACTCTCCTCACCCAGTGTGCTCTGCTCACAGTAAATGTACAATTAATACCACTGATTAAGCAGTCTTTCCTAAAAGACGTTACTAAAAACATTTCAAGGACTGTTCACTGATTTTTTTAATGACAATCTACAGTGGCTTTAAGATGCCCAGGTGAAGATTAAAGCATAATATATCATTAATTCTACGCCCTGTGTTGTCTATAGTGTTAGAAGATAACTCTATTAACAGTGAACTTTATCCCCATTTGAGGATAAGGCTAAATTTTTTTATATACTTCCGTATAAATGATGGGCTTCCTTATGTGAAAGAATAAGCAGGTCTGCATGGACAGGGGTTTTGAGAACTTTTACAAATACATTTTAAAGTAGTTCCAGTTTATAAAACCTTTGTCCTGCCCCTTGACAACCCTACCATCTCAAATTGCACACATCTTGGAAAATATGGAGAATGAAGAAGAGGGAACAGTCCCTAAACCAAATAAGCAGACTGCAGTTTTGCGTGTTCCAGCTAAGCAGAAACATTACTTTTGTTGTTTTGCAAAGAAGGATAAAATACAATTTGGCAGTGCCCGGTATACCTAGTTTTTCTGTGGAAAGACTCCATGCTGCAAATGACTCCATTTTCATTTTCTTTTCACAGTAACCTTGGCTGCTGTTCAGTTTGCTGACGTAACGAACCTTCAGGTTGACACCTCGGTCAAGGACGGATTCCAGCAAGGCACAAACAAGAGGGTCCAAACTGAACATCAACAGGCAAAGAAACCGGAGTAGATGGTAACGGCGGAGCGCGATCCCCCCTCTTTCTTCCATATTTCTGCCTAAGTGCTTGGAATAGAGAGAAAGGAGTTAATGGCTGCAGAAGCTGGGGACAGCGGAATAATCAATCAATACTAATTTAGTTGGACCCGGGTTCAAGGCCCAGTTCTGCTGTGTGACCTTGGACGAACCTCTTAATCTCTCTGTACCTGTTTCCTCACCTGTCAGGCAGTCAGTCGTGTTTATTGAGCGCTTACTGTGCACCGAGCACTGTACTGAGCGCTTGGGAAAGTACAATAATAAACAGACCCATTCCCTGTCCACAACGAGCTTACAGTCTAGAGGAGGAGATGGACATTATTCTAAATAAATGACAGATATGGACATAAGTGCTGTGGGGGGATGAATAAAGGGAACAAGTCGGTAATGCAGAAGGGAATGGGTTTAACCTGTCATCTTCACCTGTAAAGTGGAGATGCTTTTCCCCTACCTTAAAGGGCTGTTGTGAGGTCTAAAAAGAGCCCATTATTTCAGTCGTACTTAATAATAATAATAATTATGGTATTTGTTAAGCTCTTACTATGGACCAACCACTGTTCTGAGCGCTGGGGTACATACAAGGTAATCAGGTTGTCCCACGTGGGGCTCACCGTCGTAATTCCCATTTTCCAGATGAGGTAACTAGGCACAGAGAAGTGACTTGCCCAAGGTCACCCAGCAGACAAGTGGCAGGGCAGGGATTAGAACCCACGTGCCCCGACTTCCCCTAAGGCACGCTGTTTCTCATCATTTATTGATCAATCATATTTATTGAGCGCTTACTGTGTGCAGAGCACTGTACTAAGCGCTTGGGAAGTACAAGTTGGCAACATATAGAGACAGTCTCTACCCAACAGTTGGCTCACAGTCTAAAAGGGGGAGACAGAGAACAAAACCAAACATACTAACAAAATTAAGCGCTTACTGTGTGCAAAGCACTGTACTAAGCACTTGGTTAAGTACAATACAGCAACAGACGGTCAAAAACATGGACGGGCTAGGGGAATAAAGGCGCTCTCTAAACGCAAGACGTTACTAACCACTTGGGAGAGAAGGCTGAGGTCCTTATAAAGCTCTCAAGGTGCTCCTAAGTGACGGGAGGAGAAAAGCCGTCAACAATAATGGAGAAAAAATGGGGGTGGGAGGAAAGATGAGGCTAAAGCGAGAGGGCCGGGCATCAGGAAGGGCGGATATGGCTGTTGGCTGCTGCTGCCTCTTCCTTCTTTCCATTCATTCATTCAATTAATCGTATTTATTGAGCGCTTACTGTGTGCAGAGCACTGTACTAAGCGCTTGGGACGTACAAGTCGGCAGCATATAGAGACGGTCCTTACCCAACAGCGGGCTCACAGTCTAAAAGGGGAAGACAGAGAACAAAACCAAACATACTAACAAAATAAAATAAATAGAACAGATATGTACAAGTAAAATAAATAAATAAAGTAATAAATATTTACAAACATATATACATACATATAGAGACAGTCCCTACCCAACAGCGGGCTCACAGTCTAAAAAGGGGGAGACAGAGAACAAAACCAAACTAACAAAATAAAATAAATAGAATAGATATGTACAAGTAAAATAAAGTAATAAATATTTACAAACATATATACATACATATAGAGACAGTCCCTACCCAACAGTGGGCTCACAGTCTAAAAGGGGGAGACAGAGAACAAAACCAAACATACTAACAAAATAAAATAAATAGAACAGATATGTACAAGTAAAATAAAGTAATAAATACTTACAAACATATATACATACATATAGAGACAGTCCCTACCCAGACAGAGAACAAAACCAAACATACTAACAAAATAAAATAAATAGAACAGATATGTACAAGTAAAATAAAGTAATAAATATTTACAAACATACATACATACACATAGAGACAGTCCCTACCCAACAGTGGGCTCACAGTCTAAAAGGGGGTGACAGAGAACAAAACCAAACATACTAACAAAATAAAATAAATAGAACAGATATGTACAAGTAAAATAAATAAATAAAGTAATAAATATTTACAAACATATATACATACATACAGGTGCTGTGGGGAAGGGAAGGAAGTAAGATGGGGGGGATGCAGAGGGGGACGAGGCGGAGAGGAAGGAAGGGGCTCAGTCTGGGAAGGCCTCCTGGAAATCGTATTTACTGAGCGCTTACTGTGTGCAGAGCACTGTACTAAGCGCTTGGGACGTACAAGTCGGCAGCATAGAGAGACGGTCCTTGCCCAACAGCGGGCTCACAGGCTAGAAGGGGGAGACAGAGAACAAAACCAAACATACTAACAAAATAAAATAAATAGAATAGATATGTACAAGTAAAATAAATAAAGTAATAAATATTTACAAACATATATACATACATATAGAGACAGTCCCTACCCAACAGTGGGCTCACAGTCTAAAAGGGGGAGACAGAGAACAAAACCAAACATACTAACAAAATAAAATACACAGAATAGATATGTACAAGTAAAATAAATAAAGTAATAAATATTTACAAACATATATACATACATACAAGTGCTGTGGGGAAGGGAAGGAGGTAAGATGGGGGGGATGGAGAGGGGGACGAGGGGGAGAGGAAGGAAGGGGCTCAGTCTGGGAAGGCCTCCTGGAAATCGTATTTATTGAGCGCTTACTGTGTTTAGAGCACTGTACTAAGCGCTTGGGACGTACAAGTCGGCAGCATGGAGAGACGGTCCTTATCCAACAGCGGGCTCACAGTCTAGAGGACGGGGACAGAGAACAAAACAAAGCACGGAGACAGGCTTTTCAGGGAGGAAGGACAGGCATGGCCCAGCCCGAGTAGGGAGGGGCGGATTGGGAGCCTGTGTCTGACCCTGAGGCGGGGCCAACTGAGGGTGGAGGTGACGCCTTCCTCCTCCCCGTGGGAGCCGGTGCTCAATCAATCAATCAATCGTATTTATTGAGCGCTTGCTGTGTGCACAGCACTGTACTGAGCGCTTGGGAAGTCCAAGTTGGCAACATATAGAGACAGGCCCTACCCGACAGTGGGCTCACAGTCTAAAAGGGGGAGACAGAGAACAAAACCAAACGTACTAACAAAATAAAATAAATAGAATAGATATGTACAAGTAAAATAGAGTAATAAATATGTACAAACATATATACATATGCTCAAGGAAAATGGCTCGGCCGAGGCCCAGCACCGAGGGAGGTGCCCATCCTCGCCCTCTCCCCGCCTCAGAGAAACATTGCAGCCCCGTGGACAGAGCACGGGTTTGGGAGTCACCTCAATCAATCAATCAATCGTATTTATTGAGCGCTTACTGTGTGCAGAGCACTGTACTAAGCGCTTGGGAAGTCCAAGTTGGCAACATATAGAGACAGTCCCTACCCGACAGTGTGCTCACAGTCTAAAAGGGGGAGACGGAGAGCAAAACCAAACATACTAACAAAATAAATAGAATAGATATGTACAAGTGAAATAGAGTAATAAATATGTACAAACATATATACATATGTTCAAGGAAAATGGCGCGGCCGAGGCCCAGCCCTGACCACTTCCACCGAGGGAGGTGCCCATCCTCGCCCCGCCTCAGAGAAACATTGCGGCCCCGTGGATAATAATAATAATAATGGCATTTATTAAGCGCTTACTATGTGCAAAGCACTGTTCTAAGTGCTGGGGAGGTTACAAGGCGATCAGGCTGTCCCACGGGGGGGCTCACAGTCTTCACCCCCATTTTACAGATGAGGTAACTGAGGGTCGGAGAAGTGAAGTGACTTGCCCAAAGTCACACAGCTAGAGCACGGGTTTGGGAGTCACCTCAATCAATCAATCGTATTTATTGAGCCCTTACTGTGTGTGGAGCACTGTACTAAGCGCTTGGGAAGTCCAAGTTGGAAACATCTAGAGACAGTCCCTACCCGACAGTCTAAAAGGGGGAGACAGAGCAAAACCAAACATACTAACAAAATAAAATAAATAGAATAGATATGTACAAGTAAAATACAGTAATAAATATGTACAAACATATATACATATGCTCAAGGAAAATGGCACGGCCGAGGCCCAGCCCTGACCACTTCCACCGGGGGAGGTGCCCATCCTCGCCCCACCTCAGAGAACCATTGTGGCCCCGTGGACAGAGCACGGGTTTGGGAGTCACCTCGTGGGGTAGAGACTCTCTGCCCTGTGACCCCGTGCGGAAGTCACTTCCCTCGGCCTCAGTCAACTCGCCTGTCAAATGGGAACGATGACCGTGTCCAACCCGGCTCCTCAGCAAATAGCGGGATACAATGTGATCAAGTTGTCCCACATAGGGCTCACAGTCTTAATCCCCATTTTTACAGTTGAGGCAACTGAGGCTCAGAGAAGTTAAGTGACTTGCCTCTCCCAACTGGGTAGTACAGTGCTCTGCACACAGTACTGTAAGCCCAGTGTGGGCAGGGATCATCTCTTGTTATTGCTGAATTGTACTTTCCAGGCGCTTAGTACAGTGCACACAGTAAGCGCTCAATACAATTGAATGGATGTCAGAAATCATGGGTTCTAATCCCGGCTCCTCCACTTGTCAGCTGTGTGACTTTGGGAAAGTCACCTAACTTCTCTCGCCTGTAAAATGGGGATTAAGACTGTAAGCCCTATGTGGGACAACCTGATGACCTTGTATCCCCCCTCCCCAGCGCTTAGAACAGTGCTTTGCACATAGTAAGCAATTAATAAATGCCATCATTATTATTCTCGGGCCGCAGTTATCTCATCTGTAAAATGGGGATTAAGACTGTGAGCCCGTAGTTGGGTAGGGACCGTCTCTATGTTGCCGACTTGTACTCCCCAAGTGCTCAGTACAGTGCTCTGCACACAGTAAGCACTCAATAAATACGATTGAATGAATGTGGGGCAACCTGATGACCTTGTATTGCCCCCAGCGCTTAGAACAGTGCTTGGCAACATAGTAAGCGCTTAACAAATGCCATTATCACGTGTCTGCACGTTTTGTTGTCTGTCTCCCTCTCGACTGTGAGCCCGTTGTTGGGTAAGGACTGTCTCTATATGTGCTTGGCACATAGCGCTTAATAATAATAATAATAATGGCATTTATTAAGCGCTTACTATGTGTAAAGCACTGTTCTAAGCGCTGGGGGCGAAACAAGGTCATCAGGTTGTCCCACATTCATTCAATCGTATTTATTGGGTGCTTACAATGTGCAAAGCTCTGTACTAAGCACTTGGGAAGTACAAGTCGACAACATATAGAGACGGTCCCTACCCAACAATGGGCTCACAGTCTTAATCCCCACTTTACAGATGAGATAACTGAGGCCCTTACAGTGCTCTGCACACAATAAGAACTCAATAAATACGATTGAATGAATGAATGGGGAGGTTACAAAGTGATACGGTTGCCCCTCGGGGGGGGGCTCACAGTCACCTCCTTCCCCTCCCCACAGCATCTGTACATATGTATATTTGTACATATTTATTACTCTATTTTACTTGTACATATTTATTATATTTATTTTATTTTGTTAATATGTTTTGTTTTGTTGTCTGTCTCCCCCTTCTAGACTGTGAGCCCACTGTTGGGTAGGGACCGCCTCTATACGTTGCCAACTTGTACTTCCCAAGTGCTTAGTACAGTGCTCTGCACACAGTAAGCGCTCAATAAATACGATTGAATTAATGAATGAATGAATCCCCATTCTACAGATGAGGGAACTGAGGCCCAGAGAAGTGACATAATAATAATAATAATAGCATTTATTAAGCGCTTACTATGTGCAAAGCACTGTTCTAAGTGCTGCGGAGGTAACAAGGTGATCAGGTTGTCCCACTGGGGGCTCACAGTCTTAATCCCCATTTTACAGATGAAGTAACTGAGGCACAGAGAAGTGAAGTGACTAGCCCAAAGTCACACAGCTGACAATTGGCAGAGCCAGGATTTGAACCCATGACCTCTGACTCCAAAGCCCGTGCTGTGTCCACCGAGCCACGCTGCTTCTCATTATTGCCAACTTGTGCTTCCCAAGCGATTAGTACAGTGCTCTGCACACAGTGAGCGCTCAATACATACAACTGAACGAATGAATCCCCGAGGCCCAGCGAAGTGACTTGCCCAGAGTCACCCAGCTGACAATTGGCGGAGCCGGGATTTGAACCCATGACCTCTGACCCTAAAGCCCACGCTCTTTCTACCGAGCCACGCTGCTTCTCATTATCGCCATCCGTATATGTTGCCGACCTGCGGTTCCCAAGCGGTTAGTACAGTGCTCTGCACACAGTAAGCGCCATGCTGCTTCTCATTACCGCAATCATATGTTGCCGACTTGGGCTTCCCAAGCGGTTAGTACAGTGCTCTGCACACAGTGAGCGCTCAATACATACGATTGAAGGAATGAATGAATCCCCGAGGCCCAGTGTCACCCAGCTGACAATCGGCGGAGCTGGGATTTGAACCCATGACCTCTGACCTTAAAGTCCGTGCTCTTTCCACCGAGCCACGCTGCTTCTCATTATCGCCATCTGTATATGTTGCCGACTTGGGGTTCCATCAATCAGTAAATCGTATTTATTGAGTGCTTACTGTGTGCAGAGCACTGTACTAAGCGCTTGGGAAGTACAAGTTGGCAACATATAGAGACAATCCCTACCCAACAGTGGGCTCACAGTCTAAGAGGAGACAGAGAACAAAACCAAACATACTAACAAAATAAAATGAATAGAATAGATATGTACAAGTAAAATAGAGTAATAAATATGTACAAACATATATACATATATACAGGTGCTGTGGAGAAGGGAAGGAGGTAAGATGGAGGGGATGGAGAGGGGGACGAGAGGGAGAGGAAGGAAGGGGCTCAGTCTGGGAAGGCCTCCTGGAGGAGGTGAGCTCTCAGTAGGGCCTTGAAGGGAAGAAGAGAGCTAGCTTGGCGGATGGGTTCCCAAGCGGTTACTACCGCTTGGGAAAGCGGTACTAGTGCCCAAAGTGACTTTGGGCAAGTCACTTCACTTCTCTGGGCCTCAGTTCCCTCATCTGTAAAACGGGGATGAAGACTGTGAGCCCCACGTGGGACAACCTCATCACTTTGTATCCCCCCAGCGCTTAGAACAGTGCTTTGCACATAGTAAGCGCTTAATAAATGCCATCATTATTAGTACAGTGCTCTGCACGCAGTAGGCGCTCAATACATACGATTGAAGGAATGAATGAATCCCCGAGGCCCAGCGTCACCCAGCTGACAATCGGCGGAGCTAGGATTTGAACCCATGCCCTCTGACCTTAAAGCCCACGCTCTTTCCACCGAGCCACGCTGCTTCTCATTATCGCCATCTGTATATGTTGCCGACTTGGGGTTCCCAAGCGGTTAGTACAGTGCCCTGCACGCAAAAGGCGCTCAATACATACCACTGAAGGAATGACTCCCCGAGGCCCAGCGTCACCCAGCTGACAATAGGCGGAACCGGCATTTGAACCCATGCCCTCTGACCTTAAAGCCCGCGCTCTTTCCACGGAGCCACAATGCTTCTCATTGTTGCAATCATATGTTGCCGATTTGGGCTTCCCAAGCGGTTAGTACAGTGCCCTGCACGCAAAAGGCGCTCAATACATACCACTGAAGGAATGACTCCCCGAGGCCCAGCGTCACCCAGCTGACAATAGGCGGAGCCGGCATTTGAACCCATGCCCTCTGACCTTAAAGCCCGTGCTCTTTCCACGGAGCCGCAATGCTTCTCATTGTTGCAATCATATGTTGCCGACTTGGGCTTCCCAAGCGGTTAGTACAGTGCCCTGCACGCAAAAGGCGCTCAATACATACCACTGAAGGAATGACTCCCCGAGGCCCAGCGTCACCCAGCTGACAATAGGCGGAGCCGGCATTTGAACCCATGACCTCTGACCTTAAAGCCCGCGCTCTTTCCACGGAGCCACAATTGTTGCAATCACATGTTGCCGACTTGGGCTTCCCAAGCGGTTAGTACAGTGCCCTGCACGCAAAAGGCGCTCAATACATACCACTGAAGGAATGACTCCCCGAGGCCCAGCGTCACCCAGCTGACAATAGGCGGAGCTGGCATTTGAACCCATGCCCTCTGACCTTAAAGCCCGCGCTCTTTCCATGGAGCCACAATGCTTCTCATTGTTGCAATCACATGTTGCCGACTTGGGCTTCCCAAGCGGTTAGTACAGTGCCCTGCACGCAGAAGGCGCTCAATACATACCATTGAAGGAATGACTCCCCGAGGCCCAGCGTCACCCAGCTGACAATAGGCGGAGCCGGCATTTGAACCCATGCCCTCTGACCTTAAAGCCCGCGCTCTTTCCACGGAGCCACAATGCTTCTCATTGTTGCAATCACATGTTGCCGACTTGGGGTTCCCAAGCGGTTAGTACAGTGCCCTGCACGCAGAAGGCGCTCAATACATACCACTGAAGGAATGACTCCCCGAGGCCCAGCGTCACCCAGCTGACAATAGGGGGAGCCGGCATTTGAACCCATGACCTCTGACCTTAAAGCCCGCGCTCTTTCCACGGAGCCACAATTGTTGCAACCACATGTTGCCGACTTGGGCTTCCCAAGCGGTTAGTACAGTGCCCTGCACGCAAAAGGCGCTCAATACATACCACTGAAGGAATGACTCCCCGAGGCCCAGCGTCACCCAGCTGACAATAGGCGGAGCTGGCATTTGAACCCATGCCCTCTGACCTTAAAGCCCGCGCTCTTTCCATGGAGCCACAATGCTTCTCATTGTTGCAATCACATGTTGCCGACTTGGGCTTCCCAAGCGGTTAGTACAGTGCCCTGCACGCAGAAGGCGCTCAATACATACCATTGAAGGAATGACTCCCCGAGGCCCAGCGTCACCCAGCTGACAATAGGCGGAACCGGCATATGAACCCATGCCCTCTGACCTTAAAGCCCGCGCTCTTTCCACGGAGCCACAATGCTTCTCATTGTTGCAATCACATGTTGCCGACTTGGGGTTCCCAAGCGGTTAGTACAGTACCCTGCACGCAGAAGGCGCTCAATACATACCATTGAAGGAATGACTCCCCGAGGCCCAGCGTCACCCAGCTGACAATAGGCGGAGCCGGCATTTGAACCCATGACCTCTGACCTTAAAGCCCACGCTCTTTCCACGGAGCCACAATGCTTCTCATTGTTGCAATCACATGTTGCCGACTTGGGGTTCCCAAGCGGTTAGTACAGTGCCCTGCACGCAGAAGGCGCTCAATACATACCATTGAAGGAATGACTCCCCGAGGCCCAGCGTCACCCAGCTGACAATAGGGGGAGCCGGCATTTGAACCCATGACCTCTGACCTTAAAGCCCACGCTCTTTCCACGGAGCCACAATGCTTCTCATTGTTGCAATCACATGTTGCCGACTTGGGGTTCCCAAGCGGTTAGTACAGTGCCCTGCACGCAGAAGGCGCTCAATACATACCATTGAAGGAATGACTCCCCGAGGCCCAGCGTCACCCAGCTGACAATAGGCGGAGCCGGCATTTGAACCCATGACCTCTGACCTTAAAGCCCGCGCTCTTTCCACGGAGCCACAATTGTTGCAATCACATGTTGCCGACTTGGGCTTCCCAAGCGGTTAGTACAGTGCCCTGCACGCAAAAGGCGCTCAATACATACCACTGAAGGAATGACTCCCCGAGGCCCAGCGTCACCCAGCTGACAATAGGCGGAGCTGGCATTTGAACCCATGCCCTCTGACCTTAAAGTCCGCGCTCTTTCCACGGAGCCGCAATGCTTCTCATTGTTGCAATCGTATGTTGCCGACTTGGGGTTCCCAAGCGGTTAGTACAGTGCCCTGCACGCAAAAGGCGCTCAATACATACCACTGAAGGAATGACTCCCCGAGGCCCAGCGTCACCCAGCTGACAATAGGCGGAGCCGGCATTTGAACCCATGACCTCTGACCTTAAAGCCCGCGCTCTTTCCACGGAGCCGCAATGCTTCTCATTGTTGCAATCATATGTTGCCGACTTGGGCTTCCCAAGCGGTTAGTACAGTGCCCTGCACGCAAAAGGCGCTCAATACATACCACTGAAGGAATGACTCCCCGAGGCCCAGCGTCACCCAGCTGACAATAGGCGGAGCTGGCATTTGAACCCATGACCTCTGACCTTAAAGCCCGCGCTCTTTCCACGGAGCCACAATTGTTGCAATCACATGTTGCCGACTTGGGCTTCCCAAGCGGTTAGTACAGTGCCCTGCACGCAAAAGGCGCTCAATACATACCACTGAAGGAATGACTCCCCGAGGCCCAGCGTCACCCAGCTGACAATAGGCGGAGCTGGCATTTGAACCCATGCCCTCTGACCTTAAAGCCCGCGCTCTTTCCACGGAGCCGCAATGCTTCTCATTGTTGCAATCGTATGTTGCCGACTTGGGGTTCCCAAGCGGTTAGTACAGTGCTCCGCAGGCAGTAGGCGTTCACTACATGCGATTGAGTGAGTGAAGCAGGCCGCCCTAGCCCCGCCCCGGAGGAGCAGGCCGCCCTCCCTCCCCCTGGCCCGCCTTCCGCCCGGGAGCGGCCTAAGGGCCCGGGAGGCGGAACCGGTTTTTTCGGGCGGTGGAGACGATGGCCTCTTCGTCGTGGTGGTGGTGGTGGTGGTGGCGGCGGCGACGGTGGTGTTGGTGCGGAGGCCCCGGGCCGGCCTCCCGGCCGCCCGCGGAGGTGAGTGAGGCCGGGGGAGGGCACCAGGCCATTGTCGCCCTCGGCGGGGACAGTCGAAGGACGTGGCCCTCCACCCACCCTTCTCCTAATTATCATAGAACAAAGCCATTTTAGTAAGCGCTTACTACGTGCCAAGCCCTGTTTAGACTGTGAGCCCACTGTTGGGTAGGGACTGTCTCTATGTGTTGCCAACTTGGACTCCCCAAGCGCTTAGTACAGTGCTCTGCGCACAGGAAGCGCTCAGTAAATACGATTGATTGAGGGTGTCCCACGTGGGGCTCACAATCTTAATCCCCATTCTACAGATGAGGTGACTGGGGCCCAGAGAAGTGGTGACTTTTTTTTATGGCATTTATTAAGGAAAGCCCTGTTCTAATCGCTGGGGAGGTTGCAGGGTGATCAGGTACAGATGAGGTGACTGAGGCCCAGAGAAGTGACTTCTTTTTTTGATGGCATTTATTAAGCGCTTAGTATGTGCCAAGCACTGTTCTAATCGCTGGGGAGGTTACAGGGTGATCAGGTTGTCCCACGGGGGGCTCACAGTCTTAATCCTGATTTTACAGATGAGGTGACTGAGGCCCAGAGAAGTGGTGACTTTTTTTTTGATGGCATTTATTAAGCGCTTAGTATGTGCCAAGCACTGTTCTAATCGCTGGGGAGGTTACAGGGTGATCAGGTTGTCCCACGTGGGGCGCACAATCTTAATCCCCATTCTACAGATGAGGTGACTGAGGCCCGGAGAAGTGAAGTGACTTTTTTTTTTGATGGCATTTATTAAGCGCTTACACACTCTTCTAATCGCTGGGGAGGTTACAAGGTGATCAGGTTGTCCCATGGGGGGCTCACAATCTTGATCCCCATTTTACAGATGATTTTTACAGTGACTTTTTTTTTTGGATGGCATTTATTAAGCGCTTACTATGTGCAAAGCCCTGTTCTAATCGCTGGGGAGGTTACAGGGTGATCAGGTACAGATGAGGTGACTGAGGCCCAGAGAAGTGAAGTGACTTTTTTTTGATGGCATTTATTAAGCTCTTACTATGTGCCAAGCCCTGTTCTAATCGCTGGGGGAGGTTACAGGGTGATCAGGTTGTCCCACGGGGGGCTCACAATCTTAATCCCCATTCTACAGATGAGGTGCCTGAGGCCCAGAGAAGTGGTGACTTTTTTTTTTGATGGCATTTATTAAGCAAAGCACTGTGCTAATCAATGGGGAGTTTACAGGGTGATCAGGTTGTCCCACGGGGGGCTCACAATCTTGATCCCCATTTTACAGATGACTTTTACAGTGACTTTTTTTGGATGGCATTTATTAAGCGCTTACTATAATAATAATAATAATAATAATTATGGCATTTGTTAAACGCTTACTATGTGCAAATCCCTGTTCTAATCGCTGGGGGAGGTTACAGGGTGATCAGGTTGTCCCACGTGGGGCTAACAGTCTTAATCCCCATTTTACAGATGAGGTGACTGAGGCCCAGAGAAGTGGTGACTTTTTTTTATGGCATTTATTAAGCGCTTACTCTGTGCAAAGCACTGTTCTAATCGATGGGGAGGTTACAGGGTGATCAGGTACAGATGAGGTGACTGAGGCCCAGAGAAGTGACTTTTTTTTTGGATGGCATTTATTAAGCACTTACTATGTGCAAAGCACTGTTCTAATCGCTGGGGAGGTTACAGGGTGATCAGGTTGTCCCACGGGGGGCTCACAATCTTAATCCCCATTCTACAGATGAGGTGCCTGAGGCCCAGAGAAGTGGTGACTTTTTTTTTTTGATGGCATTTATTAAGCAAATCACTGTGCTAATCGCTGGGGAGGTTACAGGGTGATCAGGTTGTCCCACGGGGGGCTCACAATCTTAATCCCCATTTTACAGATGACTTTTACAGTGACTTTTTTTGATGGCATTTATTAAGCACTTACTATAATAATAATAATTATGGCATTTGTTAAACGCTTACTATGTGCAAATCCCTGCTCTAATCGTTGGGGAGGTTACAGGATGATCAGGTTGCCCCACGTGGGGCTCACAGTCTTAATCCCCACTTGACAGATGAGGTGACTGAGGCCCAGAGAAGTGAAGTGACTTTCTTTTGATGGCATTTATTAAGCACGTACTATAACAATAATAATAATGATGATGGCATTTGTTAAGCGCTTACTATGTGCAAATGCCTGTTTTTTTTTAATGGCATTTATTAAGCGCTTACTATGTGCCAAGCCCTGTTCTAATCGCTGGGGAGGTTACAGGGTGATCAGGTTGTCCCACGGGGGGCTCACAATCATAATCCTCATTTTACAGATGAGGTGCCTGAGGCCCAGAGAAGTGGTGACTTTTTTTTTT
Organism: Tachyglossus aculeatus; assembly: GCF_015852505.1. Taxonomy (NCBI): domain Eukaryota; kingdom Metazoa; phylum Chordata; class Mammalia; order Monotremata; family Tachyglossidae; genus Tachyglossus; species Tachyglossus aculeatus. Next base: position 18,810,082 of record NC_052078.1, on the reverse strand, counting down.
TAATGGCATTTATTAAGCAAAGCACTGTTCTAATCGCTGGGGAGGTTACAGGGTGATCAGGTTGTCCCACGGGGGGCTCACAATCTTAATCCCCATTTGACAGATGAGGTGACTGAGGCCCAGAGAAGTGGTGACTTTTTTTTTGATGGCATTTATTAAGCGCTTACTATGTGCAAAGCCCTGTTCTAATCGATGGGGAGGTTACAGGGTGATCAGGTACAGATGAGGTGACTGAGGCCCAGAGAAGTGACTTTTTTTTTTTGATGGCATTTATTAAGCGCTTACTATGTGCAACGCACTGTTCTAATCGCTGGGGGAGGTTACAGGGTGATCAGGTTGTCCCACGGGGGGCTCACAATCTTAATCCCCATTTTACAGATGAGGTGACTGAGGCCCAGAGAACTGAAGTGACTTTTTTTTTTTGATGGCTTTTATTAAGCCCTTAGTATGTGCCAAGCACTGTTCTAATCGCTGGGGAGGTTACAGGGTGATCAGGTTGTCCCACGGGGGGCTCACAATCTTAATCCCCATTTGACAGATGAGGTGACTGAGGCCCAGAGAAGTGGTGACTTTTTTTTTTGATGGCATTTATTAAGCGCTTACTCTGTGCAAAGCACTGTTCTAATCGATGGGGAGGTTACAGGGTGATCAGGTTGTCCCACGGGGGGCTCACAATCTTAATCCCCATTTTACAGATGAGGAAACTGGGGCCCAGAGAAGTGAAGTGACTTTTTTTTTGATGGCATTTATTAAGCGCTTACTATTACAGATGAGGTGACTGAGGCCCAGAGAAGTGGTGATTTTTTTTTTATGGCATTTATTAAGCAAAGCACTGTTCTAATCGCTGGGGAGGTTACAGGGTGATCAGGTTGTCCCACGAGGGGCTCACAATCTTAATCCCCATTTTACAGATGACTTTTACAGTGACTTTTTTTGGATGGCATTAAGCGCTTACTATAATAATAATAATTATGGCATTTGTTAAGCGCTTACTATGTGCAAATCCCTGTTCTAATCGCTGGGGAGGTTGCAGGGTGATCAGGTTGTCCCACGTGGGGCTCACAATCTTAATCCCCATTTGACAGATGAGGTGACTGAGGCCCAGAGAAGTGAAGTGACTTTTTTTTTGATGGCATTTATTAAGCGCTTACTATAATAATAATAATAGTAATAATAATAATAATGATGGCATTTGTTAAGCGCTTACTATGTGCAATTGCCTGTTTTTTTTTAATGGCATTTATTAAGCGCTTACTATGTGCCAAGCCCTGTTCTAATCGCTGGGGAGGTTACAGGGTGATCAGGTTGTCCCACGGGGGGCTCACAATCTTAATCCCCATTTGACAGATGAGGTGACTGAGGCCCAGAGAAGTGGTGACTTTTTTTTTTGATGGCATTTATTAAGCGCTTACTATGTGCAAAGCACTGTTCTAATCGCTGGGGAGGTTACAGGGTGATCAGGTACAGATGAGGTGACTGAGGCCCAGAGAAGTGAAGTGACTTTTTTTTTGGATGGCATTTATTAAGCGCTTACTATGTGCGAAGCACTGTTCTAATCGCTGGGGAGGTTACAGGGTGATCAGGTTGTCCCACGTGGGGCTCACAATCTTAATCCCCATTTTGCAGATGAGGTGACTGAGGCCCAGAGAACTGAAGTGACTTTCTTTTTTGATGTCTTTTATTAAGCACTTAGTATGTGCAAAGCACTGTTCTAATCGCTGGGGGAGGTTACAGGGTGATCAGGTTGTCCCACGGGGGGCTCACAATCTTAATCCCCATTTGACAGATGAGGTGACTGAGGCCCAGAGAAGTGGTGACTTTTTTTTTTGATGGCATTTATTAAGCGCTTACTATGTGCAAAGCACTGTTCTAATCGATGGGGAGGTTACAGGGTGATCAGGTACAGATGAGGTGACTGAGGCCCAGAGAAGTGACTTTTTTTTTATGGCATTTATTAAGCGCTTACTATGTGCAAAGCACTGTTCTAATCGCTGGGGGAGGTTACAGGGTGATCAGGTTGTCCCACAGGGGGCTCACAATCTTAATCCCCATTCTACAGATGAGGTGCCTGAGGCCCAGAGAAGTGGTGACTTTTTTTTTTGATGGCATTTATTAAGCAAAGCACTGTGCTAATCGCTGGGGAGGTTACAGGGTGATCAGGTTGTCCCACGTGGGGCTCACGATCTTAATCCCCATTTTACAGATGACTTTTACAGTGACTTTTTTTGATGGCATTTATTAAGCGCTTACTATGTGCAAAGCCCTGTTCTAATCGCTGGGGAGGTTACAGGGTGATCAGGTACAGATGAGGTGACTGAGGCCCAGAGAAGTGACTTTTTTTTTGGATGGCATTTATTAAGCACTTACTATGTGCAAAGCACTGTTCTAATCGCTGGGGAGGTTACAGGGTGATCAGGTTGTCTCACGGGGGGCTCACAATCTTAATCCCCATTTGACAGATGAGGTGACTGAGGCCCAGAGAAGTGAAGTGACTTTTTTTTTGATGGCATTTATTAAGCGCTTACTATGTGCAAAGCACTGTTCTAGTCACTGGGGAGATTACAGGGTGATCAGGTTGTCCCACGGGGGGCTCACAATCTTAATCCTCATTTTACAGATGAGGTAACTGAGGCCCAGAGAAGTGAAGTGACTTGCCCACAGTCACACAGCTGACAATTGGCAGAGCCAGGATTTGAACCCACGACCTCTGACTCCAAAGCCCAGGCTCTTCCCACTGAGCCACGCTGCCTCTCTAAGACCACGCAAAACCGTAGGGAAAAGAAAGGAGTGCTTTTAGCATGAAGCCTTTACGACTCTTTGGTTTTATTGCGGTTGAGGGTTATGAAATTATTCCTTGGGAGTCAGAGGTCCTGGGTTCAGATCCCGACTCCACCACTTAGCTGTGTGACTTTCGGCAAGTCACTTCTCTGGGCCTCAGTGACCTTATCTGTAAAATGGGGATTAAGACTGTGAGCCCCCCGTGGGACAACCTGATCACCTTGTAACCTCCTCAGCGCTTTGAACGTAGTAAGTGCTTAATAAATACCATCGTTATTATTATTATTGTAAATGCCCAGTCAATACCAATGATCGGAAGACAGGCAGTGTGGCTTAGCGGATAGAGCCCCGTGCCTGGGAGTCAGAAGGACCGGATCCGCCGCTTGTCCGCTGTGTGACTTTGGGCAAGTCTCTTAACTTCTCTGGGCCTCAGTTGACCCTTCTGCAAAATGAGGATTAAGACTGTGAGTCCTATGTGGAACGGGGACTGTGTCCAGCCTGATTAACTTTTAATTCATTCGTTCAATCGTATTTATTGAGCGCTTACTATGTTCAGAGCACTGTACTAAGCGCTTGGGAAGCACAAGTCGGCAACATATAGAGACGGACCCTGCCCAACAACGGGCTCGCAGTCTAGAGGGTATTTAAGCACTTAACTGTGTGTCAGGTACTGTACTAAGCGCTGGGGTAGATACAAGCAGATCAGGCTGGACACAGCCCCTACGTGGGGCTCACAGTCTCAGTAAGATGAGGCCCAGAGAAGTAAATTGACTTTCCAAGGTCACACAGCAGACAAATGGCGGAACTGGGATTAGAATCCATGACCTTCTGTCTCCCAAGCCTGTGCTCTGTCCACCACGTCTTGCTGCTTCTCTGTACCTACCCTAGCGCTTAGTACAGTGCCAGGCACGTAGTAAATGCTTAACAAATGCCATTAAAATAAGTAAAGATGATTGAAGGAGTTATGAGATTGGGTAAGGGAATAGAGGACACGGAGACAAGGACTTGGAAATGGAACAGACGCTCTTTATTTCTGTATTGTACTTTCCCAAGCACTTAGCACAGTGCTTTGTACACAGTAAGCGTTCAATAAATACGATTGAACTAACCAAAGAAAACACTAGGGAAGGATCTGGAGTGACCAACGATGAGGGCAAAATAAATCCTGGAGTGGGCAGGGAGGTGGCAGGGCAGGGAAGAGATGGGCAGAGGTGGTCACTGGATCCTCTAGACTGAGCTCGCTATGGGCAGGGATTGTCTCTATTAATCAATCAATCAATCGTATTTATTGAGCACTTACTGTGTGCAGAGCACTGTACTAAGTGCTTGGGAAGTACAAGTTGGCAACATATAGAGACAGTCCCTACCCAACAGTGGGCTCACAGTCTAAAAGGGGGAGACAGAGAACAAGACCAAACATACTAATAAAATAAAATAAAATAAAATAAATTTATGTACAAGTAAAATAAATAGAGTAATAAATATGTACAAACATATATACAGGTATATATACACATATATATTACTGTATTGTACTGTCCCAAGCACTTCGTACAGTGCTGTGAACACAGCGCTCAATAAATACGACTGAATGAATGAATCTGGGGTGGGAGCGGAGTCTGAGTGGGGAACTGTTCTGGTACATGGAATGAGACTGTGAGCCCACTGTTGGGTAGGGACTGTCTCTATATGTTGCCAACTTGTACTTCCCAAGTGCTTAGTACAGTGCTCTGCACACAGTAAGCGCTTAATAAATACGATTGATTGATTGATTGATTGATTGAGACATTTAGGCCGGGCTGGGTGGAATGTACTTGTCTACCATCTGTTACATTGTACTCTCCCAAGCACTTACTACAGTGCTCAGCACCCAGTAAGTGCTCAATAAATGCCACTGACTGATTGGAGGCTGAGATCGAAGTTGGAAGTTCTGACTCCAGCTCAGCCATTCAGTTGAGCTTTGACCAAATTCAATTTCCTTGTCCTAAATTTCCTCTCCGGCAGAAAGTGAAAACAGTGGGAGGCATCTTATTGGTTTGGATGAGAGTTCAGGACAAGTGGTGAGGAGCCCCGAGTTCAAACCTGAACTTTATCACTAGTCGACATTGATCATGGGAAAGCTACTTAGCGTTTCTGAGGCCCAGGAGTTGTGGCAACAAAACGGGGAACATTATCCTTCCCCTGCACAGGGATGAGGTGAAGAAAATATATGTGAAAATGGATTGAGTTTTTAGATGAAAAGAAAGTTGATTTTTTTAAAAAAGAGAAAGGCAGAAGGGCCCAGGACAGTCCCCTGTAGTATTGCAGTTATCTGCGGTGTTGCTATTAGAAATTAAGTAACCAGTCAGTCATTTGAGTGCTTACTATGTGCAGAGCCCTGTACTAAGCACTTGGGAGAGTACCGTGCATTAGAATTAGCAGACACGTGTCATTGCCAGTTAATCCCAGCCAGACTCTGTCCTGTGATTTTTTTTTATCTGCTTCATCACAAATACTCAGTTACTCAGTTTCAATAGCACATAGTAAGCGCTTAACAAATCCCATCATTATTATTATTATTATTAATAGCTCAATTGCAATCAAATGTAGTGGATGGCTTTTGTATCCAGAGCACTGTCCTGAGCACTTGGAGAAGATACAAGAAAGTGACAAGAACCATCCTTAGACTGGTAATAGGATTCAGGTACCCGCTCATTTCCCTATAGCACCGATTTCCACTTGGTGCTACCAGTTGCCCCCAAACTGGGGACCAAGTGGGGATTGATTAGCCTGAATGGAGCTTAAATGATGATGGCATTTATCATAAGCACTTACTATATGCAAAGCACTGTTCTAAGCGCTGGGGAGGTTACAAGGTGATCAGGTTGTCCCACGGGGGGCTCACAAACTTAATCCCCATTTTACAGATGAGGGAACTGAGGCCCAGAGAAGTGAAGTGACTTGCCCAAAGTCACACAGCTAAGTGGCAGAGCCAGGATTTGAACCCATGACCTCTGACTCCAAAGCCCGGGCTCTTTCCACTGAGCCACGCTGCTTCTCTAAGACCCCACTTTAACCATGCAGAGCCTTAGGGAAAAGAAGGAAGTGCTTTAGCATGAATCCGTTACGACTCTTTGGTTTTATTGCGGTTGAGGGTTATGAAATTATTCCTCCTACACCCAGTAGGTAGGGCAAAGTTTTAATACCCCGTTTCCTGGTAGAATGAACTGAGGCACTGACCTTGGCCTCAGTCACACCCAATTTCAGAGCACTGATCCAGAGTTTCACAATTTAAGAGCTTTATTTACTCCATCTGGACTCGGGATTTTCAGTTTAAACTAAGAACCTGAATGATTCCCTCCAGATTTCCAATTAGCCATTGAAAAATTATAATTTACCAAAATTTGGGTTACCGTTTATGGGGTATTCATCCATGTCCGTTAAGGGCTGAAGGTACAGATGTTTCCACTATGAGTGGATAGTTAGTAAAAGTGAGTCGTGTGCTCTCTGGAAACAGGTTTCCAAAGGTAGAGAGGCAAAATATGTTTCATAAAATGTTCTCGTTTATGTCCCATAATACATCAGTCCCCATCTTGGAGGAGCCAGATCCATTGATTCTTTTCATGGATGAGGAGGAGTTTTATCAAACTGCTTTCCAATCCACTATGTAAATCATTCATAGAATTGGTTTCCTGTAAAGCTAAATAGAATATTCCATCCTCTCCGCCTTATCTTGCTCCATGCCCATCCAAATTATTTCAACATAGTTTAGTGGCAGGGCTTGGCGTCAGACATTTGGTTGCCCCTGGAAGTTGTGTGGCCCAGGAATGAAGGACCTGGGTTCTAATCTCGGTTCTGCTAGCTGTCTGCTGTGTGATCGTGGGTGAGGAATTTAACTTCTCGGGGCCTCGGTTTCCTCATCTGTAAAATGGGAGATTAAATATATTTTCTCCCTCCTTAGACTGTCAGTCCAATGAGGGACATGGACCGTGTCCAGCCTGAATATCTTGCATTTATCCCCGCACTTAGGACCATGCTTGACACTTAGTAAGCACTTAACAAGTATCACCATTATTATTAGAAAGAAAAACTTGCTACCCCCTCTTGCTTCAAGTGACATCATTGCATAATAATAATGGTTCTTATTATGCAATATGTGTCGTGTGCTATATGCTGGAATAGAGACGACCTTATCATATTGGACACAGTTCCTGTCCTGCATGGGGCTTGCAGTCTAAGGGAGAGCAGGTATTGTGTCTCCAGGGATGAAGAACCGAGGGATGCAGAAGTTGAGACTTGCCCGAGGTCACATAGCCGGCAAGTGGCAGAGGCAGGAGTAGAACCCAGGATCCTGTGGCCTGGAACTCCCTTCCCTCTACATTCAAAGCCCTCCAAAATCACTTTTCCTCTAAAAGGCTTTCCCATACTGAGCCCTAATTTCCCCTACTCCTCCCTTCTGTGTCACCTATGCACTTGGATGTGTACCTTTTAAGCACTTGCTTTGCGTTTTGCCCCACAACACTTATTTACCTATCCGTAATTTATTTTCATGTCTGTATCCCTGTACAGACTTTAAGCTCCTTGTGGACAGGGATTTGTTGTATTTGTACTTTCCCAAGTGTTTAATGCAGTTTTCTGCACGCGGTAAGTGCTCAGTAAATACCATTGATTGTCTGGGTCACTCCGAAGATGAGCCATCTCCTGGCTCTTCGTGGTTGGGTCTCTTCCCACTTCAGCATAATGGGATTCTTCAGGGAATCCCAGCAGAATAAATTTTCCCAACTGGCTCTTTTAAATCATATCTGCCTTCCATGCTGAATTCCTCAAAGGTACTAAGTTTTCTCAATAGCTTTTCCTTTTGCTCTACAGGTGCTTTGTTTCAATTCTATAAGAAGTTCAGCTTTATCCATCCCCAGTATACTTCCCTGTTTATTATCACGGTAAGTTCCTGCATATTACCAGAAATTACTAGAGTATTATATTTTAAACAATTCCGCAATAGTTAAGAAAGTGTCCTTAAATTCTGAGGCCTGAGCTTTAAGTACAAATTGGGACAATGTAGCCTGATGGCCTAGTTTATAAACCTTTTCAGAGGAAGTAACAGGGCAGTGTTGTTATTTTTTCAATGTTATGGTGATTTTGGTATTGTTTTCAATTGTGAAGTAGTTTGGCTTTTTAAATAATTTAATTTTCTGGTTTTACAAAGCAAATGTCCCATTTCATCTCTTTAACAAATGCTTTTTACCAGGTTTTATCATTCAACACCAGTAGCATGCTGCTTTAGTAAAACACAGAGTGGTGAAAAATACACCGACCCTTTTAAACTTGGCCGAAGAGACTTGAAAAATCTATATGAAGATATTAAAAAGGTAAGACATTGCCAATTATTTGTTTGAGCTATGAAATAAAACTGATTTAGAAAATGAAACACGAGGTCTCCAGGGTGTCATTGAATACTTGCTAGTCAGTGTGTGAAGTAAATTGGCCTCTTTTTTTAATCTTCATTATTAAGAACTATTTCTACTTTGTGATGGTGAATTCTGATTTCTGGCAAAGAAGGCTGCTGCCGTTATTTTTGAATAGCTCTGTGTTAGCTGCTCATGCATTGCTAAAACTGGGAACCTGTCTGTATTTCAGGAATTACTTGTGTCTACAACAGAACTTAAGGAAATGTGTGAATACTACTTCGATGGAAGAGGAAAAGCCTTCCGACCAATCATTGTGGTGCTAATGGCTCGAGCGTGCAATGTTCATCATGATAACTCCAGGTGAGCTCTTACCTTAAAACAGCCTGCTAATAGCCTTGATTCCCCTTTATAGTAGAGGCCCTGTAAATTCAGATAAATACGGTTCTGTGGGTTGAAGACTTTATAACTAGGTTATCCGGCTGATTTCTTTGTCTTTCCTACCCCTTTTACCCATGTAATAATAATGATGATGGCATTTGTTAAGCGCTTACTATGTGCGCAAAGCACTATTCTAAGCGCTGGGGAGGATACAAGGTGATCAGGTTGTCCCATGTGGGGCTCACCGTCTTAATCCCCATTTTACAGATGAGGTAACTGAGGCACAGAGAAGTTAAGTGACTGGCCCAAAGTCACACAGCTGACGATTGGCAGAGCAGGGATTTGAACCCATAACCTCTAACTCCCAAGCCCGTGCTCTTTCCACTAAGCCACGCTGCTTCTCTGCACCTTCTCATCTACTAATCCTACCTGCACCTTCTCATCTACCAAAATGAGAGAACCCAAGCTCAGCGTATCATTTATTAGGTTCCCCCCACCTAAGTTTATCTTTTAGAGTCAATATGGGGGTCAAATTCAGAGGAGTGCAGTGTTAACCTAATAATAATTCTGCAAAAAGTTGCCTAAACATTAACTTATTTCATAATAATACTGGAGGTGGGTGGGAAAGAGGAGTATCCCATTTTAAGAGAAATAAGAAAAAAGAACCGTGTGTGCCTTTGCCTCATTAATTAAATGCTTTGGGAAATGTGTTAATTTCTCTATTCATTGTGTTCTTTAGGACCTCGCATTAGGTAAGTGCTACCTGACTAAAATATGTAGAGGGAAAAGGCTTAGCCTTCCTCCAGACCAGTCATTTGAATAAAGAATAAAACAAGTGTGGAATCTGGCCAAAATCTGAAAGGGAACCTTGCCCAAGTACTTTGAAGAACTCTAAAACTCTGATTACCCGTGTCTGCTCACAAATATTTTTAACAGAGATACAACTGAAAATAATGTTAAAAAGTAAATCCAAACAGAAATTTAAACATACAGATTAAGATTTACACCAGAAAAACTCCAAAATAGAACATCATCCTCTCATCTCCCTGGGCTATCGTCCCATAAGCACAATTGTGGGATCTGTCTGGATTTACTCATGTGAAGCCAGCCCTGAAGAGGTACGTAATAATAATAATAATAATAATAATAGCATTTAAGCGCTTACTATGTGCAAAGCGCCTTAAGGGTCAACATCCAGAGGAAAAAAAAGACAGCTGGAGATCTTTCTCCCTGCTTGTAAAAGAACTCAGGGTCTGCTTTCCACCCAGAACCATACTCTACTGTACCTTTGCCTCCTAGGAAATGTAGTCTCTCCTTTCCTTTCCTGCAATTCCTTGGCTAACCTTAAAAAGAACCTATTGGATGACTAAAGACTGACCATATTACAGTACAGGCAGCACCCAGGAGGATGAATTGTAAAGGAGTGAAGGCTCCTCTTGAAATGCCACATGATCACCCAATAAGTAGCTAATTAACTTGTAAAGATCTGGCCCCAAATCTCTTGCAAAGCTCAAATAACCTTCTTGGACGGTATGAACAGCCAGAAATATGTTGGGGTTATGTCCTGATTTTTTTTTCCACTTGCCATTGGGCATTATATGATTTCTCTTTATCACATCCAGAAGAATACAACTGCAGCTGTAATGAAACAGCTGCAACAGCCAAAGTTTATTTTTCTCAAGAAATAAAAGATGCTTACACATTTAAAAGGCTGTTTGCATTAGTTCAGGGGTTGAGTGTTATAACCTGAATAAATGCTTTATTGGTAGTATAAAGTTCCTGTCTTGGAGTGTTGTAGTGTGACTTTGTTCATTCTTAAAGAATATGTACCATAGGAGAAAATATTCTTTAAATGAAGAAATCACTTTTGAAAGTTGCCCCGTATAATTCAGTTGTAATAGTAAATACTTTAGAAAAAATTACTAAAAACTATGGGACTGTTCCAAAAGTCACATTTTAGAAGACAGCTAAAAGAAATGTTCAGACAGTATTTCTTAAAGCCAACACACTATTTAGCATCCTTTTCTTAGGGCTGTGATATTTCTTGATAATCCTACCTATACATATTGGGAGTTAGGGCTGATTCTCTAGGTTCTTTAGGCTAGTGTGCCTAGATGCCCTTTTATCCATGGACCAGATAATCCAGCTTCTGTTTCAAGTGGAAGCTCTAGGAGAGGGGCCAGAAGCCATTCTCAGAGCTTGTAGGAAAAATCATGAAGGAGGACAGTTTACTGGGGACAAAAATAAAAGTGTTTGAAGGGGCCCTATTTCACACACATTCAGAGGTCTAAGAACTGAATAAAAATCCTTCCTTTTTTCCAGTGAAATGAAACTGGTGTAGCATCGAAAGAAAACATATGCCAGTTTATGAAATCCAGGAATGGATGAAGGCTTAGCAAAATGATTTTCCCAGAATCTCGAAGCGAGGCCTAGTTGCTAGATTAGCATGGTAAGAATTAGGGCACATCTGGTGATTTCAGTCTGGAAATATTTTGCTGAAAGCAGATTTCAAAGTCCTTCGTAAGGAGAAAGAATCCAAATTACCTTGGAGTCAGAGTATTTCTCATTAAAATCTTGCCTACTTAAGCCAGAGAAAAAGCAAGTTACAAAAAACAGACACTAATTCCATCCTCCTTCGTGTTTTTGATAAGCTATCAATTCATATTCCTAAAAGTCCAGCACAATGATGATGGCACAATTTGTCTTTTTCTTCTGTTCATCTTGCAATTATAGGCCATTAAAATGGCCTTCAGCCCTATCTGTGTTTATTAATTTGGGTTGTAGAGTCAGGTCTGAATCAAGGCAGCTTAGCCAAAGGGCTGCTACCCAGATTTCAATCTTTCTTGGCAAAGCGGTATTAGTTTTCCTACTTTGCGACTTCTAGACAACTTGTAGTTCCCAGTTTGGTGTGGGTCTTTTATATACAAAATTGTGTGTCCCGACCTCTAGATTTTTTTATAAATACAAAATAAAATAGTTTTTAAATGAATTTTCAATCGATCAATCAGTAGTATGTTGTGTGCAGAGTAACTTAACCAACAGTAGAGAAGCATTTAGAGTGTTCTGTGAGGTTGAGAATAACATCCCTTTGCCATGAAACCAAAATGGAATATTTCTAGGGAGCTTTGGTAGATGGCAGCGTTATTAAGGTTGGAGGAGGAAGAAATTTTTTGATCAGTCTCTGACCTTGAATTTCATTCATTGCCTTTACTTGTTTAAATCCCCTTAGTCAAGAGAAGTCACCATTTTATTTTAAATGTATTTTTAAGGCTAGTCAGAAGAACCATCTAAACCCTGGGGTTACAGGCACACTGTTTGGATATATACTGTTATGTAAGTTAATTCTTATATACCCAACTTGTTGCTTCAATAATCCAGTGGAGAAAGCAATTTCAGTATATTTGCCAATTAAAAAAAAAAATTTATATTGAACTAGTTGGGATTGTTTAACTGCCCATTTTCAGTTATCTGGGTCTGGTAATACAGTTTGGAAATAATCCAGGACTTTTGCATCTGCTCTTCCCTCCTTCTAATTCTCTCTGGCTATTTCAGTACTTCTTCATTCCTCCACAAGAATGTAGGCAGGGAATGGAAGAAAATTAATGATTACATTCCTTTGTGGAGAAATGCTTGGAGGGGCGGAAGTTTTTGAATTACTTGAAGATTTCAGTTGCCCCTGATGCCCCTTGTCCCAGTATCCTGGAATCCGAAACATACCACTGGATAATTAAAGCTTAGTTGTAGTTTTTTATTCATTCATTCATTCAATCGTATTTATTGAGCGCTTACTGTGTGCAGAGCACTGTACTAAGCGCTTGGGAAGTACAAGTTGGCAACATAGAGAGATGGTCCCTACCCAACAGCAGGCTCACAGTCTAGAAGGGGGAGACAGACAACAAAACAAGATATATTAACCAAATAAAATAAATAGAATAAATGTGTACAAGTAAAATAGAGTAATAAATATGTACAAACATATATACAGGTGTTGTGGGAGGTCATTCATTCAATCGTATTTATTAAGCGCTTACTGTGTGCAGAGCACAGTACTAAGCACTTGGGAAGTCCAAGTTGGCAACATAGAGAGACGGTCCCTACCCAACAGCGGGCTCACAGTCTAGAAGGGGGAGATGGACAACAAAACAAGACATATTAACGAAATAAATAGAATAAATGTGTACAAGGAAAATAGAGTAATAAATACGTACAAACATATATACAGGTGCTGTGGGGAGGGGAAGGAGGTAAGGCAGGGGTAAAGGACGTGAGACAAGAGCAAGTAGAAAATATTTGTCTCATAAATTTTCCAGCCATTATAAGACTACTTACTTTGTTTTACTATCTCCATAATATGAAACATCAGCCTCTCAGTGAGCCCTGCCATTTTACTGCTACTTCCCAGCAGAAAGTCCAGTCTCCTGGCATAGTTTGTGATAGCGGAAATGGTGCTCAGTCTATGTGAATGCATGAGAAAGGCTGGAGACCTTAACAGTTGTTTTAAGGTAAGTTCAGCGACTCGCTAGTAGCAAATAGGTGTTCTTTTTAGAGCCAAGTCCAATGAGCAAAATATCCTTGTAAATAGCATTTATTTTAAAACAACTGCAAGCATCTACACCTTTTCCAGTGCATTCAACTAAGAGGAGATATGGCCTAGTGAGCTGAAAATAGAATTGGAGTGAGGAGCCCAAGATCCTGGCAGGGGTCTGACACTCACCAAAATGCCTGAGGAAGACATCTGGGTCATCCTTTCTCTATTTGAACGAAGGATTGTAATATCTGCATTCACCTCAGAGGACTGATCTGGGGCTTAATTAAGAATCTTAATGTGTTTGGAAGCACAGGGTCGTAGAAATGGGAAGTAAAAATAGGAAATGATGGGCTGCATTTATTAATGAACCATGGGCTGCTATCAATTTATTTTTTTGAATTCCATTCTAAAAGCGAAAGACATGGGTAACTACTGAGCTTGCGTGTAGAGAGATGTTTGCGTTCATATACGTAGAACTCTGTAATAAAAGAAACCAGAAGCTTTCAAAATGCGGGAGAAACAATCTAGTAATAATAATAATGATGATGGTATTAAGCGCTTACTATGTGCAAAGCACTGTTCTAAGCGCTGGGGAGGTTTCAAGGTGATCAGGTTGTCCCACAGGGAGCCTCACAGTTTTAATCCCCATTTTACAGATGAGGTAACTGAGGCACAGAGAAGTTAAGTGACTTGTCCAAAGTCACACAGCTGAGCTGGGATTTGAACCCATGACCTCTGACTCCAAAGCCCGTGCTCTTTCCACTGAGCCACACTGCTAACCAGTAAAATCCATTAAGCAAGATCCTGTACATCCTATTTCATTATATTTCAGACCAGGTTATGAAACCTGTATTAATGCTGTATTCCTTTGAAGTTGGGTGATTTCAGTAATTTTCAGGTCGACCTGAGAATTCCAGTCAATCAGCCGTATTACTTGAGCATTTACTGTGTGCAGAGCACTGTACTAACCATTCATTCAGTGGTATTTATTGATTGCTTACTGGGTGCGGAGCACTGTACTAAGCGCTTGGGAGAGTACAGTACAACAATAAACAGACACATTCCCCTCCCACAATGAGTTTGCAGTCTAGAGGGGAAGCGCTTGGTTGGGGAAGTACAATTATAGCAAAGTTGGTAGACACCTTCCCTGCCCACAGTGAGTTCACAGTCTGCAGTCCATTACATCTTTTCCGGTTCTCAAAAATCTAAAATGATTTTGGACTATTTTGAAGTTTTTAAAAAAAGTCAGTTCATTGTTTTGATCCTTTCGTCCTGCAACAAAATGTCCTTTATTGGATGGTGATGATGATTTAAAAACAGGCAAACTTCACAACTGAAACTGAGCTCATTTAAAAGTGTGAACTCAGTAGAGCCTGTCACTTCAGTAAGAAGCTGTCTTCCACGTTTCTGAAGTTTATGGTTTTTAGTTTCCAAATCAGTTTTGGTCCCTAATCAATTTTTCCCTCAAACGTTGTTAGGAGTTTATGAAAACTAAGCATTTTGGTAAATGCTGGGCAGAATTTACAGGCATTAATATGGCCAAGTGGCCAGTGCTACAACAGAGTGGAGAACTGAGGCTATTTACCTGTATAATTGCTTCAAAATTTTTGTACTTTTACAGGGCATTGTCATAAATAAGGCAGGGCAGGATGGGGTAAGAGGGCAGATTTCCAAAAAAGGCTGTGCTGTATCATATGCAGTTTGTAATATTCCATTCCAGTAAAATGGAGTGGATTCTTTTAGTGCTTTGTAGAGTGGCAGGGATCAAAAACAATGTGGTTTTACTTAATTCTGCATTTACAGATGTTCTTCAGAGAAAAGTGCTATGCAAAAGCCAGGATTAAAATTCTCAGTCCTATATTGGATGTGGGTATTTTCCCAAGAAGATCATGAAGGAGATAGTACATAGAATCTGTGTAAAGCAGCATTGCTTTCTGTTTATTAGAGATGTGCAAGCAAGTCAACGCACCATAGCCTTAATCGCAGAAATGATCCACACTGCTAGTTTGGTTCATGATGATGTTATTGATGATGCAAGTTCTCGAAGAGGAAAACACACAGTAAATCAGATCTGGGGTGAAAAGAAGGTATGTCTGTATCCCCTCATGGAATGGTGTGCTAATTGATTTTCAGTTTTGCTTGAATTTTTTTAAGCATGTCCAAATATTCTTGGTCCGAAACGTTCAAAAAGAAAAGTGGTCCTTCTATATCTATCCCTAGGGTGCCTCAGCAGATCAAAGTAGTTGTCAAATAACCTTTAGAAAGCTATGGACAGAAATGAGAGAGCTCTTAAATGCTGAAAATATTGTAGGTGGTGTAGCTACAAGATTCCTGTTAGCTTTTAATGTGTTTCTCCCAAATAGAATGTTAATAGTAGTAATAATATTTATAGCTCTGTGCAAACACTTGGGGGAAAATTCACTGGGGAAGAAAGAGTTGGCACCACACAGAGGAAAAAATGAAACAGTAAAAGCACAAAAAAAGACATAAAATACAAGGACAAAGATAAATTGAATAGTACTATATAGGAGTTTTGCTAGAAGAGCGGAGTTTCAGTCCTTGCAGCTCAGAGACCAGCAAGCAGAACAGTCACAAACAACATAGTCACAGCCTTTCAAACATCCTAAAAGTTGAGAAGGCCTCCTGCCGCTGCTGTTTTTCACCCTTCAGGGATTTTATCAGGAGCTGCAGGAAAGTTCCAGTGGGGAAGGGGCTTGGCAACTTTTCTCCCAGACAAGAAGCCTCCAGTCGAGGGATAAGGGAGTGACTGGGCTTCAGTTTACTGCTGCAGGTGTTTCAAATCCTGCCAGAGTGAGGGTTGATAAGAAGGGTAGAGGCTGCAGCCCTCCAGTCCAGTCGACAGAGAATGAAGAGCTGGTGCTGTTGGATTTTCTTACTCTTTTGAGGCGATTTGTATTTTCTCGGAAACTCACCCTCCAGAGATTTTGTTGATGTAGCTTTGACATTCAGCTGAATGAGAAACAGCCTGGTCTAGTGGATAGAGCACAGGCCCGGCAGTCAGAAGGAACTGGGTTTGAATCCCGGCTCTGCCACTTGTATGTTGTGTCGTACAAGTTGTGCCACCTCTGTGGCTGTTACCTCATCTGTAAAATGGGATTTAAGACTGTGAGCTCATGTGGGACATGAACTATGTCCAACCTGATTAGCCTGTATCTACCCCAGCGCTTACTACAGAGCCTGGCACGTAATACATGCTTTACAAGCACCATTAAAAAAATAAATGGAAAAAATCAATTTGTGACAGATATAAGGCTGATTTTTAAAAGAAAAAAATCGTACCAAGTTTTGCAGCATTAAACTAAATTAATGTGTAATGACTAAGATTTGAGGAAGAGAATGCAAAATCAACTGGATCATTCCTTGAGCATATGAGGGAAAGGGAAATGCAAGATATATTTGGCCCAGTGGAATTAGCAGTTATCAACATGTAATGCAATACAGGATGCTAGGATCTCCAGGCTCTTAATTATTTATAGTCTTAATATGCTTCCTAGCAAATAAGCTTATTTTCTGGGAATGGAAGAGTAAGATGAAAATTGTATGTGTGTGTTTATATACACATAGAGAGTGTCAGGTATCCTTCATGGAAGTTGCATTAGTTTGCACACAGCCTATTCTTCCAACACTGCTCCCATTCTATCCCAATAGATTTACATTGTTTGAGGATTATCCTGTAATTTCACAGTAGTGTGCCATCCATAAAGCTAGTGGAAACATGCTTTAGGAGAACTGACTATATTCAGCTTTAAAATTAGAAGAGTGACCCATTTGTCACCTGAGATTGTTTTCCTCCCTCCCTTTCCCTTTTCCCTTCCTATTTTCCTTTCTGGATTGTAGGTTGTCTCCTTTCCCCTCCTTGCCTTTCCTTATCCTATCCCTATCTTTCCTTGTCACCTGAGATTGTTTTCTTCCCTCCCTTTCCCCTCTTTGCCTTTCCTTATCCTATCCCTCTCTATCTTTCCTTCAGTCTTTTCCTTGGCAAGAAATCAAAGTCTGTACAGTAACATTAAGAAGCTAGAAGTTATTTTTATGCATATATAAAATAGTCTATCATATATAGTCTATCATCATTTCCACCCATCCAAAAAAATGCACTTGCTGAAAATCAAACAACAAATTATTTTTTGGACGGGAAATCCAAGAAGTCTCTGAAGAAGTGAAAATCTTATTTTTACACTAAAAGTGATGTAGGGAGTAATCCTGCCTGATTGGAGAAGACATTTAGGAAAGGAAAAGATTTAAATAATTTAATCTTGCCGTGCAGAAGTGCTTCCTTTAGATTACTTTTTTATGAGGGAATTAAGGCTGAATGATAGTACAGTTTTGGTTGGTGGGGGGTTGTCCTGTTACTTTGATTCATTTCTTAAAATTTGTATATTTTAGGCTGTTCTTGCTGGTGATTTTATCCTCTCTGCAGCTTCTGTGGCTCTGGCAAGAATTGGAAATACAACTATTGTATCCATTTTAACTCAAGTCCTCGAAGACTTGGTGCGTGGTAAGTTGATTTTAAATTTTCAGCGTCATTTGATTATTTATATCTGCAACCAAAACCCGAAATGAAAAAGAGTTCCTTCTTTAATTCCTTGTAGGTGAATTTCTTCAGCTGGGCTCAAAAGAAAATGAGAACGAGAGATTTGCTCACTACCTCGAAAAGACCTTTAAGAAGACCGCAAGTCTGATAGCCAACAGTTGTAAAGCAGTATGTACGTTCTGTCTTTTCCTTAGTTAATTATAAGCTTCAGATAGGAAGAACTACTAGTTTCACTAGTTAAGTCCCCAGAAAAACTTTCAGTACCGTTTTTAAGATAAAATCAAGGGTTTTTTTTTTTAAGGTAACACAGTAATTCCAAATCCCGAATCCTCTCTAGAATTCCCTCTCCACAAATGGGTGACTTTTACTTTTTCTTCACTTTTCTTTTTTCATTTTTCTTCCTGTTCTATAAGCAGATGTTAACCCTCACTCCTACTATCACTTGGTCCACTGGAGACTCCCTAAATTGACACACAATTCTGTAGTGTTTTGCGTACTAAAAAGGAAGACAAATCTCAGGACAGTTTCAGGAAGAAGCATTATACTTTTTGCTTGACCTCCTTGATTAGGAAACACTTGGCACGTTTTTTTTTAACACCAGTCAAATTTACTGTTATGGGATAAGTGTGTTTTGTCTTTACACCAAGTCAAGGAATATGATTTAGAAAGTACGGTCCATTCTATAATACCTTTCATTAGGTTGAGATAGAGCGGATCATAGCTCTATCAAGAAGCGTAATTCAAAAAGAACTAGAAGAAAACAGGTGATGTGTGCCTAAAAGAGTAGGTTGTAGGCCAAGTAGTTAGAGCACGGGCCTGGGAGTTGGAAGGATCTGGGTTCTAATCCTGGCAACTCCACTTGTCTGCTGTATAACCTTGGGCAAGTCATTTAACTTCTCTGGGCCTCAGCAGTAATCACTTATATTACATTAGGGATTAAGACTGTCAGCCCTATGTGGGGATTGGACTGTGTCCAACCTGATTAGTCTTGTATCTACCCCAGCACTTAGTACAGAGCCTGGCACATAGAATGCAGTTAACAGATACCATTGGGAGAAAAAAAGGACACCAGTTGCCTCCAAGTTTGAACTGTGGAGACAAAAAGAAATGAACGGTGCCCACTCTGGGAAGCAGCATAGACTGGTAGAAAGAAAAGGGGCCTGGAAATCAGAATCAATCGTATTTATTGAGCCCTTACTGTGAAGACCTGGGTTCTAATTCCGGCTCTGCCACTTGCCTGCTGAGTAACCATAAACAGGTCATTTAACTTTCCAGTCCTTCAGTTTCTTCATATATAAAAGGGGGATTCGGTACATGTTCGCCCTCCTACCCAAGACTGTGAGCTCCATGTGCGACGGGATTGTGTCTGCTCTGCTTATCTTGTATCTCTGTGCTTGGCACAAAGTATGCACATAAGTTCCAATTAAAATATTAGAATTATGTATTATAAATTAGAATAATTACTGTTGTCATTATTATGGGAGGACCTAAAATGTGCCCAAGTGAAAGAATTGGCTTTTGGGATGGGTTGGTGTTCCTTGCACTTGTTCCCAGATCAGCAGTGCTTGTCTGTGCTCAGTAGTGACTGAAATTAGTAGGTTGGAGCCCTGGCTCCAATTATGAAAATAAAAATGCAATCTATATTTTAGATTAATAAGTATCTAACACGTACCATACTCTAGGATGCTCTTTTAAATAAATTAATCTTACAAATCAAACATTATTTTCATTTAAATTTGTTACAGGTTTAAAGCGTAAAATTATGTAATCACTGAACCCCCAAGCACCTCCATTTACAAATCTTATAGATCAGTGGTAGAAGTCCTGAAAGGTTGGACATTTTTCTTCCCCCTGGCATTCGGGTACGATCTCATAGGTTCCTTCCCCAATCTCACACACACCCCTTTAAAAAAGAAAAGGTCACGGGAGCTGAGAATACAGCCTCACAATGCGGAGGGGCCCTAGTGCTGTCATCCCCCTATTCATTTTTTTAAACCATTTTGATTCTGATTTTATTGTGTCCGGTGCCTGACGAGAAATTTAGAATTCCGTGAACCCTTCCACGTATTAAAAATGCGTAAACCTAAGTTCAGGAATACTAGAAAAAGTGTCTGCTTCAGGAGAGAAGCAGAATCTTCCAGTATTAGGTATATGTAAATATCATTTGAACTCCATTTACTAAAGGTTCCATATTTTAAAAGAAAATGTAGTCTCCTGAAATCCTTTTAATCCCAAAATGTCTGGAGCAAAAACTTTAGGATTATCATGCTCTGCACGCAGTAAGCGCTCAATAAATACGATTGAATGAATGAATGAATGTCTCCCCCTTCTAGACTGTGAGCCCACCGTTGGGTAGGGACCATCTCTATATGTTGCCAACTTGTACTTCCCAGGCGCTTAGTACAGTGCTCTGCACACAGTTAGCGCTCAATAAATACGATTGAATGAATGTCATGTAATAATAAATCGTAAAACCATGAATTGGTTTGATTGCTGTTTACCTGTGGAGGTACTCATAAATATTGCTTAGGATTATCCATGGCATTTCTTATTATGCTTTCATTTTCCATGAAACCCCTAGGATAGACAACGTGTAGCCATATAAATTGACTCTGCCACATACCGGGAATAAACAAAGTCAGCCCTATCTGCTGCAATATCCCAGATAATAAAATGTTGGTTAAGAATGAGTTGTGTCATCAGTTCTAAGTCCAGCATAAAGGAAAACAAAATGTCTTGATAAGTGAGTCAAATCCAAGGGGGGAGTAGCAAAGAAAATCAATTGAATCACCCTTTTTCTCATGCAGGGACAGAGTTGGGTGGGAGCTTTGACTACTGCCGAAAGGTCCGGTTCCACATTTATTGATTTCTCCCACTTGTGATCTAGCTGGGGTTCACTGGTGAGTCGAGGTGGGCAAAGAAGTCTGTCTTATGGCCCAGCGTTTAGCCTGCAAATGAGTAGAGGCCTTTTCTCTCCCGAGTTCCCTGTTTGGTATTCATCATCCGTGGCAGCACAGCAGGAAGAGTTGGCAGCATCTGACAGGTTTTTTTTTTTTTTCCTTTTTTTCTTTTTTCTAAATCAATTCTTACCCAGGCCCAGCTGGGCTGGGAAAATGCCTGCGGTCAATGGATCCTCCGTCCAGCCGGGCAAAAAGAACTCTGCCTAAGAACCTTTGGGGACTTTCCCACAGATTTCACCTTGAAAGGGGAGAAGAAAATAGCTGTAGGTCCTAGTGCTCAGAGAGGAAGGAGAGCAGTTTCTGCCCTCCCTTTCATTCTGGTTGTCCCTATGTGTTCTCCCCCAGGAATGGGAGTCGGGCACAATCAAGGCACCCTGGGGATTCACCTTGTAGATTAAAAATTGGTGATTCTATTAACAAGAAACTACAAGTTAAAGCTCATAGTGAGACTGGATGAAAAAGCAGCAGACATTTGAAGTACAAAATAGGAAAATATCTCATCTAATAAGTATCCCTTGCAAGCCCTTTTAAATTTTAAAATCACCCGTCCACACATTTTGTTTTGTTGTCTGTCTCCCCTTTCTAGGCTGTGAGCCCGTTGTTGGGCAGGGACCGTCTCTATATGTTGCCAACTTGTACTTCCCAAGTGCTTAGTACAGTGTTCTGCACACAGTAAGAGTTCAATAAATATGATTTCAATGAATGAATTTTAAAATAAAATTAGAACTCCATGCTTCTTGATAGCCACAAGGGGGAGCGTTCGAACATTGAAAATGTTCCACTCAATGAGATTTTAATTTCTACCTTGAAATCAGTTTTTAAAAATGCCCCAAAATGTGGATTTGGATCAGCTTTTTTTCACAAGCAGATTACTTGAAGGTTTAAGAAAAACCCTTTAGAAATGTTGAATATTTCAAATTTTCTAATGTTTCAAAGCTCTGGATGGTAGTCTTTTTTTTCCCCAAAGAAACTTTCAAGAATTGTCTTGTTTACTCCTCCCAGGATACCTGTGCAATGGGGTGGGTGATGGTGATTATCCCCAATTACTACCTGGAGATAATGGGGCACCGAGATATTAAATGTGAAGAGAAGCAGCGTGGCTCAGTGGAAAGAGCACGGGCTTTGGAGTCAGAGGTCATGGGTTCAAATCCCGACTCCGCCACATGTCTGCTGTGTGACCTTGGGCAAGTCACATAACTTCTCTGAGCCTCAGTTACCTCATCTGTAAAATGGGGATTAAGACTGTGAGCCCCACGTGGGACAACTTGATCACCTTGTATCCCCACCAGCGCTTAGAACAGTGCTCTGCACATAGTAAGTGCTTAACAAATACCATCATCATTAAGTGTCTTTCCCAAGGAAAGAAAAAGACACTTAATGACACTTAATGAAAAAAGAAAACCTTTAGTGGCAAAAACAGGACTAGAATCCAGTTTCTTGACTTGCAGTGAATGCTCAGCCACGGTCCACACAACCCCCATTCAGCACCATTGGGAAGATGGGGATTACTGCTATTTTTCATAGAAGTGGAAGGATTTTGTTTGTAACTTCTTTAGAATGAAGTACTGGAGGAATTTCCAGATACCACAAGGAAGTCACATAGAGCAAAATAAGTTAAGCAACAACTCCTATTCTTTCCTCTTTCGTGCTAAACTGTGGATTCTGAAACTCTTAAGGGTTAGAATCTCAGTAAAGGACTCCATTCAGAATGTTGAAATATTGCAAAAGGGTGGTTCGTTTCAACTTGCTCCCTTTCCCATTATGCTTTAAGAACAATTTTAGGATTTTAAAATGAAGAAACCAACATGAGGAGAGGGCATTTGGTGGTTTTGTTCACCTTGCCAGAATTCCTGTTTTTGTTATTCTGTGGTCCCCAGACTGTGGCTGCTTTCCACACTCCCCTTTTTTTCTATGGTATGTTTTCTGCCACTCTTGTCTTTTCTCTTGTGATGGCGTTCCCAGGGGGACTTTCAGACACACTGACCATCACCTGGAACTGACAGGCATTATTTCCTATCGTAGTTAGCACTCATTGTATGAGAGAGACAAATCTGTGGCACCCCTGACTTCTCCAGTCCATTTTTCAGTTTTGAAGGTCAAATGGGGATTGTCAGCCTTCTCATTTTTTTTCTTTCAAGTCCTGAGAATTTTGAGGAAGATTCTTGTAATATCACTATTAGCATTTAGCTCCTAGTCCTACGTACCAGTCAGATTTATCAGCATTAGAACTTGTCACATGTGGGAACTTAGATACTAGGAAATAAAGATGTAGTTTTGTACTGTGTGTAGGAAGAAAAGGAGCATGTTTGATAGTGTTGTTTTGGAAGAGTAGTAAGGTAGAACTTTGCAGATTCAATGAACTCTCAATTATGTGATTATCTTGCTCATTATCTGAGCCCATTTTCCACTGGTGATTTGTTTTTCCTCTGCGCTTACTGAAAGCTGTTCTGCAGTGTAGGGGGATAATCAAGAGGATAGGGGACGTGCAAGCCTTGCATTTTGGAGGGTGTAAGTGGAGGATTTGGGGTCAAAATGCAGTAGTTGGAATGCTTCCTCGGCTACTCTCTGTCACCTTGGCGGTGGAGTCCTTTCTTCTGTGAGAGTGGGAGGGAGCAGACAAAAGAAGGGCCAAGGCACACACTGTACACTGAATAAGCCTGCAGCTGGTCAAGGAGGGTGTGAGGGTTCCCGCCAATTGAGTGCCTTTCAGTCTGAGAGTCCCCTGCAGGAATTGGACAGACTCCCTAAAAAGTGCTCTCCTGGCCCCCGAAGTGGTTAGGCAATAACTGAAAGGGTATCTTGGCTGTCGCATTTTTGCTTAGATTTTTCTATGGGTTCATATATCCCAGAATACAGGGGTCACGGGGTGTCTTTTTGTCTTCAGGGATTTCTTAATGTCTTGGAGCGTGACTCCAGGTCGACAAAACAAATATTTTTTAATATAGTACTGTTGTTGCACTTGCCACTTCACCTGAGCCAGAGATTGAGCTGGAAATGGAGAGTCTGCTGTCATTAAAATTTTGTAGGCTGGTCTCTAAATTAAATCCAAAAATTCTAAAGGACAAATCAAGTTAATGAATACAAAACAATGCTTAAATCTACTCGAAATGTGGTCAGGATTATAGGGAGTCCTCCTGGGCTTTACGCCAAGGGAAAATCCGCCCAGTTGACAGGCCTCTTGAATTAGGGTGTATTAAAAAGACAGTACTCATGTGAAAGGCTTCCACGAGTTGGATTGCTGCTTTTCAGGATTAGAAAAAAAGATTTCAGTGGTGGTGAGTCTTACTGTTAATGTTTTCTGTCAGGTCAGTAAGGCGGAGGCTGGATGATTCCATCAAAATAACCTAACCAGTCTATCCGCTGCTGCAGAGAATCTGAAGGTCTGACTGCTATTTAATCTCATAGTCCACCTCCACTCAAAATTGCATTGTGTCGAGCCTGATTTCCCAGTGTGTGTGTCAGTGACACTATGGCTTAGTCCTAGTTTTGGTTTCCTTGTTCCAGGTATGCATTCTCTTTCGCAAACTATAAACGGCAATATGTCGTTGCTGCCTTCACAATGGCATCAGAATGCAAAGGAGAGATCTTCCTGCATGTGATTGTACCAATGAGTATATTGCTGGAGCAATATATAAATGAAATAGGTAATGAGAAAGTTGAGAGAATCTGTAGTCCTGAATGGCCGGGGGTACCTCTTAGTGCTAGGTGGGTGACAGTCCGAGTTCAGAAGAAGGAATCCTAATGTTCTGCAGAAAGGTGTGGATTGGTAAACTTGATATTTCCCAGGTGTTGTTGGCCAGGTGGAATAGGTGTATAACAGGAAATGACTCAGTTGATGATTTAGAGGAATCAAAATCCACTCATCCCTTAGGTGGCCATGTTACTGAAGGATGTAAAATTAATTCCCTGTTGGGAATTGATCCAAGAATATGTTTCTCTATAGGAATAGGAGTTCACTTTGAATTTTTTAAGTGGGGATTCCACCAGCAATTATTCCATGTTGTCTTCCCCTTCGAGCAAAATATTTCTTTGGTTCAAGCTGGAATGGGATCTTTGATAAATTTCTGTCGTTGCTGCTAATCAGTTGAAGTGAATCGCAGTGTACTTCAGACCAAGAAACAGTATGGCAAGCAGGATCTGTGCAGGAAGTACAACACCTCTGTACTAAATTCATAAATCAAAAGGATGTATTTGACATTATCAAGAGATCTGAGTTCTCTCATAACTCCTAAGCAAGTTCAGCTGTGGTGCAGAGTTCACCCAGATCTTTATGCTGATCCACGAATGACAAGTTGAGTCAGAGTTGAAGGCCAGCCTGACTCTTTTCTCATCCCTGTCTAAGGCTATGAGTTGGTGGTCCAGGAATTATTCAGTACTACTTACTATGCTTTTGAGCCTCATACAGAGGTTGATGTAGGGCGTGATTACAAATTCATTCATTCAATCGTATTTATTGGGCGCTTACTATGTGCAGGTCACTGTACTAAGCGCTTTACTTCAAAGAACTGGCAGAGTGCCATAGACTGTCGGAAAACCTGGAGAAAATTGAGGTGTTATTCCAGACTGTACCCGGGAAGCATGAGACAGACCCTAACGTTAACCAACTTCTAGTTCCTAAGCAGTACAATTAATTGAGCACTTCTCAGTGCAAAGCACTGTTCGAAGCATTTGGAAGGGTACGACAGAAGCAAGACACTCGATCACTGCCTTCCAGGAGTCTACATTGTAATGGGTGGACAGACACAAATTATTTATAAATAGTGGGAGCAGGAAGTAATAATGTGCCAAGATGAAATAGCTGAATAATTAACTAAATATACAAATGAAAATATACATCTGTGCCTAAGTGCTAAAGTGTTGGGTTGATGTGACTGGAGTGGTGTGTTGGATCAGGGATTAATTCTTGGAGGAGGCTCTCCCAAATACTTAGTACAGGGCTCTGCCCACAGAAAGTGCTCAATAAATACCGTCAATTGATGGTGTGATTGAGGCAGCATTTTAAGGGGACTTTGAAGATAGGGAGAGCTGTGATATGACTGATCTAAGGAGCAGGAGAGTTCCAGATAAATCAATCAATCGTATTTATTGAGCGCTTACTGTGTGCAGAGCACTGTACTAAGCGATTGGGAAGTACAAGTCGGCAACACATAGACACAGTCCCTACCCAACAGTGGGCTCACAGTCTAGAAATCTAGTCCAGATTAATCTAGATTAATCTTAATCTAGTCTAGATTAAGGGAACAGCATGGTTCATATATTATGTTCATAATATACTGCTCAAGAAGGAGCATGGCACAGTGAATACAGCATTGGCAGAAGGACCTGGGTTCTAATCCTGGCTCCTCCACTTGTCTACTGCCTGACCTTGGGCAAGGTACTTAACTTCTCTGTGCCTCATTTACCTCATCTGTAAAATGGAGAATGAGACTGTGAGCCCCGTGTGGCACAGGGCCTATGTCCAACGTTAATTAACTCGTATCTACCTCAGCGCTTCGAACAGTACCTGTAAGCGTTTAACAAATGCCATTAAAAAAAAAAAGGTAGCAGCAGGACATCACTTCTTTGGTAGGTCTATGATGCAAGGACACTGACAAAACCTTTGTTCAGGTTTACCAATACGGGCTAGGGGAAGAGGGGGCAAGGAGACAGTAGTCGTAACTTCAGGAGTGTAGTTTATGGACTCTGGGGTACGTCAGCAAGTAGGGCATGAGAAGCAGTGTGGCCTAGCAGAGAGACCACAGGCCTGGGCGTCGGAAGGGCTTGGGTTCCAAACCAGGCTCCACCACTTGTCTGTTGTGTGACCTTGGTCAAGTCACTTTACTTCTCTGTGCCTCAGTTACCTCATTTGTAAAATGGGGGATTAAGACTGTGAGCACTAGTGGGACACGGACTGTGACCAACCTGATTAACTTGTATCTACCCCCGCGCTTAGTACAGAGCCTGGCACATAGTAAGCACTTGACAAATACTATTTTAAAAAGTAACCCAGGGTATGCCTATATATATAGAAATTGCAAGTCAAAGCTTGTATAATTTCCTAGCAAGTAATTCCAGTAAAGCTCCATGAATTACTCTGCGCTAGTTCAGTTCTCTCAAAGCCAAGAGAAGGCTGGCAGACTTTGACCTAAATACGGATGTTTGTGATCTAAACTGCGATGAGGAAAGCCTCAGTTAAGCTGCAAGTAACCAGAGATAAAAGCAGCAGGATGTCAGGGTGGGAAGGGAGACCCAACCTCCAGTTGCTTAAACAAGCTTAAAACACAAACCGACCCAGGCATAAATATCTGAACACACACAAGGAGACTCACACCAATAGCACTGTAGCTTAATTGCATTTTTTAAAAGCATTTTTACACTCACCGACTTAGACTGGATCCCTCCCCTGCCTCTTTAATTCCAACGAGGGATAGTGTTGACCCTCATTAGCGGTGTACTGAGTACTTGTGAACAGGGGACCTTGCTAAGAGCTTGGAAAACGAGGAATTACAAGGTGCAGTCCTTGTCCTTAGGCTGCTTCTGATCTAATAAAAAACAGTTGGTAAATGTAGAGCAGTTAAAAAGATTTTTTTAAAAAAGCAAACACAGGTAGATAAACAAATCCATAATAAATAAACATATCAGGACATAAAATAGAGAAAGCAGTGTGTCCTAGTAGATAGAGCGTGGGCCTGGGAGTGAGAAGGATCTGGGTTCTAATCCTGGCTCTGCCACTTATCTGGTGTGTGAATTTGGGCAAGTCTTTTCACTTCTCTGTATCTGTTACCTCATCTGTAAAACGGGGATAAAGACTGCAAGCCCCATGTGGGACAGGGAGTGTGTCCAACCTGATTACCATGTATCTACCCCAGCGCTTAGAACGGTGCCTGACACTTAGTAAATACTTAACAAATACCATTTAAAAAAAAAAAAAACCATGAATGCCAAGGTGGCTAAAACATGACCTAGATGGCAGGAGATTTATCAGGAAATTCCTCAGGGAGGATGTGGGTTTTGAGGTCTTTGAAGGAGATTGTATATTCTGTTGTTGTTCATTGTTGTTAGTGACATTGGCTAAGTGTTTATTACACTCCAAGCACTGTACTAAGTCCTGGGCAGATACATCATAAACAGATGAGACACAGTCCCACATGGGACTTACATTCTGTGTCCTCTTGACATAATTTGTGTAACTAGACATGTTGCTCTGTTCATTACCAATACATTTCTAATTCTGTAAAGGCTTTCTATGTTTGGTTAGAATTGTACCTGTCTCCAGTTTAATGAATTCATTTTAATTTGTAATAGTCATTATCTTTGAAGACACTTCTCTTGTTGTTTTTTGTCTTTAAAACATATAAAGAGATTGCATTTGTACGTTCTGAAGCTCAAACCAAAAAAAATGTTATATGGGTGAGAGTCTGATTTGGGGAAATTTATGCATTGCAAAACCAAAATGAAATTCCTCAACTTCTTGCTGTCCTTTAACTGTCACATTCCCTCTCCTGCCAAATCCTGCCACTTTTGCGTCTTTCTGAAGCAACCCTCTCTCCCAACTCACCTCACCCTACACATCTGTTCTCATCACTCACTAGTCCCCATTCCTCCTAAACTAACCTTCTAACTCTGTCTTGCTTTCAACTCTCCCATCTTCTTCCCCTGTCACGCTGTTCCCAGTATATAATTCCCTCCCTTCCCAAATCTGACAGACCACAGCCCTCCTTGTATTTCAACAACCTTTCCCTGATGAATTTCCAGCACCCCAAACTGTTCAAACCCATTACTGATTTCTAGCACTTATGCACTCATTTATGCCTCCCCTCAGCACTTATGGATATAAGTATATTCAATTATTTATTTTGATTACTCTATTCGTAAATATTTTAGCTGTAGTTCCCCCATTAAAATGTAAACTCTTTGTGAGAAAGGAACCTATCTCTTTTTTTGTCTTGTATTCCTCAAGCACTTAATACAGTACAGTTGACCCAGTGGACACTGAATAAATGATGCTACTATTACTTTTATAGTGCTACTTAGAAATATTTTGTAAGTTTGGGGGAGAAACCCTTTAAGTGGGAAGAATCACACATGCATGACTCGAAGTCTTATATTCAAAAAGTAAACTTTACAAATGAAAAAAATGTTACTCTCAAAGTTGTTATAAGAGCCCTGGGTCATATCTTGGTGAGTGGCATATCTGATCCAGTCTCATCCCATCCCCTCATCCGCTATCGTTGCTGAGGCGAAAAGCCTAGGCGTAGTCACTTCTTTATGGTAGTAGCCAGAATAAATACCATTATTTCATCCAGCCACCTGTCCATTCATCCCAATGTCCCCTCCAATAACGTCTCAAAAGAAGGCTTGAAGAACAAGCAGATGGTTGCCTTCCTTGTCCCCTGTAGGAGATGTGTTTAGCGGATAGTTGCCCTCCTTGTCCTTTATGTGTTTACTTTTCTAGCACAATCAACATAGGGTCTCTAAGATACCCTAGGCAGTGGTTTCCTGGTTGGGAAACACTGACATGTCTGGGAATCAGAAAACGATAGATTTTTTGGACCGTGGGAAAGGCATTTGAAGATTGCAATTCAGCCTAGAAAGTATGCTCCCATCTCAAGTAGATATGGTTCAGTTTTTGAACGTCCCCGGCCTGTTGGTCGGAATGCTCCATCACAATTCTTGTACGCTTTTCCAGACCCTTTGTCTTCTCCTCCACATCCAACAACCTATATCAGAAAACCGTCTTTTCATTGCAGGTTTCGATCCTAGGATGTCCCGACCCAGTGGTTCATGAGATTGCCTATCAGTACGGGAAAAACGTTGGCATCGCTTTTCAGGTTAGTGTGTAGCTTAGTCTGTGTAAAATGACAATTATGGCTTTTCTTTTTTTAATGCTACAAGTCTTGTCTATAAATGGAATCCTTCCTGTTGGGAGGGGCGTTAGCCGAAATAAACCGATGTCGTTAGCCTTCTGGAATCGGGCTTTCTTACACCACTCTTGTTTCCCTCCAGTTGATAGATGACGTGTTAGACTTTACCGCGTGCACTGACCATCTGGGGAAGCCAACCGCAGCAGATCTCAAACTCGGATTAGCCACGGGCCCAGTTTTATTTGCCTGCCAGCAGGTAAGCTTCATTCTCTAAAGCGAGGTTGGTATTGCAAGGCCTAGGGTTTCGGCATTGAGTTGGCATCCACAAGAATGTGTCTCCTACGGGGCAGGGAGGCCTTAACGTGGGGCACGCCGCATCCCGAGTTGGGGAGAGGTTGGCAAGGGGATTCCCAGCCGGACACATAATTCCGTCATTTTTCAAGGGTGGTAGCTCTTTTTTTTTATTCCCCATGAAGCAGGAATGATGTACAATTGGTCTGCGTCCACTTTCTTTTCCACATTAGCATAGAGGAAGGATTGATCCACTTATTACAGTAGTTTAGATACTTTTGAACAGCTGTAGAACATCATCTAAAATTTTGTAGTGATTTCTTTCTGTTTCCCATGCTTTGAACTGAGGCCACTGAGTTAAATAAAGCTTGTAAAGAAATTCCTACCAGTCTGCGGTCCTGTCTACCAATTCGTACTAGTCAGTCTAAAGCAAGATAGAATATTTACTTGATTTGGATGTATCAGTGAAGGCCTGTTCAGGACATAAGAAATATAACTTTTACTTTCATAGGTTTAAAATAAAGGTGTTTGGGTAAACTGGTTGAGAGATAAAATTGAATTGTCCACAGTTCTTCCCTTAAGCCCTGTTTTAAATTTGGGTGGTGTTTAGCATTAGAGCCCTAAAGATAAACCATCTTTAGGCGGTTTATTTAATGCTGACGCAGACGTGAAAAGTTCTCTGTCTCTTTGTGGTTAGTTTCCAGAAATGAATGCCATGATAATGAGACGATTCAGCTTGCCTGGAGATGTAGAACGTGCTCGGCAGTTTGTATTACAGGTAAGATTGTGTTAAGCAACATTCCAGTGTAGTACTAATGCTTCCCAAAGTGATTGTGACCCATAAACATCTTTCAGGGGACCAGTTTCAATTCCCTTTTTGTGTCCTGCTGAAATCTAAGTGCTCAGATAGATGCTCTTCAGGCTCACTATCTAGCTATGGCAGAGCTTGTGGTTTTAGCCTTTTAAAGCTGCCATGTTTTTGCATTTTAAAATTTCATTAAGCAACCAGTTATTTAATATTGATGCTATTGATGTCTGTTTCCCCCCTTCTAGACTGTAAGCCCATTGTGGGCAGGGATTGTCTCTATTGCTGACTTGTACTTTCCAAGCGCTTAGTATAGTGCTCTGCACACAGTAAGCGCTCAATAAATACGATTGAATGAATGAAAACTGTGCAGCAACACAACTGCATCAAGCAAAGGGAATGATTTTAAAGGTAAAATGAAGGGCAATCCATCGCTGGTGAGGATATGACTATTTTTGTGATGAAACCATTGAGTGAAAGGTAGATGTTCAGGAAGCCAAATGCCATCCAGATAAATATATTGAGTGTAGATATTTTATTTTGTTCCTATGTAAAATGACTTGAATTTTCTTAGGCATCCAGAAGGCATGGCAGGTGAAGGAACTATGTTCTTTGTACAGTCCCATAATCAATAAATGTGGTATGTGTTGAGTGCTTTTACTAAGTATCCTGTGCGGTAGGTGCTTGGAAGAGGATGATACAGTAGGGTTGGTAGTCATTTTCCCTGCCCACTAGGAGCTCACAGTGTAGAAATGAGCTCGGTCTTTCGAGTGTTTTGAGTTGTTTCCCCACTCCCCTTTTTTTTTAGTGTATCCAGGTGCAGAATATTTATCAGAGCATAAAGACACATTGTGGTGGCAATTCTGTTTACTGAAGTGTTAATAATAATAATAATAATAATTATTATAGTATATTATATTATATATATAGTATATTATATATAGTATAGCACTATAGTATTATAGTGCTTACAATTTTCCAAATACTGTTCTAAGCACTGAGTAGAAATGAGGTAATCAGGTTGCCCAAGGTCACACAGCAGATAGTTGGTGGATGGATTGACTGATAATAATAATAATAATAATAATAATGATGGCATTTGTTAAGCGCTTACTATGTGCAGAGCACTGTTCTAAGCGCTGGGGGGGGATACAAGGTGATCAAGTTGTCCCACATGGGGCTCACAGTCGTAATCCCCATTTTACAGATGAGGGAACTGAGGCCCAGAGAAGTGAAGTGACTTGCCCAAGGTCACACAGCAGACATGTGGCGGAGCCGGGAATCGAACCCATGACCTCTGGCTCCAAAGCCCGGGCTCTTTCCCACTGAGCCACGCTGCTTCTCTAATGACTGATGAGAGTGCAAGGGGCTCCCAGTGCTCAGCTTCCCCCTTCTTATGTATTTGTTAATCGCTTCCTATATTCCAGGCACTGTACTAAGCGCTGGGGTAGTTACAAGCTAATAGGTTGGAGCCTCATGGTGTAGTGGGTGTCGGAAGGTCATGAGTTCTAATCCCGGCTCCACCACTTGTCCGCTGCGTGACCTAGAGCGAGTCACTCTACTTCTCTTTGCCTTAGTTCCCTCATCTGTAAAAAGTGGCTTGAGACTGTGAGCCCCAAGTATTAGGACCTGATGGTCACCACAACCGGGCTGGGTCACACGCATACCTGCCACCACTAAAGTGTTGAAAAACATGAAGGAGACCATTTGGAAGATGAAGGGTGAAGGGAGGGTAGAAGTGATCTCTCGCCCTGGATAACAGTTGAGGATTTCAGAACCAAATATTATCAATCGTGGCAGGTAAGAGCTTGCTATGTGCCAAGCACTATTGTAAGCACTTGAAATCAGGCCAGACACAGTCTCCGTCCCACATGAGACTCACAGCCTAAAGGAGGGAAAATGGGTGTTTAATCCCATTTTACAGTTGAAAAAAACTGAGGTGAAGAGAAGTTACGTCGCAGGCAAGTGGCAGAGGTGGTTTTACAAGTACCCAGATTCCCAGTAGATTGTAAGCTCCTGAATCAATCAATCGTATTTACTGAGCGCTTACTGTGTGCAGAGCACTGTACTAAGCACTTGAAGTACAAGTCGGCAACATATAGAGATGGTCCCTACCCAACAGTGGGCTCACAGTCTAAAAGGGGGAGACAGAGAACAAAACCAAACATACTAACAAAATAAAATAGAATAGATATGTACAAGTAAAACAGAGTAATAAATATGTACAAACATATATACATATATACAGGTACCCCACCCCCGTGTCCGTTCCTTGTGGGCAGAGATCAATTCCACCAACTGTGTTGTATAATACTTTCCCAAGCTCTTAGTTCAGTTCCCTGCACACAGTAAACACTCAAATATTTATTTATTTATTTATTTTACTTGTACATATCTATTCTATTTATTTTATTTTGTTAGTATGTTTGGTTTTGTTCTCTGTCTCCCCCTTTTAGACTGTGAGCCCACTGTTGGGTAGGGACTGTCTCTATATGTTGCCAATTTGTACTTCCCAAGCACTTAGTACAGTGCTCTGCACATAGTAAGCGCTCAAATATGATTGATTGATTGATTGATTTCCACCAGACCATGCTGCTTTTAGCACCGAGGAAAATCTGGAATGGAAGGCTGTGGGCTACGGGTGCTTCACTGGTTTACTCAAGCTTACACTGATAAATTTGGCAAAGGAATAAAGAACTGAGCCACACATACCTGTCTGATTTCAGCAGAAAAGTGAACGGGTGTTTGTCCGTAAGCTGTAATGTGTGTTTTGTTCTTCCTTTAGAGTGACGGAGTGCAGCAAACAACCTACCTCGCTCAACGCTATTGCCACAAGGCAATAAGGGAGATCAGTAAACTGCGACCGTCCCCTGAAAGAGAGGCCCTCATTCAGCTGACAGAAATCGTCCTCACCCGGGACAAATGACTGAAATCTTTCCAGTCCCCCTGGCAGCTATATACCGGACTGTGCCTAAGAACCCTCATCTTCCTGTTGGTTGCCAGTGCAGGTTACCAACAACCATTTTTAAAAAAAGAACTTCAACTTGGTCTCTTGCCAATTTTATTTTTAAAAAAAGATCTCTGTGTCACAATTATGTCATGAAATCTTTTGTCCGTTGTTGTTCCACTGCTGAAACCCTTGACTGATTGAGGCCACTCTTGATCGTGTGTGCGGAATTGTTTACATGGTTAATATCCCCACACACACAGATCCAACAATGACAATAAATAATCAATGTTAAATGGCAGGCATTTTGAGTCACTTTCCTCTAATCCAACAGAGGCATTAATATTAGAATACTGTGAATTAACATAACTGAAAAGGTTTATTAGAAGAACCTTCATGTATTATATGTAGACAACAGTTCATATGCAAGCTTTGGGTTTTTCCAATTGACAAAAAGGAAATCGGACGCTAATGGTTTGAAAATAATGTTTACAGTTAAGACCAAAAGGCACTTGAAAGTAATGTTGGACAGGGAGTAGTGAAGGTGTGATGACGTTTCTAATTTTGCACCAGAAATTAAAGTCACCAACCAGCAGGAAAAGACATTTGTCTTTTCAACATTCTACTGTTCAAAGGCTGCAATAAGCTGGCAAAACTCACTTCACTTTGAAATCCAAATTCCTGACAGGCAGAAACGCACACCTGTATGGTCCTACTTTAGCATCTTAAACAGTGTGGCCCAGTGGATAAAGCATGGACCTGGATTCTAATCCCAGTTCCACCTCTTGTCTGCTTGGATGACCTTGAGCAAACCACTTAACTTCTCAGTTACCTCGTCTGTAAAATGGGGATGAATGCTATGAGCCCCATTTGGTACATGGACCATGTCCAACCTGATTAGGACAATGGGATAAATGATTATCTACCCCAGCGCTTAGTACAGTGCCTGGCAGTAAGTGCTTAACATAAAATAAAATTAAAAAAAAGAAATACAGATCCTTAAAAAGCTAGAACAGAATGTCCCCTCCTCCTGCTTATTGACTGAAACCCTTCAATCAGGAATCCCAGAGAACATGCATTACTAGTTACACAATTCAGGTTGGTGGTGTCCCCCCAGTGACTAGTCTGTGTCTGCTTTGCCCCACCTGGTATCTTGCTTTGAATTGCCCAGAACCAAATGAAGGATTAAATGTCTGTCCGTATGTCAAATGCATCCACAGCTGCAAAAATGCTCTTTGTAAATTGTGTTCCTACTAATTTTCTGGCACTGCATCAACACTGATTTGCAGTTCTTGGACACCTCTGCTTTGAAATTAATCAAGTAGTGTGACTAAACTGATATTTTGAGTATGTTCTGTATCTAGAGGGTTCTTTCCAAACACAATTTTAATTGAGGTCCTTAATGACCGTACTTTCTACCTATGATCTTGCTCATAATCAATCAGTCAATCAATCATATTTATTGAGCGCTTACTATGTGCAGAGCACTGTACTAAGTGCTTGGGAAGTACAAATTGGCAACACATAGAGACAGTCCCTACCCAACATTGGGCTCACAGTCTAAAAGGGGGAGACAGAGAACAAAACCAAACATACTAACAAAATAAAATAAATAGAATAGATATGTACAAGTAAAATAGAGTAATAAATATGTACAAACATATATACATATATACAGGTTTATATATAAAGTGCTCATAAGAGCAATT
Organism: Tachyglossus aculeatus; assembly: GCF_015852505.1. NCBI lineage: Eukaryota > Metazoa > Chordata > Mammalia > Monotremata > Tachyglossidae > Tachyglossus > Tachyglossus aculeatus. The sequence continues at coordinate 18,774,904 of NC_052078.1, read as the reverse complement.
TAGCAGTCTGTGAGGTAGACACCAGTTTCAATCTTACAAGTCAGAGTCCTTAATCCCTAGGGGTTTTGTCGGGTTTAATTTATGTTGCTATTTAAGTGCTGGGTTTCCCCTAAGATTTCCAGGAATGGGGAAGGATGCAAACTCTCAAATCTGAAAGCTAATGAAGAAGGTATCCCACATATGAATGTGACGGAACAGAGATTTTAACCCTTATTTAGAGGGTGGGTAATTTTCTTAAAAGCAACAGAAACACCCAATTCCACTTTCAAGACTAGCAGCGTGGCTCAGTGGAAAGAGCCTGGGATTGGGAGTCATGGGTTCTAATCCTGGCTCCACCACTTGTCAGCTGTGTGACTTTGGGCAAGTCACTTCACTTCTCTGTGCCTCAGTTACCTCATCTGTAAAATGGGGATGAAGACTGTGAGCCCCACGTGGGACAGCCTGATTACCTTGTATCTCCCCCAGCACTTAGGACAGTGCTTGGCACATAGTAAGTACTTAACAAATACCATCATTATTATTGTTATTCCTGAAACTCTGGCCCTTTGAAGACTACTACCTTTGACCATGGATTGCACAAATGGATCAAAGTGGTCCATTTTATGTTTCATTATATACATGGAGTTTCCCATGGCTGTAACTTGTGCATTTCAAGAGTAGCAAGAGATAAAAAAATTACCAACATTACCAAAACCATCAGGCTAATTTAAAGTCCAGAAATATTTTATTCAAGCCCCACTGGCAAACACATTTGCCACTTATAAATACACTTATTTTAAAGAAACAAAAATATGGAAATTTATAGACCACCTGACAAGGATGAGGAAAGTAAGCAGGAACCAGCTAAGTCAAGGCTGATGGAATTGAATTCTCACTTCTGATCCAACAGTCCTTATTTATGAGGACCACCAAGAAATCAAAGGTAACAGCAATCAATAGTATACATCAAGCACTTACTCTGTGCAGCATTACTTTACTAAACACTTGGGGTGGGTACAGGAGAGTTAGGAAATATGATCTCTGCCCTCAAGGAGTTTACAATCTAGCGGAGATAGACACTTAAATAAATTAAAGATGTGTATGTATATGCAGTGTGAGGGTGTAAGTACCCAAGTGCTTAGGGGAGGCTGAAGTGGCCGTAGGGGGTGAAATAAGGTGGAGAAATTCAATCATATTTATTAAGCGCTGTTCTAAGCACTTGGGAAAGTATAATACAACGATTATAAGTGCCAATTCCTGCCCATTAGGGAAGGTCTCCTGGAGGAGATGTGATTTCAGAAGGGTTTTAAAGATGCAGAGAGAGGTGACCTGTCGGTTATGAAGTGGGAGGGAGTTCCAGACAACCTTCAGGTCAGTCATAAGTTAAGTTAGCATAAGAAACCATGTAAGGATAGAAACACACTAAAAGAATATTTGGAGGGAGGAGTTTCCTTGCTTGATTGTTTCAAAGATTAAAAATAAGGTCTGCTGTTGAAGAGATACAGCATTCCAGACAGTTGCACAACAACCAGCAGACCGGTGAAGATCCGCGAGGGACTCCAATTTAGTGAGTCACAGATGCTAAGGACACATTCCAGCTATGTATTTTCATATGAATGGCAATTTAAAACTGTCACTGGAGAGGAGTCCTCCAAATCCTGCCATTGAAAAAAACCAATTCAAGGGTAGGACATTTTTCAGGCAATCAAAAACTCAGTTATCTTTTAACCAATATGACTCTTATTACTAAGCCCCCTGTCATGACTGCCATGCTTCTAGTGCTCTCTGCAAATTAATAGTCATTTTCCTTAATCCCGGTTACGGCATCCGTTACTAGGTTCTAGTTTGTAGGAAGTTGGCTGTGAACAGTGAATTGGATATTTCTCTCAGGATCATATATTCCTTTAGGGCAAGAAATATGCATAAGGTCTCCTTTGGGTCTCAGCTGGAAAAAGTGAAACCAAATATAGGCCTTGAGCCTACAGTGATGTCAAGTGGCCTAAATGAGAAAATTTATTTAGAAATTTAGGAATCTGTCAGTCAATCAAAGGTATTTTTGGGGTGCTTACTGTATGAAGAGTAGTGTACTAAGTGTTTGAGAGAGTACAGTACCACAGATTTGGAAGACATGTTCCCTGCCCACGAGAAGCTTACAGTCAAGGGGAAGTCAGACATCAGTATGACATCACCCAAGCACTTAGTATAGTGCTCCGCACTCAATAAATATGATTGTCTGACTGATTGATGTCCCTGCTAAGCTGAACAAACTCAATTTTGAGCTTCCAAGAAGATTTAAAAATATTGGCCAAATGATCCATCCCTGGAATATCTTTAAAACAAAAATGAAAATTGTTCTCAACAATGGAGTCACAAGCTGAGTCATTTCTCAAAAATGTCCTTAAAGGTAGCAAGCAGCAGATAAGGACTGTCAAGTACAGACAACGATCAGTAAGAAGAAGCAGTAAACAGCTTCATCCCGGAATTTGACAGGGGCTTTTGAAACTTGGCAGCCCCAGGACTTGAAGCAAAATTTATGTGCTTTTGGTTTGATGCAGCCACTGATGTGAAATAAATTGTATTTTAAATGTCAGTGTTGTTTGACACGGACACACCTAACCCAATAACAATCCATTTCCTTTGAGGATTCTATTATGTGGGCCTAGAAAACTTGGGATCCATTTTGAAATGGTTTCTTGGGAAGAACTGTGGCTCATGTTGTGCTTATTCATTCATTCAATCATATTTATTCAGCGCTTAAGGTGTGCAGAGCACTGTACTAAGTGCTTGGGAAGTACAAGTTGGCAACATATAGAGAAGGTCCCTACCCAACAGTGGGCTCACAGTCTAGAAGGGGGAGACAGACAACAAAACAAAACATATTAACAGAATAAAATAAATAGAATAAGTATGTACAAGTAAAATAGAGTAATAAATATGTACAAACATATATATATGTACATATATATATATATATATATATATATATATATATATATATATACAGGTGCTGTGGGGAGGGGAAGGAGGTAAGGCGGGGGGGGATGGGGAGGAGGGGGAGAGGAAGGAGGGGGCTCAGTGTGGGAAGGCCTCCTGGAGGAGGTGAGCTCTCAGTAGGGCTTTGAAGGGAGGAAGAGAGCTAGCTTGGCAGATGTGCAGAGGGAGGGCATTCCAGGCCATGGGGATGACGTGGGCCGGGGGTCGACGGCGGGACAGGCGAGAACGAGGTACGGTGAGATTAGTGGCGGAGGAGCGGAGGGTGCGGAGTGGGCTGGAGAAGGAGAGAAGGGAGGTGAGGTAGGAGGGGGCGAGGTGATGGACAGCCTTGAAGCCCAGGGTGAGGAGTTTCTGCCTGATGCGCAGATTGATTGGTAGCCACTGGAGATTTTTGCGGAGGGGATTAACATGCCCAGAGCGTTTCTGCACAGAGACGATCCAGGCAGCAGCGTGAAGTATAGACTGAAGTGGGGAGAGACAGGAGGATGGGAGATCAGAGAAGAGGCTGATGCTTATCAAACACATACACTTTGGGCTCACCAAATAATTTTCCTCCCAGTCACTGGGAGGAGTACATGCTGGGGGTTTCGCTATGTGGTCTGCCATTCATAATTAGTCCCCTCGCTAATATTTCCATTGAAAATTTGAGAATCAGAATTAGGTAAGGTCTGGCTCTTGGCCAGGTTTTTCTACCTCATCATCATCATCAATCGTATTTACTGAGCGCTTACTATGTGCAGAGCACTGTACTAAGCGCTTGGGAAGTACAAATTGGCAACATATAGAGACAGTCCCTACCCAACAGTGGGCTCACAGTCTAAAAGGGGGAGACAGAGAACAAAACCAAACATACTAACAAAATAAAATAAATAGAATAGATATGTACAAATAAAATAAATAAATAGAGTAAAAAATATGTACAAACATATATACATATATACAGGTGCTGTCCTCAAACTTCATAATTTGTCCCTTTTCCCTTCAAACTTCAGAGTGGGGCACATAGCATGGCCTAGTGTAAAGAGCACAGGAGGCAAGGGATCTGGGTTCTAACTTGAGCTTTGCCACTTGGCTCTTCTGTGACCTCAGGCAAAGTCACAACTTCTCAGCGCCTCTGTTTCCTTTTCTGTAAAATGGGGATAAAATACCTGTTCTCCCTCCTACTTGGACTGTGGACCCTGTGTGGGACTGGAACTGCGTCCAACCTGATTATCTTGTATTTGCCCCAGCACTTAGTACAGTGGTTGGCACATAGTAAGGATTTAACAAATACCATTGTTAAATATATATTTAAATATATAAATTATATATATGTTCATATATATATTTAAATATATATATTTTTAAAACCCTTCACAAATTCTCTGGGACTGAAAGACTGTTCCATGACAGATTTTCCCAAAGTGTGCAAGGAGGGTAGCCCTTCCCACACCCTGAACATGAGAACAAATTGGTTCTTCTTTAAACTCCGTGGAAAACAGGTCGGGAGTGCGGCTTTAAATTTGGCTCTAACCCTAAACTAATCCACAGAAAATTCACTCACCACTCCCGGTCTCTACAGAATGACTAGCAAATAAAAAACTGGAAGCTCCACAATCCAAGCAGGAGGGAGAACAGGTATTTTAACCCCATTTTACAGATAAGGAAATGGAGGCACTGAGAAGTTAAGTTACTTGCCTAAGGTCACATAAGAGACGAAGCTCAAGTTAGAACCCAGATCCTCTGCCCCCTTAGATCTGTGCTCTTTACACTAGGCCATACTTTATGCCCCACCCTGAAGTTTCAAGGGAAAAGGGTCAAATTATGAAGCTTGAGATAAGGTAGGATTTTGTTCTCTGAACAGCACAGTAACCTAAGTGTACACTGAAGGGAGGAACATTCCTCTGCCAGGATAGTGGCAGTAGAATTCCCTGTCCACAAGGAGCTTACAGCCTAGAGGGGGAGACAATTAAAATAAATTATGGATATGTGTATAAGTGCTGTGGGGGTGAGAGTGGGGTGAATATCAAGTGTTCAAAGTGAATAGGCAGTGGAGAGGGGAGGGCTGGTAGGGGAAATGGGGACCTACTAGCAGAAGGTCTCCTGGAGATGTGATTCTAATAAGACTTTGACAGGGGAGAGAATTGTGGTTTGTCATGTACGAAGGAGGAGGAGGAAGTTCTAAGTCAGAGGCAGGATGTGGGCGAAAGGTCAACAGCAAGATAAATGAGATTGAGGTAGGCTGGCATTACAGGAGCAAAGTGTTCAAGCTGGGTTTTAATAGGAAATCATTCATTCATTCATTCGTATTTATTGAGCGCTTACTGTGTGCAGAGCACTGTACTAAGCGCTGGGGAAGTCCAAGTTGGCAACATACAGAGACGATCCCTACCCAACAGCAGGCTCACTGTCTAGAAGGGGGAGACAGATGACAAAATAAAACATATTAACAAGATAAAATAAATAGAATATGTAGAAATAAAATAGAGTAACAAATACATTCAAACACATATATATATATATATATATATATATATATATATACATACAGGTGCTGTGGGGAGGGGAAGGAGGTGAGGCGGGGGGGATGGGGGCTCATTCATTCATTCAATCATATTTATTGAGCGCTTACTGTGTGCAGAGCACTGTACTAAGCGCTGGGGAAGTCCAAATCAGAAGGATAAGGTAGAAGAGATCAAGCTGATGGAGTGCCTCAGAGCTGAGAGTAAGGAGTTTCTGTTTGATGTAGTGGTGGATGAGCAACCAGTGGAGGTTCTAGAGGAATGGGGCGATAGACTGAACATTTATTAGATAAATGATCTGGGCAGCTGAATGAAGTAAGGACTGGGGTGGGGAGAGACAGGAGGCAGGGAGGTCAGGAAGGAGGCTGATCTAACAGTCAAGGGAGGGATATGATAAGTGCTTGGATCAGCTTTGTATTAGTTTGGATAGAGGGTGGGGTAGATTTTAGATATTCAGAGAGCCGGAGAGGTTCAAACTGCCTTAGAGTCAAAGAGCTTTTGTCCTATGTTTCCCAAATATATAGGCTGTGATTTCAGTTTTGTTCCTTGATCAGCCTTTCCCCCATTCTGAGTCATATCCATTCAGTAATGATCATAAACATTAGGTTAAACGCAGCAGAGAACTTCCTGTTCAGATTCATTTTAGGGCAGGGTTTCCACAAATAAATCAGAATGGAAAATTGTGTCTGTTATGCAGATAATTGCTTCAATTTCTGCACTTTTGAAGAGAAACTTTTCCCTCACACTCATGGGCTGGGAAGTCATTATCCAAGATCCAATTCAAATTGCGGCATGTGGCTCTATAATGCTTTTTCTCAGGGACGCTTTTGTTGGGAGGTTTTAACTCATTTTAGCAGTTGCCAATTAGCACAGGGCACTGTTGTGCATAAGGAGGGAAGGGGTGAGGTGGTGGGGCATATTTCCAAGGGAATATGGGCTGGACCATATGAAGTTTATAATATTTTACTCTGCAAAAGTATGGTGGAAGAAAATTCTTTTCAGTGCTTTAAGTGTAGGAGGATTTAAACCAGTCAATCAGTTGCATTGATTAAGCACTTACTGTGTGATTGATTAAGCACTTCTGTTGCCGAATTGTACTTTCCAAGCACATAGTACAGTGCTCTGCACAGTAAGCACTCAATAAATACGATTGAATGAATGAAAGTGTGCAGAGCACTGTACTAAGCACTTGGGAAAGTACAGTATAACAGAGTTGCTAGAAAAATTCCCTGCCCACAACAAGCTTATAGCCTGGAGGGGGGAGACAGGCATTAATTTAAATGAACTACAGACATGTGCATAAGTGCTGCGGGGCTTAAGGAGACACGAATAAAAGGATTGGCTGAATTGTACGTTTAAAAAAGTTCTCCAAACAAAGAACAAGTGCCAGGAAGAGGCCCAGGATCACTATTTGGGTGGGCAATAAATCGATCAATTGATGGTATTTACTGGGCGTTTACTGTGTGTGCAGAGCACTATATTAAGCGCTTGGGAGAGTACAGTACAACAGATTTGGTAGACATGTTCCCTGCTCATCCCAAGCTTGCAGTGTAGAATAACCATATGGGCAACCATATTAGGGGCAGAGGGACTCTCCAGCAGCGTGGCTCAGTGGAAAGAGCCCGGGCTTGGGAGTCAGAGGTAACGGGTTCAAATCCCGGCTCCGCCAACTGTCAGCTGTGTGACTTTGGGCAAGTCACTTGACTTCTCTGGGCCTCAGTTCCCTCATCTGTAAAATGGGGATTAAGACTGTGAGCCCCCCATAGGACAATCTGATCACCTGGTAACCTCCCCACGTGGGACAACCTGATTACCTTGTATCTACCCCAGGGCTTAGAACCGTGCTTGGCACACAATAAGTGATTAAATACCGTAACTATTAATATTATTATCCTTTTCAATAACTGTAGTGAAATGAATGGCTGAACTCAATAGCTGCAGAACTTCAACTTCCCCTCCAGTTTGCAGGAGAGATGAAGACAAAGAATGACGCTGAGTTTTTCCTTCCTGTCCTTCCTTTAAAGCTACAGTGCATTCCCTTCCCTGATGCAGGCACTGAAGCTCATATATTTTTCCTGTAAACACTCCAAGCAAAACTTTTCCAGAAGCCACATTTTGACCTCAAAGGAGCCACTAGTGGTGAAGGATTTCCCACTCCCTGAGTTGATGCCAAACTACAAACTACCTATATTCAACATCCAAGGCAGTCAGCTCACTAGTATTGAGGTAAATGCTCATAACATCATAAATTTGCTGGGCAGTAGAATGGACAACAAGGACACCTATGTATGGTGTATGCTGCATGGGGAACTAAAATGGGGCATAATCACAAGCAGAGAAGGGGCAATTAATTTTTTAGAGCTCCAGTGGAGCACAATCTCAAAAATTGTGATAAAGTTTGCTGGGAGATAATACCAGCGGATCAGTCTGCAGTGCTGCCATTAGGACAGACAGCTATTCTTGAGAAGAGACTTCAGGAATATCTGGATAACAAGAGGCAGACTGGGAACGAGTGATGGGTGCAATGCAGGTGGCAAACTCATTGGCACAATCAAGAATAGCTGCTACTTGTTAAATCAGTCGATCCTATTTACTGAGCTCCCACTGTGTGGTGAGGATTATACTAAGCACCTGCCCTTAAAGAGTTTACAATCTAGTCGAGGAGACAGATACTAAAATAAATTAGAGCTAAGGAGAAGGGAAAAGGGGCTATGTCCATGACTTACTGTTTACATTGTGGAATGAGGCTGCAGGCCAAATAGATATTTATAACCAAATTGGCAGGAATTGCTAGTCTCATTCTCTGAATCCCAATTTAGATCACAAATGTAGTCCATAGGGTCCCAACAGTTAAAGGTTAAGACCAACTGGCTGGGAAAATGCCTCTGTCTATAATTTATTTCAAAATTTTGGAAGGCAGGGATGGTATCTCCCGACTTTACTGTATTATTGCAAGGGCTCAGTAGTAGTAATAGTATTTATTGTTTACTGTGTGCAGAATGCTGTACTAAGGGCTGGGAGAGAATATGCGGGTGGTCATTAGACATGATCTGTTCTGCACACATTAAGTGCGCAATAGATATCACTGATTGAGTCTGATTGATGGACGGACAGATGCTGTAGGTGATCCATACAGACTCTAACTAGGTCCAATGCTGGCATCCATTAAACCAGTTGTGCTCATTTCTTATAATAGCAATGATGGTATTTGTTAAGTGCTTACTATAATAATAATAATGGTATTTGTTAAGCACTTACTATGTGCCAAACACTGTTCTAAGCGCTGGGGTAGATACAAGGTAATCACGTTGTCCCATGTGGGGCTCACAGTCTTAATCCCCATTTTAAAGATGAGGTAACTGAGGCATAGAGAAGTTAAGTGATTGGCCCAAAGTCACACAGCGGACAAGTGGCAGAGCCGGCATTAGAACCCACGACTTCTGACTCCCAAGCCTGGGCTCTTTCAATTAAACCACGCTGCTTCTTACTCTATTTTACTTGTACATATCTATTCTATTTATTTTATTTTGTTAATATGTTTTGTTTTGTTCTCTGTCTCCCCCTTCTAGACTGTGAGCCAGTGCTCTGCACACAGTAAGCGCTCAATAAATACGATTGATTGATTGATAGGGACCGTCTCTATATGTTGCCAACTTGTACTTCCCAAGCGCTTAGTACAGTGCTCTGCACACAGTAAGCACTCAATAAATACGATTGATTGATTGATTCTTCAGCTCCTATATGCCAAGCACTGTTCTACTAACCAGTATGTACAAGTTGGGATTCAAAAAGAGACTGGATGGAACACCAGTAAGCGTTTGAAATCTAAAATGAAAGAGTGATCCATCTAATAAGAGATCCCTTTAAATTCGTTTTGAGTAATTTTAAATGGGGCAGTTCTGCTAGAGTCTAGTATTCCTTGATGTACGCGAGGGGGAGGGTTGGAACACTAAACATGGCAGTCAATGGACTTTTCATGTGAGTTCAAAGACGTGCTCTGCACACAGTAAGTGCTCAATAAATACAATTTAATGAATGAATTATCTTGGAGACAAACAGGAAAAAAAGAAGCAAGCACCAAAATGTTACTCATCAGGATTAATGTTTTGCCAGAAAAAAAGATGTATAAAAAACTTTACATACTATCAAGAATGGGTAATGCTGATGACAATATTATTAAAACCAAAATGGTAGGTACTTCTGTGCCAAGTACTTTACTAAGTGCTGACGTAGCTAATCAAGTAGGACACAGTCCATGTCCCTCATGGGGCACACAGTTTAAGGGAGAAGAAGAACAGGTATTTAATTCCCATTTTATAAATGAGGAAACTGAGTGACAGAGAAATTAAGTGACTTGCCCAAAGTCACCCAGTAAGCAAGTGGCAGATCGGGGATTTAAACCAAAGCCTTTTGTTTATTGCCTTTCCTTTAAAACCCTCAAACCTATTACACAAATGTTCTCTCCCTTTCTCTTCACAGGATCCCTGGGTGCTGGGGTGGAATGGGACAGGTGTGACTATTCTCAATTACCACATGGAGGTAAACAGGGGGGAGAGACTTTAAGTTGTCTTGCCCTAGGACACACGGTTAATCAATCAATCGTATTTATTGAGCGCTTACTGTGTGCAGAGCACTGTACTAAGCGCTTGGAAAGTACAATGACAGAACCAGAACAAGAATCCAGTTTCCTGACTAGCAGCGATTGCTCAAACAGTCCAGGCAACCGTGCTTGGGGAGAAGGAGGTCACAGTTATTTTTCAGAGTGAAATGAGGGGCTTTTTTTTTTTTTTGGATACCCCCATAAGGAAGTTAAGGCCCAGCAAAATGAGCGAAGCAGCCTCTTTCTACCCTTCGTCTCCCTTGGACTCTTAAAACTAGAGTCCATTTTTACTGCCTGAATGAATAAATCCTGTCAGAGGGGAGGTTTGTTTGGGCCTTGCCACAAGTGTTCACACTTTGGAGTGGTGATTTGGTGTTTTTTTAAAAAATCTTTCCCCTTTTTCATGACTGTATTTCAGCCAAATTAAAGACATAAAGAGAGAAAAAACAGGTAATGGAAGAGAGAACACTCTGGGGATTTGGCCAATCTTTTCCAAATTCCCGGTTTGCATTATCCCGGGTGGAGGGCGGGAATGTGTTGCCGTGCCACACTGACCTTTTCCTGAGGTGGTTTTCCGGTCCCGTTTTTCTGAATCCCGCAGGCCTCATCTCCCCCTCCGCCGGAGGGAAGATTAAGGAAGGGGAGGGAAGATTAGGGAAGGGGTGGGAAGATTAGGGAAGGGGAGGGGGGAAGGAAAGCGGGCAGAGAAAAGGACGGGCGGGGAAGGAGGGGAGAGGCAGGAAGATTGTGAGGAGAAAAGGGGAGGAGGCAGGAGGGAGGGGAGAGATCAATCAATCAATCGTATTTATTGAGCGCTTACTGTGTGCAGAGCACTGTACTAAGCGCTTGGGAAGTACAAGTGGGCAACATATAGAGACGGTCCCTACCCAACAGTGGGCTCACAGTGTAAAAGGGGAAGACAGAGAACAAAACCAAACAAAATAAAATAAATAGAATAGATATATACAAGTAAAATAGAGTAATAAATATGTACAAACATATATACATATATACAGGTGCAGTGGGGAAGGGAAGGAGGTAAGATGAGGGGGATAGAGAGGGGGACGAGGGGGAGAGGAAGGAAGGGGCTCAGTCTGGGAAGGCCTCCTGGAGGAAAGGGGATCAATCAATCAATCAATCGTATTTATTGAGCGCTTACTGTGTGCAGAGCACTGTACTAAGCGCTTGGGAAGTACAAGTTGGCAACACAGAGAGACGATCCCTACCCAACGGTGGGCTCACAGTCTAAAAGGGGGAGACAGAGAACCAAACCAAACATACTAACAAAATAAAATAAATAGAATAGATATGTACAAGTAAAATAAATAAATAAATACAGTAATAAATATGTACAAACATATATATATATACGGGTGCTGTGGGTAAGGGAAGGAGGTAAGATGAGGGGGATGGAGAGGGGGACGAGGGGGAGAGGAAGGAAGGGGCTCAGTCTGGGAAGGCCTCCAGGAGGAAAGGGGATGGAAAGGGGAAGGTAGGGTAGAGAAAAAGGTAATAATAATGGTATTTCTTAAGCGCTTACTATGTGCCAAGCACTGTTCTAAGCACCGGGGTAGATACAAGGTAATCAGGTTGCCCCCCGTGGGGATCACACTTTTAATCCACTTTCTGCAGATGAGGTAACTGAGACACAGGGAAGTTAAGTGACTTGCCCAAGTTCACACAGCAGGCAGAGGCAGGATTAGAACCCATGTCCTCTGACTCCCAAGCCCGAGCTCCTTCCACTGAGCCACGCTGCTTCTCTAAGATATGAGGGGGAATGAGAGGAGAAAGGGGAAGAGGAAGGAGCTGAGGGAAGGGGGGGTGTGGAAAAAGGAAGGAAAAGGGATTGGCGGGGAGATGAAGGAAGGGGAGGGGAATGGCAGTAATATTTGTTAAGCACTTCCTATGGTCATTCATTCAATTGTACTTATTGAGCACTTACAGTGTGCAGAGCACTGTATTAAGCGCTTGGAAAGTACAATTCAACAGGGACAATCCCTTACTTACTATGTGCCAGGCATTGTTCTAAGCGATAATCGAGTCCTCACAGCCTTAATTTCCATTTTATGGATGAGGGAACTGAGGCATGGAGAATTAAAGTGGAGAATGATGTTGCCAACTTGTACTTCCCAAGCGCTTAGTAAAGTACTCTGCACATAGTAAGTGCTCAATAAATACGATTGATTGATTGATTAAAGTTACTTGGCCAAGGTCACACAGTAGACAAGTGGCAGCGGAATTTGAACCCATGACCTTCTGGCTCCTAGGCCTGTGCTCTAGCCCCTAAGCCACGCTGCTTCTTTAAAATGAGAGAAGAGGGAGGGGAGGGGAAGAGAGAGGAGGGAAGGTGAAGGAAGATGGAAGGGAGGAAGAAACGAAGAGGAGAGAAGGGGGGAAGGAAGAGGAGCAAGAAGAGGAGTGAGGGAGAGGAGCAGCGCAAGCAGGCGTGAATCTGGCAGTTTTCTCCTCACAGGAAGTTTCTCCTCACTTCCATTTACGCAAGTAGAATAATAATCATCAGATTTAAGATTTTTTGAATGTGGAGAATTTTGAGGCAGATTATTTGTTCTGTAGTGTCACTCATGGCATTTACCTTCTGGTTCTGAATTTTCCAGTCAGATGTTTCACCACCACAGCCCCGTTACATGTGGGATCGCCTATGGTAAACAATACCAGGGATGTAGTTTTGTCTTACACTTTTTATGAAGCAGTAGCAATCTAATAGCAAAAAATAAAAGCTGCCAGATTCATATTTTCCATTCTGCTGTTCTCTAAAATGAGCTCACGATTTTCAAAAAAAACGAGATGATTTAATGCAAAAAACTGTTTAACTTTGGCCAGTCCTCCTACAAGTTACCCAGGAGGAAAACCTGTCCAGAGTTAACAGAGCCTATTAAATTAGGATTTATCCTAAAGATAGAACTTTGGTGAAATGTTTCCTTGAGCTGGAAGCCTGATTTTAGTGATAACAAAAACGATTTCAGTGTTGTTGAGTCAATGCTAATATAGAAAATATTTTTTTATTGGCCAGGTGAGTAGGGTAGAAGCTGTATGTCGTGTTCCATCAAAATAACAAACCGGTCTGTACCCACTGAAGCTGGGAACACAAAGTTTTGATTGCTACTTAATCTTATACTCCACCTCCACTCCTAGAATTGCATTGTGTCAAATCTGATTTCCCAATGTATGAGTCAGTAACACTCACTGGTTAAGGGCTGATTTTTACTTCCTCTTCACAGATCTGCACTCTCTTCAGTGAGATGGCAGGGAAGGAGTGATCTTCTTACATTGGATGCAGCTTATGTGACCGTACAGGTGGGTTTGGATTCCGCGTTCCTGAAGCATTAATAGAGGAAATATTTTTGCTTTCTTAAGCCTGAATGGTCTGGCTGAATTTTTAGCTCCCTCTTATCTTTGTTTCCTGGAAGGTTTTATTCAGAAGGAACTCTTATGCTTTGCAAAGAAGTGTGCAAATGTATGTAGATCCATAAATTTAATAACTGTGGTATTTGTTAAGCACTATATGCCAAGCACCATACAAAGTATTAGAGTAAATACAAGAGAATCAGGTCAGATATCTATCCCACACTGGATTCACAGTCTAAGAGACTGATTCCCTCACACGATGTTCATTACATTTAATGGGCCTATCACTATTCTAGCAATAAGGATCCCATTTAGAGGTTTAGGGAAGTCAGAACTGACCCTTTGTTTAGCTGGTAATTTAAGCAAAGGTCATATAAATTCCCAGGTTGGAATTGGTCCCAGAATAGGAGTTCAGTTCTATTTTTATGAACTTAATGTGAATTCAACTTGCCAATGCAATTCTTCTTTGTCACTGACCACTACCTGAACCACTTCTTTGTCTCAAACTGTTCCATGCTACGGTACCTTTTATACTTCCCTTGCTAGGACAGTTGAAAAACCAACGGCCTTGGAGTGGTCATGATGTAAAGCATTACACCTGCTTCCTGGTGCCCTTTATTGTCCAGAACAGCTTTTGAGTGACAACTTCATCAATCTGCTGCTCCATTTTTATGGGTCAGGCCTAGGCAAGGCAGTCTCAGGTTTCCCGAGACGCTCTGCTTTCCGTTCTCCACCTGCGATTTCAGACACTGTGCATGGGTAAACGAGGAAAGGAATCAACCCCATTTGAACTCAGACTGTAGTGTAAGATTGTGGGGGAAACCCCAAAGGAGTCACAAGCTGTATGCTCACCCACACAAGACAGCCCTGCTGCTCAGAGAAAAGGGAAGAGAGAAGGCACAGAGCAAGTGGGTGAAGGGGAACTCTGAAATTAGGACATGTTACAGGAAATAGATGATGGAATGAAATGTTTCGTTCCTAAGATAAATATGGATAGGGATTGGAAAAAGTCAGAATTAGATTCACCTTCCTATCCATAAGCCCTCCTCTCTTCTCCCACTCCCTTCTGCACCGCTTTTACTTGCTCCTTCATTTAACCTCCCTCCCCTCCCCAGAGCACATATTTATCTACCTGTAATTTATCTGTTCATGTATCTATTTATTTACATTAATGTCTGTCTCCCCCTCTAAACTGTGAGCTCATTGTGGGCAGGAATGTGTTATACTGTATTCTCCCAAGTGCTTATTAAAGTGCTGTGTAAGCTCTCAGTAAATATAATTAAATGAATGAGGGTCAATACACGGTTCTGGCATCAGAAGCCCCTGGGGCTCTACTCTACTCGTTTATCCTACCCTTGCTGTGGTAGTGGGGCATACATCAAAGCTGCCCCAGAGGGCACAAAAGATGGGGTCTAAGACCTCAGATGCTCAAGATCTAGTTTTTCTATCATGAAGAACGTTGTGGATCCCAAATCCCCAGCATCGGGAAGTTGGACAGTTCTAAGAGTGCATGCTGTATCTTCACTCTGCTGCCCAGAGTGCCATTTTTCTATCAAAACTTTCACGATGTGTTTCCCCACTCCTCCAAAAACCCCAGTGGTTACTCGTCCACCTCCCCAGGAAGCAGTGTAGCCTAAAGGAAAGAGCATGGGCCTAGGAATCAGAAGACCTGGGTTTTATTACTGACTCCGCCACTTGTCTGTTGTGTGACCTCGGACAAGTCATTTAACTTGTCTGTGCCTCACTACCCACTCCGCCTACTTAGGCTGTGAGCCCCACATAGGAAAGGGACAATGTCCAATCTTATTATCTTGTATCTATCCTAAGCACTTAGTACAGTGCTTGGCACTTAGTAAGCACTTAACAAGTGCCATAATCATTCTGACAGATTTAATAGTAATAATAATGGCATTTATTAAGTGATTACTATGTGCAAAACACTGTTTTAAGTGCTGGGGAGGTTACAAGGTGATCAGGTTGTCCCACGTGAGACTAACAGTCTTCATCCCCATTTTCCAGATGAGGTCACTGAGACAGAAGTGACTTGCCCAAAGTCACACAGATGACAATTGGAGGAGCAGGGATTTGAACCCATGACCTCTGACTCCAAAGCCCGGGCTCTTTCCACTGAGCCATGCTGCTTCTCTAAACACGCTGCATCTCTAAGCTTCTCAAATCTCAAAGATTTGAGATTCTTTATCAAGGATTTTGTTCTGCTCTCCTTTGTATATGTTCCAGGTTTTGCACAGGAGCTTTTTTTCTTTTTTTAAGATAACTCACTGTAACGAGGAACAGACTCCTATTAGCTCTAAAGTGTCTGCTTTGTGGGTCACTCTGATCTGGTATGTAGTGTTTAGCAGAAGTAAAACTACTCTAATTGCTTTCACTGTGATTCCACTATAAAAAATGACTGGTTTCAAGACAATTCAAAGCTGTATTTTCTTTACAGAGACTCACATGACTTTACTACTTACCTTAGTTGCAAGCCCACTTGATAAAAGATCAGTGATTAGGGCCAGTTGTTTGAGTCTGGCAAGGAAAACATTGTGGCTTGGTAGCTCAACAGAGGAAAAAAAATTAATGGTCAAATACATTTAAAATATGTACATGATTCAGAGCATGACATTTCCAGGAGACTCCGACACCTTAGTCAAAAGTAGGTCAACGAAGCCTGATTCTCCTTGACTCCTGCACGTCTCCCAGCCCCACCCAGCTTTCTTCTTACCCCTCCCAAATTCTGAAGGCTTCCCGATTACCTCGGTGCCAGCTTTAATACATTAAGAATTCTTCTCAAACAATAGCATTTATTGAATTCAGTAAACCCTCAGTCCCTGAATTTGGCTCACATATTCAAACTGAGCTAAGGACCTGGGTTCTAATCCCAACTCCACCACTTGTCTGCTGTGTGGCCTCGGGCAAGTCATTTTATTTCTCTGTGCCTCAGTTACCTCATCTGGAAAATGGGAAGTAAGACTGTGAGCCCCATATGGGACATGGACTGTGTCCAACCTGATTAGTTTGTATCTACTCCAGTGCTTAGTACAGAGTCTGGCATAGTAAGCACTTAAAAATTTAAAAAAAAAAAATCAAGAAAAAGGATTAGATGTGGAAAGGCATATGCATTTTCACATTTTAAAATACTTGACCTTTGAATAAGCACCCTGAATGGGTGGAAGTTGCCGTACAAAGCAAATATTTCCAAATCAGGTAATATAACCAGATGAATATAATATTTTATCCACCAAAAAAAACCTCTACACATCTCTAGATGCAGGACATTTTTCAGAACATTAAGACACACTGAGGGCCATGTTGTTTCCTGTAAGAGTTTGGACCAGATCATCACTTCAGAAATACCAAGTCACAGATTAGGGTCATTCAATTGAAAGTGTTGAGAAGCAGTGTTCCATTCTTCTGGGCAGCATCCCACCAGACTGTGCCTAAAAACCCCCTCATCTTTCCATTAGTTTTCAATGCAGGTTGTCAAAAATCATTTTAAAAATTATTTCAATATATTTCCTTGGCAGTTTTCAATTTTAAAAAGATGTCACAACTACATTATGTCAGAGCTTAAAATCTTGACTGATGGCATTCTTGATTGTAAGTATGGGACTGTTTAACAATGTTAAAAGTCCCCCCCCCCAAAAAAAAACCACATACACCTACAATACAGTAATAATCAATGGTAAAAATATTTTCAGTTGGATTAGCTTTCACCTCATTGGCAATAGGTTAATGTGGAGGGTTGGAAAGAAGGGCAGAAAACTGTCAACTCTGAGCCAAGTTTACTTTTTGATTAGACTCTACAGTACTCAAAATGTATATAGGAGAATGGTTTATTATAAAAGACTGTACATAAAATTTAGACAACAGGTTATATACAATTTAGAAGAATTTCTGATTGAAAAAAGGAAATACAAATAAGGTACTTGGTCACTAATGGTTCTGAAATCATGTTTACAATGTTTAAAAAGCATTGGAAAAAATCACACTGGGCAGGGAGTAGTGAAAGTGTCAGGATATTTCCAATTCTGCACCAAAAATTAAAGTCACCAACTTACGGGATTAGCCACTAGTCTTTTCATTACTCTGCATTTCTTTTCTCTTTTCTCCGCATTACTTTTCATTAGTCTGCAGTGGCTGGCAAAATTGACTTCACTTTGAAATCCAGACGAATTCTTAATATATTCGAGGGTCCCACTTTAGCATCTTAATGCATTTTTGTGCAAACCAAGAACAGAAACATCTCCTCTTTCTGCTCCTTAACCTGAACCCCTTCCATCAAAGGAGAAGCCACACAGAGCATGGGTTACTGGTAACAATCTTTTTGGCTTGGCTGTGTCCCCATTGTAACTTGTATGTATCTATCTAGTCCCATTTGGGGCTCTGGCTCTGGACTGTGAACGCCAAACGGAACAGATTTATATTTCCTGCCGGTACTTCACGTATCTACTGCTGCAAAAAAGGGTTTCTGTAAAATTATGTTCAAACTCACTTCCTGGCACCGGCTCAACATTTGATTTGCAGTGTTTGGGAACATCATCTCTGAAATTCATTGAGTAGTGTGGCCAATTAAACAGTTAATGAGTTGGGTCCTGTACTTACTTAGGCAATCCTTTCCAAACAGAATTTTCATTAGTTCTTAGAAATGCCCTTCAGATTTCTTCTAATCTGATAAGTGAAAACATTTTTCAGATTTTACCCCAGCATAAAACTATACTCAAGATCTCGTCTTGGTTAGGATAAGCCTACTACTACTTTTGTCCTTCGTTAATGCACTGTCTAGCAGATAAAAACAACAACAGAAGCGTAATTTTGCTATTTCCCTGATTTTGGATACCATAACCAAGCAAACCAATGAAGGAAGGGACAAGACCTTTGGTTCACTTATGTATTTATGAATGAAAAAATTCAGAATGCAAATTCACTCATTAAAAAAACTCAGGTACAAATTACAACATACAGAAGACCACCTATTTTTTTGTTTGTTTCACATGGACCTCAGAGACGCAACAATCCATTGCAACAGATTTTAGTGTGAGTAATCCAGATGAAGATTACAACAAATTGGAAGCATCTTGGATTTCTTTTTTTAAAAAAGGATATTTCAATACATAAGACTGTATGCATGCTTTAAACAAATAGTATAGTTCAAGAATGAGCAAGAGTCTAAACAAAAGGTAGTATGACCAGCACTAGCATTAAACTTTTTTTTCCAGATTTTAATGTGTTAGTCTAACGTAGTGTTAGTTACCATGCTGCACTGAAAAAAATGTAATGGCACAATCTGAATCATGATTCATTAAATACTATACCCTACTTCCCAAGAATATTTAGGCCGGTCATAAAATTAACAATGCAGAAGTAAATACACAAGCATAATCAATAGCAGACAGTCGTTGAAACACATTGCCATACAGCAATGAATCGACCGTCTCCCAGGATTTATGCTTATGAATTGACATTCAATCATACCAATAAAACAGCATGTCCTGAATGAAAAGATGGGCACATTTTTAAACATATTAAGACAATTCTGTTAACCTTGATACTTGCCCCTGGTAGATAATCACGGTATGATTGGATACAAGATCCCATTGGAAAAGCAAAAGAAGTTTAATCAGCATAGTGCATGATTGATTCAACATAATTCCCAGGGAACAGGCCAGTCACTTTATTGCAGACTCCTTCATACCAGCCATCGTCATTCTTCTTTATAACATAAATGATTGCACCCTCCATAAAAGACAGCTCATCATCCTTGTCCTTTGTATAATCGTATATCGCAACAACTGTGGGAAGGAAAAAGGTGAAAGTGTGAGTATCAATGTAAACTAATTCAAAGGCTAGCTGAATTGTATGTTTCAATGCCATGACTTATCAGGAGTGGCAATCTAGCCACCTTTTCAAAGGGGTTCCTAAAATTAATTGTAGGTTGCAGGCCAATAACAAACCATATTTCAGAATAGCTGGTTATCATTTGAATGCCAAATTATAATATAAATATTAGGCTGGAGGAGTCGATACCAAATTCTAAAATTCAGTTCTTGACTCAAGGCTGATTCTTTTACGACTTATGAAGCCACTTTCTTTCTTGCTCTATATGGCAGTGAAATTTATTCCTGTGGCATTCCCCTTTCTGGTAAAATGAGAAAATCTAAACGAAAGCAACTGTGGGATGAATAGAAAAAGCATACTTTTAGCATTAGGAAGTAAAGCAGGGAATTATTCCCTTCTTCCAAAGCTCGCCTGAGAGGAGAAATTCTAACATATTGATTGCTAGATGGGGTGGCGGAACCATGTTGGGTCACGCATGGCAGCTGCTCTTGGGTATGGCATTCCGTTCCATCCCTTCCATTCTTGGATCTGCTCCCGGTCCCTTCCCTTCCTTCCTTCCCCTATGCTGCCATGGAAATGGAGAAGGGTGGGGGGAAAAAGAGGTCCCATAGCAAACCTTTGGGCTAGGAGCAGACCCTAGCACATCTCCAGCCAGTCGGGTCTGAACTCTGCATTGATTCTCCAAAGGGACAGGAGCAATACCACCAGAATCATATGGTTCCTCACCCACTGTTGTTGAGCCGAAATGAGGTTAAAGTGATTTTTACTCCAGTTTTGTAGCCCATTCACCTCCCACCTAGACAAGTACCTTCCTCTCTTGGCTGTAAGCTTGAAGCAAGGCAGTGCTGGGAGTAAGGGCCCATCACAAGGCAGTACACCCCTTTAAAAGGAAATAAGGAGGGGCTACCTTGGGTTAGGTACAAAGTCCCTCCCCAACCACCCTCTAGGCCCAGAACAAAGTGTGGAGTAGAGGTTACCTGCCTGGGGTGGCAATGGGCAGGGCACAAAAGTGGAGAAAAAAAAAAATCACTTGGACACCACTGGTTTTCTGTCATAAGCTTCTCTACTCCTACCAATATCAGCTCTTTTTTAAAAAAAAAATGGTATTTGTTAAGCCCTTATGATGTGCCATTCCCCCGGGCCTGGAATGCCCTCCCTCTGCCCATCCGCCAAGCTAGCTCTCTTCCTCCCTTCAAGGCCCTGCTGAGAGCTCACCTCCTCCAGGAGGCCTTCCCAGACTGAGCCCCTTCCTTCCTCTCCCCCTCGTCCCCCTCTCCATCACCCCCATCTTACGTCCTTCCCTTCCCCACAGCACTTGTATATATGTATATATGTTTGTACATATTTATTACTCTATTTATTTATTTATTTATTTATTTATTTTGCTTGTGCATATCTATCCTATTTATTTTATTTTGTTAGTATGTTTGGTTTTGTTCTCTGTCTCCCCCTTTTAGACTGTGAGCCCACTGTTGGGTAGGGACTGTCTCTATATGTTGCCAATTTGTACTTCCCAAGCGCTTAGTACAGTGCTCTGCACATAGTAAGCGCTCAATAAATACGATTGATGATGATGATGATGATGATGTGCCAGACACTGTTCTAAGTGCTGGCATAGAAACAAGCTAATCAGGATGGATATAATCCATGTCCCACATGTGGCTCAGGCTTACCCCCATTTTACAGATGAGGTAACCGGCACAGAGAAGTTAAATGACTTGTACTTGCCCGAAGTTACACAGCAGACAAATGACGGAGCCAGGATTAGAACCCAGGTCCTTCTGACTCCGAGGCACATGCTCTAGGCTAGGCCTTCCTCACAAAAGCAGTAAGCACAGAATAATACATAGCTACATCTTGAACATACATTAGAGACACAATCATAGGGGTGGAAGGGATTTCGAGACTTACAGAACTCAATCAAACTACAGAAACGTTCAGCAGGCTGGGTGCTAATGGCTTAAGGAGCCAAGCATAAATCATTCCCCCTTCAGAATCAGCTAAACAAGCTCATCTATCTTCTCCACTCTTTTCCTGTAGTGGAATTGCATTAAATTGCTACAAACCTCGAAGGATTACGAAAAAGGATGCATGTGTGCATTAATCATATCCCCAGAAGTCCAGAAGAACAAATAAAATTACCTATAACCATTTATTTCTATCAAATAATTCCATTAAAGCACTAGGTCCCCTAGTTAAAGTTGAAAACAAACCCAGAGCACCAAATAAAGTGGGCATTTAGGAACCAAGAATTCCTCCAGTGGATGGAAGACAAGATCAACAAAATATTTAATTGAAACCCATTTATTTTACCCTGGAAACTAGAAGGAATTGAGCTCCGCAGGATAGTTCAAGTTGAAAATAGACTTTTGGTGCCCTGATTTATCACCCTGTAGACAAACGTTGGCCTTATTCACCCGCTGCTATTGTCCAAGGAGCTAGATGAATAAACCTGGTTACATGTTATTGTTTTCACATTCTTTCCCCTGACATCATGCATCACCTAAACTGAAATAGCTAATGGTCTTATTTACTAAAGGCAGGAAAACTGAGACAGCCAGAGTAATTCAAAAAGTCAGAAATATGACAAATTTCCCAACCCCCAACCC
The DNA here is from genome assembly GCF_015852505.1 of Tachyglossus aculeatus. Taxonomy (NCBI): domain Eukaryota; kingdom Metazoa; phylum Chordata; class Mammalia; order Monotremata; family Tachyglossidae; genus Tachyglossus; species Tachyglossus aculeatus. Next base: position 18,753,017 of record NC_052078.1, on the reverse strand, counting down.
TATACCACATAGACCACATTAACCCCCCAGATGGGCTCTGGAAATCCAAATTATGCAAAAAATAAGCAGCTCAACCTTAATAGTTTATTTATTTAACTGTACTTAACAGTTAAGTCTCATACAAAAATAGAAGTTTCTTGGGTAAGCAATAACAGCCTTGTGTCTCAACTTCAAATATCAGTTTAATTCTCCTCATTGTTAAAATAATACTTAACCACAAAGGCAAGAACACATGTGGTAAACTGACTTTGCAGTTACTGTGGTGCCAACAGCTACGAGGAGCTATGAGTTTTGAGTTCAAATATTCATTCATTCAATTGTATTTATTGAGCGCTTACTGTGTGCGGAGCACTGTACTAAGCGCTTGGGAAGTACAAGTTGGCAACATATAGAGACGGTCCCTACCCAACAGCGGGCTCACAGTCTAGAAAAAAGCACTGTTCTAAGCGCTGGGGAGGTTACAAGGTGATCAGGTTGTCCCATGTGGGGCTCACAATCTTAATCCCCATTGTACAGATGAGCTAACTGAGGCACAGAGAAGTTAAGTGACTTGCCCAAAGTTACACAGCTGACAAGCGGCGGAGCCGGGATTTGAACCCATGACCTCTGACTCCAAAGCCCGGGCTTTGTCCAGTTCAAATACAGATCTCAAACGAGCCTAGCATTTCTCCAGGGGAGGAAACAGATAAATGTATGCAGGCCCATGTAATGGAATTTGCTTTAGTTTGCCCTCAAGCAGTCACGGAAATGATGAGGCACTTGCTCTGGACCCTGGGCTGTGACTGGAAAAGATCCTGGTGGAGCTGAATCCTAGTGATTATCTCCTGTTTAACACATTTAGATACGTGAAATTCCACTAACAGAAACTCATGATGGAGCAGACAAGGCTTTTCGTCCCATGTTGGGAACTGCTACACTTAAAAAAAAAAGTTAGGAAGAGAAAACTCAGGAGTGCTGATGGGGATTTTTTTCTCTTCTGCTTTCTTTCACTGTCACCTTCAAATCATTTTCACCTCTTACCTTTTTCAATATAACTCTTGGGGGCCCAACTTGGATCGCCGTCTGCATACGGATCATTCAAATCATTTTCACCTCTTACCTTTTTCAATATAACTCTTGGGGGCCCAACTTGGATCGCCGTCTGCATACGGATCATTATACTGCACTACGGCAGCTTCCTCGTCCTCATAATCCACGGGGGGCGGTGGGGGAGGAGGAGGGGAATCATCAAACATGGCCATATCATCTGGCGGAGGCGGTGGTGGAGGAGTTGGACTATCGGCAACTACGGGGCATTAAAAAAAAGAAATCAATGTGGGTGAGAAACAGCACCAAGGGAAAAACCATTAACAAGAGTCCAGTTAAGCTCAAACTAAATCACAGCATGCACTATTATCAAACATGCACTGATTAGAAACAAAAGCTTGGTGTGTTAAAGCTAATGCTTGGTAGCAGGTAGGCGGGATGTAACAGTAACAGTAGGAACCCAAGCTAGGAGTAAGAGTAATCAAAAGCATTGGAAGATGATCACCTAGAAGGATTTGGGAGAAAATTCCCTATTTCACAGCTGCACAACTTGCACTGCAGAGATGAGAGCTGCCCTGGTTCTGAGACCCTCCAGCAGTCACTATAAATGTCAGACGGTTGGACAACTGTTCTCACAGTTTAACAGGCCTCCAGTTAGCACTGTCTGAACCAAGCAGAACCTGATGGATGCTCTGTGGAAATGTCCTTTCTACCGAGCTTGGACATCTGTTTATTGACTTTTTAAAACACACGCACACACAAAAAAAACTTGCTGGCAGTTTTGCTTTTTTCTCCTTTTTGTTTGGCTGGCTAATTATTGTAATGAAGTTGTAATGAAGTAAGAGAAAATGAAAATTTCAAAGAGGAGAAAAACTTTCAAGGTTGTTTATAAGGCACGCGCTACATTCAAGGTTTTCTAACTACATACATTTTGTCAAGAAAAAGATGAAATGAAGGAATTCACGCTCGGTTTACCTACAGTTAGAGGACTGTGGGAATGTGGGGGGAGGAGGAGGAGTGCAGAAGAAACAGAATGAGAAAAAGTATGATACCTTACCAGTACCTATAGGAAAAACAGCAGGAGGAATAACAACATCATCATCATCATCAATCGTATTTATTGAGCGCTTACTATGTGCAGAGCACTGTACTAAGCGCTTGGGAAGTACAAATTGGCAACATATAGAGACAGTCCCTACCCAACAGTGGGCTCACAGTCTAAAAGGGGGAGACAGAGAACAAAACCAAACATACTAACAAAATAAAATGAATAGAATAGATATGTACAAATAAAAAAAATAAATAAATAAATAGAGCAAAAAATATGTACGAACATATATACATGCGAAATGGTCACAAATAACAATTTACTTCAAATTCAAGTGCTTAGTACAGTGCTCTGCACATATTCAGTGCTAAATATCACTGATTAAAAATTTCTAAGTTGTTGTTTTTTATATCTAGAATAAGGGAAGGAAGTGGAGCGCTGCCTTGAAATGATGTATAACCTCATTTGCTAATGGGCCCAGGTGAATAATCTTGCTAATTCTAGACAGTTTATGGAAGGAACTCAATCCATTGTTGGGTTCCTGGCGTTGAGCAGGAGGGAGAAACAACAATGGAAGTTGGAAATTCATTCTAAAACTCACAGATTGTTACTACTTTCCTAAAATGTTTATCAACCAAATACAAGCACTTCCAACATGCTTTACAACTGAGGCCTTACTTTTTTACATGTTATTGGAAGTTTGTTCACAGGAATTTTGGTGTGTTTGCAAACAAGGAGATGGGAAAAGAACAGAGAAAAGAAAAACAGCATATTTCTGGGCATGCAGAAACATCTGGTTTCGGTCTGGAGAAGCTGGAGAGAACGAATTCTTGGGTCCTCTTTTAGACCAAGGTGGAATTTATGGAAATCACGATGCCCCTTTGCTCAGCAGCCTGCTCCAGACTTGGAACGAGGGAGACTACTTTAATTTGATTTACTTCCCTTTCTGAAATAAATTTTAGAGAAGCCCTCCTCATAATTCCCCTAACCACCCCCCACAAAAAAAAAACCCCCACACACAAACAAAACTTTGTAACATTTGGGAATATTTGGTAAAAATTAGTTTAAACCCAAGTCCCTACTTATTACATTAGCTTTCCAGAATTTACTCTACCTCATTTGGGTTAGGTAAATAATCAAAACAATAACAACGAGAAGGGAGTATTTTGATTTAGGGAGGTTGAAGGAAGATGCCAGCTCCCCTGGGCAAGTACCAATAGAAGGGTTGGTACTTTCCTCTCTCCTTCCCTGTGATTCTTTCCTTACCTGTCTACTCGCTGGCTGCCAAATTCCTTCCTGCCTTACTTACAATTTAAAAATTCCTGGGAAGGCAGACAGCTGAAGTAGAGGGCAAGGAACTGGATTTTTTTAAAAGATGAAGGCTTGTTTCTAACCTAGTCTTTTCCATATTTCTTTTATATGGTATGGAAGACATGAATATATTCTTTGTGGAGTATGTTCAGTGATTTCTATTTTATTTTTTTACCCAGCCCAGACATGCTCCCTGGGGCTTGGGCTAATTGGAGGTAGCATCTGAGTTAGAGAGACAAAACAATAGATTATAAATATCCTCAGGCTCTTAGTGCAATTAATTTTCAGATCCCAAGTGATGTGGGTGCCATGTCAGCAGAGTAGTGTCTGCAAAGCCAGCCCTTACGTTTACATATAAGCATAAATCCTCCATCACAGCATCTTTGCCAAGACAGGGGGGTTCTGAACAGACAGAAGAGCCCCAAATTTTGAGGTGAGAAGGAGTTTCATGTGTTCTCCAAATACCAGAGATGGGAAACCTAAAGCACAGAGGGAAGAGAGGCTTGCTGAAAGGCATAGTTCAAAAACAGAACTGTAAGCAGACACTGACACTGTTTAACATTCAGTCCAAAAGGTCAGCACATCTCTTTATGCACATTTCTAAATGCAAATTTCACCATTATTGCTACAAAAATCTTATGTCCCATGAACTTACAGGAATTTAAAAAAAACACGTGTCTGGTTTTTAACCTTTACTTTCAAAAATAAAAGGCTTGGCAAGAGTATCCTTCTATTTATATATTTAACCATAAAAAACCTTAACATTCTGATTATAAACTCTGAAATGAAAGAGTTAATAGTCAAGGGTTAACAGTCAGGATGGGTCTGCATGAGAAGGAAAATTACACCGCCATTAAACCAAGGAATGTCAACACAATTTTCAGGCCTCTCTGGCATTCTGCCTGTGCTGTGCTTTGCTTTGCTTATTCTCCAATATTCTCCAATATTCCTTGCTTTCCTGTTAGAAGGGGTGCCTTGTCATTTGACCCCCCAACTTGGGGCATCAACTCAAACTGTTATTTGTACATCACACTGCTGACTCACAATGGAAAAAAAAACTAAAACCCTGAACCGCTAATCTAATTCCTCCTCTCTCCCCACCCCCCATATCAGAATTAGTATAACATGTCCCAGTGATGTCCTTGAGGCACTTTCCTGTTTGGAAAAGAAAAACACACTTGGTGAAGACAAATATCATCACCATAAAGTGACCTCAAAAGCCTTACTGCAATACAGAACTGAACTTCCATACATACAGCCTTACAAACACTACTCAAATCCCAGCTCTGCCAATTGTCAGCTGTGTGACTTTGGGCAAGTCACTTAACTTCTCTGGGCCTCAGTTACCTCATCTGTAAAATGGGGATTAAGACTGCGAGCCCGCCGTGGGACAACCTGATCACCTTGTAACCTCCCCAGCGCTTAGAACAGTGCTTTGCACATAGTAAGCGCTTAATAAATGCCATTAAAAAAATCACATATTTATCTGATTATCCATTTTTCCATTCTCATTTTTGGTCTATCCGTAATTATTTGGCATTTGTCTCCCCCACTAGACTGTAAACTCCATGAGGGCAGAGACTGTGTCTTCTAAACTCTATTGGACTTTCCCAAGTACGTGCTAAATGAATGATTTAATTAGGACTGACTGGGAGATATATACTGGATCACGTCTCAATTTCTATAGGCTTCCGGAGTGGAGAAAGCTACCACACTGAGCTCAAGCACCAGGGGATGATGTCTTGAACCTGATCCTGGGAAAGGGATAGTAATATCTTCCTTCCTACCCCCATCCTGACCTCCACAATTTTATCGAACTGCATAAAAGCTCACAGGGATAACCAGGGATAACCCTGCACAATACACCATACATGACGGTACCACCACTGGATTTTCTTTTTCATTAATGGGTCACACAGATTGGTGTTTGCCTTGTACTGGGCCACTGGAAAAGGAGTTCTGTCCACATTCAGCACAATATGAATCTGACCTTTCAGGGTGGGTTAGAGCAAAGTCCCTAATCACATTCCTTAGGGAATGGCCATCTATCACAACGGGGCCTTATTTTCTCTATCCTTAAGGCCTGCATTCTAGCCAACTTTTAGCTTATTTTTGACAAACCAATCTGGCAGACACCCACTCCCAACTCCTGCTAAACTATAATTCCTTAAGAGCACAGATTATATTTTCTAACTAAATTTCTCTCTTCTAAACACTCAGTATAGTACTCTGCATACAACAGGTGCTCAAAAAATGTGACTGGGCAATTGTCAGGATACTTCAACCCTGGCACAATTGGGAAAAAAAAATGTACAAAAGTCCACACAGAAATGAGGGATGAACTCCAAGCTCCATTTTAAATATACCTGTTGTCCAATTTAATGTTTTATAGAATTTAGAGCATGGCATTCTAGGATAGAAAACTTGTTGGGCAATAGGCTACACAAACACTTCATAATCTTCCTACCACTAACTATTCCGGGCTAACGGCAAGATTCCACACTACTTGGAATTATTATGTAAGTTTAATTCACTTTCCTTGATGACCTGCCCAGAGCAGCTGTCCCATCTTTTGAATAATTTGTCATCATCAATAAATTGTGGTTCGAAACTCAATAGGTCAGTATCATGCACAAGAGAGTAAAAGTCTGAAGATTGTGCTCCCCAGGTCCAAAAGCATATCCGCATCAGAATTCAAGAGAGAATTAGCTTCTCAAAGTAGGAAAGGAAAAATCTGACTTGCCAGCCATGCATACTATAAGAAAACAGCCTCTACTCTTTGACGGTTCAGTTTTTCCAAACTTACTGTTTTCCTGCACCCTGGCCACGAAGCCTGTGAGAGGTATCTGTGGAGTCAACTGAGGCATAGGGGGAGGGGGTGGAGCAATTGAAACTGGTAACAACCACACCATATGGGGGAAGTAAAACAGATAAAGGAAAGAAAAGGAAACAAACAAAAAGCAGCCGTCAGTTACAAGGACCACAAACATAAGTATGCAAAGAACAGTCTGCAAATGAAAAAAAACCAAAAACCAAAAAACCAACAACAACAACAACAAAAAAAACCCAAACACAAACAACTGCAGAACCTTCTTCAAGTTTATTTTCCAATTGTAAAACTAAAGCTGAAGTGTTCGGCCAGTTATTTATTTCAAGAACAAACAAAAGAGGGTAGTGTTTGAAATGGTCTAACCATAAAGGCTAAAGAGTTTGTTTATTTTGTGAGATGAAATAAGTTACTCAAATTCTGGAGGAAAGCAGTCACGAGACAGTGGTCTGCTCAAGGTTTCTGGGGATGGAGTATTGATAGAACCCATCCAACAAAATATTCAGTGTACCCATAATTCAATAATTACTCTTCATTAAACCTAACGGACGGAGGGCACATTTGTTCATTGCAGCTAATGTGTTCTGAATGAAACAAAGAAGAGCAGATCTGTTCTTCAGTTGACCCTACGATTACAAATACTTACATAAACAAACTTCTGCTAAGTGATTTGGAGTAGATGGGCAAAAAATGGTATTTGGTGGTATCCTCTCCCCCAGGATGCCCAGGAAAACAATAGCACTTTTCATTTGTCTGTGGATGGTCTACTCTGCTCAGATCATTTAATAGATTAAAGGGGAGAATTTTCATTAAAAATATGCATAATTTTTGCTCAAGAAAAGTGAAGAATTGACTAGAAAGCCCTGTAAATATGAGTTCAGGTCTCTGGGTTACCACCAGGTAAATATGCACCATTTGGTCTGAGACCACCACTTCAACCTTTGAGTCTCCAGAAGATTTACGTTGGAAGACAGGACGACCAGATACATTTAAATTCTATTAAAATCCTGATGAGAAAAATAAATATTTGAAAGAGGTTCTATGGTCTCAGGGAAGGAACAGTTTAATAACAAAGCAATACATAATAATGAACTCATTTTCTGACTATAACAAATCATTGTAAAACTAGTTCTCAATTGTTTACTAGAACGCAAAAATGTTCCCAAATGTGATTAAGGGTTAGAATTTTTGATACACAGGAGGAAAAGTCTCTATAACTTTAAAGATAAGGCTTACGAGGCCTACAGGAATTAGCCATGCTTGTCAGTTTATGAAGGTGAATTCACTTTGAAAGGGAAAAAAAAGATTCAAGCTCAAGAGTCACAAAAGAAATGGTAGTTACCAGGACTAGACAGTGATGAAAAGAAACTGAAGTGGAAAGATGCACATCAAAACACTAAAAAAATTTTTTAAGAAGTTACTTGAACACCAACAGTGAACCTGCTTGAGGAGTCACTTAATGTATTTGATAACATGCAGAAGAATCTGAAATTAATTCTACTTTATATCACAATTTTCAAAAGAATTAAGCCATTTAGATATGGAATTGTCAGTAATTTTATCAATAGTTCTTGCCCAGGTAAATCCCTCAAAGTTTTTCAAGGAACTCTTCCTGTGACAAAGACAATGTTTTTAGGAGGAAAAATGGAAAGCTATAGAAATATTGATGGACCCTATTTGTGCATATATTACAAGTTTTCTTAGAATTACTATTAGAAGTGTATTAGTATTTTACTGTATTTGAAAATGTCAGCTTTCTCCTCCTAATTTTATTTTTAGCATTCCTTTTATATGGCCTAACAGTTCAACAATGATAAAAATAAAATCAATCACAGAGTGGCTGCTTATTTTGTTTGTAGATTACTGAGTTCCTTTAATTTCTTTACCCCCACAACCTCCAGCTGTCTACACTTTTACCATTTCACAGGGGATGAACAGAAGTGAAGTAAATCAGTCAATTTCATTACTTGTTGGGAGCTCTGATTAAAGGTCTATTGGGGAGGAAGTCAAAATTATTTGTTAAAGTGAGATCTGGGGGTCACCTGCCAGATAATGTCCTTGTTTGCCCACCATCACAAATCATTTTGGATACCAGGGAGCGGAAGGGTAAAATAATAAGGTATCACAATCTTCAAACCGCAAACTTTAAAAACTTAATCAGTCACTCCTGCCAAAGGGTTCTCATTTCAGATTTTCTCTTACTGGGTTAAACATTAAATACAGAAAGTGAAAAATGAAAATTCCAATGTCAATTCAAATTAGTCATTTTTTTTCGTACCCTCACCAACCTTTAAACAACAGTTATTGCAGTTAGTGCTGAGATGTGCAAAGATTAAAGGGAATAGTAGGAAATCGAAAGTCAGAAAAATATTTCCACTGCTGGGAATTCCTGACAAAAAGGATACAAGCAGAAGAGACAGCAGGCACTGCTATTAAGGACTGACTTTCTAACTAACTTTACTTAATCTTAACTTGATGCCCTTAGTTCAGTGATAGCCAGCAATTTTTCTGTCATAATAGAGATACACAATGTTTAGACTTGAAATTCTAGTGGAACAACTTCCACCATATTTTCTACAAAGACTGTCATTAACAACTCCTTTGAGAAGTTAATTTTAAGAGGTCATTTTCCTTCAATTTTAAAAAATAAAATTTGGATCGACAAAAGTGTTGGACGTTGAGTGCTATCCAAATCTTTGAGTAAGTATGGGATAGCCTATATTTACCTGTTAAAAAAAATGACTATTGATCACTGGAATATTGGGTTTAACAGGCATTGACTTGCGAAGGAACACAAAGGAACACCAACAGTAAACACTGATTCTAAGGTATAATTGTTGTCTATCACTAACACCAACACCAACAACAACAACAAAAAAATCAGTCTGGTAATCTCATAGTTCACAGTGCCCCACGGTTGCTATAAGCCTGCAAAGCACAGAGGCTTACTTGAGTTTTGAGAGTAAAGAGGACCACCATTAACATGAGGTTGAGCAGAAAACTGAGCAGTCACAGAGGGAGTTCTTCTGTATCCACCCGAAGATGCCGAAGAAGTGGTAGAGTTGTGTCGAGAAATCTGCCTGGTCATTGTGCCATACTGGGAACCAGGAGCTGAACCCGGGGCCACTGGAAAGCATTAGCCAAAGGGAACCAACAAAAACACTTAAGCAATATGCATCACACGACACAGAGTGAGCAGTACAGAAGAAAACGAGTGAAGAACAAACATCTGTGAACCCGGCTGAACCTTTGAATAAAAACTGGTTGGGAAAATGACTGCTTCACGCAGTGCGGCTACTCGTTAAAATATATTCTCAAACTGCTGAAATATATTTCCTTGGATTGGGGAGATGATGCAGCACGGAGCATTTGCTTTTCTTCCCCAAGTTTTAAAACAACGTAGCTGAATAAGAATTAAAAATCTGTCTATAAACAGAGGTAGGACCACTTCTGCCAGAAGTTGTGTTTTCAGTATGAGTTTTAGGTATAATGAAACAGCGGGATTATTTATCCATCTGGATACGGCATTGGGTGTTGGACGAATTGGTTGTGTGCATGAGTGCAATGACGAATACAAGACAAATGATAAATGAGTTTTTCCTTAATGTGGAGATCTGCTACAAGAATGCACCTCCTGCACTATGACTATCCTGTGGAAGCGAATATTATTTTTATATCTGAGAAGATAAACAATTTCTCACTTTTAAAACTGAAAATTTTATCACTACAAAGTCATTTTCTACCAGTGACACAATTTTCAACACAAGGGAGTTCATCTTCATGTGTAAGAAGAGAAGCTTACTTCTTCCGCATTTCAGAATAAGATCGGTTTACCAGGACTTACAGGGGGCAAAGGAGTTGGAAGCATATAAACATCATCACTAGGGTCTACTTTCTTACACTTGTGCTCCTCAGTGTCCTATATAAAAGAAACTAACATTCCCCTAGAAAGTGAACTGATCCTTGCATAATCTTGGCATGTTATTTCTTTCATTTTTCTTAACTACGATTTCTCATAAAAACAAATGCAAAAATTATATCTCTATATATTTATAATCTTTTACATATACACGAAGGATGGAGTGAGTTTCCCAGTTGTTGAAAGTTAGGCCCCCAATGCTGATGAAACCTGTGTCAGATCTAATGTGTAATAGTTTCAAAGATATGGGGATTTCCAAGTATTGCAATGGCTAAAAATACCATACACACATATATCTGAATGTGATAATATCTACATTCAACTTGTTTTAATTTCAAAGTTTAAAACCAATACAATTCAGATTAACTTTCAGGGACACCTTAGTAAATGTAAAGTATTTACAAGGTTAATATGGATCAAAGCCTCATAAGCTAGTTGTGTCTTGTGAAAGTTCATTTCTGGGTTGACAACTATATTGCAAAGACTTCCTATGCTGATCTTACTCAGCATACAACACCCTAAATGCTTAGAATATTGATGGCTGGTCATTTTGGTAAATGGAATTTAATGTTTACAAAGCCGTCTTACTTAAAAATCCCAGAGATTTATTCAAATTCATTTTTTCTTTCCAATAATGTTTGTCTTTAATACACCAGGTTTTAATGCTACAGATGCTTCTCTTCCACATGCTAGTTCTTTTACTACTCAAACCACCATATCGCCCTTTTGGCACAAGACAGTTTACTGCTCTATGATAGATTTATAAATTCCTTTTTGCTCAAAGTAGGAACCCTGAAGTTCCTAAAATATATAGTGGCCACTTCTTTCCTATCTTGGAGAACCTAAATCCCTAGGAAAACTAGGACAATCATTCTTCTCAGATTATTTTTTTCAAAAACCCAAGAACACCAGCCTTTCATTTCCCAGAGGAAAACTGATTACTTTCAAGCAGAATTAAACTAGTTGTAGACTATTTCCTGAAGTTTTAAAGTTTCAAATTTGAAGCTTAACCAATTCAATATGTTTCAGGTAACATTCATTTTCAGGCTTCATCTTCCACATAACTTCAGAGGCTTTTTCACCACCAGAAATTAGTTTACATTAGATGTGTTAAATATTCACCTTTGTAGTACCCACATACACCATGTTGCAAAAAAAAAAAATTAGAAATCTATTAGGAACAAAGGAGTTTATTATTAATTATCTAAAGGAACTGAAATTGTTCCAATACTGACAAGTCTCACCTATGACATTGTACGTCGGCAGAGGCGGAGGCAGTGGTGGTGCTGGAGGAGCTCCACAGGGAGGAGGGACAGAAATATGTGCTAATAAAATAGTGCACATGCCAGTCAGGTTTCAAGCAAAACAACTCAACAGTCAGAAGACAATATGAAAGGAGTCAGGGCTGGATAATAGGAACTGGAATTTTACTTGATAAAATTAAGGGGAGGGAGGATTTTTTTTTTTAACACGGATATCACAAAATTATTTAACCTACATCGTCTTTCAGGGAGATGGATTTTAAAATTGTAATTCTGAGTGGTTTGTAATCATTCCATAAGGTTTTCTGGTGTTTCCTGGTTACCATCTTTTGTAAGTTATCTTGAAAAAAAAATATTGTCTATTATTCATTTAAAAAATCCTAAGGTCAATGACAAAGAAAAGAACATTCCATAATTATTCCAAAATATAGGAGTGAAGCTTTTTATTCTTGGTATTTTCTGGTAACATTACATTTACCAATGTCTGCTTGCCAATGCAAAGCATGGTAAATTGATCTAGCTTTTTGCAACTTAAAAAAAGTACTAGTGATAAATAAGATATTTTTCTTATGACACAGCTTTATCAATAGTAAGCCTTAGGCAAGTAAGGGCAGAATAAAGTAAGGAAGTACTATTTGTTTAATGCTTGTGAAAGTAGTAATGATGCTATGATCAAGATCTTACTACTTGCCAAGTACTATTCCAAATTCTGAGGTTGACAAACTAATCAGAACATCTTTAGAGATGGTGGTCTGGTAAGAAAAATGTTGGTGGACAGACAAATGTCTGCACTTACAGTACCCGACAGACAGCTATAATGTGTTACCTGTGAAAACCAACTCCTATCACTTCTCATTGCACGAGGACTTCCAAACCTCTTTTACTTTCCTTCGCCAGCAGCTATCCCAATTCACTCTTGGAACAGAAATCTTCTGAACACTGCCTTAGTTTGATGACTAAGATGTTGCAGTAGGTTCCCCCTGAAGATACGTAAGTACCCATAAATTATATTGCACGACAAAACTGAAAAACGATATAGAAAAACTGCACCTGGCCCAATAGTTGGTGGCGAAGGTGTAGGCACGGCAATGGGAATGCCAATACTGCTGCTTCCGCTGTTCTCTCGACTTCCACTTCCTCCACTGCTACCACTGCAAGAAGGAATAGAAAAACATTTCAGTGGCCTATTTCCTAAAGAATCATGCAATCACCAAGTGCAGGAATTTATAGTTATCATTAGAGGTGCATCTTGGGACAGTGTCAAGAAATCTAAACTGTAATTCCTTAAAACTAAAAAAGACGGAGACTTCCTTTGGACTCAAGATTAATGCATCTCATTTCCTACTTGGAATCAGAGAAATCATTATACATCAACATTATTCCAAACTGCTAGGGAAGACATCTCACACAACAAATTGTCAGAAATTAGTTTTGCTATGAAAACCAATTAGCTTCTTTTCCCTCCAGAAAGTGATGACATTGTTAGCAATAGAGATGATAGCTAAGAAAATCATATTAGAGAAGATTGAGAGAGTATACCCATGGCAATGTGAGTTATTCCTGTTAGGATTACATAGCTCTGCTACCCAAATTTACTGACACCTCTGACCAGGCAAAGACAATTTGATATTTCAAGAAAAACCCGATGCCTATTATAGTCTCCAAAGTCTGCTTGTTGAAGAGAAAGGAGCACCGATTTCTCTAAATAAGATGGGATTTGCAAACTTATGGGAAATTTATGTTGTCTGTTTTGACAATCCGAAGCAACTTTATTCGCAGGACAAACTAGAGAAACAGGGAAAGACCTAAGACACTGAAACTAACCACTTTCAGTTTTGCACGACTCAGGTTTTTTTTTTAATGGTATGTTACAAGTTTATTATGTGCCATGTATTGAACTATGTGCTATGGTAGACAGAAGATAAATTGGGATGGACACAGTCCCTGTCCCACATGGGGCTTACAATGTAAGTAGGAGGGAGTGGGATTTAATTACACCTTTCGGGCGCTGTTAGCATTTTCCAGTGCTTGGAACAGTGCGTTGCACATAGTAAGCGCTTAATAAATGTCATTTAAAAAAAAATCCCCATTTTACAGATGAGGTAACTGAGGCACAGACAAGTTAAGTGATTTAACCAAGGTCACACAGCAGACAAGTGGAGTCGGAATTAGAATCCAGGTCCTCTTACTCCTAGGCCCGTTATCTTTCCACTAGGCCATGCTGCTTCCCAACAGAGCAATTCTCAGGCATGTGAAATCATTTCCTACTACAACCCAGCATGCTCACCTCATTCCTCAATGCCAACCTACTCACTTAACCTCAATCTCACTTATTTCACTGCTGATCCCTCACGCAAGTCTGCATTTGGCCTGGAATTCCTTCCCATTTCATATCCACTAGACCATCACTCTCCCCACCTTCAAACCTTAATAAAATCATCTCTCCTCCAAACCCTCATTTCCCCTACTCCCTCTCCCTTCTGTGTCACCCTTGCACTTGGATTTGTAATAATAATAATAATAATAATAATAATAGTAGTATTTATTAAGCGCTTACTATGTGCAAAGCACTGTTCTAAGCACTGGGGAGGTTACAAGGTGATCAGGTTGCCCCACAGGGGGCTCACAGTCTTAATCCCCATTTTACAGATGAGGGAACTGAGGCACAGAGGAGTTAAGTGACTTGCCCAAAGTCACACAGCTGACAATTGGCAGAGCCGGGGTTTGAACCCATGACCTCTGACTCCAAAGCCCATGCTCTTTCCACTGAGCCACGCTGCTTCTCTTTGTACCCCCTAAGCACTTGATATTCACCCCACCCTCAGCCCAACAGCACTTATCTGTAACTTATTTTACTATCTGTCTCTCCTTTTAGACTGTTAGCTCCTTGTAGGCAGGGAACACATCTACCAACTCTGTTATATTGTACTCTCCCAAACGCTTAGTACAGTGTTCTGTGCAAAATACTCAAATATGATTGATTGATAGGTTCTTGCAATGCAACTTTTTGTAAAGCTCCGCAATTGATTTCACCATTATTCCACTTAAATGGAAGCCACTACCTTCCTCTTCTCAAATTTGATAGTACATGGGTGGTACGGTAGTATATACCATCCACATACAAGTATTCACATATATTCAGAATTACCTGGGGCCAGCACTAACATCTCAAATCAGAAAATATAACATCCTACAATTCCAAGATCAGCTTTTCATACGACTGAATTTCTTTTTCCTCAACAGTGCCATTTTTTTTAATGTTGCCGGTGTTTCGGATTTACATGCCAGATGTGCTCTAAGTAGACCATCCAACCAATCAATCGATGGTAATTATTGAGCACTTATGTGTAAGAGCGCTGTATTTAGTGCTTGGGAGAGTAGAATATAACAGAATTAGCAGACATGTTCTACACCCATAATGACTTTACAACCTAGAGGATATAGAAACAGAGCCAGAAATTGCATTTAAGCAAAGTTGCAATTAGTACAACACTAATGTAGGAATTATGATGCATTCTGGGTCCAAACCATGCAACTGCCCTTAGAGGAAAAAGCTCCAAATGAATGAGAGGGGACAAAATTAAAACATATCCGAAAGGGAGTTACCTAATCTATGTGTGCCACCAAAAGCCTTTCCCACATTCCTCAATAATTAAGATTAATTCTCTGTGGCTCCAATCCAGTTTATTTGCCATTTCTACTGGGAATACATTTTTTAATCAACTGCAGCATGTAATTTTCAGTTGGTTTGTTTAAAACAAAACTGCAAGTTAGTATCACAAATTCTAGAGAAAACAAGTGTACTAAAAAAGACTTCTAAGAGGTGAGAGATGATTATTTCTTTAGAAATGGTTTTCTGCTACTGAAGATCCAAAATATTATCACCATGGTTGCAGTTAAACTGCAGAGTCTGTGAACTACATTTCAAAAAATCCCAAGGAAAGGGCATAACACCAGACCTTTTCAGGTCAATGACGTCTAGATCTGTCAATATTTAAGTACAAGAAGCTGTTTCAGAAGCAGAACTGTCACTCTGAAACAAAGTCTCTCAGATTTCCAAGCAAGTTATTTTGCCAATACTTAAACACAGAGACACAAGCCTTTAAGCAATTGGAAGACAAATCTCTTATTCAACACCAGAACAGAGCCATTCCCTTAATCTTTCATTTAAAAATAAGCAGTTTGATAAGCATTCTATTTGGAAACTCAGAAGAAACCATGGACTGACAGAGTAAGGACACGCTGTATTTTCAAACAGTACAGGTTCCTTTATGACTGTGGTATAGAAACAGAAAAGTAAGGAGCTATTTAGACCAAAAATTCCATTCCTTATGATGAAGATGGGAAGAGTCCAAACTCTAGGACCACTAGCCTCTAGGATCAACAGACTCAAACATAATTAATAACACACATACATGCTTTTATTCACCTACTAAGGAGCCACAGAATTAAAAAATCCCAGAATAAGAGATGGAATAAGAAGATGATTTGGTTCGGCTCCCTATCCCTATAGGAAACTGCCTGTTATTTTATTAACGATGTAAAAAGACCGAAAAGTCTAGGTAGCTTATTCCAATGTTTTGTTACCTGATAGGAAGTCCACATTGTGGATTTTCCATTTGCAACACTATTGAATTCTTCTCTGTTTTACAGGGAGCAATTTACCACAGAAGGCATTGTGTTTATTCTGGGATCAATTGGAAATGTGATTCACTTATTGCCTTTAAAGTAAAAGCAAGATGGCCAGAGTGAGGGAACAAAATAGATAAAAATAAGTGTAATTTGGCTGTAACAAAAGGTATGGCAGTTCAGTCCTCTGTGATCATGAAGAACACCAGGTCGGCACTGATTGTCCTGAAAACTACAGATAGTTTCATTAATCCAGGGTCCCACCAATTTGTAACTCTTGATAACTATGACACAGAACATATTTGGTAAAATTTTTGCTGAGCTTGTGTCTCCTGGCTAAGGAACAACCTCTGATCAGCACTAACAACCTCTCTACTTCTTCCTTCCTCTAACTGCTCAGTCAGAGTATGAAAGAGGCAAGGGAAGCTTGGGACAGCACCCCGGAATTCTGGAAGTGTTGCTTCCTTACCCCCTTATACCCACTCATTCTTAGTGGTATTTTGTTGTATGCTGTTTTTAGTCTTGATTACAGTGACTCCAGAGAATTTGTACCACAGTGCTGCCTTTGTAACACTCTGCACTAGTGTCAGATTGATTCAGCACCTCCAAGGATATTCTGTTGACACATCTTAATCAGGTGTTCAAGCCTTAGCATACCTGTGTGTTCTTGGTCTCTGGTTTAAAGATGCTGTCCTTCCTGGACTGTGCTGGCTTCCAAGCCTGGCGGGACTTGTCATATAATCATTAGGAACTGTTGGTGGTTTAACAGGTTCCAGGGTTTTGTAAGGAGTATTTCGTCTGGAAAAGCAAACAGGAGAAGATGGGAATAGGACACAGGACGTACACATTTGATGAAAAGGACTGGTTTCTTCTCTGCTTTATGACTGCACCTCAGTGACCAATATTAGCAGAGTATACAAACACTTTCAAATACCAAGGCTTAGGGATTCGGGAAAATGACTTGTCTTAAATGAACGCAATACATTCATTCACGCTGATGGTAGGCAAGTGCACTGTTACCACAAAATGTATTAAAAAAAAATTCTTCTTCAAAAACCAATGTACTCTTTACACCATATGAACATGAAATGAATATGCCTTGTTTCACTGTACTAAGACCCCCAAAGTATATGATGTGTTCTTAGAAAATGCCAGGTCTAAGAAAGCACTTTAAGTCACAGAGCCAGTAAGAATTTAGGAACTAAGGTGCTTGAGGTCTTTGGACAAATTACTAAGAATGTTTCATATGGAAAGAGACACGTATGGGAGAAGAGGGTGGGAGCAACCCTAATACTACAGAACAGTGCAGAGGACCCTGAGAAACCTCATCGGCAGCATTTACTGAAAACCAAGAATGTTTAGAAGCAGCGTGGCTCAGTGGAAAGAGCCCGGGCTTTGGAGTCAGAGGTCGTGGGTTCAAATCCCAGCTCCGCCAACTGTCAGCTGTGTGACTTTGGGCAAGTCACTTCACTTCTCTGGGCCTCAGTTCCCTCATCTGTAAAATGGGGATGAAGACTGTGAGCCCCCCGTGGGACAACCTGATCACCCTGTAACCCCCCAGCGCTTAGAACAGTGCTTTGCACATAGTAAGCGCTTAATAAATGCTATCATTATTATTATTATTGTTATTTAGAGCACTAAACAAGGGGCTTGGAAATGTGCGACATTTCCCTAAGGGTGTCTGCCCTTAGGGGCTTACAATCTAGGCTAAGAGGCCGGATAGGGCCAGAGAACAGAGCTGAGTTTGGTAGAGGTCAGAAAACTCCATCTTGCTGCTGCATATTACCTTACTGCCTGCATCCCACAGCTGGCAAAGAGGGGAAGCAGGGACTGGTGGCTAAAACCATGTCCTTGCCTAAGCCTGGACTTCACTGGGCTGGCCTCTTAGAAACCACTTAAAGGCATTTTTTTCCCCCTCCAATTTGGGGTTCAGAAAGGCCCGATGCAATGTATTCCAATGTGTATTGGGCTTAGGTTTAGGTCACAAAAATCCAGCGTGGGGAGAGCTCTTTTAATTTCTCTTTCCTCCTCAATCACTTTCCTATTCCCATTTCCCCCACCTGTAACTACCACCCCAATTTCCTTCTCATACTCCCTTGCTCCTGTACCCACTCTCGGCACCTCCCCAGGATGCTACTGCTGCTAGCATGATCTGAATGCTAAGAAGCCTGGGAAATACCAGGCCCATTTCCCAAGGCCCATTTCAGTCTTTCCCCAGCTTCCCAGAGCAGGCTCAAAAATCAGGAAATCAACAGGGGTCCAGGTCAGCAAGGCTGCTGAAATTAGCATTCAGGCTGTCTTTTGATAGCATCAATTCCTCTCAAATGTAAATGGTTTTCTTGCATCTTTTTCTCTTGGGGTTCATTGTTTTCTTACATTTGAGTCTCCATGGCAAGCCAGAACCGGCTCTATTTCACAGGAACTATTCCAGGCTTGAAAACTTTTTAAACACTTAATGAAAAGCTGGCCGATTCTTTTATTTCCCTGTACTTGAGCTATATGGGGTTTAAATGAAGAAGAGATCCCTCAACCCTTGGCAGTAGGAATACTCCCTTCCTTTGGTTCTGCCTCAAATAAGACAGACTTGGGAGAGTGATTCAAACCCCAGAACTAGCCTCCAAAATGCAGAGCAGAAACAGTGTCCAACCTAATTCATTTGTATCTACCTCAGCACTTAGAACACAGTAAGCACTTAAATACAAAAATAAATAAATAAATAAATAAATAAACTGGGGGTCATTTCCAACTAACCCTCTAAGTAAATTTCCTCTTGGGACAGGGCAGGAAAGAAAGTCACTGTGGTTTCTGATGGTATTTTTATGTTCTAAGGATAGAAGACCAACAATTAAAATAGCCAACATTCTGCTGGCATTTGACCTCTATTTTGTCTACTGACTCAGTATTTAATCAGGTCATAATTCACCCACAACAAAAACATTCTTCGTCACTTACAAGGCCACTGCGCATCTTTCAGATCCCCTTCCGGAAGAAAGAAAGAGACAAATGATAGCTGGGAAGATGCTAGCAAGTTAGGGGTTGTCTGGGGCTACCAGTTATGGTTTTTGAAAGGTGTGTGCGTTTTGGGGCGGGGGGCTGCAGAAAGGCGGGAGAAGAAATGGTTCCCCCTCTAGACTGTATAGCTTGTTGTGGACAGGGAACGGGTCTATCACCTCTGTTTTATTGTATTCTTCCAAGAGCTTAGTACAGTGCTCTGCACACATAAGAGCACCATACACAGCCCCATCAGTCAGAACCGGATCTAGAACCCAGGCCTTTTGATTCCCAAATCAGCCTCGTTACACTGGCAGCCGTGAACTCTTTTTCAATCTCAGCTTGGCACCATTTACATAGTGCCCCTGTTATTTATTTTATAGTTATCTTTATGAAGGAAACCACTCAGTCCTTCCTTACTGTATGGAGGTAATAAGGCATAGTGTACAGTAGAATAAAAGGTGATTGATAAACCCCATCCCAACCCATCCTTTCATTCTCCTGTCCAAGGTGATTTTATAGCAAAACACAAACATTATCTGCTCTATGACCTTGGGCAAGTCAACGTTTCTGAGCTTCAGTTACCTCACCTGTAAAATGGAGACTAAAGCTGTGAGCCCCCATGTGGGACACGGATTGTGTCCAATCACATTATCTTGCATCTATCCAGTGCTTAGTACAGGGCCTGGCACATAGTAAGCACTTAAATATCATAAAAAAATTAATGGTCTTCATTAATATGAATGCCGTATTTGAGTTTTGGAGAATAATTAAACCAATCTCCCATAGCACCCAAGTGCATACAAGCCATTATAGAGGATGTTTGGCCTAGGGGTAAGAATAACAAATACAGTCACTGCTAAATGCCACAAGAAGTGCTTAGTACAGTGCTGTGCATTCAGTAAGTGCTCAATAAATACAATTGAATGAATGAATGAATGCACGTGGCAGGAGAAGAGTTGGAAGTACCATGAGGAACACTGAGGGCCACTTTCTATTACCAAAATTAAGAGGCGATAAAACATACATAATATCTCTCTATCTCTGGACTAGTTTAGGTCATAGGTTTGAACCCTGAACCCAAGGAGGGGGACGGAACAAGCCAAACACTTATTTCTCCCAAATCCCCCCAAATTATTCTTCTTCGCCTTCTTCCATCTTTTAATGAGCAAGACTGGACTGAAGTATCAGTAAACGGTACCCAATTTGGGGGATCTTACAGATAAATATATAATAAATTAAAATAGTTACCTTCCTGCTTGCTCCTCTGACCTCTCCAGGTTGGTGATTGCAGGAGATATGGCTCCAGAAGATGCCCCCTGCACATCACATATACCTGACCTGTCGTTCAAGTGTTCTACTCAAGCCATCAGCGCAATCTCAAAACCTTCATGCGGGGAAACTGGCAGCTTTATGCTGCTTCCCACACACACACCACATGGCTTGGACTCTAGTGACTATTCGGAAACTGTTCAGCTAGCATTGGGTTAAGGGTGGAGGTGAGGAAAAAAAGGAGTGTGCAGAGGGAGAACATAGCTGAGGGGTGGAAAAACCTGAAATGCAGTCTTCCCAGTCACACAGATATGCTGCTCCACAGATGAAATAGGGACCCAAAACCACGGGTCCTCACCTCCTATAGCTACTTCGGTTAGATGTGCCCTGAAGATTTGGGTTGGAAATGAAGACTTCTCCTCTGTCTACCGCCCAACAGAAAAACATACCTGGCTTTTGCAGACAGTCATTCAGACAAATGTCTCTAAGGATCTGACAGAGTACAAAGACAAAGCTGCCTTTGTTTATGAGAGAATCACAAGACGGATTTTTGTTTTCTTTAATTTTACAGATCATCTTTCAACCATGAAAAGAGGCCTACAGTATACAGAGAATTCTACGATATAAAATATTGCTAAGCTCATGAAAGGATCCTACAAGGTCCCGAGGATACTTCATTTGGAAGCGATCAGATTTAGACACAAAATACTGACTTGCCAAACATTTACCGTCTTGCTGGCATCTGCTTCAAAAATCAGGGAACAAATAGTTATAGTCTTACCCCAAAGTTCCTCGGCCTGACATGGGAGGGCTTGGTGGTTTCTGGGTAGGCGGATTTGTTCTCGACAGCGTGCCAGTTCTTGCAGGCTGGTTATTTCCATGCTAAAGTGTGGAAGGAAAAGGTTCGATTTTCACATCAAAACTACTCAGTATTTTGACATTCAAGCATTATTATTTTTAATATAGGGATATGAATTGAGGATTCCCAGATGGCTGTGAACAGCACACTTTGACACTGCTGTGAAAACCTCGAAGAAAATGAAAATTAACCTTTGTATTTCATTTCCCTTATCATTAATGATTTATGCAATGAATGTAAAATTTCAGCTGCAATAAAAGGCAGCTAAAAATTCATGCCAAAAATTCCTTTTTTGCAAAATGTTAACACATTTCAGACTAGTGTCATTACTTCAAAAATCAGGACTTCAAATGAAATTGTGAAATGCAGGTATCGGTTTTGCCCAAATAGCTTCTTCTAAATGATCATCTCACATCCAATGTCTGGGAAGCCTCCTAAAATGTAAGTCAATATGAGCAAGGCATCTATCAAAACTGAGCAAAGCATTAAATGTTAGAAAATTAATGTATCTCTGTGAAGGCCAGTGTTGATATATCTTTGATATATTAACACATCCAGGCTGAATGTGGCTGATTTGAATTGGAGCATGTTTAATCTACATAACCTATGGAAAAGCGGAGAGACAAACAGAAGAGTTTTCAGCTTAGTGGCTCTGCAGCCTCTATCAAAATGGAAGGGGCACTGTGAGGCAAATGAGAAGTAACTCCTCTTACCTTGGCTTTTAGCCACTTTACGATGGCAAGGAAAAGGGGGGGAAAAAGGAAAAAATTAATGCCAGATAGATCATAGCCGTTAGGACAGGTTTATATCTACAATCATTAGGTTCATTTTCCTACTAGTAATTACACAACCATACACCAAATATCCACTTACAGAGAAGTACAGAAACATACAGAAGGCCCTTAAGGATTTTTAAAGGATATGTACACACTTGGCCTAAACTACATCACTAAGAGTGAGGAATCACCAACAGATTCCAGATTGCATCCGGCATGGAGCCAACCATGACAATCTATCTCAGGAGGTCTCCATTTCCAAGGTCTCATTTTTTATTCCAAATTTCATACCATTTTTACATAAGAGAATGCAAGTTCTTCGCATACAAATTCAGAAGATGCGATCAAATGACTGGGAGATTTTCACAACACCCTCATGCTTGGTTTTTGTCAAGCATGGGTAATGCTGAACGACCCCAGAACCTTCAGTGTAGGAAAAGTTTCAGATTGGAGATCAGTTGTAGAAGGCCCTTTCTCCTCTGAGTTACTGGGTTAAAAACTGTTGGACTAACAATAATAATATGTTATGCCAAGTAGTTATTGGCTGCTTAAATTTATCAACTAACAAACATCTGTTCTCAAAAAAAACAAGCACCTTTCACACAACCATCTTTGCCAATGTCTCGGACAAGAGAAAGAAATATGGGTGCTATTCTCTTGTTTCTAGAGATGTTTGTCTCTGGAACAAGCAACTAACACAGCAGAGTGATTAAACCTGCATGGCATGTAAATAGTGTTGTGTTTTCCTTAAGACATACCCAGAGTACCTACAACACCAAGACTGCCAATATTTCCTTAAGGAAATACGACATTATTTACAAGGCTTCTTACAACTAAAAGTTCTACTTTCTGCCAATCTATTTACAGCAATGACATATTTTGGAAGACACCAAGATCATTATGGATTCTTGAAAATCCAAAAGCATTTTGGCTGTACTCTGTTATTTGATGGCCAGGGTGTAGTTTTAATTGCTGTTCATCTTTTGCCCCCCAAATGGTATTGGGCACTGCTGCATTTCTTCTCAGAAGAGGATGATTACACAGGCAAACTAAAATAGCACAAATTAGAAACACTTTGAGATGAAAAGTGCCAACAGTAGCTAAATACGACGACTCTCGGACCTATGTTCTAACCAGAGATTACTACACTTCCATCTTGTTTCCCATGTTAAATTTATGTTGACCAATGAACAATGATTAAGCACAGTCGTTATTCCTCTACGCCACAAGAAACAGTCCCCTTTCAGATATAAGAAAGGAACTGAGAGGAAGGGGCCCACATTTAACAAGGGAAGCTTGACCAAAGGGCCATGAGTGAGTGCAAAGCCTGGATATTTTTCCCCCTTCAACTGGAACCACCATTCCCTTTAGCAGCACCAACATGATGAAAAATGAGGTTTTTTTAAAAAAAAATATTTCCCTGCCAGCGGCATAAGTGGCTAGAAAGGGGTCCACTGTCACAGCCATAAGACAAACATATCCAATTGGACTGTCTTTTCAAAAATAATAAAAGAAAGGTCAAAAATCAAGTTCAAAAATACCCCTATTCAATCTTGCTATGCTGCCATCTGCCCTAAAATAAACTGAAACAAAACTATTCCAAAAAGAAGAGAACATTTTCTTCCCTTCCCAATTTCCTATGTCTGCACTTGGTTCCAGCATCTGAAGGGAGAGGAGTTCCAAACAATAGCCCCTTCCTTCCTCTCCCCCTCATCCCCCTCTCCATCCCCCCATCTTACCTCCTTCCCTTCCCCACAGCACCTGTATATATGTTTGTACATATTTATTTATTTTACTTGTACATATCTATTCTATTTATTTTATTTTGTTAGTATGTTTGGTTTTGTTCTCTGTCTCCCCCTTTTAGACTGTGAGCCCACTGTTGGGTAGGGACTGTCTCTATAGGTTGCCAACTTGTACTTCCCAAGCGCTTAGTACAGTGCTCTGCACACAGTAAGTGCTCAATAAATACGATTGATGATGACGAATAGCAGTGTGGCCTAGTGGTATGAGCACTGGACTGGAGATAGGAACCTGGGTTCTAATCCCAACTCAGCCACTTACCTGCTGTGGTACCTTGGGCAAGTTACCTAACTACTCTGTACCCCAGTTTCCTCATCAGTAAAACGGGGGTTCAATTCCTGTTTTATCTCCTACTCAGACCCTGAGTCTCATGTGAAAGAGAACTGTAACCAACCTGATTATCTTCTATCTAAAATTACACATTTAAGCAGGCAGTAAGAACTGAGAAATGATTTTTAGTGCTTTAAGTTCATAATAGAGGAATCTGATTCACTCGCTCTGGAAACTATATATAATTTCAATCAATTGTATTTGAGTGCTTACTATGTGCAGAGCACTCTACTGAGCATTTGGGAAAGTTCAATATAACAGACTTAGCAGAAACATTCCTATGCAATATAGCCATGTTTGATAATAGGGGGGAATCAATTGATCAAATGTATTTAGTGTGTGGACAGCATTGTTACTGAGCACTGGGAAGAGTACCATTTAACAGAGTTAGCTGACCTGTTCCCTGTCCACAAATAGCTTACAGTCTAGAGGAGTAGTAGTAATAATAATAATAATAATAATGGCATTTATTAAGCACTTACTATGTGCAAAGCACTGTTCTAAGCACTGGGGAGGTTACAAGGTGATCAGGTTGTCCCATGGAGGGCTCACAGTCTTAATCCCCATTTTACAGATGAGGTAACTGAGGCAGACAGACAATATAAATAACTAACTTATGGATATGTGCACAACTGCTGCGGAGCTGAGGGTGGGGTGAATAAAGGGTGCAAATCCAAGTAAAAGGAGAAAGCACTTGGGAACAGGATTTGCTACTTTATCTTATTAGCTGTATTTCACACGACCTAAGATAGTGGACTTTTACTGATTTTCCACAGGATACTGTATACTGTATATTATCTATAGCTATATTATACAGCTTAGTTTTATATGTGTATACACACACACACACAAATATGGGTATATGCAACTATATATACCCATATAGTCTGTGAGCCCACTGTTGGGTAGGGACTGTCTCTATATGTTGCCAATTTGTACTTCCCAAGCGCTTAATACAGTGCTCTGCACACAGTAAGCGCTCAATAAATACGATTGATTGATTGATATATAGACACACATTATCTTTGAATTCAGAGAACTCTGCAGGTGATGACGTGTTGAAGGGACTAAATGAAAATAAAAGGAATGATGAGCATTCTACATACACACTTGTAGCCTGTCCTTTGGTTTGCAGCTCTCTGACTGGCAACGGTACAGCCTGTCATCTGAGGATTGTTTCTTTAAAATAGTAAGAGCATTTATAAATCTGTGCATAAAAATGTTTCATCGGCCCATTATCACTGTGGTCACCCTACTTCATCTTCCCCCTGCTGCTCTGAGGATCGCACCTGGATTGTTTCCAGTACCCTACCAGTCTTGGCTACAGGAGGGAGAGTCGAGCAGAAGCTCATTCATAGTGTGGGCAGCAGGTAGCAAATGGAAGGCAATTTGCTACAGGTCAAAACTCACCTTTGCTGGGCAGCAGTGCTAGGGGACAGAGTCGAGGGAGGAGACTCAAGTTCACCGTGCGGAAGAAGGCGATGGTAAACCATTTTCGTATTTTACCAAGAACACTTTGTGGATACACTACCAGAACGATTGCTGATGTAGAGTGGGGCGTTCTGGAGAGATGTGTCCATGGAGTAGCTATGGGTCAGTGACGACTCAACAGCATAAGACAGGGCAAGATTTCATCTCCCACACAGTAGTTGGTTTGGGGCAGATGACTTGGGAATTTGGAAAAATTTGAAGACCTCACTAATTACACTGCCACTGAACAGTAAACATGGTTAGAAGGGGGAGGCTGTTGAAACATTTTAAGCAGTCTGATGTTTGGGAAAAGGGCAAGCCGCCCTTCCATAAAGGTTAGACATCACCAGATAAAGGTGGAGTTTTGTCTCATCTGTGTCTTGTTGATCCCACATATTGCCTGCCAGCACCCCAAAGCCTTCATAGCTTCCCTGATTTGTTCTTTCTTTGCCCATCAGCACATCAATGGCCAGTGGACTGCCCATTTTAAGCATTAAATTCCAGGGAAAGAGCCCATATACCAAATTTTAAATATCTTTTTTCCTCGTGAGGACTTGTTTCCACTAGACTATCAACTGCTTTCTTTAGCTGGTGGAAGATTTGCTAGGGCCCAGACACATGAAACCAAAGCCATTCGATCTTAATTGGTTCAAGTTAAAGTCTACACAACACAAATGACTTTCAAATTAATGGGCATTTCATAACTATGAGACCTTGTTAAACCAAGAGCTCCGTTATTATTACACATACTGTTGGTGATGGTGTGCTCCCACCAGGCTCTCTTGGACCCATCCCTGAATAATTGGAGAGAAAACCCTGAATGATGTTTCAAAAGTCTGGCACTTGCCAGCTCTCTTTTCCTGAGGGGCACTGCAAAGATAAGGGAGGGAAAAGTAGAAAGAAAGAAGCATGTTTCTTTCCTCTCCCCTCTCTTGGTCAGGTTCTGCACCCCAATCTATGCAAGGGACTGGGAGTTATTCCCCACCTCTGCCCAGGCATAAAGCAGAGTTGGACTGGTCAATTCAATTTCTTCATCTCATCTACTGAAGGAACTGTGCTGTAATGAAACTGGAGCTGATCCCCTGCTGTCTCTGTTTGGTTTATTATATGTGGTGTCATACAAAGAAATAGCTATAAAATAAATACTGCAATTCAATAATAGAGTGCATGTTTATTATCGTGTATTTGCTATTTTTGTATGTCTGGGTCATGTGCATTTATTGTTAGGGCCAAACTTTTATTTCTTTATTAACTATTTGCCCACCAGTGTATTGAACTAATTTTTATAACTTTTTCCACGTTGAACATTTTAAAAATCTCAAGCCAAATTCCAGGACTCATGAAGGTCAAAGTTCTCCTTTTCAGAGACACCACTATGAATTTGAATGAGTACAGCATATACAATGTCATGCCTAGTATTCCTTTTGTATTATTATATTTCCACGTAAGTTTAGGGGAGTAATAAATGGCAAACTCTGTCTCTGCTGAACTTGAGACAGGATCTATTCCACATCACCAATGTCTGAGATTCCCGTGGACCTCATCAAGAGTCCCGGGAAGGATCAGAAATGCAACCTACCGTATCCACTTGGTCACCCGCAGATCAGGGTTAGACTGGGGCATGGGCTAAAAATAAATATTTCTCCCCACTCACCACCACCCTCAAAGCCTAGAGCTACAAGGGAACAAAAGATCATCTGTGGGCCTAGGCGATTAATAAAGATCACAATTATTACTATTCAGTACAATCTTGCACATTTTAAAAACCTTCCAAAATTCAAAACTTTGGATGAGGGGGTATATGAATTTGTTACTCAAATCATGCATCTTAGGTTGGACACAGTATGTTCAAGATTATTTGAAATAAAGTACATTAGGAATAACATGATAAAATGTGAACTGTGACGAAATAATCGAGGATGAAAAAGAGAGCTAAAAGCAAACAGCAGCTAGCTCGAAATTACATTACTTAAGGCTGACAACTGGGACCTGGCAAATACTTAACATGCTCACATTTCTATGCCAAATTATTTCCTTAGTAGGAAGTGGCTGAGAATAAACATGGCATGGGAGAAAGTACAAATTGTTGTGAATTAATACTAGCTTCTTACAATTTCAATTATTGAATTTTTATGCCAGTCCCTCAAAGAGTTCATTGCACTGTGTAAAGGACTACTGAGCAATGAGCCAAGTATTATAACTGTAGAAATAGAATAAAAACAACTCATATTTCCCACTGCCTAATCCTCATGTGGTTTGTTCCTTTATTCTACAAGATATGCGGAGATCCACTGTGTGCTAAGAATTGTACTGGTGTCCAACTTGATGGTCCTGGCATTTGTATTTTAGCTTTGCATTCACTACTGAGTCTTTTTACCCTACCCCACAGCTTCTACTTCTTTAGGAGAAATTAGAAGGGGACTAAAATCCCCACATACCTCAACTGTTAAACTCACAATGAACAGGATTAAGTAGGAAATGGGGATATTTCTTTGGTTCTCGAGTACTGGCCTTGTGGCAAAAGTCATCATCATCATCATCAATCGTATTTATTGAGCGCTTACTATGTGCAGAGCACTGTACTAGGCGCTTGGGAAGTCCAAATTGGCAACATATAGAGACAGTCCCTACCCAACAGTGGGCTCACAGTCTAAAAGGGGGAGACAGAGAAAAAAACCAAACATACTAACAAAATAAAATAAATACAATTGACCCTAAATAGGTAATTTCCCTGACCCAAAGTTAAATTACTGGCTCACTAGAAAAATTCAGAGGTGGAAGAAGTTTGCTGTTTAGAAGCCCTGTCAGTAGCTGCAGTGAGTTTTATACCACCCATATGTGAGCAGTGTCTTTCTATGAAGATAGTACTCCCTAAGATCCAAACCCTGGCGCGTACGGCCAATCTGAGAGCAATCAATCAATCGTATTTATTGAGCGCTTACTGTGTGCAGAGCACTGTACTAAGCGCTTGGGAAGTACAAGTCGGCAACATATACAGTCCCTACCCAACAGTGGGGTCACAGTCTAAAAGAGCACAACAGCACAACTCAGTGAAAAGGCAATAAAATGCCTTACAATTCAAACATTCCACATTACAAACAGCCAGCAGAAAACTTCTTTTAGAACCTTCAGCCTATTAAAAACATAATGAGCTTTTGAAAAAAAAAAAAAAAAACAAACCACAAAAAGAAAAAAAGAAAACAAAACAAAATCAAGAAACAGATGGTTTACCAGGAGACAAACGGCTCATCTCCAATGTCAATAAAATGTGAAATTTTTACCTGAATCAAAGCCCAAAAGTCATTGTCTACAGGCAATTTAGGATTTTCTACAACTAAGATGTTGTCAGATACAGAAGCTTTGTGTATAATTTGCAAGAAATAAATTCTATGGTATCATCATTAACTTTTGCTTTTCCACCCATCTCCCTATCTGAAAAGGAATTGCTACTAGCAGGGGTGAGGGGGAGAAGAGGGGGGTTATCTGTGCATTTTTCCCCTTATTTTATCCATCTTTTAGACTGTGAGCCCACTGTTGGGTAGGGACTGTCTCTATATGTTGCCAATTTGTACTTCCCAAGCGCTTAGTACAGTGCTCTGCACACAGTAAGCGCTCAATAAATACAATTGATGATGATGATGATGATTCAGAGGGGAGAGTCCGGCATGAAGTTTTCCCTCAGTTGCTTAAGGTAGTGTCCTTTGAGGTCATTAAAAGAATTATTTAACTGAGCAGCAACATGGCTAGTAGAAAGAGCCTGGGCATCAAAGGACCTGAGTTCTAATCCCAGATCTACCACTTACTTGCTATGTGACCTTGGGCAGGTCACTTAACCTTGCTGTGCCTCGATTCCTTAGTCTGCAAAATGGGGAGTAAATATCTGTTCTCCCTCCTACTTAGACTGTGAGCCCCATATAGGTCCTGATTGTTGTGCACCTGCACCAGCACTTAGTACAGTGCTTGGGACATAGTAAGTGCTTAACAAATGTCAATACTATTAACTGAAAAATGTGGTGGAACCAGAGAGAAGTTCCTTCACCCGGGGACCTGTTCAACTCATGCTGTTGGAGGGTCTTCTTGAGATAAGTCTGAAAACCGCAAAGGCAAATCTACCTCGAGCAGTTATAACCCTCCAAACACTTATAAGGAATGATCCAATGGGGATAATAACCTTTAGAAAACAAACATTTAGAGACAGAATAATCCAGAAGTTGGCTGGTTACCTGACTGAACTCAGATGACCCGTAAACGAAAATGGATTAAAATGGGGTTCAGGTATCAGAATGCTTGATGATGACGATGACAGTATTTGTTAAGTGCTTACTATGTGCAAAGCACTGTTCTAAGCGCTGGGGAGGTTGCAAGGTGATCGGGTTGTCCCATGGGGGGCTCACAGTTTTAATCCCCATTTTACGGATGAGGGAACTGAGGCACAGAGCAGTTAAATGACTTGCCCGAAGTCACACAGCTGACAATTGGCGGAGTTGGGATTTGAACCCATGACCTCTGACTCCATAGCCAGTGCCCTTTCCACTGAGCCACGCTGCTTCGCCGACGCTTGAATGCTTGATCCAAATTAGTTTAGACAGTGACTACAGAAGGCTTCATATACTTATTAATTGCTGTACAGAAACTGTTTCTTCTGATCTGGTATAAGTACTGGTGGGGCTTGCTAAACCTGGCAGGATAGAGTAGTAGCAAAAGGAAGGGTCACCAGGAAACGCTGGCTTATTTCTACGGAGGGGAAAAAACAAGGCTAAGATTTAATAGAAGAGAAAGACAATGGAAACCAAAGAGACAAAACTACATAAAAAAGCAAAACTGAAGAACTGAAGTATAAGCAATTGGAGTATTTCACTTACTTTTCCTATCTGATTACCAATTTTAAAACTCTCAACATACAAAAAGCAGAAAGGTCCTGGAATTGGAGGGGTTTTTTTCCACATAAATAGGGATGTTAAAAAATACATTCATTCATTCAATCGTATTTATTGAGCGATTACTGTGTGCACAGCACTGCACTAAGCGCTTGGGAAGTACAAGCTGGCAACATATAGAGATGGTCCCTACCCAACAGTGGGCTCACAGTCTAGAAGGGGGAGACAGAGAACAAAACATATTAACAAAATAAAATAAATAGAATAAATATGTACAAATAAAATAGAGTAATAAATACATGCAAACATATATACATATATACAGGTGCTGTGGGGAGGGGAAGGAGAATACAAGGAGCTATAGATTATCTAAAGGTTGAAGAGATTGGGGTGGAGCAGAGTTGAGGCAGAGAATAAGGAAGTTCAAAAATGGAGTCAGAGTAGAAGGAAAGAAGAGGCAAGGCCAGAGAGAAAGAATCACAAAAACCCTATGAATGTTTCATGGATTTCAGCTGGCTTAACTCCCTCTGCATAAACTTGTTGAAACTGAAAAAGGTAGTATTAGGTGGACAAGCTCATTTACCAATCCTCTGGAACTGAAATATATAGATTCCCCACTGCTGTAAACTAATTTTGAATATATTTTAAGTACTATTCAATCATGTTTAAGTAAATGTTAAGGCTGCGAATTGCCCAGATATTCTCTTAGATTCTGTTTTTACTAGGATATACATGCATAGAGCGGATCAAAAATTGGCACTAGTAAATTACTCAAGATGAGCATACACAATAAGATAGGTCTCTTTTAAGTGCCTTATTTTGAACTTCCTAAAGAAAATTTATTCTGTCTAATGATGACAGGCTCTGACTTGTGCCAAGGATATTGCTATTACAAAATAAAATCAAGTTGTTACTGCTAAATAGGAGTCTGGTAACTTCCCCACTTATTCGCAACGAATTTGCAAACTAAAAATCCCTTGGTCTGTAGAAATGCTTACCTTTACACCATGGCCCACATCATCCAGCATTGTGTAGTCTATAGGTTTTCGAATGTACCTTACAGGACGTTCCATGTTTGCAGGTGCTATGATTTTGTGAGTTCTTGATGTGTTCTTATTGGTTGTCAAAATGCCTATCTCTCTGCGGGCCACTTTCTCTTTATGGATGTCCACAGTCTACAATTAAAAAATAAAGAAAAGTGATTTATTAATAAGAACGTAGTTGGACAACAGGTATCAGATCAGTCATGGGCCCAAAGAATTTGACAAAAAGAAGTGATTTTCCCCAACCCCTGAAAGAGTATAATCTCCTGGGACCATGCATTTTTATTCTATTATAAATTCCTACTACAGTGGTCTACCTGTAGTTAAGTGCTCAATAAATAACACTGATATGGCAATCAACAAGTACATATATTGCACACCTGCTCCTCTACTACCTAGCATATGTAAAATAGGGGATTGGTCAAGATGAATTGAGATAAAGTTTTTAGGTTTAGGTCTAGTACTTCATTAGTCAAAAATTTCACATCGGTAACAGGATTACTGTGCCCCATTTCAGGACACTCGTAATCATGGAATCACCTCTGACTCATCTCTTGTTAATCCACTGCACTACTGCTCTTCCTGACTCTCCATTCATTCATTCAATCGTATTTATTGAGCGCTTACTGTGTGCAGAGCTTTGTACTAAGCGCTTAATGCAGTCTACATCCAAGAGCAAGAACGATCTCTACGTTTAGCCACAGCATTGCTAATAGAGAACAGTATATGTTTCAGGGGACTCCAAACACTAGTTTTACTGGGTAGGAAAGCTCATTTGGAAGGAGGGGGAGAGAGGGGGAAAGAGTATGAAAGAGTACAGGGAATGAGTCCACAGAGAGAGCCTTCAGGGCAAATGAGGGAGACAATTCTTGTCTGTGAGAACTTGTTTGGGCCAGACTCTGGAAATGGCCATCTGCCCAAAATTGAGTAGAACTTGTGCTGCATACGCTTTGTTCAAGAAGGTGTAAACAACCTCCTTGATCAACCAAAATAACCCACTCGCATCGGAATCCTTAAGCACTCTAACTGGGTGCCTGGTCCAAAGGTACAGATGTTTCAAAAATAATTATCTGGGAAGTGAGACACAGGAAGTCGACGCATGCATTATGCCTAAAGTGGTTTTGAAATGTACTGTAGTGGGAAAATCTGGTTCTGCCACTAACTTCTAGATGATATCAAAGGTGCCTGCTCCCCGAATAGCATCCCTCTTCCCTTCACCCGCAAAATCCTATTAAAACATAAGCTGTGGTCAATATACACTCCCTACATTTTGAGGGTGCACTATTGTGTTTTAGAATGTGAAAAATAACAAAAGGATCCTTCCCTTAGGGAGCTTACAGACTACGAGAGCAAACAATCAGTGTGGCTCAGTGGAGAGAGCACGGGCTTGGGAGACAGAGGTCGTGGGTTCTAATCCCAGCCCCACCACTTGTCAGCTGTGTGACTTTGGGCAAGTCACTTAACTTCTTTGTGCCTCAGTTACCTCATCTGTAAAATAGGGATCTTTCAAATGACTGTGAGCCCCACATGAGACAACCTGATAACCTTGTATCTATCCCAGGGCTTAGAACAGTGCTTGGCACATAGTAAGCCTTAACAAATACCATCATTATCATTATTACTATTGAAAATTACAATGCCAAACGGAAGAGTAAATATGCAAGACATCACATATAAATATCCTTTTTATAAAAGATACTGTAATGCTTGAAGCCTCAGGGATTAACCTGGGATGTCTTCTTCAAGGAGAAGCATTTTTAGTATAAAAGCAAGAATAACCGAGGGACCCCTTGTTGCAAAAAGAAGGGTTGTTGTGCAATTGTTGCTTGCCAGAAAACCCACAACTTGGATCAAAGGTAAAGTGTGAACTGAGAGAGACCATTTCTTCTTGAATATGCAGTCTCTGCACCTTGATTATCTTTACAACATTAGATTTTGAGTTTGGGCATCATATGCATCCATGGACCCCACCTTGCCTGAGAATGAAGTCAGGTCTGGTCTTGTATTTGGGCTGTCACTAAAACGACTCATCTGCATTAGCAATCCTGTGGAATTTCAAACTGTCCTATTGTCCTCTGCAATTTGTGTCCAAATGTTTAACATTGAGCTACTCAGATGATGAAAAACCCTAATAAAGAGACTTACAAGAGCAAAATTATTAGGTGTATTAGCATCCTTGAAATTATAATCAGCTGTCTGGATTCAAAAGACATTGTTACAGCTGAAACCAGCACTAAAAAGGAAGAGTACAAAACAGTAATTAGAGGAGGCAGAGGAAAAGTCCCCATCCCTCCAGGAGAACTTAATTCTTAAAATACATTCCAAATACCAGAGATCAGAACCTCTGAGCTGCCTTCTCATCCAACTCACCTTGAGGCAATCTTCACGTCTAAAATATGAATGGCTCAGGAGACTTAAAAATAATAAAATGGGTGTCTCTTGTGCAATTTTATAAAGCAGCCACATTTTTCCTTTGTAAAATCTCTTTTAAACCTGGGTACAGCTAGCGAGTTTAAAAGCCAACTTAAGTAAATGCATATGAAGAGATGACACGGGAAAATGAAAAAGTGCAAACAAAAACTGCCAGGGACCTGAACGCAGTAAGCATCCAAAATAATTTTGAAAGGTCCCATAGAAATCAGATTGGGCAGGTTAGTATAAAATACAACTGACTCCGTCAATGGCATTTATTGAACTCGGGCTAGATTCTAGGCACTGTATTTTGGGCTTGGAAGATTTCGCTAATAGCAAGATACATGTTTCTTGCTTTCAAAGAACTTAATTTAATCAGGGAGAGACGGAACAAAATGTTCAGAAAGTGAATATGGATTAAGTCGGCTGCGAATACTCAATCTTCTGAATAAAAAAACTACTATTCTCATCTCTTCAATACGATTATGAACACGCCTGTGTCATTATCAGGTTACCTTCTCTTGTGTAACTATAATAAAAGGTGGGAATTATGTCTGATCTGATTATCTAGCATCTACTCCGGTGCTTATACAAGTAAGGACTTAGATACCGCAATTATTAATAATGTGCTTTCTTTTCAATTTTTCTATAAAGACCCATGACACTAGATTTGTATGCTAGTAAAATGGGCTGTTTGGGGCAGCCCATATAATACAATAGCCATGAGAACTGTCATTTTCAACTCAGGAAGGAGAGAGGTGGAGAAGGGGGTTTTAATAGTGTGGAATTGGAGGCTTTTAGTGAGAAGTGCGTACTAGTGAGGATAAGCAGAAGCTGAAACCAGGAGTAGAAGGTGATTCTGGGAGCTGAGGCTGAAGGAAACCTTAAAAGCAAGTGTCCATGACCACACAGAACAGACTGAGTGGGTAAATAGTGACCAACAGATATGTGTGTTGTACTTTTTTTTAATAACAGCTCTACTGCTTTTAACCTTTACTCTTTTTATAGCATTTTCTTCACTGCTTATTGGACTTAACGCACCTGTACGTTATTTCCTTTTCATTGATGAGGAACTTAGCCCATAAGGAAAAAGGGACTTGCATGACAGACACATGAACTGAAATTCTCTCCTTCTTTCCCTCTGCCCTAGCCTTTAGAAGTAACTTGGAAATAATCTCCCAAAAGATCAGATTTGGTCCCTGCTGTACATTACCCAGCTTCTCCTTTCTGTTCCCTCTATGTTTCCATGAAAATGGAGGCCAGTAGGAAACTCCATGGGTAGTTACTGCTTGCATATTCCTGTGGAATGGAGATTCTCCAAGGGCAAGAATCTCATTTAGATTGGTCTATTAAGTGCCTCAGTGCACATCTGTCCCTCCTATGTCCATCTTCCACTCCATGCCCCCATATTCTTCTCCTTATGTCTTTAGGGAAAGTCAGTAACAGCAGTGGGGCATGGAACTAGTAGGACCTGGGTTCTAAACCTGGCTCTGCCAGTTGCCTGCTGTGCAACCTTGTGTAAGTTGCTTAACTTCTCTGTGCTTCAGTTTCCTCATCTTTGAAATGGCGATTCAATATCTGCTCTCCCTCCTTATACCGTGAGTCCAGTGAGGAATGAGGACCGTGTCCAACCTGATTATCTTGTATTACTCCAGGGCTTATTACAGAGCTTGGTACATAGCATCCTCTCTGCCTTCAAGAAATTTCCAATGTACGGGAGAACCCAAGTGTCAGCAGCAACTACCCTCGAAGTACCCCCTGTGCCAGATTTCCATGAACACGTAAACAAAAAGGAACAGAAAAGAAAGCCTGAGTAAATTAGGGCTCTGGGCAAAGCCTTATTTTCATGGCTCCCTTACCTCGCAAACCGAGACACCACAAGTCAGATTTGTATCTCGCAGTAAGGTCAGAAGTCTCTGAGTGTGGCAATTGAAGTCTCTTATCGGAGACACGGAAGGAGGTGAGGAGCAAAGTTAAGTGCTTAAGAGGCCCAAAGATAACGCAGACACGGGCTATTTTGATGGACTCCTTCAAATTTCAAGAGGTTCACTTTTGCCTCCTACTCCTCATATTACCCTACTCAAGGTGCTTCACAGAAACCACTGAGGACTCCCTAATTTTGCCAATGATAGCAACTGTAGAAATGGCCCCAACCTGCCTTTTTCAGGGGCTCTAGGCAGCCGGTCTGGCACCCTGTCATTTCTCTTCCAATTAAAGAAGCAGCCAAAACCCATCACGTAATGCAGCCAGATCTTTCAGTCCACCACTCATCACTCCCTCCCAAAAAGACACACTCCCTAGCAGCTCTCTCCGAGCTATTCCCCACAGGCCACAGCTTTCAGTGAAAAGGAAGGGGAGGAGTAGCAGAGAAGCTTCCAGCTCAGGCATCAGGCTGTGACCTGCTTCCTGTTTGGACCTCTTCATCAGGATCAGCTTACCACTGAACAAAGAAACATCAGGTTTTCGCAGGGATGGTTATAATATACTGATTTATCCAAGACCATCTAATAACAGCAAAATAATAATCATAGCCAGATAGGGGGGAAAAAACAAATTAGACCCAGAAATGGAATGGATTTGTAAGGATCTGAAACTTTTTAATGTACAAGCACTTGTGGGCAATAGGAAGACAACAAAATCTCTTTCCTCGTTGCTATTCCAAGTTCCAAAAGTCAGTCTCTCCTTGAGAACATGCAAATATTTGCAATGCCACTGAAAGCTCTGAACAAAACAGTCCCCCAACACCGAAGAATTGTGTGTGCTGAGTGCCTTC
The DNA here is from genome assembly GCF_015852505.1 of Tachyglossus aculeatus. NCBI lineage: Eukaryota > Metazoa > Chordata > Mammalia > Monotremata > Tachyglossidae > Tachyglossus > Tachyglossus aculeatus. Next base: position 18,716,389 of record NC_052078.1, on the reverse strand, counting down.
CACCTCCTCAACTTTAACTTTCCCACTGCTCTACCACTCTTCTCTTTAGTTCATTCTAAATAGGTTTATGGTACATTTTACTTTATATTCTGCCCTGAAATGTATATGCAGTAATTCTCACTGCATTCAATAACTTCTCAAAGAGCTACTATAATTTTTTGAATAAATGTGACCCATACAACTTCCACAAGGGACTCCGTAGATTTTTAGCAAGGGATTTGAAATACATCCCCAAATTTTCACATTAACTTATCAGCTCTGGGCCAAAACTCTACAGTAGCTATACCAAATTGTTTCTTCGGGTGTTGGTTGTCGAACTGGGCTCTTGGTTTCTCAGGATTTTGAGTGTGATCTCAGGTCTGGCTGAGATCAATTGGGGGCTCTCAATAAAAGTCTCTCAACATGACCCCTGAGGCCTGCATTATAACAGGGTAGTCCTAAATCTTAGGTAGCTACAGGTATCTAGTGTCTAGACCAACCCAAGAACATTTTGAGCAAAATGTATTTGCTGAGATTCCAGCCTTACCTCATACCATTGTTTAAAACGGAAGAGGAAAAGGGCCTGAGTGAAAAAACAGGCCAGGATTTCAGTTGGAATAAGCATTTGAGGGGCTATATTAAATTTCTAGCATTAGTCTGAACTACTTTTTCACTGACTGAAGATGTGTGGAGAAATTATAAAAGCAGGAGGGAATACTAATTCAAGCACAGTCTTTTTTTAAAAAAAAAAAAACCTGCCATACAGCATTTGCTCTTCCCTTCTCTAATCTACTCTACTCCCTTGCAATTCACTAGTTTCTGACAACCCAGATGGTCTAAACTCACCACACAAGCAGGCAATGAAAGCTTAAATTCTCAACTGCACAGCTGTGGACTTTTCGATCTAGTATGTGGAAATGCCCACCTAAATAGGAAACAAGTTTCAGTCTCTAAACAATGCTTAAAATTAACTCTCATCTTGAAACCCTGAAGAGACAAAACTTCACCTTTAACTTCCACCCTGGTTCATTAGTGGCAACATAATTATGCAGCATTTAGAATAGTTAGCTCCTTTTGCTTTTTAATAGACAAAAATGTAATTTGAATTTACCTCATATCCAGTTGATTTTAGATACACCCACAAACAACAAAAAAGCTAATTTACAGATTACAGACTGCACTTAATTTATAGATTACAAATTCCCGTTTCCCCCCACACCCCCACACCAATTTACTCCTTGATGTTATTGCTCTGGGCCAAATTAACTACTTTCTTTTGTTTTCCAGTCTCCAAGGAACATTATAAAAGGATAATTCTAAAATCATTTCTCAAAAATTAAGGTTATAGGGAATTTTCGATGACAAAATTGCTATTTTAAATATTAAAACTGTGATTAATTCATGCCCTAATCAAGCATTGGAAATACAGTCCATTTTAGAGCACAAAAGCAACAGGAATCAGTCCAACTCAATTTATGTACACTGAAAATAACAGAACATAGGTTGCTACATTATGCAGCAAGGGGTAGAACACTTAGAGTTGCTGTCAGGTTTAAAGATGCTATTACTGACATGTTACAACCCATTAAACTGATGAGTACAAATTCCAGTGCATGATCCATTTGAGGCACATATATAAATCTCCCTAGAACTACACATAGCAACCTTTGCTATTTGTGATTCCCCTGGTGCTTTCCTCGCTGCTTGCCAGATTACTGCTGTTACTTCCCAGAGGTCAACATCTACACTGCATTTTTGGAGATATTGGCTTTCCTGATTCAGTTGTCTACTTTGTTATCAGGGTACTGCTGAGGTAGCAGAAACCGATTCAGGAGCTTTGAGTTCTCTATCTCCAGTGCCCATCTTGGGCTAATACAACGGGTTCCCAGGTGCAGGTTGGTACTTGACCTCAATTTTCTTCCAAATGATCACAAGATAGTGGGATTTTAATAAATAAATACGATAAATTCAATAAATACGATTGATGATGATGATGATTTTGCCAACTCCGCAAAGTAGCCTATTATCTCTTGTATGTCAGCCCTGTGCTCACGAGCCTTTCATGAACTTCTGCGGCTTGCTGGAGTGGTAAAAGGTACCCAGAGAATCTGAAACACTTTCTCACAATGCCTTCCAAATTGTGTGTTGCCTCCTCTTCACAGCCTTCTCACATTCCATGCAAATATGGGAAATGGCTTCAGCATAGTGCCAGCAACTCTAATCCAATCCAACTATTCATTAGAATCTGATGACCCTAGTAGCTCCTCTCCAACCTTCTGAGGAACAGCATACTTCTAAAACTGGCATCCTTAACTACTGCCAGATTAAAGGAATGTAATTCAAAGATTAAGTTGCATATTTAACATGGATATTTACTATGGAAAACTCCTTATACAATTGGGACTCCGTAAATTCTGGCTATCAGTAGTTATTTAATAAGCATCCACCAGGTGAAATGCAATGTACCTAAATGCTTAGAAAAGTACAACAGAAGCCCGATAAATTTCCTGCCCACAAGGAATTTACATTCCAGTGGGGGAGAGACAAAAACATCTGCAAATAGTATAACCAAAATAAACTGACTATAAAATTGATGGTTGGTAAATTCTGAGGAAGAGGAACTGCTAGAGATGGTGGATGGATTTATGTGACATGGAGTGTCAGGAGTTAATTGGCGTAGGATTGTTGGTGCAAATGGGATTATAGGAGGGATTTGAAAGTGGGGAGGGGGGAAGGGAGTTTCAAATTAGAAGAGCACGAGGGAGAGGCCACAAGCAGAAGCCCTTTATGACGCCTATTCCCGCCCTCGCCGCACCTACTATGCAGTTGGCTGTGTACCCTTTCAGCACTCTGATACTCACCCTGGTCCCACAATACTTAAGCAAATATTCTTACAGTCTATTTCCCTTATCCCTAATCTACTTTAATGTCTACTTCCCGCTGTACCCTCCTTGTAGGCAGGGATCACATCTACCAATTCTGTTGCCCTGCACTTTTCCCCAAGCACTTAGTACAATGCTCTGCACAGGGTAAATGCTTTATAAATACCATTTATTGACTGGAAGAGGCTAGAAGGTTGGTTTGGGAGGAATCAAGAGGGCAAACTGCACAGCTTCCTCAAACCCTGCTGTACCCAGAACACCACCATTTGGAATTAGTTTTCTTTGGATGAGCTCATCTGATACATCTTGAAACTATCTTGACATACAACCACAATGTATGTTGTTTGTTTATAAACAACAGCATCCAAGCTCTGAGTCAGACCGGATGTGAGCCAAGGCTGAATTGGAAGTAGATGGAACTCATTTCTGGGGCACACTGGGACTTCAAGCAGATATAGCAAACAAAGGAACAACTGCACATAAAACTGGGAATATGTAACAACTCCCTGGCTACCATTTCAAAGTCTCCCTAGCCAAAACAGGCTTTAGGGAAGGGAGAAGGTTGGGCGATCAATCTACCCTTAAAGCTTAGTGTCAACATAACCAGGTCCTGAGGCTGGATCCTACCCATGCAAAACTCTCAACATCCCCATGGAGAAGTTTCCAAGCCCACATAAGTTTTCTTTTTCTAATCTTTCCCTAGAAAAGTCTTGAAAAGAAGAGTCATAGGATAAAGTACATTCTACGCAAAAAAGTGTGCTAACCACTCATGAGCATTCTATAACTGTCAATGTAGAGTTAATTAATTCTTAATTTGAAGGGGTCAATTATCTCATTTTTTCATTACCCAAGTCCTTTTCTTCTCCTAGCCTTTTCTTTTGCTTACCTTTCCAGGCTACCCACCTTAGTAGAAAGCAAAGGATTCAAAGGTTGGATTTTTTGGTTGATAAAACCTCTAGCAAAAAGTTCAGTGGGGGAAAACATTTCTGAATCCTTTGTTGATTTCGGTTATTTTTGCTGCCCAGCCTCTATGGATAATCAAGTCGGCTACATTTTCTTTTTAATATTCTAAGATTGTAGCTGTTCTTAATCCAGAAGAAAGCGAATTTCAGTCTTTACAATTTATACTGATTTTTAGACGATGACTACTTTGTTGCGCTGCTAAGAGAGCTGAGCAAAACCACTCTAGCAAAAACTGCTTGCATGCCAAGATGAAAAACAAAACAGCTTCAGATAAAATGAACACGTGCAACTGTGTAGGGCACTGCAGGTGGCTAGAAGGGAAAATGAGCTTTAAAAAAAACCTAAAAATAGTTCCTGCACAGCAATATTTACTGAACCTTCAAGATTTAAAAAGAAAAAACGTAGTTCAAAGTTGCAACTTGGAACAAAAAAAAAAAAAACTCTACAAAGCTGTTTTGCAGCAACAGGTTCCAGAATGTAAATTAGCATTTTTGCAACTATTGCTTAAAGAAGTTTAGTTAACTAGCAATCATCTTTTCAGATCTTGAGCTAAACTGGCAGTGAAATTTTCCACGGTATAAAGTTTACTGTGCCTCTTTTTTTTTTTTCCACCAACGTAAAGAATCAATTTGCAGGTCTGATTTTTTTAAGCTTCCCTCCAATCTTAAATTAGAAGTTAGGTTCCATAAAAGGCACGAAAAAATTAGGGCAGCTCCTCAAAAACAGAAAACCCTGGGCAATGGCAATTGAAAATATTAATAAAAAAGTAAAAAGGTGATGGGCATCACTGATCAAGACACCCAGTGCCATCCTATGTATGACTAGGGCAGATTTTAAAGGCATAACAAAGGTGAGGACATAGTCAGTGTGGTGGTCTACACAGGTGTGATTCAATAGAGGCAAAAATCAGACAACCCCTGATATATTCTCTACCAATTTTTGCTGACTTTCCTACTTTTTAACCCACACGATGCCAAATCTCTTGCTACCTGTCTAGGTTGAGGTTCATGTTGTAGTAGTAGTACTGTATAACATTGGGAAAAAGTCTTGGAAGCAGAAATTACCCCTCCGTGGAGGGTTTCTGATCTTGTGACTCCCAACCTAAATCATCCCAAGTCTCTGACCAACTTGAGAGCTTCTAGTTAGGGATGAAAGGATACAAAATGGTGGCTTTCTGCATTATTGGCTCCCTGAAGCCTGCCATCTCCCAATTCTCATTCCCTCAGTCATACTCTGCCTCCTTTTCATCACTGGAGTCAAAACACACACTTGGTACAGCCCCAAAGCTCAAAGTGGCTGAGAAAGAGGAGTACAGGGCCACCAGGTTCCACAGTACAGTAACATGTAATCTGGGTTCTGTTTAAATGATATCAAATCATTTCATTAAAATATTGCAATTACTGCCTAATTTGGGAATAATCAGAATGGATATGCTTTCCCCATATAACCTAATAGGTCTTAAAACAAACAGGATATGGCATCTGGGCATAATGTTCTCTACACACGTTCTTTGATGGCTGAGATACAATCCAAGAGTCAAATGAGTATTAAATGTGATGGGGACATCTGTCCATTTAAAAGCAGAACTAACACCAGTAGGATTTTTCCAAAAAGCTGTGTGATCATCTTCAGGTTTGTACCTGATCATCCGACCTGCATTTCAACTAGTAGCCTAGATTCTGAAAGTGTGGATTTCCAGTTTTAAAACACAATATCCACACTATTGCTAGCCCCGAAACAAAATTCATATAGTTTCTTAAACACAGGCCAGATTCTCATCTTCCTAGCTGTGCTGCTGCCTAATACGAAGCTGAAAACATCATTTTGGTCCCAAGCCACAGTTCTTCTTAGCAAGCTTCATTCTTGGAAACTATGAAACAAATGGACTATAACAGTATGTTTGTTTCATAGTCAAGAATTATGCCTTTTTCCCCCTCAGTAATATTGGGCTTCAACCTCAACTCTAGTTTTGTGTCAGTTTCCTCATTCACAGTTCCTTCTTCACAAATCAAAGCTTAGTGTAAAGGTTAAAAGGTAACAAAGATTAAAAATGTATTTTAAATTTGAGAGTGAAATATTACCTCAAATTTAAGAATGACCCACAAGTATACATTAAGATCCAAAATGTGTTCTCTACGGCATAGACCACTGTACACTTTCTGCCAGTCAAGTGTACTCAAAATCCACCTTTATTTCACTCTGTATTTTAAGTCACTCCCAAAATATCTCCAGAGACAAGAAGTTGTGAGCCAGTGGAGGAACTAGCTAAAAAAATGGGCTAGAGGTCAGAACTTTGATCCCTACTACAATAGTGAATAGATGAGATCACCAACTCTCCCTAACCTTTACTTAGGTGTTATCAAAGAACTATAGGGCTCTTTTGAATGTATATAACTGGACCAGAATTGTGGAGAGGTCTTCACTCTCCCAAATTCAGTTCCTAAACTCCTAAATGCCATGCCTAAATTATTTCAACAGATTCCACGTCTTCAAATATAACTCTGTTCAATTTTATATAACAAACATCCTAAGTATCGATGTTACCCAAAGGACTGAATTAAATGCGATGTTAAAAACACCTCCTACCCATATTAATACATTGCAATAATGCAAATTATAAAACTTTTCTTAAAATGAGTGAAGATCATTTTTTTTTAAACTAAAGCTCATTGATCGATAGTACTTATTGAGTACATACTGAGTGCAGAACACCATATTATTTGCTTGGGGAAGTACACCAGTTAGATAAAATCCTTGACCTCAACAACTTTACAAATAGCGGGAGACACAGATGGAAGAGGAAAAAGGAAAGGGAGCTACAAATAAGAGTTTGTGTTTTAATGCAGTTTTTAGATGTGCGCTTTGGGAAGTGGAGAATACAAGCATTTAAAACAATGTTTAATTAATGCTCTGCCTCAAGCACTACTTTTTTTTTGCAGTGGTGGGGTCTATGTCTCCTTAGCACCACTGTTCAAAATTATTCAGGCAACCCCTCATTTGTTAATAAAACACATAAAACTGAAAATGAGGGACCCAAATCTCATGCAAAACAAAAACCAGAATTGATTCTATAGCAGGGGAAATCACAAGCAATAATCAAAATAGTTCAACTTAGAATATAAGATTACCAAAATGTTCTAGGCATTTCAGAGCTTTGAATAGCAGAAACATGTCCTCATAAATTATGCAGATATAGAGCTAGTTGTGAGGTATTTCTGAACATTTCATAAAGAAGAAGAAAACTATGCAATTTATTTGAATATACACAAGTGGGTTGCCTGGTGATCTGGCTAGAAGGATGAAAGATTGTTTGATAATGTATGTCAAATTTTAAGTCCAACCACGCATGAAAACATCATAAACAAAAACTGATTAAGCAAACTTTAAAAACAAAATGAATTCCCTTGAAGAAACAGGGAGGAAGAATAAGCACTAAATTGCAAGCACATTCCATTGGTGACAGGAGGACTTTCTGAACACAAGGATGGTCTTGAATGCATTTGGAATCAAGTGATCCTGCTCATTAACACATCGTCAGTTTGTCCTAATTTTGAAGTATGCTAAATACCATCTTGAAGTGTGCTTAAACCGGGAGAAGGGGCACTAGCTGTACTCCTCCTCCAGAAGACATGAAAAGAAAGGACTTGATGAAGTCAAAATAGTGATGGGAAAAATTAGAACACTAAATTAACAGAGATTCACATGCAGTTTTTTTTATATATGTGTCAATATCCGACTGGACTGTGATTGGTCTTTTACAGATCTGGTTAATACTCACCAAAATACTCAGGATTCTATACAGATAGTTTTCAGAATTATGCTTAATATCCACTTGTTCAACGTACCCCTTCCCACCTTCAAAAATTCCTTCCCCGAATCTGCCTCAATTTAAAGATGTGCTGCTCGGAAGCTAAACAATCCGAACTAAGAAAATAGTAAAGAAGTGCTAGCATCCCTGACACTGGCTTGAACTATCTTCCCTTATTTGGATCTGGACATACTTCATTTTCATTTGCTTTCCTTTCAGCTAGCTCCATCACTTAATCACTTCAATAACTACACTAACTTAAATACCCAGGGATCTGTACCCTTAGAGCAAATGGTAGATTTTTTATTTATATTAATGTCTGTCTTACCTGTTGGTTGGTAAACTCATGGTAGGTAGCTAACAGGTCTACCAACTTTATTGTACTGTACTCTCCCAAATGCTTAGTACAGTGCTCTACACACAGTAAGTGATTGACTCAAATAATTAGGTAGGGACACTTATGGGCAAAGATTAAGAATATAAAGAGATTTGCTGAGTATTTATTTCATGTGGATCACATGCCAAATTACTCCATAGTCCACTTTAAAAACTAAAGGACACATATTTAACCTCTGTATATTTTGACTGATACTCCACTTGTTTGCTCAATCTAAAGCCACTGACACCAAGAATGATGTGGGAGATCAACAAGGAAAGACAGTAATCCCAAACTTTTTATGGAGGGGGCATAAAGCACTTTAAAATTCCAAATACTATATAAGGAGGGCCAAATTCCGTTAATGATCAGCCCAAGTTTACATTTTCCAAGGGTCCACAAAGTATACACAAAAGGCAAGAGGGTGATAGCCTTCATAAATGCTTGGGAATATAGGTAGTAAAGCAATCTTTGTGGCCCTGCTTGTGACTAGAATATGTTCTCCACCTGCAGAAGAAACAGACACTTTATGGTCACCAAGTTTTTCCACTCTGTCACAACTTTTGATGAAAAAATGCAGTAACAAAATCAGACTCCATCATGGGTGGGGCAGAGTCCAAAGAGTGGGATGAGGTGGTACGAACAATTTACAATGATCTCATCAGCTTCATCCTTGGAGAATTGTTTATTTTAATTCTGTATGCTGTCTAACTTCTTCCATTGCCAAGGAACTACTAATCTCACGGCATATTCTGTTGTTTATGATCTCGCTAATGTGCTTGTCTTGGATCGTAAACACCTTGAAATTAGTGAGCCTCTCTTGATTAACCTACTTTACTATCACCCCAGCAATGCTCTAAACAGAACAAGTCACCTACAATTACATAAAATGGCAAAATGTTTAAGAAATCCTTAGAAATTACACTTTCCCCCAAAAAATCCTACTTTTCAGAAAAACCCACTATAACAACAGTCCATAAATGGGGCGGGGAGGGGAAACGACGACAATATGACAGGGTTTTCTGCTAAATACCATAAAAAACCTCTTGCAGATAAGAACCTGCCCAAAACCATGAAATCTGTACTTGTGTTGGGCAGTCTATTAAAACAAGTGCTTTTTTTGTTTTTTAAGCAAGTACAGGTAAAACTGCAGGGGAAAAGAAAAAATATCAAAAAATCTTGGGGATTTGGCTGATATTGAGAGGTTTATTTTCCTTCTCTAAATCTGTGACAAACTCCAGTGCAGCAGAATTGTTCCCAGATGTTCCTAAATGCAGCAACAGAAAATATCTGACTTCCAATTATAAGGCACACTGATTAGAATAAATTTCTCCACCATTCTATGCTACATTACTGTTTGCTGCAAGATGAAATATGACTTCCCACAGCCCAGAATTCACTCCTTGCCATTTGCAAACCGTGTTCTTCTCCATGCTTAGAGGCTACTAAAAAACCAAACTCCTCCAAAAGGCATTCCTTCATGTCACCCCATCAACCATCTAAATACTCATAATATGTCCAGCCTTTTAGATCGTCTGCTTTTCTGCATTACTTTCATTTTTGAACCACCACTTTACCTGCTGCAGATTCATTAACAATCTGAGTCAGAGGTCTATACTAGGGATTTTCTGGACTAAAACATTTGCTTTTTGTTTTAAGTCCATGGTATAATAATAATAATAATAATAATAATAATAATAGCATTTATTAAGCGCTTACTATGTGCAAAGCACTGTTCTAAGCGCTTGGGAGGATACAAGTTGATCAGGTTGTCCCACGAGGGGCTCACAGTTTTAATCCCCATTTTACAGATGAGGTAACTGAGGCCCAGAGAAGTTAAGTGACTTGCCCAAAGTCACACAGCTGACAACTGGCAGAGTCAGGATTTGAACCCATGACTTCTGACTCCAAATTTAACCTGCTAGGAGACCATATGTTTAATAAAGCACATTTAACATTTATGGAAATATTTGGGAGAGACGGAGCAGTTGCCATATGAAGATAGATGAAGAAAAAAAATGATTAAGATTCTTCAGTTTGGAGAAGAGAACTGCTGAGAAGGAACTTGAATGAAATTTACAAAATCATGAAGGGAATGGACAAAAAACAATGAATTGCTCCTCACCAAATATATCACCACAAGGACTCCTATAACTTGAAGGTGGCTCAAAACTAATAAAGGAAAAATTCATTCATTCAATCGTATTTATTGAGCGCTTACTGTGTGCAGAGCACTGTACTAAGCGCTTGGGAAGTACAAGTCGGCAACATAGAGAGAAAAATACATAGAAAAATACATATGCCAAGTTGTAAGTATATGGAATTTGTTGTCCCAGGAAATCACTTAAACCTAACAGGTCAGTGGTTTCAAGGAGTGTTTGATTCAATTAATTGAATCATCATTATCATCAATGGTATTTATTCAAACCCTTACTGTGTGCAGAGCTCTGTACTAAATGCTTGGGTGAGAGCAAAACCACAGAGTTGGTAGACTCCTCTGGACTGTCAGCTCATTGTAGGGAGAAAAAAGGTTTTGAATGTTGAGGGGATACATGCTAAATTTAAGGATACATTTTAAGAACAGCACTGTCACTAAGCATCCTTTTGTCACAGACAAAGTTCTGGGCTGGGTGAGCTACTGATCTGTCTTAGTCTGGCACTGAATATACCCACTAAACACAATCTAAACTATACAAATTGAGCACAGGGCACTGGGCTGAGAGGTACAATGAAATATTTGGGTCAATTCCATAATTTACTGAATATGGAAGCAATTACTAAGGAACGTGTTTGGGACATTTGTCCCAGCAAGGCACAATCTGGAAAAGCCAAAAAGAGACGGGAACAAACAAGTGTGAGGCAACAAGCAGAGGAAGAACAAATGGAGGGCAGGATTTCTGCACTACAACATTCCAGAAATTTTAGTGAAAATGCTTCCATTAATCATGGCAGCAATCTCCACAGGCATGTAAAAGTGGTCCTCAGTGAGGGGTGTCTGGAAAACATCCCACGCCGCCGATACACTGGAGAACTGAGGCTCCAGCAACTGAGGCTCTCCACTTTCTTCCGGGCCCAGGGGAATCACCCACGGGGCAGCCTCTCCATCCCCCCCCCATCTTACCTCCTTCCCTTCCCCACAGCACCTGTATATATGTATATATGTTTGTACATATTTATTACTCTATTTATTTTGCTTGTGCATATCTATTCTATTTATTTTATTTTGTTAGTATGTTTGGTTTTGTTCTCTGTCTCCCCCTTTTAGACTGTGAGCCCACTATTGGGTAGGGACTGTCCCTGCATGTTGCCAAATTGTACTTCCCAAGCGCTTAGTACAGTGCTCTGCACACAGTAAGCGCTCAATAAATACGATTGATGATGATGATGGAGAAGATCCTGAATGCTGAAGACTGATGTTTGGTGCTCTGTACCCGGGTATTAAGACACACCCTAGTTGTTTTAAACTGTTAGATATCTTAAAGCAGACAGCTCTCGTGGTCACGGAAGATGCATCTCTCCGTTGCTGAACTGTACTTTCCAAATGTTTAGTGCGGTGCTCTGCACACAGTAAGCGCTCAAATACCATTGATTGTATCTCTCCTACAAAGAGCCAACTAAACTGCAAAGGCTGGGCTCCCACTGGTGAGCCTGATAATGTAAACAGACTAGGATGCACTGGTGGTCTGTTGCTACTTGGGAACCTCTAGCTATCCTCCTCTGAACCCACTGGGATTCTAACGTGCCTCAGTGGGGGCTGTTGACACCTCTCAATTTCTAGTACATGGGGTAGGAGAGAAAGCCTAGGAGAAAAATCAACTCTTGCTGTATTCCCAAACACTTAGTACAGTGCTCTGGACCCAGTAAGTGTACAATAAATACCACTGATTTATTGAGAGGAAAAAAAAAAATACTCCCAAGGTTGGTAAAATGTTTTTAAGAACTGCAACAGGGGCATATGTGCTTGAAGCTGAAAAGTTAAAGAAAATTCAGTACAAGTGTCTGCCTCTAGTATTCCCTTTTTGGGGGTGGGGGGGAGAATGCCATCATTATTACTGTATGCAATTATAAAAGTTATTCCCGTGCTTGAAGCTGAAAAGTTAAAGAAAATTCAGTACAAGTGTCTGCCTCTAGTATTCCCTTTTTTGGGGTGGGGGGGAGAATGCCATCATTATTACTGTATGCAATTATAAAAGTTATTCCTTAGCTAACATTTATCGGTAATGAGACTAATACTCAACACACGCTATTCTATACTGGATTGTGACACTTCCAATCTTGTGTAAGAATATAATAATAATAATTGTGGTATTTGTTAAGCACTTATTATGTGCCAGGCACTGTACTCAACACACACTATTCTATACTGGATTGTGACACTTCCAATCTTGTGTAAGAATATAATAATAATAATTGTGGTATTTGTTAAGCACTTATTGTGTGCCAGGCACTGTACTAAGCACTGGGGTGGATACATGCAAATAGGGTTGGACACAGTCCCTGACTTACGTGGGGCTCACGTTATTATTATGGTACTGGTGGCCTGAATAATTACATGAAGTTAGAAACCCTGTATACAAAAGTTTTATAGATTTCCTGGGCCATAAGTATAAAAACTTCATATCCTCCCCCCCATAAAAGCCATTCCTTTCCCTACTATCCCCCTGCTCCTCCTCACCTCCCAGGAAACACCCTATCCTCAGGCAGTATTAAAAACATAATGCGCAAGTCAGTACGATGGACTACATAAAGGTCTTCCTTATCTAAAGTATTCTCTCACCCAAAATTCAATAGAAAACTATCATCATAATAATATGATGATTATGTCATAATAATATAATGGTGGTATTTGTTAAGCACTTACCATCTGCCAGACACTGTACTAAGCAATGGGGTGAATGAATACAAGCAAATCAGGTTGGCCCACAGTCCCTGTATCACATGGGGCTCACAATCTTAATCCTCATTCTACAGATGAGGTAACTACGACACAGAAAAGTTAAGTGACTTGCCCAAGGTTACACAGCAGACAAATGGCAGAGTTGGGATTAGAACCCAAGACCTTCTGACTCTCAGGCTCGTGCTCTATTCACTAGGCCACACTGCTTCTCTTCACGGCCTGAAGGCCCTCAAGGACAAAAAAGAAAATGAAGAGTTCCTTTTATATGCAATCAAATACACATATGAGCCATTAGAAATGTAAAAGAAGCCTATTGACTATTATTACAGTGCTTCTGCGCAGTACATGTAAAACAGCATTATGTCTATAAATAACTACTGTCAACCCACAATAGAGTCTTCCAAAGCACAAAGCCAGGAAAAGAGCCCCACCCTAACAATAACTGTGGGGTGGTGTTTTTTTTTAATAAAATAGAAGCCAGGACTATTGAATTGATCTTTCATTTCAGGGAGGATACAATTTTAATGGGCCCTGGTAAAGGAAGGGCTGGAATGGGGTGGGAAAAGAGGAGAAAAGAAAGGAAGGAGGGAGGAGAGAGCAGTGGAAGAGAGGAAGAAGAGAGAGGCCCTACTGTTTTAAACATAGAAGAGCGCTGTCATGGAAACTCCCTAGGCAGATCCCTCTTTAATCTGCAAACATTCCCCTACTCAGTTTTTTTTTAGGCCCAGTATTCAACTGAATAGTGCAAACTAAAAAGATTTCCAAAAAGGGGCTCAAGTAACTAAACGTGCACAGCTGGACGGAGCACAGAACTAACTGGCAGGGAAGCAAATCTGGCTGCATATAAAAGGTGAAGCTCCGTAGGATCCGTAACTCCACTGGCCTATTTCCACCCTAGAACTGCACCTCACAAGTAGAAATTAACTTTCAGTTTTGGGAAGTTTCAGGGTTATGCGCTCCATTTAGACTGAACAATAAAAAGTACAGTATATTACAATGGCAATCTATTCCCTATATTGCTCTAATGTGTGACTTAGTCTATGTCACTGAAAAGTGATTTAGCATCAATAACCACACTACACAGGCAAAAGTTGAGGGTAAATTGCATCACCTGATTTACAAAGGGCTTTAAAAAGGAGTTCCTAGAAATGATAACGAGTCAAAGTAATATTTTCGTGTCAGAATGAAGCTCTTCCTCTATTGTATAAGTCAATTAGTAAGAATTTGGATGTCCTTCAATGGTATAATTTTTAAATGGATCTAAAATGATCTATTTTCTCCAGACTCTGGGATGGGAAGCATCAACACTCCTTTACAACACTGAAGAGTGGCTGTGCCCGACGGGCTTGGGAGTCAGAGGTCTTGGATTCTAATCCCGGCTTCATCACTTGTCGGCTGTGTGACTTTGGGCAAGTCACTTCACTTCTCTGTGCCTCAGTTCCCTCATCTGTAAAATGGGGATTAATACTGTAAGCTCCACATGGGACAACCTGATTACCTTGTAACACCACCTCCCCGGCGCTTAGAACAGTGCTTGGCACAGAAGCGCTTGAGAAATACCATCATCATCATAAAGGGTGTCTGTCCCTAGTTCTACTTCTGCAAAAATATTTGAACATGAATGATTCTAACAATTATACATCATTCAAGCCTAACCCCACCTCATATCATTTAAAGGGAAATTATTTTTAAATCAGTTCATTCAATAAAAATTTGGTAAACGTTCCCAATGAAATGTTAGAAAACTGGAATGAAAATCTGAACAAATGTTACTGCATTTAATGTCTGTGGTAGATTTCTTTACTAAAGACATGCACATGAAAGGGCTCAGAGCTATAGATTCTTAGATTTATTTTTCTAAATACTGAACTGTTGGCATTCAGAATTTAAGATAAATTTTACTAGAAAAGACAGATGTAATAGTGTTTCGACTTACGAGTTTTACTAATAAAATACAGACCCTGCCTTGTTCTTAAATTCCAGAGGCAAAAAATATATATAAATCATAAGCCACTGAAAAGTTAGCAACTGAGAGAACAGAATAGTTCAGTATCCTTAATCTCAAAATTCAAAGTCAATTAACAGAAATAGTGCAAAGTAATTAGTGGCTCTTCAATTCAGCATGTAATCTTGGGCTATCTATTAATATGAAAACGAAGAATGCAGATAATCAGTTGGCACCGGGAAATACTTCAAGCTAAAAGCTGACAGTAGTTTGGAGGGGAAAGACACCCATATCTTCCATATTGGTAATCAAATAATGAAAAAAAAATAAGAAAAATTCACAGATTTCTTTTTACATTATTCCCAAAAGGCATCTTTCTTTCTCCTCCTTTAAGTGGAATGAGTTTAAATTACAAGGTTTTTCAACCACTTTCACAATCAAACTAAAGGAACTAGTTTGGCCACATTCATAAATGAATCAGAGCTGATAGTATTGACCCTTTAAAAACAACTGTGATAATGAAGACTCAGTTTTATTTCCTGCTTAACAGAAAGTTCCACGGTAGGAGTACACCCTAATTGTCTCAAAGACCAAAAACTAGAAATAAAAATTTAAAAAATTAGCCATATGGGTAAGAAAAAGCTAAACTGAAAGAAGGTTTAAAACTACATTGCGGACTCCAGAATTTGATTTTTTTTTTCTTGAACTAGTTTATAGTTCCCTTATTACTATCTTTTAAAAAATATGAATCATATTTAGTGGTGCTTAGCAGTCATTCAGTCCACCCCTCTAACAAACTATACCACAAGAGACCAATGAAAATCTACTTTATTTTTATGAACTCCAAGGGAAGGGAATTTTCAACCCCCTTCAATAAACCTATTCTTTTAACTTTTCTCATCAGATTTTTATTCCTTTCAACCATCTTCTACTTGAAAAGGGAGGGGAAGTGGGAATACTAGCAGTCTTGAGGAATGGGGAGGGCCAAAGAAACATATTAGAAACAAGTCAACTAGATCTTAATCTTTAGTTAAACTAGGCATGATCTTTAGTTCCCTGTAATTTTGTTGATTTCAGCTATGCAAGCATTTAAACTTCCATCACACATCAGGGCAAACAAGTTAAGGAAGACAGTATGAGATTTAGTTATGCCCCCAATCCAAAACAGGAACCAGAGGGATAAAAATGAACAAGCTAACTCTACAAAAATTTGTACGGGAACAAAAAGGTTAGTGGCAAGTGATTTTCCCCCCCCATCCCCATCCTTTGTTCTTGGGAATCTTATCATTGTCCTTAAGTGTCCCACCCATTCATCCCCACAGGAAGGACAAAATGGAACTGCTTGAGAATCAATTCCAGTTTTTCCCCTTGGCCTATTCTCCATCCACGGCACCTCCCTCAACACCCAATATACCCACGTGCTGAAAGACATAATAGTTTCTCTCTCACCCTGCAAAGGTGGATTTAGTGGACGGGTTTTATGGTGTGTTAATTTAATTTCCAAGGCTGGCTTAGTTATTCTACTTAAATATATAACTTGAATATCATCTAAATGAAACCATGCAATAGCACTGCATGTGAAAGTTTGGAGATTTCACATTTTCAATTTCCCAGTTGCCAGGAGTTAGACTAAAAAAACTCACTTTTTACAATGGAATCTGAGGCTCGGAATAAAACAGGGGTTCATATTTCTGATGAAAAATACTTTTATACCAGTGTAAAAAACCAAAAATAAATTTTAACCCAACCTCCACAGTGCCCAAAACTTTTTAAAAGAACACCCATTTCCCCTGCCCCACTCTAGCTTCAAAAAGTCAACAGGAGAGGAAACTACAACAGATCTTACTAAATATCCTCAAAACAGGTATTGTTCACCACAGTCACTGGCAAACCGTACCTGTTTCGGTAACTGCAACTTTTAAAGTTGTTTCGGCAATTCAAACAGGAATCCTTTTGCTAACTGCAAATGCTGTGGCTTATAATGTAGGATTAGAACTTTTGAAAGATTTCCATACCACCCAAGTGACTATTTTAATAAAGTTCGGATTTCACCAACCCTTTGGCTTTGGAAAAATAGTCTCTAATAATTTTGTTTTACATAGCATAACAAAAGAAACCTTTTAAAAGATGGTCCTCGCCAAATGCAGTAGTGATAGGGAAGGTGGAAGCTCGCTTCAGCCTCCTCAGCTTCACAATGTGGATTTCTTTAGTGATCTGAAAAACTGCTACAGCTACAAAAGTTTCAGTTTCGCAAGAGCCTTAAGTACCTAGAAGTCGATTAGGGATCTTTAAGTTCAACATGTGTTTTTGAAATGGTACCTCTACTTTGCGGTAAAAGGAGAAAGGCCAAAGAGAGCATCAGTTACAGAAAGCATAAATTGTACTAACTTGTTGGGGGGTAGGGGAATTTTATATTTGTTTTATATTTTATAGGCCATGCTGGATCGCCATCAAAGCTCGCCCCTTGTTTACAATGGGAGACTCCATCATCATTATTTTCCTGTGCCAATCATGAGCCCACCATAAAAATACTGCCTATGAATTTTAGGTTAATTTGGGTTTGGTTCAGAAGAATCCCAAATTTCAAACTCAAATTGGAAAAATTTGTTCCATAAATTGTACTAACTTGTTGGGGGGTAGGGGAATTTTATATAATGTAATCATGACCCCCAGTTCTTTGGTCAGCTCTCCATCTGCTAGTAATGTTACTAAAAGTTGACTGCTACCTCTTAGGAAACTGCAAAACAAAAAACTGTGGGATCACAGTTTATGTACAAGTCTGCTCAATTTATTCATTTTGACAGTGTTATAAACATTTTTATGTTTGCCTCCACTTATAGAATGTTGGCTCCTTGTAGGGCAGGAAATATCATTTCCTTGTCCTGCACTTCCTGAGTGCTGAGTACAGTGCACTGCACCACATAGGTGCTCAATAAATAGTGCTACTGGGAGGGAAAACATCCTTCATTACTGCATGCAAGTGTTAATTTAAGCATACCTAAACACCTATTTAAATATTGTCTGCTGGCCCAAGGGGCTGTCATAACTTTGGCATGATGTTTCAGCTACTTTGGCTCATAAATGAGATTTGTACGTAGAATTACTTTATGCAGTTCACAGTGTACTATACCTCATCACTCCTGCTCATCCGTTGCAACCACTACCCTACCAGAAGCAGGACTGGCGGGAACTAGAGCTTATGAGTGCTGCATCACGGATCACCACCACTAAAAATAAATTATTTTGTGCAAATTCTCAGGCTCAAAGTCTTCAGGACTGGGCTAATAATAATAATGATAATAATACTAATAATAATAACATTTGTTAAGTGCTTACTATGTGCCAGGCACTGTTCTAAGCGCTAGGGTAGATACGAGGTAATCAGGTTGGACACAGTCCACGTTCCCCATGGGGTTCACAGTCTTAATCCCCATTTTACAGATGAAGGAACTGAGGCACAGAGAAGCAAAGTGACTTGCCCAAAGTCACACAGCTGACAAGTGGAGGAGGCAACATTCGAACCCACATCCGCTGACTCCCAAGCCCATTCTCTTGTCACTAGGCCATGCTGGATTGCCATCAAAGCTCGCCCCTTGTTTACAATGGGCGACTCCACCATCATTATTTTCCTGTGCCAATCATGAGCCCACCATAAAAATACTGGCTATGAATTTTAGGTTAATTTGGCTTCGGTTCGGAAGAATCCCAAATTTCAAACTCAAATTGGAAAAATTTGTTCATTTACCATTTTTACATAAATTTGTAGCTTTAAGAGTTTAGAGGTAATTGTTTTATTCAGAGATGAGCAGTTCTGCTTTAATGAATTAGCTTTCACTGGATCAGCTATTTTGATTTTTAATTCTTTAAAAAAAAATCTTAAAAATAAGAATCCCCTAGCAAGTTGAATACATTAGAGGAGCCCATTACATGGAGGCTAACAACACAGTTGTAACTTCTGTTTAAAGGAGCAATATTAAGCACAGGGTATTCTTAAAAGCATTAAGCATTCACTTAAAGATAGATTTTGTTCTGTACACTCCTTACGATCAGACTCCGAAGACAAATATTTTCCAATAATATTTGCCATATCCAGAAATATCAAAAGTGGGACCACAAAGGAAGATGACCATGGGGCCTTCTTCCAAAATAAGAAGTATCTGGAACTAGCTAGAGTCTATTAATGGAATAAAATTACAGAATCTCTCTGGACCAGGTTATAGTCATTTCTTATTTCTTGTAAAAAAAAAAAAACAAAAAAAAACAAAAGAAAGGTGTACTCCAAAGAAAAAAAACCCACCACGCAATAAGGGACTTTCCTAGTGACATACAGCCAGTTGCAGGCAGAGCTCAAAATCCTTAGCTTCCACTCTGTTGCTCAGCTGAGTGGAGGTGACACAGATTTGAAAGTCATTTATTAGTTATTACCTGGGAGATATGGTTGATGGAAGACTCCATTCTCCGCAGCTGGGAGGCCTGGATGTCCAGCAACTGGAGTACATTGTTGGCCAACGCATTTATCTGATAAGCAACACTGGCTAAGGATTGGGTTGTGTATGCTTTGGTCTCTTCTAGTGCTTTTCTTTTGTCTGGAGCCTGAAACAAAAGAACGTCAACTGTTATTTGATTGACATAGCAAAAAAGGAAAATTATGCATGCAATTCACCAAGCAAAAAAAAACAAAAAAAAACTGTTCTTAGCCAGCCACAAATATATGGGTAATAAAAGAAATAATGTACAAAAATATAAAAGGGAAAGGAAAAGATTCAAACTTGCATAAAAGCCATGCTCTTTTAGGACTGTACACTTTTGGCAGTGTAATCAGCTTCCGAGGTGGTCCTCTCTCTCTCTCTAGCCAAACAATAACCAACAGTATCTGGAGCAAGGTTTCCCCTCCCCTCTTCCCCCCCCCCCTCCAAAAAAAAGAAATTCTCTGCCAGGATGTTCGAGTTCCCACAAAACAAGTGCTTCATTTCCCTTAAATGTGAAATCACAGTGCCCGAGCAAGCACCAATCAAAAAGGGAAAAAAATATTTTCCCACAGATCAGAACCCCACTGAACGCACTTTCTTTAAAAAGAAACCCTACAGCTGCGGTGGCTGTTTTTCTCAGGGTAGCTAGGGAAAGCAACCCCTACCCAATCATCTTGGAGATTATGAAAATTACAGAATGGTTCAGATAACTTCCTCCAGCTGAGATTTCCAGGCTGGAATGTGGAAGGGCAATGGGGTTACAGAGGATCCTTATTTAGGCATTCCCTTGAAATACAAAATAAAACAGCAGATCCATACTGAGTGCATTTACAGCTGTGTGTCAGCATGGGCCCTAACTGCCAAAATAGTTTCAACCAATTTCAGTTCTATAGGTCCTAAATACAGAATGCTGCTGGGAGAACACCATGAACAAATGGGGCCCCAGGGTGGTTGGGTAATGAGGACAACTTCTCTGAGGTAATCTTGGGGTTCTTGAGAAGCAGCATGGTCTAGTGCATCTGGAGTCACAGGATCTGGGTCTAGTCTCAGCTCTGCCACTTGCCTGCTAGGTGACCTTGGGCAAGTAATTTAACTTCTCTGTGCCTCAGTTTCCTCATCCCTTAAACAGGGATTAAATACCTCTTCTCCCTCTCCTCCAAACTGTGAGCCCCATGTAGGATAGGCACTGTGTCCCACCTGCTTAACATGTGTTTACCCCAGCACTTAGTGCAAATACTATATTTAATGAATTGGGGTTTGGAGTCATCATCATCATCAATCGTATTTATTGAGCGCTTACTATGTGCAGAGCACTGTACTAAGCGCTTGGGAAGTCCAAATTGGCAACATATAGAGACAGTCCCTACCCAACAGTGGGCCCACAGTCTAAAAGGGGGAGACAGAGAACAAAACCAAACATACTAACAAAATAAAATAAATAGAATAGATATGTACAAGATAAATAAATAGAGTAATAAATATGGACATGCATATATACAGGTGCTGTGGGGAAGGGAAGGAGGTAAGATGGGGGATGGAGAGGGGGACAGGAAGGGAGGGGCTCAGTCTGGGAAGGCCTCCTGGAGGAGGTGAGCTCTCAGTAGGGCCTTGAAGGGAGGAAGAGAGGAATGGAGGAATGAATAAATCATCATCATCAATCGTATTTATTGAGCGCTTACTATGTGCAGAGCACTGTACTAAGTGCTTGGGAAGTCCAAATTGGCAACATATAGAGACAGTCCCTACCCAACAGTGGGCTCACAGTCTAAAAGGGGGAGACAGAGAACAAAACCAAACATACTAACAAAATAAAATAAATAGAATATATATGTACAAGTGAAATAAATAAATAGAGTAATAAATATGTGGTTGGCAACATATAGAGACAGTCCCTACCCAATAGTGGGCTCACAGTCTAAAAGGGGGAGACAGAGAACAAAACCAAACATACTAACAAAGTATGTTGGGGGCGGGGGGATGGAGTGGGGAAAAAGAGAGGAATCATTCATTTTGGTGATCCTGCAAACAGACCTGAATGGAAACTGAGTGCAGGAGGAAATCCCAGGAGAAAAGGAAACTATCACTTCCCTCGGAGATTTGAGTTGTCCAAAATGAGCTTCCAGGCCAGCAGTTTGCTATATACCCACTCTGAAAAGTAAATATCCCTCTTTTTTTTTGAAAAGCGAGCAAGGGTCCAGAGGTAAGGGTCTTGCTTTAAGTGAGTTCAGCTCCTTCAGTCTAATGAACCTGACTAGGCATACTACAGTCTTTCAGCGGAGGAAGTAAACAAAGGCCTAATTGACCAAATGTCCTCAGAAAGATTGAGCTGCTAGAAGTGCACTCTGTTCCTATTTAGGAGCTCTACTCTCCGCCCAAAAACCCTTCAACAGACTGAAAACAGACTTTCAAAGCCAGATTTTAGGTTGCACCATCCAAGCAAAATCTTCGGAACTGTTCACTGAGCATATGCTCAGAATCGGCAAAAGGACGGGCTTAAGACGATTTGAGGTTCAAATACCATTCCCTTAGAGTACCAATCATACATTTTAAAATTCAAAATTTGAATATTTAAATTTGGTCCTCATTTTGCTGGTTTACATAGAATTTTATGTTCCAAATAATAAACAGAAAGGTGGAAACTAGCCACATACTTGAATGACAACTTCTTATAAAATGCATAGCAGAGTATTTTATCATCTCTGACACTGGATTTGCTCCACTTTTAGGTTTCGGGCAGCTTTAGATTTTAAAATGCAGAAAAAAAACTTATCAAACACCTCAGAATAAAAATTTAGCACTGCAAGGTGACTCCTGGAAGCAAGCTATTTGACCCCACATTTAGAAAATATTGGATTTATTCAAGTAATTAAAGCCATAAAATGGATGTCCCAAAATAGTACTGTAGGCCTTCCACATAATAGAATGGGCATTTTGCCAGAATTAAACATACTATTCATATTTTTCTCAAGGATGAAAAATTTCATAAGTCTCTTTTACTCTGCAAATAAGCAGGTCTGTTCTCTTCTTAGGGCAGTTCATTCTTTACAGGGTATGGAGATGGACAATCTTGGAATAGTAATCCAATGCCATCATAAATCCCCAACAGTTAACTCCCTAGGGAAATATTAAGTAAAAACAAATGCAATCAGAAAACCAGTTTAGCTATCCTCACACCTACATAAACCGGGGATTCCTGGAAGCCTTTAAATAATCAAAAAATGATTATTTCGAAAGATAGCCACATGGTATGTAAGCTTAGGGGCTTCTAGGATTCCAACAGGCAGAGAAGCTCTGCCTTCTCTCACTTAGCATTCTTTCATAAATATTCCAGAGCTCATTTTAATCAGTGAGAAACCTACCCTTTCTAGTCAAGGCCAAAGATCTACAAAATAAGGCAGAAAATGCCACTTAGTAGAGCACAATGTCGATCTACCCGAAACCAGATAGGTGCTAAACTGGTTTCAGCAGGATTATAAAAACACCCTGTCATTTACAAACTTGAAGCAAAGTCACCACAATATACTGGTTTTACATCTGACTCCACCCAAAGACTGACAGGAAGATAAACATATTTTGGTTATTTTCCACCTTCACCCTAAAATGACCTTAAGCCAGGATCCTTGCCACCTGATTTTGTGTGTGTGTGTGTCTGTGTGTGTATTCTTACTATAATATATTGTAGATTGCTGTAGTATCAGGAAAGTTTTCTGTGAACTAATACCATTACTATCAGTGCTACCACTTGCTTTACTTGCCAGTGGTGCCAAGAAAAGTCTCCTTTCCCCGTTGCTCTAGTGATGCAATCTGTCCATGACAAATTACAAAGTATTTTCAAGTACTTCAGAGACTTCGAAATACTTTCAACTACTTCAACTGCTGAACAAAAACTGTTTCCATGGAGACATCTTGCGCCAGAATCTTGGGTTAAGCAAAAATTGAGCCACATTTCTTCCCACACACTATCCAGCTTGGCAACCCAGGAATCCACCAGTGGGTCAGTGGGCATCTCACGGGACTATAAGGGTGAAATCGTGTTTGGGCCAGGATCTGTTGGCCCACCCAACAGAAAAAAGACACAACTGTATTGCCATAGCCCTGAATCTGGATCTGACAGTGCAGTGCCCACCCAATCCTTCATAGCACCACTTCAGCAGCTCTGTATTGCCTGATCCTCATGTCTACAAAGCTGACATAATTTGCTGGAAGATGAACAATTTCGGGAGAATACGTGAGGAACGTTGTCTGCCACACCAACTTGCATTCGGTGATAAGAACTGTGGGATTTTTTTGCGTGGTGTCCCACATGGGACACCACAGTTTCAGGGGGAAGGAGAACACATACTGAATCCCCATTTTACAGATGAGGACTCAGGCACAGAAAAGCAACATGCCCAAGGTCACCCACAACAGGCAAGTGACGGAGCCAGAATTGGAACCCAGGTGCCCGGGCCCATGCTCCTCCTACGAGGTTAGGATGGTTTATCCCACTACGCTCCTACCCCTAATAGTAGACCTGACATTGGATATATATATAGGATCATTAGTGTTAAAAACTTAGGTGAACTTACATTAAAATTTGTTGAAATCAAAGATGAGTTCTCACAGCAAGGTCCTTCCATCGAAAATGAAAGTTTGGCTCATTGTGCTGCCCAAATGGCATTATATTTCTATCACTGACATCCAAATTAAGCACCCATGATAATCTTAAGAGTCTTCCTCTAATTACTGCTTCATCTCTCTAATGGGTCTTTTACACAACTGCAAGGCTGATATAGAGTTTGAAGTTCATTCTTTGATGCTGATTGTTGTATCAGTAAAAAGCCTCATTTTAAAAAATAACAAAAAACTTTTGGGATAACATGCTTAGCCTAAACTACATCTCCTCCACTAGGTTACAATCCTTTGTCTCAAAGGTTTAATTAGCTACCATAAGTGAGAGAATGTTTACGCAACAGAAGCCAAAAATTTAATTCACCCCAAATAACCATCTTGAAAATCCAGGGGCCATTTAAAGTAATTACTGAAAAATCTACCTACTGAACTAACCACTTACACATTAGTCACGCATACTCACTAGCTTCATGTCAATGAACTGAGAATCTCCCATTTTTTATGGTATTTGTGAAGCCCTTACTATGTGCCGGGCACTGTACTAAGCGCTGGGGTAGGTACAGCTAATCAGGAGGGACACAGTCCATGTCCCACATGGGACTCACAATACTAATCCCCATTTTACAGATGAGGCAACTGAGGCAGAGAAGTTAAGTGATTTGCCCAAGGTCACCCAGCAGACAAATGGCGGAGCAGGAATTAGAACCCAGATCCTTCTGATTCCCAGGCCTGTATTCTGTTCCTAAGTGAAACTTCTTCCTTGTTTAAGTCAGCTGTACAGTAAGCCACTGTTTTCTTTAATCACACTGCCCTATCCTTAGCCCCCTTTTAAAAAAAAGTAGTGAGCACCTGCTGGGTGCAATGTACTGTGCTAAGCATTTGGGAAGTACAAAACAAAGACGTGATATGCTTCCTGCCTACAAGGAGCTTCCACCTTTGTAAAAACTACTCCCCTGTTCACACTCCTATCCCTGCAGTTTTGGGGAACGTGCCTTCCCATGCCCTTTCCCCATCTTCCATAACAGTTCCCCAAAGCCATAGGCCTTTAGGAAAGTGGGCGATGATTGTTTCTATCTCTGTCACACTTCCTGCCACCTCCCCTATCCCTTGACCACGAGAGCTGGGGTGAGATCTGTCAGACAGGAGCAAAGAAATGGACCTACTTTTCTTTTTTTTTAAAGACAGGTTTAATGTTTGGATTGGGGAGACTGAGATCTCCCCAAAGCCTTGAGGACAAGTTTTTTAAGAAAGACATTAAACCACAGTTTGGTGTTGGAGACGGGAGGATGAATGTGAGCCCATTGTTGGGTAGGGACTGTCTCTATATGTTGCCGAACTGTACTTTCCAAGCGCTTAGTACCGTGTCTGCACACAGCAAGCGCTCAATAAATACGACAATGAATGAATGAACGGTGGCAGGAGCTGGGGTGGAGATGGAGGGGGAATAAAGAAATCAACTGGTAACAACTGACTGCAACAAAGGGATTCTTGCTATCATTAAAGATACCTGTCTAACACAGTACCAATTAGCCACGTGGTCCACCAGCCTATTCGGATTTATACATCATGTACCTCTTTGAACGTCTCCCACACAAATTGTTCTGCTTAACCTTATTTGGCTTTCAGGGAGATGTTTTAGCCCCATTCAACTGTACAATTTCTGTATACACCAAGATTTACTCAGCTACGTTGAAATGGAATACCTTAAGGGCTGGAGAAGCTGGAGTTGAGCTAACCGGGGGGAGGCAGCATTAATTAGGGATGGCTTCAGGTACGAAGTAGGTTTTAATAAAGCTCTGAAGGAGGGGAAGAATTTGAATTGGCAAAGAGGAGAGGGGAAGCCAGGCCTGAGAAGGCTGTGACGGCTATTGGGTAAATGGAGAGTTAGAAGGGAAAGAGGAGGAGGAGATCATCAATCGTGTTTATTTATTGAGCGCTTACTGTGTGCAGAGAAATTGGAGAATAACAGCTGGGGTAGGACAAGAGGGCAGTTAGGGATGGAAGCAGCTATTGGAGGTCCTTGAAATTCATGGCCAGGTGTTTAAAGTTGAGCAGTAATTGGGAACTTCCGTAATGAACGTCTAGATCAAGGGTCAGTAACTTAATGGGAAGTTGCCACGGCTCGGCGGAAAGAGCTCGGGCTTGGGAGTCAGAGGTCATGGGTTCTAATCCTGCCTTACCGCTTGTCAGCTGTGTGACTTTGGGCAAGTCACAATTTCTCTGTGCCTCAGTTCCCTCACCTGTAAAATGGGGAGTAAGACTGGGAGCCCCACGTGGGGCAACCTGATCACCTTGTATCCTCCCCAGCACTTAGAACAGTGCTTTGCACATAGTAAATGCTTAACAAATGCCATCATTATTATTAGAGAAGCAGCGTGGCTCACTGGAAAAGAGCATGGGCTTTGGAGTCATGGGTTCAAATCCCAGCTCTGCCAATTGTCAGCTGTGTGACTTTGGGCAAGTCACTTAACTTCTCTGGGCCTCAGTTCCCTCATCTGCAAAAATGGGGATGAAGACTGTGAGCCCCCCGTGGGACAACCTGATCACCTTGTAATCTCCCCAGCGCTTAGAACAGTGCTTTGCACATAGTAAGCGCTTAATAAATGCCATTATTATTATTATTATTATTATTATTATTCTTGGTGCCAAAGACCCACACAAACTGAGATCTTTGGGCAGCTCTTGGATACAATTTAAAAACAGACTTTAATGCTGCCTACTTCACTGTGAGTCTCTTTTAAACACCCTCGCTCCAGGGTGCCCAATGTGCTGTCATTGTGCTGTAGCACTCGGGCTGCTCCTGGAGTGAGGAACGGAAAGGCAGGGAATTGGGTCCCTGGCTACCTGCGAGTTGGCATCTGCCAAGAAGAGGGCTCTGGGAAAACTGTGAGCCCACTGTTGGGTAGGGACTGTCTCTATGTGTTGCCAATTTGTACTTCCCAAGCGCTTAGTACAGTGCTCTGCACATAGTAAGCGCTCAATAAATACGACTGATTGATTGATTGGGAAAACTGATTAATAGCTTCCCCTCCCTAGCAGCAATAGGTCAGATGGAGCCCCACAGCCTCATGCCATCCCTCACACCTCTTGCATACCCTGTTGTAATTGTTGTATTGTGCACTGAGTGTTCAGCAGGTGCTCTTCAACTTAGTCTGAGGCCCCGAGTGGCTATTTTAAATACCTCATACCTCTCCCATCCTGGC
Source organism: Tachyglossus aculeatus (assembly GCF_015852505.1). Taxonomy (NCBI): domain Eukaryota; kingdom Metazoa; phylum Chordata; class Mammalia; order Monotremata; family Tachyglossidae; genus Tachyglossus; species Tachyglossus aculeatus. Next base: position 18,689,256 of record NC_052078.1, on the reverse strand, counting down.
TCGAGAGTTTCATCTAGTTCCAAGATTGACAAATATGATTCCCACATCATGGGTTGCAGACCCCTAATCTAAATGACAGTTAATTTCTTGCTGCAGTTTGTAATAATGATGGCATTTGTTAAGCGCTTACTATGTGCAGAGCACTGTTCTAAGCGCTGGGGGGGATACAAGGTGATCAAGTTGTCCCACGTGGGGCTCACAGTCTTAATCCCCATTTTACAGATGAGGGAACTGAGGCTCAGAGAAGTTAAGTGACTTACCCAAGGTCACACAGCAGACATGTGGCGGAGCCGGGATTCGAACCCATGACCTCTGACTCCAAAGCCCGTGCTCTTTCCAATGAGCCACGCTGCTTCTCAAGTTTGTAGGATAGAATGGCTTTGGGAGTGACAGGGAGACCAACAAGAAGGTAGTGGAAGTGTAAGCATATTTACTTGCATAACTGCCCCAGTTTTTCCACACAACTTTTCTTACATTCAACTAAGCGAAGGGGGGAAAAAGAAGAAAGGAAGAGGAAAGGGGAGGAGAAGGAAGATCATTTTTCTTACTTCTACTGAACTCTCCCAGGTGCTGCATTCAATAGGAACTCAGCTTCCTCATCCTTCTGTATAGTCACACTCTCAACCTCCTCAAGAGAGCACTACTATTGCTCCTTAGAATTATATGGTGGTAAAATAATCTTTAATTTCCTCCTCAAAAATCAGTGTACGGCAGTTAGATATTATTTGAATATAACTATGGTATGTTCCAATTTACCAAACTTTGGCCCTTCACGATCCCATTTAATTGAGCTTAAACTCCTTTTACCCAAAGGGAGCAGCAGGTTGACTTAACGAGGTGCCAAAGAGCAATAAGACTATGACAGTATGACTCAGAACCTAAAGAGTCATTTTTAATGTTCCTGATCTCTGCACTGGGCTTGTTGGTTCCCGCATTGCATGTGTTTCTGAAATGATTTCTTCAAAGTTCCTGAGGGATTTGAAGTGGGGAAAACAGGATCAAGAGAAATGGAACACATGTACAAATTCCTTTTGAAAAAAAAACAAACACAAAAATAAACTAAATTGGGGATTTATTCTGCCATGAAAAGTGGCACTCCTATCTATCACACAAACGGAATCCGAATTTACAGGATTCTAGCTAAATTCCAGAACTACGACAGGCAGCAGCTTTCTGGATCGTTCTTTTAGGACAGGGAAGCAGAACTAGGAAATGTATTCTTGGTAGCATGGCACAAAGGGAGAAAACCAGGTTCTTTTACCATTAAAACCTTGCTTAAATTAAAAGAAATGGTGGATTTGAATTTTGTAAACACTACTCACAATCGAACAGTATATACCAAGGATACACTCTGGAATCCTAAAATATTTCCAATGGAGAGAAAATAAGTCTTGCCTTAGCCTCATTAAACTAAATCTTCTACTTCTAAGGAGGGTCTGGTTTGTGCTGGGATTTTTCCATTAAACGACTTTATGAAAAGCAAAATGGGAGGGAGGTTGAGATTCTCCCTAAACATAAGTTTCAACTTCTGTGGATGGGTTCTAGCACACACCATCACCCTTCCTAATATGGCTTCAGAACTATACGCAAACACTTGTTTCTCTCAAATCTCAATAACTTTGAAATATAAGACCAGATAAGTTCAACCAATTTACTTTTAAATCTTTCTGAAAGATTTCTGTTCATGCTTAAAAACTATCCATTTGCTTGAAAATGTAATATACAAATATTAAAAGTGTATGCCATACCAATACACGTTCTTCCTAACATTCAAACACATCTTTTCTATCAAAATAAACCATATTTTAGCTGGACACATTTTAATAATGTATTCAGTATAAATACTGATTATACTCATTCTGCTACCTCTGGGTAAAGCTTCCTGAAATACAGTCATTGAGAATTAAAAACGTTATCCCCTTTCATATTATCAGTGTTGAGAAACTGATGATCCAGCTTTAAAACCTGGAAACATCATCATCATCATCATCAATCGTATTTATTGAGCGCTTACTGTGTGCAGAGCACTGTACTAAGCGCTTGGGAAGTACAAATTGGCAACATATAGAGACAGTCCCTACCCAACAGTGGGCTCACAGTCTAAAAGGGGGAGACAGAGAACAAAACCAAACATACTAACAAAATAAAATAAATAGAATAGATATGTACAAGTAAAATAAATAAGGACCTTTAAGGACTTCAGTTTATTTTTTAAAATATGGATTGCTTCATAAGAAAAAAAGTTGGATTTGATGAATTGTTCTAAACTCATTCTTACTGAAAGGAAGGGGAAATAGGAAACCTTTCCCCCCTTTCCTGTAGTAGTATGAATTTTCCCAATTATTCCTCCAGTTTTGCTTTCCACCTGTACTAAAATGTCATACCTTAGGACAACACTGTAGCTTCTGCATAGTAATTCAAGACACAGTATTTTAGACTTCAATGATACTTCATTTTTTGATCTTCACTGTAGAAAAGATAAAAAGCTAAGTTTCCAGAATTTCTCCAGCACATTCGCTAAACCCAGTGAGTGAACTAATGGCTTAACAGATGGGGACAGGAAAAGAGAAACACCAACTGTTCTGCTTTCAGTGCTGTCTTTCTTCTACCCAAGACAGCAAATGGTTCACATTAGTTTCAGAGACGGTCAACATAAAACATACGGATTACTCATTCTAAAGCCAGCCCTCGTCATCGACTGAATCATAAGGTAATAACCACTTAGGATCTGCAGCACTGCGAGCTGGCAAGGACATGTGCCTGAATTCTGAAAATACAGTGGGATGCCAATTATCCTCCTAAAATGACTACTTATTCAAACCAGAGTTGGTTCAGATAAGTGATGGAAAAAAAAATGAAGTTTGGCTACCACCCCCAGCCACCTCCCACCACCATCCCAATGAGCGCATGCTTGTCTGGGAAACCCCAACCCAGTTTTGTTTAACTGTACTTTCGGTTATCTGACCACTTCAGTTCCAATTTGTTCGGATAATAAGCTTTTCACTTGAGCAAGGGCTATGCGCACATAAACTTCCCCTGGTAAATGCTAGTCCAAGGCCTCTGTACTTTCTCCCGGTTATTTACCTCAATAATTCCAAATCCATTTTTCTTTCAGTGGTATTTGTTAAGTGCTATGTGTTAAGAACTGTTCTAAGCACTGGAATAAACACAAATTAATCAGGTTGGACACAGACTCCCTGTTCCATATGGGGCTCACAACCTAAGTACTGGATCCCTATTTTACAGTTGAGGAAAATGAGGCACAGAGAAGTTAAGTGACTTGTACAAGGTCACACAGCAGGCAGGTGGCATATCCAGGATTAGAACCAAGGTCTTTGGACTCCCAGGCACGAACTCTTTCCACTAAGTCACACTACTTCAATAGGCAGTTATATCAGGGGTGTAGAGACCAGGGGAGGTGGGGAGGAGGCAGAATATGACCCCTATCGTATAACTGTCTCCTACCAAACTCTTTTTCAAATAAACCCAGAAATCCCCAAATGTAGAGCTCTCAGGACCAAGGTGTTTTTTCTCCAGCCTTCTCGGGGAATGGCAAAGGCACAGGTAACAAGCTCGTGTACCATTTCTGGATTTAGCAGCACTGCCAGGTGATTAAGAGAGGGCAGATTCAAGCCTGCTGCTTCCTGGGCCCCTCATTCAAACTTGGAGGGGATTCCTGTGAAGGTAGTTCAACCCCTAGATCTCCTGTGAAGACACTACAAACGCTAAAAGTCTGCCATATCTGCTGAGGTGACAGAATAAAAAGACTGCTTTCAAATTCTTTTTACAGGAACAGAAATATACTCTGCTTTATTTTTTGCGTCTGCCCCATGAAGGAAGAAAGAGCAATTTTATACCACCGGAATTACAACCCTAATCCTCCCTTAGAATGTTTGGAAGGCAAATCCAGCAAACTTTAAAAGGAGGATGGGGAAGTGGAAGAGGAAAAGGAAGAAGGGGAAGAGGGAAAAGGGGTATGTGCTAGAAAACAAAATTGGTCCTAGACAATTTTTTCATTTGCTTTTACATCTGCTTTATGTGCACCAACACATGGTTCTCAGCAGTCTCTAGAATTCCTGTGACTTTAAACTGCAAAAAAGCAAAAAACCCCATGACTTTTCCCCTAGTTCCCTGTAGTAGTAGACTTCTAATTCAGCTGCAGCCTAACACAAAACTACTTTCCCCGCATAATACCATTCAAAACAAAATTAGTTTTCTCAAAAATTCTGTTTATCTGATTTAGCTCTTGCTAAAAACTCACATTATCACATCAAAATAACATATGTTCGACCAAAAATTCATTTTCTACACCATGTTATCAGAGAGTCCCTAATGGGGAGGAAAGCTAGCTCCCCTTTCTCCATTTATTTAATGACAACATTCACAATTTTGCCAACTGCGGTGTTATCTAGAGCAAAACTCCTGGGAATAGCGAAGGCTGCCTGTGCAGCCATCGGCATCAGTGGCTAAAAACATTTATTAGAAAAAGTATAAGGTTAGTTCAGAGAAGTGGCTGGGCTTAGTGAAAAGAGGATGGTCCTAGGAGTTGGAGGACCTGGTTTCTAATCCCAGCTCTGTCACGGTTCTGCTGTGTGATTTTGGGCAAGTCACTTCACCTCTTGGTACCTTTTCCCTCATCATAAAATGGTGATTCAATACCTATTTTCCCTCCTAGACTGTGAGCCCCTTATGGGACAGGGATAGTATCCAATCTGATCTCTTGTACCTACTTCAGCGCTTAGTACAGTGCTTGGCACATAGTAAGCACTTATTATTGCCCTCTGTACCTGTTTCCTCATCTGTAAAATGGGGAAAAATAGTCCCTCCGATTTAGACTGTGTTCAATCTGATTAACTGTATCTACCACAGGGTTTACTACACAGCTTGACACACAGTAAGTGCTTAATGAGGACCAATTATTGCTATTATTATGGCAGATAAATTCCAGTTTTAAAAACAGCTCTTGTATGTATTTAAACATGTTTACCATGCAGGAAGGTACATGGTACTCTCAAACCTGTCTTTGCGTTCATATGCAGCTTGAATGTGGAAGGTTCCGTATTTACCCTGTAATATTTAACACAAACTGCTAGGTCTGCTCCATTATTATAAATTTACCTTCTTTATGTTTTTAATTTTATAACCACAAAAGATTCATTGACATAAAACTTCTAAGGACATACTCTAGCTCAAAAGCAGATTATGCAGGCTGCTTTAGATTGGCTGACTGTGTCCAAAATGGCTAATTGATGCTCTCAAGTTCCAAGGGTAGGGGGTAATAATAATAATAATGGCATTTGTTAAGCACTTACTATGTGCTGAGCACTGTTCTAAAGCACTGGGGGAGATACAAGGTAATTGGGTTGTCCCACGTGGGACTCAAAGTCTCAATCCCCATTTTACAGATGAGGTAACTGAGGCACAGATAAGATAGAGAAGCAGCGTGGCTCAGAGGAAAGAGCACAGGCTTGGGAGTCAGAGGTCATGGGTGCAAATCCCGGCTCCACCAATTGTCAGCTGTGTGACTTTGGGCAAGTCTCTTCACTTCTCTTCTTTTAGACTGTGAGCCCACTGTTGGGTAGGGACTGTCTCTATATGTTGCCAACCTGTACTTCCCAAGCGCTTAGTACAGTGCTCTGCACACAGTAAGCGCTCAATGAATATGATTGATTGATTGATTCTCTGCGCCTCAGTTACCTCATCTGTAAAATGGGGAGTAAGACTGTGAGCCCACGTGGGACAACCACATCACCTTGTATCCTCCCCAGCGCTTAGAACAGTGCTTTGCACACAGTAAGCGCTTAACAAATGCCATCATTACTTATTTTTAAGCGCTTAGTACAGTGTTCTGCACACAGTAAGCGCTCAATAAATACGATTGATTGATTGATTGACTGTGACTTGCCCAAAGTCACACAGCTGATAAGTGTGAGGGCCAGGATTAGAACCCACGACCTCTGACTCCCAAGCCTGGGCTCTTTCCACTGAGCCACCCTACTTCCCTCTCCAAGGGGTCTACCACTGCCTCTCTGTCTCCCCCAGCCTTGCATGTGGCCAATATAGAGATTGGGAAGTTCTGTTGTGACAGTGGCAATGCCACATTCTTTCCCAGAGTACCAACTGTCACCGGCAACCTTGGCCACTTTTGCTCCAGAGCCTGAGAATTCAGTCAAACGGAGAACACACAACTGAGTTAATACTGAAATATCCTATTTTACTTTAATCGGCCCCACTCCCCTCTTGCCTCTGACATAATGGACCGAGACTTATTGCCGCCACTTACCTCCCTTCCCCGGGTCCCCCAAGGTTAAACCCCAGAGCAATTTGACAGAACAAAGGCTCCAAATGCAACTTTACTTCCTCCCCAACCCATCTCTGCACATGGTTAATCTGGAATGTGTTACTGATTAATGTTTATGGATGATAAATGGCTCTGTATACAGTAAGCGCTGCCTTTTATATTATTCATAGAGCACGTCTCTATATGTTGCCAACTTGTACTTCCCAAGCACTTAGTACAGTGCTCTGCACAGAGTAAGCACTCAATAAATACGACTGAATGAATGAACGTACAGTCACTGCAACAAATTATTCAGGATAGGATTAATCCAGAATACTACGACGTGGATTAAGCCAAGACCATTTTGAAGTTTCGGTCTGAACTCAAAGATTCCTCTGTAATGGGGATGAAACAAGGCCCTAAGCAAAGTAAGATTTTACTACCCGATGGTCAGACAGTCATTTTCACTTTCATAATTACCATAGGGACAAATAACAAACAGCCCATTTGGAATAGTTCCAAGGTCACAGGGGAAGATTCAACTACCCAAGAAAATATATTAGGTTAAAATCTGTCCAAGTTTTTCCTTAGACTAAACAAGCTAGAACTTCCCAAAACACAGTTCTTTAGTCACGGCTATCCTCTTCATTCCGTTTCGAAAATAAACAATATTAACCTAGTCTTCCTGTCAGGTACAGGATTTTACCAGCCAAAGAATTTAGTAACCAATGCTGAGTAAATTACAATTATCCAACTCTAGTTCAGATATTCTTCAGAGAATATGTGGACTGAGCCTTTCAACCAAGAGTTCGACGCTACACCAGGAAAGGACACTGACCATAACATATAGGAGGAAGCCCCAAAGGTGTCTGCAAATTGTCCATGTCAAATTCAAGTTGACCTCTTCTTCATGCTTTCACTCCTTGTAAATAATGATGGCATTTATTAGGTGCTTACTACGTGCAAAGCACTGTTCTAATTTTCTAATTAAATATAAATAATTTTTAGCCTGTATCCCCTATTAGATCCTAAAATCAATGAGGGCAGGGAACATGTTTCTTGACACTACTGCTTTCTTCCAAGCACTTAAGTGCTTAACACTCAGTAAGTGTTCAATAAATACCACTGATTGAAAAAATGTCAGACGACAAGGAAAGGAGACAAATAGAACAGACGGTTCGGGAGGGAAAAACAACATCTAGAAAAAACAGAAGTGATTCAGCCTTAGCCACTTGAAGCACAGTCATTCCTCCCAACCCCAGGAGGAAGAAGGAAAAAACGTGCAAATCCCCGATCAAAATCCTGGAGCTGGTTAGAATTTTGAAAGATCATTTGGCCCAATCCCCACTTCCGGGCAGATGAATAACCAAACACATGGGTATATGGATGACTACTACCCTTTTCTTTTTTTCTTTTTTTTTTTTATGGCATTTGTTAAGCACTTACTGCGTGCCAGGCACTGTACTAAGCACAAGGGTAGATAAAAGTTAATCAGTTTGGACATTGCCCATGTTCTGCATGGGGCTCACAGTCTTAATTCCCATTTTCAGATGAGCAACCTGAGGCACGGAGAAGTTAAGTGACTTACTTGCCTAAGGTCACACCGCAGGCAAGTGGTGGAACCATCATCATCATCAGTCGTATTTATTGAGCGCTTACCGTGTGCAGAGCACTGTACTAAGCGCTTGGGAAGTACAAATTGGCAACATATAGAGACAGTCCCTACCCAACAGTGGGCTCACAGTCTAAAAGGAACCAGGATTAGAACCCAGGTCCTGACTCCCAGGTGTGTGCTCTACCCAATAAACCATGTTGCTTCCTCTTAAACAGTCTTTTCTTAAAGTTCTGCCACGAAATCCAACTGCAGCATTTTGTCACCGAGTCAGAAGGCTCTTACATCCCATCAAAATCTCTCCTGCTTTCATTTAAATCTAGACTTGCTCCTCTCATGTCCCATTCTCTCCCTGGAATCTGGGGGTTTTCTCAGAGACACCGAGCCCACTTTAACTGTACTCTGTGAAAAATCGCAGCAGTGGTATACCTGAATTTGTAGAGCCTTTAAATTTTTCTGCAGGGCTATTAAATTATCTCACCTGGTCCTCAAAATATCTGTGTGTGCTAGGGAGGGGCAAGTATGACTTCCATTTTCCAGAATCGGAAACTGGCCAGTAATTAAGCAACTTGCCCGGTTCAAACAGTAACAGCAGATAATAATAATAATAATAATAATAATAATAATAATGGCATTTATAAAGCGCTTACTATGTGCCAAGCACTGTTCTAAGCGCTGGGGGGATACAAGGTCATGAGGTTGTCCCACGTGTGGCTCACAGTCTTCATCCCCATTTTACAGATGAGGGAACTGAGGCCCATAGAAGTGAAGTGACTTGCCCAAAGTCACACAGCTGACAAGTGGCGGAGCCGGGATTTGAACCCATGGCCTCTGACTCCAAAGCCCGGGCTCTGTTCCACTGAGCCACGCTGCTTCTCCGATCTGGGACTAAAACGGAGGACTCCTGTTTCCCAGACCCACGCTCCTTCCATCATGGTCTGTTTGACCTAATAGGAACATTCATTCATTCCACTGGATTTATTGAGCGCTTACTATGTGCAGAGCACTGTACTAAGTGCTTGGAAAGTACAATACAGCAAATAGAGACATTTCCTACCCAACAACAGGCTTATGTAAATCAGAGTTCTATATGCTGTACAGACTCTGACTTTCCCTCCTCTTTCATTCTCCTTTTCCAGCCAGAGCTTCAGTTTGATTAATCAATGGTATGTACTGAGTGCTTATTCTGTAAAAAGCTCTGAACTGAGCCCTTGGGAGAATATAATAAAATAGAGTAGTTAGACATGATACCTGCCCACAAGGAGCTGACAGACCCGAGAGATCTCCACTTGGTCACTTTCACTGGGGTCTTTCCTCTCCTTCATTCCTTATGTTTTGAGTTACCTTTAAGGGTGACTTTTTATCTTTCGGGAATATCATTATATCCATGCTCCCCAGACCAACTGATGAAGCCAACTCTATTTGTAGATTTGTAAAGTCATTTCTAATAGGTTTGGGTCACCTCCTTTAATTGAGTTTTCTTTCCAGATTACCTTTCTGTAAATCTACAGTGTTTTGTGTCTTCAGACAGGAGAAAATATTCGGCCTGTTATACCATTGATATGGAACAGCAATAGTAAAAGAGGGCTAAAAGAAGGGCTTTATGAGGGGATGGCTCTAACTAATCTTGGATCTTTCACCTATGAATTTATTCAACCCTTTCAGTAATCTAATGATATTTTCTGGTGGCACAACTTTGTGGTAAATTCCACTTACTATAAATGCCTGATAAAGTTGAGGTGCCCTTTTATTTGGTTTTTGAACCTACTAATTTAAGCTTTACTTCAGGATTAGGCAGCAGGAGAGCAGCAAGAAAGATAATCCCCCCCCTTCCTTTATGCTTGTTCTTTTTTTGTTTGACCTCCGTGTCCCTCCATTTGTTTAGCCCAGGAAAAGGAGTGGGTGTGGGCGGCTTTCGGGGAGGATGTATGGTTCCCTTGCCTCAAGCCTCCTGGTTAACATGAAACAGAATGTGACATGTGTGCAGTCTCCACATATCTTAAATTCCTTTTTCGAATTCCCAACCTTCAGGATCGTGGGTCCTCCATTCCCACACCCTTCTGTTTGCTAATATTTTGAATCCTGGAAGCGATACTCACCTCACTCAACAAGAGTGAATAACAGTAATGATGGTATTTGTTAAGCCCTTACTATGTGCCAAGCACTGTTCTAAGCACGGGGGTAGATACAAGGTAATCAGGTTGTCCCACACAGGACTCACAATCTTAATCCCCATTTTCCAGATGAGGTCATTGAGGCACAGAGAAGTTAAGTGGCTTGCCCCAGGTCACCCAGCAGACAAGTGGCGGAGCTGGAATTAGAACCCACGTCCCCCGACTCCCAAGCCCATGATCTTTCCACTAAACTATGCTGCTTCTCGCAAAAACTGAACAAAATGAATCACGGCAACAGGAGGGCAGGGGGGTTCTGTTCCTGATGTGGTGCAGTGTGGGTTTTTAGTGGACATAAACAGTGTTCTGCACACAGTAAGCGCTCAATAAATACGATTGATTGATCCTCCCCTCCCTCTCTCTCCCTCACTTTCCTCACTCATCTACCTCCAACCAAGGAGGGCTTTTTTTTTTCTTATTCCTGGTCTTTGGAATAAGACCTACCACCTACATCCACTTTTCTGGGTTCTTCTGAGCCAGAAAAGGGGGTTTCGGCTTCTGGTGTGGTGCTGTGTGGGTTTTTGGTTTTCTCCACCTTGCTTCTTTACTATTTTATAGGTGTCACCACTCACATTGTACCCGCTTTTCTGGGTTCTTTTGAGCCAGAAAAGGGGGTTTCGGCTTCTGGTGTGGTGCAGTGTGGGTTTTTAGTTTTCTCCACCTTGCTTCTTTGCTATTTTATAGGTGTCGCCATTCACATTGTACCCACTCTGACCAGGGAACAGCACCACGATGGTATTTCACTACCCAGAAGGTATGGCTTCACTTGTAGCACAAGGACTAGCACTGGATAACACTGGACAAACCGATAAAAACTGTGTCATGGCATTGGAATTGGATGCACCATGCTCTGGTGATACCCAGGGAGAAGATACACATCTGAATTGCAAAAAAAGGGTTTAAACCAAAACAGATATAAAAAACCTACTGACCCAATTCTGATGCAATCAATCAGTGGCATGTATTGGGAACTTTCTGTGTGCAAACACTTGTACTAAAGCACCTGGGAGGGTAGTTTGAGGAACTTTGAGACTATGGGGGGGAGACGGACAATAAAAGATTACAGATGCATGTGCACATAAGCACTGTGGAGCTGGGGGAGGAGTGAAAAATCAAAGTGCTTAAGGGGAATAGACCCAAGTACCCAGGTGACAGAAAGGAAAGCTAAGACAGGTAAGTGAAGGTTAGTTGGGGAAGGCCTCTTGGTGGAGATTTGATTTTTAGTAAGCCTTTGAAGATGGGGAGAGGTTGTCTGTTGGACAGTTCTGATATTAACGCTATTATCTAAAAACTTATACTGAATTGAAAAGTAAGTCTTGCACTGTTATAAGACGGGGTAGGTACAAACGGATTTACGATTTTGTCTAAATTGATCAACTGACCCAAATGGTTTATTCATCACAGTAGCACGGTAGTTGACCAAGCTTATGAGGTTATGCTTGAAAAATCAGTTTGGTTTGTTCCTCTCCACAATGTACTGTGGTTTTCTTTACTGTGTGCTCTTTCCGGACTGCAGGATAGGGGTAAAATCCTAGGGATATTTCTAAACAGTGATCTTTATTTACACAAAACCCGTCTAGCCTTCTTAGCCATTTAGGAGCTGTTTAGATTATCACGGTGGAGTTCCAAATGTGGTGCAGATTTTTACTATGCCAGATTTTAGTTCCAATAACAAGACCAAGGGTAAGAGAATAGGAACAGAGTATTAAGTTCAATACAAATTTCAACAATCTGATACCCCAACCTTTAAAACCGACCCCAGTACTTCAACAAGAAAACCATCTGCAGCTTCAGGAGAATAAAGGGATATGAGGAAAGGGGAAGAACTACCAAAAAGTAATGTTTTGGTTTTTTCCAGGTCCCTAACTGGGGAGATGCCCATTACAAGGAACACTGCAAATAGGAGGCAAAATGATGGCATGCTTGGGGACAATATGGTTAACCCCATTTTTCAGATTAGATACCTGAGGCACAGAGAAGTGAAATGACTTGCCCACCGTCACACAGCAGACAGTATGGCCTAGTGGAAAGAGCATGGGTTTAGGAATCAGAGGGCATGGGTTCTAATCCTGGCTCCGTCACTTTTCAGCTGGTGACTTTGGGCGAGCCACTTTTCTGTGCCTCAGTTCCCTCATCTGTAAAACGGGGATTAAGACTGTGAGCCCCCTGCGGGACAAACTGATCACCTTGTAACCTCCCCAGCGCTTAGAACAGTGTTTGGCAGACAGTAAGCGTTTAATAAAGACCATAATTATTATTATCATCAAGTGGTGGAGCCGGGATTAGAACCCAGATCCTTCTGACTCCCAGGCCTGTGGTCTTTCCACTAGAACACGCTGCTTCTCAAGTAACAGGTATCAAAAGATGAATGGGGTAGGGACTGTCTCTATATGTTGCCGACTTGTACTTCCCAAGCGCTTAGTACAGTGCTCTGCACACAGTAAGTGCTCAATAAATACGATTGATTGATTGAAATATTTGGGGATGGTGCTGTGCTCATCGCTGCAATCTCAATAACATTTCTTTGTAATTCGTGAAGCATTCTATATTTTTGGTTTTGACACCTGTCTACTTGTTTTGTTTTGCTGTCTGTCTCCCCCTTCCAGGCTGTGAGCCCGTTGTTGGGTAGGGACAGTCTCTGTATGTTGCCAATTTGTACTTCCCAAGCGCTTAGTACAGTGCTCTGCACACAGTAAGCACTCAATAAATATGACTGATTCATCTGCAAGTTGCTTGCCAGTTGTTCTGGATGTTTCAGGCACTGGGCTTCCCTTTTGTGTGGCGAGGTTCAGCACTTAGGCACAGCACTGGGCTGAGGATATCTCCATAACTCCCTTCTCGGCATACTTGCTGCTACTATCATCATCAGTCGTATTTATTGAGCGCTTACTATGTGCAGAGCACTGTACTAAGCGCTTGGGAAGTACAAATTGGCAACGTATAGAGACAGTCCCTACCCAACAGTGGGCTAGATTACAACCTCCATGTAGGGGTAGTCACAGCATGTCTTATGATGTACAGAAGTATGAGGTGGAAATGGCGCTTGCTGGGATACCTACTCAAAGTCACTCTGTTGGGAAGGAACCCAATTATTAGCTTGATCAATCAGTCGATTGTATTTATTGAGCGCTTACTGTGTGCAGAGCACTGTACTAAGCACATGGGAAGTACAAGTTGGCAACATATAGAGACAGTCCCTACCCAACAGTGGGCTCACAGTCTAAAAGGGGGAGGCAGAGAATCAATCAATCGTATTTACTGAGCGCTTATTGTGTGCAGAGCACTGTACTAAGCGCTTAGGAAGTACAAGTTGGCAACATATAGAGACAGTTCCTACTCAACAGTGGGCTCACAGTCTAAAAGGGGGAGGCAGAGAACAAAACCACACTAACAAAATAAAATAAATAGAATAGATATGTACCTCCCAGACGAACAGCACAAGCAGGCCCCTGCCCACTTCATTCATTCAATCGTATTTATTGAGCGCTTACTGTGTGCAGAGCACTGTACTAAGCGCTTGGGAAGTACAAGTTGGCAACATATAGAGACAGTCCCTACCCAAGAGTGGACTCACAGTCTAATAGGGGGAGGCAGAGAACAAAACCAAAAACACTAACAAAATAAAATAAATAGAATAGATATGTACCTCCCAGACGAACAGCACAAGCAGGCCCCTGCCCACTTCATTCATTCAATCGTATTTATTGAGCGCTTACTGTGTGCAGAGCACTGTACTAAGCGCTTAGGAAGTACAAGTTGGCAACATATAGAGACAGTCCCTACCCAAGAGTGGACTCACAGTCTAAAAGGGGGAGGCAGAGAACAAAACCAAACACACTAACAAAATAAAATAAATAGACTAGATATGTACCTTCCAGACCAACAGCACAAGCAGGCCCCTGCCCACTTCATTCATTCAATCATATTTATTGATGCAACAGGTTACCCACAAAACGAACTTCACCCAATGCACGGAACAGAGTGATCTCTAATCTACACTGCCCATCGTTTTCCTCAACTGTAAAATAGGGATAAGTATTGCCTATTTTCCCAGGGTGGTAAATAAGTTTCCCCAACTGTAAAATAGGGATAAGTATTGCCTATTTTCCCGGGGTGGTAAATAATTTTAAAACTAAGTGCTTTATAAGTAATAAGCATAGGCACACAAAGCAGTTAGCATCTTTACAAAGTTACTCCTCCATCCAGCTACAAACTCACATCATCAAGAAGGGCTCCCCAAGCTACTGTTGACTTTGCTAGGAATTTAGCAGTAAAGCACTTCATTTACATACTACTAGGCAGGGGTGGCAGTTACATTGCTCTCAACAGCACCATTAATTAACTGGCTTGAGGAAAGCAGAGTTTTGCAGCTACCCCAAAATCCAAAAAAACACAGGTTGCAGAGAAGCTGATGGCGAAATTGTAGCTCTTGAGCCACAGGCATCATGGTTTCCCAAGCCCTGGGCTGGCTGTCCTACGGGTGTGGCTCTTTGGCTGACCGACTGCCGCTCTCAAATGGATAGCCATTTTCAGAACACTTTCAGTCAGGAAGACGAGGGAAGCGGGCCCCTCAAAATCCAAGCTCTAGTAGCAAAAAACGCACGTTGCAGAAAAGCTTCTGGCAAAATCGTAGCTCTTGAACTGCCCAACTGCAGCTGTCAAACAGATAGCCATTTGGGGAACAGTTTCAGCCAGAGAAACAAAGGAAGTAGGCACCTCAGACTGGTTTCTTCCAGGCGTGCTATCCGGGTCCTGAGCCTCTTCCATTTTCAACCACGCTCTGCAGATTTCACCCCTACATTCTAGGAATCCTATTTTGGGGGCCAAAGGTGAGCAAACCCATCTCCCTGCTGCCACAGGCTAGAGAGCGAGGGAGGATGTGGTGGGGAGTTTCCTCACCTTTTAGACTGTGAGCCCACTGTTGGGTAGGGACTGTCTCTATGCGTTGCCAATTTGTACTTTCCAAGCGCTTAGTACAGTGCTCTGCACACAGTAAGCGCTCAATAAATACGATTGATGATGATGATGAAGACTCTCACCCCAAGAAATATTATTCCAACTTTGGAAGACAACTCCCTGCAGCTCCTTTAGAAGTCTGGTGACTGGTTTCCTCGGCCCCATCAATGAATCTGGCTTTTGTCTTGCCCATCAGAGACCGCTACTTACTGTCAAAATGAACCAAAGAGTTTAAAGTAAAATAATTTAGATTAATTAAGAAGTCTTTGTTCCAAGGAGATTGGGAACATTTTTTAGTCCAGTGAGGTGGCTTAAAATCCAAGGCAGGGCAATAATCATCACCCGATAGCAGTTACATATCATTAATGATTTCAATTTTAGTACCGTCAAGCAAGAGTCCTCATCAGGAATACTCCCACAGTGGCAATCGGATAGATAGGATATGGACATGAATGAATCTGATCGTCCATCATCCTTAAACACGCCCTCCACAGTACCTCAAATTGCTGCCCAAGACCAGGGGTGAATGCTTTGCCAGGCAGGTTAGCGGTGTCTCATTGGTCTAGGTGGAATAATTTTGGGTATATTTCGGTCCTGCCATTGAAATTTCCTCTTAACGGCAGAATCAGAAATTATTGAAATTTCTCCAGCTATTGAAATTACCTCCAAAGTCTTATTAAAAAAATATATAAAAAATCACAGCTCCTCCTAGAGACCTTCCCAAATTAAGCCCTCTTTTCCCTTACTCTCTCTCCTTTCTGCGTTATCTATGAACTTGAAACTATACCCCTTTTGGCACTTGATATTCAACCCATCCTCAGCCCCACAGCACTTCTGTAGATATTCATAATTGATTATTTAGATTAACATCTGTCTCCCCTTCTAGACAGTGAGCTCTTTGTGGGCAGGGACCAGGTCTACCAACACTGTTTTACTGTACTCTCCCGAGCGCTTAGTATAGTGCTCTGCACATTGTAAGCACTCAATGAATACAACTGGTTGGCAGGGTGAATGACAATTTTCCACAAACCAGGAAGTGAAACACTAAGCATCAGCTGCAGTTTTAGACAAATCCCCATTTCTACATTTGCTGGAGCACTTTCGTGGTGCTGCAGAGGCATACAAGTATCATGTTCTTCTCCCTTTTCCTGCCTATGCTCCATGAGAGGAGCCTTTGCTCAAGCACACTCCTCCGCCCACTTCTTCACCAATTAAGTGGGTTATGAAGAAGTCAAAGCCAGAGATCTGTCAGCAGCCAACTGTTCACTGAGTGGGAAGACTGAACGCGTGGAAGCCAGGACTCGCTTTCACAGTTCCAAGCAGTTCTATGTAGCCGATGGTGCTGTAACATGGAAAGAAAAAGAGTTCTGCATGCCAGGTTCTGCCCTTCTACCCCTCCTTTAGTTTCCCTACCTTTTCAATACTTCCCTCTTCCTTCACCTAGAATCCAGATGTCCCACTCCTTGTCTCCCATCTCAAATAATTCTGGTATCCCTTCCAGAATCCAAGTTGATCATTTCCTTTTTTTCCACTCAGATTTGGCCCAACCACCACTTGCCTCTATTACTGACCACTCAGTCCAGCAATATTCCCATCTTTCCTTGGATCTTCCTTTAGACCAGATTCCCCATCCACTTAAAATAAAAAAAAAGGTAACAAAGTAGAAGTTACTATAATGTCAGCTGGAATTTGCCAAATTTGCAATGCACTTGACCAGCAGTCCTTCACTCAGTCACAGGAAGAGCTGTCAAAGCACTATGCATAAGTGATCAATTTTAAAATATGGCAGCTACTCGAATCCCTATCATTTAAACTCAGTTGCTCCACAAAGACCCTTAATTTAGGAGATTTATTAAGATGAAAGTATTCCCATGGGTTGATTGTTCAGCATTAAAGGACTTGGCCTGGAATTATACAATCCCAATGTACATTCACCCATAATGAAAAACTACTAGTTTAGATTGTTCACTTCCTCCAAAGTGAAACCTTATTCCTTTTGGCAAAATTTAAGAGAAAGGTTCACAGACCAGAAAATGATTTTCTTCCCTCTATGACAATGTACTTTGCTCAAATAAAATAAGTGCTTACTGTGGAGTGAAGGGGGATTCACTGGAGTTGGGAATCTCACCTATTCTTGGAGGGGAAACTGCAAGCATTACTTGGCATGAGAGGGTATTCCGGGTCTACAGTGTGGCAAGGGAAAAGGTTCTTCACTCTGAATTGGATCATCAAGCAAAGGGAACATTAAGCAAATCTGTTTGAGGGTAAAAGAAAAATAGAAGTGAAAAAGGAAAGTGAGCAAGTTTCAAGAGACTTGGCAAAAGGCTTGGAAACAAGGATCTGGGCCCTAATCTATAGTGCAACCCTCAAATTCTCAGGAAGGGAGGGTGGTGGCACTGTCAGTCTGAATGGTGAAGATGACAGTTTGAGCCAGGGTGCTGATGACCAAAAATTGATCAGGTGATGCAATCGTTGATGGTTGACCAGAAGTTTAAACGATGGCTTTAGGGATGTAGAAAGGGGCAGATATGGGATGTGTGAAGAAAAAAGCAGCACGATTTGGCAAGAGGCTGTGCCCCCACTGTTTCAATCGATTCTTCCTCACAGGCTCAAACACTGCTTTTTTCAGTCAGTAAGAAGAGTCACTAATTTTTCTAAGATATACTAGCTTCTAAGTAATAAAACCTAGCACTGTAGCTAAAATCTTCACATGTTCTACCACCAGTTCAGACCTCACCCACAAACAAATCCTCTTCCCCTTCGTTAAAAAAAGTCCTTTGCCATCTAACAGATCTTTTAGTTAATACCTTCAGATGAGAAGTACCCAGTTGTGATGCCAATCCATTTACCCCATTCCTTTCAAAACTACCCTACAGGGAAACGCTGGGCAGCGGCACAGACATTCCCATACCACAGATTGCAATAAAGCAAGAGCTGAAACGGCACAGTAAAAAAAGAGCATCACTTCATTAGTTCTCTTCACAGCCCAGCAAATTATATTAAAAATTTAATTTTTCAGCTTAATGGCAAATAAGAATTGAGCAACGGGAACATAAAAGGCTCCTTACCCACAACTAACTGAACAGCAGTGCCCTGAGCTGAATGACTCTGAAGGGAAATGGATTAATCCTCCTCCTCTTCCTTTGGCTAATTCATCAAACACTGAAACCCAGCGGACAAGAAAGACACCGGGAAGAGGGCTAAGTGGAAAAACAAGCACTTCCTTGCACTTTCCCCAGTTTCTTTGATGTTGTTTTAAAAAAAAAACAAAAAAACAAAACAACAACAACAAAAACCAAACACACCCAAGGGGACAAGCTTCAAGAAGGAAAAGGGCAGTTGGTTTGAATAAATGACCATCATCTGACTTTGGAAACTTGAAGCAGAGCTACAATGCTCTAGCACCGACCGACCAAGGTGCTAAGTCGGTGCCTGAATCATCCTCCACCTGTGATAGGGGGTTCATTCCACTTCATACTCCTAAGCCAATGTCATTTCTGGCCCCTCTCCCCTTTGGCACCAAAATAATTTGCACGGTCCTCCCTTCTTTCTTCCTCAGCCAAGCCCCTTTACTGTACGAAAGTAGCAGGAACTTGTGCTGTGTCTCAGTAAAGTGAAAACAGAGAAGTGGTGGTGGCAGCAGCAGCGGGGAGAACAGCAGTGGCAGCAGAATGGTGGTCATTAACCCACTCACTACACTCTTGGCGGGATCTTGCAATCGTGTTTATTGAGCGTTTCCCATGTGCCAATCACAGTACTAAGTGCTTGGGAGAGTACAAGACCACAGAATTTGCAGACACGTTCCATGCCCAACCTCTCGGATCACCTCCTAAACTTGAAAATGGTCAGGCAGAATAATAGATCTAAAGTGGTAATCAATCAATTAAGCAGTTGGTAAAAAAACTGCAGCAATGCCCCATCTGGTAGTAGCTCAAATTAAAAAATGTAGTTACAAATGCCAATGGGGCCTTGAAAAGAGCCCAGAGATGAAGCCACCCCCTTTCCACTTTCAAATGATTTCATTTGGAAGCTAGTTTTCTGCCTGAAACCTTTACACAACACAGGTCTCATAGACAGTATTAGAGACAGATCTAAACAATTAACATACTGCTAAGTTCACAGATTTGATGTGCATACAAAATAAACTGAAAATGCCAATAAGGGGTACACAAGGGGCTTCTGCTCGTGTTCAGAATTCAGTGCTATGCGTACACACTCAGCCATATTATTTAAAAGGCACACTCCCATTACCTCAAAAGAGAGTCACTGAGAGACTACTACACCAACAATTCATGTCACAGACATGTCACTTCAAGACACAAAATTGAGTCATTCTAGTTTAAACCATCCTCTACTGTGCCGGCGTGATTTTTTTTTGTAATACCAAATGGTTAGCATTTCTTTGGATGTTTCCTCAGTTTCTTTTAATCCCTTTTATGCAAACATTCATGACTTCCAAAAGTGAAATTAAAGTAGTGTTTGTGATCAGGTATTTTTCAATAATTGCTTCTATTAAATTGGCAATACTGTTCCGAAATAAGATACTTTCAAGAAAATGACATTGGGAAGCAGCATGGCTTAGTGGAAATAGACAAGCCTGGGAGTCAGAGGGCCTGGGCTCTAATTCCAGATCCACCACTCTCCCGCTGTGTGACCATGGGGAAGTAACAACTTCTCTGTGCCTCATTTCAGCATCTATACAATGGGGAGTCAATACCTGTTCTAATTCCTACTGAGGCTGTGAGTGTCCAACTTGATTGTCTTGTACCTACCCCAGCGCTTAGCACAATGCTTGGAACAAAGTAGGTGCTTAACAAGAATCATAGAAAACAGCTCAGATGTACTGAATAAAAATGATACTAAAGCCACCAAGTTGAACAACATGGTTCAAACATCATTTCCGCCTTTGAGGTTATTGCCTACAATAGGCAAAGCTTTCTCTAAAAAATCGATTCTGAGTCAAATTCAGAAGTCTAAGAAGTGTTTTTCTTTCCATGATGCTTTTTGGGCAATCAAGAAGAAACCCCCAAATTTCCTCCAAAAGAATGATGAGCAAAGGTTCTAAAAAAAAGGGTTTTTTCCCCCTTTACGGGGGCCAGTGAACCAAGGATGAGGACAGGTTCCTTATACCCTGTTGAAGTTACCAACAGAAACTAGTGATCTAAAACACTGAGGCCAATTATTTAAAAGGTTAATTTAAGCAATTCAAAAAATATACTTCCTCAAAACTCCATTAAAGTTGTGCAGCTGCTCCTCAAAGGTTACAGAATCATTTCTAATCCATTCTCCACAATAAAAGTCAGCTCTAGGTAAAAGAATACAAGGGTTATCACTTGCGCACCTCTCGGGCTACTCAGCTCTATCAGGTCATGACTTAAATGTAATTTTAGCTCATTTAATTACTAAATGCTCTCACAATGATGTAGTGGAAGGAGACATTTTTCAGCCATCTAAACAAAGCTATGGAATACATATTATTTTAATAATGAAAGTTAGGTTATTCTTGCAGTCCTTTATAGAAAGACATTGTATTACCTGCCTACTGCAATCAAATGAAATAGCTCAAAATGTCAACAATTCTTAATAAAGACCAAGGTTCCTCTAGCATCTACTCTTCTCTACCATACAGATATTAATAGTTGAACAACTGGCTTGAGTTTAGGTATAAAAACCCTGCAACAAGTCTTTGAACATATACCTACTGGAGATTAACTTCAATTTTTCTGATTTAAAGTCTTTAACTCCATGTTACTTGTAAATGCTGTCAGAGAAAGAAAAATTCTTTCTCATCCAAATATAACAACACAACAGCAGATTCATAATTAATTTTCGTTCTATAGGCCACTCATTACAATAGTTAGCAAAAAAAATTACCACTGGTTTCTTCTCTTAAAAAGTGGCATGATCCATAGGAAAACTGGCTCCAAAAACTACAAATGCATATGAAAACTGATAATCCTAAAAATGTGGGCAGGGAATGTTTCTACCAACTCTGTTGTAAATTGTATATTATAAATGATTTACATTAGTGCTTGTCTCCCCCTCTAGATTGTAAGCTCGATGTGGGCAGGGAATAATAATAATAATAATGATGGCGTTTATTAAGTGCTTACTATGTGCAAAGCACTGTTCTAAGTACTGGGAATGTGTCTACCAACTCAGTTGTACTGTACTCTCCCAAGCGCTTAGTAGAGTGCTCTGCACATAGTAAGCACTCAATAAATACCATTGATTGATTACCGTATTGTACTCTCCCAAGCACTTAGTTCAGTACTCTGCACACGGTAAGCACTCGATAAACATCATTGTTGATATCTGTTTCTGCAGTGATTGCAGAAACAACTTAAATCTCCTTACAAATATAAAGGTTGACCTCTTTTCTATTAGACCAGCTCTTTCCTCCTAAAACAAAGCAAAAGCTTGAGAGTCATAGGTGTTCTTTCCTACAAATCAATACTAACACAGTAAGCCAGCCCCTGGAGGCCTAGGATCAGATCTTTCTCCCCCACCGCCCCACACAATAAAAAGAAAACACCAATCAATCGTACTTATTGAGCGCTTACTGTGTGCAGAGCACTGTACTAAGCGCTTGGGAAGTACAAGTTGGCAACATATAGAGACAGTCCCTACCCAACAGTGGGCTCACAGTCTAAAAGGGGGAGACAGAGAACAAAACCAAACATACTAACAAAATAAAATAGAATAGATACGTACAAGTAAAATAAATAGAGTAATAAATATGTACAAACATATATACATATATACAGGTGCTGTGGGGAAGGGAAGGAGTCTTCTCACCAAGTTACTTGTATATTGTTTTCCCCTATGTGAAACCACAACCTGTCCACAAATCAGTTAACTTTGCTCACTTTTTTCTTTGATCTTACCATCAATAAACTTTATTTGTTTGGAGTACATCTCAAACTCCCTTCCGTCCTCCCACCTGTCCTTTTCATTCCCTCTGGGCTATATTTTCTCAGTGCCTTGGAATGTCCAATACTAAGACCACTCTTTCAGTAAAAACTACGAGGAACTAATACAAATGGCCTAGCTGCACATCAAAGAGCTGTTCCTCCCCATAATGCAATGTTAGCATTTACCAGAGATTGGAATCAGCTGGAGAAGGGCAGCAGGAAACGGAAGAGCCTAAAAATATAATCTAAACCCTCCGATTGAAAGAATGTTTCCGCAACATAATTTAAGGGAACCACACGAGAATTAATAAGTGTAATTGTGTTTATCGGACACCTAGCTGGGGAACTGCACTGTACTAGGCACAGAATAACAAAGTGGCAAGTCCCCTGCCCACAAGTTTTCATCCCTCTTTCTGACCGATCTCTTCCAGTCTCCCTCTCCATCAGCATCATTATCTATTTCTCTTTATCTTTTGACTTTTTTACCCTCTCCCTTCCCCCCCACCACCGGCCATTCCCCACCCTATAGCCACTACTTTCACCTCTTGTGCCTCTGGACTGACCTGCTCCGCACACAGTAAGTGCTTAAAAAAATACCACTCACTGACTGACTATTCATTTTTCCTTACAATTCTCTCTTCCCCGGCCTCTTTGTTGTCATCCCAATTCAGGATCAAAAACTGGACCTAAACATTCCTTGGGCCACTTGCAAACTCAAGTTTTTTAGTGACAGGACAGACTAAAAATAACCCTCCCCCAATCCTGAGACCAATTTCAGAACTTGAAGAAAGTTAAGGAAGGGGTTACAAGAAGGCCTCCTCCAGCCCTTAGGCCATAAACAGAATCCAGTTCCTTTCCTGGATTGATGAGAGGCTATTTTTAGCCGTTCTCTCTTCCAGATGCAAGGAAAGAAGAGGACCCCTGGTTCCCTTCTGTAGACCGCGGGAGGAGAAAATCAGGGGTTCCTCCTAAGAGCTACACAGAGGCTGATCTGCAGCAATTTGAGTTGCTTCACAACTCTTCCTTCCCCAAAACACAGTCGGCGTTAGCTGTTGGTAATCAATAGTATTCACTGAACACCTACTGGATGCACAGCACTGAACTAAGGGAGAATGGAACAAGAATTAACAGATATGACTCCTTACCCCAAGGAGCTTGTCATCATCATCAATCGTATTTATTGAGCGCTTACTGTGTGCAGAGCACTGTACTAAGCGCTTGGGAAGTACAAGTTGGCAACATATAGAGACAGTCCCTACACAACAGTGGGCTCACAGTCTAAAAGGGGGAGACAGAGAACAAAACCAAACATACTAACAAAATAAAATAAATAGAATATATACAAGTAAAATAAATAAATAGAGTAACAAATATGTACAAACATATATACATATATACGGGTGCAGTGGGAAGGGAAGGAGGTAAGATGGGGGGGATGGAGAGGGGGATGAGGGGGAGTCCGGGAGGAGCCCGTTATGGGCAGGGAGTGTGTCTGTTATATTGTTGTGTTGCACTCTCCCAAGCGCTCTGCACACAGTAAGTGCTCAATAAATGCGATCGATTGGCTAAAATAAATTACAGATAACAGGAAGTAATAAGAGTGTGTAAGTCCCCTAGTCCCCAAATTGGAGACTGGCTGTCTCAGGTCCAGGCCACAAGGACTGTCCAGCAGCTCTTGCTCCAGCTCCAGAAGGGTGACAAGTCATTAGCAACTTGAGGCATCCCAACCTTTGAAACAGTGGAAAGGTGGTGGCTGTTGGCTGGGACTGTTGTTGGATACTGAGACATGAGAAGCCTGGAAGTCTGTTTCTCTACCTACAGTGCCCCTTGGTTCCCATTCTACTTATCCCTGTCCTGGTATTTCATGCTTGGTTATTTTAAATTTTTCATCTCTCCCTACATGTCTGCCCCCAACCCCCTCTCCTCAATTTATTTTGAGACTGTGAGCCTCTTGGATGCTGTCTAATGCTCACCTGGGTGTTTTTCCCCGGCACTTAGTACAACATTTTGCACGAGGTATACAATTAAATGCTATCCCTACCAAATAAATACTTTTCCTACTACATAAGCAAAAATGCTCTATGAGGTTGTGAGGACTTACGTGGGAGAGGTGAAACCGAGGTGTTATGAGTTGTTTAGCTTGAAAGGAACAGAGAATGACAGCTGGGGTGCAGTGGGAGATGACGGTGGATAAGTAGGAGGAAGGGAGTTGTTTGGGTGCTTCAAAGACAATGGTCAGGAGGTTCAACTCGATGTGGAGGGGAATGGGCAATTATCGGGGGTTTCTGAGGCATGGGGGAACACGTGCAGAATGATGTGTTAGAAAACTGATCTGGGTAGTAGTAGAAAGTATGGATCAGAGAGGGGAGAGTCTGGAGGTAGGGATTCCAAAGAGGGGGCTTACGTGGGATTCATGCCAGGATATAATAATAATAATAATGGCATTTATTAAGCGCTTACTATGTGCAAAGCACTGTTCTAAGCGCTGGAGGGATGCAAAGTGATCAGGTTGTCCCACATGGGGCTCACAGTCTTCATCCCCATTTTACAGATGAGGGAACTGAGGCCCAGAGAAGTGAAGTGACTTGCCCCAAGTCACACAGCTGACAACTGGCGGAGCCGGTATTTGAACCCACGACCTCTGACTCCAAAGCCCGGGCTCTTTCCACTGAGCCACGCTGACAACTGCCTGGAACAGCACGGTGGCCATCTGAGTGGAGAGGAAGGACCAGCCTCCAAAAATTTTGTGGAGGAGGAAGTGACAGTATTCAGTGACCGACGAAATATACGGGTTGCAAGAGAGAGAGGAGAGTGAATTAATCACATGTATTGAGCGCTTACTGTGCGTAGAGCACTGTACTAAGTTCCTGGGACAGTACAATATAACAGAGTTGGTGGGCGCGTTCCCTGCCCTGAGTCAAGGATAATGCCAAGGTTGCAGGCTTAAACTATATTCACGCTGGCTCCCTTCCCAACCAGTAGATGACAGTTCAATTCTGGCACTCTCCACAAGACCCAAGAGAATCAAATACTGCTGCCCCTTTATGATGAGAAATAGGAGGTCAATATTAAAGTGTTTAGGGGAGCTTAAAGGCTTTTCATTTGTGTTTTGTAACCTTTTATTTCCAGCCTGCTTTAAGTACATTTACCAACTGTTAGGTGATAAATAGCATTTTGGGGACCTGGAATTTTCAGGAGCATCAGCTAATCAGACCCAGAGATACTTAATTGCAACATATCTCTAATTCAGTCCATTCATAGAACCCCCACTGTATCATGGGCCACAGTGTGATCATGTGGCCGCAATGCGACTACAGTACTACACAAACCAGTCAATCAATTTATTGAGCGCTTACTGTGTGCAGAGCACTGTACTAAGTGCTTGGGAAGTACAAGCTGGCAACATATAGAAACGGTCCCTACCCAACAGTGGGCTCACAGTCTAGAAGGGAGAGACAGAGAACAAAACATATTAACAAAATAAAATAATAAATAAAAATAAATAATAATAATAATAATAATAATAAATCTGTACAGACATACATATAGGTGCTGTGGCCAGACAAGGTTTTCCTCAACTTCTTTAAAAACTAACCAAGGATAATATTCAGCTGTCACTCGCTGTTCCTTTCAAGCTAAGCAACTCATTGTGCCTTTTTTCTCACCTCTCCTGCTTATATATTCACCATTTCCCAGGGCATTTATGCATAGAGAGTAGGAAGAATATTGACAGTAATAGTATCTGTTAAGTGTATAGCTTGTGCAGAGCACTGTCCTGAGCACCGGGGAAAAATAACCAGGTAAGAATTATGCATGCCTTAAGAATCACCCTCTAGTCTGGAGATGATGCTGCCCAAAGTGAAACTGCATCCATAAGTATAAGTGTCAGAGAGGCTCTCACACACTTTGTCCATAAAAATACTTCAGTTTCATAGGTAAAAACCACAGCCTTTCCTCTTGGTATGGAAGGTTACCTTGTCCAATAGATTTATACAGCAGAGTATAATCATATCATTTACGGACGGGATTTATATAGTTCCCCTCAGCTCTGTATACTGTTAAAGAGGAAGAAAAATTTAAAAAAATAACCAAGAGAAATAAGTATGTCACTTACTACAGCAGCTCATTAGTAAAGTTTAAGATTTCTTCGAAGTTGAATGAGACCAAATGCCTTTCCCCAGCCACACACACACACAAATAAACCACTAGACAGGTCAAAACATGTGGCAGCAGTTACCTAACCATTTCCCAACACGTAAAACCAAATGATGTCTTTGAGAAGTACTTATCAGCCAACTTCGGAGGGTGGAGCAGGTGACTACAGAGAAGAAAAGCAACTTAACTCCTTTTGCCTTGCCGTATGGCATTTTTAAATCCTCACAACCTTAATTCCAACATGTGAGTTTACCTTATTTCAGGAATCAATTTTAGCCGAGACTTACAAATGTATTAGCCCTAAAACTTTTTCACATCATATAGGTATTTCTAACCATCACAAAGTTACTTTCCTTTCTTGCAAGCTGCATGTTGTAAGAAGTGATATCTACAACATACCAGCAATAGATGCAAAGAAAGGGCGGTAAAAAAAGATGGCTCTAAATGTAGAACACATCTTTGGCGGATCAACTGCTCCATTAGACATTCAACAGGTTTTATTTTAGAAGCATTTTTTTGCTAATCTAAGAAGTCGATTATGATCTCAGAAAGCTTTAACTATGATTTCTCAAGTACTTGAATTGAAAAAGTGATGATGACCAAATGCAGTACTCTTAACTTTGGCATAAAGATCTCAACCACGCTAATGTAACTTCATAAGGCAATCCCACCACTCCACAAAAAAAGAATAAGGAACAGAGGAGGAACTGTACGGGTGAACAATAAAGAAAGGAAGCGTCTGACCAGAGGTTATCAACAGTGATACATCCTGCAGCAAGACACCGGCTCTAAAAATATTTCTATAGTGTTTGAATTATGAAGTAGCCCTACCCTTTCAAAGCACGTCTTTGCCACGCCAAACCACTACTCAGTGGATTTCTTGCTACTGTAACATTAGTACAGAATGCGATCACCAACTGCTCATTTCCTCTGTTTAAAATCTCCAGGTCAGTTGCCAAAAATGCCATTTATCTGGACTCGGTAAATAACACAAGAAATTATTTAAATAATAAGTGTTCAGGGATAAATATTACACTATGTGAAATTCACATTTCACATCTTCTAGTTCTAACTATCCCCCTCTCCTTAACCACGATGGCTTTTCAAATCACATTCGATGCACCTAGGGTGGGAAGGGCGAGATGCCCCTGAAAACGAACCAAAAGCCATTACATCACCCTCTTTCAAGTTACCAATGCATCCAGCACTTGAACTTTGGAGAGGGGTGTGCTTTTAAGAAGCCTTGAATACTCATCAATAAATCAGGTTTTATATAAGAAGCAGCACGGCTCAGTGGAAAGAGCCCGGGCTTGGGAGTCGGAGGTCACAGGTTCAAATTGCCAGCTGTGTGACTTTAGGCAAGTCACAGCTTCTCTGTGCCTCAGTGACCTCATTTGTAAAATGGGGATGAAGACTGTGAGCCCCCCGTGGGACAACCTGATCACCTTGTAACCTCCCCATTGCTTAGAACAGTGCTTTGCATGTAGTAAGCACTTAATAAATGCCACCATCATTATTATTATTATTATGATCATCTCAACGACGCGTGGACCAAAGGGGAGGGAAAAGGATGAGGAGGGGGAAACCTGGCGTGGGCAAAAAAAAAAAAAAAAAGAATGGGCCCACAAAATGATTTACATGCTTTGACTGAAAACATTTGGCTCTAAACTTCCCTCTAACGTCCCCTCCCCACCAACTCCTTCCTCTTTTCCCCAGGGAGGGCTGTGTGATGTGACTCATGACCCAAAAAAAAGAAAAAGAAGAAGACACACCCTCTGTGCTAAACTGACATAATCACCCTCCACCCTGGCCCTTCCATCATCTCTCCCCGCCGCCCAGCGCCCCCCAAACCGCCCCCTTCCCCCCTCTCCGGTCCCCCCTTTTCATTCATTCATTTAATCGTATTTATTGAGCGCTTACTGTGTGCAGAGCACTGTACTAAGCGCTTGGGAAGTACAAGTCGGCAACATATAGAGACGGTCCCTACCCTTCTAGACTGTGAGCCCGCTGTTGGGTAGGGACCGTCTCTACACGTTGCCAACTTGGACTTCCCAAGCGCTTAGTACAGTGCTCTGCACACAGTAAGCGCTCAATACATACGAATGAATGAATGAATGAACGGGCTCACAGTCTAGAAGGGGGAGACAGACAGCAAAACAAAACGTGTAGACAGGTGTCAAAATCGTCAGGAAAAATAGAATTAATGCTATACGCCCATCATTAACAAAATAGTAAATACGTGCAAGTAAAATAGTGTAATAAATCTGTACAAATATATATACAGGTGCTGTGGGGAGGGGAAGGAGGTGGGGGGATGGAGAGGAGGAGAGGAAAAAGGGGGCTCAGTCTGGGAAGGCCTCCTGGAGGAGGTTGGCAACACATAGAGACGGTCCCTACCCAACAGTGGGCTCACAGTCTAGAAGGGGGAGGCAGAGAACAAAACAAGACATATTAACAAAATAAAAGAAATAGAATAGATATGTACAAGTAATATAAATAGAGTAATAAATACGAACAAACATATATACATATATACAGGTGCTGTGGGGAAGGGAAGGAGGTAAGGCTGGGGGGGATGGAGGAAGGAGGGGCTCAGTCTGGTAAGGCCTCCTGAAGGATCAATCGTATTTATTGAGCGCTTACTGTGTGCAGAGCACTGTACTAAGTGCTTGGGAAGTCCAAGTTGGCAACATCTAGAGACAGTCCCTACCCAACAGTGGGCTCACAGTCTAAAAGGGGGAGGCAGAGAACAAAACCAAACATACTAACAAAATAAAATAAATAGAACAGATATGTACCTCCCAGACCAACAGCACAAGCAGGCCCCTGCCCACTTCATTCATTCAATCGTATTTATTGAGCGCTTACTGTGTGCAGAGCACTGTACTTAGAGGAGCAGCGTCGCTCAGTGGAAAAAGCCCGGGCTTTGGAGTCAGAGGGCGTGGGCCAATTGTCAGCTGTGTGACTTTGGGCAAGTCACTTCCTCCTCCCCTCTCGTCCCCCTCTCCATCCCATCCGCCTTACCTCCTTCCCCACAGCACCTGTTTATATGTACATATGTCTGTACATATCTATTACTCTATTTATTTATTGTACTTGTACATATCTATTCTATTTATTTTATTCTGTTAATATGTTTGGTTTTGTTCTCTGTCTCCCCCTTCTAGACTGTGAGCCCGCTGTTGGGTAGGAACTGTCCCTATGTGTTGCCAAACTGTACTTCCCAAGCGCTTAGTGCAGTGCTCTGCACACAGTAAGCGCTCAATAAATACGACTGATTGATCCTCTGGGCCTAAATTCCCTCATCAGTCAAATGGGGATTAATGTGAGCCCCCTGTGGGACAATCTGATCACCTTGTAACCTCCCCAGTGCTTAGAACAGTGCTTGGAACATAGTAAGCGCTTAATAAATGCCATTATTATTATTATTATTATTATTATTACTAAGCGCTTGGGAAGTCCAAGCAGGTAGCATATAGAGACGGTCCCTACCCACCAGTGGGCTGACAGTGTAGAAGAGTGGGCCCACTTCCTGGAGCGCAGCCCTGCCTGCCATTAGCTCTGCACACAGTAAGCACTCAATACTAAGCGCTTTTCCTGGTCTTTTGGAAGAAATGGGAGCAACAGTCATTGTGAGTCAACGCTGGCTTCCTCAGAAGCTGGGGATGTGTGAGTGAAGGTGGGAGATCCCAAAATGGGCCTTGTCAATCAATCAATCAATCATATTTATTGAGCGCTTACTGTGTGCAGAGCACTGTACTAAGCGCTTGGGAAGTCCAAGTTGGCAACATATAGAGACAGTCCCTACCCAACGGTGGGCTCACAGTCTAAAAAGGGGACACCTAGTAAGCAGCCTTACTCAGAAGCACTTTGAAGTACGAAGCGAGTTCAGAAGGATGGTACTTTGGTGGTAATGTAATTCGATTTATTCTGACGACCTGTGTTAAGGTGGGAGATCCCAAAATGGGCCCTGTCCAGGACAAAAGGGGACACGTAATAAGCAGCCTTATTCAGAAGCACTTTGAAGTACAAAGCGAGTTGGGTATGTAAAACGCTTGTTCAGAAGGATGGTACTTTGGTGGTAATGTAATTCGATTTATTCCGACGGCTTGACACCTGTCCACATGTTTTGTGGTCTGGCTCCCCCTTCTAGACTGTGAGCCTGTTGTTGGGTAGGGACCGTCTCTCTATGTCAGTGGCTTGGACTTCCCAAGCGCTTAGTACTGCGCTCTGCCCGCAGTAAGCCCTCAATAAATACGATTGATTGATAGGGGCCGGCTCTAGATGTCACCGGCTTGGACTTCCCAAGCGCTTACTACAGTGCTCTGCACACAGTAAGTGCTCAATAAATACGATTGATTGATTGATAAGGGCCGTCTCTAGATGTCGCCGGCTTGGACTTCCCAAGCGCTTAGTACAGTGCTCTGCGCGCAGTAAGCGCTCAATAAATACGATTGATTGATAGAGGCCGGCTCTAGATGTCGCCGGCTTGGACTTCCCAAGGGCTTAGTACAGTGCTCTGCGCACAGTAAGCGCTCAATAAATACGATTGATTGATAGGGGCCGGCTCTAGATGTCGCCGGCTTGGACTTCCCAAGGGCTTAGTACAGTGCTCTGAGCACAGTAAGCGCTCAATAAATACGAATGAATGAATGAATAAATACACTAAATACGATTGAATGAATGAATGAATAATTGATTGAATGAATCATCATCATCATCATCAATCGTATTTATTGAGCGCTTACTGTGTGCAGAGCACTGGGCTAAGCGCTTGGTAAGTACAAGTTGGCAACATCTAGAGACAGTCCCTACCCAACAGTGGGCTCACAGTCTAAAAGGGGGAGACAGAGAACAAAACAAAACATACTAACAAAATAAAATAAATAGAATAGATATGTACAAGTGAAATAAATAAATAAATAGAGTAACAAATATGTACAAACACATATACATATATACAGGTGCAGTGGGGAAGGGAAGGAGGTAAGATGGGGGGATGGAGAGGGGGACATGGGGGAGAGGAAGGGAGGGGCTCAGTCTGGGAAGGCCTCCTGGAGGAGGTGAGCTCTCAGCAGGGCCTTGAAGGGAGGAAGAGAGGAATGGAGGAATGAATAAATACAATTGAATGAATCATCATCATCATCAATCATATTTATTCAGCGCTTACTGTATGCAGAGCACTGTACTAAGCGCTTGGGAAGTACAAGTTGGCAACATCTAGAGACAGTCCCTACCCAGCAGTGGGCTCACAGTCTAAAAGGGGGAGACGGAGAACAAAACCAAACATACTAACAAAATAAAATAAATAGAATAGATATGTACAAGTAAAATAAATAAATAAATAGAGTAATAAATATGTGGTTGGCAACATATAGAGACAGTCCCTACCCAGTAGTGGGCTCACAGTCTAAAAGGGGGAGACAGAGAACAAAACCAAACATACTAACAAAATAAAATAAATAGAATAGATAGGTACAAGTAAAATAAATAAATAAATAGAGTAACAAATATGTACAAACATATATACAGGTGCCGTGGGGAAGGGAAGGAGGTAAGATGGGGGGATGGAGAGGGGGACGAGGGGGAAAGGAAGGGAGGGGCTCAGTGTGGGAAGGCCTCCGGGAGGAGGTGAGCTCTCAGCAGGGCCTTGAAGGGAGGAAGAGAGGAATGGAGGAATGAATAAATACAATTGAATGAATCATCATCATCATCGATCGTATTTATTGAGCGCTTACTGTGTGCAGAGCACTGTACTAAGCGCTTGTGAAGTACAAGTTGGCAACATCTAGAGACAGTCCCTACCCAGCAGTGGGCTCACAGTCTAAAAGGGGTAGACAGAGAACAAAACCAAACATACTAACAAAATAAAATAAATAGAACAGATATGTACAAGTAAAATAAATAAATAAATAGAGTAATAAATATGGACATGCATATATACAGGTGTTGTGGGGAAGGGAAGGAAGTACGATGGGGGGGATGGAGAGGGGGACGAGGGGGAGAGGAAGGGAGGGGCTCAGTGTGGGAAGGCCTCCTGGAGGAGGGGGGCTCTCAGTAGGGCCTTGAAGGGAGGAATGGAGGAATGAATAAATCATCATCATCAATCGCATTTACTGAGCGCTTATTATGTGCACAGCACTGTATTAAGCGCTTGGGGAGTCCAAATTGGCAACATGGAGAGACAGTCCCTACCCAACAGTGGGCTCACAGTCTAAAAGGGGGAGACAGAGAACAAAACCAAACACACTAACAAGATAAAATAAATAGAATAGATATGTACAAGATAGAGTAATAAATATGTACAAACACATATACATATATACAGGTGCTGTGGGGAAGGGAAGGAGGTAAGGTGGGGGGGATGGAGAGGGGGACGAGGGGGAGAGGAAGGGAGGGGCTCAGTGTGGGAAGGCCTCCTGGAGGAGGGGAGCTCTCAGTAGGGCCTTGAAGGGAGGAATGGAGGAATGAATACAACTGAATGAATCATCATCATCATCAATCGTATTTATTGAGCGCTTACTGTGTGCAGAGCACTGTACTAAGCGCTTGGGAAGTCCAAATTGGCAACATAGAGAGACAGTCCCTACCCAACGGTGGGCTCACAGTCTAACAGGGGGAGACAGAGAACAAAACCAAACACACTAACAAAATAAAATAAATAGAACAGACATGAACAAGTAAAATAAATAGAGTAATAAATATGTACAAACATATACACATATACATTCCCAGACTGAGCCCCTTCCTTCCTCTCCCCCTCGCCCCCCTCTCCATCCCCCCATCTTCCCTCCTTCCCTTCCCCACAGCACCTGCATATACGCATGTCCATATTCACTGCTCTATGTATTTATTTATCCGACTTGTCCCTATCTATTCTATTTATTTTATTTTGTTAGTGCGTTTGGTTTGGTTCTCTGTCTCCCCCTTCTAGACTGTGAGCCCGCTGTCGGGTCGGGACCGTCTCTCTGTGTTGCCAACTTGGGCTTCCCAAGCGCTTAGTCCAGTGCTCTGCACGCAGTAAGCGCTCAATCAATACGGTCGATGATGAGGATGTAATGAATGAATGGGTGAAGAGGATCGTCTTACCTCCTTCCCTTCCCCACAGCACCTGTATATATGTATATATGTTTGTACATATTTATTACTCTATTTATTTTACTTGTACATATCTATCCTATTTATTTTATTTTGTTAGTCTGTTTGGTTTTGTTCTCTGTCTCCCCCTTTTAGACTGTGAGCCCACTGTTGGGTAGGGACTGTCTCTCTATGTTGCCAATTTGTACTTCCCAAGCGCTTAGTCCAGTGCTCTGCACACAGTAAGCGCTCAATCAATACGGTCGATGATGAGGATATAATGAATGAATGGGTGAGGAGGATCGTCTTACCTCCTTCCCTTCCCCACAGCACCTGTATATATGTTTGTACATATTTATTACTCATTTATTTTACTTGTACATATCTATCCTATTTATTTTATTTTGTTAGTCTGTTTGGTTTTGTTCTCTGTCTCCCCCTTTTAGACTGTGAGCCCACTGTTGGGTAGGGACTGTCTCTCTATGTTGCCAACTTGGACTTCCCAAGCGCTTAGTACAGTGCTCTGCACATAGTAAGCGCTCAATAAATACGATTGATGATGATGATGATCGACCGACTGACTGACTGCCGGCTCCTCCGCCGTCCCCTCACCTGGATGTAGTTGGTCTCACAGTAGTCGGCCACCCGCGTGAGGTTCTGGAAACTCTCGAGGAGCGCCCTCTTGCCGGACGGGATCTCCTCATCTAGTAACATCTGCAGCTCTGCCATTTTCGCCCGCTCCGCATTGCTTCCTCACGCGATCGGCACACGGCGGGCCCGCCTTATATTGGGAGACGCCGCCTCTTCTTCTTCTTCTCCTTCCTTCACCTCCTCGTCGTCGTCGTCGTCGTCCTCCCCGCCCTCTCGCTCTCGCGACACGTGAGATCTCGCCCCCCCCCCCGCACCGTTTTCCGAGGGGCTCGCTTGCGCTGCCTCCTGGGAGTTGTAGTCTCCGAGGCGCGCATGCGCCCCGGGCCGCCGAAGGGGGAGTCGGAGTCGCCGAGGACGGAGGCGCGCATGCGCCCCGAGGCGCCGAAGGGGGAGTTGGAGTCGCCGGGGACGGAGGAGCGCATGCGCCCCGGGCTGCAAAAGTGGGAGATGGGGTTGCCGAGGCCGGAAGCGCGCATGCGCCCCGAGCGGCTAAAGTGGGAGTTGGAGTCGCCGAGGACGGAGGCGCGCATGCGCCCCGAGACGCAAACATGGGAGTTGGAGTCGCCGAGGGCGGAGGCGCGCATGCGCCCCGGGCCGCCAAAGTGGGAGATGGGGTTGCCGAGGCCGGAAGCGCGCATGCGCCCCGAGCGGCTAAAGTGGGAGTTGGAGTCGCCGAGGACGGAGGCGCGCATGCGCCCCGAGGCGCTGAAGGCGGAGTTGGAGTCGCCGAGGACGGCGGCGCGCATGCGCCCCGGGCCGCCAAAGTGGGAGATGGGGTTGCCGAGGCCGGAGGCGCGCATGCGCCCCGAGCGGCTAAAGTGGGAGTTGGAGTCGCCGAGGACGGAAGCGCGCTTGCGCCCCGAGCCGCTAAAGTGGGAGTTGGAGTCGCAGAGGACGGAGGCGCGCATGCGCCCCGGGCCGCCAAAGTGGGAGATGGGGTTGCCGAGGCCGGAGGCGCGCATGCGTCCCGAGCCGCAGAAGTGGGGATTGGAGTCTCCGAGCCCGGCGGCTGGAGGTGCGCATGCGCCCCGAGCCGCAAAAGTAGGATTTGGCGTTTCCGAGGTCCGAGGCGCGCATGCGCCCCGAGCCGCCAAAGTGGGAGTTGGAGTCGCCGAGCCCGGAGGCGCGCATGCGCCCCGGGACGCCAAAGTGGGAGTTGGAGTCGCCGAGGCCGGAGGCGCGCATGCGCCCCGGGCTGCAAAAGTGGGAGTTGGGGTTTCCGAGGCCGGAGGTGCGCATGCTCCTCGAGGCGCAAAAGTGGGAGCTGGGGTTTCCGAGGCCGGAAGCGCGCATGCGCCCCGAGCCGCAAAAGTGGGAGTTGGTGTCGCAGAGGACGGAGGCGCGCATGCGCCCCGGGCCGCCAAAGTGGGAGATGGGGTTGCCGAGGCCGGAGGCGCGCATGCGCCCGGAGCCGCCAAAGTGGGAGTTGGAGTCGCCGAGGCCGGAGGCGCGCATGCGTCCCGAGCCGCAGAAGTGGGGATTGGAGTCTCCGAGCCCGGCGGCTGGAGGTGCGCATGCGCGCCCCGAGCCGCAAAAGTGGGAGTTGGAGTTTCCGAGGCCAGCGGCCGGAGGCGCGCATGCGCCCCGAGCCGCAAAAGTAGGATTTGGCGTTTCCGGGGTCCGAGGCGCGCATGCGCCCCGAGCCGCCAAAGTGGGAGTTGGAGTCGCCGAGCCCGGAGGCGCGCATGCGCCCCGGGACGCCAAAGTGGGAGTTGGAGTCGCCGAGGCCGGAGGCGCGCATGCGCCCCGGGCTGCAAAAGTGGGAGTTGGGGTTTCCGAGGCCGGAGGTGCGCATGCTCCTCGAGGCGCAAAAGTGGGAGCTGGGGTTTCCGAGGCCGGAAGCGCGCATGCGCCCCGAGCCGCAAAAGTGGGAGTTGGTGTCGCCGAGGACGGCGGCGCGCATGCGCCCCGGGCCGCAAAAGTGGGAGTTGGGGCTTCCGAGGCCGCAGGTGCGCATGCGTCCCGAGCCGGAAAAGTGGGAGTTGGGGTTTCCGAGGCCGGAGGTGCGCATGCGCCCCGAGCAGCAGAAGGGGGAGTTGGAGTCGCCGAGGCCGGAGACGCGCATGCGCCCCGAGCCGCAAAAGTGGGAGTTGCAGTCTCCGAGGCTGGCGGCCGGAGGCGCGCATGCGCCCTGACCCGCAAAAGTGGGAGTTGCAGTCTCCGAGGCCGGAAGCGCGCATGCGCCCCGAGCCGCAAAAGTGGGAGTTGGAGTCGCCGAGGCCGGAGGCGCGCATGCGCCCCGCGCCGCTAAAGTGGGAGTTGCAGTCACCGAGGCCGGAGGCGCGCATGCGTCCCGGGCCGCAAAAGTGGGAGTTGGAGTCTTCGCGGCCGGAGGCGCGCATGCGCCCCGAGCCGCAAAAGTGGGAGTTGGCGTCGCCGAGGCCGGAGGCGCGCATGCGCCCCGAGCCGCAAAACTGGGTGTTGGAGTCTTCGAGGCCGGAGGCGCGCATGCGTCCCGAGCCGCAGAAGTGGGAGTTGGTCTCCGAGGCCGGAGGCGCGCATGCGCTCCGGGCCGCAAAGTGGGAGTTGGGGTTTCCGAGGCCGGAGGCGCGCATGCGCTCGGGGCCGCAAAAGTGGGAGTTGGGGTTTCCGAGGCCGGATGTGCGCGTGCGCCCCGAGCCGCCGAAGGGGGCGTTGCAGTCTCCGAGGCCAGAGGCCGGAGGCGCGCATGCGCCCCGAGCCGCGAAAGGCGGGGGAGAAGTGAAAAGCAGGGAAAAGGGGCAGAGGGGAAGGGAAGGAAGGCTCAGCAACAACAGTGATGGTGTTTATTAATTTCTTACCGTGTTTAAATCACCAGGCTAAATGCAGGGATAGATCATCATCATCATTAATCGTATTTATTGAGCGCTTACTGTGTGCAGAGCACTGTACTAAGCGCTTGGGAAGTCCAAGTTGGCAACATATAGATACATTCCCTACCCAACAGTGGGCTTACAGTCTAAAAGATATAGGATAATCAGATTGGACACATTCCCACTGCCATATGGGGCTCTCTTTAGTGTGTGGTATTTGTTAAGCGCTTATTATGTGTCAATCACTGTTCTAAGATCTGTGGTAGATACAGGTTAATCACGTCGGACAAGTCCCTGTCCCACATGGGGTTCACAGTCCTAAAGAGGAGGCAGGACAGGTATTGAATCCCTATTTTGGGGGTAAGGAAACTGAGGCACAGAGCAGTCAATCTACTTTCCCAGTGGAGCTGGAATTAGAACCTGGGTCCTCTGGCTCTCAGGCCTATCATCATCATCAACCGCATTTATTGAGCGCTTACTATGTGCAGAGCACTGTACTAAGCGCTTGGGAAGTACAAATTGGCAACATAATTGACATAATTGACATGCTTTGTCAGCTAGGCCACTCTCCTTTCCTATGAGTTATTATTATTATTATTATTATTAATAATAAAACCAGAAAGGTGCTGCCAGCAGGGCACTCCTTGAGTAGGAACTCATTATAATAATAATAATAATAGAGAAGCAGCGTGGCTCAGTGGAAAAAGCACGGGCTTTGAAGTCAGAGGTCATGGGTTCAAATCCCGGCTCCACCACTTGTCAACTGTGTGACTTTGGGCAAGTCACTTCACTTCTCTGGGCCTCAGTTCCCTCATCTGTAAAATGGGGATGAAGACTGTGAGCCCCACGTGGGGACAACCTGATCACCTTGTAAATTCCCCAGCGCTTAGAACAGTGCTCTGCACATAGTAAGCGCTTAATAAATGCCATTATTATTATTATTATTATTATTATTAATAATGGTATTTGTTAAGCGCTTACTATGTGCAAAGCACTGTTCTAAGCGCTGAAAATTTTTTTTTAGAAGCTGACAATATTTATAATGATATTGGCCAAATCATTAGAATTAAAATGTTTTTGTCTTCTTTCCTTTTCTTCCTACTCTTAATGAGCCGCAGAATACATATAATACATAATAATACATATTATATGTATTATAATATTATAGTATTCATTCAATCATATTTATTGAGCACCTACTGTGTGCAGAGCACTGTACTAAGCGCTTGGGAAGTACAAGTCAAAAACGTACAGAGACGGTCCCTACCCAACAACAGGAAACATGTTAGAGAAGCAGCGTGGCTCAGTAGAAAGAGCCCGGGCTTGGGAGTCAGAGGTCATGGGTTCGAATCCTGTCTCCACCACCTGTCTGCTGTGTGACCTTGGACAAGTCACTTCTCTGAGCCTCAGTTACCTCATCTGTAAAATGGGGATTAAGACTGTGAGCCCCACGTGGGACAATCTGATCACCTTGTATCCCCCCAGTGCTTAGAACATTGGTTTGCACATAGTAAGCACTTAACAAATGCCATTATTAGTATTTTATTATTATTATTTAGACAGGTGTCAAAATCATCAGAACGCTTGGGAAGTACAAGTCAGCAACGTATAGAGACGGTCCCTACCCAACAACGGGCTCACAGTCTAGAAGGGGGAGACAGACAACAAAACAAAACATGTAGACAGGTGTCAAAATCGTCTGAACAAATAGAGTTATAGCTACATGCACATCATTAACAAAATAAATAGAATAGTAAATATGTACAAGTAAAATAAATTGAGTAATAAATCTGTACAAATATATACAAGTGCTGTGGGGAGGGGAAGGAGGAGAGGAAAAAGGGGGCTCAGTCTGAGAAGGCCTTCTGGAGGAGGTGAGCTCTCAGTAGGGCTTTGAAGGGAGGGAAAGAGCTAGCTTGGCCGATGTGTGGAGGGAGGGCATTACAGGCCGGGGGAAGGACGTGGGCCGGGGGTCGACGGCGGGACAGGTGAGAACGAGGCCCAGTGGAGGAGCGGAGCATATATACAGCACTTGTATATATGTTTGTATGGATTTATTACTCTATTTTATTTGTACATATTTCACCTCCTCCAGGAGGCCTTCCCAGACTGAGCCCCTTCCTTCCTCTCCCCCTCGCCCCCCTCTCCATCCCCCTCGTCTTACCTCCTTCCCTTCCCCACAGCACCTGTATATATGTATATATGTTTGTACATATTTATTACTCCATTTATTTATTTTACTTGTGCATATCTATTCTATTTGTTTTATTTTGTTAATATGTTTGGTTTTGTTCTCCGTCTCCCCCTTTTAGACTGTGAGCCCACTGTTGGGTAGGGACTGTCTCTATACGTTGCCAACTTGTATTTCCCAAGCGCTTAGTACAGTGCTCTGCACACAGTAAGCGCTCAATAAATATGATTGATGATTGATTGGAGCGTGCGGGCTGGGCTGGAGAAGGAGAGTCAGGAGGTGAGGTAGGAGGGGGCGAGGTGATGGAGAGCCTTGAAGCGGAGGGTGAGGAGTTTTTTATATTATAATAATGAGTATAAGCTCATTATTATATATTATATAATTATAATAATTGTATATAATAATAATAAGTTCCTACTCAAGGAGTACCCTGCTGGCAGCACCATTCTGGTAGTGTGGCCATTTGCCTGGTTTAATACTGGACAGTCTGTCTTTCAGTTGATATGTCACGGGATGCCTCTGTGTCCATATTTTCATTCTAATTACCCGACTTCATCCGCCTCGGCTCCTGCCACCAAACCCCAAGCCTAAGAAGTGGGGACCACGTTGACCTGCAGAACACAGTGGCTCTAGAAAAGGGAAGGGGGTCACGACGGCATCATGCTCTAGATTCTGCCGATTTCCAAAAAGATCCTTTGTGTGTGTGTGTGTGTTATGATACCAACTTGTTCCATTTTATAACCGAAAGTACATCCATTACTTTCAGGTCAGCGAAGAAGTATTCTCTCTAGTATGCTGCCTCTGTGGCCACGTTTTCTAATGGCAGGACTGGTATTTGGTGAGATGTATTGGCAAACTCCCAATTTCCCAGGTAATTAGGTGAAAAAATAGGTGGAGTAGAAAGAGTGACTTCAGTCTGAGGGTGTGGTTGTCCCCAGTCAGCTCAGATGTGGGTCTTGGGGGAATTGAAGAGCTCTGAGCGGTGTTGATTGAACGAGTCACTTTGCTTTTCTAACGATAGAGCCCTCGTTTTTCCTGTTTTGTTATTCCTGCCCTTCCCTTCTCCTCAGCTGTTCATCCATGCATTCAATCGTATTTATTGAGCGCTTACTGTGTGTAGAGCACTGTGCTAAGCTCTTGTTCTTTTACTACCAAAATGCCTACCGTTTCCCAGTTCCTGCGTTGTCCGTGAAGACTGGGTTCAATGGCTAAGGTTAGTGCCTCACTCAACAGTGGGTCTGTATCTGAAGCGGATGAGGTCGTGACAGCCATCAGTTGCCGAAATAAACACGGAGAAATATTCAGCTGTGCATCACAGACCAATGGTGGAATTCCCTAAATAAGAGTCGTACACAAACAGATAACTGAGGGTATCGGTTGTACTCACTGAAGAGGCATTGGTATCTCTTGATGGAATGCCGGGATACGAATGTAGGAAAAGAGAAGGGAGCTATAAAAGATACCTTAAAATCATCCTCTTACCCAAATCAAAGCTCGGTAGAGTTCTGCTGAACTTTACTTTTGTGGTGCAAACTGAGAAAATTATATAATAGAGAGAAAACAATCACTGCATCAAGGGAAGTCGTATCATCAGTACTTGATAAGAACGGTAGTCACCCAGAAAGCAGCATTTTGACCAGAAAGCAGCCTTTGTACACGAACTAGCCAGTTATGGAGTTGGCATAATGGAATTGAACAAAACTACATTTCCTGTTGAAGGGAAGGAAAAGATCTTTCACCTTCAAAACAATGACTCTCAGGGGTTGGATCCACAATTGGTCAGTCACTCGTTTCAGAGCCTCTCAGTTTTGCCCAGAGGCATAAACTTCTGAAAACCCAGTGCTTTGCCACCGTTATCAGGTTATTTACCTTCACAAAAATAAAACTTTGAGGAAGAAAAAGACAGCTCCTGTAAAGATGGGGACCAGCTCATCATGGTAGTATCAGCATTTGGCAAGCTGATTGAAATAAGTCATTTTAATGCCCAGGAAGATAGTGAAGAAATACGTGATTTTTACTATATGGCATCGGTGAGGTAAACAGCAAGTTCACTCCTCCTCAGTGTTAAGTAGAACCCAGCCTTTATCATCATCATCATCATCAAGTGCTTAGTACAGTGCTCTGCACACAGTAAGCGCTCAATAAATACGATTGATGATTGATGATCAATCGTATTTATTGAGCGCTTACTGTGTGCAGAGCACTGTACTAAGCGCTTGGGAAGTACAAGTTGGCAACATATAGAGACGGTCCCTACCCAATAGTGGGCTCACAGTCTAAAAGGCAGGGGGGAAGGAGTTGTCTTCAGTCTTCCACGTTTTTTCAGGGGATGTTTCCCAGCCAAAGCACTCGGATTACTCAGGTAAATTGCCACCATCATCCCATGACTTTTAGCTCCTGGCATGAGAATCGGCAAGTGCCCTATTTAGTCCTGCCCTTTGATTAGAAAGATAGCCGTCCGCTAAGGGGCTTTAATCAATCAATCAATCAATCAATCACATTTATTGAGCGCTTACTGTGTGCAGAGCACTGTACTTGGGAAGTCCAAGTTGGCAACATATAGAGACAGTCCCTATATCAATCAATCAATCAATCGTATTTATTGAGCGCTTACTATGTGCAGAGCACTGTACTAAGCGCTTGGGAAGTACAAATTGGCATCACATAGAGACAGTCCCTACCCAACAGTGGGCTCACAGTCTAAAAGTTTTATATCCCCAGCTGGCCTTTCCTGGCTTCTCTGAATTGGATGTATATATGTATATACGGTTGTACATATTTATTACTCTATTTATTTATTTATTTATTTTACTTGTACATTTCTATCCTATTTATTTTATTTTGTTGGTATGTTTGGTTCCGTTCTCTGCCTCCCCCTTTTAGACTGTGAGCCCACTGTTGGGCAGGGACTGTCTCTATGTGTCGCCGACTTGTACTTCCCAAGCGCGTAGTACGGTGCTCTGCACATAGTAAGCGCTCAATAAATACGATCGATTGATTGATTGATTGATGTCGCTTTGGCATTTCTCCTCGGCAGAAGAACCCCTGACTTCCTCTCATCCTTCTCTTCCGCCGCTCTCCTGCTTTCAGCCTACTCCCCGTATCCGAATGGGCAAATTGCAGCCTACGGGACCCAGCCTAAGTGATTCTGGCTGGCACACGGAGCGGTGTTGGTGGAAGTGGCTGAATTTTAGCCAGAAACGACTGTAAACTGGTTCCAAGCCTTCTGCCGATGCACTCGCCAATCCTCAGGGCCGGGACGTATGGAGGTTGCCGAGACCAGTAGTAGCCAATTTGGAGTCACTGAGGGCCGAGGTGAGCTGCTTTCTTCTTTCCGTACTTATCTGTCACCAGTC
This sequence comes from Tachyglossus aculeatus, assembly GCF_015852505.1. Lineage (NCBI taxonomy): Eukaryota > Metazoa > Chordata > Mammalia > Monotremata > Tachyglossidae > Tachyglossus > Tachyglossus aculeatus. The sequence continues at coordinate 18,647,101 of NC_052078.1, read as the reverse complement.
CTCTCTCCCCCTTCATTCTTCGATTGTGAGCCCCACAGGGTTTTTTTTAAATTTTTTATTTTCCCCAAAATGGAATGATGGGGATAGAAGGTATAGGAGGAATTGTCATTCCTTATGCTGCAATCTATCAATGCCAGGGGGCCATGGACACTCTTTCCACTCGGAGGTGCTCCCTATCATCATCATCAATCGTATTTCTTGAGCGCTTCCTGTGTGCAGAGCACTGTACTAAGCGCTTGGGAAGTCCAAGTTGGTAATGTGTAGAGACAGTCCCTACCCAGCGGTGGGCTCACAGTCTAAAAGGGGGAGACAGAGAACAAAACCAAACATACTAACAAAATAACATAAATAGAATAGATATGTACAAGATAAATAGAGTAATAAATATGGACATCATCATCAATCGTATTTCTTGAGCGCTTCCTGTGTGCAGAGCACTGTACTAAGCGCTTGGGAAGTACAAATTGGCAACATATAGAGACAGTCCCTACCCAACAGTGGGCTCACGGTCTAAAAGGGGGAGACAGAGAACAAAACCAAACAGACTAACAAAATAACATAAATAGAATAGATAGGTACAAGATAAATAGAGTAATAAATATGGACATCATCATCATCAATCGTATTTATTGAGCGCTTACTGTGTGCAGAGCACTGTACTAAGCGCTTGGGAAGTACAAATTGGCAACATATAGAGACAGTCCCTACCCAACAGTGGGCTCACGGTCTAAAAGGGGGAGACAGAGAACAAAACCAAACATACTAACAAAATAACATAAATAGAATAGATATGTACAAGATAAATAGAGTAATAAATATGGACATCATCATCATCATCAATCGTATTTATTGAGCGCTTACTGTGTGCAGAGCACTGTACTAAGCGCTTGGGAAGTACAAATTGGCAACATATAGAGACAGTCCCTACCCAACAGTGGGCTCACAGTCTAAAAGGGGGAGACAGAGAACAAAACCAAACATACTAACAAAATAACATAAATAGAATAGATAGGTACAAGATAAATAGAGTAATAAATATGGACATCATCATCATCAATCGTATTTATTGAGCGCTTCCTGTGTGCAGAGCACTGTACTAAGCGCTTGGGAAGTACAAATTGGCAACATACAAGATAAATAGAGGAATAAATATGGACATGCATATATACAGGTGCTGTGGGGAAGGGAAGGAGGTAAGATGGGGGGACGGAGGGGGGGCGAGGGGGAGAGGAAGGGGGGGCTCAGTCTGGGAAGGCCTCCTGGAGGAGGGGGGCTCTCAGTAGGGCCTTGGAGGGAGGAAGAGAGGAATGGAGGAATGAATAAATACAATTGAATGAATGAATGAATAAATGCAATTGACCGACTGACTGAATGATGGCTCCTCCGAGGCCGAGGGTCCCCGTCGATCCTTCTAGTTATTTTAGTAGGACTAATCGCATTTTTTTCTGAGCAGTATATCTACAAAGGTGATGATATTTTCTGGGTGTGTATTGTACTCAATGACACGTTCTCAGTGGGATACTATCATTTTTAGTTGTTTCGAATAACTGTGATTCTGCAAGCCTGACAGGTGAGAAATAATGAGACGGTCTCTCTATTAGCCTTTGGTTGGGTCTCTTTACTAGCTCCCAGGGTGGCCATATTAAGTGTCCGGGAAGGAAACCATCCGGATTTCCAAATCCGCATAATCACACTCTCTGAAGAGTAAGAGCAGCCCAGAGAATAATAATAATGGAGAAGCAGCGTGGCTCAGTGGAAAGAGCCCGGGCTTTGGATTCAGAGGTCATGGGTTCAGATCCCAGCTCTGCCAGCTGTCAGCTGTGTGACTTTGGGCAAGTCACTTAACTTCTCTGGGCCTCAGTTACCTCATCTGTAAAATGGGGATTACTGTGAGCCTCACATGGGACACCCTGATCACCTTGCATCCTCCCCAGCGCTTAGAACAGTGCTTTGCACATAGTAAGCGCTTAACAAACGCCACCACCATCATCATCATTATTATTATTCCCAAGCGCTCAGTACAGTGCTCTGCACAGAGGAAGTGCCCAATAAATACGATTGAATTGAATGTCAATTCAATGAATTGAATTCAATTGTCTCCCCCTTCCAGACTGTGAGCCCACTGTTGGGTAGGGACCGTCTCTAGATGTTGCCAACTTGGACTTCCCAAGTGCTTAGTGCAGTGTTCTGCACACAGTGAGCGCTCAATAAATACGATTGATTGATTGATTAACAAAAGCCATCATTATTATTATTATTATTATTATTCCCAAGCGCTCAGTCCAGTGCTCTGCGGACAGTAAGCGCTCAATAAATACGATTTGATTGATTAACGAAAGCCATCATCATCATCATTATTATTATTATTATTCCCAAGCGCTCAGTCCAGTGCTCTGCACACAGTAAGCGCTCAATAAATACGATTGATTGATTGATTAACAAAAGCCATTATTATTATTATTATTCCGTAGCGCTCAGTACAGTGCTCGGCACACAGTAAGCACTCAATAAATACAATTGATTGATTGATTAACAAAAGCCATTATTATTATTATTATTATTATTATTATTATTATTATTATTCCCAAGCGCTCAGTCCAGTGCTCTGCACACAGTAAGCGCTCAATAAATACGATTGATTGATTGATTAACAAAAGTCATTATTATTATTATTATTCCCAAGCACTCAGTACAGTGCTCGGCACACAGTAAGCACTCAATAAATACAATTGATTGATTGATTAACAAAAGCCATTATTACTATTATTATTATTATTATTCCCAAGCGCTCAGTACAGTGCTCTGCACACAGTAAGAGCTCAATAAATACGATTGATTGATTGATTGATTAACAAAAGCCATTATTATTATTATTATTGTTGTTATTATTCCCAAGCGCTCAGTCCAGTGCTCTGCACACAGTAAGTGCTCAATAAATACGATTTGATTGATTGATTAACGAAAGCCATCATCATCATTATTATTATTCCCAAGCGCTCAGTCCAGTGCTCTGCACACAGCAAGCGCTCAATAAATATGATTGATTGAATGAATGAATGAATTTTAAACTGTGAGCCCACTGTTGGGGAGGGACTGTCTCTCTATGTTGCCACCTTGGACTTCCCAAGCGCTCAGTACAGTGCTCTGCACACAGCAAGCGCTCAATAAATACGATTGATTGATTGAATGAATGAATGAATGAATTTTAGACTGTGAGCCCACTGTTGGGTGGGGACTGTCTCTCTATGTTGCCACCTTGGACTTCCCAAGCGCTCAGTACAGTGCTCTGCACACAGTAAGCGCTCAATAAATACGAATGATTGAATGAATGAATGAATGAATGAATTTTAGACTGTGAGCCCACTGTTGGGTAGGGACAGTCTCTCTATGTTGCCACCTTGGACTTCCCAAGCGCTTAGTACAGTGCTCTGCACACAGTAAGCACTCAATAAATACGATTGATTGATTGAATGAATGAATGAATGAATTTTAGACTGTGAGCCCACTGTTGGGGAGGGACTGTCTCTCTATGTTGCCACCTTGGACTTCCCAAGCGCTTAGTCCAGTGCTCTGCACACAGTAAGCGCTCAATAAATACGATTGGTTGATTGAATGAATGAATGAATGAATGAATGGGGGGGCCTGGTGGGCGGCCCGGACTACATTTCCCAGACGCCCTCGCGCGCCATTTCCGGAGACATTTGGGGACCAGTCGGGGCTGTCTGTTTTAAGGTAAATGCAAGGGTTGGGGGGCTGTCTTTCCCTGGCCCTCCTCGCTTGGCATGCACGTTGACCACCCCCCCACGACCACTTTTCTCCCCAAATCCAAAGCAGCAGCAGTAATGAGCTCCTTTGGGGGCCCCCCCAGCCCCCCAGGACCCCTTTGGATCTGACAGTTCCCCTCCTTGCTGGGCCATGGGAGGGATGGGCACAGGGGCCTTCTCCCCTTTCCTTATGAAAAAAGGGCACAGCCCTCCCCACCTTCCTGATTGCCCCCCTCCCGTCTCCCCCTTTTAGACTGTGAGCCCACTGTTGGGTAGGGACTGTCTCTAGATGTTGCCAATTTGTCCTTCCCAAGCGCTTAGTCCAGTGCTCTGCACACAGTAAGCGCTCAGTAAATACGACTGATGATGATGATGGCCGAGTTCAAAGTGGGCCTTGCCTCCTGACCACCTTCCCTTCCCCACAGCACCTGTATATATGTATATATGTTTGTACGGATTTATTACTCTATTTTACTGGTGCATATTTATTCTACTTATTTTATTTTGTTAATATGTTTGGTTTCGTTGTCTGCCTCCCCCCTTCTAGACTGTGAGCCCGCTGTTGGGTAGGGACTGTCTCTAGATGTTGCCAGTTTGTCCTTCCCAAGCGCTTAGTCCAGTGCTCTGCACACAGTAAGCGCTCAGTAAATACGACTGATGATGATGATGGCCGAGTTCAAAGTGGGCCTTACCTCCTGACGACCTTCCCTTCCCCACAGCACCTGTATATATGTATATATGTTTGTACGGATTTATTACTCTATTTTACTGGTGCATATTTATTCTACTTATTTTATTTTGTTAACATGTTTGGTTTCGTTGTCTGCCTCCCCCCTTCTAGACTGTGAGCCCGCGGTTGGGTAGGGACCGTCTCTCTGTGTCGCCAACACGGACTTCCCAAGCGCTTAGTACAGTGCACACAGTAAGCGCTCAATAAATACAATTGATGATCATGATGATGGCCGAGTTCAAAGTGGGCCTTACCTCCTGACCACCTTCCCTTCCCCACAGCACCTGTATATATGTTTATATGTATATAAAATATACGTATATAAAATATGTATATGTATGTTTACCTGTATATATGTATATATGTTTGTACGGATTTATTACTCTATTTTACTGGTGCATATTTATTCTACTTATTTTATTTTGTTAACATGTTTGGTTTCGTTGTCTGTCTGCCCCCTTCTAGACTGTGAGCCCGCTGTTGGGTAGGGACCGTCTCTCTATGTCGCCAACACGGACTTCCCAAGCGCTTAGTACAGTGCTCTGCACACAGTAAGCGCTCAGTAAATACGATTGATGATGATGATGGCCGAGTTCAAAGTGGGCCTTACCTCCTGACCACCTTCCCTTCCCCACAGCACCTGTATATATGTTTATATGTATATAAAATATGCATTTATAAAATATGTATATATATGTTTACCTGTATATATGTTTGTACGGATTTATTACTCTATTTTACTGGTGCATATTAATTCTACTTATTTTATTTTGTTAGTATGCTTGATTTCGTTGGCTGTCTCCCCCCTTCTAGACTGTGAGCCCGCTGTTGGGTAGGGACTGTCTCTCTATGTCGCCAACACGGACTTCCCAAGCGCTTAGTACAGTGCTCTGCACACAGTAAGCGCTCAATAAGTGCGATTGAGTGAATGAATGGATGAATGGGCGGGGAGGGATGTACAGTGCCTGCCAAATCCCGGAATGATTGTTTATTATTATTGTTATGTGTGATGCCCCCCTAGGGAGGGGCCGGCCCTACGCCATCTTCGGGTATTTCCTTCCCTTGACGGTGAGCCCACTGTTGGGTAGGGACTCTCCATCAATCAAGCAATCAATCAATCGTATTTATTGAGTGCTTACTGTGTGCAGAGCACTGGACTAAGCGCTTGGGAAGTACAAGTTGGCATATAGAGACAGTCCCTACCTAACAGTGGGCTCACAGTCTAAAAGAGGGGGGGAAACCCCCCAGCTTACCTCCTTCCCCTCTCCACAGCACCTGCATATATGTATATATGTTTGTACGGATTTATTACTCTATTTTACTTGTACATATTTATTCTACTTATTTTATTTTGTTGGTATGTTTGGTTTTGTTCTCTGTCTCCCCCTTCTAGACTGTGAGCCCACTGTTGGGTAGGGACTCTCCGTCCCCCCACATCTTACCTCCTTCCCTTCCCACAGCACCCGTATATATGTTTGTACGTATTTGTTACTCTATTTATTTTACTTGTACATATTTATTCTACTTATTTTATTTTGTTAATATGTTTGGTTTTGTTCTCTGTCTCCCCCTTCTAGACTGTGAGCCCACTGTTGGGTAGGGACTCTCCATCCCCCCCCCCCATCTTACCTCCTTCCCTTCCCCACAGCACCTATATATATGTTTGTACATATTTGTTACTCTATTTATTTATTTTACTTGTACATATTTATTCTACTTCTTTTATTTTGTTAGTATGTTTGGTTTTGTTCTCTGTCTCCCCCTTCTAGACTGTGAGCCCACTGTTGGGTAGGGACTCTCCATCCCCCTCCCCCATCTTACCTCCTTCCCTTCCCCACAGCACCTATATATATGTTTGTACATATTTGTTACTCTATTTATTTTACTTGTACATATTTATTCTACTTATTTTATTTTGTTAGTATGTTTGGTTTTGTTCTCTGGCTCCTCCTTCTAGACTGTGAGCCCACTGTTGGGTAGGGACTCTCCATCCCCCCCATCTTACCTCCTTCCCTTCCCCACAGCACCTATATATATATATGTTTGTACATATTTGTTACTCTATGTATTTATTTTACTTGTACATATTTATTCTACTTATTTTATTTTGTTAGTATGTTCAGTTTTGTTCTCTGTCTCCCCCTTCTATCAATCAATCAATCAATCGTATTTATTGAGCACTTACTGTGTGCGGAGCACTGTACTAAGCGCTTGGGAAGTACAAGTCGGCAACACATAGAGACAGTCCCTACCCAACAGCGGGCCCACAGTCTAGAAGGGGGAGACAGAGAACAAAACCAAACATACTAACAAAGTAAAATAAGTAGAATAGATATGTACAAGTAAGATAAATAAAGAAATAGAGTAATAAATATGTACAAACATATATACATATATACAGGTGCTGTGGGGAAGGGAAGGAGGTAAGATGGGGGGATGGAGAGGGGGACGAGGGGGAGAGGAAGGAAGGGGCTCAGTCTGGGAAGGCCTCCTGGAGGAGGTGAGCTCTCAGTAGGGCCTTGAAGGGAGGAAGAGAGCTAGCTTGACTGTGAGCCCACTGTTGGGTAGGGACTGTCTCTATATGTTGCCAACTTGGACTTCCCAAGCGCTTAGTACAGTGCTCTGCACACAGTAAGCGCTCAATAAATACGATTGATTGATTGACTGTCTCTATATGTTGCCATCTTGTACTTTCCAAGCGCTTAGTACAGTGCTCTGCACACAGTAAGCGCTCAATAAATGTGATTTATTGATTGATTTTCCCCTCTACAGCGCTTTGCCTCCAGGGCCTTCTCCCAAAAACATCCCACCACACACATGCACATACCCACGGAGCAGGGGGGCACAGGGTGGTCTAAGCCTGTGAGCCCCACTCTTCCATTATTATTATTATCATCAACACAAATGCAATATGTTTTGTTTTGTTGTCTGTCTCCCCCTTCTAGACTGTGAACCCACTGTTGGGTAGGGACTGTCTCTATATTTTGCCAACTTGTACTTCCCAAGCGCTTAGTACAGTGCTCTGCACACAGTAAGCGCTCAATAAATACGATTGATTGATCGATTGATTCCAGCCTAAGGACGACGTCCGAGGGAAGTCAGCGCTAATCAATCCCCATCGTATCAGGTCCATCAATCAGTCAATCGTATTGAGCGCTTACTGTGTGCAGAGCACTGTACTAAGCGCTTTGGGAAGTACAAGTTGGCAACATGTAGGTGGTCCCTACCCAACAGTGGGCTCACAGTCTAGAAGGGGGAGACAGAGAACAAAACATATTAACAAAATAAAATAAATAGAATCGATATGTACAAGTAAAATAAATAAATAAATAGAGTAATGAATCCGTACAAACATATATACATCTATACAGGTGCTGTGGGGAAGGGAAGGAGGTGTGGAGGGGGGGAGGAAGGAGGGGGCTCAGTCTGGGAAGGCCTCCTGGAGGAGGTGAGCTCTCAGTAGGGCCTTGAAGGGGGGGACACCAGCTCCTCCCCATGTATTTTGATGCCCGCCCTGCTTCGCTGTTGAGTTTCATGCAGGTTCCTGCCCTTCCTCCTCCTCCTCCTCCGTGACCCCCGGGCCCGGCAGAGATGGCCGACACCACATCGGTGCACGAGACCAGATTCCAAGCGGCCGTGAAGGTGATCCAGAGCTTGCCCAAAAATGGTAGGTGTCCCCGTGTCGGCCCCCACCCCAGAGAGAAGCCTCTCAGAGACCTCGGGTCCCCCCCGCTTATCCCCTCCCTCCTCCAGCCTTGTAGCATTTGCCAACTTGTACTTCCCAAGCGCTTAGTACAGGGCTGTGCACACAGTAAGCGCTCAATAAATACGACTGATTGATTGATTGTAGCAGAAACGATGAAAGAGAAGACAAGAGCGGGGGGTCAGGGAATGGGGAACCGGGGGAATAGCACGCTCTCCCTTTGTTTTTTTTATGGTATTTGTTGAGCGCTTACTATGCGCCGAGCACTGTTCTGAGCCCTGGGGTAGATGCAGGGTTACCAGGTTGTCCCACGTGGGGCTCAGTCTTCATCCCCATTTTACAGATGAGGTCACTGAGGCCCAGTGAAGTGACTAGCCCAAGGTGACACAGCTGACAAGTAATGTAATAATAAGCGCTTAGTACAGTGCTCTGCACATAGTAAGCGCTCAATAAATACGATTGATGATGATGAATGGCATTTGTTAAGCGCTTACTATGCGCAAAGCACTGTTCTAAGCGCTGGGGGGGATACAGGGTGATCAGGTTGTCCCACGTGGGGCTCACAGTCTTTACAGATGAGGGAACTGAGGCTCAGAGAAGCTAAGTGACTTGCCCAAGGTCGCACAGCAGACATGGGACAGAGCCGGGATTCGAACCCACAACCTCTGACTCCCAAGCCCGGGCTCTTTCCACTGAGCCACGCTGCTTCTCAGGGGCATCTTCTCCCCCCGACACCCGGTTTGAAAATAGGTCAGCTGGTTTGAAGCAGAATTTATACACGCACTTGGACTTTGTAGGCCATCCTTATATAAGTCCTGTCATTCGCTGACTGGATTCGGATGTGTGAAAACCCATGCTGGGCCCATCAGCTCCACAAATCCCTCCCTCTAAAACTCCAGAGAAGAATACACTGAAAGAGAAAGGAAAGTTTACATTTGGCCGAAGGTGCTGTTCTTTTTATTATCGTGAAACTGTCATTAAGCAGTAAGAAGAAACGATAGACGGAGATACCGATATGAGTATGCGGGGAAGCAGCGTGGCTCAGTGGAAAGAGCAAGGGCTTGGGAGTAAGAGGTTGTGGGTTCTAATCCCAGCTCCACCACTTCATCATCAATCGTATTTCTTGAGCGCTTACTCTGTGCAGAGCACTGTACTAAGCGCTTGGGAAGTCCAAATTGGCAACATATAGAGACGGTCCCTACCCAACAGTGGGCTCACAGTCTAAAAGGGGGAGACAGAGAACAAAACCAAACATACTAACAAAATAAAATAAATAGGATAGATATGTACAAGTAAAATAAATAGAGTAATAAATATATACATACATATATACAGGTGCTGTGGGGAAGGGAAGGAGGTGAGATGGGGGGATGGAGAGGGGGACGAGGGGCAGAGGAAGGAAGGGGCTCAGTCTGGGACTTGTCAACGGTGTGACTGGGCAAGTCACTTAACTTCTCTGTGCTTTAGTGACCTCATCTGTAAAATGGGGATTAATCAATCAATCAATCGTATTTATTGAGCGCTTACTGTGTGCAGAGCACTGTACTAAGCGCTTGGGAAGTACAAGTTGGCAACATATAGAGACAGTCCCTACCCAACAGTGGGCTCACAGTCTAAAAGATGAAGACTAAGATTAAGAAAAGATTAAGACTGTGAGTCCCACATGGGACAACCTGATTACCTTGTATCTCCCCCAGAGCTTAGAACAGTGTTTGGCACATAGTAAGCGCTTGTCTCTCCCCCTCGTCCCCCTCTCCATCCCCCCATCTTACCTCCTTCCCTTCCCCACAGCACCTGTATATATGGTTGCACATATTTATTACTCTATTTATTTATTTTACTTGTACATCTCTATCCTATTTACTTTATTTTGTTGGTATGTTTGGTTTTGTTCTCTGTCTCCCCCTTTTAGACTGTGAGCCCACTGTTGGGTAGGGACTGTCTCTGTGTGTTGCCAATTTGTACTTCCCAAGCGCTTAGTACAGTGCTCTGCACATAGTAAGCGCTCAATAAATACGATTGATGATTGATTGATTGATCAAATGCCATCATCATTATTATTACACGCACACACAACACACTCCCCGAGACTGATACACTTAATAACCCAGAAGACCCCAACAAAATAACGGAGCCCAAACCACAGCAACAGGAGAATGTGCATAGAGAAAACTGCTGCTGCCGCTGCCCCCACCTCCACCAAAACCATCACCTTTGACTGAATAAAGTGCTCACCTTCAGTTTGCACAGCCCTTAGGAGCCGGTAGTGTTAGGTAATTGTCCAGCCCTGGGCGATGGCAGCAAAAGTCACCTGCCTGTAGTTTCAGCTCCTTCTGCCAGCGCTTTTATTCTGCTCTGCCGTTGGGCCACTTGCTATCGCGAAGCAGCGAGGCTCAGTGGAAAGAGCCCGGGCTTTGGAGTCAGAGGTCACGGGTTCAAATCCCGGCTCCGCCACTTGTCAGCTGGGTGGCTTTGGGCAAGTCACTCCTCTGGGCCTCAGTTCCCTCCTCTGTAAAATGGGGATGAAGCCTGTGAGCCCCCCGTGGGACAACCTGATCACCTTGTAACCTCCCCAGCGCTTAGGATAGTGCTTTGCACATAGTAAGTGCTTAATAAATGCCATTATTGTTATTATTATTGTGGCTGCTGTCATTGTCATTGGTTGGGTAGGGACTGTCTCTATATGTTGCCAACCTGTACTTCCCAAGTGCTTAGTACAGTGCTGTGCACACAGTAAGCGCTCAATAAATACGATTGATTGATTGATTGATTGATTAGTGACTGGTCTTTATTGAGCACTTACAGTGTGCAGAGCATTGTGCTAAGCACTTAGTAGACATGATCTCTGCCCCAAAGAAATCATCAAAGTCCCCAAGTCAAACAGACCAGAAGCTCTCACCACACTCATATCTCTCTTTAGGTCATCATCACCATCAATCACATTTCTTGAGCGCTTATTGTGTGCAGAGCACTGTACTAAGCGCTTGGGAAGTACAAATTGGCAACATATAGAGACAGTCCCTACCCAACAGTGGGCTCACAGTCTAAAAGACCTCCTCCAGATTTCCCTGATTAGTACCTTGTGCCCGTCATCCTTCCAGTCAGTCAGTTGTATATATTGAGCACTTACTGTGGGCACAGCACTGTGCTAAGTACTTGGAAGAGTACAGTATAACAATAGACAGCTTCCCTGCCCACAGCGAGTCTTCAGTCTACAGGGAGAGGCAGACATTAATGTAAATAAGTAAACACATTACTTATAAGTAAATAAGTACCACATTACAGATATGTACATGAGTGCTGTGGGGCTGGAAGGAGGGATGAATAAAGGGAGCAAGTTAGGGTGACACAGAAGGGAGTGGGAGAAGAGGAAAGGAGGGCTTAGGAAAGGTCTCGGAGGAGATGGGCCTTCAATAAGGCTTTGAGGGGTGGGAGGAGAGAGAGCAATTGTCTGTCAGATAGGAAGAGGAAGGGCTTTCCAGGTCAGAAGCAGGACGAGAGGTTGGCAGGGAGATAGATGAGATCAAGGTGCAGGGAGATAGATGAGCTCAAGGTGCAGTGAGAAGGTAAGCATTAGAGGAGCAAAGTTTGCAGGCTGGGTTGTAATAAAGTAGCGAGGTGAGGCCAACTCTTTCCATTATTAACTTCTTTACCCCCCTTCTTAGCACTCATGGATATATGTCTGCCTAATTTCTGACCTCTCTAGCTGTAAATACTTTTGTATGTTTTTATCTCCCTAAGAGTATAAGCATTATTACTCTATTTATTTTGCTTGTACATATCTATTCTATTTATTTTATTCTGTTTAGTATGTTTGGTTTTGTTCTCTGTCTTCCCCTTTTAGACTGTGAGCCCACTGTTGGGTAGGGGCTGTCTCTATACGTTGCCAATTTGGACTTCCCAAGCGCTTAGTACAGTGCTCTGCACGTAGTAAGCGCTCAATAAATACGATTGATGATGATGATGATAAGCACCTTTTGAGCAGGGGAATTTGTCATTTCATTATTCTGTACTTCCCAAGTGTTTAGTAGAGTGGGGTGTTCCTTAAATGCTATTACTGCCAACCTAGAGGTGCGTTTGCAGGTCTCAAGGCCTGGAATTTCAGCCTGGAGGTCTATCAAATTAGGGAATTCTGGCCAACCGGCATTGATGACTGAGGAAGCAGTGACTGCACCCACGCATTGTGTCAGACACCACCCGGTCCCACTACTGCTTTGTTTGCTCTGCATCCGAGAGACCCCTGTCAGTTTTCTTTTCTCAGCTTGTGAAAGACCAAGTGCCTAACTAAGGCAAGTGGGTTGAGGTACACCAGTGACCAGCTGCCCCTCCTTCCCAGGATTTAGCTTCTCCTGCACCTGCAGGAATCAGGGTCAGGCTGGAGCAGCCTAGGATTGAGGGGAGGTCAGTTATTTTTGGTGCCGTCCCTCTCCGGGAAGCAGGGCTGCAGCAGTGGTAGTGGTAGGTTACTTCGGAGCACCTCCCCTTTCCTCCAAATCTCCCAGTCATTTGCAACTTAGAAACAACTCCAGGAATTTGGAGGCACCAATCCAGGAGGTGCAGCTTCCAACATTATCCAGAAAGGAAATAATAATAATAATGGTATTTGTTAAGCGCTTACTATGTGCCAAGCTCTGTTCTAAGTGCTGGGGGAGATACAAGGTAATCAGGTTGTTCCACGTGGGGCTCACGGTCTTAATCCCCATTTTACAGATGAGGTCACTGAGGCCCAAAGAAGTGAAGTGACTTGCCCAAAGTCACACAGCAGACAAGTGGCGGAGATCCCACGCCCTCTGACTCCCAAGCCTGTGTTCTTGCCACTAAGCCACACAACGTGCAGTTCATACGTTATTTTATGGTGTATATTAAGCCCTTACTATGTGCCGGGCAGTGTACTAAGTATTGGGGGAGATACGAGCTAATCAGGTTGGGCTTAGTCCATGTCCCACATGGGGCTCACGGTCTTAGTCCCCGTTTTACAGATGAGGCAACTGAGGCCCAGAGAAGTTAAGTGACTTGCCTAAGATCATTCAGCAGACAAGTGGCAGAGCTGGAATTAGAACCACCTGTCCTTCTGATTCCCAGGCCCATTCTCAATCCACTAGGCTACACTGCTCATTTGTCTTAAGACAGGTATTTCACCTTAAAGTCAATCAGTATATATGTATATATGTTTGTACATATTTATTACTCTATCTATTTTACTTGTACATATCTATTCTACTTATTTTATTTTGTTAGTATGTTTGGTTTTGTTCTCTGTCTCCCCCTTTTAGACTGTGAGCCCACTGTTGGGTAGGGACTGTCTCTATATGTTGCCAATTTGTACTTCCCAAGCGCTTAGTACAGTGCTCTGCACATAGTAAGCGCTCAATAAATACGATTGATGATGATGATGATGATCAGTAATATTTATTAAGCACTTACAGGGTGGTTGAGCATTCTGTTAAGAGCTTGGGAGAGTTCAGTGCGATAGAGCTGTTGACATCGTCCCGGCCTTCAAGGGATTTACAGTCCTGTAGGGGAGACAGACGTTAAAATAAATTACAGGTAGGGGAAGGTAGTATTTATTAAGTGCCTAATGTTTGCAGACTATTGTACTAAGCATGCGGTAGAGCACAGAAGCGTTAGAAGACATGATCTCTGCTCTCAAGGATAATAAAAGTTTGTCATGCTAAGCTCTGGATATCAATCAATCACACTTATTGAGCATTTACTTTGAACAGGGCATCGTATTAAGTGCTTGGGAGAGTACAACACAACATTATAGCTGACATATTCACTGCCCACATTGTGGCGGTCAATATGATTCATTTATTAGATATGAGATATAAAACATAAGGATGCTGTAAATATGTTTATATACATCAATTTCTTTGTATCCAAAGGCAGCAAACTTTTTATGCATATAATTAATTTTAGCTTCCATTATGCTAAATAAGACATTTCTCCTTTTCAGCCGTCAAATTTTAAACTATGTCTCTCAATAGGTTCATTCCAGCCAACAAATGAAATGATGCTCAAGTTCTATAGCTTTTATAAGCAAGCAACTGAAGGACCATGTAATATTTCAAGACCCGGATTTTGGGACCCCATCGGTAGATATAAATGGTAACTATGTGTGAGAGCGGTGAAAGAACTGTGATTTGCAGTGATGTATAATCATTTTTAATGTTAAATATCCTAAACAGGTGTTGTGGTTGCTTTTCAAAAAATCCGAAAGAAGCACATGCTTTTAATTGCAGATTCACACGGGGCCAGGGTGGGAAGAAGCTTGGGAAAGGGGAGAGGAAAAAAGAAGGCCATATATAAAAAGAAGAAAATGGTGTGCTCATGTAATTTTTCCCTGTCATACCCTATTTTGGGGATGCTAAGATTCAATTAAAGTCTTCCATCTCTATAATACTGTCTCCCAAGCACTTAGTACAGAGTCCTGTTCAAAGTAGGTGCTCAGTGAATAGTCTGCCCTCCTCCAGAGGAATATAGGTGATAAAATAAATGAGCTCTTGTGATCAGTATTTTCTAGTTGCAGTACAGAATATTTGTTGGTTTTTTTTGTGATGACAGTAAGCAGAAGCAAACCGTATCTGAAATACCTCATTAGAACCGAAGTCCCTTTTTAGGCGGACAGTGGTCTTTCTATCTCAAAATCACTTATAGGAACACTGTGTTGGTTGCCCTCCTTATATCCATATGTTATCACCATTATTATTATATTTAAACGCTTACCAAGTGCCAACACTTGTAGTAAGCGCTGGGGTAGATACAAGTTAGATTGGACACAGTTCCTGTCTCGCGCTATGGACCTGCTTGAACGTATTAATATTTTCCACTTCCACAACTACCTGTGGTAAATCCCATATGCTCCCCACCATCTGTATAATGAAATGTCTCCTTTGGTGTGTCTGAAACCTGCTGTCTTCAAGCTTCAGCGGGTGTGCCCTTGTCCTGATGTTCTGCGTCATGGTTCACCAGAATAGCCACTCCTTTCATTATTTTATAGACTTCATTCATGCCCCCTGAGCCTCTGCTTTTTCCGTTTTAAAGAGTCTGCATCTTTTCAGACTATCATTTTGGTTATCCATTCTGATCTTCCTAGTCTGTATAATAAACTTGTTTAATAGTAGGTGTAGAACTGACTTGGCCATAATACTCTTAATGGCCACTGATAAATGTTATCGAATAACATTTCGATAAATGTTGGCATTTGAAAAACAGTATATAAGATTGAGCTTGTACATAGAACATTAGCACAGGCTGACTAGTATATTACCTTACTGTTTTGGGTTTTTTTTTCCCAAAACGGGCGTTTGATGGCATTTGGATTTAAACCCCATTCTTTCTTTGCTCTGGAAATTATGCTAAAAAATAGTGGATACAGGAACAACACATCTATCTGGGTGAACCCAAATGTACATATTTATTACTCTATTTATTTTACTTGTACATATCTATTCTATTTTGTTAATATGTTTTGTTTTGTTCTCTGTCTCCCCCTTCTAGACTGTGAGCCCACTGTTGGGTAGGGACCGTCTCTATATGTTGCCAACTTACAACAGTGTGCTCTGCACACAGTAAGCGCTCAATAAATACGATTGATTGAACCCATAGTCTTATTTCACAAGTAGGTGAGACTCTAGTGCTTAATAATTATAATTATGGTGTATATTAAGTGCTAACTACATGGTAAAAACTTGGGTAAATTCAAGATAGATTGAACACAATCCCTGTCTCACATGGAGCTCATGATCTATGAGGTACAGCGAGTAATAACCTATCAGCATTTTACAGATGGAAACTGGGGAAGAGAGGATAAAGTGACTTGACCAAGGCCACACAGCTGACAAATGGCTGAACTGGAATTAGAATCTGAGTCACCTAACTCCCAATTCTGTGCTCTTTCCACCGGGCCAGACTGCCTCTCTGTAATAATCGATGTAATATGTTGAGATGTCAAAGCAGTGTTTTGTCAGAGCAGTGTTTTCTGTTCTTTAAAAAAGGAAAAAGCTTATTTTCCTTCTTGGAACTTGTGTGCAGGTTTTTTTTTTTTTTGTAATTTAAGAGGTTAGCTTCTGTAAATGTAATGGGGAAAATCTCAATTTCAACCAAGATCCTATTACAGTAACTCATGTCCGCCTCCTAACTTTGTTTATATCTTTAATCTTTCATTCTATGCAATTGGGAAAGGTCTCTCTCAACTACTCTTGGTAAATGGTAGACTCTGTGAACCACAAATATTCAGATGAGATTATGTGACATTTAGGCACTGCAAATCTAATTTTATTTCCTCTATCATCAGTTTCTTTAATAATACTACTAATAATAACTGTGGCACTTATCAAGAACTTACTATGTGCCAAGCACTGTTCTAAACACTGGGGTAGATATAAGATAATCAGGTTGGACAGAGTTCATGTATCACAGGGAATTCAGTCTTAATCCCCATTTTGCAGATGAGATGACTGAGGCACTGACAATTTAAGTGACTTGCCCAAGGTCACACAGCAGACAAGCAGGAAAGTCAGGATTAGAACCCAGGACCTCTGACTCCCAAACCCATGCTCTTTCCACTAGGCCATGCTGCTGCTTTAGTAGGTTGCTTCTCTAGAGATTAACCCATGTAAACAAATTCCATTTGTTAGATCCCTATTTTGCTAAGTGGAGGCTGTGATAATGATCCATCACTTTTAATCAACTCAAATAATCTATCAGAATAACCAACTCATATATAATCTATTAGAAATTTAAAAGGCTCAGATTATGGCATGTAGAATGGCACATTTTTCTTTATAGGGATGCTTGGAGCTCATTGGGGGATATGTCCAAAGAGGAAGCCATGATTGCCTATGTTGAAGAAATGAAAAAGGTAAGAGAAATAATTCCCTGTGGCCAGTCTGGGGCTGGATTAATAATTTTTCTCTTCAGCCTGCAGGGAAGCTTTTTCTCTCATTCTTTAGTCTAAACTTTGGCCTTCATTACATTTTCATAACTTTTTTTTATGGACGTCGTTTGTGCGTAATCGAGGGCAAGGGTCAGGTCTTTGAGCTGCAACAGCTGCAACTGTGACAAAGATAGAGCTGAGAACCAACCTTTTTTTTTCTTTTTGAATATTTTAGTCCTTCCAATTCTCTCATTTTTCTCTTCACCAACCAGCAAATTACCTCAGTGGTTTCTAAGCATAAATCATCATTACACTGCATTGATTTACATTTCGTTTTTTAGATTTACCGTGCAACTCATTCATTTAAAGAATGATGTATAAGGATCGCCAATAGGATGGTCTTCTTTTACCATTCTTTTACAGTAGCGATACTGAATTTTTTCCAACCCCAAGAGTAGGCAGCAGGAAGGCTGCAAGCAGAGAAAAGCCCTCACACTGTATGACTTTTTTCTTTGATCTCCGTGGCCCTACGTGGCCTTAGTCCATCAGAGTGGTGGGAGGGAATGAAGTGTGGCCCACCTGGGGAAGCCCGATTTCCATTGCCCTTTGCCTACTTACTGACATGGGGTAGAGTTTGAAGTTCTGCGAATGCTGAAGCACATGCAGAATCCACACATTATAAATTCATTTTTGGCTTTTCCATTAATTATCTGCAACTGGTACTTCTGATACCAAGCACCTTTTAATTGCAATTTTTTTTTTTTTTACTTCGGAAGTACTAGGACGGCAGAAACAGTAAGCCATGTTCCTTTTTGATGTGTTCTTCCACTGATCCAAATGAGGCTAGCAATTTTTGAATAGCATGTGTGTTGCAAGAGCCGTAGCAAACGGTTGTTTTTATATTTTGGTTCCTTTTTGATCTTTAGCTCGTATCGCAGAAACAATGATCCTAAAGTGGAAGGGATGTCAGAAGAAAGGTTTCCTCGACTCTCTGGTTCTCTGGACCTTCTTGTGGGCATTTCTGATAGGTGGGGAGAAGAAGACAGTGCACTTCCACCCAACATTATCCTGAACCCTTATTCAGGGCCCCCAAATTCCACTTTTTCCCTCTTACGGAAGGGAAGGAGGTAGTTGGGCAACTGGTATCGACAGCTATTGGCGACACTCTTTCAAAATGTAACTGTGTGAGTGCCCCCAAACGATTACGTTTCCTGCGATCTGTCCGGTTGCCCAGCAAATATATGTTGACTGACTAACCGGTTTCTTCATTGACAGTCTCTGGGGTTCACTCGTAGCCCTGAGTTCAAGTTATCAGTACCTCCAGTCTTCATAAAATGGACTTCATAATGGAAACCCTGCTGTTCCTATGTGTGAAGGCATTGCTTTAATAGTCTTCTAATAGAGGTTGTGTATTTGTAGCCCATAAATACCACTGGTGATGAATTGAAATCATTAAGGACAATGTAAGAAAATTAAGAATGTCAAAAAATGAATTCATTCAAAGGTTGCAAGCACGTTACGAAATGTTTCGATTTTCACCGTAGATCCTCGAGAGCATGCCGATGACTGAAAAAGTAGAAGAGTTATTACGCGTAATAGGTCCGTTCTATGAAATTGTAGAGGACAAGAAGACCAGCAGAAGCTCCAAATTAACATCAGGTTGGAATTTCTTTCTTCTTACTCTACTCAGTAGCTGTTAATACTATTAACTAAGATTGCAGTATTTAAATCACATATCTCTCAGCCCTAATATTATTTTTCAAAATGTTGGTAATTACATGTGGCTTCTTTTTATTCATTTTCTTACTTTCATGGGCCAGTTCGCCTGGAGAAGGTCACTAAATATTTAGAAGGTAGGAATTATGAAACTTGTGCACAATAAACGTCTTGCAGTATTACTCTTTATAACAAAAATTTCCTACAACAAAATTGTTTCTTGTTTCTTAAATACGATTGAATGGTCCTGTGAGCTCAAAATATTTTATTTAGCCAAGCTGAGGGCCTCAGTTTTAAGTGGAAAATACTCTCTTGGCCTAATGGGTGATTGACATATACATTTAGTTCTGCCATAACGTGTGTTTTCAGTAAATGTTTTGGCTAAAATGCAGTTAAGGAATTGGAAAATATTCTTCTGACAAGACAAACCCGTTGGAGCCATACACGCCTCATTAATGAAAGTACCTGTGTGTGTATGTATATGTGTGTGTGCTCACGAGTACAACATCAGAATATGTGAGTTTTGCTTAACACAAGGATGATATTCTCCTTTGTCCAGAAGCCACCTCCAGACTGTTCATAATCCTGAAGCCAGATCCATTGAAAAGAGATTCAGAGTGGAGTGGCAAGCTCTTTTCTCCTTCATTTATAAAGGGAAAGGCAATTTGATTGGTGTTAGTGTTAGAGAGAGAGAAAGAGAAAGAAAAGAGAAAGTAAAGAGAAAGAGTTGGTATGTATATGTATATGTTCATAGGTGTCTTAGTAAAGCTAACCCACCAGGGCTGATGGAGGGGGGAAAAAAGATTGATCAGTCAATCAATAAATAGTATTTATTGAGTGCTTACTATGTGCAGAGCACTGTGCTAAGCAACTGGGAGAGTTCAGAACAAGAGTTGGTAGACACATTCCCTGCCCACCAGGAGCTTCAGATGTGTAAGCTCCTTGAGGTCAGGCATAGGTACCTATCAACCCAACTGAATTCTCCCAAGTGCTTAGTACAGTGCTCTGCACAAAGTAAACCCTCAATAAATCCCACTGAAGGATATGTTTTTGTTGATAAGTCCTCATTGTAGCTCCCAAATGCCATCTGAATCAGCAGTTTGGTGAAGAGTGGTTTTAGCCAAAGCCTCCGTAAAAGCAATTGTCACTCCTGCTATTTGCCCTATGATATTTTGTCTTCAAAGCTGGAATCTGGGCAAACAGGGAAATCTAAGAATGCCATATCCACAGTTATCTTGTGGGACTGAGGGAGTTAAAAATCAAAAGACAGCCACCCCCTCCCCACAAACTTCAAGCTAAATGGAGCCTAAGAGAGGTGGGAGGCTGTGAGCCCAGCTTCTCTGTACACACACTGGTCTGAAATACTTTCATAAAGAGAACAAAGAACTCCCTTATATTTGTGTCAAAAACTGCCCCCTCCAATTTTGTTATAAAGAGGTTTTATTGTAAAAATATTTTTTTTTATTTTTTTACGCACTAAATCTTGTCATTACTAAACTTGCCACCTGTGAATTTTCACTTCAAAGTAAACACCCTTGAGAAGCTTCAAAAATAGTTCGGGTCTTTTATTTTTCTGCCCTGAAGAAAGCACCTTCTCTTCAACACTTGCCCAGGTGATGTGAAGTACTTTACAGAGATCTTTTTTTTTTCGAATACTCATCACTAGTATTGGGGCAGCTCTCAACCAGTACTATATACGGTTTTGAAAAAACATGGCTTTTCTTTGCATCTTCATAGTTGTAACTCCGTCGCTGTTTGTTGCACTGCTAGCTATGGTAGTGTGAGACTATGGTTATTTCTTTCTCATTGCTTGCAGTATTATTGTGTGCTTGCTTTCAACCAGTCGTGAGGGTTGAATATGTCTCTTTAATTTCTGACTCCACTGAGGTATGCAAAAAAAGCCTGTCAGCCTACTAAAAAATTGGCAGATGGCAACTTTAGTAATTAGAAAAAGACCACATTTCTGTTTAGCTGTGAATTCAATTGGTTTTTAGACCCCATTTTAATCATTAGAGCAATGTCGTACCCGGGGACCCAAATCTTCCATGCTGCTCATAAAAATCAAGTGTACTGAACTTAAAAAAGCTTGAAAAGTGTTTTTGAATAAATTCCACAGAAAAAAAACCATTTGCAGTTAGCCATAAAGGAAGTTGGTTGCTCAGTAGTCCTGAAAATTAAATATATGCCTACCCCCCAGAATTTAGTGTAAACTGCACAAGGGCCTATATTATAGATGACTGTGTTATAGTAGGATCTTCGTTTAGGTGAGGTAGTGGTGGGTCTGTCCATTGTGTACATGTATTTTGCTATTGTTTTAGGGTGTGGTTTGCTTATTGAAACTGCAGGAGTGAGAAAACCTAATGTGGCTGTCCATTTATACCTAAAGAGGACCGAGATCCTCCTGTATGCAGCCAAGATAAAAATCTGCAAACAGGTTCAGCAAGTCATCCCTGGAGCTGTGGACTATTCCCTGTCATTAATTAAATGTACCATTGCTAAAATGTGTAAATATGAGATTAGATAATGAGTGATTTGAAGGGTAGTAAAACTGTGTGGGCTAACATTTGTTTGAACCTGCAAGGAAACCCAAAATAACAAGATGCCCTTCTAGCAAGACACTCACTACTACAATGTTTTTTTTTCAGAATCTTTAGTACTTACCCTAAATCACATTGCGCTTTAGATTCCTTCGTAATGAACTCAAGAATGAACGTCTAGAATTCCACTCCTGCCGGAGGATTATATCGTCTTGTCCTGTCCCCATCGAATGGAGAACATCTGCTAAATGTGTTATGTGCAATTTATTTTAACTTTGTCATTTACAAATATGATGGAAGGGTTAGAAGGGCCTCAGAAGTCATCTAAAAATATAGTCTCCTGCCTTGACTTGCCAGCACCTAAATCCTCCCACACAAATGAAAATCTGTCTGGTTTTTAAAAAAAGTCCCAGCAAAGGGATTCCTCAACTTCCCATAGTAATATATTCCATTATTTTACACACAATTTTTCTAACATTCATATATAGATCTGATAGATCATACTTGAAGTACTTTTGGTACTAGAAAGATGTGGGGTAAGTAAAAAGGAAGATTAGTTAAGTACTCCTGAGCTTCTATTTATTGCTCTATTTATTTATTTTACTTGTACATATCTATTCTATTTTATTTTGTAGTATGTTTGGTTTTGTCTCCCCCTTTTAGACTGTGAGCCCACTGTTGGGTAGGGACTGTCTCTATATGTTGCCAATTTGTACTTCCCAAGCACTTAGTACAGTGTTCTGCACACAGTAAGCGCTCAATAAATACGATTGATGATGATGATCTCTAAAGATGATCATGGCTCTTGCCTTCAAGGAAGGCTTTGCGAGTGAAAAACCAAATTGGCCTACCAAATTTTTCTTTCCCCTAGTTGCTGTGGGAGAAGGCAGTGGGTGATAAATAAGGTTGAAATTCACTTTGCTTCTTTGAAAGACGAGAGTGGGAACTTGGGTTATGGCTGCATGAACATTTCCAAACTTATCATGGATTTAAAACAAACTGTATTGCAAAATAGTCACTGGGCCCTGTTTTTCTCATTGCCTGAGTCACTTCCTGGAAATAAGCCATGTGTTTACAGAAATGAATTCAGTCTTCCCAGACCTACTACACCAAATGTAAGCATTTAACACTAGACCTTAAGACACAAGTTTGAGTGCTCTCCAGCAACTCAAGTGTTACGTTCTGGATGAATCCCAAATTAAGGAAAACTCTTATTACAGTTTGCATGTCTTGCCCAGTGCAGCACGCAGCTGTTTTTACCAGCTTCACATCGTGTTGTATCCAGAAAGATGTGCACTCCCGAATTCTCTTGTAGCCTTTTATCCAGCTCACGTAGTGAAAACACGCACTGTGTGTGTTGCTGAGTGCATAAGGTAGATTTGATTAGGAGCAGAGCTCTTTTTGCTTCTGCTTTTAATACTCTCCCTCACCCTCCTGCTCTCCTGGATCACATATTCCTGCTATCTATGCACCCACTATTAACACCATTTTTCCTTTTGGTAAACTTAGTACTTTGGTAAGCGCTTAGTACAGTGCTGTGCACACAGTAAGCGCTCAATAAATATGATTGATTGATTAAACCGTCCTTAGAAATGGTTACGTTGCACCAAACGTAAATTTAGGACAAAAAAATGTTTATCATGTGGCTATATAATTTCAGCATTACCAGGCTGTGACTCGGACACTGGGAAAATTTGGTTCATTAAGTATGATGATTCACAAAGTAGTGGATTGGAATTTTACTGGGCTTTTTCTACAGTTTAATCCCTGGGATGAGAATAAACAAAAATGATCTCAGTCCCTGTGGTCACTGAGGGACTAAATTGGTACTGTAATCCTAACCATACCTGTACAATTACCATAAATTGTGTGCTTTGATTGGCTTTATTAGTTCGGCAAACAGTGTCACTCGGCAGCTGGTGCCCAGACCACTAACTGTTTTCCCATTTCATTTCATCTCATTTTGTTGGTGTGTATATTAGAAAACAAAAGAGGGGGAGAGTTGAGAACAGTGAGAAAAATACTGATAATTTTCCTGTCAGGAGAAATGGTATCAACATTTAGAATTTATAGAATACTAGTATTAGGAGAAAGCTTTAAATCATTAAATTGCATTATTAATAATAATAATGGCATTTATTAAGCGCTATGTGCAAAGCACTGTTCTAAGCACTGGGGGGGGGGGAATACAAGGTGATCAGGTTGTCCCACATGGGGCTCACAGTCTTAATCCCCATTTTCCAGATGAAGCCCAGAGAAGTTGACTTGCCCAAAGTCACACAGCTGACAAGTGGCGGAACCGGGATTTGAACCCATGCCCTCTGGCTCCAAAGCCCGTGCTCTTTCCACTGAGCCGTACCGCTTCCCTGCTTACCTGGGGGTCTAAAACCTGTTTTATTTCATGTTATAGAACTTGGTAATGTCCTAACTTCAGCTTCAACTCCCAGTGCAAAAACCGTGAATGGGAAAGCTGAAAGCAGTGATAGCGGCGCTGAATCTGAGGAAGAGGAAGCCCTGGAAGAAGTGAAGCAAGTGAAAGAGAGAGAAAACGGTAACATTTTGGTTTTAAGTCCGTGTGGAAAATCTTAAAGGCCAGATGTGCCTAATTCAACAGCTAGGTGTGTTGCCAGTGTGGTTTTCATTTGGTCCAAGTACTGCTGGGGAAGAGGTGAACGACCCAGCTGTATTTCCAAGCTCTAGTTTCTATGGAGGGGGAAAGGTAATGATGACGGGATTAGCAATACTCGGAATAAACTCTGCTAATTGAGAGTTGTGAGAACTTCAGTTCCCATATAAAAGACGATATGTTCACTGAGACTTCTTATTTTACCCTATGGATAACCCAAAATCTCTGGGCCTACAGAATCTAGTGTGCATGTTTGTCTTCCTAACCAACCATAATCTAAATCTGGGACATTGTATCAGTTAAGAAGATTAGAGAGTGTCCACATGCACATGTATGGATACCCAGGCAATAGATCTCTTCCCTTCCCTGGGCTCCTTTGAGAGAAAGTAAAGTTACAGTAGTTTGATTTTTGCCTATCACTGCTCCCTCTAACCTCTGCTGCCCTTTTCCTCTCCACTTCCTTCCTCCCCACTTCCACCTTTCCCCTCACCTTGCCCTGCCCAGAAAGGAGGAGAGCTGGAAAGTCAAACAGCAGAAATGACAGGTGGCCCTTTTGATTTAAACCTGTTCATCAAGTTGAATTACATTTTCAAAACTGCAGTTGGCATTAAGTGTGGCCTCCCTTCTTGGCTAAAGAATAAAAATCTGGAAATACATACCCCCAAATCCCCATAATTTAGGTTTCTCTTAGAAATGATCATTTCGTGCCCTGATTTTTCTTTTCACTTCATCCTCTTCCTAAAAACAGCCTGCACCCCGTAGACTGAACTCTGCTCCCGTGGATGTTCAGTTAAATCCATGATGGGAAGTTTTCGGGGTTGGGGCAGAACGTAGCTGCTGAGTGAGATATGTCCAAGTAAGGTGAAACGTTCTAAATCTGATAATTTGGCTAGTTTTCTAAAGGGAACATTGTCAGGTGATTTTGTGATATGCTGTGTGTGATCATTGGTAATGCCTCTTTTCTTTTCTAGAACTTAAAGTCGAGCAGGAATCAATAGCCAGTAAGGATTTAGAAAATGTTTTCACTAATGGCAATGACAAAGACAGTCTTACTGATGCTAGTTCCTCCATAAACGGTACTACCACTGACGAGGAAGTAAAGAAAACAAATCAAAATTTGGAACAAACTGGAATAACTACTGTGTGGCTGCACCAAGGTAGTGTCCCATTCCTCTCCCTTCAAAAATTTAATTCGGAATTTCAGCGAAAGGCATCTAATTTTTGCCACCCTCTCCGGCTATTTAGTAATTTCTCTGTAGTGAATCATTTCATGAAGATTTAAAACTGTAAAAGACAATAACACAAATCTACATTCATTGTTTTAATTTAGGACTTAACTTTATAGGTCGGAAGAAAGTACAGAATTGTCCGTTTTTCTCTGCGGGGTTGGAAAGGATTTGGCCGGTTGTCACCCTTAAAAATGTAACCTTTGGAATTAGTGGCTTTTTCCCTGACTCTGAGCTCTTGTTGTCTTTCCTCCCCAATCCTCTGATTAGATTTTTAAACTGTGACTTCTGTTTTTCAATCAAGTGAAACTTGGTTAAACTGAACCGTGTTTTCTCAAATAGTTACTGTCACATAATAGTTACTCTTGAAATTTAGTTTGGCTATCTAGCTACTGCATTTTTCAAAGACAGGCTCCATGCAAGATCGTAGTTCTGGAATCCCTCAGATCAATCAATCAATCAATCGTATTTATTGAGCGCTTACTGTGTGCAGAGCACTGTACTAAGCGCTTGGGAAGTACAAGATGGCAACATATAGAGACAGTCCCTACCCAACAGTGGGCTCACAGTCTAAAAGGGGGAGACAGAGAACAAAACCAAACATACTAACAAAATAAAATAGAATAGATATGTACAAGTAAAATAAATAAATAAATAGAGTAATAAATTTGTACAAACATACATATATATATACAGATGAGACAAGGTTAAAATTTCTAACCTCTAGGATTGCCCAGAACTAGGGAGGAGATATTTATCTGTGTGAGGTAATCCCCATCTTTTCCCAGTGGCTTCAATGATCGAGCCTAGATTTCCGGTGCTTCCGTTAGGGATTCATATCATCAATCGTATTTATTGAGCGCTTACTGTGTGCAGAGCACTGTACTAAGCGCTTGGGAAGTCCAAATTGGCAACATATAGAGACAGTCCCTACCCAACAGTGGGCTCACAGTCTAAAAGGGGGAGACAGAGAACAAAACCAAACATACTAACAAAATAAAATGAATAGAATAGATATGTACAAATAAATAAATAAATAGAGTAAAAAATATGTACAAACATATATACATATATACAGGTACTGTGGGGAAGGGAAGGAGGTAAGATGGGGGGTTTGAGAGGGGGACGAGGGGGAGAGGAAGGAAGGGGCTCAGTCTGGGAAGGCCTCCTGGAGGAGGTGAGCTCTCAGCAGGGCCTTGAAGCTATGTCCATCAACCCCGGCTTTGGGGGCTGGCTCTGGGACCAGATCTGCGCTCAGCTCTGAGGCAGGTAGAAATCCAAGGGGAGGATGCCCCAGGCCCGCCAACTAATCGAGTCACGCTCGGAGCTACAGTGGGTCCAGTGTGTGTTGTCCAGCCACGTTCTGCGGCAAGGATTTTAGATTGGAATTCAGCGCTTTTCCCACTTTGCCAGACGTAATTGTGTGGCTTGGCTTATCTATCCGTTCCGTCCAGATTCAAATGATGATCACGTTGAAGATGTCTCAGGGATTCAGCATTTGACAAGTGATTCAGACAGTGAAGTTTTCTGTGATTCCATGGAACAGTTTGGACAAGAAGAGGTAAAAACCTGAATTTTTTTCCTCGACAGGTAAGTTTTCAAAGTGATGCATGTGCAGCCTCTAGTAACAGGAGATGTAAGTAGTCTGTTCATCACTTTGAAAACATACCTTTCATTGTTTTACCATCTATATTTATATTTTACTCTATTTATTTATTTATTTATTTTATTTGTACATATCTATTCTATTTATTTTATTTTGTTAGTATGTTTGGTTTTGTTCTCTGTCTCCCCCTTTTAGACTGTGAGCCCACTGTTGGGTAGGGACTGTCTCTATATGTTGCCAATTTGTACTTCCCAAGCGCTTAGTACAGTGCTCTGCACATAGTAAGCGCTCAATAAATACGATTGATGATGATGATGATGATTGCTAGAAGTTAATGAGAGGAACTGTTGAAAAACAAATTTTCTACGGTTTCCTGACACTGGTCCCGAATGCTCCAGAAGCCTCAGACCCTTTTTAAAAATATGTCAGGAAAGATGGAGTAGAGGATCTTCAGACTCATTTCTGCCTTAGCTTAGCTGTTTGGTTGGAATTTCGGATCATTGGCTGTGTCTGAACGGCGGGGGCCAGATCTAATGAAAAGTTGAAATAATTTTACTGACTCCATAATCAATCGTATTTATTGAGCGCTTACTGTGTGCAGAGCACTGTACTAAGCGCTTGACAGTTCTAATGGTATGACACAAATCAGCCAGCTAACTTTAAGAGGTTTTCAGAGTGAGTGCTCTAGTCTCAAAATTCAGGATTGTCTTTATTATTGTTTATTAAGTGCTTACTATGAGCAAGGCACTGTACTAAGTGCTGGGGTAAAATAAAATCGAATTAAGAGAAGGTTCCTGGCCCACAAGGGATGCCCAATCTAAACAGGGGAAGGCAGCACAATAACAGAAAAAGATTGTCAACAGGAGATGCTATCCTCACAATTGCAGGAAATAGCAGGATAATAAATTTGATACTCATGCAATAAATTGCCTTTTATAAATTGCATACCATATGCCATTCAGAAAGAACAGTGTCACTGAACTAGTCAAATGGGTTTTCAATTGAGCAGGGAAATTTTGTATGCTAGAAAAATTACTCATTTTTATTCTAAGAACTCTGATTAATTACATCTGTAAAATCGAACAGGATCCATTTGTTCTCTTGATTCCCAGACAAAATGAAAATGTCCTTTTAATAAACTTAATGTGGGACTTAATTGATGGTGATGTGTTTCTAAAGATAATCTCTTTTATAGACTTCAGATTTTGTGGGAAATATCTCACTGGAATAATTTTTACCTAAATGTCTTTCTTAATTTGTATAGTCTTTGGAGCTGTTGACATCAAACAGAGGAACACTGAGATATTCATCCCGTTGCGTGGCAGTTGACCACAGTCAGCTGTTGGGAAATTCTGGTTTTCCTGAGGAAGATCGAGTAGCCTCTGGAAACTTTCGGGTCGAGGACATGCAGGAGCGAGCAGGTGAAGGAAAAGGCGAAGTGAAGTGTGGGGGAGAAGATGGCAGAACCAACAGTGGAGCAGCATCCCAAAGGGAGAAACGGGCCGGAGAAAAGGAAGAAGGGTCTGGATTCAGAAGAGGGAGAGGTAAGTTGGAATGTTTCCTCTCATACTGCAGAGAAGCATCATGTAATAATAATAATAATAATGATGGCATTTATTAAGCACTTACTATGTGCAAAGCACTGTTCTAAGCGCTGGGGGGGATACAAGGTGATGAGGTTGTCCCACGGGGGGCTCACAGTCTTCATCCCCATTATACAGATGAGGGAACTGAGGCCCAGAGAAGTTAAGTGACTTGCCCAAAGTCACACAGCTGACAAGTGGTGGAGCCGGGATTTGAACCCATGACCTCTGACTCCAAAGCCCGGGCTCTTTCCCACTGAGCCACGCTGCTTCTCTGTAGTACGAAAAGTATAGCATCAGCAGGCAGGAAACCTGTCTGGGTCCTCAAGCTGCTGCTCCTCACTGCTTTCCCTACCTCATTTCCTCATCTAATAAGAATTATCGTAGTATTTGTTAAGCATTTACTGTGTACTGAGCACCGGGGAAGATACCGTATAAGATCTTTTAGACTGTGAGCCCACTGTTGGGTAGGGACTGTCTCTCTATGTTGCCAATTTGTACTTCCCAAGCGCTTAGTACGGTGCTCTGCACATAGTAAGCGCTCAATAAATACGATTGATGATGATGATGATGATAAGATCGGACAAAGTCCCCATCCTACGTGGGGCTCCCAGGCTTAGTGGGAGGGAGAACAGACATTTAATCCCCGTTTTACAGGCGAGGAAACCGAGGTA
This sequence comes from Tachyglossus aculeatus, assembly GCF_015852505.1. Taxonomy (NCBI): domain Eukaryota; kingdom Metazoa; phylum Chordata; class Mammalia; order Monotremata; family Tachyglossidae; genus Tachyglossus; species Tachyglossus aculeatus. Next base: position 18,618,058 of record NC_052078.1, on the reverse strand, counting down.
CAGAGAAATAAAGTGTCTTGCCCAAGGTACACGGCTTCTAGATTTTGATAAAACTGGAGGCATTGTGTCGATTCAAGGAATTTTTATATCCATATGAATGAAACAAAGTCAATAGCTCTCTGTCATTGCAGGACAGCATGTCCTAGCAACCTCCCCCATACAAAGTGGAGAGGGGAGTTTATCTGGAGTTTCCCCTCTGGTCTACTCTTCATGATTTCCAGAGATGCTGAGCTTACACTGGATTACCTCAATTACAGCAGGAGCTGCCTGCCCAACTGTAGGGTAGCCAGGAAAAATTCCCGGCTGGTCCCAGATTTTTTTTGTGAATTGGAAAATCAACTTAGGTGAGCCATATGAGAAATGAAATGCCCCATGGCAAAATAATAACCATAGTAACATACTACCCCAGATCTACCTCTCTTATACTCTTGTGTCCTTCCATCCTGGGATAGATGTAAAAGGTTATGGTTAGGTGAAAAGCCATTCCTCCAGGGAACTTGGCAAGAAAACAGTTTTTTCACACGAACAGGAAAGGAATTGGAAAGTCAAGAAGCTTGGGCTACTGAAGGATGACAGAGGAAGAGACTTGTTTTGTTACAAGTTCCATATCAGAGCTTCGGCAACATAGAAAAATTACCCTTGGAAAGGGCAGTAGGTGCATGGTTTTGAATTAAATTGCCAAGAGCACACTAGCTTAATTCGTCTGAATGTCAAGTGACTAAATTGCACAGTGGCCACTTATGGTCTTATAAGACGCAAAATGAAAAACTTGAATCCTCCCAGGGGTAAACTGCAAAAATGAGAAATCTCCTCAAATCACCGAGAGCCCAAAGGAGGAGGAAATTGGGGAACCAGAGGAATGAAATGTGAGCTATTTTCATGAAATATTTAAAGTAAAAGGAACATGTTAAATTGAGTTCAGATAGGGGAAGCGGACAGGCTTCCTTTTCTGGGTATGAGATTTATCTTAGTGTTCCCAGTTTTTCCACTTTCCCCTTCTCTTCATAGTCTTCCTATCTCCTGTTTAAAAGCAGAAATTGTGGTAAAGGGGTCTTGAGATTGAGGACTGGTTGCCTGAGGTAAGTCTCAGACCCAGCTACTCCAAAATAGTCTACACTTCTTAAAACCCTTTCCTGAATTTCTACAGAAAAGGCAGAATCTGGGGAAAAAGCAATTCATGACGCAAATCCCATCGTCTTCCCCAGTGCTGAGGTCATATTCCATTAGGCTGGTTACCTCCAAAAGGGAAAAAGCAGCAATTTGAAACAACACTAGCATTCAAGCTCTATTTAAAAAAAAAATAGCTCTCGTGTGTCTACTCTAGAATCCTTTATGTTCGTGATAGATTCAAATTCTCAAAACGTATCTTACTTAGATTTACTCTTGAGGTCTGATGGAAAGAAGATCAATCTAGAAAGTTTCTTCTTTTAAAGAAACTTTTAGAAATGCTTTTCAAATCATAGGTATGCTATCCTCATAAAGGAAAACAGAAAACGTTGATGTGATTAGAGTGATGTGATGTCATTAGAGTATCACAAACGCTACCGTCCGGTAGTAACAATGGAAATGCCACCTTCACTTTACATGCCCGTTCTCCTATAAAGAAGGGATTGTTTCCAAAGAATCAGGTTCAGATGAACACACGTGCTGCCACATGTACAATGTGGACAGGGAATGTGTCTGTTTATTGTTGTATTGTACTCTCCCATGTGCTTAATACAGTGCTCTATACAGTACAGTATTACCTGTATACATATTTGTTACTCTATTTTACTTGTACATAGCTATTCTATTTATTTTATTTTGTTAGTATGTTTGGTTTTGTTCTGTCTCCACCTTTTAGACTGTGAGCCCACTGTTGGGTAGGGACTGTCTCTATATGTTGCCAACTTGGACTTCCCAAGCGCTTAGTACAGTGCTCTGCACACAGTAAGCGCTCAATAAATACGATCGATGATGATGATGATGCTCTGCACACAGTAAGCGTTCAAATAAATACAAATGAATGGAGTCCCCACATCGTGTCCATATAGGGCCAGGTTGTCAGTAGGACGTAACAGGAGTTAGGGGATGTTCTATTCAAAATGAATAGGGAAAACACAATTTATAGCGGAAATGGCTGTATTTGGGATTTAATACCTCATAAAGAGAAGAGTATTGATAAAATGAATCAAGCCCATTAATTAGTACTAGCTTCAAAGAAGAGCTTTCCGATAGATTTGTCAATTTCGTGCATGTTCCATGTAGGTCACAGGATGCAGCATTTGAGTGACGGGACTCAAGGGGGACAGATGGGCAGCGGAGGTGATGGAGAGCGCTGGGGTACAGACAGAGGCCCGCGAAGCAGCCTAAATGAGCAAATTGCTATAGTGCTCATGCGATTGCAAGAAGATATGCAGAATGTCCTACAGAGACTTCACACACTGGAGACACTGACTGCTTCCCAGGTAATTTTGAATCCCTTCCAAACTTTTTGTAAAGATACAAACTCTATTCATTTTCTTAAGAAAGAAAAAGTTGAAAGTTTGGAAAACCCAGACCAAAAGCATGAGTACCTCTGGAAGGTGGTCTTGGCCAACTAATAGGCTCATACGTGTGGGTGTTTAAGTTTGGTTTCTGTTTATATCTTGGATTTGTATGTAGAGATGAGGTTACCTGTGGGGGAATGATTATCCAAATGAAAAGTTCAAGCCCATAACCAGCAGGTCCCTTCCATTGGCTTTAATCACTCATGCTATGTGGTCGAATGAATGGAAATAGAAATGTGCAACCATACAGGGAGAGATCCAGCCCTCAACAGAGAGATAGTTATACCAGTTTATATCTTATATATTATCAGTTATTTACTTATTTTAAGGTCTGTCTCTCCCTCTAGACTGGAAGCTTGTTACGGGCAGGGAATGTGTGTTGTATTGTTTTATTGTACTCTCCCAAGCACTTAGTATAGTGCTCTGCACACAGAAAGCGCTCAATAAATATGATTGACTCACTGGGCAGGATTTCTTCGAAGAGAAGCCCAAAAAGGTCAAAATGATCTCAATAAAGTCTAAATAAGAATTGAGGGGATGGTGTCTCTTTTCACCTTACATTCATTCATTATTATTATTCATTAGCTTTTACCCTCATTTATAGGCAAAGTCATCAGCACTGCAGTCTGCTAATTATCCTCCTTCCTCGGTAAGAAAATGATTTTATACTTAAGTGAAAATTTTAAAGTTGCCATTAAATTGAATTCTCAGAATTCAGCAGAGGTACTTCATTGAAGATGCAAGAAGAAGTTATTACCTATTTGTAAGAATAATTAGGATACATGTTAAGTGCTTGCTGTTAGCCAAGAACTAAGTGCTGATGCAGATACCAGATAATCAGGTTGGGCTGGGCCCAGTCCTTGTCCCACAGGGACTCCACAGGCTAAGTGAATTTGTCAGTTTTTATTAATAGAAGCGAAATACTTTAGGAAAAGCACTGTATACTTTGAAGTGCAGGTGTCCCTTTTCCCTTGTTTTTACATTTAAATTAAAACGTGTGTGAGCTTATTATGTATCAGTGCAAATTAGTGACCACAATTCCTATTTTGTTTTTCTCAGAAACCATCATGGTGGCCCTTTGAGATGTCTCCCAGTGCATTAGCATTTGCAATTATATGGCCTTTTATTGCCCAGTGGTTGGTGCACTTATACTATCAAAGGAGGCGGAGGTAAATGGTTTTCTGATCAATTTCTCATTCAGAAACAGTTTTTGTATCTTGGGTTTACCAGAGCCAGGAAGCAGGATCATTATGGTTATTTTATTAGTTATGTTAAGGCTTTGGAGAGTGAGGTGATACTTACAGAAAACTTTGTGTTGCCACAATTCATTGCATTCCTATAGGCAGGGGTTTTTCATAGCCTTTTTTTAATGGAATTTGTTAAGTGCTTACTACTGTGCCAGACACTGTATTATGTGCTGGGGTAGATACGAAGCTAATCAGGCCCCACGTGGGGCTCACCGTCTTAAACCCCATTTTACAGGTGAGGTAACGGAGGCACAGAAAAGTTAGGTGACTTGCCCAAGGTCATACAGGAGACAAGTGGTGGAGCTGGGATTAGAACCCAGGTCCTTCCTACTCCCAGGCCCACGCTTTATCCTCTAGGCCATGCTGCTTCTCATATTTATTTTCATATAGACTTGAATGAACTATGGAAACTTGTGTCTTAACTGGAGCTCAGAAAGGAGACTGATGACTTGGGACAAGCAACCTAAAAAGAAGTGGGCCATATTACATTCAGAAAAAGTGATCAAAATTTGTCGCACATGCATTCCTATCCATTTCTCTAGCTTCAGGATGATTTTCCTTTAAGGATTTTGCTTCAGAGCTCTATCCTTTACAGTCTATCTTTTAGACTGTGAGCCCACTGTTGGGTAGGGACTGTCTCTATATGTTGCCAACTTGTACTTCCCAAGCGCTTAGTACAGTGCTCTGCACATAGTAAGCGCTCAATAAATACGATTGATGATGATGATCCTAAGGAAAACCTAAAAACCTAAGCGTTCTCAGGTCATCAGCTATTTTGCTCTCCTCATTATTAAATACCTACTGTTCGGCAAAATAGTTTTCCAAGTCCCGGGAAAAAATACACTGATAACAATTAGACGTGATCTCTGGCCCTCAGGGGCTTACAGTCTCATCATGTGGAGGAGAGGGGTTTGACGACAAACACAAGGAAAGGTGAAACATTTAAAAGCCCCAAAATTTAAAAGTTGAAGTTCAAAGTCCAACTGGGCCTAGTGATAAAGGGGTGCAGCAGGGGCTTCACAGTGCTGCCTCCCAAGTTGTTCAGCATCCAGTCACAACCCAAACCTTCTCAGTGTGTGAAATTTTCTGCCGAAGCCTGAGTCCTTCAGTGCCCTCCGATAAATTTTGTTTCCCTTTCTCCTGCTGCCCTGACGGGCCCAGTCTGTCCCTCTGGCCCAGCAGGCTCACCCAGTTTGGCGCAGTGGTTAGAGTGGTTCTGCCTGGGAGGCAGAAGGACCTGGCTTCTAATCCCAGGTCTTCCATTCGTCTGCTGTGTGACCTTGGGGAAGTCACTTCACTTTGCCTCAGTTATCTGTCAAATGGGGATTGAGTCTGTGAGCCCCGTTTGGGGCAGGGAATGTGTCTAATCTGATTTGCTTGTATCCACCCCAGCACTTAGAACAGCGCCTGGCACACCTTAAGTGCTTAACAAATACCATAATTATTATTATTATTACTACCCAGTCTGATTTTCTGACCCATTCAGCTGCGCTGTGACTCAGAAGGCTCACTCAGACCCTCACAAGAGGACTATGACCCAGAAGCAAACTCCTTCACTGCTGCTTTGATAAGAGGAATCCACACACAGACTAGTATTGTCTGCACAGTTCCTAAATTCAAATTCCACGTTCCTGGCTACATCCCCATACTAGGGAGTGTAATAAAGAGAATGGAGTGGAGAGAACTGAAGGAGAAAACATCAGGACGTAGTGGAAAGAGCACAGGCCTGAGGGTCAGAGGATCTGGGTTCTAATTCCTAGTGGAAAGAGCACAAGCCTGAGGGTCACAGGATCTGGGTTCTAATTCCAGTTCTGCCATTTGTCTGCTGTGTGACCTTGGGCAAGGTCCTTGGACAAGGACCTTGGGCAATTTCTCTGGCTTCAGTTACCTCATCCATAAAATGGGGATTAAGACTGGGAGCCCTAGGCGGGACAGTGGACTGTGCCCAAGGACCTTGGGCAATTTCTCTGGCTTCAGTTACCTCATCCATAAAATGGGGATTAAGACTGGGAGCCCTAGGCGGGACAGTGGACTGTGTTAGTGCACTTAGTGCAGTGCCTGGCATATAGTAAGTTCTTAACTATTTATTATTATTTTTTTAAAGATCCCAGTTGAAAGGAGAGGCAAAGGAATGTCACACACACCCACATCCTCCTCTCTTCCATCTTCTGTCCTTTTTCCTGCCCCCAGTAATGGACTGAGAATTTGAAACCATGAATCAAGGGTGCTTACTGTGTGTAGAACACTACTAAGCTCTTGAGAGAATACTGAAGGGCAAGTAGACATGATCCCAGCCCTCAAGGTGGTCACAAATTAGTGGGGGAGAGGTATTAAAATAAATTGCTGGTGGGGAGGCAATTTAGAATAAGGATTTGTACATAGTGAGTTTGGGTTCAAGAGCATAAGTAATGCCAGAGGGAGGGAAAGTAAGGTGGGGAGATAGTGGATTAGTCAGGGAAGGAGATAGAGAACGGTCATGTCAGATGTGAAGGAGGAGGGAGTGCATTAAGGGGTTGATGTGAGATGAGTGATGCACAGTGAACAGGTTATTAGCAGAGCAGAGTGTGGAAACTGGTTGCAGTGGGAGAGGAGGAAGGATAGGTAGAGAGGAGAGAGAGCTGATTGAACGCCTTCAAGTCAATGGTGCATTGACTTGATGCACATCAAACATTCCTGTTTGATGCAGAGATAAATTGGAAACCCCAGGCGCCTGTCATTTCCTGGCTAACAAGTGACTAGGTGAATTCAGACAGGGAAGACATCCAAATGAAAACAACTGGTCTTGGAAATTTGAATGCTAAAACAGCTTCCTTTAAGGGCTTGAGGCCTATACATCAATCGATTGCTTCTCCCTACCACCATTCAAAGATCTGGTAGCCTTCGCATTAATATTTAATTATATTATGATTTTAATAATTAATCCAAATACGATTTAATCCAAGTAGCTCATAGAAGTTGATCTTACTTTTATATCTTAGTAATTGGATGAGAGTAATTGGATATGATATACATATATGTATATATGTTTGTACATATTTATTACTCTATTTTACTTGTACATATCTATTCTATTTATTTTATTTTGTTAGTATGTTTGGTTTTGTTCTCTGTCTCCCCCTTTTAGACTGTGAGCCCACTGTTGGGTAGGGACTGTATATGTTGCCAATTTGTACTTCCCAAGTGCTTAGTACAGTGCTCTGCACACAGTAAGCGCTCAATAAATACGATTGATGATGATGATGATTGGAAACCATTGGAGGGTTTTTGAGGATTGGAGAGATGTGCAGAGAACAATTTTTTATTTTTTAAGAAAAATGATACAGACAGCAGAGTGAAGCATACCTTGGCAAGGGGAGAGGCTGGAATTCTCAGCCAGCCAGACAAGGAGCCTGACTTTGGGCCAGATCTCTGTTTATCCTCCTCTTACCTTTCTTTCTGACCTGTGGGAACTGTTTTCTAGTTCAGGCCTGCAGCTCTTTCCCTTGGTAACTGGTACCAAGCTTGCCACTTCCTAATCCTTTCAATGCAGAGGTTTGATTGAAACCTTTGACATCCAGCAGTCGTAAAGCATACCTGACAGAAAAGATTTAAATTTCATCCTAAATGAAGTGAATTTTGGGAAGCAGAAAGTAGGATAAGGGGAACCCCTGCATTTACCTTAAAATGAAGCATGTGACTCTTGCCCCTCTCGTTCTCATTTGAATGACATTCAAGTGGGTTCTTGAGGTTGTGATTCTGTTTTTTAATATTCTGCATTATCTAATACTTCAAATCCCACCCATCCTCTTAGGAAATGCTTCAGATGATCAAAAGTGAGAGGAATTTTGCTCGTGTTTTTTCCCTTTTCTAATCCAGTTGATTTTATCATTGTCTTTTTAAAAACGCAGCTGTTTCTTTTTATTGTGAAGATAAAAATCCATATTTCTAATGCTTTGTTGCTATGGCTTGGTCAGCCTCCACCATGTTTCAGGCTGTGAGGACCCTGAAATTTTGCTGCTCTTTTCACGTTGGTTGCCATCTTTCTCATTTTTGTTCTCCTTTCTGTACCTTTGTCACCAGCTTCCCTCCAACTCCCACAGTGGGAGCCGGGGACTGTGTAAATACCTCATCCCTGTGTTTCTTTCTTAGAACGTAATGCAGTGCTTTGCCCATACTAAATACTTAACAAGTATTATTACTAGGTTACAACTGAGTATATTTTTCCAAGGGATTATGGATTCCTGGTTGTGAGGGTTAGTGGGAAACCAGCCCTTGTTGTTGCACAACAGTAGCAAACAAAATTGCCTGGGAAACTGGACCTGTGAAAGTGAGATTTGTATTGTAATAATCTCACCTAAAAGTTCTTCTGAAGCGAGTTGGAGATATGAGAGAAACTTGGAGTTGAAAAAGACTAAAGTTTTACTTTTCATTAATTTTCAGAGTGATTGGGTCAAAGTAGTATACAGATTTGGACTGGCTGTCCTTCAGCTATCACTCTGTCATGAAATTGATTTTGTTGCAAGCTTTCAGTTTAATTCTTAGCAGGTCAGTGCAGGGGCAAGGAAGAGAAAAATCCTTTAACTTTTATTTCTGAGATGTGTTTATCTTTCGTACGATGCAGGTAAAAATCTAAGGCCTGCCCCTTAAAAGCAATTTCTGTCCTTGCTAGGTGCTGTAGGGTTTTTTGGAAAAAAAAAAAAATTAGAATTTATTTCATTGCAAATTAGAAGCGTCACCAAAGCACATGTCCTTCTGATGAAAGATGTCGTTATTTGATGATTTTTTTCACTGGAATTCTGTATTCCAGTAGCAGGAAACTGATCATCAGAAAAGCTGGGAGCCAACAATCCCTCAACCTTGCCCTCCTTCCGTGATTTCCAACTAGGGTGTCCCAGGAATTTTGCCATACTGCCATCTTGATCTCATTGTATGGCTCTCACAAGAGCAAGGGATGAAATCAAAATGCCAGAACTAGGGATTCTGCCACCTCCATGAAGAGTGTGCTTGGTTGGCACCCTCTCCCTTCCTGAGGTAAAGAAAAAAGGAAGAGGGAATGGCCCTACCCACAGTAGGATAGTAAACATTGGTCTAAGGCACATCTTCACAGGCTTCTCGGGTTTAAAAGATCCCAAGGAAATGACAGGAGGGAGCTGGTTCTTCTGGTGATCACCCTTGGAATTCTTGGTGGGAATTGGGTGTGAAGAAAAGTTGGGATCCCGAGAGAACCTACTAATGTGGATTTAGTAAAAAGAAATCAATAATGTCTCAGTGTCCCACTGAAGTAGGATTTGCACAGTGAAATTAGTGGACTCTCATTTTGGAAGTGAGGAAACTGTCTTGCAGAGAAATTTGTGTGTGAAAAAGTGGAAAGGCGATAGTTTTTAGCTACTTGCAGTTGAAATTTTCATGTTAGGCTTGAAGTCATATGGGGTGGTTCTGTATCTGCTTCACTTACAGTACAAGTTTTTTTATTTTTTTTTGCAGTAAGTTCAAAAGTTATTAACTGGTCCTGTTATTGGGAACATTTTGGGCACTGAAATGGTTTCTGGGCAAATGACTTTGGCCTAACTGGAATTGTATTCTTGATTTTCTAGAAAACTGAACTGAGAAAACCAATGGTATGTTTGATTAATGACAACTACTGAAACTGGAAGACCTTGGAGCGAAAAGGAATACGATGTTCACAAAATCTCAGGATCTGAGATGGCTAAAATTTCCTTTTGTTGTCCAGTAACTACAGTAGCTTGTTTTTCGTTTGCACTACACAAATAACATTTTAAGGACTAATAATATTGATACTTGAATGATCAATCTCGACTAAGTTACAAAGTTTAAATATGATTACCCTCTCCTTTAATCCAGAAGGAAAAGGAGTGATTGTTTAGTAGCATCCGCCAGATTATACGTTATGTGGTAATGTCAACTGCTCTTTCGAAAGACAGCCATGATAACAAAATCAGATATATAGGTTGGTTTTTTTTTTGATGTTCTAAACAAAATACCCACCATACCAAAAGTTCTGATTATGTGGAAGTTTATGACCCAGGTGGAGAAAAGTAGATCATTTGGAATGAGAAACACTGACTTGGTACCTTTGTTATCAAATTACCACATGGTGAAAGGAATGAACCATAAGGTGAGTTCCCCAGTTCATTTGGTAGGCTGCCACCGGGCTTTTGCTAGGCAGTTTCATTACAAGGGCTCTTGGTGTTCGAGCATCTTTATCCACCATTTAGAGGGTGGGTTTCAGTGTTTTGTTTTTTCTCTCTGATGAAGCTGTAGTTGGCTTCACTTCCCTGGGCAGGGTTTAGTTTCCAAAACCCCACTCTGAGGGTGCATGTCCTGCATGCCAGAGAGGAGAAAATGGGGGGGTGTTGAAAGTAAATGCCGAGAACGCTGCCTATTTTTACTCAAGCATCTATTCCTTTGTAATCACTTCATTTAACTGAGGACCTGTAGCTTCTACATAGGGTGCTTTCAAATGCAGAATGGAAATCTGTTTATAAGCTTTTTGCGTTTCAGAAGGGCAGAGTTAGTTGGAAATATTTTCATTAACTGTTAAAGGACTCACGGGGTCCCAGACGAGTCACCTGGTCTCAGTGCCTCTGCTTATTCGGTGTAAATGGGAACTATCTTAGCCTTGCACCGACCTCACAGGGATGTGGGGAGGATTTGAGAGATATAGGGCCTGGTGCTATTTTATGGACATGACTCCCCCAGGAGCTGGGGAGAACTCTTTTTGTCCAGTGAAGAACCATTTAGAGCCTTGAATGGCATTATTTAGCATTCCAAGGATACTAAACAATTAGTATCCTAATTAGATACTATTTAGACAGGCTAAATATTTAGCCTGTCTGGCTAAATAAGGATACTAAATAATTGGCATTTAATTGATTAATTGACTAAACGGGGTCTTAGTGGCCTGAAAAAGTTAAAGCACATCCCCATGGTCCAGGCCCGCTGAAGGAGTAGAATTGCTGGCTGGTTCTTATCCAGGATTTGTAACATTTTGAGGTTCTCTCATGAATGGCATGATCATCATCTAATTCTTAAGCAATAAGTTGCTGGTCAGGTGCTAGGAGTCCAGAGTATTCTTATTCATTATTAAGAGAGATGAACTTATTCTACCCCGGTGTAATGAGTGACCTTATTCTCAAGTCCCTTTTCTTCTATATAACTTGCCAGCTATTTTTATTACCTCTTTGATTACAAAAATATCTCTTTAAAAAGATCTGCTGAAGAACTCTGTTTAAAATCTACTTTAAGTTTTGGGAGTAGCGGGGAGTGGGGAATGAAATAACCGCCCCCCCGCCCCCCAGTTTTATGTAAATATAAAGATTAGATCCCCGGATCAGGGAACAGGTCATCATGATTTTCATTTCAAAAACAGGACACCAATCGGGGATAATAAAAAATAGCGGCTTTTCTTAATGTGAAAAGAAAATTATTTGTATAGCTTAAATTACACTGTAAAACAAGCAGTTTGACTTACTGTGAGAAGTTCAGGGGTGATATCATTTGGTATCATGTCCCCCAATTGATTTTATAGCTCAGAAAGCACTTTGCACACAGCTCTATTGTATATAAAAGTGAAGATGTAATTAGAGGATTTAGTGCTATGGCTTAAGGTACCTGATTTTAAATCTTAAATTAAGGCTCGTAGTTTTTTTATTGGAGAAATGTTTCTTTACTGTGTAGCAGAATACACAATTTAAACAGTAATGAGAAGGTTTTATCATTTCTAACTTTCAGGCGTCTTGGTGGAACTGTACCACGTATATGTTATGCTGCTAGCTAAGTTGGAATTAAATCAGTAACAAGAAAATTTAAAGTAATTTTTAGTAAGAAAAGTCAGCTGCACCTCTTAATGTGTCCAGAGCACTTCTATTGCCTTTATTTTAGGAACAGCAGATTTTTAGAATAAGGCTATGAGAATTTACTTGTCAATTTACCTACAGCAGGGTTGAAAGCAGGATGAAGTGTCTACTCAAAGGCAGTCTGGTAGCAACCCACATGATGAAGGAGGGGGTGGTGGTGTGTTAGTGTGTGCGTGTACGCACGCGTGTGCGAGACTTGAACAGGGCCTGCATGTAGAACTCCTGAAAACTGTACCTTGCAGCAAAAAAGGCGTAGAGTTTTTGTGAAACAGCCCTTGCCTTCCTGCGCTTCAATTAAATGCCCAGTTTGATGTAGTCAAGCTGAACTACTGTGGATTCAGATTCAGGCCACAAATGCAAATTGATTCCATGAAGTTGAAAAGGTCAGCCATGCAAACTGGCAGTAATGCCCCTTGGGGTCAGGGCCTGAAAGGCTTACTTGCTGTGGGAAAGTCAAAACTTAAATAAAAATTGTCAATTCAACCTCCGTCCTACATCTTGTATCTTTTGTCACTGATACTGCTCACTTAAACGGATCTTGCCCTCACTGGAAAGTAGGATCATCGTCATCATCAATCGTATTTATTGAGCGCTTACTGTGTGCAGAGCACTGTACTAAGCGCTTCGGAAGTACAAATTGGCAACATATAGAGACAGCCCCTACCCAACAGTGGGCTCACAGTCTAAAAGGGGGAGACAGAGAACAAAACCAAACATACTAACAAAATAAAATAAATAGAATAGATATGTACAAGTAAAATAAATAGAGTAATAAATATATACATATATACAGGTGCTGTGGGGAAGGGAAGGAGGTAAGATGGGGGGATGGACAGGGGGATGAGGGGGAGAGGAAGGAAGGGGCTCAGTCTGGGAAGGCCTCCTAGGATAAAGATGTACCATGTGGCTGCCTGTTGGCGTAGGTCAATTTACAAATAGGTCAGTGCCACCCTCTTTCCTTGTATCTACCCGAGTGCTTAGTACAGTACCTGTAACATAGTAAGCACTTGACAAATACCATGATTATTATTAGTCTCCATTGTTGGAAAAGAAGCATGGAGATGTTAGTTTTGGAGACAAATGGCTGACAACCTAGGACCTATCACATACAAATATAACTAGAAAAGTCATTTTATCGTCTAGAAGAAGTAGCGGCAACTTTGTGTAAAACAGCTGAGGAGGAGGGAAGGCGCTGAGGCTTTTTAAAACTTATTAGTGTTACCTCTGCAAGGGTCCCTAAACCACGCGTAGGTGGAGGAAAGGGACGAAGAGGAACTTGGACTCAGCGGAAGAGAACCTAAGATCTGAAACACATCAAGGCAGATGGATTGTAAATAGGTTGGAGAGGCAACTGCTTTGCCCGTTGTGAGCAGGGACTGTCTCTAGTTGTTGCTGAATTGTACTTCCCAAGCACTTAGTACAGTGCTCTGCACACAATAAGCGCTCAGTAAATATGATTGAATGAATAAATTGCATGGCCTTCCCATCACCAGGGATGGAAAGGGGCTTCCTGAACATATTCACTCACCATCCTCCTCACAGCTTAACTCAGCAACCCCAGGTGGGCAGAGCAATAATTAATCAGTGGTATTTATTGAGCACTTACCGTGTGCAGAGCACTGTATTAGGTGCTTGGGAGAGTACAGTACAACCTACCCCCAACCCTGGTGGGTGAGCGATTCCCTCCCCTGCTTGGTGGGGTTGGCCTACCTCAACCCCACTGCTACTTGCAGTGCTTCTGGAGGAAGGTGAGAAATAGCACTATCATCTTGACTCCCCCTTTGCCCCTTTCTGGCTCAATGGGACAAGCCAGTTTATTCCTTTCCAGAAAGCTCTGTGAGGGTAAAAGCTAATTAAAAAAAAAAAAAAATGGTATTCATTAAGTGCTTACTATGTTCCCGGCCCTATATTAAGCACTGGAGTAGATAGGTAGGTCACAGTCCATGTCCCACATGGGGCTCACAGGTTTCATCCCCCTTTTAGAGATGAGATAACTGAGGCCCAGAGAAGTAAAGTGACTTCCGAAGGTCACACAGCAGACAAGTGGCAGGGCCAGGTTTAAAACCCAGCTCCTTGCTCTATCCCCTAGGCAACACTGCTTCTCAATGGTATCATCCTAACCATGCCAATTATGTTGCCAATTTGTACTTCCCAAGCGCTTAGTACAGTGCTCTGCACACAGTAAGCGCTCAATAAATACAATTGACGATGATGATGATGATGATGCTGAGCCTACCCACAGAGGTGGCACTTAAGAGTGAGAGCCAGATTTGACCCATGAGCCTTAGGTTGCTGACCCTCTCCATCAGTCGAATACTGATATTGGGATGTGCTCGTTATACCTAATTAAATTCTGAATACCATGCGTAACAAAGCTTCCTTTGCTACCATTATTTTTCATCTAGGCTAACAAAGTGCTAAACGTTAGCCCAGGGGGGCTGATGAACCGAAGAACTGCAGCGCGAAAACTGAGCCCCAGAGATTAAAAAAAATATATAAAATGTAATAAAAATTTAAAATCATTTAACCAGAAGAGTGAGTGGGGATTTCTGGGGTGGGAATGGTGTTCATGAGAGTAGGAGGCTGGGAGGGAGAGGCTGGGCGACACATCCCTCCCTAGCCTGGACAAGTAGGGACTGTTGCTGCAGAAAACTAGGACATACACGAGGAGGGGCAGTCTGGCCACCCCTGTATTAGCCCATTGGAAAAACGCCAAACTGATCAAATGAAACTGGAAAAAGAAGCTGTGATATAAAGATATAACTAAACTTTGATTTAGGAAGAAAGCTGATTGGGTCTGAACCGATATCACATTATACTAATGCTCGAAATGAGGCTTCATTTATAATCCATTTTTAATGAGGTTTTTTTTTTCCCCACAGCTTCCCTTGACCAAAAAGTACTAATTTAGTCAATCAATAGTATTCATTGAGAGCTTAGAGCTGTGCAGAGGAAAGGAGGATACAACAGAGTTAATAGCTCCCTCAAGGAGTTCACAATCCCACTGTGGCCTTGCCTTGAACCTTTAGTTTAATAATGAGTAGTAATAATAATGGTATTGTTAAGCGCTTACTATGTGCCATGCATTCTAGTGAGACTGGAGTGGACAGAAGGATATTAGACTGGACAAAGTCCCTATAATAATAATAATAATGATGGCATTTGTTAAGCACTTACTATGTGCAAAACACTGTTCTAAGCTCTGGCGGGGGGGGGGGGGGGGGATACAAGGTGATGAAGTTGTCCCACGTGGGGCTCACAATCTTCATCCCCATTTTACAGATGAGTGAACTGAAGCCTAGAGAAGCTAAGTGACTTGCCCAAGGTCACACAGCAGACAAGTGGCGGAGCCGGGATTTGAACCCATGACCTCTGACACCAAAGCCCAGGCTCTTTCCACGGAGCCATGCTGCTTCTCTATCCCTATCCCACATGGGGCTCATAGTCTCAATCCCCATTTTACAGATGAGGTGACAGGCACAGAGAAGTAAAGTCACGTGGCCAAGGTCACACAGCAAAGAAGTGGCAGAGCCAGGATTAGGACCTATGACCTTCCGACTCCAAGGCCCATGCTCTATCCACTACACCATGCTGTTTTTTAGACTGTGAGCCCACTGTTGGGTAGGGACTGTCTCTATATGTTGCCAACTTGTACTTCCCAAGCGCTTAGTACAGTGCTCTGCACACAGTAAGCGCTCAATAAATACGATTGATGATGATATAATACTCCTAGAAACAATACACCAGAAAGGTGGGTGAGAACAATCTGTCTCCCCCCTCTAGACTGGTAAACTCCTTGTGGGCAAGGGAATGTGTCTCCCAACTCTGTTGTATTATACTTCCCCAGCGCTTAGTACAGTGCTCTGCACGCAGTAAGCACTCAATAAATTCCACTGATTGATCTGAATCATAACCAAGACTAAGTACGATAAACTCCAGCTATCTACTGATAGGAGAATCATCATCATCATCATCAATCGTATTTATTGAGCGCTTACTGTGTGCAGAGCACTGTACTAAGCGCTTGGGAAGTACAAGTTGGCAACATATAGAGACAGTCCCTACCCAACAGGGGGCTCACAGTCTAAAACAGAATAGATATGTACAAGTAAAATAAATAAATAAACAAATAGAGTAATAAATATGTGGTTGGCAACATATAGAGACAGAGAGAAAGATATGAACTACGAGGTAAGGTGGAGTGTTTTAAGATACAGAAAGGACTTAAGTCAGTTTGAGAGGCGTGAAGAGAGGGGCCCATTTAAGGCAGAGCCAAAGAGACTCCATTTAAGGCCAACAACAACAATAATAATAATAATAATTGTGGTATTTGTTAAGTGCTTATTATGTGCCAGGTACTGTACTAAGCGCTGGAGTAAATACATTGAACACATTCCCTGTCCCACATGGGGCTCAGTTTTCTTCCCCATTTTATAGATGAAGGAACTGAGGCACATAGAAGTTAAGTGACTTGCCCAAGGTCACACTGTAGACAAGTGGCAGAGCCAGGATTAGAATGACACCTCAGGTCCATGGCAGGAGCCAGGATTAGAAAGAACAGTGCTTTGCACATAGTAAGCGCTTAATAAATGCCATTATACAAATTTCTATTCCCCTCTGTCACCTACCTGTGCCAATCTCAGGACAGAAGGTCAATCGATATATCTGCTGGTCTCCGTGATTCTCCCTTGGTTGCTGGCAGCACACCTGGAAACAGTGCTATGGGAGCTTCTGGAAAAGGGATGCTGTCTTTCTCCGTGAAGCTCCTGGAGATGGCACAAGTATTGGGGAACAAGGGAGGAAGCATTGGAGAGCAGGGGGGGTGAAGGAGGGGGCAGAAAGGGGAGAGAAGGGAGTGCTGTGGTTGTAATTTCATTTTTCTTTTAGGTAGATAGCATCCCAGAGCACAGTCCTATACTCAAGCAGAAGAGACTCTCTTAGGTTGAGTAAAGTCTGACCAACAACATAGACCCCTCCCGATCCAAAGTGATTAGGAGTAGAGCAGGGGAGGCAACTCACATTTACTTCCAACTTCGCTACGGTTGTCATGAAATACATGAAGCAGCATATAGCAATTGGGCAAAAAGATACATTTTCCCTCCTAGCAGAAATTCTACATTTAAGTCTTTGAAACACCACTTTGCTTCTGTCTTCACCAAAGTGCGCAAGGATCCTTAATGTAGAATTTGACCGATAAGTGTCCTCTGGATTAATTTACGATTCAATCCCTTTTATTAAACACACTTTTTCGTTATTAGGTGTAATACACGTTCATTTTCTGTTATTTCCAAATTTTGCATCTAAGATTCATTTTCTACAAAAATTACAAAAGCTATTAATAGGAACAGACAGTAATCAAGACATTTAAAGTTTTTTTTAGTAACATTTTCAGCTTTTCTAGGCCATTTGTAGTTGAAGAGGAAATATTGGTGGCAGCATAGATAAGTGTCAAAACATTTAGCAACTGAACAGATATCAGTGACCACAGACATTCTTTTGTTTATCATTTCCTAAAGGAGTTATATTTTAATAGCACAAAGGAATTTCTGCGGCACAGGAATTTGTTTCATGCTTCTCCTTTTTTTGAAAGGATAGTTTTAAACTATTTTCCAAGAAATCATAGGTGACTTGCCAGCCACATGCAACGAAATTAACATTTAAATGCAGCCATGCCTTTCTTTTTGCTTATAGCAATACGATACTAGAACCTGAATGTAACAGCAGCAGAAAAAGTGAGGGAGGAATCCACATCCCCTCTCTAAAGTGATTGTGTCATTACAGCTTTTTATCAGTAGGTGTAAGGTGCACTTAACAGAATAAATAAAGGAATTTTAAATCTAGACCTATATCATTTACCTGACTAACCTGATAATATTCTTTAAGCCTCCTCAACAATGCAAACTAAAAGCAGATTGATCCAGCTGAAAAGAAGTGTCTTTAAAATATCGGTCCAACCCGTAGAAGAAGCTATAAATGTGCAAAACGTGAACAGATTTCTAGGTTTTCATTACTATAAACTAAACCCAGACACAGTCAGGTGTTGAGCATTGTTTCTTGCTTCAAAATAGGAGGTGTCAGTTTCATCATCTGGCTGGGGAATGAACGGCATAGTTTGGTTCTGCAGATTGTCCCAGTCCACGTCTTTAAAAAGAGGGTGGCACTTCAGCTCTTAAAAAGAAACCAAAGTTAAAGTATTAACACGGTACCACCTCCAAATTACTTAGTTTCCTCAAAAGCTCCCTTGTACTTTTATAGGGACTGGAGAGAAGGCTCGACTTGTACACAGGATACCATCAAACTGACTGGTTTTTCAACTTTTTCTTTTGAGCACTTTTTGGGTGGTCCCATAATTCACATATGTCGGTGGGATTTTTTTCCCCCTTGATGTGGTGACTGTGCTTGGCACATAGTAAGTGCTTAACATCATTATTATGATCCTCACTGATGGCCAATATGTCAATCACTCGAACAGTAGTTTTTAGTGAGCCCCTACTGTGTGTGGGACACTGAACTCTAGTAAATAGACATGATCCCTGTCTTTAAGGAGCTTACAGTCTAGCAGGAGAGGCGGACATTAAAGTAATTTATTCAGGAAAGAAAAGGGGGCTAGGTACATTAGTGCCAAAGTAATAGGTTATGCAAGACGTACACTTAAGTGGCACAGAAGTGCTAAAGTGGTAACTGGAAGGTGAGGAGAAAGAAGTATAACCTGTGAAGATTAGAGTAAAAGCTCTTAAAGATATAATTTCAGAAGGGATTTGAAGTTGGGGAGAACTGTGATTTGGAGGGGGTCGTGGGGCAGGCAGCAAAAAGGCCTGAGCAAAAGACCAGTGGTAGACAAGGAGAGGCACGGCAAGTAGATTAACTGGAGAGTGTAAACTGGGGTGAAGTGGGAGAAGAGAGTGGATAAGTAGGAGGAACAGAGCTTACTGAGAGTCTTAAAGGTATTGGTTGGGAATTTCTGCTTGATGTGGAGAGGAATGGGCAACGATTAGATGTTCTGGAGTGTGGAGACTGGGCAGAATGACCTAGTAGAAAAATGATGCAGTCAGCTAAGTGTAACTTGGAGAGAGGAGAAACTGGAGGCAAGGAGACGAGTGAAGATGCTGATGCAATTGTTTAGCCGGGATATGCCAAGTACCTGGACCATCACGGTGGCTGTTTGGGTGGAGACGATGGGGGTGAATCCTGGAAATGTTAGGGAGAAAAAGTTGCTAGGATTTGGCAGCAGACAAGGATAACGTAGAGGCTGTGGGCTTCAGAGACAGGAAGGATTGGTTATGGTGTTAGCTGCGATGGCAAAGTTGGTGAAGCGAGAAGATTTGGGAGAGTAAAGTGCACTGCATACAGTAAGTGCTCAGTAAATACCACTGATTGAGTGAAAGATGAGGAGTTCAGAGTTTTGGACATATTGAGCTTGAAATGCCAGCATGATAGACATCCATGTAGGGATGTCCTGGAGCCAGGATGAGACGCAAGATTACAGAGAGGGTGAGAGGGAAGAGCTCATGATGAAGATTCAAGTCGGCAAATGTATGCTTTCAGGGATACAGGTAGTTTTCATCCTACTGCCAACCTTCCTGAACTTGGGAGGATGCCACGGGAAGCATAAGGGTCAGGCTGGAAACTTCGTGGACTTGGGACAGTCAAGGGAATGAGCATGACAGTAGATGGGTCAAAATATGTCAGTATTGTCTGCAAGGCACAATTTGTGCTGAGTTTTGAAAGGTACCTTATATCAAAGTCACCAGATGGGGAAGAAGTGTAAGAAATAGGAACTTTTACTAAGTATTTGGCGACTGTAAAAAGAGCATCTAACACCACCAGGCTCTTAAAGTCACTCAGCAAACTTCCCGTTGCTTTAAAAAAAATGGTATTTGTTGAGCGCTTACTCCGGGCTAGGCACTGTACTAAGCACTGGCGTAAATACAACCTAATCAGGTTGGACACAATCCATGTCCCAGAAGGGGCTCACAGCATTAATCCCCATTCTACAGAAAAGGTAACTGATGATGATGATGGTATTTTTTAAGCGCTTACTATGTGCAAAGCACTGTTCTAAGCGCTGGGGAGGTTACAAGGTCATCAGGTTGTCCCGTGTGGGGTTCACAGTTTTAATTCCCATTTTACAGATGAGGTAACTGAGGCACAGAGAAGCTAAGTGACTTGCCCCAAATCACACAGCAGACAAGGGGCGGAGCTGGGATTAGAACCCAGGTCCTTCTGACTCCCAGGACCATGCTGTATCTACTAGACTCCACTGCTTCTCTTGTTGGCATGAACTGCGGGGCAAGAATACCCTAGGATCTTGTTATAAGATGATTCATTATAGAATGGAGTTCTATTGGTTTCTCCTTCTCCCCGACAGGAGGAAGTGAAAGGAGACAGTTCATCTTAGCAGGGCACATAGTCTCTCCAAAAGCATCTGGAACTACATGAAGGGGAACATTTTAGACTGTGAGCCCACTGTTGGGTAGGGACGGTCTCTATACGTTGCCAATTTGTACTTCCCAAGCGCTTAGTACAGTGCTCTGCACATAGTAAGCGCTCAATAAATACGATTGATGATGATGATGATGATGAACATGCTTCCTGGTCAACAGCATTTGACTCAGGAGTGGGATGGGTATGGTTGGTTGGAAAAGAACCAGGAGATAAAGTTATCAGCCTCTCTGGCTTTTTTTTTTTTTTTTTGGTAACCATATTGCTATTCCTTGCAGTGCTTTGGTTCAGGATGTGGACTCTTCCCTGAAGACACTCACTCTCCCAGTGCCCTTGGACTCTTAGTTCCTGTTCCCATCTCTTCCAGTTCCTCCTTGCTTTTAGATTAGCACATCCCCTGGGGCTGAGATCAGTGGCAGCAGCGGCAGGTCCCACAGTTTAAATGCTCATGCTTGAAACTCTATTATTTATTGATTGATTTTGCTTGTACATATCTATTCTATTTATTTTATTTTGTTAGTATGTTTGGTTTTGTTCTCTGTCTTCCCCTTTTAGACTGTGAGCCCACTGTTGGGTAGGGACTGTCTCTATATGTTGCCAACTTGTACTTCCCAAGCACTTAGTACAGTGTTCTGCACACAGTAAGCGCTCAATAAATACGATTGATTGATTGACTGAAACCAGGAAGTTTGAGTGTCTTCCAAGGGAAGACCCTGTTCTGCAGGGATCCAAGAACAAGGCCGATATCCCCACTTCAAGGCATTGAAGGGGTTCTTTGGCAAAGGGATTAACCCCAAGATGAAATTTGGGAACGCTTTACGCATTTAGTACTGTGAAATATTTCTAAAAGAAATAATCCCAGAAGGGCAATCTGACAGCCTAAATTAAATACCTCAGTGTGGGAAGTGAAATAGAGGGCAAGATCTTTCTTTCCAAACTATAATCAACTGGAAGGGGTGGGGATGAGGGTGTTTGTGTTTTGGGGCAAGATGGAGCCTTTTACTATAGAAAAATTTTACTGAGAAAAAGACTAATTTTTTATAGTTATTTGATATGAAAGGGAAAAGCTTATTTTAAAAGCTCCAAGCAAAAGCTCTCTAGTGCTGAATATCTTCAGCACTTCTGAATATCTATGTCTTCACTTCCCTTTTCTTTAAAAAGTGAGGCTACGGAAAAAGGGACTGCTGGGACAAATCCCACTGGAGTGGGCCTCTCTTTTTTTTAAATGGTATTTGTTAAGTGCTTATTATGTCCTAAAAGCTGTATTAAGTACTGGGGTAGATACATGCTAATCAGGTTGGCCATGATCCATGTCCCAGATGGGGCTCACAGTATTCATCCTCATTTTACAGATGAGGTAACTGAGGCACAGAGAAGTGACTTGCCCAAGGTCACACAGCAGACAAATGGTGGAGTCGGAATGAGAACCCAGGTCCTTCTGACTCCCCGCCTGTGCTCTATCCACTAGAGCATCTCCTACAAAGAGCCATCACATAATAGCTCTAAATCCCCCCAGGGTGCCAAGGAGTCCCCTCAAGGTAACACAGTAGCCAAGATAAACTTTCGGAGAAGTTTTCTTACACTGCTGAAAAGACATTGAGGAATGTCCCTTAAATGCAGTAGATACCAGGACATTTTTGTGAACTCTTTGCTAGCATCTTTTGCTCACTGAAACTAAGCATATTAATATAATCACCCCAGTTGGGATGGAAACTGGTTTGGGGGATATCTGAATATCCATTCCATTAAAACCACTTCTGTTCTCAAAAGCAGGGAAAATAATTAAAATAAAAATTCCTCTCCCCAATAACAAAAAAAGCCTACTCACCTTTCAGTCCAGCTCTCTTTGCACTGTCAAGAGTTAAAAGAATGCCTATTGCATGTCGAGAATTATCAGACAACTTTTCTTCACCTTGAGGCCAAGGAATATCTGTAAATGCAGCAATAAATTTATTGGCTACCATTAAAATAAAATACACCATATAAATAAAAATTTGTGGTCAGGTTTTGCTTCTTCATTTGAGCTAAGCACTGAAGTAGATACAAGGTATCCGGTCAGAGATAGTCTCTGCCCCACAAGGATTTACAAAATGCAGCAGTAGAGAGGAGGTACCTTATCCCCATTTTACAGATGAGGAAACAGAGTTTCAGAAAGGCTAAGTGACTTGCTCAAGATCACACAGCAGGTCAATCAACAGAGCTGGGATTAGAATCCAGGTCCTATGCTTTGCCCACGTGATCACATTGCCTCTCCTGGTAAATGAAATTCATTTTTTAAAATTACCTCTTTTCAGGATATTCTGGAATACTTGCTGAGGGGTTTCATCATTGAAGGGTGGAATTCCTGTTAGAAACTCAAACAAGCAAACTCCAAGAGCCCACCAATCTACCTCAGGACCTGGATTTTGGGAGGAAGTGGCAAAAAGGCAGTCAGTTTAAGGTGGCAGTACAATTAAGATCGTTCCCAGTGTCAAAAGTATCAATTTTGTATCTTGCCTAACACTTCTCTCTGTCAAGAGATGGCCTCTGGATATTTTTGAAAGAGAGAACAACAGACAAGAAAAGGATAATGAAGAAGGTGAGGAGAGATACTGAATCATAAGGGAAAAATGATTAGACAGATGTATGAAAAATAATGAGGAAAACCCCAAAATAGTAGACTAAGCGAGGAATTTAGGAATATACAAAGATGGAGGAAAGTTTTCAAAGGGGCGGGGGGAGAAAAACAGCATCTATCTGGGCAAGTCTGTAATAACTTTTTGGTTTCCGACAGTGTTCACCTTACTGTAAAAATTTAAATGAAACCAGGTGTCTTGTATGATACATTATTATATGAGCTTATAAAATAAATGTCATGCCTGGTGCTTTTAGTAAGATCATTAGGCAGTAAGATGTACCAACGTTCCCAATCTCCAGATCCCTGTTTTTCCTCTAAATATTTTACCCACACGTTGTAGAGTATCTAAATAGAAACTGATTAAATTCCTAATGCACAACCAGGCAAACCATTTTATTCTGCTAGAGAAGCTATTTAGGATAATGACAGTAAGTTTCTAATGAATTTAGAGCACCCTTAAACTGTCAGTAAAATAAAACCTCATTAACAAGAGTAATAATTCTTAGTAATGTTCTAAGCGCATAAGAGCATGCGCTTAGAACAGTGTTTTGCACATAGTAAGCACTTAATAAATGCCATTATTATTATTATTATAATTAAGTCTCCATTCAAGACAGTTATTAATCCTAGACAGCATGAGTGTTTGTTACCATATGTGAGATTATAATTTATTTTTGTGTGTTTAGAATTTGTATTCAATATTCTTTAAAATCATCCTATGTTTTAAAAAACTCCAAAGTGTTCATTATTTGGAATCATACCTTATTTTGAAGCAAATATCAAAATTTAGAGGTTATCAAGTCACTGCTACCAGTTTATTATTAAATAAGCAGGCAAAGCAACTTTGAACCTGCTGAAAGAAAAGCAAAATGCTGCATGCATCCTACTATTTTCCTGCTAGGCCAAGACCCATCTTCCCTCTAAGAATCCAAGAGCACACATTCTGCAATATGACCTTTGGCCTTGCTCCACAAAAGTACCACCCTTTTCACCAGTGAGTGTAGTTAGCATTAGTAAACAACGCAAGCCGCAATGAGGAGGGACTTTTTGATTTAGAAGGATTTAAAATATTGTTAGCCAAATCCACTTCCATCACCTTGGGAACAAAAAGGGAGGAGGAGATGGGAATACACTTTTAGGGTTTTTTGCTTGCTTTTTAAGTTATTTTGTGAGATACTTGATTAGATTTTTTTTTGCCCCAAACCCAGGCTTTATGAGCTGTCCCAGCAAACGCATAGATTTTTGCAGGCAGAAGTATATGTCCACATTCACTTCAGTCAAAGTCTAATGTGATCACAGCTTTGGGCCAGATTATGGTGTTCCAGTTAGTAGTTATAGTATATGCCATTATTTTGAAAGACAGAAAGAATTAAAATTTTACATTCTATAAAACATAGCTCCAATTTGAAATTTGTTTTTGTAATCTGCGGGGATGCAACCAAATATTTTTGCGAGCAAGTTATCATAAAAGTTAACTTGAAAGGCCAAAGAGTTGTTCCCACCTACCCATAATCATCTACTCCCAGTGGCTTTGCCTACTGAGGTACAGTATAATATATCTTGATCCAATATATGATAAATATCTTGAAAAGGAGCTCAGAAAAGACGAGGCTCCACCTGGAGCTAAGTGTTGCTCCACGGACCTATCTGAAAACGTCCTACTTACTCACGAGAGTGGCAATCCCCATTTGCATTTTATAACGAACTGAAGGAGAAATTATATCCTCTACAATGCAATCTAATTAAACTTTGACTGTTTTCTGTTGAACATACTTGTCCACAATGTTTTATAGCAACTCACTTACCAGGAAACAGAAATCCTGTATACAAAAAACAGCAGTTAGGCGTATACTTAGATCACACACAACATTATGCTAGGTTTTAATGAAAATAATTCACTAATCTTGGGCCTGGCAGACAACCATTATTTAGTGCCACGAAAATCAATGGCACATTGAGATTTCATTGTTTTTGCTCTAAATGGATTTGTTAAATTATCTGAGCAAACACATTTCACAAACTGCTGGGAGGTAACTTCAAAAGTCCCACTGAAAAGTTCATTCTTAAATTTGGACTGCAGTTTGGTTGATGGTTTGCGTAAAATTTTTGACCGTCCTAATTTTGATAGGTTTTCAGATGCGAGTTCTCCCTCTCCATCTCCATTCCATGTCATCTCTGGAACATGAGTAGAACAGTACTCAGGGACTTAATTTCAGGACTAGATTATAGTAAATCTCCTTCCTCCAGCCTCAAGTAGGTTCTTGAATCCCACAGGTAGGAATTTTGGAATCCAAGTCAGACTTGTGGTACACTATTAGCAACACATATTACATTATAGTAGGAGCCCACTGTAGCCCTTCAGAAGATAAGCACATTATCATCATCATCATCATCAATCGTATTTATTGAGCGCTTACTATGTGCAGAGCAGTGTACTAAGTGCTTGGGAAGTACAAATTGGCAACATATAGAGACAGTCCCTACCCAACAGTGGGCTCACAGTCTAAAAGGGGGAGACAGAGAACAAAACCAAACATACTAACAAAATAAAATAAATAGAATAGATATGTACAAATAAAATAAATAGAGTAATAAATATGTACAAACATATATACATATATACAGGTGCTGTGGGGAAGGGAAGGAGGTAAGATGGGTGGGATGGAGAGGGGGACGAGGGGGAGAGGAAGGAAGGGATATTCTCATTATATGAGAAGGGATGCTATAGTTCATTTTAACTTTGGTGAAGTTTGGTTTCAAAGCATACGAAAAACAGAAGTTCAAGCTCTGGCACCTGGGGTTAGGGCTTCTTACCGTGAGTCTGGCCCAAGAGGAGCTCAGGAGCCAGGTAGTCTGGAGTCCCCAAAATCCTCCCATCTTCCAGCGGGGCTGCTCCTCTTCGCACACTCTTGGGGGTTCTATAAGGGGTTCCTGCCTTCGCCTGAAGTGGGGTCTGTGATTTCCAGAAAAGTGGAGAATGAAAACCCAAAGTCAATCATCACTTGTTTCCAGTACTTGGAGAGAGATTTCTTAGACATGGTATCCTTAGTTGTAGGGTATGGATTTGGGGGCCGGGAGTCAGGGGACCTGGGTTCTAACCCAGCTCCACCACTTGCCTGCTGTGTTATCTTGGACAAGTCACTTAACTACTCTAGGCCGCAGTTTTCTCATCTGCAAAATAGGAATTCAATACTTGTTCTTCCATCTTCTTAGATTGTGAGTCCCATGTGGGACAAGGGACTGCGTCCAACCTGATTATCTTGTGCTTTATACAGTGCGTCACTGCTCTCCCCACTTTCAAGGCCCTCCTAAAAATCCCACTTACTTAGGAAGCTTTTTTAAATTAATTTACAGCTGTCCAGTCATGCCAACCCAACTATCACCCTCAGTACCAATGTATTTTATTCTGGTTCTCATCACTTTTATATTTGTGCTTTTAAAAAATCTGAACATTGAGTTATTCGGCTACTTCATCCCAATTCATTTGTGCTACTTACTGTTAAACACCCACAGAGAAACCACTACCCCTAATATGGAGAACGCTTAGCACCCATTGAATCCTATTCTCTCAGGGCCTAAAGTTATTCCTTGATAGTTGGGAAGACCCTTTGAATGGAGTATTAAGTCTATTAGATTATAGGAATCAGGGTGCCTCAGGCCCATCACACTCATATCCTCAAGCCAGCTTCTGTGCAGCTCACGGGAAACCCAGTTACAGCAAGTTCTGCATTTGTTGTAAAGGGGAAAAGTGCTTAGTACAATGCTGTGCACACAGTAAACACACAATAAATATGACTGACAAGTTAGTGACAGGGAGAAGCAGCGTGGCTCAGTGGAAAGAGCATGGGCTTTGGAGTCAGAGGTCAGGGGTTCAAATCCCGGCTCCAATACTTGTCTCCTGTGTGACTTTGGGCAAGTCACTTAACTTCTCTGTGCCTCAGTTGCCTCATCTGTAAAATGGGGATTAAGACAGTGAACCCCCCGTGGGACAACTAGATCACCTTGTAACCTCCCCAGCGCTTAGAACAGTGCTTTGCACATAGTAAGTGCTTAATAAATGCCATCGTTATTATTATTATATTTGGGAGAATTTCTTGCTAGCCTATCAGGGATACATCCATTTATATTTGACAGTTAGATGAAGAAACCCTGGGAAGGAAGAATATGTAGTAGATCTCCTTAAGGTCCTGTCCTCCTCTTCTGACTGCAGAATCAAAGCCAATAAAAAAAAACAAACGCTTGTGCACGTACCTCATTCATTTTATAGGACCTTCTTTTTTGAGCTGGGGTAATAGTCATGGGATAAGAACCACTACAGACAGATGAGAAATCCATTCTTTCTAGAGAAGTCATACTAATTTTTGACGGTTCCGATGCATTGGATGCATTAATTGGACTGTTGTAACTTCGAAACACCACAGCGTTTCTTTTAAATAAGTTCAGTGCTTTTACCACCTCTGATGAGGAAGGAGCTAACATGTCATAAAGTTTGATGTCTTTAGCTGCAGACTCCTTAGCCTGTTTCATTACATTTTCCTGACAGATTGGTGATGTAGTCATCACATCTTCAATTCTGGATTCCTCAAGGGAGAGCTCTTTAGGGCTCTTATCTCTACTTAAAAGTGGCTTTTCTAAAGGGATTTCCATAACAGACATTCCAGGAAAAGATGAATCCGAGTCCATACTCAAGTTTGTCAAAGCTCTACCATCTTCTGGGCCTAGAAAACTGCAACTCAAATCATTCTTCTTACTTTCCTTAAGACAATCTTCATCAAGTTCACACAAAAGATTTTTAGCTATTCCTGGCACAGTCGCTGTACCTGGGGTTTGTGGCCCAAAGGTAATATCACTAGCATTTTTTTCTTGACCGCAAAAATCCTCCTGAAGGCCTTTGACGCCCGAGAGCATTATGCACTGGATTTCGGTTGTTAGTCCCGTTCTTGGATTTGGAGGAAATTCTATTATTTCACAGCCGCGCTGATAGTCCACATTAGTTTTCTTGTTCTGGATCATTTTTTGGCAGGGACTGACGTCAACAAAATCAAAACTCCTTTTCAAACCAGTTCTTCCAGTGGGTCCCACAGCCAAACTGCCTTTGACAGAAGTCACGGACCGCTCCTGGGGCAGCTGGCCAGTGGACAGGTCTGAACTAGGAGCTGGACCAACCTTGCTGACGGAGAGTTCTCTTGCTTCCCAAGCTTTATTTTCAGAGAGACATTTTCTAACTAGATTTTTGGCTTCTGAAGCAATCAGGGAGGCAGATCCTGCATCACATAGCTCGAGTCTTCTGGCCCCTTGGAGGATGTTCGAACCAATTGGAGAAAAGGCTGACTCCAAGACCTTTTTCTTTAAGCTCTTGGTTTCCGTTGACTCTTCACTTTCCTGTAAATACAAAAACTAAAACCTAAATTTATTTTTCCTAAAGCGGAGAAACAACCTAAGGAATCTAAATTCCTTACTGAGCTTCTCTCAGCTAGGTAAAAGCATAGCCCCTTGACATGAAACCAATGGGAGGGTTGAGTGAAATACATAAGGAGGGTTTTTTCCCCACTTTGAAAAAAAAAAAACTGTTCTTACCTGTACATCTTTTTCCCATCTGGGGCTACTGCAGCATTCTGATTCCACACTGGACACAAAAGTGTGGGACTGACTACTGGCGCTGGAAGTACCAGCTCGTTTCCTAACCTGTAGCAGGGTGGGCGTCAGACATTTCACTGGCATCCCAGGATTTAAGATGGCAGAATCGAGACCTTCAAATGAAGAGGTAATGCTAGTTCGTCATTTCACAATCAAAACCTGAAGCATATTACACAGCTCTAATTTATTTCCCATTTACCTACACGTACAGTTGGCATGGACAGGCAAGAGAAATTACTTCTGTTAGACCACAGCGTATAATTATTTCTCATGGAGTGTACAAAGAAGGGTTTCCAAGCGATGTTAATTTTGCCTAAGCAGCACATAGACAAAAATCTAGAAACGTGGCCTATGGTTTATATGCCTAGTTTACAAAGTAGAATTTAAAGAACTGTGAAACTCAAAGCTAAAGTCAGAGGTTGGCATTATTCGTATGCATACATCCTAATTGAAAAGGGATTTGTGGTTTGATCTTCAGATGAAGTATGATCTTATAACTAGAATAAGTTCTGGCCACAAAAATATTTGTTAGTGAAGGTTCATGAATGACTTTCTATCTAAACCATAGTAGCAATTACTTCACAGATCAAAGACTGGAAGAATTATTCTCTCGTGTTTAAACAGCTGCACACTGAAACAGTGTAACAGAATCAATCGTATTTATTGAGCGCTTACTGTGTGCAGAGCATTGTACTAAGCGCTTGGGAAGTACAAGCTGGCAACACATAGAGACGGTCCCTACCCAACAGTGGGCTCACAGTCTAGAAGGGGGAGGCAGAGAACAAAGCAAGACGTATTAACAAAATAAAATAAATAGAATAGATATGTACAAGTAAAATAAATAGAGTAATAAATAAAAACAGAAGTGGCATTCAGTTGAGGACTGATTTGATAGCAATCAATGGTATTTACTGAGTGCTTACTACGGGCTTGGGAGAGTACAACAGAGTCGGTAGACATGTTCCCTGATATGCAGTAGATAATCTCTTCTTAAATTAACAGAAGGATGCAGAGAGTTAAATAATTAAGTAAATAATAATAAATAAATAATAACCCAAAAGGACTTGGGTTCTAATCCCGCCTCTGCCATATGTCTGCTGTGTGACCTTGGGCAAGTCACTTAACTTCTCTGCGCCTCAGTTACTTCATCTGTAAAATGGAGATTAAGAGTATGAGCCCATGTGGGACACAGACTGCATCCAACCTGATTAATTTGTACCTACCCTGGCGCTTTGAACAGCGCTTGGCACATAGTAAGCGCTTAACAAGTACCATTATTATTATTATCCCAAATTTTGTTTCCCTCTCCCTTTGTCCCCCATTATTAATTTAGGATTTTTTTTGCCTCACTTTTTAGCTTTTTCCAAAACTAGCAATACCATCTAGAAGAAAAAGAGTATCATCTTTTGAGATAAATTATTTTCTTAATATACTTACATGAATGCAATAATTTATTTGAATATGGAGTAACAGCCTTCTGTTCCACAGACATTGGACAAGGCAGTCCTTGGGAAAGCTGTGCATTTTCAGCTACAGGACTTGTCATAGCTTCAACAGACTCTTGCATTTTCTCTCCAGCGGGTGTGTGCTATTAAAAGGATAAAGTCCTTGCTGAAAAAAAAAACTGCTAAAAATAAACAAGTATTCGGAATGCCCAATTAAATTGGCTTAAAATCCTCAATTTGGATTACATAACCTACACCAAGGTGCTCCAAAAATCCAGAAAGTTCTTGGTACCGAAGTGATTTTGGTCTACATCTACTCACATCAACTATTCATTCAACTGCTTTTGGACTCCCTGAGGTCTCTGACTTTAGGAGGGCCACTGCTGGCTCTAGCTAGGAAGCAGGAGAACACCTGATGATGTCCATGCGGTGGTACCTTGAACAGGCTCAAGCTTTTTCTTAGCTCAAAGACCACTTAAGTTTGTCCAGGTAAGAGCTTGGTCCAGAATTTTCATCCCTAGAAAGCTCTATCCACAGGGGAGAGGAAGAAGCGATCCCCATATTGCTCTGTTATAGAAGAAGATAAGTCTTCAAACTTCAATTAAGCAGGAGAGAAGTGAGGAGCTCCTTAAGAGGGGAATCCTCTTAAGCTTAGCTTTGCTTACTGCCCTTGACTTTGGTCAGGGAAGCTTTGAATTTCTGCATTTGGGTAGGAGAGGGTTGGGGTGGGGGGGGAGGGAGTCCCTGGATAGCCTTGATGGAGAAGGAGCAAAAAAGGTCAGCTATGCTTGCAGTTTCTGGCAGCGGGGAGTGGGTTGCTCAGGATGATAAGGAGGGGTAATTTGGAGAGCCTAGTAGTCATGGTACACGTGATCTTTTCCTCTAGACTTTAAGCTCGCTTTGTGACGGGAACAGGTCTACCACCTTTGTTATACTGTACTCTCCCAAGTGCTTAATTCAGTGCTCTGCATATAATAAGCACTCAATAGATAAGATTGATTGATTTTCCTATACTGGCAATATGAAACAAAGGGCCCCTGGATTTTGATGTACTGAAGAGAGATAAAGTAGGGAAGAAGAGAAGGTGAAGACCAAATGTCTGCTGCAGTAAGCAATCTAATGTGGAAGTAAGGCTTTGGCAAGCCAATCTGAAATACTTGCTCTTTGACCAAAAATTACAATGAGGGATGGGATTTCTCTGCAAGCTTTGGGTGAATGCCATATTGTAGGAATAAACTCTGTGAAAGTGGCTGCTGGGGATTAACTATTTCATTTTGGTTTAGCACTTACAAATCCCAAGGAGCTGATGAGAGATAACACTTGTCCTGGAGTCCTTGAATAGTCTTGTTGTGGCTTGGCCACTGAAGGAGTGGTCAGGATATCCATCATGTTTATATCTAAGTAGGTAGAGAAAATTAGCATGGCATATTAGGTTATTTTGACACACTCAAATGAGTTGCTGCCCAAGTCTATATTTAGCTGCAGCAAAAAGAACCCACCAGAGAGGCATGTGTCAGCAGGGGCTACCATATCCTTAATAAAGCACTTGAGAACACATTTTAATTTAGGGCATTTTGGAAAAGAAGCGTAAGAGATGAAGGCTTCCTCCTAAATATACAGAAGACCCATCCAGTGGATCTAAAGAAGGCATTATTAAACTTGATGCTTAGGGACACCGCGGTCCCCAGTAGATAAAGTAATCTCTTGAGGAGACAAAATAGTTATTGGGGAGTGAAGTTCTTGCAAAAGGCTGGAGATGAGTTGGAAGAGAACTGGAGAAAAAGCAAGGACTGTGTATATTCTAGAAATATGAGGATAAAGACCAATTCATAACTTTAAATGGATTCAGATGAACAGGGATCAAGAATGGAGGGTGGGGAGGAAGAAGGGTAGCGAGAAGGTAGCGAAGAGAATACAGGACTTTTTTAATGGTATTTAAAAAGTAGAAGAAGTCGGAGAAGCAGCGTGGCTCAGTGGAAAGAGCCCGGGCTTTGGAGTCAGAGGTCATGGGTTCAAATCCCAGCTCTGCCAACTGTCAGCTGGGTGACTTTGGGCAAGTCACTTCACTTCTCTGGGCCTTATCTGTAAAATGGGGATTAAGACTGTGAGCCCACTGTGGGACAACCTGATCACCTTGTAACCTCCCCAGCGCTTAGAACAGTGCTTTGCACATAGTAAGCGCTTAATAAATGCCATCATATATATATTTGTTAAGTGCTTATATGTGCCAGGCACTGAACTAAGCACTAGGACTGACACAAGTCAGTTAGCTTGGACACAGTCCATGTCCCATGTGGGTTTCACAGTCTTAATCCCTATTTTACAGATGAAGTAGCTGAGGCACAGAGAAGATAAGCAACCTGTCCAAGGTCACACAGAAGACATGTGGTGAGCCAGGATTAGAACCCAGGTCCTTCTGACTCCCAGGCTTGTGCTCTTTCCACCAGGCCATGCTGCCTCTCTTGCAGGTGATTATGATTTGTATTATCCTAATATGCTTTACCAGGAAGAACTAAGGTAACCCTTAATTTAAAGGAACTACTTTGCTAAAAATATCCATTAAGGGAGCCATAATATTTGGCACTCACCCACCTCAACAGCCTAAAATCAGTACCTGCGAGCCTGGATCACTACTTGGCCAAATACATGGACATACCTTCCAATCCAGGCAGTTTTATATAAGGGTTTCCCTTGCTAAAGGCAGAGGTAGGCCCGGTTTGTCAGGTTTATGGATTAGGAACATAAAGGGAAGTGGGGTAACCGGGTAAAATTCAAGAAGATTTAGGGCAAAAAAAACCCCAAACAAAAACCATTTTAAACAGACTAGGTTCTGATTTGCTACCTCCAACAGAAGGATTACGTTGTGTCATGTAACCGTTCATTAATATAACTCAGGGAATTTAATAGTAACTGTTTAAAGTTCAGTTGCTGTGAACTCTAAGCAATTACCATTAATTTACCCACATAGTTCTAATGATCTGTTGATCTAGTAAGAGAAGCCCAATGTGCCCAGGTGCAGAAATAGCAAGTGAGATTGTAGTGGCTTGAATGATTGATAGGTTTTTCCTATCTCTGGCTCTGGGTAATACTCAAAACCATGGCACACAAAATCAAATGTGTTTAGATAAAACCTCAGCGGTCAAGGAAATCTGGGGTCCCAGGTTTCTAAGAAATGCCCAAGTTCAGTGGGGAGGAGCTGGGATGCAGTTGGATAGCGTTAAAAGTTGATCTTTTTAAATAAATGAGCAATATTCGTGAATTTTAAATAATGTGAACCCTTTGCCTCCGGTTTGGAAAGTTCTATTGGTGTGACGAATGGAGGGATTCTTGCCTTTAAAAATGGTTTCTCACTTAGCTACACAGCACTGAAATCCTCGAAGCGGGAAGGGCACCACCAAACAATCAAACCACCTCTCCTCCAGGAAGCTTTCCCTGACTATTAGATTTTACCCAACAAGCTGTATGGTTTTCAAGATCAGAGAATCACCAAGAGTGAATATGTAAAGGTTAAAACAAAATCAAGCTTGATGAAATAAGTTTACCAGGATATTTTTCTTACCTCGGTTCAGAGCCACCTGGGAAAGGCCAAAGTCTGTCAGTTTAACGTGACCCTCATTAGATATAAGCATATTGTCTGGTTTCAAATCCCTGCAGAAACATAATAGAAGAAATAAATCATCCACTTATGAGGTAGATCTAGGTTCCCTTGTGTGCACTGGCCCCCTTGCCTTTGGCTGCGAAGGGAAGCAACAGGGCCAACAGAGACCAAGGAGTTTTGGTGGAGTTTGGGAATTCGGAAACCCCAGAGATGAAAACCCCTGGTGAGGACCTAGCAGCTGTTCTGAGGAACTGGAAATTTGTGTATAATGAAGTAATTCCCCCGTGCTCACATATAGACGCCCTTGGTGATTAGATCAATTTCTTTTATGGCATTTGTTAAGCGCTTACTAGGTGCCAGGCCCTGTACTAAGTGCTGGGGAAGATACAAGCTAGTCATCTTGGACACAGTCCAACTCCCCCAGGGGGTTCCCAGTCTTAATCCCTGTTTTACAGATGAAGTAATTTAGGTACAGACAACTGAAGTGACTTGCCCAAAGTCACACAGCAGACAAGTGGCAGAGATGGAATTAGCACCCACGTCCCTCCAACTCCCAGGCCTGTGCTCAATATGACTGAATGAATTCCACAACACTTATGTACACATCCCTATACTCTCCCATTTCCGCTACCTCTATTTTAATCCGTGTTTCCCCCTCTAAAGGTTGTAAACTCCTGATGGGCAGGGATTATATCTACCAACTCTACTGTATTGTACTACTTCAAGCGCTCAGGACACTGCTCAGGACACAGAAAGCATTCGTGACAATGTTCTGCACAGTAAGCGCTCAATAAATACTTCTGGGTTTGGCGATTCTCCACTTCTGACACTCAAATGTGCAAGGAGATAATTTGAAGCGATAAAAACTAGGTTACTCTTTACCTGTGGATTATTTTATGCCTGTGAAGATAGTCTAGAGCTAGTGCTACTTCCGAAATATATTTCACAGCCATCTCTTCATCAAAGTAACCATATATGTGCAGCAGCGATTTGACGTCTCCCCCAATAAGGTATTCCATCACCTGCCACAGAAAGAACGTATTGAAGAGTGAAAATCAGATCCTGTTTTAAAAAAAGTTAACATGATATAATTCCATAATGTAAGCGGACGAACCATTAGAAGCTTGAAATTTTTGGTGAGAACCTGCAGCTTTGGCCCCCACACTTTACAAATGAATAAAATCCCCATTCTGCAGAATACTGACGAGCCCTACCTTCCAGACCTTCAGGTCCAAACCAATGCTCCTCAACTCAGTACTTAACTTCTAATTTACTCAAATCTATCTCAACCACTTGGATTCACTTCATGTACTTGGCTCTCTACCCCTTAAGCACTTGATAGTCATTTCTAGATTGTAAGCCTCTTGTCGGGTAGGGATTGTCACTGTTGCAAATTTTACTTTCCAAGCACTTAGTACGGTGCTCTGCACACAGTAAGTGCTCAATATGATTGAATGAATTCCACAGCACTTATGTACACATCCCTATACTCTCCCATTTCCGCTACCTCTATTTTAATCAGTGTCTCCCCCTCTAAAGGTTGTAAACTCCTGATGGGCAGGGATTATATCTACCAACTCTACTGTATTGTACTTCTTCAAGCGCTCAGGACACAGAAAGCATTCATGACAATGTTCTGCACAGTA
Source organism: Tachyglossus aculeatus (assembly GCF_015852505.1). Classification (NCBI taxonomy): domain Eukaryota; kingdom Metazoa; phylum Chordata; class Mammalia; order Monotremata; family Tachyglossidae; genus Tachyglossus; species Tachyglossus aculeatus. The sequence goes on along the minus strand of NC_052078.1, from coordinate 18,583,042 downwards.
AGCGCTCAATAAATACTTTTGAATGAACGCTCTGCACACAGAAGCTGCTCAATATACACCTTTGATTAAATAACTCTGGGTTCATGCTGACTGTCCTCCTTTTCTATCAACCTTCCTCTCTAGACTGTAATCTTATGGTGGGCAAGGAAGGTGTCTGTTATATTGTACTCTCCCAAGACCTTGGTACAGTGCTCTGCACATAGTAAGCACTCTATGAATATGATTGATTGATTTCAACAACTCTTGCCTCTCACATTTCACCCCTTTCACGAATCCCCCACAGTTCAGTCAGAAGAGATCCATCATCATCATCAATCGTATTTATTGAGCGCTTACTGTGTGCAGAGCACTGTACTAAGCGCTTGGGAAGTACAAGTTGGCAACATATAGAGGCAGTCCCTACCCAACAGTGGGCTCACAGTCTAAAAATAATCCTCCATGGTTTCTCTCTGGCTCCACCGCTAACCTTGGGAACCAATGATCACTCCCACAAGTCTTCTCTTCCTGAAACTCACTCTCACCCTATAACCAATCACCAGGATCATTCCCTCCACATCTTAATCAGGTTAATCCCTTCACCCACCAAAAAACCCACCCATTCCTCAAATCAAAATAAAAAACAACAACATAAAAATAGCTTCAGAGTACTAGTCATAAAAAACAAGGAAAATCCCAGTTTGATAAAATAACTACAAAAGCCAAGTAAAAGCTTAAAAAACCCTCAAAAGAATTACTTTAAACTCCCGGGGGGTGGGAGGAGGGGGAACCTTAAAAGGCAAATAAAGCAATATCCACCCACATTTTAATTAAAGCAAATGAAACCCCAGACCACACAACTAACAAAAGAGGCCACATACTTCTATTTAGCAGAGCACTTCCACTCTTAATAAATGCTATGATAACTAGCGAATTGGCAAACAAGAATTCAGTTATTTTTCTTAAAGTTCCATCACGAGGTAAGAAGAAATTTAAGGGAAACAGATAGCACTCGCCCACAAACAGTTACTAGGTAGCTCTTTCACCCACAGAGTCTGGCTTAATAATAATAATAATGGCATTTATTAAGCGCTTACTATGTGCAAAGCACTGTTCTAAGCGCTGGGGAGGTTACAAGGTGATCAGGTTGTCCCACGTGGGGCTCACAGTCTTAATTCTCATTTTACAGATGAGGGAACTGAGGCCCAGAGAAGTTGAGTGACTTGCCCAAAGTCACACAGCTGACAATTGGCAGAGCTGGGATTTGAACCCATGACCTCTGACTCCAAATCCCATGCTCTTCCCACTGAGCCACGCTGCTTCTCTACTGGCTTCACAGACAGTCTTGCTCTTTGCAAAGACCACCCCTCCTCAAGTTCCCCAACTCTTGAGCATCCAATTTGCTCAGTCATTCGATCGTATTTATTGAGCACTTACTGTGTGCAGAGCACTGTACTAAGAGCTTGCAAAGTACGATTCAGCAACAGAGACAATTCCTGCCCACAGCGGGCTCACAGACTAGAAGGGGGGAGACAGACATCAAAACAAGTAAACAGGCATCAATAGCATCAATATAAATGAATAGAATTATAGCTATAGACACATCAATACAAATAAACATCATCATCAGCAATCGTATTTATTGAGCACTTACTGTGTGCAGAGCACTGTACTAAGCGCTTGGGAAGTACAAGTTAGCAACATATAGAGACAGTCCCTACCCAACAATGGGCTCACAGTCTAAAAGACTGTGAACAGGCATTAATAAACAGGCATTAATATAAATAAATAGAAATACATGTACATATATACACAATTGCTTTGGGGCACAGAGAAGCGGGTAGAGCAAAGGGAGAGAGTCGGGGCGATGGGGAGGAGACGGGGAGATGAGGAAAAGGGGGGCATAGTCTGGGAAGGCCTCCTGGAAGAGGTGAGTCTTCAGTAGGGCTTTGAAGGGGGGAAATGTGATTGTTTGGAGGATTTGAGGAGGGAGGGCCAGAGTAGGACCAGGGGTCAACAGCGGGACAGGTGAGAACGAGGCACAGTGAGAAGGTTAGCACCAGAGGAGTGGAGTGTGCAGGCTGGGCTGTAGAAGGAGAGAAGGGAGGTGAGGTAGGAGGGGGTGAGGTGATAAAGAGCTTTGAAGCTAATAGCAGTTTTTATCCAACGGTAACAGTGACAGCATAAGACAAGACTGTTGTCTTGGTGTTGTCACCAATAATTCAGTATGTCACCAGTTTTGTTTCATGACCTACCAGGCTACCTTTGAACAGGTACTCACCAGGTAGACGTTATTTGCTGACTGGAGAGAATAATACAAATGAACAATGAAAGGGCTCTTGCTGAGAGCCAAAGCATCTCTTTCGGCTTGGATTTGATGAGTCATGTTTTTATTGATCATATCTGCCTTTTTGACAACCTACCAAAAAGGACAAAAATTGCATTAGACACACACTACACTACACTGCTATTTACGCACAAAACATCCCCACCCAACTAGTGCCCACATACATACTTTCTCATCTACCTTTTTGACAACCTACCAAAAAGGACAAAAATTGCATTAGACACACACTACATTACACTGTTATTTACACACAAAACATCCCCACCCAACTAGTGCCCACATGCATACTTTCTCATCCACCTTTTTGACAACCTACCAAAAAGGACAAAAATTGCATTAGACACACACTACACTACACTGCTATTTACGCACAAAACATCCCCACCCAACTAGTGCCCACGTGCATACTTCCTCATCTACCTTTTTGACAACCTACCGAAAAGGACAAAAATTGCATTAGACACACACTACACTACACTGTTATTTACACACAAAACATCATCATCATCAATCGTATTTATTGAGCGCTTACTGTGTGCAGAGCACTGTACTAAGCCCTTGGGAAGTCCAAGCTGGCAACATATAGAGACAGTCCCTACCCAACAGTGGGCTCACAGTCTAAAAGGGGGAGACAGAGAACAAAACCAAACATACTAACAAAATAAAATAAATAGAATAGATATGTAGAAGTAAAATAAATAAATAAATAAACAGAGTAACAAATATGTACAAACATATATACAGGTGCTGTGGGGAAGGGAAGGAGGTAAGATGGGGGGGTGGAGAGGGGGACGAGGGGGAGAGGAAGGAAGGGGCTCAGTCTGGGAAGGCCTCCTGGAGGAGGTGAGCTCTCAGTAGGGCCTTGAAGGGAGGAAGAGAGCTAGCTTGGCGGATGGGCAGAGGGAGGGCATTCCTGGCCCAGGGGAGGACGTGGGCCGGGGGTCGATGGCGGGACAGGCGAGAACGAGGTACGGTGAGGAGATTAGCAGCAGAGGAGCGGAGGGTGCGGGCTGGGCTGGAGAAGGAGAGAAGGGAGGTGAGGTAGGAGGGGGCGAGGTGATGAATGAATAGGGTATCACACTATAAGCGCTCAGTACGACTGAATGAATGAATAGGGTATCACACAGTAAACGCTCAATAAATACGATTGATTAGTACAGTGCTCTGCACACTGTAAGCGCTCAGTACGATTGAATGAATGAATGAATAGGGTATCACACTGTAAGCGCTCAGTACGATTGAATGAATGAATGAATGAATAGGGCATCACACAGTAAGCGCTCAATAAATACGATTGATTAGTACAGTGCTCTGCACACTGTAAGCGCTCAGTACGATTGAATGAATGGGTATCACACCGTAAGCGCTCAGTACGACTGATTGAATGAATAGGGTATCACACAGTAAGCGCTCAATAAATACGATTGATTAGTACAGTGCTCTGCACACTGTAAGCGCTCAGTTATGATTGAATGAATGAACGAATGAATAGGGTATCACACTGTAAGCGCTCAGTACGATTGAATGAATGAATGAATAGGGTATCACACTGTAAGCGCTCAGTACGATTGAGTGAATGAATGAATGAATAGGGTATCACAGTAAGCACTCAATAAATACGACCGATTGATTGATACAGTGCTCTGCACACTGTAAGCGCTCAGTACGATTGAATGAATGAATAGGGTATCACACTGTAAGCGCTCAGTACGACTGAATGAATGAATGAATAGGGTATCACACAGTAAGCGCTCAATAAATGCGATTGATTAGTACAGTGCTCTGCACACTGTAAGCACTCAGCGTGATTGAATGAATGAATAGGGTATCACACTGTAAGCGCTCAGTACGATTGAATGAATGAATGAATAGGGTATCACACAGTAAGCGCTCAATAAATACGATTGATTGATTAGGCCAGTGCTCTGCACACTGTAAGCGCTCAGTGCGGTTGAATGAATGAATGAATGAATAGGGTATCACACTGTAAGCGCTCAGTACGACTGACTGAATGAATGAATAGGGTATCACACAGTAAGCGCTCAATAAATGCGATTGATTAGTACAGTGCTCTGCACACTGTAAGCGCTCAGTTACGATTGAATGAATGAATGAATAGGGTATCACACTATAAGCTTTCAGTAAGACTGAATGAGTATGGTACCACACCGTAAGCGCTCAGTATGATCGAATGAATGGGTGAATAGGGTATCACACAGTAAGCGCTCAATAAATACGATTGATTGATTGATTAGTCCAGTGCTCTGCACACTGTAAGTGCTCAGTGAGGTTGAATGAATGAATGAATCGGGTATCATACTGTAAGCGCTCAGTGCGACTGAGTGAATGAATAGGGTATCACACAGTAAACGTTCAATAAAAAAGATTGAATGAATGAATAAGGTATCACACAGTAAGCGCTCAATACGATTGATTAGTACAGTGCTCTGCACATTGTAAGCGCTCAGTACGATTGAATGAATGAATGAATAGGGTACCACACTATAAGCTTTCAGTAAGACTGAATGAATGAATGAATAGGGCATCACACTGTAAGCGCTCAGTACGACTGAATGAATAGGGTATCACACAGTAAGCGTTCAATACATACGATTGATTGATTGATTAGTCCAGTGCTCCGCACACTGTAAGCGCTCAGTGAGGTTGAATGAATGAATGAATCGGGTATCATACCGTAAGCGCTCAGTGCGACTGAGTGAATGAATAGGGTATCACACAGTAAGCGCTCAATAAATGCGATTGATTAGTACAGTGCTCCGCACACTCTAAGCGCTCAGCACGACTGAATGAATGAATAGGGTATCACACTGTAAGCGCTCAGTACGACTGAATGAATGAATAGGGTATCACACAGTAAGCGCTCAATAAATACGATTGATTGATTGATTAGTCCAGTGCTCCGCACACTGTAAGCGCTCAGTGAGGTTGAATGAATGAATGAATCGGGTATCATACCGTAAGCGCTCAGTACGACTGAATGAATGAATGAATTGGGTATCACACAGTAAGCGCTCAATAAATGCGATTGATTAGTACAGTGCTCCGCACACTCTAAGCGCTCAGTACGACTGAATGAATGAATAGGGTATCACACTGTAAGCGCTCAGTACGACTGAATGAATGAACGAATAGGGTATCACACAGTAAGCGCTCAATAAATACGATTGATTGATTGATTAGGCCAGTGCTCTGCACACTGTAAGCGCTCAGTGCGGTTGAATGAATGAATGAATAGGGTATCACACTGTAAGCGCTCAGTGCGACTGAATGAATGAATAGGGTATCACACAGTAAGCGCTCAATAAATACGATTGATTAGTACAGTGCTCCGCACACTGTAAGCGCTCAGTACGATTGAATGAATGAATGAATGGGGTAGCACACTGTAGGTGCTCCGTACGATTGAAAGAATGAATGAATAGGGTATCACACAGTAAGCGCTCAATAAATACGATTGCTTAGTACAGTGCTCTGCACACTGTATTACTCTATTTATTTATTTTACTTGTACATTTCTACCCTACTTATTTTATTTTGTTGGTATGTTTGGTTCTGTTCTCTGTCTCCCCCTTTTAGACTGTGAGCCCACTGTTGGGTAGGGACTGTCTCTATGTGATGCCAATTTGTACTTCCCAAGCGCTTAGTACAGTGCTCTGCACATAGTAAGCGCTCAATAAATACGATTGATTGATTGATTGATTGTAAGCGCTCAGTACGATTGAATGAATCGGGTATCACACAGTAGGCGCTCAATAAATACAATTGATTGATTGATTTGTACTGTAAGCGCTCAGGACGATTGAATGAATGAATGAATAAGGTATCACACTGTAAGCGCTCAGTACGACTGAATGAATGAACGAACAGGGTATCATCATCAATCGTATTTATTGAGCGCTTACCGTGTGCAGAGCACTGTACTAAGCGCTTATAAATAAATAATGGCATTGACTACGTGCAAAGCACTGTTCTAAGGGCTGAGGCGGTAACAAGGTATCACACAGTAAGCGCTCAGCACGATTGAATGAATGAATGAACGGGGTACCACACAGTAAGCGCTCAATAAATAAGATTGAATGAATGAATGAAACACGACTGACTGAATGAATGAATGAAATGCGACTGACTGAATGAATGAAATACGACTGAATGAATGAAATACGACTGACTGAATGAATGAATTTCGACTGAATGAATGAATGAATGAAATACGACCGAATGAATGAGTGGGGCCCCGGCTGTTACCTTGACGGCGTAGAGCTTCCCGGTCCGGCTCCCCAGATACACCTTCCCGAAGGCCCCGCGGCTGATGGGCTTCACGATGGTGAAGTCCTCGATGGAGGGCGGCCCTCGCCCGCCATCGCTCGCCTCAGGCGGCTCCCCCGGCCCCATCGTCGTCCTCCTCCTCCTCGTCGTCGTCGTCGCCGCGCGCGCGCCCTCCCGCCCAGCCCATTCGAAACGAAGCCCCGCCCCTACGTCATCGCGTCACGCGCCGTCACGCCCCGCACGCGCGCGACGCACGGGCCCTCCCGCCCAGCCCACTCGCAACGAAGCCCCGCCCTTACGTCATCGCGTCACGTGTCGTCACGCGCGCGACGCACGCGCCCTCCCGCCCAGCCATTCGAAACGAAGCCCCGCCCCTACGTCATCGCGTCACGCGACGCACGGCGCACGCGCCCTCCCGCCCAGCCCATTCGAAACGAAGCCCCGCCCCTACGTCATCGCGTCACGCGCCGTCACGCCCCGCACGCGCGCGACGCACGGCGCACGCGCCCTCCCAGCCCATTCGAAACGAAGCCCCGCCCCTACGTCATCGCGTCGCGCGACGCGCGACGCACGCGCCCTCCCGCCCAGCCCACTCGCAACGAAGCCCCGCCCTTACGTCATCGCGTCACGCTTCGTCACGCGCGCGACGCACGCGCCCTCCCGCCCAGCCCATTCGCAACGAAGCCCCGCCCTTACGTCAACGCGTCACGCGACGCACGGCGCACGCGCCCTCCCGCCCAGCCCATTCGAAACGAAGCCCCGCCCCTACGTCATCGCGTCACGCGCCGTCACGCCCCACACGCGCGCGACGCACGGCGCACGCGCCCTCCCGCCCAGCCATTCGAAACGAAGCCCCGCCCTTACGTCGTCGCGTCACGCGCCGTCACGCACGGGACGCACGGCGCACGCGCCCTCCCGCCCAGCCCACTCGCAACGAAGCCCCGCCCTTACGTCATCGCGACACGCGACGCACGGCGCACGCGCCCTCCCGCCCAGCCCATTCGCAACGAAGCCCCGCCCTTACGTCATCGCGTCACGCGCCGTCACGCACGGGACGCACGGCGCACGCGCCCTCCCGCCCAGCCCACTCGCAACGAAGCCCCGCCCTTACGTCATCGCGACACGCGACGCACGGCGCACGCGCCCTCCCGCCCAGCCCATTCGCAACGAAGCCCCGCCCTTACGTCATCGCGTCACGCGCGCGACGCACGGCGCACGCGCACCTCCTCGCGCTCCACCTGTAAAAACGCGATATCGCGCAGCCCACTGGGCGGTGGTACTCGAGTCGTTCTGCTGTGGTGGTTGAACGCTTCATTCATTCATCCTTATTGAGCGCTTACTGTGTGCAGAGCACTGTACTAAGCGCTTGGGAAGTCCAAGTTGGCAACATAGAGAGACGGTCCCCACCCAACAGCGGGCTCACAGTCTAGAAGGGGGAGACAGAGAACAAAACAAAACATATTAACAAAATGAAATGAATAGAATATGGACAAGTAAAATAAATGGATTAATAAATATTAGTCAGTCGTATTTATTGAAAGCTTACTGTGTGCAGAACATTGTACTAAGCGCTTGGGAAGTACAAGTTGGCAACATATAGAGACGGTCCCTACCCAACAGCGGGCTCACAGTCTAGAAGGGGGAGACAGACGACAAAACAAAACATATTAACAAAATCAATCAATCATATTTATTGAGCGCTTACTATGTGCAGAGCACTGTACTAAGCGCTTGGGAAGTACAAGTTGGCAACATCTAGAGACAGTCCCTACCCAACATTGAGCTCACAGCCTAAAAGGGGGAGACAGAGGACAAAACCAGACTAACAAAATAAAATAGAATAGATATGTATTGAATGAAATGAATAGAATATGGACAAGTAAAATAAATGGACTAATAAATCTCAATTATTCGTATTGATTGAGCGCTTACTGTGTGAAGAACACTGTACTAAGCGCTTGGGAAGTACAAGTTGGCAACATTTACAGTCCCTACCCAACGGGGGGGCGGGGGGGGAGGAGGAGGAGGAACAACAACGCCGGGACGCTCGCACGCACGCTCGCACGCACGCTCGCTGTCGGGCCGGAAAGCAGGCCGTGAGGGGGGAGAGGAGGGCGGCGGCCGACCCGGAAGTGTTCCCCCGAGTGGGCGGGGGGGGCGTTCCACTTCCGGGTCAGGCTCCCCTGACGTTGCGGCGGCCATTTTCCGTCCCGGGGAGCTGAGGGACGGGGCGGGCCGGGCCGCTCTCCTCTCCTCGGCCGCCGCCGCCGCCAACGGAGGGACCGGAGCCATGTTCTCGCTGTGTGGGACGGTGCAGCCCCAGGTGAGAGACCGCCGGACCCCTGAGGCCCGGGCCCACGGCAAGCCGTGGGATTCATTCACTCATTCATTCATTCACTCATTCATTCATTCATTCACTCACTCACTCATTCATGCATTCACTCATTCACTCATTCACTCACTCACTCATTCATTCACTCATTCACTCACTCATTCACTCACTCACTCATTCACTCACTCACTCATTCATTCATTCACTCATTCATTCATTCACTCCTCGCCCCCCTCCATCCCCCCATCTTACCTCCTTCCCTTCCCCACAGCACCTGTATATCTGTATATATATGTTTGCACAGATTTATTACTCTATTTTACTTGTACATATCTATCCTATCTATTTTATTTTGTTAGTATGTTTGGTCTTGTTCTCTGTCCCCCCCTTTTAGACTGTGAGCCCACTGTTGGGTAGGGACCGTCTCTGTATGTTGCCAATTTGTCCTTCCCAAGCGCTTAGTCCAGTGCTCTGCACATAGTAAGCGCTCAATAAATACGATTGATGATGATGATGATGATGATGATTCACTCATTCATTCATTCAGTCGTCTTTATTGAGCGCTTACTGGGTGCCAGAGCACTGTACTAAGCGCTTGGGAAGGACAAGTTGGCAACGTCTAGAGACGGTCCCTACCCAACAGCGGGCTCACAGTCTAGAAGGGAGAGACAGACGACAAAACAAAACATATTAACAAAATAAAATAAATAGAATAGCTGTGTACGAGTAAAATTCATTCATTCAGACTGAGCCCCTTCCTTCCTCTCCCCCTCGTCCCCCTCTCCATCCCCCCCACCTTACCTCCTTCCCTTCCCCACAGCACCTGGATATATGGATATATCTTTGTACATATTTATTACTCTATTTATTTTACTTGTACATATCTATTCTATTTATTTTATTTTGTTAGTCTGTTTGGTTTTGTTCTCTGTCTCCCCCTTTTAGACTGTGAGCCCACTGCTGGGTAGGGACTGTCTCTCTATGTTGCCAACTTGGACTTCCCAAGCGCTTAGTACAGTGCTCTGCACATAGTAAGCGCTCAATAAATACGATTGATGATGATGATGATGATTCACTCATTCATTCAGTTGTCTTTATTGAGCGCTTACTATGTGCCAGAGCACTGTACTAAGCGCTTGGGAAGTACAAATCGGCAACCTGTAGAGACGGTCCCTACCCAACAGTGGGCTCTCGGTCTAAAAGGGGGAGACAGAGAACAAAACCAAACAGACTAACAAAATAAAATAAATAGAATAGCTGTGTACGAGTAAAATTCATTCAGACTGAGCCCCTTCCTTCCTCTCCCCCTCGTCCCCCTCTCCATCCCCCCATCTTACCTCCTTCCCTTCCCCACAGCACCTGTATATATGTTTGCACATATTTTTTACTCATTTATTTATTTATTTTATTTGTACATATCTATTCTATTTATTTTATTTTGTTAGTATGTTTGGTTTTGTTCTCTGTCTCCCCCTTCTAGACTGCGAGCCCACTGTTGGGTTGGGACTGTCTCTATATGTTGCCAACTTGGACTTCCCAAGCGCTTAGCACAGTGCTCTGCACACAGTAAGCGCTCAATAAATACGATTGATGATGATGATGATTTATTGAGCATTTACTGTGTGCCAGAGCACTGTACTAAGCGCTTGGGAAGTACAAGTTGGCAACGTATAGAGACGGTCCCTACCCAACAGCAGGCTCATGGTCTAGAAGGGGGAGACAGAGGACAAAACAAAACGTATTAACGAAATAAAATAAGTAGGTTAAATATGTACAAGTAAAACGCATTCATTCAGTCGTATTTATTGAGCACTTACTGTGTGCCGGAGCACTGTACTAAGCGCTTGGAAAGTCCAAGTCGGCAACATCTAGAGACGGTTCCTACCCAACAGCGGGCTCGCAGTCTAGAAGGGGGAGACAGAACAAAACAAAACGTATTAACGAAATAAAATAAGTAGATTAAATATGTACAAGTAAAATGCATTCATTCAGTTGTATTTATTGAGCGCTTACTGTGTGCCAGAGCACTGTGCTAAGCGCTTGGGAAGTGCAAGTTGGCAACGTATAGAGACGGTCCCTACCCAACTGCGGGCTCACGGTCTAGAAGGGGTAGACAGATGGCAAAACAAAACGTATTAACGAAATAAAATAAGCAGATTAAATATGTACTAGTAAAACGCATTCATTCAGTTGTATTTATTGAGCGTTTACTGTGTGCAGAGCATTGTGCTAAGCGCTTGGGAAGTACAAGTTGGCAATGTATAGAGACGGTCCCTACCCAACGGTGGGCTCACAGTCTAGAAGGGGGAGACAGACGACAAAACAAAATCAATCAGTCGTATTTTTTGAGCGCTTACTGTGTGTAGAGCACTGGACTAAGCGCTTGGGAAGTACAAGTCGGCAACGTGTAGAGACAGTCCCTACCCAACAGTGGGCTCACAGTCTAAAAGGGGGAGACGGAGAACAAAACCAAACATACTAACAAAATGAAATAAATAGACTAGATATGTACAAGTAAAATAAATAAGTAAATAGAGTAATAAATATGTACAAACGTATATACAGGTGCTGTGGGGAAGGGAAGGAGGTAAGATGGCGGGGATGGAGGGGGGATGAGGGGGAGAGGAAGGAAGGGTCTCAAGTGTGGGAAGGCCTCCTGGAGGAGGGGAGCTCTCAGTAGGGCCTTGAAGGGAGGAAGAGAGCCAGCTTGGCGAATGTGGGCAGAGGGAGGCCATTCCAGGCTGGGGGAGGACGGCGGGACAGGCGAGAACGAGGCCCGGGGAGGAGATTAGCGGGGGCAGAGGAGCGGAGGGTGCGGGCTGGGCTGGAGTTAGACCAAGTGGCAGAGCTGGGATTAAAACCCAGGCTGCCCGACTCCCAGGGCTGAGCTCTCTCCACTAGGCCATGCTGCTTCAGTTTAGAAGTTCATCATCATCATCATCAATCGTGTTTATGGAGCGCTTACTGTGTGCAATTTGGGTAGACCACTACGACACTTTTGCCGTACCGTAAAGTTAGTAAGCCAGCTTTCGTTTCGACCGGGAATAGAAGAAGGCAGTCTAGAATCCCAGACCTTCCAGAAAACTTTTCATCAGTATGTCTTCAAGCTCTTGTGAGTTAACAATTGAAAATGTGTAATTTATTCCAGGTTACAGTTCCTCTGAGTCACCTCATCAATGCCTTTCACTCCCCGAAAAGTTTGGCTATTTCTGTCACCGCCTTGCCTTCTCAGAGTCAGCAGCGGGATGCAGTTCCCGAGCATGAGGCTCCCAGCAGTGAGGTAGTACTTTTGTTTTTTTATTATTTCTGTTTTACCTGAGAGGATACTGTTTGAATTGGGTTTTTAAGCCCGCCATGAAGTAGAAATTTTTTGCGTGGCTTAAAATCATTTTGTTACATGTAATGTCAGTTGGATACTAAAGTTAGCAAGTCTTTTAATAATAATAATAATAATAATAATAATGATGGCATTTATCAAGCACTTACTTTGTGCAAAGCACTATTCTAAGCGCTGGGGAGGTTACAAGGTGATCAGGCTGTCCCACAGAGGGCTCACAGTTTTAATCCCCATTTTCCAGATGAGGGAACTGAGGCACAGAGAAGTGAAGTGACTTGCCCAAAGTCACACAGCTGACAATTGGCGGAGCTGGGATTTGAACCCATGAACTCCGACTCCAGAGCCCGGGCTCTTTTCTGTCAAGTAGAATCATCGGAGAAAGTTTACACTTCTTTGTGACATAAAAACTTGATTATGGTTTATTTATTTGAGAAACTCCCCTTCGTAATTCTTTGTGGGGCTAAATGGCAGTTCTTTTTTTTCCTCATATGATTTTGTTTGTAAGAAAATGTCTCATTAATTATCAACTTTGTTTTTGGTATTATTCACTGTCCTGTTTGTTCTTGTGTTGCAACTAACGGGATCTGGAATGGTTACAGTAGAAAGCCAGTTATATGGGGTAAAACCAGTTCATTTTACCCAGACTCAATTTCGTTTAAGATTACTTCAGACAGATGCTTGCTCAATTTTGTGTAGTTTCTCAAACTTCTGTCTCTTTTTCTGAAAAATTCTTGCAGCATTCATTCAGATAACTAGGATTGGATTATTATTGACTTCCCACTGAGGGACTGTGATTTTCGTTTCATTTTACACGTGTTGTTAGCTCTTCTCAGAGAACAGTAATAGACCTTCCTAACTGAAAATGAGTTAAGAACAATAGTTCTCTCATGTAAAGGTGTTCCTTATAAACTTGATGATGATGGTATTTAAGTCGCTTACTATGTGCCAGGGAGTAAACTGAGGATACAGCAATTTGTCGGACCCCATCCCTCGTCCTATGTGAGACTCACAGTCTCAATCCCCATTTTACAGATGAGTCTACTGAAGCACAAGAAGAGAAGCGACTTGCTCAAGTTCACACAGTAGGCAAGAGATAAATCTAGGATTAGCACCCATCACCTTCTGGCTTCTAAGCCCATTATCTCTTCACTAGGCCATGTTGCTTTTTGCATTATATATTTCCAGAGCATTCCTGGAAGAAATGCACCATCCACTCATTTGGGATTATATTTGCTTTTCAGCACCCTCTTACCCAAATTTTATATATTTGTTGAAAAATCTTCGTTTGGGATACTTATCAAAGCACAAAAAGGTAATATCTGCCATGAAGGTATTAATAATAATGATAGCATTTATTAAGCGCTTACTATGTGCAAAGCACTGTTCTAAGCGCTGGGGAGATTACAGCGTGATCAGGTTGTCTCATGGGGGGCTCACAGTCTTCATCCCCATTTTCCAGATGAGGTAACTGAGGCCCAGTGAAGTTAAGTGACTTGCCCAAAGTCACACAGCTGACAATTGGCGGAGCCGGGATTTGAACCCATGACCTCTGACTCCAAAGCCTCTGACTGTTTCCGATGAGCCACGCTGCTTCTCTAATAGTCCAACATACATCTAAATCTTTAGATGCAGTGAAAACCTGCCCCTAAAGCTGCTGCCTAATAAGCTAGAATAAGATTATGGCAGGGTTACATGACTTCTTCCCTATACTCCCCAGTTAATGGAAAATATTATAACAGTAAATAAATATTAAATAATAAAACACTTCAGAATGAACACCTGATGCTACTCGGTGTCCTAAGGCACTTTGTGTTGAAACCCGCCCGCTCACTGAACTTATTGATGTTTAACTCCTTTGTATGTGGCTTGCTTACTTTTGAGTGGATGACATATCTGCCTCTGGAAAAAAAAAAAGATTTTAGTGGATTTAGGCTGTCCTGGAAAAAAAAGTTTTAACGTGCTTTGCTCTCTACTTAATAGAAGTGAAGAAAATTTTAGAAATGAAAAATGTTACCCAATCTCAACTTTCTTTCAGACTGTGACTGGCTTCTTTAATCGTGCAATATTGCAGATGTCGTGAGGTCACTTAAATCCACTGAGTGATAAACTTGAAGGCCAGGGAAACACCAACCAGTATCTGCAGCAGGTGGTTTTTGCATTTGAATCAAAATGGGACGTGTTCATTGGAGACACTGAGGCTGGAAACTGACTCACTTTGATACCTTATGAGTGTTTCAAGAGTTGTGCTTAATAGAGGATCCAAACAACAGTTTCACTGTGCAAGAATTTATGGTGTCTAAGTCCAGTCTAGCAGGGCTACTTAAGTCTCATTTTGTGGGCTTTCCCAGCTACAGTTCTGTGTTCAAGTTCATTCATTCATTCAATTGTATTCATTGAGCGCTTACTGTGTGCAGAGCACTGTACTAAATGCTTGGGAAATACAAGTTGGCAACATATAGAGACGGTCCCTACCCAAAAGCGGGCTCACAGTCTAGAAGGGGGAGACAGACAACAAAACAAAACATGTGGACAGGTGTCAAGTCATCAAAATAAATAGAAATAAAGCTAGATGCGTATCATTAACAATATAAATAGAGTAGTAAATATGTACAAGTAAAATAAATGGAGTAATAAATCTGTACAAACATATATACAGGTGCTGTGGGGAGGGGAAGGAAGTAGGGTAGGGGGATGGGGAAGAGGAGAGGAAAAAGGGGGCTCAGTCTGGGAAGGCCTCCTGGAGATGGCAGTTCAAGATTCATCCAAATGGAGCTTGAGTTGAACTATTAGACTTGACAGGGAGTCCTGCATCTCGGTGGAAATTTGAAGGACAGTTGGGTGGAAAAGTCTCACACCCTGAATTCCAGCCTGGAAAGCCCCGTTCAGCAATGTGCAGAGTGTAGAAATGCTGCACAGGTGAACTGAAATGAAGAAGTTACAAAAGGAAACGCAAACTCTGAACATTTAGAATGAGCTTCTGTACATACCACAGCACAACGCAGAAGGTCAGCTTGGCTCGGTATTTTGAGTCGACGACGTATATGTGTGAACGACATTCTCCTATATGTCACAGTAGAAACAGTTTGTGCTCACGATTAACAGAGAAAAGGCTGAATGGCTACATGAAGTAGACCAGCTGTGAATCAGGCTTCAAACAAAGCAGCAAGATGATGCAGTAGCAGAAGGCCACTAGAAAACAGAAATGTAAATACACGGTTAACCGGAGTATTGTTATTGCTATTATTATCTCAAAATTACACCTTCACAGTGACGCAGACTACATTAATATCAATTAATCAATCGTATTTATTGAGCGCTTACTGTGTGCAGAGCACTGTACTAAGCGCTTGGGAAGTACAAGTTGGCAACATATAGAGACAGTCCCTACCCAACGGTGGGCTCACAGTCTAAAAGGGGGAGACAGAGAACAAAACCAAACATACTAACAAAGTAAAATAAGTAGAATAGATATGTACAAGTAAAATAAATAGAGTAATAAATAATATGTATTTCAATTGTGTGACTGACTTTTTTGCTCACCAGCTACAGGCGTTTGTGTGTGGCCCTTTTGCACTTGACCTTGTATTTTATGGAAATGATCAATACAAATCTTGAATGGCCGTATTTTTCTTCTAAAAATGAACATTCATTTTACCTTCAGGAAACTCTGAACATTAGTAATATAAATTTCATCATCACCTGATGAATTTGGGGGAGCAATCAGAAATGGCTAAAATCTTAACTTAGAAGATGAACCCAAAGTTGTTTTGTTCAAATTGTTTAGCTATATTTTTTTCTACAAGTGGTTTAATGGAGAGAAACATTTGATCCTTTTCTTGTTGCTTTTCAGCCCGTGCTTAATCTGAAGGAACTGGGATTGTCCGAATTGAAAGTTGGCCAGCTCGATGAACTAGTTGACAGTCTCCTTCCTGGCTTTTCTTCAGGCAGTAAGGTTTCTTCCCGATGGCATACATCTTACGTCTCTGCACAGTCCTTCTTTGAAAATAAGCATGGTATGTGAGATTATACTATGGGAATGATTTTGGTTTTTTTTTTTGCTTTGGTCAGACTTTTGGAGAACAATTTGTTGCAGAATTCTCCTCATTCCCACTTTTTTCTCTCCTAGAAGTCTGTAAGGTAGACGGAAGAAGAATAATTGTAAAACTCAGGGAAAGCTACATGGAGCAGGGTTACTAATTCCTTTTTCATCCTGCTGTTATGTATTTTCTATCACCTACCTTGGCCACTTCTGAGGCTTTGTTTTATGGGAGAGTTCCTCCCCAGATTTCAGTCAAATTAATCCTATTTATTGAGTGCTTACTCTGTGTGGAGCACTTGAGAGAGTACAGTACAACAGAGTTGGTAGACATGTTCTGTGCCCACAAGGAGCTTGCAGTCTAGAAGAGGGTAACAGAATATTAAAATAATTAGCTACGTACATAAGTACTTTGGGGCTTAGAGTGGGGTGAATATCAAGTGCCTAAAAGGTACAAATGGAAGCTAAAGGGCAATGCAGAAGGGAGAGGGAGTAGAGGGAATGGGGGTTTAATGGGGGGAAGTCCTCTTGGAGGAGATGTGATTTTAATAAGGCTTTGAAGGTTGGGAAAGTGGTGGTCTGTCCAGTATAAAGGGGGTAAGGAGAACATGGATAAGGGCATGATAAAGGACATGGGTAAGGGATTGGCAGTGAGACAGGCAAAATTGAGGTGCCGTGCATAGGTTGACATTAGACAAACAGCCGGCTGGGTTGTGGTAGGGAAACAGCGAGGTAAGATAGAAGGGGGCAAGGTGATTGAATGCTTTAAAGCCAATGGTAAGGAATTTCTGTTTTTTGTGGAAGGGGATGGACAACCACTGGAGGTTCTTGAGGAGTGGGGGAACATGGACTTGAATAGTTATTTAGAAAAAAGATCCAGCCAGCAGAGCGAAGTATGGACTAGAATGGGGAGAGGCAGGGAGGTCAGCCAGGAGACTGATGCAGTTATCAAGGTGGGATAGGGTGAGTGTTTGGGTCAGCATAGTAGCAGTTTGGATGGAGGGGAAAATGTGAATTCGAGAGATATTGTGAAGGTTGAACCAACAGGATTTTGTGATTGAATGTGTGTGGGCTTGAATAAGAAAGTCGAATCAAGTATAATGCCAAGGTTACGGGCTTGTGAGATGGGGAGGATAGTGGTGCTGTGTACAGTGATGGCAAAGATGGGGAAGGAGAGGATTTGGATAGGAGGATGAAGAGTACCGGTTTGGACATGTTAAGATTTGGGTGGACAATATGAAAGCTAAAGAAAACATCAAGAAAAGGGATTTTGATTAATTATTAACGCTTGTTTCTTTATCAGGAGTTAATAAAGAAAGAGCTTGATCTAAATTTGCAGGGTGAGGACTAAAATAATAGGGTTTTCTAAATACCTTATGGGACTTTGCATCCATAATAGGTTTTTATCTGCCGTAGCTCTTTAAAGATTTCATGAGAAATGATATGCTCTCCCTGAAAATTCCCCCCTAGGTTTCTTAGATATATTTGGTACTTTACGATCATCCTGCTTGTACAGACAACACCCCAAAACCATTCAGAATATTTGCTCAGATCTTCAACGCTGGCCAGGTAAGAAAATTATTGTATTGAGTCCTTTGGAAGAAATTGATTCATTTTAAATGGGGTTTGATCTTTTCTAGTTAGAATAGCATTTATTGAGCACCCAGTAGGTGCAACGCATCATACTAAATGCTTGGGTTCATTCTTTCATTCTTTGTCCTTGGGCAAATTGCTTAATTTCTCTGTAACCATTTTCTGATGAAATAAGGATGCGTAATAATAACTGTGGTATTTGTTTGCTGGGGGTAGATATAGTTTTTGCAAATGACCCGAAAATGAAATAATGTAAAATACTTGGTCTTTACTTTGTTACTATAAAAACAGGTGTGTATGATAGGTGTAGGAAAAGATAAATAGCGTGGCTTAATGGGTAGAGTATGGGGCTCGGAGTCAGAAGTACCTGGTTTTAATTCCAGCTCCGCTTCATGTCTACTGTGTGACCTTGGGCATGTCACTCAACTTCTCTGGGCTTCATTTATCTCATCTTTAAAATGGGTTAAGACTGTGAACCCCATGTGGGGTCCCCCCTCTAGACTGTGGGCCCGTTCTTGGGTAGGGATTGTCTCTGTGTTGCCAATTAGTACTTTCCAATCGCTTAGTACAGTGCTCTGCACAAGTAAGCGCTCAATAAATACGAATGAATGAAATGACTGGGACTGTGTCCATCCTAATTAACTTATATCTACCCCAGGGCTTAGAACTGTATGCTTGGCACATAAATAAGCATTTAACAAGTACCATAATTATTGTTGTTATTAGAAAAAAGACAAAATAATTTAACTAATGTGGAGGTAATCCTGCTTTGACTGTTTTAACTCATGGTTTTGTAAAATTTAAAACTTTTCAGTATTCATACAGTCTCGGGGCTTTAAGACTTTAAAGTCAAGATCACGGCGTCTTCAGTCCACCTCTGAAAGATTAACAGAAACACAACATATAACCCCATCATTTGTAAAGGTAATTAAAAAGAAACCATAAATTTTGTTTTTAGACAAGGGTTCTAGAGGAAATATTCCTACAGGCTACAAACACCTTTATAGTCCAGTTTGTTAAAAATTCAGTTTTTGTTTTTCACTAATATAAATCCAACAATGTGATCGTAAAACCTGAATTTCTATTTTTTTAGCTATTGATTGCATTTTTAGCCAACTTCTAGGATTATGTTTTTCCCTTGAATGAATAAGTCCCCAAATAAAGCAAGATACAAAAATTGTGTCCAACATTTAAAATTAGAACACTTTCTAAAGTTCCCTTGAGTCTACGGAAAAAAGTTTCCTTAATTATGTTCAGTGTGAGTACATTTTTAAGGGACTAATTGCCTTTGGCCTAGTAAGCTTTTCCAGAGTTTGGTGACCGCTTTCAAGATTTGATAACATTTGGGGTACTGGGTGTAATTGATTTTAAAAGTAAAGTCTGTATTACAGTGGTTTTAATTTTGAGATAGTTATTAGAAAAGTCCTATGTGAAAAGGACTAAAGTAATAGTTACCTATTAAAGTTGTGATATTAATATGGATGTTGAATTTGTGAAAATATTCAGAAACTGCTTTAATGGTGATTTTTCTAATGGATAGTTGCCAGGTGTTGGGCATACTCCCGATTCAGACTACAGTATAAGAGGATGAAAATGAAGTTTATCTCCCCGCTGAAGCTCCTTGAGCGCAGTTCTGGAAGATCAAGGGGGCCTGTAGGAATCCCAAAAAACAGATGGAGTTTGGTGGTGGTGAAAGAAAGAGGCCCTCAGAAAGTTGTGGGGGATCAAAAACAAAAGGAAGAAGTTGCTCACAGAGTGGGTGATAAGCATGTAGATTTTGTTACTTAGGGAATTTTTCAGACCAAAAGTATCAGTTGGCCTAAGAAGGAGTCAGATAGTTTCATGGATGAGAAGTTCGTAGTGGTTTATTGAGGAGAAAGCAGAAAGTGAGATGATTCATCCATAACCACAAAAGGATCCGTGTCAAGGAGGCAACCACCTCATTGTTCTATCAGACATCCTTTGGTCCCTGGAGGGAGGGGAATACTGGTCCAAAGAGACATGGGTCTGACCCCCTAGGGCTTTGTTATGATCTTTTGGTTCAGTAACCATGAACTTGTCATTTGTGTGTTTAGGGGTTTCTCTTAAGGGACCGGGGATCAGATGTGGAAAGTTTAGACAAACTCATGAAAACGAAAAACATACCTGAAGCTCATCAGGATGCATTTAAAACGGGTTTCGCAGAGGGATTTCTAAAAGCACAGGCGCTTACCCAGAAAACAAATGGTAAGTTAGTAGTTATCATTTACAGCACTCGAGAAATAGATTTTAAAATGTTGCTCCAGCAACGACAAAGTCACAACTGACTTAGCCAGGCAGCCTTCCTATGCCTCCTTCCCGTCCAGGCTTAGCTTCCCCTCCTCCATTTGACATTTTCCCTAGCACTGCCTTCTAGGACTTCTCATTTGTTCTTTTGAGGACAATCGAAGCATCCTGCTGAGGGAACAGCATCAAAAGTATGCTCCTGGCTGCAATTGGCAACTATTCCCCATGCTCCGTATAAGATCATTTAAGTGCAAGAACAAAAATATTTATATTTGGGTTGCTTGGAGGGGGATGCTTTATTCCGAGGCCCCTGCTGAACCTGGATTGGGTAGTCTTTTCTTTATGCACTTACGTCTGCTTCATCAGTCTTTTGGTAACAGGCCGCTGGAGTTGTAGATTGGTGCACAGGTGCTCCCCACTTCATTCCACCAGCAGCAACTCGATAACCGGTGGTGTTCAGAAAGTCGCAAATTAAGGAAGCCAGATACATCCAGGACGACCCTTCTTTACCCTACGCAGTTCAGGATTCTCACTCCTAGGCTGGCTGTGGAGACCGAAACTTTTTGGAGGGTGTCTCTTCGTCTCCCCCGAAGAACTGGTTAGGATGTGGCAGCTCCTACCCCTCTCCTTCTTCCCCCAATCTAACAAGTTGGGCCACCTTGATTTACTCGGTTACCTGTGTTCTCTTGCAGATTCTTTAAGACGAACTCGCCTGTTCCTGTTCGTTCTCCTGCTGCTTGGAATTTATGGACTGTTAAAAAACCCATTTTTATCGGGTAGGGACTCCATTCCTGTTACTGGCTGCTTAACTTTTCGTTCTTTTCATTTTTCATTCCCTCGCTTTCTGTTTACAGAGATCCATTCTGACTGTGAGCCCACTGTTGGGTAGGGACTGTCTCTATATGTTGCCAATTTGTACTTCCCAAGCGCTTAGTACAGTGCTCTGCACACAGTAAGCGCTCAATAAATACGATTGATGATGATAATGCACTGCGACTAATCATGTGGAGATTAAGGAAATGCTAAAATATGAAAAGGCCACCCGAAATTGCTCCGTTGTGGAATAGCCAAAAGTAGCAATCTACGCATTTTCCACATCAACCCTTGCTACATTATTACATAATATAAAGGGCAATTCAGTTGTGTTTTGTAGGCTTTACAGGTCACATGCTATCTTGTTTTAGGTAATATGTTGAGCAGATACTTTAGGAAATCAAGAAATGTATTTTATGGAGAAGAAAAATACCTAGAGAAATGTCATCTCTAAAATTAGCCACCTGGGGTCAAGTGATCAGCTTCCCAGTGATGGTTAAATTCAGAGACTTTTGCCTTAAAGTGGACCAGATTGCTTGTGCTCCTATCGATGACAATTAAATTTGAATTTTTATTCTGGTATAAGAGGCGAAACTTCGTTTTTCTGTTCTAAAGCTAAAGCTGACTTGTAAAGCATGTAAAAAAAAAAATCAATGTTTAAATAGCCTAAATTCATCTCACATGTCAACAAGAACATGCCTGTTTCAAAATAATTATTTTCTTGACCTCTGTGTAAATAAATCATTCCTATGATATTGCTTTTTAAATAAAAGCAATAAAATAGTGCTCTCAAGCCAGTTCTTGATTTTCTGTATTCTTTAATAGCAGCCACAAGACTATTTTGAAAAATAAAGTTATTGATAG
This sequence comes from Tachyglossus aculeatus, assembly GCF_015852505.1. Classification (NCBI taxonomy): domain Eukaryota; kingdom Metazoa; phylum Chordata; class Mammalia; order Monotremata; family Tachyglossidae; genus Tachyglossus; species Tachyglossus aculeatus. The sequence goes on along the minus strand of NC_052078.1, from coordinate 18,561,192 downwards.
CTTTAAAATTTACCATGTTTTGAAGATTTGTGTTTTTTGAGGGGTTGGGTGTTTCGGTTTATTTTTTGTGTCATGCTCCAAATCTGATTACTTAGCTACATCACAGTTTAGCTTGGCACTGAAATAGACTTCTTCTGTATTCTTTCACACCTTATTTTTCCTATTTATCTTCTGACTTGGGCTCATTAGGATAAACCTGTAAGGGTAAACTGTAAAATACCTTGAGAATAGTTTTTGGTTCTTCCAGCCGAGTGGTGTGAAAATGTGATTTAGAGCTTTTTGCTGCAATTGCTAATGTGAGCTTGATTTTCACTGGAAATGGAAATGCAGTGAATTAATAATGTTGCTTTTATATTCCAAAGTCCTTTCACACCAGTTAACTAATTCATCCCAATAGTGTTTCTGTAAAACGCTGCAGGCACATATTATTTTCCCTGATTGTCAGTTGAGGAAATTGAGGCACAGAGCAATTTGGATGATCTTTTCCCTAGATCACCTAACCGGTTGCAGCAAAGTTGGCACTTGAACCCAGGTTTGTGACTCCCAATCAGGACTCTTTCCACTGCACTTTGTAGCCATTCCAGGTATTGGAAAACTGGATGCCAAAGAGGTGGTGGAGGAAAAAGGTGCCGACTTTAGTGACAGATTGAATGATGTGAGGGTTAAAAGGTAATAAGTCAAAGATGGCACCAAGGTTGCAAGTTTCCGAAATTTTGGAAATGGTGGTATTGTCTAGTGATGGGCAAGCTAGGCCGAGGAGTGGGTTTAGTAAGCCGAGTCAACATTCAAGCCATGTTGAATGTAAGATGCGAGAGGGGTTATGCATTTTGATCATGCCTTCTTCCAAGCTTGACTTATCCTCTTTTACAAAGGATAACTGACATGACTAATTTAAGATTTTTGTTGCCTGTCTCCCGGTAGTCTAGGAAAAAAACCTGTTTCCATTTTCCTGAAAAGATTGTGACTGTCTTTTAAAATTCATTTCCACATTGGATTATTAATACAATGAAATTCCTTCCCTCCCCTCTTAACTTGTAGTACGTTTTCGTACAACGACTGGACTTGATTCTGCAGTAGATCCCGTCCAGATGAAAAATGTCACGTTTGAGCATGTTAAAGGGGTAAGTGACGTAAATTTGATTACTACTACTTAATATCCAAAGTGGAAATACTTCTGAAAAATGCTAGGCATCTAGATTAAATACAGGACAGAATTCTTAATAGCCACCAAAAATGTCAAGAATTGAAGCACTAATATATTAGGTGAAAGGCAAACGGATCGTGCTGAGAAACGCAGCCTTAGAGATGTGATTTCATAGTATGTCATCTTGGTGATTATATAGTATTGCATGACATTAAAGGCAAATGGAAGATCCATGCTTTTGTCGTGGATCAATAGCATAGATCAACATCCATGGAGACTTGATAGAGATTTGAGATGCATTGCCATATTGAAACAAATCTAAAGCAGTTCTCAACTCTTTTTTTCGAGCATCACATTCAAAGGCTCAGAATAAACTAATAGTCGAGGTAGGTGCAATTCTCCACAAACTCTGAGGAGGATTGAGGTGAAGGATTTTCCTTCTATATATACAACAGGGACAGAAAGTCCAATTATATTACCAAGATTCTTGAAATTATTGACATCTCTATGTCGTGTGGGACTCTTCAGGGGATGAGAGCATTCTCCACCTTCTCTGCTGTAGATACTGGTACGTAATGTATGCGACACTTTGTGAAGCCCCACATGTGGTTTGGGATAACCTCAGTGGATAGCCTCGATCCAAATCAGTCAGGGTCTCTAATCTTTGATAAAGTTTCTAGCTAACAGCAAAATACTACTAGCCGTGGGCATAGTTTTTAATAAAAGGCAACTAACCAAAACAAAGCTTTTTTTACACTTCTAAACAGACCTTGCCAAATCTCAAAAGTAAATTGGTGGCCTCGAGGAGGTTACCACAAACAGGTGTTTGGAAGGGGGCTGATTAGAAAGGGGCTGACCTGCATGTTTGGATGTAAGATTAACAAATCTTGAGGACTGTAGATATCACATACTATTTGGGACCCAAATAAAGATGCACCTGTTCTAAAATTGAATGTTTGTTGCACATCGATACTTTTTTCCTGCTTGGTGGTTGTTACATTATACACCTTTGTCATATTTTATTCTTAAAATGACCTAATAGAGGAATCCTTAGTTTGATGGAGCACCGAGTCTGTATGTACAAGCAGTCGAACCACATCCCCAGCTTTCTGTGATTCTAACATTAGGCAAAAGAAAATGGAAATCCTGACTGCTAATTGGACTGTGGGGCTTGTGCATTTTCACATGAAGATATAGTCAGGAGCAACAAAGGTGATTTTTAATGACCCTTTCTGATGATGATAATAACGGGATTGAGCACTTCCTGTGTGCCAAGCACTGTACTAAACACTAGAGTAGATACAGCTCCCTTCTTTACCTGTTTCCTCTTGTTTGGTTTTCTGGGAAACAGGCACAGAGGTTTTGAGATCTGTGGTGATGGGGAATGGGAGGCGGCAAGATTGAATCTGCAGTCATGCAGTGTTTGAAGCAGAAAAAAGTTGGGGAGGGAAAGTATCAGCGAGTCTGCTTAAAAATATTTTAACTGTTAAAATTAAAAATATTTTCATTGTGCTTTGCCTACTGGGAAGACTTGGCTGCCTGCTTTGAAAACTGACAAATATCACTTGAAATCTTAGTGTATTCATCTTTAACTGAAATAAAAACGATACAGAATTTGCTAGACTCACTGAATTTTCAAGTTTTCAAAATGGAAAATTGGATGTCGTAACTCTTCATGGTTTATTTTATGAATTCTTTTTAAATTGTTTAATGCAGGTTGAGGAAGCTAAGCAGGAACTGCAGGAAGTTGTCGAATTCTTGAAAAATCCTCAAAAATTTACTGTGCTTGGAGGTAAACTTCCAAAAGGTAAGATTTCTTCTACTGCACCTAACTCTCTGTCCTGAAATCTCAGGTCCAAGGCCAAGTCATGGGAAACACCTCTCATCCGTACAGTCAGTTATTTACTCTGCTTTCTCTACTTTTATTATTTTTTATAATTGTTTTTCCTGATAGAGTTGCAAGCCCTCTTTGCGTACAGGGAATAGTTCTTGTGCTTCTGCTATTTCCAAGCAAGCACTTAATCAGAGGTATTTATTGAGTGCTTAGAATATGCAGAGCACTGTCCCAAGTCCTTGGTACAATGCAACAGAGTTGGTGGACATGTTCCCTGCCCCAACAAGCTTACAGTCCAGTGGGGGAGATAGACATTGATATAAGTAAATAAATTATGTATATATACACAAGTGCTGTGGGCCTGAGGGAGGGAGCAGATTCAAGTGCAAGGGTGATGCAGAAGGAAGTGGGAGGAGAGGAAATGGGGTCTTAATCAGGGAAGGCCTCTTGGAGGAGATGGGCCTTCAATAAGGCACTGCCCACAGTGCTCAGCAAACACCACTAGTACTGTTACTAGTCTTTGGGTTTGAAAGGGTTATTGCTCTTCCCAAAGGAAGCTTAGGTCCCAAGACACCTGACCCCAAGGTCTTTACATGACTAGAAACCACATGTATTTCCATGAAGATTGGGCTAATGTGTGCCCCATTTGCTTTTCCCTCATTCATTCATTCATTCAGTCGTATTTATTGAGCGCCTACTGTGTGCAGAGCACTGTATTAAGCGCTTGGGAAGTACAAATTGGCAACATATAGACAACCCCCATGCTTGGTGCCCCCAACTATTTCATCTCTTGAATAAAAAGAGGTCTAACTTTATTTATTCCTCCATTTATTTCTATATGATCTATTGCATTTTCTAGCCAAGTTAAGTTTATAATACTTGTCAGTGAAATTTTTTGACCTGTTTGGAGGTTAATGCAGAATTCACAAAGCCGTGGGAGGTAGGAAAATAATCACCTGGCTTGAAGGTAGAACCCCCTTGGTATACATTTTAATCAGCCCAGAAGTCTGTATTGAAGCCAGTTGTCCTCTCTTCTAACAGCTCTCAGGAGAACAGGGCTCCACAAGGCTGGGAAAGCAAGATGGGTTCTGCTTGTCCTTCCTTACCTTACCCCACCTCCTTGGCACTTAGCTTTGAGGGAAGGCAAGAGATGGAGAAGCTTGAAATTCTGGGGTGGAAGGGGGGCTTTTGCCTCAAGGAACGAAAGGAGAAGCAGGACAGAGGCGCAGGAGTACTCACTTTTACTCCAGTTCCCTGGGTGATCTTCTTGAAGCTGCTAATGTTGGGGTAGTAAGGTGAGCATTCATTCAGTCGTATTTATTGAGCGCTTAACTGTGTGCTGAACACTGTACTAAGCGCTTGGGAGGTACAAATTGACACCATATGGAGACGGTCCCTACCCAGCATCGGGCTCACAGTCTAGAAGGGGGAGACAGACAGCAAAACAGGTGTCAAAAGAATCAGAACAAATAGAATTAGAGCTGTACGCACATCATTAACAAAATAAATAGAATACTAAACACGTACAAGTAAAATAAATAGAGTAATAAATCTGTACAAATATATATACAGGTGCTGCCGGGAGGGGAAGGAGGTAGCGCAGGGGTGATGGGGAGGAGGAGAGGGAAAAGGGGAGCATACCCATAGAGGTTTAATGACGATTTCTGTGAGTCGTGATTCGCAAACAAAATTTCTGCATTATGTCATTGAATGTCATTGAACTGTGTCTTTCAGGCATTCTTTTAGTTGGACCGCCTGGTACAGGGAAGACGCTTCTTGCTCGTGCTGTGGCCGGAGAGGCGGATGTTCCTTTCTATTATGCTTCTGGATCAGAATTTGACGAGATGTTCGTGGGCGTGGGTGCCAGTCGTATTCGAAATCTTTTCAGTATGTGACATATTTTCAGTCATACAGCTGTGCATCTTGTAATCTGACACCCTGTGAATGCTTTGGAGGAAGGATGGGCAGTGATAACATGTATCTTCATTCGGCTCACCTGCCATGGCTGGGCATAGGGAACAGTGTAGAGGAATAAGAGTCAGTCAGTTAGTCAGTCAGGAGCTGGAGAATTTCTGAAAAACCCCAAGGGGGATAAACGAGAGCATCCATTAAATACAAAAATTCAAAAATACACTAAATAGTTGCATTCTGATCCAAATGGCCGTACTCGCATTATAAGGGCAGTTTGGTTGACATTTGAAAGATGCGCAGGTTCTTAGTTTGATAGGTTCATGTTTATGCACGAAAGTTTGCAAATGCAATTTAAAACCATTTTCCGTTTCCGCAGGAGAAGCAAAAGCAAATGCACCGTGTGTTATATTTATCGATGAGTTAGATTCTGTTGGTGGGAAGAGAATTGAGTCGCCAATGCATCCCTACTCAAGGCAGACCATAAATCAACTTCTTGCTGAAATGGATGGGTAAGTAAAAGTGCACTTTTCTATATGGCTGACATTAATAATATTGTTTTTAAAAGCTGAAAGGTTTATCCCATAAAAAATTCAAGAACGTCAAAATGAATTGAATTGGTAGATGTAGGATATGTATTCAATTTGTCCTTTAGATACTTTTTAAGGCTTATCACATTCCTGTGCAATTTCTGTTTTGTTCTGTTTTTTTTTTTAATCGTATTTATTGAGCGCTTATGTGTACAGAGCGCTGTACTAAGCGCTAGGGAAGTACAAGTTGGCAACATATAGAGACGGTCCCTACCCAACAACGGGCTCACAGTCTAGAAGGGGGAGACAGACAACAAAACAAAACATGTGGACAGGCGTCAAGTCAACAGAATAAATAGAAATAAAGCTAAATGCACATCATTAACAAAATAAATAGAATAGTAAATGTGTACAAGTAAAATAAATAGAGTAATAAATCTTATTCTTCTTTAATTTTCAAAATGCCCATAATTAGGATCCCTTCTTTGATGTAGTGGAAGAATCCTTGTTTTTCTTGGGGTGCTATGGCCATTAAATATAAAACAGCACTTACATAGAAAGTCTGTTTTTTTAACTGAAGAGCTAGCTTATGACTACATAAGTAGAAAGTGTGCTTTCACTCCTGGCTATGAGATTTTGTCCTCTCAGACACTAGTGTTTTTAGGGGTGGTCTTTTACTTTTAGATGTGTAAAAAATTTTTTAACATGTCAGTGGAAAAATATGGCATTGTTAAAACGAAGCCCCTTTTGTGTTTGTTTTTTTAGTTTTAAACCCAATGAAGGAGTTATTATCATAGGAGCTACAAACTTCCCTGAAGCATTAGACAAGTAAGTATAAAGGATTTCATAAGTTATCTCCGAGATGCATTCAGATGATCTTTACGAGAACAGCTGTACAAATGCAGTCCACTGCTATTTGCCTCTTTCCTAAAATATCACTGGGTTCAAGAAGAGGTTTGATAGCCTTGTGGACTTAATGGGTGGAGAGAAAAGTGAGTAATCTTAGAGGATTCTTTGCTAACTGAAGCTGCTTGTTGAAGGCATTTCATCTCAGTTCTTCCTTCAGAGGGTCCTTTGTTGCTACTGTTGGAAATAAGACTGGGCTGGATGGACTGTTGAACTGGCCCAGGGTGGCAATTTTTAATGGTCTTACTCATTGCTTACTGATTAGGAGGTAGATTTTGCACTGCAGCTTGAGTTACAGTCTGAAGCTCGTTGTGGGAAGGGAATGTGTCTGTTTTATTGTTATTACGTACTCTCCGAAGCGCTTAGTACCACGCTCTGCACACTGTAAACTCTCAGTAAATGGTTGATTTCGTTCATTCACTCATTGAGTCGTATTTATTGAGCCCTTACTGTGTGCAGAGCACTGTACCAAGCGCTTGGAAAGTTCAGTTCAGCAAAAAAGTACCCTCTTGCCATAATAATAGTACTAATAGTGGCATTTATTAAGTGCCTGCTATATGCCAAGCAGTGGATTAGATAGAGCCCCACACAGGGCTCATAATCTATGACAATCTATTTTGTCTTCATTTTACAGATGAGGGAACTGGGTCCCAGAGAGGTTAAGTGATTGCCTGTGATCACACAGCAGGCCAGTGGTATGACTGGGACTAGGTATGACTGATTTGCCTAGTACTCTGTTTTTTTCCACTAGGCCTCTCTGCTTCCTGACCTCTCCTTCTCTTCCTTCTCTTCCCATTAATGAAATAAATCTGGTTAACTGCTTTTTTTCAATCAGTAGTATTTATTCAATGCTTACTGTTGACAGAGCACTGTACTAAGCGCTTGGGAGAGTACAATACAGTGGTATTGGTATTTGAGAAGTAGCATGGCTTTATGGAAAGAGTGTGGGTTCTAATCCTCGCTCTGCCAACTGCTTGCTCTGTGATCCTGGGCAAGTCACTTAACTTCTCAGTGCCTCAGTTTCCACCACTCTAAAATGGGGATTAAATCCTACTCCCTCCTACACAAGCTGCGATCCCCATGAGGGACAGGAACTGTGTCCAACCTGATAGAGGTGTATCTACCTCAGCGCTTAGAACAGGGCTTGACACATAGAAAGTGCTTAACAAATACCATAAAACAAAAAGACACAGTCGCTGCCCACAAGGAATTTACAGGCAGGTGGGTGAGACAGGCATTGAAATAAATACAGATAGGAAAATGGCAGTGCTGTGGAGCTGAGGGTAGGGTGAATAGCAAGTGTTTATAGGGTTCAAGTTCAGATGCCGAAGCATTGCTGAACTTTTCACAATCAATATCAGTGTTTAATTTTACCCAATGTTCATTTCTTGTCCCCCTTTAGTGCCTTAATACGCCCTGGTCGTTTCGACATGCAAGTTACAGTTCCAAGGCCAGATGTGAAAGGTCGAACCGAAATTCTCAAATGGTATCTCAATAAAATCAAGTTTGATCAGTGTAAGTCTTTTTTCTATCTTTTGCAAAAACGTGTCTTTATCACTGTTTAAGAAATACAAACAACCCCTCCAAATTAGTAGCAATAACAGCAGTACTTAATAATACTGTGACATGTCCATTTGTACATATTTTATTTGTACGTATCTATTCTATTTATTATATTTTGTTAGTATGTTTGGTTTTGTTCTCTGTCTCCCCCTTTTAGACTGTGAGCCCACTGTTGGGTAGGGACTGTCTCTATATGTTGCCAACTTGGACTTCCCAAGCGCTTAGTACAGTGCTCTGCACATAGCGCTCAATAAATACGATTGATGATGATGATGATGTCCGAGAGAAAAACATCCTCATTTTTTTCATGAAACAGTCCGAACTCTCCTTTTTATTGCTGTCGTCCGGCATATTTCTCTTTATTTTATGCTCTTATTTTATACTTATTTTACTCTGTTCTGGAACATTTCATTTGTTTTAGTCATGGATCATGTAGCTTTTTATTTTAATTGGAAGCAAATATTATTTGTACATTTATTTCTGTGGTGCAGTTAGATGTGTATGTGTTCACTGTGCTGTTTCATTTAAATAACTTATTTGTTTTTAGGTCCTGAATGTAGAAGTGTAGAAATTGATAACAGAAATGAAACAATCACGGCAGTATTGCTATTGCTATACTATTCTATGCAAGTTTTCTCATTATAAAATGTCAGCTGAGCTCTTTTGCGGAAGAAAGTTAAGGTGTATAGCTAACAGACTTGGAATTGAGGAATGAAAATTGCAGTGACAGGAAATTTGTTCGAAATGTAGAAAATGCTGGCAGTTTGGTCAAGTTGTAAATCATAAGAAAATCGGTATTCCATGTCAGTAAAATAACTATGAGATTATTTTAGCCATCACGTAACTCACCCTTTATGTAACATTCTGATTCTACAAATGTCCTTCAAATTATAAATATTTTTGTATTGTTTAGCATAAAATAGACACTTTCCTTTTGTTATAGAATCGTTTCTACTTGTAAAGTTAATATCCTTGAGGTGAAGGATCAAGTTCTTCTGACCTTTTTTTTCTATAAAATATTAATATTTATGCCTTTTTTCCCCTCACAGCTGTTGACCCAGAAATAATAGCTAGAGGTACAGTTGGCTTTTCTGGAGCAGAGCTAGAAAATCTTGTGAATCAAGCTGCATTAAAAGCCGCAGTTGATGGAAAAGATATGGTAACCATGAAAGAACTGGAATTTTCCAAGGATAAAATTCTCATGGGTAGGTTGGATTTTTTTTTCTTTTTTGAGTTGGTAAAGTTTTTCTTTTTGCCACATCCTGCTTACCCAGTAGTGTGAGCCTTTAATAACCATGCGTAAATATCCTGTTAGCTATATTCATAGTCTGTTTGATCATCTTTTGTTTTGAAGGGCACATATAAGTCTCTGTATAGCAGATATGTAATAAACTTTAAAAAATAATGGTGATACGTGTCTATGCCCAACACTCTTTCCCCATGTAATGTCACAGAGCTGAATTCAAACCCTTTCCAAAGTATGGGAAAGTTAAGATGGGCATCTGTTTTCCCTGAAGGTTTTGTTAAGAGACTGAGAGAGCCCTCTGGGTAAGCAGAAGGCAGAACTCAAAAACTGTGCAGGAATTGCAAGTATTGTTGGTCCATCTCACCTCTCCCCAATCCTAAGGAATTTGGATTCCAGGAATTTGCTGTCACATGTATATAGGCTTAAATAGTGCATCCAAACCCCGGAAAGTAGCTAAAAGAATGAACATTCATCTTGCTTCGTCTTCGTTGCCGCCATTAATAGACTCCTTTTAATAAGTTGACAAGAGGGAACGGTAGGCATTAAGCTCTAAAGATGGAACTGGAATTGTTCATCCATTTTACATAATGTAATGAGTGTTTTGGGCTGGTTTTTAGTTACTGCAAAACTGGCAGGGTGTGCCTGTAATTCTAAAGGAAAGGATTAGTGGGTGAGGGTATTTTAGGAAAAAATCATTTTTAAGGTAACTTGTCTGCCATATTTCTAAATGTGTTTATTCTGGTAATTTCATTTGTTTTGGTCGTGGATCATCTAGCTTTTTATTTTAATTGGAAGCAAATAGTATTTGTAGAGTTATTTTTGTACAGTGCTGTTTCATGTAAATAACTTATTTGTTTTTAGGTCCTGAACGTAGAAGTGTAGAGATTGATAACAAAAACAAAACAATCACAGCGTATCATGAATCCGGCCATGCTATCATTGCATATTATACCAAAGATGCAATGCCAATCAACAAAGCTACCATCATGCCACGGGGACCAACACTAGGACATGTGAGTGCTTTCAGTGGGCATTTTCAACAGTGATTCCCAGCGGCCACGAATGGGCTATTTGAGCAGTGCTAGAGGTTTTTCCAGTGTTTATAAAAAGGTACCCATATTCAGAAATGGTTACCATTTCATTTAGCAAGGGACTGGGATACACCCACTTCTACAATGCAAGGATTACACTTTTGCCAAGACCCTCATTATGTTAAACTGTTGCCGCAGTATTCCAACTGTTCTGAAACAAGCAGTTTCTTTACAAGGGCCCAAACAGGTGTGCGGGTTGTTGGATGTTTCTGTCATTTGTGTTACTGGGTTTGAGGTGTTGGTAACTAAGCCGTTCTACTGCGGGGCTACTGTTGCTGGGCTCGCTTCACCTCCCTTAGGCAATAGGTGTAAAGGGGGCCACGGGATTAAGTTTGGGAAGGGAAAATCTCAGTTTGGAAGTGGCAACATCTGCTGTGATGCTCCATTCTGATATGCCTCAGCTTCAACTGCTTCTAGACGATTGCTGTGCCTACCGAGACCTCCCAGATTACTGCCCAAGGCCGAGATGGGGATCCCTGGTGACCCCGGAGGAGGCCAGAACCACAAGCAGGGGTCACAGGATCAGCAGCCCCAGTCAGAGGCTTGAATCCACCCGGGATGGCTTGGCATGCCATTCGTCCTTGACCTTGCCACCATTTGTTCTGCATCAAACTAGCGACCAGGCATCCCTGCGTCTAATTGTTCAGTTCTGTATTGAAGTCTCTATCATTTGTAGATTAGCCTGTCCTTTCTCTCACTCAAGTTCAAAACGGCAAAAACAGAATTTCATGGACTTTCTAGTCAACTGGATTATTCTTTCGTAAGATTCCCCTGGTTTGGTCATTTTTCTTTAGTGCAGGGGCCACACTTACAGGATTTCTTTCCGACTGCCGAAATAACCTTCTTGGCTGATTTGGAACCCTAAAGACACAGAGGCTCAAGGTATATTTTGTATTGCAGCTGAACAGACTTCCCTAATGTAAATGTGACTATATTTAGAATACAAGCCTGCTCTCGGTGAGCTGCTGTTTGCAAATTTTCCTGCATTTTTTTGCACATATTTTCCAAATCGTCTAGGTGTCTCTGCTGCCAGAGAACGATCGATGGAATGAAACTAGAGCTCAGTTGCTGGCCCAGATGGATGTTAGTATGGGAGGAAGAGTGGCAGAGGAGCTCATATTTGGAAGTGATCATATCACCACAGGTTGAGTTGGCAGAATAACTCTCTTTCAAGCTTTCGGTTTGTTAGTTTTAATACACATCAGTTCTAAGCTCTGTTTCCTATTCTAGGTGCTTCTAGTGACTTTGACAACGCAACCAAAATCGCAAAGCGGATGGTGACTCAATTTGGAATGAGTGAAAAGGTAACTTAGTTGATTCATTTTAATCCAGCCTTGTAAATAAGTACTAAACCATATGTTTTTAAGTGCTATAAATAAAACCACCATTTTCCTTTATTCTCCTGGCACAGATATTTACTGGTAGCATTTTGGCTCTACACTCTCTCAGTTCACCTGCTCACATGTTCAGCTATCACCTCTATGCAGACAGCTGCCAAATCTATTCCACTAACCCTGATCTCTTATCTAATAATACCTCCTTGCTCTTGCTCAGGCTGTTCTCCTGGCTTGAAATTACCTCCATCTCCAAATCTGATAGATCACATACCTCCTCATATTCAAAGCCCTCCTGAATTCCCACTCCCTGTAATAAGTCTTCATTAATCAACTCCATGTATCCCAAGTTGTATAAACGCATCAGATATCTCTTGCCCTTGTAGGTTTTGTGAATGTCCTTCCTCAGAATTTAGGGATGTGCATTTAGGCATTTCTTTTGATTAACGTATTTATAAATCTGTCTCTCCCAGTAAACTCCTTGTGGGCAGGGAATGTGATAAATCTTGTTTTGCACTTCTCAAGTGCTTGGTAAAGGGCACTGCTTTCAGTGTCCACACAATAAATTCTGCTTGTACTTCTACGGATACTACTATGGCATAATGAGGTCATCTGTACAGGGGAGATGGAGACTTCTGTAAGGTTGCCAGATGTTTTGGGTCCATAAAGTTGCTTAGATACGTGGTCGCGGATATGCTCTACACAAATGTTTACTTATGGAGTAGAGGAGGAGTGCACTTAATTGTGAACTCTCCCCAAACCTAATCCTCCCTCTGGCTAAAGAGGTTTCGTGCTGTGCTAGAGAATCCTGTTCGTTAAACTCACTTGCCACCCTCTCAGATGGTCTCTGTTGATCCTTTACAGCACATGTGGATGCTCCTTTTATGCTGGGCTTGCGGGCCCTTTGAATTTCACCTTTCAATCCCATGGGATTCTGAAGTTTGGAGAAGTTCCTTGGGTGGTGTGGGAAAGTCGTCTGGAGACAGTTGAAAACTGATTGATCACCTCCTATTGTCTCAGAACTAATTTAGATGGTCTTTTTCACTGTGAAGCATCACTGCAGTTTTGTAGCCAAAGAGGTTCATGTGAGAGAAGCCCTCCTCTGACCTGGGTGTATTCCTCTTTCTCCTTGTAAAAGTTTTTAGTTTGCACAAGAAAATTGTGTTCATATGCGGTAGATTCTGTTTTGGGATTTGGCTCTTAATGTTTATGGAACTTTTTTCTGATTATTTCTATCTTTAGCTTGGAGTTATGACCTACACTGATACAGGGAAACTCAGTCCAGAAACTCAGTCGGCTATTGAACAAGAAATAAGAATACTTTTAAGGGTAAGACTGACCTTTCCTGGAACTTCATACGAACAGACCTTTAAATCCGTCTAAATCAGTTCACTAGTTGGGGTCTAATGAGTCTTCAGTAGAATTGTTTTTTTCTTATTCACATTCCTTAACTGGTGTATTCTGTCACCGTATTCTCTGTGCCCAAGCGGACAGAAAGAAGGGAAGAGAGGACAAGAGGTGGGAGGCTGCCAGCTGGGAAGGTGGAGCCCTGAAGGAAGGTGGTCAACTGGGGACGGGTGGGTGCCAGCAGCACCATCAGGAAGAGGAAAGACAAAAGGCAAGATTTGGGGAGCTAGCCTGAAAGGGCTGGGAGTACAATAGGGCAGGAGCCAGCCAAGCGAAGGTGGAAAAGACAGTTCGAAAGCCAGACAGATGGTGAGTGAAGGACGGGGTGGAGAGGGGTGGACTGTAGACACAGTGGGCCACTTCAGCCCATTGTCCTGCTCTGGTAGTGGCACCAAAAAATGCAAGAATCAAGAGAGAAGAAGTGGGAGAGAGAAAAGTATAGAGAGGAGAGTGGCAAACTGGAGAAGGGAAGGTCAGGGACAGAGAGGGAATGAAGGAATAGGAAATAGGAGAGACCAGCTGTTAAGAGAAAATTGGGAGGACAGACAATGTAAAGAAAAAAAATGAAACAAGGAAAACATGGATATACTTAGGCATCAGTTGATTTTTAGCCAGATCTTTTTAAACAGCATTTGATTGTCTTTTGCTTATCCCGGGCAATTGTGGTACAAATGCTTTTTGGTTGTTTTTTTTTTTACCCCAGTATTGAGATGCTTTTAATTTATTTCTCAGGTGCTTGAACTAAAGGTGTTTTAGTTCCAAGTCCCAATTTTGTCATTTAAATAATTGTGTGTCTTCCTGAATATTGAGGTTAGGCCGCCCTATCCAGGATAGCCTTTTTTCTATGTTTCAGAGATCCAGTGCCCTTCCCCAGTCCTCAGGGGCCACTGAGGGCTTTAAATGATAGCTAATGCCTTTGCAGTGATGTCTACCAATTCTTTTAAGGGCTCTAGCACGTACTCATTTCAGTAAGCTTTGCCGATCTGCGCACACGTTAAATACACGTGCACCATTATTTTGACTGTTAGGTCAAGAGAACATTAAAAGCCTCTCCATTGTTATCTATGTCTTCTCTGGCAGGAGGTGGCATTTTCCTAGTCTAGTCAGAGGAGCTGGGTTCTGTTCTAGCTCTGCCACTTTCCTGTGTGACCTTAGGCAAGCCACTTACATTTTCTGTGCTTGTTTCCTCATCTGAGGATTACGTATCTCTTCTCCTACCCTTTTAAACTGTTCGCTCCCTGTGGGACAGGTTTACCCCAGTGCTTAGTACAGCGCTTGGTACACAGTAAAGTGCCTAACAAATACATTATTAGTAGTAGTAGTGGTAATAGTATCAGCCCCAGTTCCTGGAGAGGAGCTGCGATGCTGTGGTGTGTGTCTGCAGCTCTCCTGGGGAACAGCCAGTCCTCTCTGCAATGTGGAAGCGATCTCTAATAGCACTTTTGCCAATGTGTGGACATGGACTAGTGTAAGAACTGAACCACCTTCCCCATTTGGAGTCCGTTTCCTACCGGCTCTGTGCTAGCGAGCCATGTTTGGAAGGTGCTACAGACCTGAGAGAAAGTGTACTCAGCAGTTCATTTTCAAAACCTTTTTTCAATCCCCTGAGGTATTTTCACTTGGATGGCCAACAGCAGCACTCATCCATCTGCAGCCTGGAGTAACCAGCTGGGTTGAATCCCCCAGCATCTTTGGGTTGAGTTCATGTGCAGATTCACCTCATACCCTTACCTATCACATCTCCTTGATTAAGCAACGTCCTGACTCCGCTTCCTTTTCTTTATCTCCAAACCTGGGAGATGCACCTTAAGTTGACAGATGCTGGGTAGCTTATCCAGTGTTTTTAGAGAGGGAAGGATTAATCTTGGATTTTTTTTAAACTCCCATCTAAGTCACGAAGGTGAGTCCGGAACTAAACAGCATTCCCAAGAGCACAAGTTTTAATCTGTGAAAACCAACCCTTTTTCTTTACCCCCTGCCATTTTTCAAGCATTAAATTCACAACCTCTTGATCTATAGGTAGTTTGCCCATTAAGTTTTATAATAAGCTAACTTTTTCAGATGTTTTGATTCTAACTTCGTTTTTCATTTTAGGATTCATATGAGCGAGCAAAAAACATTTTAAAGACACATGCGAAAGAGCATAAGAATTTAGCAGAAGCTTTATTGACCTATGAGACTTTGGATGCCAAAGAAATTCAGATTGTTCTTGAGGGGAAGAAACTGGAAGTGAGATGATAAACTTGTGATATGGAACCATAACTTACAAGAACATAAATTCAGCGATGCAGGAGTCTCCTTATGCAACATCACTCATTTTTTTTCTTCCTGATGTGTGTTGTAATGTACCAATGACATTTAAAAGTTATCATACACTTTCTTGTGAGTCTTTTGTTACATGTATCTAAATGTTCTTACTCTTAAGGGCGCTTAGAACAACTGAGCTTCCTCTAGCAAACAGTATAGCAGAAATGAAGACATATCGGACTCAGTTCAGCTTGTTTGGGAGACCTCAATCAGGTCTTGTTGGAAAGTGCAAGGCTGTAGTGTTTCTTTAACTTGCTCTTCACAGATGACTGGGTTGCTAGAATTAGTTCTAAATATCTTCTTTAATTTGTTTGGGATATCATGAACTCAAAACTTAATTTGTTGGTAGAACTTAGAACCATCAGTGGACTAGCACAGAAGAGACGGAAACCAAATTTCTACTTTTATCAGCGGAAAATGCAGTAAAAAGCACCAAGTGGTACTGCAGAAATACATTTTACCCAAAATAGTTACTTTGGCTAGGAAGAAGACTGTGCAAACACACATCAAAACTCCGAAAAGCAAAATCTTTTTTTCATTTTCCATAGGCTCCACAGGGTTGTTTCCAATCTCTTGCTCAGGGGTGAGAAAAGGACCCTTAAAATGTAGGGACAGACACAATTCCACTAAGTAACAAAAACCATTCAGCTAACAAGATATCCAGTCCACATCCAATTCCTGTTAGCTTTTGCTAAACATTAAAAGGGTTGGGTGTTCATGTGCTGTCAGAACGTGACAAGTGAATATGCACCATGTGTGCTTACTTATAAAATTCTTGTATGCTTTTTAATTCAGTAGACAGGGGTTATCCTATACTTACAAAAGAATTTCCAATTACAGTGGTTTTATAATGGTTGTCTGGATTTCTAACCCCCGCAACCCCCCCAAAAAAAGTACATGGACTTTAATAGGGTGTAATTGAAGGGGAATTTTTAGAAGATATTCTTGCCATTTAATTATGAGTCACATCCCTACTAGTTTAGTTTGTGACATTGTATTGACCACCTACTTCAGTAATGTGATCAATGTCAAATTCTCACAAGAAGGTGATCATTTTATTTTTAGATTTCATATTAGTCATGAGAGGTAAAAATACAAGCATAGAAAATAGACATTTGAAACTAGAAATGGGCTTTAGCTTAAAAGAGGTAGTTTATACCAGTGAATGTAGAAAAATTTGTATCAGGACTGAACAAAAGGGTTTTTTGGTTATTTTTTTTTTCCGGTCTGCAGTAATGGATCCCTATTTTTAGCAAAGAATGCAGTTTATTTTTCAGAACAACTGCTGAATATGGCTTTCTATGTGTTTTGCTATGTTTTTCCAAAATAGTTTTGTACAGTGTCATTTCTGGTGTATTGTGAAAATTCCTCAAGGCTCTTGCTATAACACAGTTTCACAAAGTGGTGGCTGCCCTGTTTCAGATTTGGGAACGTGCTTCAGATAAACCTAGAAACAACATGCTCTGCCTTTTGTTTCTGGATCAATAAAAGATCCCTTTTAATTACAGGTTAGTGGTTTTTCTTTTACTGTGGACTGATAAATGTAAGGCTTATTTTGGGCAGCTTGCAAATTGAAATGTATTTAAAAGAGGTAAAGTAAATATAATAAAGAACAAATTTTGTGAAAATACTATGATGTTTTCCTCATCAGAATTTCTAGTTGTGTTAGAGTTGTTTGTACTGCTTTTGAATAACAGATTTTACTTGAGTCCTTCAGATTGCACTTTTATCCCCTCTCCATTTTCCAGGTCTGGATTCTTCCCTTGCTTTTTCAACTCTGCAGCCAAGGTTCATCTGGAAGGCTCAGACTTATTTTCCATAGGACTTCTAGGGCATTTTGCCGGCCAAAATGAAGACTACTCTCTGAATTCTCATCACTACTGTTTTTGCCAATTGAAGTAATTCTCTATAACTTTCTAGTTGCCGAAATTGCCAACCACTTGGTGTTTTGGGCAGAGATGTTGTCTTTTACAGATGGGGAAAATGGGCAAGGAGGAGTTGGGTCACGGGCATACCTGTCATTATCAATCAATCAATCGTATTTATTGAGCGCTTACTATGTGCAGAGCACTGTACTAAGCGCTTGGGAAGTACAAATTGGCAACATATAGAGACAGTCCCTACCCAACAGTGGGCTCACAGTCTAAAAGTGAACATATCCTGTGTTCATAACATAAGTGAACATTAGTGAACATATCCTGTGTTAGCTAATGACTATTCCGTTCTAGCTGAGAGTGACAGAATTTGTGGGCTACGCAAGGTCTGGCTGGGCTTGTTTTTCTCCATTATCTTTCTATTCATACCTGTCTTGCTTTTCTTTTTCTCTGGGTCCCTGTTCTTCAGCCTCCTCAGCTTTCCTGAGATGTCTCCTTTCACCATCCTCTCCCTCTTGTGCCTGGTAGTCAACATTTCTTGACCCAGTGGGTTTTCTGAGCTTATTTCTCCCACTCCTGCCCTCTTGTAGCTCAGCTTTCTTCCTTACTTTATTATATTATAAGTGTTCACTATGTGTCAAGTACTGGTTTTGTTCTCTGTCTCCCCCTTTTAGACTGTGAGCCCACTGTTGGGTAGGGACTGTCTCTATATGTTGCCAATTTGTACTTCCCAAGCGCTTAGTACAGTGCTCTGCACATAGTAAGCGCTCAATAAATACGATTGATGATGATGAAGTACTGCTCTAAGTGCTGGGGTAAATACAAGTTAATCAGGTTGGACACTGCCCCTGTTCTTCAGGCTAAGTAAGGGAGAACGGGCAGTGAGTCTTCATTTTACAGATGAGGAAACTGAGGCACCGAAAAGTTAATTGAACCAGTTCTGCTGGGGCCAGGTGGCAGTGGTGACATTGATAAAATCATCAAAATATGAATTGATAGAAGTTCCAGCTTTAATAATAGTTATCAAATACTATAAATAGGTAATAATACGATTTTACTTTGAGAAAAATATATTGAGGCACCATTCGTGAAGATTATGTTTTAGTCATAAAAAACAGGGTAGGTCATTATTTTACGGCAGGACCGTTCACTACATTAAGGTCTCTGAGGCTTTATCAGTCACATTTAAACGGTCTCATGCGGAGTTGACGGTCCACCCCTTTGGGAAGCAATTTTACTTGTTCTTCGCCCTTGGAAAACTCACACTCAGGGGCCTCCCACCTTTACAGTTGGCCAAAACATAATCAGTGGCTATTTCTCCTTTCAGGCTTCATGTTGTAGTGATCTTTTGCCAGGATCTTCATGGCGGTTGGTGTACACTTGACTCCAGTGCAACCTAGTTCCACAGGTCTGTTCCATAAAATTGCCCATTGTTCTTTTCTGTCTCTGAAGTGTGACCTCTACCAATTGGAGAGTCTCTATCCGTTCGTGTTGTGTTGAATCACTTTTTACATATTTAGTTGACAGATAACACTTTGGGCCTTTATTCACTAATTCTGCCTCTGAAATAATCTACGTGGGTAAAATGAAATAGAAAATGAAATTATTCAGATCATTTAAATTACACTGCTAGAGTAAAATAGAGGCACTGAGTATCCAAATTGGCTGTGGACATTTATCATTTAGAGAAGCAGCGTGGCTTAGTGGAAAGAGCATGGGCTTGAGAGGCAGAGGTCATGGGCTTTAATCCCGCCTTTGCCACTTAGCTGTGTGATCTTGGGCAAGTCACTTCACTTCTCTGTGCCTCAGTTATCTGTAAAATGGGGACAAAGGCTGTGAGCCCCATGTGGGACAACCTAATTACCTTGCATCTTACCACAGCGTTTAGAACGATGCTGGGCACATAGTAAGCGCTTAACAAATACCAACATTATTATTATTATTAAATGAACTTGATAATTATTCAGTTCTCCACTTTGCCTGTGAAGGCTAAATATTCCACGAGTACTTAGCATGAACAAATAAAAGTAATTAAGAAAAGCCTATTGGTAAATCAAATAATCTCTGGCCTCTTAGTAAAATTACTTGAATTAATTTGGAATATCTGTGTTGAATGATGAGGGTGATATGCAAAATGGGAATTTTGAAATATGTAATTGAGTAAAAAGCTAGGTATTTGGAGCGGTGGTCAGTGCCTGTTCTTGGGCTTCTCTGGTTTTCAATCTTCGTTACTCTTACATGGGCTGCAGTGACACTGTCCTAAAACTGAGTTTCTTCTTCATCATTTTTGTTGCTCTCATTTTGTTTTTCAACATTTACTGTTTTGTTTGAGTCGCTCTCCAAAAGTGAGATTAAAGTCAAGAGGGTTGTGTTAGGATCAAGCAGATTCACAAGAGGAACATCTACCTTTCTATGATGGAAGAGTCTGTTTTGTAGGGTCATAGCTGACATAGAGTCCATGCCCAGTGACTGAAGGGATGTATTCATTGTGATATTGCTGAGATTTGCATTGCACAGTTCGCTCACCAAAGAGGTGACATAATCCTCAGTACTCATCTGAGATGAGCTGGCTTGCGACTCTCTGCTCGATTTTCCCATGAGGCTGGGATCTTCTTGAAAAATATGAAAGAAACGGAGTTTCATGGATGTAGACTGAGAAAAGAAATAATCATATAAGGAACGGAAATCTAGTCGAACCACGGCTTGCTGTGGATTATTCAGAATTAAACTTTTTTCAAGGTATTCATAAATTTCAGCTGTTTGGAGAGTGAGTATTCCCTTTGTGGCCAGAATGTCCTGCAGATGACGCTTGTTTTGCAGCAACCCGAGATTCATTGCTCCCCAGTTAATGGATTGCCCCGGAAGACCACAGTTTCTCCTGTAGTGGCAGAAGATGTCCAGAAAAGAATTGGCAGCGGCATAATTTGCCTGCGTGGAATTGCCAAGGAAAGACGTCACTGAGGAGTAGCACACAAAATAATCAAGCTCCAGCTCCCTTGTGGCACAGTGAAGATTTATGACCCCGGCCACCTTCGGACTCAGCACTTTCTCAAAGCGAGAGATGTTCAGAGCTTCCAGATGGCCGTCATCTAAGACCACCGCACTGTGGAAGACGCCCTTGATGGCACTGTTTGGGAAGAATTGGCCGACTGACCCAATCACTTTCTTCACCATGGCATGGATGCTAACATCGCACTGTAGGCTGATGATCTTGCACCCTTTGTTCTGACTTTCCAGGGCCTGTATTTCCTGCTGCTGCTCTGTATTTGGGCTTCGTCTCGAAAGAATCATCACGGCACCCGCTCCATTCTGGGTGACAAATCTCACTGTTTCAAACCCCAGCCCAGAGAGTCCCCCGGAGACGATATACACTCCATTCGGCTTGAACAGCGTATCCTTGGCTGCGTACTGGGGTATGTCTGAAACACTACCGTGTGGCATTTTCCCCTCCAAAACAGCAACTGGGATTGTGCTGCAGGTGAAATAGGAGGATGAGGGCGGGTCTACAAAAGATCCGTTTTGCTGAAAAATAGAACTGGCCAAGTTAACACTCCATTTCGTGTGTACTGACTTTAACCACCCAGAGACCTCCCTTTTGACTTTCCTAAGAGCTGCTTTCTGGAGGGCTTGGCTGAGACTCAGGACGTGAACCTGGATCGATTCTTGACCGCCCTGCATCAGTCTTCGTAGAAATTCAGGTTGGTGACGGCCACATACAATGACTACATCTCTGAGTTGGGAAAGTTGAGAGAGGTTTTCTTCGGAAATCCTTTCCGATGGAGGCAGAAAAACGAGGGCCTGACACGGTTTCAGTTGGTGCCATAGGTCAGGAGAGAATGAGGCAAGCCCTGCTTTCCAACCCACATCCCTGGCTGTCATCATCAGGACTTGGCCCAGGGCCGACTCCGGTTGGGAGGTAACGATGCTTAAGGAGGGAAGGTGTTTTGCCTTTGGTAGGATCCGGTTGAGAATTTCCCATGCTATTATGAAGTATGACGTACACGGTGCTTTTCTAAAGCCTGGAAACTTCTTAGTGTTGAAACAGACCACCTCAGGAATTGACACCCTTGAAGCCGCCCCACCTGGGTAGCAGGTTGCGACATGGTCCCCGACTTTCACATCTTTCACTTGGCTGCCTGTAGCAGTGACTGTACCACTGAAGTCCAGGGCTAAGAGTTCATGTTTGCCTGCTGTATAGCGGTTCCAGTACAGACTGTCGCCAAAGTTACAGCTAGAAGCACTCACGGGAAAATAATCATCTGAATGGACGCATATTTGATCGATCTGGACTTCAACCATGTGGCCCTCAAGAGGAGCAGTTCTGTGGTTGCCCTGAGCTGTCAAATCCACGATCTTGTATGGGTGTGCGGTATACAGAGTAAACTTCTCCGAGTTCTGGGAGCACCTTAAAGAAGGGCAGTTGTCTGTGTTTTGGAGTGGAGTGTGCCTGATTTCAGAAGTATAAATTCTTCCCTGACTGATCCAGATCTCCGGATACTCCTTCCCTTTATACTTAGCAATCGTTTCTCCTAGTAATGGGATGTCCTGTGTGAAACTGATGTCGATCATCTGAAATGTGAGGTCAGAGACTTCCACCCAGGCGCTTCTGGTCATGCCACATAGGACAAATCCGGGGTTAACGTGATCCACGTTTCTGTCAGTTGTGCGATAGGTGATAACCGTCACCGAAGAATTAGAATTCTGTTCTCTCAAGGCCAGAATCACTTGCCGAAATGCCTCGCAGCACTTAGCTAGGTGTTGGACAATCGTGTCACTGGGGGACTCTTCACTTAATTTTTGAATTCCCCACATGAACAGAACATCTTGGAAGCCTTTGATTTCGTTTTTCATCTTTTCTCCCACTGTCCTCTCCAAACCCTGCATTTTCTCCCAGTCCTCGTACATAACAAACTTTGATTCTCTGTGTAAGTATTGTTTTAGCTGTTGAGCTATTCCAAGTTTGTCAGCCAACACTGCAACTCTTGGAGCTTCAGCTGCCTGCAGAGGCTGGTGAGTAGGAGATATTTCTTTCCACTTATTTTCAAACAGGATGTTTTTCTCTGTAGCAGCGGTTTGGGTCAGATAAGTGATACCAACGTGTTTTAGTTCTGCCAAGACTGAACCATGTTTATTTACGAAGTACCCACACACTTCCAAGGAGTTCCCGGTAGACTTGGTTGTTTTCATATATATCATCATTTCCAACTCCAGAGGTCTCAGAACTGAAAGACTGCCTATGGCAGATGGAAAAGCAGCTCTTCCTCTGTTTTTTGAGTCTCGTGAGGCCAGGGCAGCCGTCATTTGCAAGAAACAGTCTAACAGGACTGGATGGATGTGATATACATACATTTCCTTGCTGCTCTGTTCGCTGACCTGGATCGTGGCTATAGCTTCCTGTAGCTCTTCACAATATGATATATCACTTATCTGTTTGTAAACAGGCCCATACTGAAATCCCACCTGAGAGAGTTTTTCATCAATTTCGTCTATAGCTAACAATGACTTGCACCTTTGAAAGATGTCGTGAATTGAGATGTGCTTCTCCTCACACAAATTTCCTGAGGTTTTCATGATGTGTCCGGTGGCGTAGACCGCAGAGGTGGCCGAAGAGAGTATCCTGAATGCCGTCGTTGTCTCTTCCGACTCCAGTTGAACCTTCAACTCCAAGGAGGTTTGGTTTGCTACACAGGGAGCCGAAAAATTGATGTTAATCTGGTATGCGTTTAAAGGCACTTTAGGTTTTGAGCAGTTCATGATACAGGCCAAACCCAGCTCCACAAAAAGCGCACCAGGAACTAAGGGGACCCCATTGTTCCAGTGTTCGTAGACGTAGGGAGCTGAATCCTGAGAGATTGTGCAGCTGAACTCCCCAGCCCCATCTGCACTGCTTATTAGAGGATGATTTGGGACGCCTGCCCTTTGTTGTCGCTGCAGACTTTGCAGGTAGACTTTGAGATTTTGATGATCAAACTGATACCTTGGGAAGGCTGTAGGAAGGGCTTTCATTCCATCATAAAAGTGCTGCCAGTCAAGATTGTATCCCAGTTCAAAGAGGTTTTCGACTAGAGCAAAGAGTGTTGCGTAGTCGCTGTCTGTTTGCAGGGCCGGAAAAACCACAGTGTCTTTTCCCAGGGTTTCCATGATGTTTCTCTCAAGTGCCCTTCTGGGACCTATTTCAACATACACTAAGTTTTCCTTACCAAGAGCTGAGGCCTTGACGGCCTGCATGAAAGCCACTGGCTCACGGATGTTCCTGGCCCAGTACTTGCCAGTGGTGAAATCATCTCGAGAAGCTGCCTTCCCTGTCACAGTCGAAATAATCTCCACTTCTGGCTCCTGCCTCTGCAGGTTCTTTAAAGAGTGTGCAAGGGTTGTGACAATCGGATCCATCATGTGACTGTGATAAGCAGTCGGGACACCTAAAACGTGCAGAAACACGTTCCTCTCCCCAAACTGCTGCTGCAGTTCTCCGCGGACTATTTCCACCGCGGCTGCCTCCCCGGACAGAGTACAGGAGTGGGGACTGTTAACCGCCGCTATGCATATCTTCCCAGACTGCAGGGCAAGGACTTTTGAGACTTCTTCCAAAGGGACATTCCCAACAACCAGCATCTTGCCCCCGCTAACCGTTGCCTGCAGCCTGCTCCTGTGATGAATTACGCTCACGGCATCAGCAAGGGACAGGAGACCAGCGCAGTGTGCAGCAGCCACTTCGCCCATGGAATGGCCCACCACGGTAACAGGCTTGATGCCCCAGAGTTTCAGGAGAGCCACAAGGGCTACCTGGACTACAAAGAGTAAGGGCTGAGCAATTTCAGGTTTGGAAAAGTCTTCGTAGTCATTTTCTATTAATTCCAGAAGGTTGACGGGTGCGTACCGGAGAAATAAATCGGTAACTTCCTGGCATTTTGCTCGAAAGACCGGTTCAGCTCGTAGCAAGACCTTGCCCATCCCTTTGTAGTGGACCCCGTTTCCAGAGAACACAAAAACCAGTTCCGGGATGCCCCTGGCTGGAGGTCTTTCGGCTTGTGTGGCCGTTTTAAGTTGCTGCTGTAGGTGTTGGAGGGAGGGGGTCACAAATGCTTTCCTGTATCTGTACTGCGCGTGGCTCCTCCGACAGGCAGATGTGTAGGCCAGGTTCTGCAGGGAAATCGAGTCACTAGTGTTCAGTTGGGTGGCCGTGTCTTCCATTGTGAGGCGGAGAGATCTCCCGGAAGCTGCAGAGAGTATAAATACCTCAAACGGCCTCTTGGGAGGTAGAACTGGCGCTTGCTGCCGAATCTGTCTGACGACAACGTGAGCGTTGGTCCCCCCAAATCCAAAGCTGTTGACCCCTGCAATGCGGCCAAATTCCCTGGATACTTCCCAGTTGGCCACACTGGTTGGAATGGCGAGATTGAGTTTCTCCACATCCACGCTACTGCTACCATGGGAGTAGTGCAGAGATGGAACCATCTTTCCATGGCGCATCATCAGAAGCACTTTAATGAGGCCCGCCACTCCGGCTGCTGATTCGGCATGGCCAATGTTCCCTTTGACGGAACCCATCTTCAGGGCCGGCACGCCACTGGGCCTCTTCTGGCCAACGGCCTCCCCCAGGCTCTCGGCTTCGGTCGGATCCCCGACGGCCGTGCCCGTGCCGTGGGCTTCCACGTACTGTACAGCCGCTGGGTGGACGTGAGCCGAGTAAATGCTGTTTAGGAGCTCCACTTGCTGCTTGTGGGCAGGCCTGGTGATGGGAGTTACCGCTCTTCCATCCTGATTCACGGCACTGGCCATGATCACCCCCCAGATCCTGTTGCAGTCTTCCTGGGCCTGTTACAGAACGGAAGATTCGGTGGGGTCAGAGTTGCCTTTTAGACACCGAACGTATTGTCTTCACAATTCTGAAAAAGCAGCTACCTTTCTCAGTGGCTTCAGCAAGACAATTCCACAGCCTTCTCCCCTTCCGTAGCCATTGGCCTTATCTGAAAATGGTTTGCTCATCCCTTCAGGGGATATCATTTTGGCTTTACTCAACACTACGTTGATGCAAGGTTCTAAAATGTAGCTCACTCCTCCACAGAGAGCTGCTTCACAGTCTCCTGCATTGAAAATGCAAATAAGATGGAGTGAACAATAACGAGGGACTGTCTCAAAGGCAGATTGGATGATCCTATTGGTAGGGAGTTTTCAGAGGTTCCTACCGTACTCCTTCATTCCCCTCATTGCTTCTTGTCCTCTATTCAGTGCACCCTGCATGTTTCAAGCTCAAGGTTTGCAGTCGTAGAAGGGTTCAGCTGCTTTCTGGAGTAAGGCAGCTCGTTCCATTTTCACTCTTCAGTTCCATTTTTACTCTTCAGTCTCAGCCACTCCCCTTGGAGAAGTGCGGGCTGAAGGTGACACTTGAGAGGGATGGCTTGGGCTGGTGGCATATCCTCTTAAGAGGGCCAACATGGGCTACGTGTTGCAGAAGGGGAGACTCTGAACAAGGTTGTTTGGGCAGGGAAAAATTAGTGGTCCATGAGGCTTTGGTTCCAGGAGTTCAGACTGCTCTAGGGTCAGTCCAGGGAGGGGTACTGGAGTGGTGGTAACAGGAAACACGTCTACTTACTGTTGAATTGTAATAGATCAATCAACCAATGACATTGATTGATCACTATGTGCAGAGCTCTATCTTAAGCTCATGGGTGAATAATCTATCCATGGTATTTACTGAGCACTTACTATGTGCAGAGCACTGTACAATACAACAGAGTTGGAAGACACGTTCCCTGCCCACAACAGGCTTACATCATCATCATCATCATCAATCGTATTTATTGAGCGCTTACTATGTGCAGAGCACTGTACTAAGCGCTTGGGAAGTACAAATTGGCAACATATAGAGACAGTCCCTACCCAACAGTGGGCTCACAGTCTAAAAGGGGGAGGACAGAACAAAACCAAACATACTAACAAAATAAAATAATAGAATAGATATGTACAAATAAAATAAATAAATAGAGTAAAAAATATGTACAAACATATATACAAACATATACTTACAGTCTGGAGAGCTTAGTACTCTCTCAAGTGCTTAGTACAGCACTCTGAACACAAGTGCTCAATAAATACCATTAATTGATCGTGCTTATTAATCCTATTCTCTTCAATCAATCAATCAATCAATCAATCAATTGTATTTATTGAGCGCTTACTATGTGCAGAGCACTGTACTAAGCACTTGGGAAGTACAAATTGGCAACACATAGAGACAGTCCCTACCCAACAGTGGGCTCACAGTCTAAAAGGGGGAGACAGAGAACAGAACCAAACATACCAACAAAATAAAATAAATAGGAAAGAAATGTACAAGTAAAATAAATAAATAAATAGAGTAATAAATATGTACAACCATTCCCCTGAGGGCCACCTTGCCTGTGGTCACCAAACTACTTGGGCTGACCCTTGAAGCATCTCAAAGGGATGGGGGTAGAGGTGTTTTCTTCCTTGCCCTTCGAGCTACAGTCAGGGGCTACCATTTTTCTCCAAGGAGGTGACGGAGTCTAGTGAAAACAATTCTCCAGGAGGAGTGGAGAGAACTGGTGCTAGGCCCATTCTGAATGGGCTATGTTCCCCAGGAATGGCCAGGAGGAAACAAGGCAGACACATCATCATCATCAATCGTATTTATTGAGCACTTACTATGTGCAGAGCACTGTACTAAGCGCTTGGGAAGCACAAATTGGCTGAGAGCTGGGCCAAGATTGGACCGACACAGCCTGGTGGAGGGCAAGTTGTGGGGACGGGGGTGCAACAATGCAGTGAAGCATCAAGGCAGCTTTTGGGTTGCTCGTTTAGAGCATTTCCAGGTGAGTTCCCATGATCCAGGCCAGGTGCTTGTGTCCAGATGCTCATACAACCCCTACATGACCTGTAATTTGGCCAAGAAATCTAGTATTGCAGGAAATTTCCCCACCAAAATTCAGGGGAGAAACCTAATAATGCTTATGGTATTTGTTAAGCAGTTACAATGTGCAAGGCACTGTACTAAGCACTGGGGTCCTCTGTCCAGGGAGACTCTGGCAGCTCCTAGAGGCCCAAATCTTATAAATGATTTCTCTGAGGCTTGACCTGGTTGGGTCCTTGGCTAACTATGGAGAAGCAGCCACTGAGCCACTGTGGGATAGCAGGTATGTTACTTGATGACTCCGATGTCTCTTTCTTTCACTTCAAAAATTGAGGCAGCATGTTCTCTCTCCCTTTAGTACAACAATGTGATGAAAATAAACAAGCTATGTGAGCTGTTAGAAAGGAAGACTTCATAGAGGTACAGTACACTTATTCCCAACTGATTAACATAGTGGTCTGCATATATTAAGTTGTTAATATATTGCCTTTATATATACATATACACAATATATTGTATATATATATGTCATTTATTGATTACTTAAATTATCCTGGGGTTTTGTCATCTCAAAGCTGAGTACAGAAGCGCTTAGTACAGTGCTCTACAACACAGTAAACGCTCAATAAATACACTTGAATGAACGAGTAGGCTGATCCAGGGGCCGGGGTTGCACAACTAAACCAAACTGAAGACTTTATTCTGGTGGGAGCTAAAAACCAAAACTTTTCCGGATAGTTCTGTCAAAAGAGCAGTTTATCTTAATCTTTTGGGTGAGGTCAGATTTTTCTCAGAGAACAAGTGAGATGAGTCTCTAATTACCTGCTCTGCAAGAATCAGGGGCAGGAAGAGCCAATGTCTGAATTGGCCAGACAAACCTCCCCAGCGCTTAGAACAGTGCTTTGCACGTAGTAAGTGCTTAATAAATGCCATTATTATTATTATTACATTGATCACTCTCTGCCTCACCCAGCCCGAATGGTGGCAGACCAGCCTAATGGTAATGCTAAATGGCACGGTAAATGTTTCCCTGTTTCTCACTGCTACGCAATTGAAATATTGAAAATAAAATGGAAAATTTAATTTTCAGATTTAGTCGCGCAGCTTAGTATGTTGAAAAGCCATAATGAAACTCGCAGTAAGTTGAAGCCACTACGTTCTGAGCTGTTGATTGTTTCGTAGATTGCGGTACCTTGTTTAATGGCGAGGCAGGCATAATGCAGGGCAACGAGAGACGAGGAGCAGGCGGTGTCTATCACGAGAGAAGGTCCGGTGAGATTGAAGACATATGAGATCCTGTTAGCGGCTATGCTCATTGCTGTTCCGGTGGCATTGTAGTGGTTGGCCAGGGTTGCAGTCTGAGAAGCCATAAACTCATAATCTCGATTCATAAGACCTGGAAACAGATCGGACACTTTGAGTGAGAAGTGGGCTAAAGGCGAGACTATGTTCATCTAAACGTGGAGCCCAAGCAAGTGTCCTAAGACTGCCCTGGCTCCGATGACCGCGCACATCACTCACGAATCTTTTTTGTGATTCCGCTGGCAAAGCGGGAGCCAAAAAAGAAAAACCAAAACGCAAATCTAGGGTCCAGACCAGGTCTAGCAAAGCAGTAAAACCTTGTGGAAAGAGTGTGGGCAGAGAAGTCAGAGGACCTAGGTTCTAATCCTGGTTCCGCTCTTGCTTGCTGGGTGACTTGGAGCAAGTCACTTAGCTTTTCTGTGCCTCTGTTTCCTCATCTGTAACATGGGGATTCACTGTCTGTTCTCCCGCCTACTTAAAACCTGTATATATGTTTGTACATATTTATTAATCAATCAATCAATCGTATTTATTGAGCGCTTACTGTGTGCAGAGCACTGTACTAAGCGCTTGGGAAGTATAAGTTAGCAACATAGAGACAGTCCCTACCCAATAGTGGGCTCACAGTCTAAAAAATTATTACTTTATTTATTTTACCTGTCCATATCTATTCATTTTATTTTGTTAGTATGTTTGGTTTTGTTCTCTGTCTCCCCCTTTTTGACTGTGAGCCCACTGTTGGATAGGGACTGTCTCTATATGTTGCCAACTTGTACTTCCCAAGCGCTTAGTACAGTGCTCTGCACACAGTAAGCGCTCAATAAATACGATTGATTGATTAAAACAGGAACCCCATGAGGGAGAAGGGACTATGTCAATTAATCAATCGTGTTTATTAAGAACTTACTATACCATACTAAGTGCTTGACAGGGTACAATACAACAGAATTAGCAGAACTGAGCTTTCAGTCTAGAGAGGGAGATGGGCATTAATATGAATAAGTAATTTATAATGTATAATTTAAAGCTATGTACATAAGTTCTGTGGGGTTGGGGTGGGGTGAATATTGAGAATTCTGTCTCCCCCTTTTAGACTGTGAGCCCACTGTTGGGTAGGGACTGTCTCTATGTGTTGCCAATTTGTACTTCCCAAGCGCTTAGTACATTGCTGTGCACATAGTAAGCGCTCAATAAATACGATTGATGATGATGATGATCGAGTGTCCAAAGGTCCTAGGTGGGACAGGGACTTTGTCCAACCTGATTATCTTGTACCTACCCCAGTGCCTAGAACAGAACCTGCCACACAGTAAGCGCTTAATAAATATCATCATGATTATTTTAAATACCATCATTATTATGAAGATTGGGACTCCAAGAGGTAGGCTCAAAATCCCACTGGCCCTGTTTAGGTCAGACACATTAGTGCAGCAAAGAACCATCTTTATGTGGTCCTAGCATGTCAATCACACTTCTTTCACCATATTTGCACACACTGATGGGCCTTTCCTGATCAATCAATCGTATTTACAAAGAACCATCTTTATGTGTTCCTAGCAAGTCAATCACACTTCTTTCACCATATTTGCACACACTGATGGGCCTTTCCTGATCAATCAATCGTATTTACAAAGAACCATCTTTATGTGTTCCTAGCATGTCAGTCACACTTCTTTCACCATATTTGCCCACACTGATGGGCCTTTCCTGATCAATCAGTCGTATTTACAAAGAACCATCTTTATGTGTTCCTAGCATGTCAATCACACTTCTTTCACCATATTTGCCCACACTGATGGGCCTTTCCTGATCAATCAGTCGTATTTACAAAGAACCATCTTTATGTGTTCCTAGCATGTCAATCACACTTCTTTCACCATATTTGCCCATACTGATGGGCCTTTCCTGATCAATCAATCGTATTTACAAAGAACCATCTTTATGTGTTCCTAGCATGTCAATCACACTTCTTTCACCATATTTGCACACACTGATGGGGCCTTTCCTGATCAATCAATCATATTTACAAAGAACCATCTTTATGTGTTCCTAGCATGTCAATCACACTTCTTTCACCATATTTGCCCACACTGATGGGCCTTTCCTGATCAGTCGTATTTACAAAGAACCATCTTTATGTGTTCCTAGCAAGTCAATCACACTTCTTTCACCATATTTGCACACACTGATGGGGCCTTTCCTGATCAATCAATCATATTTACAAAGAACCATCTTTATGTGTTCCTAGCATGTCAATCACACTTCTTTCACCATATTTGCACACACTGATGGGCCTTTCCTGATCAATCAATCGTATTTACAAAGAACCATCTTTATGTGTTCCTAGCAAGTCAATCACACTTCTTTCACCATATTTGCACACACTGATGGGGCCTTTCCTGATCAATCAATCGTATTTACAAAGAACCATCTTTATGTGTTCCTAGCAAGTCAATCACACTTCTTTCACCATATTTGCACACACTGATGGGCCTTTCCTGATCAATCAATCGTATTTACAAAGAACCATCTTTATGTGTTCCTAGCAAGTCAATCACACTTCTTTCATCATATTTGCACACACTGATGGGCCTTTCCTGATCAATCAATCGTATTTACAAAGAACCATCTTTATGTGTTCCTAGCATGTCAATCACACTTCTTTCACCATATTTGCCCACACTGATGGGGCCTTTCCTGATCAATCAATCGTATTTACAAAGAACCATCTTTATGTGTTCCTAGCATGTCAATCACACTTCTTTCACCATATTTGCACACACTGATGGGGCCTTTCCTGATGGTATGTCATCATCAAAAACGCAGGGCAGCCAAGTGTGCGCCCCTGCGCTCTCTCTACGTTTGTCACACTTCATTTGCTTCCTCTAAGGATCGTGCAAATGCTCAGCCCTGGATTACGGCCTCACCAATGAAGACGCCCACCCTGCTGCCTGCCACTTCTTCGGTAGGGATTCCTGCATCCTCCAGAGCCCTGTAAGTGCATTCCAGAAGTGATTTGTGCTGAGGGTCGAGGCGATCCGCTTCGGGATCACTGATTCCAAAAAGTTTGTTGTCAAATTCATTAAATCTAGGAGAAAAAACCCAGTAAATAGAATTATTTAGCAAAGGCACTAGGGAGTCATTTTATTTTAAAAGCCTCTCACTTGGCATCAGGCAATGAATAGGAAGATTCCAAGCAAATTTACCCACCAAACATGATCTGCATTTAGCTTCCCCAACTTGGGGATCGTCGGCATGCCCTTAAGAAGGGCAGTTTCTTGGCTCTGACCTTCTGATTCCATCCACTACTCCATGCTGCTTCACATATAGTAAGTGCTCAATAAATACCAATGTTTGATTGATTGACCTAAGTTCTAAGCGCTGGGAGGGATACAAGGTGATCAGGCTGTCCGAAGCGGTTGCTCCCATGTAGGTTTGAACTGGAAAAAGTTTTTCGTTGGAAAAAGCTTTTTCATATTCATAGTGAGCCGGTGAGGCTTCCAGTGCGGCAGAGCGCCAGTTTTCTGTACTAATCAATCAATTGTATTTATTGAGCGCTTACTGCATGCAGAGCACTGTACTAAGCGCTTGGGAAGTCCAAGTTGGCAACATATAGAGACAGTCCCTACCCAACAGTGGGCTCACGGTCTAAAAGTTCTCACAGTCACTAGTTCTCAGTACTACCACCGAGAACACCGCAGTTGTGTTAAAAAGAAGTGATTCTCAGAACACCAGGGCAAAAGACTCAAGGCGATTCAACACCTGAGCCTCAGCCCCTGAATCTCCATCTTATGAGTCTAGTTTGCCTGTCAGAGAGCTGAAAACAAATGTTGACCATCCGCTTCCAGAGAAGCAGCGTGGCTCAGTGGAAAGAGCCCGGGCTTTGGAGTCAGAGGTCACAGGTTCAAATCCCCGGCTCCGCCAATTGTCAGCTGTGTGACTTTGGGCAAGTCACTTAGCTTCTCTGTGCCTCAGCTACCTCATCTGGAAAATGGGGATGAAGACTGTGAGCCCCATGTGGGACAAGCTAGTCACCTTGTTATCCCCCCAGCACTTAGAACAGTGCTTTGCACATAGTAAGCGCTTAACAAATACCATCGTCATCATCATCATCATTAGCCTAGAGTTTCTGATAAAGGAATCCTGTGGCCCCCAACAACTTGGTCCAGCCCTAGCTCCCTTGGGCTACCTCTATGCCAATAGGGCAATGAATCAAACACCCTGGGCAGGGGTGCCTGGAATTTGGTTTTCCTGGGGCGTTATATTCAAGATGATATGAGATCCGTCTTGGTCTCTTGGGCTTGCTGCCTAATGTGTAAACCACTCAAGATTGCTGTTTCCGGCATCCACCCAGGAAACGATGCAACTTTATACTATCATCATCATCAATCGTATTTATTGAGCGCTTACTGTGTGCAGAGCACTGTACTAAGCGCTTGGGAAGTACAAATTGGCAACATATAGAGACAGTCCCTACCCAACAGTGGGCTCACAGTCTAAAAGGGGGAGACAGAGAACAAAACCAAACATACTAACAAAATAAAATAGATAGAATAGATATGTACAAGTAAAATAAATAGAGTAATAAATATGTACAAACATATATTACAGGTGCTGTGGGGAAGGGAAGGAGGTAAGATGGGATGGAGAGGGGGAGAGGAAGGAAGGGGCTCAGTGTGGGAAGGCCTCCTGGAGGAGGTGAGCTCTCAGTAGGGCCTTGAAGGGAGGAAGAGAGCCAGTTTGGCGATTTCGGGCAGAGGGAGGGCATTCCAGGCCCGGGGGTCGATGGCGGGACAGGCGAGAACGAGGTACGGTGTATATATACTAGTATATTCTATGGCCCGGCAATGGACAAAGAAAGACGTTGTAAAGAAAAACCAGTGCCTACCACAAAGGCCCTCAAAGAATCATAAGTGCAGGATCGTAGACATGCACATAAAAGATACATGAACCCAGAAAAAATAGATATAAATATTCAGTCTCAATTTTCCTCCCTCTGCCTTGCAGAAAAATGCTCTTTTAAATCGCTTCTGGCTCCCAGCCCTTCCTCATCCCTGCAGCAGCAAGGGAACCTGGCAACAGGGGGTTTCTAAGAGCAGCTTTGGTCACTACAATACACTCTGATGTTTCCCGCACATATCACTGTGTTGTCCATGGTTTTCTTTAGGGCCCTGGTTAATCTTGTCAGGTAGAAGAGGGAGGGAAAGGAGGAGAGTTTTCTGCTCTCTCTCTATTCCTCCCTCAGCCAAAGGTATGTTTGCTTACATTTTTGCATAATTCTATTAAGAGGGAAGGGCTGATCTCAAAAATTGGCAGTGTGCTTAGAGAAATCCCACCGCCTTACCCTTCAGTAAGAGCAGCTTTCTTTGTCCGCATTTTTCCAGGTTTGTTATCATCGGGGTCGTACCAAACTTCAGTGTTAAACCTTTCCGTCGGTATCTCTACCGTACAGTTCTTACCGTTCACCAGCACTTGCCAAAATTTATCAACGCCTTCACCTGTTGGAACAGAGTACTCTTTAAGTTAGACATCCTCTTTCCTAAGTTATTTTTTATTAGTATGTTTGGTTTTGTTCTAGTATGTTTGGTTTTGTTCTCTGTCTCCCCCTTTTAGACTGTGAGCCCACTGTTGGGTCTCTATATGTTGCCAATTTGTACTTCCCAAGCGCTTAGTACAGTGCTCTGCACATAGTAAGCGCTCAATAGATATGATTGATGATGATTTCAACCATTCAGTTGTGAGCTCCTTCAAGGCAGGGACCTTGTCTTTTTCTTTGTTGAATCACAAGAGTTGTACTATAATAAGACCACTAAACCGATGACGCTATCTGGGAGGAAAAGGCATTATTGCAGAAAGGGCTGTTTGGTTTACAATTTCAGTGCAACTGGTGTGTCAGTCAATCACTTTTGGGACAAGACTCAGTTTGGTGACGCACTTAAGACGTTTCTTTGTGCCTAAGATTACTATTTCCGAAACATCCCATTTCAGTAAAGAGATGCTGCTCCCAGAGTAGGAAACAAAGCAAGGGAACTAATAATACAAAACTTCCAGGGGCCACTCCTATTGGGCCCACTGAATCAATCAATCAATCAATCGTATTTATTGAGTGCTTACTGTGTGCAGACCACTGTACTAAGCGCTTGGGAAGTACAAGTTGGCAACATATAGAGATGATCCCTACCCAACAGTGGGCTCGCAGTCTAGAAGGGGGAGACAGAGAACAAAACCAAACATATTAACAAAATAAAATAAATAGAATAGATATGTACAGGTAAAATAAAATAGAGTAATAAATATGTACAACCATATATACAGGTGCTGTGGGGAAGGGAAGGAGGCAAGACAAGGGGGATGGAGAGGGGGACGAGGGGGAGGGACAGTCCATGTCTCACATGGGGCTCATAATCGTAATCCCCATTTTACATACAAATGAGGTAACCGAGGCCCAGAGAAGGTAAGTGACTTGCCCAGGGTCACACAGCAGACAAGTGGTGGAGCAATGGCTGTCTGTGTGCATTGTCAGAGGGGATGGGGTGCTCCTGGTATTGGCCAGCAGTCCCTGCCTCCTGATGTCCACAATAATAATATTGTTATTATTGAATAGAACTACATGGTGCTGCTGATGAAACTCAAAGCCTAATAATTATAATAATAATATTAACAATAATAATTCCCCCCTTCTAGACTGTAAGCCTGTTGTGGGCAGGGATTGTCTCTATTGCTGAATTGTACTTTCCAAATGCTTAGTACAGTGCTCTGCACACAGTAAGTGCTCAATAAATATGATTGAATGAATGAATAAATAATAATAATGAAGGTATTTGTTAAGTGCTTACTAATTGCCAAGCACTGTACTAAGAACTGGGGTATATACAAGGTAATTGAGTTGTTCACAGTCCCCGTCCCATATAAGGCGTACGGTCTTAATCCCCATTTTACAGATGAGGTAACTGAGGCCCAGAGAAGTTAAGTGACACAAAGCAAGTGGTGGGGTCAGGACTAGAACTCAGGTCCTTCTGACTCCCAGTCGTGTGCACTATCCACGTAGGCCCCGCTCTTTTTCTAAGGCTAAAAAGGCCAAAACTGTCCTACCATCTGCCACATTCCAGGGATACCCTGGATAGAAGTAGTACAACTCCTAACCAGTGTTTTTCAATCAGTCATATTTATTAAGCGCTTACTGTGTGCAGAGCACTGTACTACGTGCTTGGGAGAGTACAAGAAGAAGCGTGGCTCAGCAGCGGAAAGAGCCCGGGCTTTGGAGTCAGAGGCCATGGGTTCGAATCCCAGCTTTGCCAAATGTCAGCTGTGTGACTCTGGGCAAGTCACTTCACTTCTCTGTGCCTCAGCTCCCTCATCTGTAAAATGGGGATGAAGACTATGAGCCCCCCGGGGGACAACCTAATCACCTTGTAACCTCCCCAGCGCTTAGAACAGTGCTTTGCACATAGTAAGCGCTTAATAAATGCCATCATCATTATTATTATTATTATTACATGATGCTCCTCTGCGGTTTGAGTGACTGGTAGAAACATTTTGAGGTGGTTGTTGGATAGATTGTGACATTATCACAGTTCTTACCTCCTGGAGAAACCTTAAAATAAATGAACAGTCTCTAGAAACTCCTTAAAATAAATTAACAGTCTCTAGAAAGTGCTCAATAAATTCAGTTGATTGACTGACAGTTCGAAGCCACCCCTTGGAGGTTCACACCTCTGACACTCTCACCCTCAATTGTTCCCACAGTGTTTTGAGATCTGAGATAATCCCAGAAAGATCCCAAGAGGAACTGGACTAAAATAGTCTGAAACAAAGTGAATGTCATCTAACAGGCTGGGAACAAGATGGAAAATTTCTCACTGCCATCTAAAGTTCACGTGACTGAGAAGTTTGAGTGACTGGTAGAAACATTTTGAGGTGGTTGTTGGATAGATTGTGACATTATCCCAGTTCTTACCTCCTGGAAAATTGCAACCTATTCCCACAATCGCAATTTCATCATCGGTTGCCATCTTTCCTCACGTTAACACTGCAGCTGCAAAAAATTTTAAACTTTGTATGATTAAAACAAAATAATCCAGCTCAGCTAAGGAAATAAAAGTTAGCGTATACAATTATTAAAAGCACGATAATAGATATGAATAATAAACAAGCAAATAAGTAAAT
This sequence comes from Tachyglossus aculeatus, assembly GCF_015852505.1. Classification (NCBI taxonomy): domain Eukaryota; kingdom Metazoa; phylum Chordata; class Mammalia; order Monotremata; family Tachyglossidae; genus Tachyglossus; species Tachyglossus aculeatus. Next base: position 18,524,709 of record NC_052078.1, on the reverse strand, counting down.
CAAAGAAATTTCTAATAATAAGAGCTTAAATAAGAGGCTGAGAGCTTGGTATGATCAGGAAGTGTGTGGGATGGATGTTAATCAAGGAAGGCCTCCTGGAGAAGGTAAGTTTTACAGGAAGGCTTTGAAGAAGTGGAGAGGAAAGGGCTGCTTGAATTAATCAATCGTATTTATTGAGCGCTTACTGTGTGCAGAGCACTGTACTAAGCGCTTGAAGCTTCAAGGTCTCAGCCTCCCCTTCCCAGGAGCACTGCCCAACCTTGTGGTATCCAACCCCTATTCTCCAGACCCCACAAGGACTAATGAAGCAAGGGTGAAGGCTTTATATACTTTACATCACTGGGGTATTTACCAATGGTATTATTGAGCACTTACTGTGCACGGAGCACTGTACTAAGTGCTTGGGATGATAGACAAGATCCCTGCCCACAAGCAGCTTTCAGTCTATGGGGGAGAGAAACCTTAAAATAAATTAACAGCTATTTACCTTCTAGGGATAAGGAGTTGAAGGGGAAAGGACAAGGGTAGGAAGCTATTGCTATTACGTTACCTTTGATGTTGACTGTTTTTGTGTTTCATGTTAACTGTTTTTGCGTTTGTCTTGCTGTCTTTCAATGATCACATTCCATCTCCTGCCAAATCTTGCAGGTTCTTCCAACACAACATCTCCTGGATCCTTCCCTCCCTATCCACCCAAACCGCTGCCACCCTGGTCGAAGTTTTAGTCGTATCTTGACTCAATTATTGCACCACCCTCCTTACCGTGACCAGCCTCCTTTCCCCCACAATTGATACTGCACACTGCTACGTGGATTATCATCCTCATCATCAATCGTATTTATTGAGCGCTTACTAAGCGCTTGGGAAGTACAAGTTGGTAACATCTAGAGACAGTCCCTACCCAGCAGTGGGCTCACAGTCTAAAAGGGGGAGACAGAGAACAAAACCAAACGTACTAACAAAATAAAATAAATAGAATAGATATGTACAAGTAAAATAAATAAATAAATAGAATAATAAATATGTACAAACATATATACATATATACAGGTGCTGTGGGGAATCATTTATTATCTTGAAACACTATTCAGCCCGAATCTCTCCTTACCTCAAAACCTTCCACTGTCTTCCCTTCTGAAATCAAACCACAGATCTCCCCATATTCAAAGTCCTCTAAACCCCCACCTTCTCCAACAAGTCATTCCTGATTAATTTTCCAGCAGTTTTAAGCCATATAACTTGGTCGTTTTGAGCTTCTCCCACACACCAACCTGATGAATTAAAGGAACAATCAACTATGAATCTGAAGCTTCTTTCCTGACTGGGAGCTCTGAGCCTGTCACAGTGTAGTTGAAATTTAGAGAAAGTTTCTCCTAGGAATATTACAAGCAGTCTTAACTTATTAATTGCCTGGGGGAGTGCAGCAGAATTATCAGAATCAATCTCTGCTCTCAAGAAACTTACAATACAGCAGGATAGAAAAGCTCTCAATTACCAATTGGAGCAAGCAATAGTTTAAAGGTATGTACAAAAGTGCAAGCTCTACACACAGTAAACACTGAATAAATTTTACTGATTGATTGAAAATAAGGTACCTGGTTTTGGTTCAGGAAAGAATCTCCTACGGGGAAATTGGTTTTGATTTACAATGCTTCAACTTGAGGTGCAGTTTTTCAGGAACCAATTAAGTCATAAGTTCGAGGACTGCCCCATACTTATTCATACTGTAGGTTATTCACCATTTTTCAGCCCAGTCAGATTTATGAAATCTTGGAACTCATCTCCGTCTTCTTGGCATTTCACCTCCGAGAAGAAGTTAGAGTCATCTGCAAACCTAGAGATTTCACTATCAATTCCCTCTGCTCGTTCGTTTGCAAAAATGTTAAACAAAACCAGTCCTAGCACAGGTCCCTAGGGAAATTTACTATTTACAGTTCTCCATACTGATAAGCAACCACTTACCCCTGTCCTTTGTTTCCCATCTCTTGGCCAGTTTTCTGTCCTTGACAAACCACTCCAGCTCCAGCCTATGATTACTGAGGTGTTTTTTTTTAAAAGCCTTTGGTGTTCAACTGTATCAATAGCTTTTTGAAAACCTAGATATACTGTGTGTGTCCCCCATGGTTGTTGGCCCTTTCAAGGAACTTGGGCAGATTAGTGAGGTTTCAATTTCCCCTTGTAGAAAACAGGTTGATTTCCATAGTAAGTTGTGCTTCTCTGAGCATTTACTGCCCTCTGTGTATCTTTCATGGCCCTGTTCATATCCTGTTTACTTTTTGCAGCTCTTCTCTGGATTCCCTTTCAGTTTTATTGTTTCGTGTTTTCTTTTCTGCCTGTCATCTTCTTCTTCTGCTTTTTCCCCTCCTTCCCACTCACTGGTCCCACTTCATCCTTCCCCAACAGGGCGACCACCCCCATAAACTTACACCCTGCTGGCTCCTTGTGAACAGAGATCGTCTAAGCCAATTATTTCGTATGATTGTACTCTCCCAAGTACTTAGTACAGTGCACTGCACACAGTAAGCGCTTAATAAATACCATTCACTAACTGAAGAAGAAAGTGGAAACCTGAACGGAGGAAATGGGATTAGGGGTTGTAGAGCTGTTGGAGTCCGAGGTGCATTTGGGGTTCAGAGCCCGGCTCCACCAATTGTCAGCCGTGTGACTTTGGGCAAGTCATTTAACTTCTCTGTGCCTCCGTTACCTCATCTGTAAAATGGGGATTAAGACTGTGAGCCCCCCGTGGGACAACCTGATCACCTTGTAACCTCCCCAGCGCTTAGAACGGTGCTTTGCACATAGTAAGCGCTTAATCAATGCCGTTATGATTATTATTATTTTTGCACCCAAAGTGGTTCAGTAGCACATGGGAACATAGGAAGTACCAGAACCACTCAGCCTCCTCCGGACACTGGGTCAGATACTCCGAAGTAGGAACTGATGGGGACACTCAGCTGTTGGGTTGCCTAAGAAGAAGCAGCGTGGCTCATTGGAAAGAACACGGGCTTTGGAGTCAGAGGTCATGGGTTAGAATCCCGGCTCCGCCACATGTCTGCTGTGTGACCTTGGGCAAGTCACTTAACTTCTCTGAGCCTCAGTTCCCTCATCTGTAAAATGGGGATTAAGACTGGGAGCCCCACGTGGGACAACTTGATCACCTTGTATCCCCCCAGTGCTTAGAACAGTGCTCTGCACATAGTAAGTGCTTAACAAATGCCATCATTATTTGAGAAGCAGCGTGGCTCAGTGGAAAGGAGCCCGGGCTTTGGAGTCAGAGGTCATGGGTTCAAATCCCGGCTCTGCCAATTGTCAGCTGTGTGACTTTGGGCAAGTCACTTCACTTCTCTGGGCCTCAGTGACCTCATCTGTAAAATGGGGATTAAGACTATGAGCCCCCCGTGGGACAACCTGATCACCTTGTAACCTCCCCAGTGCTTAGAACAGTGCTTTGCACATAGTAAGCGCTTAATAAATGCCATTATTAAGAAGAACCACTTTCACTGCCGCTGCTGCATATTAAACCTGCCACTCTCACCTTCACAACATCGCCAAATCTGCCATTTCCTCTCCAACCAAACCACTAGGTTAGTACAATCTCTCATCCTACCCTGACTGAATAACTGCATCAGCCTCCTTTCTGACCTCCCAACCTCCTGCCTCTCCCCACTTCAGCCCATACTTCACTGCCTGGATTATCTTTCTACAGAAATATTCAGGGCATGTCATCCCCTTCTTCAAAAATCTCCAGTGGTGGCCTATCAACCTCCATATCAAACAAAAACTCCTCACTATTGGCTTTAAGGCTCTCCATCACCTTGACCCTTCTTACCTCACCTCCCTTCTCTCCTTCTGCATCCCAGCCCACGCAATCTGCTCCTCTGGTCCTAACCTTCTCACTGTGCCTCGATCTTGCCCGTCTCACCGCTAACTCCTTGACCACATCCTATCTCTGGCCTGAAATGCCCTCCCTCCTCAAATCCGCTGAACAATCACCCGTTCCCCCTCCTTCAAAGCCCTCCTGAAGACGCATCTCCTCCAAGAGGCCTTCCCAGACTAAGCCCCCTTTTCCTCAGCTCCCCCTCCCTTCCACGTCCCTTTGCTCTTCCCCCGTCTCCCTACCACACAGCACTTATGTATATATGCATATATCTATAATTCTACTTATTTATATTGATGCCTGTTTAGTTATTTTGATGTCTATCTCCCCCCCCCCCCCCCCCCCCCCCGCCTCCAGACTGTAAACTCATTGTGGGCAAAGATTGTCTCTCTTTTTTGCTGTATTGTACTTTACAAACGCTTAGTATAGTGCTCTGCATATAGTAAGCACTTAATACGATTGAATGAATGAGTGAATGAAACACAGCCTAGGTTCTTAAGTTCCAGATGGAAAACATACCTTGACAGGTGGGATTGAAATCATGGACAGTACTCAATTCTCCTGTAATAGTGATTTCATTCCTGAACATTTCTTCTTATACTTTATCATGTTCTACCCAGGTATATGCACACTAAAGGAAGAACGTTCTGATTCCCAACAGCATATTCTCTAAAATGCACAATGAAAAAACAAGTTATGGAAGGATGGAGTAGATTTTGCAAATACAAGGTGATTTAGGATCTACCCATAGATTTGGTTCCCTGAGGACAGGGATCGTGTCTGCCAACTGTACTGTACTCTCCCAAGCACTTCATACAGGGCTTTGCACAAAGTAAGCGCTCACTAAATCCCATCGATTGATTGAGTGTAGAGCTGAAGCCACTCTCCATCTGCCTCTAGGGTCTGATGCCAGATGGTTTTGGATCTGGGATTTATCCATTCCATTTTGATTAACTATCAATATATTACCGTACTCAAATCAAATTCTAACAAAGCATTCCAGGTAATACTAATTGCCCCCTTAAAAGCCTAGTTGGTTCTTACCTTCTGTCATACTCTTCCCTTCTCACAAGATTAAAGGGTTTTGAAGTAGTATAACAGCTCTTATATAGACTTCCAAATTACAATGTTGAAATCTGCTACTATAGTACACCCCATCTAGATAAAAACAAAATCAGTAAGTACACACCCTCTAGATAAAAGCAAAATCAAAACCTAGGGGCCTTGAGTAAAGTTTAAAAGAAAATTTCCTTGGTAGACTATTGGCCAGCTAAACAAAGTTAACAGCCACATTCCAAATCAACAGAATAACCACTGGCGTAAGTATGGTTTATGTATTGAATACCTGAGCAGAATTTCCTGGTAAGGTAATGAACCAGCTTAAGAAGTCTGGAAAATGACATGAAGGACTGGTGCCAATATATGCATTATAACCCATTTATATTTATAAGCCATAGGTCCTTCAAAGTGATTTGATGAGTGGCTTATCACATTGCCCGATCAATTTTCTGGGTGGCTAAGAACTATGTATTGGCCAGCCTAGCAGCAAGAGAGTGGTGCGGGGAAGAAGGGGGGATTTTCCACAACCCTGCTTCTCCCCTGATCTTCCTCCTCCTTGGAGGCAGGGCCTCAGGACACACACAGAACCCAAAAAACCGGGCAAGATTGAGGCTGGGACATCCAGGCTCCCCCCTTGCTGTCCTGGAGCTGCCTTTGTCCCACTCCTGGGCAGTGCAGCTAAGGGACAGACACGATCCCCGGGGAGCCACGGGGGCTGTGCTTCATTTTATCTTCCCGCTTTGTCCTTTCTATCCTGGTGGCCGCGGATTGTGGCTTTTAGTGTCAACAGTGGTGGCAGGGGCAGCATCTGGGCAGTGGTGTGGACAGAGTGGTGGGGCTGAGCAATAATAGGATGCAGCCTTTGGGCCCTGTGGTTCCCTGATGGTGTGTGAGGGGCCCTGGTGGCTTTCCTTGTCACCTAAGCTCTTGGGTTCACGTGTCCAAGCACTTTGATATTCAGCCCACTCCGACCACAATTTCCCAAACGGTACGGTGCTCTGCATTCAGAAAGTGCTAGCTAAATACCATGGATTTATTGATTAATCTGGTTGGTCAGTCACTTTACAAACTAGTGTGGGAGTTCTAAAACTTGCAGCTGGAGAGAGCAGGATGGAATTTGAGGGGGGTGCCAGGACCAGGGCGGGGAAGGTGGGGGAAAGTTTCTTCCACTTTTCTTCTGCACACTTGACCCCGCCAACTCCAGAGACTTACTCCCCGGTATCCTCTTCCCACCCCCGCCCTCCTTCCAATGTAGTTTTGGCTGAGCCCCCCCCGCCGCCCCGGCTCTACGCTCTCACGGTTTCAACTACCATATCTACGCAGAGTCACGTGTCGGCCGCAAAATAGCAAGTTCCTACGTTCGAATTGAAATGTTAAATAAAAGTTGACGATTAAAAATAAAACGAGGGTGGATGCCCAAAAAGGGGATGTACAAGAAGGAAGCGGAATGGTGACAGGGAAGGAGGTGGTATGGGCAAGGCAACCCGGCGATGGAAGGAGTGAGGGTGAACTACCTCGGGAGTAGCTACAAGGACTGTACAGAAGGAAATGCCACTGGGGTAAAACAGCAGCAGAACCAGCATAGAAAAGGGGCATCAAGAGGCTGAGATGAAAAGGCAAACTGTCCCTTTGATAAATGGTAACAGCCAGGTTTAACTGTAACCATGATAATAGTACAATGGGGCAACTGCACATATTCCCTGACCATTCATCAGGGGTAAAAACACTGGGTGGGAAGAAGCCAGAACAAAGGGATGCCAGTGAAATGTGAGAATGATAAGGGATTGCATAGGTTGCAATCATAAGCAGTGCACAGAGAAGCGGCGTGGCCTAGTGGAAACAGCACGGGCCTGAGACTCAGAAGGACCTGGGTTCTAATCCCAGCTCTGCCACTGTCTGCTGTGTGACCTTTGGGCATGTGACTTCACTTCTCTGTGCCTTAGTTACCTCATCTGCAAAACGGGGATTCAGACTGTGAACCCCAGACTGTCCAACTTGATTAGTTTGCATCTACTACAGCGCTTAGAGTGCCTGGCTCGTAGTAAATACTTAACAAATACCATAAAAAAAAGTGCAGTACTACTCTTGGTTAGTTTTAGAGTGCTATGTCATCTTAGGTCCTTTGGGAAAGTTATCTGTATTTTGGATCCTGGACCACATCAGGGTTCATTCTTGGTTCCTCAATGCCAACTCTCTCCTTGACCCCGTCAAATCTGGCTCCACCGAAACTGCCCTCTCAAAGGTCACCAGTGACCTTCTTCTTGCCAAATCCAACGGCTCCTACTCTATCCTAATCCTCCTCGACCACTCAGCTGCCTTTGACACTGTGGATCACCACCTTCTCCTCAACACGCTATCCAACCTTGGCTTCACAGACTCCGTCCTCTCTCGGTTCATTCTTTCATTCAATTCATTTCATTCATTCAATCGTATTTAATCAATCAATCAATCAATCATATTTATTGAGCGCTTACTGTGTGCAGAGCACTGTACTAAGCGCTTGGGAAGTCCGAGTTGGCAACATATAGAGACGGTCCCTACCCAACAGTGGGCTCACAGTCTAGAAAGGGGAGACAGAGAACAAAACAAAACATATTAACAAAATAAAATAAATAGAGTAAATATGTACAAGTAAAATAAATAGAGTAATAAATACGTACAAACATATCATCATCATCATCAATCGTATTTATTGAGCGCTTACTATGTGCAGAGCACTGTACTAAGCGCTTGGGAAGTACAAATTGGCAACATATAGAGACAGTCCCTACCCAACAGTGGGCTCACAGTCTAAAAGGGGGAGACAGAGAACAAACCAAACATACCAACAAAATAAAATAAATAGAATAGATATGCACAAAATAAATAAATAAATAGAGTAATAAATATGTACAAACATACATACATATATACTGGTGCTGTGGGGAAGGGAAGGAGGTAAGGCGGGGGGGATGGAGCGGGGAGGAGGGGGAGAAGGGGGTTCTTATTTCTCTGGCCGTTCATTCTCAGTCTCCTTTGCGGGCTCCTCCTCCCATCCCCTTACTGTAGGGGTTCTTCAAGGGTCAGTTCTTGGTCCCCTTCTGTTCTCTATCTACACTCACTCCCTTGGTGAACTCATTCACTCCCACGGCTTCAACTATCATCTCTACGCTGATGACACCCAGATCTACATCTCTGCCCCTGCTCTCCCTCCCTCAGGCTCGGGTCTCCTCCTGCCTTCAGGACATCTCCATCCGGATGTCTGCCCGCCATCTAAAACTCAATATGTCCAAGACTGAGCTCCTTATCTTCCCTCCCAAACCCTGCCCTCTCCCTGACTTTCCCGCCACTGTAGACGGCACTACCATCCTTCCCGTCTCACAAGCCCGCAACCTTGGTGTCATCCTCGACTCCGCTCTCTCGTTCACCCCTCACATCCGATCCGTCACCAAAACCTGCCGGTCTCACCTCCGCAACATCGCCAAGATCCGTCCTTTCCTCTCCATCCAAACTGCTACCCTGCTGGTTCAATCTCTCATCCTATCCCGACTGCATCAGCCTCCTCTCTGATCTCCCATCCTCCTGTCTCTCCCCACTTCAATCTATACTTCACGCTGCTGCCCGGATCGCCTTTGTGCAGAAACGCTCTGGGCATGTCACTCCCCTCCTCAAAAATCTCCAGTGGCTACCAATCAATCTGCGCATCAGGCAGAAACTCGTGACCCTGGGCTTCAAGGCTGTCCATCCCCTCGCCCCCTCCTACCTCACCTCCCTTCTCTCCTTCTACAGCCCACCCTGCACCCTCTGCTCCTCTGCCGCTAACCTCTTCACCGTACCTCGTTCTCGCCTGTCCCACCATCGACCCCCGGCCCACGTCCTCCCCTTGGCCTGGAATGCCCTCCCTCCGCACATCAGCCAACCTAGCTCTCTTCCTCCCTTCAAAGCCCTACTGAGAGCTCACCTCCTCCAGGAGGCCTTCCCAGACGGAGCCCCCTTTTTCCTCTCTTCCTCCCCATCCCCCCAACCTACCTCCTTCCCCTCCCCACAGCACTTGTATATATTTGTACAGATTTATTTCTCCATTTACTTGCTCATATTTACTATTCCATTTATTTTGTTAACGATGTGCATATATCTTTAATTCTATCTGTTCTGACGATTTTGACACCTGTCTACGTGTTTCGTTTTGTTGTCCGTCTCCCCCTTCTAGACTGTGAGCCCGTTGTTGAGTAGGGACCGTCTCTCTATGTTGCCGACTTGTACGTCCCAAGTGCTTAGTACAGTGCTCTGCATACAGTAAGCGCTCAATAAATATGACTGACTGAATGAATGACAGAATCTAGTGAGCACAAATGCATTCTGAAAATGGAAATTTAAACGTGGGCAGGCAATGTTTCTGTTTATTGTTATGCTGTACTTCCCCAAATGTTGAGTACGGTGCTCTGCACACGGCAAGTGCTTAATCAATATGACTCACTGACTCAAATGCTCTAGATTGAACAGTATCTTATCACCCGAAGCAATACCCTTTGGATGATAAAAAGTTCCAGCTTAGCAATAAGGAAATCTAGTTCTGCAGGAGGGAAAATTCCAGGGAATCGAAGACTTCTTCTTCAGATACCATCGTTTCCGACCAATAGCAACTTCATGAACATACCCTCTTCAGAACATCCATTTCTTCTGTCAAAGTCATTCTGGTACGTGTATGCACAGAGTTTTCTTGGTAAAGATACGGCACTGGTTTACCATTGCCGCCTTCTGCGGAGAAAAAATCTGAGTCTCGGCCGATGTCTTAAATCGACTATAGCTATAATTCTATTTATTCTGATGGTTTGACACCTGTCTACTTGTGTTGTTGTCTGTCTCCCCCTACACCGTAAGCGCTCAATAAATACGATTGAATGAATGAATGAATGAAATCAACGTTTTGACCACTTGATCATCCATCACAAATGATCTCCTTCTTGCCAAATTCATTCATTCATTCATTCAGTCGTATTTATTGAGTGCTTACGATGTGCAGAGCACTGTACCAAGTGCTTGGGAAGTACAAGTCGGCAACAGATAGAGACGGTCCCTACCCAACAACGGGCTCACAGTCTAGAAGGGGGAGACAGAGAACAAAACAAAATGAGTAGACAGGTGTCAATACCATCAGAATAAATGGAATTATAGCTATATACGCATCATTAATAGAATAAATAGAATAGTAAATATGTACGAGTAAAATAAATAGAGCAGTAAATCTGAACAAACGTATATACAGGTGCTGTGGGGAGGGGAAGGAGGTAGGGTGGGGGGGATGGGGAGGAGGGGAGGAAGGCGGGGGCTCAGTTTGGGAAGGCCTCTTGGAGGAGGTGAGCTCTCAGTAGGTCTCTGAAGGGAGGAAGAGAGCTAGCTTGGCGGATGTGTGGAGGGAGGGCATTCCGGGCCAGGGGGGAGGACGTGGGCCGGGGGTCGACGGCGGGACAGGCGAGAACGAGGTACGGTGAGGAGGCGAGCGGCAGAGGAGGGGAGGGTGCGGGGTGGGCTGGAGAAGGAGAGAAGGGAGGTGAGGTAGGAGAGGGTGAGGTGATGGACAGCCTTGAAGCCCAGGGTGAGGGGTTTTTGCTCGATGCTTAGGTCTCTAGTCCAAAGAGATCCAAAGGCCTCTAGTCCATGCTAATCCTCCTCAACCTCTCAGGTGCCCTCAACACTGTGGCCCACTCCCTTCTCCTGGAAATGCTATCGAACCTTGGCTTCACTGACTCTGTCCTCTCCCGGCTCTCCTCTTATTTCTCTGGAACGTCCTCCCTTCTCCAATCTGACAGACGATTACTCTCCCCGCCTTCAAAGCCTTATTGAAGACACATCTCCTCCACAAGGCCTTCCCTGACTAAGCTCTCCCTTTCCTCCCACTCCCTTCTGCGTCGGCCTGACTTGCTCCCTTGAGTCTTCCTCCCTCCCAGTTCCACAGCACGTATGTACATATCTGTGATTTATCTATTCACATTAATATCTGTCTCCCCCACCGTAGACTGTGTGCTCTTTGTGGGCGAGGACTGTGTCCTTTATTGCAGTACTGTACTCTCCTAAGCGTTTAGTACAGTACTCTGCACAAAGTACGTGCTCAATAGATGATTGAACGAATGAATGAATACAAATCCAAGTGCAAAGGAATAGGTAATTACTTCTGTGGAAATTCCCAAGAGCTCTGTCAGCGCTTTGTGCTCCATAAAACCAATGGTTGCTAGGTATCTATATCTATTTAAAAAATAACGCTGCGTTTCTTAAGAATACCCTTTTATCTTTTTACACTCCCTTTAAAAGGACAACTATATTCCAAGAAATCGTTGGAGTTGTCTTTTACCTGTGCCAACTTTTAATCATTCTGCGGTCAACTGAGTATCTCTAGTAGCGCACAGCACTAAGACAGGTGTGGTGAGTCATGTTAATAACGAGCCCCTATCGTCTAAGAACTGTCAATCTAACAGTTTTAATGATCTTACTTTTCACAATATATATATTTATGTTCAAAATATATCTGCAAGTCATCTCCCATTAACTCCCTGGCCATTACGCCTGGTGCCATTATTGTCTCACCCTAATAATCCAACTCTTCTTCCCCTGTTGAATCTGTCCCAGTAACCCAACGCTGAGATCATCAGATCCCGGGGAAGGAAGAAAGGGAGGGTTTCACCTGCCCTCTAAGCTCAAAATAGGGGAAGAAAAGTGGGAGACAGCTTGAAGAAGTCATTCCAAGGTTATGTGGAGTACTGCTATGAATCGGGCAGCTGGACCAAGGGGAAAGTCATCCTTAAAGTCTTAGTACACTTAGTCCTTGACTTAAGATGTTTCAGGCTGCAATAAGAAATACTTATATTTCTAAGTTTTCGTTCGGCTTCAGCTTTACAGCACTAGTAATAATAGCGTATTTTAAAAGTGCCTACTATGTGCAAACCACTGCATTAAGCACAGGAAGAAAAATAAACGAATGAGATTCGGACATGGTCCCTCACTAAATAAAGGGTTGCAATATGATTAGCCTTTGCAGGACGCTGCAGAAGTAGAATCTTGCTCTGCTACCCGTGGTGGTGGTTTTTCAATTTTACAGAAAAATCTGTCCCATTTAGATTGATCTACAGCTTTTTCTGTCCTTCCTAAAGCACTAGGCTAAAGGAGTTCTCACCATCTCCGCAACACATTTGAACCCTTCACTCTACCAGGGTCCGCTTAAATAATTTAAAAAATGCATATCTTTTCAAGAAAATTGATGTGAGATTTTTTTAAATCCCAAAATCTTAGCCAGTGGTGGAACCGGGACTCTAGCCTTAACGGCAACCTTCTCTTCCACTGCCAGGGAGAGGGGGTTTCTTCTCTTCCTCTAAAAGCAGCACGGCATTGGGGTGAGGTAGAACAACAGAGAGTTTAGCAGGAGTTAGCAGCTTTTTCTACCATGTCATGATTCTCGACTGTTTTTGGATAGAGCAGAGAATCAATCATCATCATCATCATCAATCGTATTTATTGAGCGCTTACTATGTGCAGAGCGCTGTACTAAGCGCTTGGGAAGTACAAATTGGCAACGTATAGAGACAGTCCCTACCCAACGGTGGGCTCACAGTCTAAATCAATCAACCAATAGTATTTACTGAGTACTTGACTTTGTGCAGAGCACTACACTGATAGAACAATATTACTGCGTTGGTAGACATGCTCCCTACCCACAGTAATCAATCAATCAATCAATCAATCGCATTTATTGAGCGCTTACTGTGTGCAGAGCACTGTACTAAGCGCTTGGGAAGTACAAATTGGCAACATATAGAGACAGTCCCTACCCAACAGTGGGCTCACAGTCTAAATCAATCAACCAATAGTATTTACTGAGTACTTGACTATGTGCAGAGCACTACACTGATAGAACAATATTACTGCGTTGGTAGACATGCTCCCTACCCACAGTAATCAATCAATCAATCAATCGTATTTATTGAGCGCTTACTGTGTGCAGAGCATTGGACTAAGTGCTTGGGAAGTACAAATTGGCAACATATAGAGACAGTCCCTACTCAACAGTGGGCTCACAATAAGCTTACAGTGTACAGGAGGAGACACAATTACAGATACAACAATAATATTTCTGGTATTTTTAAAGTGCTACCTATGTGCCAAGCACTGCTCTAAGCGCTGGGGTCGATACAAGGTAATCAGGTCGGGCAAAGTTCCTGTCCCCCACGGGGCTCAGAGCCTTAATCCCCATTTTACAGATGAGGTCACTGAAGCGCAGAGAAGTGAAATGACTTGCTCAAGGTCACACACACAGCAGACAAGTGGTGGAGCCAGGATTAGAACTCACGTTCTCCGACTCCCCGGGCCGCGAGTCAGGGAATATATATATAAACGAGCTGTGGGGCTGAGGGAGGGATGAATAAAGGGTGCAAATCTCAAGTGCAAGGGAGACACAAGACGGGGTGGGAGTAGAGGAAAGGAGGGTTTAGTCAGGGAAGGCATCCCTCTTTCAACTTTCTCCGCATCACCCCCAACTCCTAGGTGTGCCCCCCTTTCCCCTCATCCTGTCGGCCATCCCTCTCTTCCCTCACCCAGAGTCACTTTTTGATTTTTTTTTAACACTACGTTCTTGTTTCACAGTCAATCCGGGCTCTCCCCGGACTATAGCCTCCTATCCCTCTTTCCTCCCGGGATTGAGGGACAAGGCCCGGCAGGGAAACTCACGCTTCCTCTCCCCCGACGACTGGAATTGGGGTCGGAGAGGGCAGCTTCGGTTCCCTCCCGGATTTCCTCCTCCGCCTCGGCTGGTCCCTGCAACTAAGGAGGTTCCGGGGGGTGGGGAGGGGAGAGGAATGGATAGAGAGGCTTCAGCCAGGGAAGCGTCCACCCCAATCGTAAAATAAGCTTGTTTTATTTTTTCCAAAGAAACGTTTAAGCTAAATTTGCTTATGAGAAGCAGCACAGCCTAGTGGGTAAGCACAGGTCTGAGGTATAGAGGACCTGGGTTCTAATCCTAGCTCTGCCACTTGTCTGCTGCAAGTCACTTGACTTTTTTGGGCCTATTTCCTCGGCTGCAAAACGGCCATTCAATACCGGTTCTCCCTCCTACTTCGACTGTGAGCTTCGTGAGGAACAGGGTCTGTGTCAGATTTGTATCAGGTGTGTGTCACGTTTGGTCGTGGTTTCCCTAGTTTGGGAAAATATCGCATTGATGCTGATACACAGGATGGGCGGGACTGGCAGAGGAAAGGGTCGACCACGCTTATTATAATAATAATGACGATGGCGTTTATTAATAATAATAATAATAATGATGGCATTTGTTAAGCGCTTACTATGTGCAAAGCACTGTTCCAAGTGCTGGGCACCGTTCTAAGCACTTATCTTTCCAGGCCTGCTGTTCTGTGGCGTTAGGGCAGTGGAGATAGTTGTGGCCCAAAACCCACATTATCACATTTTGGGACCACAACTCACGGACACCTTAACGAAGTGGTAGGCGTTTGTTTTCTACTATGGACAGCTTTAGCTTCTCAGGATTATTGAGAATGTGCTATTGAATGTATTCTAGATCAACAGGATAGGAATGGGAGGTTTGCTTATTTAGGGAGCATACAACAGACACGTTCTGCTTCTTTTTAAAGCTGGGGGAGCGAGAAATGGTAGCCAAGAGCAGCGGTTAAGCTTGACTTTGGCTCTAGAGGATTTCCAACGCCAAATAAAAGCTGCCAGTTCTGCAGATGCCAGTCCCAAAATGTGGGTACCACCCAACCCCCTGGACTGACCTCAATGCCCTGTCTCCATCCCCCTTTCAGGCCTTGCTAAATCCCGAGGCCGAGAACCCATTCTCGGAGGCCCTCCCTCGTTTTTTAAAAATGGTATTTGTTACGTGCTTACTAGGTACCGGGCACTGTTCTAAGCGCTGGAGTGGATAGATCCAGGCTATTCAGGTTGGACACAGTCATTGTCCCTCACGGGTCTCACAGGCTTAATCCCCATTTTACCGACGAGACAACTGAGGTTCAGAGAAGTGAAACGACTTGCCCAAGGTCCCACAGCAGCTGAGTGGCAGAGTGGGGATTACAGCCCAGATCCTTCGGGCTCCCGGGCCCGTTCTCTCGCCACTAAGCCACGCTGCTTCTCTTAGACCGTAAACTCGTTCATTCATTCGATTGTATTTATTGAGCGCTGACTGTGTGCAGAGCGCCGTACTAAGCGCTTGGCAGGTACAAGTTGGCAACATGTAGAGACGGTCCCTCGTTCTCTGCTAATTCTGTTGCACTGTACCCTCCCGAGAGCTAAGTAACAGTGCTCTGCACGTAGTAACTGCCCCATAAATACTCCCCCAGGAGGCCTTCCCAGACTGAGCCCCTTCTTTCCTCTCCCCCTCGTCCCCCTCTCCATCCCCCCGTCTTACCTCCTTCCCTTCCCCACAGCACCTGTATATATGTATATATGGTTGTACATATTTATTACTCTATTTATTCATTTATTTATTTATTTTACTTGTACATTTCTATCCTACTTATTTTATTTTGTTGGTATGTTTGGTTCTGTTCTCCGTCTCCCCCTTTTAGACTGTGAGCCCACTGTTGGGTAGGGACTGTCTCTATGTGATGCCAATTTGTACTTCCCAAGCGCTTAGTACAGTGCTCTGCACATAGTAAGCGCTCAATAAATACGATTGATTGATTGATTGATTGAAATACCCCTGATCCATTGACCGATCGATCGAATAGGGATACTCAGGGGCTGGGAAGAGTTTAGGAATTTTGGTCCCGCCGACCCTCCGGAAAAACCACCTGTAGAGCGGGACGGATGAGGAAACCTCTGGGACGTCCACTGGGGAGCTGAGACCCCTGAGTTTGGAAGGGAGACGGAAGCTAACCAAAGGAGGGTGGGCGCCCAGCGCCTCAAGGGAAAAAGTTCCGTTCCCCCAACGTGACCCTCGACCCCGGAGCTGCGTGTTGAACACCGATGTTGTTCACCTCGCCCCCCTCCTACCCCACCTCCCTTCTCTCCTTCTCCAGCCCAGCCCGCACCCTCTGCTGCCGCTCACCTCCTCACCGGGCCTCGTTCTCGCCTGTCCCGCCGTCGACCCCCGGTCCACATCATCCCCCTGGCCTGGAATGGCCTCCTTCTGCCCATCCGCCAAGCTCGCTCTCTTCCTCCCTTCAAAGCCCTACTGAGAGCTCACCTCCTCCAGGAGGCCTTCCCACACTGAGCCCCCTCCTTCCTCTCCCCCTCCCCATCCCTCCTGCCTTACCTCCTTCCCCTCCCCACAGCACCTGTATATATGTATATGTTTGTACGTATTTATCACTCTATTTATTTTATTTGTACATATTTATTCTATTTATTTTGTTAATGTGTTTTATTTTGTTGTCTGTCTCCCCCTTCTAGACCGTGAGCCCACTGTTGGGTGGGGACCGTCTCCACATGTTTTGTTTTGTTGTCTGTCACCTCCTTCCAGACTGTGAGCCTGCTGTTGGGTGGGGACCGTCTCTAGATGTTGTCAACTTGTGCTTCCCAAGCGCTTAGTACAGTGCTCTGCCACACAGTAAGTGCTCAATAAATACGATTGAATGAATGAAATGAGTGTACATATTTATTCTATTTATTTTATTTTGTTAATATGTTTTGTTTTATTGTCTGTCTCCCCCTTCTAGACCGTGAGCCCGCTGTTGGGTGGGGACCGTCTCTAGATGTTGTCAACTTGTGCTTCCCAAGTGCTTAGTACAGTGCTCTGCCACACAGTAAGCGCTCAATAAATACGATTGAATGAATGAAATGAGTGTACATATTTATTCTATTTATTTTATTTTGTTAATATGTTTTGTTTTATTGTCTGTCTCCCCCTTCTAGACCGTGAGCCCACTGTTGGGTAGGAATCGTCTCTATATGTTGTCAACTTGTACTTCCCAAGCGCTTAGTACAGTGCTCTGCCACACAGTAAGCGCTCAATAAATACGATTGAATGAATGGAGTGTACATATTTATTCTATTTATTTTATTTTGTTAATATGTTTTGTTTTATTGTCTGTCTCCCCCGTCTAGACCGTGAGCCCGCTGTTGGGTGGGGACCGTCTCTAGATGTTGCCAACTTGTGCTTCCCAAGCGCTTAGTCCAGTGCTCTGCACACCGCTCAATAAATACGATTGAATGAATGAAATGTACATATTTATTCTATTTAATTTTGTTAATATGTTTTGTTTTATTGTCTGTTTCCCCGGTCTAGACCGTGAGCCCGCTGTTGGGTGGGGACCGTCTCTAGATGTTGTCAACTTGTGCTTCCCAAGCGCTTAGTCCTGTACTGGCTCCGTGCACAGTAAGTGCTCAATAAATACGATTGAAATGAATGTACATATTTATTCTATTTGTTTTATTTTGTTAATATGTTTTGTTTTATTGTCTGTCTCCCCCTTCTAGACCGTGAGCCCGCTGTTGGGTGGGGACCGTCTCTAGATGTTGCCAACTTGGACTTCCCAAGCGCTTAGTACAGCGCTCTGCACACAGTAAGCGCTCAATAAATACGATTGAATGAATGAAATGAGTGTACATATTTATTCTATTTATTTTATTTTGTTAATATGTTTTGTTTTATTGTCTGTCTCCCCCTTCTAGACCGTGAGCCCGCTGTTGGGTAGGAATCGTCTCTAGATGTTGTCAACTTGTACTTCCCAAGTGCTTAGTACAGTGCTCTGCACACAGTAAGCGCTCAATAAATACGATTGAATGAATGAAATGAGTGTACATATTTATTCTATTTATTTTATTTTGTTAATATGTTTTGTTTTATTGTCTGTCTCCCCCTTCTAGACCGTGAGCCCGCTGTTGGGTAGGAATCGTCTCTAGATGTTGCCAACTTGTACTTCCCAAGTGCTTAGTACAGTGCTCTGCACACAGTAAGCGCTCAATAAATACGATTGAATGAATGAAATGAGTGTACATATTTATTCTATTTATTTTATTTTGTTAATATGTTTTGTTTTATTGTCTGTCTCCCCCTTCTAGACCGTGAGCCCACTGTTGGGTAGGAATCGTCTCTATATGTTGTCAACTTGTACTTCCCAAGCGCTTAGTACAGTGCTCTGCACACAGTAAGCGCTCAATAAATACGATTGAATGAATGAAATGAGTGTACATATTTATTCTATTTATTTTATTTTGTTAATATGTTTTGTTTTATTGTCTGTCTCCCCCGTCTAGACCGTGAGCCCGCTGTTGGGTGGGGACCGTCTCTAGATGTTGCCAACTTGTGCTTCCCAAGCGCTTAGTACAGTGCTCTGCCACACAGTAAGCGCTCAATAAATACGATTGAATGAATGAAATGAGTGTACATATTTATTCTATTTATTTTATTTTGTTAATATGTTTTGTTTTATTGTCTGTCTCCCCCTTCTAGACCGTGAGCCCGCTGTTGGGTAGGAATCGTCTCTATATGTTGTCAACTTGTACTTCCCAAGCGCTTAGTACAGTGCTCTGCCACACAGTAAGCGCTCAATAAATACGATTGAATGAATGAAATGAGTGTACATATTTATTCTATTTATTTTATTTTGTTAATATGTTTTGTTTTATTGTCTGTCTCCCCCGTCTAGACCGTGAGCCCACTGTTGGGTAGGAATCGTCTCTATATGTTGTCAACTTGTACTTCCCAAGTGCTTAGTACAGTGCTCTGCCACACAGTAAGCGCTCAATAAATACGATTGAATGAATGAAATGAGTGTACATATTTATTCTATTTATTTTATTTTGTTAATATGTTTTGTTTTATTGTCTGTCTCCCCCTTCTAGACCGTGAGCCCACTGTTGGGTAGGAATCGTCTCTAGATGTTGTCAACTTGTACTTCCCAAGCACTTAGTCCAGTGCTCTGCACACCGCTCAATAAATACAATTGAATGAATGAAATGTACATATTTATTCTATTTATTTTATTTTGTTAATATGTTTTGTTTTATTGTCTGTCTCCCCCTTCTAGACCGTGAGCCCGCTGTTGGGTAGGAATCGTCTCTAGATGTTGTCAACTTGTACTTCCCAAGTGCTTAGTACAGTGCTCTGCACACAGTAAGCGCTCAATAAATACGATTGAATGAATGAAATGAGTGTACATATTTATTCTATTTATTTTATTTTGTTAATATGTTTTGTTTTATTGTCTGTCTCCCCCTTCTAGACCGTGAGCCCACTGTTGGGTAGGAATCGTCTCTATATGCTGTCAACTTGTACTTCCCAAGCGCTTAGTACAGTGCTCTGCACACAGTAAGCACTCAATAAATACGATTGAATGAATGAAATGAGTGTACATATTTATTCTATTTATTTTATTTTGTTAATATGTTTTGTTTTATTGTCTGTCTCCCCCATCTAGACCGTGAGCCCGCTGTTGGGTGGGGACCGTCTCTAGATGTTGCCAACTTGTGCTTCCCAAGCGCTTAGTACAGTGCTCTGCCACACAGTAAGCGCTCAATAAATACGATTGAATGAATGAAATGAGTGTACATATTTATTCTATTTATTTTATTTTGTTAATATGTTTTGTTTTATTGTCTGTCTCCCCCTTCTAGACCGTGAGCCCGCTGTTGGGTAGGAATCGTCTCTATATGTTGTCAACTTGTACTTCCCAAGCGCTTAGTACAGTGCTCTGCCACACAGTAAGCGCTCAATAAATACGATTGAATGAATGAAATGAGTGTACATATTTATTCTATTTATTTTATTTTGTTAATATGTTTTGTTTTATTGTCTGTCTCCCCCTTCTAGACCGTGAGCCCGCTGTTGGGTGGGGACCGTCTCTAGATGTTGTCAACTTGTGCTTCCCAAGCGCTTAGTACAGTGCTCTGCCACACAGTAAGCGCTCAATAAATACGATTGAATGAATGAAATGAGTGTACATATTTATTCTATTTATTTTATTTTGTTAATATGTTTTGTTTTATTGTCTGTCTCCCCCTTCTAGACCGTGAGCCCGCTGTTGGGTAGGAATCGTCTCTATATGTTGTCAACTTGTACTTCCCAAGCGCTTAGTACAGTGCTCTGCCACACAGTAAGCGCTCAATAAATACGATTGAATGAATGAAATGAGTGTACATATTTATTCTATTTATTTTATTTTGTTAATATGTTTTGTTTTATTGTCTGTCTCCCCCTTCTAGACCGTGAGCCCGCTGTTGGGTGGGGACCGTCTCTAGATGTTGTCAACTTGTGCTTCCCAAGTGCTTAGTACAGTGCTCTGCCACACAGTAAGCGCTCAATAAATACGATTGAATGAATGAAATGAGTGTACATATTTATTCTATTTATTTTATTTTGTTAATATGTTTTGTTTTATTGTCTGTCTCCCCCTTCTAGACCGTGAGCCCACTGTTGGGTAGGAATCGTCTCTAGATGTTGTCAACTTGTACTTCCCAAGCGCTTAGTACAGTGCTCTGCCACACAGTAAGCGCTCAATAAATACGATTGAATGAATGAAATGAGTGTACATATTTATTCTATTTATTTTATTTTGTTAATATGTTTTGTTTTATTGTCTGTCTCCCCCGTCTAGACCGTGAGCCCGCTGTTGGGTGGGGACCGTCTCTAGATGTTGTCAACTTGTGCTTCCCAAGCGCTTAGTACAGTGCTCTGCACACAGTAAGTGCTCAATAAATACGATCGAATGAATGAATGTACATATTTATTCTATTTTATTTTGTTAATGTGTTTTGTTCTGTTGTCTGTCTCCCCCTTCTAGACCGTGAGCCCGCTGTTGGGTGGGGACCGTCTCTAGATGTTGTCAACTTCTGCTTCCCAAGCGCTTAGTACAGTGCTCTGCACACAGTAAGTGCTCAATAAATACAATTGAATGAATGAAATGAATGCACATATCTATTCTATTTATTTTATTTTGTAAATATGTTTTGTTTTGTTGTCTGTCTCCCCCTTCTAGACCCGCTGAGCCCGCTGTTGGGTGGGGACCGTCTCTAGATGTTGCCGACTTGTACTTCCCAAGCGCTTAGTACAGTCCTCTGCACACAGTAAGTGCTCAATAAATACGACTGAATGAATGAAATGAATGCACATATCTATTCTATTTATTTTATTTTGTTAATATGCTTTGTTTTGTTGTCTGTCTCCCCCTTCTAGACCGTGAGCCTGCTGTTGGGTGGGGACCATCTCTAGATGTTGCCAACTTGTGCTTCCCAAGCCCTTAGTCCAGTGCTCTGCACACAGTAAGTACTCAATAAATACGATTGAAATGAATGTACATATTTTATTTTGTTAATATGTTTTGTTTTGTTGTCTGTCTCCCCCTTCTAGACCGTGAGCCCGCTGTTGGGTGGGGACCGTCTCTAGATGTTGCCAACTTGTACTTCCCAAGCGCTTAGTCCAGTGCTCTGCGCACAGTAAGCGCTCAATAAATACGATTGATTGAATGAATGAAATGAATGTACATATTTATTCTATTTATTTTATTTTGTTAATATGTTTTGTTTTGTTGTCTGTCTCCCCCTTCTAGACCGTGAGCCTGCTGTTGGGTGGGGACCGTCTCTATAAGTTGTCAACTTGTACTTCCCAAGTGCTTAGTCCAGTGCTCTGCGCACAGTAAGCGCTCAATAAATACGATTGATTGAATGAATGAAATGAATGTACATATTTATTCTATTTATTTTATTTAGTTAATATGTTTTGTTTTGTTGTCTGTCTCCCCCTTCTAGACCGTGAGCCTGCTGTTGGGTGGGGACCGTCTCTATAAGTTGCCAACTTGTACTTCCCAAGCGCTCAGTCCAGTCCTCTGCGCACAGTAAGCGCTCAATAAATACGATTGATTGAATGAATGAAATGAATGTACACATTTATTCTATTTATTTTATTTTGTTAATATGTTTTGTTTTGTTGTCTGTCTCCCCCTTCTAGTCCGTGAGCCCGCTGTTGGGTGGGGACCGTCTCTAGATGTTGCCAACTTGTACTTCCCAAGCGCTTAGTCCAGTGCTCTGCGCACAGCAAGCGCTCAATAAATACGATTGATTGAATGAATGAAATGAATGTACACATTTATTCTATTTATTTTATTTAGTTAATATGTTTTGTTTTGTTGTCTGTCTCCCCCTTCTAGTCTGTGAGCCCGCTGTTGGGTGGGGACCGTCTCTATAAGTTGTCAACTTGTACTTCCCAAGTGCTCAGTCCAGTGCTCTGCGCACAGTAAGCGCTCAATAAATACGATTGATTGAATGAATGAAATGAATGTACATACTTATTCTATTTATTTTATTTTGTTAATATGTTTTGTTTTGTTGTCTGTCCCCCCCGTCTAGACCGCGAGCCTGCTGTTGGGTGGGGACCGTCTCTATAAGTTGTCAACTTGGACTTCCCAAGCGCTTAGTCCAGTGCTCTGCGCACAGCAAGCGCTCAATAAGTACAATTGAATGAATGAATGGACTGTGGGCCCGTTGTTGGGGGGGGGCCCGCCTCCATATGTTGCCACCTCGTACCTACTGAGAGCTCCCCTCCTCCAGGAGGCCTTCCCAGACTGAGCCCCTTCCTTTCTCTCCCCCTCGTGCCCCCTGTCTTACCTCCTTCCCTTCCCCACAGCACCTGTAGATACGTATATATGTTTGTACATATTTATTACTCTACTTATTTATTTATTTTACTTGTACCTATCTATTCTATTTATTTTTTGTTAGTCTGTTTGGTTTTGTTCTCTGTCTCCCCCTTCTAGACTGTGAGCCCGCTGTTGGGTAGGGACTGTCTCTATGTGTTGCCAACTCGTACTTCCCAAGCGCTTAGCACAGTGCTCTGCACACAGTAATTGCTCATTAAATACGATTGATGATGATGATGACGATGTTGTACTTCCCAAGCGCTTAGTACAGGGCTCCGCCACACGGCAAGCGCTCAGTCAGTACGACGGATCGCATGAGTGCGCACCACCTGCTCGACGAGCGGGGTCAGTCCACGCCCTCGTCGCCGGGGCCTTTGAAAGAGAAACCTCGCCCCCCCCCCTCCCCCCCCAACTTTTTCTTCTTTGGCTCGTTTGTTTTCATGCAAACGAGTCCGAGGTCTGGTCCGGGGCCGAGGCAGGCTGGCCGGCCCCCGCCCCCGCCCGCCTGGCCGACGGTCTCCTCCAGCCGGGCGCTCCACAGGCGGTAGAAGGGCTGGAGCGACAAGGAGCGCGCGCGACCCTGACGTCGCCGCCGTTCGCGCGCCCCCCTGCCGCCGCGCGCGCCCCCCGACGTCGCGCGCCCCCCTGCCGCCGCGCGCGCCCCCCGACGTCGCGCGCCCCCTGACGTTGCGCGCCCCCCTGCCGCCACGCGCGCCCCCCTTCAGCCGCGTGCCCCTGCCGCCGCCTGTGCCCGCCTTCAGCCGCGCGCCCCCCCTGCAGCCGCGCGCCCCCCTGACGTCGCGCGCCCCTGCAGCCGCGCGTGCCCCCCGCCGCCGCGCGCCCCCCGACGTCGCCGTCACGCTCGCCCCTGCAGCCGCGCGCGCCCCCGACGCCGCCGTCGTCTTGCTCCCTTGCCCGACGCCTCGCGCGCCCCTGCAGCCAAACGTGCCCCCTGACGCCGCCGTTGCGCGCCCCTGCAGTCGCGCGCCCCCTGACGCCGCGCGTGCCCCCCGACGTCGCGCGCCCCTGCCCCCGCCGCTGCGCGCCCTTGCCCGACGCCGCGTGCCCCCCGACGTCGCCGTCGCCCCTGCAGCCGTGCGCGCCCCCGACGCCACCGTCGCGCGCCCTTGCCCGACGCCTCGCGCGCCCCTGCAGCCAAACGTGCCCCCTGACGCCACCGTCGCACTCCCTTGCCCGACGCCCCTTCTGCCGCTGCCGCGCGCCCCCGCAGCGAGCGAGCGTGACGGCGACGTCGGGGGGCGCGCGGCGGCGGGGGGCACGCGCGGCTGCAGGGGCGCGCGACGTCAGGGGGGGCGCGCGGCTGCAGGGGGGCGCGCGGCTGAAGGCGGGCACAGGCGGCGGCAGGGGCACGCGGCTGAAGGGGGGCGCGCGTGGCGGCAGGGGGGCGCGCAACGTCAGGGGGCGCGCGACGTCGGGGGGCGCGCGCGGCGGCAGGGGGGCGCGCGACGTCGGGGGGGCGCGCGCGGCGGCAGGAGGGCGCGCGAACGGCGGCGGCGTCAGGGTCGCGCGCGCTCCTTGTCGCTCCAGCCCTTCTACCGCCTGTGGAGCGCTCCCTGCGGCCGCTTGTGCCCCCCGAGGCCGCGCGCGCCCCCTGACGCCGCCGTCGCGCGCGCCCCTGCGGCCGCTTGTGCCCCCCGAGGCCGCGCGCGCCCCCCCGACGCCGCCGCCGTCGCGCGCCCCCGCCCGCCGCCCCTTCTGCCGCCGCCGCGCGCCCCCGCCCGCCGCCGCGCGCCCGCCGCCGCCCCCCTCGATGGTCCGTCCGGCGGTCCGCCCCCGCGGCTGCGGTCCCGCCCGTCCGGAGGCGGCCGTGTCCCGCCTGTGCCGCGGTCTGGGCGGGCTGGTGGGCGCGCACCCGTGGCCGTTCCTGCTGCTGCCGGCGCTGCTGTCGGTCGGCCGCGCTGGGCGGCGGGCTGGCGCGGCTGGCGGGGCGGCGGAGCGACGACCTGGAGGCGCAGTTCCCGCCGGCGGGGGGCCCGGCCAAGGCGGAGCGCGCCGCGGCGCGGGCCCGCTTCCCCGCCGACGACTCGCGCGGCTTCTCGGCGGCCCGGCTGAGCTCGGAGGGCGCCTTGGCCGCGCTGGCGGCCGCGGCCCCCCGCGGCGCCTCGCTGCTGGAGCCCGGCGCCGCCGCCGCCGCCGAGCTGCGCCGGCTGGACCGGGCGGGGCGGGGGCTGGGCGGGGGCCCGGGGGCGCGGCCTTCGGGGCCCTGTCCGCCAGCCCGCTGCTGCCCAACCGGTCGGCGCCCCTCGCCTTCCCCGGGGGCCGGCGGGGCGCCTTCGTGGGCGCGGCGGTCGGGGGCGTCACCCTGGGGCCCGGCGAGGCCCCGCACCGCCCGCTGCTCGCCGCCCGGGCCGCCAAGCTGCTCTACTACCTGCGGGAGGACGAGCCGGCGGACCGGCGGAGGAGCCGGGAGTGGCTCGCGCTCTTCCTCCGCAACATCTCCGGCCTGCTCAGGGACCTGGACCTCAAGACCGTCCAGGTACCGGCCCCGGACGGACCCGGGCCGGGAGGGGAGGGAGCGGGGGACAGGACAACCGTTCGTTCGTTCGTTCGTTCACTCACCCATCACACCCTATTTAGTGAGCGCTTACTGCGCGCAGAACCCCGGACTAAGCGCTGGGGACGTGCACTCATTCATTCATTCATCCCGGCCTACTGCGCGCAGAGCCCCGGACTAAGCGTTGGGGACATGCACTCATTCATTCATCCCGTCCTGTTGAAAGCCTGACTGCGCGCAGAGCCCCGGACTAAGCGCTGGGGACGTGCACGCATTCATTCATCCCGTCCTGTTGAGCGCCTGACTGCGTGCAGAGCCCCGGACTAAGCGCTGGGGAAGTGCACTCATTCATTCATTCATCCCGTCCTGTTGAGCGCCTGACTGCGCGCTGAGCCCTGGACTAAGCGCGGGGGAAGTACACTCATTCATTCATTCATCCCGTCCTATTGGGCACCTGACTGCGTGCAGAGCCCCGGGCTAAGCGCTGGGGACGTGCACGCATTCATTCATCCCGTCCTATTGAGCGCTTACTGCGCGCAGAGCCCTGGGCTAAGCGTTGGGGACGTGCACGCATTCATTCATCCCGTCCTATTGAGCGCTTACTGCGCACAGAGCCCTGGACTAAGCGCTGGGGAAGTACACTCATTCATTCATTCATCCCGTCCTATTGGGCACCTGACTGCGTGCAGAGCCCCGGGCTAAGCGCTGGGGACGTGCACCCATTCATTCATCCCGTCCTATTGAGCGCTTACTGCGCGCAGAGCCCTGGGCTAAGCGTTGGGGACGTGCACGCATTCATTCATCCCGTCCTATTGAGCGCTTACTGCGCACAGAGCCCTGGACTAAGCGCTGGGGAAGTACACTCATTCATTCATTCATCCCGTCCTATTGGGCACCTGACTGCGTGCAGAGCCCCGGGCTAAGCGCTGGGGACGTGCACCCATTCATTCATCCCGTCCTATTGAGCGCTTACTGCGCGCAGAGCCCTGGGCTAAGCGTTGGGGACGTGCACGCATTCATTCATCCCGTCCTATTGAGCGCTTACTGCACACAGAGCCCTGGACTAAGCGCTGGGGAAGTACACTCATTCATTCATTCATCCCGTCCTATTGGGCACCTGACTGCGTGCAGAGCCCCGGGCTAAGCGCTGGGGACGTGCACCCATTCATTCATCCCGTCCTATTGAGCGCTTACTGCGCGCAGAGCCCTGGGCTAAGCGTTGGGGACGTGCACGCATTCATTCATCCCGTCCTATTGAGCGCTTACTGCGCGCAGAGCCCTGGGCTAAGCGCTGGGGACGTGCACGCATTCATTCATTCATCCCGTCCTGTTGAGCGCCTGACTGCGTGCAGAGCCCTGGACTAAGCGCTGGGGAAGTACACTCATTCATTCATTCATCCCGTCCTGTTGAGCGCCTGACTGCGCGCAGAGCCCTGGACTAAGCGCTGGGGACGTGCACGCATTCACTCATCCCGTCCTTTTGAGCGCTTACTGCGTGCAGAGCCCTGGGCTAAGCGCTGGGGACGTGCACTCATTCATTCATCCCGTCCTATTGAGCGCCTGACTGCGCGCAGAGCCCCGGACTAAGCGCTGGGGACGTGCACGCATTCATTCATTCACCCCGTCCTATTGAGCGCTTACTGCACACAGAGCCCTGGGCTAAGCGCTGGGGACGTGCACTCATTCATTCATCCCGTCCTACTGGGCACCTGACTGCGTGCAGAGCCCCGGACTAAGCGCTGGGGAGCTACATTCATTCATTCATTGATTCCACCGTATTGCGCGCCTACCGTGTGCAGAGCCCCGGGCTAAGCGCTGGGGACGTTCATGCATTCATTCATCCCGTCCTATTGAGCGCTTACTGCGCGCAGAGCCCCGGGCTAAGCGCTGGGGACGTGCACTCATTCATTCATCCCGTCCTGTTGAGCGCCTGACTGCGTGCAGAGCCCTGGGCTAAGCGCTGGGGACGTGCACGCATTCATTCATTCATCCCGTCCTTTAGAGCGCCTACTGTGCGCAGAGCCCTGGACTAAGCGCTGGGGAAGTACACTCATTCATTCATTCATCCCGTCCTATTGGGCACCTGACTGCGTGCAGAGCCCCGGACTAAGCGCTGGGGACGTTCACGCATTCATTCATCCCGTCCTATTGAGCGCTTACTGCGCGCAGAGCCCTGGGCTAAGCGTTGGGGACGTGCACGCATTCATTCATCCCGTCCTATTGAGCACTTACTGCGCTCTGAGCCCTGGGCTAAGCGCTGGGGAAGTACACTCACGCATTCATTCATCCCGTCCTTTTGAGCGCTTACTGCGCGCAGAGCCCTGGGCTAAGCGCTGGGGACGTGCACGCATTCATTCATCCCGTCCTATTGAGCGCTTACTGCGCGCTGAGCCCTGGGCTAAGCGCTGGGGAAGTACACTCACTCATTCATTCATCCCGTCCTGTTGAGCGCTTACTGCACACAGAGCCCTGGGCTAAGCGCTGGGGAAGTACACTCACTCATTCATTCATCCCGTCCTGTTGAGCGCTTACTGCACACAGAGCCCCGGGCTAAGCGCTGGGGAAGTACACTCATTCATTCATTCATCCCGTCCTATTGGGCGCCTGACTGCGTGCAGAGCCCCGGACTAAGCGCTGGGGAGCTACATTCATTCATTCATTGATTCCATCGTATTGAGCGCCTACTGCGTGCAGAGCCCTGGACTAAGCGCTGGGGAAGTACACTCATTCATTCATTCATCCCGTCCTGTTGAGCGCCTGACTGCGCGCAGAGCCCTGGGCTAAGCGCTGGGGACGTGCACGCATTCATTCATTCATCCCGTCCTATTGAGCGCTTACTGCGCGCAGAGCCCTGGGCTAAGCGCTGGGGACGTGCACTCATTCACTCATCCCGTCCTTTTGAGCGCTTACTGCGCGCAGAGCCCCGGACTAAGCGCTGGGGACGTTCACGCATTCATTCATCCCGTCCTATTGAGCGCTTACTGCG
This sequence comes from Tachyglossus aculeatus, assembly GCF_015852505.1. NCBI lineage: Eukaryota > Metazoa > Chordata > Mammalia > Monotremata > Tachyglossidae > Tachyglossus > Tachyglossus aculeatus. Next base: position 18,496,720 of record NC_052078.1, on the reverse strand, counting down.
CGCAGAGCCCTGGACTAAGCGCTGGGGACGTTCACGCATTCATTCATCCCGTCCTATTGAGCGCTTACTGCGCGCAGAGCCCTGGGCTAAGCGCTGGGGACGTGCACTCATTCATTCATCCCGTCCTGTTGAGCGCCTGACTGCGCGCAGAGCCCCGGACTAAGCGCTGGGGAAGTACACTCATTCATTCATTCATCCCGGCCTACCGCGCGCAGAGCCCCGGACTAAGCGCTGGGGAAGTACACTCATTCACTCATCCCGTCCTTTTGAGCGCTTACTGCGTGCAGAGCCCTGGGCTAAGCGCTGGGGACGTGCACGCATTCATTCATTCATCCCGTCCTATTGAGCGCTTACTGCGCGCAGAGCCCCGGACTAAGCGCTGGGGAAGTACACTCATTCATTCATTCATCCCGGCCTACCGCGCGCAGAGCCCCGGACTAAGCGCTGGGGAAGTACACTCATTCACTCATCCCGTCCTTTTGAGCGCTTACTGCGTGCAGAGCCCTGGGCTAAGCGCTGGGGACGTGCACGCATTCATTCATTCATCCCGGCCTACCGCGCGCAGAGCCCCGGACTAAGCGCTGGGGAAGTACACTCATTCACTCATCCCGTCCTTTTGAGCGCTTACTGCGCGCAGAGCCCTGGGCTAAGCGCTGGGGACGTGCACGCATTCATTCATTCATCCCGTCCTATTGAGCGCCTGACTGCGTGCAGAGCCCTGGACTAAGCGCTGGGGAAGTACACTCATTCATTCATTCATCCCGTCCTATTGAGCGCCTGACTGCGTGCAGAGCCCCGGACTAAGGGCTGGGGAAGTATACTCATTCATTCATCCCGTCCTTTTGAGCACTTACTGCGCGCAGAGCCCTGGGCTAAGCGCTGGGGAAGTACACTCATTCATTCATCCCATCCTATTGAGTGCCTACTGCGCGCAGAGCCCCGGACTAAGCGCTTGGGAAGTACACACATTCATTCATTCCATCATATTTACTGAGCGCCTACTGCGTGCAGAGCCCCGGACTAAGCGCTGGGGAGCTACATTCATTCATTCCATTGTATTGATTGAGCGCTTACCGTCTGCAGAGCCCTGGACTAATTGCTGGGGAGGTACATTCATTCATTCCATCGTATTGTTTGAGCGCTTACTGTGCGCAGAGCCCTGGACTAAGCGCTGGGGAAGTACACGCATTCATTCATCCCGTCCTATTGAGCGCCTACTGCGTGCAGAGCCCCGAGCTAAGCGCTGGGGAGCTACATTCATTCATTCATTCATTCACTCATTCATTCGTACTTACTGAACACTTACTGTGTGCAGAGCCCTGGACTAATTGCTTGGGAAGTACATTTATTCATTCGGTCGTATTGAGCGCCTACTGTGTGCAGAGCCCTGGACTAATTGCTGGGGAGGTACATTCATTCATTCATTTCATCGTATTTACTGAGCGCTTACTGCGTGCAGAGCCCTGGACTAAGCGCTGAGGAAGTACATTCATTCATTCCGTCCTATTGATTGAGCGCTTACTGTGTGCAGAGCCCCGGACTGAGTGCTTGAGAAGTACATTCATTCATTCATTCCATCGTATTGAGCGCCTACCGTGTGCAGAGCCCCGGACTAAGCGCTGGGGAAGTACACGCATTCATTCATTCCGTCGTATTTATTGAGCGCCTACTGCGTGCAGAGCCCCGGACTAAGCGCTGGGGAGCTACATTCATTCACTCCATTGTATTGATTGAGCGCTTACTGTGTGCAGAGCCCTGGACTAAGCGCTGGGGAAGTACATTCATGCATTCCGTCGTATTTATTGAGCGCCTACTGCCTGCAGAGCCCTGGACTAAGCGCTGTGGAGGTACATTCATTCATTCATTCCGTCGTATTTATTGAGCGCCTACTGCCTGCAGAGCCCTGGACTAAGCGCTGGGGAGGTACCTTCATTCGTTCATTCATTCCATCGTATTTACTGAGCGCTTACTGTGTGCAGACCCCTGGACTAAGCGCTGGAGAAGTACATTCATTCATTCCGTCGTACTGATTGAGCGCTTACTCTGTGCAGAGCCCTGGACTGAGTGCTTGGGAAGTACATTCATTCATTCCATCGTATTTATTGAGCGCTTACTGTGTGCTGAGCACTGGACTAAGCGCTTAGGAAGTACATTCATTCAATTCCACCGTATTTATTGAGTGCTTACTGTGTGCAGAGCCCTGTACTAAGCGCTTGGGAAGTGCATTCGTTCAGTCATATTTATTGAGCACTTACTGTGTGCAGAGCACTGGACTAAGCGCTTGGGAAGTACATTCAGTCGTGTTTATTGAGCGCACACTGTGTGCAGAGCCCTGGACTAAGCGCTTGGGAAGTACATTCAGTCGTGTTTATTGAGCGCACACTGTGTGCAGAGCCCTGGACTAAGCGCTTGGGAAGTACATTCATTCATTCAGTCCTATTTATTGAGTGCTTACTGTGTGCAGAGCCCTGGACTAAGCGCTTGGGAAGTACACTCATTAAGTCGTATTTATTGAGCTCTTACTGTGTGCAGAGCCCTGGACTAAGCGCTTGGGAAGTACACTCATTCATTAATCGTATTTATTGAGCGCTTACTGTGTGCAGAGCACGGGACTAAGCGCTTGGGAAGTACATTCATTCAGTCAGTCGTATATATTGCGCGCTTACTGTGTGCAGAGCCCTGTACTAAGCGCTTGGAAAGTACATTCATCCAGTCATATTTATTGAGCGCTTACTGTGTCGCAGAGCACTGTACTAAACGCGAAGTACATTCAATCATATTTATTGAGCGCTCACTGTGTCGCAGAGCACTGCACTAAGCGCTTGGGAAGTACATTCATTCATTCAGTCGTATTTATTGAGCGCTTACTGTATGCAGAGCCCTGTACTAAGCGCTTGGAAGTACATTCGTTGTCATATTTATTGAGCGCTTACTGTGTGCAGAGCACTGTACTAATGCTTGGGAAGTACATTCAATCATATTTATTGAGCGCTCACTGTATGCAAAGCCCTGCACTAAGCGCTTGGGAAGTACATTCATTCATTCAGTCGTATTTATTGAGCGCTCACTGTGTGCAGGGCCCTGTACTAAGCGCTTGGGAAGTACATTCATTCATTCAGTCGTATTTATTGAGCGCTTACTGTGTGCAGAGCCCTGTACTAAGCGCTTGGGAAGTACATTCGTTGTCATATTTATTGAGCACTTACTGTGTGCAGAGCACTGTACTAATACTTGGGAAGTACATTCAATCATATTTATTGAGCGCTCGCTGTATGCAAAGCCCTGCACTAAGCGCTTGGGAAGTACATTCATTCATTCAGTCGTATTTATTGAGCGCTCACTATGTGCAGAGCCATGTACTAAGCGCTTGGGAAGTACATTCATTCATTCAGTCGTATTTATTGAGCGCTTACTGTGTGCAGGGCCCTGTACTAAGCGCTTGGGAAGTACATTCATTCATTCAGTCGTATTTATTGAGTGCTCACTGTGTGCAGGGCCCTGTACTAAGCGCTTGGGAAGTACACTCATTCATTCAATCGTATTTATTGAGCGCTTACTGTATGCAGAGCCCTGTACTAAGCGCTTGGGAAGTACATTCATTGTCATATTTATTGAGCGCTTACTGTGTCGCAGAGCACAGTACTAATGCTTGGGAAGTACATTCAATCATATTTATTGAGCGCTCACTGTATGCAAAGCCCTGCACTAAGCGCTTGGGAAGTACATTCATTCATTCAGTCGTATTTATTGAGCGCTCACTATGTGCAGAGCCATGTACTAAGCGCTTGGGAGGTACATTCATTCATTCAGTCGTATTTATTGAGCACTCACTGTGTGCAGGGCCCTGTACTAAGCGCTTGGGAAGTACACTCATTCATTCAATCGTATTTATTGAGCGCTTACTGTATGCAGAGCCCTGTACTAAGCGCTTGGGAAGTACATTCGTTGTCATATTTATTGAGCGCTTACTGTGTCGCAGAGCACTGTACTAATGATTGGGAAGTACATTCAATCATATTTATTGAGCGCTCACTGTATGCAAAGCCCTGCACTAAGCGCTTGAGAAGTGCATTCATTCATTCAGTCGTATTTATTGAGCGCTCACTATGTGCAGAGCCATGTACTAAGCGCTTGGGAAGTACATTCATTCATTCAGTCGTATTTATTGAGCGCTCACTGTATGCAGAGCCATGTACTAAGCGCTTGGGAAGTACATTCATTCATTCAGTCGTATTTATTGAGTGCTTACTGTATGCAGAGCCCTGTACTAAGCGCTTGGGAAGTACATTCATTCATTCAGTCGTATTTATTGAGTGCTTACTGTATGCAGAGCCCTGTACTAAGCGCTTGGGAAGTACATTCATTCATTCAGTCATATTTATTGAGCGCTCACTGTGTGCAGAGCACTGTACTAAGCGCTTGGGAAGTACATTCGTTGTCATATTTATTGAGCGCTTACTGTGTGCAGAGCACTGTACTAACGCTTGCGAAGTACATTCAATCATATTTATTGAGCGCTCACTGTATGCAAAGCCCTGCACTAAGCGCTTGGGAAGTACATTCATTCATTCAGTCATATTTATTGAGCGCTCACTATGTGCAGAGCCATGTACTAAGCGCTTGGGAAGTACATTCATTCATTCAGTCGTATTTATTGAGCGCTCACTGTGTGCAGGGCCCTGTACTAAGCGCTTGGGAAGTACATTCATTCATTCAGTCGTATTTATTGAGCGCTTACTGTGTGCAGGGCCCTGTACTAAGCGCTTGGGAAGTACATTCATTCATTCAGTCGTATTTATTGAGCGCTTACTGTGTGCAGAGCCCTGTACTAAGCGCTTGGGAAGTACATTCATTCATTCAGTCGTATTTATTGAGCGCTCACTGTGTGCAGAGCACTGTACTAAGCGCTTGGGAAGTACATTCGTTGTCGTATTTATTGAGCACTTACTGTGTGCAGAGCACTGTACTAATGCTTGGGAAGTACATTCATATTTATTGAGCGCTCACTGTATGCAAAGCCCTGCACTAAGCGCTTGGGAAGTACATTCATTCATTCAGTCGTATTTATTGAGTGCTCACTGTGTGCAGGGCCCTGTACTAAGTGCTTGGGAAGTACATTCATTCATTCAGTCGTATTTATTGAGCGCTCACTGTGTGCAGGGCCCTGTACTAAGCGCTTGGGAAGTACACTCATTCATTCAGTCGTATTTATTGAGCGCTTACTGTGTGCAGAGCCCTGTACTAAGCGCTTGGGAAGTACATTCGTTGATTCAATCGTATTTATTGAGCGCTTACTGTGTGCCGAGCACTGTACTAAGCGCTTGGGAAGTTCAAGTCAGCAACAGATAGCGACGGTCCGTCCCCAACAACGGGCTCACAGTCTGGGAGATTGCCCCCAAGGCCCGCGGGAGGTCTTGGGACCCCAACCACCTGAGCCATGCCTCCTGCACTAGGAAAGCTAGAGAAGCGGCACGGCTTGGTGGGAAGAGCCCGGGCTTTGGAGGCGGAGGTCATGGGTTCAAATCCCGGCCCCGCCACTTGTCAGCTGGGTGACTTTGGGCAAGTCAGTTCACTTCTCCGGGCCTCAGTTCCCTCATCTGTAAAATAGGGATGAAGACTGTGAGCCCCCCCCGTGGGACAACCTGATCACCTTGTATCTCCCCCAGCAGTGCTTGGCTTATCATTATTATTATTATTCTCCCAGCTCAACTTGTCCCGATGGGATCACACCTCCGTACCCACTGGAGAAGCTGCGTGGCTCAGTGGAAAGGGCCCCGGCTTGGGCGTCAGACGTCACGGGTTCTGATCCCGGCCCCACCACTTAGCTGTGTGACTTTGGGCAGGTCACTGCTCCGTGCCTCAGTTCCTTCATCTGTAAAATGGGGATTAAGACTGTGAGCACCATGTGGGACAACGTTGATTACCTTGTGTCCCCCCCCAGTGCTTAGAACAGTGCCTGGCATATAATAAGCGCTTAACAAATACCATCATCATCATCAATTCATGGCTGAGAGTCCATCAAGGCCCTGCTGAGAGCTCACCTCCTCCAGGAGGCCTTCCCAGACTGAGCCCCTTCCTTCCTCTCCCCCTCATCCCCCTGTCCATCCCCCCCATCTTACCTCCTTTCCTTCCCCACAGCACCTGTATATGTATATATATATATATATGTTTGTATATATTTATTACTCTATTTATTTTATTTGTACATATCTATTCTATTTATTTTATTTTGTTAGTATGTTTGGTTCTGTTCTCTGTCTCCCCCTTTTAGACTGTGAGCCCACTGTTGGGTAGGGACTGTCTCTATATGTTGCCAATTTGTACTTCCCAAGCGCTCAGTACAGTGCTCTGCACATAGTAAGCGCTCAATAAATACGATTGATGATGATGATGATCATCATCATGCCAGGAGGGCCAGACCCTCTCTTAGGACAAGCCACCCCAAGTACGTATCGAACTCTGCCCCCACCGCCCCACTATGAGACTCAAGCGCTGAGGTACAGGAGATGGAGAAACCGCTTCAGATGCAAACTCGGAAATAAAGGTTTTCAAAGAAGGTCAAGTTACTGTTATTTTTTTTCTAGGTACGGTAACTGAATATCCACGAACGAAACGCCAGCGGTGGCGGGGTCAGGCCAGTGATTCGTCCGGCCCGGTACTCTTGTCTCCAACAACGGGGGTCACCCACTGTGACAAGCCGTCCTACTGCCTGAATTCATTTCAACCCAAATATTTGGCCCAGATATCATTCCTGACTTCACAGGAAGTTGTGCACAAGTTACACTAATACTAATAATGGCATTTATTAAGTGCTTACTATGTGCAAAGCGCTGTCCTAAGCGCTGGGGAGGATACAAGGTGATCAGATTGTCCCATGTGGGGCTCACAGTCTTAATCCCCATTTTACAGATGAGGGAACTGAGGCACAGAGAGGCCAAGTGACTTGCCCAAGGTCACACAGCTGCCAACCGGCGGAGCCGGGATTTGAACCCATGACCTCTGACTCCAAGAGGCGTTTGGATAAATTCATGGCTGAGAGTCCATCAAGGCCCTGCTGAGAGCTCACCTCCTCCAGGAGGCCTTCCCAGACTGAGCCCCTTCCTTCCTCTCCCCCTCGTCCCCCTCTCCATCCCCCCCATCTTACCTCCTTCCCTTCCCCATAGCACCTGTATATATGTTTGTACATATTTATTACTCTATTTATTTATTTTATTTGTACATATGTATTCTATTTATTTTATTTTGTTAGTATGTTTGGTTTTGTTCTCTGTCTCCCCCTTTTAGACTGTGAGCCCACTGTTGGGTAGGGACTGTCTCTATATGTTGCCAATTTGTACTTCCCGAGCGCTTAGTACAGTGCTCTGCACATAGTAAGCGCTCAATAAGTATGATTGATGATGATGATGAGTCTCCAGGAAAAAAAAAAAAAGTTAGAGACCTAACAGAAGAGCTAGGGAAGCTAAAACAGCAGGCACATTCCTAGCTAGTTGTGGGCAGGGAACATGTCTACCAACCTTTCTGTACTGTACTCTTCTCCAGTGCTTTAGTACAGTGCTCTGCACATATTTAAGCGATCAATATATACAGTGAATTGATGAAAAACACCAATCTGGACATCAAGGAGGGCAGCCATCTGGCTGCTTGGTGTCAGAGGCCGAAAACGGAGCCAGCCCAGAAACACCATTGCTCAAGGATGTTCCAAATACCTTATTTATGGAACAAACAAAGTTTACCGGCTCAGGCCTCTTTAAAAATGTATCATCTTTAAAAAGTTTACATTCTGAAACCATTTCCCCAGTTATGAAACACTCTTGGGAAATTTACTGCAAGCTGAAGCCCAAAAGAGGCCAATGGGCTGGTAACCGTATGTTGCTTCTTCCTCATTTTAAAAGCTCGTCATCCCCTGGGCCTGGAATGGCCTCCCTCTGCCCATCCGCCAAGCTAGCTCTCTTCCTCCCTTCAAGGCCCTACTGAGAGCTCACCTCCTCCAGGAGGCCTTCCCAGACTGAGCCCCTTCCTTCCTCTCCCCCTCGTCCCCTCTCCATCCCCCCCATCTTACCTCCTTCCCTTCCCCACAGCACCTGTATATATGTTTGTACATATTTATTACTCTATTTATTTATTTTACTTGTACATATCTATTCTATTTATTTTATTTTGTTAGTATGTTTGGTTTTGTTCTCTGTCTCCCCCTTTTAGACTGTGAGCCCACTGTTGGGTAGGGACTGTCTCTATATGTTGCCAATTTGTACTTCCCAAGCGCTTAGTACAGTGCTCTGCACATAGTAAGCGCTCAATAAATACGAGTGATGATTGATTGATGATTGCATAGCAGATGTTTCTGTGTTAGCTGCGTTAATTCAACACTTTAATTTTGAGATACCTCATGTACCAGTTTACCAGTTGATATTATTTTTTATCATTGATTGATTTTTACTTTATTTACCAGGTGTCCTATTTTACATCACTGTCCAGGCAGGAGGAATTTGAAGGGATTGCCAAGGAAGTTATCCCTTTGTTTTCCATCTCCTACTTTCTAACCATATTCTTTTCAATTATATCATGTTTAAGGTAATTTTTTTTTTGGTTCTCTAACATATTTGGGGGTCAAATATGGAGAGTTGTTATTATTACCATGGTATTTGTTACACGCTTACTATGTGCCAAGCACTGTTCTAAGCGCTGGGATGGACAGAAGTTAATCAGGTTGGGCACAGTCCTTGTCCCACAAGGAGCTAGCAGTCTAAGTAGTGCCCTTTCCCCACTCCTTCTTTGAAAAAATATTAATCCAGCATTTCCAATCGTCCATCAAAGGAAAGCACTAAGTAAAAATTTAAATTAGGGATACTGTTACTGCCAAATAACCTTAATATGGGCATTACACCAGAACACTGAAAACTACATTCTATTTGACGTAACATCATGACCAAGCTAGTAATGAGAAGCCGGTGCCTACCTCGCAATCCGTGGCATCCGTCTGCTTCCATTAAAGAGTTTTGCAGGAAGATTTGAAATCTTCTGTCTCGTGTAACTCATATGGCACTGTAGACAAGAGGTACATAGATTCAATGAAGATCAAAGACGGATCAAGGACTTCAAATTCTGAACTGAGAAAGCCGGAAGGCCCAATTTTGAATAATCGGGGCGTGTCAGGAATCAGAGCCCAAAGAGATTCCATTTCAAGCCTTCAGACATTAAGTGGGACCTATTTTAGACCACGTTATCAAAAATAGAATGTAAAACAAGGCATTATGTTCTCCTCCTCCCCCCCTCCAATTTTGCAGGATCGACTGTGTGAGAAACAAAGTGTGGGTGGCTGCATTTGGAACCATTTCAGCTGGACTGGCGGTGTTGAGCAGTTTTGGGATGTTGTTGTATTGTGGAGTCCCATTTGTCATCACAGTAGCCAATGCACCATTCCTTATTCTGGGTGAGTCAACATACTGGGGGAAATCCTCAGCAGGTAGCAAGCTTAGATTCATTTAAAATAAAGTAGGTGATGGACTCTCCCACCTCTAGACTGTAAGCTCGTTATGGGCAAGAACGCGTCTGCTAATTCTGTTGTACCGTAATCTCCCAAGTGCTTAGTGCAGTGCTCTGCACCTAGTAAGTGCTCAGTAAACACCATCGATTAACTGATTGATTATACTAACGGGCAAGCCTGAGTCCTATCACACAGGCTTTGTGGCTGACAGCTTGCTCGGAAGAATCGATTGCCTTGATGCAGAGGGACTAAGGAGGGGGCAGGACCAGGGTGCGGTTGGGAATGTCAGACTGATTTGAACTGTAAATTGTGCTCCCTCTTCCACAGAACACACTTCCTTCTCTTTGGGCCTCTGTTGAAGCTAGAGCTGAGCAATGGCAGCAGTGACCGTGACAGATAGGGAAGTAACTTTAAGCCCTCTCAGTGCCCTCTGAAGGGATCAATAGTCCAGATGGGGCCTGATGGAAATGTCACATTTGCCACCCCCCTAACATGCAATATCACCAAATGTAGTGTAGAGATTCTGCGCCAAATTCGATGAATAGTATTTCATGACACGAATGTTTGGAAGTCTTCCCTACCTCAAGGGTCCAAGTTTCATATTTTGGATTGCACCCTCTTCAGCAGAGATTGTGATATTTCTTGCCCCAACTTCCTTCTTCACAGATAGCCCTGCAGTTGGTAGTGGAAAGAGCACTAGGAATCTGGATGTCTAGATTCCAGGCCCAGTTCTGTCTGTTGTGCCATGCCATCAGTTGTGAAGGTTTCTGAACCCCCCCCAAACCACCTACATCACTCCACGAGGTAGTCAGGCCCAGCAGGAACCCTGAAAAGTAGCTGGCCAATGTGAGTAGCAAAGACCGCAGCATAAAGAAGCAACAGCTGTCCGGGTCTTAGTGCCATGGCATAGCATTGGGATTCTGCTGTTGTCACTTTGGCTGTAAGTGGATCAAGGGATGGCATTTATCCCTTGTACATTAAAAAAAACAAAACCCAAAAACACACTTGACACACGCTCTGCAGTGTGCTGCATCCCTGCCACTATTCAGTTGAGGCACCTCCCAGCACTTAGAACAGTGCTTTGCACGTAGTAAGCGCTTAAAAAATGCCATCATCCTTAGTGGCCCAGCAGGAACATGACTGTGTCTAAGTGTGTCGACCCCAGCACTTAGTCATTCATTAAATGCTTACTATGTGTCAAGCAGTTCTAAGAGCTTGGGAGAGTACAATAAGACAATATAACAGACACATTCCCTGCCCACAGCAAACTTATAGACTAGAGGGGGAGACAGACATTAATACGAATAAGTAAATTACGGATACGTACATAAGTGCCGTGGGGTTGATAGGAGGGATGAATAGAGGCAGCGAGTCGGAGTGACGCAGAAGGAAGTGGAAGGAAATGAGGGCTTAGCCAGGGAAGGCCTTTTGGAGGAGATGGGCCTTCAATAAGGCTTTGAAGCAGGGGAGAGTAACTGGGTGGAGATGGAGAATAGAAGGAGACCCAGAACTAAACCCTGAGGGACACCCACAGTCGGGGTGGGAGGCAGAGGAAGAGCCCACGAGAAAGACTGAGAATGAGCGGCCAGAGAGATAGGAGGAGAACCAGTGTCAGTGAAGCTGAGTTTGGATAACGTTTCTAGGAGAAGGGGATAGTCGACAGTGTCGAAGGCAGCTGAGAGGTTGAGGAGAATTAGGATGGAGCAGTGGCCATTGGATTTGGCAAGAAGATCACTTGTGACCTTTGAGAGGGCAGTTTCTGGGGAATGAAGGGGACAGAAGCCATTCGTTCATTCAGTCGTATTTATTGAGCGCTTCCCGTGTGCAGAGCACTGTACTAAGGGCTTGGGAAGTACAAGTTGGCAACATATAGAGACGGTCCGGTCCCTACCCAACAGCGGGATCACAGTCTAGATGCGGGGAGACAGACAACAAATTAGAATTAGGATGGAGCAGTGGCCATTGGATTTGGCAAGAAGATCATTTGTGACCTTTGAGAGGGCAGTTTCTGTGAAATGAAGGGGACAGAAGCCATTCGTTCATTCAGTCGTATTTATTGAGCGCTTACCGTGTGCAGAGCACTGTATGAAGCGCTTGGGAAGTACAAGTTGGCAACATATAGAGACGGTCCCTACCCAACAGCGGGATCACAGTCTAGATGGGGGGAGACAGACAACAAATTAGAATTAGGATGGAGCAGTGGCCATTGGATTTGGCAAGAAGATCATTTGTGACCTTTGAGAGGGCAGTTTCTGTGAAATGAAGGGGACAGAAGCCATTCGTTCATTCAGTCGTATTTATTGAGCGCTTCCCGTGTGCAGAGCACTGTACTAAGCGCTTGGGAAGTACAAGTTGGCAACATATAGAGACGGTCCCTACCCAACAGCGGGATCACAGTCTAGATGGGGGGAGACAGACAACAAAACAAAACATATTAACAAAATAAAATAAATAGAATAAATATGTACAAGTAAAATAAATATGTACAAACATATATACATATTTACAGGTGCTGTGGGGAGGGGAAGGAGGTAAGGCTGGGGGGACGGGGAGGGGGAGAGAAAGGAGGGGGCTCAGTGTGGGAAGGCCTCCTGGAGGAGGTGAGCTCTCAGTAGGGCTTTGACGGGAGGAAGAGAGCTAACTTGGCGGATTTGCGGAGGGAGAACATTCCAGGCCAGGGGGAGGATGTGGGCCGGGGGTTGACGGCGGGACAGGCGAGAACGAGGCACAGTGGAGAACGAGGAGGTTAGTGGCAGAGGAGCGGAGGGTGCGGGCTGGGCTGGAGAAGGGAAGAAGGGAGCTGAGGTAGGAGGGGGCGAGGTGATGGACAGCCTTGAAGCCGAGAGTGAGGGGTTTTTGCCTGATGCGTAGGTTGATTGGTAGCCACTGGAGATTTTTGAGGAGGGGAGTAACATGCCCAGAGCGTCTCTGCACAAAGATGATCCGGGCAGCAGTGTGAAGTATAGATTGAAGTGGGCCAGATTGGAGGGGGTCCGAGAAAACTGGAGAAGAGGAACTTGAGAAAGCAAGTGTAGAAAACTTGCTCAAGAAGTTTGGAAAGGAATGGTAGGAAGGACAGAAAGAGGGACTGGCAACAGGGACAAAAGAGCGCTAGTGTTGCTGCACAAACCCCTCTCTATATAGTTAGTTCCTTTGTGGAGATTCTCAGTCCTGAAGTCTCAGAATCTAGTAAGGTCCATCAATCAGTCGTTTTATACTGAATGTTTACTCTGCTAAACTCTTGGGAAAGTACAATAGACTTGATAGGCACGATCCCTGCTTTCAAAGAGTTTACAACCTAGGTGGGGAGAGACACTAAAATAAGTCTCAAGTATAAAATTAATCATAAGAGTTTAAATACATGTACATAAGTGCAATGGGATAGAAGGACTAGGGAGGGGTGTGAGTATCCGAGTGCTTAAGTGACGTGGAAGTGTTGAAATGACAATAAGAGAGGCAATAGGGTAGGCAGGAGAGGTTGATTAAAAAAAGCCTCCTGGAAGAGATATGATTTCAGAAGGACTTTGAAGATGGGGAGAGCTATATTCTGCCGTATGTGGAAAGGGAGGGAATGTAAGGAGTTTGGACGTTATTGGGAGGAGGGATAAGGGACAATAACTGGATGGTGTAGTGAGGGACAGGGACTGAATCTGACCTATCTTGTATCTACCCTAGAGCTTAGTAGAATCCTTGGCACACAGTAAGTGCTTAACAAGTACCACAATTATCTATTTATATATATAATTTATATTTATGTGCATATATGTAAATTAAACTATACATCCAATTACATTTTCAACTATTTCATCCTGACCTGTTGTTGCCAAACTGTACTTTCCAAGCGCTTAGTACAGTAAGCTTACAGTGAGCCTCAAAAATATGACTGAATGAACAAACCTACGCACGCTAGTACCTGTTATTATCCTTGCACTTCCTTCCCCCCACTCCCTCTCTTTGTAAATAACGGATGTCTTCCTGTCTCCCTGCCCGAGGGCAGGCACTGTGCACCTCTCCTGTCCTAACTCATCTGGATTATTGTATCAGCGTCCTTGCTGACCTCCCTGCCTCCTCTCTCTCCCACTCCAGTCCATACTCCATTCTGCTGCCTGAACCGTTTTCCTTCAGAAACGCTCAGACCATGTTTCCCCACTCCTCAAAAACCTCCAGTGGCTGCCCATCCACCTCCACATCAAAAAAACCCAAAACTCCTCACCATTGACTTTAAAGCACTTAATCACCTTTCCCCCTCCTACCTCACTTTGCTACTCTCTTCCTACTACCTAGCCCGCACACTTGGTTCTTCTAATGCTAAACTTCTCACTTGTACCCCAATCTTGTCTATCTCGCCAACAACCTCTGTCTCCCAAGCACTTAGTACAGTGCTCTGCACAAAGTAAGCACTTCATAAATACAATTGAATGAATGAACTTCTTTTTACACAGTAGTAGATGCTAAATCAATACCACTGATTGGTGTTTTTGCAGCTTTAGAGAGTCTAATTCAGTAAAATAACCAAGAGTAAGAAGGGTGTAAAGGATTTTGCTGCTGATGAATATTACAATAAAGGAATAAGTACAGAAAAACATCAAAGTGGTGTCTTTGAACCATCTTTCCCCCAACCACTAAATCAATAATGAAATGCGACATAGTTTTCCCACAACCCAAGGTATTTCAAGAACACAACTGCCACAATGTAGCAGAAATGCCCGTACTATATTAGCCATTTTGTTAAGTCATTTTCAGTAATGGGAAGGGTTTGTCATTTTAGAAAGATTAATTCAGTCGTATTAATAATAATGATAGCATTTATTAAGCGCTTACTATGTGCAAAGCACTGTTCTAAGCGCTGGGGAGGTTACAAGGTGATCAGGTTGTCCCGTGGGGGCTCACAGTCTTCATCCCCATTTTACAGATGAAGGAACTGAGGCACAGAGAAGTCAAGTGACTTGCCCAAAGTCACACAGCTGATAATTGGCCGAGCCGGGATTGGGACCCATGACCTCTGACTCCAAAGCCCGCGCTGTTTTCCACTGAGCCACGCTGCTTCTCTCATTGAGTGCTTACTGTGGGCGGAGCGCTGTACTAAGCGCATGGGAGAGTACAATACACCAATAAACAGACACATTCCCTGCCCATACAAGCTTACAATTTAGAGGGGGGAGACAGACGTTAATATACGTGTTATAGCTATGTACATAAGTGCTGTGGGGCTGGAAGGGGTAATAACAAAGGGAGCAAGAAGTCAGGGCCAAGCGGGGGGGGGGGGGGGCTGTGTGTGTGTGTGTGTGTGTGTGTGTGTGTGTGTGTTTTGCCGGGGTTGCGGGGGGGGGCTTCAGGTGGGGATGTGCCTTCAATAAGGCCTTGAAGGGGCAGGGAGAGTAATTGTCTGTTGGATTTGATGAGGGAGGGCATTCTAGGCCAGAGGCAGAACATAGGTGAGGGGTCGGTGGCGAGATCGAGTCACAGTGAGAAATGTTGGCATTAGAGGAGCCAAATGTGCAGGCTGGGTTGTAGTAGGAAAGCAGCGAGGTGAGGTAGGAGGGGGCAAGATGATTGAGTGCTTTAAAAGCCAATGGTGCGGAGTTTTTCTTTGACGTGCAGGTGGATGGGCAACCACTGGAGGTTCTTGAGCAGTGGGGTGACATGGCCTGAACGTAGAAATATGAATTGTAGAAAGATGAATTTCCAAGTGTCAGATGTTTTACAAGTCACCTCATTTCTCTGTGACAGAACAGTTAACTGGGAACCAGCCCAAATAGCACCCGGGAGAAAGATGTTTCCAAGCCGTCTGTTAAATGGGAAGTGGGTAGCTTTGTGAACAGATTATATTTTGCCCCTCTTGTAGGAGTTGGTGTTGATGACATGTTCATTATGATTTCGGCCTGGCAACAGACAAGTGTGGTAGATGGAGTTAAGGAGCGGATGGCTGAGACTTATGAAAAGGCAGCAGTTTCCATTACAATCACCACTCTCACCGATGTCCTGGCCTTCTACATAGGCATCATGACTTCTTTTCCATCTGTGAAGTCTTTCTGCATCTACACAGGAACGGCCCTGCTCTTTTGTTATTTTTACAATCTCACCTGCTTTGGGGCCTTTCTCGCCCTAAATGGTAGAAGAGAAGAAGGCAATACACATTGGTTGACTTGCTTACGGGTAAATAAAACTTCTCAGCCAGAGCGTTCTGCTCTGTTCAACATGTGCTGCATAGGCGGGGCTTATGACTCAACAAAGTATATAGAAGAAGATCATCCAATGAATACATTTTTTAAAAAGTATTTTGGCCCCTTTCTCACCAACACCTGGACTAAGGTTTTGGTAGTGCTGCTCTACGGTGGGTACTTGGCTAGTAGCATCTATGGGTGTTTTCTCATGCAAGAAGGCATAGACCTTAGAAACTTGGCAAGTGATAACTCCTATGTCATCCCGTATTACAACGTGGAAAAGGAATATTTTTCCGAGTTTGGCCCCAGGGTAATGGTTATTGTTAACGATAACGTGTCCTACTGGAACGAAACTGTTCGTACTGACGTTGGAAACTGCATGGAGTTGCTAGAAAACATTTCCTACGTAGACCAGATTCTTTCATATTCTTGGTTGAGGATATACGAGCAGATTCTTAAGAACATGTCTCTGAATATAAATGATAGAAATATCTTTATTCAGCATTTACCTGACTTATTCAACGTTTCTCCAGAAGCTAAGTGGGACCTTCAGATGAATGATAGTAATGAAATAATGTCTTCCCGTTTCTTCATTCAGACGGTGAATGTTACCACTGCACTGGATGAAAAAAAGTTGTTGAACCAATTAAGAAGTACAGCCAAAGAGTGCAAAATTCCCTTGGTAGTGTATCACCCAGCATTTATATTCTTTGATCAGTATGTGGTCATAGTGGAGAACACCATTCAAAATGTCATCATTGCAGCTGGTGCCATGTTGATTATTTCTTTATTGTTAATTCCCAACCCACTGTGCTCTCTGTGGGTCACTTTTGCTATCACCTCCGTGATTGTGGGGGTAGCTGGTTTCATGTCTTATTGGGACGTCAGCCTTGATTCCATATCTATGATCAACCTTGTCATTTGCATAGGATTTTCAGTCGACTTTTCAGCTCACATTTCCTACGCCTTCGTTTCCAGCGGGAAAAAAAGTGTAAATGAAAAGGCAATTGAAGCTTTGCACCTTCTTGGGTACCCAGTCCTCCAAGGTGCTGTTTCCACAATAGTGGGTGTGTCTGTTTTAGCTGCAGCAAAGGCCTACATCTTCAGAACCTTTTTTAAGATCATGTTCCTAGTCATCTTGTTCGGCGCCATTCATGGCCTCATTTTTATTCCAGTATTTTTAACCTTTTTTGGAATTTGCAGCAGATCCAGGAACCAAGCAAAGTCAGTCACCCAGAATCGGACCTAGAACTCAGAAAAAATGCCCAACCAGCAGATAATTTCCTATGTTATGAAAATTGTGCCACACACATGAGAAAGCCAATGCCTTGAAATAATAGTAATGCCGAGTTGCCCCTAACGAAGTACACAAAAAACGGCTATTTGCCATGCTGGGGAAACTAAGGGGCAAGACTGGGGAACCACACCCAGGAGAGGACTTTGTGTGGGTCTCCTTTGCTACACAGATTAGCAGCCACTTCCCTCTTTGCCTATCTCACCCTACCCTAAACAGCCCAGGTACAGGTCTCCAGGGAGATTTGCTCTGCTAGCTGAACTTCCTAATGACGCTTAACACGATTTCAATTATCGCCTCTATGCAAATAGCTCCCAAATCTATAGTTCCACACCTGACCTCCTAACTGCACTTCAGTTTACTCTTTCTTCCTGCTCCATTGAGATGATTTATTGGCACTTCCAATTTGACACCGAGCACCTTATCTTCCTTTCTTCTATCTAGCTTTTCCCAGCACCTCATCTTCCTTTCTTCTATCTAGCTTTCCCATCGCTCTCAACAATACTAACATCCTCCCTGTTCTGTAAACTCACAACTGGGTTTCATCTTAACTTCTCATTTACACCTGGCATCCAATCAGTCAGTCAGTCATATTTGTTGAGCACTTACTGTGAGCAGAGTATTGGACTAAGCACTTGGGAAAGTACAGTATAACCGAGTTGGTAGACACTTCCCTGCTGCCTCTTAAATCCTTCCAGTTCTTTCTCCAAAACATCTCAGATTCCCCCTTCTTACCTATGTTTTCAGCTTCTCCCGTCTCTCTTACATAGAGCTGCATCAATCATCTTTATAAAAACCCATCATTCCCATCCTCAAAAATCTCCAGTGGCTCTCTATTTCTTCTCCTCCTACTCCTTCTTCTTCTGTGCCTTACTATGTGTTCAGCACTGTTCTAAACTCTGGCATGAATTTGTGTTCATCAGACTGGCCACGTTCCCTGTCCCTCATGGGGCTCACAGTCTAAGTAGGCAAGAGAACAGGTATTGAATTTCCATTTTAAAGTGGAGAAAACTGAGGCACAGAGAAATTAAGCGATTTGCCCAAGGTGGCACAGCAGGCAAGTGGCAGAGCCAGATCTTCTGACTTCCAAGCCCATGCTTTTCCCACTTGACCATGTTGCCTTCCCACAAATTTGGGAGAAAATGAAAGCTCCTGACCATCTGTTTCAGAGCTCTCCAACAGCTGACCTCCTCCTATTGCTACTTATCTACCTTCACTGCTTTCACTCCCATTCACTTTGTTCTTTCATTGATCCATTCATTCAGTCAATCAGTCAATCGTATTTATTGGGTGCTTATTGTGTGCAGAGCATGGGAGAT
Source organism: Tachyglossus aculeatus (assembly GCF_015852505.1). Lineage (NCBI taxonomy): Eukaryota > Metazoa > Chordata > Mammalia > Monotremata > Tachyglossidae > Tachyglossus > Tachyglossus aculeatus. The sequence continues at coordinate 18,478,459 of NC_052078.1, read as the reverse complement.
TATAATACAAAAGTAAACCCATTCCTTGCCTACAACAGCTTACAATCTACAATGCGGGCGAGGGGTGGGGGGAGCCAGGGAAGACAGACATTAATACATTACATATATCTACATAAGTGCTGTGGGGCTGGGGAAGAGCAAAGGGAGCAAGTCAGGGTGATGCAGAAAGGGAGTGGGAGATGAGGAAAGGGGGGGTTCTTAGTCTGGGAAGGCCTCTTGGAGGAGATGTGCCTTCAGTAGGTCTTTGAGAGGGGGGAGAGTAATTGTCTGTCAGATTTGAGGAGGGAGGGTGTTCCAGGCCAGAGGCAGGACTTGTGCTAGGGTTTGCCAGTTGGCAGTGAGATAAGAGATTTTGAGGCACAGTGACAAGGGTAGCGCTAGAGGAGCAAAGTGTTCTTCCCAAGCAAGTCTCACCATCCCTATTCTCAGTTCTCCTGCCTACATCCTATTACTCATTCCATTTTTCTATCTTGGAACATTTCTTTGTGTCAACCCCGCTATTCCAATATACAGTATTGCCTTCCATTTTCAAAGTCCTTCAACAAAAACCTCTCCTTCATGAGGCCTTCCCTGATTCACCCTAGTTAAGCCTTCCCCTCAGCCAACTCAGCACTGTTTACGCACTTGACCATTTACGTGTTGTAGATGTATAAATCCATTTGTTTATTATTTTATTCTCAGGCTAATTATTGTGTATTTGTCAACTTATTCCTTCCACTTTAGATTGTGAGCTCCTAAAGGGCAGGAATTGTGCCTTGTATTTTCCTGTGTTCTCTGTGCTCCTAGAACAAAGTTATTGATTCTGCAAGTACTGAATACATAGTTAACTCTGAACCTGCATGGCTGCCTGGGCTTGCTTAAGTCATATTAATGTTTTCCTTTTCCAGCATTAAAACCTCAAACAGACCATCCAAATGGACCGCCCAACCAGGCCCCCCCCCCCCAGTATCCATCCAAGCCAGGCTCCCACCTGGAATTACATTACCTTGCTTATGTTCAGGCCTACTGGGCCACTGAGTGAAAACTATAAAAATATATTTAAAAAGAGTGGTGACAAAAATTGGTCTTCAGTCAGTCATTAGTATTTACTGAGTGCTTACTGTGTGCCGATCATTGTTCTAAGCACTTGGGAGAGTACAGTATAACAGAAACATTTCGTGCCCACAGTGGGCTTACAGACTAGTGGGGGAGACACACCTTAATATGTAGACATCATCCCTGCCATCAGGGAGCTGATAATCTAGTGGAGGAGACAAACACTAAATAATTTACAGGAAGGAGAAAGGATCCCCTTTCAGGGTCGCACCTGGAGAGTTTCCAATACTCTACCAGTTTCGGCTATGGGAGGGAGAGTCAAGCAGAGGCCTACCCATTTCATTCCTAGCTTGGGCAGTGGCTAGTGAGTGTCAGGCCATCTGCTACAGGTCAAAACTGGGCAGCAGCGGCATGGGAGAGAGTTGAGGGCAGGGACTCGAGTTTACCGCGTGGAAGGTGGCAATGGTCAACCGCTTCCATATTTTTACCAAGAAAACTCTATGGACACATTACCAGAACGACCGCAGATGGAGAGTGGGGCGTTCTGGGAGAGATGTGCCCGTGGTGTTGCTGTGGGTCGGAAACGACTCGACGGCACAAGACGAGAGGAGAAAGGATGAAGAGTGGACTAGTGTATGAGTTAGTTTTTAAATAATACAGTAAATAAATAAGACGTTCACAGCAGGAGGCAGTTATGTCAATACTGTTAATCCTGATTTACAGTTGCGTGGATTCAGGGTTTCAAAGGTCAATTCCCTTCCCAAAGTTCACCTCATAGGCACGTCTCCAAGGTAACAAACCCAAGGGGAAACCTTGTCCCAGGCCCAGGGGTGAGAACGTTCAATCGTCCCTTTCCCGTCCTCCACCTCACCTGCTCCCACAACTAGCCTAGCATTTTGCAAGATGGACTCCTACTGTCAGGGCTGTAGAGGGTTCTTAAAAATGGGTACTGTATCGGCACTACAAACAAAATGCTCCCTTCCCTTCCTCTCTCCCTATCCAAAAAATGCCACACAAATCAGAAGACTGCAAAAGATTTAATCTCCCTGGCCACAGGAACCTGAATACTATTTAATACACACCTTTGGAGTCCATCACAATCTAAGCCCTTTGAGATCACTCTAGGAATACTTCAATAATGGTTAACAGTTCTCAACTACATTCCACCAAAGAGCACAATAAAAGAAATCTGTGTAACTGGCCATCTGGCAATTCAGAAAGCAATTAATTCCTGGCAGAAAGAGCTGTCGAGAACTGTGGCTTGCCTGATTTCTAGAACTTGCTTGCCTGGAGCTGGCTTGCTCATTGTCCGAACTAGTGAGTCAATTACTTTGAGGAAGAAGAACTTTAGTAGTTACAGATATGCACATTACATAGAGCAAAATGTCATAAAATGCAGGAAATTGCTTCATAATGAATACTCACTATCCCAAAGACAAACTTAGAGGGATCAATCAACATGAGGGCAATATATTTGATCTGCACACAGTAAGCGCTCACTAAATGCGATTGAATATTTTAACTTAAATACTCACTCAGAGGACTTTTGAAGAAGAAAACCAGGCTCTTCTAAACTAAGGGTTTATAAATGCAACTCGGATGACCTTTAAGGATCCCACAACAGCCCTGAATACAAACAAAATTCAGTGTATCAGTGATATTTATTGAGTGCTCGCTGTATGCAGAGCATTGTACTAAGTGCTTGGGAGATTACAATAAAATGGGTAGAGACAATCCCTGCCTGCAAAGAGCTCTCCCAGGCTTTTAATACAGTGCTCTGCATGTATTAGGTGCTCAGTAAATACCACTGATTGATGGCTTTCTTCTCCTCATCATGGGTTAGTATCATTTTAATGGCTTTTTTGATGGGGCATTGCTGAAAGGAGTAAATACAATGTTCACAACACTCAAATCAAGACTGAGAAAGTATGCATTAATGGAACTTCTTTCTTTGACATTATTCTTCATCTTTTGGTCTCGCTGGGGTTCGTCCTTGGGTACCGTGGATCGTGAAAATCAGTGACAACAGGAAATGACATTTTTTAAGAGTTTGTCTTTCAATAATTTATCAATCTAACCCTTTGGGTTTCAACCTTGACCTGCTGATGGTTGATAATAATGGTATTAAATATTTGTTAAGTGCTTACTATGTACCAGGCCCTGTACTAAGCACCGCAGGGGATACAAGCAAATCGGGTTGGACACGGTCCCTGTCCCTCAGAGGGCTCACAGTCTCATTCCCCATTTTACAGATGAGGTAACTGAGACACAGAGAAGTGAAGTGACTTGCATAAGGTCACACAGCAGACAAGTGACGGAGCCAGGATTAGAACTCATGACCTGACTCTCAGGCCTGTGCTGTATCCACTACACCATGCGGCTTCCCCTTTCCTTGGAATTGATATAGTGTGCTTTTCCACCAAAGTATTGGCAAAAAAGAAATGTAATATTTGATTAGAAGAAATATATTGAAAACAGCCTTTCCTTTTGCCTTCTCTGTTGATTACTGTATTCCAAAGGATGAAGCCATTTCTAATTCTGGCACTAAAATCACTAAGAAAGATACATTTTTGTTTTAAGTGAGAAATATTTAATCAGGATTGACAAACTTCCTCTACGGTTTCATCAGCAGTTTCAGTCACCACAGAATACATTCTGATAAATACAAATTGGCTGATTGAAAGTCATAAATGTAGTAAGGTCAAAAAACAGTCATCAGTTCTAGTTAGGAGTTCATCAGATTCACTTACAGACTTTTCTTCTTAATAATCATTCTGAAATCAGCACATTTTTAGTTTATCTTTCCTGAAGAAGGTTTCACCTCATGTTAAGATCGGTGCTACATCGGACACCAGCCAAGGGAAAGCGGTGTGGCGAAGCGGCAGAGCGCCAGGCTACAAGCCGGAGGACACAGGTTCGAGTCCCAGCTGTAAACAGTACCACCGTCCTTTCGATCTCACAAGCCCACATCCTTGACTTATCATCATCATCATCAATCGTATTTATTGAGCGCTTCCTGTGTGCAGAGCACTGTACTAAGCGCTTGGGAAGTGCAAGTTGGCAACATATAGAGATATAGAGACAGTCCCTACCCAACAGTGGGCTCACAGTCTAAAAGGGGGAGACAGAGAACAAAACTCAAACATACTAACCAAATAAAATAAATAGAATAGATATCATCATCAATCGTATTTATTGAGCGCCTACTGTGTGCAGAGCACTGTACTAAGCGCTTGGGAAGTCCAAGTTGGCAACATATAGAGACAGTCCCTACCCAACAGTGGGCTCACAGTCTAAAAGGGGGAGACAGAGAACAAAACCAAACATACTAACCAAATAAAATAAATAGAATAGATATCTCTCTCATACAACCCACATATTCAATCACTAAATCCTGTCTAACTTTCACTTCACTAAAATCCGCCCTTTCCTCTCCTTCCAAACTGTTACCACGTTAATCCAAGCACTTATCCTATCCCATCTATCCCAATGCCCTCCCTCCCAACATCCGCCAAGCTAGCTCTCTTCCTCCCTTCAAGGCCCTACTGCGAGCTCACCTCCTCCAGGAGGCCTTCCCACACTGAGCCCCCTCCTTCCTCTCCCCCTCATCCCCTTCTTCATCCCCCCGTCTTACCTCCTTCCCTTCCCCACAGCACCTATATATATATGTATATATGTTTGTACATATTTATTACTCTATTTATTTTACTTGTACATATCTATTCTATTTATTTTATCTTGTTAATATGTTTGGTTTTGTTCTCTGCCTCCCCCTTTTAGACTGTGAGCCCACTGTTGGGTAGGGACTGTCTCTCTATGTTGCCACCTTGGACTTCCCAAGCGCTTAGTACAGTGCTCTGCACACAGTAAGTGCTCACTAAATACGATTGATTGATCTTGATTACTGCATCAGCTTCCTTGCTGACCTCCTTGCCGCCTGTCTCTCCCCACTCCTGTCCATACTTTGCTGCCCAGATCATTTTTCTACAAAACCATTCAGTTCATGTTTCTCTAGCCCTCAAGTACCTCCAGTGGTTGCCCACCCACCTCTGCCTCAAACAGAAACTCTTTTCCACTGGCTTTAAAGCCCTCAATCATTTTGCTCCCTCTTTCCTCATGTCACTGCTCTCCTACTACAACCCAGTCCACATATTTCACTCCTCTAATGCCAATTTACTCACTGTATCTCTAGTTTGTCTACCTCCCTGCCAATGTCCCACCTCTGGCCTGGAATGCCCTCCCTTTTCATATCTATCATAAGCCTTACTGAAGGCACATCTCCCCTCAGAGGCCTCATTTCCTCTTCTCCCATTCCATTCTGCATTACCCTGATTTGCTCCCTTTTTCACCCTTCCCTCAGTCCCACAACATTTATGTACCTATCCATAATTTATTTATATTCATGTCTGTTTCCCTCTCTAGACTGTAAGATTGTTGTGGGCAGAGAATGCGTCTACCAACTCCATTATAGTGCATTCCCCCAAGCACTCAGTACAGTGTTCTGCATACAGTAAATCCTCAATAAATACGATTGATTGATAAAGTCGCCACCTGAAGAAACTTAAACGGCAGTCAGTTGCCTCAGTGATTTCTAAAATAGGGTTCAGGGAGGGTGCTGTGGACCTTACTGGCCACTGCACAATTAATTAAAAAGGATAAGGGCCTTTTGAAGGGCTTACAAATGTACTCTCACCTTAATTCTCTTCAAATGACTGTCAAATCTTTTATTCAATCTGCAAAATTATCTGCAGGATTTTCTAACTCAGATTTCATCTCTCTCCCTCTCCTTCCCTCCCCACCCCACTCTGCTAAAACAACATCCACGAATACAGGAATACTTGTTATTTGGTTGTGTGAATTTTTATACCAATACAGAAAGGCAGGGTCTCTGAAGCCTGTTGAAGAAGAGCAGATTACAAATAGAGAAATCCTGGTGCCTTTGGCTAAAGAATATATGAGCCTGCCTTCTAGACTGTGAGCCCACTGTTGGGTAGGGACTGTCTCTATGTGTTGCTGACTTGTACTTCCCAAGCGCTTAGTACAGTGCTCTGCACACAGTAAGCGCTAAATAAATATGATTGATTGATTGATGTATAGAATATAGAAGCAGCGTGGCTCAGTGGAAAGAGCACAGGCTTGGGAGTCAGAGGTCAAGGGTTCAAATCCCTGCCCCGCCGCTTGTCAGCTGTGTGACTTTGGGCAAGTCACTTCACTTCTCTGTGCCTCAGTTCCCTCATCTGTAAAATGAGGATTTAGACTGTGAGCCCCACATGGGACAACCTGATCACCTTGTATCCTCCCCAGTGCTTAGTACAATGCTTTGTACATAGTAAGTGCTTAATAAATGTCATCATCATTATTATTATTATTCTAGACTGTGAGCCCACTGTTGGGTAAGGACTGTCTCTATATGTTACCAGCTTGTACTTCCCAAGCGCTTAGTACAGTGCTCTGCACACAGGAAGCTCTCAATACATACGATTGATTATGTAAATATCCCATTCTAGCAAGTAAAATGAATACAACAGATGAGAGTTTTCACTGATTTTATGTATTGATAGACTTCGCGATATAGCACTTTGAAAATTACAGTCCACAGCACAATTCTTTAAAATTGTGCCTTAAAACGAAGGACAACTGGAAAGCGACAACGTAGTGTGCTTTTCTTCTGAATGGTAAGGCAGAACATGCACTGTGATCAACTTGATGTGCCAAATGCCATCATCATTATTATTATTATTAGCGTAGTACAGTGCTCTGCACACAGTAAGCGCTCAATAAATACGATTGATGATGATGATATTAGCTTTGATCAGCAGCTTAGGGAAGATGTTGACATCAGGAGGAAGAAAGGAAAATAGCACACAGAGGCACACACAGTGCGGCCATACGGCAGGGGGCGATCTTTACCTGCATATAATATTTACTATTCTATTTATTTTGTTAATGTTGTCCATTTAGCTTTAATTCTATTTGTTCTGATGACTTCATCATCATCATCATCAATCGTATTTATTGAGCGCTTACTATGTGCAGAGCACTGTACTAAGCGCTTGGGAAGTACAAATTGGCAACATATAGAGACAGTCCCTACCCAACAGTGGGCTCACAGTCTAAAAGGGGGAGACAGAGAACCAAACCAAACATACTAACAAAATAAAATAAATAGAATAGATATGTACAAATAAAATAAATAAATAGAGTAAAAAATATGTACAAACATATATACAGGTGCTGTGGGGAAGGGAAGGAGATAAGATGGGGGGGATGGAGAGAGGGACGAGGGGGAGAGGAAGGAAGGGGCTCAGCCTGGGAAGGCCTCCTGGAGGAGGTGAGTTCTCAGCAGGGCCTTGAAGGGAGGAAGAGAGCTAGCTTGGCGGATGGGCAGAGGGAGGGCATTCCAGGCCCGGGGGATGACGTGGGCTGGGGGTCGATGGCGGGACAGGCAAGAGCGAGGTACGGTGAGGAGATTAGCGGCAGAGGAGCGGAGGGTGCGGGCTGGGCAGTCAGCCTAAGGGCTTTAATTTAGCTTTAATTCTATTTGTTCTGACGACTTGACACCTGTCCTCAAATTTTGTTCTGTTGTCTGTCTACCCCTTCTAGACTGCGAGCCCACTGTTGGGTAGGGACCGTCTCTGTATGTTGCCAACTCGGACTTCCCAAGCGCTTAGTACGGTGCTCTGCACACAGTAAGCGCTCAATAAAAATACGATTGAATGAATAAATGAATGGAGAAGGGATGCACACGGTATTCTCAGCCTCATGTGCTCCCACTAATCATATCTCCCTTTCAGTAGCATCATGTAACAGTCCCGTCAAACTCGGACAGCATGCTGCCTGGCGGAAAGAGCACAGGCCTGGGAGTTAGAGGCCGTGAGGTCTAATCCTCATGTCTGCTGTGTGACCCTGGGCAAGTCACTTAACTTCTCTGTGCCTCAGCTACCTCATCTGTAAAATGGGGATTAAAAGTGTGGGCCCCATGTGGGACCTGATTAGGTCCAACCTGATTAACTTGTATATACCCCAGGGCTTGGCACGTAGTAAGCGCTTAACAAGTACCATTATTATATCACCCCTCCAGCCAGTTCTGGGGCTTATGAATGTATTTATACCTTCCTCAACACTTTTGTATATGTGGACTCAATTACAATTCGGATCACAGCGTTTTAATTCCCAAATCTTGGCTGGTGGTGGAGAGATCATACCCTCATCTGTTTGGACAACATGCAATGATGCACTGGATTGGCAAGTTTCAAACAATAACGGCTGCATCCCTGGGTTGTATGTAGCATGGGGGTGGTTGTAACAAATGTCGCCTGGCCTGTGCTTGCCTCTCCCTACCCGCACAGGGATGTTGAGAGGATTAAATCTGAGAAGACTTTTAAGAAGGGTTGAGGGAGAAAATGCACTAAATTCAATAATAATAATGATAGAGAAGCAGCATGGCTCAGTGGAAAGAGCCCGGGCTTTGGAGTCAGAGGTCAGGGGTTTGAATCCCGGCTCCACCACATGTCTGCTGTGTGACCTTGGGCAAGTCACGTAACTTCTCTGAGCCTCAGTTACCTCATCTGCAAAATGGGATTGACTGTGAGCCCCACGTGGGACAACTTAAACACCTTGTATCCTCCCCAGCGCTTAGAACAGTGCTTTGCACATAGTAAGCGCTTAACAAATGCCATCATCATCATCATCGTCATGGCATTTATTAGGTGCTTATTAAGTGCAAAGCACTGTTCTAAGTGCTGGGGAGGTTACAAGGTGATCAGGTTGTCCCACATGGGGCTCACAGTCTTGACCCCCATTTTACAGATGAGGGAACTGAGGCACAGAGAAGTGAAGTGACTTGTCCAAAGTCACACAACTGACAATTGGCGGAGCCGGGATTTAAACCCATGAACTCTGACTCCAAAGCCCGGGCGCTTTCCAGTGAGCCACACTCTCCAATTCAAGGTATTATATATAATCCCTCTCCCTTTCTCACCATGGGGTCTCCCTTCCTACTTCTTTTTTTATGGTCTTTGTTAAGTGCGTACTATGTGCCAGGCACTGTACTACACGCTGGGATAGGAATAGAAGATGGGACACAGTCCACGTGGGGCTCACACTCTTAATCCCTTAATCACACTCTTAATCTTAATTTGACAGTTGAGGTCACTAAGGCACAGAGAAGGGAAATGGCTTGTGCGAAGACACACAGCAGACAAGCGGCAGAGTCGGAACTAAAACCCAGGTCCTTCTAACTCCCGGGCCTGTGCCCTAGCAACTAGGCCATTCTATTTCTCCTTACATTTGTTCAGTGCGTTTTTAGTGCCTGCTGCCTGGTAATGGGAAGTATTAATTGCTACCGATTAATTGTAGAGGGAGTCGGATCATGGCAGGGATAACTGACCGCTCTCCTCCTGCTCTCCGTCAAGACCTTGGGTTGCTTTTGAAAGCGTTTCTGCTGAAGCTGCCGAAACAGATAACCGTCAGTGATACGGCTACCACCCCATCATCATCATCATCAATCGTATTTATTGAGCGCTTACTATGTGCAGAGCACTGTACTAAGCGCTTGGGAAGTACAAATTGGCAACATATAGAGACAGTCCCTACCCAACAATGGGCTCACAGTCTATTGTGATCTCTCCACCACCAGCCAAGATTTGGGAATTAAAACGCTGTGATCCGAATTGTAATTGAGTCCACATATACTAAACAAAAGTGTTGAGGAAGGTATAAATACATTCATAAGTCCTAGAACTGGCTGGAGGGGTGATATAATAATGGTACTTGTTAAGCGCTTACTACGTGCCAAGCACTGGGGTATATACAAAGGGGGAGACGGAGAACAAAACCAAACATACTAGCAAAATAAAATCCCCATCCGACTCCAACTCTATCCTGTCCTGCCACGTTCAAGTCACTCCGATGGCAACTCCCCTCTCCGTACCCCACCAGGGTGGAACGGCGCCGCTCCAAAACCAACAGCATTGTCCTAAGACGGGGCAGCAAAAATGCAGACATTAGCACCACCTTCCCCTGATGTGTTCCAGACACTGGAAATATCCGCCAAATCCTACTGAATGCGAACTCCGCAGTGGAGATATTTCCTTTACTCTTTCTGGGGAAATTAAGTTCTGGAAATGCCCTGCCCAGTTCCTGGAAGAAGCTGCCGCAGCTAACGGGGTGGGAAAGGGGAGAGAGCCTGGGGCCTCAGGGGTGGGGAAATCAGAAGGGAATGGAGGCCAGGAGGCCCTGGGCGCCGGCTGACAGCTCATCAGCTGTTTCTAAATCCTCCCCCTCCTTGCTTGGGTTCTCCAAAACAGGGGTCAGCGGCCTCTTTTTGCAAAAGAGCCGAACAGTGATGAAACGAGCAGTTGAACAGGTAAAGTGGGTAACTAATACCGCCCCCACTATGATCATCATCATCGATCGTATTTATTGAGCGCTTACTATGTGCAGAGCACTGTACTAAGCACTTGGGACGTACAAATTGGCAACATATAGAGACAGTCCCTACCCAACATTGGGCTCACAGTCTAAAAGAGTGTGGCTCACTGGAAAGCGCACGGGCTTTGGAGTTCATGGGTTCAAATCCCGGCTCCGCCAATTGTCAGTTGTGTGACGCTGGACAAGTCACTTCACTTCTCTGGGCCTCATTTCCCTCATCTGTTAAGACTGTGAGCCCCATGTGGGACAACCTGATCACCTTATAACCTCCCCAGCACTTACAACAGTGCTTTGCACTTAATGTGATGTCTTGACATCACCCGGCATACTGCACAGCTTGATAATGCCAAGTGGATGCTTCATAGGAATATCCCAAGGGGACGGGAAAGTGAAATGGAAGTGAGGGGGGAGGAACAGGATGGGAGAAAAGGGCAAGGGAGGGGGAAAGTAGGGGAAAGGGAGAGTGGGAGAAAATGGAAATGGCCTTCTTGGGGGTTGTGGGGGGAGGCCCTAGGTGGGCACCCGTATCTGTGGCCTTCGGAGGTTTGGTGCCCACCTGTCCTGCCTGACAGAAAGCCCTGGGCAGGCAGCCCATTGTCAAATCCTTCTCCCCTCTCTCCCTCCTCTGGCCCCCGGGCACAATGGGCCAGAAGGGGCCCAACCACCTGCGCTGTCTGCCCATGGCTTTTAGGTAGGTTGAGGCTGCAGTTGTGTGTGTGTGACGGCGGCCTCGTCCACTGCAGGGGGTTCAGCGTGGGGCTCCCCACCTTGGCCGAAGGCTCCACTCAGGGATAAAGTGGACAAGCCAGGAATGAGTGGGAGAAAAGAGCAAATATGTAGGAGGGAGACAGCTGATAAAGGAGAGCCTTGTTTTGGGAGCAGACCACTGACTGCCTCATTTTCTCTTTCCTAAGAGTCTCAGGACTTGTGCAGAATGAGCTGGAGAAGGTGGAGTGTCAGATCTGGGTGGAAGCTGAGGGGTTGGAGATGAGGTAATGAATCTTGGAGGAAAGGGGGGGAAAAGGGGAAGAAAGGAGGGATCAGAGCTACGTCTATTGAGACCAAATTCAGTAAGCAACCATCATTTTCTGTTCTTGACTTTGACACCATTTATGCTCACCTTCTTGGTAGCAATCGAGGCAGGGAGTGCTATGAATGTAATGTTCATTCATTCAATCATATTGAGCACTTACTGTGTGCAGAGCACTGTACTAAGCGCTTGGGAAGTCCAAGTTGGCAACATATAGAGACGGTCCCTACCCAACATCGGGATCAAAGTCTAGAAGGGGGAGACAGCCAACAAAACAAAACATGTGTAATGCAATGCACAATGCAACACTGGATCACGCCAAAGTCCCACCCAAATCCAGCATTCTTCCTCTGACGACAGCCCAAGATCCTTTTTTTAAAAAAAAAAAATGGTATTTGTTAAATGCTTACAATGTGGTGGGCACTATACTAAGTGCTGGGTAGATACAAGTTAATCAAGGTTGGACACAGTCCATGCCCCAGATGGGGTGCAGAGTCTTCATCCCCATTTTACAGAGGAGGTAACAGGCACAGAGGAGTGAAGTGACTTTTCCAAGGTCACCCAGCAGACAAGTGGTGGAGCCAAAATTAGAACTCAGGCCCTTCTGACTCTCAGGGCTCTATCCAATAGGCCATGCTGCTTCTCAGACATGGCATTTGTTGCTGTCCATGACAACCTATCTTCTTGTTTGGGGGTATTCTTTCTAAAATCCTTTATTTTCCCCTTTAACGAGAGTTGGGGGTCCTTTGGAGGTCCTTCTCTCCCACAGTGGGAATGGGCTGGGGCAAGCACCTTAGCACGTACCCCATCTCCCAGGGCAGAGACTCAATTCTGTTTCCCTTCTCACCCCAAATCTTGGGCATTTACACCTCATCACCCTGGTACCTAGAGACAGTCCAATTGTCACCTTCTTGACTGACATCATCAAGCTTGGCATCTCGAAGGCGGTTTTCCTAACAACATTTGAAATGGAAATTATTGGAGCAACTTTCCCTTTATAAACCCTCGACATTTGGAAAGGGCTTTAATTGCTAACTAAACGGCTAGTAAAATTCCCCATCAGTTACATTTCTGTCATTCTGCTCTTAAAAGCATTAGCCTCCTGCTCCTCTTTAATTGCTTCTTCTCGGGTTTTTGGCTGGAATGAACTGTTGTGTTCTCTATTTGGACACTTTTTTCCTCTGGCCTGGCAAGGGAATTGACTAGATTATCCAATACCATAGTTTTTTTCCATCACCAACTACTACAAAGGTTGCATAACTTTCAGAACTGGCCTTTCTCCTTTCCCTGTATTGGCTTGCTTTCTGTAAATGCTGATAATCTTTATTCCTGCCCCACAGATGCCTGTCTGAGGTGCTAGGTCACAGAGAGGGGGATTGACAACAGTGAATGGGGGAGGGAAGGCGAAGAGGTGTAAAGAATAAAGTTCTCCTGTTCGAACAAATGATGGAGTAACTCGATGTCAAGCATCAAAGTTATGTCACCTCAACACAGCTACCTTATGTGGATCATGTGAGGAGAATGAGTGACAGCAGGATATGTAAACAACGGCTGAATAGACAGCTGCATTTGGGAAACTGATAGCAAGTAGGGCAGATATATATATATATATATCTGTATATATGTATATATGTTTGTACATATTTATTACTCTATTTATTTATTTTACGTGTACATATCTATTCTATTTATTTTATTTTGTTAGTATGTTTGGTTTTGTTCTCTGTCTCCCCCTTTTAGACTGTGAGCCCACTGCTGGGTAGGGACCGTCTCTATATGTTACCAACTTGTACTTCCCAAGCGCTTCGTACAGTGCTCCGCACACAGTAAGCGCTCAATAAATACGATTGATGAGGAGGAGGAGGAGGAGGAGGAAACATTTCAACGACAGTAAAACAGCGCCTCGGACAGAGTTGCATCCCAACAAAAGACTGGAAGTCCACTGCGGAGGACAGACCAGTGTGAAATAGTGACATCAAGAAAGGAGTGGCTCTTTTCAAACAAAAGCCGCATAAGGAGTGAGAAATAAGACTGAAAAAGACGAAACCGTGCCACGGCCACACCAAGGGGCAGTTTTTTTTCTGCGTGAGTTCACCGCGAGGCTGGGGCTGTGGGCCCCTAAATTGGACTTTCAGTCACACACGCAATCAGAGGTGAATTTCACCATAAATGCTATCTTCTTCAAATAGGAAGGACAAATCTATTTTCCATTCAAAATGTAACTGCCAAAGGTAAGCCACCGTCCACTCGTCAGGGGGGTTTAAAACTCTGCTCAGGCAGGTGGGTGAGGCCTGGTAGCTGTCCTGATCCAACTCAAACCTTCAAAGTGCCCCAGGGAACCCTTCAAAATATCTAAGAGTTTGGGAGGTAAGCCAGGGATATTCACTTGCCTAATTGGACTCACTTGCCTAATTGGACTCCTGGGAGCCTGGACACATCCTAGTCAACATGCCACCAGTTTTGGCTGCAGGTATGGCAGGAGGCTTAATAATGACAATAATAGTAATAATAATGATAACTTTGGTATTTAATAAGCGCTTACTAGGTGCCTGGGGAAGATACAGTATATAATAATAATAATAATCACGGTATTTGTTAAGCACTATGTGTCAGGCACTGTACTAATCAATCAATCAATCAATCGTATTTATTGAGCGCTTACTGTGTGCAGAGCACTGTACTAAGCGCTTGGGAAGTACAAGTTGGCAACATATAGAGACAGTCCCTACCCAACAGTGGGCTCACAGTCTAAAAAGTCTACTAAGTGCTGGGGGGATACAAGCAAATCAGGTTGGACACAATCCCTGTCCCATGCGGGGCTCACGGTCTCAATCCCCATTTTACAGATGAGGTAGCTGAGGCACAGAGAAATGAAGTGACATGCCCAAGGTCACCCAGCAAACATGCAGATCGGATAACCGTCCCTATCCCACATGGGGCTACAGGAGGAGAGGGCCATCCTCAACTGCATTAGGTGTAGGGAAGGTGGAGGGCAATTACCTGGAAAAGAAAATCATTATAAATAACAAACAGGATCCGTAAGTAGGAAAGAAGCAGCAAGACTTAAACTTTGGGAAATAAGCAACTTGTTTCCTACAGTCTATGTAGGAGGGAGAACAGCTGCTTCTGGGGGGTTATTCATTCATTCATTCCATCGTATTTATTGAATGCTTACTGTGTGCAGAGCACTGTACTAAGCGCTTGGGAAGTACAAGTCGGCAACATACAGAGACGGTCCCTACCCAACAACGGACACAATTTCTGCCTTAAAGTGGAGTGGAGAAGGAAAGGGAGGCAGAAGGGCCAGAGAAGACTGGTTGGGTAAAGAACCAACAGCCGTGGGTTTTGAGGAGGCCCAGGCAGCAGAGGTGGGAGGGACACGGCAGGGACTGGAAATAAAAAATGAGACCACACTACAAAGGACTTTTTAAAAAGCAAATGCTCCTCTCCAGCAATTAAAACCACTTGATAATAGTAGCGTTTGCTAAGTGCTTACTATACGCCAAGCACTTTTTAATTTTTTTTACGGTATTTGTTAAGCACTTAGTATGTGCCAAGCACTGTACAAAGCACTGGGGTAGGTGCAAGCTAATCAGGTTGGGCAAAGTCCATGTACCACAAGGGGCTCACAGTCTAAACGCCCATTTTAGAGATGAGGAAACTGGTTAAGTGCTGGGGTAGATACAAGATAATCAGATCCCACCTCGGGCTCACAGCCTAAGAAAGAGGGAGAACAGGCATTGAATCCCCATTTTGCAGATGAGGGAACTGAGGCATGGAGAAGTTAAATAATAACGATGGCATTTATTAAGCGCTCGCTATGTGCAAAGCACTGTTCCAAGTGCTGGTCAGGTTACAAGGTGTTACAAGGTTGTCCCAAGTTTTAATCCCCATTTTCCAGATGAGGTGGCTGAGGCCCAGAGAAGTGAAGTGACTTGCCCGAAGTCACACAGCAGACAAGTGGCGGGGCCGGAATTTGAACTCATGACCTCTGACTCCAAAGCCTGGGCTCTTTCCACTGAGCCACGCTGCTTCTCTGTGCCCAAGGTCACACAGCAGGGGTGGGTCAGAGCTGGGATTAAAACCGAGGTCCTCTGACTCTCCTGCCCAAGCTCTTTCCAGTGGGCCACACTGCTTTAACCAGCGGTCACCATAATGGGAAGCCCGCACGCCGCTCTCTGACTTGGGTCCAGGACTAGTCAATGTAATGGAAGACGCACCACGCAGATGCTATCGTCTGAATAAAATGAAATAATTCCTCTTCTTTCATAAAAGCCCTATCATTTCAAACAATGAAGGACTCTGAAGTGGAGGTCGTACTTTTACAATAGTGGAAGTCTCAGTGAGCCACGTGGTAATATGTATATATGTTTGTACATATTTATTACTCTATTTTACTTGTACATATCTATTCTATTTATTTTATTTTGTTAGTATGTTTGGTTTTGTTCTCTGTCTCCCCCTTTTAGACTGTGAGCCCACTGTTGGGTAGGGACTGTCTCTAGATGTTGCCAACTTGGACTTCCCAAGCGCTTAGTACAGTGCTCTGCACACAGTAAGCGCTCAATAAATACAATTGATGATGATGATAATACTCTGATCAGTCACCCGCCCCCCTTATCACCATCAGAAGATTAGGGAGAAAGGGGGTGCTTTTAGCCAGCATGTAGCCCGCTAGGGCGACTGCATTGGATCCAAGTGTCAACCACACAGTAAGCGCTCAATAAATACGATTGATTGATTGATTGATTAACCGAAGCTGAGAGACTGGTCCGCCCCTTGCCACTTTCAGCGGAATCACAGCTCCTCCATCCTGCCACCACCTTCAACACATCTTCAGTCTCCGGAAAGATTCATTTTTCATACGTAGCCTTAAGGTGTTGAGTTGGCTTGACAGTCTTTTATTCAGTGGCACAAGCTAGGGTAGTTGTCCTGAGTGAATAAGCCAGAGAAAGAGAACAAAAATGAAAAGAGCAGGCCAAAATCAGGCATGCCAAAGCCAGAAGAGAGACCACTTCCCATGACAGAGCACACAACATGTCCATCCAACTACTTTAGCACTGTGCCTTGGCTGAAGGGTTTCCATTTTTTACCCTCGACATCATTCTACTGGTTTCTTGGAGGTTCGGCTATCAGAATTGCCAACGGAACAAAACACGTATCATTTTTCTGGGAATCTAGCTTCATATCGCTGTGGTGAAAAGTGGCTTATTTCCCAAAGTTTAAGTCTTGCTGCTTCTTTCCTACTTACGGATCCTGTTTGTTATTTATAAAGATTCTCTTTTGCAGGTAATTGCACTCCACCTTCCCTACACCTAATGCAGTTGAGGATGGTCCTCTCCTCCTGTAGAGAAGTCTAATCCTGGGAGCTCAAGTGAGTACATGTCTAACAGTCTAATACTGGAGAAAAAGTTCCCTCACAGGACACTCAGACTACCACAGAAGGAATCCCTGACATTATTTTCCTTCAGCA
Organism: Tachyglossus aculeatus; assembly: GCF_015852505.1. Classification (NCBI taxonomy): domain Eukaryota; kingdom Metazoa; phylum Chordata; class Mammalia; order Monotremata; family Tachyglossidae; genus Tachyglossus; species Tachyglossus aculeatus. The sequence continues at coordinate 18,461,489 of NC_052078.1, read as the reverse complement.
TTTCTAGTTTTCATCGTCATTTTTTAGAAATAAAATTAGAGCTGGGTAAATGGTTGGAAAAACATTCGGAGCCATCCGAACTTGGCAAAGTGGAGAGCTCCAAAACCAGATGTTCAGCTTGACATTCAACAACTGAGAAAACTCTAGCGGTGGCTGAGATTCCCAGAATGATGCAAGAGTAGCAGAAGTGCAATTATTCAACTTGGGGCAAAAAAGTAAAAGGGAGGTGGGGGGAGAAAGGGAGAGTGTGTTCAGTTGGAGAAATGTTGTTGTATGAAGCAGATAAGCCGGATCAAATAACTCTCCGGTTCCTGAAGCAACCACAGAGAGGCCAGAGTATACTGCTTATACTGCTAAAGTGTGTTATTTTTTCACATGTGGCTAAACGCCTTAAAGGATTTAAACCCATCCCATTAGGGAAGGAGAAAGAGAGTGGTGTATTCCAGTACTGGGCTCCTGCCTAGCCTTCTTGTGTATATTCATCTGTTCACATTGAACCTTGGCTGTCGTAATTGTGCGGGGTTAATTAATTTAATGAATTAATGATGGCATTTATTAAGCGCTTACTATGTGCAAAGCACTGTTCAAGAGGGTTGCTCTTTCTCAGGTGGGCTACCCCACAAGTTTCCAGTCTGCCATGATTATTCTGAAGAGTAGACAAAGCCCAGTAAGAACATGCTATGAAAGTGACATGGTGCCCAGTCTTCTGGGATTATAAGTATGTATTGGGGAGGGAAAGAGGCAAGGCAGGGTATGTGCTCCTGCCACTGGGACATGGATGAGTGGTTTTAATCTAGGAAGGGGGGGTGGGTAATTACCATCTGTTTCCAGTCCAGATCTTTAACCTTACGGCTGAGACCAGCAAAGGTCCTTCCAAGGACTGTGGCCTGGCAGCTTCTCCAGTATTGGATCCATCCTGTCTGCCTTCTGGCTCTACTCAATTCTGCCTCTAAGTGCCCCACCTGGAACCCCACCCTGGCACTTTCCCTGGGAAAAATCTCCCCATCTAATCACCCAGCCGAGTCCAGTTCAACTCACTGGTTGTTGGGGCAGTTTTGGACACTGCAAAACAGCTCCAAGGTGCTCTACTTGGAAGTTGGGAGAGCTTAGTTCCTGGGAGAACCTGGGATGTTACTCAAAGGAACGCTTTCATTCGATCCATACTAGATGTCCTTGGCTTGCAGCCAGTTGGCAGATAAATGTTCCAGTAGTCGTGCTTTTTAGTTTTGGGGTTTTTTTTTTCCAAAAAATTACCCACCAAACTTAACTCTACCAAGAAAACAAATTCTGTTCAATCCTGATCCAATGGTCCTTCAATGCAGGTACATGGCTACCCATGTGGCACAAGGAAAACAAAAAGCACCATGTCAAAAGTTCCACCTTCTACTAACAGCGGTATGAAAGAAACAAGGGTCACTTTGCTGAAAGTGTCAGATCAATAAACAAAAAGCTGCCTTTCCATCCACCCCACAGTTTGTCAAGTTCTCTCTTTTTCTCCCCCTCTAGACTGTAACCTCGCTGAAGGCAGGGAATGTGTCTACTAACTCTGTTATATTTACTCTCCCAAGTGTTTAGTACAGTGCTCTGCACATAGTAAGAGCTCAGGATTTACAATTGATTGATTCCACCATTTGTAGAAGAGTATGGAATTTTTCTTGCACGAAGACAAGAGGAAATGTTTTTGAGGGTACTGTTACATTCATATGTTGCTCTACCTGCTTTTAAAAATGCCCTTTTAGACAAGATAAATGAGGTTGGAAAATCTCTTTGGACCTAAATTTTCTTGATTTTAAGGCACATGCTTTTTTGTCTGGCCTGAAATAGGGGGAAAATTTGGAAGGAAGGAAGAGTAAAGTGAACGAAGACGCTAAAGAGGATAAGGAAATTTGTTCCAAATCGAGTGTAAATGTGAACCAAATACATTTGTTTTTTGAGGTGCTACAGGATGGCACGAAATCCCTGGTTTGAAGAGGTGCTGCTGTTCAGGGACAGAGAATAACTTTCGTTTCTTCATCTATTACTTTTTCTTTTCATTACTGTAGTTTCTTTCATCTACTGAATTTTCATTTCATCTTCAAGATTTCGAGATAGTAGGAGAGACTGGGGGGTAATCTTGGAGAGGGGTTATTACCCAATCAGTAGCATTTATCAGGTAATAATAATTAATAATTGTGATATTTGTTAAGCGCTTACAATGTTCCAGGCTCTGTACTAAGCACTGGGAGGGAATACAAACTAATTGGGTTGGACACAATCCCTGTCCCACTTCGGGCTCACGGTTTTAATCCCCATTTTGCAGATTAGGTAACTGAGGCACAGAAGTGAAGTGACTTTCCCAAGGTCATGCAGGAGAGAAGTGGAATACCTACTGTGTACCGAGCGCTGTACCAAGAGCATGGGAGAATACAATAAACGACATGATCCCTGCCTTCAAAATGCTTACAATGTAGCGAGTTTTAAAATATTTCCCCTCCACTCCTGAAAATGGGGTCAAATAATGGGCTGTTGAGTGGCGGGGGGTCAGATGGGCCTTTCTGGTATTGTGTATGGTGAGAAGCAGTATGGCCTAGTGGAAAGAGCCGGGCTTGGGAGTCAGAGTAACTGGGTTCTAATCCCAGTTCTGCCACATGTCTGCTGTGTGGCCTTGGGCAAATCACAACTTCTCTGTGCCTTAATTACCTCATCTGTAAAATGGGGCTTGCTTCATTCATTCAACCGTATTTATTGAGCGCTCACTGTGTGCAGAGCACTGTACTAAGGCTTAATACGGTGAGCCCCATCTGAAGCATGGACTGTGTCCAATCTTTATTAGCTTGTACCTACCCCAGGGCTAAGAATAGTGCCAGGCACAGAGCTAGCCCTTAACAAATACGTCGTTAAAAAAATAATTAAATGGTGCTTGGTTAGTACTTTACCAAACACTGTTCTAAATGCTGGGGTAGATGCAAGATAAGCAAGTTGGACAAAGTCTCTGATCCACACAGGGTTTACAGTCTAAGTAGGAGGGAGTATGATTTAATCCCCACTTTACAGATGTGGAGACTGAGATCCTGAGAAATGAAGTGACTTGCCCAAGATCCCACAGCAAGCAAGTGGCGGAGCTGGAATTAGAACCCAAGTCCTCTGACTCCCAAGCCCGGCACTTTCCACTAGGCCATGTTGCTTCTGTTTACAAACGTTAAAATAATCCCATATCATAACTACAGGGTTAGAGGCTCCAATTCAAAGCCATGTGCTTCTTTGTTCTCAGGAATTCTCAGCACAAAGAACATCAAATTACCCAAATTAATCAACTTTAACTGATGCAGGCAAAAATTAATGGTTTCTTTTGAAAACATGAGGCTTATCAATGTCTAGTCTGCAATTTTATTTTGTTAGTATGTTTGGTTTTGTTCTCTGTCTCCCCCTTTTAGACTGTGAGCCCACTGTTGGGTAGGGGACTGTCTCTATATGTTGCCAATTTGTACTTCCCAAGCGCTTAGTACAGTGCTCTGCACATAGTAGGCGCTCAATAAATACGATTGATGATGATGATGATGAATTTCCACCTTACCCCAACACTAAGCTTAATAGAAATTTATTGAACTGAAAAATGTTTTTGCCCTCGAAGCCCATTCCATCCCTCCACCCACGGCATGACACATAACTTATTTGCAAGGAAAACAATTTCATCTAAAGGTAGCTTGTGTGGAGGCACATTTTCCAGGCAACTGGGCCACCAAATCAACTTGCCCATATGCTCTCAAGAAGCTGAGAGGCTGAAACGGGTAAATTCAGCTCTCTAAAATAATGAAAACGTTTGATCAAATAATAACTCACGACTATCAGAAACAGGGCTGTTCAAATGATCAACAGTCCCTCCCATGATGACCCCTTGTCCAGGCTCCCGAAGCACTCAGTGCAGTACTCTGTACCCAGCAGGTGCTCAATAAATACTATTGAAATGGAAAAAAAAGTAAATATAAAGATCACACGACCGGCTCTTCACTGCTCTGGAAATTCTTAATTAGGTCCAACTTCACTTCCTCCTGCTTCAGTTGAAGGCCATTTTCCCTGTTTTATCCCCGGTGGAACTGGGTCACTGCTGGTTACCTTCCTTTTAGAGCAGCCAGAAAGCTTCAAATCCCCAAAGCCTGTTCTTGTCTCCCTTTAGTGGAACACTGAATGGTCTCAGTTCCTTGAATCTTTCCTCAGAGGTCCGACTTTCTAATTTTTTATGGGCTTTTTTGCTTCTCCTCTGAGCCTCGTCCAAGTTCATCATGTGTAGTCTCCATCTGGACACAGGACACTAGTAAAGTCCAGACGGGTGGTGAATATTAAGCAATTCTACATGTTATGTTCTTTTTCATGTATCATGACACTGAGCTCACTCTCTTGACAAGAGAACGCGGCCTTTTACAGTGTCCCTTTACCTTCACACTGCTTTTATTTAACCCGTAACTTGGTTCTTTATATTATAAACCCACAGTGAATTGTAGATTCCCCTCAGGCCTCGAGCAAGCCATTCTGGTGACTAACACCTGTTTCACGTCCAGAGTTCATTTTAATGGAGTTTACAATTTAAACTCCATTAAATCTTCATTTAAGAGTTTCATTTAAATCTCATGATTTAGTCTTTAGTCTTTAGAGAAACAGCGTGGCTCAGTGGAAAAGAGCCCGGGCTTTGGAGTCAGAGGTCATGGGTTCAAATCCCGACTCTGCCAATTGTCAGCTGTGTGACTTTGGGCAAGTCGCTTAACTTCTCTGTGCCTCAGTGACCTCATCTGTAAAACAGGGATTAAGACTGTGAGCCCCCCGTGGGACCACCTGATCACCTTGTAACCTTCCCAGCGCTTAGAACAGTGCTTTGCACATAGGAAGCGCTTAATAAATGCCATTATTATTATTATGAGCTGCTCTTTCAGCCCATTTCCTCTTGTTGTGACCTAGATGTGGTGTGAGTACAACTCCTCTAGACTCTAAGCTCCTTGTGGGCAGGGACCATGTTTACCACCTTTACTGTATTGTACTTTCCCAAACAGTTAATACAGTGCTCTGCACACAGTAAGTGCTCAAAATAATAATAATAATGATGGCATTTGTTAAGCGCTTACTGTGTGCAAAGCACTGTTCTAAGCACTGGAAAGGATACAAGGTGATCAGGTTGTCCCACGTGGGGCTCACAGTCTTAATCCCCATTTTACAGATGAGGTAACTAAGGCACAGAGAAGTTAAGTGACTTGCCCAAAGTCACACAGCTGACAATTGGCAGAGTCACGATTTGAACCCACGACCTCTGACTCCCAAGCCCGGGCTCTTTCCACTGAGCCACGCTGCTTCTCTAAAATACCAGCGATTGATTGACTGACCAACATCCACAAGTTAAATGACCCGTCCAAGGCCATTATTAAACTCTTTTCACAGTCTTTGTTTTCCGCAGTAAATAATCCAAATTTTCATGGTCTCTTGGCTGTATAGGTTCTTCCTACATTGTTTAATTTTTCTTTTTTGTCACAATTACTCTGGGCCTTCTCCAATTTCACGATCTTCTTCTTAAAAGAATACTGGACAAAGAGCCCTGTAGTAACTTATAACTATCAAATAGTTACATCTGTCATTCAGGATTATGGGAGGGAATTTTCAATCTGGAATCTAGAGCCCCTTTTATCTCTTAATCGTCCTCAAAAAAAAAGGTCTGATGTGTATCCTTATAATGAAATTAAAATATATTTCATTTTGATTATTTCAGTTTGGTAATTATCACGTTATGTTATTGCTCATAAAATGCCATAAAGGAATGTGGTGATGCCTCCCAGCGTAGGCATTTTGAGACAGCTACCCAGTTGCTGAAAATTTAAGGGGTTTTCAACTGATACTGTAACATTAGAAAAGGGGCTTATTTGATTGGTTTTTAAATGATATTAAAGCCTTTCAATGGAATTTATTTCTAAGGACAAACTATACCATGAACAGCATTTAGTTGTTTTGTGGGGACTGCAGGTGTATCTGGGCTGGGCCAAAGAGGGCAGGAAAGGTTTGCATTCACTTATTCATCTCCATCATCATCAATCGTATTTACTGAGCGCTTACTGTGTGCAGAGCACTGTACTAAGCGCTTGGGAAGTACAAATTGGCAATCCGATCAATCTACCTAGAGAGAGAGGGTATTGTCCTTCATGCTCAAGGATGATGCCATTGCCAGAGAGAGTTTTTTCAAGCATGCCACTATGGCTGAATCTCTCTGCACACTTAAAAACTTTCCCCTTAAAAATACAGTTGGGCATCTTTTCTGGTCTTTTTCCAGGCAGGAAAAGACTGCTCAGAAGAGATGTTAATTGATGGCCTAATTCTAATTTCCTCTGTACAGCAAGTATAGCTCCCAAAGGCTTTAAATTGGGCTTTGGGTGTGTAACAGAGAAATATGGCCATGGGGACAGGAGAAGAACTGAGTGGTGAGCTTCCATAAATTTTATTAGCACAATTTCTATTTTCTTAGCTGTTAAGAATGGTTTAACTTTCTACCTAAAATGCAAAGAAAATGACCATGATTATTAACTCTGGATATGTACTGGATGAATCGTCTCCCTTAGAATGTACACATTCTTTAAGACCACCCTCAGAGTCCATGCATTTTCAAAAACAAATTTTCCTTTTTTTCCGTTTGCCATCTCCCTTCAATTTCGAATATAAGGGAGAATAAATATTGCAGTTTCAACTGTATCTAGGCAAATGCTTTGGACAATTCAACATCCCATGTCAGTAAAAAAAAGTTCATGGAAAATACCGTTTACATCTGTCATTTTGTTCTGAACTCATTTTTCTCCTGTAACATTGTGCAAAAGCCCATTTTTTAGATCATCTTTTGGATGAACATTCTTCTTAAAAACATAGCTTTATGGCTTTTCTTTTTTTCCTCTTTTTTCCCTTTTTTAATCTATTGTAAAAAGGGTCTGCAGTGAAAAGTATCTGGAAATTGGTAACTGGAAAGGTGTTGCCAGTTCTGGTTTATAGGGTGGCTTTTCAGCCCAGAATTCCTCTCCCTCTATTCTCCCTCCTTCCTTTTCATTTCTCCTTCTCCTGCTTCCCTCTTCTCTTAATCCCCTTCATTTTTTTGTACTCTTCTAACTTCTCCTTTCCCCACCCTTAGCCTAAATTCCTTTTTCCTTTCTGTCTTCTTATTGCAATACAGATTGGATTTTGATTAACCTAAAACCATCATCTACTTTAGGAAGAAACCATGCAGCAATATGACCCTAGGGAGGAGCAGCATGGCAATCAGGTGACCTGGGTTTCTAATCCCTGCTCCTCCACTTGTCTGCTGTGTGACCTTGGGCAAGTCAATTAACTTCTCTGTGTCTCATTTTCCTCATCTGTAAAATGGGGATTAATATATGTTCTCCCTTCCCATTAAACTGAGAGCTCCATGTGGAACAGGGAACATGCCTGCTCTTACTGCTTAGTATCTACCTTGTGTTTAGCACTTAACGAATACCACAATTGTCATTATGTATTAAAGTCTTCCTTCTTCACCTCCACTTAAAAATACACATCCAAAGGAGGTGATGCAATCCCAATCCCTCGGGATCTTTAAGTAAAAAACAGACAACCTACACCCCGGATGGATCAATCATTTGCTGGAGCAAATGATTTCTCAAGTTCCCTTACGGATCTATGATTATAGGATTCTCAAATTGATCTGGAAGGATTCTAGGAAATCATGGAAATTCTAAACTGGATTGATGGCACTAAAGTCAGCATGCGAGAACACATCATATCTTCCATTTTAAAAACGACTCTGACATCTTGTGGGCCACATGTTTTTATTGGGTGGCTCAATTTAAAATTTTTCCCATCCAGTGGTTTGGAAGATTTGGGGACCTATGTTTTTGGAGAAGGAATGAAAAACTTAGCCCAAGTTACTGAGCAGAGAATGATCATTCTGACCTTGATGAGAGAGGTAGTAAGATCCCTCAGGGTTTGTGGGAGGAAGACCCAAGATCTTTCCTTCTATACAATAAGGGAAGGAAGTATTTATACTTTTTGGTAAACCAGAAATATCAAACTCATTTCTGCATTTAGGCTACTTATGGAGTCATTCACTAGTTACATTAGTAAGTTAACAATAATTCAAAGCTGCAAATTACTAATAAATTCCTTATAAAATAGTAATTTAATCATAATCACATCTCACCTTGACTACTGCATCCATCTCCTCTCTGCCCTTCCTGCCTTCGGCCTCTCCACTTCTTCACTCTGCTGCCCAGATCATTTTTCTTAGAAATTGTTCTGCACACATCTCTCCATTCCTCAAAAACCTCCAATCGTTGCCCAGCTTTCCCTGAATCAAACAAAATCTCCATACCTAACCTACATAACCTCATTCATCACCCAGCCCACCCACTTTACTCCTCTAGTATCAACCTGTTCACTATTCCTCGATCTTGTCTATCTCACTACTCACCCCTTGCTCACATCCTCCCTCAGGCCTGGAACTCCCCCCAGCCCCCTTCATATCCAGACCCCCACACTCCCCTCATTCAAAGCTATATTAAAATCACATCTCCCCCAAAAACCCTTCCCTGACTAACCTCTTTTTCTCACCCTATATGGCCTTCCTTCTCTGCTGCCTTTGGATTTGGGTCTATACCCCATAAGTACTTTGATAATCACCCCACTCCCAGTCCCAAAGCAATTCTCCTTATTCTCTGCCCTTTACTTTATTTGTAATTTATTTTGATGTCTGTCTCCAAGGGATCAAGTCTACTAACTCCAATGTACTGTAATAATAATAATAATGATGATGGCATCTGTTAAGCGCTATGTGCAAAGCACTCTTCTAAGTGCTGGGGGGGATACAAGGTGATCAGGTTGTCCCACGTGGGGCTCACAGTCTTCATCCCCATTTAACAGGTGAGGTAACTGAGGCTCTGAGAAGTTAAGTGACTTGCCCAAGGTCACACAGCAGACATGTGGTGGAGCCAGGATTTGAACCCATGACTTCTTACTCCAAAGTCCATGCTCTTTCCACTGAGCCATGCTGCTTCTCTGTACTCTCCCTAGTGCCTAGTGGAGTGTTCTGCACACTAAAAGCACTCAGTAAATACCACTGATGTGATTGATAATAATAATTGTGGTATTTGTTAAGCACTTACTACGTGGCAAGCATACACTAAGCACTGTGATAGATAGAATATAAGCAGGTGGGAGACAGGGACTGTCTCCCATAGAGCCCACAGTCTAATAGGGAGGGAGTACAAGTACAGATGAGGAAACTGAAGCAGAGAGGTTTAGTGACTCACCCTAGGTCACACAGCAGGTAAGCAGTGAAGCTGGGAATAGAATCCAGGTCTTCCGACTTCTGGGCCCATGCTGTTTCCACTAGGCCATACTAGAGAGGGTGAAGAAGGAAGAAGGAGAGTTGTCAGTGGCTGTGCTGGCTAAGAAAGGCACAGATATGATACAATCAGCTCTTGGTCTGCCACCAGATTATTTCCACTGACAGTTAGCTACACCTCTCTTACCCTCTCTGACAAATCCCACTTAATTTGCAGCTGCATTGGGGACCATTTTTCTCTCTCCCTTTACCACCTGTGTATCCCGTTCCTGGGGCCCCTTCACTACCATGTTCCCTCTCTCTCTTTCTCTCTCTCTCTCTCCTCTTTCCAAGAAAAAAAAAGGAGCTCTAAGATACTAAACATTTGCCCATTCTACTTAGGATCATTTAGACGCCTGCAAAAAATGGCAAGGGAAGTGATCCAGTTTGGGTGCCGGGAAAATCCACGTGCCTTTTAACAGGTACTCAAATAATTCTCAGATCAGCCCAGCAAATCCTTGGGGTTGTACAGTTGCTTTTGACACTGAGAAGTGAGAAACCCTGGAGATTATCTGTGATTTTAAATTAGCCTTGCAAAGGCAGTTCTCTGTTCTACGGAGAATTGAGAGTGTACTACGGTTCTATTCCTTGGAGAAAGGGATTCTTTACCTGTAACTCTAACTAGGCTGGGCCAAGGTCAACCGCTCCTTTCTATTTTGCAGGACTTGCTCCAAGCTTTAAACACACACACACACACACACACACACACACACACACACACACACACACACACAAATAAATAAAATAAATATATTTCCTTTTTCTCCCATAGAAGATCTGAACCCCAACTAGGTATAGTAAAGTAATTTGGGGAAAGTCGAGATGAAATCCAGCATAGGCTAAAAGATCTAAGGCGGGCAAATTGGGTTGCTTTGCTAAAGATCTCTTACTGCCTTGAACTGGCCATGGATAAAAGAAATTGGTATTGTTCCACACATTTTAATGAAAAAGAGGAGCTATATGAAAGGTTATAAAAAAAACCCCAAAAACAAAACAGAACTTCAACTTTCTCAATACATCTGTAATCCGCTAATGCTACTACCACCTGGGACAATGGAGACTAGAGCAAGTGAAGTGTAAAAGGTTTCCTAATACTTGATAATGACATTATCAGACATGAGACAGCTGACACTTCAATAAGTAACGGAGTGAAAAAGCAAATTTACTCTAAAGTACCCAGAGGGCCGGCATATTTATCTCTTTTTCCTTTGTAGAAAGACACGCATTAAATATCAGTGAATGCCCTACTTTAATAGTTTTACCATAAATGGAGTAAATAGCTATCGTGTTTCTGAGAGAACAGAAACTTGGCTCTCTTAGGCAGATTTGTGAATTTTCTGCACTGATGGGCGATCATCAATTACAAATATTATAACAGTTGTCTTTCAGAGCACACATTTTTGGAACATCCTTGTGAGGTTGTTCTTTGTGCAGATTCGGTCAAAAAATGAGTCAGTACCTAGGGCAGCACTTTTACCCATTTTCCAGATAGATGTATCAATAAATCAATTGTATGTATTAAGCGCTTACTGTGTGCAGAGCACTGTACTAAGCACTTTGCACTGTACTAAGTGCTTAGCACTGTAGCATGTATGCTCCATGAGGGTAGGGATCATGGCTACTATTTCTATTGTACTCTCCCAAGTGCTTAGTATAATTCTGTGCACACAATTAGGTGCTCAATACACACTATTGATTGATTAATGATATAACCCACATCACAAGCCTTTTGAAGAAGATACTTTAACTACCACCAACAGTACATACAAATTAGAAAAATTGTGATATATGTTAAGCATTTACTATGTACAAAACATTGTACTAGACACTGGGGAAGACACTATAATCAGACTGGGCACAGTCAGGGTTTCCCAGTCTGAGAGAGGGAGAAGAGGTGCTTAAGCTCTAGTTTACAGATGTGGAAACTGAGGCACAGAGAAGTTAAGTGAGCTGGCAAAGGTCACACAGCACATAAATGGCAGAGCTGAGATTAGAACCCAGGTCCTCTGACTCCTAGGCCTAATGCTCTTCCCACTAGGTTATGCTGCTTCTCAGAATCGCTAAATAACATGAGATTTCTCGGGATTTATTGCGTTATGTCTAAAAAGACTAGCCTGAGTTGAATAACCTTTATTTGACCAGTTATTAGTAATCTCCTTTCCCTACTAATGACGAGAATGGAAATGAAGTAAGGAGAGCTCACAAAATGATGCTTAAAGCTGGCCCTGGAAAAATAATTTACCTAAAAGTTTTTAGGTTCCAAAAGCTGCTCCAGTAATGGATTGATTGCATAAGGAATAAATCTGAAGGAAATGACAGAGAGATTTTTCTGAGTGATCTGAAAAAAATAAAAATGACTTTTTCAGCCCCTTCCAACGTTCCTGAAGTTGGTCCCCCAATATAGGAAATAACTTTGCATTTAATTGCATTTTGGTAAGCAATCCAAAAAGTGCTGTTAGAAAACACTTAATCTTGAACACATTTTGGCTGCTTGAGGGATGAATCAGATGGTTATTGTGTAGGCTAAATGATTACAAGTAAAGAAAACATTATTGAAAGGCTATTGTAATAGATGGATGATACTTATTTTCTACTTATTGGCAAAGGAACTGAGCAAACACAGTAGCCTTCTTTTATTTTTGAGTTGTTTGCAAAAAGCCTGTGATAATACAATTGTAAAATGCCCAAACCAACCATAACCCTACATTCAGTGATGATGAAATAGAAAGAGTTAATGTGTCTGCCTTAGAAAAGTCGATGCCTTTTATTTGAACAATGCTGGTAACTTGATAAATGAAGTATGTTCTTTGGTCAGAGATATAAAATTCAGAGCACCTTGTCTACTTTTGACAACTGAACCTAAAGGTAGTAGTAAACTCACACGTAATTCCCATTAAAGTTGATGAAAGTTGCAGGAGTACTTACAGAGGAGACAATATCTGGTGGCCTGTTATTCTGAGTAATTCTATGAAAGGCTGCTCTAAGGAAATGATTCAGAATGGGTGGAGGACAGAGGCTAAGGAAATAAAGCCAAGTCTTTCCATTTTTTTCATTAGTTTGCCCAATTAGGAGAAATCCAGTATCTGGATAGAAGATCAGGATTGCAAAATTTCTGTTAGAAAAAAATGAAAAGTTAAAAGCTCAAAGTATATATTAATTTTGGGAAACCAAGTTGTACTTATAGCCCTTTTTTTTGAAGGCCACTGCATTACATTTTCAGCTGATATCTCCACTGTAATAGGAACATGAATTCAGAAAGAAGGCAAACTTGCCAGGGTTGAACTGAAGAAGCGGAATAGTATTGAGTTTTCTTACGCTCCAAGAGTCTTATTTCAAATGTCTGGTTTTACAATGAAGGATAAAGGCATGCCTCAACAGCTTAATCATGATCATCAGTAGATTCTTGGCTCAAGATTTAGTTGGCTCATAGTTCTTGTTGATGATCTGTATGTTTTTCCTATTGACTACTTTCTTTTATGGATTTCACTAACAGTTTAACACCTGGAATGTGGTTCGTGGTTTTTTTTTGTTGGGGTGGGGAAGAGGAGGATTTTTCTTTTTCCTTTTCTTTTAGGTCAAGCGGTCAATAATTGTAGTGTCCATACTCTCTGTGATTGTTATTATAAGAGGAAGGGAGACGATAGAAGGTTTAGATCATTTCCAGGGCTTCCTTTTACCTTATATTCTATGAGGATTTGGCCCTGCTGGGCTATTTGGAATTTCCTTCTAGAGGTGAGTAATGAAATCCTGGGGTTTTCCATAAATATGGTCATCCCAAACCTCTCAAGGAAGCCTGAGGCAGAAATATCTATTCATGATGTGGTCACCCATCTATCTTATGAGTGCATTCTCTTGCTGGTTCTGGATTGGTATCATTGGGTGCCGAGTTTCAGATTTAGGTGCTGTGTGTTCTGCACTTCTCGACATCACACCATACAAAAGATTTTAGGTGTTTCTGTACCCCCATTCATTCAACAGCCAAATATTGCACCTGGCAATGACAGAGGAGAATAGGATTTAACATTTAGGGGTGTGATTTCTGCCAATGAACTTCATGTCACTTTATGGACTTTTTTTTTTTTGGACTTCTTTTTACCCTCCCCTAACAACCAATGAGAGAATAATAATGTTAATAATAATGTTGGTATTTGTTAAGCGCTATGTGCCAAGCACTGTTCTAAGCGCTGGGGTAGATACAAGGTAATCAGGTCATCCCACGAGGGGCTCACAGTCTTCATCCCCATTTTCCAGATGAGGGAACTGAGGCCCAGAGAAGTGAAGTGACTTGCCCAAAGTCACACAGCTGACAAGTGGCGGAGCTGGGATTTGAACCCATGACCTCTGACTCCAAAGCCCGGGCTCTTTCCACTGAGCCACGCTGAGAGAAGAGTTTTATCATTATTTAACCCAAGCTGGTACACTTTAAAACCCACTGAAGCAAGTTGCCTTTTTGTGAGGCACTAGGATAAAGTACTTAAGAGAGCCATTGCAGGGGTAATGTGAAGAGGTGGGAATTCTTGGAGATGCTATAAATTTTCTACTCTGTCAATCCGCATTGTGAAAGATGATTTATTTGTTTTTGCTACAATTGCAGCCACAATCTCATTCTGCCCACAAATTCCAAAATACAACTGCCGCTACTCCAGGGAGTTTATGTCGCCTACGGTTACGTAGGATGTGATGCTGGCCCCATGAGAATTTTGGATGATAGAGGAAAACAGGCAAAATAATTGGGAATCTGTAGGTGTTCCGAACTTCCTTTGCCGTAATCTGTTTTCCACCGGAATTCATGTAAATGTACTTATATGAGTAACCCCGAATTTCCCTTAGCTTAAGCACGTCTTATATTAACAACTTCCTACTCCTTTCCACCCACTCATCGTAGTGACGGGATCTGCAGGCATTTCTCGCTGGATTTCAATTTTATTTTTTTACATTTTACATAACGGGGTATAGTAAAACGTTCACAGAGCACTTTGATAACAGTTTCGATTGGTGAGAGTATATGATTTTTCAAATAGGCGGTACAAGGGCTGTATTCAGAGCAATAGCATATTTACACATACTGCATGTAAAACCAGGTTGGAGGCGAAGGATAGGGTGGGAAGGGTTGTTTCATATATGAAGTGCTTATGGTTTTGGCCTGAAACCAGGAGGGTTCACAGACCAGATCGGCATGGAACAAAATTAAAGACATTTGAAAAAAAACTCGATGAATTCCACCCGGAATTAATTCTAGATGGCATTTTATGAATTCTGAAGGGCATTAATATCACTTTAACCAGCTAATGATAGAGAGTACTACTGGTACTTGATTTTGATTCTATACAGATGGATGGAAAAGTATTAGGATGAGTGAATGCAGACAATAACCATGTTAATTATGATGCTATTCATTAAACTCTCATTAATCACCCAGAATTGTGCTAAGCACTGGGGTACATACGAATTAAACAAATCAGACAGGGGCCCACATGGGACTCAAAGTTTAAGAGGGAGATGAGGAAATTTTTCAAATGAGGAAATTGAGGCACAGAGAGGTTTAGTGAGAAGTTACATGGGAACTGGTAAGGGAAGAAATAAGAAGCTCCCCAAATGCAAATCTTGTCTATGTGACTACTAGCTAAAATGAGGCTGGTATTTTAATTCATTTGCCCTATAAAATTACGGACCACAAAAACCTTTTTTTTTAAAACCCCAATTTTATTTTCTTACCCTGGAAAATCACTTTCCTTAAATTTTTGTTGTCACTGACTCTGATGTACTGAAGGCACAGCACCACAACTAATAAACTGAAATTCAAAGATATTTCAATATCTGAAGCTGCAAGTTGTGAAAATGAACAAAATAAAATACATTTTATTCCAATTCAACGTATTTTCTGCTAATACAGAAAATGCACTCATTTTCACTAAAATGTGATGTGGCAAATACAAAATGAAGTCTTAAAAGTAGGCAGAATATAAACACTCTTGTGACATTAATTATGGCAATATTTAACTGGAACAGATGGTAATATTCTGAAAAATGTGCAGACAATAATCAGAATGAATTCATTAGGCATTTATTTTTCTGACAGGTACTAGCAGAGGTGTTTCCTTCTACTCCGATAAAACCTAATGGCTCTTTTAGCAAGTATTACCTGGCAGGTGGAAAACATTATTAACTATTGTTTTCCTTACTTGTCAAAAAATATTTCATCTACTCATTACACATGTACAATGAAGTAAATCACTCTAAAGCAGTCATATTAGACTATTACTGTTAAATGCAAACTATTTCAGATAAACAAAAAATGGGACCTTTGCTAAATAAAATTCTAAATTCAAGGTCAGGCAGAAATAAACTTTTAGATTTTTGGCTTCACTTTCTTGGATATGCAAGTTTTTATGGGATATATAGTGTTTTAGAGAGCTAGGAATGGGATTTTGTATTCAGCTCAGAAGTTTGGAGTTCATGTTCCCATAGTCAATTTTCCTGCCCCATTATGGCTGCATTCAAATGAATGAATTCAAATGAATATTGTGCATTATGAAAATTATATCTTTCTATTCAAAGTTGGTGCTAACTGAGCTTCTTTGTTCCTTTCAGACCTGTGCAGCTCTGATCCATCCCGCTTGGTTTTAGAGCAAAGGAAGCCCTATAGTACTGCCCCTTTCACACTTTTGTATCAGGCACTTTCACCTCCATTAATCAAAAATAGAGTAAGCCAGAAATTAGTGCTGGTGCAGTCATTCTGGGGCAAATTATTTCAAAGGAGACTACTCTGGGCTGGGCAGGGCAGGGCAGGGGGAGAAAGCCAACAGACAGTTCTGCTCCTCCAGCCCTTTTGCTGCCCGATTATATTCACACCCAGCGGCTTCAAGGTGGTACCTGGCATATCATAACTGTGGTTTTTATTAAGGGCTTACTATGTGCCAGGTGCTGCACTAAAAACTGGGGTGAATACAAGCTAATTGGTTTGAACACAGTCCCTCTCCCATATAAGGCTCCCAGTCTCGATCCCCATTTTACAGTGGACGTAACTGAGGCATAGAGGAGTGAAGTGACTTGCCCAAGTTCACACAGACAAGTGGTGGAGTCAGGATTAGAACCCAGGACCTTCTGACTCCCAGGCATGTGCTCTATATAAAGCCTGGACCCAAGTTTCACTTCAAGAGCACATCCACCCGTGAAATTAAAGTCCACCCTGCAGAGGCATCCTGAGCAGAATCAATCAATCAATCAATCGTATTGAGCGCTTACTGTGTGCAGAGCACTGTACTAAGCGCTTGGGAAGTACAAGTTGGCAACATATAGAGACAGTCCCTACCCAACAGTGGGCTCACAGTCTAAAAGGGGGAGACAGAGAACAAAACCAAACATACTAACAAAATAAAATAAATAGAATAGATATGTACAAATAAAATACATAGAGTAATAAATATGTACAGGTGCTGTGGGGAAGGGAAGGAGGTAATATGGGAGGGATGGAGAGGGGCACGAGGGGGAGAGGAAGGAAGGGGCTCAGTCTGGGAAGGCCTCCTGGAGGAGGTGAGCTCTCAGTAGGGCCTTGAAGGGAGGAAGAGAGCTAGCTTGGCGGATGGGCAGAGGGCGGGCATTCCAGGCCCGGGGGAATCAGAAGGAAATGAACTATCAGAATCAGAAGGGGGAAGCAGAAGGAATCACTGAGGAGCCTTAACAGGACCATTTGTGTCTTTCTCCCAAAATGCCTCGCAACTGAGTTTTATGTTCAGCCACTGGAAATGCCATTGGTAAATTTTCCTGTCGTTTTGTTCACTGCCTCAGCCTCAGCAACTGGCTCCATAGGTGGGCAGCAGGAAGTGAGCCGTAAATATGAGCCCAGAGTGGGCTTCCCAAACCCCAAATGCTCCTAGGGGTTTGCACCCACCAACTGGCCCCCTCCTCCACCATGGGTGCCTGGGCCACGTTTCCTTGCTGGTTCGGGACTCGACACACCTCCTTCACACTTGGATGCTTGCCAAGACTGCCTGCCCGCATAGCGCTTAAGTTTGCAGCCCCTGAGGGGCAGAGGCAGGGGAGCCAAGTCAGCTGAGAGCGCTGGCTGCTTGGGAGCATCAAGGCTCATTTCAGATCAGTTATAATCCAGTTATAATCTTCTTATTTCCCCCGGCTCTGGGGTTTCAGTTTTACAGGCCCCTTGGTGGGTTTCCCTTGGCATGGGAGGGTTTGTTTTGCTTTGTGCCAACGAGCCTTGGGAGTGCGGGTAGGGACTGTCTCTATATGGTGCCAACTTGTACTTCCCAAGCGCTCTGCACACAGTAAGCACTCAATAAATACGATTGATTGATTGGTTCTCTAAGCAATTTTTTTATGGGAATTGTTAGCACTTACTATGTGTCAAAGACTGTTCTACGTGCTGGGGGAGTGTGGCATAGTGGATAGAGCACAGGTTTGGGAGTCAGAAGGGCCTGGGTTTCTAATCCCCGCTCAGCCTCTTTTGTGCTGTGTGACCTTGGGCAAGTCATTTCACTTCTCTGTTCCTCAGTTACTTCACTTCTCTGTGCTTCAGTTACTTCAACTGGAAAATGGGGCTTAAGACTGTGGACCCTTGTGGGACAGGGATTTTGCCCAGCCCAATTACCTCTAAGCACTGGGGTGGATACAAGCAAATCAGGTGGAACACAGGCTCTGTCCCACCCTGGGCTCACAATCTTAATCCCCATTTTACAGGTCAGGTAACTGAGGCCCAGAAGAGTTAAGTGACTTGTCCAAGGTCATACCGCAGACACGTGGCAGAAGCGGGGTGGGAACCTAGATCCTTCTGACTCTCAGGCCTGTGCTTTATCCACTAGGCAATGTTACAATAATTTTCTAGAGAGTTGGTCCCCACATCTGCTTACAGAAGCCAAAATGAAATCAATATTTTTTGTTTTAAAGCACCGTGGGGGCCAGAAAGACAGCATCACCAGCTATTCTGAGTCTGAAGACTTTGTACAGGTATGTAACTCACATCACTTTAATGGCCTTCTTGTCATAGCCTCATCATTTCAACAGAGTTCACCAGAATCTCCCACACTATGAGAAAGGATTCTTTCTGGATTTATTATCTCCTTTGGTTCTCTTCTGGGGGATAAACACGTCCATCCGATACCACCCTCACCAGATGTTTCCTCTCTAGGACTTTAAACTGGAGGAGAAAGTAATCCTGCTGTCTAGGCCAGCCTGCATCTGAAGCAGAGAAACACCACACTACACTCGCCTCAACTGGGGTGGAATTTTTTCCTCCTTTGTGGAAATGCACCAGGACATAGTAGCTTGGTTGGAGAATGTGCTATAATAATAATTAATTATTGTGGTTTTTGTTAAGCACTTACTATGTGCCAGGCACTGTACTAAACAATTAAGTGGAAACAAGCAAATCAGGTGGGACACGGTCCCCGTCCACTCGGGGCTCACATTCTCAATCCCCAGTTTACAGTTGAGGGAGCTGAGGCCCAGAGAAGTCAAGTGACTTACCCAAGGTCACACAGCAGACAAGTGGCAGAACCTGGTTTAGAACTCCCAACCTTCTGAATCCCAGGCTCTACGAACTACCCTTGGCTACTCTTCCCTGGCCACAGCCCTTGTGTGATTTACGTCAGTCGTGGAGCCAGGCACAGCCATTCAGTAGCCACAATCCCTGCGCATCAGAAGGAGGTTGGCAGGACCAACTGTTCCACCGCCAAACAGGGGAAACTTCCTCACCTGCTCCAAAATCCTGGCGATGTTCTTCCTGAGACTTGCTTTCTCAAAATGTTGGCTTTGTGGGCGGATGCTCTGTCCCTTCAGAAGAGTTATTTATATTGCCATTTTCCTTCTGGAGCCTTCTTAGCCAGCTCCTCTATGGACAGGAAAGCTTGCCAGCAGATATCTCTCCAGGAGGGAAGGGTTCAGCTAACTAGTCTACAAAAAGGGAGTCTGGAGAACAGAAATATTCGTTCGGGGAAGGGTCTGCTTTCTTGGCCAGCTAGTCTACAAAGAGAAAAGATTCCTCACAGAACTTTTCCCATTAGGAATCAGCTGCAGCTGCTCCTGTTTCTCAACTCTTCCTCTTATTTGCTCCCTCTCTAGAGGCCTCTGATTAGGTGACAGTGAACCAAGCACTAAATACTCTCCTCTAAGCAGGATCCAGTCACCACCACCCTACATGGGAGCAATATCCCAATATCCTTTACCTTTTCCACAGGAGGTTAAAACAGGCTTTTACAGCAACATTCTCCTCCACCCCTTCAGCCTTAATGGATAACTTAATAAGGCTTTGAGTTGTGTTGTTTGAGCTCTAGTCTGACAAACTACTGGAAAGTTTACAAAACAGTCTTTTAATTAATCTTATTTTCTAATGTTATAGCTGAACTGAAAAAAAGAATGAAAGGAATAATAATATGGTAGTTATAAAATTGGCTACCTTACTATCTATGTTACAAGATTGGGAACACCACTTGGGACAGGGACTGTATCCCAACTGATTCTATTGTATCTGTCTTGGCACTTAGTACAGCACTTGGTACATAATAAGCACTTAAATACCAAAGATCATCTTCTAAAATAAAGGACTGCTACATTGTCTTAGAAATTTTGGAGCAATCTAAATTTTCTAATGGCATCAAACTTGAGCTGACCTAAGTGGATGGGATAATGTGTTCATAAAATATACCAAATTTGTGTATTTGGGCATGCATGAGATATAATCCTTATGTCTTCACCAATGTAACTCTCTGAATTATGATGGCACCACTCCAGACTGAGATATATGATTGGAACAGAAAATTCCAGCATTTTCACCAATGGATACAACAATAATGTGACCAAACCCAACAGTAAAAATGATCAGGACTCACTATTTTGGACTGTAAATTATGATCTAGAGAGGTGCCATAGAGCAGAAGGCTGAACTAGTGGAAAAAATAAATGAAGACTGCCCCCACATCGAATCATTTCTATTCTATCATTTATTGAGCTAACCCTTATTGAGCATCTATGGCACTGTGCTAAAGGACCCTACAGCAGCCTAAATAATATAGGCTTTTAGACTGTGAGCCCACTGTTGGGTAGGGACTGTCTCTATATGTTGCCAATTTGTACTTCCCAAGCGCTTAGTACAGTGCTCTGCACATAGTAAGCGCTCAATAAATACGATTGATGATGATGATGATAGGCTTTCCCATCTCCAGGAACTTAGAATTTAAAAGTGTGGATAACCCAAATGGAATATACATTCAAACAAAAGGTGACTCCCTGATGTCCATTCCTGGAGTTTAACCCAGTTTTTACCCACTCCTCTTCCCTGGATCTTTTCTTCATGGAGGGGCAGAGCATGTTTTTAATTTGTGCTGAGGTTTCTGAGGAGTCAGTTGCGGCACTTCTGTGTTTAGCACTTCACAACCCTGGTTAATCTAAGTTTGCCGTATTCTATAATAGATCTGGAGCATTGTGCTGCCATTGGCATTAACACTGGCAACTCTTTCATTACAAAGAACTGGAGTATAATCGAAATGAAAACACTTCCCAGGGATTAGAAGATCATACAAAGGAGGCTAAAAATTGCAAAATTATCTACAGAGAATAAATATATTCCAACTGACCACTATATGGCACTGCTGCTTCACACTAGGAAAGAAGGCTAGGGAAATAATCTTTAGGGCATCAAATTATATAAGAATAGCACTAATTCCCAAAGAAAAATGTACAAAAGCCAGTTTCATTTTTAGAGCATAATTCTGTTCATATTTGTCATTTACGGTGCATTGACACAAATGTCTGAGGACTGCAGAACTATCATACAAGTATTCCACCAACTTCTGGTGAAGTATTCAAACTTTTCACAGTCTTCTGAAGAACTTAATATTGCTTTTCTGCAGCACACGGAGACCTCTAATGTACCAGGATTTAACAGCAACATCCTTGCACGCTTTGGTTCAAAAAAAAAATTCTAATTCATATTCAAAACAGGATCACATTAAATGAAAATCCCAAAGGCTTGCCCCTAGTTCAAAATAACAATATAAAAAAACCCAGACACACATCATAAGCTAATTGTTGATGTATCCCAGGATCTCTAAGTCCTGTCTGGTGTTCAGTCCAATCACTGCAGGGAATTAAGTTCCCTCCCCAATCCCGGAACACAAACAAAAGTCAGTTTCTCTGCAGTATTTGAAAGCAACGGAGAATCGTGGTGAAGTAGAAAAGTCTGATAAACCTGGTTAAACTCTCTGCCCTTCTACCTCACCCTGATTTGGATGGCGTGGAATGGAGAAATACCAATTCAGGCACTGTCCCAATCTGCTGCCCCTGACCTCCCACCCCTAAACCTGCCCCCAAAACAAACTGGAAACTAGCTTCTCTACTCTAAAGCACCGGAGAATTGCAGTGTGGTCAAAAAGGCTGATATATCTGGTTAGATCTCTAACCTCCTACCTCACCCTAATTCCAGGCTGCTTTCAGATCAAGAGGAGAAACTGCTGGTTTAGGAGGAGGAAGGTGGCATGGCTACTACTAAGGCTAGAGTCACTGTTCCACCACTGGCTATGATATTTTGACTTTGCAAAACTTGTAAGACTTTTCAAGAAAGCAGATGAACTTTCCAAAAATGACTGACAAAGACCCTGATGGAACAAGGAGTTTCAACAGTGTTCAGAGATTATGAGGATTCAGCATAGGACGAGGTGCTTTATGAAGGAAAAACAAAGGCTGCTCCTTCTACCTAAACTGGATAGCGTTTTCGCGACAAGTTGCAAAGCCACTAGCACTGTCAGTATGTTTGGTTTTGTTCTCTGTCTCCCCCTTTTAGACTGTGAGCCCACTGTTGGGTAGGGACTGTCTCTATATGTTGCCAACTTGTACTTCCCAAGCGCTTAGTACAGTGCTCTGCACACAGTAGGCGCTCAATAAATACGATTGATGATGATGATGAAAGGACTAACATCTAGGACTAACATCTTATTTAATGTTGTGATGTTATCCTTTAAATTGGATATTGAATAAATGAGAGTTTGGTGATATTTAATTTTACTGCACAGTGCATGTAAAGGAATTTCATATTTTTCCAGAGCTTCTGGAACAGGATCCAATTTACAACAAACAAGCCTGTGGCAACACATATCCCGTGATACAGCCTTTCATAATACATCTATATTTTCAAGGAACATAGTACGGTTGTATCTTAGGATATGTCTGTTCACTGGTGTGTGTAGAATCAATTCGGCCTCTAAATATTATGGGTGTCTGTTTTATTATGGGTGCCTGTTTACTTGGTTCCAGGAGCTGAAAGATAGGGATTTACTGACGATCTGGAAAAATATGATTCTTCTCATCCTCATGGGGCAATACAGTATTACACATATAATTCTCAGAAATACTATGAGCTTTTAATAGTGTCCTAATAAACATTGAAATACCTCAATAATTATTTTGCTCTATGGCACTCAGGTGATTATTTGTGACAGTGTTAGCTATAACTTTGAAGACGATACTTATAAGCTTCCCCATAGACCCAAATCCTATGTATCTTAATAATTATGGTATTCATTGAAAACTTGGGACATGCTAAACCCTGGAGTAGATACAAGATAAAACAAAGCTCACAATTTTAAGCAGGGGAGTATGTCTCACCCGTTTTACAGATAAGAAAATGGCAGCCCAGAGAGGTTGAGTTTCTTGCTCAAGATCATCTAACAGCAGTCTAATGGCAGAGCTGGAATTAAAACTCTGGTCTTTTGACTTCCACGCCTAAACTTACTCCACTAAGCCAGGCTTCCTCCCTAGCGGGAAGCCCACACCTGAAGTGGGGTTTGTGTGTGTGGTTTTGCAATATGCTCTCCTTGAAATGAGATACGAAACCAAGATCCTCTGTGTCTCTTTCTGGCAATAGATTAAAGATCCAGTTGCATTACTGGAAAAAAGAAAGATGAAAGACTAACCTAAATGTCCCAGGGAACATTCCCGGTTTCAATAAAAACAAGTTTCTAATGTCTGACACGGTTGTGCGTTAGCTACGGCTGGGCACACAGGCTTCTTTCTCACTTTGAAAATGTCCTAAGTTCAAATGTTGCAAAGGCAATAAAACCTTCCCCAAGGAGCAGGAAAGGGTTTGGGGTGGTATTCATTTTATTACTCATTTCTCTGGAATCTAAACTGCTAAGTGTCCTGTAGAGTTCGAAGAAAATCCATTAGTGCCATGAATTTTGGACTTCAATAAGCTAAAAGGATATTTTGATTCTGTACACGTAGGTAATTCCTGAGCAACTTGTTCAAAGAGTAAGTCCCACTTTATGTTGAACATTAAGAAAGCTGTCAGTTTGACTCGGAGAAACAGAAGGCTCATGTCTATCTGGTGTTCAACTGAGGATGTTCACAACACACAAAGGATGAATAAAAGTATGAATACATGAAAACCCACTTTATAGCATTCTGAGCATGCTCAGAAGAATTCTCACTATCTTCCTTATCTCTTGGACCAGGTTCCAGCATGTCTGATGATACTGCAAAGCCTTGAAGTGAGCAGCGCTGTTAATGCCAACAGCAATTTCTACCACTGTTACCCTGCTTCCAGCTGAAAATGTCAGGGAGTACTGCAAGGGTGAGCAGCAGCTAAAAGAAAGTTAAAAGGGATTCTGCTGCTTCTGCCAGGAATACAACAAAGAACAGTCTTACAGTCTTGGACGCACGAACTCTAAGAAACAGTGACAGGGGCAGAAGCATTTTCTCTTCCCAACAGCTTTGGCTGCTTTTTCACAGAGAATACTCTCCTTTGTGGAGGGGGTGGAGAAGGAACTGGGTCAGGGAGGAGAAAGTGAGAGGTCAGGCCCTTAAGGTGAAACTTCGAGGCCACTGGGATTAGAGTTTCTTAAGAGTCTGAAAACCCCTGATTTAGCCCAGTGAGATGGTTGTAATAGTGGCTACGGAATCCAGTTTTCTACCAGTCCACTGTCTCCCACCTCTGTTCTTTGCTAAAAATCAGTGTAATGAGGGAAGTTAAAAGAAGTACTGTGGCTGCCAGATTGCCCCACATCCTGCAGGCATGCATGAATAATATGAATTCTGTTGTGGGGACTGGCGGGCCAAACTCGCCCCATAAAAATAATTGGCCAGATTGTGCTGGATCAGTAAGCTGCCTAGGGACACATTAGGCACTTCTGGAGGTTAATAAACTCTTTCAGGCCACCAGGTACCATTTAGTGTGACCGAGCAATAATTTAGTAAGGCCCTTATCCTATTAGCTGTCTTCACATCCTGGAATTCACGCATGTCTGGGGCAGCTGAGGCTGGGAGAAGGGAGAAAAAGATTGAGGAAAGAGGGGAGATTTGGTCTGGCTGCAAAGATGGGCTGGGATGGGGTAAGTGGCGAGACTGAGGGACTGGTCCATGAGGGAGAGCAAAGAAGGGTGGTCATGAAGAGAAAAACAAATGAGAGAGGTGAGAAAGAAAGGGATGCAGAGGAAGACAGGGAAACCTGAGAGAAGAGGGGGAACAGAGAGGAAGAGAAGGGTGGGATGGCTTGATAGGGCTTGGAAAGGAGGCAGGGAGAGAACAGCCAAAAAAAACCAAAACAAAACAAACCACTGGATGAAGAGGAGAAAAAGCTCAGACTGGGATTGAGGATAGGCATGAAGGAAGCCAGATGGCCCCAGATAAGGAACATCAAATTAAAATATCATAGAGACATAAGGTGCTTCAGCTCTCCACAAAGCCCTTGTGGCTCTCAGCTTTGTGGTATTCTGGCAGTGAAAGAAGCAATGCCAGTGTTCGGTTTGTACTGATAATGATGATGGTCATGAAGAGCAGGGCTTAATTTGTACTCGGACAAGGAAAACGGAGCTGGCACCTCTCCCCTGAAAAAGAGTGATCCTCCTAGAATGCTGCTCCCAGAGCCAGATCAGTCTCCTTTTGGTTTGCGTCAGAGCTGGGGGTGGTTGGAGCATGGAGGCTCAGCTACTTCTTGAGGCTGCCACTCCTACACGGTTCCAGGGTTTCTTCCTGGCTGCAGCTGGTCCTGAAACCTCCATCCCCCGACTCCCAGTAGGCCCAGCTAGCACCAGTTCTTCCCCACAGGCTCTGGGTCTCTCGCCAAAGAGGCCCGAGTTCGGGAACAGGTTTGGGGCTCTATCCACACACATCCCGGGGTTGAGCATCCTGCAAAGACCCAGCTCACATGAAGCCCAGGGTAATGCTGGCTGCTTTCCTCAGTTCCCTCTGGTCCAGTGGAACCAAGGGACAAAAGCACCGTTTGCCTATTGGCTTCTATATCTGCCTCTGTTCAGACTGCATGGGAAAAAGTCAGCTCTAAAAACAGATCCTAGAGCCTAGTGCCTCAGACTGGAAGGGACTTCTAGGGGCAAAAGGCCAACATCTTTTATCCTGCACGTAAAAGAGCCAAACCTTGAGTCAATCAATACTGAGTGCTTACTATGTGCAGAGCACCTTACTAAGCATTTGGGAGAGTACAATACAACAGAATAAGCAGACACATTCCCTGCCCATGAGTTTACAATCGAGAGGGCCTTGACTGTGTGCAATGCTATTTGCTTGTATCCGCCCCAGTGCTTAGTACAGTGCACTTAACAAATATCACAAATTATTATTGTTATTATTGTTGTTATTATTATTATTATTATTATCTCAGATACTCACCACACCTCCCATCCTCAGAGCGCTTTTGTACATATCTTTGAACTCCATTGTTTCCCCTACTTGGAATTTAGTTCAGTGTTTGTCTCTTCCAGTATATTGTGGGCTTCTTGAGGGCAGGAATCAAGTCTACCTACTTTCTCTAAGGTACTTCATTTATTTATTTATTTATTTATTTATTTATTCATTCATTCATTCATTCATTCATCCATTTATTTATTTATTTATTTATTTATTTATTTTACTTGTACATATCTATTCTATTTATTTTATTTTGTTAGTATGTTTGGTTTTGTTCTCTGTCTCCCCCTTTTAGACTGTGAGCCCACTGTTGGGTAGGGACTGTCTCTATATGTTGCCAGTTTGTACTTCCCAAGCGCTTAGTACAGTGCTCTGCACATAGTAAGCGCTCAATAAATACAATTGATGATGAGTACTCTTCTATATATTTCATATTGTCATGTTTCATCATAGCACATATGTGGCCTTGCCTTAGGGCTTGAGCTCCTCTAGCTGACATTACCTGCCAAGAAAAGATCTGCCTAAAAAGCATTTTTCGCTAAATAGAATTCAGCAAGTCTGGCGAAATTTAAATTTGGAATTGTGAACAATCTTGCTCTCCCTCAAACTTCTCCACTCAAAAGTCTTTTCCACAAACCCCTTGCCAAAAGGTTCGGTTATGCTGAATTAGCGGCCGTCCAGAATCCAACTCCATCAAGCTTGATGGTATCATTTTTCTTGAGTGATCTCCATTTTTGTACACCTGAACACTAGCTGGCTCAACATGCTGTTAATGCACTTAGACAGTTTTTTCCCTTTTGATTGCCAGTTTGAATCAGAACCAGGTGGGAGGTGTCCTAAAAATCGTTACTATCTTTGGTCCAATTCGAGGTTTTGATTTTGATCTCCTGGGAACCTTATTGCTAATGCTTGCCAGGGAAAGTCAATTTTTGAAAACATTATATGTGAAGAATGGTTATTTAAGGGCAATACTGCTTTACGGGCCCTTGGCTAGGAATTTTGAAACTAAACATTATGGTAGGGGGAATATTACTGTTAAGTGTTCCGAATAAAATATACCGGTTGAAAAATAGACTGAGATTTTTCTTCTGGGAACTCAACTTATTGGCTTCTTCCAAGATAACGACAAGCTGAAGATTCATAGAATCATACAGCCAGAAGAGAAACTAGAGATCATCCAATCTAAAGGTTCACAAACATTTTGGAGATGAGGTACCACTCTTGCTGCTTTGTTTGCTCTGATGATCACTTCCTTGTGGCGAATAGGAGGGGACACCGGCCTAAATGGATTACAGAAGTTTCACTTTGTGTGGCCACCTGGGCTCATGCAGAGGCCACAGGTACGAGGCTCATGTGCAAACGTGTTCAAGAACATATCTATGCATGTGCAACGAAAGAAAAATGGAGATGCCTAAGATTCTCTGAGCACACTGGGGAACCTCAACAGGGCCCTCTGATGTGAAGTGACTAACAGGTTGGGAAATTGTGGATTTGGTCAGCAATTCAACCATAGGGGACTCTATACCTCTTGTAGAGTCATCATCATCATCATCATCATCAATCGTATTTATTGAGCGCTTACTATGTGCAGAGCACTGTACTAAGCGCTTGGGAAGTACAAATTGGTAACATATAGAGACAGTCCCTACCCAACAGCGGGCTCACAGTCTAAAAGGGGGAGACAGAGAACAAAACCAAACATAGTAACAAAATAAAATAAATAGAATAGATATGTACAAATAAAATAAATAAATAGAGTAATAAATATGTACAAACATATATACATATATACAGGTGCTGTGGGGAAGGGAAGGAGGTAAGATGGGGGGGATGGAGAGGGGGACGAGGGGGAGAGGAAGGAAGGGGCTCAGTCTGGGAAAGAGCATCCAACCTTCCCAGTGCGGAGAAGGGGAAGAAGAGGGAGAGTGGGTTCCTGAACCATTTGAGTCTCTTTGGAAGAAAAAGTTCAAATTCTGGTTGCTTCCTGAGAACAGTCACCTTGTGGCACTCTCTCCTGATTAGCTGAAGCCCCCCACTCTGAAATCCCCTCAATTCACCACTATGAGAGGTCCTCCTGGTCTGGCTCACCCCCATCTCCGACTCAAATTCATTCTATCCCCCTACTCAAGATTATAAAATTCATAAGGTGGAATTTAAGCAATAAAAGAGCTATGAGCTGTGGCAGTTGCCATGAGGAGAGGAAGCATATATGGGAAACTGCAGATATAAGGACCCAATGTCACTGGTATCTTATCAAACAATAATATTTACTGAGTGCTCACTGTGTTCAGAGCACTGTACTAAACACCTGGGAGAGTATGGGAGAGTTGGCAGACATGATGCAAGTACCTCCTCCACCTTTCCTCAACCCTGGGCAAGTCACCTGTGTCTCATTTACCTCATATGTACAATGGGAATTCATTTCAGAGAAGTGAAGTGTCTTGCCCAAGGTCACACAGCAGAAAAGCGGCAGTGCCGGGATTAGAACCCACAGCCTCTGACTCCCAAGCCCGGGCTCTTTCCACTAAGCCATGCTGCTTCTCTGCAGCATTCACAATTACAGATATGGTAATATAATTGTCAAAGTATCTAGATACTTGTCAGAGAAACATGTAGGTGGCAGGCAAGTATTAAAATTAACGTGAATTTATAGTCTATTGCAGGAATGTACATTCTTCTTGGAACACAGGTTCCAGGATGTGGGGTGGTGCAACGGAGTTGATGGTACCTTTATATAGTTCTGCTATCTTTCCATTCTTCTGCCTCAGAGACAGATGGGGAATGCAGGACATTGGGCTTTTAGGAGTCAAACAGATTCTTTAGGAAACCTAAATTGGATGGACTGGAACACATCACACAAACAAACATTTCACAGAGTCAGAAGACCGATAAAAGATATAGAGGGTGGGGATTACTGGGGGATTCTAGCTGGGATTGTGAAAGGCTTGAGATATCTTGAATCTTGCAAGTATGTGGACTGTTCTTCCCTCCACATCAAAGAATAAAATTGATATACTTAGCCTCTGGGCCTGCCCTTGGGGTGGGGGGGCAAGAAAAAGAGAAAAATCCTCAGACTTTCCCTCCCACTGACCACCACAGTTGATACCCTCCCCTCTTGCCAGAGCAGAAATAATGCATTATAGTGCTGTGAAAAATGGTGGGACTCGAGCCCTGGGTCAGTAGAGACCTTTGGCCTGGAATAGCTGTTGTGTGGCCTTTAGACTATTTTATAAAAGTATTTCTACTTGCATTTTTTTTCTGTTTTCTTGTAAAACATTCCCTAAAGAGGTCTTTTTCCTTTGTGCTTTAACTCAAGCTTACATTATAAGATCCTTGAGGACTGGACTGTCATGCATTGTTCCAGCTCCTTGAATGATTCTCTGCCTGTTGTATTTTACTTAATAGATGATTTGTGAAGATAAGGTTGACGATGATACACACCTGAGATCAATTAATTATGTTTTCAATCAGACATTTTTACTGAGCCCTCCCTGTACCAACAGCTTGGGAGAGTACAAGTGCTCCGCTCACAGTAAGTGCTCAATAAATACAACTGAATGAATCAAAGTACAAGACAGCAGAATTGGTAGACACATTTCCCTTCCCACAACAAGCTCACAGGCTAGAAGGGAAGACAGACATCAATATAAATAAATTACAGATGTGTACCCACGTGCTGTGGGGCTGAGGGAGGGGCAAATAAAGGGTGCAGATCCAAGTACAAGGGCGATGAAGAAGGCTGTGGGAGAAGAAGAAATTAGATTTGTTCACTTGCCTGGAGGTAGGCAAATGGACTTGGAAGTCCTTTGGGTGATGAAGAAGGGTGTGGGAGAAAAGGAAATTAGATTTGTTCACTTGCCTGGAGGTAGGCAAATGGACTTGGATGTCCTTCGGAGAGCTGTTCCAGTAATTGAGCACTTACTGTGTGTAGAATTCTATATTAAGCGCTTGGGAGAAACCTGCATATCTCTGATTTCTAAACAGTTGGATCAATGATTCTTAAGATTTTTCAATCTGTAAGCCTCCTGAGGGCTTCCTTAACCCACCAGTGTCCTGCACCAGTTTTTTTTTTTTTTTTAAGAACACCAGTTTGCTTGGCAGGAATATCTATCAATTAACAGTTTGTAGCTCTGCTTTCTGGTCTCTCTTTCAACATCATGGCAGATTTTAAAAACTGGGAGGGAAGAAATGCAGAAGAGGAGTCCAGGAACTGCAGAAGGCTGCCTTATGCTGTCCCCCAAAACTATAAACTGTTGTCACCCCAAACTTTTATTTGGTGTTCCAGAGCTTCCCTCTCCACAGCCCCTGAAACAGCCCTACACCACCCACAGAGATCACAATCAGGGTTGGAGCAAAACCCGTGAGGGTGCCTGGGATGAATACCCACTTTGAACTTTTTTCCTTACTCCCTTTTGAGCATCACAAAATCAGCAAATGTGAAAATGGAAGTGGGTGGAAGAGTTAGTGGGGAGAGGTGGAGAGAAGGGGAAGATGGTGACATTCCAAGTCCTAAGGTTTCTAATGTGAATTTTCCTGGATTCTGGACACCTTGGAGCTGTATAAGACCTTGTTCTTTACAGTAAGAGGCTCTTCTGCAGCCCTTCCAGAGACACAGACGGAATGGACCGCCTCGGAAATTCTAAATGGGAAATTCCATTAAGAGGGTTGGGGAAGAAGGAAGTGGAAGCTCCTTGACTTCATTCACCACACCATTCTCAGTGTCTCCGAGCTATTACTACTTTGTTCAAAGGGCAGAATAAACAAGCAGTTGGAGGCAGTTTGAGCGTCCTCACTTACTCTGTGCAAACCAGTGGCTGCCAGGAGCCAAACACTGACCCCTGAACCCACACGGGCTGACATTCTGATATCCTGAAGGACCACCAAGGTATTTGAAATGGGTTCTTTAGCACCAGTAGGGCTGGATTCTGAAAATGTCCTCCAAGGTATCAGCAGGACTGGGGGACAGGGCTCATGCAATACTGCAGTTAAGATTGTGCATTCACACCTACCATGGGTAAGAGTCCAAATACTTGAGGAGGTCCAGGAAATACTCTAGAACTTACCCAGGATCAGAAATTCCTCAATTTTTTTTAACTTTACCTAAATTATAGCTGGGGTAGTGTTGGGGGCACTACATCCCTGCAGATCAGAGTTAAAACAAGAACCTGTATTAATAAGTTTTAACTAGCCTAACTCTCAAAATTCAGTTTCAGGCAAGAATTGCTTGTTATGAGAACTAGCCTGGATCTCTGTCACTTCAAGAAGGGAAATAAAATTATTTCACGATCGGCTGAAGCCATCGAGTCTATTTACTGTTGTTACAAACCTCTGAAGAAGTATATCGGATATGCGGTAATCATTTTATTGACAACTTTGCCACTAGGAATGGCAATGTAAGAATATGGGGGAGGATCATTTGGCCTACTTTGATCTCCTTGGGTGACTGCTGCCAATATTGCATTTTCCCCCGAGCCTCCGTGCTGCTAGCAGGGCAACCCTTGGAAGGCCTTCCTCTCTTCCCAATCAACTTCATCAATCAACATCAATCAACAATCAACTTCCCAATCAACTTCTCATCACTGCAAGATTAGGACCTGCAGTGGCTCTGCCTTGTAGCAATGGGAGCAGTTCAAGTAAGATCCCTGGTTTCCCAGGATTTCCATTCTTTGGCGTAATGCTTGTTAGGGACCAGAGAGCAGAAAGCAAAAATCCAGTTAGAACTGGAGTGGATTGGGAAGGCCAGATCCCAGATTTGGGACCCATGTAGGTTTCTTAAAGGGCCTTTCCTCCGCCTCCTACTTCCTTCTCTATTCTGAATTCACCAGACCGAGGTCAGGTAAAGCAACAGGGTGCATGAGAGCAATTAATTGTACTCTTACTCCAAATCACTGGGCCTGGGATGTTCACCTAGCACTTATGAACCTATTTACTTCCTCTTGAGCACTCATGTAATTAAGTGTACCTTGACCACCCTAGAGTTTAAGCTTTTTGGGAACAAAGTACCTGCCACTTCTTTATTCTGTATTTCCCCAATTGCCCAGTATAGTGCACACGAAGGGGGCACTCAATAAATGCTACTACTACCACTTGGACTAATCCCACAGTCAGGCCAATGCTGGGGGGTGAAACAACTTAAAGTGAGGAAAGTGCTGAGAAAAGAAGTCAGTTTGAACACATCTGTGGGGTAGCATCATCATCATCATCATCATCAATCGTATTTATTGAGCGCTTACTATGTGCAGAGCACTGTACTAAGCGCTTGGGAAGTACAAATTGGCAACATATAGAGACAGTCCCTACCCAACAGCGGGCTCACAGTCTAAAAGGGGGAGACAGGGAACAAAACCAAACATACTAACAAAATAAAATAAATAGAATAGATGTGTACAAATAAATCAAATAAATAAATAAATAGAGTAAAAAAAATATGTACAAACATATATACATATATACAGGTGCTGTGGGGAAGGGAGGGAGGTAAGATGGGGGGATGGAGAGGGGGACGAGGGGGAGAGGAAGGAAGAGGCTCAGTCTGGGAAGGCCTCTAGCATCCCAAATGAACAGGAAATTTTAATAACTGGGTTCTAATTCCAGCTCCACCATGTGCCTGCCGTGTGACATTGGGCAAGTCACTTGGCTTTTTTTTTTAATGGCATTTATTAAGCGCTTACTATGTGCAAAGCACTGTTCTAAGCACTGGGGAGGTTACAAGGTGATCAGGTTGTCCCACGGGGGGCTCACAGTCTTCATCCCCATTTTCCAGATGAGGTAACTGAGGCCCAGAGAAGTCCAAAGTCACACAGCTGACAAGTGGCGGAGCCGGGATTTGAACCCATGACCTCCGACTCCAGAGCCCGGGCTCTTTTCCACTGAGCCACGCTGCTTCTCAGGGCTTCTCTGGGCCTCAGTTTCCTCAACTGGAAAATGGGGATTCAACACCTGTTCTTCCTCCTAGATCGTGAGCTCCATGTGGGACAGGGACTGACTCTGATCTAATTAACCTATATCTTCTCCAGCTCTTACGACAACGCTGGACACACAATCAGTGCTTAAATATCATCAAACAATTTCTAACTCGATTGACCCAACCCAGTTGGAGCGGCGTCTTGGACTGTTACACCGAAGCCCTGGTCAGCCATGAGAGAGGTTGGACAGTCGGGAGAAAGCAGAAAGGTAGGGCACAGCTGAAATAAACATAAAAATAAACATAAACTCGCTGAATCAGGTCACTCCCCAAATCCTCAAATTCTGAGTTGGAGTGTGATTTATTAGGTTTTCTTTATCCACCATCATGCGGAAACATTTATTAAACAGGCTCTAGGGTTGAGAAGCATCTCTTACTTTATCATGTGTCAGGACTTCCACATTCTGAGCCTCGTTGGCCTGTAGAGCCTTATTGTAGCTGGAGTTTCATTGTGGTTGTATATATGTTTGTACACATTTATTACTCTATTTATTTATTTTACTTCTACATATCTATTCTATTTATTTTATTTTGTTAGTATGTTTGGTTTTGTTCTCTGTCTCCCCCTTTTAGACTGTGAGCCCACTGTTGGGTAGGGCCTGTCTCTCTATGTTGCCAGCTTGGACTTCCCAAGTGCTTAGTACAGTGCTCTGCACACAGTCAGCGCTCAATAAATACGATCGATTGATTGATTGATTCTATTTATTTTATTTTGTTCTCTGTCTCCCTCTTTTAGACTGTGAGCCCACTGTTGGGTAGGGACTGTCTCTCTATGTTGCCAGCTTGGACTTCCCAAGCGCTTAGTACAGTGCTCTGCACACAGTCAGCGCTCAATAAATACGATCAATTGATTGATTGATTGATTCTATTTATTTTATTTTGTTCTCTGTCTCCCCCTTTTAGACTGTGAGCCCACTGTTGGGTAGGGACTGTCTCTCTATGTTGCCAGCTTGGACTTCCCAAGCGCTTAGTACAGTGCTCTGCACACAGTCAGCGCTCAATAAACACGATTGATTGATTGATTGATTGAGTCTATTTTATTTTGTTAGCATGTTTGGTTTTGTTCTCTGTCTCCCCCTTTTAGACTGTGAGCCCACTGTCGGGTAGGGGCCGTCTCTATATGTTGCCAACTTGGACTTCCCAAGCGCTTAGTACAGTGCTCTGCACACAGTAAGCGCTCAATAAATACGATTGATTGATTCTGCGGGCACCCTGGGTAAAGATGCCCCTTTCTTACCTTCACAAGTCCAGAACTTGCACTCAACTTCGGCTCCTGAGTGCAGGGGAGGGTCTGCAGGGGAGCCCAAACGGGAGTGGTGGAGGGAAGAAAGTCAGGCACAGGAGTCAGAGGGGAACACTTGGGAGCCCAAGTGGCTTCCATGAGGATCCTAGGGAAGAAAGGTTCAGACGGACATAGTCGGTGGTGGTTCGAAACCCCTACTCTCTGCGGTAGCAGAAGTGGCACGTCACTACAAAGCTGTACCTGCTCAGCAGCGTGGCTCAGTGGCAAGAGCACGGGCTTTGGAGTCCGAGGTCATGGGTTCGAATCCCGACTCTGCCACATGTCTGCTGTGTGACCTTGGGCAAGTCACTTAAATTCTCAGAGCCTCAGTTCCCCTATCTGTAAAATGGGGATGAAGACTGTGAGCCCCACGTGGGACACCTTGATCACCTTGTATCCCCCCCAGCGCTTAGAACAGTGCTTTGCACATAGTAAGTGCTTAACAAATACCATCATCATCATCATCATCACAGCTACTGGTGTCTGAGACGTCCCCCTGGCTCTTTCCGAGGACTGGCGTCGAAGAAAACAGCAAGCCCTATTCTATAACCTCCACAAACGCCTGGGCTTGGGAGGTTCTCATCCCGACTCTGCCCCTTGTCAGCTGGGTGACTTTGGGCAAGTCACTTAACTTCTCTGGGCCTCAGTTACCTCGTCTGTAAAATGGGGAGCCCCTCGTGGAACAACCTGATCACCCTGTGTCCCCGCCAGCGCTTAGAACAGTGCTTCACACCTAGTAAGCGCTTAAATCCCGGCTCCGCCGATTGTCAGCTGGGTGACTTTGGGCAAGTCACTTAACTTCTCTGGGCCTCAGTTACCCCATCTGTAAAATGGGGAGTACAACTGTGAGCCCCTCGTGGGACAACTGATCACCCTGTATCCCCCCCAGTGCTTAGAACAGTGCTCACACCTAGTAAGCGCTTAAATCCTGGCTCTGACAATTGTCAGCTGACTTTGGGCAAGTCACTTAACTTCTCTGGGCCTCAGTTACCTCATCTGTAAAATGGGGAGTACGACTGTGAGCCCCTCGTGGGACAACCTGATCACCCTGTATCCCCCCCAGCGCTTAGAACAGTGCTTCGCACCTAGTAAGCGCTTAAATCCCGGCTCCGCCAATTGTCAGCCGGGTGACTTTGGGCAAGTCACTTAACTTCTCTGGGCCTCAGTTACCACATCTGTAAAATGGGGATTAAGACTGTAAGCCCCCTGTGGGACCTGATCACCTTGCAACGTCCCCACCGCTTAGAATAGTGCTTCGCACCTAGTAAGCGCTGAAATCTCGGCTCCGCCAATTGTCAGCTGGGTGACTTTGGGCAAGCCACTTAATCAATCAATCATATTTATTGAGCGCTTACTGTGTGCAGAGCACTGTACTAAGCGCTTGGGAAGTCCAAGTTGGCAACATACAGAGACGGTCCCTACCCAACAGTGGGCTCACAGTCTAAAAGGGGGAGACAGAGAACAAAACCAAACAGACTAACAAAATAAAATAAATAGAATCGATATGTACAAGTAAAATGAATAAATAAATAAATAGAGTAATAAATATGTACAAACACAGATACAACCACAATGAAAGTCCAGCTACAATAAGGCTCTACAGGCCAAGGCTCACCGTTGTAGTGCGCCTGCGCGAGGGAGTCCCCCCCCCCCCACCGCCCCGGCAGAGCGCGAGGCGCTCGGAATGCGCAGGCGCAAAGCAATCCTCCCCCCCCCCTCCCCCCGGCCCCGAGGCGCTCGGAATGCGCAGGCGCAAAGCAGTCCTTTCCCCCCCCCCGGCCCCCTCGCCCCGGCAGAGCGCGAGGCGCTCCGAATGCGCAGGCGCAAAGAAGTCCTCCCCCCCGGCCCCCCCTCCCCGGCCGAGCACGAGGCGCTGGGAATGCGCAGGCGCAAAGCAATCCTCCCCCCCCCCCCCCCCCCCCCCCGGCCCCGGCAAAGCGCGAGGCGCTCGGAAAGCGCAGGCGCAAAGCAGTCCTCCCCCCCCCCCCCGGCCCCCCCGCCCCGACAGGGCGCGAGGCGCTCGGAATGCGCAGGCGCAAAGAAGTCCTCCCCCCCGCCCCCCCCGCCCCGGCAGAACGCGAGGAGCTCGGAATGCGCAGGCGCAAAGCAATCCTCCCCCCCGGCCCGCCCGCCCCGACAGGGCGCGAGGAGCTCGGAATGCGCAGGCGCAAAGCAATCCTCCCCCCCCCCCCCCCCCGGCCCCGGCAAAGCGCGAGGCGCTCGGAATGCGCAGGCGCAAAGCTCCGCCCGGGCGGGGCCGATGGGGGAGCCCCGCGAGCTCCGTGCGAGTGCGCAGGCGCGGCGGCCGCAGTCCCCTCCACGTAGGGGAAACTGAGGCGAGAGGCCGGGGGCCGGAGAGGCGAGCGGGTCAGGATGGAGGAGGACGTGCTGACCACCCTGAAGATCTTAATCATCGGGGAGAGCGGGGTGGGCAAGTCCAGGTGAGGTGGCCGCCCCTTCCCTCCTCGCCTCAGGAGCGGGACGGCCGAAGGCTAATGGCGGGGGCCGAGGCCCTGCCCCGCGCCTCAGGCCCCCCACAGCCTTGCCCTCTCGATCAATCCGTCGATCGTATTGATTGAGCGCCTACTGCGCGCAGAGCACTGTGCTAAGCGCTTGGGAAGGACAGGTCGGCCCCCCTCTTCCCCTTTCCCGTCGCCTTCCGCCGGGCCCTCGGTGTCTTCTCCTCAGGAGAGCGTGACGAACCCGGAGCTTCCCCTCCGACTCACCTTCCCCAGTTTGGTTGGGACGAAGGAACCCGCCATGGGGCCTCCTTATAATTATTAGTAACTATAATTATTAATGATGATAATAATAATAATGACATTTATTAAGCGCTTACTATGCGCCAAGCACTGTTCTAAGCGCTGGGGAGGTTGCAAGGGGATCAGGTGGTCCCACGGGGGGCTCACAGTCTTCACCCCATGTATATGTATAAATAAATAGAGTAATAAATAGGTACAAACATATCTACATATGTATATATGAAGATATATAATAATAATGTTGGTATTTGTGAAGCGCTTACTATGCACAAAGCACTGTTCTAAGCGCTGGGGCGGTTACAAGGGGATCAGGTTGTCCCATGGGGGGGCTCAGTCTTCACCCCATATATGTGTATATATGCATAAATAAATAAATAGAGTAATAAATATGTACAAATATATATGCATATGTATATATGAAGATATATAATGATAATAATGTTGGTATTTGTTAAGCGCTTACTATGCGCAAGGCACTGTTCTAAGCGCTGGAGAGGTTGCAAGGGGATCAGGTTGTCCCACGGGGGGCTCACAGGCTTCATCCCATATATATGTATATATGTATACATATATATATATATATATACACATCCATATATATATGCACACATATATATACATATCCCAGATATGTACATATCTTCACATATACATATGTATATATTTGTACATTTTTATTACTCTATTTATTTACTTATTTTACTTGTACACATCTATTCTATTTATTGAATTGAATACTGTGTGCAGAGCACTGTGCTAAGCGCTTGGGAAGGACAGGTTGGCCCCCCTCTTCCCCTTTCCCGTCGCCTTCCGCCGGGCCGTCGAGGTCTTCTCCTCAGGAGATCGTGACGAACCCGGAGCTTCCCCTCCGACCCACCTTCCCCCGTCTGGTTGGGACGAAGGAACCCGCCATGGGGCCTCCTTATAATTTTTATTAATTATAATTATCATTAATAATAATAATGACATTTATTAAGCGCTTACTATGCGCCAAGCACTGTTCTAAGCGCTGGGGAGGTTGCAAGGGGATCAGGTGGTCCCACGGGGGGCTCACAGTCTTCACCCCATATATATGTATAAATAAATAGAGTAATAAATATGTACAAACATATATACATATGTATATATGAAGATATATAATAATGTTGGTATTTGTGAAGCGCTTACTATGCGCAAAGCACTGTTCTAAGCGCTGGGGAGGTTACAAGGGGATCAGGTTGGCCCACAGTCTTCACCCCGTATATAGGTATATATTTATAAATGAATAAGTAGAGTAATAAATATGTACAAATATATATGCATATGTATATATGAAGATATATAATGATAATAATGTTGGTATTTGTTAAGCGCTTACTATGCGCAAGGCACTGTTCTAAGCGCTGGGGAGGTTGCAAGGGGATCAGGTTGTCCCACGGGGGGCTCACAGGCTTCATCCCATATATATGTATATATGTATACATATATATATATATATATACACATCCATATATATATGCACACATATATATACATATCCCAGATATGTACATATCTTCACATATACATATGTATATATTTGTACATTTTTATTACTCTATTTATTTACTTATTTTACTTGTACACATCTATTCTATTTATTGAATTGAATACTCTGTGCAGAGCACTGTGCTAAGCGCTTGGGAAGGACAGGTCGGCCCCCCTCTTCCCCTTTCCCGTCGCCTTCCGCCGGGCCGTCGAGGTCTTCTCCTCAGGAGAGCGTGACGAACCCGGAGCTTCCCCTCCGACCCACCTTCCCCCGTCTGGTTGGGACGAAGGAACCCGCCATGGGGCCTCCTTATAATTATTATTAATTATAATTATTAATGATAATAATAATAATAATGACATTTATTAAGCACTTACTATGCGCCAAGCACTGTTCTAAGCGCTGGGGAGGTTGCCAGGGGATCAGGTTGTCCCACGGGGGGCTCACAGTCTTCACCCCATATATATGTATAAATAGAGTAATAAATATGTACAAACATGTATACATGTGTATATATAAAGACATATAATAATAATAATGTTGGTATTTGTTAAGCGCTTACTATGCGCAAGGCGCTGTTCTAAGCGCTGGGGAGGTTGCAAGGGGATCAGGTTGTCCCACGGGGGGCTCACAGTCTTCACCCCATATATATGTATAAATAGAGTAATAAATATGTACAAACATGTATACATGTGTATATATAAAGATTTATAATAATAATAATGTTGGTATTTGTTAAGCGCTTACTATGCGCAAAGCAGTGTTCTAAGCGCTGCGGAGGTTACAAGGGGATCAGGTTGTCCCATGGGGGGGCTCAGTCTTCACCCCATATATGTGTATATATGCATAAATAAATAAATAAATAGAGTAATAAATATGTACAAATATATATGCATATGTATATATGAAGATATATAATAATAATAATGTTGGTATTTGTTAAGCGCTTACTATGCGCGCAAAGCACTGTTCTAAGCGCTGGGGAGGTTGCAAGGGGATCAGGTTGTCCCACGGGGGGCTCACAGGCTTCATCCCATATATATGTATATATGTATACATATATATATATATACACATCCATATATATATACACACATATATATACATATCCCAGATATGTACATATCTTCACATATACATATGTATATATTTGTACATTTTTATTACTCTATTTATTTACTTATTTTACTTGTACACTGTGTGCAGAGCACTGTGCTAAGTGCTTGGGAAGGACAGGTTGGCCCCCCTCTTCCCCTTTCCCGTCGCCTTCCGCCGGGCCGTCGAGGTCTTCTCCTCAGGAGATCGTGACGAACCCGGAGCTTCCCCTCCGACTCACCTTCCCCAGTTTGATTGGGACGAAGGAACCCGCCATGGGGCCTCCTTATAATTATTATTAATTATAATTATTAATGATAATAATAATAATGACATTTATTAAGCGCTTACTATGCGCCAAGCACTGTTCTAAGCGCTGGGGAGGTTGCCAGGGGATCAGGTTGTCCCACGGGGGGCTCACAGTCTTCACCCCATATATATGTATAAATAGAGTAATAAATATGTACAAACATGTATACATGTGTATATATAAAGACATATAATAATAATAATGTTGGTATTTGTTAAGCGCTTACTATGCGCAAGGCGCTGTTCTAAGCGCTGGGGAGGTTGCAAGGGGATCAGGTTGTCCCACGGGGGGCTCACAGTCTTCATCCCATATATGTGTATAAATAAATAGAGTAATAAATATGTACAAACATATGTACATATGTATATATGAAGATATATAATAATAATGTTGGTATTTGTTAAGCGCTTACTATGCGCAAATCACTGTTCTAAGCGCTGGGGAGGTTGCAAGGGGATCAGGTTGTCCCACGGGGGGCTCACAGTCTTCACCCCATATATATGTATAAATAGAGTAATAAATATGTACAAACATGTATACATGTGTATATATAAAGATATATAATAATAATAATAATAATAATGTTGGTATTTGTTAAGCGCTTACTATGCGCAAGGCACTGTTATAAGCGCTGGGGAGGTTACAAGGGGATCAGGTTGGCCCACGGGGGCTCACAGGCTTCATCCCATATATATGTATATATGTATACACACACACACACACACACACACACACACACACACATATATCCATATATATATACACACATATATACACACATATATATACATATCCCAGATATGCACATATCTTCATATATACATATGTATATATTTGTACATTTTTATTACTCTATTTATTTATTTATTTTACTTGTACACATCTATTCTATTTACTGAATTGAATACTGTGTGCAGAGCACTGTACTAAGCGCTTGGGAAGGACAGGTTGGCCCCCCTCTTCCCCTTTCCCGTCGCCTTCCGCCGGGCCGTCGAGGTCTTCTCCTCAGGAGATCGTGACGAACCCGGAGCTTCCCCTCCGACCCACCTTCCCCCGTCTGGTTGGGACGAAGGAACCCGCCATGGGGCCTCCTTATAATTATTATTAATTATAATTATCATTAATAATAATAATGACATTTATTAAGCACTTACTATGTGCAAAGCACTGTTCTAAGCGCTGGGGAGGTTGCAAGGGGATCAGGTTGTCCCACGGGGGGCTCAACAGGCTTCACCCCATGTATATGTATAAATAAATAGAGTAATAAATAGGTACAAACATATCTACATATGTATACATGAAGATATATAATAATAATAATGTTGGTATTTGTTAAGCGCTTACTTTGCGCAAAGCACTGTTCTAAGCGCTGGGGAGGTTACAAGGGGATCAGGTTGGCCCACAGTCTTCACCCCATATATAGGTATATAATGTATAAATAAATAGAGTAATAAATATGTACAAACATGTATACATATGTATATATGAAGATATATAATAATAATGATGTTGGTATTTGTTAAGCGCTTACTATGCGCAAAGCACTGTTCTAAGCGCTGGGGAGGTTACAAGGGGATCAGGTTGTCCCACAGTCTTCACCCCATATATAGGTATATATGTATAAATAAATGGAGTAATAAATATGTACAAACATGTATACATATGTATATATGAAGATATATAATAATAATGTTGGTATTTGTTAAGCGCTTACTATGCACAAAGCACTGTTCTAAGCGCTGGGGTGGTTGCAAGGGGATCAGGTTGTCCCACGGGGGGCTCACAGGCTTCATCCCATGTATATGTATATATGTATACATATATATACACATATATATATATATATACATACATCCATATATATATACACACATATATACACACATATATATACATATCCCAGATATGTACATATCTTCACATATACATATGTATATATTTGTACATTTTTATTACTCTATTTATTTACTTATTTTACTTGTACACATCTATTCTATTTATTGAATTGAATACTGTGTGCAGAGCACTGTGCTAAGCGCTTGGGAAGGACAGGTTGGCCACCCTCTTCCCCTTTCCCGACGCCTTCCGCCGGGCCCTCGATGTCTTCTCCTCAGGAGATCGTGACGAACCCGCCTCCCGGAGCTTCCCCTCCGACCCACCTTCCCCAGTCTGGTTGGGACGAAGGAACCCACCATGGGGCCTCCTTATAATTATTATTAATTATAATTATTATCAATAATAATAATGACATTTATTAAGCGCTTACTATGCGCAAAGCACTGTTCTAAGCGCTGGGGAGGTTGCAAGGGGATCAGGTTGTCCCACGGGGGGCTCACAGTCTTCACCCCATGTATATGTATAAATAAATAGAGTAATAAATATGTACAAGCATGTATACATATGTATATATGAAGATATATAGTAATAATAATGGTATTTGTTAAGCGCTTGCTATGCGCAGAGCACTGTTCTAAGCGCTGGGGAGGTTACAAGGGGATCAGGTTATCCCACGGGGGGCTCACAGTCTTCACCCCATATGTATGTGTATATATATATATATATATATATATATATATATATATATATATATAAATAAATAGAGTAATAAATATGAACAAACATATACACATATGTATATATGAAGATATATAATGTTGGTATTTGTTAAGCGCTTACTATGTGCAAAGCACTGTTCTAAGCGCTGGGGAGGTTACAAGGGGATCAGGTTGGCCCACAGGGGGCTCACAGTCTTCATCCCATATATATGTATAAATAAATAAATAGAGTAATAAATATGTACAAACATATATATGTGTATATATGAAGATATATAATAATAATAATGTTGGTATTTGTTAAGCGCTTACTATGTGCCAAGGACTGTTTTAAGTGCTGGGGTAGATACAAGGTAATCAGGTTGTCCCATGAGGGGCTCACAGTCTTCATCCCCATTTGACAGATGAGGGAACTGAGGCCCAGAGAATTGAAGTGACTTGCCCAAAGTCACACAGCTGACAGTTGGCGGAGCCGGGATTTGAACCCTTGACCTCTGACTCCAAAGTCCGGGCTCTTTCCACTGAACCACACTGTTTCTATGTATATGTGTATATATATATATATATATATGTATATGTATGTGTATATACATATATATGCATATATATACATATATATACATATCCCAGATATGTATATATTTTCATATATATATGCTTGTACATATTTATTACTCTATTTATTTATTTTGCTTGTGCATATCTACTCTATTTTATTTTGTTAGTATGTTATATACATATATATACATATCCCAGGTATGTATATATCTTCATATATACATGTGTATATATGTTTGTACAGATTTATTACTCTATTTATTTATTTATTTTACTTGTACTTATCTACTCTATTTTATTTTGTTAGTATGTTTGGTTTTGTTCTCTGTCTCCCCCTTTTAGACTGTGAGCCCACTGTTGGGTAGGGACTGTCTCTCGATGTTGCCAACTTGGACTTCCCAAGCGCTTAGTACAGTGCTCTGCACACAGTAAGCGCTCAATAAGCGCTCACGGGAGGGCTCACAGTCTTCATCCCCATTTTACAGATGAGGGAACTGAGGCCCAGAGAATAATAATAATAATGATGGCATTTATTAAGCGCTTACTATGCACAAAGCACTGTTCTAAGCGCTGGGGAGGGTACAAGGGGATCAGATTGTCCCACAGGGGGCTCACAGTCTTCATCCCCATTTTACAGATGAGGGAACTGAGGCCCAGAGAATAATAATAATGGCATTTATTAAGCGCTTACTATGCGCAAAGCACTGTTCTAAGCGCTGGGGAGGTTACAGGGTGATCAGGTTGTCCCACGGGGGGGGCTCACAGTCTTCATCCCATTTTACAGATGAGGGAACTGAGGCCCAGAGAATAATAATAATGGCATTTATTAAGCGCTTACTATGCGCAAAGCACTGTTCTAAGCGCTGGGGAGGTTACAAGGGGATCAGGTTGCCCCACGGGGGGGGGGCTCACAGTCTTCATCCCATTTTACAGATGAGGGAACTGAGGCCCAGAGAAGTGAAGCGACTTGCCCAAAGTCACACAGCTGACAATTGGCAAGGGCCAGGATTTGAACCCGTGACCTCTGACTCCAGAGCCCGGGCTCTTGCCACTGAGCCACGCTGCTTCTCCTTCAGTCCTTCCTCCAGAAACCGCCGCTTTGTCCATCCAGTAGTCCGTCCAAATTTTTGGAACTACTCAGGGCCCCCCTCCTGCACCTTCCTGTCACCTTGGCCCAGTCGGTCGTGGTTGTTTTTCAGCCCTCGTCCCCCTCTCCATCCCCCCCTCTTACCTCCTTCCCTTCCCCACAGCACCTGTATATATGTATATATGTTTGTACATATTTATTACTCTACTTATTTATTTTATTTGTACATATCTATTCTATTTATTTTATTTTGTTAGTATGTTTGGTTTTGTTCTCTGTCTCCCCCTTTTAGACTGTGAGCCCACTGTTGGGTAGGGACTGTCTCTATATGTTGCCAGTTTGTACTTCCCAAGCGCTTAGTACAGTGCTCTGCACATAGTAAGCGCTCAATAAATGCGATTGATGATGATGATGACGGAATTGCCCCGTACTTGGACTAGTTGGTAAACTTGTGCCCGCCCCCCCCCCGCCCCCCTAAGAAGTGTCTAATGCGAATTTATTGCTAATAAGCTTCAGC
Source organism: Tachyglossus aculeatus (assembly GCF_015852505.1). Taxonomy (NCBI): domain Eukaryota; kingdom Metazoa; phylum Chordata; class Mammalia; order Monotremata; family Tachyglossidae; genus Tachyglossus; species Tachyglossus aculeatus. The sequence continues at coordinate 18,416,853 of NC_052078.1, read as the reverse complement.
CAGACTCTCCCTTTAAATTAAGGACATGGATATGTACTTAGGCCACGTCATCCAGGAGAGGAAAAACAACCGGTGTTCTTGTTGCAGGGAGGGTGAGGAGGCATTCTGTGTTTAACCACCCCACCCCCCCCCCAAAAAAAATAAAAATAAATATATATATATATATATATATATATATATATATATATATATATATATATATATATATATATAAGTTCTCTATTTAACCCCCCCCAAAATATATATATATATATATAAGTTCTCTATTTAACCCCCCCAAAATATATATATATATATTCATTCATTCATTCAATCGTATTTATTGAGCACTTACTGTGTGCAGAGCACTGTACTTAAGCGCTTGGGAAGTACAAGTTGGCAACATTATAGAGATAGTCCCTACCCAACAGCGGGCTATATAATAATAATGATGGCATTTATGAAGCGCTTACTATGTGCGAAGCACTGTTTTAAGCGCGGGGGGGATACAAGGTGATCAGGTTGCCCCACGGTGGGGGGCTCACAGTCAGTCCCCATTTTACAGATGAGGTAACCGAAGCACAGAGAAGTTGTGACAGGCCCAAAGTCACACAGCTGACAATGGGCGGAGCTGGGATATGAACCCATGACCACTGGCTCCAAATCAATCAATCGTATTTATTGAGCGCTTACTGTATGTAGAGCACTGTACTAAAGCCCGTGCTCTTTCCACTGAGCCATGCTGCTTCTATGTAAAAATATGTGTGTGTATATTTTCTGACAGTGTTAGCCAAACCAGCTGATCATTCGAGTTAAAGGGTAAACTTTGACCTTTTGAACAGCCAGAAGATATGCCTCTCCCAAATCGTTGCAGGATTGTTACGATAGCTATGATTTGATACAAGTTTTTTATCATCATTACTGGGCCACCTGATTATGACTAATAATGATGGTATTTGGTAAGCGCTTACTGTGTGGCAAGCACTGTTCCCAGCTTTCATATGTAAACAAACTCATAATTCCAGAATGTCCTCTGCCTATTGTGGGAAGAGTCTCTTTTATACAATAAGGTGAAAATTTCACGATTAATCTTTCATTTTAGTGTTTATTAATCTTAAGACCGCCTCTGACAGCCTTAGAAATACGCGTTACCTGAAACTTTGACTCATTGCTAAAAAATGATTTTACCACCCAGTGATTCAGTAGGCTATATGGTGTAGCATTTCCTGTTTTTAGGTGAAAAGAACAGTATTCTGCGTTATTAAATTCATCCTCTTGTATGGAGGTGAGATTGTGAAATTTTGGATAGGCCCCAGGGTCTAGGTTGGCCATTCTGCTGATGGATAAAATGGGGATATCCCTATTAAAGCATGTGTGTCTGGGAGAGACAGATCAACTGTGAGTATCAAAAATAAAAAAAGTGTGAGATTTGCAGATAGAATAAGTATAGCCATAAAACTAATGAAATTTTGTGTAAGAGTTTATGTATTCCAAGAAGAGCATTTTTGTGGGGGAGTTGACTTTGGTTCTGAAGTCTTTGCTTCTTAAGTTTTAGATCTCAGGTCTCCACGGTTTTTGAAAATACCACAGCTATGACAGTTTTTGGGTGATGAGGCTGGGGGTTGTGTCTACCAACAATTTTACTCTCCCAAGTGCTTAATATAGTGCTCTGTACGCAGTAAGTGCTTACATACCATTACTCGATTGGGCGTTTAATGATACCTTTTACTGAAAGGGAAGGTTATGCTTCCATTTAAAGAAAATATATTTTTAGAAGTTAAATGTCAGGGAAAGGCTCCAAAGTTGATGCTGTACTAGGCCAAAAGTTCACTTCTGGGCCTCAAGTTAAAGCTGAACAAAGGGAATGTCTTAGCATTTGTGGGAAATACCCCAGTAACTGCCCCTCCTACCTTCATTTTTAGATTAGGAAAGTAAAATAAAGGGCAGGTTATTTTTGTAAAGTCATCAGAGGCACTGATCACGTTCACCGTGAGAATGTAAGATCTTGATTCTCAAACTGAAGGAATTGATGTTTCAAAATGGCTGGTTCTCTACTCTAGTTCACAAAATGGATTTCTAAACAAATGAGTGTGTCAAGCCTCAGAAGAAACTTGCCATAACTTGCTGCATCATTACTTGGTTCTGACAAATATGGCAACACTTTGTTATATTCTGTCAATGCGGCAATAATAATATTAAAAAATAAGATGAAAAACTGGAACTGGAATGTAGGCTGACAAATTCTTTACAAAACATGTCTACTATGTAGGCACATTTATCGCAATTTGATGGTAGAAGGCCTGGCTGGTTTGTTGTTGTACTCCCCCAAACACTTAGTACAGTGCTTTGCACACAGTAAGTGCTCAGTGGATACAGTCGAATGAATGAATGTTATTTAAACCTGGCTAGCTACATTTTTGTGTATCTGTTCATTTGTAAGCCTGCACTATGTAGTTGCAGAATGTAAACTTTTGTCACTACATGTTTTGTCACCCCTGAACATTTTGTAACATGCCTCCATTTATTAGCATCAGTGGAGAAAATACATTACTAGGTAGTACTTAAACACTTATGTGCAAAGCACTGGGGAAGAATGCACATGCAGGATCTAATTTTACAGAAGATGTATCAAATGAAAGGTAAAAAGTATCAATTTATGCAAAAATTCTGGGATCCCAGGGCAGAAAAAAAAATTGGCAGAAAAAAAACTTGGCAAATAATCTGAGATCTCAGAATTTTCCAAATAATAATATAACATACTCATCATCTATTTGTATTTGTCTTTAACCATTTATAAATGCTTCCTTGAAGTCAGTAAAATATATTCCTTTATACCTTAAAACCTTTAAGTATCTAGGAAGTATTGAAAGAGAGAAATTCTAGGAGAGGAATGCTTTTGTAGGGAATGCTAAAATGTGATAGTATGACCCGCATTTTTTTTTTTAACTGGAATGAAGATAATCTGAGTTGGATAGCTGTTGCAGGGAGGTAAAGTGAATAGTGAACATCTTTACTCCTCTTAAAAGCCCAAAAGATTTAATTGAAAAATCTGCTGCTCTCAATAATACTACATCCTCTGCTCCTTCATCCGTCACCTTCCTCCCCTAACAAAGTTTTAAAATAACCACAGGGTCTTTACTTTCATCTTTACTCTGTAAGTTTATTATATATATTTAAAAAAAAAACACTTCAATTTGCCTCACACTCTAATCTTTGCTCACAGTGAATGGAATTGACTTATTAATGGAATCTGAATATTCTACCGCTGTGCCAGTTAAAGCTGCTTTCCCTGTTCTCATCCTGACTCTGGTTCAAGTTCTGAAACTGGAATTAAGACCTGGGTTCTAATCCTGGCTCCACTACTCGTCTGCTGTGTAACCTTGGGCAAGTTACGTAACTTCTCTGTTCCTGTTCCCTCATCTGAAAATTGAGGATTTTAGACTATGAGCCCCATGTGGGACATGAACTCTGTCCAATCTGATTCTCTTGTATCTACCCCAGTGCTTAGTACAGAGCCTGGCACGTAGTGTTTAACAAATACCATAAAAAAGGAATGTTGTCACAGTGGAGTCACTGTGATCCCTTTCTGCTCAGTGAATGGTAATGAATAGGTGAATTATCGGACTTTGCTTTTTAAGTCGCTTGTTTTCTTCTCTTTCCTCTTTTCCCTAAATTATGGTGAGGCAGCCTCACTCATCACCTACTGTTCACAATATGGACTACAAATAGGGACATGAACTTCTAACTCTTACCACAAAGAGCCTCCAGGACTGAATTCAGGATCGTAGTGTTTTGATGCACATAGTAAGCGCTTAATAAATACGATTGATGATGATGATGATGTAGGACCAAGACTCACCCATCATTCTTCAAAGGTGACCACATCATCAAAAAGAAGCAGCGTAGCCTAATGGAAAAAGCATAGGTCTAAAAGTCCTAATCCTGGCTCTGCCATTTGCCGGCTGTGAGAGCTTGGGCAGGTCATTTACCTTCTCTGTGCCTCAGTTTCCTCATCTGTAAAATGGGGATTCCGTATCTGTTCTTCCTATAAGAGGAATGCCTTTATAGGGAAGTTTGCTAAGATGTGATTCTAAAGATGTGATTTAGTATTCTTTGCTAAGAGGCGTTAGCAGCGTGGCTCAGTGGAAAGAGCCCGGCCTTTGGAGTCAGGGGTCATGGGTTCAAATCCCGGCTCCGCCACTTGTCAGCTGTGTGACTTTGGGCAAGTCACTTCACTTCGCTGGGCCTCAGTTCCCTCATCTGTAAAATGGGGATGAAGACTGTGAGCCCCCCGTGGGACAATCTGATCACCTTGTAGCCTCCCCAGCGCTTAGAACAGTGCTTTGCACATAGTAAGCGCTTAATAAATGCTATTATTGTTATTATGTGATAATATAACCCACTTTTTTTTAGTGGAATGAACGTAACCTGAGTTGGGTAGCAGGGAAATAGGGAAAATGAGTAGTAAACACTTTTATTTCTCTTAAAAGCCCAAAAGATTTTATTGAAAAATATGCTGCTACCACATAAAACCAAAGCCCCATGTGGGAAAGGGACTGTCTCCAACTTGATTATCTTGCACTTACCCTACTCCCTAGTTAAGTGCTTTGCACAGTGTATGAGCTTAAATACAGTCATTTATCATCATTTGCATGAAAAAAATTGCTCATCAGAAGTTGAGGGAAAATTTAATTTTATAGTACCAAATTGATTATTAATCTTGGGTATTTGAGTGATTACTATGTGCTAAGCACTGTACCAAGTGCTTAGTACAGTGCTGTGTGTACAGTAAGTGCTCAATAAATACGATTGAATGAATGAATACTAAGTGCTTCAGAGTCTAATATAAAAGTTGGTAGACGTGTTCCCTGCCCCAAATAAGCTTACAGTCTATATCATTCCTTGCACTACACCTTTTTTATTGTGGGGGGTGGAATGGGTATAGATAGTTCTATGGAGAATGGTACAAAATTTCAGGTTTTTCAATAAATACTTTAAAACAGAAAGCATTTTATCATTCTGTTTGAGTTAAAATCTGGGCAGTGAGGGGAAGAGGGAAAAATAGACCAGTTGAGAAATTTAACTTTACAGTTAAGCCTTTTCATAAAATTGGTCACTACCCAGCTTTCTTCTTGAAGAGTGTGTCATTAAAACAAAAAAAATCCTTGTTTACATGAAGAACTGATCGCGAATGGCACACAGTCGCCTGCTGCAGGTGCTGCACACCGTGGGTGCCATTTTTTCACTCTCCTGTAAATACACTTCCATGGTGATCTAGTGTCTGTTGCTTCCTTTTTTTGTGTGATTTGCTGAGATTCTTCAAAAATATATTTCCTTAAATTTTCTCTTAATATCTCTTGCAGCCTTCTGTTGAGGTTCACAGATGATACCTTTGATCCGGAGCTTGCAGCAACAATAGGTAAGACTTTGTGAGGAAAAATGGTGTTGTTAATGGCATAGTACCTTTAAACGTATTTTGTGTACTAGAAGGTATACTTTGCTTCAAAACTAGTTAATATGATTTTTTTCAAAGTCATAAGTAAATAGTAGGATTATCACCTTATTAAAGTAGATTATGCGTTTATTTTTGTGCTCTCAATTTTTAGCTTTAATAATTCTAAGTCTTAGTTATTATGAAAGAATCTGTAGAAAAGTGGTTATTGTAACTGAGAGGCTATGTTATCTTCAGTTTCTCCATTAACCAAGCCTGTGATGATATTTGTTTCTTACCTAGTCTCTGGGATAAATTAACCACTATTCAGTGTGCTCAGAATTGACTCTCTAGATACAAAATAGTACTTAATAACAATAATAATAATGGCATTTAAGTGTCTACTATGTGCCAAGTACTGTTCTAAGTGCTTGGCATTTGAATGATCAATCCTCATTATAAGAGATCTGTTAATGTCTGGCAGCCCAGGAGACTGAAATCAAAATTGGAGAGCTTCATTTGTGTATTAAACATAATTATCAGATCATTACAACTTGGTCACAGTGGGCCCTTCATCTTGAAATAGAGTTGCTTTGGAATCCGTAGAGGGTTTTATGCTAAAAATCACTGCCAGAGTTCATCAGTCATCTGTTTTTTAAAGGAATATCACAACTTTTAGATTAGCTTTTCTTCTATGATAGGAATATTATTTCTTTCATGTCTAACCAGAAGGAAATTTAAGCTCAGCCCTGCTTCTCAAGATTTTAGGAAGACTGTTATTGGCATTTGTAAAATGTGCACTTTACTATCAAAAACATTGTAAGAGTCTCTGAGTATTGGAGGAAAAGTTAGGAGTTGGGAGTGGCATTTTCCTTGTTCAGTCACCTGGCATGGGTCCATAGTGACTACTAAAGGTACCATTATGGTGAGTGGGAGAGGCATTCTGGTGAGAAGTCCCCAGGATGATAACTATTCATCCTTTGCTTATGAAGGGCTTATTAAAATCTAGGCAAAGAAATATAATCTTGTAACAGTGTGCAACTCTGGAAGTACCTGAATGGACAATAACTCCTGATAGCTGGTTAATTAACGAGGAAAAAACCCAGCATGGAAGTTTTGTTCTAACAAGCTTTGGACCAGGATAGTTTCTTATCAAATTTCATGCAAACCAATAGCTTCTAGTAGACACTTCTATTATTTAAAGCATAAAAATTAGCTAAATATCAAGTTGCCAGCTTAATTGAGGTTTTCTTTCATTTTGCTACTTAATATATAGTCCAGTCTAAGCCTGCTGACCTCTCAACTACCATTAGCTTCTTTGAGATCAAGGACCTTGTCTCTGTCATCCATAACCATGCTCTTTGGTGAGCAACGCAACGCATCATATAGGTTGTCTATAAAAATGAATGGAATGGAAATATCTCCATAAAATGGGAGTGGGGCATCTCATAGAAATGTTTTATAGCTGACTAGGTGTGTTGTGAGAAAATTTGAAGTAAAATAACACATCCTTTGGGTTTTTTGCGTTGTTTTTTTTTACACCAAAGCACTTTCAACACTGTGCACTTCATGTTCCAAACACAGAGTTTCTATCCAAATCCACACTTGGTTCTCCCACTGTAACCTCATCTGCAGATGCACTTTACACATCTAAAGGAAATGTGTAGAGTGGGACTGAAGTTAACTTTAGAAATCCAGGGACCAACTTCTTCATCATTCCTTGAGCGACACATTGGTAGACTTTTACTGGAGAGGTCAGAGTGCAGCTTCGTTAAATTTCGTCCAACTTGCAAACGTTTCTCCACTCTTTCTGGCCTTAAAGACCTGGCATAACCTTTAATAGGTGTGATTGAGAGAAGTAAAAACCCTCAACATTCCTCATGGGCTGATGGTGGAAGGAATCAAATGGTGAGAGCAGAGCCAACACTATCAGGATCTGTACTCATATACTTTATAGTAATAGTAATGGTCCTTCTTAAGTACTTACTATGTGCCAAGCACTGGGGTAGATGGAAGTCAGTCAGATTGGACACAGTCCCTGTCCCACATGGGGCTTCCAGTCTTAATCCCTATTTTACAGATGAGCTAGCTGAGACCCAGAGAAGTTACGTGACTTGCCCAAGGTCACATAGCAGACGTGGCAGAGCAGGATTAAAACCCATGTCCTTCTGACACACAGGCCCGAGCTCTAGCCACTGGGACATGCTGTTTCTTGTTAATCATTGATCACAGCCCACGAGAAAAATTGCTGGAGGAGCATTGAAGAAATAGGGAGGATACATGTGTGGGAAGATTCACCCGAGGAAACAACAAAAAAAAAGTTCATGCATCATGAGGTTTTCTACCCGGGTTGAGGGAGCTTGACTTCTCCTGTCCTGTGGTCAGGGGCATTGAGACCTACCTTAGAATATTTAGCACCAGTTGCAGTTGAGGGATCATTTTGAGCAACATCTAAGAGGGACATCAGAGTTTGGGAAGCTTATGAGTAAGTGCATTTTGTCTGCCAGTGCAGGTTGTGAGTCACGTTTATGGGTGAGAGAATTAGGGTCTGTCTAGCCATGTAAGCATGGCTTTGGTGCAGGTCATCATGTAAAAAACTGTTGATAAATGCTGACAAGTGTTGGGATCACTAATGCACTAGTGAAGAAGCTGAAATAAAAGTGCATGGAGTTATCATGGCACACACTCTGTTAGTGTCCCTCTCCCCTCCCTCCCCCGGCAATGTCCCCACTTTCCCTTTTTGGGTAACAAAGAGCCCTGCCTCGTAATTTTTCTACTAATTGTCCCATTGGCAGGGAGGACTGTAGCAGAAGGGAACAATTCTATTTTTCCTGTAAATTCAATTAACTGGGTTGCTAATGACGGCAACGCTGTTCCTGTAGTGATGTGATAGTCTCAAGCCCAAAGATCCCTTTCTCATTAAACTTGTTTGCTTTTTTCACCAAATTCAGTGGTTGGGAGGGAGAGATGAACATTCTTGGTTCTCTACCAAGAAGCTGCCTTGCTCTTGTATTAACCTTGGTCAGCTAAACTTTGGGCTTCCTCCCCACAACCCACTGTCTGTGTGGTTTTTTTTTCACTTTCCCCAGTCCTTCCCACAAGATTTTAGACTTGTTTGCTTACAGAGAGGAAAATGAAGGTCTTATTTTAGATAGGTCCTATGTTTAGGTCCCCTTGGCTCCCAGGGCTTAGGCACTAAACTTATACCATAATTTCCGTGCCCTAACTTGCATATCTTATCTGTCTTAATTATACCCAGCACATTGCAATACTTATCAAATCACAGTGTGATGCTTTATCTATTTTACAGGTAAGCATTAAATCTGAGCCCCTCATGATGGTCAAAAGTATAACTGTAAATTAATATACCCTACAACAGTATCTTCCCCCTCTAGGCTATGAGCTCCTTGTGGGCTTGTACGCTCCCCAGGTCTTAGTACAGTTCTCAGTGCACAATAAGCACTCAAATACCATTGATTGGTTTTATATTAACACCTATCAAGTTGTGAGGTTTCAGCATGTTCAAAACAAATTTCCAGGTGAAGGGATGGATACATTGTAAAACATTCAAATTATCTTATTTTAGGCCACAATGGTAAAAGGCAAAAGAACTGGTCATTTTGGTATTAGCTTAGAAAACTAAATGAAGGGATATGGGAATTTCCTTATCACCCTCGTGGAATTCATTTTGAATTGTCTTTAAACTATGTTTCCATGGGGAACCATATAAAAATTGAGACGCTGCCCCTATTTTAGATGGGCCCTGTCAAAGGAGGTAGTGTCATGAAGGTGTCTGACTGTATATTGGGTCTGCCAACTGTGTTGCTCTGGTTGATCAGCCTATCTTCAGTGATGTATGAGATTGGGCCGGAAAAGTCATTCATCTCCTTGTGGGGCTTCAGTTGCAGGTAATCCTGAAGTAACTGGTGGTGCCGTGGACTACTATGCAAACTTGACAAATCTGCGTTTAATTTATATAACCTGTTTTTTCCCCAATCCTATACTTTTTCATGCATGATAAAGAAGTTGGTATTTTCCCACCTATTTTAAAATAAAGGTGTTAGTGCCTCATTTTACCCAAGGAAGTTGCCCAAGTTTACCCAAGGAAGGTAATTTTGTATAGGTGTTTAAAATAGGATCAATATCTTCATCCATATTACTACATATGTTAACAGTTCAGTCTTCAAGTCTTTTTATCTTTTTCAATTTGAATTTGTGGAAAATTAACACCCCAGAAAAAAAATGTTGTGAGTAGAACTTCATCGCCTGCCTTGTTAAAATCAAGCCTCTGTTTTATGGGTGAGGAAACTGAGACACAACAAAGGCAAATGCCCAAGATTGTACAGCAGATGAAGTCAGGATTAGAACCCAGTTCCCCTGACTCCCCAGCCTATATTTCCACTAGGCCTCACTGCCAGCCCAGTAACATTGTAGTGGCTCTGTACTTACAGCTTCTCTTAGCACACCTTATTTTAGGTAGGAACTCCCAAACTACTGAAATAGGCTTCCATTTTCAAAATGACCCAGGAAGAGCAAAGAATAAGACTCTCCAGATGATGAAAGTCTCAGGAGTGGCAATCAGCACAGGTTACCCTTTAAGTGTTTTAAATGCTTCTGTATTTTTGTGAATAAGCATTTGGCAGACAAAGAAAGTCAATAAATTTATATAAGTTTTATATTCTAAATAAAAAATATAAGCCTGGATTTAAAAAATGCAACACTTTTCTCCTCACTGGGGAGGGCAGTGCCTCCCAGAAGAGTTACTTGAAGCAATTTCCGGGAACCTGACTGGTAGCTAAGGAATACAGTTGATCAGGAGATTAATTTCCATGCCTTGAGGTGTCCAGGTTATTTGTTTGTCTTCTGGTAATTTACAGGCAGAGCATGTGGTACCAAAGTGTTTGTTTTCTGATGTTTCACCTGTATAACTGGGGGTTTAGGGTCAGTTGAGGGCAGCAGTTTGAGGATGGAGAGTATCAGGGTGTTTTGTTTCATTTTGTTTTTTAAGATGAGCCAAGCTCTGGGACTGCTACTTTTTGATACTCAATGTATGTTTGGAAAGAGTGGGACATAAAAAGCTTTTTAAGGCAGCTGTACCCAGGCATAAAGACTGGGCTAGGAACCAATCCACAAGCTGTTTGCAGCAGCAATTTTGGAGGAATCATTTCAAGCCACTGGATGGTTACACACAAAAGGGGAAAAATTCTGTAAAACTGAGTGAAAGACATAACTTTAAGTTTAGAAAAAATCATGAGGATAAACAGGCTAACGTGAGCTAGGCCCAGTCAAAGGAGTGTGCAGGGAGGTCTAGAATTTTTTTGGTACAGAGGCTCTATATTGTTTAAGGGATAGCTGAATTTTTCCTTTTGTAAAGTGACTTTAGCTTTAACAGGCTAAATAGAGGGTTGTTAGAGCTGTTTTTTTTCTAATCTCATTAATGTTTATATTGAAACAAAGGTCTTATTTTGGGATGGAGACCACACTTGAGTACATGCAATTTTGGGGCATGTTCAGGAAGACATAGGTGAAACTTCTATGCTTCTGCAGAAATCCACGTTCTCTGTTCAGCTTCCTCTACTGCTTTAAGGAAGCAGTGGGGTTCCCTTAGAGGGTATTGGAATCTAAGGCAGCTCCCTTCTCTTTCCCTTTTCCCTCGCTCCGTGTTCCTTGAGAGGCTCAGCTGGGATTGGAGAAAGAAGACAGCTGGTCCACAGAAACACATACCTGGCCTTTTTGGGTGTATGCAGTTGGAGAGCTCTTTCTCCCTACCCCGTGAACAAAGGAGCAGCTCTGGCTTTGAAGTGGGGAGGCTGATGTGGTTTGTCCATCAAGTCATGAACCTGAAACCTTTTCTTCTGGGTGGTGGTGTGATGGAGGAACTAATGGATGCTACTGCATTCACCTTACCCACTCACCTAGTACCTTTCCTTTTTCCCACTGATTTTTATTTTTATTTTTTCCCCCATTCTAGGAGAGCTGTGTAAATGAATGAATGCATCTTGCTGTTTTAGACAGAAGCCATCTGAGAGATCGTTTTCTGTTCTGATAGCTTTCAGTAATTACCTGTTTAGCCCTTCCCAGTGGAGATGTCAGTTGTATGAGGTGGTTGGGCATGTATGGCTTAGAGAATGGTTTATCAAGACCAGGGGTGAGGAACCTGTATATGCCTTTCATCACCCAAGCATGCACACCTCTTCCTGCTTCACTTTATTATTCAGAGAGGCCATCTGCAGCCCCAGAATTCAACAAAATTCTGAGCATCATCCAGTCGAAGAGAGAAAACACCAAAAAGCATATTCAATAAATGCAGTTCTTGTGTAAAGGGGAAATCTGCCATGTTTTAACTTTGGGATTTTTTTTTGGCTCTGTGTGTGTGTGTGTCACTTGCTAGCTCTCGCTCACTCTCTCTTTCTCCCTTTTCCCTGCCCCCATTCCCCTGAACTATTGAAATTGGTCTGTGTATTTCAGGTTCAATGACAGGTGTTGCATTCGTGTGAAATCTGTCTTAATCTCATCTGATTCTACTAAGCAGACTGTGATAAATTAATAAGATCTTCCAAATTTCTTGTGTTAATCTCTTCCCTCTGAAGCAACTTATTCTGATATTTCGAAAGGGAGCTTGGGCAGCTACTATTCACACATGAGTCCGCTAGCATTTATCAATGTCCTTTTCTAGAAAGGGAGAGGTTTTTGAGGGCCCAGGTAAGACCCTAAGAAGCAAATTCAGGGGAGGAGGGGAGAGTTGTTTGGTTTTTGGGGGTTTTTTTTGTTGTCTTTTGAGGACGGTGCAGGTGGTGAGTGAGCCAAAACGTTTGTGACTTTTAGTTGCCTGGCTTTGATAATATGATCAATAACTGTAAACTTTTTATTTTATTTAACTCGTCTACATGTCTTCCCTATTGATTATAAGTTCTTTGATCATGTCTTCTACTGCTGCTGTCTTATCCCAAGCTCCCCAGACAGTCCCCTACACAGAATAGGCACCCGCTTATTCCCTCTAACAAAGACCTAATCATTTGAGGATATGAGCATTTGAGAAATGTCTTCCAGAAGTTGCTTTGTTCAAGCAAATGAATAGTTAAAGCAGAGAGCATGCTCAGGTTTCCTTTTTATTCATTTTATGGAGATTTAATGTAATTTCTTAAAATTGATCATTGTCTATAGGAAATTTTAATTGTCTTTCATTTTCAGGTGTTGACTTCAAGGTGAAAACCATTTCAGTTGATGGAAATAAGGCAAAACTTGCAATATGGGTAAGAATGAGAGACTTTTTGTGATTAAAGTAAATTAACAGGTGCACAGCTCAAATATTCTTGGTGCCTAACGCAATTGTATTGTAAAAGGAGGATGCTGATTTAATCACAGATACTCATTTCTTTAAAAGTGTGATTTTAGTATGGGAAAAGCCTGAAACTATCTCAAGGACATTATTTTTTATGCAGCTAGATTTTATTGACCTGAAGAATAGCTGAAAACAGAAGTAGAGGACTTTGGACAACCTTTTTGCTTGGGTGTATTGCTTGTCTTCACCCTGGAGAGTTGTTTTATGAACAATAATTCGCAGGAGGGATGCGGAAACATCTAAAATCCTTCTGCTTCCCACCCAGACTCAAGCTATAGTCTTCACACTATTACTAGCAACTGTTCTCTCTTAGATTGGACAGCTCTGTCTTCCTAATGCCCAAAAGTTATATTGGGCCTAGGCCTACTGTAAATGCAGAAGGGAGATTTGAGGTGTCTGTCTGTCCACTGGTGGAGAGCAGGGAGTGATTATTAGAGAAGCAGCGTGGCGCAGTGGAAAGAGCCTGGGCTTGGGAGTCAGGTCATAGGTTCTAATTCCGGCTCCGCCACTTGTCAGCTGTGTGACTTTGGGCAAGTCACTTAACTTCTCTGGGCCTCAGTTCCCTCATCTGGAAAATGGGGATTAAGACTGTGAGCCCCCCCGTGGGACAACCTGATCACCTTGTAGCCCCCCAGCGCATAGAACAGTGCTTTGCACGTAGTAAGTGCCTAACAGATGCCATTATTCTTATTATTCTTTTATTTCATCTCTTGCCCATTCCTCTGGAATGGTCTGACTGTTCAGTCAGACCCCACAGTCTTTCTGAAGTTGCGCTGTACCCACTCTGTCAACTTAATTCTTAATCTGGATTTGAAATATTTCAAAATTTTTTTTAGTAAAACCCTCCAAATAGAGAGGGGTTATCAAAGAAATGCTAAAGATAATTGCAAACACTTAACTGACCCTTACTGTAGCTGGAGTTTCATTGTGGTTGTATATATGTTTGTACATATTTATTACTCTATTTTACTTGTACATATTGATTCTTTTTATTTTATTTTGTTATTCTGGTTTTGTTCTCTGTCTCCCCCTTTTAGACTGTGAGCCCGCTGTTGGGTAGGGACTGTCTCTATTTGTTGCTAGCTTGGACTTCCCAAACGCTTAGTACAGTGCTCTGCACACAGTGAGCGCTCAATAAATGCGATTGATTGATTGATTAAAACCTACAAATCTAAGGCTTAAATACTCTTCCCCAGGCACCTTCTGGGACCAGACCTACAGCTAGTTTTGCCTTTCTTTCCCCCTGTCCCCCAAATCTAAGCCACCGTGGTGGTCTGTACCCCACAGGACCACAAAAACACCATTCCCAAACCACCTGGCCCGTTAGGGTGCCTCTTCCCTGCCCTCTCCTGTCTCTGTTCCTCAAGGGTCTCACAGTCAAAGAATGTAGGTATGGGAGGGCTGGTGATGGGCGCAAAGGAAAAATGGAACAGTTTTATTTTCTGCTTTTTAGACAGAAAAACACATCCAATGACAAGAATAAATACTACGGGAGCTGCAAGATATTGTGGTTAAAGGAGCAGTTTCCTGCTCTTCAGTGCCCAGGCAAGACTGTTGAGATGCCAAAGGGCAGAGTCACCCCAGCCCTGGCATTTTGAACGTGCGGAAGGCGTGTGGCAACTTGCCCTCACCTAACTCACGGGCGAGAGCCGGATAGGCCCCAATATAGCGGTTGAATGATAGTGCTGGCTCTCATGCTGTTGTTCAACCTCACCCTGCTGCAGGAGAGATCAGAATGGGGCTCCAGTTCTTTTTAATGGTATCGGTTAAGCACTCACCTCCTCCAGGAGGCCTTCCCAGACTGAACCCCTTCCTTCCTCTCCCCCTCGCCCCCCTCTCCATCCCCCCTTCTTACCTCCTTCCCTTCCCCACAGCACCTGTATATATGTGTATATGTTTGTACATATTTATTACTCTATTTTACTTGTACATATCTATTCTATTTATTTTATTTTGTTAGTATGTTTGGTTTTGTTCTCTGTCTCCCCCTTTTAGACTGTGAGCCCACTGTTGGGTAGGGACTGTCTCTATATGTTGCAAATTTGGACTTCCCAAGCGCTTAGTACAGTGCTCTGCACGTAGTAAGCGCTCAATAAATACGATTGATGATGATGATGATGACTTACTATGTGCCAGGCACCATTCCAAGCACTGGGATAAAAGGTAATCAGGTTGGACACAGTCCATGTCCCACAGGTCCTCCCCCTCCCCATCCCCCCCGCCTTACCTCCTTCCCCTCCCCACAGCACCTGTATATATGTTTCTACATATTTATTACTCTATCTTACCTGTACATATTTACTATTCTATTTATTTTATTTTGTTAATATGCTTTGTTCTGTTGTCTGTCTCCCCCTTCTAGACTGTGAGCCCGCTGTTGGGTAGGGACCGTCTCTATGTGTTGCCAACTTGTACTTCCCAAGCACTTAGTACAGTGCTCTGCACACAGTAAGCGCTCAATAAATACGAATGAATGAACTGAAATACAGATGTTAAGGGGTTGCCAAAGGTCGCACACAGCAGACAAGTGGCAGAGCCAGGATTAGAACCCAGGTCCTCTGATTCCCAAGCCTGTACACTTTCCACTAGGCCATGCTGCTTCTTTGCTGTGAGAGGGAATGGAAACCCCAGGGTGTTTTCCAAGAGGTTGAGTGATGAAGTTGTGGTAATTCTGCAGTAGCAAGCAGCCCTCACACATTTTTTCTCTATTAAGAATCAACTGCAAAAATCTCCATTTGTTTATCATTGCGAAACATGATTGGAGATTTTTTAATCTACAAAATCAAGTTGTCATTCAAGAAAATGAACAATTATTGAGTGGTGTTGATTGCTACCACTTAATTAAACATTTACCAGTTGCATATAGTACTGGGAAGAGAACTAAAATGTACCACTTTACATAAAACTGATTGTATCATTTTTGTAAACTATATATTAGAGATATTAGGATTTTTCTGCCATCTAGGCAGTAGTAGTATCTTAAAATTATCTTACAAAGACCTGGTGAACTGAATCAAGAAGGCCAAATGTGGCTGCCCTTTAGGAGACTGACAGAATAGGATGACGTCAAGCTTCGCCCCCAATTTAAGTGTCTTCAAAGCAGCGGCAATATTCAACTGGGCCTACTTCAAAAGGCACATCTGGCTTCTCTGTTAGTTTCACCAGTTTCGCCTGAGTCAAATAGCCAGACAGGATCGCCAACACCGTTAGTTGACTGACACTGAGGCAATTCATATTGCAACACATCTTTCCTAAGAATAGTACGTCTTATCTGCCCTTCATTTCAGCTTTCCATAGCAACTGCATATTAAATGGTATCCTCCAGAGTGAAGATCGGTGTCAAACCCTTTGGCAAGCACAGCTGATTGTTGGGAGTCCTTTCACCAGAAAGACCAGTGGGGCAGGAAACAGTTGGAAAATTTGATCTCCTTAAGCAGAGTGCCAAGAAAATAGAAGCTATAGGCAGTGCAATTGGCAAACTCATCAGTACAACAAAGGCTAATCTTTGTGTGCCCCGTAGGGAAAAAAAGTGATCAGTCATGTATATTTCTTTTAAGGTACACTCAATGCATGATTAGTATATCGTCACCATTTATAGCACATACATGCACTCTTACATCTGTGTATAGGAAGAAAGTCATGTACTCATTTCTGCTGTAATGTGTGTTCTCTCCTCCATTAAATTATAGACTCTTTGTATACAAAGTATGTGTATTTTGTCCAAACTTTGCCAAGTGCTCATTTGAGTGCATTGACTCATTAGTAATGGTATTTATTGAGCGCTTACTGTTGTTACGAATTTTGGTTAGGATGCTTTTGAAGAAAATGAGAAACTTCGGCATGAACCTATTCGGGCTTGTGAGTCAGAAGGTCATGGGTTTTAATCCCAGCCCTGCCACGTGTCAGCTGTGTGACCTTGGACAAGTCACTTCACTTCTCTGGGCCTCAGTTACCTCATCTGTAAAATGGGGATTAAGAGTGTGAACCGTGTGTGGGACAGGGACTGTATCCAACCTAATTAACTTATATCTACCCCCATGCTTAGAACAGTACTTGGCACATATTAAGTGCTTAACAAGTACCATTATTCGTATACACTTGTGCAAAAATTCACGGATAACACAGTCACCATCCTCCCCATCTCTCAAGCCTGTAACCCTGCCATTATGCTTCATTTCTCCCTTTCTTTCAACTTCCATATTTTTAGCCTATTAGTTCTTCCTCCACATCATTTCCAGAATCTGCTCCTGCTTTTCCATCCACACGGCCACCACACTAGGCCAGGCAGTTGTCATCTCCCGACTTGGCTACTACCTCATCTTCCTCGTTGATCCCCCTGCCTCCAGTCTTTCCTTTTGCTAGTCCACCTGATTCATTTTTTTTCCTCAAATGATGTTGTACACTCATGTCCCCACTCCTCAAAAATCTCTAGTAAGTTGCACATTCCTCTGTACATCAAGCAGAAACTCCTACTCATTGGCTTTATGGTACTCAATCAGCTCTTTCCCTCTGATTTATCCACTCTTTTCCCCACATCACCCCAGATTACACCTTTCTTCCATTCTCACTGTGCCTGAGTCTCATCTGTCATTACTGACCTCGTTTTTTTTATTATATCCCTCCTGCCGGGAACTCCGTCTCCTTCCATATCCAACAGGCAGCTGCCCACCCCATCGTCAAAACCCTTCTGAAATCACATCTCCTCTACAAGGTCTCCCCACCTTAGATACCCCAACTGCAATTTCAGCACTCTGCACCATCAAAGAACTAGGACACTCAGTCTCCCCATTCCTCCACCCCAAGGAATACATATTTTTGTACTCTGTTCTGTATTTATTTTATACTTGTATATGTAATTTATTGTGGTCTCTGTCTCACTAGATTATCATCTCCTTGAAGGCGGGGATCATGTCTAGTAATTCACGTTTACTCTTCAGTGCTTAGTACAGCGTCTTGACACAGCAGCCATTCAGTCAGTAATAATGATTTTTATAGTGTGAGTAGGAGTCCGATGAAATACGTGTGACATTTTACATGGGTATTATAACATGAGTTTTACTTAACACAGAGTGTGGCAAGAATCCACCCCTGTGTTACAGGAGAATTGGATGTAGTGGGTTTTTGTTATTCTCTTGATAGAACTGTGAAACAAATGGTGCTTAGCTCCCTTGAGATTGAGGTTACATAATATTTGCCAAATTCTTTTTAGAATCTAAAGCTACTTGAATTCTCATTTAGGGTCTAAAGGAAGTGAGGTAAGAGTTATATTTCATTTTCAGTTGGTCATTAAGACTCTAGGTTTCCAAAGGATTAAGATGAGAAGATGCTAGTATAATTAAGTCTCCAAGTCATAGTATGGTAGCCTGCTGCATGTGGGCGGGTTCTCTGGCATGTGGTTCTGAGAATTAAGTCAGGCAAGGAGTCTGTGATTGAACTTTCAAGATGTTAGGGTCTGGAGGGAGGACTGGAAGAGTTTGTGGACTGTAAGAACTCCCCAAACCCCCCAAAATGTGGTGAGGTTGCAAGAGCCGTATTGGAGAGCTCTGAAGCTTGCCTCCGTCTAGCAGAAGACAGCTGTAATCCTGCTGAAGACAGTCCTAAAACTCTCAAACTTCTTTCCTCCCCCAAACCTGCAGTGATGGGGGAGATTCGACTTTGGCTCCCTCACTCCTAGTGAACCCGTCTCAGCTTTACATGGATGGTGCAAATCTGGGATTGCCTAAAACAGTTTGTATCTCCATGTCCCCAGTTAAATAAGGAGTGCTAATTGAACATTTGATGACGTGGTACAGTCACATTCATTGCGTCTTTCAGAAGGCTTTCCAGGAGGAGAGAGCTCACTGTTACTTCTCAGATTATATGTTGTATCCTTCTGAGGGGAAATGAGCTGATTTCTGAAACTTCTTTTGATGGCCACAAATTGCTCCTGGACTCTTGCGGAAAGGTTGAGTTTCTTCTTGAATGCCTGCGTGCTTTGAAAAAGCTTCCTAGACATGGGAAATAATGCTCATCCTGTAATAACTGCCTTTGAATTGGAATTATTAGGGTTTTAATATGCTCATTAAGAGCATTTTGATGAAGTTCCCTAGTCATTTTGGCACTTGAGACGGTCCCTTTTTTCATAAACTACAGTAAAGATGGCAACAATAATCTAGAGTTTTGGGGGAAGTATGCATCAGTGTTTGAAGTTCAGTGATTGAGACTTAGTTGGTCCTAGTTTTAGGTTAAAGTTAACTGAGATTGAACAGATTATTATCTCTTTGGGTAATGTAATTCTACTTTGGGAGTTTATTGATGGTCTGATGTAATGTCAAACAGTGTTGGAGCAATGAACCAACCTTGCATAACACCCATTTTAACCTCAAAAGGATGCCCTTTAATAACTGAACAGGATATTGGATTGACTTTTGAAGCCCACTGCCACTTATGGTTATAGGAGAATGTTGATTTGTTTTCTTTTCTTTCTTGATTGGCACTTCAACTTCATCCTTCATATTTTTAGTTTGGTTTTATTCAGTCGTATTTACTGAGGGCTTAGTGTGTGCAGAGCACTGTACCAAGTGCTTGGAAAGTACAATTGCCTTTTTTTTAAAGTTGACAAAATTTAAAGACCATATCAATTGTTTCCATCTGCACTAAACTCATTCTGTAGAGGTACTCAATTGAAAAATTCTGTTCCCTATTTAGGATAAAGCATAGGACAGGCATATGTGGCCTAAGTGTTTTTTTTGTTTTTTTGTTTGTTTTTTAAATGGTAGTTAAGTGCTTACTATGTGCCAGGCACTTTTCTAAGTGCTGAAGTAGATATAAGCTAATCAGGTTGGACACAGCCCACGTCCACATGGGGCTCACAGTCTTAATCCCCCCATTTTATAGATGAGGAAACAGGAAGAGAGAAGTTAAGTGGCTTTGATCACACAGCAGACAAGCGGTGAAGTAGGGATTAAAGTCCAGGGCCTCTGACTCCTACGCCCATGCTCTTTCCAGTTAGGCCAAGTTGTATCTCGTAATGTCTAGTTTAAGACAGAGGGCCACAAGTGTTCACCAATTCCAGTTGAGAACTTCATCAAATTGGGTAAGGAGACCATTGTTAAAACCCAGCCCACCTCCAAGAAGTCATTGTTCCTCTTCCAATCAGCCCCATCTTCGGGAAGGGAATTGATCTTTGACCTGCCCCTTCTCTCCCTTCCAAGTTTCAATTTATGTGGCAACATGTTACATTAAGTTCTCAGCCTGCAGACATTCTGGGATAGGCCTAAGACTGTCCATAAGGATCATAGCATTCTGCTTTCCCAAATTAAGTTTGTGAATCACTTTTCTATCAGGAATGAACTGTATCCTCTAACTGCCGTGCAGCTAACAGTGAGGTGTAGGGATTCAGTTGAGGACACTCCATTTGGCAGTCAACCTTGCTCCCTGAACTCTATGTAGAAGTGAAGTAGCACCTGTTCAGCTGAAGCTACTTGGTTCTTAAAATCATTCCAAGGAACGTAACCATATAAGCAGTTTTTATTTATCGCTAGTTCAGTTGCCAGTTACTCTTTTCAGGGAATTGTCTCAATCCATCATGCACCAGATGCTGATGCCTTTCCATCTGCTCTCCTTTTGGCTGCTGGAATGAATACTCCCAATCATGTGTCTCACAAACTGAAATTTTCATTCCAGCAACACTCTCCATCCTCAAAATTCCCCAGGGTGGTTAGGGGAGGGACCAAAAAAGAAAAACCAAAGGACAGAGAATATCATAAATTGAAAACCTAACGAACTGACTCAGACTAGAAGACTCACGTATGCATTTATTGTCGTTCCCTTTTCCAGCATCATTCTCCTTCCTCTCCTGGAGCTTTTTTCTCCCAAAGCTGCAAAACCTCTGGTGGGTGGTTGGTTTAGGTTTAAATTTGTTTTCCAAGATACTTCAAAATAATGGCTCGTCATATTCAGATTATGAGCAAAGAATTACCTTTTTTCTGCCTAGGGGAAACAGCATGGCCTGGTGAACGGAACCTCGTCCTGGGAGTCAGAGGACCTGGTTTCTAATCCTGGCTCTGCCACATGTCTACTGTATGACCTTGGGCCAGTAACTTCTCTGTGTCTGTTTCCTCATCTGTAGAACAGGGATTAAATCTTACTCCCTCCTATTTAGACTGTGAACCCATGTGGGACAGGGATTGTGTCCAATCTGATTGTCTTGTATCTTATCACAGTGTTTAGCATGGTAAACATAAAGTGCGTAACAAGAACCATAATTATGTAAAAACAAAAATCTCAACAATTCTGTCTGTGGGTCCCCTAATTCGTGGAGGTAAACAGAAGTTTGCTAAATGGTTTCTGCACTGCCATACGTACTGTGTTGGTGTACATGCCAAAATTATTGTGGTC
Source organism: Tachyglossus aculeatus (assembly GCF_015852505.1). Classification (NCBI taxonomy): domain Eukaryota; kingdom Metazoa; phylum Chordata; class Mammalia; order Monotremata; family Tachyglossidae; genus Tachyglossus; species Tachyglossus aculeatus. The sequence goes on along the minus strand of NC_052078.1, from coordinate 18,395,722 downwards.
TTGAAGACTGAGAGTCAGTTTTACTTTCTTAAGTTCACAGCTGACATACGTGGCCCCTGGCCGACCTGGGGACTTGTGGGGTTCCCCTCCTACATATTGGACTGCAGGGTGATCTGGAGTCTCACCCTCCACTCACCGTGGTTTTGAATGTCTCTCTTTGCCCACCCCTCGCTCACTGCCTGGTGTTTTGAGAGAGGCCAGGCAGTTAAAGGTGCCTCAGGTTTCTGCCTGCCATCGTGGAATGAGTTAAGCTTCGCCTTTACCCTAGGGTAGCCCAGATGAAATTGTCTGGGTTCTGGGGGCTTCTGCAGAACGTGCAGTATGTAATCATATGCAGTGTATGTTGTCATTTCATTACATTTTACATCGCGGACATCTGTTGTGGGTTAGCAGAAGGACCCCAAGTATCTTTGCCATCAGTGACTTCTCTGCTCTTGAGCAGTTGTACTTTAAATCTTGGTATCTGGGTTGCTGTGCTGTTGGACCTACATTCCAAAATAATACTATTTGGGGATCTTCCAGCCTTTAAATCAAGATTTATTTTAAATCAGTAGTTGAAAGATGATGAAAAGATTTATTGCATAAGACTTACAATCAGTTCTGACTGTCACTTTTAGGACACAGCGGGTCAAGAGCGGTTCAGAACACTGACACCAAGCTATTACAGAGGTGCCCAAGGTGTTATACTAGGTAAGCTTTTCCTTTAGCGTGCTCTTCAACAATGCATTGATGTAGAATAGGTGATTGGAATTACCCTTTCCAGAACATCGCTCAAACAAGTTTTTACAAATACTATATATTTCTCGCTTTTCCAGGGCCAGCGTTAGTGTTTATCCAATCAAACAATTGTATTTATTGAGTATTTACTATGCTCAGAGCACTGTATTAAGCATTTGGGAGAGTACAGTACAATTAGCAGGCACGCTCCCTGCCCAAAAAGAGCTTACAGTCTAGAGGATGAGCTTACTCATGCCATCTAAGCTCATTGTGGGCAGGGAATGTCTGCTCAGTAAATACCATTGATTATTAATAACTTCGGATCCTGCTATGAGATTTGCCGTAATATGGAATTAGTTACAGCCTGAGCCTGCTGGAACCCAAAATTCCACCTAGTCTTAGTGCTGGTCTTGCCTAGGCTGGAGAGCATGCAGCACGCTGGATTAATTTTCTTATGATTACTGTTCATTCCTCTGTGACCCTCTTAGTAACACTTTTCCCTTGGTGGTGCTTGCATTCACAAAGATCCATGTCCAACAGAAAGTCTCTCTTTCGGTGTTATTTACCTAAGCTGTGAAAAGACACAGTGGGGAAGCTGAGCAACCTAGGACCACAGCGGAAAATATTTTCCTGCTTATGGGACTAGATTGTTCTCTTTCTAATATAGTATTAGAAAGTCTTTTGGTGTATGTGGTAAACGGCTGGGAATCTGTCTATGGTATTGGATATTTTATTACTCCATTATGCCACTTGAAGCTCTATTCTATTCTCTTTTCGTCACCCAAACAAGAAAAGTACCAAATGTTACACAAAAAATGAGACCTAAGATTTCTGTTTTAATCCTCCAACTTTTAAGACTCATATGTAGAAATAGTGGTGAGTTACTTATGCCATGAGCTGACAAAGATTTAGGCTAAGGAAATAGAGCAAAAACTTATCAGGTTCTCATTTTTAGACCCTAGAGACCTCTGTCCTCTGCAGAGATTTTTTAAAAAATCAATCAATCAATCGTATTTATTGAGCGCTTACTGTGTGCAGAGCACTGTACTAAGCGCTTGGGAAGTACAAGTCGGCAACACATAGAGACAGTCCCTACCCAACAGCGGGCTCAAAATCTAGAGAAGACTATTTAATGTTATTTAATTTTTGTTTTATTATTTAATGTTATTTATTTAATGTTTGACAGTGACCATTCCAGTTCAGCAGAACACTTCATTTGAGGCAGAAAGGTCCCTTAAGAAGATTATGCTCTAATCGGGGAAAATAAGGCCACTTGTAAGCCATTCCAGACAGTTGAGAGAAGCTGTGTTTCTTTAAGGATCTCTTGTCTGTAGTTTCCACAATCTTCTGAACATTTTGTATAATAGACTACCCTTTGTGACTAACTTCCTTTGCAGTACACTTCAGTCAAGTCCCTGATTTTGTTTGAGAAGTGAAGTGTCTATTACAGTAGTAGACTTGCTGGCTGCCAAGAGGAAATACTTCAAATAAGGGAAGCAGTGTGGCCCAGTGGAAGAGAAGTCACAGGCCTGGGAGTCCTGGGAGCAATCAATCAATCAATCAATCAATCGTATTTATTGAGCGCTTACTGTGCAGAGCACTGTACTAAGCACTTGGGAAGCACAAGTTGGCAACATAAATACGATTGAATGAATAAATGAGTCAGAGGGCCTAGGTTCTAATCCCAGCCGCGCCACTTGTCTGCTGTGTAACTTTGGGCAAGTCACTTAATGTCTCTGTGCCTCAGTTCCCTCATCTGCAAATTCTTTACTTGGTCTCCTTCCTGATTAGACTTTGAGCCCCATATGGTCTATGCTCAGAACAGATTAAGCACTTAACTAATATCACAATTGCTGTTGTTACTATTATTGTTGTTGTTGTTATTCAGTGGCTCCCCTTAAGAATACTTAGAACAGTGCTCAGCTCTTAGAACAGTGCTTAGAACAGTGCTTTGCACATAGTAAGCGCTTAATAAATGCCATTATTATTATTATTATATTTCCTAGAACTTCATCCAGGTGTATGAAATGAGAGGGTCGCATACGGACCCCCATGGATCAGGCTTTCTGTTTTTTGACTATCTTCATGTTAAAATTTCCTAAATGCTACCTTTAAGACTATCTGTTCTTCTACAGCCTTTTAATCTCATCCTAGTTGACCTAAATACTATATTTCAAAAGTGAGAAGGTGATAAACACCACCAGAAACCTTTGCTTAGGGACTGCTGGGGTCAAGTTGGGAGAACACCTGCTTTAGTATTCCCTCATTGGGAGAACACCTGCTTTAGCAGTCCCTCATTATGGTGGTGAGGCATTAACTACGCCTGACATACCTAATAACTTAAATATAACTATTAATCACCCTTGATGTCATCCTAATCCTCAGGATGGTGAATTAAACAGTTTACAAATTCCCAAATCCTACACTGCCATTACCAAACAGACTTGGGACTGTGTTTATAATAATGATGGTATTTGTTGAGCACTTACTATGTGCCAAATACTGTTCTAAGCACTGGAGCATTGTTATAAGCACTGGCTTTATATAATATAATTAAATAATGATGGCATTTAAGTGCTTACTATGTGTCAAGCACTGTTCTAAGCACTGAGGTAGATTCAAGCTAATCACGTTGGCAACAGTCCTTGTCCCACATGGGGTTTACAGTCAACGTAGGAGGGAGAACAGGTATATTTAATCCCTATTTTGCAGATGAGGAAACTGAGGTACAGAGAAGTTACTTGCCTAAGGTTACACAGTAAGCATTTGGCAGATTCAGGCTTAGATCCCAAGTCTTCTGACTCCAGGTACTTTCCATTAGGCCACAGTGTTTGTTCTAAAGCTGTACCTGAAGTGAACTGTTTTATAGATTTACATCTAAAAGGACACAGTGGGCATTAGTAATATTTAAAAAAAAAGACTTTTTGATGTAGCGAAAAATGTGGTACACGTTGGATTAGCACTTTATTGTCAAATTAAATTAAAAATAACTAGTAAACCTTCTGTTTCAGTTTATGATGTTACGAGAAGAGACACTTTTGTTAAATTGGATAATTGGTTAAACGAATTGGAAACATACTGCACAAGGAATGACATAGTGAAAATGCTTGTTGGAAACAAAATTGATAAGGTAAGAAGGCATCAACATTACTACAGTTCATCTTTATGCTTCAAAAGTTTTTACTAATAAATAAGTTTTTCTTTCAGGAAAATCGGGAAGTTGATAGAAACGAAGGTCTAAAATTTGCACGGAAGCATTCCATGTTGTTTATAGGTACGTATGTGTGGGTGTTCTCATAACAGTTTCTCCTGAAATGATGGATATTAAATCAGCATAACTTTCAGGGGAAGTGTAACTTAGAGGAAAAGAGCATTGGGTTGGAAAATGAAAAAGTCTCAGTTCGAGCTATTAGTGACATTTTTGGGGATTTTTAGACAGTCTCACCCAGCAGAACCCAAATGATTCGTATTTCAGGGATATTCATGGTTAAGGGAGACAAACCGTGAAAGGCACGAGAAATCTTATCTTCTGTATCCCTGCAAATGTTATCATTGATCAAGCTCTTTTGTGTGTCTTTATCAAGCCTGAATGCTTTAAACTTCTTTCAATGAAAAGGACAGTAGATATTACAACATTAAACAGTTTTTAGCAATTATCAGACTTAAGCCACAGAGGGGGACTGTCAATAAGGCAATAATAGAGGAGTGTTAGATTATCAATTCATTCCTCACCAAAATCCTACCCCTCCCATTTTTTCACTTAATTTAATTCTATTTTTTTACCAGACTTTCAGCTCAGTGAATTGTTTGAGGGGTGGGATTGGTGCCTTCTGTAGGTTGGGTTGGTCACTTTAGGGTTTTGGGCCAGCCCTGTCCTGAACCCAGGGGTCTCATTTTGTCTGTGAGGAAGAGCTTATGCTGGGCGTTCACATGGTTCGTGGATCATCCTCCATCTTCATCTCTCCAGAGGTTACAGTGAGCTTGTAAATATCTTGAACCAAGGGCTCCCATTACCCTCTGGCCTCTTCAGGACCATCTTGAACCTTCTGAAATGGAGGAGGGAGGTAGGGATGGTTAGAGCACAGCTTTCAGAAACTATTGGCCACCCAAGGATGGCTCTGGACCAGCAGAATAAATGGTTTTAAGAGTCCCCAAAGCCCTCTGGGACCCTAGGGCACAGGCCAGTGGTATTGTTGATATTTATTAGGGCTTCTGGCCCTGAAGCTTTTGGTGCCCCACCTGAAGCTACCAATGGGGTAGAATGCCTGTGAACTGAATTCCCTCCTCACCCCCATCTTTAACCTCAGATGTTTGCGTTGCATGAAAGTTGATCAGCACTTTTGAATTTTGACTGCTTATTTTGCTCTTGGTCTCCTGTATATGTAGAGTAAGGTGACTATTGAATAAGAACCATCTGTTAGAGCATGGTTTCCTGATGAGCCTGCATTAAGATACTTACATTTTTGCCCAGGAATTTAGCCCTGTAGCCTTCTTGAATTTTCCCAAGCCTGTCAAGCATGCCTGTATGTGCATGTTGCAATTTAGGATGCTAGGCTCAATACCTGAGGGCCTCCAGTCTGAAAACAATGAGGAATACCACTCAAAAACCTGGTAAGTAAAGCCACAATTTATTTGAATCAGATATGGCCAGAGAACAATCAGATTGTAACATTTTAACCAGATTATTTTCCTCTTAGTGTTTTTAACCTTAACACTGTTTGAAGAGAAGCGAGGAAAAAAAAATAATATTTCTCTCGTGGATTTCAGAGGCAAGTGCAAAAACCTGTGATGGAGTACAGTGTGCCTTTGAAGAACTCGTTGAAAAGATCATTCAGACCCCCGGGCTCTGGGAAAGTGAAAACCAGAACCGAGGGGTGAACCTATTGCATGGGGAAGAAGGCCATGGTGGAGGAGCCTGTGGTGGATATTGTTCTGTGTTATAAACCCGGGGAAGTGCTGTCTCTTGCATATTTAATCAGACACCTTTCTGTATATAAACTCATTAACTGCTATTTTAGGGACCTTGCAGTTTGCACAGATTTGTTTTGTATCATGGCAATGAACACTTGTACAAAAAAACCCCACTCATCAGCTCTCCCTGGTAAAATGTTATAGTAAGCATGCACAGTTTGCAATTTTGGGTTTTTATGTAGCATAAAATTGATTTGCATTAATAAGTGCACTCAGTTTTATGTCATCCATCCATCATGTAATTTTTAAAAACACCTAGCAAATATACATTGCTACACTCTCTGCTCTTGGTCTCCTTTTGTATAGTTAAATGCTTTTTCGTCCGATTATTGGATTGCTTCACGTGCACAACTCAGAATTCTGGGAGCTATAAGTGCAACAGAGCTCTTCCTGGTAAATTTATTTGCAAGTATTACAGAAATAGCATGATCACTCAGCTTTTACAGGAAGCTGGCTGTTACCGATTTTTTTTTCTTAATACTAAGCAAAATTGATTCCTACATAGTATGACCTCCACCTTATCAACTGTGTTTGTTCTGATGATGCTTCTAAATTAGCACCGGGAAGTCGAACATAATTGGGACTTACATTGTTTTTTAATCCACCTCAGTCAATAACTCAGTTACCTAACTGGAGTTTTAATCCTGTGGTTTCTACCGTAGATGCAAAGCACTTTGACACAGCAGTTTTCATACTGCAGCATCTGACAGAGTGATACTATGGTTTTATTTGATTTTGGTTCTAGAAGGGTATGAATAGCTTGTTCTTATTGTGAAACATACGTACCACATTTTAAGGCCAACACTTCTTTTATAAATGTTGGCAGTGTGAGTATATCAACTGTAGCTAGTTTGTTGTTATGAAAATCTCTATTATATAGTTACTTTATATGGCTAGGTGATATTTGGAATTCTATTTCCTTGTTTTGAGGGATTGGAGAGACACACACTAAGGTGACTTGCGGAAAGACCTATTCAGGACTCTTCATATGTATGGGGAAAATACTGTTGTAATATCTTGGGTTTATTGTAGCAAGCAACCAATGGTTTATCAAAACTTGTACAGACTAATAAACTTTTTCCACAGTATTCCATTTTCTAAACTCTTGCCTTTGTATTCTCGTGCATTTTATGCATGCAGTTTGATTAATTCTGATACTTTTAAGCAAAGATAGTATGTGCTCTTTACACTCTCACTGAACCTCGATCTCGTCTATCTCGCCACTGACCTCTCTCCCGCATCCTCCCTCCTCTTATCAGACAGTTAATTGCTCTCTCACACTTCAAAGCTTTATTGAAGGCACATCTCCTCCAAGAAGCCTTCCTTGACTAAGCCCTCCTCTCTTCTCCCACTCCCTTCTGCGTCACCCTGGTCGCCCTAACATGCTCCCTTCATTCATCCTCCTTCCCATCCCCACAGCACATATGTATATATCTGTAATTTATTTATGTATATTGCTATCTCCCCCTCTAGATTGTGAGCTCATTGTGGACAGGGAATGTGTCTGTTGTTGTATTGTACTCTCTCTAGCACTTAGTACAGTGTTTTGCGCAAGGCAAATGCTCAATAAATATGATTGAATGAATGAATATAAAACCAATCACCATAATATCCTACAGCTAGTCGGAGGCTAAATTAATGATTCAATTTATAGGCCTATGGGCAGTTTATTTTACATATCAACACATGGCTAATATGTCTTTTGTCTATGTTAGTATTGCAGAGTGGCTTTCAAAAAAATCATTTCTCAACAATTAGGGTTTTCTGATAAATGGTCTACACTTAAAAAATTTGCCTTCTATTTTGTTTACGTCGGTTTGTTGGTACTGCAGATTTACACATGACACATTTTCACCAAATAATGTATTACTACTAATGCTGTAAAGTTAAAGTGGGTAGTTAATCCATAATGTGTTCCTGTAATCCCTGCTCATCTTACATTAAAGCTTTGAATTTGCATTAGAGTTCTTTATTCAGTGCCTGTGTTAGCAAGACCTTCTCTCTCAATGTCTTACTGCTGAAGAACTGTTTGCCTGGAAATTATCTTTGGCTGGGAGGCCTGAATGTTTCTTTTTCTGTATTGGAATCTAAAGACTTGTGGGTTTCTATTTTTAATCATTTCAAAATAATTGTTCATTTAGGCTTTGGCTTTTAGGTGTGTGTTTTGGTTTGTTTGTTTTTTTGATGGTACTTAAACACTTGGTATATGCCAGGCACTATACTAAGTGTTGGTCAGTCATTACTATCTTTAAATGAGGAGAGGGAAAATAGTTCTTTAAAAGCTCATAAACTTTAAGAGGTTTGTGTCTTTTAGCTTCCTTTGTGTAAAAACAATATTAAAAGCCACCTGAAAGACCTCTGTACAGGCATACACTGTCTGCTACAGTTTAGTTGAAATTATAGAATGTCAATCTTGTCAGTGCAATTATGGAACATTTAGACAGTTTAGTGTTTCCAGAATTGAAGATTTGGATGTAATATTTGTTAACATCACTTTTGTTGGAAATTGAAGCATCTAAAATGCATCACAATTTGTTTTGTGGTTATAGTAGAGGGCTTTATACAAGCACAAATAAGATTCACCATAGTTTTCTGAAAATAATTTCAACACTTCAATATCTGCTAAGGAGTATGAGATTCTCTGCTCATTTATATATTGCCTCTTAAAAATGCCCAATCAATTGTATTTGAGCACTTACTACATGCAGAGCACTGTACTAAGTGCTTACAAGAGTACAATAAAATACTGCATTAAAGCTGCATATTCTGGCTCTGGGTGACATCACTATTATAAACTTGATTGATAAGAAGTCAGGCTGCATGTCTTTCATCATGTTGAGTTACAGAGTGGAGCTGTCTTTCTATATACTGCTAAAATTTTGGAGAGTTTACAACAGATCAAATTTTTTATCCCCTGAATGCTAAGAAATACTAGTCAGAAAATACCCAGCTCCATATTTAGCGCATGCAAATTAAATGATTAATATTCTACTTTGCAGAACTCAAGAAACTCTCAAAGATCAATTGAAACCTCCAGGGTGAGTGTATATAATTTAAAAGCTCTGATTTTAAAATAGTGCTCTGTGAATTGGTGGTTGTTGTTGTTTGTTCATTTTTAGTATTTAAGCACTTCAGTGGGTCAAGTACTCTTGTAACTGCTGGTGTAGATGCAAGGAAATAGGGTTGGAAAAAGTTCCTGTCTCATAGAGGGCTCACCGTCTAAGCAGTTAATCCCCATTTCACGGATGAGGCAACCGAGGCATAGGAAAGTGACTTGACCCAGGTCACACGCAGACAGTTGATAAATCTGAGATTAGAACACAGATCCTCTGGACTCCCAGGAACCATGTTCTTTTCTCTGGGCTATGCTATGTCTCTTAAGAGATTCCATCCAGTTTTCCTGCCCATTTACCCTGAAATCTGCCTTCGCCTCTCCTGGCATACTCACCACCTCCATTCTCCAATGTATTTTTTAAATAAGGCAATCACATAGTCATATATTACAGTGGTGCCTTTGTTTCTCTCACTGTCAAGTTCTCCCACTAGGTCAAATTTGTAATGTTGAGGCTTTCCTTGTCAACCCCCAAATGCACAATTTTCTGCAGAGAATACTGCTAATGCAAAATGCATTCCAATCTACTTTAAAAAAAAAAAAAAACAAGCTCTGTTTTGAAATAGCAGAGGCTCCTGCTTCCTTTATTTTAGTTGGTGCAGGTGAGCTGGAAATGGATGTGCAAGTTTGCTTTCTTCCCACCCTTTCACAAGGTTCAGGATGAACAGGTAACTTTTAGCAATCTCACTCTTCTGCAATGATTAACCATCTTAAGGGAGAGAAGCAGCATTGAATTGGGGGAATGAAGTAAGTCATAATCCACACTGCCATGATTGGGGTAGCTTCAGCCCTCCAGACTCTCTTGGATCACTTTGAGGGACTTTCAGAGGATTGCTCACTTGTTGGATCAAAAAAGGATAGTGGTCAGTGATCCTGTCAGGAGCACTATACATTCTGCTAAGGTGGGGTGTTTTTGTTTTTTGCTTTAAGACAGAGGAAAATGGCCTGATGCTTGGCTATTACAAATTTAACATATGGTAACATAATAAGCACCATCTTCCTGCAGATGGTGGAACGCTTCCAAGTTAAAAGTGTCTGCTACTACAGAGTTGTTCTTCAAGGAGTCTCTGGGGCCTTTTGGAGCAGGTTGGGTTTCTGCGCCCCACAATTGAATATACTTCCAGTCTTCTTTAGGGGAGGGGATTGAAGTACATCATTTAGGATTTTCTGCACCTTTTGGAGGTATCCCAACTTAGTTCTATCCCATTCTCTTAAAGAATCCACCGGGAGACCTTTTCCCTCTTGCTTCTGGAAAAGGAATAGATTGCACGGAAAACGATTTTCAAGAGAGGGGAACTCCTTAAGGGCAGGGATCTTATCTACTTACTCTATCATATTATAGTCTCCCAAGCACACAGGGTGGTACTCAGTAAGTACCACTGATTATTAATGCATTCTTAGCCAGGCATAGATGAAAGGCTTGACAAGGATCAGGTTAGGGCATGGAACTACTTCTTTCTTGCCTTAACTACATGCAGATGTTCTTCAGCTAACTTAGCAAATAAATCCTCAGCTCTCTTTTTGGGATAGGTTCATTTGTGTCTGGTTGGACTCACCACCAAGCTCTGTTTCGGGTGCATTTACTATTAATAAGGGTATTCCCTACTCCTGTTTTTCTTGTTGTAGAGTGAATTAAGTCCACTTAATCTCCTAAAGGAGTTCTCATTTCGGATCTCTTGGGGTGTAGGATCAGGGATCCCAGAACGTGAAGGAGCCTTTAGAAGTCGTCTGATCAAGGCCTCTGCTTCCAGGCAAATAAGTTAATCATACATGCAGGCGAAGTGGCTGTCTAACCTTTTGTTGGGTTATCAGTGTGCAAGGTGCCTAGCAGAGGGTCCCGCCCTTGCCCCGTAAATGGTGTGGGTATGCGATCCCTTTCCCTGCCCGGTGTGGCTGGCCTGCCTCAATGTGGCAGCTGACAACTGCTGACAGCGGTGGTCAGGTGGCTTATGGAGGAAGCAGCGTGGCTCAGTGGAAAGAGCACGGCCTTTGGAGTCAGAGGTCAGGGGTTCAAATCCCGCCTTCGCCAATCAATCCACCGAAGTTTTGCCTACAACAAGATGAGATTCCGGGCCGGGGGGGGGGAGAAAAGGACAGAGAAGGGGAAAGAGAGAGAGAAAGAGAGAGAAGGAAAGAGATGAGAGAGAGGGAAGCATGTCACTTTTGTCTTTTCATTTTTTTTTATTTTAATTTATGAACAAGCATAAATCTGCAAGGTGTACAATAGCATTCACTGAACGCTTACTCTATACTAAGTGCTTAGGAGAGTACACAGAGTCAGTAGACATGATCCCTGCACTCAAGCAGCTTACAATCTAGCAGGGGAAACAGACACTGAAATAAGTGACAGGTAGAAAGACTGATGAATACACATATCTCAGTTACCTCATCTGTAAAATGGGGATTGAGACTGTGAGCCCCCCCGTGGGACAACCTGATCACCTTGTAACCTCCCCAGTGCTAAGAACAGTGCTTTGCACATAGTGCTTAATAAATGCCATTATTATTGTTATGTGGAATCAGGGATGGGACAAGGGCAACTCCAGCTTGCCCTCCTATGTTGTTTTTGGGGTTTTTTTTAAATAGTATTTGTTAAATGCTTACCATGTAACAATCACTGTTCTAATCCCTGGAGTAGAAATAAGTTAATCAGGTGGGATACACTCTCCCTGTCCCACATGGGACTCACAGTCCAAGTAGGAGGGACTAGAGGTATTCAATCCCCACTGGGTCTCTGAAGTTACGTGACTTGCCTGTGGTCACACAGCAGGCAATTGGCAGAACTGGCATTAGAATTCAGGTCTTTAGACTCATAGACCCCGGGCTTTTCACTAGGCCACACTGCTTCTCATTAAGAACAACGGGAACCCCTTTGGTCCCTTTGTGGGATGGAATTAAAAGCCGCATTTAAATTTAGTAAAACTGTATTTGTTTCTCGCACGTCTCCGGGGTTAGTCTCATTATTAAAGGAGATTTAATTTGGCATGATTTTTTTACAAAACCATGTATAGCACTTTGAGATGTATCTAACTGGTGTTTATTGGGTGCTTACTCGGTGCAGAACACTGTAGTATTGTTTGGGGAGCACAATATGATAGAGTTGGTGGACATGTTCCCCGCCCACAACGAGCTTACTGCCTAGAAAGGGAGACAGATATTAATGTAAATTGAAATGTGTACATTAGTCCTGCGGGGTGAATATTAAGTGCATAAAGGATACTGTTGTAAGTCCATAGGTGATGGAGAGGGAGTGGGGAAAAAGAGGGCTTAATTGGGGAAGACCTTTTGGAGATGTGGTTTTTAATAAGTCTTTGAAGAGTGAGAGTGATGGTCTGTCATAGAGGGGAAGGAAGTTCCAGGCCAGAGGGAGAATGTGGGCAAGGTGTTGTCAGTGAGATAGATGAGATGGAGGTACCATGAGTAGGTTGGTGTTAAGGGCACAAAGTGTGTGGACTGGGCTGGGGTAGGAAATCAGCGAGAGAAGGTAGAAGGGGGTGAGTTGAGTGAGAGCTTTGAAGCCAATGGTAAGGAGTTTCTGTTCTTTACGAAGATGGATGGGCAACCCTTGGGTAGGTGGGGAGACGTGGATTTCACAGTTAAAAAAAATGATCTGAGCAGCAGAGTGAAGTATGGACTGGAATGGGGAGCAATCTAGGAGGCAGAGAGGTTAGCAAGGGGGCAGGATGTAAGTATTTGGGTTAGTGTCGTAGCAGAGAGCCCCTAAAATGTAGGCATAAATAGCTATAACTATAAATAAAGCAGGAGGGTTTAAAGATTCTTCCTTGCATATTACTTTTAATAACCATATTTTTTAAAAAGCAAAAGTCATTTCTAAATAAAGATTTTCCGTATTCCATGAGGGGGCAGTAGCTCTTAAGTAACCTGGGAAATGCGGACTCCAAGCCTAATATGAGACCAGCATATGAAGAAGAGGAGTTGAATCTGACTCCTAGCGTTTACAAGGTATGCCTTCATGTGTCGGTCTTGGCTTCCTTATGATTTATTTCCTATCATTTTTTCCTGGCAGAGATCAGTTAGGTATTGCTTTTTTAAAAATCTGATCCAAGGCTTTCTGTTGTTTTAAAATGGCATGCTGATGCTGATGTCAACAGGCAGACTTCACAACAGCCTGGAGTCAAAGTTAGTCCAGCACTCACAGTGGTTGACTGTGCTGTATGTGGGGAAAATGAAAGCATAATTCATCTTGCCTTTTTGGGCACGGGGGCTATTTCCCTTTAGCGGCTATACCTTTCGTTTTCCTTAAGGATTTGAGTAGAGGCAATTTAGGAGCAATAGGGCTATCACCAGTGATTTTTTAAAAATCCTCCTTCACTGAAGCTTCTTAACCTCAGTGTATTTTATTTTAGGTTTTTTAGGAATAAGATGAGATTGTAGAAACTGTTTTTTCCTTGAGTGCTGTTCTCTGGAAGCACTAGTTGAAATAAAGGATTTTAGACTTCACTTTATTTTCCACTGAACTTTTGAAACCAAATTGCTTAGTAATTTTGACTCTTGGAAGTTGAGTACTTTTTAATAGCCTCCTTTCTCCAAATGGTTTGAATTAAGAACACAGTTTTGTCTTTGGCAGAGCCAAATTCTGATGAAGAATACAATCATGCTCTGTCCTTATTTTAGAAAGCACCGGATTGCCCAATAATGACACTACTTCTGGAGTTAGTGTGAAGGATGTGAGTTATACCAGTAGGCATTCATGTAGGAATTCTTCAAAGAAGGCAAAGCTTTCCCTGATGGCTGTTGGAACAAGCCAAAAATTCAGCGGTAGTCTCCAAGCCTTTGCAGATAACTTGAATCCTGCTTCTCTGTAAGGGGACAATAAATGACATTCATTAAGCACTTACTATATGCCAAGCACTAAGGTAGATACAAAATTATAAGATTAAATACAGTCCATGTCCTACACAGGTTTGCAACTCCATCTTTTTTCCCCAGTTCTGAGGATGAGGAAATTTAGACTCAAGGAAGGTAGGTGGTCACAGGGTAAATCAGTGGCAGAGTTGTCTTGAACCCAGGTGTCCTGACTCCCACTTCCATGCTCTTTCTTCTAGGCCACACTTTGTATCGTTGTTCTGTGTCTCCAGAGATGATCGTACTGCCACATTGAGAAGCAGCATGGCCTAGTGGAAAGAGCACAGGCTTGGGAGTCAGAGGACCTGAGTTCTAGTTCTGGCTCCGCCACGTCTGGTGTGTGACTTGGACAAGTCACTTAACTTCTCTGTTACTTCTGTAAAATGGGGATTAAGACTATAAGCCCCATATGAGCCCCATATAAGCCCCATATGAGACATATGAGACCCCCTTTTAGACTGTGAGCCCACTGTTGGCTAGGGACTGTCTCTCTATGTTGCCAACTTGTACTTCCCAAGCGCTTAGTACAGTGCTTTGCACACAGTAAGCGCTCAATAAATACAATTGATGATGATATGAGACATGGGCTGTGTCCAACATCTTGCATTTACCCCAGCACGTAGTACAGTTCCTTGTACATAGTAAGCACTTAACAAATACCATTACAAAAAAAAGTTGTTAAGCCTACGTGTAATGTCTGATCTTTTGATCCTCTTCCTTGCCACATCAGGGCTTTCTGTTTGTTTTCTGTGTCCTGGGTAATCAAAGCTGGCCTGGCCCTCTGAAGTATTGATAAAATCCACAGGAGGCCATTACGTGTGTGGGCCAGCCTGGCATGTGACTGACTCTGTACGTGCAGAGAGCTCCAATAATAATAATAATAATAATAATAATAGTAATAATAATAATAATAGTAATAATAATAATAATGGCATTTGTTAAGCGCTTTGTGTCAAGCACCGTTCTAAGCACTGGGCTCGAAACAAGTTAATCAGGTTGGACATAGTCCCTGCCCCACATAGGGATCACAGTCTTGATCCCCAATTTACAGATGAGGTAACTGAGGCTCAGATAAATCAAGTGACTTGTCCAAGGTCACGGAGCAGACAAGTGGTGGAGCTGGGATTAGAACCCAGGTCCGTGCTGTAGCCACTAGGCCATGCTACTTCCTTAATCAAATAGAGAAGGGCAACAAGAAGTAGAAAAGCTTCTACTCTTAAAATCTCCCCCACCTTATTTTTAAGTGGACATGGTGGTATTTCCCAGCTGGTTCATAGTCAGTCTGGTCCTACAGCCTAACCCTTATTTGGAAGGTCTGTTGCTATGAATAGGACCAGATTTAATGGTGGGGGCCTCAGGCAACTCCAAGGTATTGATTGCACCCAATTCCCTCTTGCCTTTAACAACTTCCGAAGCTTCATCACTGTCCCGCCCTGGCAGCCACTCCAGCTAAAAACCCCCCTGAAATGCTAAGTTTTGTCATCTCACCCAAGCCCTCCTGGCTGTTTAATTAGGTAGTTCCTGGGACTTGGTAAGACAGCAAATTAGTTCTGGGACTCTATGTTTGTAACCCTTTCCTTGCAATTAGTATAGTGTCTGGCACATAGTAACCACTTAACAAGTACCATAAAAAAAAATAAAAGTCCCCCAGGCCCATGAAAGCTTGTGAGGAAAGACTAGAACTGCCCTACCCCCTCAGGCCTGCAAACTCTAAAACCTCTATCAATCAGTCAATGATATTTACAGAGCACTCTGCTAAGCGCTTGGGAGAGTACAGTACAATTGAGTTGGTAGACATGTTCCCTTCCCACCAGAAGCTTACAGTTTTGAGGGTGGTACAAACATTAAATTAAATTATGGGTATGTATATGAGTGTTGTGGGGCTGAGGGTGGGGTAAATATCATATGCTTAAAGGATACAAATCCAAATACAAGGGTGACACAAAAGGGAGACTGTGAGCCTGTTGTTGGGTAGGAACCGTCTCTATATGTTGCCAACTTGTACTTCCCAAGCACTTAGTACAGTGCTCTGCACACAGTAAGCGCTCAATAAATACGATTGAATGAATGAATGAGAGGGAATAGGGGAAATGATGACTTAGTTGAGCAAGGCATCTTGGAAATGTAATTTTTACAAGGCTTTGAAGGAGGGGAGACTGGTGGTCTGTTGCATATGAAGCGGGAGGGAGTTCCAGTCCAGAAGGAGGACATGGGCAAGGGATTTTTGGCTAAACAGAGGAGATTGAGTTTGTGGATTGTAGTAAGAAACCAGTGAGATAAGATAGGGGTGAGCCGATTTGAATGCTTTAAAGCTTCAAGGAGTTTCTGTTCGAAAGTTGGGGTTGATGGGCAACCCCCAGAGGTTCTTGAGGAGTGGGGAGAGGTGGACTAAGTGATTTCTTTGTTGTTGGTTTGTTTTGGTTTTTTTACGAAAAATGATCCAGGCAGCAGAGTGAAGTATGGACTGGATTGGAGAGAGATATAGGAGATAGGACGGTCGGCAAGGAGGCTGATGTAGTAGTCAAAGCAGGACATACATGTTTGGATTAGCATAGTAGCAGTTGGATGGGGACAAAAAGACAAACTTTAGAGGTGCTGGGAAAGTAGAACTGACGTGATTTGTTGACAGATTGAATTATGGGTTGACGTGAGAGATGAGGCAAGGATAATGCCAAAGTTAGAGGTTCGTGATAGAGGGAGGAGAGTGATGTTGTATATCCTGCCTGAATGTCTGGCCCCAAACTGCACCCCCAGGGTTAACCTAAGAGGGGGTCAGGATTTTCATGGACAGGGTTTGTGGGGCAGACATAGGTAGCACTAACTTTGAAATCTTATAATGAAGTCAGCAACATTGAATAAATGCTTGCTGTACCCCCAACCTCACTGGACGGGGCCTACAAAGAAAAATTGACGGTTAAATTCTCAAGCCTTGGTGATGGTATCAGAGAAACCTATCGTTACACTATTCCTCCAAGAACCTTTGGTGGCATTGGTAAAGATAAAATTCTGACTTGAGTAGACCATTAGTCTGGCCCTGCATGACACATTTTGAACTCTTATGGATAGTGAGCCTATACTGGGTTCTTGTAAAATGGGTGGATGGAAATGCTTAAATGACACCGTAAAACACATACGCAAATTTCAAGTAATTGGTTAAAAATCTGAATTGCCGATAGCAGCAAGTGAACTGGCAGGCAGCCAAGCAGCAATCAAAAACTGGGCAATTTACTGCATTAGTGTATGAAAGAGTACCCCTAGAGAAAATCGCAACAACCCTGCCCCGCAGCATCTGATGTCTACCCAAGGGATAACTTGTTCTTCAGGCCAAATCTGGTATGTGGCTGTCCCGATTTTACCACTAGGCTTAGAGACAAGTTAGAATGCATGAATGCAATGGGAAATGACTCGCTTACAGAAGAGGTTATTGTTAATGTGCAACCATATGTCTTTATTTTGCTAACCCACTCAGTTGGGCAACTCAGTAAGGTCAGTGGGTCAAAATATGTCAGTTTAATAGGATATAAGCAGTTTCTTTCTCTGTATGTCTCCTGGCATATGATCAAGTCAGCATTATAGTTTAGATCCGTAGTTTAGTTTCTCAATCATCCACAGAGTAAGTTTCTGTATATTTTTAGAAACATCTAGATGATGGTTTTGTATTTGAAAAAAGCAATGAATCCTCTTGGGACTGAAACTACAATTTTTAGAAAAGTGGTCATTTTTTTATAATTTTTGATCATCCCTTGATTCTGATCCATAGCCACGTAGAAATCCTGGATGAAAACATCATGGGCACCAAAATCCTATTGTAAAACTAAAAACTCCTTATCTAAAAACAACCAAAGTAGTTATAATTTGATGTTTGTCCTTAGCTAAGCCCCAAAGCTTGTTGATAGAACTTCAGCCCCTATAGATGCAACCCCATCTTCTACTGACCTATATCTTCCCTACTTGCATCCTTTAGCTATCACTTTTACACCTATCTCTCAATGCTGACAGATATCTCCACCCTTTACAGATCCCAACATTTAATGACCTCCAATTCCAGTTCCAGAGGGATTCCTTATGATCTCTTTTAATTGAACTCTTCCATCCTCTACCTCTCCCTCCCTGACTCCCATCTCTGTCATCCCTCTATATCCAATTTTCTGCTTGACTGGCCCTGTTCGCCTCTTCCTTCCCTACCCACTCCAACCAATCTCTTTTCCTGACTCTTGCTCATCCTCGCTCCCTATCGCAGGAGAGAACCTTAAAAACTCCAGTTTCTAATATTAAATTGTAAGACAAAAATCATCACATGCACAGAAGCGCAGAGGCAAACTGGATCTAAAAGATTGAAGTTTTTTGTGGATGCCACACAAACCAATATAAATCCAATTTGTGTACCAGAAACTACTACATGTGTTACGTAATTAAAATACCTGTACTGAATCCTGAAATGTATATGTGTTGGGTCTGCTTTTAATCTACGGTTGTCTCTTTAGGTTACAAAACGCACTTTTTGAGTCTGTTATGAGAACCACATGGCAGGGCCTTACTGTCTTCTTGGCTTGAAGACTTGAGTACTCTGGACTGCTCAGTGCATACTATGAATCTTGAAATTATACTCTACTTGATAGGCACACTGCTTTTTCTGAAATCAAAACCATACATATCAATGGTAGGTTATTTATAAAACAAAGTGAAATCTGAACGGAGCAAAACTTTAACATATTTAGCATGGAACAGTCGATATGAATACTTAACCTCATCATGATTATCTTTCTAACCCAAATTCTTACTGAGATCCCACAGGGTAGAAATGCTCTACAGTGGGTTAGGTGTAAACTCCCTATTTTCTTGATCCCCTTCTGAAGAGGGCTAGGGTCCAGAATCTGAAAATGTGAACAGTAAAACCTCAGTCATTGCTGTATCAAAATGGGACAGTATGGGCTTCTCTAAACCAATATGGGAGCAGAGCCAAGAAGAACAATAAATCTTCAGACCTGATGGAATATCTGCTGACATTTCCAAGTCGGGAGGGGGCTATTTGGAAATTTGCATAAGCTTTTTCCACTAGATAATGGAGTATTGGAAAATTCCACTGGCTTCCAAAGACAGCATGTTATCCATATCCCAGTGAAGAAAACTGACTCTGCCCTGGAGGAAATCTCCTTGTTCCCCATTGCTGGTTGTCACAGTCAAAGACCTTCCAGTCTGGATGTTTCGTAGGGAGAATATGTGCTTATGTGTGGATATACATATATGTAAAATTAATCCAGAAATTATATGCACCAATTTTAGTGCTTTGTCCCAGGTTTACTTCAGATTAGGTTTTTTGGGGGTTTTTAATGGTATTTAAGTGCTCACTGTATGTCAAACACTGTTGCAAGCACTGAGGTAGATATAAATCCCAGTCCCATATGGGGCTCACAGTCTGAGGGAGCAGGATTCATTCCCATTATACGATAAGGAAACTGAGGCACTGAGTAATGAAGTGATTTGCCCAAGGGCACACAGTAATCAGGTAATGGAGCTGGGGTTAGAACCGAGGTCCTCGGTTTTTCTCCTGCTGTTTCTCCTTTAAATGATATGGAAAATATAGTCAAACTTGGTACCAGCAATAGGGAAACGTGAAAATATTTTCCGAGTTATTCCTTCTGTATAAACTTGTACTACTTGCCCATTAAAAAAAAAATCAGTAGATGTGATGTCATTGACAAGGATCTAAATTTGTATAGCTTGATGCTATTCTGCAATCCAAATTAGCCAATTAACTCCCAAAGCAAATCTGTTTAAAGAAAAAAAAAAAGCCTATGTACCAACATTTGCCTCTTGGAATCACAGGAAACTATTTTATTTTATTCTGGATCTGTGATCTTTCCCTTTCTAGATTCAAATGTCAGCAACTTATATAGGAAGTTTAATAAAGATATCCTTGTGGGTTGTTATGAGCAGTTATAAGTGTTCATTCTTATTTTTGGAAACATTCTGAATATTGAAATTTGAAGCTACTTGTAATTCTTTAAATGTGTAGTAGACATATTTTGAGACAGTAATTCACATAATTTTAAGTGATCTGTTTTTCTGACAGGCTGCTTCATATACAAATAACAGTAAATTAGTTAAATGGCCCAATTACAAGTAATAAAGATAATAAGCGTTTAAAATTGTATTCATTGACCACCTACTCTGTGCACTCTAGAAGCAGTGTGGTCTAGTGGAAAGAGCACAGGTATGGGAGTTAGGAGACCCGTGTTCAAATCCTGCTTCATCATTTGCTAGCTGTATGGCCTTGGGCACGTCGCTTGACATAATAATAACGGTTTCCTCATCCGTAAAATGAGTATTAAATACCAGAACCTCCTCCCCCATAGACTCTGTGCCAGGAACTGCGTCTGATCTGATTGTGCTTGGCACATAGTAAGTGCTTAAAAAATACTTGTTCAGGATGCCCCTGAACAAGTCACTTCAGCTTTCTAGGCCCCAGACCCTCTTTGCCCATTTTTTTGTTGGGTGATAGCATTGTTACGCTCTACGTCCTGAGGATGTTTTGATGCTAGCGAAAATATTTATAAGCATACTTTGGGAATGTGTGCTGTGTATGTGTACAGGGTATGGGGAGGGGAATTAGGCACCCAGACTCTAGAGGATGTTTCCTTAGGGTTAGATAGGGACAGAAGGATCACTTAGAAATATCTTGCTCCTACTCGTCCCAACCCCATACAGTGTTGTGTTGCGTAGAGACTTGGGTAACTGTTTTGTTCTGGAGCAAGTCACCTCACCTCTGATTTATAAGTAGAGAGACCGTATATCGAAGCTTAACTGGAATTTTAGCCGGGGTCTGGAATTTTCTAGGCTGCCTGGGGAATTTTAGAAAAATGTGCAAATACCCCATGATTGGAGTTGCCCAGTTAAATTGCTCAACCTGCTTTGTTACCACCCCCCGACTGTTCTTAATCACTTTATGTGCTTGGACTCCCGGGTCCAGGAAGGAGCAGGCTCTATCTGGGGGTCTCATTGTTCTGGGATTTGTCAATCAAATGCCCCAAAATGCTGAGGTGCTTTTCCTTGTGGACAGTGAGTGTGTCTGTTATATTGTTGTGTACTCTCTCCCCTACTTATTCTTGCTTCTCTTCCACCCCAGGTCATGTGCTTCAGTCCCACCAAACCAACCTGCTCACTGGGCCTTGTTCTGATCTCTCTCACCCTCTCCCTTTTGCCTGGATCTGCATCCCTCTTCACATTTTGCATTGGACTGCTCTCCCTATCTTCAAAGCCTTTTTGAAATCTGTCTCTTCCAGGAGGTCTTCCCTAAATAATAACTCATATTCCCACCCTATTTCACCCCCAATCGCACTTCAGGACTTCCATAGGTATTTGTGTATTCGCCTCCCCCTACCAAGGAGCACCTCTTTACAAATCTTTAAACCTCCTAGTTTTCCCTTTACATAAAGTTTATTTGTACCTGTCTCATCATCATCATCATCATCAATCGTATTTATTGAGCGCTTACTGTGTGCAGAGCACTGTACTAAGCGCTTGGGAAGTACAAATTGGCAACATATAGAGACAGTCCCTGCCCAACAGTGGGCTCACAGTCTAAAATCTCCTTAACTGATTGTAAGTACCTTAAAGGCAGGGTTTATGTCAACCTTTTTGTACTCTCCCAAGTGTTTAGAACAGTATTCTGCACAGACTAAGTGCTCAATAAATAATACTGATTGAGATATTTTCTCTCCCATGCATTTTCAGATACTGAGACTATCAAATTGAATGCTTGGAGTCAAATTTTTACGTGGCCTCAAACTATCCCTGAACTATTTCCAGCCAGCAGTGTTGCAGCTTCTGCTTTCAAGCCCCTCTTTCCATTTCTAGTCTTTCTTCTGCTGCTTTATCCTCTATAGAAAAACCCTGCTCATTCTCCTCTTTGCCTGTTATAGGATGGTCTGGCAGGTCTGAGTCAAGAGTGTGTGTCTCTGTGTGAGAGCGAGATAGACACGCATGCCCAGAATTAGCCCCTAGAGATTCCCAGGGTATTTTCAGATGAGTTCAGGAGGAGTTGTATGTGAATATCTGAGATCAGAGTTTGGCTCCTTGCTTAGCTGGTAAGGTCACAAAGGATGAGCGTTTTTGCCACAGCTCCCTGACAGATGTTGTCCTGCTGGTGCATGTATGGGCTGCTGAACAACGAAGAAAATGTTAGATAATCTCTGCACCCTCATGTAACCCTCTTCCACTCCCACTGTTCAGTTGCCTGTTGTAAATTCCCCGGAGTTCAATGGGCTTTCACAGGGTTTTGGACACTTCTACATCTGGATGATTCTGTGAGTTGTTTTTTTCTTCGTGGAAATATTCCTCCCCACTAAACCCTGACCTTCCTCCCCTTGAAAAAAAATTTCCATTTTGGTTGCAAAATTTTGTGGAGCAAAAGCCAGAAGTCCATCCCACAAGCCACCCCTGCCATATTTTTTAGCTCTGTGCCCCAGATGCATACAAGGCTGCGACTGGAGGACCAAAGTGAAGGGATTGTCTCTGGAAAATAGTAACAAAAAGAATCCCTTAAACTGCAGAAAAATAGGGAGGTTTTAATTAAGGAAAGAATTTTAAACAAGATGCAGCTGTTAATTTAAATGTTAATTTTTTTCAGTGTTTTTTAAATCCCTGTTGTTTATAAAGAGCAGCATCAAGGTGGAAAAGGCCCAAGAAGTGCTCAGGGGGAAAACCAGGGTCCCTGAAGTCCTTGTGACCACTCTCATCTTGCTTAGTAACGCTCTCATCCAATTTGCTAGGAGAGTAACAATATAATGTCATGAAGAAAGGGAGATAGGTGACTTTTTGACCCACAGGCAGTTGGATTTATTCGGTAGTTCATTTAGGAGATAAGGGATTTAAATCATTTCATTTTAGTGCCGGAATCTGCCAGGTCACAAGATCGTTTGCCAGCATGGAGGTTATATAACTGGAAAGGACCATGAAAGGGTCTTGTAGCCTATTCCCCTGCCTACAAGCAGGATCCTCTCAGGTAGAGAAGAATAGCATGAAGTGTGTAAATAAGTTTACCAAATTCCACAACAGGAAAAGGGGGCACCCACTGAAGGTTGAAGGTGGAAGATTCAAAGCAAACATTTCCATACAGTGGTTGGAAAACCATTGAAATAATAATAATAATAATAATAATAATGGCATTTGTTAAGCGCTTACTATGTGCAAAGCACTGTTCTAAGCGCTGGGGAAATACAAGGTGATCAGGTTGTCCCACGTGGGGCTTACAGTCTTAATCCCCATTTTACAGATGAGGTAACTGAGGCTCAGTGAAGTTGTGACTTGCCCAAGGTCACACAGCAGACATGTGGCAGAGCGGGATTCGAACCCATGACCTCTGACTCCAAAGCCCGCGCTCTTTCCACTGAGCCACGCTGCTTCTTGGATTTTTTCCAAACACCAATAGGTTCATATTCATGTTGAGAAGCAGCATGGCACAGTGGGTAGAGCATGGGCCTATGCGTCAGAAGGTCATGGGTTCTAAGCTTGGCTCAGCCACTTGTCTGCTGTGTGACCCCGGGCAAGTCACTTCACTTCTCTGGGCCTCAGTTACCTCATCTGTAAAATGAGGATTGAGACTGAGCCCCATGTGGGACAGGGACTGTGTCCAACTTAATCTGCTTGTATGCACACCAGCACTTAGTACAGTGCCTGGCACATAGTAAGCACTTGATAAATACCATTATTATTATTCATGAAGAGTTTGGGTTACCTAAGGGTGAAAGAGTCAGTAGAAGGAAGTTAGAGGGGAAATATTAGGAGGCAAACCTCTAAACATAAAAACATGGGCTATTACTCAACCAAACCAATGGGCAAGTCAACTCATTCTGTATCTGACACTGACAGGAAGATGTTTGGAGGACCCATGTCAATTGATTAGATTTAGTACAACCTAGTTTTCCCTCCAATAACTCCCCATGGTCCTATGGTCCATAAATCCATTTAGACCCTTCTCAAACTTTCTAGTATCCTTAATTGCCCCCTCTAGATTAAGGACTCGGTTTCTAGTCACACCCTCGTCCCCCTCTCCATCCCTCCCATCTTACCTCCTTCCCTTCCCCACAGCACCTGTATATATGTATATATGTTTGTACATATTTATTACTCTATTTATTTTACTTGTACATATCTATTCTATTTATTTTATTTTGTTAGTATGTTTGGTTTTGTCTCCCCCTTTTAGACTGTGAGCCCACTGTTGGGTAGGGACTGTCTCTATATGTTGCCAATTTGTACTTCCCAAGCGCTTAGTACAGTGCTCTGCACACAGTAAGCGCTCAATAAATACGATTGATGATGATGATGATGATGATGATAATATGGACTTCTCATCCATAAATTGTTCAATCCTCTCTTGAACCTGCTTATTGCCCTGCCTGCCTAACTTCCTGGGGTAACAAATTCAACATTTAGGTGAAGGTATTCCTTTGTTTTGAACCTACATTTTCTAGCTTCGGTGGCTACCACTCCTACTAATAATATTTAATCCCTTACTCTGTGCCAAACACTGTACGAAGCATTGGGGTTGATACAAAATAATCAAGCTGGACACACCACATGGGATTCACAGTCCAAGAAGGAGGGAGAACAACTATTTGCATCCTTGTTTTACAGATGAGGGAACTGGGACACAGAAGTTGTGAAGCAGCAGGCGGATGATGGAGCTGAAATTAGAACTTGGTTCTCTGATTCCCAGACCTGTGCTCATTCTACTAGGCCATGCTGCACTCCTACTCCTTTGTCTTTAAACTTTAGGATGGATGCCAAGGAGGCTAACCAACACACTGCTCCCCTAAGTGTCCTACTGCCACTTTTAGAAACAGAATTTGGGGCGGTTGAGAACACTGACACAATAATGGCATTTCTCCCGTTCCTTTGTTACGATGCATACTATTGGTAAAGACTCCCAGAGGAGATTTCACAGTGTCTTGGTATCAATCCTTACAATTAGTTTTGTCACCATGCCTAGCCTAAATACCCATGCTGCAGCAGAAATCATTTTTTTTAGTGCAGTGTATTCCTCAAATATTTGGCTGTATACTATCTTTTCCTTAGCCCTACTGAATATCTGTTGGTTTCCGACTCCTTTTCCACTTACCAAAAATATTTTAAAATTTTGTTCTTATGTACAAGGGGCTTCCCACCCTCGACCAGTGCAGTTGGCCTATGCAATAGTCACCCTGGGTGAGTAAGAGAACTGTGTTGAGCAAGTTGGGTACTGACCCTGCAAATGAGAAAACAGTCTCAGATCATAAACAAGTGAGCTGATCAAGTATTCACAATAAATCATTCCCTTAACACAATGCTATCTACATTTTCCAGGCTCATATGACTAGCTAAGCTAGACATCCAAGTTCAGCAAATGTTGTAAAAGGACATTCTTAGCAAAACAAGGAAACATTATAGCATGTGGCAAAAACCTCAACATGCACCGGAAGGTAATTATAAGCAGCAGCATGGGATTGCCAGGCTTCCACTGCTGTTCGTGTTATTTTGTTTTTATAATGTGAATAATGCTTCTCAGTAGCTCAGCAAGGACTACGCCAGGTCCTGAATTTCAGTGGTCTATAAACACAGAGTCGGTAGTCAGGGGAAACCCAATTTTGGGAGTTATTATGGAGGATTGTTGCCATCAGAGGGGCTCACTAGTAAAAGTGAGAGTTGGGGAGAGGTTTGGTTCCTCCGAAGCTGAGCTCAGAAGAATACAGTGGAGGTAGAAATGAGAAAAGGAACCAAAGCAGACTACCAGGTAAGGAGTGGATGAAGGGCAAGGCAAGCTGCCTTATCATGTAGGGATTCCCACCAAGCTGATGGGGTAGAGACACTGAGACCTATTAGAAAGTCACCACAGTCACAGCCTCCAACTTGTAAATTTTCAGCAAGTACCCAGTGCCTCCCTGTGGCTTTAGCAAGTGAAGTCACTTTCCAAAGGAACTCTGCCTCTGGAAGGATGGGGGCCAAAGTTCCCTTGGCATACATGCAAGCAGCTTGGGAATGTGTTTGGGCCGTGTAAGGGGAAGGCACTGGCTTGCTTTAAAGATCACATCAGATCCCTGGGTGGAGAAACCAGTCAAAGGAAATCTCATCTATCAGGATTCAAAAGTCGTAGGGCCCCCCCCATCCACTGATTTCTCCCGTTTTCCTGGGGGAGGTGTGCTGGGGACCAGCCATAGGCTACAGTTACATGATTGGGGTGGGGATAGAAGTGGGTTTAATTAGGGCTATTGGGCCAAATAGGGAAAGTGGTCCACTGCCAATAGTGCCCTCCCAGTTCCAGCCAAAGCTCTTAAGGCCCGGGGCAACCATCGAGGAATGGAGCCTCCCTGCCCTCCTTTCCAACCCCTCACAGTTGCCACTCTGCTGGACTGTATGTGGAGAGCATGACTGCAGAGTTGGCATGCACGCTCACACGTAAACACACACACACACGCAGGGTGGTAGCCAACTTTGACACGGCTTCCCGGTTTCTGCTGCTTGGGGGCCCTAATCACTTTGATAAGCGCTCTAAATGTGCAGTTTAGATCCTCATTACACTTCAGTCCAAAACAAGAAGGAGCCAGAATGAAATTTTAAGAAACCTAATGGTACGGTTCCGAAATAGTTGGAGAAGAGGGGTGTGTAACAGCTGATCCCAAGAGAGAACGGTGAGGGAGGGAATCACTCAGCCCATCTTCCCCTCTGTAACCGAGAATGGGACCATTCATTCCATCATCAATTCCTTTGTATTGAAAATTCACAAAGTGTCTGTTGTACTGGGCGCTGTACGGAAGTCTTTTGAAGTTTCCGATGTACTTGGCTCTAGATAGAGAGGTATCTAACAGAACATTTTGTCCCTGCCCCTAAGGCATTAAAAGGAAGATGTTTCGCGCTACTGTTGAACTCTCCCTTGTGCTTAAAATAGTGCACTGAAGTCAGTGGGTATGACCAACTTGTACTTCCCAAGCGTTTAGTACAGTGCTCTGCACGCAGTAAGCGCTCAATAAATACGATTGATGATGATGATGATGATGATGATGATGAGAAAAAAGCAGTAAAGTTAGAGGCCTGAAGCCCAGGAGGGAAGCTGCCCAACCTCTGCCCAATCAGGACCTCCCATCAGCCCCTGTTAATTATATTTGTGGTATTTATTAAGCACTTATGTACCAAGCATATCACTAGGGTCGATTTCTCAGTTCAGACACAATCCCTGGCCTTAATGGGGGGAGGGGTCACAGTCTAAATAGGAGGGAGAACAAGTATTAAATCCCCATTTTACAAATGAGGAAACTAAGCACAGAGAAGTAAAGTTACTATCCCCAGGTTACACAGCAGGTAAGCGGTGGAGCGGTGGTTCTAGTCATGTGGCTAGTACTGAGAAGCCGCATAGTGTAGTGGATAGAGCATGGGAGTCAGAAGGTCATGGGTTTTAATCCTGGCACCACCACTTGTCTGCTGTGTGGCCTTGGGCAAGTCTCTTCACTTCTCTGTGCTTCAGTTACCTCATCTGTAAAATGGGGATTGAGACTGTGAGCCCCATGTGGGACAGGGACCGTGTCCAACCTGATTTACTTGTGTCCACCCCAGCACTTCGTACAGTGATTGGCATATAGTAAGCATTCAACAAATACCACAATTATGTATTATTATTACCAAGTCAAGGATGGAGTTGTGGTTTGTTTTTCCAATGGAGAGAGGTCAAGAGAGGTGGAAATGATGAAATAAAAGGACATATTTCAGGATCTTTTTGAGGATGAATTCAATCCGCTGTCAGAAATGAAAGCAAATGGCTCCTTTTACACTGGTACTGGAAAGCTGAAGTGCAGGTGAAAGCCTGAGACCTGAAAAAGAATGAAATTGTATTCTTTTAACTGAAAAGGTACTTTACACACACACACACACACACACGCATCTTTGAAAAGAAAGCTCATTGTGGGCAGGGACCATGTTTGCCAACTCTGTTATATTGTATTCATTCATTCTATCATATTTATTGAGCGCTTACTGTGGGCAGAGCGCTGTACTAAGCGCTTGGGAAATACAAATCATCAACATATAGAGATGGTCCCTAGCCAACAGCGGGCTCACAGTCTGGAAGGGGAAGACAGACAACAGGACAAAACAAGTACTCACCCAAGTGTTTAGTACAATGCTGTGCACATAGTAAGTGGTAAATATGATTGATTGAAAAGGAAATGACATTTACACGAGAAAGAGAGAAACTGCCCCCCTTCAAAGATGTTACTGATGGTGGGAGTTCTTTCTTTTTTGGGGGTGTGTGTGTATAAGTGATAAGACCAATGTATGACAATCAATCAATCAATCGTATTTATTGAGCGCTTACTGTGTGCAGAGCACTGTACTAAGCGCTTCCGTATTAAGTGGGCCTGTAAAGATTGCCTCTTTTCACACTCTTGCGTACATTTCCCACAGTACCTGATATTACTTTGGTTTTTCCCTCTTTGTTTCATGACCTTCCAGAGAGCTTTGCTCCAAAAGCGTCATTCCATTTCTGATTGTGACCTGCCTGCTAATGTGATTCCCAACTGCCAACTGTTAGGCCACATCGCTTCACTTTGTCTTTAAAATCATCCTCAGTCCACCCTGCCCAGCAGTTACCCTCTTTCAGCAAATGGAAAGCAGTGTTTATTCTTTGTTTTCCAAACTTCTCACATGTCCCACTTAGCGAAGGTGTCACAGGATTTGCTTTGATGTTGGTGGTCTGATAGCCATCCAGGAATTCATTGTCCATGATCCTGTCTCTAGTTGGTGGAAGTGCTCCAAAGATGGTGCCTGTGGTAGGTCCAGACCAATTAGCTATAAAAAGGGTTAGGCCTTCAGTCAATTCCTATAGCTTCAGTTTGGTCCGGGTCTTGATGACACACTGTCCCGGGTTTGGTTTTTCTACCACTTTATCTGTTGAACAGTGTATTTCCCAATCCTCTATACTGTAAACTCTTTAAGGGCAGGGAAGGTGTCTGCTGATTCTGTCACATTGTACTCTCCCAAGTGCTTAGGACAGGACTCTGCACCTAACGAGCGCTCAATAAGTACCACTGAACGATTCCCGGGAAACCGAATTCTGCAGAATCGCCTAATTCTGTGTTTCGGTTTTGCTGATACATCATCAATCGTATTTATTGAGCGCTTACTGTGTGCAGAGCACTGTACTAAGCACCTGGGAAGTACAAGTTGGCGACATTAGAGACAGTCCCTACCCAACAGTGGGCTCACAGTCTAAAAGGGGGAGACAGAGAACAAAACCCAACATACTAACAAAATAAAATAAATAGAATAGATATGTACAAGTAAAATAAATAGAGTAACAAATATGTACAAACATATATACAGGTGCAGTGGGGAAGGGAAGGAGGTAAGATGGGGGGATGGAGAGGGGGATGAGGGGGAGAGGAAGGAAGGGGCTCAGTCTGGGATACATAATCTTTTTCTGCAGACTAAGTGTCAGTCCATAAGGCTTTACTAATTCTGAGAAGTGGGTCCGGTCACAGTCATCTAAATGTCGTCTAATGTGGGTGCTTCTAAAGTGGAATCATTAGCAATTAGGAGCTATTGTCTGAGAGATTCCTTCCTACCTCACCTCCCTTCTCTCCTTCTCCAGCCCAGCCCGCACCCTCCGCTTCTCTTCCGCCGCTCACCTCCTCACTGTACCTCATTCTCGCCTGTCCCACCGTCGACCCCCAACCAATTTCCTTCCTCTGGCCTGGAATGCCCTCCCTCCACACAGCTGCCAAGCTAGCTCTCTTCACAGCCCTACTGAGAGCTCACCTCCTCCAGGAGGCCTTCCCAGACTGAGCCCCCCTTTTCCTCTCCTCCTCCCCATCCCCCCCGCCCTGCCTCCTTCCCCTCCCCACAGCACTTGTATATATTTGTACAGATTTATTACTCTATTTTGCTTGTACATATTTACTATTTTATTTATTTTGTTAATGATGTGCATATGGCTTTAATTCTATTTGTTCTGATGATTTTGACACCTGTCTACGTGTTTTGCTTTGTTGTCTGTCTCCCCCTTCTAGACTGTGAGCCCGTTGTTGGGTAGGGACCGTCTCTATATGTTGCCGTCTTGTACTTCCCAAGGCTCTGCACACAGTAAGTGCTCAATAAATATGATTGAATGAATGAATGAATGATGATCTCAGCCTCTGGAGTGTTTCCCTGAGGATCAGAATCAGATTCTGGACACCAGCTTCCGGATTTCTTGTTGCTCCCTAGGCCATGACTGAGTAGAGTAGATTGAAAAGTCTGGAGAACGACTGGGTAGAATAGATGGAATAAATCTGATGTGGTTGGCCATTTCAGCATCGATGGATCCTAGTCAGAGCCCTTTCCTGTATATCTATTCTATTTATTTTATTTTGTTAGTATGTTTGGTTTTGTTCTCTGTCTCCCCCTTTTAGACTGTGAGCCCACTGTTGGGTAGGGACTGTCTCTATATGTTGCCAATTTGTACTTCCCAAGCGCTTAGTACAGTGCTCTGCACATAGTAAGCGCTCAATAAATACGATTGATGACGATGATGAAAAGGATTTGGATCCTTCAATGTTGAAATGGCCTACCATTCATTCATTCAGTCGTATTTACTGAGCGCTTACTGTGTGCAGAGCACTGTACTAAGCGCTTGCACTTGTACTAAGGTTGTATTAAGCTACTACATCACCAGAGAGTAAGTACTTATGATCCTGATAAGCTCCTCATCCTCCTTACCCTGACAAAAGCAATGTCCTTCCAAGTCTTCACTGTGGGATACAAAATACCCAACTCTGAGAGAGAAATTTTGCCTTCCATTTCCCATGGTGGCCAGTGCTGAATCACTGCCTGACCATCTGATCTGTTGGTGTTAGGACGGAATTGTGTTGCGGTTGTGCGTTTAGTAGCAAAACAGGTGCCTCCCTTTGGGGCCACCCACACGGTGCTGGTTATGTATTTAACTTGTTCACAGCTTTTTCTCTGGGAACTGGAGGAAAACAGCACCAACCCTCTTCCTTATGTTTTGTGTTTCACTCACCCCTTCGCTCAATCCCAAAGACACTCAGAAATATGACCACCTCGTGTATGACAATAGTACAAGAGGCTTTAAAAATGATTTAAGAAAAATCAAGTCCCCTACGCCTGCCCCCCCACCACCGAAAATGATCATGGGGTAGGTTTTCCAATAACATCTTGAACTTATAACTCTGCAATGTTGTCTTTGAGCCATTAATGAAATCCATATTGCATAGACTGCCTTGATGTTGAGCAAGAAAGAGAAAAGCAGCTGCCTTTCGCTCCCTTTTGGTGCTGTGTTCTGCATTACATTCTCTTTTATTTCTGTTTTTGAAGCACTTTTCTGGAGTGCCCATCACTTATATGGCTTTTGTATTGAGAAGAAGTCCCCCCCACCATCACTTGTGCTGAATCCTCTTGAGTTCCAATTACATCGCTGCACCCTACGGAACAACTAGAACCTCCAAAATCAATCACCTTTTCTTTGGAAAACCCAGCCCCCTAAAGGAAAAGTCTCCCATTGATAAAATATTGTAATTTTTAAATTACACACCCTAAGAGCCATGAAAATCAGCCTAGGCCACGACCCCAAGGCTGGAGAAAAATTTCAGGCTGGGTCTTAATTCATTTGGGGGGAAGGCAGGAATCTGAACAAAAATAAATGCTTCAAGCTTACTTTACTGGCAGGGGCGGCAGGGAGGAGATGAAGAGATATGAGGGGAATGAACTCGAAAATTCGCAAGGTGGTGAAAAATTTTTCAGGGGGAACATTGAGAAGTGCCTCTCTTCGAAGTGGAAAGCTTTTCTGCTTTCTAGCACCGCTAGAAGTGTTGATTGATTGATTCTAATTGAGGGATTAGAAGCAGAGCCAGAACACCTCAAGCTCACACTTGGGAGGAGGGCATCAGTGTTGGGATTTCCCTCTCTCTTCTGACCTAGTGACCCCTGACTCTGACCCGCTGTCCCTCCCACCATGCGTGGGTTCTTCTGAGGTGGGTGAAGGTTGGGGCCCGGTCAGGCAGAGCCCCTCCCTCCGTCCCTCATCCCTGACATGCTGTCTCGGAGAAAAACAAATGTGGAAAGTGGAAGACGCGGTTCTTTCCCCCAGTTTCACCTTCAGCCTTCCGGGGTCTCCGGCTGCTGCTGCTGTGGTATGACTGTCCCTGAAGCACTCCTTGGTGGTCCAAGGGCTGAAAGCCGTTGGACTACCACTAGCCTATGATTTACCTGAACGCAAGGTGCTGGCTGTGAGCGTGGAGGTTGCCCTCCTTCCCCCTCCATCTGGGGGTGGCCACACAGATAAGAATGTTGCCAACTTGTACTTCCCAAGTACAAGTGGATGGATAGGTACGTGGATGGCCCACGTCATCCCCCGGGCCTGGAATGCCCTCCCTCTGCCCATCCGCCAAGCTCGCTCTCTTCCTCCCTTCAAGGCCCTGCTGAGAGCTCACCTCCTCCAGGAGGCCTTCCCAGACTGAGCCCCTTCCTTCCTCTCCCCATCGTCTCCCTCTCCATCCCCCCCATCTTACCTCCTTCCCTTCCCCACAGCACCTGTGTATATGTATATATATATTTGTACATATTTATTACTCTATTTATTTTACTTGTACATATCTATCCTATTTATTTTATTTTGTTAGTATGTTTGGTTTGGTTCTCTGTCTCCCCCTTTTAGACTGTGAGCCCACTGTTGGGTAGGGACTGTCTCTATATGTTGCCGATTTGTACTTCCCAAGAGCTTAGTACAGTGCTCTGCACATAGTAAGCGCTCAATAAATACGATTGATTGATTCCCAAGCGCTTAGTACAGTGTTCTGCACACAGTAAGCGCTCAATAAATACGATTGATTGATTGATTGAAGAATGGCGCCTTGAGCAAGAAGCAGAAACTGGTACTGAGTCCCTGTCTGTTCTTCCTTTGCTGCCCCTGCCTCCCTTCACTCTCATCCAATTCTGTATTCTCGGGTGGAAGGCCAAATCAGTTAGGGAACCTACTCCCCACCTACTCTGCATTTAAATGGACTGATTTGGAACTTGTCTTTGGAGGTGAGGAGATGTTGATATACCCACAGCTTTCTCTCTTCCTCCAGAATGTAAGAGAAACCCATCTGTTGTGAGGAAGAGAGCCTCCCTCCTGTTTTTGCTAGAGAGAGGATAACATTTTCAACCTTGACTTAACCCCAGATTTTGGCCAAGTGTATATATTTTAGCAGGTCTGGAATTCCCCAGCCCAGAATGTAAAAGCAAATGTTAGGTGCCAACTACGTGTCAAAAAGAAAACCCCATCGCAATGAAAGGCATAACTTTTGTATTGAGCGCTTCTTGTAAATGCTGGGTTACGTGCTAAACAAAAGACACCGCGTTATAACTCATAAATGGATTTATTTCTCATGGTCAGTTTTGCTTCCAGTCCAAGCCACACTTCCCAGAGCCCAATACCAGCCTCTCGGACAAATGCAAAAGTTACTCAGCCTCAGGAAGGTCAGAGAGTTCATGTTCCACCCAGATTATTTATACGATGAAGTGGAGTAGCTAAAGGGTGCTGTGAAATGGCAAGTTATGAGCATTGAGGGTGTAAAGTGGCTGGAAAGTCAGATTTAAAGTGCTGACATGGGGTGACACAGGTGGCTGGGGAAGCTGCTGCTGCTGGAGGTTGACCAGAACTCCTGGTCCTTGAAGCGGAGTCTCAGCTACCTACCGATGTTCTGGCTGCAATACGGTGAATAAAAGTCATTATTCTTTACACCTAGCTTGCACTGAGGTGTTCCTGGCCGCCTGGGAGATTGTGAGGCGGCATGAATTGATAAAGGCTTTTGACTTGAGGTTCCTAGAAAAGCAGTGTAGTCCAGTGGAAAGCACACAGGTCTATTAATCCCTTTTATTGAGCACTTTATGCGGAGCACTAGACGAGCACTTGGGAATGTCTCATGCAGTAGAGTTGATAGATGTGATCCCTGCCCCCAGTGAGCTTAGTCTACAAAGTAGACAAGCCTCAGACTAGGCTACAAACTAGGAAGTCAGAAGGTCTGAGTTGAGAAGCAGCGTGGCTCAATGGAAAGAGCCTGGAGTCAGAGGTCAGGGGTTCAAATCCCAGCTCTGCCGATTGTCAGCTGTGTGACTTCGGGCAAGTCACTTAACTTCTCTGTGCCTGTTACCTCATCTGTAAAATGGGGATTAATCAATCAATCAATCAATCGTATTTATTGAGCGCTTACTGTGTGCAGAGCACTGTACTAAGCGCTTGGGAAGTACAAGTTGGCAACATATAGAGACAGTCCCTACCCAACAGTGGGCTCACAGTCTAAAAGGGAGACAGAGAACAAAACCAAACATACTAACAAAATAAAATAAATAGAATAGATATGTACAAGTAAAGTAAATAGAGTAATAAATATGTACAAACATATACATATATACAGGTGCTGTGGGGAAGGGAAGGAGGTAAAATGGGGGGGATGGAGAGGGGGACGAGGGGGAGAGATTAAGACTGTGAGCCCCCTGTGGGACAACCTGATCACCTTGTAACCTCCCCAGCACTTAGAACAGTGCTTTGCACATAGTAAGTGCTTAATAAATGCCATTATTATTATAATCTCGACTCTACCACTTGCCTGCTGTGTGACCTTGGGCAAATCACTTCCCTGCCTCACGTTCCTCATTTATAAAATGATAATTAAATGCCTGTTTTCCCCTCACCCTCAGACAGTGAGCCCCATGTGGGACAGGAACTGTGTCCTATCTAATTATCTTCTACCTCAGTGCTTGGCACTTAACTGTTTAGTAGATACCATAATTATTATTATTACTTCTTTAATTCAGAAGGCTAAATGGAGAATTACCCACGGGGGTGGGACAAGAGCCAGTTTTCTCCAGGTGACTACAACCAAGTATTTTGTCACTTCTGCATCTTCTAAGAGGGCAAGATTGCAGCATATGGCGGATCCTGGGCTATCTGCTCTTCCCTTGAGCACTTCAGTGTTTGAAGAGGCACCTGTGGGGAGAGGAGGAGGAGAACTGAAGCAACTGCATCCGCGTGTGGCTAGAAGGGATGAGAAGGCATGGGAGAGCAAGCAAGGTTTAGTGTAATGAATATGGGCCTGAGATTTAGGAAACCTGGGTTCAAATCCTATCTCCGTTCCTGGCCAGCTCTTCTCCTTTGGACAAGTCATCATCTTCCCTGGAGCTCTGTTTTAATTATCTGTAAAGTAGGGAAAAGATACTCACTTTCTCCGCTTCTTAGCTTGCGAGTTTGCGTAGGACCGGGATTATGCCTGAGCTAATTGTTTTATATCTCTCCCAGCATTTAGCACAGGAGGTAGAGCTTAATAAATACCAGAATTATAATAAATACCAGAGAACACTTCCCTGCCCCCATTGTCCTCTTCTTGGTTGTGTCTTGGGCCTTTTCTCATCCCTTTATAGTGTCCGGCTCTGAGCATGACTTCACTCTGAACTTCTCTCATCCAGTTCCTCTCTCCGCATTCCACTGGCATAAGGATCATCATCAATCGTATTTATTGAGCGCTTACTATGTGCAGAGCACTGTACTAAGCACTTGGGAAGTACAAATTGACAACATATAGAGACAGTCCCTACCCAACAGTGGGCTCACAGTTCCTTAGCCTCCCAGATAGATCGCAGGGCAACCTCCTTTCACTACTAGTTACGGTATTTATTGAGCCCTTACTACTGAGGCTCCTCTGTCGTTCCTGATGGGAGACTAGACACTCCGGCACAGTGATTCATTCATTCAATTGTATTTATTGAGCGCTTACTGTGTTTCCAGAGCACTGTACTTAAGTGCTTGGGAAGTACAAGTCGGCAACATATAGACAACGGGCTCAACAGTCTAGAAGTGGGAGAGAGACAACAAAACAAAACATGTAGACAGGTGTGTCAGGTGCAATGTTCAGTACTAAGCACTGGGGCAAATAAAAGCCAAATAAATTCATACTTGGCCCCTGTACCACAAGGGTTTTACCATCTAGGAAGGGAAGGCTAGATGCTTGGAAAAGAGAAATACATAGTAGTCAACAAACCACCAACAATGGGACTATTTTAAATACAAGAACCAACAGTCCCCTTGGAGGGGACAGTCCTGTTGACTTGCCCTACACCCAGCACAGTCCTTGGTTCCAAAATTGCCAAAGTACCCACACTGTGTTGTTGTTGTTCTTTGTTTTTTACTAACAGTGTTTACCATGTGTCAAACACTGTTCTAAGCACTGGAGTAGATCCACATTAATTAGGTTGGACACAATCCCTGACCCACATGAGTGTCACATTCTAAGTAGGAGGGAGAACAGGAGCGCTGAGACACGGAGAAGTTAAATGATTTGCACACAACAAATTAGATTAGATTAGAGCCCAGGTCCTCCGATTTCCAAGCCTGTGCTCTTTCCACTAGGCCATGCTGCTTCTCAACTATTCCAACATTTCTAACATTTCAACTATTCTAACAACATTTCAACATTTCTAACTATTCCAACATTTCTAAAGGTTCCAAGTTTACAGATCCTAGCTTGCGCTGGTCTTTGGCTCCTGGGACTTAAGGAGGAGAAAAGGTAGGGGACGGAGAGTGTGCAATACCACTGGATGGGCAGGTAGAAAGAGGCTGCTCAGGATATGTGTGGTCCCTAAATTTGTTTTACGCAAGTCATTTATCCCTTCCATTGGCATACTTATTAAAGAGTTGATTCTGCTTTGCTTTCCTTAAATTCTGCTTTGCTTAAAAACACTTCACCTGTTATTTCACCCCTATAAGAAGTAAGTCTTGAGAAGCAAAGAGGCCTAGTGAAAAGAGCACTGGCCTGGGAATCAGAGGACCTTGGTTCCAATCAATCAATCAGCAAGTAGCACTTATTGAGTGTTTTCTGTGTGCAGAGCATTGTACTAAGCACTCGAATGAGTACAATAGAGTTGGTAAACACATTTCTTGCCCACAAGGAGTTTGCAGTCGAATCCTGACTCTCCCACTTGCTGTGGGACCTTGGGAAAGTCACTTAATTCTTCCGTCCTCGATTTCCTTATCTGCAAAATCGGGATTTAATACCTGTTCTCCCTCCTGCTTAGACTCTGAGCCCCAACTGGGGCAGGGACTCTGTCAGACCTGATTAACTTGTATCTATTCCAGGGCTTCGTACAGTGCTTGGCACATAATAAGTGCCTAACAAATGCTATAATAATTGTTATCATCTTCATTGGGTGGATGGCATCACTGAAGTATAGAGATTGAAAATGGATTATCCAAGATCACAAAACTATGGATCACATGTCACTGGATGCTTAATAACGTTAATAATAACTGGATGCTTAATAACGATGGTACTTTCATCAGCCTTGTTTTGTGATGGACTGAAAGAGCCCTATTTTCCCTGTAGTTCCTTGAAATTCCCTACCTTCCTTGTACTGCATATTGGCCCCAGTATGAGCCCAATTACTGTTTTGGATGACTAGGGGTGTGAACCTGCAGTGGTGCCCTGAAACTCCAGGAGAACATTCAAAGAAGAGCAAGATTGGTGGTTATTCTGGAGGGAAAGAGCCGGGGCTTCTGTGTCAGGAAGGGGAAAATGGTGCTTTTCTTTGGCTGAGTCTGTTTTTGGTGAAAGGTGAGGAAAGACTCCCTGAAACCTAGCTCTGTGGGAGTATGAGATAATTCAAACTGGAGTTTACACCCTCAGAGCATTAAGTATAGAAGGAAAGGGCTACCTTTAAACATATCTTTAGAGACCCAATCTGCAGACTTTCTGGACCGCTTCTAGGGTTTTGCTAATTTGGGGCTTTCCGTTTAGATGTATTATAGTGAATGACGGCAGAAGAAAGAGGAATGAGTTTATTTATTTTTATGCTGCTGACCGTAATGACAAGAAATCGTTTCCACAGGTACTGCTTTTGTTGACCTTTTACTATGTGGAGATGTCAGGAAATTCCATTACTGTAGGTTCCTTCCAACTTTAATGCTTTAATAACATTGTAGCTGTTCACAAGGGAAATGATTATGTATTATAGCTTATACACTTAGACTGAGTGGGTTTGTGTGTGCGCACGTGTGTATGCATACCTATGGATGGATTTACATATATATATATATATATATATATATATATATATATATATATATATACACAAATGTTGTCCTAGGAAAGTTCTCAATTCAGTTAAAACAGTTTGGGATCATCTTTACTAAACTGCCTCCAGATGTGCCGAACAATATACTTTAAATCACACTTTCTTTGACAGGATTCAGTTTTAATTTGCAAAATGTGAGAATTATGAAAAAAAGGATCACTCTGGGAGAGCCTCTGTACACTTTTCTTCTCTACCCAAAAACTTTTTTCAACCATAAGTAGTCAAAAGCTGCTTCTGTTATTCTTTGGATTTCTCCATATGACACTCAGACCTCTTTATCTAGGCCAGAAGCAGAGAAGTCCCGGCTCCTTCTAGGCTGGCAGCCAGACTCCACAGCCTCTCTTTCCCAAGTTCAGCAAAGAAATAGATTAAAACTGACAATTACAGCAGGCCTGTCCCTGCTGCCTTTACATTTGTAGATAGGGTGTGCTTATTTATTCTGACTGTAGTGCAAAAAGATTTATGACCTTTAATTATAAACCCTGACACTGTTGTGTAACACGAACACCCTCATATTGATTTAAAAGGCAAGCTATCATTTTCACTTTCTGTTGTTAACTTTGGAGAAGATGTATAGTGACTAGTCTAGGCCATCTCTGGGTTGACTTTCCTTTCAGCCCAATTCTCCTTCCAGGGGATTGGAATTTTAATAGACAATTAGGATCAGGCTTTTTTAAACTATTTAAAATGAATTTTCTAAAGGAGCCTCTCATTTTCTGTTACTCTGCGGCTTTGAAAAGGTGTCGGTTGTTAGGTCTGGGATATTCTCACAGGGTCATACAGTGAAAAAGCACAGCACTCCTTTTGCAAGAATTGAAAACAGGTATGGAATTCATCTCAGATTTATTTAGGCTTTGAGATGGTGGAATATTCTTTCCGATTCAATCAGGAATATTCACTGAGCCCTTACTGAGGCCAGAGTACTAAGTGCTTGGGATAATTCAACAGAGAAAAGACCCGTGCAAGTTCTGTGTCTTCAAGGAGACGGAATTTCTCCCTAAAAAGAGGAGTCCCGATTGACTCAGTCAGCTCTCAGACAGAGGGGCACACAGAACTGGGGCACTAGAAGGTTCATAACACACCCAGTGGATCAGGGGGCCCCTTTTCACCTGCTGCAGAACAGTGCCCAGCGCTTAGAACATTGCTTGGCTCAAAGTAAGTGCTAAACAAATACCATAATTATTATTATTATCACCCGAGGAAGCAGAACTGTGGGCCCAGATGTCCTGGGGAAGCCACAGCTTTGGCCCTGGAGCAGGTACTGGGGCTCGGCCCAAGGTCATGGGACCCATAAAATTCATTTTTAGAACAAAAAGCATCATCTGGCCAGAATCCTGAAGTCCTGGATCCTCATCTCCTTTGCCATTCTCCACTCCTCAACTTACCTGGGTCCCACTCCCTCCCCATTCTTTATGTTGCATCACCGGATTTGCTCTTTCAATGTGTCAGGACTGAGCCACGGAAAAATGAAGTTCAGGTTTGCAGAATAAAGACTCCGCCTGCCCTCAGGGCTATTAAGCCTTTTAGCACATAATGAAATTTGGTACGTCACCACTGCAGGTCTCTTTTAAGCTTGAGCTCAACCGGCTTGGGTTGATTTTTGTCTGAAAAGCTTTCCCCTGTTGGAAAACACCACCAAGTCCGTTTGAGTTTTTTGGCCTTTATTTGCTTTTTCCTCAGAAATATTTATGTATCCAACATAAACGCTTTGAAAAAGGCCTTTGCCTAAATATTTTGATCGTTTCCATTTGGCAACTTTGATGACTTCCTGTGTTTTTGATTGGAGCTGAAAGGATCATACTTTAGGCTGAAAACTGCTAACACCTCTGGGTATCATTCACCTAGTCACACAAAAGCATCTTTATTTTTGCCTTGCATCAGCAAGGTGAGACCCACACAGACCTGCAATAGTATCTGTGCTTGCATGGGGATGGGAGAAGTTGGCTGGGCTTGTGACAAGTGGGATGCTCAAACTGTTTTTCCGATGATTTAGGTAGGTACATCAAAACCCAAAACAGACCCTGCCAAGGACTTTTCCATTCATTTTTCAAACTGTGTGTTCTTTTAAGGGAAATTTAACCTGCGTGTTTCTGATTCATTTACCCTTAACTCATCCAAATGGAGCTTCCTAAGAGCTCTTTGATGTTCAGGAAGCTTCCGAGCCTTTTAAAAGCCCCTTACATGTTTTTGCTCACAGAAAATGAAGACACATTTTGCTGAGGGTAAAAGAAGGCGGCCCTAAAGTTTCCAGTGTATTTTGAGACTCGGAGTCCACAAGGATTCAGAGATTCTTGATAGGGCAAAACATCTTTTTCCTTCTCCCTGTCCTGCTCCAAGGGCGAAATCGTACCGCCACTGTTTGAGGCCTGCGGAAATAACAGCTTCTGCAGTGCTGATTTGTTGCCAACTTGTACTTCCCAAGCGCTTAGTACAGTGCTCTGCACACAGTAAGCGCTCAATAAATACGATTGATTGATTGATTGCTGATGCAATGAAATGTTGTGCAGTAGCGGGGCTGGCCAAAATATTTGGAATTTGTCCTGTCACCTGAAAAGCCTGAGGGGGAATTTAGTAGGGTCCCATTTTGGGTCAGGGTGGCAGGCTTCCATAACCTCGGTGGCAGTTCAGCAGGAGGAAGGAGGAAGAGGAAATGTCTCCTCTTCATCACCAGCAGCAGTTGCTGTTGCTACTGGCACCATTGCTGCTGCCGCTGAACAGGCTACATGGGGCCATCCACGGAAGTCCCAGACCAAGTAGCCATTTCTGCCTGGGGAGAATAATGAACAGTTTTCACCTCTCCCAGTATGTACTGCTGAAATACACCCCTCCCAGCTGGACCGTTGTTTATGTTGCCAATTTGTACTTCCCAAGCGCTTAGTACAGTGCTCTGCACATAGTAAGCGCTCAATAAATACGATTGATGATGATGATGATGATGATGACCGTTCTACCTGGGAGTGAGTGCCAGGAAAGATGTCTGAGGAGTTGAACCACTTCTATTTTCATGACCCAAATGGCAGTCCCAGCTATGTCAGCACGCAGAAATGAATGGCCCAGTTGAAAAGACCAGTGGCTGACCACCTGCCAATACTATGAAGACCAATATGAATAATATTTGTTAAATGCTTATTATGTGGTAAGCACTGTCCTAAGTGCTGGGGTAGATATGAGTTAATCACATTGGACACACGGGGCTCATGGTATAAGTAGGAGGAAGGGCAGGCATTGAATCCCCATTTTACCATTGAGGAAACTGAGGAATAGAGAAGTTATTTGCCCAAGGTCACACAGCATCCATTTGGCTGCGCCAGTATTAGAACCCATGCCCTCTCACTCCCAGGCCCGGGCTGCTTCCACTAGGCCACTCTGCTTCCTTCACCGAGTTATAAGCTCCCTGAAGGCAGGTACCGGTTTCAGTCGGGCAGAGACGAAGACTCCTCTTCTTTATGGGCTGAGCCAAGCTGTGCTCCCACGGAGAAGCAGCGTGGCTCAGTGGAAAGAGCCCGGGCTTTGGCGTCAGAGGTCGTGGGTTCAAATCCCAGCTCCTCCAATTGCCAGCTTTGTGACTTTTGGCAAGTCACCTAACTTCTCTGGGCCTCAGTTACCTCAGCTGTAAAATGGGGATTAAGACTGGGAGCCCCCCGTGGGACAACCTGATTACCATGTAACCTCCCCAGGGCTTAGAACAGTGCTTTGCACATAGTAAGCGCTTAATAAATGCTATCATTATTATTATTATTATCTGCCACTGCTTCCTCCTTGTCTCCCTACCCGCCTCAGCCTGGCAGCGGGGTACATAAAGCACTGTCTAGTAGGGTAGGCCCTCAGCAACAGCACTGACTACATCCCACAACCCCTAGATAAATGGGAACACAAGGAGTTTCAGTGCTTGGAGTTCCTCAGTGTTATTACCACTTATTTGCTTTCCAGGGAAAAAATGGAGTTTCCCCAGAGCTGAGAGAGGGGCTCTCTCAGCTGCCCCTGCAAGTGCTAGTCACAAAGGAACGAGGGGGCCTGAGGCTCTGTCGGGGTCAAACTCCCATCCTTTCTCCCACCAGGCAATCAAGGGGAGTCCCGGGAAGTGTGGGCCCCCAGAATGGGGTAGGAAAAGCAAAACACGGGGAAAAGAATGTGGAAGGGAAAATAGATAAGGCAAATGAGAAGTGTAGACAGGAGAAAAAAAAAAGAAGAGAAAAATATATCTGAAAAAGTTTCCAGACCCCCCTCTTCTAATTATATAAGTTGTATTTATTGAACCCTTTAGTGCAATGCTCTGTACTAGGTTCTGGGGAAAATAAAACTCAAGCACAAAAGACAAAGGCCATTTAACTTACAAACAAGGATTTCTCTTAGAGAAGCAGCGTGGCTCAGTGGAAAGAGGCGGGCTTGGGAGTCAGAGGTCATGGATTCCAATCCCAGCTCCGCCACTTGTCGGCTGTGTGACCTTGAGCAAGTCACTTCACTTCTCCGTGCCTCAGTTACCTCATCTGTAAAATGGGGATTAAGACTGTGAGCGCCACGTGGGACAACCTAATTACCTTCCATCTCCCCCAGCACTTAGAACTGTGAGCCCCATATAGGACAGGGACTGTGTCCAATCTGATTGCTTGACATCTACCCCTGTGCATTAAACAGTGCTTGGTACATAGTAACTGCTTAACACATACCATCATTACTATTATTATTATTATTATTGTCTTAATTATCCAGTTACACAACCCTCCATGGCAATCTGTGCTAACTAGCCTGACCTTTGTGTGCATTTTTAAGGTGGGCCTTGATATGCTCTGTGAAATTTCTAATAATGAACTCCATAAGGCTAGGCCTCAGTTTAGCAAATTATGAAAACTTATACCTAAAGTATCCAGGTTTTCTTAAGCTCCAAGAAGGATTTCTCCTTTTCCTCTGGCTCCATGTCCCTTCCCCTTAGTTCCTCCCAATCCTCCCTCCCGCCCCCCTCTCTCTCCACCCTTCCCACTTCTCCCCTCTTCCTCCCCGTCCCTCATTCCAGGGGGCAG
The DNA here is from genome assembly GCF_015852505.1 of Tachyglossus aculeatus. NCBI lineage: Eukaryota > Metazoa > Chordata > Mammalia > Monotremata > Tachyglossidae > Tachyglossus > Tachyglossus aculeatus. The sequence goes on along the minus strand of NC_052078.1, from coordinate 18,352,906 downwards.
GACCAATACTGTTCCCCATTTTGGGGCAAGGGTTTTGAGAGAAAAAGAAAGGACAGAGACACATATGAGGCTAAGATTTGCACAAGAGAAATATTTCTGTATCTATGGCAAGACTGTATTTTGCGCAGTGCCATCAAGAAGGGAGTGGCACTCCCTGAGCAGAAACTTCGTAAAGACAAAAGAGAAAACTGTGCAAAGCACTATAAATATTGAAGTACACCACCGCAGGAGGGATGGCTTCTTTGTGTATCCAATGTGATCAGAACTATGAGTTCTGCATTAGCCTTTTCAATCAATATTGAGCTTTTACTATGTGCAGAGCACTGTACTAAGCGCTTGGTAAAATGCAATATACGGAGTTGGTAGACATGTTCTTTACCCACAATGAGATTATAGTTGAGACACACACCTCATAGGTGAACTTCAAGTCAGTGGCACCTTCTTTGAATTCGGAGGATAATAATAATAATATTATTATATTATTATAATATATTATAATATAATATAATATATAATATAATTATTATTATTGGTATTTGGTGTAAACACTTTCTATGTGCCAGGCACTATACTAAGTGCTGGGGCGGATACAAGCAAATCAGGTTGCACACAGTTCCTGTCTCACATGAGGCCCGAAGTCTCAATCCCCATTTTACAGAAGAGGTAACTGAGGTGCAGAGAATAGAGCACCGGCCTGGGAATCAGAAGGACCTGGGTTCTAATTCTGCCTCTGCCACTTGTCTGCTGTGTGACCTTGGACTTCTCTGGGCCTAGTTACCTCATCTGTAAAATGGGGATTAAGAATGTGAGCCCTGTATGGGACAGGGACTGTGTCCAACCTGATTGACTGATACCTACCCATAATAATAATAATCAATCAATCGTATTTATTGAGCGCTTACTGTGTGCAGAGCACTATACTAAGCGCTTGGGAAGTACAGGTTGGCAACATATAGAGATAGCCCCTACCCAACAGTGGGCTCACAGTCTAGAAGGGGGAGATAGAGAACAAAACCAAACATATTAACAAAATAAAATAAATAGAATTGATATGTACAAGTAAAATAAATAAATAGAGTAATAAATATGTACAAACATATATACAGGTTATATATATATTATATATAATAATGATAATAATGATGGTATTTGTTAAGTGCTTACTATGTGCAAAGCACTGTTCTAAACTCTGGGGGAGATAAAAAAAATAAATGATGGTATTTGTTAAGCACTTACTATGTGCCAAGCACTGTTCTAAGCACTGGGGGGGAATTCAAGGTGATCAGTTTGTCCCACGTGGGGCTCCCAGTCCTAATCCCCATTTCACAGTGAGGGAACTGAGGCACAGAGAAGTTATGTGACTTACCCAAAGTCACTCAGCTGACAAATGGCAGAGCCTGGATTAGAACCCATTGCCTCTGACTCCCAAGCCCGGGCTCTTTCCACTGAGCCACAATGACAAGGTGATCAGGTTGTCCCACGTGGGGCTCACCGTCTTAATCCCCATTTTACAGATGAGATAACTGAGGCCCAGAGAAGTGAAGTGACTTGCCCAAAGTCACACAGAGCCGGGATTGGAACCCACGACCTCTGACTTCCAAGCCCATGCTCTTTCCACTGAGCCACAATGACAAGGTGATCAGGTTGTCCCACGTGGGACTCACGGTCTTAATCCCCATTTTACAGATGAGATAACTGAGGCCCAGAGAAGTGAAGTGACTTGCCCAAAGTCACACGGAGCTGGGATTAGAACCCACGACCTCTGACTTCCAAGCCTGTGCTCTTTCCACTGAGCCACAATGACAAGGTGATCACGTTGTCCCACGTGGGGCTCACAGTCTCTTAATCCCCATTTTACAGATGAGATACCTGAGGCCCAGAGAAGTGAAGTGGCTTGCCCAAAGTCACACGGAGCCGGGATTAGAACCCACGACCCCTGACTTCCAAGCCCGGGCTCTTTCCACTGAGCCACGCTGCCCATGCGCATAGACAAGTGCTTGGCACATAGTAAGAGCTTAACAAGTACTATTATTATTATTATTCCGTGATTTACCCAGGGTCACCCAGCAGGCAGAGTGGGAGTAGAACCCAGGTCCTTCGGACTTCCAGGGCCGTGCTGTGCCCACTAGACCATTATACTTTATGGAACGGATTTTTGGACTGTGAGCCCACTGTTGGGTTGGTATATGTTGCCAACTTGGACTTCCCAAGCGCTTAGTCCAGTGCTCTGCACACAGTAAGTGCTCAATAAATTCATTCATTCAATCGTATTTATTGAGCGCTTACTGTGTGCAGAGCACTGGACTAAGCGCTTGGGATGTACAAATCGGCAACGTATAGAGACGGTCCCTACCCAACAACAGGCTCACAATCTAGAAGGGGGAAAGAGACAAACCAAGTAGACAAGTGTCAATACCATCAGAATAAATACGATTGTTGTTGTTGATTGTTAGGGACTGTCTCTCTATGTTGCCAACCTGGACTTCCCAAGCGCTTAGTCCAGTGCTCTGCACGCAGTAAGCGCGCCATAAATACGATTGATTGATTGATTGATTGATGATTCTCCGCCCCCCACGTGGCCGTGGCTGTTTGCACCAGGTGTTGGCAGGCCTTTGATGGGGCGGTCGGTCTCCGCCTCTTCCTCTGCCTTCCTCCCAACAGGCCGAAAGCCCGTGATTCCCGATTCCGGATCCAACGCCAGCCTGGGATTTCAAGCTGGACACCCGGGAGGACCGAGGGGCCGCTTGGCCCGCAGCCCCCTAAACGGGTGAGTGCCCCCCACCTCCGTAGTAACGGAGAAAACCGGATTTGGACGTGCTTTGCCCGCAGGAAAAATGGTCACCGCCCAGGAAATTTGAACATGAAAGGAAATGCTGCCCGGAGGCTCAATCTCAGGTTTTCCAGTAATCAACCAATCAATCAATCAATCAAGCGTATTTATTGAGCGCTTACTGTGTGCAGGGCGCTGGACTAAGCGCTTGGGAAGGCCACGTGGGCAACATAGAGAGACAGTCCCTACCCAACAGTGGGCTCACAGAGTGAAAGGGAGAACAAAACCAAACATACTAACAAAATAAAATAAATAGAATAGATATGTACAAGTAAAATAAATAAATAAATAGAGTAATAACTATGTACATATATACAGGTGCTGTGGAGAAGGGAAGGAGGAACAGGGAAGGGAATCAATCGTATTTATTGAGCGCTCACTGTGTGCAGAGCGCTGGACTAAGCGCTTGGGAAGGCCAAGTGGGCAACATAGAGAGACAGTCCCTACCCAACAGTGGGCTCACAGTCTGAAAGGGGGAGACGGAGAACAAAACCAGACTAACATAATAAAATAAATAGAATAGATATGTACAAGTAAAATGAATAGAGTAATAAATATGTACAAACATATATACATATATATACAGGTGCTGTGGGGAAGGGAAGGAGGAACAGGGAAGGGAATCAATCGTATTTATTGAGCACTTACTGTGTGCAGAGCCCTGGACTAAGCGCTTGGGAAGGCCAAGTTGGCAACATAGAGAGACAGTCCCTACCCAACAGTGGGCTCACAGTCTAAAAGGGGGAGACGGAGAACAAAACCAAACATACTGACAAAATAAAACAAATATAATAGATATGTACAAGTAAAATAAATAGAGTAATAACTACGTACAAACATATATACAGGTGCTGTGGGGAAGGGAAGGAGGAACAGGGAAGGGAATCAATCAATCAATCGTATTTATTGAGCGCTTACTGTGTGCAGAGCGCTGGACTAAGCGCTTGGGAAGGCCAAGTTGGCAATATAGAGAGACAGTCCCTACCCAACAGTGGGCTCACAGTCTAAAAGGGGGAGACGGAGAACAAAACCAAACAGACTAACAAAATAAAATAAATAGAATAGATATGTACAAGTAAAATAAATAAATAAATAGAGTAATAAATATGTGCAAACACATATACATATATACAGGTGCTGTGGGGAAGGGAAGGAGGACAGGGAAGGGAAGGAACAGTAAGTGTTAACTAGGTGCAAAAAGGGAGATAAGGCAAGTGCCCGCCGGTGGACTGGCGTCTGGTGAAAGGTCCGCGTGGGTCCGACTTATGCCCCTCACATTTTGGTCAGAAATGGGAACCAATAATAATAATGGCATTTGTTAAGCGCGTACTATGCACAGAGCACTGTTCTAAGCGCCCCGGGGGTTACAAGGTGATCAAGTTGTCCCACGTGGGGCTCACAGTCTTAACCCCCATTTTACAGATGAGGGAACTGAGGCTCAGAGAAGTTAAGTGACTTGCCCAAGGTCACACAGCAGACAGGCGGTGGAGTCGGCATTCGAACCCAGGACCTCTGACTCCAAAGCCCGTGCTCTTTCCACTGAGCCACGCTGCTCCTCCTATCGAACCGTGCCTTCTCTAGCCCTGGACAATGGGCAGATAAAATGCTTTAAAGCAGTCAAACAAAAACATCCCTTTATTGGAATTTCAAAGTCTCTGTTTTTGAGCCACTTGTACAGGTGTTATATGCCCCCACCTCCCATCAGACTTACCTCTTTTGAAGATTCTGTTTCTGCAATTTTGTGATTTTTTAGCAAATTCACGGTGGGAAACATCTGCAAATTTCCTTGTCTTAGAGGAGGCCTCCTCTGTCATTTGAAGTGAGGAACTCAGTGATAAATTCAAGGGAAAATTAGTTCTTTTGAGGAACCCATGAGCAGGGGGATGGCTTTGGGGGGCAATTGTGGTTTATGAATAGGGGAAGCAGTATGGTCTAGGGTGAAGAACACAGGTCTGGGAGTTAGAGGACCCGGGTTTTATCTAAGCTTGGGTCCACCTTGTTTTTGCTGAATTCCAGAGACAGAGATTGAAAATCGGCTGTGGGGAGAGCAAGGATTAAGGAGAGGACAGAAAGAGATGGGCAGAAAGTCTGCTATGTAGTCTTAAGTCATTTGACTTCTTTGTGCCTCCGTTTCCTCATCTATAAAATGGGGATTAAATAGTAAATGCCCTCCTTTCCCCTTAGACTGCGAGCCCCAATTGGAACAGGGACTATGTCAGATCTGATTATATTGGTTCTACCCCCAGTGCTTAGCGCAGTCTTGACCATAACAAATACCACAATTTTTATTATTGGTGAGGGGGATGAATAAAGTAAAATTAAAAAGATGGGCCTGAGGTGGGATTTTGTAAAATTAATTTCAATTCTATTGTCCTATGCCATTTTTAACAGTCCTCTTTAATCTGTCCCTTTAAACTGGCAAATGAGATCACCCTGGGAACTGAAAATAAATTATTCCTTCCTTTTTCTCTTGGGCTGGAATTTGTATTGGAAGTTTTTTGAATGTTTTGTTGCATAATTTGCTGTCAGCTTTTGTGGATTTTTATTTTATCTAATTGAAAGAGGATTGCTTGCTCTTCTCTCTCCAGTTTTAGAGGACAAACGAAAGAAGGTTTTCTACCTCTGCACCCTTCTAGACTGTAAAGTGCTTGTTGGGAAGGGAACATGTCTACCAACCTTTTATTCTCTTCCAGTCGCTTGTACAGTGCTCTGCATATAGTAAGAGCTCAGTAAATATCGATGATAATGATTTTAGTATTTCCAGATCAAACTGGAAAGTGTAGAAGAGGATGAAGTGTGATAAATGGAAAAAGAACCTTATTTGCTAACCAAGTTGAAGGCGAAATTATATTTGTGAAAGGGATTCAGTCTATCGGTGATATTTATTGAGGGCTTACTGTGTGCAGAGCACTGTACTAAGTGCTTGAGAGAATACAATAAAGAAGAGTTGGTGGACAGGTTCCCTGCCCACAATGAGCCTACAGTCCTGGTACATTCACTCAATTCTGTATCTCAGGGATTGTGTTCTTGTAGATCCCTGTGTTAGGGAAAATGCCATTTATAGAGCACAAGTGGGTTTGGTGCTGCACTTATTCACACAACTGTTTCTTCGGATATCTACATTAATGCTTTGTCAGTAGAATGTTACCTCATTCTGTCATCTTGTTCTATCCATAGCTTGTAGTGAAATATGCTTTCTGGCAGAATGGCATGTATTCAGTTTTCTGGCTATCAGTTTTACACAGCAGTTTAAAAACAGGCATTCCTGTCCTGTTCTATCTCTGAACTGCAATTTAAATATTCCTATAATTTTTTTAATAGCAGTACGCAGGCCCCTTCCCCCCACACTGATTTTCCAAGCTCTCACAACGCTCAAGTTTTGTGTTAAATGGCCTAAGGTCAGATGGTGTTGGTTAGATTTTATTTTACAAAGTTGTTGCTGGAGTCCATTGTTTTCCTGGCGAATATCAGTTTCAGGAAGGTGGTAAAAGGTCCCACCACTAATATATCTACTTAAGGATGCACTAGCTAGACATAAAAATCAGGTTGGAGGAAGTAAGGAATGGTTAGGTTTGAATTAGGATCACTGATGAGGATTGTTTCTTATTCGATTTGAACTAACACCGTTCTGTCACAATAGCCAGGCACTGAAGCAGAACAATTTGTCCGAAGTAGACAAGATAGCAAGGGCTGCCTTGCTGGAGGGGTATGTAAAAGAACCAAGGTGACTGGAGGTCATCAGTGGTAACCAGAAGAGAAAATTGAATTGAACAGACTGCTTCCATTTAGTGATATTCCTTTGGGATATTACTTACAAACCTGTGAGTCTGGTCCCAAGACTGCCCACAGTCTGTCCATTGGAGAGAGGCTGTGAAATAAGCTTGCATCCACCCATTCAATATTGAAAATAGTGGAATGCAGAATCCCCCCACTGATCTCTTTAAAAAAGATTATTTGGAACAGCTAGAGGCCATGAGGTAGCCAAAATGGTAGCCCCTCCATTGTTCTGATGCTCCTAGCCCCCAGGACAGCCTTGCCTCTTTTCCTTAGATGTTTTCTGCCCGGAGTCACATTCTGTTGTTTAGCATCACATGCAAAATAACCCTAAAAACCAGAAATGTGCTGTGGAATTTTCTTTAGTGCTCATAATGAGCTTTGCAAGCTCTTCCATCCAGAAGAGCAGGGAATGTGTAATTTCAAACACATTTTTAATAGTTTCTCTTGGCATAGGAGACGGGGCCAGCTGACACTACTCAGAGAGAGGCAACAGCTCTACATGTGGTCAATGTGAAACAAATTGCCCAGGTGCTAGAGGCATCTAGGCAGGGATTGGGAGTTTATGGGGAAGAGACAAGGAACCAGAGTTGGACCCAGGCTCCAGGATTTAATCCCGACTGGACGGGGTTATGGCAGATGGCTCCTGGTTTTTCTCTCTCTCTGCATCATCACTTCCTTGGACCTTCCTTAAGGCAAGCCCTTTCTTCTCTTAAGTAAAAGAAATAAGTAAGGATTTTCCCTCCAGTAGGAAGAAAAACTTTGGTAACAGATTTGCTACTAGCCAGGCCAATATCAAGCCACCGGATGGAGTTGGCATCCTCTGGCTTTGGCTTTAACTAACCAAGGTGTTCTTGCCAGATCAGAGTTGGGAAAAAGGGGCTCTCTGGATGCCCTTGGAAATCAGGAGGGAGGAGCTTGGGTTCAATCTGCTTTCAAGGCTGCAGAGTTCAAAGGAAAGCAGGGGAGATTCTTACTGGTAGGCAGCCCAGACAGAGAAGCTCTGAGTAAGCTACTTTGGCAAGACAGCAGGAAGAAAGTCTTGACTGTAAGGGTTACTTGCTTCACTGAACCATTCTGGTGGAAATCTCCTTTTCAAGAGCGTTCAGCTGGCCGCCCTGATTGAATGATTTTAGGCTTGCAACTGTCTAGAGGCAGGGGAGGTGGACCAGTTGACAGAATAATAATAATTGTATTGGATAAGTGTTTATTGCATGTCAAGCACTGGGAAAGACACAAGATAATCAGGTTAGACATAGTCCCACTTGAGGCTCACAGTCTAAGTAGGAGGGAGAACAGACTGTGAGCCCACTGTTGGGTAGGGACTGTCTATATGTTGCCAATTTGTACTTCCCAAGCTCTTAGTACAGTGCTCTGCACACAGTAAGCGCTCAATAAATACAATTGATGATGATGATGAGAACAGGTATTTAATCCCCATTTTACCGATGAGGACACTGATGCACAGAGAAGTTATGTGACTTGCTCAAGGTTACACAACAGATAAGTGGCAGAGCCGGGATTAGAACCAAGGTCCCCTGACTCTCAGGCCTGTTCCCTTTTGTGGGAAAGCCACACTGCTTGCCACACTGCTTCTTGAGGCTCTCTCCCAACTCTAATCCTATGGAATTTATATCTGGGGCTTAGGGAATTATGAAAAAAGGTCAGGCCAAATGGGCAGATAAACGAACAAGTTCATGACTAGGAATGCTGCTTAATTTCTTTGAGTATAATGAAGTCAACATTTTTGCATATAAAACAAAAAATGAAATCAATTTTGTCTTTTACTAAAAACAGAGAACTTGAGTTCCTTGTGTCGCTGAGGAGCTCATCTGGTTTTGAAAATGTTCAAAATGATAGTGGGTCTGCTTCCTTGGGAGCAAGTATGACCTTCTAGATGACTGGGTGTTAGGAGACTTGTGTTCTGATCTGCCACTGGCAGGCTGTGTGACCTCGGATAAATCTCTGAACCCCGGTTTTCTCATGTGATAAATGGGAATAATAGTAATTGTGGTATTTGTTAAGCACTTACTATGTGCCAGACACTGAACTAAGTGCGGGGGTGGATGCAAGGAAGTTAGGTTGGACACGGCCCCTGTCCCACATGGGACAGTCTAAATCCCCCATTTGCAGATGAGGTAACTGAGGCACAGAGAAGTTGTGAGTTGTCCAAGGTCACACAGCAGACAGGTGTTTGGGCCTGTATTCTATCCATGACACCATGCTGCTTCTCAACCCTGCTGCTGCTTGTACCTGCATTCTCAATCCCTAGATTGTGAATCTCACGTGGGCCAGAAACTGGGTTGGATCTGGCTCCCTTTTACCTACCCCAGCACTTAGTACGATGCTTAGCACGTAACAGTATTAGGTATTTTCTTTTATTATTCCTCTTGAACCATTTAATCTTGAAGGAGGAAGCCAGATTGATTTTCCTCCTCTTCTGTACACCTTTTTAGAAGGACATTTTGCAAGTGTAAGATCAGCAGGAAAGGGATAATTAAAAATGCCTTGATGGCTGGGGTATGGCACTGGTAATCAAACAAGGTTGCTGCTCAGAGTCGAGTGAGGCATCCAGCGTTTAGAACAGTGCTTTGCACATAGTAAGCGCTTAACAAATAACATCATTATTATTATTATTATCCATTGCCCACAGGCTTGGCCTTGCCACTTGAAAGCCCAGATGGATTCTGTCCTGCTGGTCCCCAGTCAAGCTAGCTAGCCAGCTATTTCTTTCTTGACAAAAACATCTGGCCATTTCAGAAACTGTAGTTTTCATGCATTTTAGCTCACGCTGGAATGTTGAAAAAGCTGTTCTGAAAAACACAGCTCCCTTCTGTGCCAAACCAGTTGGGCTGGAATGAGTGACTGTTATAAATCTCCCACTGGCCTTTAGCAGCAGCCCCAGAAGGTACAAAACAGAATGTTTCATGAATCCTGCTGAGGGGTTGGCAAGTGCTGTTGAAGGGAGAGACCAACATGGTCAAGTGAGCTAGAACCTGGAAATATTGTATGTTTTCCTTCTGTGTGGCTATTGGAAGGGGAAAAGGGGGGGTGCATACGTGTGTATCTGACTTCTGCACTTTTGGCCCTCCCTCTCTCTGTTTCTCTCTCCTTTCCTTTGCATCCGCATCTCAAGAACTTGTGTTGGAGTTTGAGAATGTATGGTGCCTCGGTGTGAACAACAAATTCCTATGTGTCCCTAACTGGACAGAGAATTAATTACATGGCAGAACTGCTTGTTTGCTGAGGAAATTCCCCAGGAAAACCTAGCAATGACCTCTCTGTTGTGGCAGGAAAGAAACTTGACTGGGATCTCAGACTGAAAGGTCCTGAGAGGTCAACAAGGATTCTGACCCCGCGGGTGTGTCCTTGGCCCATCTTGACCACATCTAGAGGATACCCAGCCTGCCTTTGGGCAGTCAATCAATGAATCGATTGTATTTATTGAGCACTTTGCTAAGTGCTAGAGACAGTACAAATGACAGAAATGTACATAAAGTGCTGGGAGGCCGAGGGAGGGGTGAATAAAGGGAGCAAATCAGGACGATGCTGATGGGAATGGGAAAAGAGGATGTGAGGGCATAGTAAGGGAAGGCTTTTCAATAAGGCTTTGAAGGTGGAGAGAGTAATTGTCTGTCAGATATGAAGAGGGAAGGTGTTCCAGCCCAGAGGCAGGACGTGAGCAAGAGGTGGGTGACAAGATAGATGAGATCAAAGAACAGTGAGTAGGTCATCTGTAAAATGGGGATGAAGACTGTGAGCCCCCCGTGGGACAACCTGATCACCTTGTAACCTCCCCAACGCTTAGAACAGTGCCTTGCACATAGTAAGCGCTTAATAAATGCTATCATTAGGGGAGCAAAGTGTGTGGGCTGGGTTGTAATAGAGCAGTGAAGTGAGGTAGGAGGGGGCAGTCAATCACCAGCCAGCCCAGATGCATTTCTGGTTTGCCTGACCCTTCTGATTCCGATATTTCTCCCAAATGAAGATTTCTTGCAGTGCTTGACTCCCGAAGTTCTTTGAAAGCAGCCTTTTCCCAGAGTGTTCAGTTCTCCTCCCTGTTCATGAGGAACTCAGTCTTTCTGCCTTTCACAGAGGCACTATCTGGAGTGTAGTTCGCAGTGTATCCGGTCTTACTGACAGATCCCGTCTCACTGACCATGTCTGTCTATAGAAAAAAAAAAGCTGCACTCATATGTTTAAAGGCACCAATGTGTGCAGCCTCATTTCCAATCAAGAGAAGTTTTCATCAGGTTCCTTTTGAGTTGCAGATATCTCAGATTGGCTGGAGTCTGTTTCTGTCCTTATATTCTGTGTGCATCTCTCCACTCCTCATCAAGGGTAAACTTCTGACTATCAACTTTAAGGCACTCAATCAGCTCCCCCCACCCACCCGGAGCCTCCCACCCCTCCTATCCTTGCTCCTGGCACACAAGACTCCTCTAATACCCATTTACTCACTGTGCCTCACTTTCATCTCTGAAAGTGCCTCACTTTCATCTCATGGCCTCCCTCTTACCTGCAACTCCCTCCTCCTTCATGGCCAGCAGACCATTGCTCTTCCCCATCTTCAAAACCCTAGGTATATCACATCTCCTCACTGCATCTCTGAGTCCTCACCCCCATGCACTTAGAGTACTCCCCCGCTCACATTTATGTACATATCCTTAAACTATGTTGCCTGTAATATATTTTAGTGTCTCTTATTCCCACTAATTTGCTCCCTGAGGGCAAGGGTCACGTCTTCCAACTCCTTTGTACTCACCCAAGAGTTTCCTTTTCCTCTCCTCCCATCTTGGGGACCGTAATGGCCGCACTGACGTAATATGCCAGAGGCATTTTTTGGAGTGTATCGAGCTCATCTGGAAATATGGGGACCCAAACATGACGTGAACACTGGTGTCTAATTTTACAGGCGTAAGAAATTTATTTAACCTGGATGAACTTCCTTCCATTTACAACCAAACTCTTGGGTAGCTCAGATTTATCCGACTCTTACCACTTTCTCAGATTTTTCCAAACTGAACTGAGCCTGATCCTTGTACCTATTGTGGTTTGTCCATCAACAGTGAGAACCTGTGAGGTAAATCGATGTGAAAAGCAGCATCGTCAGTGTTAGTGGAGACGAGACCTAGTTGTCTCTACTCACCCGAAATCTTCATCCCCTCCAGCATCACCATCCTTTCTCTCCCTCCAGTAAGGGGTCCTGGAACCCTCTTCCTGGGAGCTGCAGGATAATGCCTGGGATGTGGTAGAGCCACACACCTTGGACACCAAGACTAGTTAGTGTACATTTTAGTTACACCCATCCTTGGCACTTGTGACCTTTTGTATTTGACTGTATAATTATTTTAATATCTCTAGTTGTAAATGTTTTTTTGTCTCCTCCATTAGGATGTAAACTTCTAGTGGGCAGGAACTATGATACTTCTGTGTCGCACTTCCCCAGTGTGTTACTCCTGCTTATTAATGTGTGTACTGTTACTATTCCTCACCTCTACTTTCAATCTGATTCTAGTTTATCTACTTCAGCCTCTAGTACAGTGCTTGGTACAAAATAAGCACTTAAACATCACATTTAATATTATCTTGTTGTTCCAAAGGTGGTGTACCCCAAAGAAGTTCAGCTCTCCAAGGTTCAGTGGTCCTCTGATTATCCCAGGAACAACTAAACTTTTGGGTGTAATTTGCATTTTTGGAAGGCCTAGTTAAATGGTCCATCCCAACTGCAACTCATGACCTTTGTTTATCCATAGAACTTTTACCAAAAGCCTGGCTAATCTTTTTAGGGGGAAAAAATGCCTATAGCTCTTTCACCTCAGTGCTGCCCTGGACACCCTCTCTCTCCACCAGGCCTCTCCTTCCTCTTTATGTCCCCAGGATGCCCAGCAATGTCCAGAAAATCACCTGTCATGACTAGAATTTCTGCTTGATATAACCCGACTGTATTGCATTTGGGAAGTCGAGTTGAGGAAATGTGTCTTTTGATGCCTGTCTCCCCCTTCTAGACTGTGAGCTCGCTGTTGGGTAGGGACCGTCTCTGTATGTTGCCAACTTGTACTTCCCAAGCGCTTAGAACAGTGCTCTGCACACAGTAAGCGCTCAATAAATACGATTGAGTGAATGATGACCGTAACCAATGGCCCATTTATGTCTCGGGGCTGGGATCAATGGAGGGCACTGTGCTCGCTCCCCCCCTTTCCTAGGAGTCAGGGTTTCCTGGCTGGCGGGCCCTTCAGCTGGCAACCAGAGGCGCAGGGACCCTCGGTGCCAAGGAAGGGAGAAAAAGGGGAAAGTCCGAAAGGATTTTATGAGGAGAGACTTGGTGTGCCCATCAATCCTGGGAGTGAACGTTTCTGAGTGGCTTAAAAGAGGGGCTGATTTGTATCAGAAAATCTTTTCTGGCCTGTCCCCTGTCCCCCCTCCCCTTTTCACTCCCCCCGCATGCACTGGCAGGGCATGCTGCACCTCATTAATCAGGGTCAAACAGGCGCTTATGTCCTACGAGCAGTCTCGCTCAGCCATGCCTCCTTTGTCGGGTGTCCTGTGGGGCTGTCAGTCGCAGAATCCTATCCCAAATGGGAGGGAGAGACTGTGTGCTGAGACCCATTCTGGTCTCAACCAAACAGCCCCACACTTGGGGAAAATTTTCCCCTCGCCTCCTCCCCCACCAAACATTTGACAGGCACTAAGCGATTCTCCCCACAGGAACCAATTTCCCGTATTGAAAGCAAACATTTTTCCTTACGTTTTCCCTCTCAGAAATTCAAAAGGAATTATTTCCCCTGAAAGAAAGCCGCTTGTGCTTAAACTGCAGTTGTAAACACTGCCGGCCCAGAGAACCCAAGGTTTAAATTAGGAGGCTGCCGGCTGTTATTCATGTTTACTGTGCTGAATGTGTTTTATGCCTGTCAGAACTAATATCCTGCTTCGGAAGTATGTCGGGGGTAAAATCAAATCCTGTTGTCCCTGGAAAAATAGTCAAGCTCTTAACAGGTTTCTCTGAGATGGCTTCCGTTCCACAGTCAGAGGTGGGTTTTGTATCGGGAACCGGGTGTTGTCAGACTTTTCTTGTGCAGGCCATCGGTGCTGTCGTTTCCTGACAGTAGGTTCCCTTAACAGAATGAGTGTGTCTATGTGTTGATTCAGACTAAGCTCAAAGACTTCTGCTGGCCATAGAGCTAATTCGCCAGCTGTACCCCAGCCCGGCTCCCATTCATTTCAGGAGGGAGCGGTATCATCATCATCATCATCAATCGTATTTATTGAGCGCTTACTATGTGCAGAGCACTGTACTAAGCGCTTGGGAAGTCCAAATTGGCAACATATAGAGACAGTCCCTACCCAACAGTGGGCTCACAGTCTAAAAGGGGGAGACAGAGAACAAAACCGAACAGACTAACAAAATAAAATAAGTAGAATAGATATGTACAAATAAATAGAGTAAAAAATGTGTACAAACATATATACATATATACAGGTGCTGTGGGGAAGGGAAGGAGGTGGGATGGAGAGGGGGACGAGGGGGAGGTATCCCAACCTGGCAGGGGGAGGGCTTGGCAAGACCATCCTCAGAGCGAAAGCCCAGGTAAATTTGCAATCCCTTGTACTTTGGTCCCTGAAAGGGTCGGTTCTGCAACTCCGAACGTTGGCCGTCTAACTTGGATGTCCACCTTCGACCGGGGAAAGGGGCCAGCCCCACCAAAAATGAACATTTGTAATTAAGTTAAGCAGCCACTGGATGTCAGCAATTGATACTGCTTCGGGGACGTTTTCATGGGCCAGCGAAGCGCACAGAGCTCAACATCCAAAATCTGGGAGCGGCGTGTGCTGATGAAAAAGGCTCTGCACAAACAAACAGATGTGCAGATGGATAAATATGTATGTCTCAGGCTGTGTGTTTTAAATTGCATGCTAATTCTCACACACACACACAGTGCCTGGTACAAAGTGCTTCATTTGTGCACATCAGTAAAAGGGTGGAGAGCTAAGATAGTCACACACTTGGAATTTTCACTGAAAACACATGGGGTGATTTACCAAAAATGAGCGCTGCATTTCTAGAAAAACTAAACACACCACTAAGCCCTCAGCAGGTTTACTGATTTTGATTTTCTCGGACGTAGGGTTTAAGGTCATCAAAGAAAAACGCCGCCGTGGTCCGGGAAGTGGGGAAAAAAGGAACGAGACGTTTTAGATGTGTTTATCGCCCTGATGGGATTTATAGAATCAGGCTGTCATCCCTGGGTCGGATCTCGAGACTGGCCTTTACACTGAACGGACAGCATGTGATTCCCAATTATCAAGGATTTTGAATAGGATGCGGTCTGAGCAGCCTTCAAATCGAGTATCGTTTCCTTACAGAAACAGAGAGGGCCAGGCGCTCGGGGTTGAGGGTGTTCTGTGTGCAGGTCAGTGGGGATCTAGTTGGGGAAGAACACATGCCTGTTTACAAGGCCACCTGTTAGCGAATAAATGATGAGGGCCCCTTCTCCACTCACTTACCTCCTCCATGCCCCTTACACACCTGCTCCACTTGGTTGAATGGGAGGCTCAGAATTTGGCTGAATCAGATCCTCAGAAATGAAGATGTATAATATACACCCCTCCATCATTCAGTCGTTTAGCATCTGACCACCGCAAGCCTTCCCAAACTATTTCCTGCCTGGATTTCCCACTGTCCTTCCCCTGGCCTCTTTGGTCACACCACGCTTCTCCCCCCACCACTGTATACTGCCAAACTCACACCACAAGATGGAATGAGCAGCGTGGCCTAGGAAAAAGAGCACGGGTCTGGAAATCAGGAAACCTGCCACTTGTCTGCTGTATGACCTTGGGCAAGTCACTTAACTTCTGTGTGCCTCACTTACCTCATCGGTTAAATGGGGATTAAATCCTCCAACCTCTGATTTAAGCCTCAGAGCACCATTTTGGACAGGAACTGTATCCAACCTAATTATCTTGTATCTTCCTCAGTGTTCAGTACAGTGCCTGGCACAGAGTGAATTCTTAATTCTGTGAAAATAAAAGACCCTTCTAGCCAGCCCTGTCTTTTGGCATATCATTGCTGTGAAAAAGCACGATTTGCTCAGGCTGTGATTTTGTGTCACCAGTCACTCATTCGTTCGTATTTATTGAGTGCTAACTGTGTGCAGAACACTGATTAACCTCTGTATTATCTGACTGATGCTCTACAATTTTTGGTATAAAAATGAAAGAGAGAACAGGAGGTTTAATAGAGGATGTGGCCAGCTGAAAAATGCTATGGTGTGAGGAGAGAGAAGGTGGTGCTGATGAGGGGAACTTCAAGGACTTGTGAGTGCTGAGGTTGAGAGGGTAGGACAGAAGCAATGGGAGTCCGCAGGAAGAAACTAGCCTTGTTGCAGCCTTAGTGGGATTATGGACGCCCAAGGCCGCCTGAACAGAGGGATTTTGGAAGAATTAACAGGGGAGTGTGAGTTAAATGCTCTGAACGTCTTAGAAGAAGGGTGTTCTAGAAAGGTGAAAGGAAGTTGTTGCTTGGTAGGCGTGTCACCGGGACAGAAAGAGAGCATCTTTGGGGGGGTCTCAGAGCCATTATATTTCTAATTCACTACTAAATCCTGGGGATCCCATTAAGTCCCAGACCACTTCCTCATTTCTCTTCTGCGTTGACTCCCAGGACCCATTTATCAAAATATCAGTTCACTTTGGTCCTTTTGCCACTTTTCAGTTCACTTTTGTCCTTTAGCCAAATGAGAGATTGAAATATCCTTGTCGGTAAAGAACATCAACGGTAAACCATGTGCTAGAATTTCAGAAGTAAAAGCAAATATCTAGCTCAAAACATTTTGGTCATGTCGAAGATTCATTCATTCATTCAATCGTATTTATTGAATGCTTACTGTGTGCAGAGCACTGTACTAAGCGCTTGGGAAGTACAAGTTGGCAACATATAGAGACGGTCCCTACCCAACAGCAGGCTCACAGTCTAGAAGGGGGAGACAGGCAACAAAACATATTAACAAAATAAAATAAATAGAATAAATATGTACAAATAAAATAGAGTAATAAATACGTACAAACATAGATACAGGTGGTGTGGGGAGGAGAAGGAGGTAAAGCGGGGGGCATGGGGAGGGGAAGATCACAGCCCTCTTTGTTCAGTCATGCTGGATGCGTCTGTAAGGAGGAAATTTGATGTTATTTTGCAAAAAACTGTTTCAAATTATAGATGTGCCTTACTGGCCTTAATGAAATCTACCTCCTCAGCCCAATGGTCAAGGAGTTGGTTACCAGTATGTGTTGCAGTTCCACCTAGAAGGATTTGTTTTCTCTAAGCGTACATCCTCAAGCAGTCTCCTGATGGATTTAGCAGTCAGATGCTACTTGGGACTGCTGGTACTCCTAAGCTGGTCTCCTTGTCTAGCCGTTAGCCTTCCCGGACTCCGGACCGCCCTGAGGGAGCAGTCTGAATGGCCTCCTTGGGGAAGCGAAGGAGCTGAGCTCTCTCCCAGGGGTCTAAATTGGCCAGCAAATTCCGCAGCAGGCCGGATGGTCAGGTTTTTGGGGGTCTGCCCTTCCATTAGGGACAGGATCTTCAGCTGGAGATAGGGTGATGGTGAACTACACCATTGGTCATGGAAAGGGGTGGGGGAATCTTCCCTTGTCCCTTCTCCATACCTCCACTCCCATCCTGCCCCCTACCCCTCCTTAAATCCAGAAATCTGGTCACGGAAAAAGGGAGTCTCGTCTTCCTTCCTGCAGCAGGGTTGGTTAGAGCCCAACCCCTGAAGGAGAGGAGGGAAATGAGTTAGGTATTTCTTGAAGCCAATAGAATAAGTGAAGTAGGCTGATGGGAACAGTTGGAGTGAGGACGGCTGTTGTAGGTCCTAAAAACGCCCCTCTCCCATCTTTGGTCCCTGGGTCAGTGTTGGGTTGGCCCTGAAACCCTTGGGCTTCCTTTTTCAGGGCCAGGCCCATCTCTAAGACCTTTCCTCTGCTTTGTGAGAATTAGAGCCCGCTCTGCACTCTCCAGCACCCTGCCTGCTGCCTGAGTCAGCCAGATCAATCAATCAATCAATCAATCGTATTTATTGAGCGCTTACTGTGTGCAGAGCACTGTACCAAGCGCTTGGGAAGTACAAGTTAGCAACACATTGGTCAGGTCACATTGGTCAGATCAGGCTGTATGCTCCCTGTGGGCAGGGAACGTGTCTACTGACTCTACTGTATTGTACTCTCCCAAGCACTTAGTACAGTGCTCTGCACATAGCAAGTGCTCAATAAATATGATTGATTGATTGGAGAAAGGCTGAAAGGAAACTGAAGGGATAGGGAAGCTGGAAGGGCAGGAAACCCAAAAGGAGGAGGAGCAGGCTTGGGGCTTTCTCCCACCCATCCAGCCTTTCAATCAATCAATCAATCAATCAATCGTATTTATTGATTTTCATTTCATTTCAGCACAGCAGGCTGCCTGGAGCGGGAGCCGAGCTGGGGCCAGGGTGGGGACTAGGGGGCCACTGGTAGTCAGAGAGGAGAATCTGGGGCCCTTTGCAGAGCCCCTTCCCTTTCACTGGGGGTTGGGGCCACACCCGGTAGTCGCCCCAGAATTGACAGACATTTTACGCCTGTGAATTACATTTTTCTAAATAATTTATCAACACCCCGAACGACTGGGAACCGTATTCAGCGGCACATGTGTTTTCCATGTGTGTCGCGGCTGTAGAAAGTAACCAAACAAATCTGTATTTAACTTGTCAGACTCTAATCAAAAGTTCCACTAATTACTTCAGCATGAAACTGACCAAGGTCTCTCCCTTAATCACCGAGAACAGCTCCCATAAGTGAACAAAATGGCTCAGGAATACGGTTTTATTGTGTTTCTTGGACAAGTGGAAAGACATAAACAGAAGGGGAGTGCAGGGCCTATCCCTCCCCGTGCAGATCTGCACATTTTTCTGGAACCTGCGTTCCTCTTGCAGTCACCGTGGTCACCTCGAGAGCTCAGGGCTCGGGAGGCCCAGTATGAAGTCTGCATTCCTGAAAATGCGATTGGATAGTTGCACTGAAGCAATGGTTTTTGCCAGAGAGTTGAAACCCTGGCAAATGAGTTAGCCTTTCTAGGCTGCTGGCCCAGTAGTACGGGGAAGGGAAGCCAGCCAAGAATCTGCCAGTGTTTATATTTTTCGTTCAGTTGTTTTATCTCGGAGGGGCTGGTACCAACCAGAACAAAGGCTGAGCGTTCCGAGCCTGAGAGGAAGAAAATTAAGATGCTTGTTTCATTGAATTTTTAATAATACTTTTTTTTCTTTTCCTAGTGGGCTGAAATTCAGATTTCTCTAGAGTCCTACACTTGGAAGAACGGAGGGAAGGCGAGGGGGAGGGAGAGAGAGCGGAAAGACAGACGCCAATCCTTCTTAGCTTCTTTTTCTCCAAAGGCAGTTTCTCTCTGAGGATGGTGGGAGAGGTGAACCTGCCCCAGTCGTCTTGCTCTGTCCCTTGTAGGAAGCAGCCTGCGATGCCTTGATGGAAAGAGAGCTTGGCTAGAAAAGCAGTATGGCCTGGTGGAAAGAGAATGGGCCTGCTGTGTGACCTTGGACAAGTTACTTCTCTGTGTCCCAGTTTCCTCAACTATAAAAATGGGGATAAGATCCCTGCTCTCCCGTCCTCTGAGATTGTGAGTCCCGTGTGAGACGGGGACTGTGTCTTATCTGCTTATATCGTATCTACCTCGGTGTTTAGCACAGTACTCGGTACGTACTAAGCACTTAAACACTACGATTATTGTTACTTTGCTGACGTGGGCCCAGATTGGAGTCCGACTGGCTCACTGGTCCGAGGACAGGCGTTGTGGGCTGGGGTGGCCAGTTGTGTCTATGAATTTGCACTGTTCAACAGGGGTTTCATAATTTCAGGAAGCCCTGTAATCCCCCCAGTCTCCCAGCTCCCAGAAAGACCTGGTGTCCAGCCCCGTCTCTATCCGGGGCAGTCTTCCCCTGCACCCACCTATCACGAAGTTTAAGGGAGTGTCAGGGCTTTGAGCTGTACTGTGCGGGTTTCAGTGGGAAACTACTCAGAGTGTAATACAGAAATATTTTACTGAGTAAATAAGCTGGCACGAACAGTTAAAAATTAATCCCAGCTCCTTTGGCTGAAATCCCTGAGGTCTACTCTTCTGTTCCCCGGGCTCTGTTTCTTCCTTCTCTTATGAAATCAAGAAAAATTAGGCTTCCTTTCAAACCCCCAAGTTTCCATGAAAACCCACCAATTAATACTACTTAGATTTTGGGAGAGTATGATAATTAGAAGGGACGGTCCCTGCCCTCAAGGGCCTTATGATCTAGGAGGGGAGATGGGTAGAAGGAAACAAATGGGGGGAAGGAGAGAGTGGGAAGATGGAGGTGCTGATGAATTAAGTGCCGTGGTGCAGAGGTGATGCTGCTTCTGTTGTTGCCAGAAGTAGAGGAGCAGCATGGTCTGGTGGTTAGAGCATGGGCCTGGGAAGGCAGGTGGTCATGGGTTCTAGTCCCAGCTCTGCTACTTTTCTGCTGTGTGACCTTGAGCAAGTCACTTCTATGGGCCTCAGTTCCCTCATCTGTAAAATGGGGATTAAAACTGTGAACCTGATTTGCTTGTATCCACCCCAACGCTTAGTACAGTGCCTGGCACATGGTGCCTAACAAATACCACAATTATTATTGTTAATATTTTTGACGTCAAATAAGGTCTTTCACTGATGGTTTTGATGCACCTCAAGAAGTAGTCCATTGGCACCTGGAACAGAGCTAGATTTCAGTGTCAAAAGTAGGTTGGGCACCCACTGTCCTCTGAGGAACTTATTTTTTAAATGGTATTTAAGTACTTACTGTACGCCAGGCACTTTTGGACACAGTTTCTGGCCCACGTGGGGCTCACAATTGTAACGTCCATTTTCCAGATGAGGGAACTGAGGCACAGAGAAGTAAAGTGACTTGCCCAAGGTTACACAGCAGACAAGTGGCAGTGTGGAATTGGAACCCAGGTCCCTCTGACTCCAAGGCCCCTTGTTCTTTCCACTAGGCCCTCACACTGGCCACAGCCTAAGCCCTATCCTAGATGCAGACGTAATGAGCAGGGCTTCCAGTCTGTGATCCTGGTCACTGCTTGAAACATTAAATGATACCAGATCATCATCATCATCAATCGTATTTATTGAGCGCCTACTATGTGCAGAGCACTGTACTAAGCGCTTGGGAAGTACAAATTGGCAACATATAGAGACAGTCCCTACCCAACAGTGGGCTTACAGTCTAAAAGGGGGAGACAGAAGATCCAGAACTGACCTCTAAGTAATGCTACCGGCTGTGACTGCTTCTCTCTCTTTCTCTATAGCTGCCACTCCCTAGATCTCACCATCAAAGGGAGACATGCCTGGGAAATTCAGCTTCAGCTGGGATGGTGTGTAGGAGAATTGGGTAACTTTTCATTAAATTCCTGGGTGTGTGCACTCATCCGCTCACCCGCTCAAGCACAGGGTGACACATAGTCACCTTGGTGACTGACCATGAGCTCTGCGTGGCAGTGTCTGACCAGATTCCCTTATATCTACAGTGCCTAGGCACATTGTAAGCACTTTATAAAAGCTACTATTATTATTATTATTATTATTATTATTGTTATTATCATCATCAGACTGGGTATGATTAGGCCCTGGACATTGATCCTGCCACTTTGAAAATGTCCTCAGATATCTCTCTGTAGGTGAGAAACAGAGAGGATAAGTACCACCTGAATAATTTGTTTTTACAAGGAATGGCGATCAGGCCTCCTCGTTGTCGGGCGTGAAATAGAAATAGTAGGAGTTGTATGAAGTAGAGGACTGTTAGGGTGTTTTTGCAACCATTTTACAATAATAATAATAATAATGGCATTTATTAAGCGCTTACTATGGGCAAAGCACTGTTCTAAGCGCTGGGGAGATTACAAGGTGATCAGGTTGTCCCACATGGGGCTCACAGTCTTAATCCCCATTTGACAGATGAGGTAACTGAGGTGCAGAGAAGTTAAGTGACTTGCCCATAGTCACACAGCTGACAATTGGCGGAGTCGGGATTTGAACCCATGACCTCTGACTCCAAAGCCCGGGCTCTTTCCACTGAGTCACGCTGCTTCTTTGTGACAACTGAGCAGAAGAGGGGAAGACTTGCTTTGGACTCTTTGTGTCGCTTTGTGTCTTTTATCATATACAACCTCACATTGCTGAACTTCTACTTGAAATACACAATAGTCCAGCTCATTGGGTGGCTTGATATTCATACAGCCTGTCAGAGAAAACCCTCCTGCATTTCAGCTGGTAAATAAATAGCTTGGCCCTCTGGATTATTCCTTATTTTCCCTCAGAATAGGTAGGATCATTCCCAGTGGCCATTACACACCATGCTGCCATTTTGTCGTCGTTGGGGGAAGAGCAGTGAAAAGGGGCTAGTGTTACGCTTTCCGGTACTCATGTTGAATTTCCAGCTGTAAATCCAAATTCACCAGAACCTCACCGTCGTGCTAGGTATGGGCCGTTTTGAAACAGATATGGAGAATGTTTCAGGTTATGAATGTGGGCAGCGTTCTTACCCTGGATAGCCCATGAGGAAATTGCAGAAAGAACCCAAGGTGACTACTTTTAATGTCTGGAGGAGGCTCTGAGAAACAACAATTCTTGCCCTGGAGTTAATGTAGCATTTCCCTCAGGGGAGGCTACATAGGCAGGGCTCTGTTTCAGGCCGTATTCATTAAAAAATATTTGTGGAAAATGTTTCCCAAGTTTTGAAACCTTAATGGAAAGTTATTTTAATAAAGGGAGTATGTGAGGAAGGTAAATGAGCACAAAATGGGTCCACTGTTCAGCGGTTTAAAATAAAGTGACCCATCTTAGGTAGTTCTGAAAGAGAAGAGCTTTGAAGGCCACTCAACTTGTCCCATCTCTGTCAGCAACATGGTTCTGTGTTAACCACCCATGCTGTTCTCCTAAGAAATCCCTATGGGTGAGGATGATGTCTTTGTTTGACTAAATTGATCGTTTTAAGGCAGGGAGGTCTAGTGGAAATAGCCCTGGGCTGGGGGTCAGGAGACCCAGCCTCTGGCTGCCTGGAAAATCTTGGACAGATTGATCCCGTGCTTCAGTTACTCCACCTGAAAAATGGGATAATAATTCCTGCTTCTTACTCCCTTTTAATAATAATGTGTAAGGATAGAATGAGATGAAACATGTGAATGAACTTCAAGTGGAGGGGGAAAGAAAATCCATCAGTAGGAAAAATGGCATAATCCTTTTATTTCTTTCCTGACTTACTGAAGGATAGTGGGATTTACCGCTAGTGCTTTTTCGGCAGACCAACACGGGAGGATTAAGAAAATGTTATGTTGAGAACATGCAGACAGGGTGGATTATTAAATTTTTTTTTTCGTAAGATTGTTTCCTCAGAGCGGCTCCTGATTGGCCTCTGTAAAACTTGAATCTGACTCGTTCCTCCTACATTTAGGTGTAATTATTGGGTTTCAGGGACTAGTGGAAAATCACCTAAACAGGAGTAGTTAAAGGTGTGGGCAGAGTTTTGAAACCAGAAAACTGAGCTGTGCCTTCTCTTCTGTGTTACAGATTTGCACTTCAAATCATCAGTCCCGTAGGACCTTGTAGCACTTAGAGTCCATGTGGGAATGGGAGAAATACTGGACTTGAAGGGGAGGATGGAAGGGGAAATCTTTTTTTTTTTTCTTTTCCTTAGTAACACTCCCCCTGCCCCCTGGTTTCATCTTCACATAACTCTGAAAACTCCCTTGAGCCCTCCCAAGGAGTCAGGTCTGAGGAGATGGAAAAGTTTGAAGGTGGCAGGACAAATTATAGAAAATAAAGCCATTAAAATCCAAGAGCCTGAAGCACCAAAAGGTCTAATTGCCCAAGATTCCTAAAACAAACCCCAAACAAAAAAGAAAGACAAGACTTTATATCCCATCTTCTGTGGCTTTCCAACAACTGGCTTTTTTAGTCAGGCTGATTTTGATTTCTGGAATCTTCAGTTTGACTTTAATGTTTGGTTTGTTGTGAAACCCAGGAAAAGACGATTTGTATCAGCTCAGCACAGTTCCACAGTGGAGTCACGGGGAGGTTCACCTCACACAGATTTGGGGCCCAAATAGATTATCACTAGAAAATTCCTTTCAATAAATTCAGTTTAAATGGTTTAGGGGAAACACATTTGGTGGCTTCCATGTGTTTCTCACCCTTTGGCCCTATATGTAATCCTACACTTTTTAAAACCGGGGAGGGGACTATCATGTCCATAGGACTTTTACATAGCTACTGGCCAGTAACTACTTAATAAATAATAATAATAATAACAATAATAATAATAATAATAATAATAATAATAATGGTACTCATTAAGTGCCACGTGCCAAGCTATGTTATGTGCTATGTGCCAAGCACTGTTCTAAGCACTGGGGTGGATAGAAGTTAATCAAATCGGACACATTCCCTGTCCCACATGGGAATCACATTCAATCCCCATTTTTCAGGTGAAATAACTGAAGGCCAGAGAAGTGTAGTGACTTGCCCAAGGTCACTCAGTAGACATATGGCAGAGCTGGGATTAGAACCCGGGTCCTTCTGATTCCCAGGCTTGTGCTCTATCCATTGTGCCACGCTATTACTACAATCTGTGCTAATCAAGATATGTAAATTGAGTTTCATTCAAAGTGCAGATGAAAAACATCCACTGTAATTACAATTTTCAGTTCTAGCCTTATTTTAAAGCTAGTTTATGTTATGGAAACAGCAGTTTGAAACCTACCAAAGAATTGCATATTTGTATACTTTTCTAGTAGGTGCATCATGTAGAAGAAAACCTAACGACAACTGTGCTACTATGAGTTTGTATATCTGAAAGTACACTTTATGCAACTAATTCAGATATACAAACATCAAAATGAAAGAATAACAAAATAACTGAAATAACATAGTGAGTCTTTTCAACAGGGCCTTACCTCATTTTGTAGTTTAGGAAGATGGATACTTTGGGGCAGAGGAATGGATTTTAAAGCAGACCTTTAATCATTAAGTCTTCCAACCTTAATATAAGAACCAGATAGAGGGATAAACTCACTGAAGAGTATTCAGAAGGTTTCATGCTTATGAGTATAAATTGTGATATTTGAGTACTCCTGGATTATTATGAAATAATCATTCAACCAAGGGTATTAAGTGTTTACTTTGTGAAGAGCACTGTACTGAGCTTTTTGGAGAGTACAAGACAGATATGGTAGACACACTCCCTGCCCACAAGGAGCTTACAGTTTAGAGTAATTTGGCAAGTAATGCACCATGCCAGAGTAGAAAGCACAATATTGAGTTTTTGCAGGTCGACTGGCTCCTACACACTGCTAGGTTCTGTGAACTTCATATCTACCTTTACCTTCTTAGAGGGATCCTGTTCTGTAATAAACCCACGGAGTGGAAAACCTTTTTTGAACAAATGAACAACGAAAAAACCCCATGGCCTTATGTCCCATTTGAGGCACCTTTGAAAACAAAATATTTGACGAAAAATGTAAAAGCTGATGGTAACAGGAGACACCTCTTTTATTAAAACAAACAAAAACAAACTAACATGGTATTTGCTACATGCTTAATAGTGTCAAACACTGTTTTACATGTTGGGATAGATACAATCAGCTTGGAGCACCTCTCCATCATATTAAGCAATTGAAAAGAAGCTGTGTTCTCGTACAGAGTTGAAACAGTATGATTTGTTCAGCCTCACATTACGAAAAGAAACAAAATCTTACTGATCCCAAGAGTCTCCCATGCAAATACCTGACTGAGTAGCCTTGATATTCCTTGGTTAAGAGTAGCTACCAGTTGGGTGGTGGACTGGCGGAAGACTTTCCTAAGCTAGGGAAAAAGCACATGATAAGGACTGTCATCTTTGCCATGCAATATAGGGAAGAAATCACCCTAATTTGTGGTTATTTACAGCATTGTAAATCAAGGAAATGCCATGAAGTGCCAATAAAAAAATGTTTAAAATCAGCTTTAAATAGCAAAACTCTCAATACCAGCTCATAAAATGAGACTTGGCAGTTCTTGGGTAGTTATGGTTAAATTGACAGTCCTTCAGGGAGTTAAGATATCCAAAAAACAGAAGTAGTTAGAAATATAATGATATATGGTGGCATTTGTTGGTTGAAGGGAATTTATGGGTCACATTTAAATTTTTGGTGTACCAAGGAGTAAGCTGCAGCGTACGAGAGGGAGAGCATCAGTAAGAGCTATTTCATGCATCATTAATCTAAAAGTCTTCATCCTTAAGAAGACCTAGACCTGAAGGATAGACAGTGACCCATATATATTTTCCTGAAACAGGATATTTTTCAGGCATGAAGTTAGGTGGAGAACAGTGCAAATCCACAGGGGCGAAACAGGAAGGTCAAAAAAAATGTGAGAAGGGGGACCGCAAGTGGAAAATCTGAAAAAGGCCATAATTAAGGCATGAAAAATTTACTTTGCAAATGCCGAAGTGTGCAGGCCTGATTCCCAGGGACCAGCTTAAGCTAACATTTGCTGGGCTGCAT
The DNA here is from genome assembly GCF_015852505.1 of Tachyglossus aculeatus. Lineage (NCBI taxonomy): Eukaryota > Metazoa > Chordata > Mammalia > Monotremata > Tachyglossidae > Tachyglossus > Tachyglossus aculeatus. The sequence continues at coordinate 18,326,721 of NC_052078.1, read as the reverse complement.
CGGAGATGATCTGAATGTGAGGTGACCTCCTGTTAGCTGGTGTCGGCCAAGGCCAGCATTCATTTTTTTTTTTCAGGGATTCCATTATTCCCTACCTGTTTTTGCAATATCACTTTTATGATGGCCAGCGTCCAGGCTGCCGCTCCGGCTCGGGTCCCGTCTCTCCTTGCTCTCCGTCAGCGGCACCAGCCGTTTTTGCAGAGCTGCATTCAGTCCCTCCCACTCTTTCAACCGTTGCCTCCCACTGCGTGTGCACGCATACGTGTAACCCCCACATGAAGCCTCATGTAACAAAACCTGCCAGGTTCCAATCAGTCGTCAATAGTATCTGAGTACAGAACACTACGAGTGCGTTGGAGAGTGCTGTAAAGTTAGTAGTACGGTTTACAGTAGATAAATGGAGGCATCCCCCCTATGTTTCCAGGAAAATATGGCCTTTCTTTCCATAGGCATTTAAGATCCGCGGGGATCAAGGTACCTCACAAATGGCTCGTCGTGCTGCCTTCAGGCCCCACCTACTTCTGGTTGTCCGGAAAGGAAGGTCCCGGCTAGTGTTTATGAAGTGGTTTGTCTTTAGAAATGTACTGGCAAGCAGGAGGGAAGTGATGGTGTTCTTGCCAAAACCTTCGCTCAAGCCGAACACATCTCTTTTCCTGCTTATGGAAACAGTCTTTCTCTCTACCCTTTCCTCTTAGGTGCACTTGTAATTTCAAAGTGGTGTTTAAACTCCTCTTCTCCCGTAAACTCTTTGACTACTCTAGCCCTCTTTTCCTTCTCCTCTAAACTCACTTGGGTGTCTGTGATTGTTTCCATGCCTGGGCAAATCCCCCAATACACACAGGGGGCAAGACACGAAAAGTCCAGAGGATTAAAAAAGAAAAATACGTTAGGAACCCAGGAGTAGATTTGGTTTAGAAGCTGCCTTAGTGTGTAAAGTTTGGGAATTGTGCTTGATTTGCTTACTCTCTTGAAGAGAGTGACTGGTACATATCTATTCTATTTATTTTATTTTGTTAGTATGTTTGGTTTTCTTCTCTGTCTCCCCCTTTTAGACTGTGAGCCCACTGTTGGGTAGGGACTGTCTCTATATGTTGCCAATTTGTACTTCCCAAGCGCTTAGTACAGTGCTCTGCGCTCAATAAATACGATTGATGATGATGATGATGATGAAAGGCCAATTTCAGGTTTAATCTGCAGTTGTGCCTTTGCCTTTTTCCAAAAGTGTTTCCTTGAAGCACTCTGTTCGAACTTGGTCTGGACACAGCCAAGAAGAAAATAAAATACCTGTAGTCATTAGGGGCCTAGAAATTAAGATTTATTTCAAAGTTGTTGTTTTGGCAGTTATTAATTTTATTAAAATTACATACGTTGAGATGAAGAAGCACAATAATCCTGTTTCTCTAAAATATAAATTATGAATTCATTCTCATCTGTCGACTCTGCGTTGTTGAAGAGCCTTTGGTGGTGGTGGTGGGGAACATTTCTGTTTTGAAAAAGTTAAAGCAGCGATCGGAAAAATAAATTAAAGGTAACTGCAGAAGGAAATAATGCCAAGTATCTGTAATTGTAAAATCTTCTTGATGTATTTACAGGGCATTCTCCATGCTCAAAACCACATGACTAACTTCTCCACAATGGCTTATCTTCTCAAGTTTACCCCAGAGAACAAATTCCCTGCTCCTAAACAGGATCACAAAGTATGAATGGCCTTCGATTTGAATAAAAACACTCAGGATACATCTAACTGAAAAGTTTGTCAAAACAGACACAATTTATTGTCACAAAATATTTAATACCAGAATAACTTATTATGTAGTATGAACAAGAGTGAAGTATTTGTCTTGAGTTTTCAGTTCTACACTCCCATTATGACAAAATTCTGTCATGTGAAGTATCAAAAGTTGTCATGGAATCCTAAATACTTAAGGCTGGAAATCAATAAAATACATACTCCATCTGCCCATACAGTCACGTCATACATTTTTGCTTGGCACTTAATGACACCGCAAACAGCAATTTAGAAAACAAAGTAAAAAATATATACAAAATATTTTCATATCAAATCATCTCAATTATACACTAAATAACCTCCCCTGCCCCCCCCCCCCCCCCAAAAACACTATGTTACATTAAAAAAAGTCCTGCGAGTTAACACTACTGTTGATAGTTTCTGTGACCTCAATCAGTTTAATGCAACTGGAGCAGACTATTCTAAAAGTATTTTGCAACATAAAAGAAAGTTTCACCATGTGGCTGCATTATTGGCTCACCAGAAAGAGAGTTTCCAGTAAAAAGTAACAAAATAGGTTACTAGCAGGGGAAAAACATCCCTTCCCAAACAAGCCCAATCCCTTTCAGCTTTCTGTAGTTGGTTCCCTCTAAGTTATATTTGGTGTTTCTACTGTTTTATTCAAGTGCTCCCAAACTGAACAGAATATTATTGTTTGATTCAAGAAAAACAGGGTACCCAAAAACATCTTTTTTTCCATTGATTATTCCCTCTTCAATGGCAGTCAAGTTTAGAAACTGGAACTGTTATTTTTTAATGCATGATTTAGCTCCAACCTTTTCTCTAAACCCTCCCTTGGCCAAATGTGGAGATTTTCAATGTTTCATGTTCCATATGCTCTTAATTTAGGGAATAACTTCATGTGTGTATATATGGATTTCACTGAATTTTTCTCACTGAAATGCAGCTTGTCAATCAGCTGTCCTTATTTGATAAGTTCTAAATTAACTTTTTTTCTGGGTTGCATTGTACCAGTATCCATTTTTATCACAGAAAGACATTGATCTCAAGTACAAATAAGACACCACTCTATACATTTCGTTTCTGTACAAAAAGAGATTCTTTTTGGTTATTTATGTAACTTCAGTAAGTTTGTAGCAAAGCTTTAGAAGTAGTTTAAACTACATTATAGAAGGGTGTGGCAGTGACTTTTGGCAACACTTTCGACGGGAGCTTTACTGATCAAAACGGGTTATTGAATTTTTTAAAGATAATTTGAAGGACGTATTTCTTAAATATACATGTGGAGTATTGCACTTTTCAAAGAAGTGAAGTATTTTGGTAGTTTATAACATACTGCATATACAGGCAAGAAACATGCATAACGACCTCTACATCCCTTGAAAAACATACTGTACAAATTTAATACTGTAGAATGTAAAAAGAGGAGCAGTTCCTTTAAGGGGACCAGATTTTTCCATTTGTACCTGTAAAGCGCACTGCAAGGGCTCTTGCCTATTCTGGCCAAAACCCTGGGAATGGCCAGGCCCATCTGGAATAACACACGTAGACTAAGCATTACGGCGTTGTCATTTTGAGGCATGACTTCTTGTACTATGCCCACGTTTATAGCTTATTTTTGGAAAGCAAGGCACTTACTGTAATAGCAATGCAAGACATTTTATGCATAGTTTTGAGTAACATAAAATAAGTTAATATTTTGATAAAAACAGGTTTTTTTATAATTTATATGTCATTTATAGAAGCAACTAAAACCAGTCATTTCATTGAATTAGGAGAGTCTGAGGGGCGGGGGGTAGATTTCTTACTGACCACGATGCGGATGAAGGGGGACCGTTTTCAATGTTGGCTCCAGATCTGGCTTTTCGGAAATACAGATGATGTGAGGAACGTCCATTTGATCCAAATGGTAACCTGCTCTTAAAACTGCTGGACTAGTGGCACTTTGACAGTCTTTACTTCTGATATGTGTGAGGATTTCTGAATGATGCAGCTGGTAGTTCCCTGCAGTTTGTCTTTCCCCTGCGCGAGGTTTGTTAAGGCCATAGCTGCGTTGATCTCCTTCCAGTATGTTTCGTCTTTGCTCGTCCCCTTTCTGTTAGCTGCACTAGATTTAAGTAAAATGGAGAGAAGACACTGACATGTTACACTGCCCTGGCAGAGCTCTCCCAACAGAAGTTGATAACGGGGTACCACGGAGAATGCTATCCTCACCTGTCACACTTGTTGGGTCCATTGTCCAGCGTTTCTGAAAGCGGAGGGAACAGGCAGTTACTTTCAAAGTGCAGCACAGATGCCAAGAGTGAAAGGATTCATGAAGGGATATGGCCAGAGGCAATTAGGGCTCTTAAACACCCCAGTTTCTTTTGGGCAGCTACTTTGGGGAGGGTGTGTGTGTCTGATCCTTTAGGATTTGTGCCCTGAAAGCTCAGATCCATCAGTCAGCTCCGCTCTAGGGCGTGCACTCTTCTCTACCCATTTCATCGTGCCACTGAAAATGATCTTTTGGATTTGTTCCACACCAAAGTCATTCTTTCCTCGGAAGACTTCATCAGAAAGAGCTGGGAACCATAAGTCGGGGGCCAAGCTTGGTCTAGAAACCCAACCAAGTCTGTTTGGTTAGCCACATTTTTTGATGATCTCTGAACTGGTCTCAGCCTCACTTGCTTTGGTAATCACATCTCCACAACAACAGGACTTGCTCCAGATTTCTGGCCTTTGAGCAAATCACCTAACTCTCACCGTTTCCTCGGCAACGTAAGTGCGGTGGTAGTTTTGGTACCCAGCCCAGCATCCAGCGGGATACTGGGGTGCTATGAGTGCTTGCAGCAAGAAGGAGCAATCAGGCCTTTCTCCCTCTGTTCTCGGCTTCAGCCAGGACCTTATTAGAGTGTTTGTGCCAACCAAGTCCTGGGCCCCATAGCAGGGACGTAGACCGTGTGCTTACTCACCTGGGAGTTTTCCTGAAAGGAATCCAGTGGCTGAGAATGAGGAGGGAAAGCGAGGCCGGCCTACAGGACTGTGTCCCCCTCTGTTCGTACTGGCCCAGGGGGTTCCCGTTCCCACCTCCCCCGCTTCATACCTAACTTTCTCCCAGAGACTCAGCTCAACTTGAGAATATCACATACACCTAATAGTAGCAATGCAACCCCTGGTAATTTTATCTAAAAACGTCAGAGCCTGCCACTACTTAGTTTTCATAAACATCCATCGCTTGTTTCACTAAGGAATTGAGAAGCAGAATTTTGCCCCAGGCTGCTTCCGCAAAATGGGAATTCTAAGGCAGCAGTTTGAGAACAGTTTGATCATTTAGAGGTGAATATCTGAGTGATTGTTTATGATTATTCCAGGTGTATCCCTATCTTGCTGTCCCACCAAATCCATCTTCCACACCCATTAATCTTAAACTCGGTAGGACCATGATACTGCCAGAGCTCGAATCTGGATAAGATGCCCATTCAGTAGGTAAGCTGGAATTTTGCAGGGGGTAGGTGGGGGAGAAAGCAAATGACCAGTTATGCCTTTGTTTAATTTTGCCTGTAGCTTCAGAATCTTGGTTGCCAAAGATAAGCAATAAGTTAGGGGGGTGTTTTAGTCATTGGAATGAGTTGGCCAAAGCTAAATAAGTCCCATGAAGCTTGAATAACGTAGAGACATAACAAAACCTTATTGTGAAAAGCCAGATGACTGATGTTCTGGTTCCCTAATGTAACAGTTTCACATAGATAACCTGATTTCAGCTTCTTTGCATAACTGCTAGGTCGGTGATAATGGCAGGGGAATATGTAGATGTCAAACATCATACGGTATTTTGCCAGTCAGAATTCAGACAGCAGGACACATAGCTAGTGAGCTTCCAATTCACTGGGACGGAGCGTTAGAGGGCTTGTTTTCATTGGGAAACAAGGTGCCCACAGCCAAGTGTGAAACCGTAATTGGTTGTGTGTTTCTGTGTGTGTTGTTTCAAGAAAATAGGTCAGATAGGAGTACAGGCAGTCCTTGTGAAATCTTAAAACACAGCAGGGTGTTTTTTCTTCTTTAATGATCTGAGTCCTAACTCTATTCTAGGTGCCAGTAGACAGCTGAATTAGGCACTGGGGGCATCAGGGGCCTTCCAGCATGGACTTTTTATTATTTTCCAGCAATAATAGAAAAGCTTTCACAGGAAACCATGTGTGCCCCTAATGCTCCTGGACCAATGTCCAATATAACCCGGGTCAACTTTCCCCACAGACCTTGGGGATTAAGACTGTGAGCCCCCTGTGGGACAACCTGATCACCTTGTAACCTCCCCAGTGCTTAGAACAGTGCTTTGCACATAGCGCTTAACAAATGTCATTATTATTATTATTATTATAGTCTTTGGCATTCAGGGGCAGACTGTAGAGCTGACACTGTCTGAGAAAAACAAAACAAAAAAATCCCAAGGAACATGGAATTATTCTTCTTGATTACAGTCTGCCCTCCAGGCTATCTGAGCCATTGCAGAATAGAGAATTGCAGAATTTCTTGGCTACTGCAGTGGACTGGAAGTGACCTTCCCCAGGTGTGGCATGGCCACATGCCTGAGGGAATAATAGTTTTGTTAAAAAAAAAAAAATGGAGGAGAGGGCAAAGAGGAGGCAAGGAAAACCTGTCTCTGAACATAAGGCACTGAACCTAAAGGAACATCCTAATGAGCTCACCGCTGTCCCTTGGTGGGTCCCAATGGGGTCTCTGGAGGTGCTAAACTACAGTGAGAGGGGCAGGCTGGCCAATTTTGGGCTTTTGCCTGGTCTCACGGAGACTTTGTGCCTCCGAGGACCTCCAATGGAGCAGCACTTGAACACCATTTCAGTCACGGTGGCAAACAGGAGGCAGTTTCAGTCTAAAACTGGGCATCTGGTTGGGAGTCTTAAGATTTTTGCTATTCTAATATTTGAAAATAAAATTTGGGGAAATTGCCTAGTTCCCTTAAAGCACTCACAGCATTTATTTCAGGATGCTGAAAAGAATACCGCCCATCTGGGTGACTCAGGTTTAATTTTTTTCCTCTTATGTTGTTTCCTCTCAGCTGGGGGATTTGCTTTCTTTACAATGTGGTTCATGTTTTCTTCTTCTCTGTTCTGCTTCTTTCTCACTTTGGTCAGTTCTGCTTTGCCCCTACCCAAGCACAAATTAAACTACCATGTCAGACACCAGTGAGCTGAAAATCCATGTCAGAGTGAATTACTTCCGAGGCAACGGGTTGGCAGGAACATACGTTAAAAGACACTGTTTCGAAACAGTTGAGGCCCACTAACCAGGAATATTTTGGATGTTGGGAAACCAAAAATCTCTATGAAACTTTTGGCGTAAGTGGCTACAACTGTCCTCTGGCCTCAATTTACAGCTGGAGTGGTGAGTGTCACGGCACTTTCACAATAATGAGCCTCAGTGAACTGCCTGCAAATTCCTGGCCATCCCACCATAAATGAGAAGCAGCTTGGCCAAGTACAAATCAATCAATCAAACTTATTGAGTGCTTACTGTGGGCAGAGCACTGTACTAAGTGCTTGGACAGTATAACAGAGTTGGTATACATGTTTCCCTGCCCTCAGTGAGTTTGCAGTCTAGAGCGGGGGAAGAACACAGGCCTGGGAAGCAGAGGACCTGAGCTCTAATTCTGGTTCCACTCACTCCATGTCTCCTGTGTGCCCTTGGACAAGTCACTTATCTGAGCTTGAGTTTGGTTCTCGATCCTATTTCAAGCAGACTTACATTCCCGAGGAGGCCCTGAAGCAATTCAGGCTCGTGGGTGCACAATGAGCCAGAGATCCATGGCAACCCCAGACCAGGCCAGGCTCTTCATGACTGGACGCACCAAATGGCCTGTGAGAAGACCTGAAAGTGGTTGTTTGCTCCAAATTGGCAGTGTTAGCCCACATTTTCCAGTATTACCAGTGCCTTTCCCAACAGTTTACCTCCTCTCACTGGCCCCTGTACTCAGAGCTTGAGAGTACAAGTGTCTGCCTGAAACAGAAACTCCTGTTTCATTTCCACTGCCCCATGTTAACCATGAAATAGTGATGATAATAATAGTAATGGGAAGGAAAGGAATCATTTATTCAATATCTTTTCAGTTGGCTACTTGACTTCCCACCATTCCTCACAAGGATGTTATGAGGATAAAATGAGAACTGATTTGAAAGTGCTGTGGAAAAACACCTGCTATACAAATTCTGTGGATGAGGTCTGACTTTGCCTCTTCATTATAATAATCATCAAAACATTTACAAATTGGAGAATCTGTGTGTTGCATAAGTATTGGAAAAAGTTTAACAAAGTCACGGTCCTTGTCCTCCAAAAGCTAAAAGAAAGCAACACAGATGATGCTCCCATAAAGGATTTTTTTTTCCCAACCAAAATAAACCAGCTGTGACGTTTTTACTTAGGTTAAGGAGACAAAGGGGGGCCAGCAGGAGTGAGAAGAGGGGGGAGGAGCTGGAGAAGGACATCTTATATTTTTTAATTCTTCTTGACCTCTTGCTGCCTTCGACCCTGGGCATGGCTTAGTGGAAAAAGCAAGGGCTGTATAACTGTATGCTGTATGACTTTGGGCAAATCACTTCACTTCTCTGTGCCTGTTACCTCATCTGTAAAATGGGGGTTAAGACTGTGTACATGGGACAACCTGATTACCTTGTATCTACCCCAGCACTTAGAACAGTGCTTGGCACCTAATATGCGCTTAACAAACACCATCATTATTATTACTGTTATTCCGGAAACACTTTTTAAAGTGTTAGCTTTAGTCTTACAGGTGCTTTCTGATTCTCCTCTTAGCTCCCTGGCCTAGCTTTTTCACCAACTCTCCCTCTGTCTCTCCCCTAACTGTGGAGGGTGTCCCTTAAGGCTCTGTTCTAGGTCCTTTTCTCTTCTCACTTTACAGTCACTCTTTTGGAAAGCTCATCTGCTGCTATGGCTGCAACTATCTACTCTATATGGATGTTTTCCAAACCTGTATCGTTAGCCCTCTCATACTTCCGCTTGCTTCTTATGTTGCCAACTTGTACTTCCCAAGCGCTTAGTACAGTGCTCTGCACACAGTAAGCACTCAATAAATACGATTGATTCTAGGGCACTGCTACATGGATGGACCATGCAACTTGTCATCTTTCCTCATGATTGATAAGTTTCCTAATACTGCTCCCACCTAACCCGTCACAACCATCCTCCCCATCTCTGAAGCCCATAACTGTGGTATTTCCCTCGACTCCTCCCTCTCTTTCAATTTCTGATTCAGTCTGTCCCCAGATCTTGTCGGTTTCCTGGGATCCACCCTTTCCACTCCATCCAAGGGTTACCAGGTTGGTCCAAGTCATCCAGCCATCAATCATCACCCTCTGCCAAGCCCTTGGGAGAGTATAACAGAGTAAGTAGACATGATCCTTGGCCTCAAGGAGCTTACCACCTCCGAGCTGGACTTTGACATCAGCCTCCAGTTTTCCCCCCACTCTGGTCAATACTTCATTCTGCTGCCTAGATCACTTTTTTCGAAAATGCACTTTTGCACATCTCCCTGTTCCTCGGAAATCTCCACTCGTTGCTCCATTCCTCCCCACATAAAGCTAAAGATCAAGAGCTTCTGTCTTAAGGCACTCAATCCTCTCTCTTCCTCCAGTGAATCAGCCCTCTTCTCTCACCACATCCCAGCTTCCACTTTTCCTTTCTCTCAAGCTTACTCAGTGAGCCTTGTTCTCATCTCTCCAGCTTGCTCACATCCTGCCCCAGCCTGGAACTCCCTCCCCCTTCAGCTCTGACCAGGGCACTCCCCATAAAGCCCTTCTGAAATCACATCTACTCCAGAAGGCCTTCCCCATTTGATTTCTAATCTCCCCTCTTAAATCCTCCCTTTTGACTGTTGAAGACTTCTGCCTGATGTCATAGTACTTATCCTTTCACTTAAGCACTCATACATGTACTTTCCTTCTTCCTCCTATCTGAAATGTATTTTAGTACCTGTCTCCCTTGGTAGATGGTAAGCTACCTGAGGGTAACGAACCTGTCCACTAATTCTACTGTACTCTTCCAAGTACTTAGTGCTATCCATCCAGTAGGAGCTCAAAATACTATCAAAAAGAAGCAGAGGAGGAAAGGAAATGAACATAAAATAAGCAGCCTGCCTCTCCCACCCTCTCCCACCTGGCTGGGCTTGCTCCCCTCGACGACATTAAGATCCCAAAGTAAAAAATGAGCTGAGCTGGAACAGGGGAGAAGAGGAAGCAGGGAAGGGGACATTGTCTTGAGGGCTCCCCAAAGGACCTCCAAAGGCCCCATGGTATAGAATTGTTGTGTTTAGACTAAGGAATTAGGACCCTGCCAGAAATCGAAAAGTGAGCCCCAGAGGAAGAAACATGTCCTACTCATTGTTGACATTGGAAAAAAAAAAAAACGAACTAGAGAACCAGGTTCTGCTTTGCAACTTCACTTTTCCCCCATGGGCCCCTGGCTAAACAGAAAATCCTGAATCAAAGGCTGTAAGGGTAAAAACCACACTGACTGAACCCGACACAGGGGCAGGAGTGTTGGCCAGATGGCTTCCCTGCCTGCTTCCAGTCCCGGTGACAAACTTGGAAGGGTTGGGGAGGAGCTGGAACTGTAGTCAGGCAGCCCTGGTTCAGCACAGCTCTTTCCCCTGCCTCCCACCCTCACCTCCACCCACCTCCAACCCCACCTTCAGTGGCTGCTGGCAGCTGCCAGAAAACATTTAAAAAATCCATCAGGTGTTTTTGTTAAAAACTGCCCACATGCATAGTCTCATCTGTAAGTCTAACTAGACAATTAGGACAGGGACTGCTTTCCAACCAGAGCTAAATGCATCCTTGGCTCCCTGTATGAAATAGTGCTAGTTTCTCAAACTCTTTTTCCTCAGGAGCATTTAGGTTAGTAAGGAGTCCACACACATTTTTCAGAATTTGATATGTAATACCAAGGAAGCTGTCCAAATTCCAGTCCGGGGAATGTTAAAACTGCTTTTTACAGCTTCCCTGCCCTTTTAACTAGACATGCTGTTGCAGTCACTGTCCTTGCAGGGACAGTTGCAGTCACTGTCCCACAGCACCTGTATATATGTATATATGTTTGTACATATTTATTACTCTATTTATTTTACTTGTACATATCTATTCTATTTCGTTAGTATGTTTGGTTTTGTTCTCTGTCTCCCCCTTTTAGACTGTGAGCCCACTGTTGGGTAGGGACTGTCTCTATATGTTGCCAATTTGTACTTCCCAAGCGCTTAGTACAGTGCTCTGCACATAGTAAGCGCTCAATAAATACAATTGATGATGATGATGTTTTTACATATTTATTACTCTATTTTACCTGTACATATCTATTCTATTTATTTTATTTTGTTAGTATGTTTGGTTTTGTTCTCTGTCTCCCCCTTTTAGACTGTGAGCCCACTGTTGGGTAGGGACTGTCTCTATATGTTGCCAATTTGTACTTCCCAAGCGCTTAGTACAGTGCTCTGCACATAGTAAGCGCTCAATAAATACAATTGATGATGATGATGTTTTTACATATTTATTACTCTATTTTACCTGTACATATCTATTCTATTTATTTTATTTTGTTAGTATGTTTGGTTTTGTTCTCTGTCTCCCCCTTTTAGACTGTGAGCCCACTGTTGGGTAGGGACTGTCTCTATATGTTGCCAACTTGTACTTCCCAAGCGCTTAGTACAGTGCTCTGCACAAAGTAAGCGCTCAATAAATACGATTGATTGATTGTCCTTACCCACTGCATGTTGGTGCTAAGTGGCTGTTTGGTAGCTGTGGTATTGCAGTGCTAAGCCAGTAAGTTTTGGAGTTATTCACTCCGTGGCATTCCAGGTGCTTGGGAATCTTGGGTGTGAGTGAGAGACGTGTACTGTGTGTAAAGCTCTACTAAAGAGAAAAATGACTGCTTTTAATGGCCTGATGGGGAGGCCTCCCTGACCCACTGGCCAGAAATTAAGCACTCCCCTTGGATTAATTAATTTACTTATTTATGGCATTTAAGTGCCTACCACAGGCAAAGCTCCGCACTAAACCCTGGGATTGATACAGTATAAGCAGATTGGACACCATATTCATCCCACAAGGAGCTCACGGTCTACAGTTTGGGGTTTCCTATATGTGGCATGGGAATATATAGAGGTTTGAGGAGTCTGGAACTTTTGGGTGTTTCTGTCGGTGGGGACCTTTCTCCTGTAGCAAAAAAAAAAAAAAGGCTGAAGTTATTTGACTACTTCTGTATCTAGGCTTGAAAAGGGCGTGTCCCATTAGTCCATAGAGTCAAGGGCAAGGATCTTGTCATTACGTCGCTTGTATGTTCTCCTGTGCCTAGAACAGTGCTGGGTGTGAAGGTACTAAGGAAATGCTATTGAACCAAAAGTGCTTTATTTTTCAAAGAGTAACCAGTCATGACCTCAACTAAAAGTGCTTTATTTCTCAAAGAGTAACCAGTCATGACCTCGACTCCGGGGCCAAAGCCTGTTCTCCTCCCTGCCCCATCCCCAGGCACGGTCCTGTGTCCCAGTTACACTGTAACTGCTTCTCCCCCAGATAGGCTGGGATGGGCTTTTCCCAGATTTACAGAACGGAGAATATTTCATAAGAACTGGAGCCTGTTTTCGGGAGAGCGGTGGGCCACAGAAAGGAGGTATGCCAGGGTAGGCTGGGGGCAGGGTGAAAGCAAAAGGGAAGCTGATTTTTGCAACCCTGACCATGGATCCGTTCTCCAGGGCCTTTCCTCAGTAGATGAGGGCTTGAGGCTGAGGTCCTTCGGGAATTCTCAAGCTTGGCATTTATTCTTGTAGTTGGGATTGCTGCTCTCCTGTTATCTCCCTGAGTGAAGAAACCAGAGGTGAAAACTCGGGCTTGGAAATGCTTCTCTGGTTTAATCAGAGCACTTCCTATAGGAGGGAGCATCTTTCTCTTACACTCCCCTGGTTTTTCTGATACAGACATTAAAATAAATAATTTAAAGCAGTTACTCCACTCCAGCTATGTGGAAGGTAAGTTTAGGAAACGGGAATTAATTTAGCTTTCAGAAGAACACTTAACACCTGACTCAATTCTGCAACGTGCATCTGGAAAATACTAGGTTGTTACACTTTTATCTCATCCTCAACAATAATTTCAAGTTATTTTCCGTTGTTTTTAATCAGTCTTTCCTAAAATGAGCCCAGGGAGTAGGGTGGAAACATTCTAATTTAGCAGATTAGGTTAGTCTAGGATTCAGATTACCCTCAGGTCCTCAGTCTGTTGCTTAGCAGAGTGAGCCACTCCACTTGTAGAGCAAAATGAAGATTACAGAGGGTGTCCACCAAGTGCCCCTTCTGGTAGATAAATTGCTGAAATAAAAAGTGATTCAATGCCAAGCTGTTAAACGGTATTGGTGTTTCTTGACAATACTTCACCAAAATAGGGCATCCACTCAGTATTGATTAATACGTATGAAAGTCACACTGATCATTCATTCAGCTGTATTTATTGAATGCTTACTCTAATAATAATAATAATAATAATGGCATTTGTTAAGCGCTTACTGTGTGCAAAGCACTGTTCTAAGCTCTTGGGGGGATGCAAAGTGATCAGGTTGTCCCACGTGGGGCTCACAGTCTTAATCCCCATTTTACAGATGAGGTAACTGAGGCTCAGAGAAGCTAAGTGACTTGCCCAAGGTCACACAGCAGACATGTGGCGGAGCCAGAATTCGAACCCATGACCTCTGACTCCAAAGCCCGTGCTCTTTCCACTGAGCCACGCTGCTTCTACTCTGTGCAGAGCACTGTACCAGGCGCTCGGGAGAGTACAATACAATAAACAGACACAGTCTGCCCACAATGAGCTTACAGTCTAGAGTGGGGGAGACAGACATTAATATAAATTACAGATATGTACGTAAATATTGTTGGGCTGGTGGGGAGCAAAGGGAGCAAGTCAGGGTGATGCAGAAGGGAGTGGAAGAAGAGGAAAAGGGATATTTATTGAGTGCACACTATATGCAGAGTATATTGTCCTATGGGCTCAGGAGAGTACAATACAATACTAGGAGCTTGCACTTACCACCTAGAAAAATGGACCGTACTTAAGGTATTTTGAGGAAGGATATCCTTGTTGAAAGTATGTGAACTCGCCAAATTACAGAACAAGAAAGAATAGAAAGACAAAAGTGCTCCAAGAATCCTCTTTTAGAAGAAGTAGTATTTATTAAAAACTCACTGTGTGAAAAGTACTCTGTACTTAGCACTGGGAGAGAATACACAGGTGGGAGAAGCAGCATGGCTCAGTGGAAAGAGCCCGGGCTTTGGAGTCAGAGGTCATGGGTTCAAATCCCGGCTCCGCCAATTGTCAGCTGTGTGACTTTGGGCAAGTCACTTCACTTCTCTGGGCCTCAGTTCCCTCATCTGTAAAATGGGGATTAAGACTGTGAGCCCCACGAAGGACAACCTGATTACCTTGTAACCTCCCCAGCGCTTAGAACAGTGCTTGCACATAGTAAGTGCTTAATAAATGCCATTATTATTATTATTATTATTAATTAGACAGTCTCTGTCCCCTGTCTGAGGGGTGGGGGGAGCTCGCAATCTTTTACTGTTCTCAGACAAATCAGAAACAGGCCCTGGGAAGTAGGGGAAGGACGAGTATAGTCTCCGTGTACTTCTACATTATATGTACATGCAGATGATATTTAAATCAGGCTCTTGGAGAACAATTTCATAGAAATTAAGATACAAAGGGCTGGAATTGCACACATGTTTTAAATATATTTAGAAGTAATGTGCAGATGCTTTGTTAATAGCATACAGTCCCTAACTAAACAAAGTACCTAAAATGGGAGGCCCTTTCGCCTCCATATTTTATTTATTAAGAATACCTTGTTGACCCAGAGGAAAATACTGCCCTTTATACGGAGAGCAATACTCAGCTGTCCTTTATCTCTCCTTCCTTTTTCCACACCTCTTGCTGAATTTGGGGACACATAAATAGCATGTTCACAATAAGCAGCATATGTGAACCAGCTTTTAAAAACATAAGCAAAAGGAGGAAAGAAAGAGCAAGTCAGAAGAACACTGTACAGAAAGAGGCAAAGGAAGCAGTGAGAAAAATGAAGTTTACACTAGCGACGTGAGCCGGCTTAGAGATCCTTAGATACTTATCCATCCCTCTGGGCCTCAGAGGTGGTACAGATTTCACATTACGGGGGGTGGTTTTGAAATGAGGTCTTTTCCATTTTAAACACCCTGAACGCTATTCCTCGGGGGAAGTGGGTGAGTTTGGATTGAGAGGAGACTTCAGTGATGTGTAAGTCTCTGGTTCGCGCTTGCTGCAAAAAAATGCGAAGCTTTTGAACGGAGGAAAAAGGGACGGTATTTGTTAGGCAGGGTCTGATGTGAATCCACAGTCCTGTTCCTGCCTGGTTAGCAACTGGCCGTTCTGCCCTGTATTTGGTGCTTCCTTGGGGACATGCCAAGAATATGCGAGAACACGGAGGATGATCAAGTTCCTTTCTAAGTTGGAAACCAGGGGGGTGAAAACACTAAAGTTGGGTCAGCAAGCCATTCCCACTGAGGACACAGTAGGGATAACAGGCAGCCCGACTTCTTGGATGGTAAACAGCTGGCCCCTCAACCACCAGTTGCCTTCAGTAGAATTTATGCTGACCCATAAAAGGCTGCCTGGAAGAAAGTGAGTTTTAAGGAGGGTGTTTGTCAGGTAGTTCAAGGATAGGGTGTCACAGAAGATGGAAAAAGCATGAAAAAAGACAAGGGAACGAAGGTCCAAATAGCTATTATTATGTTGGTCCTTGTTGTGCTTGTGAGCCCACTGTTGGGTAGGGACTGTCTTAGGAGAAGCAGCGTGGCTCAGTGGAAAGAGCATGGGCTTTGGAGTAAGAGGTCATGGGTTCAAATCCCGACTCCACCAATTGTCAGCTGTGTGACTTTGGGCAAGTCACTTAACTTCTCTGTGCCTCAGTTCCCTCATCTGGAAAATGGGGATTAAGACTGTGAGTCCCCTGTGGGACAACCGGATTACCTTGTAACCCCCCAGCGCTTAGAACAGTGCTTTGCACATAGTAAGCGCTTAATAAAATACCATTATTATTATTATATGTTGCCAACTTGTACTTCCCCAGCGCTTAGTACAGTGCTCTGCACACAGTAAGCGCTCAATACGATTGATTGATTATGTGCCAAGCACTCTTCTAAGCACTGAGGTAGATACAAGTTAATCTCACTGGATATAGTCCCTGTCCCACATGGTACTCACACTCTGAATCCCTGTTTTACAGAGGAGGGAATTGAGGCCCAGAGAAGTTAAGTGGCTTGCTCAAGGTCACACAGCAGATATGTGGTAGAGCTGGGATTAGAACCTAGGTCCTGCTGACCCTCAGGCCCAGGCTCTATTCACTAGGCCCCACTGCTTCTCATTAACTCATTCCTGAAGGTTTATACTGAAAGTTTCAAGGGGGGCAGGGGGAATTATGAAGGGAGCTGAAAGGAGTTAACTAGAAATGGAGAATGGAGGTTAGTTGAGTAGTAGCAGAGAGCACACTGCTCTAAGCACTGGCAAAAAAGTGCACAGTGGGAATTGGATGTAGTCCTGTCCCTCAAGGAGCTCACGGGCTATGAGAAGATTAGTAGTGACAATTGGCACCAGATGGAGGAGGTGAAGAAGCCAGAAATAAAATGCTCCCCTGAGCAGCCTTAGAAAAAAAAAACAACCCTGAGAAGACTGTGGGGCTTCAGTCCAATTTAGAATGAATTTCTAAGCAATCGTGAGTGACCATGCCAACCTCAGTGAGAAGCAGCGTGGCTCAGTGGAAAGAGCCCGGGTTTGGGAGCCAGAGGTCAAGGGTTCGAATCCCAGGACCGCCACTTGTCAGCTGTGTGACCTTGGGTAAGTCACTTAACTTCTCTGAGCCTCAGTTCCCTCATCTGTAAAATGGAGATTAAGACTGTGAGCCCCACGTGGGACAACCTGATCACCTTATCTCCCCCCAGCGCTTAGAACAGTGCTTTGCACATAGTAAGTGCTTAACAAATGCCATTATTATTATTATTATTATTATTATTATTTTTAGGGACAGGGAAAGCGACACCATCTGAAATAGTGCAACTACAGGGATGACATGAATTCACCTCAAAAGAGTTTGGAACCGATTCCAGGGATATTGGCAATCAGGGCACTGTAAGAAAGGCAGGTTTACTTCCCTTTTTGTTCATTCACCAACCAGTTTATCTCTCTGCAGTTACAATAACACTGAGGTTAATTTCAAGGCCTTACCTTGAAACCCAGTAAATAGCAAGTAACTTACAGATTCAGGATATTTTTGGTGCGGTGAGTTTTTGAGGACAGAGCCGTACGGGCCAAAATGTTGTGTCTGACGTGAGTGGGGATGGCCCTCGGAAGAGCAAGATATTTCTGGCTTCATATTTACAGGATTTAGAAAAGGCAGATTAAATTGTCTTGGGGCCAAAACAAGTGAAGCTTGCTTGCTTGTGCATGAGAATAGGGATCATCCAACCAGTATGCAGAATAGGCCTCCGTGAAACTTAGGGAGACCTCACAATTTATAACTCCCATAGACCTGGTATGTTTTGGGCGTAGGGGTGTAAGTAAAACAATGAAAGAAATTGTCTACCGTTGTCATATCCTCACACGTTTTGCTGGCCATAAAGCGTAACCTGTTGATGTCACGGCCTGGGCCACAGGCTGGGTGCTCCAGCCTTTCCCTCGGAGGTGAGGGGAGGGGACAAAAACTCCCGGGAAGAGTCCCCTATCCCTGTTCATCCCCCCAGCCTAGAATTCCAGGCTGGGCTGACTCCTTCTGCCTGTAAAATGACAATGAGGGCAAGGGGGTGAAACACTGTGCTAGTGGTGGACACACAAGTAATGGTTCCAAGATGCCATCATGAGTGATATTTTCACTCGTCCCCCTCTCCATCCCCCCCATCTGACCTCCTTCCCTTCCCCACAGCACCTGTATATATGTTTGTATATATTTATTACTCTATTTTACTTGTACATATCTATTCTATTTATTTTGTTAGTATGTTTGGTTTTGTTCTCTGTCTCCCCCTTTTGTGAGCCCACTGTTGGGTAGGAACCGTCTCTATATGTTGCCAACTTGTACTTCCCAAGCGCTTAGTCCAGTGCTCTGCACACAATAAGCGCTCAATAAATACGACTGATGATGACGATATTTTTCTATATCCCCATACCATTAATTCCCATTGAATCAGTGGCCTTTATAGCACAAATCTGCCACAACACAAAGGTTCTTTCTGAATACTACCCCTGTACTTTTTGGGTATTATTTCTTGTAAATATTTCATCACTGCACTGAACCATTTCAGTGCCCGGTAGTTTTTTTTCCCGAGAAACATGAATGGAAGATTTCTGGATAAGATTATACAGACGTATACTGCAATTAAAATACAGAGGATCAGAGCGTCAGAGGAACTGGGTTCTAATCCCAGCTCTGCCATTTGTATGCTTTGTGATCTTGGGCAAGTCGCTTAACTTCTCTGTGCCTGTTACTTCATGTATAAAATGGGGATTGAGACTGGGAACGCTGTGTTGGACAGGTGTGTGTTCAACCTGATTATCTTGTATCTACCCCAGCACTTAATACAGTGCCTGGCACATACTAAACACTTAAGAAATACCATAAAAAAATAATAGCAGACAGCCTGAGAAAAGATAAGCTTCTTCCACGCTGGCAGTGATTTAGTGGAAAAAAACTCTGTTTTGTTAGGCCAATAACAGGGTAAAGGGTAGCCACTTCCACTCTTTACCAGAACTGCACTACAACCGCATTTCTGTTAAGCAGTGGACTTTACTATGAAGCAAGGTGGTTAGGCCTGTGTTCATTTCTGAAGTCTAATATTCACAGCGTGTTTTCCCAGGCCTCCGTGGCTATCCTCTTTAACAGAGGAGAAAACCAAGGCCACTGAAAGTGTGTGTTTTGGGCATATTGTCCTGGTTAACTAAGTCAGTGGCCGTTTGAATCGGACCTTGCAACTCTCAAGTTTCTGGGTGGCTACCTGGCCTTCTGGAACGTACAATTTGCAAACCATGACGTGTTCAATAATAAAGTTTCTAATGAAACTGAATGGAAAAAGACATGCAAGACTTACAGCAAATGCTTGCAAAATTGCAGCTAGAGAGTGTTAACTTTTACTAAAGTATTTCCTTGCAAGCAGAAAGGTGGTACTTAAAGTGGTGGCTCAACTGAACTGCAAAATAGAAAATAGATTTTTGGATGAACTTATAGTTACCAAGTAATGCTTCAGAATCTTTTGCCATAGTGCTTTACCAATATCATTCAAAATTGTCATTTTACATTGTTGCAAAATACCAACCTTGCAAAATGAATGTTGACATTTTATTATTTGTCACCCCCATGAGTACATATTGAGAATCTCTTCCACCACCTACACCCAAAAGGAAAAAAGTAAAATGAAATAATTTACATAAGTGGCCAGAAAATATTACTGTGGCTTATCAGCTTGAGGTACTGGACAACTGAAATTTTAGGCAAATCACTTTTTTTTTAATATTAGACCTCAACTATGTCATCATCTGACTTCAAATATGTAATGGGAATTTTGTTAGCCAGAAATTGGCATTTGAAAAACACTTAAATTGGAGCCGAGGCTACTCAAGAAAAAAGGGCTATTTATAGATTTTTAAGGTGAAAAGAAACCCAAGAATTAATAGAAATTGTAAAAAAGAACTAATGAACTCTTTTATTTCTCTCCGGAAAGAGAAGCAGCATGGCTCAATGGAAAGAGCCCGGGCTTTGGAGTCAGAGGTCGTGGGTTCAAATCCCGGCTCTGCCAACTGTCAGCTGTGTGACTTTGGGCAAGTCACTTCACTTCTCTGGGCCTCAGTTACCTCATCTGAAAAATGGGGATTAAAATCTGTGAGCCCCCCGTGGGACAACCTGATCACCTTATAACCTCTCCAGCGCTTAGAACAGTGCTTTGCACATAGTAAGTGCTTAACAAATACCATTATAAATTAAAAAAAAATTTGTACAGCATACATTTTCCTTTAAAGTTACTTTTCTATTCTGTCATCTATTTTTTTTTTAACGCAGTACCATCTTGACCACAGTTTTGAGTTGCTGAACTACCGCAAGCTGCAAGCACATTTCCTTTTATATTAGCTACTTAACCAAAATCAGTGAAAACCCATTTGGTTGAGTTTGTTACTCTCCTAGTAGAATCGGGGTATATGTACCCCCTGTGGGAAACCCAAATCTTTCAGAAAGGATGCTGTTTGCTGTGTGCGTGCGTACGATTCATTTGTCTTGCATCACCAAATTAGAACATGACAAGCTTCCAATCAACACTTGTTAATTTGAAACAAAAAGAATTCTCTCTTTCATTGAAACCAGATTGCTGCTCTTTCACTGCATTCTCCGAGGTCATATGCTGTTGGCAAGACACACCCCCCCCCACCAAAACAACCCCAAAACCCCTTGTAGTCCAAACTTGCTTATGTTCAGCTGTGTTTACTTAGACTTAACTTGACAAAGTCTGACTCTGATTACACATAGCAGTCATCTGCCCAAAGATAAATAGATATTACACAAACGTTTGGAGGGAATGACATTTGGCTACCATAATTTCTGGAATAATTGACTGTGCACCCTCAACTTAAAACACCAAAATGATTCATAATATGTTTCTGGAATATAAAAGTAAATATTTCCACTTAACAAAAAGAGTGGTCTCTATGGCCTTTCTGACTTTTAGATGGCTTACTCATAAAGAAAAACACTTGGTTAGGTGTAGTAGTACACATCTGTACTAAACAGCTGTCAACAAAAATTCTGTCTTTTCAATCTTCTCAAGTTTCAAAGAGTCCCTGTAAACCACATGTCACTTCAAAATGGACTTTCAGAGAATTTTAGCAGCCAGTCGCCAGAAAGAACCGAGCACACCTAAAATGGGAATGAACTCAATTATCCCCGGAGTTGGCATCTTTGGGTAATGATATTAAATGGGGTAGTTTTATTTAGCTGTGGTATCTGAAAAACAAGAGTACAACTCTGTTCTTGGAGTTCCACAAACCAAGTCTGCAGAGTGGAGGCTTGTCCATGAGTGACAGTGATCGTCTGTGGCCCACGTTTAACTTTTTGGGTTATTTTTTTCCGTACAGGAAAATATATACTTTGCGCTCACTCTGCTGGGCTGGAATTAGAAACAAATTTGCTATGGAAATATTCTTTTTCATTAATCTCTAGGTTGCCCATATTCTTTGTACAAATTCAAATGTAAAACCTTTTTTTTTTTCATGGAAACTGAGCTTTCTTTGCTCTCTCTGCTGTAGTTCTTGAATCAGTTCTTTAGGCTGGGGGAATGGTTTGTCATGGGAGCCAGTTGGGTTTCTCTGGTTGTGTTTCTGAGTTAGTTTAATTATTTTTGACTGATTCATTTAATACTTTTTACTTTACCTAGTTCCCTTAGATGCATGGTGACAGAGACCTTGCCAAATGGGTTAAAATAAAGCATTCAGATGCCACGGAAAAACTGTTTAAATACCCGAAGCCCTGACCGTTTTTTAGAAGTAGTTTTAAAGATCATATTCTTTAAATTCTGTTTCATGCATCAGAATGCATCTGGCAACTCACACACTAGTTGTTTACTCTCGACGTGCTTTGATTCCACAACAGAACATGGCTTTGAAAATGGAATGTGTTTTTTGAATGTGGTGGGCTGTAAAGGTCAGCAGGCAGATTCATACAGTGTGGAAGATGGGTATTTCCTCTTTATTGTAATTTCTGTAGATAGAGGTATTTCGGTCTCGGTGCCCAATTCCATTTATTGTCATGCAAGAGAACGCAGGTTCCCCAGAATCAAAGTAAAATCCAAGAAACTGGGTACAGGAAAATGACAAGATAACAAAGATTCATCAGTGGGGTTTCCCGGAATAACAGTTAGAGAAAGGTGCCTGGGGCCCGAGGCACCTCCAGAACAACTGATACAGCTACCTACCAACTAGAAGGACATTACTGCTAGAAAAATAACCTAATAATAATAATTGAGGTATTTACCAAGTGCTTTCTAAACATTGGGGTAGATACAAGGTAATCAGGCCCCATATGGGGCTTCCTAGTCCAAGTAGGAGGGAGAATAGGTACTGACTCCCCATTTTACAGACGAGGAAACTGAGGCACAAAGAAGGTAAGTGACTTGCCCAAGGTCACACAGAAGAAAAGTGGTGGAGCTGCAGTTAGAGCCCAAGGCCTCTGTCTCCCGGGCCCGTGCTCTTTCCACTAGGCCACGTTGCTTCTCGATACCAGACTCCCAACAGGAAGGCACAGGGCCGTTACAGTGGGGCAAGGGACAAACGGGGCCCAGCCTGCAACAGATTAGGTTTTCCATTTATCTCCTTTAGCATTTCCTTAGAAATATATATATATATATATAAAAGTACTAAAAGTTGTATCATTTGCTAAAGTGGCTTCTAACAGGGGAATATTATCAGAGCAGACCGAGCCCTCCAATCTGCCGGAGGGGAACCTGGTAATTAAGAGTTTTGAAGGACAGAAAAACCCACAAGTATCTTCTACGTAGCCACCAACTAGGACGATGGAAGGAATGCTCTACTGGTGGCTAGTAGATTGTTCCAGGAAATGTGGATCTGGATTGGTGGGGAGGGAAGAAATGAAAAGTGAGAAACCCTTAGGAAGCCAACGTAGATAGTTTGTATGTTTGAATCAAATTCCTACAAGACCTTTTAAAGTAAATAAGCATGCAATTTCAAAACAAAGGACTCTTATGATTTCCTGTAATTTCTGGTTTTGCTCTTTTCCCCCCAGGACTGATGCGGCATGGGAAAAACACTTCTGAGGACCCACTCCAGCGTGTCAGAAAACGACAGAGATGTACAAATATTCTTAACGAGTTTTAGCAGCTTTTCAAGGTTTGGACCACATTTCAGGTAACGGTTCATTCAGTACTCTTTTGTTTCCATACCAGTTCATCAGGGCCTCAAAAAAAGTAAATGATCTTTCCAACCCTTGGATGCTATGTAGATTTGTGCCAACATGTTGAATGGAATTACGGGCAGTCTCAAAGCCATGCAGAAAAATCCAATTTTAATACAGCTGAAAGTTCTCTGGAAGGAAGGAATGGATGATGATTTTATTATCACTAGTAGGAATGCTGGCACCTTCTATTCTAGTGAAGAGTTCCATCTCAGCAAATTACCTGCATTTCCACCTTGTCTCTCTTCCCCTCCTGTGCTTCTGCCCTTGCCAACATTTCCTTCCTACTAGAAATTCCCTTCCTTTGGCCTCAGGTTATGGGAGCATTCTGTGGTATTTTGAGTTTGTAAAACCAACTTGTTAATGTTTTGGATTTTGAAAAACTTGAAATACCTCCGTAATCCAACCTTTACCCTTCCCCAACAGCCCCCCCCCCCTCCTCCCCCATTTAAGCCACTTGCATTTTTCCAAGGAAATTTAGTTTGGGGAACATGTTTTTCTAACTAAATGGAAGCTTATACCCTACAAACAAAAATGATCCTCTACGAAAGTATAGTAACTCATGCCCCTTAGCTATGGATTTTACCAGGGGAATGGAAAATGAAAATTATATTCCAAGATCCGTGCCCGCTCCTACAAGTCCAGGCCAACCCACTGCAAATTGTGTTCCCACAAAAAGGGATAGGCAGAAGGTGACGCGAAGGAAAATAGTCTCATTACCCTTTCCTGGTGACCTTTTTTTCCTTTAAGGGGTGGAAAAAAAAAATCAATCAAAAGTGCTTACTGTGTGCAGTGCACTGCACTAAACATTTGGAAAAGTACAATATGAGAAAGTGGGTAAACGTATACTTTGACCACAGCGAGTTCAATATCCTCTGTTTCCTGCTAAGTCAGCGATCCCAGACTTTCTGCCTATATCTTCCTTATTCCAGTAAAAGAAATTAAAAGCCATATGCTTTACCGTCATGAAGTTTGTTCATCTTGGATTTGATCAGGTGGCAATTGATAAGAATTGTCCTCTAGACTCAGGCCTGTAGCTTGTGCTTGGAGTTTTCAGAGAAGGCAAGATTCATATCCCTTACGGAGTCTGTTATACCCCAGGCAGAGATCTTAATTGATTGGAGAGGATGTTCAGCAAAGGAGTGCTAAATGACGTATGATCTCCCTTAGGGAATAAAGTAAAATGCCCGGGTATTCCCAAGAGCCAAAAATTGGCCAAAACAATATAAATTTTAAAGATGATAAAGTGCAATATACATTTTCAAATAGCAAATAGTGTTTTACCAATAACTGAGGATTTTGAATTAGATTTTTTTGAGTATGTAGACACAGTACTTAATTTCATAGGCATCTTGAGCTAATGGCTCTGTCGTCATCTATGCTAAACTGCAACAGGCTTTCAATCATTCTTCAGTCAAAAGGATGCTAAAATAAGAGTGTTGCAAGTAGGGATAGCTGTGCCAAAAGAGAGACAGGAGGGGTTTCTCACCACTGGAAACTAAGAAGGGCCTCCCCAACGTAGTGGTTGGGGATTGTCGGGTGAAGGAGGCTGTTCCCACCCTCTCAGGCTGCAGCGGACAACCCAAATTTCTTGCCTTCATCATCATCATCATCA
The DNA here is from genome assembly GCF_015852505.1 of Tachyglossus aculeatus. Classification (NCBI taxonomy): domain Eukaryota; kingdom Metazoa; phylum Chordata; class Mammalia; order Monotremata; family Tachyglossidae; genus Tachyglossus; species Tachyglossus aculeatus. The sequence goes on along the minus strand of NC_052078.1, from coordinate 18,302,338 downwards.
TCAATCGTATTTATTGAGCGCTTACTATGTGCAGAGCACTGTACTAAGTGCTTGGGAAGTACAAATTGGCAACATATAGAGACAGTCCCTACCCAACAGTGGGCTCACAGTCTAAAAGGGGGAGACGGAGAACAAACCAAACATACTAACAAAATAAAATAACTAGAATAGATATGTACAAATAAAATAAATAAATAAATAATTTATGGCACCAAGGACGGCTGTCTGGTAAAATATTGCACTGGCCAGAGCCCCCTGGAATTTCCTGAACCCCAGTTCTCCTTGCAGGGAGTCTGCACTTCACCTTCCCAACAAGATAGCACGAAATGGGCCACGGTGGAAGTCATTGTTCCTCAGAGCTGGAGGGATGGAAGAGCGGGGATTCCTTGACATCCCCTGCAACTTGTTGGCACTCGGGGTCTGTCTTTTCGGGTGTGGTAGGATGGGTCTGGAAGCATGTGTGGGTACCGGACTGTCTTTCCCAGACTGTGTGAAAGGAGGGAGCAAAGGGTAACACGGTAGTTTAGAGACAGTCACTGCTTTTGACAGTTTCTGGGAGTTGGGCAGAGGGAAACAGCCGGTAGCTGCCAGATCTGAAAAGAAGTAGACAAGCAACATGTGCTAATCCAAGGTGATGGGAATGCCAGCACGCATGGCCCTTGGAGGCACTGCCAGGGTTCCAGTCTCCCTCTTCAGCCCTGACCCTGCTGAGAGCAAGGAGGAACCCCAGGTTAAAGGGGCTGGAGAAGGAGTGAGGATGAGGGAGGGAGGGTTAATCTTAATATTCACCTCTGTTCCCCAAATTCTCCTTCTGGCCTTGCTTTCACTCCACTGCAACATGCTCATTTCAACAGGCCCATGCCACAAGCCCTAAAGAGGAGGAGGAGGAAGAGGGAGGATCCCCTATCTCATAAAAAATGGAATTGGGCTCACTTATCCAAGATAATCTGATGCATTCAAAGAACTTCACAGACTCTGAGTACGTAACACCCCTTAAGTAAATCGGCTAATGGAATCTAATGATTTTCCTTTTACCGATGAAGAAACCGAGATGGCAAGGGTGACACTATGCCAGTCCCCCACTTTTTTTGTGGAAGCTCTATTGAATTTTAATGCCAGTGTTCTTCAGTGCCTTTTCAAGTGTTGTGATTTTGCTGTGTGTGTGCCCCGAGCACTGTGTCGGGCATACCCGGGCGCACTGTGTGTTGATATGGAATCCATCAGGTACAGTTCAGTACATCATGACCTCAGAACTGCCAGTGCAGAGAAGAAAAACATGAGTGTGTAACTCTGACTGTTAAATAATACGTCCTGAATAGTCGAAATTGGCAACGCTGGCATTTTACTCAATTCATCGTTCTCATTCAACCCACACATTCAGTCGGTCACAAAACTTGTCAGTTCAACCTTCACGACGCTGCTAAATTCCACCCTTTCCTCTCCATCCAAACCGCTACTACACTGATCACAGCACGTATCCTATCACGCCTTGCCTACTGCATCAGCCTCTCTGGCTCTCGCCTCGCCCCACTCCAGTTCCCACTTCCCACTGCTGCCCGCATCACTTTTCTAAAATACATTCAGTCCATGTTTTCCCCACTACCTCTGCATCAAATAGAAATTAGGAGTCAGGTAAGGTACCATTGGCTTTAGGGCAGTCAGTCCGTGCGTAGTCTCCTGCTCCTTAAGAAGCAGCGTGGCTTAGTGGAAAGAGTCCGGGTTTGGGAGTCAGAGGTCGGCGGGGGGGGGGTCTAATCCCTGCTCTGCCACTTGTCTGCTGTGTGACCTTGGGCAAGGCACTTCTCTGTGCCTCAGTTACCTCATCTGTAAAATGGGGATGAAAACTGTGGGACAACCTGATTATTTTGTATCTACCCCAGTGCTTAGAACGGTGCTTGGTACACAGTAAGCGCTTAACAAATACCAACATTATTATTATTAATCTTGTTCCCTCCTATTTCACCGCTCTGATTTCCCACTGCAACCCAGCCCGCTCACTTTCGCTCCTCTTATGCCAACATACTCACTGTTCCTTGATCTCTTCTATCTCGCCACCAACCCCCTCACCCGCATCCTGCCTCTGCCCTGCAACTCCTTCCTCCTTCAAATCTGACAGACCACTGCTCTCCTCACCTTCAAAGCCTTATTAAAATCAAATCTCTAAGCCCTCATTTTCCCTACTCTCTCGCTCTCACTTCTGTTTTGCACTTGGATTTGTGTTACTGGGCAGGGACTGTCTCTATATGTTGCCAACTTGTACTTCCCAAGCGCTTAGTACAGTGCTCTGCACACAGTAAGCGCTCAATAAATACGATTGATGATGATGATGATGGTGTTTAAGTTCTTCCCCATGTGTCAAGCACTGTTCTAAGGGGCGGGGTAGATACAAGTTAATTAGGTTTGGACGCAGTCCCTGTCCCACCTGGGGCTCACACCCAGAGTAGGAGGAAGAACAGGTATTGCATCCCCATTTTACATCCGAGGAAACCGAGGCACAGAGAAGCTGAATGACTTGCCCAAGGTCACACAGCAAGCAGACGGCAGAGCTAGGCTGAGAACCAAGGTCCTCTAACTCCCAGCCCCATGCTCTTTACAGTAGGCCACGCTGCTTCTCTGTGTGTTTTCCCTTTATTCATCCTACTCTGTCCTATAGCTCTTTTGTACATATCTGTAACTTTTTTAATGTCCGTCTCCACTCCAGACTATAAGCTCCTTAGCGGAGGTACCATGTCTACCAACTCTGTTATACTGTATTCTCCCAACTGCTTCACACAGGGCTTGGCCCACAGTAAGAACTCAGTAAATACCACTGGACGGATCGATTCAAGTGAGTGTCCAATTGGCAAGTACGGCGTTTTGGTTTGGCGAGGTCAGTAGGAAGGATAGTGACGGATTTTGTTATGGGCACACTCTAAGATTATAAATTTTAAACAAATGTTCACATACGTGAACATTTGTTTAAAATTTATAATCTTAGAGTTGACAGACCTTTACATTGCTAGCGAATGGTGTGTTTAGTGCTCTTTCACTTGACACTCTTACAGTGGAAACAAAAGTACTAATCAGTGTATTTCAGTAGGTGGAACTCGGTGTCCTATCTGCTGTTCCTGGCTCGTAGGCCCAGGTTTGGCTTGTCATGGACTAACTCCTCCCACAGCCCTGCAAGGCCCCAGAATAGGAGCTCTGAAAGTCATTAACTGGTATCCTGCTGAAGTCGAGCCCTCAACAAAAAAATCCCAAACCAAATACAGCATCATAATGAGATCCATGTTACATCAATACCCCGAGAGGAAGTAGAGGGCTAGGAATGTGGAATTCTTCTTACACTGGCCATGATAAATTGGGGATGGGCAACCTCTGTTCCAGTAGAATTAAAAACCAGTCTAAACTTTCTCCCCGAACAGAAACTAAACTGAAGCTCCCAAGGCCAGTCCCTTGGGGAAGGTACTCCCTCCAGACACTTTGGGGGACTCCAGACACTGTTGTTCCCAACCAGAGCATCAGCAAAGACCAAACACTTGGACAACTCATCTCTGAATTTTGTTCACTTCTACCATTCCGTGGCCAAGTCTGTAGCTGTCCCGGAAAAACCCATCCGGTTGCCATGATGGAGGCTAATACCCTGGCCCATCATCGCTGTATCCTAGTTGCTGCAGATGCAAAAGGCAAAATGCCGTAATATTAAGGTTTTGTGGCACAACCGTCACTGCTGTGAGAGAGCTGCAGATCATCTCTGAAGGGGCTCCTGTCAAAAGATGTACAAATGGCCCTAAATGTAAGCGTAAAAATATTTTTCTCCCTCTACAGCAAAAGGAAGCTAGAAAAGTTTGATGTTCAAGAGCTATTTTGATTTTTTTTTTTTTAATCCAACTTGCCAAGGTTTCCTCTGTGTTTCACTTTTGTTTCTCCTTTGCAATTACTACTACCCAAGTTTACTGTGGGTTAACACACTGATTTTCTGTAAGGGCACAGTAGGCACAAGGGAGGGAGGCTCCACATGACTTTTCTAAGGCATTGGCAACTTTCATGACATCTGATCTTACCCAAGGATTAAGTCATTCATGAATAGGCCCCAAAGGGAGGAAAAACTCCAAAAAAAAAAAAAATCCAAGAAACACACATCAGTCTCACTAACAGTGCAGAATCCAGAAATTCAGTCACTATTGCCACAGTCACAATTTGAAGTCTGTCTGGCAAACTGAGGACTCTAACTGCAGGCTCTGTGGTTTACATAAAATGTATCTACAGCAGCTTGGATCCATGTTTAAAAATGTTCCATGTTATTTCAGTCCAAGGACAGGCTTTTAAAATGAAAAGAAAACGGTGGTTTTAATTACAGATTAAAAGTGAAAGTTGTTCTAAGAGAATGTTTTTGAGCAGCGCCGTTCGAGGAAGCGTGTGAGATGTAAAATTCAAGCTCTTCCCCATTCTGTTCCTCCCACCGGGTTTTAGGCGGCCACCTTCATAAATATTTAAAGGTCAAAATCGGAAAGAATGCGATTCCGGTGAAGGAGAACACTTTGGGAGAAGAGGGGGTTTAACCACCATAATCCCGGTCCACTGGGCGTTGCCTGTTTTCTAGGGATTTCATTTACTTACTGATAGGGTTTGAAGTACTTTGATCAACATCATTAGAGGAACTCTGGCAAGGCAATTTCCATGTCGTGACTGGCCCATGTTCATTCTCCTGGTTAAAAAAGGCTATCCTGTGGCCCCACTGGGCATGGGGGACAGAAGTAGAGAACTCCGGGTTCAGGACCCTTCTCAGTAGGCTGCTTTTCCCTGTTGTAAGAAAGTTTTCTTCCTCCAGCTTGCCTGGGAACCTGCTCCTTTCCTGCTCGGGTCAGTCCAGTCCAGGGCCTGGATGGTTCATTACTGCAGAGGAGACCCCAGGCTCACTGACTTCTCTAGGAGGGTGAGGGGAAGAGAGGATATTAAGCTAGGGACTTTAACCTACCTTAGAGCGATGTCTTCAACAGACTTTGAAAGGAATAAAACAATCAAATAGCATTGGTAGAGCACTTTACGGTGTTTAGAGCACTTAGGACAGTACAGTACAAAAGATTTGGTAGACATGCTCCTTGCTCACCAAGGGCAGAAACATGCAGAAAAAGAAAAATTTAAGGACGTCAAGAATTTTTTTCCCCGCTCTGTCGTATACTTTGCGCTGAGACCAACAGATAATTATTCAAGATACAGCCAAATCAGGACTACCCAGGGATGTTAGCCTAAAACTATTCTATCTCCCTTACAACCTTCCTATTTTTTATAAACTGCCCTTCCCATAGGACAAGGTAGGAAAAGGCTGTGAATTGCAAGCCAATTGTGCCCTTTTTTGGGTTTTGATTGCTTAAACAAAAACATGAGAAGTAGTGGCTAATCAAGGTTCTGGAGTATTATTTTGGATTTCCTTGTCCCTAGCTGCCATACACAACTGAAGATCCAGGGCTACCAAAAATCCTATTCATTCCTTCAATTTATTCATTCACTCAATTGTAATACTTGAGCACTTACTGTGCGCAAAGCACTGTACTAAACACTTGGGAGAGCACAGTACAACAATAAACAGACACATTCCCTCCCTACAATGAGCTCACAGTCTACAGCGGGAGACAGACACTAGTATAAATAAATTACAGATATGTATATAAGTGCTGTGTGGCTCGAGGGGGGCGGGGATGAATATATGGAGAAAGATTGATGCAGAAGGGAGTGGGAAAAGAGGAAAGGGCGGCTTTGTCAGGGAAGGCCTCTTCTACTCCTTGGTCTGAAGAAGTCTCATAGGCCAAGAAATATACCTGTGTGCAAAGAGATGGCTAGATTTGAGTCAAAAATATAAAACAGGGAATAGGAAAAATGGCCTATAATACACAGTGGAGACTGCTGCATTTGGGGTGACTTCGGTGCACCTGAAAATCACTACTGCAGCTAGCAAGTTTTCAATATATTCAAATACTCAAGAAGAAAATCACTACTGCAGATAGCAAGTTTTCAATATATTCAAATACTCAAGAAGCAGGTGGCCCTTGAAGGAATATTCCTTGTGGGGAAGAAGGGACACAGGGAAAAGGGAGTCTTTTTTTCACCTCCAGGTTAGCAAGAGTCCAAGACGTCTGAGTTACAGTACCGCACTGAATGACTACCTCAACTGAAGTAGGAGGCGGCAGGAGACAAAGCAGTTTCGGATGAAAGAGGATGGATGGGAAAGGTTATTTTGATCATTTGCCTGTGAGCTCAAACATGCCCATTCCCCCACCCCCTCATACACTATCCTGACACTTATTTCTGGAATTCCCAATGATTTCAAACACAGTTGTCTTTCTTTCCTTAATATCTTTTTGGTCTGTCGGACGGCTTGTGAATCAACCTGAAGCACCAGTTGGGAATTACTGAAGTAACCTAAGAAAGCGTCCATATAACATTTAATATTTAATGCCCCATTATTCGATAATTTGGCCTGGGGAAAAGAAGTTGGCACAAAGAAACAGAATTCTTTAGCTCCTTAGTTTTACTTGAAAACTCCCAACAGTCTCCACTTGAACAAAGAACTTCAGTTTTCCACTGGAAAGACAAAAAGGAAAGCGCGATCTAGCCTGTCCTGCCACATGTTCAACTCCACTTGGATTCTAGTCACATTTCAAAAGTGGAGTCTTTATTAGCCCTTTGGCTGCCAAGTTCCACTATTATCATATTAGAATAACTATGGTGTATTTTTACTAACTAAATTATATTTAGCTCTTTAGTTTAAGCACTGCAGTTTGGAAAGTCTTGTGTGTCATGATGTGTCACGTATTTGGGACATTCAATCACATGGATTCGTAAGGTTTTTTTTTTTCACTGCCTGTAAGCTATTAATGTATGTTTGTGACCTAGGAGCTTTTTACCTAGTTATTATTCATTTAAACCTAAGGGTAAAAGTGCTCCTTTGGTGTGCCAAACGCCTGCTAAAGTGAGAAGGTCAGAATCCGTCAGACAAAATGCTTGCTGAAAAAACAGGCACCACCCTTTAAGAGCAAAAATCAACTGCTAAAAGCCCACCTTATGGCTAATTTCAACAGGGAGTTTCTCATTTTGTTTATTATTATTTCTCAGGGGTTTATTATTACATTTGGCAATGGGAATTCGAGGCATGGATTAAAAGAGATAACTCAGCATGTATGCATTTGCTGGCATTACCGATCTCCCCAATATGGACACTCTAAAAATATTTCAAGGCCAGGGAAGAAAAGCATTGCTGCCTGTGGAAAGGATTAAAAAAGTCACTGGTATTTGCGATTAGCAGAGCTGGAGTCAGCAGAAGTAAAAATTGGAATTCCAAAGACTGTAGGATTCTGGTTCTTGTGAACCCTGTGTTTTGTTTCCACTTAGCAAAAATGAGCATTGCTATTAGAATTTGGCCATACATTCACAGAATAGTAACATTCAGCGGTTAATGGCATCACCTCATCAGATCAACCATTTGCGGTGGAAATTACTTGTTCACAATAAATGAAGGCCAGAAATCTGAATAAATTAAAATAAATAAAAATCAGACCAACCTAAAGCCTTTTTTCCAAAAGCAGGAAAGAAATGCATCTTTTACTGATGCACCAAAAAATTTACATGAGTTTATAAGATATTTTGCGGCTTTATTTTTCACTCTGCCAGGTCATTCCATGGATTAACCCCAGAGTTGCCACTGCCATTCACTTTGAATAAATCTGTTCAACTATAAGGACTGTCTTTAAAATAAGGGATTTTTTGGGGGGGCGGTTTGGGGGAGGATTGAAATCCAGTTTCATTACTGACCAGCTGTGGGGATTATGCCATTTCTGCGGCCAGAGTTTAAACCCCTGCTTTAAAAACTCAGACATCAAATTGTCAGGCATGGTGGATAGGGAAATGTAAGGCTTTTCCTCCACTTCTGTCCTGCCACCCCCAGTCACTAAGCAAAAGGATAAATAATAATAATAATAATGATGGCATTTATTAAGCGCTTACTATGTGCAAAGCACTGTTCTAAGCGCTTGGGGGGGGGTACAAGGTAATCAGGTTGTCCCACGGGGGGCTCACAGGCTTCATCCCCATTTTACAGATGAGGGAACTGAGGCCCAGAGAAGGTAAGTGACTTGCCCAAAGTCACCCAGCTGACAATTGCTGGAGCCAGGATTTGAACCCATCAGGGCTGGCCTCACCACAACCATCCAGCACTGGCGGTAGTGCCGATTCCTGGCCATTTAGGAATCGAAATAGGAATTTAGTACAGTGCCAAGCGCTTGAAACAGTGCTCTGCACACAGTAAGCGCTCAATAAATACGATTGATTGATTTAGGAGCCCTGAGGACACAATCCAATTTCAAAACCACTGGGCTTTGGACTCCCAAACAAAGCAGCCTCTCAATTTAGCAGCAGTAGTAGTCGCGCTGATTGAGTGTCCCGTTGCAGTGTGCGGTGCCTGCGTGACCTCAAAATACTGTTGTTTGGCCTCAACGGGCTGAATGGGACAAAAAGAACAAAAAGGAACCCTTAATGCCACTGTCATAGATTCTGTGAACTTCATGGCCCGTGAAGAATCCAACATAATCTGTGGAAACTGCACTGCAGTTCATTAAAAAGAATGCTTTCCTACAATAGCCCAGACCTGGATCTAGCCCAGTGCGGAAGCAGAAGCAAAGAGCGGCGGAGGCTTGTGAGTGCTGAGGGTTTGGACGTGGTCTGAGCAGATACCCAAGTGACTTTGGGCAAGTCACTTAACTTCTCTGTGCCTCAGTTACCTCATCTGTAAAATGGGGATGACGACTGTGAGCCCCACGTGGGACAACCTGATCACCTTGTATTCCCCCCCGCCGCCCCCAGCACTTAGAACACTGCTTCGCACATAGTAAGCGCTTAACAAATGCCATCATCATCATCATCATAACAGTGCACTGTCCACACTCACTCCAACTCTGTCAGGATCAAGAGATGCAGGGGATGGACAAGGAGCAGAACAGACTATAGAAGAAGTAGAGAAGCAGCGTGGCTCAGTGGAAAGAGCCCGGGCTTTGCAGTCGGAGGTCATGGGTTCGAATCCCAGCTCTGCCAACTGCCAGCTGTGTGACTTTGGGCGAGTCACTTCACTTCTCTGGGCCTCAGTTCCCTCATCTGGAAAACGGGGATTGTGAGCCCCCTGTGGGACCACCTGATCACCTTGTAACCTCCCCAGTGCTTAGAACGGTGCTTTGCACAATAGTAAGCGCTTAATAAATGTCACTATTATTACTAGATGTTCTGGCTTACTCCAGCCCCTTACCTTCCTAACTCAGCTGGGGCAGCCTGAGATGTGGGGAGCGGAGTCCTGGAGACAGGGAGGACTGACGACCTGAACCGCCCGACCCCAGGCAGTCCTCTGCCCGGTCCCTGGCTTCCCCGGCCCCACTCCCTGACAATCAGATAACACGTACCGTTCTCCTTTAGTGCAGGAGTCACTTCCTTGGCAGACACCAGACGATTCCACACAGCGGTTTCTTCCCACCTCACGCCACATTTATCCAGGCCGACACACGTCGGAACAATCCCGACAGCACTCTAGCCAGACGGCAGGGTGAAAACACGCGCTACCGAAGACCCGACTGCATGAGGTTTTTCTCTCCCCAGCACTAGTGCGAACTGGACTCTCAGAGTCTGGGGTCTGGCAAAAGCAGAGGTGATACAGGTGTTACGGGGCCTGGCAGTGCTGGAATCTGGGAACTTGAACGATGTGCCCCCTCCCAATCCTGCTGGACTCTAATCCTGTCCCATACTCCACCGCCCCATGCGATGGTACAGAAACCGACCCCAGCGACAGCCCCTTGGGCACCTTACTCTGGGCAGCATACAATGAAGGCCACAACTTGATCCAAACCATGAAGTATCAGTTAGAATGCACGTTAGGAATCGGCAAAAATAATAATAATGATGGCATTTGTTAAGCGCTTACTATGTGCAGAGCACTGTTCTAAGCGCTGGGGGGGGGGGAGATACAAGGTGATCAAGTTGTCCCCCGTGGGGCTCACCGTCTTAATCCCCATTTTACAGCTGAGGGAACTGAAGCTCAGAGCAGTTAAGTGACTTGCCCAAGGTCACACAGCAGACATGTGGTGGAGCCAGGATTCAAACCCATGACCTCTGGCTCCAAAGCCCAGGCTCTTTCCATTGAGCCACACTGCTTCTTAAAAATGGCACCCTGTTCTTACCATAGACTGTAAGCTTGTTGTGGGCAGGGAACTCATCTACCAACTCTGTCATACTGAGCCCACTGTTGGGTAGGGACTGTCTCTATATGTTGCCAATTTGTACTTCCCAAGCGCTTAGTACAGTGCTCTGCACATAGTAAGCACTCAATAAATATGATTGATGATGATACTGGACTCTCCCAAGTGCTTAGGACAGTGCTCTGCACTATGAGGTCATGGGTTCAATCCCGACTCCGCCATATGTCTGCTGCGTGATCTTGGGCACGTCACAACTTCTCTGGGCCTCAGTTACCTCATCTGTAAAATGGGGATTAAGACTGTGAGCCCCCCATGGGACAACCTGATCACCCTGTATCCTCCCCAGCGCTTAGAACAGTGCTTTGCACATAGTAAGCGCTTAACAAATACCAATTATTATTATTATTATTAATTGATAATGTGTGTCTTCGATAGAATGCTGGTAAGGGAATTAGGGAACGTTCTTCTGACATCGCACGTCTGGATAGAACAGGAGTGCAATGTTGGAAGAAATGGTTGAGTGAATGTGTATGGTGTTGTCCTTCCTCTCCCCCTCGTCCCCCTCTCCATCCCCCGCATCTTACCTCCTTCCCTTCCCCACAGCACCTGTATATATGTTTGTACATATTTATTACTCTATTTATTTTACTTGTACATATCTATTCTATTTATTTTATTTTGTTAGTATGTTTGGTTTTGTTCTCTGTCTCCCCCTTTTAGACTGTGAGCCCACTGTTGGGTAGGGGACTGTCTCTATATGTTGCCAATTTGGACTTCCCAAGCGCTTAGTACAGTGCTCTGCACATAGTGAGCGCTCAATAAATACGATTGATGATGATGATGTACCAGAGCACAATTTTCCCTTACCACAGGGTCTGTTGGAGAAAGCGTATTTGAGCTGGGTGAAATTTCGGTCACACATCCACACCATTCTTTGTATTATAAAAATGGTTACAAGACCCCCATCCAAATGGACGAGAGTACTGCAGGACAGTGTGCCTCCAAATAAAGCTGGACACATTTTCTGGCTTATAAGGGTCAGCATTACAGCTTTGCAGTCTGTAAACTTCTTGTGGGCAGGGATTGGATCTCTTTTCCCAAGAGTACAGTGCTCTGCACACAGTGAGCGCTCAATAATCACCACTGATGGATCGCATCCTTCATACTTCGTGCACCCCTAGGCTGGGCAAGGTGTCGGACGGCACCTTGGCCCAAGTCAAGCTCCGGGATGGCTGAAACTCCTCGGCAAAGATGCTTCGTACCGAACCACGGGCCGGCGAGGATTTTACGTTTCAAAAATGTAAGACATTGCGACACTGAAGGAATTCTGGTTTGTGCCAGAGACCCCCGCCTCCCTCCCTGCACCCCCACAACTGATGATCCTGTGTGCTTACTTGCCTGCTGTGCGTCTGTTGTCTAAATCAACGCGAAAGCTGGAAGGAGAAAGTCTAAAATTTGGCCTTCGCTGTAAGGGTACATTGTAGTGTCATAATGACCATCTTGGCAGAACAGATCATTCTTACTTGAAACGCTTCTGCCATACCAAAAGAGCTGTTCATCATAACCTTAGTCACTGGCAAGGGGAAAAGATATCGGTCCCAACTTTCTAAGGTCCCGCCACTGTGTGAAAATTAAAGAGAAAATGTGTTCCTTGGCTCTTTCCGCTTAAAAATCCCTCTTTTCAACAGTTTCACTAATGCAGCTTCTTTGATTAAGCTCTTTACTTTTCCATTTTATCCTACTGAAACATTGTTTCCTAAATGATTATTCCTCACTCACTTTGGTTCTTTGTTTTCCAAATTCTTGACAGAAGCAAACTCATCTTTACAAACTGTATATAAAACTAGTCTTAAAATGAGCAAACACAACAGTGTTAGCCTTATTAATGCTCACCTTATTATTAATGCTAGGCTTATAATAATAATGATGATACTTGTTAAGCACTATGTGCGAAGCACTGTTCTAAGCGCTGGGGGGGGATACAAGGTGATCAGGTTGTCCCACAGTCCCATTTTACAGATGAGGTAACTGAGGCACAGAGAAGTGACTTGCCCAAAGTCACACAGCTGACAAGTGGTGTATATGTATATATGTTTGTACATATTTATTACTCTATTTTATTTGTACATATCTATTCTATTTATTTTATTTTGTAAGTAAGTTTAGTTTTGTTCTCTGTCTCCCCCTTTTAGACTGTGAGCCCACTGTTGGGTAGGGACTGTCTCTGTATGTTGCCAGTTTGTACTTCCCAAGCGCTTAGTAAGCGCTCAATAAAATAATAATAAAAAAAAAAAGTGGTGGAGCTGGGATTAGAACCCATGACCTCTGACTCCCAAGCCCGTTCTCTTTCCACGGAGCCACGCTGCTTATCCAATTAAGCCCTCTTTTCCCCAACTTCCCCTCCGTGTTATCTGTGCATTTAGAGCCGTACCCTTTGGGCACTTGGTAGTCACCCCACCCTCAGTCCGACAGCACTTAAGTTCATGTCTGTAAGTTGTTATTTATTCATGTCTCGCCCTTTAGAACGTAAGCTTGTTGCGGGCAGGGAACACGTCTACCAGCTCTATCGTATTGTACTCTCCCAAGTACGTAGTACAGTGCTCTGCGCACAGTAAGCGCTCCCCCGTCCATCCCCCCCATCTTACCTCCTTCCCTTCCCCACAGCACCTGTATATATGTATATATGTTTGTACAGATTTATTAGAGGAGCAGCGTGGTTCAGTGGAAAGAGCCCGGGCCCTGGAGTCAGCGGTCATAGGTTCAAATCCCGGCTCCGCCAATTGCCAGCTGTGTGACTTTGGGCAAGTCCCTTCACTTCTCTGGGCCTCAGTTCCCTCATCTGTAAAATGGGGATTAAGACTGTGAGCCCCCGGTGGGACAACCTGATCACCTTGTAACTTCCCCAGCGCTTAGAACAGTGCTTTGCACATATTAAGTGCTTAATAAATGCCATTATTATTATTATTATTATATACCATTGATTAAATGTGCTTGCTCTCTTCGTCTGCTATTCCCCAACTCGTTCTCTTCATGCCTCCCAAAGTAACTCTCCTGCCTCCGTTCCCTTACTCGTGCTGTTCCCCAGCTTGGAACTCCTGCTCTACTCCAATGTGACGGACCAGGGTTCTCCCCATGTTCAAAGTCCTCCTGAAATCCCACCTCCTCCAAAAGCCTTCCCTAATCAATTCGCAGCACCGTAAGTTCTGCAAACCAACCAGCCACTTCTGGCCCCTGTGCACTCATTTATACCCATCCTCAGCACTTTTGCATATATCTTTGTCTATTTTTTATATCTGACTCCCCTGTTACGAGTATAAGCGCCTTATGGTGCTTATACTCGAGAAGCAGCATGGCCGAGTGGAAAGAGCACAGGCCTGAGAGTCCTCTGACTTTTTTTTATAGTATTTCTTAAGGGTTTACTAGATATCGAGCACTGTATTAAAGAGCTGGGATGGATGCAAGGAAATCGGGTTGGGCAGCAGTCTCTGTCCCTCTGTGCTTGACACATATACTATGTGCTTAAATACCAGGGAACATAACGTCTTTGTTGTGTACTTTTCAAGTGCTTAATCCAGTGCACTTCTTCAAGAGAGCACTCAATAAACACTGCTCCCTCAGAGAAGCAGAGTGGCTCAGTGGAAAGAGCACAGGCTTGGGAACCAGAGGTCATGGGTTCTAATCCCGGCTCCACCACTTGTCTGCTGTGTGACTTTGGGCAAGTCACTTAACTTCTCTGGGCCTCATCTGTAAAATGGGGATTAAGACTGTGAGCCCCTTGTGGGACAACCTCATCACCTTGTATCCCCCCCAGCACTTAGAACAGTGCTTCGCACATAATAAATGCTTAACAAATACCACCATTATTATTATTATTATTACTGTCAGGGAAGACAGTCTTCCACAGTTCACCAAAGTAGCCGAAGGCTCTACATTAATTAAATGACATTTGGCAAGAAAGGAGGGGCAACTGATGAAACATATAAAATAAAATACGAGCCTACCAATGGAAGGACCCAAGCAAATAGTGGGGAGCAGTGGTAGCAGAGGAGGAGGGGGCTAAAAGCCGGGAGAGGAGAGGTGGATGGAGAGAGGGTTAGCCCAAGGGAGATAGTCTGCTCCTGGGGGGATCCTGGCAGACTTTCCCCAGGAGGCCACCTCCTTCCATCCTCCTTCCATCTCCTTCCTTCCCCGAAGCTAGCCCTTTCCTCGGCAGGTCACAAACCTCCGGTGTCCCTAACCAACATCCTGCCTGTGGCAACGTGGCACACTTCTTTTACTACAGAAGGAGCTGAGATAAAGGAAGATGTTGCCCACTAGTTAGATGGAGAGGACTTACTGCTGGATTGTACTTTCCCAAGCGCTTAGTACAATGATCTGCACTCAATAAATACGACTGAATGAAGGAGAGAGAATAGGTTGGAATCAGGAGGGTGGATTATGGCTGGAGACCAAAGGAATGTGGCCGTGGTTCACCAGGCAACTGGTGTAACCTCGTCCCCGCCTCCCAGCTCTGGCGTGGACAAAAGGAAGTTGCTCCCTCCTGGCACTGCCTGGATCCTGAACTCCTTTCCCCTGAGCTGGCTCTTGGCAGTGGTCCAATTCATTACGGATAGTGACCAATAATAATAATAATGGTAGTATTTGTTGAGCGCTTACTGTGTGCCAAGCATTGTTCTAAGCGCTGGGGGGAGATACAAGGTAATTAGGTTGTCCCGCGAGGGGCTCCCAGTCTTAATCCCCATTTTACAGATGAGGGAACTGAGGCACAGAGAAGTGACTTGCCCACAGTCACACAGCTTTGACAAGTGGCGGAGTCAGGATCAGAACCCGTGATCTCGGACTCCCGAGCCCCGGGCTCCTTCTGCTGAGCCGCACTGCTTCTCTGGCTGAATTGCCAGTTAGAGCAAATTGTGAATTGCCATGATCAATGGGTCAGAATTCCGAGAAGTGGGATTAAAAAAAAGAAAGTTTTTACGCAGAAATTGCAACCAGTAGGATCTAGTGAAGTTAGGGAACCATTTTGCAAACTATCTCCTTGGCCTGTTGGCTGGGTCTCCCCTTTTACACTGGGCTAAAAAATCTTCCCGTCTCAAAACTGAGATTATCCCTATCCCTCCTGTGGGGAATCTCCCTCTCCCCTGCCACCTACACACCCTAAGGAGCCCGGCCCCTAGAGTGGAAGCAGAGACCCCTGCATCCCCTCAATGTTGAAACTCCCCCAAATTTCTGCCCTTCTAATTCCCCCCAACCTTTCCTTGTCACTCCTGGAACCCGGAAATCCAGAGGAGCCGTCAACAGGCAGCCCAGGGCCAAGAGGGGCAGCAGGAAGGGCAGTCTCAGTAACCTCAACTTTTTTCATTGAGATTTCCCCCCTCCACCAGCCCCCCTACCTCACCTCCCCAGCCTTCAGGGCCTGGCACTACCCAGCATCTAAAAAGATAACTATTCTTTGGTCGAGGTTCCCCAGAAGACAAAAGGTAAATATTGTCTCCTGGTCCCTTCCATAAATGTTGTAGGCCGCACCCCCTGAGGATGTGGGGTGGGAATTTTCTGAGAGCAGAAGCTTGTGTGTGTCCTTTAAAACTGCCTATACCCTCCCTTCCCCACAGCACCTGTATATATGTATATATGTTTGTACATATTTTTTTACTCTCATTTATTTGTACATATCTATTCTATTTTATTTTGTTAGTATGTTTGGTTTTGTTCTCTGTCTCCCCCTTTTAGACTGTGAGCCCACCGTTGGGTAGGGACTGTCTCTATGTGTTGCCAATTTGTACTTCCCAAGCGCTTAGTACAGTGCTCTGCACATAGTAAGTGCTCAATAAATACGATTGATGATGATGATGATGACAAAGATTCCTACTTCTCACGGTCCCTAGGCATAAAATGTCAGAGAGCAACAAACTGCTGTTTCCCCAGAGCCAGAGATGGCCCCAAACAGGCTAGATGTTCACCTATGGCTGCATTTCACCATTGCAAGGTTCACCACTGGAGAACAATCCCCCAAATGGCAAAGAGATTGAATAAATCACGCCTCACCCACGGCAAAGACATTCCAACCAAAACCACAGGAAAATATCTGAAGGAAGAGGCCCAACTAGGATAAGTATTACAATACTTTGAATTGTTTGTACATTAAGTTGCTAATGTCAAAAATTTATGAGACCATAAGGCGCTTGTACAATGCTCTGCACACAGTAAGTGCTCAATAAATACGATTGAATGAATATCCCATCAATCGCTCCTATCAATTGGGCAAGCTCCATTCAGAAGCACTGACTTATAAGGCTGTTGCTAGCACTTCTGCTTGTACCTCATCAGCTCTTCTAAGTCATAAACATGAGGGAACTTACTGAAGCTAAAAACTAAGGGAAGAGTGGTTTCTCTTAGGCCAAAGCATTTTGAGAATGTGCCTTTTTATTGTTGTACTGTACCCTCCCAAACGCTTAGTACAGCGCTCTGCACACAATCAGCACTCAATAAATACAACTGAATAAATACGACGGAATGAATTTCAGCATCCTGGTGTTTTTCAAGTTCCGGTAAATAAATGGGGCAGGCTGGGCATAAACTATACATTTCTTGTTTCTTCAAGAATCGGGGTGGGAGGAAATTTTTTTTTATCATCTCCCCTAGAATCGAGGACCCAATCTGCATTACAAAAATAGATTAAATATCTGATCAGGCCTAAAGCAAGCCTTCTCCGTGGGAAAGTATTTATTTATTTATTTATTTTACTTGTACATTTCTATCCTATTTATTTTATTTTGTTGGTATGTTTGGTTCTGTTCTCTGTCTCCCCCTTTTAGACTGTGAGCCCACTGTTGGGTAGGGACTGTCTCTATGTGTTGCCAATTTGTACTTCCCAAGTGCTTAGTACAGTGCTCTGCACATAGTATGCGCTCAATAAATACGATTGATTGATTGAAAGTAATTTCTCATCTACAAGGCAAATTTTCACCTACGGAAACTCCTGGGCAACATTAGAACAAAAGAGTAGAACCTAAGGAATACATACACACAAGCGATAAGGAACAGGCCCCCACACCTTCATGACCATTAGAAGCATACTCTTTTGTATAACGGTAGCTGCCGGCAGAAGACATCTTAGCAGGTTCATTCCTTTTCATCAGCATTTACCCAGAATTTACAAGCCTAACTCAATGCAGCGTTACTGGGTGTTTCCCCGTTCAGTATCCTAAACACAGAAGGGAGAATGGAGCCTCTTTCTGTGCCAGTTTTCAGCCTGAATTCCATTTTTATGACTGACTTATAAAACTCTTGGAATAAAAATGTCTTCTAATGGAAATACTGACACCATTTTAAATACACAGAAATGAATGGCACCACTATAAAACGACTCCACCGGGCTCAGGCTGAACAGAATGGAGCAGAAAGATGGCAAGAATTTCAGTCACTTCAGTCAGCAGACCCTGACAAGAACATATCGAAACATCAGCTCCATGACTAAAATATCACATAAAATTATTGCTTTTTTTTCCAAAAAGAAACTGTGCTTTGCACTCTTCTGCCTCTTTCGAATACTACCAGGAAAACTTGAAAATCTTATTCCTCTCCTACTCTAATTCAGACTAGGCAATCCTATATTGCTGAAGCCAGAATCTCTCAATGATGCTTCCGTGTTAAAAAATAGTCACTTTAATGCCTCATCTTTCTCTGTCAAGGTGCATACCCACAACTTCTTTAAAAAAAAAACACCCCAAAGTTTTAAGTTGGATGCTAAAAATTACTGACATATAGTTAGTGGCTGAAGTCAAATCTTCAAGAAAAAAAAACTACATACTCATTTGCTCACCTGTTCTCTTTATTTTCTGTCTTCACTTTGGATTGCACTCTTTTTGTGCCTACTTTTCCGACATTACAAAAGAAAAGCAATAATTCCTAGAAGCAAGATGCTCAGTTTCATTTTACATTTTTACCCTTTGTTCTTGCGTTTCAATTGATTTTCTTGGTCACTAGAGTTTCGTTTTTATTCACATTTTTCCTTTCATTTAGAAGGTTTACTTTTGGCCTTAAGCCTTGCTTTAAAATTTATTCTGAATTTCTTTCCTCTTGTAATGTGTAAGGATGCGCCCACAAGCACATAAATTAATATCAATGAGGCAAGAAATGGACATCTTGGATGTCTTAGAGGAGAAACAGTAGGATACACAGGGGAAAAATGGAAACAAAGACGACTAAGATCAAAAACACTTGTGAGAGTATATTTTATATCTTTCCTATAGTAAAACTGCCTTTTGTTCGCTTTTTTAAGCAATGGAGGTGGGCCTTAATTTGCATTTCTTAGTCTCTCACACAAAAAGACAAATGAAAATCTATCTCTAATAAATCTGTAAACTCCTTAAGCAGACCGCAGGGTTGTTTTTTTTTCTGATTTGGTTTGCTGTTAATATTAATCGTCCAATTTAAACTAGAGAGGTTGGAGAAAATTTACTTAAATGATTTGAGCTGTAACAATAAAGAAAATTTGGTTATCGGAGTTCAATCGTCTTTTGTTCTCTGTCTCCCCCTTCAAGACCGTGAGCCCACTGTTGGGTAGGGACTGTCTTTATATCATCAATCATATTTATTGAGTGCTTACTGTGTGCAGAGCACTGTACTAAGCGCTCTATATGTTGCCAGCTTGTACTTCCCAAGCGCTTAGTACAGTGCTCAGCACACAGTAAGCGCTCAATACGATTGATGATGATGATGATGTTGCCAACTTGTACTTCCCAAGCGCTTAGTACAGTGCTCTGCACACAGTAAGCGCTCAATAAATATGATTGATTGATTGATTGATTTAAAAATACACACTTTGTTAAAAACTACTCACAAATGTATCTGCAAATAGCTGTCTTATTCATCCTTAACTAATGGCTATTGGGTGCCCATTATCAATGTTTCACTTTAAAAATACACACTTTTTTAAAAAACTACTCACAAATGTATCTGCAAATAGCTGTCTTATTCATCCTTAACTAATGACTATTGGGTGCCCATTATCAATGTTTCACTTTAAAAATACACACTTCTTGTAAAAACTACTCACAAATGTATCTGCAAATAGCTGTCTTATTCATCCTTAACTACTGGCTATTGGGTGCCCATTATCAATGTTTCACTTTAAAAATACACACTTTTTGTAAAAACTACTCACAAATGTATCTGCAAATAGCTGTCTTATTCATCCTTAACTACTGGCTACTGGGTGCCCATTATCAATGTTTCACTTTAAAAATACACACTTTTTGTAAAAACTACTCACAGATGTACCTGCAAATAGCTGTCTTATTCATCCTTAACTAATGGCTATTTGGGTGCCCATTATCAATGTTTCACTTTAAAAATACACACTTTGTAAAAACTACTCACAGATGTATCTGCAAATAGCTGTCTTATTCATCCTTAACTACTGGCTACTGGATGCCCATTATCAATGTTTCACGTATATTGTGTGGACCTGAATTTTTCATATTCCAGTTATGAATAAAAAGCACTTGGAACTTTGATAGCTTCCCAAATATTCTTTTTAGTCTGCTCTCCTGAAGAACAGGGATAGCAGAAGTGCCCGGAACAGTCTGTCAAAATCTGGAATGCCTGGTTCTTTTTCGTT
The DNA here is from genome assembly GCF_015852505.1 of Tachyglossus aculeatus. Lineage (NCBI taxonomy): Eukaryota > Metazoa > Chordata > Mammalia > Monotremata > Tachyglossidae > Tachyglossus > Tachyglossus aculeatus. Next base: position 18,282,508 of record NC_052078.1, on the reverse strand, counting down.
TCCAATGTGATTTAAGTGCTTACTTTGTGCCAGGCACTGAACTAAGCACGGGGAGAGAGACGAGATAATCAGTTCATTCATTCAATCATATTTATTGAGCGCTTACTGTGTGCCGAGCACTGTACTAAGCGCTTGGGAAGTACAAGTTGGCCAGATAAGTGCTGTGGGGCAGGAAGGTGGGGAAGAACAAAGGGAGCAAGTCGGGCGATGCGGAAGGGAGTGGGAGATGAGGGAAAGTGGGGCTTAGTCTGGGAAGGCCTCTTGGAGGAGACAGGCCCAGCGTTTCTCCTCGGAGCATTACTTATCAGTCAATCAATCAAGGTATTTATTCATTCGGTTGCACACACACCATGTCCCACATGGGGCTCAGGGCCTTCACCCCCATTTTACAGAGGAGGAAACTGAGGCAGAGAAATGAAGGGACTTGCCCAGGGTCACAGAGCCAACAAGTGGCAAAGCTGGGATTAGAACCCGTGACCTTCTGGCTCCCGGTCGTGTGCTCGATCCACTCCGCCAGGTTGCTTTTAGACTGTGAGCCCACTGTTGGGTAGGGACTATCTCTAGATGTTACCAACTTGGACTTCCCAAGCGCTTAGTCCAGTGCTCTGCACACAGTAAGCGCTCAATAAATGCGATTGATTAATTGATTGATTGCTACTCTGTCAACCTGCTCACTCTACCTAGATCTCCCTGTATCTCTATCTCGTCCGTCTTGTCGCTGACCTCTCACCGACGTCGTGCCTCGGGCCCGGAACACCCTACCTCTTCCTTTCTGAGAGCCAATTCCTCTCTCCACCCTCAAAGCCTTATCGAAGGCACATCTCCTCCAAGAGGCCCCCCCTGATTAAGCCCTCATTTCCTTTTCTCTGATTCCCTTCTGCGTCACCCTGCTCTGTTCCCTTTATTCACTCCTCCCTCAGTCCCACAGCGTTTACGTACATACCCAGAATTTATTTAATTATATTATTGTCAGTTTCCCCCTCTAGACTGTAGCCTTGTTGCAGGTAGGGAACATGTCTATTTTTTTTTTTTGATGGCATTTATTAAGTGCTTACTATGTGCAAAGCACTGTTCTAAGCGCTGGGGAGGTTACAAGGTGATCAGGTTGTCCCCCGTGGGGCTCACAGTCAATCCCCATTTTCCAGATGAGGTAACTGAGGCACAGAGAAGTTAAGTGACTTGCCCAAAGTCACACAGCTGACAATTGGCGGAGCCGGGATTTGAACCCATGACCTCTGACTCCAAAGCCCGGGCTCTTTCCTACTGAGCCACACTGCTTCTCATATAACTCTGTTATACTACTCTCCCAAGTGCTTAGTACAGTACTCTGAACACAGTAAGTGCTCAATAAATACGGCTGATTGAAAATAAGATTCATTGTATTTTTTTTAAAACAAACAACATTAACTGAAAACAAACCGAACAAGTGACTCCGCCACTTGTCAGCTGTGTGGCCTTGGGCAAGTCACTTAACTTCTCTGAGCCTCAGTTCCCTCATCTGTAAAATGGGGATTAAGATTGTGAGCCCCACATGGGACAACCTGATCACCTTGTATCCCCCCCCCCCAGCGCTTAGAACAGTGCTTTGCACATAGTAAGTGCTTAACAAATGCCATTATTATTATTATTATGAAATTCTAGGACTTGAAATTTTTCCTACATGAGGAATCAAAGAAATCAATGTAACATCTCAGTGTACTTCCCGGAAAACTCACATCAAATTCTCTCCAAGCTTACATCAAAGAACTATTGATCCAGCATCTTAAAGGTACAGATGAATCCAGTCTGTACTATGCTCCCTGCTCATTCTTTTGACCATATTTTCAGTTAAAAGGTTTGCATTTGGGTTCCCCGTATCAAAGCACAGGTGCAAGACACATCAGTGGCTGGGATGAGACTGGAAAAGGGCTGGAATTTTTTCTTGGACTGTTTTCCATTACTGCTAAATATTATGGCATTCCTGAATCTCCTCTAAATTACCATAATACTTCCACACACGGCAGCAGCTATTCTACTGTAAAATTAACTGGTACCAGAAGCACACAAGATCTTTTCAAGAAAAATGCAAAATCTTTACTTCGCTTTTCAAAAATCACTGCAAAAAACTCTCAGACACAGTCCACAGTTAAAGTCCATTACAAAAAATGGAAATTGCAATTTTTACTCACGGCTGACAAACACCACAATTACTGGCCACACCCTCATCAATTAAAAAAAATAATTGTTTCATCTCTTTCAAATGATTTATTTCCTTTTTCTGGCTCCATGAATAATGGGCCTCAATCTTCAGGGGTTAAAAAGACAAAATTTTTTCAGAAGCAATGGCACTGCCAAGAACCACCAATCAATCAATCAATCAATCAATCGTATTTATTGAGCGCTTACTGTGTGCAGAGCACTGTACTAAGCGCTTGGGAAGTACAAGTTGGCAACATATAGAGACAGACCCTACCCAACAGTGGGCTCCCAGT